>NC_069364.1:23022500-25522500 GCF_021730395.1 Mercenaria mercenaria | reverse complement strand
GTCTGCTTTAGTTTGGCTGGAAAACGGGACAAACTGACCAAAATCTCAAAATCGCTCTTGCTGTCGCTCCAAGCTGATTCCAGAACCGCATTAAAACCAGCTTTCTCTTGCTGAATTCTCCAGATGGCCGTTTTTGTTTGTTACTTTTTGTCTCAAAACAGCCGCTGATAGATTATTTTTCACGTTAATGGTGTTATTTTCAGGTAAACCCAAAGATAAAAAGGTATGCTATTGCGGCAAGTTCTGAAAGATAATTGATATCGCAACAAGCTTAAAAAGTATGCTCTAGTCTGTAGTTCTAAAAGATAATTGCTATCGCAACAAACTGAAGCATTTATGTGCGACGACGGCTTGAAAAGTTTGAGCGTGATTTTCAGGATAAATCAAAGGCTTTGAAGCAAAATAAATTTGTTTATGTGTTAATGTAGAGCGGTATATTCGCGGGGCTATTATTATCATGTTACAAGATTAAAGGTTAGTCGTCAAAGAAGACTAATAAAACATATACAGTTCTTATGTTTGTAATTTAATCTGTCATTTACAACGATTTGATTAATGCCAGTATTTTATAGTTCAAAGTATAAGTTTTGTTGCAGTAGTCATTAAATACAGTCACAATTGGCCAGGCGTCAACAATCCGTCTAATACATCGCCCACTCACATGCACGCTTGAACACACACACGCTTGAAAAATCGCCCATGCCCTTGCACTACCTCCCAAAATTGCCGGAACGCATATAGGTATCAAAACTTCTAAAAACTGCATTAGATCTTTTACGTGAGGTGAAAAAAACAACAACTAAAATAACAACAGAAAAATGATTCTATTTGTCGCCATTTTTTATATATATAAGCATATCATTTTAGGCCATGAGTGCAATTTATTTCGTTTATTTCTGGGTGTATAATATTTTTGTAACGGAAATGTCCATAAGTGTAAGCAATATATGATAGAATTCATTGGTCGAAATTTAATTTACTCAGCCTTCTTTAACAAACAAACACATTGACGTCATACTTCTTTTAATGCAAAATCAGAATTACGGGATTGAGAAGTATTGACGAAGTCTTTCGATTTTTAGAAAAGAAAACGTACTGTTGATATATTAAGTCTTGTTCACTTTATTTACAGATAAACATTGGGTCTTTAAGAAAAACAAGCTAAAGCGATCAATGGCTAAACAATTCTGGTATTATTTTGCAAAGTAAATATAAAATGAATGTTCAGAAAATTCATTCCACTTTTTCAGTAGCTAAAATATAGTGGATATATACACAACCTTTAAAATTGTAGGAATTGTAATACAGAGGAAAAGGTTTGCAATTGATACAACTATGCTTCGACATGTGGAACAGTTTCTGGAAAAAAATATTTTGAAGTTTCGAAATATAAAATTTTAATATCGTATGTTACATTCACAGTCATTGGCAAAACTGGTGTAAGCGTCTAATTTTATCCGAAATCCATCATTACAGAAATAATACACATATTTTAGATACTATAAACACATCTTTAAAGTTTACAAATGTAAAAGTTCTTTTAGCACATTATGAACTATTGTTTCAGAAAAACAGGATTTCTTACTTTCAATGTAGAGACAAGGTATATGTAAACCAAATATTCATAGGAACGAATTTTCTGGAAATGATACATTATTTTACAATCATATGATAAGTGTGAGTTTTATCTTGTTTACGTCTGATTATACATGAAATTACATGTCTTTAAAAATAATAAAAATGAAGCTGAAAGTTCTGGAATGTGTTAGTTGTAAAATATTGCAAATGTTTAAACGACCTGACTCAGGAAAAGTCCAATCTACATCATGATACATAGCCTTAAAGGCTTACGAGAGTTAACTGTGTAATAACTAAAATATTCAACATACAAAATTTCTTCAAACTTGGTCTATTGACTAATGACAATGTCTAAAACAGAATTTTGAAAGAAACGTCCTATGTCAGCAGCCTTGAATGTTTAGTCGAAAGGCAGTCAAGTAACACGCAAACATGCTGTCAATCATCAGTTGTCGAGTCCAATTCTAACGCTCGGAGGTATCATAGTTTGCTTTCATTCTGCCTTGCACTGCTGTCCCATCGAACACAAAGGGGTCCCCTTTAACAGCATTCCTGTCTAGGCTCACTTTAGCTACCCTTTTCATGCACAAGACCCTAGTTCTCTCTGAGCGATCAAAGTCGTGGTCCCTGTAACAAGCAAAAAGACAAAAACTGGTAAAGTCTTATAAGATCAAAGAGGACATATTATAAATGCAGATGTGACATGTCGTGTGCCGGCTATAACATGTCGCCACGTATTTAATCCCAAAACAAATGAATACATACATGTACTGCTTACGGCGTTGCCAAGGGCGTTGATAGTTTTGTTTTACTCATAGTTCGTTAGGAACTGACTCAAATCGAATGTTGGTTTTGTTTGTCTTGTTTTTTACTGATCTTTTCAGAGTTTATTTAATTATTTTGTAACACGACGGCGTTTCCTATGAAGTTTGTTTGTTTTGCCGATGTAAAGGTTATTTCAGTGAATTTACAGGCTAGAATTTCCCCTATTATTATCATTATTGATAATTATAATGATATTATTATTATTATTGAATATAGGTTATTACCTGTCTTCCAATGTACAACGCTTATTAGTGGGCACACGTTGTATGGATCTGTCTTCTGCTCGTTGTTCATATTTGTCCACCAGATTGCAAACAGTCTTCCGGCTAGTTCGGTAGTAAAAGGACCTGTAAAATAAGAATAGCACTTATAATCCAATGTTATATTTTCTCAAAATAAAAGTATCAAATATTTCATTTAGCATTTGCATTATCATTTGACCAGTTTCGGTTTAGGTGAAAGAATGATATGCTTATGAATACTGATGGGAAAACTGACTTAAAATAAGAATATCATTTCAGCTTGTTGCAATATCATTTATCTTCCAGAACTTGCCGCAATAGCATACTTTTTTATCTTTGGTTTTACCTGAAAATAACACCATTAACGTGAAAAATAATCTATCAGCAGCTGTTTTGAGACAAAAAGTAACAAACAAAAACGGCCATCTGGAGAATTCAGCAAGAGAAAGCAGTTTTTAACGCGGTTCTGGAATCAGCTTGGAGCGATAGCAAGAGCGATTTTGAGATTCTGGTCAGTTTGTCCCGTTTTCCAGCAAAACTAAAGCAGCCACGGACAGATGCTGTGTGATCGGAGGTACGCATTTATAAACGGACTTGCAACATACTAAAGACATTTTACAAAAATTCGTAACATAATACTTACGACGAATTTTCTTCTTGAATCGACACTTTGTTGACAAAAATTGCTTGGCGCGATACCTACGGCGTGACATCATAGACCACGTGATTGTGCACCGTGATCATTTTTTTTTAATCTAAGTTTCCTTATTTCCCGGGGAGCGTTTTAGCGGTTAATATTTCCGAAATATTGACCTTTTAATTGTCCGAAGTCCCCTTGAATTATTTGTCACAAAATGCGTCAAAATACATCATTTGTTTTTATCTAAGTCTCCAAAATTTCCCGGGGAAATCACCCCCTTAGGGCCCCATCCTCCCCGTGCCTTGTTGTGCGTATCACTTTTGAAGCTCTAGCTACGCCTATGAAGTGTGACATTGATCCCAGAACATGCACTCTGCACATAGTCTCGATGTGATTAACATTTTTGTCAAGTTTCTTTGAAATCCTTTAATGGGTTCAGTAGTTAGAGAGCGGTGAACTTTAATCCCTAAGTTTGACCTTGACCTTAAAGCGAGACATTCAGAACATGTAATCTGCGCATCGTCTCAATTTGGTGAATATCTGTTCAAAATACATGTATTGTCATTTTAAATGTCCAAAGCCTCCTAGAGTTACATGCCACAAACTGCGTCAGAATGCATCATTTTTTATATAAATCTCCAAACATTCCCCAGTAGATCACCTCCCTAGGGTCCCACTCTTCCCGTACCTTGTTGTGCGTATCATTTCTGAAGCTCTAGCTACGTCTATGAAGTGTGACCTTGACCCCAGAGCATGCACTCTGCACGTCGTCAAGATTTGGTGAATATTTGTGCCAAGTTTCTTTACAATCCTTCAAGCAAATCAAGAGTTACAGAGCGGACACAAAACACACTTATATGACTATTGACCCGAAAGTGTGACCTTGACATTGAGGCCTGCTAGCCATCCAGAACATGCGCTCTGCACGTCGTCCGGATGTGGTGAGCATTTGTGTTAAGTTTCTTTGAAATCTTTCAAGGGGTTCAAGAGTTACAGAGCGGACAGACAGACAGGCAGACGGACACAGGGGGTATAACATAATACGTCCACTCGAGTGTATAATAATCAAGATATTTAGGAGCAAAGAAGCAAAAACTATTTATGGTGACCATGGCCTACAAGCATAGATCATGTACAGAACATATTTTCTCATCGTGGGGAACATCTGTGTGCAGTATTAAGATAATTACTTGACCTCAGAGTCAATAGTGACTTTGACCTTTGACCGACAACCATGGGTCACATGCGTGTCAAATAGTCTAATCATGGGTATTGACAAAAAATCTTCCGTACAGAACAGAACAGAACATACATTTTATTTTGACTTGTACATAGTACATCATCAAATACATATATATAATATACAATTAAACATGGTATCACGTGTGAAAGTGTAAGTTAACATGGTGTTGAGGATGAATAATACAACCGACATCATAAAAGGTATCTTAACACTGGTTCTAATCAATTGTAGCCTGTACCCAAATATATATGACAGGTTAACCGTATACATTTGAGTGTACAAAGCAAAGTATATTGCCCAAAGATTATATCAATCATGAATAACAATATTGGTCAAAATGCAAAATTGACAAATGAATTGAGAAAAGTGTATGTAACGAACCGTAGGCACCGCCATATGCCGAGGTGTCAAGTCGCCAGGAGAGGGTCACATTTAGACCATCCTCATGGCAGCACACCCTGTGGTGCCCAGTGAGCATCACATGAGTGCCCCCTACCCCACGGCGGTGTCCACCATAGGTGTAGGTTCCCCATGGTTGACGAATCGGCAAAGGCTTTACCGTAACATCTGTGATATAATTGGAACTTCATATTATATTAGGCACAAAGCTACAATTAACCATTAGCATTAATAATAGTATTTCTTATTTCAATGGATTCTTTAATATATTAAGCTAAATTGTTTAAAACATTCCTTTCATTTGTAGTAATCAATTCAATAAATTTCACCATTGATGGTCTATTGTAGTAATATTTCTTAAGATATTTCTTTCTTATATCATTATAACACTGGCATATTAAGATGAAATGATATTCGTCTTCAATATCTAATGTTCTACAACATACACAGTATCTTTCGTTGCGTGGTATTCTGTTTTGGCCATATCTACCGGTTTGGATTTTAAGAGCGTGTGCGGATACTCTGATTCTTGTAATATTGAATCTAAGACTTTTAGGCATTACATCGAGATAATATTCATATGCTATCGTCTTTTTACAATGTTTATACAAATCTAAGACTAAACTATTTTCTACAGAACTGTGTCACACCTGTATATAATTATCTATAACTCTACGTTTAAACATTTCTGGAAATAGTTTAGAGTCTATTCTATTCCAGTTAGTAAAATATTCTGTTAGACCATACATATCTAACATATTCTTAACATTCGTCACCCAATTATTCAGGCCTTTTTGACAATCAGACACATTTAGCTCATAAATAGATTGCAGTATTATATTGTCTGTATTTATTAATTTACACCAATATTTTATTATTGTAACATATCTGTTTATATATAGGGGATATCGTCCCAACTCGCCATATATACTTGCATTACATGTACTGGTTCTAACATTTAAAATTCGTTTGCAAAATTTCATGTGAATACGTTCAATTTCCTTAGATTTCGTATAGCCCCATACCTCTGAAGAGTATGATAAAATAGATCCTATAAATGAGTCAAACAACTGACATAATAACTTAGGCTTAAGATCGAAATCTTTACAATTATACGTTACTAAATTAAGAGCCTTTAAAGCCTTGCCAATCAAATGCTCTATATTTGATGCAAAATTACCAGTATATTTAAAAACAGTACCAAGACAGTTAAAATTATCTACAACTTCAATAGGATTGCCATTATATAGCCACCTTTCTCGTTCAGACGTTCTACCTCTTTTCCTAAAGACAACGATTTTTGTTTTCAAAGTGTTTACTTCAAGGCCCCAGTAATTGCAATATGTATATAGTAAATCAAGGCTGTTTTGTAAATCCTCTGGCGATTTACCTAAAATCGCCATATCATCAGCAAAAAGCAACAAAATCAATACAATATCATCTATTAATAAACCAGAATTAAAATTATCTTGTAAATACAACTCTAAATCTTCAACGAAGAGAGAAAACAGGATCGGCGAAATTACCTCCCCTTGTCTCAAGCCTACTGCATATTGGAAATAATCAGAATATGTGGTGCAACATCTAACACATGATTTTACTTTATCATACATATCCCTTATAATTCGTAACATTCTACCTTGGATACCGCATTTATACATTTTTAACCATAATGAATTTCTACATATGCTGTGAAAACATGACTTAAGATCAATAAATCCGAACGTTTATTGTTATTGAGATAATGCTGTATTACAGATTGTAAAATAAAAATTGCGTCCACGGTCGATTTACCCTTTCTGAAACCAAACTGGCTATCAGAAATAACTGTATATTTATCACAAAAAGTTTCAATTCTTTTATTCAATATTGTAGTAAAAAGTTTAGATACAATTAAAAGCTATAGGGCACAAACAAATCTTCACTTGATCTTAAACAGAGACCTTGACCTTTAACCGACAAGCATTAGTCATGTACATGTACGTGCATTTTGCTACATATTGCCCTCTATATACATACCAAGTTTTATAGACCTAGCTTGAATACTTTTCGCGTAATCGCAGGGTCCAAATTTGCGGACGGACGGAAGAACGGACGAACAAACAGATTGACAGATGACACTCCTATAGTCCCCTCCGGTGTTCCACGTCCCCTCTGGTGTTCCACCGGTAGGGGACTGATAAGCTTAACTACCAACTTTGTAATCAGAGGTGGAGGTGTGATTCAAGCAGCAAGTACGTTGTATCTGTCCCTTATCGCCTTGGGAAAATCATTGTGACAGGCACAACTTTGAAGAACCCAGCTGTACACAACC
The DNA here is from genome assembly GCF_021730395.1 of Mercenaria mercenaria. Classification (NCBI taxonomy): domain Eukaryota; kingdom Metazoa; phylum Mollusca; class Bivalvia; order Venerida; family Veneridae; genus Mercenaria; species Mercenaria mercenaria. The sequence goes on along the minus strand of NC_069364.1, from coordinate 25,515,259 downwards.
AAATGCACGTTACTGTAAGTACAACTACACCATTTACTGTTTTTACTTACTCTAATTGAATTTCGCACCCATTTGCATAAGGCCAAATGTTTTTGTTTCTGTTTGCAGGTTGAGCGTTCTGGCAGCGTCGCCGATGACTCTTGCGACAATGCCTGGTCAGAATGATAAGCATAACTACAAGCCATGCACACCATAAACTATAATTAACCAAGATAAAAGAATAAAACATTTATAGATACTTACTCTTTGTCATATTCCTGAATGGGAAAGTAACTTTCCCGATCTGAAAAGTAAGTTGCCAAACGGGAAAGCGAATTTTCAAGGCTAAATATCTCAGAATCTAGACCATTAAAACATTTTGGACGGTAGGATCGTAGATATACCCTTTGTGATACGATACGTGCATTCAGATCATCCCTAGGTCAAGTATCCTTATGTACAGGTTTTTTTCTTACTAAGGTATATAGAAATGGACCATTTTCTTGCCCGATCTGGCAATCTTTGGCGCAAAATTTCCCGATCGGGCAAGATATAAGGGGATTCCCCAAATTGCCCGATCGGACAATTTCCCCCACTGACATATAATAGTCAAAACTATGATTACGAACGGTTGCCTAAAAGTATTTGATTAAAGACTGCATGTAACCCACACACTGCGGGTATATCTGTAAGGACTAATGATGAATTCGTACAGAGGGCCATCTCTGATGGGTTCACCACAAGCCTAACAACTGCGTTTGTTGTACCTGCCAATCGTTATGGAGCCAACAATGGCCTAACAACTATAGTTCCGAGACTGGTTCAATGACTTCATGTTTATAACGATAAGGACCTATAAAATCATTCCATAAAATGTTCGTTTTTATCAGTAGCAAGTATGTTTATTATCATGCGATTGGAAACTAACCACAACTACTTCGGGTTTAGAACAAAAATACTAAAATTGTGAACTTTGAATTGGCAAAAAGTCGCGATATTTTACATCTTTGACGTAGTAGAGACCTTCTTTCTGGAACAATCCTGATGAAACGCATATTTAATGAACATGGCAACAAGACCAAAAATAGAACACTAGAGGTATGGACATCGAGTTAATAAAATGCTATATTGTCATGTTGGAATACAAATTTATATAAAAGAATAATCTTAAATGAGTTACTTAAACATCCTGGCTTTCTTGTTTATTATTATTGACAAGAACAAACAAACTTCGAAGAATGCAAACAGAAATAATTGGTTATTGATAATCGTCTGAAATACTGAATAGAAATATTAAATAAAATGTCTTCCGATAATTTTGTCCAATTATTAAAATACTGTTTATCTTTAAAACCACATACATTATTAATAAGTTCACGCTGTTCATGTAGCCAATTAATCATGTCTAACATTGTTAAGACGTTTACTTTTCTATATAAATCTATATGAACGTTGAATTTACTTGCTATGTTAAATGGTAAGTTTGTTAATAATAACAGTTTGAACGGTACTTTTGAAATTCACGCTGCTAAGAGGGTCCGGCAAAAAGTTCTGTCATTGGATTCGGATTTTTAAGTGCTACGTTTTAACGAAGATATTTTTATTACAAACCTTCAAAGTATTCCCCCTTTACCGAAACACGTTTGTACACGTATTCGTTTTACCAAATCGCGAAAAGCAGATAAATAGTCATCTTTTGGTATCTGTAAGAGACACGTATAAATGTTGCTGCCAAGAGAACTTCTGGACTTACATTTTCCCCATTTTCTGAAGCTTTGGAAACAAAAAATGTCACAGGGACTCAGGTCATGTGGTTTACTACTTCCACCTTTTCAGAAGCCAAAATAAAAAACAAACAAACAAACTTAACCTCGCACTTATATCGTTAGCTTTTGGACACACCCTTTTATTGCAATGAAGTGTGCTTTTTTTTGTTGTTTTTTTTTTTCAAAAATTACCGGAAGGCCGTTAGTGACAGAACTTTTTGCGGGACCCTCGTATCGGCATTTTAAAACCGTTGACGACTGACATTACATCACTGGGTCTCGTAACTAAAAAACAGGTCGAAGTACGTTGGTTCTTGTTAGCGAACAAAATACTTTTGGGGGAAAACATATAAATTACAGGAAGATTGTTTTATTTCAATGAAATCAGCTATGAGGATGTCTGTACATCTTTTCGTGTCCGTTTCTCTGTTTGTATCTTTAACGGAGTCTTTAACTTACGGAGCAGTTTCCATGAACAAGTACTTATCGGAAAGTGTTTGCTGGAACGATTATGGCACTGTGCTGAGGAATTTCTATAAAATACGTGACAAAAGAGCTTGCGGCACGAAATGTACCGAAAATAACGAATGTAATTCCTTCCTGTACAACAAAAATGCGGGATGGTGCAGAATCAACTCCGATGTATTCGTGAACAGGACCAGCACCGGATGCAATCGTTTGGTGGACTACGCCGAGATCACAGTAAGGATTAAAAACAGACTATAAACATGTTGGATTTTATGTCGCTTACATTCTAACAGTCATATAAATTCATGCCGAGAAAATTTGCAAGCGACAGCCAACCGACGGAAGACTTGCAAAGTCCCTGGTTTGAGTCTGGCTGCATAGTTTTACTGTCGCCTTGTGGCATTTGACACCCATTGTAGTGCTCGAATTCATTACTAGGGAAGCAAGTCACGATTTCTATATTTGATTCGCATTTTAACATTTCTAGAGAAAATATGTAAGCGGTAGCTTTCTAAATCGGAAGACCACTTGAACGTTTTTCCAAAACCCGATCTGGCTACATATTCTCACGTGATGTACGTATAGAATCATGTAAGGGTCATGTCCATATGCCGCACGACAATGCGACACGACAGTATTTCATATGTGAGCGTCCTTAGCACTTTTGGCGGTTCGGTATATGTGCATGCGTGCGGCCGTCCGTCCGATTTTGTCCAGACTATAACTTTAACATGCAGGGGCCAATCTTGTTTATATTTGGCATGGATGTTAACCTCAATTAGAAGGAGTGTCATGCGCAAATCCCATCTTCCTATCTGAAAGGTCAAGGTCGCAGTCGGAGGTCAAAGGTCAAATTGAAGTTTGTCGGAGCATTTGGGATTTTTATGTAACTTGGCACGAATATTCACTATTATAAGACAGAGTGTCATGTGCAAGAACCTGGTCCCAAGGTCTAAGGTCAAGGTCACACTTAGAGGTCAAAGGTCAGATACAGTTCTTATGACAGCTGGCGGGCTCGACATGTTGCCTTGGGGCACCTTGCTATTGCAATAGCAGCCCTATCGTTTTATTTGTGCATGAAATGTTTATTGATTAACTATCAATTTTATATTTCAGACGGTGCATACGATAAGACATGCCAAGCCGCCAAGTAAGTAAAACTGTTTTTAAACCGCCCCGGTAGCTTAGTGGTAGAGCGTCCGCTTCGAGTGCGGGAGGTCCTGGGTTCGATCCCCGGCCGCGTCATACCAAAGACGTAAAAATGGTACTAGCATCTTCCTCGCTTGGCGCTCAGCATTAAGAGGGTAGTGCTAGGACTGGTCAGCCCAGTGTCAGTATAATGTGACAGGGTGGGGTATCATGTCACGTGTCTACGGCGTGATATTCCAGTGAGGCAGCACTATAAAGTTGGGCATTGTGCTCACTGCTACAAGTAGACACCGTCGTTTATATGACTGAAAAATTGTTGAAAAAGACGTTAAACCCGGACACACACTCACACACACAAATTGGGCTTTGCATACTAATTATTTTACGCAACTGAGAGGAGGATTTCGTTTCCACACGTGTTATCGAGAGACACGACTGTTGGGGATGGGGGAGGGGCAACTTTGTCACATTGAAACGAGATTCGTTGACATGTTCGCATATACAAAATATACAGCCCCATAGAGCTGTATTCACATCGGAAAAGTATGAATTGCCCGTTTGTAACGTAGTGTGGCTTCTTCTTTCACCAAAAACATATAAATGATTCACTTGTACCGATTGAAGTCATATCGTCATATCTTAGAACATGCGTAACACATAGAAAATATAAAAAATGATAAAAGTAAGAATTTCTTTTTTACTTGAAAAATGCAAATCTATATCATATGAGTATTAATGCATTTATATAAGCGATTTAAAATCATACGAATTTTCAGCTTCAATTTCTACCTTTTTCTTCTAATGTCCTTCAGCTGAGCAGGTCCTACATTTACAACAAACCCGTGATAAGATCCTTTGGAAGCACAACCAAGCAACACAACAGCAAAACACTTCTTTTTTTTTTGTCTCGGCTGAGTTTGAGATGATCGAAATTTGATAAAAGTTTCACTAGAATTGCAAGATTAAATTCCAACTGAGACCAGCTGACAGTCTATTCAATGGCCCGAGTCCAGAAATATTTGACGGTGGGAATGGGGGGCGGGGGGGGGGGGGGGGAGGGGGGGAGGAGGGGCACAAATCTAACATGAATTTAAGACGCCACCGCCGAGGCGCATTACACTGAGAGTGGGTAGTAGGTATGGAGAGGCGGTTGGGCCCTCTGCCCATATTTGGGGTTCAGGGGGTGTACCCCTGAAATTTTTTTAAATAAAGGTATGAAATGGTGGCATCTGGTGCATTTACTGGTGAGGGTACTCCCTTCATTTTTTTTTTTTTGGGGGGGGGGGGGGGGGGGGGGGAAAAGCTGTAAATGTTTGAAATACAGGCATGAAATTGTGGCCTCTTGTGCATTTTAGGTTTAAATTTTGAGGTAGTGGAGGGGTTACTTCCCTCTTGATGGGGGAGGGGGGTGCTATTTTGAAGGGGGATTTTTAAATACAGGTACATGAAATGGTGGCCTCTGGTTCGTTTTCTGTGTCTAAATTTTGAGAAAATACCACATGGTCACACAATCAATTAATAGCACTTTCTGAAAAAATACTAATCTCTTATATCTGGCTGTAATAATGGTTCTAATTTTCAAATAACCCTTTTTTTTGAAAACGAAAGACTTGTTTCATTGAAAAAATGAACTTAAGTTGTTAATTATTTCTTGCGGAAAGTGAATCTTTGACTTACAGTTAACTCACTAGAACCATTTGGCGACACAAGAGATGCACGCCATTTCATCAAATCCTTTAATAAAACATAAATAACGTATATGTATTTAACATGTTATAGTGTACTATAAAGGGTCTTGAATTGTTGCATGTTAATTTACCACAGAAATTGAGATGTTTTAATTATGTTTCCCCATAGGTGGGGGAGTCATATTGTTTTTGCCTTCGTCGTCTGTCTGTTCGTCCGTCCGCATTAAGCTTGTCCAGCTTTTACAGGTCAAACTGCTGGCCGGATTTCCACGAAACTTCACAGGAGTGATCAGTACCAAGCCTAGTTGCGCATATCACCTGCACGTTCCACTTTGCTGCACAAAATGGCCGCCAGAGCTAAAAATAGAAAAATCTTGTTCAGCTTTCACAGGTAAAACTGTTGGAAAGATTTCGCCGAAACTTCACAGGAGTGATCAGTTTCAAGCCTAGTTGTGCATTTCGCCGGTAAGTTTCGCTTCGCTGCATAAAATGGTCGCAAGAGCTAAAAATAGAAAAATCTTGTCCTGGTTTCACATGTCAAACTGCTGACCGGATTTCGACGAAACTCACAGGACTGGTCAGTTTCAAGCCTCGTTGTGCGATATATTGAATTCAAGACACTCATAATAATGAAAATAACTAAAAACATTTTGAAGCATTTTTAAAAACAGTTTAACATCAGCTATTCAGCAACCATACTTCTGCAGGAATTTACAAAGTGGAAAAGGTTTTACTTTCTGTAAATTCTGGAGAGTAGTTTGAAACAGATTTAACTCAATTTTATTGCCGGTCAGTTAAGAGTGGCACTAACCGCTCTTCAAGACATTATATAACCCCAGAATCGCATTTCATAATTCTGTTTGGATGAGCCCAGAGAGAAAATGGGTTTCTTAAAGAATGTCAGTGTCAGTATGAAGAATATGAATAAAGAAAGAAATAGATAATATTTCAGATTTCTTAATCTCAACAGACTTTGCATCTCAACTCCAAGTAAATCACGTGACGATGGTAAAACCATGTGATTCTAATATGGCGACATGCTTAGCAACGCCTGGTAAATTCTAGAATATACAGTTCTTGTAGTAAATACATTTGCTATATAATATGTTCTAAATAAAGTTAACATTATTCTGAAAGATATAGCACATATTCAGGCCCATTTAAAAAAGGATTACTAATCTATGTTCTTAATTGACCTGTAAACCACAATTAAACACCAAGAAACGTAGGGGTCTTGTATCTTCTAAGAGAGATATCAACACTATGGAACATCTCCCAAAGTGGGTATTGACATATGTGTAATACGATGTATTTACATTTCTATAAATGCCAAAAATCTGCAAAAAAAATGCTACCAAAATGTCAATTATAGGATCCACAATGAAATAAAAACAGAAACTGGCTACATAAAAATGAGGAGAAAAATGAGGATTATTTTCCGACATTATCCGACTAGCCCAGATACTACTTGGTTACCAGTTTAGTACTATTACACCTCTCAAACGTGCCATAATCTACAGTCAAATTGACATTTATGTCACAACCTTTAAGAACATTATGGGAGTATTCCATGTGTCTGTATTTCGAAGGGATCTAAATTAAATCAGTGAATGAGCCAGAAAAAGTCCTTAAAATCACAAGTAGACTTGTTTCGAATTTTGAGTTTTAATAATTCTACTTTCGCACCCAAAAATTCAAAAACAACGTTTGTCAAAACCACTTTCACTGATTTTGCATCTCAAATATCTTTTATTCTGTCTTTGCACATAATTAGCTATAAACAGCATGTATTTTTCATTTGGATTAAAACTAGCTATATGTGGCCACATTTTAATATGTTTTAGCGAGCTAGTGCTTTAGCAACTGGCTATAGCTGTAATTCAACTACCAAGTTACGACCGCGCATCGTTTGAGTTTTCCTTCTTTTTCTTTGCGATCGCACCTACGTATGAAAAATAGTCCCATATTTATTTTGTATAATCTTGGTATTGTGCGAGTGTGTGAGCAACTGAAGACTTCTGTTTTAAACAACAAAATAAAGCAGCAACGTTATGAACTTTATCGTCACATTCGAAATATTTGAATCTGTCTTTTGTATCAGTTTTTTTTACACGAACCCACTCTTTCGCATACCTAAAATTCTACTCATCAAAGAGATATTAAATGTATGTTATACTTCTTTGTACTCATGAATGAAATTCCATGCGCTTTGACTGGTTAACAGTAAAAAGTCATGCAAGTGGAAAATCGAAGTAAACCCTAACCCTAACCCTGGATTGTATCACTCAATAAGCAATGGCTAGCAGTCCTTTCAGTGCTTTGATGTTTATAATATTTATGACATTTATGAAAATGGCAATTAGCAATTATAAGATCTCAGTATAAAATTAAGACATCCACACGAGTCATAGAAATGAACCGATGCTTAACACATTAAATTTAAACTAAACTATCACTTGGGATTCGATCGATTTTTTTCCTTTGCAGAACACTGTGGACCAGTTCCCTCTATCCCGTCCATCATCGTGGACAACACCAGCGGTAATTACAGTGTAGGTGCACAGTTTCCTTACAGTTGTACCCTGTGTACAAGCTTCCCACCCCTCGGCTCACCCGGGGTTCTCGAATGCGATACTGACGGAAGATGGGTTATACCCCCTGTTTTGTGTGTTCATGGTTAGTATCAACTTTAACAGACAGTATTAAAACACTCTTCAAAATGAAGTAAAGATCACGCTTATTAACAGAATCTAATCAAAATATATAGCTGTTTGGAAAGTATGAATAAATCATGTTTTTGCATATCTGTACTACAAATCAGTTTTAATTATGCAACACTGTAATAACTGTCAACACACACTGTTTTTTCAAAAGCTGGATTTAGTTCATAGGTTGATTTTTCCCGTTGTATATATTGGTCCTTATTTGATGAATATATGATTTTCTTCGCAGGTGCTGATATTGGCTTCTTGCAGGGTAAGTACTTTCTTGAATTACGCTATTGTATTCAGACCTTTGCTTAAGACCAACTGGGAGCAATGACCACTAAATTTGTTTCCATTTTTTCCCATTTGTTCCAAACTTATGAATAAAGACCACCTTTACACAAAGACAAAGTTTGGTATTCCAAAACAGGGTCTCTTTGTACAGGTTTGGTGATCCAAATGGGGGGATTCGTAAAGTATTTTCGCGAAATAGTTTGGTTTCTGTTTGATAAAACAACTGAACAGATATAGGATGATGACATTATTTGTATTTTTGTGACTTTAAAAATGAGGTGTGGTATCAAAGCCCTTATTCTGCTAACTTTCTATAATGAACTTGTCCATATTTCAATTAGGACAGTACCATTAACTGTTAAAAGGAGTGCTTACCAAAACGATACTGACTGAATGGCGAACAGTGCAGGTCATGATCAGACTGCATGGATGTTCAGGCTGATATGATCTACACTGGTAGCAAAGGCAGAATCAGTCGTGTCCAGCATGATAAGGGTTAAGTCAAACCGAGTCTGTCAAAGTGTTATTTTGACTGGTTACGTTCAAAGATTTTCTTTCTTCAACATTGTATAATATTTGATTCGCATACGTCGGAATTTCCATGAAAGAAGGGTCTTGGCTACTGACATGTTTTATTTAGATAATAAGTTTCTCATTTTAGATGGAAGTCCAATACCAGTTGATGCAATAGGTAAGTATATAGTGATAATTACAAAATTGTTAAGGATTGATTTAATGAACAGTCTAATATTTTGTCCGCCAAATGGACCTCCGAGAAAAAGCGTCACACCGGAAACATATTATGCTTCACCTTGCTCCAGGAGCTGGTAGTAATGGCATATCGGAAAGTGTTCTTCTTCGTATGGTCAACCAGAAAGCTTAGCAAAATATCTTTTTTCATTCGAGTTGAATTGTCGTTGATTCTATGTATGTATCCAATTATAATATATCAAATAAAACAAATGAGTACAGAAATTGTTTCTCTAACAACACTTTAAACGTGTACAAGGGATTACTGCTTGTTGTTTTTTTTTGTTGTTGTTTTTTTCACCGCAAATATTTTCAGATTGTAGAGTTATGAAAAAGCCTTGATCTTTATAAAATGTTTCTTAAAATAGGCTGTGGCTCCGTGACCAATGACACATGTTACTATTCCTCACTTCCGTCGGGACTTCAATACGACGGTGATATCGGCAACTGTTACTGCGATGAGACGTGCTGTGGTAACGGTGACTGCTGTTACGACACGTCCTGTTACCAAGATCCCAAATAAAGGAATAGGCGAAAGGCGATAAAGTGACACCTTGCGGCAGTGTTTGTTAGTAGTGATTTTCATAAGTTTTCAAATATTGAGCATAGTTTTTAAACTAGATATTGGATGGTTTTCGATAATTACATTTTACATTTGTGTAAATGCGTAACACAAATAAAAGTGACTTTTTTTATGTATAAATTGTTGAAACATGAATTTAAACTTGAAAACATTGTCAGAATACTATCAATTATACAGAGAAATTTAGAAAAAATAACTACAGCCACAAACTACGTAATTGTAGTAGATATACAAAATGTCCTCTATGTCAACTTACTATTGGAGATGAATATCATTTTCCCAAGAATGTACATTTTTGTCATCTTTTAGAAAAAAAAATATCAGACCAATATATTATAACAGACCTAAAGAGTTTTACATATGACTCGCAATATAATACAATAAAAATATACAGAACAGTGTAGTCATATGTATTGTATATCGGTTTTCATTTTGTGAACATATTTGAGAATATTCAAAGCCCTAAATACAACTTTATATATCAATAACAGTGCGCTTAATTGTTTTATAAAAATGCAAAATACTTAAGTATATTCCACTGACATGATATGTTTTCCAGAATAGTCTTTAGAATTAAACATACAGTGCTCCTCGTCTTTGTTAACCGAGTGTTGTGAAAACTTTTTAATCCTTTTTATTTTCTGTTACATCGGGAATAAAACAACGAATTTTACTTAGTCTCTGTAAATAACATCAAGTGCAGTTTATTCAGGTTTCAGCAAAAGCAAAGTGCGGTAAGTCCTATTTCTCTAAAGGAATATTCTGTAGTAGATCGGAAGTTTCCTTATCAGAGTAAAATACAAAATCGCAAGAAATTTATTCTTCAGGTTTCAGCAATGGCATAGTGCGGGTAGTCCAATTTCTCTAGAAGAATATCTTACATTTATTCAGTAGTTCCTTTATCAGAGTCAAATATAGAATCGTAAGAAATTTATTTTTCAGCTTTCAGCAAAAGCATAGTGCGGGTAGTCCAATTCTTCTAAAGGAAAATTCTTCATTGTTTGGAAGATCCTTTATCAGATTAAAATTCAAAATCGTAAGCAAGTTGTTTCCTAGGCTTCAGCAAAAGCATAGTGCGGGTAGTCCAAGTTTTCTAAAGGAGTATTCTGTATTTGGTCGGATGTTCCTTTATCAAAGTAAAATACAAAATCGTAAGAAATTTATTCCCCAGGTTTCAGCTAAAGCTAAATGCGAGTAATTTAAATTTCAATCAACATTGCCGTAGAAACAATCTAACAATATACAGTTTCTATAAAGGAATATTCTGTATTCGTTCGGAAGCTCCTTTATCAGAGTAAAATACAAAATCGTACGAAATTTATTTCCCAGGTTTCAGCAAAAGCAAAGTGCGGGTAGACCAATTTTTCTAAAGGAATATTCTGTATTTGTTAGGAAGTTCCTTTATCAGAGTAAAATATAAAACCGCTAGAAATCTATTCCTCAGTTTTCAGGAAAAGCAAAGTGCGGGTAGTCCAGTTTCTTTAAAGGAATATCCCGTATTCGATCGGAAGTTTCATTATCAGAGTCAAATACAAAATCGTAAGAAATTTATTCCCCAGGTTTCAGCCAAAGCAAAGTGCGGGAAGTCCAAGATTTCTAGACTAAAAGAATATTCTATATTTGGTCGGACATTCCATTATCAGAGTCAAAAACAAAATCGTAAGAAATTTATTCCCCAGGTTTCAGCCAAAGCAAAGTGCGGGAAGTCCAGTTTTTCTAGACTAAAAGAATATTCTGTATTTGGTCGGACATTCCATTATCAGAGTCAAAAACAAAATCATAAGAAATTTATTCCCCAGGTTTCAGCCAAAGCAAAGTGCGGGAAGTCCAATATTTCTAGACTAAAAGAATATTTTATATTTGGTCGGACATGCCTTTATCAGAGTCAAATGCAAAATCGTAAGAAATTTATTCCCCAGGTTTCAGCCAAAGCAAAGTGCGGGAAGTCCAAGATTTCTAAACTAAAAGAATATTCTATATTTGGTCGGACATTCCATTATCAGAGGCAAAAACAAAATCGTAAGAAAATTCCCAAGGTTTCAGCCAAAGCAAAGTGCGGGAAGTCCAAGATTTCTAAACTAAAAGAATATTCTATATTTGGTCGGACATTCCATTATCAGAGTCAAATGCAAAATCGCAAGAAATTTATTCCCCAGGTTTCAGCCAAAGCAAAGTGCGGGAAGTCCAAGATTTCTAAACTAAAAGAATATTCTATATTTGGTCGGACATTCCATTATCAGAGGCAAAAACAAAATCGTAAGAAAATTCCCAAGGTTTCAGCCAAAGCAAAGTGCGGGAAGTCCAAGATTTCTAAACTAAAAGAATATTCTATATTTGGTCGGACATTCCATTATCAGAGTCAAATGCAAAATCGCAAGAAATTTATTCCCCAGGTTTCAGCCAAAGCAAAGTGCGGGAAGTCCAAGATTTCTAAACTAAAAGAATATTCTATATTTGGTCGGACATTCCATTATCAGAGGCAAAAACAAAATCGTAAGAAAATTCCCAAGGTTTCAGCCAAAGCAAAGTTCGGGAAGTCCAAGATTTCTAGACTAAAAGAATATTCTATATTTGGTCGGACATTCCATTATCAGAGTCAAATACAAAATCGTAAGAAATTTATTCCCCAGGTTATTTAGATACCAATCAACTTTGCTGTAGCGACAATCTAACAATTTATACAGGACAGTTTCTTTAAAGGAGTATCCTCTTGTCGACTGGATGCTCCTTTGAATTTATGTTTTAGGGAATATAAACCATATCAATTTAATTAAGGTAATAAAATACTGATCAAGACCAATAAGCAAGCCCAGAAATTGATTAAGAATTAAGTTACATGAGAAATTGATTAAGAAAATCCACGCTGCTTTATGAGTTAGAAGCAAAGTTACAAACAATGCGACATTTATTTTCCCATAATAAAAGAAACGCAGAAAAAAACTTGAATTAGCATGTGGTATTACCCCTACTTGAATAGTTTACCACAAAGCTTCGTCAATTCAATTATTCCTTTGACGTGGAAAATATCCAAGTTTTAAAGAAAAAAGTCCTGTATGAAAGAAACTTCATAAATTATTCATAAATAATATGTTGTTATGTACAGACCACAAGACTCTGTTTGCACAACAATACGTTTTTTTTTCTTTTTAAGATACTGAAATAACAAATAATTGGCTGCATACCAAGAGACATTGAAAACTAGTTTACTCGGCTGGCAAATAGATAATACAAACTAGGAAACAGTTCTTGTTCGATCCAACTTTGAACATTATTAGATATACTGAATTGTTAACTGTAAACGTCAACTTCATTAAAATACCCAAATAAGATACAAGGTCTGATTTATAAGAAGGGATCTAAATCTATTTTATAAAATGAAATTCCAATGGAAGGGTTTAACAAGAATTATTCAAAGAATTGTTCAAACTTGTTTTCTAAAAGTCCAAAGGCATAGAGGATATTTGTTTATTTCAGTGTAAGATTGAAATATCTTTTACGAATGAACACCAGATGCAATATTTTACGAATGGCATAGCCACGAGTGAAAATGTAAGGTATAGTGTACATGAGTGAAAGATATTTTAATTTTACATTAAAAACAAAATTCCTATTATTTCATGTTATTGACTAAATTTTATAGTTTCTTAAAAAACAGATATAGAGATCTAATAGAGAAAAAAATCATGTAAAGAATGGCAGACAAAAATTACCATTTTTTTTCCAAAATTTGTTTATTAGCAACCCTTGCTTTGATTTCTGGAATTAACAAATGTAAGGGTTGCTAATAAGCGAATTTTGACTCTGAAGTGGTTGATATTCAGCAATTTTAGCACGGAATGCCTGTACCGTTGGTACTTTTAACTCATTTTACATTAATACTGAGAAAGTGTTAATATTAAAAACGACATAACTCGAGGTTTTAAGTTTAGTTTAATGAAAACTGTCGATTTTTAAGACTGTCATAGATCTTTTTTTTTTTTTTTGTTATCAGAACACGGTATTACAGTTCTCTATACTGAACGCAACAATTATGAATTACTGAAATGCTGTGGCACTAAAACACTGTAACTTAAGATTATAATGCTTTCTTCTATCTAACCATTGAAGCAGCTTTGATCTAATCAAATGTCTTTGTTTTAACTGTAGGGCATATATGATTCATTCGTGACCATTTACTTGGCATAAGAAAAAAAAATCTTTTTACAATATTATCATCACTTCAATATTTACAATTTATTTCTCTTTACATTTTCACTGACATCTCAACCATTGAACTTTAACTGAACCATTTAAAATATGGCATAAATCACGACCATTGTCACAGTTACAGTGTAACAGGGGATCAGTTCGATCAAAATGGCAAAGACCAGCTTCTCTAATTACACATATAGATCCTCAATCAGTTAGAAGAAACTGACATACATGTATCGGCTTTGCTAAATGTAAATACATGTATATTGTGACTTTACAGAAAATATGCAAGATTATAACTTAACGTCGAATATATACAATGCTTCATTTTACAGCAAAGTCCGTTCAAAGCCACCAGTCTATCATATATTGTCTGTTTATGGGGAACATTTTTGCAAGATAATATCAAAATCCATTGACAGATAAAACAGTTATGAAGCGGACACAAAATAGACTCTGCTAACTGTTGACCCAAAAGTTAACCTTTTTACATAATAGATATATTTATATATGCAATATTGTATAGTGGATAAAAAACCAAACACGCCGTCAATTTACAATATACTTATATTCCAACGTTTCGGCTACATGCCTTCTTAAGGGAATAATAATATATATATTTTTATATGCAATATTTGCATAGTCGCGCAGTACTTGTTACATAGTCATGCAATACAAGGCATTGTAGTCTATCGCAGGGTGCCCTTTTTGGAATGAGAATGACATGCGTGTTTCAAGCTTTATCCAAAGCGGCAACAGGAGTCGGTATCGTTCCTTTCTTGTATCTATCCCTATTCTTATCCCGTGAAGACTTGACCGTTGTCCTGCCCTCTCGTAAACACATGCTGAAAGGCGCAAACTACTGGTTGTCGAGTTGACTATATATGAGGTACAGTAGATAACCTTTGACAAAGGTCTCTTTTTGTCATTTTACTAGCCACGTCAGAAATCGGCGTGAAGTTGGCAGTACAGCAGTAGCAACAGTAGGAGCAGTTAACTGCTGCTACTGCCAGCAGTTACAGCAGTTAACTGCTCCTACTGCCAGCAGTTACAGCAGTCAACTGCTCCTACTGCCAACAATTACAGCAGTTAATAAGCTGTTACACTAGTTTGTTGATGTTGCTGACATCAAGTATTTTGTGTAAATAAAAACCTTCACCTTCTTTGCAATATACATCACATCAAGTAAATCCCTATATTAGTACATTCAGTACACCTAAATGTTTCCTTTATGTACTGTTATTTCAAGCACAAAATTGGAGAGAGGGGTGCACTACCTACCCCCTCCACCCCCACCTCTCCCCCTTCCTGGCTCCTACGCCTATGGTAAAGTAGTTTCAACAAGTTTGATGTAATTAATTCCCTTGATTTGCTCGTTATGAAAATGTAAGTAGAAAAACGCGCGCTTTTCTAGATAGATACATGTATGATAAATTATGGTTTCGTATTCGGGCACGTTTTCTAAATAAAAGGAGTACGTCTATTTTAAAGGCATATATATTCAATGAGATATATTTTAAGATTATTGACGTGAAGATAGGAATAAACATTAACAAACAGTTGCTTGCTGTGGAATCGAATTTCTTGGCTCCGTAAAGACACTAAACTAGGTTTTAGGACTCCATCTATCGCATTATGTGTGTGTGTGTGTGTGTGTGTGTGTGTGTGTGTGTGTGTGTGTGTGTGTTCGGGTTTAACGTCTTTTTCAACATTTCTTCAGTCATATAAAAGACGGTCTCTACTTGTAGCAGTGAGCACCGGGCTGACCAGACCTAGCACTATCATATTAAAGCGGAAGCTGCTAGTACCATTCTTTACGTCTTCGGGATGACGCGGCCAGGGATCGAACCCAGGACCTACCGCTTTCGAGGCGGACGCTCTACCACTAGGCTACCGGGGAGGTTCTATCGCATCATATAGATTTGGTAGAAGCGAAAAGTTTGGGGGTCCCCATTCCGGGAAAACTCTTGTTTGTGAGAAACCCGGGTCGAGGTGTGAGGCGGGGGTGGGTCGGGGGTGGCCTAAAATCGTTCCAGCAGTTAATAGGAGGTCCCTATGGGATCCTGAGTTTGGGTTGAGACCGGGTGGCCGTTGTAGAGGGTGACGGTCTATGGGTGGCCAGCATAGTGGCTATTCCGGGAAAACTCTTGTTTACTCGTGAGCGGGTCTCAACGTTGGTTTTAGGTCATTTTCGGAATTTTTCATTTTCTTCAGTTTGGGCGCCCCCAGCTCCGCCCCAGACCTTGAGTTTTGGATCGGACCGGGTGGCCATTGTAGAGAGGGTTGTCCCCCACCAGGCACGGGTGGCCGCCATTCCGGGAAAACTCTTGTTTGGGAGAAACTCGGGTCGAGGTGTGAGGCGGGGGTGGGTCGGGGGTGGCCTAAAATCGTTCCAGCAGTTAATAGGAGATCCCTATGGGATCCTGAGTTTGGGTTGAGACCGGGTGGCCGTTGTAGAGGGTGACGGTCTATGGGTGGCCAGCATAGTGGCTATTCCGGGAAAACTCTTGTTTACTCGTGAGCGGGTCTCAACGTTGGTTTTAGGTCATTTTCGGAATTTTTCATTTTCTTCAGTTTGGGCGCCCCCAGCTCCGCCCCAGACCTTGAGTTTTGGATCGGACCGGGTGGCCATTGTAGAGAGGGTTGTCCCCCACCAGGCACGGGTGGCCGCCATTCCGGGAAAACTCTTGTTTGGGAGAAACCCGGGTCGAGGTCGGGCGGTTTTTGCCTGGAAAAGTCTTGTTTTGGGCAACACTGGGTTGAAGCTTTCTTTCAAGAAATTTGTACGAAACTGTTTAATGCTCTCGATGTCGTAACAGGATCCTTGTTAATTGCTGTCATTAAACATTTTACTTCTAGCAGTAACAGGAGCCTGATAATTTGATCGCTTTCAATATACATTTCATCTCGGTAGTTACATGTAGAAAACTGGTATACTGGTCTTATAATATGTAATTATTTGAATGCTGACATATAGAAAACTCGAAAACTGCTTTCATTGGTCATTTCACTGTTGGTAGTGACAGGAGTCTGGTACTAGTAACCTGCTCTCATACACCGCTTAACTCCTGGCAGAAACATAAATGAGACTTGTAAACCATTTAAATACTGGTGTTACAAAATGTATAGGTGGATTTTAAACTGCTCGTATAAACCAGTTAAATTGCTAGCAATAAAAGGTATAAAAAACCTGGTAAACTGCTCTCATAAATCATTAACATATATGAAACTGGTAAATTGTTTGAAGTAATATTTAAATTCTGGCAGTTACGTATATAGGAGACTGGTAAACTTCTCATATACAGTTTAACTGCTGGCAGTAAAATGGTAAGAAAGGTGACGATACTGCTTATTTTATTGCTGGCATCATTTAACTACCTGTAGTAACATATCCTTTCCGCAGCCTTAACGTACTAAAACGTATTGGCGTCTGATGGCCCTTTCACGCTTCCGTAGAAACAACAATTTTTATTTTAAATTTTTTACAGGAAACTTATTTTGAAAATATTTCTGAAATGTCTAGGTCTGCAGCTCTCAAATACGGTTATATCTTACATCTGAGGCATATACTGACACTCTCAGACAACATCAAAAATGACATTTTGAGCGATTTGATGAAGTTCGAAAATCATCAATGTACCCTTGGTCCGTTACTTAGCCCTGTGGGATTTCTGTTTATCCGGAGCTCAAATACTTTTTCATAGATTAAAAGCTGACATGCTGTACTAAATCCCAAGTAATTTCAATTCGTAAAAATGTGCTGAAAATTAGCTCCCCAATAGCAAAAAAAAAAAAAAAGAAGTCCACGCGCATACATGTAAACGGGGTGACCCCTGCGCGTGACCCTTGACTATCTACGAATCAAAATCCGGCTTTCGTTTTCAAGTTTAGCATTTCTACTTTAATTTTATTTACTTCCAGAAATAGCTAACGGTCGAGTGACGTCATTTTCTGTGTTGTCAAAAACATACATATACCCGGCGAAGTTGCATAAATATGTGCTGGCTATGGTGGCTGATTCCTGCCAGTGTCGTTCTGGCGCCCCCGCCATAACGAAAGAACGACGTTTTCCTCTTTTGGCGTTGTCTCGTTCTGTCGTTCTGGCTCCCCCGCCATAACGAAAGAACGACATTTTCCTCTTTAAGCGTTGTTTCGTTCCCTCGTTCTGGCGCCCCCGCCAAAACGATATAACGAAGATTGCAACGCGACTGAACGAAAGAACGACACTTATAAACGGCGCCCTAAAAATCGTCGTCTTGGCGCTCTGTCGTTCTGGCGCCCCAGCCACAACGACGGAACGAAACAACGCCAAAAGAGGAAAACGTCGTTCTTTCGTTATGGCGCGTTCCGGTAGAGCATGCGCAGTGTGATTATATTTTTCGTATTTTCCTTAAGCCCATTTCTACTGTTTCATAAATAGATAGATACACTCTTTCATGGAATTCATAAAAGTTTGGAAACGGCACCTGTCTTTCATATTTCACACTTCGAATTCATTTCATTCATATCACCCGGTTTTGTTTCAAGCTTAAGTTGAAAATAACAGCGACTTAATAGATATATCCAGTTATAATACTCACATTATTCAAATTTGGAAACGGTGGAAGATTTTATCTAGTGTTAAATATGTATACGGTCAAATACTTAAAACATCTTAGTCATATTTTTGCTCTAAACATAGGTAAATATTTTTTTTTTATTCAATGCATTCATTCTAGCTTTGGTAGAAAAGAATAATATCAGAAAACATGACTGTGGTTATATCCACTCCCTTTGTGAACTACATGTTTAAATTTGACGAAAAACTGGGTCATCAGTTAGCAGCAAACATAATGAACTTTAAGATACTATTTTCAAAATGACATTAAATTATATACATATCATGAACATGATGAAATCGGCTAAGACCACAACAACAAATTAAATATGTCTAAAATAGATTTGTTTTTCTTTTTTGTGTGTGTTTCCGCCACACTCCGTGAAAATCGAAAGTTGCCGAATATGAATGTACGGTACGGGTACGGTATGGGGATTAGGAACAACCCAAATGGCGGTCTCCGCTAAAATGGAGTAACCCCGAGTTACTCTGCCGAAACATGACAATACTGCGCATGCTCTACCGGAACTCGCCAGGATGCCAGAACGATATTTTCACATTTGGCGTTGTTTCGTACGACAGAACGCCGAGACGACGTTTTTTAGGGCGCCGTTTATAAGTGTCGTTCTTTCGTTCTGTCGCGTTGCATTCTTCGTTATGTCGTTTTGGCGGCGGCGCCAGAACGAGGGAACGAAACAACGCCAAAAGAGGAAAACGTCGTTCTTTCGTTATGGCGGGGGCGCCAGAACGACAGAACGAAACAACGCCAAAAGAGGAGGAAAACGTCGTTCTTTCGTTATGGCGGGGGCGCCAAAACGACAGAACGACACTGGCAGAAATCAGCCACCATAACTGGCCGTCCTAAGGATATACAGGAAACTGTATGAAGCGTATCGTAGAAACATTATAGCTATGGCAGTAACATCTATCTGACACTGATACCAAATATTGTCATTTAACTGCTATGGGAAATATAACAACAAAATTCTCAAAAATTCGTATTTCAACAGCTTTCAATATCATATAGAAAACTCCACAAACTGCAGTAAGTGACAATATGTAACTGCTGGCAGTGACATACCCAAAGAAATGAAAATCTGTAACGGGCTGAGGTGTGTTCGAATCTCGACTCGGCACTTTACCCGTGAAAGAAGGACAGATGTAAAATCATTGGACATAACACTTAGCAACAGAACATAACAAGTCTTTGGCAATGCCCGTAAAAGAAATGACCATTTAGTAACTTTGTGACAAAAGGTGAATATCTGAAATAGCACGAGACTTGGTTTACAAGTTTGAAGATATAAATAGATTAAGAACGCTTCAATGATCTTTAAACGATACGGACAAATGTATAAGCGGGAAGGGTAGGTCTGAGGTCCTAATATACATCTAAAAGAAACTGGTAAAACTGATTTTAGATACACAATTTTACTGCTGGGAGTATTATTGTAGGACACTGACAAAATAAATACCTTATAAATGCCATTCTCATCATAACTGATAATACAGCTCTATTAATTGTTGTAACTGCTGGCAGTGGTAGCAGTTAACTGGTGTAAGTACACACGATCAATTGCTGTAACTGCTGGTAGATAACTGCGACACGCAATGAACTGCTGCAACTGCTAGCAGCAGGAGCAGTTAACTGATGTAACTGCTGGCAGTAGCAGCAGTTAACTGCTCCTACTGCTGGCAGTAGCAGCAGTTAACTGCTGTAACTGCTGGCAGTAGCAGCAGTTAACTGCTCCTACTGCTGCTACTGCTGTACTGCCAACTTCACGCCGATACGTCAGAACGACAAATGGAGCACGCCAATACGAAAGATAAAATAAATTTCGCCCTGGCGCTTGATAAAGAATGTGGCTTTCTGTCGTGTTGCAAAAATAGAAAAAGTGTATGTAATTAAATTAACAGGACGAACAGGTTAAATGTCTCTCTGAAACAATTTACGAGGGCGTATCCGAGATAAAAAAAATTACATTTTTGCTATTTATCATGTATAAACGTAAAATAAGTAGTTCACTCGCTACAGGTTAAGTAAGTCGTTAGCGTATATTTTCGAAGTGGATAAAATCTTTGTTTACTTGAAATTCGCAATGCTTATTTTAGGACCTAAACTGAAATAACCAATAAAATCTAGAAAAATGTAAAAAATTGGACAGGAAATATGAGACAGATATTTTTATGCGGCTTTACAAATATTAATTTTGAATGACATTGTTGACTTAGAACGATTGCTTTATTTTGCTTGAATTACATTAAAAACAGTGTGGATCTACTTGAAACATGTTTTGCAATGCTAACACGTGGCAAAATTCTGATAAAAACTTAGACGTCGATTTTCTTATGCTTAAGCTTTAAATAAATTAATCAAATACAAAAAAAAGTTCAAATACAAATAGAAATTTGAACAAATTCACGCACGCACGCATATTCGTGCAAACGTGTAAACTTACCATTATAATGTTAAATATTTAAGCGAAATCAAAGAAAGTGATACTGGCCAAACAAGCAGCATCGAAAATATTTCCCCCAAGCCTTGGGGCGAAATGTTTCCTAAGGAGGACAAATTAAAAAAAATTCATAATATCTTGAAAAATAAAAAAAAACGTCTCGCTACTCTGTGTTTATGTATTTATTTATTATTTATAAGTATGAAAACGAGATTTTAGTCTTTTTCCTATGAAATTTAAGTCAGTATTGGCTGACATAATGTTTGAAATAGGTAGAGATATATTACTGAAATGACCATTAAACTCTTGATATACAATGATACATTCGGTTAGACCGGATTTTACATACTAGTATTTTGTTATGTATTTCTTTCTCTAGGTCCTAATTTTCTAATCACTAACTGTAAATTTCATAATACACTTTACAAGTGTTTCGTCAAGTCTCATTATTCGCATTTTTTTCATTCAGAAAGTATTTTTCGTACTTTCAAATTTAGAAGTTATAACAAGAATCTTGTCTCGTACGCATTTAAAAGGTACAATCCGAAAATTAGAATTAAGAAGGGTACCAGTGATATTGGTATCCAGCTACATTGAAATTATAACAAAGAAGGAACCAGAAATACCGGTTCCCTTATAAGACAGAGGGCGCTCCAATGGGCTATTCCAGAAAATATCCGCACCTCCTCTATGGAAAGCATTTCAACCCCTAAATAGCTCTCTTGGACACACCCCCAAACACCCCTCCTTGGACAAGCGTAAGTAGGGGAAACACCCCCTGGACAAAGTAATTTGACACAGTGTTCCCACTGGACAACATAAGGAAGGCATTTTTCCAGAAAAATACCCCCGCCGTGAAAGACCCCGCTGGACGAGCACCCACTGGACAACCTATGGAATGCAGTTTTTTCTGACCCCCACCTGGACAGACACCCCTGGAAAACCTATGGGAGGCGTTTTTCCTGAAAAACACCCCCCTAAACAAGCTGTCTCCAGAGCCCCCCCCCCCCCCCCCACCCTCCGTGCACAGACCCTCCTGGACAACCTATGGAAGGCATTTTTTTCTGAAAAACTCTCTCAAAAGACACTCCCGCCCCCTAGACAACCTATATGGAAGGCATTTTTCCTGGAAATATCCCCTGGACAAGCCGTCTCAAAAGACCCACCTGGACTCTGGACAAGCTATGGGAGGATTTTTTTCTGAAACCCTCCCCCCAGGACAAGCTGTCTCCAAAGACCCCCGTGGACAGACACACCCTTGACAACCTGTGGAAGGTGTTTTTTTCTCTGGAAAATATCCCCATGTACAAGCCTTCTTAAAAGACCCCCCTAGACAACTAGACTTACAAAGTCTGTTGAAATCAAATAATTAAGAAATAAAAAGTTCCAAAACGTGGTTTATCGTAGAATAACCCGTGTTTTGAGTTCTTATGCGTAAGAATATATCATGGAGGCTGTAGGCCTGAATGATATATTGTTTTGCATATGAACGAAAAACTCGGGTTATTCTATGATAAATCACGCTTGGGAACTTATTATTTCGATTCTAACACGACATACTAGTATCAACAGTGTTAGGAAAAATTGTAACTAATTTTTACGACCGTGCTACGCAGCTGCATCGGATGACGTCAAGTGGTTTATTGCAGAATAACCCGAGATAGATTTTGCTCTACATGTATGTAGGTTATTTGCTGGTCGTGTTAGAATCTGTAATAATGTTAATTTCTTTGATCATACTGACACCGATATTTTCTCAGAAAACCATTTGAGCCGTGTCACGAGAAAACCAACATAGTGGGTTTGCGACCAGCATGGATCCAGACCGGCCTGCGCATCCGCGCAGTCTTGTCAGGATCCATGCTGTACGCTTTTAAAGCCTACTGCAATTAGAGAAACCGTTAGCGAACAGCATGGATCCTGACCAGACTGCGCGGATGCGCAGGCTGGTCTGGATCCATGCTGGTCGCAGAGCCACTATGTTGGTTTTCCCATGGCACGGCTCATTTTCTCTCTAGGCTCATCTCAACGTTAGAGTTCAGAGACAAGAGGTATTGTAAACTTTTCAAGAAAATGCTATTAAAGAGGAGTTTGTAATAAGGACTCTAATGACTGATGCCAGTCTACTGGACAACCTATAGAAGGCCCTTTTCCTGGAAAACACACAGCCGGATAAGCCGTCTCAAAAGACCCCCCCCCCACCCCTGGATAACCTATAGAATGCCTTTTTTCTTAATTAACTTATATTACAAAGTCCCACGTTTTCCATAAAAAGGAATAAGAAATTTGTACACGGAATATTGGAGTTAAAAACAATCACATTTTAGATTTATTTCAAAATAAGTAAAATACATTTTACAAGAAAGAATTTTAATGTCCAATTGTTATAATTTACACAACAAAAGTGATTTTTATCAGAATAATTTACAAACGGGAACATATTTATAGTTAAGAAATTGGGACATAGAATAATTAATGACGGACATTCACGGTATAATTTACATAATGCGTGTGTTTTTCCATACAAACAAATTAGAAAATGGGACATAGAAATTGGGACGAAGAATATTAGAATATTAATTTACAATTGTATCAATGTAATTTACATGCAAAAATAAGTCATTTACATGAATGGATTTTTTTTTTTACTTAAGCCCTTCCATACAAGCGCCTCCCCGTTTTATGTCATAGGACTGTGCTCTGTTTTGTTCGGAAGCTTTTATGTGTCAACATGTCATGCTGATATCGAAACAACTAGCAATATAAATCGAATGCTTTCGTTACTGCAAATACAAATAACTATTAAGGTAGTTCTGCGCGTTTGATAAAGAGGAAGTAATGGCGATACGTCATTTATCCAGACAACGTACAATAAAGACTGGACGACATAAGGAAACAAAACTCGTGTTTGGGAATAATGGCAACCATTGGGTGAATTTATAACATTAGCAACGGTACAAAACGTTGACACTTTAAATAAATAACAAAAAAACTATTTAAAATTAATGTGGAAATGTTAGGATCTCTTTAATCATGGTCAAAAATTTCTAAAACAATCACATTGACCCATATATTTTATTTCACCATATTATAGACGATACATTTTTACGATTGTTAGAAGTTCATTTAAATCTACATTAAAGAACAATCGTATTCGCAAAAACACCATCGTATTCCATGCATAGGAAAACTGGTGTGTGGTCTAAATATCTCTGATCAGTCTAGCAAAAAATGAAGCGCACGGTCGTACCTTGTTTTATTTGCAAAATTATCTGAATATGTTCTAAAGTTTTGAAAAAGATTAGGATTAAATCAAATTCTACAGTCTATGAAAAATATTTCACCCAAACGTGCAGATCTACCTTAAATATATAACTTACAAACATGTCAACACAATGTACAGTAGTCAATCACCTGAAGGGCAATGGTATTTATATAAGGAAGAGCCACATTTTCTGATAGTAGTCAACCATGGGAAAGTTCATGCTGCTGTTCGCGTGTGCGTGTCTGCCTGTATCTGTAGCACAATCTTTGTTATATAACCCAGTTCCCGTTAAGAAATATTTATTTGAGCGGGTTTGCTGGGGTGATTATGGCACTGTCTTGAGGAAATACTATAAAATACGCGACAAAAGATTTTGTGGCACGAAATGCGCTGAAAATAGCGAGTGCACTTCTTTCCTGTACTCCAAGAACGCGGGATGGTGCAGAATCAACTCCGATGTATTCGTGAACAGGACCAACGTCGGATGTAATCGTTTCGAGGACTACGCCGAGATCACGGTAAACTTCTATTGTAAGATTTATTTTGATAAGACTCAACTTGATTTAAAGAGGATAACAGATTTTTCTACAGCCAGTCTAACATGTGGTCCTCTAACATAATAATATAATCCTTAGTATGTAACATAGACATTGAAGTGAAAGACATGAATTAAAATAACGCATTATTAACACATTGTTCTTTAATGGCATTAACAGTTTGTAGTACAATGATCTTGATGATTTAAAAATCTATGCAATATCAGAAGATAAAATTATGTAAAGAAGACTGAAAACTGTGTATTATTTTCTAACAAATCACTTTTTTTACGTCACAAGTGTTATGTGATAGCGTCCAACGTCATAGCGGCGAGCTGCAAAAGAAAACCACACGCAAAAGACAAATATTATGATTTTTCTTCATTTTGTGTAAGAATCGAATTACTGTCTCTTAAACAGTGATTTTTCCTTGAATAAAATCATTGTCGTTTAGATGCGTATCATTTTATTACGAGGGCTGCGCGCTCTCTTGACACAATTCCTCCGCACGTGAACTCCAAAGAATGATTTTATTCAACGAATAATCACTGTTTGGACATTTATTATTTCTTAAATGACATTGCAAGAAAATGTTCAGTCACTTTAGAACAACAACCAACAATACTTCAAAAGCGAATTGTAAATATGAGCCGCGCCATGAGAAAACATCAGCGTAGTCTGATCAGGACCCATGCTTTTCGCTAACGGTTTCTCTAATTACAATAGGCTTTGAAAGCGAACAGCATAGATCCTAGCGCAGGCTAGTCTGGATCCATGCCGGTCACATATGGACTATGATGATTTTCTCATGATGCGGCTCATATCATTCTTTTGCTCACAAAGTATTTACTATTTATCTGACATAAGTTTGTTGTATTTGCATTTTATATTACAGACTGTGCAGCCATTAAGACATGCCAAGCCGCCGAGTAAGTAAATGCGCCGCGCCATGAGAAAACCAACATAGTGCGCTTGCGACAAGCATGGATCCACACCAGCCTGCGCATCCATGCTGTTCGCTTTCAAAGTCTATTGCGATAAGAGAAACCATTAGCGAACAGCATGGTTCCTGACCAGACTGCGCTGATGCGCAGGCTGGCGGATGCGCAGGCTGGTCTGGATCCATGCTGGTCGCAAACGCACTATGTTGGTTTTCTCATGACGCGGCTCAGATTAAGAGTAACTTTCTAGCCAACTATTAATATACATATAATTTGCAACAAGGACTTTGAAATTCCTAATCTATCTCAGAACAACTTTGTCTTTTTCACGTTTTTGGATGTTTGCTTAAATATTTGTTTGACGATCATATATCATAAAGGATGTAGGAAAAGGTCGTTCAAAAATTATAGGTTATTAGATTTGTATCGAGAAATATGCACGAGTTCTGCAGCGGAAATATTGCGCGACTTAAGGAGCGCAATATTATTCCGCGAAAGAACGAGTGAATATTTCTCGATGCAAATCTAATAATCTTTTTATAACATACACATACTACACTTGTAGTTATTATATAAATGATATAAATTTGTTCTTTAGTTTAGAAAAACTGAAAATATTTTCGTAAAAGAACTTTTGAACGTGACGGCATTCATGAAACTGACGTCACAAATGACGTCACGCACCCGATATGAATATGGAACATCAATAAGGAAAATATTGACGTTTCAGGTTCCACTGTAACTTAACGGAATGTATAAATGAATATGTAATAATTATAGGTTATTAACTTTGTATGTGGATATATGCACGAGTTCTGCAGCGGATATATTGCGCGACTTTAGGAGCGCGAGCGCAATATTATCCGCGAAAGAACGAGTGCATATTATTAGTTACACTGCTTGTTGGTGACAGGATACGGGATATACGCTGTCGAGGAAATCCATATCAGGCGAGAGCCGACTACCATTTACTTACACGCTATTATGTAATAATTTGTAAATTAACAAAGCGGCAGCCATTTTTTTTAAAATCAAAATTCATATCTGAAATGTACTAGCAGGATATGGAATATATCCTGTCTCCACGTGACGTCTATTGACCAATAGAAATGCAAGAAACTTGTAGGAGGGAAGATAAATACACATACAAAGTTGATAACCTTTTTATTACATACCCACAATCAAATAATTAATTTATGTTTAAATTGTCGTTCTGTAACGAAAGACAGGAAAAGTATAAAAAAGAATTTCTCCGAAAATGTAATAAACAAACGCAGTAATATTTTTCGCGAAAATGACGTCAACTTGTCGCAACGTGAGCGTGGACGTCACACGATTCTTTCCATTACAACGTTAAGGAAACATTCCACGTCCGACACGAAAGCGTTCCACGTCAATATTGAAAAATATTGCACGTTCGCGGTATTATGCAGAACGCAAGAACACCCATATCGGATCCGTCTCTGTGGAAAATGAGAAAACGGATCCCTCTCTGTTCGCGCACAGGACACTCTCTGTGCTAAACAATGAACTCCAACGTCAGTCAGCTCGGAAAATCAAATATTTCGTCCTAAACACAATTTTGTGCATAAAAACATATGGCCCACGGAATGGCGTAGCTATATACCATTGCTTTTTTATTGCTTCATTTAGTTTAAACAGTATTTATTTCAATCAGTCAGGTACACATAACATAAACATCATTGTAACAAATACAGATAGGATTAGGAAAAAAGTTACAAGGTAACTTATATGAATCCATGTCCTAATACATACAAAATAAATTTTTGTTATGACAGGTTGCAACAAGATTAGTACTGTTAAATGAATAACGTCGTAGAAAAATGAACTTAGAAGAAAATTGAAGTAGAAACTGGTAAAAACTGAGTATTTTTCAACCTAATGTAGACGGATGAAAAAAATACGAAAATAGAAGAAAGTAATGTAAAATATATATTTATCCTACCTTCATGCAAAATAAAGGCAAAAATCGAGGGGTCAGATAAATTTTGCTTTATCTGGTCAGTGACTAAATAAAGCTTGGCGGACTACTTTTTGGATTTTTTTTTTTTTTAAACGACGCCATCTTGTTTTTGAGAATAACTGCTAAAAGACATATTTATGCAATTATTTTCATAAACGCGCTTTTATTAGGTATGTGAGACCATCACAAATGTATAGTGTATGCATACCGTACTTGCAATTACTACAAAAAGTTTTTATAACGGAAACGCTCGGAGAAACGGGAAGTGACTATCGACTTGAAAGTAAAATTTAAGATGTAAACAAACACGCCCACCTCTCGAAAGGTCAAAACAAAAATGGCGCCTTCATTAGTTGCGTCATGTAGACGCTTGAGATAAAAAGATTCACCGCGCCACAAGACAAGTTGGATAAAATGATTATGGACATTTGACTTTTTGAAGTTTTTAGGTTTGTTTGATTGTTAAAACAGTTCGATTTCTTGTTAAATTACTTGATGGATACTGCAGACACACCATTTACCAAAGTTCCTTTGCCCGCTTTTCAGGTAGGTGTTTCTATCTCTTGTTTGAAAGTCTGAAACTTATTGATTTTAAAATCTGAAAACAGAACTAGAAAATATGAAGTTTTGACTATAAAAATATTTGTTTGTTTGATTTTATAATTACCTCTGAAAAAAGAAATCGGTCTGGTCGAGCATAGGAAAATGTCACTTTAAAATTTAGTGTTTTACACCCTATAGTATGAACCGCGCTATATTTTATCCTGATCAATGTCAGCCAAACGCTTGAGTGGAAATTTACCAATAAAAGTAGGTCAAGTCAGAAACTAAACGTTTTCCACAACCTTGTCAGTTTTTAATTTGTTCCGAGAAAAATACTTGTAAATCTGGTCGAGCATAGGTAAATCGTTTGCTTGGTGAGGATGGCCAATCCGACATTCAACTGAACTTCGGACAAAACTTCACTTGGCAGCAAATTAAAATTATTCTTTAATGTTCAGCAGAACAGAGAAGTCAGACACAAAGCAGAACAAGGTTAGCCTTTGTTTTTCGGCTCTAATTTTATAATATTTTTATTTTAAAGACCTGTTTGTGTAATGGTGGGGCGTATTAATTTCTGTGCAAGACAGACTCAGATCTAGTTGGTGGTAAATTTTGAATTTTAATTAAAGAATGGTTTTAGATCAGAAGGTAGGATAAATAGAACATTAGGTTACTGTCTTATAAATTTAAATTTATTAAGTTCGTCTACGAAAAAATAAAAGTCTCGGCAGAGCCTCGACTTTTATATTTTCTCCGACTCACTTAATAAATTTAAATTTATAAGACAGTAACCTAATATTCTCTATATATTCAGCTACTCGGGGACCTCCACTCATCAACCGTTGTGACTCGGATCAAAACGACCTGTCGCAGCTATAAATTGCTGAGCTTTGATTATGACATGCTTATTTTGTTCAAAAGACAGATGCTCGTTGCCGAACAGAAGGTTGTCAATCGTAGCGGGACAAGGGAGGTTAGTCAAAAGATTTTGCCTTTGCTGGGTGTAGTTGGAACAGGATAAATAGAAATGACTAACTGTTTCGACTAAGCCGCAACTACACAAGGGAGAGTCAATTAGTGAACGCCGATGGAGATCAAAGTTTAATGGACTACAGCCCAGTCTTAGGCGAGTATGAAGCATCTGGAGCTTGCGCTGACCAATTTTAAACAGAGCGTTGGGTTTCAGATTGCTTCTATCATTTAAAGCATTTTTGAAAGAATGGATGGTCGTTTGGTCTGTAATAGAAGCTGGTAAACTGTTCCATTCCCGTATAGCAGAGGGTAAGAAAGATGTTCTATAGAACTCTGTTCTACATTGTATCAACGGTTTGAGAGTGTCTAAGTTCAAACCTATGATCAACTCTGGGAGGAATCAAATTGCATAAGTAGCTCGGCACTAGTTCATTTTTCATTTTAAATAAAAGGGAAAGTTTATGTTTTCTACGTCTTTTAACTAAGGGCTCAATACTGGATTCGTGGTAAAGTTTATCTAAGTTACAATATTTAGTTGCTCCCGTTATTATTCTTAATGCTTCAATTTGAACGGACTCTAATTCTGCATGGCCAACATTCCAATACACTGACCAGTAGTTTGGCAAAAGTAGTCTCCCTTGAATATACACGGATCGTGGACCCGATAACGTTTATCGATAAGCAGTTTTACTATAGATTTGTATAGGAAAATATATTTCAAACATTAAAAACGTATTTTTATCGTTATTTAACAAAATTTTATAACCTCGTGAAGTAATCTTCATTTTTTGCCCTTTATTTCAATATATTTTTTATCGATGTGATACCAAAACTTATTGCTTCCATTTTTGTTTGAAGTTGATGACTATGGTTTATATGTATTTCTATATAGAAATTTTGAAAAGATCGGTCATGTCAGGTTTTAAAAGGCTATAAAAACATTTTCTATCAAAATGACATTATTTTATAACCTTGTGAAGTATTCTCCATTGTCTGAACATTGTCTGGGTATTTTTTTATTTTAAAATTGAATTATGACAAATTGCTTCCATTTTAATTTGAAAATGAAGAAATCGCAATCTTGAGCACGCTTTTCACAAATATTTACTTAACGGTACGACGGCACAAGGCAATGCTTATCAATGTGTTGCATATCTATTTGAGCATTTTATTTATTTTATTTATTTATTTATTTATTTATTTATTTATTATGATTAAAAGTAAATTTTTTTTGAATTGGCAAACTGTAAGTCACATCTTTAATTGGAAATAAATTGGTCTTAAAAAGTCCGCATTAAATTAAAAAGGCAATTAGAATTAATTCTATGTAATTGCTTTATAAACTGTGTGCCGGTATAATTTTTGACGATATTACAATAAACTATTCAATAATTGAAACATTTCGCGAAAATTTTGTTATGTATGGGGCTAAAATATTACATACAACCATGACTTCTTTACGTTCACTGATCACTGCGTGAATGAAAAAGTATAAATTACAAATTGATGAATGATGGTCATATTAAAGAGTGGTGATAATTTGATTTATTCACCCGTGCAAACATTTCAGTAGGAGAGGAAAAAGGTACACTTTACGAAACTTATTATTCAAATTAAAAAAAAACAAAACAGATGTATATTTATCAAATACAGTTATCACTTTCACCGGTATATGACCTTTTTCATTATCATGATATTGGCTGAAATCTTTTATGAAAACAAAGACATTTTTATAACTACATTTGTATATAATATTGTTATTCTACATTCTATAAAGGAAAATTACTTCACAAATCTTCATGGTCCACGGGGACCCCTGTTGTGAAAATTGCCCATCAATTAGCAACTATTACATAATCGCTGATAAGCAGCAGATAAGACGGGGGTTTTAGATTGGATTATCGTGGTGGACACCTCTTTACGGAGGACGGACGTTTTGGCCACGGACGTTTTGGCCCGGACGTTTTGGCCTAGGATCTTTTGGCCTAGGATGTTTTTGCCAAGAAAATGTTTGAGGTAGGACGTTTTGGCCAAAAAAAAATTATTTCCATAATATGCAAAATATGATCTGGATATTAATATGTTATAGTATAATTGATCATTTTGTAAGAAAAATAATTGTGAAGAAAATTAATTTTCATAACTCTTTTGATTTGTTGTAAATGGTAAATATTTTCACATACACACACACACACACACATACACAATGTATATATATATGTGTATACATATAAAAGATTGTAAAGAAATAAAAATAAAATACCATGATATGTTTTATTGTCAGTTTAATTTATTCACTTACACCATAACAAAGAGCTATAAATATAAATGTTTTTTATACTTCTTTTACTATAACATTCTTTAGAATAATCTCCAGACCATATTTGCATGATATGGAACCACAGTTTATTTTTGGCCAAAACGTCCTACCCCCAACAAATGCCTGGCCAAAACATCCTAGGCCGAAAGATCCTAATATAAATGTGCACAAAGATGACTCAAATGAAATGTCGAACTTATATAGTAGTGGATCTAGGCATTTAAAAACACACATGACACTAGAAATTGCCAAAATTTATATATGTGTTTAATTCAGTTTAGGTTGTATTGTCCAGCTGTTCGAAACTATTTTGAAACAAACTGCTTAACCGTCCCCTAAATTTCTGTTATAATTTTCTACACCCATCTAAAATTGTATGCAAAAAAGTATAATAAGTAAAAAAAAAAGTACATTTATGATCAATTTGCCGATAAATAATTTAATAAATAAATATCTGTTATGAGAAGAACATCTCTACTTTATGTCTCAGTTGATTATTTTTATTACAGACGTATTTTGGGGGTAATTAACATAGTCTGGGGTGTTTAACTTGTCTCCATCCGGTGTATTCGCAAAAGTCCATAAACCGCGTAAAACACTTACAGTCAAATGCAGTAATTGTCAAAATCGAAATTTTCAGGGCGATAAATTAAAAAAAAATAACTCGAGAACATAATTTTACAACATTACGTTTTACAGCAAAAAGGGGAAATGCCTTCAAAAGGAATTTGAAAGAAAAGGAACCGTTTAGTGTGATGTTTTATGTATATCCTTTAACACTGAAAAGTGGCATTTTTATTTTTAAATTTTTGGTCCATGCATTCAACGAAACTTATAACTTCACTCAGCATATACAGGACAGAAAATCAACAATACATACGCATGATAAACAAGTATTTTTACTGTAAAATCGTAATTTTTACTTATTGTTAAATATAATAGAATCATTTATAACTCGTGAAACAATGTCGGTATCTAGCAAAGTCCATAAAATACAATTAATGCATTACAGTAGCTTAAAGATGTGTTATATTTATAGGTTATTAGCTTTGTATCGGGAAATATGCACGAGTTCTTCAGCGGAAATATTGCGCGACTTTAGGAGCGCAATATTCTTCCGCTGAAGAACGAGTGCATATTTCCCGATGCAAAGATAATAACCTTTTTATTACATACGCATCTACACGTATAAATATAATGTAAATATCATAATTTTGTTCAATAGCCTGAATAGGATTGACAATACTGAACTAAATAGAAAAAATTTGTGCAACAACACGCACTGAATTACGTCACGCACCCGATATGAAATTCAGGCGTCAGTGTATGGAAAAATATTGACGTTTCCGGTACCAGTGTAACTTAACGGGGAAAAGAAACGAGTATGTAATAATCTGCTTTAATTAGCATACTTCAATAATTCTGTCTATAACCAAGATGCGTTGCTCGAAAATGAAGAGCCGAGTTTACCTAAAAATGCCAAACAGAGGTTTATCGATATTTTGGTGTAAAGGGAAACAACTATAACGGCACACAAGGCAAAAAATCAATACCGACAAGAGTTGTGGTTCTCGTATATTTCACGCTCAAAGTTGGGGATGATTTTAAGTAGTCGGAACAGTTGTCCCAGACGACATCGCCGTATTCAAGTAGAGGACGAATAAACGAGACATATAGTCGTTCAAGATTCTGTCTAGTTAAAAGGTATTTAAAGGAACGTAGAAGTGCAAGCCGTTGCCAGGCTTTATTGACTGTGTTTGTGATATGTGCATTCCACTTGCAGTCTTCCGACAATGTTAGACCTAGATGTTTGTGTGTACTTACAGGATTTAACAAGACATTATCAAAATATAGGTCAGGATGTACAGGTTTTGTCGTTTTTCTAGAGAAGGTGAGAGTCTCAGTTTTGGAAGGATTAAAAGTGACCAGCCAAGTCCTAGACCATTTCCGAACTGTCTCGAGATCTTGGTTTAAGGTTGCTGCCGACGTAGCAGGATCATCGACAATAATGTACATACTAGTGTCGTCGGCAAACAACCTCACATTTGAACGTAAATTGAGAATAATGTCGTTTATGTAGACAAGAAATAGAGCAGGTCCGAGGATTGAGCCTTGAGGGACACCAGCATTGATGGATGACCAATCAGACGAGGTATTGGCATTGCTTCATTTGATTTGTCAGTTCACACAAGTCCAAACGAAAATGGAATATAGCTGGAGGTACTGGCTTGGATGAACATTGTTTTATGTTTATGAAACTTATATACATTTTTGTACTACTTTCCTTGAATATAGCAAATATCTAGTACCTTAGATGTGAAGCCGTTGATCATATCTAATACACAATAAAAAGGCTCTACTTCCGATTTCGTTAATGCACGGGACCCCTCTCAGCCGGCTCAATTTTGCCTCACAGGATCCCTCTTGACTCTCTACATACGGCACGGGAACCCTCTCGGACACAATTATTTTTCTATCGGCACAGGTGCCCTCTCAGTTTAACTTCAATGTTAGAGTTATATATAATAATTATAGGTTATTAGCTATGCACAAGTTTGGCAGCGGAAATAGATAGTACGACTTTAGGAGCGCAATAATCTTCCGCTAAAAAACGATCGAGTGCATATTTACCGATGCAAAGATGATAACCTTTTTATTACATACTCATACAATGTAATGTAACTGCACTATAATTTTTTTTCAAAAGTATGAATAAGATTGACAATACTGAACTAAATAAAAAAAGTTAATGCCACGACACACATTCAATTACGCCACGCATCCGATATGAAAGTCAGGCGTCAGTGTATGTACCGATGTTTTCAGTACAGACTTGTGTGCCCGGGCGGACGGGGGTTTGTTATGATAAGTACAGATGTGTCGCTGAACCTTTTCAGACTAGTTATGCATGAATGACCCCTCTTTGTATCAAATCAAATTATACAAATTCGCGTTTAAAAGTTATTTGTGTATCACTAAGATACCTACGGAAGAACATTTTTTATTAACTCGAAACTTCGAGTTCAGCCGGGTTCTTAAATTTCAAATTTCTGTATCTTTGGTCCGGTTTTAAAAAAATCTTGCCGCGTTTTGAAAGACTCATATAAATTCAACTTATTGTCAGGCATTCCTTGCTCTTCAAGTTATTGATAAATTATAGAATAAAGATAGAATAAATGATCAGTAGTTTATATTTTTACATGACTCTTAATATAAATCGCCGTTTGAACAGTTTATAGTTCAACACTAGATTTGACTGGGCTAAAGAAAAAATGAAAATTTATTTCTGATGCCATAAAATAAATCACTTATTGGATGGTTAGGACCATGTTCAACAATTTTGACTATTGACCGAACAGCCATTTAATAAAATTTATATTTGATTGTCATTATTTCCTTCTTGCAGCTCACTGTGGACCTGTTCCCTATTTTTCATCCATCATTGTGAACATGTCGAGCAATTACAGTATAGGCTCTCGGTTTCCCTATAGGTGTGATCCATGTACTAGTTTCCCACCCCAGAGCTCGCCTGGATACCTCGAATGTGGTACTGATGGGAAATGGATTATTCCCCCTGAATTGTGTGTGTATGGTAAGTAATGAACTGAAAACTAGTTAATATAACATATTTTATTTCACGTATAGGCTATAAATAGTAATATTTTGTGCTAGGAATCCAGTAATCGTATTGCTTGATGTATTATCAAACTTATCACACTATTAAAACTCACTGTGGGGAATCACATGATCAAAGTAATCTCTAAACCAAAATTAATTTATGAATAATATTGACTAATATTGAAGCAACTTTTGCTGTAAATCGCAAATATAGCCTATCATATGGCAACATAGATGTATCCTAAAACTACAAAGATTTCAATCACAATCACATTCTGATTATCTGGAACACTTCAAGAAACCGAGACTACTTAATTTCCTTAGTGTTTGTAATTGCAGGATATGTATCATGATTGCCAACTACATAATAATTTAACGATTTTTGTTAGTCATATGGTAGGCTATGTTTAAAGTTCATATCTTATCATGGTAGGAATTTATTCATGTTCTTTAAAATATAACTTTGGATTAGAGATTATTTTGATCATGTGATTCCCCACAGTGAAACTGGCCTCAGGGAAATTTAAGTCCGAAAGTAAGTAAACGGAAATGACGTCAATACAACGTCTGAAAAGTGACATTTTAACAGATGTCGCGCGCACACGGTTTATTTCAATATAGCCGTTTTCTAATATCGACAACATATAAATGTTATAAATAAAAATCATATACAATAAAAACTTACATCGACTTTATCAAACTCGTTGAATAAAACTAATAGAACGCTCGGCAGAGCCTCGCATTTTATTATCCTATACATTTCGTTGAATAAATTCAGTATGAAAAGACTCGTGTGATATCTTCTATTTGATTTATGTATAAAAATATGTTTTCAGATGTATGTTAACTTGAATTTTTTTCAGGTCCTGATATTGGTCTTCTGCGAAGTAAGTACTACAGCACGGGTACTAAACAGTGCCTGCGGTACCGCCTGTGCGAATGAGGAAAGAAGGCACTTCGCTTCCGGTACCGCATGTACTTCGCCAATGTTTGCAAAACAAGGGAGATCGGTAAGTGATTTTTTTTTCATTTTCGTCATCTTGTTAATGTATGGAGTTTTTTTTAAAAAAATCGGGGAATGTAGCGGGGCTGCGGTATCGTCGAAGTGCCTGCGGCACTTTTCCAAAACTGGCATAACGTTTAAATTCGGAATTTT
Source organism: Mercenaria mercenaria (assembly GCF_021730395.1). Classification (NCBI taxonomy): domain Eukaryota; kingdom Metazoa; phylum Mollusca; class Bivalvia; order Venerida; family Veneridae; genus Mercenaria; species Mercenaria mercenaria. The sequence continues at coordinate 25,479,298 of NC_069364.1, read as the reverse complement.
CTGGACACATTTTATGTTTTGGCAGATCACATGTCATTTATAGATATAATTGACGACGGCAGTGACGATACGGTTTAGGTCAGCGAAAAGAAATGAGTCTAAATAGTCGCTGATGTGAATGTGGGAAAAATCACGTTTCATTCCTAGCTTATTTGTCCTTGCGTTTCTAGGAAATTGATCATTTGCCACTAAATTTAGCATGGATATGTACAAAGATACATCTACACCCCGCTACATTCCCCGATTTTTGAAAACATGCTCCATGCAGTAACAAAATGACGAAAATGAAAAAAATCACTCACCGACCTCCCTTGTTTTGTAAACATTGGCTAAGTATCTGCGGTACCGGAAGCGAAGTGCCGTCATTCCTCATCGGCACAGACGGTAACGCAGGCACTGTTTAGTACCCGTGTGGTGTAATAACATTAAAAATGAGTTTAGATTATGTTAGTGAAAAAAAAGAGCAAAGTGTTTATTATCATAAACTGTAAAATCATTTAATTTCGTGATTTTCACCTAAATGGCTATTTCATGGGGATATGAATTCGCAAATTTCAACTTTTTTAAAGACATTAAATGAAAATAAATTTTACTTTTTCGTTGGGATTTGATTTTGTAGGTTGACTCAACTGGGAAATCTAGGAAATGAAGTTCCACATGAAAATTACTGATTTTACTGTAGATCTATGCATTTTTCGATTTAATTTACTTATTTCTTTATTTTCTTTATCAGTATTCTGTGAATGAACGGACGCTGAAAGAGATCGTTTTATCGAAGTGAATTTTGCTTTGATTATATGTAAAGTCCCGAAAATATGTGACAAATTGTCCAATTAAGAATCTGACCATATACTCTAAATATATTATTTTACCCCCAGATACAAAATATGTATAGGGGCTATATTGGATTCACGGATGTCCGTCCGTTCGTCCGCCCTCATGTCCGCATAATATCTTCTTAACTACAAGGAAGATTTTAATAAAACTAGAATCAACTCATATTGAACTTTCAATTTTTCCAATAATAGGTATTATCGATTTTTTGACACATTAAATAAAGAAGGATAATTTCGATTTATTCGCTATATCTTTTAAATGGTTTAAAATAACGAATTTGCTTCGGTGGCATTCGTTGATTTAATCTTTCATCTAAATGATGGTATAATTTTAAATGTTGTAAGTTTACGTTTTCGCTTACCCTTTGGACTTTTAAACGTACCACCCTTGTTTTCCATTGACGTCAATTGTAGATGTCTATTGTTTGCTAAAATTTAGGGGACCGGTAAGTTTTCTTTATTTATTGTTCAAAGTACGAAAATCGGAGAAAACAATCGTTTTTGCTTCGGTGATGTTCTACAGAATAATTATTGCTCGACTCAACTTTGCAAAAATAATTTTAAAAAATATTTTATTCAACTTACCCTTTGGGTGTTTTACAACATCACTATTACTTTTAAAATGAAGACTCGGGCCGACTCGGAATTTTCCAGATTTTTCCAGTGCGAGCAGACGACTCGGTACACAGGTAGTTTCCAGTTACGCTTAGCGTTCATAGTGCACAACCCAAGCCGCTCGATCCATCGTCAATGTCACATTTGGAGGCCAGGGATCAAATAGCTTAGCTTCGTGTTCACATTATATTTTTTAAACCGCATGGAAAATGTTCATAATTATACTACGAGCACAACCCAGGTCACTAGGTCCAATGTCAATATCGCACTTGGCGGTCTTAACTTAATACTGTTTAAACTCAGGTGATCGACTAAGGCCTTATTAGGCCTCTTGTCCCCAAATTGAGAACCATAAAGTTTACTTTAAACTTTCAGCTTTTAATACTGAGTTTATGATTTTGATTTACGCGTATATATCACTGGCGCCAGATCAGAAAGAAAATGCCTCTGTACATGTAATACCCTACCCCTAGTTATTCTATAAGAACCATGGTCGTGAACGGGAAAATATACTAACCCATTTCATTCGCGTATTTCATACCTAAAACACGCATTTCAGTAAATGTGTACTACTGATATTAAACAAGCGATAATTGATCTTCAATCGTGCACCAGTCACATTGTCTCAATATTCCATATTGCAGAGATGCTCCATATATTTTATGCTTTAGTCAACGTTACAGAAAAAACTTGCGTGAACTCCCCTAATGAACATCCGGTCTAGAGGTCACGGCAGTGTGCACATGTTAAGCGAAATGTAAACAAACAAAAACAGAATGCAATATATTCACAGTTTTACGATAAGACTCGAAATGATGAATGAAATTCATCTTGTATATGATTTTGGATTTGAAATCATACATTGGTATACATCTATTCTGTTTATTTAATTCATTTTGCACATTTATGCTGCGTATAAACATGTAGTAAAATGACGACTGAGATACATTTTCACATCAGCCAGTCAGAGTTTGTCTGTAATCTAGACCGGAACTTCACCAGGGAAGTTCAAGCACGTTTTTTGTGTACCTTTGAAAAAACTGTAAACTACACATTGTTTTTCTAAGATAAGAAGTATTGACGGAAGATAAATTACCACTTGTTTAATATCAATAGTATACATTTACTGAACCGCGTGTTTTAGGTATGAAATACGCGATTGAAACGGGTTAGTATATTTTCCCGTTTACGACCATGGTTCTTATAGAATACCTAGGGTTAGGGTATAACATGTACAGAGGCATTTTCTTTCTGATCTGATCTGGCGCTAGTGGTATATATAGTGCGTTTTATTCGACCTGGCGGTGCGGAGTTAATCTGGCTTATGCGAATAATGGTAATCTCAAAAACGAGCAAAATAGGTAGAGCTACAGTGGTTACAATGTAAGGTAAGATGGCCAGTTTATAAGAAATCAGAATGCCGAATATACTACATATCCTGCACAATAATGCAGTGGACCGTCGCGGAGCCACGCCCCGACAGATCGATTAAAATGTACTATTATAGTAGAAAAATACCACCAAACACGAATAACTATTACAATTTTAATACATACGCGAGAATTTAAATGTTGACACATTAGAAATAAACTTATGCTTCTTTAATCTTTTAAGGTTTAGGTCCATGTTTTGGAGAAAAAAGTTCGAATCATAGAAAGAAAGCATTGTTTTACATGAAAATTTAATAGCGTATAAAACATTTATATTATTCTACAAAACCATTGTCAATTTGCTGATATATGTATTGAATTCCGGAAAGGGACTGCATGAAGGGGCCACACTTCTGGACAGTTCAGCGCCTTTAAAAAACTCACCATTTATTAAAAGCTGTTACAGGTCTTCGTTTTGATGCATTTGCAACATCGTGCGAGTATTTAAACTTTACATAACTAGGTAAAACGTCGTTTTTGACAATTGTTTACATTTTTACTTTACAAATGGCATTCTTATTTAAAGGGGGACAACTCATTAAGAATAGTTTAAGTATCCAACTCTGTGGGACAGAACAGTAAAACATGTATTGGACAGATAAGTTGTTTGTCATGGTGCTGTTCATTTACTAAATAAATCTGTTGTTTTGTGATATACTGCTAAACCTTAAATAATTATAATTTTCAGATGGAAGTGCAATACCAGTTGATGCAATAGGTAAAATATATTTTTGTACAAAGTTAATGAACTTGAAGGTCGCCAGTCAAGGGTACTTACTAAAATCGTAGTATTTGACTAATCAGCTAAACTCGGGCAATCCAATTATTTTGACTTGGGACCCTACGGCCTACACCGCTTTTAAAGAGTAATGACTAAAGTTACAGTATTTGACTAATAAGCAAAACTTTTGACTATCCTTTTATTTTGATTTAGGGTCATACATCGCTCAAGGGCATTGAATAAAACCACACTATTTGACTAATCAGCAAAACTCGGATTATCCCATTATTTTGACTGAAGACCATACGCCGCTTTTCAAGATGATGGCTTAAATCGCACAATTTAACCTATCATCAAAACATGGACTATCCCATTATTTTGACTTTGGACCATACGTCGCTTTTCAAGGGTAATGACTAAAAGCTCACTATTTGACTAGTCAGTAAAACTGGAATTCGTACGTCGCTTTTAAAGATAATAATTTAAAAAAATTTGAATAATCAGCAAAACTTAGGCTATCCCATTATTTTTACTTGGGACCATACGTCTATTTTCAAAGAATTGAACTCCAGTTTATCATTGAAGGTTCCATGTACTCCGTTGTAAACACAAATGCGGATGTTTCTGATTTGTTTCTTAACTTTATAAAAGGTCTTGTTTATTATAGTGTCACCCCTTTTGAAAGGGCCAGTCAATTTGGCTTATGAAACACCTTTATTATGCGTACCAATTACCTCCCAACTCCTACCACTATGCCAGGCGCCAGGCGGATAGAAGTCGGTAACCATTCATTTAACTAGCTCGCGGCTCACGAACCGGCCTTTTCGGAACGGGTCCCACGACAAATATCCCCGGACGAGCGCTCCCCATGGGGCTCGAACCTTCGACCTCCCGATCCCGAGGCGGACGCCTTAACCACTGGGCCACGGTGACCATTTGTATGTAAATGTTGATTTCTCTTCAACCCGGTGCTAGAGGATGTGGACGGTAGTGTGCATTTCCACCAGCGTCCATAAACAGGTTGAATTAAAGCAAACTGACCATAAAACATTTTCAGTTATCGTGTTGCGACCTGTGGGTTTCGTTTTTTTTTCTGTATTTTTCAGGATAATTTTTTTGATTCTCTCCATGTATATGTTTGTCTTACAAACGACACAAAGCTCATATTCTTTTTTGTTTTTAATATACACTACGCCATGACACTCACAGTACTTCGTAATAAAATGAATATTTTAGTAAGATCTTTATTGCTTCTGATGTAGAATTAAAGACCCACCACGACCTAGTGACCTACTTTTTTCACCCACAAAATCTCCATGAAAACCATTCTTATAAATAAGGTAAGAAACAGCTATACTACATGTTTTCAGGTGGACACTTTAGGCCCTTCCTGAATAAATTTGTTTTTACAATTTCATCTGCAAACTTATTCAGTCAGTCTATTTTCGGCATAGTTTTAAAAATATAGATTAATAACTATCTTACACCGTAGAAACAAAATGTTATTAAAATTTAACTAAATACACTGATTTATGTACATATTGCTACATTAACTAATAAAATGTTAAGACATTAAACACATAGTCTTGGTCTAATATATGTCACTGTTATTTTGAAACTAAGTTCTTGTATATCTCATACTTTCCATTCAAATCATGTATAATTACCATCATGGAAATACAAAAGAACACAGTTATTTTGTGGTGGGTCGTTAAGCTACAATAATTTACCACTTCAGGTGACAGATCATCAAGATTTTACACGATACAAACTTGACTTTGATTTTCACTTTGTTATTAAATAGGCTGCATGTCTACCCACAATGACACGTGTCCCCAGACTTCTGTTTCGTCTGGACTCCGGTTCAACGGTGTCATAGGAAAGTGTTATTGTGACGATTGTTGCTGCCAGGCTCAGGACTGCTGCTACGACACAAATTGCTATCAAGAGGACAAGTCCTACGAATACGAATACTATTATTACGACGAATATTATTATTAAGGCGAATATTAAATATTAAGAGTATGGGCAATGTTGAAAAGACACAGTCACATAATTACGACTAAAACGCGTTTTATGGAAATCAGAGATTTTCAGAAATTGTATTTCTTTCAGATGATATAAAGATGTAAGCCTTAGAAAATATACTATATATTACACAAACACGTATCTAATTAAGCCTAAATAACACAAACACGTTACAAATTAAGTCTTAATTAAGAAAAAAAAAACGTTGCGAATTAAGCCTGAATAATACAAACACGTTACGAGTTGGAGTTGGGCCTGTATAACACAGACATGTTACGAATTAAGCCTAAATAACACTAACATGTTACGAATTAAGCTTGTTACAAACACGTTACGAATTAAGCCTTAATAACACAGATTCAGGAGCGGAGTCACTTCTTTTGTTATGTCTCTTTTATCTCTAAGTGTGTGCGTTAAAGGGAATATAAGAAATCTACGATGTTATTCTAATCAGATTTTTCAGTCGGTAGAGAAACGTTTATTTCGAGAAACTCAGCCTGTTTGTTTTTCATTGCTTCCTAAAAGGGGATGTTTTCGCTAAATGTGTGCAAGTAAAATTGATCATTTTATTTTTCGAATGGGAAGCAAGTTATTATGGCAAGAGCCTTTTCCCTACTGTGTTGCAGTTTTGAATATTTCACAGTTTACATTTGAAAAGATAATATCTTTCAAAAATGTATCATAATGACGGCAAATCATTTTTGTTCTATAATGTGAAGCTTTGTTTTGTCCGATTGTAAGCTAAAACTGCATCTATTACATGTTTTGTGCTACTATCAGTTTTTGAGTCACGTGATCAGTACTTATTGTCTTCGTTTTTTCCCTATTATTTTCCATGACATTAAACAATACAATACTACGGTGAATAAGAACTATATTTAGTATATATACTTGACTGGTACTCGCATGCATACATAATGTTTTGATATCATGATTTGTTGGACCGTAAATTTTACAGAAATGAATTCTTCGCAAGAATTCGTGCAAGAAATTTACAAAAATCGTAAGAATATGACAAAAAAATTGTGAAATGTACGTCTCGCGTCAGTACCCCTACTAAAAAAAACGTATATGTCACATTTCTGAGTTGTGGTATTTTCAATCGTATTTGTAGCAAATGTGTAAAGAATTCGCACGAGTTCCTCAAATATGTGAAGAATAATTCGTTCTGTAAATTATACGGTCATCTGTAATACCAGTAGTCGTAAATGGAAGATCAGAAAAATGTGAGGTACATGTACATGGTATTTGTTTTCGCTGTATACAGTTGTTCGCCTATGCATACATAAGCGGCGACAAAGAAACATTAGAAGAGTATAATAATTCACACATTGCTATGATTTGGTCTTAAATTTTGAAATACGTTGTAATATACTGTTGTCTTTTTTATACTCCCATAATAGCTTTGACGAGGAGAGTGTTTGTTTCCAAACAAATGCTTAAACCGAAAGAAAGTTATTAATAATAAATTATTTAAAAGTGTTATGTGCTGTTTTCCTTTGTGGAGACGACCACCACTCTCTATTTGTCCTACCACATGCTTTTCTTTCCAAGTTTTCTAAAATCAAACAAATAAACTATATAGATTGAAAAGAAAAGAAAAAATAGAAAAGAACTCTTTTATTCAGCAGACCAAACAGAAAATATAACATTTGCTGGTCCAGTTTCCATGTTCGATTCAAGATCGCGCTTACTGACACAGAAGCCGAGTGTTTTGTAAGTAAGTCTTTGTCGTTAGCATTTGAATAATAACGATCTTCTGTTGTTCTTTGGCTCTCATGCCTATATTTGATTGGTTGCATTTTTATTTTTGCACTATTTATTTATTCTTTTATCCATTTATGTTTGCAACTTATAACTATTTACAATTTACCTTACAAATGTTTCGGCTTAATAGGGTTGTTGCTACTAGCACGTTTGTTGAGTCACAACGAGACAGTTAAAGCAGCATGCCTCCAGATCGTTCGAAAAAAAAAAATAGGTATCTTGAAATAAATGCTATATTTCTTAAGAAGGCTTTAAAACTTAATTACTGACAAACTTTATGTTACGGAAACACATGAGAATTTGCTGTTTTTACTACTTTTTTACGATGAAAATCGAAAAGCGTTTGTCACGGTTTTACTCCAGGTAAACTGTCTCGATTATAAATATTTATATTTTGAAGTCATTATTCACTACTTCAGCTATAATGCTATTGATTACGACGACGGAAAAATGTCTTTATTGTCGCGGCGGTCTGGGGTTCGATTCCCGGCGCGGTCATATTTTTTCTTGATTTGGAACTTTTGAAATATTTTATAGATTCTAAACAAAAATTCATATTCTAATGTTCATAATATGACTAAACTTCAATTTGAAAGAAAGATTATTTTTAGCCAAATCTGGCGGCATGCTGCTTTTAAGCAAAACATGGAATTTTCCAGCTTTTGATGTTGTCCTCACAAAAAAGATTTTACTTCGAAAGCGAGGTTTTGAATCCGCGTCTACAAGGAATAGGTGATTCAAAAGTCAGGGAAGGTGTACCTACCTCAAGATTAATATTTGAAATATACTTTGTCGCAGTAAAATATACAAATTACCTACTTAGACAGTGGAAAACTATAGGCTATTGCCAAGATTTGCGCTCTTAGTCTTTAATTTATCATAGATGCTCCCACACCCCTTTCCGGAAGTTTTTGTTTTCTTTCAATGAACTATCGATTCTAGTTATATTATTTATCATGATTCCTGTATTTTGAGTGTCTACACTTTTGAATTGCCCAGTCTATGCATCATAAAACCTTTACTCAAGAAGATTTCGCATACATTGATGAAATATAGGTATTAGGGTGATTTTTTTCTGTGTTAAACGGAGCGTGACTTTCCCTCATGGAGCAGTTTTGAAAAAAAATAGTGTCTGGATAAAATCATCTCCGTTTTGACTGAAATGCTCTTTATAATGACATAAAGTATGAACAAAGCACATTCGTAGTTGGATTTGTTATATCAGAGAAAAATTCTTATGTAAGGTATGTAAGCACCATTTCTTTACATCAAAATATCGTCAATGTGGAATACATTTAGCAACAGGTAGTCCGCCCGCTAAGTTCAATAGAGAGAGAGAGAGAGAGAGAGAGAGAGAGAGAGAGAGAGAGAGAGAGAGAGAGAGAGAGAGAGAGAGCAGATCTGCGGATCGCAGTGTCGTGAGTCCAATCATCGGGTGATGCGTATGAGAAACAAAATGCGTCTGAAAATCATTTGTCCTCCACCTCTGATTCATCTGGCGAAGGTGGCAGTTACTTGCATAGAACAGGTTTGTACTGTTGCAGAATCCAGGAACTTGGTCAGGTGAACTGCTCGCCGTTACATAACTGATAAGCAGTTGAAAAACGGCGTAAGACCCAAAACAAACAAACAAACAAACAAACAAACAAAAAGTAATTAAAAACGAAAGACAAATGTATAGAACTTGTGCTCTCGTTCAAGTGATGTCATAACAATTAAATGATTTGAAGTATAGGCAAGAGGAATCAGACCATGGCATGCTTGCTTGACCAGTCTTACAACGCTTCAGTATTATGTAATTCCTGAATTAGAGGATTCCAAATTATTAGTGTATGTCACGGTACGGACTTGGTCATGTTAGTGAGATCATGTGCCAGGAAATCGGTTAGTAGAACGTCCAGGATCAAGGTCACATTTCAATGTCACAAGTCAGTTATAAATTACCTACACTTTGTGCCTGTTATATATTACCGCAATTTCTTGAAAAAATGTCTTTAAAAAGTAGCATTAGTTTACCACATCATGGCATAAAGCAGAGCGCATAGCCAAATCGCTGTTCAAGGTCAATGTCACACTTGAAGGTCTAAAGTCTTATATCAAAATGGCGTCTGGTGGTATCAATCGCTTATAGTGATATCTCTAGTTCCGTCTAAGGTAGAAAAATAAGTAAGGTTGAAAAAGAAATGTTCGTTTTCAAGTAAGACGACGGAAAGAAAGAAAACGTTAGTTTTATGTAGTGTACCCATGAATAAATACAATTATAATAAAATTCTTATGAATATTTAAGCATATTTAAATGTTCCATAACAAACGCGTGGAAAGGACGATTTTCCTGGGTGAAACAAACAAATAAGGAAACAATGCAGGTGTATAGTACAGTTATGGCCTTTGGAGAAAAAAATCGAGAAATATCTTAATTGAAAATCCATGACTTTTATGGTTTGTCGGATGAATATGAGATAAGCTACTTACAAGTAAAAAAAGAAAAGGAAAAAAAAAGAATTTTATTTCTTTTTTCATGAATAAGCGGCGTGTTTTATCAAGTATAATATATAGCAAATATTGCATGCAAAATAATGTTTACACACATTATAAAAACATTAATAAATTCAATTCGTTAATTATTTAAAATATTGCAGTCAATGTTTTTTTTCTATTTAAAGTACAAAACTCCTATAGAACTTGTATGTATTTATAAAATAAAATGACAAACTTTACATCACAAAGAAAAACAAGTGGGATACTAGTAGCGGTGAAAGAGAAAACTTAAATGTTTTGTCTTAACAGAATTCACCATACTCCTATTTCGTAAAGTACTAAAATATCGCAAAAATTACCAACCCTGCAGGACCATTTTATAATAGGAAGACCTGGTATGTTATAAGCGTGGACATAGTATATTATTGGCGCGGACCTAGTACGTTATTAGCGTGGGCCTAGTATATTATTAGCGTGGATCTAGTATGCCATTAGAGTTGACCTAGTATGTTATTAGCGTGGACCTAGTATGTTATAAGAGTGGACCTAGTATGTTATTAGCGTGCTCTCAGTATGTTATAGGCGTGGACTAGTATGTTTTGAGAGTACGTGGGCCTAATATATTATTACAGTGAACCTAGTAGTTATTAGCATGAACCTAATACGTTATTAGCTTGGACCTGGTATGTTATAAGAGTGCTCTCAGTATGTTATAACGTGGGATTAGTATGTTTTAAAACTGGACCTAATATGTTATTAGAGTGGACCTAGTATGTGATTAGCATGGACTAAGTATGTTTTAAGCGTAGATCTAGTATGATATAAGCGTGAACATAGTATTTTATTAGCGTGAACCTAATATGTCATCACCTTTTCACGAGAAACTGACCATAAAGGACAGTCACCAACAGGAGATAAATATCAAGACCAAAACAATACACCGCAGAAAGTACGAAAAAAAAGATGTATTGATGGTATCCAACTAAAAAGGCAGAATAAATAAACTAGAATTAAAAAATGATCCCTCCGGAATATTAAGTTAATAAATGTCAATTACAAAAGTCGTTTTTCTAATTTCTAAGGTTACAAGTATGGAGATCTGACTCATGGTCTGAAAACACAGACTGAAAAGCTTTGATAGTACGTTATCCTAACTGTTTACATTTCAAAGTACAAACATATTAAGCAACACTTCATCATATTGATGTACATAGATAAATCCATGATCCTTAAATGATTTCATGAAATCGGCGTTGTAGTTGGTACTGTGAAATGAATGTAAAGGCATAATCTTAATCGTACAGGGGACTGCTGGAAGCAAGTTTTTATGAAAGGTTGAATTGTGTGGTGTATCAGAGATTAAAATAAATTCAGTGTCGTTGTGGTGTATCAGAAATTGAAAAATATTTAATGTTGTTGCTGTGTATCAGATGTTTTATTATTTTCAGTTTCGTTGAGGTGTATTAGAGGTTGAAATGTATTACTTGTCGTTGTGGTGTATCAGAGATTAAAATAAATTCAGTGTCGTTGTGGTGTATCAGAAATTGAAAAATATTTAATGTTGTTGCTGTGTATCAGATGTTTTATTATTTTCAGTTTCGTTGAGGTGTATTAGAGGTTGAAATGTATTACTTGTCGTTGTGGTGTATCAGAGATTGAATTATATTCTTTGTCAGTTGTGGTGTATTAGAAGTTCAATTATATTTAATGTCGTTGTTTTGTATATATCGCCGCTGTGTATCAGAGGTTGAATTATATTCAGTATCGTTGGGGTGTATCAGAGGTTTTATTATATTCAGTACCAGGTGTGTTGTATAAGAGATCGAAATATGTTTAGCAGTCGTGGTGTATCAGGGGTTGATATATATTCAGTATCGTTGCAGAGTATCAGATGTTGAATTATATTCAGAGTCGTTGTTGGGCATCAAGGACTGAATTATACTTAGAGTCAGTTTTGGTGTATCTGAAATTGAATTATATTTGATGTCGTTGCAGTGTATCAAAAGTTGAATTACATTTAATGTCAGTTTTGTGTATCAAAAATCGAGTTATATTTAGTATCAGTCGTGTTGTATCAGATATTAAATCATATTTAGCGTCAGTCATGGTGTATCAGATGTTGAATTATATTTTGTATCAGCTGTGGTGTGTCAGAGGGTGAATTATATTTAGTGTCAGTTTTGGTGTATCAGAGATCAAATATATTTAGCATAATTCGTGTCGGATCAGACAATGAATTATACTTAGTATCGTTGCGGTATTTCAGAGATTGAGTATTACTTATTTTCATTGTGGTGTATTAGTGGTTGAATCATATTCAGTTTCCTTGTGGTGAACCAGAGTCTGATTTATATTCAGTGTCGCTGTGGTGTATCAGAGAATGAATGATATTCAGTGTCCCTGTGGTGTACCAGAAATTGAATTATATTTAATGTCTTTGTGGTGTATCAGAAAATGAATTATATATAACTGTCGTTGTGGTGTATTACATGTTGAATTATATTTAGTGTTTCGATGTGGTGTATCAGAGATTGAAATATTTCAATGTCGTTGTTGTGTATCAGATGTTTAATTGTCAGTTGCGGTGTATCAGATATTGAATCATATTTAGCGTCAGTCATGGTGTAGTAGAGATTGAATCATATTGTTTTTAGTTGCGGTGTATCAGAAGTTGAAATATTTCAATGTCGTTGTTGTGTATCAGATGTTTAATCATATTCAATGCAGTTGTGGTGTATTTGAGGCTGGGTTATATTCATTGTCTGTTGCGGTATATCAGAGATTGAGTTATATTCAATCTTGTCGTGGTGTATTTGTGACAGGAAAGGCCGTACCGGCGACAGTAACCATCAGAACAAATCAACACCCTTTACAATATTTACAAATTTATTTACAAAAGATGATTATTAACAATGAATAGATATGAAAAGAAAAAAAAACTGATTATAAGAAAGAAAAAAAAAGAAAGTTCAGTATCTCTAGATACAAAAGTTCTTAAATTCCATTCTAATCTGACGTGACACAGTTCTTTAATTCAACTGTGAACTTTAAGTAGCACAAACAAAACATATCTCAAAATCCAGTCCCTTTAAACCGTGAATACGTTGATTCCGTATTGGCTCCCTATGGTGGTAGGTGATTGCATCCCTGAGCTGACTTCAGAGGATAACAAAAATCATCGTCTTTGCAGTTTACGGCACAACCATGGGACGAAAGCTCTGCGCTGGGAATATCACATCCAGGCGAGTGAAGACAAGTGAACCTCGGGCATTGTACTTCCGGGTTATGACATCACCAGGAAAAATCGTCTGGCGGAAGAAGCTAAAATATATAACATATGGTAAGCACCATAGCAAAACAAATAAGTCAGGGCATATAACTGCTCCTTTGGGTACACCATACCTCCGTAGGCTCCCATAAATAATACGTGCTACTTATACAAAACATATGTGCTACTAAGTTCAAACGTCACATGATTAAAATACGTCACTTATTACTTCCATTATTACCAAAATTAATTACTTACTTAAAAGACTAAAGTTAAAGTATGAAAAAGATATGAAAAGTATATGATGAAACATTATAGATACGGACATGATAAACTGCAGCCATTATTTACAACTACAAATTAACAAAATTCAATGTAAATCAAACGTTATATGATAGTTGGCATCCATATAATATCTAATGCCATACACTATAACGGACATTAATTAGATGTGCTATAGACTGGCACATAATTACAAATTACAATAATATATTACATACACAGTACTAGACTTGCCATATAGATTTATACATAACAATACAATGCAGTAATGGCGTTCCATAATTAACAAAAATGTTTGACATAAGTTTTTGAAACAAAGTACTTTATAAATATCATGTTACAAATTTCAGTATAAATCTAACATCTTATATAAATGAAACATTTTAGATTCCTCTTTCGAAATAATTTACAAAAGTCTGAAAAATTTAATAAATCATCCTGACATACCGAAACTAGCCAAAATCATATGCCGAAAAGTAAATGTTACAGAATTCTGTATTTCATGCGTGAAATCTGACATTTACCTCAATAACTCAAAAATTTACAAAAAGATGATGCAATACCTGCATTTACAATACATATAATATAAGGCCCGTATGTCAATTTGTGACAGTATTAGAGGCTGAATTGCATTCAATGCTGATGTTCTATATCAAAGATTGAATTATATTCAGTGTCGTTCTGATGTATCAGGGATTGAATGATATTCAATGTCATTTTTATATATCAGAGGTTGATCTATATTCACTGTCGTAGTGGTTGATTATGTACTGAATCATATTCAGTATCATCGTAGGGAATCAGAGGTTGAACTATATTCAATGTCATTGTGGTGTATCAAAGGTTATATTGTATTCAGTGTGAGCTGTGGTGTATCAGAGAATGAATTTTATTAAATGTCAGTTTTTATCAGAAATTGAATTATTATTTAGTTGTGGTGTATCGGGGGCTGAATTGTATTCAGTGTTAGTTGTGGTGTATCAAAGATTGAATTATATTTAGTTGTGGTGTATCAGGGGCTGAATGGTATTCAGTGTTAGTTGTGGTGTATCAAAGATTGAATTATATTTAGTTGTGGTGTATCAGGGGCTGAATGGTATTCAGTGTTAGTTGTGGTGTATCAAAGATTGAATTATATTAAGTTGTGGTGTATCAGGGACTGAGTTATATTCAGTGTTAGTTGTGGTGTATCAGAGGTTGAATTACATTTATTGCTGTAGCATATTAGATGTTAAATTTTGTTTGATGTCGTTGTGTTCCGGAAATGAATTATATTTTTTGTCAGTTGTGGTGTATCAGAGAGGTTGAATCAATGTCGTTGTGGTGTATCAGAAGTTGAATTATATTGTTTATCTGTTGTGGTGTATCTATTTCTTAGTTGTCAAAGCGGATAGAATCACCAAATTTTCAAGCCGCCAATATATCCGCCATATTTTTTTCTTCAAATTTTTGTCTTTTTACAAAAGGACGCCTTTCTATATCAAAATGGATATTTACCATGAGAATGGGTTTATTGTATAGAAAACAACATTTTCTAAATATCTTTGCCCTTTTATTTCTATTTTGTGTTTTAATGTAAAAAATGCCTGAAATACGCAAAAATAGTGCAACCTGTTAATATTTGTCATTTTAAAAGCGTACATGGAACAATGTTGTTGCAGCTTCATATTTATGTAGCATATCTCTCCGCTATACAGATGTGAAACAAAAAAAATATGTTTGTTACATATAACCAACAGGCCGAAAATTCGTTTAGCTCACGTAGTGATTCTCATATTGCTGTGTTGCGATAAATTCTGAACTTGTAAACCAGTGGACATTGTAAGTCTGATTATGGTTCAAATAAAGTAAAAAGAAAGTTCTAACTGGCTATAATGATAATAATAAAAAGAAATGACAATCGCCAGTAAAATGTGAAAATCAGGGGCAATCACTCTTTATAAGATATGGCAAGAGGGATTACATTTTTTACAAGAATTTGTTTTACATTTTTTGAAAGAAAAATATTTTGGAATCAATTTATTTATTTATTTTTACTTTTTCTTTTATTCTAATATTTGTTGAAATTTACTCATTTATTTCTATTGTTTCAAAAATTTCTGCATTTGATAAAACATTGTTTTCAACTCTATTTATACACGGCACGGTACCGTATTTGAAACTGTTTTTATTTTTTATTTTTTGAAACTGTTTTTATTTATTTGCCATCCTAGTTGAATTTAACATAGGTCGGTAGCAATGATAAATGTATGCAAATACTAAACAGTGTCTAGTTGTGATTGATAATTATTTACGAAATTAAAAAAAAAAATATGCACATAAAATCTGAAGTCAGTTGAAACAGGAAGGTCTAATACCTATCAGTTGTTCCAGGTTGAAAGAATGACTGCTCCTAGCTTTGTATTTTGTATGAAACGACGAGTCATCTTTGGTATGGAAATTCAAATCAATGAAGAGTTAAATGCTTGTAATTGACATAAGATAAATAGGCCGACAATTCATTCAAATCCTGTAGTTCAGCAGGGCCTATTAAATAGAGAGAGAAAAAAATGACATTGTGCCTGCATCGTGTTTATTACGGGCTGTTCAAAAAGTACAATATTTATGATTTGAGCGTGTTACTTTTAATGGGTGGGGTATAACTTTCGTTTTGATATCTTTCTGTATTCTTGTATGTGAGTCCTGATTTTGTCATTGATAAAAAAAGAAAAAAAGATGCACACAATTTATATAATGGCCACCCTGATTCTACACATTAGGGAAGTGCAATATTACGACTCGCTAAATGTAAGCCTGTCCGTGCCAAAATTTTCGAATCTGAATCCATGTGTACCGTGCTACCTTAAGGACACATTTCTCAGTTGAGCGCATTTTATGTTTAAAGGGAAACAAACCATATCAATTTAAGGAAATAAAATACTGATCAAGACCAATAAATGTGTTTGTCTTTCTTTTTAAAGAAACCCAGAAATTAATTTAAGAAATAATGTATCCAGTTTAAAAATATTTATTCCCAAATAGTAATTATATAGGCCCTACATTGATACATAGTC
This sequence comes from Mercenaria mercenaria, assembly GCF_021730395.1. NCBI lineage: Eukaryota > Metazoa > Mollusca > Bivalvia > Venerida > Veneridae > Mercenaria > Mercenaria mercenaria. The sequence continues at coordinate 25,462,820 of NC_069364.1, read as the reverse complement.
ATACAGTGAATATTGTAACTTAGGAAAGGATAAGAATGGAAGACAAGTCTTATAGAATTCTTCTCCTTCGCAGACACTTGAAAGAAAAAAAAAATAATGTTGACATTATGTTATCTGAAAACAAATGTACAAAGATTGTCAGTTCAGTACTTATTGTATAGAGAAATAAAGACGAAAAAGGGTTAGTAAAAGTAGATAGAGTTGTTGTAAGGTGAAGTAATAATAATGAAATGGTATCTATTGCGTGATAGTCTTACTATAAAGATAATGATAGAAGTGTTGAAGTTTGTCTTAAAGAAAGGGGTCATTTGACTTATAAGAATCTCTTGTGGTCCGATAGGTATCTCATTTAGTGATTTGTCTCTGAATAAATTATTGTTTGAAGTTCAGATGCGAAGGAATTATATCACAAGGGCGCAGCCCGAGTATTAATGTAGCACGCATCTGAACGACAAACAATGATTTAATTCAAGAGCAAATCACTAAATGAGATATATTATTTCGATTCTAACACGTTACCAGCGACTTTAAAGTACACCCTTGGCAGCATTCATTAAATATTTGCCCGTTTTCAATCGGTTTCTTTTCCAGCGCGCCATGACGTAATGATTGTGACGTTAGAACAGTGAATTGTTGTATAATAATTCACTGTTTTCAGCCTTCTTTGTGTGATAGGAAAATGAACCGAATCGTGTTAGAATAAGAAAAAAAGTTACAAAAAATGCGATATTTATTTGCCCATGATAAGAGAAACGCAAAAAAGCAAACATTGATCAATGAGCAGGTGACATTAGGCTATATACCAATAAAAGAAATTGATCTTTGTTTCAAATAAAATTCAGCTATTTCAGATCAATTTTGATACAGTTTCTAGATTTTCACTCCGTCGTAGACCTATTTTCCACAAGATATCCATACATTTGCTTCAAGAAAACGAAAAATAAAATGGGTGTTGAATAGTATGCAGTGAAATTCAAGTCAATTGAAGTTAAGTACCCTCATATTGCCGCATTAATATAAGCATGAACAGTGTCTTATTTTATGTTATTTTTATTTTTAATTTATTCAACCAGTGAAATAATGCATTTTTGCCTGGTTTACGCGCAAATGCGCGAAAATGGAAAAAAAAATAAGATCTATTTTGCACTTCTTTCGACCACACCACGGAAGCACATTTTCGACCGAATTACTGTTATATAACCATACTTGAATAGTTTACCACAAAGCTTCAATTCAACCATCATTTTGACGAGGAACATATCAAAGGTTTGAATAAAAGGGGATGTATGAAAGAAACTTCATTAATTATTCATAAATAGTATGTTGTGATACTACAATGTTCAGATCACACGACTCTGGGTGTTTGCACAACCAAATGAGCGGCGCCATGAGAAAACCAACATAGTTGCTTTGTGACCAGCATGGATCCCGAATTATTTTTGCCGCTATTTTCAAAATAACATACTTCTTGAAATGTAGTGTACTCACAGAACAATATGTAATTGGTGAAATGCCGAACTTTCAACAAAATCAAAGCACGTCTTCAGATATATTCATCCATTTAACGATTTAAACTCATTTTTGACAAGTCACAAAAGTAAACAAAAATTACAATTAACATGTATATATTTAAAACGAAGACATATAGTTTTGGAAAAGGTTGTAAATCATATCCAGTAAAATGTGAAATTATTCATGAATCATTGCAACAGTGCCGAAGATAATGTGAAAATATCAGTTTTAAGATCTGACCTTTAGACCTCTATAATTTGTATATAATGGATAATGGTTTTATATTTTTTGGAGACAGCACCCAGATGAACCGGAGATGTTTATAATTTCTTTGTCTTCAAGCATTAAAATTCCGGGCCTCATTTTTTTCAGGGACAAAAAACACCAGACTAAATGTAGATCACTCGCTGCAGGTAAAGTAAGTCGATGAGACGTCACCGCGAGCGTCTATTTTCGAAGTAGATGATTTAAATAAATCTTTGTTTGCTTAAAGTTCGCAATGATTATTTAAGGACTTCAATTGAAATAACCAATAAAGGCTAGAAAAAAGGTAAAAAAAAATGGACTAAGAAAAATGAGCCAGATATCTTTCGCGACAAATATTTTTTTTGAATGAAGTTGTTTAATTGAAAAGGTTCACATAGGTGGCCAAATTCTGATAAAAAAAGTTTAAACGTTTTCTTATTTTCTTATTCTTTAGCTTTCAATAAATTATATTCATATACAAACTTGTGACCAGTTGAAATACAAATAGAAATTTGAAAACAAAATATCACGCACGCACGCACGCACACAGACACGCATATTCGTCAAAACTTACATTCTTCTTAAATATTTAAGCAAAATCAAAGAAAGTTATACTGGTCAAACAAGCAGAGTCTAAATATTTCCTCTAACCCTTTGGGGATTGAATTTGCTAGGAGTATTTCCTACGGAGGGCAAACATTTAATAGATTTGCTAATATCTCAACAACTTAAGTGTTTTATTTATCTAAGTTATTTATGATGAAGTTTTTAATCATTTTGAGATAATTCCATATAAATCTCCTTAAAAATATGCAAATAGCAATACTTTACTTCTTCACGTTAGACGTTGTGGGAATGAAATTAAGCCATGACGTAATTCTAGTAAAAGACCATTTATCCTGCTAAACAAAGAAGACTCGGAAACTGTGTTATTGTGCAACACATACGCACACTGTTTGTTCGTCACAATCATGACGTCATATCGGCGCGCTAGAAATGAAAACCACACAAAACCGGCTTATATTGGTAAATAGATAATACTCAATTAGATCTAAATAGTGTCAAATCGAAATAATTTATCTGAAACAGTGTTTCTCTTGAATGAAATCAGTGTTTGTCGTTTGGATGCGTATTATTTCACTCGGGCTGTAGCAACAAGAAATAATTCCTTAGAAACTGAACTCCATTTCATTCCTCGACAATTCACTAAATGAGATATATTATTTCCTAAGATTACTAAGTTAGTTAAATTTTTCAAACATTTATACTACTGGAAGCTTTTTTTCCTCTATTCTTCTGTTTTGTACTCAAATCTGCGATAAACACTGTTAAATATATAAACTCTCAACTCTGAGAGCTACGAATGGTAAATTTTTAGGCTCTGAATATGCATTTTTTAAGAATTTGAATAAATACACCAAAACATTGAACATGTGACATTTATAACATTGGCAACGTTATTACTTTTCTAAAGACAAACAATGATATTTAAAATGTTGACACGCTAAATAATTCATAAAAATGCTTAAAATTGAACTAAAAATCTTGAGATCTCTATAATAAGGGGCAAATATATCAAAGCCAAGCGCATGTACCTATTATTTTTATTTGACGGTGTGGGCATTTACGATTTTGAGAAGTTTAATAAAATCTACATCTTAGAAAAGATTTTATTCGCAAAAATATCACCATTATTGTGATATTTTTTTTCATCATAGACTCCCATTATGAATTTGTGTGAGGTTCAAACTTCTCTAGTCTAGCAAAAAATCAAGCACACGACCCTTTCTTTTTTAATCATAGCCGAATTTTCTAAATATATTCAAAAGATCTGAAAAAGCAGTGTTTAATAAAATGCTATGGTTAAAAAAATCGAACCGGACGTGCAGAACTGCATTAAACATAATTTATTTAAGAACATGTCAATACATTGCACAGCATGTAGTCGGTCATGTGAAGGGCAATGGTATTTATATAAGGAAGATATACATTTTCTGACAGAAGTCAACCATGGGAAAGTTCATGCCGCTGTGTGTGTGTGCGTGTCTGTCTCTAATTGTAGCACAATCTTTATTATATAATCCAGTCCCCGTTAAGAAATATTTATTTGAGCGGGTTTGTCGGGGTAATTATGGCACAGTCTTGGGGTATTACGATAAAATACGTGATAAAAGAGTTTGTGGCACAAAATGCACGGAAAATATTCAGTGCAATTCCTTTCTGTTCCTCAAAAAGGCGGGATGGTGCAGAATCAATTCCGATGTATTCGTGAACAGGACTACCATCGGATGCACTCGTTCGGAGGACTACGGCGAAATTACGGTAAGCTTCTATTGTAAATTTATTTTATAAGACTCATTTTGTTTTCCCATTAATATTGATAATAGCAACAATAACTTTCTTTAAAAAATAACGTTTAAAAACCCCGTGTTCTAACATTATTAATACAAGGGAGAGGTTATATGTTCGCGGAATAATTTTACGAGGACGTAGCCCGAGTGAATTATTCTGCCGACGTATAACCAATTTTGAGTATATTAATTTTAATATTAAGAAAATCACTATTTTTCTATACATTATTTCGATTCTAATATGACCTATATCTATATCAGTAGAAAAGTAGCAGTAGTAGCAGTTGCAGTAGCAGCAGTATCAGCAGTAGTAGCAGCAGCGGTAGAAATAATGGTACTAGCTATGACGTATAATTTGGGTCAAAAGTTTGAATTCGCTCGAGCGGTACCATAATACACGGTAAGCGTGTAAATTTACACGCTCACCGTGTAAATTTATACGTTAAGCGTGTTTTTTACACGCTTAGCGTATAAATTACACTCTAAGCGCGTAAATTTGCACGCTCACCGTGTAAATTTACATGCTCAACGTGTATTTTCGTTGACCCGATTCACACTGGCCATAGCTTTATCAGATCAAGTGGTTCCAACGTTGTTTGAGCGGTGAATTTTACGCCGATCAGATGGAGAAATATGGCCGATACTAAATATTGTAAGTATGATTTAAAGGAATTTCTACCCGTTAAATAACGAATCAAATGAAAACGATGGGTGCACCTGGAGCGCAAATGTGTCTATGTTTTAGCACATGTGTCCCTTTAGCTGAGATTTGTGTCGTTTATTCAAACACTTCTGTACAGTCCGGCGGGGGAAGGAGATTTTTTAGAGTTTTTGACAATATCTCATCAAATCTAGTGTTAATCGGGAACAAGTAACTGTTAAAACACTTTTTATGTAAAGGGCTACATCTTACAACAAAGCGTGGGTATTTTCATAGAATTAGTCAGGGTTATTTCCGAAAAATCGATCGAAAACCTAATGCAACGCCGTTTCGAGTGGGTCGCCATGCAACGCAATCAAGTGGTTACCGTTCTGTGTCTTACTTACGAAGTCTAATCCGTCTTAAAAACAGTCATTAAAGCCTAACAATGAATAAATTTAGAGACTTTTATAGCATTATAATGATCCCGCCATTTCTAATATATTGAACTTTTACATTTTTATGTCAGCTTAACATTTAACATATTTTTGTGGACATTGTCAAAAAACATCAATACGAAAACATAAAGCAAGGATGAACATCGAACAATATCATTAAGTAAATAATACTAATAGATCTAGTTCGTAAAAACAAGAACCATTTCACGGATATTTTTCTCCTCCACAAATGGTACTGAACTGCATACCAAAAGCGGGTTGACTCTTTAAATCAGTATAGTTACAGTCGGTTACTTTTTAGTCCCTTAAAACCAATACATTGCAATTTCATTACTGATTTGTTGTGCATTTAAGCTGTTCATTTATTTTCAAAGAGATAAATCACAGCGAACGTTAAAATTGGCCAGGAAAAAGGACCATATTTTATTTGTCCTCCATAAAACAGAAACGACATAATTAACTTCTATGGTCGCCGTTCAAAAATGAAAATATAAATGAAATACAGACATCAATGAAAGAAAATAACTGGACAAGCAATACTAATAGAGACGTGTCATCAAGCAAACGAATGAGAGCGTTTTCTCCATGTCCTCAAAGAAACACACACACGCACACGCACACACACACATAAAAATAAAGAAAAGCCAAAAGACTGCTAACTCCACTTACAAGCACCAAAATATCAAGAAAAAAAGTTCACAATAAGGTATTAAAAGAAAAAGTTTTATGTGATAACATGTTTGAATAATTAACAGAAGAAGAGACAGATTTTTTACACATTGCAAGCGACAAGACTGACCTGAGACAACTTTCTGAAGCAAAAGATACATTATTTTACAATATTTCTAACTCTTACCAAATCGAATAAATACCCTTGGCAAACATCGCTTTTCTTCTTTGGTTAGTGACAGTTAAATAGTACAACTGTGGCAAACAGGGTTATCGTGTAATTCTGCCAAATATGTATAGAGAGTATATTGAATTTGAGAGACGTGTTTCAAACGAATTTTGAAGCAACCAAATATTGACTTATTCTGAAGAAAAATATACCATCGTAAAGGTATTGAATTGTTTTTTAAGGAAATATCCGGGATGGTATAACAGAATAAATAGAAATGTGTAGTTTATGACATTTTCTATGGTAAATGTATCATTTTCCTATATAAATCAATGTAAGTTTAGGAATAGGATTTATCAGTTGCGCTGTCTGATGGCTTATCAGAATATGTGCCGTGGATGTAAGATCGCCAAAGAGGAGTATTGTTCAACATGTCTCTATTAGTATTGCTGGTCCGTTTATTTTCTTTCATTGGTGTCTGTATTTCATTTGTATTTTCATTTTTGAACGGGACCATAGAGGTTTATTACGTCGTTTCTGTTTTCCCTGGCCAATTTTAACGTTCTCTGTGATTTATCTCTCTGAAAATAAATGAACGCTACCACAGGAATATGAATGAAAATATGTACACACAACTGATCAATACTTTTATCATGGACCGAATTTTATTTATTTTGTATGAACAGCTTAAATGCACAACAAATTAGTAATGAAATCGCAATGTATTGGTTTTAAGGGATTAAAAAGTAACCAATTGTAACTATACTGATTTAAAAAGTCAACCCGATTTTGATATGCTGTTCAGTACCATTCGTGGAGGAGATATCCGTGAACTGGTTCTTGTTTTTACGAACTATTACTATCATTTACTTAATAATATTGTTCGGTGTACAATATATTAGAAATGGCGGGATCATTTTAAGGCTATAAAACTCTCTAAATTTATTCATTATTATGCTTTAATGACTGTTTTTAAGACGGATTAGACTTCGCAAGTAAGACACAGAACGGTATCCACTTGATTGCGTTGCATAGCGACCCACTCGAAACGGCGTTGCATTAGGTTTTCGGCCGATTTTTCAGAAATAACCCTGAATAATTCTATGAAAATACACACGATTTGTTTTAAGAGATAGCACTTCACATAAGAAGTGTTTTAACAGTTACTTGTTCCCGATTAACACTATATTTGATGCGATTTTGTCAAAAACTGTAAAAAATCTCCTTCCCCTACCGGACTGTACAGAAGTGTTTGAATAAACGACACAAATCTCAACTAAATGGACATATGTGCTAAAACATAGACACATTTGCGCTCCAGGTGCACCCATCGTTTTCATTTGATTCGTTATTTAACGGGTAGAAATTCCTTTAAATCATACTTACAATATTTAGTATCGGCCATATTTCTCCATCTGATCGGCGTAAAATTCACCGCTCAAACAACGTTGGAACCACTTGATCTGATAAAGCAATGGCCAGTGTGCGATTCTAAATTTAGAATTCGAGCGAATAGACCATCAAAATTTAGTTTAGAACTGCAAAAATGACTGCATTCACCGCGGACCAGTAGTATGATCGTCTTCTGTATGGATCCATATGAAAAAATGCAGACAGCAGTAGTTTCTTAAACGACTGTATATTATTAAATGGGTAATAATTCATAACTACAACCAAATAGAGAATAATTTCATTGAAGAAATACATAATATTTATTTCCGGGTAGCCAACGACCGGCTGCGCGAAGTCCCAGTAATGTATGTATATGATGCGTACCTGTAACTAACAAACTAATACAACAGCGAAACGGAGAATTATTTCACTGGCGAAATGGATGATATTTATTTCTGGGTAGCCAACGACTGGCTACGCGAAGTCCCGGTAATGTATATGATGCGTACCTGTTACTAACAAACTTATTTATATTATTACTGAAATGAATAATAATTTATAACTACAACGAAATAGAGAATAACTTCATTCACGAAATGGATAATATTTATTTCTGGGCCGCGCGAAGCCTAGGAAATGTATATTATGCGTTTAATTTTTTTTACCAAACTTCGAGTTTAATAATATTTTATTGTTTATTACTGTTTACATTTATACTAACAAACATCAAAAATATACATGTACAGCCAAGAAAATAAGCAAATGGGTCGGGCCACAAGTACATGTAACTAACAAACTTATCACTAAAATGGATAATAAATACAACGAAATGGAGAATATTATTTCATAGCCGAAATGGCTAAAATTTGTATTACCTAAATGGAAAATAATTATATATGGAACATTTGAAGATCAATTATTTAAACCAAAGTTTTTGTCTTATTTCCTTTGCTCGACCTCGCAGAACTTAAAACCTGCCACAGTAAGTTTGCATGATACTTGTAATATAATTAAAAGAGGAAGTTGAAAATGAAATATTCAATTAAGTCCAGCCTTTCATTTTGTATCCACTTATACTAAAGTGGGGATCAATTCATTCCGTATTCAAAAATAGTAATCATCTTAAAATTGTTATTTATCATTTCTATTGATTCTTCGAATTGAAAGTTTTTATTTGAAAATATCAAATGGCAGCGGTCAGATTTAAGAGAGAGAGAGAGAGAGAGAGAGAGAGAGAGAGAGAGGGGAGAGAGAGAGAGAAGGGCGGTGGGGTGCGTGTAGCAGGGAAGGGTGTTCTAGACTTGAAATCTTGTTCTATTTTTTGCGGAATTCAGCTTTATGATAATTATAAACTATTAAATTACGGATAATGACTTTGCGCACGATACATTTTCGATATGAAAACGATCCAGCATGTAAATATAAGAAATAAAAAAATATAGATTTATATTAGCAGGAATGTCTAATACGTATCAGTTGTTCCATATATTAGGTATTTCCTATCAGTAAGTAGTGAAAGTCCTTGACTTATATCTAACGAATTTACATTTTTTGTTACTACACTTTCATCGTTTTAAAAAGAAATGTCCATTAAATTTCCAAATATATTCTTACAGATTTTAGAATACTAGATATCTTGTGAAATTTTTATTTTCGTTTCACAAGACAGCTCGGGCCGCCACGTGATATATTATTCCGTGTGCGTTCATATATAGTGGCGTTGATGACCGAAGGCATTAAATTGTATCATATCAAAGCCATCTTATATGCTTCAGTAAATTTTATGATCCGCTCTAATTAGGGAACCCCGAAAGGATCTTGATAACCTAGGTGACATATGTTTTATTGTGTCATTTTGCATAATAGTTACGTAATGATTTCCGGTAGATCACTTAAAACAGCAACTTCAGTGACATGGAGCCGCTCTATTCCCCCAACCCAATTATGTACATGTCATTCAAGTCGGAGAAAAATAAATACTATTATTATTTATATATATATATATATATATTATTTGAAGTTGTAGAAAAAATAGATATATGATAACAAATGACATTTTAAAATGTAAAGTACAAGTTTTATATGTGTATGATGTGTGGAATTAGACTGGAAATGCTTGTTCTTTTCTGACGAAAATAACAATAAAGCAGGCTTTTCAGGTAAGATATGATAAAAAAATATGCATGTCTTTAATCAAAGCGTATATACTGTTGAATAAGTTACTTGACTGAAATCATCTTTACAGTGGCAAGACAATTCGTAATATAATGAAAATATTATGTATGTTTCCTTAAAAGTAATAATTCAGTCATAAACTTTATAAATATCTTCCTTTGTAACATGCATTTTGATTGGCTAATTTATTTAAAAGTGTAACTCAAGCGAGCGATACGCGCTAAGCGTATAAATTTGCACGCTAAGCGTATATTTTACCCGCTAAACGCGTAAAAATACACGGTGAGCGTGTACTTTTATAGATCTACCGATTTAAATACACGGTAAGCGTGTAAATTTACACGGTAAGCGTGTAAATTTACACGCTAACCGTGTATTATGGTATCGCTCGAGCGATTTCAGACTTTTGACCCAAACGGTACGTTATAACCAGCAGTAGTAGCAGAAGCAATAGTACACGTTTTATTACTACTGCTACCGCTGCTATTGCTACTGCCGATTATATGTATTTGCTACTGCTGCTACTTCTACTGCAACTGCTAATGCTACTTCTGATACTGCTGGTACTACTACTGCTACACTGCTACTCCTGCTACTGCTGCTTTTGATACTGCCGGTACTTCTACTGTTACACTACTACTACGGTTACTGCTGCTGCTACTCCTGCTACTTCTGCTGCTACTACTCCTGCTACTGCTGCTATTGCTACCCTGCTACTGCTTTTATGCTATTGCTACTGCTGCTACTGATAATACAGCTACTTCTACTACTGCTTTTACTGCTACTGTTGGTACTGCTACTGCTGCAGCTGCTGCTACTGCTGCTACTACTGCTTATCCTACTGCTGCTTCTGTTACTCCTGCTACTACTGCTAATCCTATTGCTGCTTTTGCTACTATTGCTACTGATGCTATTCGTACAACTGCTGCTGCTGCTGCTGCTAATCCTACTGCTGCTTCTGCTACTACTGCTATTACTACTATGCTAATCCTATAGGTCTCTGCTAAGATGTATTCGGTACTACGTGCGTCTTTGTGCTACTGCTAACCTCTACAAGCTCCTGTTATATTCTGTACGCTCCGCACGCTATACATATGGCTGCACTACTGATCACTACTTCTGCTCCGCTGATGTAGCTGCACACATGCTAATGATCTCTAGTGTCCCATTTCCGTTTAGTAATGCTCAGCTAAAGCAATATCATATAATTTTTAAGTAAAAAACACTATTCAATACTCCGCTGAAAAATGTCACGGTTTCGTATTAAGGATGGTACATTTAAACTTGTTGAGAAAATAAACTTTTAAATTTACCCCGTTTTTTAATTTTAAACAATTCAAAGTATTCGCGAATTTTGTAATGTCCCACTTTGCATAAAAACATGAGATAATGTAATCAACCATACCTACGACACCGTATGTATAATGTTCCTTGCTGTTTCCAACACTATGTATGACATATGGTGTTTGTACGTTCCGCGCATTTTGTATGTTCGCAGCTTCGGCGATCGTATCTGTCCGGTAATTTATGCACAAACGTAAAGCCTGTTTACATGGTCCGGACCCTATCATCGATGATTATATAATACGTCACCACGACTATAATATTCATTCCGTTACGAATATTATAACGGTGAGCATTCAACAGATAAAAACAAGTGTTAGTAACTGAACTGATGATATCACGATCAGAAATGGAAACATTAATTTGTAATTTTACACTGTTTCTGTAACAGTCAGAATGCTAGTTAAATTGATGAATTTATGAAAGACAAGGTAATTACGTTTATAGGAAATGTGACGTCGTCTTCGGTAATGGAATTGTCGGAATTTCTAGTGCATGTATCGACTAGAATGAATCGAGTTACGTCTTCGTTCAATCAGGTCGAATACAGTAAAGATTGAAAAGTGTCCATGGTAACAGGACATTACGTTTTTACTTCACGACTTTGTGAGACATTAGCGCTCCCACCATGGCACATACATTGGGCTCGTTTTGGGAATGTATATTCCATTCTCGCTTTCTGTTAAATGTATTATGATGACTTGATTTACCTGAAAATATGTTTTCAGCTTTCGAAGCACTTGTAAACGTTGTAGCATTGTCTGACATCATGACCCCGGGAATGATCTCCGCTTACGAAACGCCTAAAAGCTAGTAGGAATGACTCTTTGGACAGGTCTGGTACAACTCTAAATGTAAGGCTCGAGAATTGGCACATGTGAATAAACATATATATACTTTTATTACGCTTCCGGAATGGTCTCTTACGTATAACGCACCTGTGTAATCAACTCCAGTCACAGTGAAAGGTGGAGACTCTTCTACTCTTACTTTGGTAATGGTGGTGGATCTGGCGCTCTATACGGCTTTCCTTGTACTCGTCTGCATATTGTACATTTCCTGAGGATAGATTTTACGCACTGCCTGGTAGCTGGGATCCAGTACTTCTGCCTTAACTGGGTAGCAGTAGCGTTCGTTCCTGCATGTAACTGGTTCTCATGTGTGTCTAGTACAATCAGGCGTGTAAGTGGATGTCTCTTCGGTAACAAATAGGGGAATTTGGTGACGTCGGATAATGGCGCGTTATGTATACGTCCTTCACAACGAATAATACCGCTTTTATCTACGAATAAACGCAATTGTTTGACAAGTGGTAATCTTTTGGTGGTATTGGACTTCAAACTGGACATCTCATCTGGGTAAGTACTTTCTTGGCAACATTTTAGCCACCTTATCTCTGCTCTTTCGATTTCTGCTGTCGTTAATTCATCGGTAAGTTTTGTCTGTGTATTTCGGCAATTGCTTATGAATCGTAAAAGTAGGCAGTTACACGTAACAGTTTGAAGTATTTGCTGTATTTCTCTATGTTGATTACTTGATGGATGCCTTCATTTGTGCTACACTTTATACTGCATACTACGCTCATCTTTGTGGCATCGGAGGGCAACGAGATATCCGAAACTGTCGTCTGCGTTTTTGTTGTCGTCTGCATTTCATTCTCTGTTGGTTTCCAAACAGGCCAGTTGGACTGGTTTTGTATCCATGACGGCCCACTGTTCCATAGGTCGTTCTGTAAGAGCTGGTCAGCAGGAATACCACGAGTTAGAAGGTCTGAAGGATTATCATATGTTGGACAATAGTGCCATGGGTAATTTTTAGTAAGTGTTTGTATTTCTATCACTCTGTTCTGCACGAACCGTTTCAGTGGTTTAGATGTTGATAACCAATGAAGCACAATCTGGCTATCGGACCAGCAGATGACGTCGGAAATGTTCAAGGATTCTTGTACGTGTTGAACTAATCTGGCGCCGACTACTGCGGCCATAAGTTCGAGCTGTGGTAATGTCATGGGTTTCACGGGAGCTACCCGATTTTTCGCGATCACCAATCTGGATCCATCTGCGTTCACTATGTATACTGCTGCTCCATATGATTTGAGACTGGAATCGACAAATACATGGAGAGTACTTTTTGTTCTTGAATTATTTATGGTCTGTTTATGCTTTGACTGCCGTATGTACTGTCTGGAAAACTCTGTATCTGTAACTGTGTTCAGATCTTCAGCCAGCTTGTTCCATTTATCTTGCACCTCTAGTGGTAACGGTACATCCCAATCAAACTTATCTTTCCATAATTGCTGAAGAAGTAATTTTGCCCTTACTGTTACCGGGCTTAACAGACCTAGTGGATCATAAATTCGTGATGAATATCTTAGAATGTCCCTCTTTGGTTACAGAGTCTAACTTTGGTATCTTGTGATGTCTGTATGCCATGGAATCTGTTTCCGGTTTCCAGCACATACCTAGTACCTTGGTTACTTCATCTCTATCTATGACTCCTTCTCGTGTGGCGATAGCTTTTAGTTCGGAGTTGTTAGAAGACCACGATCTTAAGTTCATACTGGCACATTTCATCAGATCACGTGCATCACGGAAATAGGTGAGTAGATCTCTTTTTTCTTCAAAACTAGAGAGTATATTGTCAACATATAAATCTCTCTTTATAATCTCGGCTGCTTTGTTTGTTTTGTTCAATTCCAGGTGTTTGAGAATAGTGGCGTTAAGAATGAACGGTGAGCACGTCGCGCCGAACAACACTGCTTTGAATCGGTATGTGCAAAGTTGAGATTTAGGATCACTAGGATCAGTGAGCCACAAAAACCGGGTAACATCCCTGTCTTTTTCTTGTAGTCCCAATGTAGGAAAGCTTTTTCTATGTCAGTGGTTACAGCGTACTTTTCAATCGAAATCGCATCAATATAGACGTTAATTCATTCAGCACAGGTGCTGTAGACTCCAGGCAGTCGTTCAGGCTAGGTTGACTAGATGACTGTTTACAACTACAGTCATACACGATACGAATAGGAGTGGTAGATGATTCCTTTCGCACAGGGTGGTGGGGAATATAGTGGACTGCATTTGAAGTTTGTGCAACATCGTTAATCTTTTCTATAAATCCCCGTCTCTCTTGCTCTGATATAATTTCACCATATTTCTTTAGCATATCAGGTTCCTGGCTAAGTCTGCGAATCGTGCTCTCAGTTCTTTTCTTTGTGATGTTGTAATTTGTTGGAAGTGGGTCGTGGTCTAATTTCCATGGAAGGGCTGCAGTGTACTTATCGTCTGTAAATTCAATTGACGTCTGCTGATACTGCACCAAGTAATCCGTCTTCTCATGCTCGTCTTTGCACGGAGTGATACCTATGCTCTCGAGCGACCAGAAACGTTCTATAGCGTTTTCATCTCGTGCACGTGTGGTCATAACGTTAAATATGTGGTTCATCTTACTAGTAGTATTGTTGCAGTATGCATTCACAGGTCCCGACAAAAGATATCCGATCTTGGACTTCACTGCAGTTGGTCCACATCCGCGTATAATATGATCTTCAATGACGTCCCAGTAATGGTCAGCTCCTATCAGCAGAGAAATTGTAAATACCTCATCGCCGCTAACCGGATGTGCCAGGTTCAGTCCTCTCAGGTAAGGTAAATGGGACGCTGTGTTGTGTAGACTGGTACTAATAGGTACTGATATAGTAGGCACTATTAATACATTGATCGGTATTCTCTTTTTCTGGTTTGTAATGAGGTACACCGTTGCGGAATCAACATGTTTTAGTTGTTGTTCTTGGTTACCAAACGTTGCTAAGTGTAAGGTTTCTGTACCGGATGTGGATAGTTGCAATTCTTGTGCTAGCGTCTCGGTGATAAATGACTTCTGTGCTCCCTTCGTCAAACAGGATATGAGTATCCCTTGTTATGTTACCGGAAGTCACCTTGCTAATGGCTGTTTTCAGTAAAACACCATGGGAAGTTTCTTGGTAGATGAATGTAGAACTGCCGTTTCCGGTTTTGATGGCTGTACATCCGGAACATTCCCGCCACTGTTGTGTTCTTTACTCTTGTTGTTACATATGCTAGTATGATGTTTCTTTTTACAGACCAGACATCTTCTTTGTGACGTGCAGTTTATGACCCGGTGTTTTCTTAAACAATTAAAACACAATTGTTTTTCTTTCACTTTCTGCATTCTTAACAGCGTATCAGGAAACCTTGTACAGTCAATAGATTTATGTGATTCTTCACAGAATGCACAAATGATATCATTTGATTTATTTTTTCTGTTTGTATTGAAATCTATCTCTGTTTTGTCTTTATTTTGCTTTCTTCTTTGCTTTGATAAACGCTCCAGTGTAAAAGACGATGTCGGTATGAAATCGTTTATTTCCGGTGTATAGCTTTGAATTCCGACTTCAAGTATCCGGACTTCTTTCCTCAGGGCACTCCTAAGTTCTTCTAACTTCCAGTCATTGTCGCCGTGTTCTCGTGCAAGATTTTTTCTGACCTCTTGTGGCATTTTGTCTAAAATTATTGGCACTAACAGGCTTCCGTAACTTTCTTGATTCTGCCCCATTGATTCTAACCCTCGAATGTACGTTTCCATTTTGTCATGGAACGCTTGTAAACTGCTAAGCGTGTTCAATGGCGCCGGTAGTTGTATCAAGGCCTGCATGGTGGTATGTACAATCTTATGCTGTTGTCCGAACCTCTCTCTAAGTAAACTAATGGCTCTCAAATAATTGGAATTTGTTAAGGCAAAACCGTCTATAGTACGTGCTGCAACGCCCTCTAGCTGAGACTGTAAATATGTAAACTTCTGTACGTCTGTGAGATTGGTATTCAGGTGAATGGTTGATTCAAAGGAATCCCAGAAACCTTGCCATTTAAGAATATCACCGTTAAATTTTGGTAGAGACAACTTTGGCAGTCTATGAAATTGAAATGAATTGTTACTTACATTCTGACTGACGAAAGGATGTGCATTTACATTCAACTGTGCTTGTTGAAAACCGGAAGTGCTCTGTGACGATCTGTCAGTTGTGGACTGCGAAAATTCAGAGGAAAATGTCTGCTGCGACTCCACATGAAGAGTTGACTGACCATCAGTGGGGAAAAACTGCGGTTGTTGTACATCTGTACGAATCTGTTTATCTCTAAAGTCACTAAGGTGTCTCATTTTAAGGTCTAAGTCCAACATATACTTTTCGGTTTGTATAATTTCTTCGTTAATTTCTTCGCTGTCCGTAAGATTTGCAATCTTCTCGTTCATTTCTTCCATTTGTTTCACTTTTAACGCGAGTTTTTCAAATATTCCGTTGAAATCGATCAGTGAAATGTTCTCGGCGCTTTTGGCGTCTTCTATTCTCGCTAAATAATAGTCTATAACATTCTTCTGAGCATTTCTCTGTGCTATATGTTTCTGTAAATTCATCTTTGTTGTTTGGTCACGGCACCAGAAAAATGTGCATACGATAATGGAATTTCTGTAAGATAGAGTACTACGCGTCTTAACAGTTCGATCCTTTATTCAATTCTGCATAAACAACTCAACAACATGACGTCAATATCTGACGTCCGACGTATACATAAATTGGCGGCAACGTTAACGTTATCACGACAACTACTACTGCTAATCCTACTGCTGCCTCTGCTACTGATGCTATTGGTACTACTGCTATTGCTGCTACTGCTACTGCTACAGCTCCTGTTATTTCTGCTACTGCTGCTACTGCTACTGCTGCTACTACTGCTGCTGCTACTGCATCTACTTCTGCTCCTGCTGCTGCTGCTGTCACTGCTACTGCTGCTACTGCCTATTTCACGTTTTTGCTACTGCTACTACTGCTATAGCCAATTTCATATCAATTTTTAATGTAAAAAGGTCAGGCGTATTCAAATCTCTCCGTCTGCATAAAATGTCGCGGCTATAAAACTCGCTATTACTCGCAGCGACATTTTATGAGACCGTTGTTGAGGAACAAAAAGTCGCGGCTTTTAAGTTTTACCCTCGACTTTTTGTAGAATTTCTACAACAATTGCAAAAGATGTCGCGGATTTTTTTATGTTCCTCGACTTTTTATAGACAAACGAGAGATAAAATGTAGAGTCAAACCATGGACGCTACCGGCCACCGGAGTCAAAATGTTCCTTGCTGTTTCCAACAACTATTATGAAATATCGCGGTTTATACGTTCCTCGCGACATTTTGTACGATCTCGACAGAAAATCTCGCGGATTTGTAAATTGTCCGCGATATTTTATGCACAAACGATAAAATATCTCGTGGGTTTAAAATGGCCGCAACCGGCCACCATATATAATACATGTATTTATATAATTACAGCACAAATATATAATATTAATTACCTTTACGAAATAAAAACAATTATAACATGAGAGCTATTACAAACAAGATTGAAGAAAAGACCAAAGTGTAACTGAAACTGAAAAAAAGGAGATAAATACAGCAATAAAGATGAAAACATAATTTGGTACAGCTTGTCTAACACATGGTTCTCTTAACAGTAAAATGCCCTAGTATGTAACATATACATTGAAGTGAAAGACAAGAATTAAAATAACCGTTTATTTAGAAAATCTGACCTCTTCGGAATGGAATTGTGGACAAATTAATCCTTAGTGACATAAGGAGTATGTAGTAGAATGAAGAGTTAGAAAATATCAGAAATTAAATCAGGTACAAGTAAAGGTACAAGTAAAGATGACTGAAAACTGAGTGCTATATAGCAACAAATTACTGTTTTTACGTCACAACTATTACGCCATAGCGTCAAACGTCATAGCAGCTCGCTGCAAAAGAAAACCATGGCAAATATTGGGGATATTGTAGAGGATGTATATAATAATTCTCGATTTCGTGTTAAAATCGAAATAATGGATGTCAAATAGTGATTTTCTCTTGAATAAAATGTTTATCGTACAGATACGTATATTATGATATCAATCGGGTTGCTTTCTCGTGACATTATTCTTTCACATCTGAACTCCAAAGAATGATTTAATTCGACGACAAATCACTGTTTGGGATATATATATATAAATACTATTCATTTGTTCACAAAGTATTTACTATATTACATTTGATATAAGTTTGTGGTATATGCATTCGCATTTTATATTACAGACTGTGCAGACATTAAGACATGCCAAGCCGCCGAGTAAGTAAATGAAGACTAATAAATTTCTAGCCATCTACTAATATACATATGAGCGCAACATGAGAAAACCAACATAGTGCGTTTGCGAACAGCATGGATCCAGGCCAGCAGTCTGGTCAGGATCTATGCTGTTCGCTAATGGTTTCTCCAATTGCAATAGGCTTTGAAAGCGAACAGCATGGATCCTGATCAGACTGCGCGGTTGCGCAGGCTGGTCTGGATCTATGCTGGTCGCTAACGCACTATGTTGGTTTTCTCATGGTGCGGCTCATGTAATTCACAAAACAAAACTTCATATTCATTTCACAGCAAGGACTTTGAAATTTCTCACCTATCTCAGAAGAGTATTTTCGGAACAGTTTTGTCTTTTTCGTGTTTTTAGTGTGTATTTTGGATGTTTGCTTTTATTTGTTTGACGATTAGATATTTAATCAGACTTTTATTCAGTTAAAAGTATCTGTGTGCAAGCTGCAAATCATATAGGGTGTAGGGAAAGGTCGTTCTTATATTTAGACAATGAATATATACACTAGCTGAACAAAAACATAAAAAATAGGATAAGCATAGTTTTTCAGTCGCATTTAATTAATGTTGTTAGATTATATATTGTTGATATTGGAATTTAGTTAATATTCTGTTGACTTTTTTTTATGGGAGAAAATGCAATTTATTCTATACACTTATTTCAGGACGATTATAACACCAGTATTGCATATCAGACCTGTAATAAATATTTTAAAATACAAACGCAGCCTCTATAATGCAGAGCATAAGAAATGATTTCTAAATAAAAAGTATGACAATTTCTTTCATTTCAGTAAAATAATTTAGTTGTATACATTGACCGAAACAAACTTTCTTCATTCTTTTTGAATTAGTGACTAATTATACAATAAAGATGGAATAAATGATCAGTAGGTTATATATTACATGACTGCTTATATAAATTTCCACTAGATTTACCTGCGCTCAAGTTAAAACACGAATGAAAATTTATTTCTGATGCCATAAAATAGATAACTTATTGAATGGTTAGGACCATGTGTAACAATTTTTGACTATTGACCGAACAGCCATTCAATAAAATTCAGATTTGACTTTGACTATTTCCTTCTTGCAGCGCACTGTGGACCGGTTCCCTATTTTTCATCTATCATTGTGAACAAGTCGAGCAATTACAGTATAGGCTCTCGGTTTCCCTATAGGTGTGATCCATGTACTAGTTTCCCGCCCCAGAGCTCGCCTGGATACCTCGAATGTGGTACTGATGGGAAATGGATTATTCCCCCTGAATTGTGTGTGTATGGTAAGTAATGAACTGAAAACTAGTTAATAATCTTACTTCATGTATAGCTAAAGATAGTAACATTTTGTGCTAGGAACCCTGTTATCGCATTGCTTAATGCATTATCGCATTTATTACTCTATCATATACCTGGCCCTGGGGAAACTTACGTCCGTAAACGAAAATGATGTCATGACCTTTGTATGTGCAAAACAGAACAGAGATACGCCATAAGAGTTTTCTTTTTCCTTTGAAAAGACATGTTTTGTACAGATGCGTTAACTTACACCTCCATAATGTTTCGATTCGAAGTGCACACAAGACCATTTTCTAAGATCGAGAAAATGTAAACATTAAAAATGAACAATTTCTACAGTAGTGATATAAGAGGCCTGCAAGATAAAACTCGTTGAATAGCATTGATAAAACCCTCGGCTGAACCTCGTATTTTACTATTCAGCAAATTCAGTAGGAAAATACACTCATATCCTCCATTTAATTTGTATTTAAAATATGTGTTCACATTTCGACGCCTCAGAATTAAAAGGTGTAAATGGAAAATTATAGTGGTTTTTTTTCGGCAAAAACGGAAAAATCTGTCTATGACAGATACACCCTTCTAGTTCTATAGGGCGTAAGTGGGCCCTTCTGTTACAACATTTAAGCGCTTCTATTACTATGATTCTGAAAAACATTTTTACTTACACCCTTTTATTATTGTTGAATTAGGTCGACACAGCAGTTAGTAACAAACTTTTTTTTAAATAGGATTATGCCCCTTGGTATGTATTTTCAAAAATGAATAATTCATAAAAGGGCGAACTGACGAACACTTATTCTGGGGCATCGATTTATGTTTAATTGGAATAAACACATGGATTTTCTTTTCAGGTCCTGATGTTGGCTTTTTGCGAAGTAAGTACTACAATAACATTGAAATTATAGTATAATAGTATAAATAATGTAAGTGAAAAATGAAAATCATAAACTGAAATCAAATAGTGTCGTGGTTTTCGTCAAAGTGACTATTTCGCGGAGATAGGAAGTCGTAAATTTTTCAAATTTTAAACATGAAATGAAAGTAAATTTTACATTTTCGTTGGGATTTGTGGTTTGACTCAACAAGGAACTCTAGGAAAATAAGTCCGACATTAAAATAATCATTTTACAGTATGCATATTTCTATTTAATTTGCTTATTTTTTTCTTTATTATTCTGTAAATGAACGGAAGCGGAAATAGATCCGTTTATCGAACTGAATTAATTTTGCTTTGATCATATGTGAAGTTCCGGAAACATGTGACAAATTGTCCAGTTAAGAATCTGACCATTTACTCCAAATATATTATTTTACCCATGAGCGCAAAGTATATATGGGGGCTATATTGGATTCACGAACGTCAGTCCGTCCGTTCGTCTGCCATCATGTCCGCTTAATACCTTCTTAACTGCTGGGATGATTTTAATAAAACTAGAATCAACAGCTAGCGTGCGTAGTGCACAACCCAGGTCACTATATCTAAGGTCAAGGTCACATTTGGAGGCCAAAGATCAAGTAACTTAGCTTCATGTTCGCCCTATATTGTTTAAACCGCATAGCATAGAAAATTTTCATTGTCAACCTTACGCTTCATCAAGACCACGTGCACAACCCAGGTCACAAGGTCCAAGGTCAAAATAATATTTGGCCGTCTTAACTTCGTGACAAATTAATATTGTCTAAACCGCTTGGAAGATTTTCATAAAGCTAACATCAATTGTTTACTTCATCAAGACGACGTGCAGAGATCACCACTACGGCTGTTAAGTCAATGATCAAGATTACATTTGAATGCCAAAAGTCAATTAGCTTCGTGTCTTTTTCATATCGTCTAAATTACTTGAAAGATTTTCACTAAAGTAGCAGTAATAGTTAACCACATTATGACAACATGCAGAGGTCATAACAAAGTCACTATGCCAAGGTCAAGGTTACACTACAAGGATCAAAAGTCATGATCAGAGTATTTTACTTTTTCTGTATCTGTGTCTGGTGGTATTAATTGCCTTTAGTGATAGCTCTAGTTTCGGTAGAAAAATGAGTAGGGCTAAAAAAGAAACGATCAGAAGTATACGTGCTGTATATGATAGTATGTTCAAAAGCCATAGAAAATGATAAAATAAAAACATTCAGGTTATAGATCAGGTAAGTAAAATGCAGAAAATTGCACACACATGACGTCATTTAGTGGAAAAATCTTTGGTCCTAATTATGTATGTCAATAAATGTGTGAAATAACATTACTCAATCTGACTGAAATAATTTTTTATCAACAACAGACTTACATTTAGAAAGATCGAGTACTGTAGTCAGATTGCAACATTTGTTCACCACCATTCCACCTTCATCAACATCTCATCTTAACGTTTTCCAGGATGAGCTACTGATATCTATTACCTGAATGGTCCTGCCTCAAATCTTTTAATTAAATATCTCCTCTGACAATACCTGCCAGAATTACACAAAATATGTCAGTAGCATCCTGTCATGCCACTCTCAAGTTTATTCAGATGTTTTACTTGTCCTCTTTTACGAGTCTTCGGAGCTAAAAAAGACTTTTAAACGTCTTCTTCTCCAGAATCACATAATGGACTTTTATTAAATTTAGCCTGTCTCATCCTTTTGCAGCTATCTCTCATGTTTATATCAAGGGTTTTTTTCTTGATCATTAGTGGGACCACCAGAGCTAAAAATAGAAAACGTCTTCTCACGAACCTTGGTGGATCGTCAGTCGATAGAGTTAAACGAAGAAAAATTCTTCTCATGAACCGTTAGTAGGTCTAATTTCTGTACATTTGTACAATAATGTATCACTTCAGGTGACAGGTCGTCAAGATCTTACACGAAAACAATATCTTGATTTTAACTTTTTTTTCTCAAATAGGCTGCATGTCGACTTACAATAATACGTGCCCCCAGTCTTCGGTTTCGTCGGGACTCCGGTTTGACGGTGTCATAGGATTATGTAGCGTCCTTGTATGGACCTCCGTCAGATTTGTTTAATGGTTCCGTTCCGCTTGGTTGCAGTTTTGGCTTACCACGTTGGAATAATATAAAAAATTGAAACAATCTTAATTAACTGTTTACTGAATGTTCACCAAACTTGGTAAGAAGGAAGTTCTAAAGGTGGTAGCCCTCCACAGGTGTTTGACTGGGACCTGGTTAAGCCGTTTATCCCTGAATTGAGAACCATAAAGTTTACTTAAAACTTTCAGTTTTAAGTACGGAGTATATAAACAGTCAGACTGCCTCTGAAATACCGGGTACTTGAATAAAGCGTACTGTTTTTCTCTTTCCATTTAACACAGAAAGTGTAAATTTTCCTGAGTTGGGAGACCACACGTCAAGACAGATCACGTATTTCATTTGCATTTGGTGCCTTTTGCAGTCAGGTTTGACTTATACCTTATATATGCCGGAATTGAATGACTCAGACACTTCTTGCGGGCATTAACGAGATATACCATAATCATCTCCGACTTTCTTTAATCTCTTTAAGAATCATCTTTTTCAGATGGAAGTGCAATACCAGTTAATGCAACAGGTAAAGTATATTTTTGTACAAAGTTAGCGAACTAAAAGATCGCCAGTCAAAAGCAATGACTAAATCACACTATTTGACTAATCAGCAAGACTCAAGCTATCCAATTATTTTGACTTGGGGACCAAACGCCACTTTTCAAGATAATGACTTTAGTTTAATCATATTTTATTGCATATATATACATATTCAATACACACACATACAACAAGCATACATAAATACATCAATGTAAATATACAAAAGGGTTGGGCCAGAAGTTATAACATAATCGGGGGCCCCAATATAAGACTAAACCCGCACTAGGTAACTTGTCAGCAAAACATAGACTATCCCAGTAATTTTACTGGGGATCATAGTAGTAATTTAAAAGCTGATATATCAACAATACTCGGGATTCAATTATTTTAGCTCACTCAAACCAAACTGACTATGAAATATATTCATTTATCGTATTGGGCGACATTTTTATTTTTCAGAATCATTTGACCATGCACTGAACACTATTTTTTTGTCTGTGGAATAACAAAATCTTTCCATGTATATGTTTGTAATATGCACGACACAATATATTTGGATATACACTAAAGCCATGACATCAACACTTCTTCCTAATTCAAATAATATATTCCTCTCTCAGACCTTCGCCACTTCTCACGAGCAATTAATGGGAAAGGCAATGTTGTTCTTATGGTAATTTTATCTGCTAGGATTTCTTTAATCATTTAAAGAAGTGAAAGAATTTTCGAAATCGACTTGAAGATGACAAAGTTATGAACATTTTAACATTTGATCAAAATGGTAGCCATTTTGTTTCAATGGCAACAAAAATCAAAATGGCGGATTTATTAAATTTCTCGATACATATTTGGACTGTATTTCCTAATTTCTCTACATTTGTACAATAATGTATCACTTCAGGTGACAGGTCGTCAAGATCTTACACGAAAACATTATCTTGATTTTAACTTTTTTTTCTCAAATAGGCTGCATGTCGACTTACAATAATACGTGCCCCCAATCTTCGGTTTCGTCGGGACTGCGGTTTGACGGTGTCATAGGAAGGTGTTATTGTGACGATTATTGCTGCCAGGCTCAAGACTGCTGCTACGACACAAGTTGCTATCAAGACGACAAATCCTATAAATACGACTACTACTATTATTAATAAAAGTAGAAGCCATGTTAAAAAGACACCATCTCAGAAATTGGCTTTTCTTCAGATGATATCAACTTGTATGTCTAAGAAAATATACTCTGTATTTATAACACAAACACGCTACGAAGTTAGCCTGCTTAAAACAAACAAGTTAAAAAGTAACACTGAATAACGCAAAAAAAAATCTGTCTCAATTTCACGATTTTGTCTTTCATTTTACTGTTATTCATATATAACTTGCATTATAACATTAGCAAATCATTTGCAATTTGATTTGAAGCTAATTGTTAGCTAACATTGCATTTCATTTTTTTGTCCCTACTATAGTTTTCTTTGTTAAAACACAAGTCACGTGGCCAGCACATGTTATCTTTGTTTTTTGTCTGTTAGCAATAATAAGGACAACTTTACAAATTATCGTGACATTCGATCTTAAAAAGATGAATAAGAACTATGTTTCTTATAAATACTTGACTGGTACACGTATTAAACAGTCAAACCTGTCCATATAGACCACAACTGGGGGAGCCAAAACGTGGTCTTTATTGGGAGGTGGTCTTTATTCACAGGTTGAAATAAACTGTAAATGCTGAAATGGGAAACAAAACAAGTAGTCTTTAGAACCAGGTTTAACTGTATTAATACATTATGCTTCATTCTTTCTTCAGTTCACTTTAAAATTAAAAGACGATGTGTCTGTAATATAAGTCGGGAATTATGGCAGTTCAGAAGAATATAAGGTACATTATATCTTTTTCGCGGTTGTTTAATGAAAAACAACAACAACAAGAACAACAACAAAACAACAAAAAGAATATAAAAAAGCAAAGAAAAAAAAAACACGAGAAATAAAAAACTCTCATTGCTATAGTTTGGTTTTAAATGTTGAAATAGGTTATCATACCATATTCCTTGTCTCGCACCTATCACACCTTTAGAAGTCTATTTGGTCTACTTCTGTAATATCTTTGACAAGGAGACTGTTTATGTTTTCGAAAAATAAGGTAGACTGAAAGAAACGTAATATATATATATATTAAAAATCATTAAAAAATAACATGCTTTGTTCTTTATTTCCTTTGTGGTGACCACCCTACTGTATTTTCACTACCATACGCTTTGCTTTAAACAGAAGCAAATAAATAGAAACTATATAAATTGAAAGGAAAAAAAAGAAGGCCAAATTATAGAACAGAAACTGTAACATTATTCGGCCCAATTTCTTTGATCTATTTAAGAGCGCAATAACACACCCAGAATGTGTGACTTTTTGTTATATCAATTTTGTAGATTACAATTAGATATATTTATTTTCAACGATCTTTTGTTCGTGTTCTTAACTGGCGACTTTAACGCCAGAGTATCACAGTTAACCGATTTTATACCTTCAGATCCGTACCTTAATGAAGTTTTCCACATTGATCAAGATTTGCAGACTCATTTTGATAAATATACTGCCTTGGAAGAGTTAGGAATTCCCTTGTCACGTGAATCTCGAGATAAGAAAACAAATGCTTATGGACTTATGTTGATTGAAATGTGCCGAAATAATAACTTATTTATCGTTTATGGTAGATTTGGGAATGATTTGAACCAGGGTGCCTATACTTTTAGGGAAAAGTCCATTATTGATTATGTGATTACAAGTGCGAAAGGGTTTAAAAGTCTAAACGAATTTGAAATAATTGAAACTGATACACTCTTTTCAGATGGTCATAACGCATTGATTTGGTCGCTAAAAATACGTATGAAAGAGCAAAGTGCTCGGGTGAACAGTCCGTCTACCGGGTCGAAACCAAAGTGGAACACAAATAAATGTAACGAATTTATACAGAATATCGATATAAAGCAGGTAAACGATATGCTAGAAATATTCCATGCACCGCAAACCGAATAGTCTATAGAAAATATTACTTACGAAATAAAGACACTTTTTGAACATTCAGCCAATATTACATTTAATTGCGCGGATAAGAGGTATTTCTGAAATGATAAAAATAAACCTTGGTTTGGTCCAAAATGCCACAGAGCAAGAAATAATTACCATGATGCCAAGTCAACTTACAGAGATAACCCAACACAAGATAATAAATTAAGACTTAAAACCGCAAGTAAGGCATATAAAAGAACTATGGAATTTTATATTGGTAATTATAAATTTTCAAAAGCTCAAAAATTAAGATCTATTAGTTCGAAAAATCCTAAAAAATACTGGAGTTTCCTAAAAAGTTTAAAACCAAAACGAAAAGAAGACAAAACGCCATCCATTCAAAAGTGTTATGAATATTTCAAGAAAATAAATACCAATTTGCATGACGATCAAGGATATGATCCGTTAGATGAACAAATTTTTCTTGATTTTCTTAATTCACCGATTAACGACATCGAAATATTTGCGTGTATTAACAAGCTTAACAGCGGAAAAGCATCAAGTCAATCGGACAATATCATTAATGAATACATAAAGAGCACGAAACGCATTTTAATGCCAATATATGTCAGGTTATTTAATAGCGTGCTTGATACTGGATATGTCCCTTCTTCTTGGCTTGAGGGAACCATTATACCTATTTTTAAAAATAAAGGAAACTCGGAGGAACGTAATAATTATAGGCCAATCACAATACTAAGCTGTTTAGGCATACTTTTTACCGCAGTTCTAAATTATCGTCTCACAAAATATGTCGAAACGTTCAATTTGTTAGATGAAAATCGGGCTGGGTTTAGAAAAGGCTATTCTTGCTCAGATCACATTTTTACACTTCATGCCCTTATTGAAATTCTAAAGAAAAAGAAACAAAAACTTTTCTGTTCATATGTGGATTTTTCCCAGTGCTTTGATAAAATCTGGCGCTATGGGTTGTGGTATACACTGTCACAGAATCTAATACATGGGAAGTTTTTTAAAGTAATATTTAATATGTATCAGAATATCAAATCCTGTATTTCCCACAACAATAATAAATCGTTAGTCTTCCAGTCTGAAATCGGCTTGCGTCAGGGAGAAAATTTGAGTCCCATACTTTTTTCCCTGTATCTTAATGATTTACAATCTTTTCTGGAGGCACATGGTGCTATGGGCATAGAGTTATATAGTCCCGATGATAAGATCTGGCTTAAACTTTTACTATTACTCTATGCTGATGACACTGTTATTGTTTCTTCTAATGCGTCTGATTTTCAGAACTCTTTAGATCAATTTAATACATACTGTGATAACTGGAAATTAAAAGTTAATTTACAAAAAAACAAAAATAACTGTCTTCGGTGCAAGAAACACCAATAATTTTAACTTAACACTCGGAACACAGCAAGTTGAAATTACGAATAAATATCATTATCTAGGTGTTACCTTTTCAAGTAATGGTTCGTTCCTGAACGCCAGGAAACATGTAGTACAGCAAGCAAACAAAGCTATGTACCTTTTATTTTCAAGGGCAAATAATGCTGATCTCCCTGTCGATCTCATTTTAAAACTTTTCGACCATACAGTTTTACCAATACTGACATACGGATCGGAAATATTTGGTTTTGAAAATATTGATTTGCTTGAAAGAGTTGATAATGATTTCCTTCAAAGGATAACAAATGCGCACAAAAGTACTCCAATGTATATGCTCTAGGGCGAATTGGGTAGATATCCAATATCTATAATAGTTAAAACAAAAATGATCTCTTATTGGGCTAAACTGTTACTAGGCAAAGATACAAAATTGTCTTCTATAATTTACAAATATATGGTATCTCAGGACCAGGTCGACTATAAATGGATAAGTAAAATCAAAGAAATTCTAAATTCTGTTGGAAGACCTGACCTATGGTTATACCAGAATACTTGTCACAAAATATCTGCATAAGCAAATTAAACAAACTCTCATTGACCAGTTTTAACAAGAATGGCACACCCAGATGCAACAGTCTAATAAAGGAATGATATATAACAGTTTTAAAAATAACTTAGAATATGAAAATTATTTCCGAATTCTTTTGAAGAATGATTACCTTATTTTTTTCAAATTACGTACATGTAATCACAGACTGCCGGTTAAAACTGGGAGGTATGATGGCACACATTTTCTGGATCGAACATGTTCAAAATGCAATAGCGGAGCTGTAGGCACTGAGCAGCACTAAAATGTAACTTCTTTGAGCAACAACGAAACCATTTCTTAGCGAATATTAATGTTACTGATTCTGAACGTTGCTTTCGAAATTTACTTAACTCAAATTCACCATGTATATATTTTGTCAGAAACGTGCAGAATGATTAGAGCAATAATAACTCAGTTCTAATTGAATTAACTGACCTACTTTTACCTTAGTTTATAATCCGCCCACACATGTTTACTCCATTATGAATTAATAATATGCTTGAGTAATTATTATAACCGCACTACTATCATAGTAAAACTTAGTGGGCGTTAAAAATAGTGCGATGTAGCCGCTACTATTAGAATAAATCCCACGCGTTAGTGACTCACCTTTGACCACATTACCCAAACAGAATTGAAAACGTCCGCATGATATTCATGACGACTTTTTTTTGTTGATTCGTTCTTTAATTACATGCTATGATTCCTTTTATTTTTTTGTCTACAATTTAAATTAATGTTTGTAAACTATAAATACAACTTGTAGTCTCTGTAATTTTTGAAATACTGATTTCTACTAGATGTATAAAATTTCTGATATATTCATGATTTCCCCCAACAACAAAATAATATTTGCCTATCGGAAGTTCATGTAAACATGTTATTATGTACTGTAGAGACCGTACCATAGCTCTTCGCATACTTTGATTTTTCAAACTAAAGTGATTTTTACAAATGCACCGGTTACGATAAAAAATGTAAACAAAAGACTCTGTCTATAATCTTTGAAATGTATGAATGACACTCGATCTTAGTCATAATACCGATTGACAGTGAATGCTAATGACTCCATGTGTTGCAGAAAGGTATTTAGTTTGTAACTGTAATTTCCCATCAATTGAAATCCTCTCAAAACTGGTAAAATAATTACTTTTATTTGGACAGAGCTCACGGTCTTTTCCGTTCGAAAGCTGCTAAAAGGGCAAATATAAAAGATTCAGTGTAAGTTATATTTCACTGGTACTACCAGTTAGTAAGTTCATACTCTGAACAACACATCAGAAAAATTTGGGCAGATTTGACCGATTATGACGTTGCCAGCATTACATTATATTTTTTCTATACACGCAAATTGCCGTTAGGTAACAAAGCGAATACGCCGATAATCCGGAGTTCACCGATTATTGTTCCAGTTCACGAAATGTATTCTGGGCAATTAAACTGCATAGCTATTAGCTGCTGCTGTTATAGGGAAGTGGTAGAGTGTCTGCCTTAGGTGTGAGAGGTCCTGGGTTCGAGTCCCAGTTAGAGCTTAACTATTTGCATTCTGCTAAAGCATAGTTTTGCTGTTATTAGATTGTTCCGGATGTTCTAATTTTTTAGCACACAGTATCATGGATCATTATTTAGCAATCCAGATCAAAGTTGAATGTTAAATCAAATGCACCCAATTAGAAAATTTTCACTATATTATGTCCCTTTGATGTTTATGCTCTCCATGTTCAAGAAGAGTTACATTTCCTTGATCACAAAATTTTCTTTAACATAAAAATATTAAATGCTCATAACTCCACACTTCTGGTTAAAATAGTGTCTATATTTCTGTTTTTGAGAAATATATGGACATTTGTCTTCATTTCAAAGCTTTTTAACTTCAAACCTATGATTTGAAAAACTTAGGTACTATCTCTATGTACTGTCATTATGTTTAATCCCCATATTGTATAATTACTTGGGTGTAATAAAGATCATGTTCTGTTCTGTTCTGTTCTGTTATTTCTTTGAACAACCATACCTATATTTGATCAGCTGTCAACTTGACGGGTGCATTTGTTTGCAATAGCTCTCCGTGTTTGCAACATGTGACTGCATTGTACTTACAATTTAGCTCACAAATGCTTGGGCTAGTGGAGTCTGTTTGTTTCTCACAAGTTTGTTGAGTCATACCGACACAATTCAGGCCATATGAAACGTTTTAAATCCTATGCGAGGTTTTGTCGGTAAGGGACATAATCTAAAATTGAGCCGCACCATGAGAAAACCAACATAGTGCATTTGTGACCAGCATGGATCCAGACCAGCCTGCGCATCCATACTGTTCCCTATTGCAATTAGATAAACTTTTAGCGAACAGTATGGATCCTGACCAGCTGGTCTGGATCCATGCTGGTCACAAATGCACTATGTTCGTTTTCTCATGGTGCGGCTCATTAATGATTCAAAGACAGCGAGGGTGTTTCTATCAAAGATTAATCTAAGGCAAGTATATTTCCGCAGACTAATATACACATACGGAAGCATGGAAGTGAAATGGTCAATATATTTTACTAAGTTTTGGGAACGACATAATATTAGAGGTATTTTAAGTAAAGTAACTTTTGCCACAACTTAACAAGAGTTTTTTTTTTGGTAACTTGCGACCACAACTTATTAGTCAGAGATCATTTTTAGCATCTTGTGACCATAACGTATCAGTCAGAGTTTACTTTTTAGTAATTTGTGACCACAACGTATCTGTGAAAGATTTAATATCTTTAGTAACTTGTGACCACATCTTACCAGTCAGAGTTTATTTTTAGTAGCTTGTGACCACAACTTGTCAGTCAAAGATTATTTTTAGTAACTTGTGACTTCAACTTATCAGTCAGAGATTTATTGTAGTAGCTTGTGGCGACAACTTATCAGTCAGGGTTTATTTTTTTAGTAACTTGTGGCCATAACTTATAAACGGGAGTTTATTTCTTAGTAACTTTGATGTGTGGCCATGAGTTACAAAAATACCTCTTATTTTATGTCGTTCCCACAACTAAGCAAAAAAAAACGACCATGTAACTTCCATGATCACCTGTGTAGAATATTATATTGCAGTGAAAAGCGTATATTATCTTGCAGTGTTTTTAGGAAACTTACCACACAGAATTACTTTGAGTAACTGTGGCCACAACTCATAAATAGGAGTTTATTTTTTAGTAACTTTAAGTTGTGGCCACATGTTACTAAATGTAATTTCTGACTAGCAAAGGCCTTTTATGAAAATAGTGGGGGAGGGGGGGGGGGGGGGGGGGGGGGGCTTGCAAAGAATTGATTTTCGGTGAAAGCATTATACAAGATGTATGTAACAACACACAAAACGTATAAAAAAGTCTCATGATGCAAAATGCATTTTTGGGTGGTTAAAAGCTTAAAAATATAATTGAAACTGTGAATTTCTGGACTCGACCCATAGCAATGTCAATCCTTTTTTAAGAAAGCGAATTTTTGCATTGTAGTTGGGAATTATAACACAAAAAATTTAAGCTCATGACTATTTTCAAAAAATTCAAGATGACAACCAAAATCCAAGATGTCCACCATTAAATTCTCATTATTCATAATTCTAACATGCCCGAGACATTGTGGAATGGTACTAATTTCACTTGGGTATTGATTACATTTTACTTGGACATTATCATAGACTCCTTGTGTTAAATCTCAAACTTTGAACTACAAACAACCCATTAAATCCATACAATATTTCAATGAAACTTTGAAATTTGTAGTCTGTAGCATCACCTTGGTCATATGCAGTCAAAATTCTAATTTGACTTCTGAAATACTATGATATTTACCTCTAATTCACTATATGTTCCTTGAACTCTTGATGTCATGATAAAGTTATGAATACATGAAACCCGTTAAAGTATTTCACAAAGTCCAAATAGTGTGAAAGACGACCAACATCATAGGGAAGATACATACATTTTATTTCAAAACACACAAACTTCTGTCTAAACAAAATCAAGATGACTTTCCAATATCCAAAATGGTCTCCACAACGTCATATAGGCATACAGGCATTGATTAGGAAAATGGCGCTCAAATGGTTTGACTGATTGTTTTCTTGCATCAAACATGTCCCCAACATTCTTCTGCTTTTTATTCAGCACAGGCAATATTCTTCAAGAAAATGTAACTTACAGACATTTATTGTAGGTCCTGGTGTGTGCTGCAGCCATTGGAAATATGACACTTTTATATAGAATAAAGAAGAACATCGATTTAGTGTGCTGTAACATACAAGGGAACATGGGTACGGAACCATGTATTATACGAAGCTGACTATATAAAATGGGCAAAGCACCATGTATAATAGACGGTAGACGGTATAGCATGTGTACAGCACTATATATTTTAGAAGGTTGACCATAAAACATGTGTATAGCACAATTTATTGTGGATTGTTAACGTTATAACATGTGTAAGGCATCATATATTACAGAAAATTGACCATACAACACGTGTGCAACACCATGTAATATAGAAGGTTGTTTGTTTTACACGTGTGTAACACCATGTAATATAGAAGGTTGTTTGTTTTACACGTGTGCAACACCATGTAATATAGAAGGTTGTTTGTTTTACACGTGTGCAACACCATGTAATATAGAAGGTTGTTTGTTTTACACGTGTGCAACACCATGTAATATAGAAGGTTGTTTGTTTTACACGTGTGTAACACCATATGTTATAGAAGGATAACCAAAAAGACGTGTACAGCACCATGTGTTTTTATAGAAAGTCGACAATGTCTTCCTAGAAGTTTGACCATATAACGTAAATACGGCACCATGAATTTTAGAAAGTTGATAGTATAATAAGTTTGCAACACCGTGCGTTATGATTAACGCTATCTTAAGGCATATGTGGCGTTCCATTTCTTTTTGTTCTGAGATCGCCTAAATTTAGTTGTTTAAGTAGATCATCCATTTCCTTGGCAGCAATGTCATTTCCGTCCCAACGATTTTTGTTTTCAAATATAAACATAGACAATGTGTAGAGACCGTACCATAGCTCTTCGCATACTTTGATTTTTCAAACTAAAGTGATTTTTACAAATGCACCGGTTACGATAAAAAATGTAAACAAAAGACTCTGTCTATAATCTTTGAAATGTATGAATGACACTCGATCTTAGTCATAATACCGATTGACAGTGAATGCTAATGACTCCATGTGTTGCAGAAAGGTATTTAGTTTGTAACTGTAATTTCCCATCAATTGAAATCCTCTCAAAACTGGTAAAATAATTACTTTTATTTGGACAGAGCTCACGGTCTTTTCCGTTCGAAAGCTGCTAAAAGGGCAAATATAAAAGATTCAGTGTAAGTTATATTTCACTGGTACTACCAGTTAGTAAGTTCATACCCTGAACAACACATCAGAAAAATTTGGGCAGATTTGACCGATTATGACGTTGCCAGCATTACATTATATTTTTTCTATACACGCAAATTGCCGTTAGGTAACAAAGCGAATACGCCGATAATCCGGAGTTCACCGATTATTGTTCCAGTTCACGAAATGTATTCTGGGCAATTAAACTGCATAGCTATTAGCTGCTGCTGTTATAGGGAAGTGGTAGAGTGTCTGCCTTAGGTGTGAGAGGTCCTGGGTTCGAGTCCCAGTTAGAGCTTAACTATTTGCATTCTGCTAAAGCATAGTTTTGCTGTTATTAGATTGTTCCGGATGTTCTAATTTTTTAGCACACAGTATCATGGATCATTATTTAGCAATCCAGATCAAAGTTGAATGTTAAATCAAATGCACCCAATTAGAAAATTTTCACTATATTATGTCCCTTTGATGTTTATGCTCTCCATGTTCAAGAAGAGTTACATTTCCTTGATCACAAAATTTTCTTTAACATAAAAATATTAAATGCTCATAACTCCACACTTCTGGTTAAAATAGTGTCTATATTTCTGTTTTTGAGAAATATATGGACATTTGTCTTCATTTCAAAGCTTTTTAACTTCAAACCTATGATTTGAAAAACTTAGGTACTATCTCTACAATGTGCACGAACCCAATATATTATAAACATACGAGGTAACATACCTTCAACACCAGTAAAACCTAATAATTTTGAAGGTTGGTCATATAATAATAATAATAATAATAATAATAATAATAATATGTGTAAGGCACCATGTATTATAGGAAGTTGCCCATAAAACTTGATTAAGGCACCATATATTATTGGAAATGGACCAAACAACATTGGAAGAGCACTGCAGAAGGTTGCCAATATAACATGTGTACGGCACCATGCATTACAGAAGGTTTCCCATCAAGGCATTCGTCAAAGGTTGCTGCGTTAAAAAGACAAACGCGCATTATCAGATCGGAACTGATGTATCAAACGAAACCTAGAGCACACTTTTCGTGCTCTTAAGTTACTGACCACATCATGCTAAATAATTGATTAGAAAATGTTTTTTCATATATACCTCGATACTGCAAAGCAATAAACCTTGTTTAATTGAAATGTGGCATACTTTATACGACATGGTTATATTTTACATGGGTACGGCACCATACATTACAGAAAGTTGCCCATATAACATTGGTATGGTACCAATACAACATGGGTACAGCACCATGCATTACAGAAAGTTGCCCATATAACATGTATACGGCACCATGTATTACAGACGTTGCCCATATAACATTGGTATGGCACCAATACAACATGGGTACAGCACCATGCATTACAGAAAGTTGCCCATATAACATGTGTACGGCACCATGTATTACAGACGTTGCCCATATAACATTGGTATGGTACCAATACAACAGGGGTACAGCACCATGCATTACAGAAACTTGCAAATATAACATGTGTACGGCACCATACATTACAGAAAGTTGCCCATATAACATGGGTACGGCACCATGCATTATAGGAAGTTGCCCATATAACATGAGTACGGCACCATGTGTTACAGAAAGTTGTCCATATAACATGGGTACGGCACCATGCATTACAGAAAGTTGCCCATATGACATGTGTACGGCACCATGCATTATAGGAAGTTGCCCATACAACATGGGTACGGCACCATACATTACAGAAAGTTGCCCATTTAACATGGTTACGGCACCATGCATTACAGAAAGTTGCCCATATAACATGGGTACGGCACCATGCATTACAGAAAGTTGCCCATACAACATTTGTACGGCACCATGCATTATAGGAAGTTGCCCATATAACATGGGTACGGCACCATGCATTACAGAAAGTTGCCAATATAACATAGGTACGGCACCACGCATTACAGAAAGTTGCCAACATAACATGTGTACGGCACCATGCATTACAGAAAGTTGCCCATATAACACTGATACGGCACCAACATTATAGGAAGTTGCCCATATAACATGTGCACGGCACCATGCATTACAGAAAGTTGCCCATATAACATGGGTACGGCACCATGTATTACAGAAAGTTGTCCATATGACTTGTGTACGGCACCATGCATTACAGAAATTTGCCCATATAACATGTATACGGCACCATATATTATAGGAAGTTGCCCATATAACATGGGTACGGCACCATATATTACAGAAAGTTGCCCATATAACATGGGTACGGCACCATACATTACAGAAAGTTGCCCATATAACATTGGTTCGGCACCATGCATTACAGAAAGTTGCCCATATAACATTTTTACGACACCATGCATTAAAGGAAGTTGCCCATATAACATGGGTACGGCACCATGCATTACAGAAAGTTGCCAAAATAACATAGGTACGGCACCATGCATTACAAAAAGTTGCCAATATAACATGTGTACGGCACCATGCATTACAGGAAGTTACCCATATAACATGGGTACGGCACCATGCATTACAAAAAGTTGCCAATATAACATGTGTACGGCACCATGCATTACAGGAAGTTGCCCATATAACATGGGTACGGCACCATGCATAACAAAAAGTTGCCAATATAACATGTGTACGGCACCATGCATTACAGGAAGTTGCCAATATAACATGTGTACGGCACCATGCATTACAAAAAGTTGCCAATATAACATGTGTACGGCACCATGCATTACAGGAAGTTGCCCATATAACATGGGTACGTCACCATGCATTATATGAAGTTGCCCATATAACATGGGTACGTCACCATATATTACAGAAAGTTGCCGATATAACATGGGTACGGCACCATGTATTATAGGGAGACTATTATTACCGCAAATCGAAAGTCACAAAGACCAACCAGTTGCTGAGACTGACAACATATTTTTCATTTCATGCTCAATTCAGATAGTTTCGTCATGTATATAAGTTTTACCACGGGTTTGTTTAAAGATTGTTAAACTCATCTGTTCAATAATTTTTTTTCAACCAGTTTGTTTGATTCTGATGAACGGTGCACATGAACGGATTTTTTTCGTCTTTGGTAATGTAAAACTCAATTACATAATACATAATACACACACTCTGAAATATGCAGAGATAAATATTTCAGGGACATTTGGTCTTAGTTTTTATACATAACCTCTTATGTATGACATATTAGGTGTTACGTGTTATCAGTTACCTCTTACATGTTACGTGTTACCTCTTAGGTGTTATATCTTGTGTGTTACTTATCAAAAATTAGATTTGCCTAGTTCTCAATAGGGAACCCAAATTGGCGGACGTTAACGATTACTGCTTGTGGCATTTTACCCCTTTTGGTGACCACTAGAGCTAAAACTAGAAAAAAGCCTTAAACGACTGATGCTATGAACAGCATGGTGGATCTTGATCACACCTGGTCTGCACTACCATTATAAGGTCATTTCCAAATTCGTTTCGAAACCCGCAATGGTCCCCTTGTAGAGACCTCTAGAGCTAAACACAGAAATACCTTTAAACATTTTTTCATGAAGTCTTTTGCTAAATTTCAATTAAACTTTGTCTGTAAGTTAAACACGGGGCATTTGATCCCTTTCTGAAGTCATTAGAGACAGAAATAGAAGTACCTTTAAACAACTTTTTCCGATGACCACTTGTTTACCATCATAGTATACATAGGTAGGCAAGACTAAATAACTAGGACAAGGTCTTTAGCTGAGTTATGGCGTTTTCTTTTGGAATAGAAATTAGTTAGCTCTACGTTTCGCATACAATTCCATATTTTGTCTAAAATGTTTGATATATAACTTCGAAACTTTGAACACTTGCTTACCATCATGGCAACACATTGCCATATAGTGCAAGATATATCCAGATCCACAAATACAGGTAGATTGTTTGTCTTATCTTTTTTTTTTTATCTTTTGTCAGAAAATCTCTGTTAATATTTTGAACCCATACTTCCATGAATTCTTCGAGTAGTCGAGTGCGCTGTCAACCGACAGCTTTTGTTTCTTGTTGTATTATGGGAGACCTAATATTGTTCTTGTCAGTACGTTTGTCCGAATATATGTCATGTATATTTCAAAAAGTACTTAACCTAGAGTCACCAGACCTAGGATTGTTATCAAACGTGTTACGTTGTACTTCTGGTGTTGTAGTTTGAGTTTACAAAGCCAGACCATGGCCATGACTTAGTTAAAATATACTTATTGTAAAAAGAAGTCGGGGTTTGGCTGTTCCTAAAAATAGAGAATGGCTTAAACTGGCGCAAATGGGCATATGCAGTATTATGTATTTCATTACTGCCAATAAACAGACTCGATAAAACACATTTCTTATTTCCTAGTGATTCATTTTCAGTTTGTTGTCTTACAGGATTAAATATTTCATTACTGCCCATAAACAGACTAAATAAACCCATTTTTTATTTTTTTTTTGTCCCGGTTTGTTGTCTTGCTGCATTATATATTTCATTACAGATCTTGTGCGTCGTCTTTTGTTAACTGCGCAGTTAGTAAACTCTGAACTAACTTATGTCTGTAACTGAACACTATATTTATACAAGCTTTATACTTTTTTATCATGTTTATTGTAAAGTACGATAGCAAAAAGATGAAATACCTAATTCCTAATACCTCTGACATAAGATGAAATACCTAATGCCTAATACCTTAGACATAAGATGTAAGATGAAATACATAATGCAAAAGTATGTACAATTTATATATGCAAGAGCTGATAAATCAGGCTTTAGTAGGAACTCGCAGTTCGCGCCGCACTAAGGACTGAAGTTTTCTTCCAGCGTATTTATAACTTCACCAGTATTAAAAGCTATTTAACACCTTATACCAACGTTTAAAAACAAAACATATATCACTTCGGCAGTTTAGTGTCCCTTTTTTTCAGCTAAGAATTTCGATGAAAATATTTTTAAAGCGTACGTGTGATTTTTGCTACAAATCAATGTTCTGCATAAACCCAAGTTAAATTTACATAAAACTTCCTTGAGGCAAAGGAATTGGTTCAAACGTCATAGAAGTGTTCCCTAACCAAATCTGTATCATATCCAATAGTGTCTTTATTTTCACAGATGCAATGAAAACTGATATGATGAAATGAAAGATATTTTCATTATGTTGATAAGTGATTAAATCAAACTTTTCTTCAACAAGTGTTAATAGCTCTCTATATAGCATCTTGTACATGACATTGCATGGAAATTTGAACACTTTAGGTTTGAGCAGTACTACTAGACATTCTGAGTCTTGGCTATATATCTTCCTATTGGAACCACACATTTCACAGCATATATTGACATCTTCTTAGCGTACTTTCTTGCCAAAATCATACCAATCAAATACTTTGGTAACAAAGTACATTAGATCAGGCTTTCCATGCGGAATGTAGATTCCAGTTAAGTGAGCTATTCGGTCGAGCTTTGTGAAAGAAAACTTTGCACATTCCACATATCAGTAAAGGATTCAGTTCATGTTTTCCGCTTCACCTCTACCTTACGTGTAAAATCTAAGAGGTAATAAATAATACGTAACGCATAATACATCACACATAAGAGGTAATGCATAAAAACTAAGACAAAATGTCCCTAATAGGCTTTCGTAGATAAATCATGCGAAATGTTAAACGTATTTAGATCTAACAAAATTACAACACATCGAATTGGAATTGTATCGAAACACTGAGATAAGGTTTTTGTTGTTTAAATGGAAACGGAATTCCAGCGACCACTTCGTTATAGATTATGGCCTCGGGTATAAATAGCTGATTTAACAACTGGCCATTCATAACAGATGTCGATATGAATTATATTGCAAGCACATTATTAATCAAATGTTAAACAAGACCATTGCTTTTTACTTGGTATGAAGTTGCATATAGTACAATAAATAATGAGCACATAATATGTATAATGTATACAGTGAATGTATATAAAGTGAAGCATAAGTTTTAAAAATCAATTCTTCCAGAACAGTTGCTATAGGTTCTATGGGACGTAATTGCTGCGTGGAATTGCCACGGTAACGTGAGAATAAAACAAATGATAAACGATGACGTTTTATTATATCCCTTTTTTCCAAGTAATGGAGATTTCTTTAGGCATCTTTTATATATATATTTCCTAAGATTATTCAGGGTTTTCTATGTTTTATTTTAGGCTTTCTGCGATTTATGATAAAAGCCATACCGCACGTGCGTTTCTCTATCTTACTGTGCTAAGTATATGTATATATATTTATAGAAATTTATTTCTTTGGCATCGAATTCACCTTAATTTACCAAAACATTATTAAAAATGCAAGTCTTTACTGCCTGATTAATGTTCATATATGATTTGGGGGATTGCATATCGAAGCATGGATGCAGTTTTTGTTACCTTTATATGTTATCTGATTTTTTTTTTCAAAAAGTAAAATATCGTTATATTATCGCTTCTTTTTTAAACATATATTAACGTTAACTGTCAAAATATGCGAAATCCTTACCAAAAGTTCAAGAGTAAAAACCGATGGTAAATTCATAGTTTTGATTTCGCAACGTAGGGTATTTTTCACATTCTTTACTTCTTCTTCCTTTTTAGTTACTCCGTTTCTTTTAATTGTTCTTTATAATACCTTAATTTTGTTTGCAATGATTCTAACAAGAAGAAAGTCTTGTACTGCTCGTGTTTGTACCCCTTAAAACTTACACATTGTAAGCAATTTCATTGTCCTTAGGATAGTCTCCTAAACACGGTATATCGATCTGAGAATTTACTTATTTATATGCAAGTCCAAGCTATATTAATGTCAATGAATCAACTTGGCTTTTTAGTGTAAACTTTGAAATCATGTTTGGGCCAATGATAAGGTTACAAACGTAGCGTAAATGGGTTTAAATCAACCTGTGACGTGTTTGTAACTGACATTTACATATTTACATATTTGTATAGTTAGGGAGAACGTTCCTTAGATGACATCGCCGTTGTTTTGTCTGGTGAACAGAATGGCCGGGAAGCTGATTTTAATGTCAAATGCTACAAATTATATGTCATTCATAATATTATATAGTTTACAAATGGAATGGAAATATAATGTAAATATAAAAAATGATTTTTTACGGTTTTCATTCGAAATGAACGACAGAATAGGATCGGCAAATTGAACATGAATCGCACTGAAAAAATCATTTCATTGCTAAATTGACCGTATAACGTATGTACGGCTCGAGGCATTATAGAAGATTGACGGTATAATATGTGTACGGCACTATATTTTATTTAGGATTGACTACGTATTATAGAAGATTGACCGTAAAACGTATGTACGGCTCTAGGTTTTATAGAGGGTTGACCTCATAACATATTCGTAACACCATTCATTAGACTAACTCTATCTTAAGGCATCTTTGGCGTTCCATACACGTTGATTAATTTACAAAGAATAAAGCTTGAAACGTTTCGACTTTTCCTCGAAGAAAGGCTAAAATGCTCAAGTGATGGTCCACTGAGTCTTAAATTTATGTTGCTGTTTACTGGGTTTAGCGTTCCAATACTATTTTATGTAAATTTGTAATTTCTCTAATTTTCAGTTTTAGTAATACAGTGTTTATGTTACAAGTAGTCGAAGTCACTAGTACCCTGCGATTGGACATAAAACCGCATTTTTCACCAGCCGCCGTGATTGTGACGTTATTTCTCTTATTTCAAATTCTTCAAAATAAAGTCACCAAATAACTCAAAACTTTCGAAAATAGATGCTTCTTTACAATATCCAGAATTTGCTGATGATATTTTGTAATATCATCGGCAATTTCTGAATATTTTAAAGAAGAATTTGAATCGAAAATTGTGGGTTATTTCACTTATTTGGTGACTATAAAGAAACGGTTAAATCACGGCGGGTATTCATCACGGCGGCTTTATGTCCAGCCGCAAAGTACCTGTTGACTAAATGTGTCCAACCGCACGGATGGATAACTTGGTAGATACAAACTGATCACTTCCGGTAATCGCATTAAACCTTTATTTTAAAGATAACAAAGCCCGTTTCTATTTGAAAATACAAACAATAAAAACATATAATTTATATAAACGTAATAGTAACAAGTTTATATGTATTGACAATGCTATGCACAAGTTTAAAAATACCGCACACTCAATACCTGTTTAGCTAAATGCAGTATAAATAATTGTATCATAGCTCGGTGTTTTTTCTTAACAAATTTGGTGCAGGTAAATCGTATACACTGAGTACAGGGTGGGGTAACTAAAAGTGTGCAGATATTTAATACCCACACGCTAGTCACCGCACTGTTGAATAGGAAAGTATGCCAGCATGTCTGGAACAGTAGACAGCGAAGTGTATCTTATTGATTTTCTGCTCTCGCACTGGTTTATTTTACCTGGGCTTTACACATTTGTAAAGCAAGTATTTCAAGTACTCACTGAACTGCTGTATATGGCAATGTGGAACGCCTACAACTACCATGTATGGATGGCTATGATACAAAACAGAAAGAACATTAAAACTCTTGGGTAAACGATTTATACTCGGGGGCTACGCCCCCTCGTACAAATCGTTTACCCTCGAGTTGCAATGCTCTTTCTATTACGAGCCACCAACTAAGAAACTGGAAGCTTTTTAAAAACTACTTTTTCTGCATGACATTTAATTATGCAGCTCTACATCCATAATTAATTTGTATATTCAGTGATATTAAATACCTCTGATGGTGATTTCTTTTACTTTGAAGTAAATATCTAAAGATAAAATATTTTAGAGAAAGATTGGCTATGAATAACTTTAATTTTTCAAACTTTTATTCACAGATACAATTACCATTGAATTGTAATTGAAATCAATTTTCTTTTAATAAGATATTTTAAACCCACATTAAAAGTAATCTATCTACTGGCGCTGCATTATTTATTGAATTATATTTTTTCCGCATGCTTAATCAACAGCTAATATTTCAGTAATACAAATAAGTAAAAAAAATACACAGGCTTTGGCTAATATATACCTTTCTTTGTGAATACGATTTTGGTTATTAGCTCAATGAATAAGCGATGTGTTTTATCAAATACAATATACAGCAAATATTGCATTCAAAATAACGTTTGCCGTTTCCACTGACAGCAAGAATAAAATAGAACTTATAAATATAACAGACATTATAATAACCATTAATACATTCAATGCGTTAACTATTTAAAATACTACAATCAATAATTTTTTCTACGTATTGAAAGTGCAAAACTCCTATGGAACTTGTCTGCATTTATAAAATGACAAACTTTACATAACAAAGAAAAAACAAGCGGGATAGCGATGAAAAAGCAAACTAAAATGTTATTTTGTCCATACATCTTACTTCTATTTCGTAAAGTATTTAAATATCGCAAAAATTACCAACTCAGCAGTTCCATTTTTCAATAGGGATACCTAGTATGTTATTAGCAAAGCAAAGATACTTTTAAGCATAAAAGTCAGATTTCAATCACTGAACCATAATACTTTTGTTTATTTTCCATTACATATTTTTTTAGATTTTGAATAGCAAAGGTGTGGCTGATTTACCAATACAAGTTTTTAACGTAAGAAAATATTTACATACTCTAACGTCAAAACCAACAATCTATGTCGGTCCCTGCATACCATGTCGGTCTCTGTGTGCTGGAATCAGGGTGTGCTATTGGACTTTAACATTATCGAACACGCATGCGCAGCTACTCGAGCGTGCAAATTAGACATGTGATGTTGTGATGATTTCATTTTCTGAGTTGCATATTGACCCTTACCCTGCTAAATGCATACAATGGACTAGGCTATCATTCAATTTCGGCCGGCAGTACTATTAGTTATTTGAAGGGGTGTTCACTGAAAATGTACAGATTGAACAGCGATCAGTGCAGACCATGATATGCCTGCACGAATGTGCATGTTGATCTCGGTCTGCACTGGTTGCAAAGGCATAATGACTTGCCGCCAGCAGGCTTAAAGTTAAATATATATAAAACACAATTTACTACTTTTTCACTAGTGTGACTTTTCCCGTTGTTATAATGTTGATGGGTATTATTTGTCGACAAAACTAATTTGTCGAGTTTTCACTATACATGTTATATAATGCCGTAAATTTAAACACGAAGTTTGGATATTCAATAAGATTTGTCTAGCCAATTATATTCAATACTTATTGCGTTGCGTGTCATTACGCCATATCGCATAGCAGTTGAAGTGATCAATGATTTCAGTATTCAGGGAAGAAATATGACAATGAACAAACATTGCCAGTCGCATGGAACCTTATAGCA
Organism: Mercenaria mercenaria; assembly: GCF_021730395.1. NCBI lineage: Eukaryota > Metazoa > Mollusca > Bivalvia > Venerida > Veneridae > Mercenaria > Mercenaria mercenaria. The sequence continues at coordinate 25,419,063 of NC_069364.1, read as the reverse complement.
ATAATTGAATAGTTGTAGCCCAACGCAGCGATATCAGTCCAATCTTTTTTCAATGCAGCGGATAATAGTAGGGCCACCTTACGCAAAAACATCTGTTTGACATGCCATCTTAGCAACAATTAAAGCTACTCGTTCACAGAATATTCCATACCCCCGTTTATTAAAATTGTTTGACATCATATAGAGAAGCTTGTAATTATATAAAATAATGGTGATATGAATAATTAATTTCGGTTTTATTTTATCATTTGCAGCGTAACGTTATAATTTTTTGATAAAATAACGAGTTTTGGATCGAGAAATATTCTATCAGGAGCAAGGAGGAACTGTCAAGGTATTGGATTTTTATTTCGTTTTTTTTTAAAAATAGATTATAAATCACTACACAAATCTGCTACCTATATGTAGTCCGTAATACGCCATTTACAGCACGAGAGTCATCTTACACCCCGGGGTAAGAAGGATTTTTCCAGCACCGGTAGAAGTACCGGAAATCCCCTTCTGGTATGCAAGAATATGCTCATATGCATAGTAAAATATTTTCTGAAATTGATTGTTATGAATTCAATGATACGTAAATGAAATAGCCGACAGATGCCGTTTAGGTGTCGTCTGCTGGCTTTTGGCTGCCGACTAACTCATTTTAATAAATGAAAATGCAACAGTTAATTTAGTGCTTAGAACTTTTAGAATTGTTTCATAGATAAGTTACATGTAATATTTACTTGAACATGTTAATTGCATATGAATCAATGAGATAAGATTATAGTTTATACAGCCGAGTAAAGAAGTTAATAAACATCTTTAAAAAGTCTTAATTTAATTTTGAATAGACAATAATAATGCCTGTGTTTTAGTTGTGTTTGGTAATATGGAGAAATATAATTGTATTTTATATCATTCAATGCATTCATTAAAATCAGCTCAGTGATACACATATTTGAAATCTTAGATACTTGATAGATTTTTATAGATAAATCTGTAGGCATGCCTCTTTAAACAAAACAAAACGTTTACGCGTATCGGTCGCGCATTATCTTCTGCCTATGCATAAAATGATATAAATATCCGATTCATTTGAATACAGGATTTAAAAATAACGGGATAAATCAATTATAAAAGGACACAAAACGCAATAATTACAACGATGGGTGGAGGTGCGTCGGTCAATAAAAAGTAAGAACATTTATACTGTTAAAATGTTTAATATCATTAATAATTATGATGATGATGATGATAATAATAATAATAATAATAATAATAACTATGGTAACAATAATGACAATAATATCGTTTGAGTGATATTTTCCGCGTTATGTCTGTTGCCATTGTGTAGCGGAGACATTTAGCGCGAAGAAATAAATTCAATGTTTTTCTTTGTTCATTAAGAATTCTTATCTCGCCTTTTACAAATTTCTTGCATTTCTGTTGGTCAAGAACTTCCCATGCAGACCGGATATATTCCGTATCGCGTTAGTAATTTTCCTAGAAGTCAAACTAGCATAAATAGTATCCCTAAATATTCTATATAAAACTGACATTTTTAGTGAGCTACCAAACATCGCTAGACCCATTTTAGAGAACAAAACTTAAATTCATTTTAAAGAGTTATGATAAAACTGACATTAAAAGAAGAGAAAAGTAGGAGTGATCTAAGAGAGATTTCACTTGTCACATTTGCTTACTGTAAAATCACATCAAAATCACACTGCTGAGCTGGAAGTACTACTCATATTAAAATTGAACTTCACCAAATACAAGCTCCTCTCCAAATGTTTCTTCCAAAATGTTAAAAATACACCCATAATGAAATTTAAACTGAAAACAGCTTTAATTCAGACCTCTCTGCCCATATCAAGTGAGAAAAGAGTGTTCAAAGACCGATAAGACTAGACTAGATGGCTCCCACGCTGGTTCCTTTACTATAATAGGCTTTTATGAATTTAGGCCTAACTAAACTAAAGGAACCAGCGTGGGAGCCATCTGGTCTTGTCGCGTAATGGCTGCCAGGTGTTTGAACACTAATTTTTCACTTGGCATGGCATCAGAGGTCTAAATTAAAGCTAGTTTCTGTTTAAATTTCATTGTGGATGTATTTTTGACATTTTGGTAGGAAAAATGGGAGAGCAGGTTGTATATTGTGAAGTGAAGCTCAATTTTAGTATGAGTAGTACTTCCAGGTCACAGCAGTGTGGTTTTGATGTCAGTTTACAGTAAGCAAATGTGACCAGAGAAATCTGTCTTAGAAGATACATGACCCCTACTTTTCTCTTCATTTTATATCAGTTTTATCATAACTCTTTAAAATGAGGTAAGGATTTGTTCTCTGAAATGGGTCTAGCTATGTTTGGTAGCTCTTTAAAAAAATGTCAGTTTTATATAGAATATATAGGGAAAACTATTTACCTGTTTGTGACCTTTAAACAAAATGGCTGACGTATCGGATTATTTATGCTAAAGCTATATGTAAATATATTTTCCAAGGGTAAACACTGTGTTTTATTGCCGTTTTTTCTTCTTGCGTACGCGAAAATAGCCATGAGAAGCGGAAATAGAACAACGATAACTCTGGTTGAATTTGTTTCACTTGCAGTTGAATAAGGCGTCACATTAAGGAGAGAGTTTCAAATAAGCTTTCAGCTTCCTACTCAATCCTGTATGCCTTTTGATATATGTACATGTTGTAAATGAATTGTGAATAATAAATATTGTTGAAACCAAAGCGCCACATTGTCCCTTTCAGCCTCAGTTGAACATTTTCTTCTTTTGTTTCTTTCCGAAACATTGTTCATTAATCATGGCGGTAATCTGGTTCCCTGAAGTTCCCATTCAAAATGGTGAGCTATGGAGTATCGTTTCCATTCTATTTCTTTGAAGACCCGTTACAATCCTTTTATATTTAAATAAGTTAATCGCTTTTTATGTGTTCCCTCACCGCCTTCATAATTGTAATGAAGAGAGAAGCTGGAAGCCGTGAACTTCCATGGAACAACAGTTCTAAGTAGGTAATCAAGCAGCACTTCAGGGCTAGTAAAATGGCAAAAAGAAAAAAAATCTCATTTTCCCCCAAATAAAGTGGCATTTTTATGTTTTATGTAAGCAAGTTCCTTCTTTTGTTTCATTTTAGACCTGTACTTGACATTTTGGTAGCAAACTTATTACTCATGTGTTCATACATACATTTTAACTGTCAGTTTTGGAAGATATTCCATAGTGTTGACCTGTCAAACAACAAATCTGTCTTAGAAGACACATGACCACTCCTGTTCTTTTTTTTTGGGGGGGGGGGGGGGGGGGGGGGGGAGTTTTTATAGGTCATTTAAGAAAATAAAGCTAGTTATTCTTTTTTAAAATGGGTCTGGCTATGTGTTACAGGTCTCAGCCCAGCCAGCATGACTATATCGGCCCGATATAGGTATAATGTCGGAATGTCGGCAAAATGTGCCGATGTAGGGCCAACGTCGGGCCGTTGTACATAGTGCCGCAAACTATTGAAATCGGTAGATCGACATCAATCAGTGTAACTATTTCGTACGTCGGATTGACATCGGGCCGATATTGGATTCTTTAATATAACTTTATTTTTTCAAACGTGAAAACGTAATCTAATGTTTAATTTGTGCTAATTTATTAAGCAAATATGATGTATGCCAGAATTAATCAAACTAGGTTCCAAACAACATTTGTATACGGTATTTATCAAAATTGTCTATGTAATAAAGGTAGGTAATAATTAAGATGCATTTTTATTATTATGTAAAATGCCACCATAGAAATATTTATATTTACAAAAAAAATTTAAATATAAATATGTTGAAAATTCTAATTGAACAATTTTAATAGTGTTAAGAATATACAGTAAGCTTACGTAACTGTATAAAATATGCAGTATATAGTTGTGAAAAATATTGTATCAATAAAATCAAATAAACATAATTCACATGATACGAAACACAACAGTTCTCAATAAAATTACTCTGAGATTTTAAACAGTATATTTCAAGAAAACTTTGATAAAGCACTGCGTGACACACTATATTGCGACCACGATATGATCTGTCAATATCAGGCTGATATCATTTTGATATTGGCCAAATATATATCGTTTGCCAATATCGGACCAATGTCATTATGATGTTTGCCCGATACCGTCTGCCGAGGTCGGGCCGACTTCATTCCTATTTGCAGCCGAAATTGAATCCGATATCGGGCCGTTATAGACAACGACGTCGGTTTGATATCGGGCCGATATAGAATGCTGGCTGGGAGAAGATTGTTACTTTTATATATCTAACATACTGCATTCTTCTTCTTCTTCTTTGTTCGCAACTACACTGTCAGACCAGTAGCCTCGATCAAACTTGTGGTTTGCCGCAGATCCTCAATACCTCCATACAGTTTCTGGTTGATTGAGGTATCTATCGGCCAAGTCGCAGCTCGCTCCTGGTCATACCTTTTACATCTCTGAAGTATATGCTCCGTAGTCTGATCTTCCTCACCATATGGACAAGTTGGTGATGGCGCCAGTCTGTATTTCTTGTACATGTGAGCATTGAGCTTGTTGTGCCCTGAGAGAAGCCTGACCAATATCACTTGTTCAGATCGATCAAGGAGATGAAAAGCATCTTCCTCTATCCTTCGTCTCGTTAGTGCCTTGATGATGGTGACTTTCTCCTTGTAGCTCACAGGTGTTAATGGTTGTTCTGATTAAGCTCCTAGCTTAGCTATTTGGTATGTCTCTTCTTTGCCTGCAAGTCCCAATGGGATGGAATCCACTGAAGTGCTACATTGCAGGTTATACTCAGGCTCTGCATTCTCCTGGCTAGCTGCGGAGCTTTATTGTTGTTCAGAGCTTCCATGACAGACTTTCTTCTGCTGAGCCTTGAGTCATTAAGACGGCCATCCAGTCTCCGCCTTGTAATTGCTGCAGTGTTCTTCTGTGGCTGCATGTTGCGTTTTATCTCTTGCCAGATTAGTATTGAATGAAAACTCCTGCTCCTCCATCTTTGATGGCGCACGTAGCTGATCCTTCTCCATAGACATGAGTCCATGTTTCCGGAGGATAGTCTTCATTGAACATAGTCAGTCTGAGGCTCTTCCGACTACATTCATCCTCCTGCTTCCCGCGGTCAAGATGAGGAACAGCAAGTCTCACAGTCACTGAGGACAGATCATTCGCTAGTGGGCTTATAATGTCTTCACTTCCTAGGGGTGTGGTTGGTATGTTCAGCTCAGTTTTGAACTCTCGATTGAGTTTCTTTGACTCGTGAACGAAGTTGCTACATTTGAGCCGATTTTTGGTGTAGCCATCCAACTTGACTTTTATGGGATGGTCTTGAAAAGACCTGAACTTCTCTGCTTGAGGCAAGAATTTTGCATGTCTTCTGTCTTGTAACGGCTGTGTACCTGTTACCTTCTCCATGGAGGAGATTGGTGTAGACTTTGTTGCACCTGTCATGATCCGCAATGCTTGGTTTTGAACCTTGTCTATAGAGCCTGTTGGATAGTTTTGGCAGAAGTGAACCAGGCAGTTGAGCTATACTCTTCCTATGGGCCTTCCCTTCTGCTTGACTAATGTGGGGTCTCCAGGTTAGCCGTTTGTCAAAGGTCACTCCGAGGTATTTTGCCGACGTGTGGTCGACAATTTCTCTTTATTGATCGAGACACACCAATCTCCAGTCCAAGCTGAAACCTTGTTGATGGCTTTTTGCATCATGTGTGTAGCTGTTGTGGCATGTTCTTCCTTACACCATAACACCAGGTCTTCAGCGTGAAGTGCAGCCTTAACTCCTTCCGGTAGTTCAGACACCAGATCATTGATGAAAAGCAGGGAGAGTGTAGGGGATAAGACTCCGCCTGGCGGGACACCATGACAAGAACATACTGCAAATTTAATTACTACTGTACAGTCTGTAACATCAACATTGGCAAAAATTGAGATTTGTCCAGATATAGGTATAAATGGACTATTCAGGTCAGATTTTGATACAAAATGAATATTTCATTGCAATTTGCTGCAAAAACTGTGAAATCACATTTTCACTGTTGTGGGTGTATTTTTTTTCTTTAAAAAAGGCATATTCAGAGCCTAAATATTACCAATTCATAGCTGTCAGAGTAGAGAGTTTGTATATTTAACAATATTTATGTGTTATTTGTTTTTGTGCAAATTTGAGTACAAAATTGAAGAATAGGGCAAAAATTTGCTCCAACAAAGCTGAAGTATGTCGCGACAAGTATTTTTGAGGAAAATTGCCACGCGTTTGCAGTACCGAAATCAAAGACGTTTTCGACAAGTTTAAATCAATTTGGGAAAAGAAAAAAGAGCTAAAACAGTTAAATAATGATGATCTAAAAATAAATTGACTTGGGCATAGACATTTATCTTTAGATCACAAAGTCGCTTTAAACGTCTAAAGTAACCGAGTCGTCTGCTTAGATATATCCCCTCGCATTCGGGAAACTTCGGATAATTCCGAGCCGGTCCGAGTTTCAAATTTAAAAGTAATAGTGATTGTATAAAAGGCACAAAAAGTAAGTTAAATAATAAAAAGTATTTATTTTATTTTTACACAGTTGAGTCGAGCAATAATTTTGCTATGAAACATCGCCGAAGCAAAAACGATTTTTTCCGTTTTCCGTATTTTGCGCAATATATCAACGAAAACGACCCTAAATTTTGTCCAAAATTAGACGTTTACTATTGACTTTAATGGAAAATAAGGATGGCAATATAAACGGTTAATATGGTAAGTGAAATAATAAACTTAGAATTTCTAAAATTATATCATCATTTAGAGGAAAGATTAAATCAACGATTGTCGCCGAAGCAAATTCGTTATCTTTAACAATTTAAAAGATATAACGAATAAATCGAATTTATCCTTCTTTATTAAATGTGAAAGAAACGAAAATACCGATTATTGGAACAAATGAAAGTTCAATATGATGCCATTAAACCTTAAAAATTATTTTATAAAGCTGAAACTTGATGTTTTTCATGCAAATAAGCTACTGTTACTATATGAATGGTAGTAGCACAATTACATAAAGCCTTTTTTTCTTCTGATACCTAGTTGAGAGATAACGAATGCTTATTATTGTTCCTTCTCAAGGGAAGGAATACTTATAGTGAACATGTCACACTTGACTGAGCATGTAATGAATACAAGGGTATCGTCAAAGGAATCCGAATTCCCGTAGGGCGCCGCCATCTTTGACTCATGCATATTCATTTACAAATAGCCTCTAGCCCAATATGTGTTTACGCTTATCAATCTTTATTTCAGTCTGTAGTGCAATACAACTACGTAAAATAACAGAACAACAAGACAAAATAATAAAGTTTAAATCATGCAACTCCTCATTTGAATATATCAAAGTAAAGAATCGAGATTAATGACATGAATATGCATCATCTAAAAATAGACTCCCGCCAAAAAAAAAAGTACATAATGAAATTGTCCCTGGTCACGTGATTATCTTAGCTTCTAACATTTCAATATACAAGTTTCAGATTTGGATTATGATAAAACTCTCAATACTTAGATTTGTTCTTAAATAGTTAAGTTTGCACCAAAAATGATAGAACATATTTTTCTCATTGCATCATTAAACATTTGTAACATTATGCTGAAACAATATCTCTTAAAAAGAACATTTTATATGCGCTAGAAGGAACCTTTTGGTAAGCTATAAATCTTGTAAATTAAATTATAAATTATCGGAAATCATCGGAAATGAGTTCTTGCGCTACAGAAAATGGATTCAAGAACATCGCAGAGGATATTATCAAGGACAAAGTAGTCCAGTCCACGGTTACACCACTGACAACATTCAAGGCTGATCACTACAATATCAACAGTAAGCTTACGCAGGTCACAAGTAGTCCATATACAAACAGACTTAATCTTTCCTCCTGTCCTCGTGCACTTTCCTAATAGTATCGCGTTTTCTTTTACTCAGCTACATTTCAGTAAGTATGTGCAGCATTCTATCATAATCGGCATGTTACTATTGCATGCTAGCAGCATTAGAATTTTATGTCTTGAGTAGAGACATTGAAAGAATTGAGCGGGTTGTTTTAAATGAAGTGTTGCTTTCTTTTGACGTTGTGAAATCTCTGTTTGTAAATATCATTTTATCTGAAGGTCAAAATGCAAAAAATGGTGATTTCACAGCAATTTCTGTACGGAGTATTGTTAAACGTATTAAAAGCAAATTAAAAACATTGGTGAAGTCATTAATAACTCAAATATTCACAATGGCACAAGGATAGTTAAGCGACGTTTGTAAACATGAAAATATTGTAAGGTAAAGTATTTTGTGTAACCCACGGGCAGTAAGCATTTATAGTACGACAAACTGAGTTGCACACTATGTTGTTGTTGTTGTTTTTTTAAATATTTATTGTTGAGTGTTTCTTTATGTCAAATATAACTATTTTAAATTTCAGACCTAGTAGCAATTACACAGTTTTTGTTGAATCTGCCGATAAACCAAAAGGGGCGTGCAGAGGTATAATTCATGTAAAACTGATCGAAGCCGGTCAAGCCGGAGATGAGGAAGAGTTGCCCGAGGCTGAATTTCCTAGTGACTTTAAAAGAGGACACAAGAGCACATTTAATCTTTCCGAAACAAAGGTGAACATTTTTAACCTTCACCCTGCTAAATTTCTAAAATGGACTGGTCCATCATTCAATTTGGGCAATACCTTTTATTATCCGAAGGGGTGTTCACTGAAAATTTACTGATTGAATAGCGAACAGTGTAGACCAAGAGCTGATCTTAGTATGCACTGGTCGCAAAGGCAGAATCACTTGCCACAAGCAGGCTTTTTATCGCCATTTAAAAAGTTAGTTTTTGATTCTTTAAATTCATATCATGTTGTCTCGCGATATTTTTTTCTAGATATTTAGCTGTGTGAAAAAAATGGATCATGTAAAAAGCTACAAATTAACAATAAGAAATGTTTGCATACTGACAATATCTTTGAATTGATTTGAATTTGATTTTTAAGCAATTTTAAAATGTTTAAATTGCTCCCTCTCAAATGTTTTATACATTGCTGCTAAGCTTAAAGATATCCAATGGCCGTCTTTCACTAAATATTTTATCTTTAGATATTTACTTTAAATGTAAAAAATCCTCTTCGAATGTATTTAACTTCACTAAATACATTAATCAAGTTCGCGAATAGATACATTCATAATTGAATGTCGTGCAGGAACAGTTGATTTTTAAAAAGCAGACTTTATTTTTCAGTGGTAGTACACATTTATACTTGGTTTATCTATACATGTAACAAGTTAACTTGATGTACGTATTTCAGGTTAGGATAACTTGCTAACTGGACCTATTCCAGGTTAGGATAACTTGCTAACTGGACCTACGTATTCAAGGTTAGGATAACTTGCTAACTGGACCTACGTATTCCAGGTTAGGATAACTTGCTAACTGGACCTACGTATTCCAGGTTAGGATAACTTGCTAACTGGACCAACGTATTCAAGGTTAGGATAACTTGCTAACTGGACCTACGTATTCCAGGTTAGGATAACTTGCTAACTTGACCTACGTATTCCAGGTTAGGATAACTTGCTAACTGGACCAACGTATTCCAGGTTAGGATAACTTGCTAACTGGACCTACTTTTTTCAGGTTAGGATAACTTGCTAACTGGACCTACGTATTCCAGGTTAGAATAACTTGCTAACTGGACCTACGTATTTCAGGTTAGGATAACTTGCTACTTGGACTAACGTATTTCAGGACAAAATAACTTGCTATCTTGACCTACGTATTCCAGGTTAGGATAACTTGCTAACTGGACCTACGTATTCCAGGTTAGGATAACTTGCTAACTGGACCTACGTATTCCAGGTTAGGATAACTTGCTAACTTGACCTACGTATTTCAGGTTAGGATAACTTGCTAACTGGACCTACGTATTCCAGATTAGAATAACTTGCTAACTGGACCAACGTATTCCAAGTTAGAATCACTTGCTAACTGGACCAACGTATTTCAGGATAAAATAACTTGCTATCTTGACATTCATGTTCTAGATTACTGTAACCTGATAACTTGGTGTACTTTTTCCACGTTAATATATTTTGCTCACTTATTAACTTGTCCCGCGTATTTTCGGTTTGGTTAGGATAACTTGAAAAATCGGACTTAGTCTTCCAGGTTAGGATAACTTGCTTACTTGCTATCTCGACCTACGAACTAAAAGCTTGTAACATTTACATTACACAAAGCGAGAAAAAAACTGAAAGCAGACCATTTTAACCCACATTATAGATAGATGTTCTTATATTGAATGAATTACCAGTTTCATTTTATATACAGATAAAAAAAGTTGATGGACTTGAGATTCGTGGGAATGAGGCTGTCGGCAAAGAAGGGTGGAACATCGATAAAGTGCTCATTACAAATAACAAGACACGAGTTCAGACGGTGCTTCCCGTATTTACAAACATAAAAGGTGGCCAGACTTACAGGTTTATGACTGATGACCTGTCTTTACCGCACTTGAGTTCCCGAGAAGGTACATGGTCTTTCTTAAATAACTTGATAACAGATAAAGAAATGTATAATGTTTCCATCCGTATTCTATAATACTTTTACTCATATATTACACATTAAAACATAGGTTGAATTGTTCAAAATCTCAATGAATATTTTTTATAAAATGAATATATTCTTATATAATATAATATGTATTGGAGTTCTTCGATCCTTTCTTGATCAGAGAGTCGATATAACATATACTCAGTCAGATAGCCTGTAATTTGTTTTAACTTTCTAACGAGAAGTAAGACTCGTCTCCCAGCGGGTTTACCCACTACCACAGTTTCAAGTGTACTTCTGACATAGAATCTTTGTTTTATTCCTAATCACATCAAAAACATGTTCATGCGCTACACAAAATAGTTCCATTCATGGACCGGTCGCGGATGAGTTATCAATGATCAAGCAGTCTTAAGTTTGCCTGTGACCATTTAGATTATATAAGATCTATGGATAACTAGTTCTTCAAGCCCATGGTCAGTTACATCACTGCTTTCCAGTTGACAATTGAGATAAGGTTAACTCCTGATTCATGTGATATCACATAGAGATCTTCTTATATTTGAGGCACATTTGTGTTTGTTTTCCATACATATACTTTGATAGTTTGGCACTAATTTTGTTACAAATAGAGCAGAATTATATCATTAATAGCGCTATTTATAAGTGAGATATTTATAAATTATAGTTAGGAAATGTGAATATTTTTCACAGTGAAGTTTTGGTTTTGGCAAACTGTTTGCTGCTTTTTGTGTTTGATCTTGTTCAGGTGAAATGGCATTTTCATAGACGGAATGTAAATTAATGTATTCTTTTCTTTATTCTTGCTGTTTACGATTGGCATTGAGGTGCAAAGTTGTTGCCATAAAACAGAAAACATATCTACCAAATCCGTCCCAACCAGACGTCTCAATGCTCATATATGATTTCATATAGGACACACAATTTAAACCGTAATTTTATTCAAAGAAAAGTTACAACACATGCACAAAAAATAAAAAAACAAGAAACAAATACATTTTCTATCACTTTGTTGGATGCGGTGATACAGTAGGCTGGTATTTCATGTTAAATGTAACATTGTGTAAGCTTAGATTAGTTAGGGATAATTTAGTGACGCTTCTCTGTGTGCAAGTTCATTTGCTTGATGTTATTTTATATAGGCACTGTCATTTAAAACATTCTGTCAATAACTGGCAAAATTCTTAAACACACATTTGCTCGGCTCCGCACTATAGATGGTATAACTGACTTTGAAATGAAAGCAACACCTCAGAAATACACTTTAACTTTTCCCGAGTGCAAAACAGGAGAAAATATCAATTAAATGTTGAATTCATAAGTACATTTTGTATTCGTTTCTTATTAAAATGTACGTGGTGTAACAGTATGAGTATTTTATTCAAATGAAATGAATTCAGCTTTATAATTCTAGAGGATAGGCAACGTGAACTTGATGAAAAAAGGAAGGAGTATCAACTGACTGAGGAAAGACTGCCAGGGTGCCCTCCCCTTGTAAAACAAATGCCGTCTGATGAAAAGTTTACCTTTGACAAAGAATTCGACATTGGGGCAAAACTGGCGGGATTAACGATCGTTTCGACGGTGAAAGAGGCATTCTCTGGAGCGTTTAATGACATTGATGACATCAAAAGTGTTTATGGTCCTTTCTTCAGTGAACCTTCAAATCTTAACAGGTAAAACTTTTATCAATCTTGGGAAAGACAATGTATATTGTGTTCGAAATGTTCGAACTCAGCAGTTGTTTGGAATTGAAATAACCTACCCTGGGGTGTAAATATTTCATAGAAACAGGAAACTTCCATCTCGGCTTTCTAAAGATAATTTATAAAAAATAGCATGAGATCAGACGTTTTCACAAAGGTTAAAAACGATCGCTGTTATAAACGATATACATTTTGATGGTACAAAAATACTAAGTTTTGCTAAGCCAAACTGTACACAAATAGAAAACCGCCGTCCATGTCTTAAGTGTGTTAGCAAAGTACAATACGTTCTGGTTGTGTGAAAAATGCAGAAATCACGCTGTGGTTTCAAATAAAGCCTTTGATCTCGAGTGACATGTTTAATTGGCTATTATATGATATAAGATATAGCAAGTTTTAGTTAAAGTCTGTATTTCTGAACTGAATTCCCCATGTTATAAGCATTAATTTTAGGGTGATGTGTTTGTCCGCTTTAAGGATTAGGGTGTTTGTGTAGGTCATGTCAAGATATTCGAATATGTTTTGTTTGTAGCGAAGGCAACGTTGATACTAGTACATTATTTAAGATATTTCCTTTCATACGCCCATTTTGGACAAACGAGACAATTTTTGTGATGGCGCGTGCGTCTGTCTGTCCGTTATATTTAGTGTCTGGAGCATAACTTAAAAAAAACCATTTAAGGTATTGTCTTTAAACTTGGCATATAGATAGATCGAAATAAAACAATATGTAGAGCGCAAAAATCGGGTGGTAGGTCAAAGGTCAAGGTCATAAATGGAGCTCAAAGGTCCGTTGTATTTCCGGAGGATAACATAAAAACATTCAAGGTATTGACTTTAAACTTGGTTTATAGGTAGGTGGCGATAAGACGATATGCTGAGTGCAGAAACCTGGTCGGCAAATGTCAAAGTCATAAATTAAGCTCAGATGTCTTTGTCTGCTATATTTCATAGCTTTATAACCATTTAAGATACTGCGTACGTCGCACGCTATTTTGCACAAATGCGTAACGTCATTTTGACGTCAGTTTGACGTACAAATTACTAATTGAGAAAATAAATAGCAAAAATGCGTTGCTATAAATCTGCATATTCTTTAATGGTATCGTAATTTACAGTTATTGCTTTGGTCACATTGTTGTTGTTATTATCAGTATTGTTTTTTATCATTAATTATTACCGCCCGTTTCTTCAAATTAACTATATATGCATTTTAATCTGCAATTAATTTTATCATGTTGTACCGTGTTGATCGCAAACATTTATATCAACCTCCGGACGTTAACAAACCTAGCATCAACAGCGATCAGGATGATTATAACCCACAAAGAGGCAGTGCTGTCGCACGAAAATATTTGAAAAACAATTTTTTCATTAAACCGTAAAGCAGTTAATTTTAGAAAAAATTTATGCATTTAAGACTATAACAGGTCCTGTGGATTTAAAACTTTTTTCATGCTAAATTCAGTTATGTACTCTGACTTTTGTTTAAAACAACACCAAAAATTTAATTCTAACACGACCAACAAATAACCCTACAAATAGAAGAAAATCAGACAACGGTTATTTTGCGATAATCCTGCGCGTGCAGTGACGTCATCCGATCCTGGTGCGTAGCACGGTCGTAAAACGTAGTTACCATTTTTTTCTAACACTGTTAATACTAGTATGTCTCGTTAGAATCGAAATAACAAATTAGCAAGTGTGATTTATCATAGAATAACCCTAATTTTTCCTTCTTATGCGAAACAATATATCACTCAGTATGAATTGTGCCATGAGAAAACCAGCATAGTGCGTTTGCGACCAGCATGGATCCAGACCAGCCTGCACCTCCGCTCAGTCTGGTCGGGATCCATACTCTTCGCTTTGAAGGCCTATTGAAATTAGAGAAACTGTTAGCGAACAGAATGGATCCTGATGCGCAGGCTGGTCTGAATCCATGCTGGTTGCAACTGCACTATGTTTGTTTTTCTCGTGGCGCGGCTCATATATTCTTATGCATACGAAATCAAAAGACGTGTTATCCTACGTTAAACAACGATTGGGAAGTTATTATTTCATAAAGAAATTATTTAGGCCCTGTCGTGGAGACATTAAATGAAGACAAAAGTGTTGTCCGTTTTACGTTGACTGTTTACTTCATAGACCGGAAGAACAACAAGTGACGTCCAGGACGTCATAACATACAACAAAAGAGCGCGTTACGTAGACGTGACGCCAAGAATGGCGCGTCGTTAAATATACATGTTACTTAACGTGACACTCCGGGGGCCACGATGCTAAAACATGTTATTTAGAGTATTTACAAACAAACATATAAAACATAGTAAATCACTTTCTCTGAGAAATAACAGTCTTTGCTTATTCCAGAATATGTTATATCACTTAGAACTGCGGATAATGGTTAACCTAGAAAGTCAGTTAAACTTCTGCATAATCACATATTTTTGAACAAGTGTTACTGTCACTTTAACTTAAAACACGATCTCATATCACATTACGCGTATTACAGTTTGTCTGATCTCTTAGATATTCATTATTACAATCACTAAGTAAGTTCTGTGTAATAGTCACTGGGTAAGGTAACTGTTCTATAAGGAAGCACGCACATCTGGTTACTTCAGCTCGAGTGGATACAGTTTTGATATGGGTCGGGTAGTTACACCTCGTCTTGATCTAACACGGGCTGCTCGAATAAGTCCATCATTTCCAACGATAACGTCTTCAATCACGCCAAGGGACCAGCGATTTCTTGGTAAGCTGGTGTCATGTATCTGCACGACGTCACCAATCGTAACAGCATCTCCATGGTTACCGGATGTTCTGTGAAACTCTCGCAGAGATGTGAGGTATTCGTGCTTCCATCTCGACCAGAAGTGTTCAAGTGTTGCAGACTTAAATCTATAAAGTTTGTCTGCAGAATCATGGGATAGGTCGTCTGCTGGGGACTCCGTGTCGTCTGGATAAACAGGGGAGGTAACTCTTCTTCCATACAGTAGATGGGAAGGGGTAAGGGGTTCCTCATCCAAGGGGTCTGCAGATGTGTGTGTGAGTGGGCGGTCGTTTACGATACATTCTACTTCTGCTGTAATTGTTTGAAGAACTTCCATGCTAACCAATGACTTTCCAAGTACTTTTCTGATACAGGTCTTTGTTATACCAATAAGCCTCTCCCACCACCCTCCGTACCATGGCGCGTGCTGGGGAATAAATGACCATGTTATACCATGTGTTCCAAGGACCTTTTCCTTCAGGATTTTGGCGGTGGCGATGTACGTCAGGGCGTTGTCCGACATAATGACCTTGGGTATTGCTTTTCTGCTGAAGAAACGTCGTAGAGCTAAAATAAATGATTCCACAGTCATGTTCGGTACTATTTCTAGATGGACAGCTCGCGTATTGGCACATGTGAAAAGGCAAATGTATGCTTTCTGTAGTTCTCCTCTCGATGCCTTTACTGTTAAAGCTCCGGTAAAGTCTATGCCGGTTACTGTGAATGGTGGCGCAACCTTCAATCTGTTGCTAGGTAATGGTGGGGGGTCAGGTACTCGATATGCTCTTCCTGTGACCTTACGACACGTAACACACGAGCGGACTATTTTCTGAACACGCTGGCGAATGCTAGGAATCCAAAATATTTGGCGAAGATAGGTGACTGTGCTCTCAGTACCGGAATGCATATGTGTAACGTGTGCGTCCAAAATAATAAGCTTTGTAAGGTTGTCTTTGGAAGGAAGTAGGTAGGGAAATCTCGTGCTGTGTAATAACGGTGCGTTAGATAATCTGCCGCCACAACGTATTAATTTGTCGTCATCAAGAAACAAATCAAGCTGTCTCACTAGGTTGGGTCTTTTCAACTGGATGTTTCTATTCTGGTAGATGTACTCTATCACGTCCGGAAAATGACGGGACTGTACGTACTTTATCAGATGCTTGGCTGCTGCGTTGATCTCGTGCGACTCTAGAGGTCCGTAGACCTTCTCAATATTTCTGCAGTTGTTCACAAATCTTAGAACATATGCTGTAACACGTATCAGCTTACGGTATGTGTCGAATCTATTGATGTCTATAACATCTAAAATGCCGGGATCGGGTGTAATTTCTCGCGATGTAGTCATACAGGCGGAATAGTTGGTATCTTCGTGTTCACTGTTGGTGTGCGTACTCAGCATTAATTCATATCCGGGAAATGTTGTCTCGTCGTTCAGCCAGCTAGGACCATGCATCCATAATATGTTGTCGTGAAATTTCTCATAGGTAAGTCCTCTCGACAGAAGGTCTGCTGGGTTTGAATCGGTTGGGCAATAGTGCCACATGAAGCCGTCTGTCAACTCATGTATTTCTGTTACACGTCTGGCTATGAATTGTGGCTGTGGTTTGGTTGTAGAAATCCACTTCAGCACGATCTGGCTGTCGCTCCATAAGTATACTTTATCACAATGTATGGTGGATGTTATGTGTTGACTAAGTTTAGCGCCTATAAGTGCTGCACACAGTTCAAGTTTCGGCACGGTAAGTTGTTTAATGGGAGTTACTTTGTTCTTCGCCATCACGAGAGTACTGTGACAACCGGACACAAGGTATGCGCATGAGCCATAAGCTTTTGTGCTGGCATCGCAGAAGACGTGAAGAGTTACTTCCCTTGGTGTTGTGCCTTGGAAGTATCGTCTGCTAAACTTGGTTTCGGTAGCTTTCGCGGTATCTTCTCTGATCTTACACCACTCTGTAATGATGTCATCTGGCAACGGTTCGTCCCACTCAAATTTACGTTTCCACAGCGACTGTATCAACATCTTGCCTGTCACGGTGATCGGGCTAAGTAATCCAAGTGGATCATAAATGGAGGAAGATTCTTGAAGGATCACACGTTTCGTCAGAACACAGATATTCGACGCTGCCTTCAGTCTTTGTGGAAATGATAGTTCGTCTGTTGAAGAATCCCAGCGCATGCCCAGTACCTTTGTATTTCTGTCCTTATCGCTCACACCATCGGATTTGATTTTCTCACGCAGAGCTGGGTTGTTTGAGCTCCATGATCTCAAATTAAAGGATGCTTTCTGGAACAGTTGTCTGCTGTTAGTGTAGAAATCTAGCAGTGTAGACTCGTCTGGTACGCTGGTAAGTATGTTATCGACGTATAATCCTTGTTGAATACGTTCTGTATCGTCGCATCTGTGTAAGGCAAGGTGTTTTGTTATTGTAGCGTTTAATATAAACGGCGAGCACGTAGCTCCAAAGAGCACTGACTTGAAGCGATATATCTGTAGTGGACTGTCTGGGTTGTTCGGATCTGATAACCAAAAGAACCTAGTGACGTCACGGTCGTCTGGATGTAGACCGATGTTCAAAAACGCCTTCTCGATATCTGTGGATACTGCAAATTCGTGGTATCGGAAGCGTAGTAATATAGCTGTTAGGTCGTTAAGGATGGGTGGGGTATTCATCAAGCACTCATTTAAGGTGGGGGAATCTCGTGTTGACTTGCAGCTGCAGTCGTATACAATACGTATGGGTGTGGTCGCCGAGTCTTTCTTTACGGGATGGTGGGGAATATAATGAACTTTGGTATTCTCGCTTGATTCAACATCTGTAATCTTTTCTATGAAGCCTCTCTTCTCCTGTTCACTTAAAATCTCTCCATACTTCTGAAGTAGTTCTGGTTCTTTTCTAAGGCGGTTTACTACACTAACAGTTCTTCGTCGGCTTATCAGCTCATTACTTGGCAAAAATGGATGATTTTCTTTCCAGGGTAATTTTGCAATGTACTTTCCATTCTCATACGAAATGCCTGTGTTCTGGTACTGTTTGGTATATTCTTCATAGCCTTGGTGTACCGACTTCTGTTCTACTCCTAATGATTCTACTTCCCAAAATCTCTCTAGATTGACTTCTTCCTGCACGTGCATAGTCATAACGTTCAACATAGACACGGGAAATTGGGATGGCTGTATCTGATTTTCGGTACTCAAAGGCCCGGACAAAAGATAGCCGATTCTCGATTGTATAGCTGTAGGCCCGTCTCCTCTAATGATAGTATCTTGCACTATGTCCCAGTAATGGTCAGCGCCCACTAATATCTCGATCTCGAAGTTATCTTCTTCTGACATGGGATGAGCAAGTTTGAGTCCTTTCAGGTACGGAAGATGACCAACGTGTTTCTGGTACGTTTTTAGCGGCACGGAAATTTCAGGTACTATCAGCACTTTGATTGGGATGTTAAATTCTGGAGTTTGTAAATAGACGGTGGCTGTATCTAGGTGTCGTATGCGTCTCTCTGTGTCTCCAAATCCTGATAAGCATAGCGCTTCACTGCCGGTTGGCTGTAGCTGCAGTTTCTGTGCTAGACGTTCAGTGATAAACGAACTCTGGGAACCTTCATCAAACAGGATGTTCGCGGTTGTGGATGTGCAAGATGATGTAACCATGGAAACGGCTGTCTTCAGTAAAACGGGTCCTAGTGCGAAATTATGGGCTGAGTGAAGCACGGATGACTGGGTTTCCTTCGCGTCATGTGTTTTAGGGGGTTCATCTGTAGATTTTTTTCTTGATTCTTCCTCACATATGCTAGTATGGTGTCGGCGCGAACATATCATGCAATTGAATTTAGATCTACACTCGCTAACCTTGTGACTGCGTAGACAGTTAAAACATAACTGCTTTTCTTTTACAATATTGAGTCTCTGTTCGCGATCTTTAATTTTCACACAGTTTGTACTTGAGTGCTCTCCTTACAATATACACAGGTTGGTACTTGAACGCTTTTAGGTTTCACACTTGGTCTGGTTGGTCTATGAATATTTTTTCTCTCCGTCTTTCGCGTGTCCGATTTCGTCAGGAAGGTTGCTGTAGCAATGAGTTCTTGCCCGGTATTCAATGCACTTCCGGCGTCCATAATATTAATTTCATTTATGAGACACTTCATTAATTCATTCAAACACCAAGATAATGTTCCGTGCGCACGTGTAATGTTTGTTCTGACTTCCGGTGGTAATTTCTGAAGGATGATGGGAGTGAGAAGAGATCCATATGTGCTCTCACACTGGTTAAGTGAATCAAGTCCCCGTATGTATGTTTCTGTAGTATCGTAGAACTTTCTCAGACTGGTAACGGTGTTCAGGGGAGCGGGAACCTCAAGTAAAGCTTTCATGTAGGTCTGTATGATTCGGTCTTTATGTCCATACCTTTCGTGTAATAACGACACTGCCTTGTCATAGTTAGCATTAGTTAACGCAAAACCTGCAATTGTTTGTCCAGCTTCTCCCCTCAGAGACGACTTCAGGTAGTTGAATTTTTGTACACCACTGAGTGAAGGGTTCGTGTGAATAGCCGACTCGTATGAGTCCCAGAATGACTGCCAGTCAAGAATGTTGCCATCGAACCGCGGTAGATCTAGCTTCGGTAGTCTATGGTATACAGAGCTGTGGGTGTGGTTAAAGTTAGGCTCTCTTTGGGAAGAATTATCGTGGATAACATTCTCATCGTTAGTTTGTGATGATTCGCCGTAAACAGACACACGGAAAGCCTGAGAATTAACATTCAAATTAGAAAATGTTACCTTTTTGAAACTTGCTACTTTCTGTATCTTTGTCTGTAAATTATAGATGTACTCATTATGATCCAGTATCTCCGTCTCGATTTGTTCCCCGTCATCTTCTGGAATGAAATCTATGATTTTCTCATGGATCTCTGTGATCGTCTGCTTTTTCTGTCTCAGGGAATCTTCTATCGTCTGCAACTCTTCCAAATCACCTGCTTCTTGCTGAATCATCTCGAATTTTGACAAAAGTCGTGTAACTGCACCCTTGTGCCCCTTCTGGATTGATCGTAGTTTAGTTGCCATTGCTAATGTTTTTCGTCACGGCACCAAAATGTCGTGGAGACATTAAATGAAGACAAAAGTGTTGTCCGTTTTACGTTGACTGTTTACTTCATAGACCGGAAGAACAACAAGTGACGTCCAGGACGTCATAACATACAACAAAAGAGCGCGTTACGTAGACGTGACGCCAAGAATGGCGCGTCGTTAAATATACATGTTACTTAACGTGACAGGCCCTATAACCAGTTCTCAACCACCTTTAGTACCGTTTAAATAACACATTTTTATTTACATCATGTGCGACACTACAAATGAAAAATATTTCGTGCTCAAAATGAAATAAAATGTTAAAAAAAAGTTTAATAATCTCAGCGCTTTGGACAAACTTACCTAGATCTATAGACATTATGTGCACTATCATAATAAATTAATAAATAACGGCGTTATCGATTAAATTTTGTTTATTATCTTTACTAAAGACCGTGTTTTATAAGCAGGAAAAAAAACATAGTTCGGTATCAAAGTTTGATGATTTCTTTATATCTATTCAAAATACATGTAAAGCATCAAAATGTCAAATCAGCTTTTTATATTTTATATTTGTGCGGAAAACCTTGAACCTTCACATCCGATACTAGTCACAGTTCACGTTTCTGTTCAAGTGGCCGTTTGTTTCTGTGCTTTTTTTCTTTTGGCGGTACCACTCTCGCCTCTCCGCAATGCTTAGACAAGGGTGGGGTGTGGGGAGGGGGTATCACACTTCAGTTGTGTAAATATCAATAAGATAGAGTAATCATTGACAAAATTCATAACATTTGTATATCAACTACGTATAGATACTGACCGACATAATCTCTAGTAAGACAGACAGATAAACGGACATACTGAAGAAACAAATCTTTCAGGCTGACTAAATGAATGATCGAGTAAATAATTACCAACTGGTCATGAATTCTTGCATACTCATCGGCCATTCGACTGCACAAAGACACGCGGAAGGATTGAATGGTCGATTGAATGTTGCGTTTCATTATTTGTTATGTATATTCAGTTATACCTATTATTATTACCGCAGTAAATAATACACAATTTGCACATTTATTCGGAAAAAATAGAGCGAAAAAAAAAACGAAACACTAAAAATTGGACGGCTATAGTTAAAATTCGGACACTAAGCTGTGTACGAACTTTTTCGAATTTTATATTAGCAAACGAAATATACAAAAATGGAATGATATATAAAGATAAGTATGTCAAAACATACAATAATCTAGGTTATATTCTTGTGAAAAAAATTTAATATACAATTCAGCTGCTTCAGGTCCTTTTTTGATACAGTTTCTAGTTTTTCACTCCGTTATAGACCTATTTCCAAAAAGACATTCATGAATATGCTTTAAGAAAACGAAAAAGAAAAAAGTGTGTTGATAAGTTTGCAGTGGAATACAAGTCAACTGAAGATAAGTACCCTCATATTGCCGCATTTCAGAAAGCGATCCGCAGAATAAACACCGTACTTTCGTTTTTAGAGTAATAAAAAATTAAAAAGAAAAAAAAAAACAATAATGAAAGGTATCCTTTTTTTTCCCGGGATTACGCGCAAATACGCTAAAATAAAAAAAAAACAAACTCCATTTATTAGGGATCTTTACGACTACGCTACACTGCGGAAGCATATTTTTGACCGAATTACTGCTGTATAACATCAAAAACCAGCAAAATGACCTACGTGAGGGAGCGAGGGGGCAGTTATTGTGTGACCATGTGAGTGAAGGAATGCGGACGAAGCAGACTTCTTTTCATTTGAAATTTATCAATTAAGACACCATGACTGTGCCTAATGATTTTTATTCTTTTTGTGTGCTCATTAGAACATAAAAGTATATTTTCCCCTCTTTGATTTATTATAGTAGAAAAGTATCCAAGAGTGACTGTTCTACTTTTTAAAGCTGTATAATTATGATACATAAACACATATGCGTATATGATATGATAAAATCATGTAAAATCGACTCCGAGCGAAAGTGCAAAATGAAATTGTCCTAACTTAAGTGTAGATAAAAAGTCTTACTTTTATTTATTCAAACTTCGTAGGCTAACTGATCGCCTTAATTTTATCACGGTATTACAATGCCTCGAATGTAATGCATTCATATAGACCTGTAAATTACCACTTAAAACACTATTTTTTATGAAAAACTAAACGGGAAACAGAACATTTGATTAGTTCATAGATGGTAGGTCTGTAGGAATATGTAATATAAATTCGTTGAGAATGTAATTTAAAAATACTTCCATTTTCGTGGCAAATCAAATAAAATGACGCTTGCCATGCAATTTTCTCTTTCTTTATAGGTCCAGTACAATTTTCTTACAGAACATTATTTTTTTGGACTGGACCTTAGATTTCAATGTAAAAGTGATTTGTTCAAATGATCATAGATGAGACGTTCATACTTCAAGTTTACTTCTAGGCACAATGTTCAGAATAAATTATTTCGAAGATACTGAAAATATAGAAGAAAGATAATAAAGATCTATAATATGCGTCACAAATTTTGTAAAATGAACCAAATACTTTAAAGTTATTAAATGGAAATCGAGCTAATAAAATCATCAAAAACGTTGCGTTTTTATGTACAGCAAAGTGAAATTATACGACGTAACGTTATGCAATCTAATATTTGCAGCTTTACTGTAAACGATGTAATATTTTCACAGAATGATGGTTCATGAAAGTTTTATACTAACAAGATAAGTCAGATATCTTAAGAAAGTTCATACAATGCACTTTTAGCCATCTATAAAGATCAATGCCAACTTTCAATAATAACTCGCATAAAATGGGGAAACTCACTTTTGAAATGGACTTTTTGACGTAACATTTTCAGTATGTAATTTTTTAAAATATACCGTAGTCGTTTAATACTTGTTAATGATTATTGATTTAAACATGTACATAATTGATAATGTATGCATTTTATGATAGTATAAGTTTTGGTATTTTTTCCGATATATTATTACAGTATAATTGAATAAATACGCACCAGGATGACGAACGTAACGCTTGTAGGAAAAGCCGTCAAGGTTTTGTTAAAGCGAGTAAATACGGAAATGACGTAAAATAAACGCATTGAATGATGCGCGGCAAAATTCAATGTCGTCTGCTGGTTATTTTGTCCAGATATCTTTAAAATTGACAGATTTATCGTCAAAAAACCGACTGCCGTACTAACACCTTGTTACGCGTAACGTTACATTTTTCGTCATTTTTGTTGATGATAATTCGATTTTTTATGTATTTTACGATTATAAATTCTTTAAAAATGAAACGGGGAAAATGTAATTTAAATCTTTTAATCACTGTAGTAAAAACATACATGGACGTCAGTTACTCATAATTTAAATAGCTGCATACACATCAACATGTATCTCGAAATCGCCTATGTGTAAAATAGCGTGCGACGTACGACTGACGTTATCATTGAAATATAGGTAGGTGGCGATGAGACAATGTCAATGTACAGAGCCCTTAAACACGATCGGTAGCTCAAAGGCCATGTTAACAAATTTAGTTCAGATGTTAATTCTATCCTTCCTTTTCCGTGTCCGAAACATAACATAAAAACCGTTAAAGGTATTGACATCAAACTAGGGATATAGGTAGGTCTCAATGGGACAACGTGCAGGGCACATTGGGTCGGTTTAGGTAACAAATTGATCTCAGAGGTCAAATCTATCAGTCACATTTCGTTCTTGGAGCACAACTTAAAAACTATTTAAGATATCGAGTTGAACCTTTGAATATATGTAGTTGGTGATGGTACAATGTACAGATAACCCCTCTCTCCTCACATGCACACACAAATTACTTTTAGTTTCTAGTGCCATATATCGTATTATCCGGTCACCGCCATCGTACAACACCCACACTTGCCCACAATTGTACTCACCGCAGGCGTATATTGCGGAGCTTTTGTTATTAAGTTTAACCTAATGAGAGCAGAAATGGAATGGGATTAATTTTAATCTAATTCTTTTTCTTCGAAGCAATTGTAACCCGGATGTGATTTTCGTAAAAACGGATTGCTTTGTTCTCTGCACATAAAACATTGCATGAAGCTGAAACGCTAAAATTTATTTTTACAGGTGGCGAGACGATGGTTTGTTTGGAATGCAGCGCTTGATGAGTGTTAATCCTGATGTAATAAGTCTTTGTACTGCGATTCCAGAGAAACTCAATGTCAACGATGAAATGTTAAACCCGTTCCTTGAAGGCAAGACACTGAACCAAGCTTTAGAGGAAAAAAAGATTTTCATTATTGATTATGAGATACTAGATGGTCTACCAACTAAACAAGGATTTGTTATAAGCAGCCCAGTTGCGTTATTTTATCAGCGAAATGACGGAAAACTGGTCCCGATTGCTATCCAACTACTTCAGAAACCTGGTGCAGACAACCCCGTGTTTCTGTCGAGCGATCCTCCAAACAAGTGGATTCTGGCGAAGTTGTGGTTTAACGTAGCCGATTCAAATTATCACCAGTCAGTTACACATCTTGGGTTTACTCACTTGATAATGGAGGGAATTGCTGTTTGCACTCACAGACAGATCCACAAGCATCATCCAATTTTTAAACTACTGATGCCCCACTTCCTTTATCTCATTGCTATAAATTATCTCGGCATTCCGGTATTGCTAGATGAAGACGGATTCGTGGCAAAAACGCTAAACATAGGTCGAAAAGGTATGGTTGAGCTAATCAAACGCAAACACAAGGCCTGGCGAATGAATGTTGAAGGTACCCTACCGAATGATCTGAAAGAAAGAGGGGTAGATGATCCAGCTTTGCTGCCGCATTATTACTACCGAAACGACGCAAAGGAATTATACGATGCCATTTTCTCGTATGTTCAAAAATACCTCGATCTTTATTACACATCAGATGAGGACGTAAACAAAGACTACGAACTGCAGAAGTGGAGACAGGAACTCACTGCACCTGAGAAAGATCAAGGGCTTGGCATACTAGGTGTATTTGGAGAGAACGGCAAATTCACCAACAAAGAACAAGTATGCTTTACACTGGCGAGCATTATTTTTACTTGCAGCGGCAAACATGCGGCTGTTAACTTCCGTC
This sequence comes from Mercenaria mercenaria, assembly GCF_021730395.1. Taxonomy (NCBI): domain Eukaryota; kingdom Metazoa; phylum Mollusca; class Bivalvia; order Venerida; family Veneridae; genus Mercenaria; species Mercenaria mercenaria. The sequence goes on along the minus strand of NC_069364.1, from coordinate 25,393,798 downwards.
AGTATGAAGATTACGGTTACCCACCAAACTATCCATCGAATCTTCGAGGGCGCCCACCGACAAATAAAGACGAAGTAGATAAAGCAGAATTGCTTCGAAGCCTACCAGATAAAACAGCAACATACGATGCTATGGTTATAACGAGTGTATTAAGCACGAATGACATGAATGCGTTAGGCGATTTTGAGGTTCAGTATATAACTGACGAAAAGGCGCTCAAAGTTGTTAAAACGTTCCGTGCTGATCTTGCACGCATTGCCAAAAGGAATAAAGAGAAAAATAAGAAAGCGAGGCTAGAAAACTACTGGTGTCTGGATCCCGACCGCGTCCCTAATTCCATCAGTATTTAGTGGATATTGAGATGGACTTGAAACAAATGCACAATTTAGGTGACATAAACGATATTCTTTTATTTCCACATATATACCACTAATAGTTTGCTTTTTAAACATGCTTGAAGCCTTGCATATAATAAACGCAGATGACTGGCCGGAGCTATTGACTTTTATTGTAAAATTTTGATCGAAAACTGCTTTTTTCTAGGTATCTGGATACTTTTTTTTTTCATCGTAATTGTTCGTACAATTGGCTTAAATCAGTAGAGTTATAATAGACATATACCATTTTCATTATATTTTCATTAAAGGTCACTCGTATACATTGTGACTTATAAGTTTTGCATATTGATATACAAAACTTACTGTGAATATATACTGCATAAAACTTCTAACTAGGCTCCGTATAATATTGGCTGTACAAATTTAAACAAATAATCTGAAATTTTACAAAGAACTACAGTAATATATTTCGCGTATTATTATCACGTTTTGATAAATTTCACAGACAACTGGCGTCACAGTGACAACTAATATAGGCCAACTGTATGACCAGAAAATTACAAAAGGAGTATTTTGTAAGGAAATGAAATATCTTTTAGCCTTCTTTAAAGACAGAAGAGCTGGATCAAAGAAATTGATTGATAACTGGACTATTCGGATAATAGGTAAAGCCATTGCACTTATCTGTTCATCGGTGTCCACGTCCACGTCGGCGCCTGCTTCTGGACTGGTTAAGTTTTATTCATGTAAGCAGGTAGCTCGCTTGTGGAAATGTATTGTGACTTCACACACTTGTTCATTGTGCTGATATTACATGTAGTGTACAAATTACACAGCACTATTTTGCTTGTTCACACAGTTATGCTCCTTTTTTCTAGATAGCAATGTTTGGTTGTTGCATTAAAGCTGGTATCTCAGTAACCACTTGTTGAAATGAATTAAATTTTTATATGAAATTTTATACACTTCAGTAGTGTAATGATATAATGTTTAAGTCAAATAGTCTTTAACTCTAATTTGCTCCTTCACAATGTGATGCCTTTTTTCTCGATCAAGGTTTTATTTAACCTTTTTGTTGTGGCAAGACTTTTGTAAAGCAAGTATCTGTCCTCTCTCAGCTTCGTTATTCAGGAGGAAATGATAGACATTATTTTCCACGTTGATTTATGTCAGTTTGTGGGATTTCAGGGAGAGAATTGAATGGGTTACCATTTGGAGACAAGCGTCTGGCACGTATGGTCTTTGATTTGGAGTCAAGCGTCTGGCACGTATGATCTTTGCAATATCGACTGACTATAACAGTTTGATCTTGCAAAAAAGCGTGCACTGTTACTTGTTTTAAAATGCACGTGCAATTCATGGCCGCCAGCAACGAGAAGACTTTTCTTAAAATATCACACCACAAATGATCAAAAGTGCATGTTGTAAATATCAAAGTTGTATGTCTTATAGATACCTTCTCTAAATTCCAGTTTCTTTAGTTCTGCTCACTGGTTTCCCGTTTAAGGCAAGTCCATTACTTTAATGGGGACCATACGCCGCTTTTCATGGAATTGCACTCTGTATATCATTTAACTTTCCATGTTCCCCGCCGTATGAACACTTCTGCGGATGTCTCTATTTTTTCCTCTTTTTTTTTTGGTACTTGTAACATGTGAAATGTTGAGTTCTGCTCAACCCGGGGCTAGAAGGCTCGGACAGTAGCATGCATTTCCACTACCGTCCATGAACAGGACCAATCAAACCGAGGATGCAACATTTTCACTTTTGTCGTGTTGGACGACCTGTGAAGTTTCCTCTTTTCTATACGATAAATAAAAAGTTATTGTAAAACAAAACTGGTATAAGTTTTATTCAGTATATATATATCATTTTACATAATCATAATGTTTATGTTTCCATGCTTATGTCATGCATTTTGAAGTGATTTAAATAAAGCAAATTTTATTTGACATTTTGTTGCTTTTTAGAGAAGACGTACCTGTATATATAAATATATTAAAGAGTAATTGGAACCTCTGTTAAATCATAAATTCTATTGGCGTCTTGTCCCATTTTTTTTTTTCCATATCATTTTTCAAGTAGGATTTGGAACTCCATCACTGTAGAATCCAATGACGCTTTTAATGTGGTCCATTTTAATCGAGTCTGTATATAGAGGCTAATAGAAGTGCGACACCCCTTCGGTTTAGATGGAACGATATCATGCATTAAAGGGACTTGAAAGAATCAAAGAATGACTTCAAAGACCAGAAATAGAAGCAACGCCGAGACCAAGTACTGGTCGATCGTAACTGAAATTACCTTTAGGAAATTTATTCAGATTTGTTAAAGTCATTTGTAAGCACACAAAGCAACCAAACAAAACAACATCAGTCTCGGTTTAACCTTTACCCTGCTAAATTTCAATAATGAACTTGTCTATCTTTCAATTTGTACAATACCAGTAACTGTTAAAAGGGGTGCTTACCAAAAAGATACTGACTGAATAGCGAACAGTGCAGATCTTGATCTACACTGGTCGTAAAGGCAGAATCAATCGTGTCCAGCATGGTAAGGGTTAACTTCGCCTGTTCCAGAGAGCGAATACAAGATGCATTACCTCTCACGCCTGTAGCACCGAGTAAAAAAAATAAATAGAAACGTCTAATACGCACAGTTCGGCAAATGGGTACTGTGCATGTTGAACAATTATTAATTTATCTTTCATAGTGCACCAGTCACATTTCTCAATGTTTCTAAACAAAGATACTCCGCGCAATTTAAATTTTCGTCAACGTTATAGAAAAAAACTTGAATAACCTTCTATATTGACCATCCGGTCGAGCTCATGTAGGTAAGACATAAACAAACAAAAACAGTATGTGCAGTATTCACAGTTATTAAAAAAAAGTCGAAACAATGAATGAAAGTCATCTTAGAAATTATTCTGAATGTGCAGTCATACAGTGGTATACATTTGCATTGTTTATATACATTTTGTATAATATAAAACTCACATTACACATTCATGTTTCATATATACATTTTAGCCTCCATATGTAGTTAAAACGAAGCTTAGCATACATTTCCACAAAAGCAAGTAAGAATACATGTTGTTGTCTAGACCGAAAGGTCAATAGGGAAGGTTATCAAAGTTTTTTTTCTGACATGCAATGAGCAGGTTTCATAGCTCGATTTTGCTTTTTCATTAAATTATGCCTCTTTTTCGACTCAGTAATTTGGATAAAATTTTGTATGTAAGATGGTACCTCAGTAACTACTAAAGGGAATGAATTGGAAATCAGCACTTGTTCACTGATGATCTTACCCGCAATGCACAGGCTCTATAACTCTGTTTTGCATTTTTATGAAGTTATGCTCCTTTTTCAACTTAGCTAATTTTGGTTTAGTTTCTGTTTGTAAGCTGGTATCTCAGAAACCACCAGTGGAAATGGACTGAAAATTCAAACACTTGTTAATTGTGATGATCTGACACGCATTTTATAGGTTCCATAACATTTACTCTGTTTTGCTTTTTCATTTGCACCTGTTTCTTGTTTCGGTTTTCATACATTTTACATCTTTTGAATGGTCGAGCGTTGCTGTACTCCGACAGTTCTTGTTTTTTAATTTATTGTCCATAAATGGAAATTCCTACAACCTTTACTGGTAAGTTCTTCTTTATTATATGCCTATATGAATTCCTACGGAATGTATTTCATAAGTAACTACGAGCAGGCTGAATGTATATTCCGTATGGTACTATGCTGAATTCCGTATGGTACTATGTTGAATTGCAATCCTGTATGATGCGTGTATCTGGACTTCTTTCGGTAATACTCATAACCAGGTTCTGTAAGTAGTTCAAACGGAAAATGAACGACATTTATAGATTTTCCATCACGATCCTTCTAACTTAAAATTGCAAACTACAGATAATGATATTATTTATTTTATTCAATTTTAACATTTTATTACGCTTTTCCATCAATAAATTTATGTAAAAAAGAAATACGGTGTTGATATTTTTTTTTGTGTAAATACAATTTAGCACATAGAAGTATATGATAAAAAGGTCTTTAAATAGTAGCTTGATCTAGAATGTGTTATTCAGTTTTTGTAGATTTTACAAGACCGCTTTCAGTAGTCTAGTTCAGGATGTACCGATGGACAATTAACCTACCTAGTTTACCTGGATGATGTTGTAATATCCAACTGTTCTTTTGCCTTCCACTGACATATCTCTCATACTGGTCAGAAATGTAGGAGAAAAGACTTCACTCGTATTATTCCCCGCCGAAGATGGAGGGATATAGATTTGGCGTTGTCCGTCCGGCTGTTCGTCCTTGCGAGTATGCGTCCGTCCGTCCGAAATTGAAAATGCTTATGCTTAAAAATTGTTTTAGACAGAATCACCACATAATTATTACTTAGCACATGCCCATTGCCAACTTGCAGTATTATCCCCCTTGACCAAGTAAAAGCAGAGTTTCCCCCTTGATTTGTTGAAAAAGAGGGATTTTTGACTGTATCTAAGTAACCTATAGATGGATCTTTATGAAACTTTATACAAAGATAGATCACTATTAGTTGATGGTGCATGCGCATCTGTCGTCAGGATCACTTCTGTAACTTCAGAGTTATTTCCCATTACTTGTTTTTCAATCCTTAAAGTCCCACATAACAATGTAATCCATCGATAAATCTTCATGGAATTCTACACAGATATAGATCAATATAACAGTTGCATGCACATCTTTCGTCACGATCTCTTAAGTATCTGCAGAGGTATTGCCCTTTAATTGTTGCATCTTGCAAGATATAATTTCCTCATTCACGAAACAATCTGTTTGGTGGGGGATATAAATTCACTGAATTTGCTTGATTTTTGTTACGCTGTCAAAAGCTAAGTCGAAGTCATCAACTCGGGCTTATTGTGTGTCGTCACGGAAGGGTTATTGCAGGCGATAGGAAGGCAAAATACTGAATGACATTGAATAAACTACTTGAGATACCTTTAATTTACTGGTGCATGTTTACACTAATATTTTCAACTTGTCTTATTTGTTGACTTTTAGGGATAATCATTTATTGGTAGGAAATTATTATACGGGATTACGTCCAGAATAGAGGGAATATTTATTGCCTTTCCAAAAGAGTCATTATATCATTGATCTAGGTGGGCTTACACTTCTTTAAATCAACCGAATTCTAATGGCCTGTGCGGATGCTAAATGAAGCAATACTTTTCATTCGATATTATATGTTTATTGCGTAGTATTCCTTTGTAATTCATCAATATTTATCACGTCTTAGTAAAACTTGATGTAGCATTATTGTAAACAAATATGACAGGAAAACTCTCCTCGAGAAGATACATGACCTCTACCTTTCTTTTAGTTAACGATTGTTCTTTAAAATGCGGTAAGGATTTTTAATCTAAAATTGGTCAGGCTTTGTGGGACAACATTGTAAGAATTGTACGTTTGATAATGAATATATAGAAAATCCAACTGATCAAAAGATCTTCCAAAAACCTTGATCTGTAGCATCCTTGCATGAACCTTGCATAAAACGGTTTTGTCCCAGGTTATCCGGGGGCCGACAAGGTTTTAAATACAGAAAACTTGTATACCACATCTTCTCATATATATCGATATATATTTATCACACTCTGTCAGTCACCGTCTGTAGCATCCTTATACACACTGCAATCAAAAGATCAAAATGGTTTTGTTTCGTTTTACACAAGGGTCGGCAGAGCTTAAACAGAAAACATTTCACATTTACCAAACGTGGTCGGTATCATCCTTGCTTAGGAGAAAAAAAAATCAAACAACACCAAGTCATAGAAAGAAAGGTTGTTTAACATAAAAATTAAACTGCACATAAAACATTAATCTATAAAACAATTGTCAGTTCACTTATATATATACATATTGAATTACGGGAAAATGAAGGGGCCACACTTTAGAACGGTTCAACGCCTTAAAAACTCGCAATTTTCAAAGCACTGTTGCATCGTTTGGATTTTTGAAGGGAGACAACTTTTTGAGAGTATTTTAAGTATCCAGTCGTACGGGACAGTGCGACAGATTATGTAACGGACAAGTAGATTGTTGGTAAAGTTGTCTTGTTTTATGTCTCCTAAACCTTGAAAAATCTTTAACCGAGAAACCACCATGCAGATGCAATGTATTTACGATTGGCGCAATCAAAAGTTCTAATTATTACATGCCTGTCATGGTGTCAACGCTACACTTTCCTCTTTGATTGCATTTGGACGAACATGTGTAAGACACCATGAAGGTAGTTCTTGAAGCTTTGGTATCTATCTTCTGGCCAGTATCGTCGGATCTCAAAAGATGTTTATTTTGGTGCTCTTTTTTCTACAAAGGCATTGAGAATATGTGTATATGTTTCATCAGGTTTGTGTTTTTCATAGCATGTCTTTTGTTACCTTTACGTGTGTAAAGGATTCCCCTGGCGGGTATAACTTTTGGTAATACTGTCCTGTAACTTTAAAACATGGTGAGGATTAACACTGATTATTGTATTACCATTAACAGATTTGAACTAACCAGTGGTGCTTTACCACTGACCGTTCGGAGGCAGTGCCCCATTGTGTTCCTTTATTTATTTGTTTTGCCTTTGTTGTCTAAATGTTTTACTTTGTCAATGTATTTTTGTGTATATTTTTGTTGATGTTCACATCCATTCGTACAGTTTTATAGGGTTTTGGTACAAGGGGATGTTGCATTCTTTGTTTCTTATCATTCAGATGTTCATCTAAATCCCTTTGATTTATTTTTTTTTTGGTTTATTTCGTGAGCAAGCGCACTTGTAATTACTGCCGGGAGTGGTTTCAGCCAATCAATGTTTACTTAGCCATTATTCGGCACGCCGAACTGAAACTTCAGACATGTAAGCAAGGTACTTGCTATGAATGAATATAGACGATATTTCAAGACTGCGATTAATAAAGATTTATTCCTCTAATCGGATGTTTACCTCAACTTACCTCAAGAAATAATAGTATTCCTCATATCGGCGCCGTTATCGGAAAGGAAGCGGTCACGCTTTCCGCGGTCGATTTTGATTGGTTCACGAACATTTGCCGCGAAACGTTGCTGATTGGCTGTAACGTTTTACCTGTAATGTAACCATTCTAAAAATATTGGCAAAATTTGTCAGAGGTTACCAGGGAACCATAGTAGACCTCTGGTATGCGGGAATGCGTTCTTTGAATGTGGCTAATTCATTGTCATTGCTTTTTGACCAAATTTTTACCTGTTCTTCCAACACCATATATCGTCGTGCAAAATGAAATTACCTCTTTGTCTCTATTGAAATTTATTCTGAAAAATATGTCCACTTCTTCTTGATTTTTACGCTTTACCGTTCTAAAAAAAATGTAGGCTATTACAATTTAATATTTGTAACATTGACCTATTAATACCCGGTATCATCATACAATTACATTTATTTTACAAAAATTATGGGATACTTTAGGCACCAAAGCTTTCTATTTGATACCCGCCTTCTGTTGACTATACAGGATAACCTCTGCAGAGCAACATCAGACGGAGACAGATATTTTGGTTGCTCTGGAGAGGTGTTGTTATTCGGAGGTTGTTGGTCGGTGGTACTAAGTCAGTTATTCTATTCTAATACATGTTTAACAAATAGAAAAAACAATCCTGTAAGTTCGCAATTGTAAGCCTTATTTCTGTAATCTATCAAATGAGCTGAAAAAAACAAACTTTTATTTATTTTACTTTATCGATTATTTTTCCCATAAAAAATAAAGCTTTTTTGAAATGACTGGAGACACAGTATACAGACTTTCCACAGTTTTTAATGAGTAATTCTCAGTACTCATTTACAAACGTGCAAGTGGATAAAGTCTAAATTGTTCAACTTTTAACAACTTGCGTAATTATGAAATCATCGAAATAATCAAAAGAAAGAACAATCATCGGTGTTAACAAACAAATTAATCCTCCGTTTGCTTAAATTGCTCATGGAAGCGTTTTTCTGTTATAATTATCTCTCATCCTAACGTACACAACACCAAGTCCCCGTGTTCTGTCAGGGGAAACAGTCCTATGCATGTAAATGTTATTTTAGACGTGTCATCAGTCAATTTAGTCATTCTAAATAAAGCCCGCTGGATTCTCAAGAGGTAAAAATATTGACGTATCTGAACTAAAAACCGTGTTTTATTTCTGCCAACAAAGCACGCAAAACTAAAATCTATTTCGCAACTCTTAATTGCTAGGGGGCGTGAGGTGCGTTTTGCATTTCATTACCTTTTCATGAACAGATTCAGACAACCCGAGTCTGCTATATTATGTTGCTTGGTTGTGTTCTATTCTTCCAATCCAATTTTCACAGGTTTTATTGCAGTGTAAATAAACTATAGTTAAATCCCTTATACACTTAACTGTAACAGAATGCGTGATAAGTAAAGCACTGAAGTGTTTTTGTAAGCTTATTGAAAAAGTAAACCTAATGAACCATAAATACAAATACTAGTATCCAGTGCCTTCGCAGAAGACAGAGCATCAGGAGAAATACAGTTATACAGTTAAGTAGTGCCAGCTGAACCAGACTGGAGGAAAGGCAGAGGGAGAGCATCACGAGTAACACAATTATGCGCCCGCTAAAACAGACCAGAGGAAAGAGAGAGGGGAAGAGCATCACGAGAAACACAATTATGCGCCCGCTGAAACAGACCAGAGGAAAGAGAGAGAGAGGGAGAGCATCACGAGAAACACAATTATGCGCCCGCTGAAACAGACCAGAGGAAAGAGAGAGAGGGAAGAGCATCACGAGAAACACAATTATGCGCCCGCTGAAACAGACCAGAGGAAAAAGAGAGGGGAAGAGCAACACGAGAAACACAATTATGCGCCCGCTGAAACAGACCAGAGGAAAGAGAGAGAGGGGGAGAGCATCACGAGAAACACAATTATGCACCCACTGGAACAGACCAGAGTGGGAGGAGGGGGGAGGAGAGAGAGAGAGAGAGAGAGAGAGAGAGGAGAGAGAGAGAGAGAGATTTATGCGCCCGCTGAAACAGACCACAAGAGAGAACATCGCTTTAAACACCATTAAATTAAATACCCGCTAAATATATACCAAAACAGTTCGGTCCCTTTGGAGTTCAAGACATGTCTATCATGGAGTCTTCCACCTGATCCGTGAGACATGCTAAAAGGATTTGAGGACACGCAAATTGCGGTGTGTATCCAAACAATCTGGTTATAACCTGTTACAATACTGAAAGCTTTCTTTGGCCATTTTCAAAGTTTTGCGAGCATCGTGACCGTCCTGTGCAAATTGCAGACATTAGAGTAAAGAATCTGAAGTTTAATTTTATCGAATATTATATTTTGAGAATAAATTCTATGTTGATCTCTGTCAGGATACTGGTTATATGACCCAGGGAAGTGCCTACGCCTTTAGTACCTTGAACAATGGTTTGGGTCCAATCACTAAGGTGACTATGTCTTAGACTAGCTGACAAACGATGTAGAATGTCCTTTGTTAAAACGTAGAGCTGGTGAGACCAAATATCTCATATATAGAATTTTCCTCGGGCTACCTTGCCTAAATGATTCGTGTACCAATGATTCTTAAATGATTTCTATTATGAGCTAGACAATTTCAGGGATCAGGCAAATCACTAAATGTTTCAAACTAACAATCTTCAATTTAAAAATGATTAGCTCAAACTCCTATAGGCTGGAGACTCTATACTTGACTGGTCTTTTTGTTGAAGTTCCCGTCAGACAATGTCTTTGAATCAACAACATACGAGTCCTATCGCATAGATGCTCGGCCTCTGTCCTCTCAAACTCTATATGATTGCCCTGACTCCTGGATGCTCAGCGCCTATATGCTATCACATGTAGCATTCAACTACCATATAGGTATATCCCCGATGCCTTGGCTGTACTTCGCCAATAATGCTGAACCTTCTATAAGCTGGAACTCTCCTACTATTTCAGTAGATTACCAAACTCTGGGTCTCTGTCTCAGCTTTCCGATGCTCAGCCTATATATGCTATCGTCTATAGCATTCAATTACCTTTAAGGTTAAACTCCTATGCGCTGGCCCTATAGCTCGAAACCTTAACGAAGTTCTGCTACTCTTCTTTAGTCTAAGAACTTCCAAAGTCTTTTTTTTAATAATTTATCCGCCCTGACAGGGTAACTGCAATAGTCTCTTTCTCAAGGTACTGGGATAAATTATTAGTTTAATCCTCGATGTGTCTTCTTCAACCGCTGGATACCGAATGAGCTCTCTGTCATCCATCTACCTATTTATACCCCAGCAGACGTGCTATTTTTAGAACTTGTTTCTGATTGGTCCAAATTTAAACATAACGTTTTACAACGAGTACTTGCTCTATCAAATATCTGGTTCCCTTTAGCTTTTATATTTGACATATTGTGCGAAGCTGGGACCCAGCTATCCATACAATGAACCCAAATCAGCCACAAACGACCCAAATTCTATTAATTACAGCAATTCAACAAAAATTATAGCAATGACAAGCTGAAAAGGGAGTCAAACACTATCTGTGCTTATGTGTTACGTTATCAATACATTAAATATACAAATTATTCTGACAATCTCCACTGACAATAAAATTGGTAACAATTTAGAAATATTTCCAGTCAAAGCTATAATAAAATATCAAAATATTACCATTATTGTAATTAGTTTGCGCTGCTAACTGATGTTCTGAAATAGAATACTTAATTAACCGTTATACAGACTGCTTTCTCACCATAACTGCATATTTGCGGATGTCTTTAAATTGTATTTTGGCATTTGTAACAAATGTTGAGTTCTGCTCATCCAGGGGCTGGAGGGCATAACATGTATTTCTAATTCCGTTACCGTCCATGGACAGGCCCAATTAAACTGAGCATGAACCATTTTCACTTTTGTCGTGTTAGGCAACCTTTGGCGTTTCTACTCTTTTTATTCTGTCATGGGACAGAGGAAAACACAATATGCCCCTTTGGGCATTACATAAAGAACGAGCGGTCATTTCGCTAGAACTATCGATTTTCCAGTTAGATGGTTGCCTCACAGAATGACCCTGATAAAGATGAGGGACAAAAGAAATACATTCAATATTTCAACAACTTTTGAACTCTTCTGCAAACTATCAACCACATTATATTCTATCAATCAAACGAGTGTGAGATATGTACTGCTGCAAACTGCAATGCAGTGGTACGTTAGTTGATTGCGTAGAATACCAACTTTTAATTATATCTTAGCTTAGTAGGAGATCTTCGGATCATAAGGTTGTGAGTTCGATTTCTGGGCGAAACATATGTTCTCGACGACAGTTTGATAAATGTCCTGTGCCTGAAATCATTCGTACTCCAACTCTGATTCATACGGAGAAGTTGGGGTAGTTTCTAGCAAAAAACAGGTAAGTACTGGTATAGAATCCAGGAACATTAGTTACGTTAACTGCCCGCCATTACATAAATGAAATATTGTTGAAAAACGGCGATAAACCCAAATCAAACAAACACAATCTTACTTTTTTATATGATAAGAAAAGCAAAATCCTATGCTTTAGTTTGCTTTGCAGAATTAAAGAGAATTGACGAAGTTCTGAAGTCTTAGCTTCCAATTCAGGACATCTTAAGAGCTATCAATTAAATACATTCCTTCAAACAAGGCCGATAAGGACGATTTTACTGTCATAACCAAAAGGTTATAATGCAGTAATTCGGTCAAAAATGTGCTTCCGTGGTGTAGTCGAAAGAAGTCCCTAATAAATAGATCCTAATTTTTCCATTTTTCGCGCATTTGCGCGTAAATCGGGGGCCAAATGGGCATTATTTCACTCGTTGAATGAATTTTACATAAAATAGAACACTTTTCATGCTAATATTCGCATGTTTTACGAAAGTAGGGTGTTTATTCTGCGGACCGCTTTCTGAAATGCGGCAATATGAGGGTACCTGACTTCAGTTGACTTGCATTTCACTGCATACTATTCAACACCCCTTTTTCTTTTCGTTTTCTTGAAGCAAATGTATGGATATCTTGTGGAAAATAGGTCTACGAGTACGACAGAGTGAAAATCTAGAAACTGTAACAAAATTGTTCTGAAGTAGCTGAATTTTATATGAAACAAAAAACAATTTCTTTTATTGGTATATAGCCAAAACATTTGACCGGAAAAATCCAAATCAATTTATCTAAATACGTGTTTAGTGATTAATCAACACCAGAGGGCGGCTTTTGTTCTTTAAGTTAGTTTAATTCTACAATGAAAATATGTACTATAAATAAATGTTTTCTTTAAAATTTAGCTAAACAAGTTACAGTTGTCAAAAGACTAAAACTGAGCTATGGGACCAGGGACGTTAACTGGACTAATGACCGATATATGTATTTGTGACACGGATGTCGAGGGCAGAGTACAGTCTCCTTTCTTTACATTTTATATATTCAACGGGTGACATCATTTGAAAGACAAACAAGAAGTTGTACAACAAAGTTACAATAACCTAAGTCCCCCCTCTCTGAAGATGTGCCCATTGTTTTCTCGTTTAGGGCAAAAGCGTTATTTAAACCGGGGACCACAGGCCGCTTTTCGAGGAATTGCACTGTGTGTCATTGAAGCCCCATGGGAATACATCTGCGTGTGTCTCTAAATCTTATTATTGTACTTGTAGTATGTGTAAACACTGAATCTGCTTAACCTAGGGATAGAGAGCGTGGACGGTAGCTTACGTTTCCACTACCGTCAAGGAACAAACTCAAACAAACAAATGAAATGCGTAATAATCATACACGTATGGCTGATATGAAAGTTCCTTTTTAAACTACAGACTGGTCAGTGAAAGTTACTTTGTAAGTCATTGAATAGAGCTACACGCCTTATTTCCCCCAAATGAGATGACATGTCGTGCAAAAGACCCGGTTACACTTAGAGCGAACACAAACTGATGTAATAAAATCGCAAGTTTAGCTTTCTGTAAAAGCTGGTCATTGGCCCGGTAATAACGCTAATATACTAGTATAGCTAGTTACGCAAAAAGGAAACAGCTTTCATTTAAAAAGATCCTCTTTGGGTTTTTTTTGTTGTTTTGTTTTTTAAGGGGATAATGTTTTTATTTCATAAGACATATAAATAATTACAGACAAGCTCTATGGCTTTTCAAAGACTACACTAACATCATATCAAGAAACTACATGTATTCATTATTCAATATAGTATATATGTATATATGTACATCTTGCAAATTTCCAAGGATAAAGATTCATTACCACCCCCCCCCCCCTCCCCAACCCCTCCCCTTCTTATATGGTGCAGAAGAAGGAAAACAGAAACAAACAAACAAACCCAAAAACAAAACAAAACCAACAAAAAAATACAACACAACAACAACTAAAAAAGCATTATAAATTATTGGATGCTCTTTGTGTTGATATATTGTCAGCCTCCATTGGATTCTTTTTGTGTTGATGTATTTCAGCCTCCATTGGATTCTTTTTGTGTTGATATATTGTCAGTCTTCATTGGATTCTTTTTGTGTTGATGTATTGTCGGCCTCCATTGGATTCGGAAGCTTCGGTGTTTTTCGTTGCTTTTAACGTCGAGAAGGATCGGAATAATACAGCTACATATCAATGTCATATTGAGCTATATATATATATACAATACCTTATATTGCAAATCTCTGGGTTTCCATTCTAAAAACCTACAACTGTTAATTGCTTGTTGATATTTTTCAAGATAAGTCGTCTTACTTGATAAATATACAATTTGAATAAGTACGGAAATTGACAGGAAACATGGTATAGCACTTTAACAAAGAAAGAAAGAAAATTTGGATCCCTTTTACCTTGATTTTAAGGTTGAAACCGCGAAGCAGTTGAGACCTATAACTACCGTATTTTGGAGCTTGCAAGAATATAAACCTAACAGTTTTCATTTAAGGCAGATTAATCCGCCGTCCGAGAAACATGAAGGCTTTTACCCGTTTTTCAGGCTAATCGACAGATATTTGTTATTGATATAAACTGTTTTCTGAACCTTGTTCTAAAGTCTGTTGGTATTTCATACACATGTAAATACAATAAGGTTAAAGAATGCGTTATTTTATCACGAGAAAGTATGTTTTTATGTCTGTTGACCCATCATGGCTAATTTGAAAAGTGAAGGTGTATTCCTAAAAAATATTTCAGAAAACCACGGATGTGACCGAAGCGCATTAAAAAAATGCCGATAAAAATAGTTCGAAACGTATTATAAATATTTCTCTTATTTATCTTTAAGATTACATATTGCACTCGTCAGTAATAAGACAGCATAAGATCTGAATTATTTTGTACTTGTATAGACATGCGATTCTCCCTACCTGTCCCCGTCTACGATTTCGTCTTAAAATATATTAGTTCTTATGTTAAAAATGTTTTTTTTAATTACTTCCCTTTATTCTTAAACTTTTCTTATTTTTTTAGAATTTTTATAATGATAGATCTCATATTATGTATTTCCTATATTTGATATTATTTTTTAATACTTTTTAGGCGATTGATTTAAAATTGGTCAAAGTATTTGTTTACGTTTATCTATTTCTTGTAAATATAATTGTAGTATATATCTAACAAATAATCAAGGCCTTCGAGTGGTTTATCGTCTAGTTTACCACGGTTCAGAGTTCAGATGCGTATGAATTGAACCACGAGGGCGTTAGCCCAAGTGGTTAAATACTGAAGCATCTGAACGATGAACCGTGGTGAATTAGACGATAAATCACAAGAAGGCCTTGATTGTTTTCATTCTGACATGCTCATTGACATATTTTAATAAACATTATACTGGACTTCATTTACCCGGGGAGTAATGTATCGGACGTCATGCGGCAATTTGACGTCATAATTGACGTCATGATGCTCTCTTACCGGTCTGCGCGTCAACCGTTGTTTATCGCAGAATATACAGAGCTTGATTTACTTCTTTGTTTAACTGACCCCGTGTTCACAAAACATTTTCAGTCTCAGCTGAGCTTGATAATGAAACTTTATTTCTCATTTATATCAAAAAAGCATGTTTAACACAAAATTTTAAGTTAATAATTATTTTAAAGTGATTATTCGGTACTGATGGTCAGTCTCATTTGGAATTTAAGCTTGAAGTTTTAGTAAAACTGATATTAAAATTTCAAACTCAACCTCAGCTGAGATCGAAAAATGTTTTGTGAACACGGGGCCTGGGATTCAAATCGAGTCATGTTAGAATGCTACATTACCCTGGTGTAGCAGTATTCTGACGTATATCTTACTTTTGCGTAAGTCATGGGATGATTTAGAATCTACATGCAATCGTCGTGCATCTGCATACATTTATGTTACATATTTGTTTCCAATAATTACCATTCAATATGTAAAATTAAATAGAGCTATTTTAATATTTACAAGATAAATATTGACATTCCCTGTGGATCGTAAATGTATTTCGACTTTTAGCGGGACTTTACGGTGACGTTTAACAACATTACGTAAGTTCCGGATTTGTATTTCAATTGTTGTTGAATTGAAAGAACGCCATGATGTAGAAATTTACTCGAAATTTGTCATTTTGATAAAGGCCATAAGGCCGAAACGTTAATAAAACAAAGTGAAAACGATAGAGTCTTTAAAAATAAATTGTTAAACAAAATATAATCA
Organism: Mercenaria mercenaria; assembly: GCF_021730395.1. NCBI lineage: Eukaryota > Metazoa > Mollusca > Bivalvia > Venerida > Veneridae > Mercenaria > Mercenaria mercenaria. The sequence continues at coordinate 25,377,754 of NC_069364.1, read as the reverse complement.
AATCAGTAACGAGTTTGCGAAACGTTATAACATACTGTAATCAAAAGAACGACACGCAGAGGTACATCCTAGATGGTATATAGCTTTTGAATACTGTGCCCTTCTAGAACAGTCCTGGAATATTTCCCATTTATATACCAACCTTGCTAGAACAGTTTATAATCCTCGTTTAATTTACCGATTAAGCCTCACAATTTAGCAATTATACACAAAAAAACACTTGAAACCTGGCAAACATTGATAATATGGGGTTGAGCAAATTTATGATGTTGGAGTTGAACTTTCTGAGATCTGATTCTAATACTGTACGGAGTGCATTGCCTGTAGTCGTCTGATGCTACGATATTATTTTCAAATTCTTCTAGTTTACGCTTGATAATCCTTTTGATTCACTGATTTATCGCCACAATTTAGCAATTCTTGAAAATATGCTTCAATTTACAATTGTAGAAAAAAAACTTGACATATAAATAATATTGGAGTTGAACTGTTGGAGATCTGCTACCCTTTTTTGTTTTCAATGAAATATAATCTTCATGTCGTCTGCTCAGAATCCAGATCGATATCGGGGAGATATTTTACTACTTTATTACATGTTAAAACTAGCTCTTTGTATAGAAAAAGATCTGAAGGGAGGCACATGACTTCTTATGGGGTTGACCATAATGCAGTGAAACTATAGTCACGTGACTGATACACGTGATGAAAACGCTAATATTGCGTAGGTAGACATAAAGAAATAACTACTTTCACTTTCTTTTTATCAAACAGCTTCGACTCACTTTTTGAAGCATATAGCTTAAAATCATCAGCAGACATTCCTCTTTACAGTCAAGCATCAATATAGCTTATATTTGACATGAAAATGGACTTTACCAGGCGAGAAAATAGCACTATATATTGATATGTTCTACATATCCGGTGATTAACTACCTCCATGCCTTTAATACCAACTCCTGTGACATTGAAGGCTACACACACACACTTCTTACCAGAACAACATGTATTTCTTCAGATTATGAGTTGTTAACAACATATTGAAAGGTTTCAACCTTTCTGTGCTTTCAGCGCTTTGATTCAGTTAAGGGTCTGACTCCCCTATTTGTGTCCCCTATTTGTTTTCACCCTAACGGCGAGAGACAAAAATACTAGATGTGCTATATTTTCTTAAAAATAAGCAACTCGAAAGAAAGTTTAAATTGTATTCAAAAGACGCAAGCCTACAAGATATACCAGCCACAAAAACCGTCAAAATACACAAGAAATACAATATTTTACTCACGTAAACTATACACCAATACGTGTATATTTCAACACTTATAATCTCCATCTACAAGAAATAGTGAATAACTAATGGATAACAGCAAAATAAAAGAAATGGACAGCTTAACATATTGATATATAATGAATCTAATTTGTAGAGATAAAAATTTCTGTCTATAACAAACGAGGTGGAAGTTGGAGCGTTTTTCATTTCGCAGCAATCAACTCAAAAGTGCATTTCTTGTTCAGCTCGACAACAATTAGATGCTTATAGAATTTGGTACATAGTTGGGATTCAAACACCAATAGTTTTCAATTCTTTGATTCCCGTTGTTTTTTTCTTTGTTATCATTGGCAATGCGTGTCAGGTCGGCTCGAAACTCTTCAACTACTTCAAGTGCCTTTTTATCGATGATAGAGTGAACCTCAAAGTTCCCTAGCTTATTCATTCCTCTCGTACTTAGCACATTCGTTATGACCAAGGTATCATATGTTGTTGTTTTTTGTGGTAGGCTTTGAAGCAATTCAATATCTTCTATTTGGCCATTGCCTTTTGGTGGACTTCCTCGGAGTCCTAGTGGATAGTTTGGAGGATAGGCATAATCTTCATACTGACGGAAGTTGACAGCTGCATGTTGCACGCTGCATGTAAAAATAATGCTTGTCAGGGTATGACAAACTTGTTCTTTAGTGATGAATTTGCCGTTCTCCCCATAAACACCAAGCATGCCAAGCCCCTGTTGGTCCACAGGGGCAACGATTTCTTGCCTCCAATTCTGCAGCTCGTAGTCCTCCTGCACGTCAACATCTGAGGCGTAATAAAGATCCAGGTATTTACGTACATACGTGCGTATTGCATCGTAAAGCGGGATGGCGTCATTACGGTAGTAATAATGCGGTAAAAGATTTTGATCGTCTACACCTCGTACTTTCAAGTCAGTTGATAGGGTACCATCAACGTCCATTCGCCACTTCTCGTTTTTACGTTTCATAAGTTCTACCATTCCGTTTGTGCCTAAATTCAGCAATTCTGCCACGTATCCATGTTCGTTGAGTAATATCGGAATGCCAATATTATTTATGGCAATGAGATAAAGAAAGTGGGGCATCAGTAATCTGAAGATAGGATGGTCCTTGTGTATCTGTCTGTGAGTACAAGCGACGATACCTTCCATCTTTAAATGGGTAAACCCAAGATGTGCAACGGACTGGTGGTAATTTGCATCTGCTACGTTGAACCACATCTTTGCTAGAATCCATGTGTTTGTGGGGGGATCGGTTGGGAGAAAGACGGGATTGTTGGCACTAGGCTTCTGAAATAACTGGATAGCGATAGGTACTAGTTTGCCATTATTCTTTTGATAGAATAAAGCAATTGGAGCACACATGACATACCCTGCTCTTGTTGGTAGACCATCTAGTATGTCATAATCAATTATGAATATCCGCTTCTTCTGTAAAGCCTGTGGTAATGTCATACTTTCAAGAAATGGCTTCAGCATTTGACCGTTGACTGCAAGCTTGTCTGGAATTTTGGTACAAAGACGTATCACGCAGGGGTTTACACTCATTAGACGCTGCATTCCAAATAATTCATCGTTTTTCCACCTGCAACAATTATATCGACATTACCTTTCTATGAGCGTGAAAATTAAAGACATAAAAAGCTTCTGATAACTTAAAGGAAAAAAATATATATATACAATTTATATTTAAGAAATAATTTATAGCAAAGCCCTATTTATACACGATAACGTCGGGCGTAATAATTTCACGAGGGCGCAGCCGAGTGAAATTATTTCTTACGACGTATAACCGCCCGAGTGTATACTGTAGGCTTACTTATTTTAGCGATGTACTAATAACAGCGCTTTTAGCGCTATCGCACGTGCGCTAATTCATGTCCGCGCATTAATTTGTCCAAGCATTTTCATGTACATTTTCATTTGATGATGTTTTCTTCGAACTTTTGCAAATAAATACTCTTGAGAGTTTGCACTAGTTACACTGCTTGCTAATAGTTTAAGGTTCGTATGATATTCCTGTTTATTGTTCATATTATTATTTTAAATATATCATCATACAAAATAAAATATTTAAGCTTGTAGTTTGTGTTTTTTCTCATTTGATCCAGTTGTTATCGATTATTTTTGCCGCGCTAATAAATGTACGCCTACAGTAAATAGTGTTTAAACACGGTTTTGCTATTAATTATTTCGTTTCTAATGTATCTTTTATTGTAGAATTTAGATATAATATGATAGAGAACTGTTATTGACGTATGTATGGCGCCAAATGGTAAGTCATCACGCTCCTTTTTTATGCACACCGGAAGTTTGTAAAAAAATAGCACTATCAGATAACGACAGGTCAGGGTGTCCAAATATCTCAGTTATCGTACATCAAAACTTAGAAAAAAATGCTTGTTTAATCTGTTTCCCCTCAATTATAAAAAAAATGTTCTAAACGGATTGCTCTTAATTAACCTCGTTATGTTTTATAAACGACGATCAACGCATTTTAGCAAATTTAGTTTTATATTTCTTCCAAAACGTGTCAGTAACAAATACAGATAACAACGATTGGTGTTATGCGTAAGTGCAAAGACTAGAATCATACTTGTACTTTATGAAGTTGTACAAAAAGCTTACTCTCGGCTGCATGACCATTGTCGGAAAGGTCATTTTTACACAAGAAAAAACTATTTGTAATAACTTCTCATTTGACTAAAGAATATAAAAAACAGACAGTATTATTTGCTTGAGAAAATTTTTCACTAATTATCTAAAATGTTTTGATCAAAAGCAATATTTGTATTTGATATATTTAGAATATAATTTTCGGAAACATACATTTATACAATATCAGCAAGACTAAATAACGTTTGTCTGCTTATATCGCAACCACTGCTTTATTTTCTCATAGTTTATGTCCAGTTAACAAAAGTAAAACCAACAAAGATCGCAACCAAGGACAATTCGGTCTAAGACTGTTTGTGAGAGAGAATTACCTTTCTAGGTTTGAAGGTTTGGGGAAGACAATCCCATACACACTCTTTATATCGTCCAGCTTATGGAATGCACCAGAGGTTGCCTTATCAAATGCTGCTAACGCTTCTAATGCTTTTAATTTCCCACCAATATGAAATTTATATTCATATGAAAACTTTTCTTCTGGTGGTAGCTTTTTTACTAGGGGAGGACAACCCGGATATTTTTCTGTTAGCTCATATAGCTCCCTCATTTCTTCAAGATCACGTTTTCTGTCCTCTGGAATTGTTAAATTAACACAAACTAAACAGAACATTTTGAAAAACCTATAGACCACACAAACTTTACGCTTATATATATATGGTGTATCAAACATTTAGTACTTTATTGATATAAATATGAAAATATCGAGGGCTCAGAGCGAAACTAGTCTAAGTGCGTATAGAAATAGAAACAGATAGACTAGTTTCGCGCTGAGCCCTCGATATGTCCATTTGAAATGAAATAACATCGAAATATTTTACTAGGAATCCCTTGTCTATTATATTTAGATATACCTTTTTTCGAACTCAAGTGCGGCAATGAAAGGTCGTCCGTCATAAATTTGTATGTCCTGTCACTTCTTATGTTGGCAAACACTGGTAATACCGTTTCAACACCTGTCTTGTTGTTTGTAACCATCACTTTATCGATATTCCAACCATCTTTACCGACCATCGCATCCCCACGAATCTCAATCCCATCAATGTTTCTGATCTGTGCATAAATGATACTAATACATTAGAGGTCAATTTAGAACATATTGTAGATATATTAATAATAGTATTACGCAAAATATTAAGCTTCTGCAATACATTGAACTGTGAAAAACTCAAAATTCATTTGAATCCATGGTTCTGAGCTCGAAACTTAAGAGAGAAAAAACACAAACAATATTAGGACAAAATGAAATATAAGCTAAGTTTTTGTGTAAATGAAATATTGGTTGTTTTACAAGTTGTTGTCTTGTACGGGTGTTGTCAATAAGGAAAATATAACTATATTTTGATAGACACTAATCAAAAGTGCCACTGAATATCGCTGAAGCTATAACAAATCAAGCTATAAGTTCTACAGTCCAACTTAAAAAGTAAAGAAACATGAATTGAACAGTAAATGTTTAAGTCAGCATACACAACTTAATTTTTCAGTTTCGCTGTAGCTAATTAAATAACTTTTCTTCGAATAATGTAAAACAAAGTGCCTTATGGGGAGACACCTTCATGACTCCAGCTGGACTCAAATCTTTAGCCTGCTGGCGGCAAATGATTTTGCCTAGATCATGGTCTGCACTGTTCGTTGTTCAGTCAGAAAATTTTCAGTGAACGCCCATATTGAATGATGGATTAGTCCATTTAAGAAATTTAGCAGGCTAAAGGCTAAAGCATATATCTTGGCACACTATCTGCTATTATTCACTTTCTACCTAAATATGTAACTAAAATATTTAGTAAACGTGTAACCTTTGGTTCATCGACTTTGAAAAAGTTCTTGTGACCTCTTGAAATTTTTTCTGGAAATTCAGCTACGCACAACTCATCCTCATCACCAACTTTGCCATCTCCAAGAAGTTTTACATAAATTGTGCCTCTGCACCCTCCTTTTGGTTTGTCAGCAGATTCAACACAAATTGTGTAGTCACCCGTCGATATTGCATCATGTCTACGTGTACCCGATCTCGACATTTTTGTCCTGGATGATAAAAAGGTGTGAAATAACTTGATACATACGCTTATCAAATTAAGGTAATAAAATCCATTTTGTCTATTAGTAACATATATCAAATAAAGTACAGAAATAAGAAATATACTTAAGCAAATACTTAATTTCGTTTTATGAGACTTAAATAGAAATATCATATTTGCGTGACTGAAATAAGTACTGGAGACAAATACTACTAACCATAGTATTATTTAGCTATAAATACATTGTTATAGAAAAAAATCAACACTAAATAACAATAAAGTCAGCAATAGCACGATTTTAAGATAACAGACTTAACAAAGGAATTACTTAAGTTTTTTCGTGAAATTGGGACCAGCATTAAAGGTAATATTACTGTTGTGATGAATAGAAGTGACTACATAATAGAATTCTGAGAGAGCCTGACAACAGCGTAAAAGGCTGTATTCAGTGTGGGGGAACACGTGACTTAAAACGGCAGCTTACACGGAAAAATGGCCGATAATTTCTCCGATTCGCAAGGGAAATCCACGTATTTCTATTAATCAACCTGTGTTTAGATGTTCTAATATATCCTATCATATGCCCCCTACCTTCCGATTACCTCCGGTACCCATACTTTGTTCCATTCACCTATATTTATCGAGAACACTTGGGAAGTTTGAATACATTCGCAAGTTTTGGAATGACGCTATCCACGGACGGATGCAGTTTTGTCCAGAAAATACAAATTACTGAAGTAAATGACTGTACAATTACATGAAAAGTTAACTAAATACACTGTTCAGCCTAAACATGTAAAGAACTGGCAAAAAGCAAAGCTGCCAAAAAGAGAATGTCGAAATCTACGAAATGGCGCTGAACACGTACATAGTCTTCGAAGGTGCTGTGCACGTACAGGAGCAACTATTCTATTTTATATTAAAGAAATACTAAAGTTGCCGCGAGGCTTCTGTATTTACAGCTCACTATGTGATTGTTTTTCGTAATAAATAACATTGTGACGTCTCAGCTTTAATACTTCACCGTTGTTTCACGCACCGATGTCAAATAATATTCTTTCGGAATTCACAAAGATTCAAAAGTCTTTGGGTAGATAAAAGCACAAAATATGATTGTATTGTTTAAACACAACAGAGAATATTGGCAGAAAACCCTGATTTACTCACTCAGTCATAGCTGTGTAAAAGAATTTACTGGAAAACTTTTGAATACACAACACTATTTATCATATAAAGTGAATCTACTATGTCTTCGAGTTATGAATAAGGAAACTGATTTGTCAGATTTATTTTCTTTTGCAGGGGCATTCCTTTCCCACCATACATGTGTTGGCACATAATCTAGGAGTTCGGTGACATGCTCCCCGGAAAATTGTTTGGTATTCAAATGCCATGTGATACATTCTGGGCACATCTGAGTACCTCTCCAACAACATATGATTGGCAATTTATTTTATAAATTTATTTTGACTTTTTTTCCAGAATTTGAAACTGTGGTCAGAAGCCGGTACTGACCTATTTCACTCACAGTTTCCCGAAGAACGACTTAGAGGCACTGAGAAATAACAATGCAAAATAGGCAGAACTGACCTGGTTTTTATTTGCCTCTATTTAATTCAGCGACTATTTCCACAACTCTTTTATATTTGAAAAAACATCTTGGACTACACTTTTAAGAAACTAGAGTTTTACATTTGATTTCCCTCAGTTAAAAATACTACACCATGCACAAAATCGTACCAATAATTATCTTGACTTTTAGCTATTCAAATTTCACCAATTGGGTTCAGTTATTTATTAATCATTTCTAACGACCGCTATATGTTGTTCGCATTTAACAATAATTATTCGGTAACTTTTGTCTGATATAGAGGGAAAAGGTCTAATTTATAGAATCGTAAAGAGCTGGCATTTGGTCAGAAAAAGTCCATATTCAGCATTTTCTTGAAGAGAAAGCATTTAAGACGTGGTCTACATCTTTGCAAACATCCTTTTAAATGTGTATAGAGCTAGTAAAACATTCTATCCTTGTCATTGTTGAACGAAAGTAGTTTTTGAATGCTTTCATTTTACTGAATGAGCGTTCGCAAAATGCAGATGTTGGAGGCATAGTAAGAAGTACAAACAGAATAGTGTTTATAGTCTGAAGTCTGTGGTTTCTGACTGGCAATATTCAAGTGTAGTTTCTACTTTGTTACCTCATTTTTAAATATCTGAAATGTGCCATGAAGATCTGGTGAATATGCGATGTAAATAGGCACTGGCACTGCTGACTTGTTTTCAGTAGATTTTGGCAGCAAAATGGACTTCATTTTGTAGAATGTGAGTTGCCATTTCTAGACAAAATGGTCGAAAAATACACTGATACCATAAATTCAAAGTAATCCAAGACAGATTTTGCATCATGGTTGTCTGTATGCATTTACCTACCAACACGCCTTGATATGCAGTATTTTCTGAGCATGGATTATCATTGGAAACGTGCTCTTGATCATGCAGAAGGCCCGACTTGACCATAGAGACTCAGAAAGGATTCGCATTTTAATGCGTTGTTCCAATTCCTCCCTTGGAACTGTGTCCCTTGCCAGTTCCTCGGTAAACGCTACCGATCATTCAGCTGAGTAATCGAACAGAAAGCTTATATCTTACAGTTGACATCAAGGTTTTGAGACATGTTATTTTAGAACTGTGTACTAAGGCTAAATTCAAACAATGAGCTTTGCAATGTATATCAGTTGCGTCCGTAGCTCTTTCTTTTATAAGCGTTTGCACACCACGGTATTTTTATGTTTAATGCCCCATCATAGCATTGCGCTCTTAACTTTAGAATACCTAGATCAGCCTTACAAGAAATCCGAGATATTGCGATTAACTTTAACACCTTTGATAGATTTGCAGTCAATAAATCATATAGGAAGTCTTTACAGAGGCACATTTATCACCAGTCGGCCTAATCCTAATGCATAGCGAGAGGTGTTTCTTGGTTGATTTGTTAGTTGCATCGTCAACAATGATGGCCAATAAAGGAGAATTTATACAGTCCGCTTACAGTTTTTCTCATATTTGATTAAAGCAAACTCTCATTATCTCATTTTGAATGTCAGGAGATGCGTATTTTGAATTAGATCTCTATATGTGCATTGTCAGATTTTGTTGTTGGTGTTGTTTTTTAAATTATACTGTGCATTGCCCAAAAGCTCCTTTTGAATTTCACCATCTTGCGCAAATATGTTTAGCATTGTCATGAAATTGCTACCCTCTTCCGTATGGCCATGTGTCGCTATATTCTGCTCAATACAAACAACAGTAACCTTTATTATTTCTCCTATTACGTGTCTATTTCTTTGTACTAAATTATTTGTTGATTCAGATATTTTCTTGCTTACCGAATTATTTTTTTCCTGTCTTGATAGTCGCATAATAACTTCCCTCTAGGACCGAAGAAACGTGGTGATAGGATTCTGTGTAACATCTTTTGAGCCAGATGAAAACAATTCTTCGAATCTGTGTAATACTGGTAGCTCTAATATGAAGGTTTTCTTCCTACCGCCAACAAACATACTGAAAATATGTAAATAAAAACATGACTTTCATATGAATTTACACAAACTAGGGAAAAAAATTATGTAACATCCATCATCCTTTTCACCCTCGTATTCTAATTGCATTTTTTTGGCATTTTCGTGTGTGTTTTTTTCTCATATCTGAAGAAAATGTGTAGTCATATGTCTAAAGTGTCTATATGTGTCTCCGAGACGTTATATAACACTATGTAAGTATGTGTTGCCATTGATATTACTCTAAATACTACGTTTATGTAATTAAATGGGAAAAATGCAGTCCACATATAAAGACGTTGTAAAAAGGTTTTCTTTTTATTTTCATTTGCATGTTCTTTCATGCACGTTCAAAATTAAATTATGCGGACAAATATAGAGCATGTCTGCTTAAGTGCATGAACTTTCGTAGATCTTGTTTTTCAGAAAATGCGATTCAACCTTTGACATTATAAATGTGTAAAACACTTTTAAACACAGAAGCCTCGTGGCAACATAAGTATTTCTATAATATAATATTGAATCATTGACCTTGTACGTGCACAGCGCCCTGGAAGACTATGTACGTGTTCAGCGCCATTTCGTATATTTCGACATTCTCTTTTTGGTAGCTTTGATTTTGCCAGTCCGTTACATGTTTATGATGGACTGGATACTTTGTTAAGTTTTAATGTCATTGTACTGTCGTTTACTTCAGTAATTAGTATTTTCTGAACAAAATAATGTCGGTCCGTGGATACCGTCATCCCAAAAACTGCGAATGCATTCAAACTTCCCAAGTGTTCTCGAAAAATATAGGTGAATGGAACAAAAGAAAGGTACCAGAGGAAATCGGAAGGTAAGGGGCATATGATAGGACATATTAGAACATCTAAAACAAATGTTTATCAATAGAAATACCTTGATTTTCCTGACGAATCGGAGAAATTATCGGCCATTTTTTGTGATTAATAGAAAACACTAAATAGCAGAATTTCAAAGACAGTTATACAACAGCATAAAAGGTTATACTGTTGTTGTGCTGAATAGAAGTAACAAAAAGCAGAAGAACAAAGACGGTTAGACAACAGCATAAACAGTTAAATTGTTGTTGTGCTGAATAGAAGTAACAAAAAGCAGAAGAACAAAGACGGTTAGACAACAGCATAAAAGGTTATATTACTGTTGCGATGAATAGAAGTGACTACGGTTAGACAACATCATAAAAGGTTATATGACTGTTTTGATGAATAGAAAAGACTAAACAACAGAAGCTCAAAGACAATTAGACAACAGCATAAAATGTTATCATATAACTGTTGTGATGAATACAAGTGACTAAATAGCAGAGGCTCAAAGACAATAAGACAACAGCATAAACTATGATAAATTTAATGAAATGCCTGAAACAGTTCAAGCAATATATAACATGTGCTTTGGTAAAACTTATGATTTACTTAAAGTACCAAATGATGCTAGTACATCACTATTTTATGTTTTACCCTAAACGCACAAAGGATTTAATAATGAACTATGACTTGGTTACCGAGGACGTCCTTTTTAGTCACTGAAAACATTTATGAATATTTACATTCAACATATATTTTGTATGGAAAGAAAAAAAAGCGTTTATTTTCGTATAAATAAAATTGGTGTTATAATATCTAAGACGGCCCTTTCCGCGCGATTGCACGCGCAACCTGACGTCATTCGCAAAAAATCATTAACAAAATTGTGTTGTTCGAATTTTCTTTTCAAAATTTGACGCCAAAATTTAAAAAAGAACATTAAATAATAGCTTAAAATTATTTTTCTTATGGTAAAGATCAAAACTGAATCGACACAGCTGTTAGATTTTTCACTGAATTTAACTACAATGTATATTCTAAATAAAAATCAGGAGCTGTATTTTCATCAACTGAACGTGGGTGAGTCGTTTTTGGCCGTTGTACAGTATTTAGATGTTGAAACGATCGATATCCTGGCATTTCTTTCCTGACCACTGATTCTTGTAGTAAGCTACCGTACAAATGTAAATATAGTAATAGAATGTTATACGGGTATACGGATATAAACTACATTGGGACTTCTTGGAAATCATCCAAAAATTTATAGCGCGATTCATGGATTTACAAGAAGTCCCAGTGTGGTTTATACTTGTATAAACGCACAAAAATAGCATTTTATTCTTAAATAAATTGGTGGCATCGCGCGTTAATGCTGTTCTCTATTTATATTTGTCATCAAAATATTAAGGTTTGTTATCCTTTTCATTGATAACCGTATGAAAAAATTTTACAGTCAATTGCCCATATGTGATTGGACAATTGAAATTAAATAAGTAGTTCTCTTCAAGGCATCGATATGAAAGATGTTTCTATTTGAATTGAAATTTACAAATTTTGAGTATAAAGTTATTATTTCTATTACTTTCACTACAGTATTGATATACATGTATATAAAGTTTAAGGAACACAAGTTATTTATTACTTTAACAGTGACTTTGAATCAGGTAAATGTAATATTTTAGAATTATGATAGAACACAATAATTCATAACTACACAACATATTTTCGAAGGAATTAATATATTAATAATTTTCTTAAAAAGATTTCCATGTAGTACTAAATTTCATGAAACACCTAGAATAAATTATTTTTCATAGTTTTGTACTAACGCAGTTGTATTTTTTTTCTGAACAGTTGAAAAATTAAATACCAGATTTCAATGTACAAGTCTGCATTTTTGATAAAGTACTCTCTAATAACTACCCGATTTCAAACTTTTTGTCGTGGATTATTGTTAAAATTATTTTATATATTATATCTTTAACATCTACTTTGAAACAGTTTTACCTTTTCGAATGTTATCCAGTTTAAGCCTACGACCGGAATGCGTCTGTATGTTTTCCGTCGGCTTTTATAACACAGACAAGGCTGCGCGACACACTACATGAAAATGACGTCTGCGCATAGAATGGCAAATATATCATTTTACGTAACTTTTTATATTGTGTTTATAATGATAGGACAGAGGCATTTTACTAAGCGTAGTTACTTGTAATAAAGTAGACATGTTGTAACAGTACCTTGCTCTGTAACGTTCTATTGATCACGCGAGACCCGAATGCATAATTGTGTATCAAGGTACTACTTTAATGACTCTTTTATTATATGAGCCGCGCCATGAGAAAACCAACATAGTTGTTTTGCGACCAGCATGGATCCAGACCAGCCTTGGCATCCGCGCAGTCTGGTCATGATCCATGCTGTTCGCTAACAGTTTCTCTAATTGCAATAGGCTTTGAAAGCGAACAGCATGGATCCTGACCAGCCTGCGCGGATGCGCAAGCTGGTCTGGATCCATGCTGGTCGCAAAACCACTATGTTGATTTTCTCATGGCGCGGCTCATATAGCTTCACCTACTTCTAACGTCATTCCACCCGAAATTGTCTATAATTCTAAAGGAAGTTGTCCTAGCATTAAATATTTTTCCGTATCCGATTGGAGTTGAATACAGGGGATTTTATTCGGCTGTATTTCAGACAGGCAATCTGTAGGTATATATATAAAACGGAAAGAACAACGGATACACAAAACAGAATAATAAGAATGCGAAAGGAAATGTAATGTTACAGCTTGTGAGAAGCAAAACATTCAGCCAACAAGTTGAATGTTTTTTGTGTTGTTTTTTTTTTTTAAATATTTGTTAAAGATTGTTTATACTGCTTTGTAAAGGAGCATTCTTGAATGAGTTAAATATTAAGTATAAATTTGACCATGTCGCTTTTTAATTATTTTTTTTAGCCAATTCTTGCTTCCGATGTTGTCTTTAACTAATTTACTCAAATAAATGCTACGGAAGACAGAACAGTAATATAGGTAAATGAGGAACGTTGAAAAAGGCAAGATGCTGTGCAAAAACGCATTCCTATCGCAATTTTAAACGGCACTATCCCGTTAGAGATAAAGAAAAATAATGACACGGAAATATCATACATGAAAGCACATAATTTTACAGTGACGAGAATTTGCTTCGTTAATTGTAGCTTCGTCATTTTGGCCATAAGAAAGTGCAAACAGGTACGGATAAAAATTAAAATGCTTATGTGCCTGTCCATTGCTCTTCGCAATCATATAAGAAATAATAAAAAAAGATCAAGAAAAACAGAATCCTCATACTGCTTTTAATTTTTGATTTCATTGTTATAACGTGTTTGAAAAGCATAGATCTTAAAGAATTTTCCTTCAATGTACATGTATATCTATATCGTCATTTGGCATAACTTTACATGTACGTTGCAGTCTAGTCCTGTATTTCATCAACTTTTAATATCTGAAACTAAAGACTTAAGATCAAGAATGCCAAATATTTAAGTTGTCATAACTTTGTTTATAGCAAATCCATACTGTAGAAAATTTGCTAAGTTGTCTGTAACTACAGAATAAACATGTATGCAAAGTTTCATTACTCTATGTGCTTAATTAATCTAACACTGCCTGAGTAAAAACTAATTTTAGCATTTTAATGTCTAAGTCTCAAAATTTTAAACGTTGGTTAGTACGAGCACAGAGCTTGACTGGACACGATATTTTTCTCCACATTGTACCGTCTCTTAATCAGCATTTTCTGCGTCGTAAGGTGTTTTTTTTATATATCTAATACTTTTTCGTTTATACTTGTCGGTATTTCCTTTCGCCTACTAAGCAATTATTATGCATGATCATTTTAATGTTTTGCTCTGGATGCACACTTTGTCAGCCAGATATTATCGTTCAATGATTGGCATTCAATTATATACGGCGCAACCGTGTGCAATTATCAACAAAACACCATACGTAAGACCAAAACCGCAATGTCTATAGATATAAAGTATTCACAATGCCGTGTATATTTGTATTCACCTTTTTTGAGCTTCATAATACAAATATGCGATGGTTTGATAAGAACCCAGATAGCAGACAGGCGTTAGCCCAACGTTGGGCCAATTGCAGACGCTTCGTTGGCCCAACGAAGATTACCAACGTTGGCTCAACGCCATTTTGCTAATTGGCGCAACGTTGGCCCAACGGTTGGTACACCGTTGGCCCAACGATTGATATCCTATACTTATCGTTGGCCCTCCATCGGGCCGACAACTGGTATCCTACACTTATCGTTGGCTCTCCATTGGGCCAACAGCATTTTTTTCGCCTATCATGGTTGGTTTATCGTTGGGTCAACTCTATTTCATTATTGGCCAAAAGATTAGGATGCCAACGCTATCCCAACGATTACAATTTTGAAAAAAATAAACTAAAACTAATATTATTTAGTACACGTTTTATTTTCAAATAATTGTGATTTTGTTTAACATTTAACAAGAAGAAATCTAACATTTATTTAAAGTCCTGAAGAAATATAACCGAATATTTGAACATCAAAACAACATGTCAAATATTGATTCCAGCCTATTAAAAATCTAACTGAAAAAATATCTGTCATTTTTCTTTCTTACTGGTTATAGCCTATTAAAATGAATTACTGTCTGTATTTTAACGTATTATATATCCAAGTTCTGTCTAATTGTTTTCTTTTCTCACTGAAGTTTTTTTTCCTGTACACTGCAGTGCTGGGAACTCCATTATTAATTTCTTGAACAACACCCTGTAAAACAATCGAAAATCAGAATGTTGATTAAACCATCTGCGTCAACTTAATAACAATAACTATATATAGTGCAGCCATATGGTGAAAAAATCGTGCTATTTGTGGGAAAAGCATCAAACTTGGTAGAAGGCGAGGGTAAGGTGTCTTTAATTCAAAAGTGAAAGGAAGTTCGGAAAAAGTCAAAATGGCCGATTTTTTTTCAAAACGGCCGCCATTCATAAAAATACAAAGGAAAGTAAGGATTAATTAACAAACTCAATTTTCTTTTAGTCAGTTAATCTGTGTTTTAATCATTTTTATGCAAATACTGATTATAGATACTTTTATTAATAGATTTCAGCTATATATTGTTTTTTCTTTACTATATAGTTACAGAAATTGAGTTACTTCCCTTTGTTGCAGTTTCGCTATTTATACCTCAGACAGCTTGATCTGTTAGAATTTTTTGCAGAATGTTAAAAAATCTAAAAGATCAATAAGAATGATAGTCTGAATCCAAATGACAAAACAAATTGTTCTAAAGATATTATCCGAACATTTTCTGACGCATCCTGTAGAGAATACAACTTGATATTCGGCCTAAAGTGCTTAATGTGTGTCGTCATTTACTTTGTTTTCGCCACATTAATTGAAATAAACACCTTTCCTTATATGACTATAGACTACTTTTCTACCATGTAGTAATATTTCCATAGAACTAATCGTGTTTGTTAATTAATTTATAATTTCCAACATGTAGGAAAACAAAGTTATCCCAAACCTTATCAATGAATGAGTAATTTAACTTCTGTAAAATATATATAACAAAAATAATAGGTTGATTTAAATATAATGTATATATTGCTTTTAACATAGATGTAGATACTAACGCATTTCGAAAGTACTGTCAAAATACATTAAATTAACCCAAGTTGAATGTGGTAACTTTATCAAAGTCCGCCCAAGCCCTAACCAATGATGGAATTCAAAAAGGGAAAGTCACAAAGAATGCAGCCACCCATACAACATTTCAAACACTTCTTGATCAACTTTTGATGTATAAAATGTGTTATATAGAACAGATATAAGAAACTTTTCATTGCCCAACTTCAATAAAAATACAACAATGAATATTTCAGATCATAAGATTTTTATATTGCTTAATAAAAAAATATTCGGTTTTCAATGAGTTTTGGTCAGTGAGATTCAGATGGTTGCTCCGCTTGTCACACATCAATGTTGAAGACTTTGGTACTTCTAGTGACACAGTGTCTTTTGACCTTGTGTCCCTGTTCTGCCCATAAATTTCTACCATGTTGTAAATAATAAAATTGAGAAAGATTGATTAGAAACTTTTAGGTTTGAGAATGTATTTTCGCTGTTAGCCAAACCCTTCTATAAAGGGGTTATCTGATTATGGTCGGATGTTCTAGACTAAGTTATAATGTGAGCTGCTGAGTTCTGTACACGCTGTTGTTGTACAATGTGGTACTATGAATTCCATGAAAGAATACATTCCAATAGTCAAATGCGAGGTATGAAAACATTTGTAAAGGTGTTGATTGCATCACAGGTTAGGTACCGTCTGATCTGACCTATTATGTGCAATTGTGGATATACAGTCCTGCATACAGAGTTGAACATGTTCAAGTCTAACACTGCCTGAGATTCACCAATTCCTCACATACATAGTTGCAGAGCCACTGGTCTTCCTCAACATGTTAACATTGACAGTACTTGGAATTACACTATTATTTCTGTTCTATCAGCATTGCGTTTGAGCATGTAACAGTATCGGGCAATACCTAAATGTAGCTTGTATAGGCTTAAAAGAAAAGTACAACTATGAGGTGTTGGTATAGTAACAACAAATAATTCCATAGCATCTCCTTTTTCACCAACGGTAAATATATTGTAACTTGTGGGATTTAGTTTGTGAACAGTAGGTACATTTCAGAGTGATTGCTTGGATAAATGACATCCGACCTTCAAAATGGAAAAAACACAGTCAGATTGTCAATGGCCATGGTTCTAGTACGGCTTGTAACATACATGTAGTTTGGTCATGGGGCTGAATAATGTTGGTCTGGAACTTTGTTAGGTGAACCTGGGTTTTCATTAGCGCATATTTAGTTGACTGAATTTTTCTATATGTAGATTGCAGTCCCTCAAGGATTTGTTCTTTTCTGGACTGTGCTCTTACTGTATATCAGCTACCGTCTCAAACCTTTTAAAATTAGTGGGAGGTGAAATACAAACTTGTATGTTATTTTAGTGTCTGTTTGTTCTAGCCTATGTTTCTTTAACATAGATCGTATTTGCACTTTCTTAAATATCTTTGGTACGTTACCTTAATTCATGGAATGTATTTATATATTTTGCTGTTAATGGTTAGTGTTCCTCCAGTAATTTCTTGAAATGTCATGTCTGCATCTTCTGTTGCATGAGCCACATCAACAAAACAGTTTGTTTTAAATGACGTTCTATCACATTTTGAACATAAGTGATTTGTCTTGTGTGAGTTTGTAGCATTCCGTATGTTTTCAGATTTATTGATACAAAAGTTGCTGAAATTCAGTTAAGTGCAAACTCCTTCTCAGATAACTCAAAAGGAATTGCAAGATCACTACTGTTTGTTTGTTTTGGGATTAACATTGTTTTCAACAGTGTTTCAGTTATATAACGCCGAGCTGTAAACCATACCAGTGTCCATGGGTTTTGTACCAGTAAAAACCAGTTCTCTGCTACAAACTTCAAGTAACTGCCAACTTAACCACATGAGTCAGAGGTGGAGGACAAATGGTTTTAGATATAATGTCTTTTTTATTTTATCAAATAGTCATAGGGATTGAACTCACAACCCTGCGGTCCGTAGATCGGCGCTCTACCTATTGCGCTAAGCGGGCTGGTTAGATGACTACTGTCTCCCATTGATTTCTGACGCCTTTGAAAAGGCCTATGCAGAGTAATTATAAATTTGATCCTGATCTTACCCATCACTTTATATTTGATTATTCATTTTGATATTGAATTACGCCCCTTACGTTCAAGCTTGCTGTTTAGAAGTTTTGCCTGTTATTAGGTGCAACTTGGCCGACATACGACTATTTGAACGGGGAATGAATGCTATCTATCAGTATCAAAATGAGGTTATGCATGGCACATGCATATATAATTAGAGGCTAGTTTTCAAAACAGTCATATGACATGTTGATTGTTTGATAACAAAGACTAGGATAATTAACTGCATACACACTGGAAACACACATGTAATCATGCTAGTAGTTTGTGGTCAACCCCTACTTGGGCTTGCCTTATGAAAACAGTGGATTTGGCTGAACACTTGCGATAAAGATGAGTATGGTTTGATGTTTAATGTCTTTATATTTTACACATGCTCTAGAAAAGGCAAATATTACCTCATCTGCAAAGGCAGTAATGCTATGTATAGCTATTTGCCAATGTAACTGTAATTATGGCAATGGCTGATAAACTTGGATAATAAACATAATATATACTCTTTGCATTTGCATGGTGCATAGATAAGAATTACCTTGGTAGGAATCAAATATGTATATATCTTGCTACATAAAGTGTTCAACTTTCCTTACAAATTACATAAAACAGTTATGTTAGGTCTGTTGCTGAAATAGGCTATGTGAAATGGTTTTGTGTCTTTACCATCATTCCCATATAGATATGACAATATTTGTTTTTAATTATTTCTCTTAAAAATTCATACTCATGATCAATATGTTCTTAATTTACAGTGTTTTATAATGATGCTTCGGTTCATGATATAAATCACTATTCATATTTTGGCGGCCATTTTACTTTTGACGGCCATTTTAATAACACAGTTAAACATCCAATATATGTCAGAAAATACAGTATGCAGCCTTAAATATCAAACTGTGTAAATATTGAGCATTCTTTTCGGATTTAGTTTAGAAATATTTGGCATGATAACAGATTATTGGAAGAAATATTGGATTTTGGCCGCCATTTTTAAAATGGCCGACAAGTCGGCCATCTTGCATATTACAGCAACTTCCTTTCGTTTTCTTTTGTTGATATTACCCAGTAACATTTGTACCAAGTTTGATGATTTTCCCACAAATGGCACAGTTTTATGAACTTAAGTCACCATACGGCTGCACTAATAGGTGCATATAAACCTCTGGGCATAAACTTGCGTTAAATGTATAAAATTTATTTTTGCCTGTATTTAACCGAGAAAAATATGTTAAAATTAACGAGAATATGAGTTATTTTATTTACAGAATTAAATATGCAACACTAGTGCCATCCACGAGTTATAGATAAAGTACTTTACATATGTTCAAGTCACATGGACACTACATGCACACAGGCTATAAAATGAAATTCTCTATAAGATTCCACAACTTTATAAAACATATTCAAAAACTTCTACTTACAGTTTATAGCTAGTAGACCGGATTTTTGTGAAATCTAGATCTATCACATATATAATAGTTTCCTTTACCCGTTCCCACGACATAGTAAGTCGTTACCACGACATAGCTTTCTCGTTCCCACGAGTTAGTCAACCATCAAATTTTGCATAACATGCGTAATTTATATTTATTTGCTATAAATGATAAGTTACTTCCCTTTGTAATAAAGTCGCCGTGATGGAAGACGACTTGGAAGATTTCATGGTGAGAAGAGGGGTTCCCTCCGAAGTGATTCGAAGGATGATCACAGGTATAATAAATATAACAAACAATTTGATTGGCTGATTAACTCGTGGGAACGAGATAGCTATGTCTATTCTTTTTTTATTGCGCTACTCTTTTGTTTTCAATGCAATATTTTTTATTTTAAAATTGCACTTCTCCTTTTTTTTATGTCGTACCAACGACTTAGTATCTCGTTACCACGACATACTAAGTCGTTCTCTCGAGTTAGTATCTCGTGGGAACGACATAAAAAAAGAGAAGTGCAATTTAAAAAAAAAGAGTAGTGCATGTCACCTCTGTGGTAACGAGATACTAAGTCGTGAGTAGAGAAGTGCAATTAGAAACAAATATTGCATCGAAAAAAAAAGAGTAGCGCAATAAAAAAAAGAGTAGTGTAATAAAAAAAGAGTAGTGCATGCTAGTTATGTCGAGGGAACGACTTACTAACCCGTGGGAACGAGTAAGCTATGTCGTGGGAACGAATTGCTATCTCGTTCCCACGACATAGTAAGTCGTTCCCACGACATAGCTATCTCGTTCCCACGAGTTAGTCAGTCAATCAAATTGTTTGTTATATTTATTATACCTGTGATCATCATGGACGACCGAGGAACAAACTTGGTCAATGTCTGTGGTCCCAGATATGGCTGGTAAGTTTCGCCTTCTGAGTCAATCCGCATTAATTCGAGTGGGTTGGACTCCCTATTGAGTGGTAGAAGCCCTTCTGTCAGGGATGCTTTGGTATGCCAATGACACTGTATGTGGGCCAATATCCGGCTGGTTTTTGTCGCCTTCAGATTCAATTTGCCCGAACCTGACCTGGTGGGGTCCCCAAGTCGGTTGGTATGAGCCGTTCCGTAAGGGCTTGCTTTGGTATGCCGACGGTAGAGGCCCCATATACCCTCTGACACTGCATGTAGGCCAATCTCCGGCTGGTTTGTGTCGCGTTTGGTGTTAATCCATCCATACTAGACCTAATGTGAGTTGGAGTGGGTTGGGCCCCCAGTCAGTTAGTATGAGTCGTTCCGTCATGGCGACTGAAGAGGCCTGAAGTGTCACCTATACGTACGCCCATCTCCGGCTGATTGTTGTCAACTTATATTATATTGTCCTATACCGGAGTATCCCCGAGGGAACGACTCCATTCAACGAGGGATCCGACATTCTCCAACGCTCACCTGGTCGAGTCCGGAGGGATTGAGTCGGCAAAACGCAGCCAGTAATTGACCCACAGACAGTGTCAGGGTCACGTTCTGTCCTCCGCCGTCGGCAATCACGAGTATTTCCGATGGAATGACTAACACCAGCCGACGAGTAGCCCAACCGCAGATTGACTGAAGGTGACAAAAACAGCCGGACACGAGTCCACATATATTGTCAGGGGCCTTCGGACCTCTGAGTATTCCCGACAGAACAGTTCATACCACCCGACTGGGGTTCGACCCACTCCAACCCCTACTAGGTCGAGTTCGGGTTGACTGACTCTAAAGATGACAAAAACCAGCCAGTTATGATCAACATACAGAGTTATGGGTCGTTATGTGTCTAAGCCGTCGGCATACCAGAGTATTCCTAACGAAAAGACACATACCACGAGACTTGGGATGCAACACACTCCAACTCAATCTCTATCCAGAATTACAATTCACATACACGTACTTGTGGGATCGTAGCGGGAACGATTGCCCTGGATAGAGATTGACTCCAACCTCATTAGGTCGAGTTCGGACGGAATGATTCCGAATGCGACAAAAACCACCCAGATCTCGGTCCACAGACAGTGTCCGTGTTTGGTCCTAAGCCGTCGATATACAAGACTATTACTGACGGAATGACTGATACCACCAGAAAGAGGGTTTGACCCACTCTAAACACCACCAGACCGAGTTCGGGCGGATTGACTCTGGATGAGACAAAGACCAGCTAGAGATGGGTCCACATAGTGTCAGGGTTGACTAACTCGTGGGAACGAGATAGGTACGCCGTGGTAACGACTTACTATGTTGTGGGAACGAGATAGTAAGTCGTTCCCACGACAAAGCTAACTCGTTCCCACGAGTTACTAAGTCGTTCCTTCGACATAGCTAGCATGCACGACTCTTTTTTTATTGCACTATTCTTTTTTTTATTACACTACTCGTTTTTTATTGCGCTACTCTTTGTTTTTCAATGCAATACATTTTTTTAATGCACTTCTCTTTTTATGTCGTTCCCACGTCTTAGTATCTCGTTACCACGACATACTAAGTCGTTAGTATCTCGTGGGAACGACATAAAAAAGAGAAGTGCAATTAAAAAAAGAGTAGTGCATGTAAAAGAATGAGTAGTGCATGTCACCTTTGTTCCACCGTAGGTAGTTTAGTAAAACCTGACAAAATATTGGTAAAGGTACATAAACCTGAGCCTTGTGATATCACTGTGGTTACTTCAAGTATTCGGAAGAAAAGCAGTTCACTGTTCAAAGTCCATCAATAATGACAAATAAACTGGAACAGATATTTTAGATCAAACATAGCATCTTGGTTTTATATTTACAGATCGAATTTCTTTTAATCTTCATATGCAAATGATATAAGCTAAACATTTATTTTAAATAAATCTCGCACTGGAAAGACTTACTGCGAGTTTAACCTGATAAGGATCAACCGTGTTTTCACCTAAATGACTAAAACACTTAAAGCAACCAACCCACACATCGTGGTGTCAGATTTAAAAAAAAATCAAAATTCTGCTATATTCACCTATATGCTGCATATTCGATGTTCTAACAATGTATTTTTCATCAAATTCTATTGAAAATCGTTGTTTGCCTAAAGAACTGAAGATAAAAACATTCTTCTACAATTTCTGTTAAGGATTTCCCGGTTTATAAAAACACGGAATTCCCATCAGCGAGCACCTTGCAAACATCACGTGACAGTGAGAGAAAATAACACCATGCATGATTATCAATAGAGCGCACACGTATAGGTATCGCACAATATTATGACGTTTTGAAATATAAACAAACCAAACAATAACATTAAAAGAAGTCAGTTCACATAGTACGTTTATGATGCAGTCAGTGATTTCTCGTTTGTCGAGCGGTTACGGTATTCGTATTATACTTTTCCGTCGTGAGTTCGATTCCCACACCCGTTAAAGTTTGACTTTAAAACTGTATTTAATTTCTTTTTCTTCAATACGATTCAATGAAAACAAAACGTGTTAGTAAACCTAGTTCTAACATGTTCACTAAAATTATATATGTCATAATTGACACGTAATTATGTTTAAATACACTCCACCTTTAATATGATCTAATGTTTTTTTAAGCTTTCCTGTGATATTTTTCAAGCTGTACGGGTTAGTTTTATAAGTTTTATAATAATCTTACACTTCACTTTACTAAAAGCAATACCCGGCCATAATTTCAGGATCGATTTATTTAAAGATACTACCAATTTTATACGAAAATAAGAAACAAAACAATAAATTAGAAACCAGAGAAAAATAAACTTACACAAAGTATGTAATGCAAACTGAAAAAAAATGGGGATCGAACTTCCGACGAAAAGGTATAATACGAATACCGTAAACGCTCGGCCAACGAGGAAGCACTGACTAAATCGTAAACTTAGTGTATTGACTAAATTTTATGTTATTTCTAAACGTCAGAATACTGTGCGCTACCTATAGTTCGGTTTTGATGTCAGCGATGTTTTTATACTTTTAATAATGGAACGGTCCGATGTTTAGGTAATGTTATTCAGTACGATAGTGGTTCTTACCTAAATAAGACAAAGTAAATCATGCTGATTTCCCTTATCGGTAGACGAGTCTATAAATTGAACCCCTCAAACTGCATGCGCAGTTTTGGTTTGAAGCGTCTAAAACTACTGGTGCGTCTCGTTCTATATTTTTCAATGTTTACAAAATAAAGCGTTGCAACGGTTTATAAAAGTTCATGAGAAAAACTGCAAAAACTCGAATGTTCCTGTAATTCTGCAAACTATAAACTGGTCAACCATTATGTTTCATGTTAATATAAGAAACATTGGCGGCATTTTGCCTTTCGATGATAATTATTTTAAAAATCACAAATCACAATGTGTGGGTTAGTCGCTTTACTAAGATAACTGAAAATTTAGATTTTATGCATACACATGAAATGTAAACGTTGCGGTAATGTTTATCGTTTTACTGTAATATGGGTACAAAAACAAATTTTTGTATAGGTTTGTAAGCTACAAATTGGCAATATACAAGCTCGTTATGTTAATCGAACAAACACAATGTATGTAAGCAAGCAAAAACGTCCTGCCATGTTAAGCATCGTTCATACAATATGAGCTGAATCTGCAGACAAACCAAGTGAAACATGTGGAAACATACATAACTGATGTCACTCTTGGAGATGGCAAAGTAAGTTGTGAAGAAGTGATTAAACAAAGATTCGCTAAAGAGATAATAGGCTTGCCACAGAATTCATTTTTGTTTTTAGTTAAATATAGAAAGTTAAATCTGTGCACATTTTAAGTCAGAAAATGGGTATGTTTAAACTTGTGTCATTATTTTTATTTTACCAGATTTACCAAAATTAAATCTGTTTGAAGTTTAAGTAAAAAAGGGTAGTTTTAAACATTTATTAGATGTACAAAAGTTAAATCTCTATACACATCGCCCTCTTGTTACTACACAGTCTTCTGTACTATAACCAGAGACAGATATGAAATCTGAATGTCGCATACATACATATTCATATTAACAATTTACAAAGATACAATCAAACAATTTATCATAATTATCAAGTAACAAGAGAATCTATTTTGGTTCACTGCTTGTATATTTATCACAACAGATCACTAATGACAGAGCTTTTATTTGAAATGATACAGAATGTCTACCTAAACAACGTCCAGTATGGCAGTAACAAAACAACAACAACACTAATAATAATAAAAACACAAAGTAAATAATTACGATGGCCCAGACAAATTTTCTTGTATAGCATATGAATGCCACATTTGATAGTCTCAGGAAGTTTACAAGGTGAGCTTTTGAGTTACACGGGTAGAAAGTCTGACAGGATCGCGATTTGCAGATGTCATAAGCTGTAATGGTAGCCCTTGATGCTGTGCTGATGGCAGTAACAGATTGTTATGAAGAAACCTCCTTCGTAAACAGATGACCAGGTGCTGTGGTTATCAGTATGAGTACAGAGTACACGGATGGCTTGTGCTTTTGTCATCATCTGGTTTCAAGCAGTCTTTTCGAGGTGATTCGCCATATGAAAAATGTCTTTGTCAATGGTGTGTTTATTCTTGGGCTAGTAAACAAAAATAAATTTACTCAGATTTTTTTTCTGTTGCGTAGAGTAACCCTGCCTTAGAAATCTTTACACACTACATACTGGTAGAGTTTGCGGAGTTCAATCACCAAGCCTGATTTATCCCATTAGATGAGGGCCAGTTTAATGCTGGATCCTTACTTGATCACTAAGCGCTAGAGGTGGCAACTACTTAGTGTGTTCAAACAAAGATTCCGTGTCTCTCACGTAACGAGTTCTAATAGCACCATCTCTAGTTTTTCTCCATAATGATGCGGTTCGTATTTACAGGGCAGAATTTGTATGAAGTTTCTGATTGTGTGACCAAACACGCACGTAGCCTATGATTAATTTGGTGTCTTTCTCAGGAGTATGGCGAATCTACAACATACAGTATTGACAGCTTCATTACCAAGTTTACCATCGGGTCCGTTATTGTCCGTTGTGACATGTTTCTTTATGTTTACTCCAATTTCTGGACGATATTTACTTTAAAAAACGGCGACGGAAGAGAAGCGATGGTGGACATCCCAAACTTTCAACCTCTCTTGTGTTTTTGACTGTAAATTCTTGAAAGTTCATCGGGTATTCCATATGTAACGAATGTTCTCCGAAGAGAGTCTGTCAGTCCAGATATTCCACCAATGAAAGGAAAACTGTAAAATTCTTTGATGTTGGAAAGTCTATGATAGCTTTCAAGTAATTCTTGCATGGCCTAACACTGTCTAAAGTTATTCTAAAACCGGGAAGTTCAAGTGCAAAAAATAACATATAAAAAGTAAATATAAAGTAAACTATATACCGATTAAAATTCTCAGTCAAGAGGTCCAAGACATGAAACTTGCTTGTCATTATGACTCTATGCAGATATTTTCTGGTCTTGAAGGGTCATAGAGATTTTTAGATAAATATGTTTGTATTATAGAGTTATGTTTAAGCCGTTGCTAGCGGAGGGGCGGATGGGATTAGGGTGTTGCACATTTAACAGACTCCGCGATTGTTGTGTTCTACTCTTCACAAGGATTTTCTTATTACCTGTCAAAACAGCAGTGGTTAAGTGGCTCTGTGTACTTGGAGTCTGTGTTATATTTTATCATGGCCATTACGGATCACAGAATCCATTCAATATATCTAAATTTTGATTGTTTGTTTTCTATGGATCTATGGTCCAAAGGGATATTCTCTTAGATTTTATTGATATTTGCGTTCGGTTGATCCCAAGTGTCCGCGTGCCACGCAGCCCGCCCGCTTAGCTCAATAGGGAGAGCGCAGATCTACGGATCTTGTGAGCGTGTTATTTGGAAAACGATCTGTGTAATACAATTTGTATACATAAAATTAATGATTAATCCCAATAAATAGAAACAGATTAAGTTTATGTTAGTGTATTTTATAAAAAAAAATGACAACATTATAAACTGTCGTAATAAACACAATTTTCTGTCTAATTACATCTATCAAATTATCTCATACTAGTAATATGCACTGAAAAAATATTTGAATATAAAGTCATGACATTGTCAATAATTAATCGGGTTTGAACAGCACTTATTCATAAATGCGGTTAGATTTTTATCCAAAGAGTATTTTATGACGGTTACGATTGCATTTAAATGTGCAGTGCTTACACAGCAAAATAGAATGTACCATTATGAATATATTTGCACCATTATGTATATTGGGTGACCGGAGAATAACTGAAGTTAGAATGAAATGAATTACTGACGCCGCAGAAAATTTCGCTTGAAAGAAATTTAACCTTAAGCCTGCTGGTGGTGCCCGCCCGCTTAGCTCAATAGGGAGAGTGTTGGTCTACGGATCGCGGGGTCGAGAGTTCGATTCCCGGGCGTGGCGTATGTTCTCCGTGACGATTTGATAAAAGACATTGTGTCTGAAATCATTTGTCCTCCACCTCTGATTCATGTGGGGAAGTTGGCAGTTACTTGCGGAGAACAGGTTTGTACTGGTACAGAATCCAGGAACACTGGTTAGGTTAACTGCCCGCCGTTACATAAATGAAATACAGTTGAAAAATGGCGTTAACCCAAAACAAAACAAACAAAAAAATGCCTGCTGGCGGCAAGCTTTTCTGCCTTTGCCACCAGTGCAGACGAAGATCAGCCTGCACACCATTGTCTGCACTGTTCGCTATTTAGTCAGTAAATTTTCAGTGAACTCCCCTTTGAATAATAAGTCATGCCGTGAATTCCCAGTCAAAATTACCACTTTAGATTTTCGCAGTAGCGAACTGTGGAAAGTCTATATCTGCATGTAGTTTTCGTGTGGCTAACGGTGAGTAACATTACCGTATTTGCATTGACTGTTAATTATAGGCTATAACATTTATTTTTATCCATCGGTATTCAACAAATTAGAAGAGTTAAAGACCCACCAATACCTAGTGGTCTTCTTTTTCCTCCAACATGAACTTTGTGAAAATAATTCTGGTAATACGGGTATCATACAACTATTCTACAAGATGACAGGTGAGGTTGACAAGCTAAGTCCTGTTTTCATAACTTCATCTGCAAACTTACTCAGTCATTCTCTTCTCGGTATAGTTTTATAAAAAATAGAATAATAACTATCTTACGCTGTATATAGAAACAAAGCGTGGTCTAAACTCACCTTAATACATGAGGTACCGTGCATACTACTACATAAATTTTATACTATATTTAGTAATACATTGTCTTAGCCTTATACCTGTTACTATCAAACTGTAATTAGATACTTGTTATTTCTCATTTCTCCATACAAAAATGTATAATAACAATCATGGAACAATCTGACTAAGTACTTGATCTTCTAAACGAAGATCCGAGAATGACCCATTCTCATTCGTCTTCTGTATATTTTTGACTTCCAGAATTGCTATTTTTATTTTCGAAAATCTATTTTTTTTTTACTTTAACCAATCAGACGACTTGTTCGAATGTCAAAGATTAAGAAAACTATGCAGGCAGTCAAGGACTAGAATTACAGAGCAAGTGCTCTACCGACAGAGCAATCTGACACTTTACGTCTTAAAAATTAAATATCAAAAACCCAGTCTAAATATAGATTTTTTATTCTTACAAAAGTAAGTCTTCTGATTGGCTAGCGGAATGGTCGTCAGAACGAGGCTACCAATAGCACGTCTTCAGATCCTAAGTATAGCGTAATAGGAGATGTACTTTAGTCAGATACAAAAGGTTACCATTTATGCCAAGATATTTCAAAATCTCTCCATGGATAGCAGAAATGTGGATCGGACACAAAAATGACCCTGCTAACATTTGAACACGAAGTCTGACCTTGGCCTTGGAACTAGGGTTCTCATTTTGATAAACATTTATGCTAAGTACTTTTAAAACCTCTTGATGAATGAAAAGTTACAATCCGGACACGAAACAGACTGTTTGACTTCTAAGTGTGACCTTGACCTTGTAGAAAGGGGTCTGAGTGTTACACATGAAACGTCGTCTCAAAATTCCTTCATGGATGATAGAATTACAGCCCGGACAAAAATTTACAAAAGTTACGGTCGAACGGACGGACAATGCGATTTTAATATGGCCACCTTCGGGGGCATTAAAATCAAAGAACATACTGTAGTGTAAAAAAAAGTTATTTGCTGAAACATCTTTAAAGGATGTAAGGATGTTATCATTAAATAAAATCCCAAAATTATCAACTGCTTTTGTAAAATATTTGAAATAGATATATACTTAATCACTTAATAATAACATAATATATTAGGCCCTAACAAAATCTGAAAAATAGATCCCTCGGAAGCAACGAGGACAAAACAAATAGTAAATATTGCAGACTCGATTTGACTGAAACCGCATTAGCTCTAGTTGGTTTAATTTGTACGCTAGTCAGCAGTGTACATGTATTTAGATAATTTGCAACCATGCTTTGCACGGGATGAATTTGCAACCATGCTTTGCACGGAATGTCATGGATCAGAGAGATAGACTGGCTATATTCATCACTACAACCCGGTAAACTGTATAAAATATAAAGTGGTAGTATATTCATGGCATGTGGTACTGTCCAAATTGAATGATGGACTAGTCCATTTTACAAATACAGCAGGGTAAAGGTTAATACCGTTGGCAGAAGAGGTCATTGCATCTCATATATCTTTCAATGCGGAGCGTTTTCAACTGCAGTAAAAATTTAAAAGGTAGCCGAAGTCGCTGGTCTGGAGTCACTGACCCCTCTCCTCAGTGGGTTAACAATATTACTAAGAGAATTACAGAGTTTTGTCAGGGCCATCGCACTATCGCAGCCACATCAGGTACACGCGATCATGCCACGACGATAGTGATATAACATATATTCTAACACGACCTGATTTATCTTCTTATGAAACAAGGAAGACTGCAAATTATGTGTTATTTGCAACAATTCACTATCTTTACGACACACTAAATACGCCAAAGCGACAAACGCACCATAGTGGCGCGCTGGAAAAGAAACCCGCACACAACAGGCAAATATTTGGTGGATGTCGTCGAGGATGTACATAATAATCTTTGATGACGTGTTAGAATCCAAACAAGGATTTTCTCGTAAATAATATCATTATGAGTATTATCATATCATAATTCATGAATACTTATTCCAAAAGCTTTGTTCAACGACAAATCGCTAATTGGGATATATTATTTCTTTTATTTTTGTCTGATTAGGGTTTGAAATATTTTAGCCGGAAAATACTGAATCTAAGGTTGCAATGTCTGTTGCCCCTGTCTGTTAATTTTTAATGTTACATTATAATTATACACTGTAACGCATAAAACGCAGTTTTTTGGGATTCTTTCAATTTTTTTTTATTTTGATAATTAACAAGATAACTATTTCTAATGTTTAACTCATTCATGTGTGATTATGAAATGGATGATTCGCTAAACCTTTGTATTCGATCAGCGCTGAAGTGTTTGTGATATGGTGAACTGCTTTTCTCTAATAACTACGGCATTTCTATTTAAGAGATATAAACCTTTCACATGCTTTGGAACATCGGCATATTTCTAAGTCAAGGTGCAAGATTCTGAAATGATATTCCAACACGAGTTGATCCTGTAGCATTTCCATTCTTAAAGATGACCAATATGTATTTTTTTGTAAAATATATTGAAGTTACTGAAAAGTTTAGCGTAATTCTCAAAACGTTTTTAAAACAGACGCAATTAGAGTGCTCTTTGATAATACCTTCAATTTAAAAATAATAAGCACGAATAGTGGCAGCATCGATCTTAAAACATTTAAATAGGCATCAATAAATACATGAAAAGATATTTTTGCCAGATCGGATCTCACGAAGCGCGCAAACGCCGAGTGTGATCCGACCTTCCAAAATCCACGAGAGCTGAATACAAAATCTCAGATCTAGCTACTGTTATAATGACCCTTTTATTATATACCTCCACCTTTTTGTTTGTTGTCTTGTTATTGAACGAAATTTTCAATGTTTACCGATATTAAAATGGAACTAAGTGAACTCATTAACTGTGTCAGGTCATGCATATTAATGAAAGTAGTCCGGCAGTATACAACACAAAAGGTACAATAAGGAATTTAAAACGTACACTACGGACTTTTTTCTGCCTGTTCATATTTAATTGTGAAATACAAGCCGATTTTTTACAGAATTTATATAGATATATAATAATACCTTTTTATCTGCTCGATATAACAGATGAAAGCCATTAAATAACAGGGATTTTGTATTATTTTGTGACTTCCATTTTAGCCATGGGCGACTCCTTACGAGTACTTTCACATATTCAGGCGTTTCTCAAATATGAAAATTTACAAAACTGATTAAGATCTATAGTGCTAAGACCAGAAATAAAATTTGATTATAACCTATGCTACATATTCGAGTTATTCAGAGTTAGGTCAGTGTGCGTTTTCAAAGCGTTTGCGGTTCATTGTAGTTATATATATATATATATAAAACCACTAAAATCAAGTATTTAATTATTTTAAAAAAACATTTCAGTGTTAGCAAACAAACCGATCAGAATGGAATTGCCTATTTGCAAAAATCTAATAATAATAAGAAATACGAAAATAATCATAAAGACTCTTCTGACATTTATGCAATAATACATGTTTAATACAAGCAGTAGTTTAAGTTTGTGACAAACCCGTGGGAAAGAGGGTGTAGTTAAAGAAATACATTTTGTACAAATAAATCCCACGCTGAGGAACAGACTGAATGCATTTCGGTGTACTTTATAGATGCATAATGCTCCATTGTAATAGTTTTTTGTCATCTGCTATTACATGCATTATACGTTGCGCAAAATTTGAGAACACGCATGACATTGTCAATATTTAATCTTATTTGAACAATACGGGTTCATGGTTGCGGTTACCATTTTGCTTTATATCTATATAAGTGTCTGAGATATGGTATATGTTAAGTGAACCCTATTTCAAAAGGTACCATTTAACACAGACGATTTTATGAAAAGAATCAGAGTTCAACGTTGTAAGTGACGATGCACATTGAAAGGAAAAGAACTAAAATATTTTCTTTTACATATAAGATTAAACTATCTTGCACTCATGCACACCAGACCTTTCATTTTTACCTATGCGATATGACAATGCTCATGTGTGTACGAAAAAGTAAAATCATCTTCGTGGGTATCTATTTAATATTTATTTATTTGTTGTTAAACTTCAAAACTGTCTCTTGATCTATAGAATAAACTGTTAATAATAACTCAATCATTTTGACACTATAGAAACTCTACAAAATTGTTTCAAAATTCAAATTTTCATAAAGTACATGTTTTCTAAAAATTAGTCCAAAATAATCTCACTTTCAGGCTAATAGTTTCTGTCAAAAATAGTTGAAATATTTACTTATTTTCATTTTATTACATCTTCATATTAAATACATACACTAGTTTTATGAGAAATAACTTTATTTTGATGCGTTTTGATTGCCTTAGTGCATATAACTGAGTAAAATCAATGTTAGAAAATGACAATAATATGTATTTAAAATTATTTTTAAGAATTGTTCTTATTTGTTGTTTAAATCTGTGCATGATAAAATTTAGAATTTTATAAATGTTGTTTAGCCCAAACAAAATCTTACGAGGGATTATGGTCATTTGTTTTGTGTCTTTAATTCAACAGCCTGTTAAAAATGACTGTACCACACAGCTGCATGAAATTAGCTTTGTTGTGTAGCTACTTCAATTTACTTACAAAGAGTGCAAATTCCATACCTATTAACACATATTTGATGTGATATGTCATTAATTAATAACAATATCCCAAGCAAAAAACTACAAAATCAATGTTATCTCTCAAAACACCTCTAGGTATTCAGGGGTAGATTGGCTTATCAGCTTCCTAGGTGGCTGAAAGATAAACATCACCAGGGTAGAAGTGGAGATAACACTTTAGGACAGAATGAGTTAAATGGAGTTTTACTGACAAAATTCACGACTATTTGTACGAAAATGAATTTGTAGTAAAAACGGATAGCAATCCTTTGACTTATGTTACAACCACTGCGAAGTTGGACGCCACCAGCACAGATGGCTTGCTGAGCTCGCAAACTACAACTTCACTATAGAATACCGTAGTGGCAAACAAAACATCGATGCCGACGGACTTTCAAGACGTTATATTTTCAATGACGAAGTGAAGGCAATTTACGAGGCGGCTGTTACCTCTGGTCCCTTTGTAAACAGTTCTTCAGGTACTGCGGCTTCTCATGTGGCCAATGAGGAGGCGGCGAGAGTATCTGAACCCCTATCCAAAATAGACTGGACCAAAGAGCAGGGTAACGATACTGCTGTTTCACGAGTTGTTTACCTACTTAGTATCGGTTTCCTGCCAGGAGGGAGAAATACCACTTCCGAACCATCTACTGTACAAAAGTACATTAGACAAGCACCCAAACTTTTCACACAGGAAGGTATTTTGTACAGATGCGCTACTTTGGACGGCCAACATGTGAAACAGTTAGTCCTTCCCGAATCGCACAGGAAAAAGGCGATACAAGGCATACATAATGATGCAGGCACCAGGGGAAGGAAAAGACCCTATTGCTTGCTAAACAGAGGTTTTACCGGCCAGGAATGGAAAATGATATCACCAGTTGGGTTGAACAGTGTCACCGCTGTATATTAGGAGGAAATCCCCATGCAACAAACCCTTTGCAGAACTAGTTCCCATCCATACTACCAGACCTATGGAGTTAGTCTCTATTGACTTCTTGAAGCTCGAGCCCAGTAAAGGTGGTATCGAAAATATTCTGGTTATAGTTGATCACTTTACGCGTTTCGTGCAGGCCATTCCTTGCTACGAAGGGTATTTTCGGTACTACGGGTTCCCAGAGCAACTGGTGACCAAGGTCGCAACTTCCTGAGTCGCACTATCCAGGAGTTATGCAGGATTGCAGACATAAGGAAGTCAAGGACTACTCCATACCATCCCATGGGAAACGGCGCCGCCGAACGCTGGAACCATACACTTCTGAAGATGTTTGGTACTCTGTTTGGTTCCCTCCGAGGAACATACCGAAAGTCACGCCCTTATGCATCCAGGCTACATCAGCGCCTTCAGTTTGCCTACCGTAAGGCTGCAACTGAAGCTGCTAGGGTGTCCGCCAAGAACAAGCAACAATATGACCATAAAGTGAGGAACACTCGGCTTGAGGTCGGAGATAAGGTTCTGGTAAGTAAAGTTGGATTGCAGGAAACCAACAATTTGGCTTATCGTTGGGAACAGGAACCATATATAGTCCTTTCCATGCCCAATCCAGATATTCCGGTATACAAGGTACACAGGAAAATAAGAAGGGTCCAGTCAAGACTTTACATCGGAATATGATGTTGTCTTATCCTTGCAACCAATCTTTAGAGGAAAGCCTGTCCGTTTCCGGGAGCAGTCCTCGCAAGAGAACTACAAGAAAACGAGGTAGTACAGTCCACTCTGAAAATCCAGTCACAGAGACAGTAGCAGACAGTGCCAGTTCTATTGATTCTGAGTCGAATGGCGACAGTGACAGAACCGGAAAATATATTCCTCCCCCACTAAGAAATCTCCCAAAACCGACCAGTGTACCCTTCTCCTCTTCAAATTGAAACTGAATCCTCTCTCAGACTCCCTACTCATTTTTCAGAAACTTCACAGGTTCTCGAATCAGACCAGAGTAACCAATCTAGACATTCAGTACAGAGGACGAGTGATACCAGATCTGCGACAAAGCCGTCTCAGTCTAGAACGGAGGCACCTTCAATAAGCGTGGAGCACACAGGACACCGTAGTTTCAATACTGTCTTTGTACCTCCACCTCGAAGCTCTCATGAACATCACCGCAACGATTTGGTAAGTTGGTAACTCCCGTGCAAGTAGAGACCAAACCGAATTGTGAGCTTTTCTTTGTTTGATACCTTTGTACATGTTTTAAGGTTTACAGATTATATGAACATAATTGTATCTGATAATTCTGAATTTATTTCTTTGCAGAAATTTATTTGGTAGAGAATTATCATTACAAGTGTTTATTTTCAGGATCATGCGTTGTTATCTGAACTATGACAAATGACAGTTTTTCTGTTTTACAGGAAACAGTAACTAGATATATTTTTACTAATGTTTTATTTTTTTATTTTTAGCCACTAAGAGTGTATCTTGAAGTTTCGAGATCATCAGTATAAATTACAGTGCTGCTGTTCAATATAAGGGAGAAAACTCTTACAAGATATTGCGATAAAAGTGATTGTATTATCTCCCCCTACAAGAGTACCAGAGGAGTTATATACGTTTGTCATTTTCTGTTTCCAAATAACAATAATCGTATGCTCAAGATTATTTCGTAGATTAAAAATGATTCTAGATCAAATGTTTGACAAACTAAATTATTCATTATATGGAAATGTTAGGAGCTTAAAGGAGGGGAATGTGTAACCCTGGCAACATTTTACTGTACTCGCTGATAGTTTTTTATTTATATTTATGTGCGCATCGAGTTTATCTCCCTAACTTCATTATTTATTTAATTACCTAACTATAGTAATATATTATACAGTGACGTAGCGAGTGTATGGGTCAGTGAAAAGGTCGTATGAATGTGTTCATCAGTTTTGAACGTGCATTTTTACTAATCCCGCGAAACATTCTCTTTCCGCCTATCGTTTTATTCTCTGGGCACCACTTCTTTGTTCTGTACAAGTAAGACGTACTTTGCAGTACTGTCTACGCATACTATTATATGATTAGAAGTTTTCTATACAGACTCCCATCTCTGTTTAGATCTTTTTGAAGTGATCCTGGTAAGAATTGTTTATTCTTTTCATGAAATTATATCATAATTTGTATTGTCTTTCGAATACTGATATTGATGTAATTTGTAGTTTTAGATGTTGATGTTGAACGATTTGTAAAATAGATGTTATAATTTATTTTAGGTTTTGTCGATATAGACAGAATAAACGTAAGTTAAATTCGACAGCGTTGGTTTTAAGACTACAAACCAAGCCCCGGTTACATAAGTAAATGAGGAACGTTGAAAAGGGCAAGTTGTTGTGCAAAAACGCATTCCTATCGCAATTTATTTTTTGTTGGCTTTAACGTCGAACCGACACAATTATAGGTCATATGGCGCCTTTCCAGCTTTGATGGTGGAGGAAGACCCCAGGTGCCCCTCCGTGCATTATTTCATCACGAGCGGGCACCTGGGTAGAACCATCGACCTTCCGTAAGCAAGCTGGATGGCTTCCTCACATGAAGAATTCAACGCCCCGAGTGAAGCTCGAACCCACATCGGTGAGGGGCAAGTGATTTGAAGTCAGCGACCTTAACCACTCGGCCACGAAGGCCCCTATCGCAATTTTAAACGGGACTATCCCACTAGAGATAAAGAAAAATAACGACACGGAAATACCATACATGAAAGCACATAATTTTACAGTGGCGAGAATTTGCTTTCATAGGAATGCAAATTTTCATTACTCTCTGTGCTTAATTTAACAATGTCAGAGTAAAAACTAATTTAAGTATTCTAATGTCTAAGTCTCAAAATTTTTAACGGTGATTAGTACGAGCACAGAGCTTGATGGGACACGATATTTTTCACCATATTGTACTGACATTCTCTAAATCAGCATTTTCTGTGTCGTAAGGTGTTTTTTTTTTATATATCTAATACTTTTTCGTTCATACTTATCCGTATTTCCTTTCGCCTACTAAGCAATTATTATGCATGATTATTTTAATGTTTTGCTCTGGATGCACACTTTGTCAGCCAGATATTATCGTTCAATAATTGGCATTCATTTATATACGGTACAACCGTGACGTGAGTGCAATTATTAACAAAACACCATACGTAAGACCAAAACCGCAATGTCTTTAGATATAAAGTATTCATAATGCCGTGTTCACTTTTTTTGAGCTTCATAATACAAATGTGCGATGGTGTGATAAGAAAGACCTTGGCAGAGCATTGTGCACAACGATCAGCCATTTTCCATTGAAATCAATGCCTATGCTTTTCATTAATGGGTTTTATATTTCTATACAAGAGGTACAAATTAAGCTTAGTATGATTTTACAATTATGGTCTGACGCACATGTATTAAATTATTTTATGCCGAGTAATCATATTCATTTTTTTTGCATATATACAAATATTTTTGAGGTAATTTAGTAAAACCTGACAAAATATTGGTAAAGGTGCATTAACCAAGCCTTGTGATATCGCTGTGGTTACTTCAAGTATTCAGAAGAAAAGTAGTTCACTGTTCAAAGTCCATCAATAATGACAAATAAACTGGAACAGATATTTTAGATCAAACATAGCATCTTGGTTTTATATTTACAGATCGAATTTCTTTTAACCTTTACCCTGCTAAATTTCTAAAATGAACTGGTCTATCGTTCAATTTGGGCAATACCATTTATTATTCAAAGGGGTGTTCACTGAAAATTTACTGACTGAATAGCGAACAGTGTAGACCATGATTAACCTGCACGGAAGTTTCGGATATAGGTACAAAAACAATTTTTTGTATAGGTTTGTAAGCTAAAAATTGGCAATATACAAGATTCGTGTTAATCGAACAAACATAATGTATGTAAGCAAGCAAAAACGTCCTGCCATGATAAGCATCGTTCATACAATTTGAGCTGAATCTGCAGACAAACCAAGTGAAACATGTGGAAACATACATAACTGGTGTCACTCTTGGAGATGGCAAAGTAAGTTGTGAAGAAGTGATTAAACAAAGATTCGCTAAAGAGATAATAGGCTTGTCACAGATGTCATTTTTGTTTTTAGTTAAATATAGAATGTTAAATCTGTGCACATTTTAAGTCAGAAAATGGGTATGTTTAAACTTGTGTCATTATTTTTAATTTACCAGATTTACCAAAATTAAATCTGTTTGAAGTTTAAGTAAAAAAGGATAGTTTTAAACATTTATTAGATGTAAAAAAGTTAAACCTCTATACACATCGTCCTCTTGTTACTACACAGTCTTCTGTACTATAACCAGAGACAGATATGGAATCTGAATGTCGCTTACATACATATTCATATTAATAATTTACAAAGATACAATCAAACAATTTATCATAATTATCAAGTAAGAAGAGAATCTATTTTGGTTCACTGCTTGTATGTTTATCACAATAGGTCACTAATGACAGAGCTTTTATTTGAAATGATACAGAATGTCTACCTAAACAACGTCCAGTATGGCAGTAATAAAACAACAACAACACTAATAATAATAAAAACACAAAACAAATAACAACGATCGCCCAGGCAAATTTTCTTTTATAGCATATGAATGCCACATTTGATAGTCTCAGGAAGTTTGCAAGGTAAGCTTTTGAGTTACACGGGTAGAAAGTCTGACAGGATCGCGATTTGCAGATGTCATAAGCTGTAATGGTAGCCCTTGATGCTGTGCTGATGGCAGTAACAGATTGTTATGAAGAAACCTCCTTCGTAAACAGATGACCAGGTGCTGTGGTTATCAGTATGAGTACAGAGTACACGGATGGCTTATTACTCTTGTCATCATCTGGTTTCAAGCAGTCTTTTCGAGGTGATTGGCCATTTTAAAAAATGTCCTTGTCAATGGTGTGTTTATTCTTGGGCTAGTAAACAAAAATAAATTTGCTCAGATTTTTTTATGTTGCGTAGAGGTGACCCTGCCTGAGAAATCTGTACACACCACATACTGGTAGAGTTGGCGGAATTCAGTCAACAAGCCTGATTTATCCCACTGGATGAGGGCCAGTTTAATTCTGGATCCTTACTTGATCACTAACCGCTAGAGGTGACAACTGCTTTGTGTGCTCAAACAAAGATTGTGTCTCTCACGTAACAATTTCTAATAGCACCATCTCTAGATTTTCTTAATTATGAGGTTGGTATTCACCGGGCATAATGGGTATGAAGTTTATGATAGTGTGACTAAACACGCACATAGCATGTGATAAATTTGGTGTCTTTCTCAGGATTATGGCGATTTTGCAACATACAGCATTGACAAACTTCAAGTTTACCATCGGGTCCGTTAATGTCCGTTTTGACTTGTTTCATTATCTTTACCCTAACTTCTGGACGATATTTACTCTGAAGAAAGGCGACTGAGGAGAAGCGATGGTGGACATCTCAAACTTTCAAAAACTCTCTTGTGTTTTTGACTGTAAATTCTTGAAAGTGTATCGGGTATTCCATATGTAACGAATGTTCTACGAAGAGAGTCTGTCAGTCCAGGTATCCCACCAATTGTTTTTTCGACAATGGGTCCAATGGAGTATCTGTCGACAATGACTATGAAATTAACACCTTTGTAATGAAAGATGTATGGAAATCTTAAGTGGAGTGGACTGTTCATTGCTTGGGAAGGAGTCCCGCGTTTGCAATTCTTTATTTAAAGCTGTAATTGCTGCCTGGTCAGTAGACGGACGACTCAGTTCTGGAGATCACAGCTGTGCACAGTGTCTCGCGGAACGTATGCAATTCCCATAGTTTTGTGGGTAGTTCATGATTTAATATGGCATACCTAACTCAATAATTTCCACCAATTTTATTATGTTTTAGTTACAACATTTTGTTGCACGGACCTTATCTCAGTAATCAGACTTCAATGCGTTGATGTCTGAGGCAACAGACATATAAATAGATTTTTGCTGATCGTCTTTACATGGATCTCGGTCAGCATAATAATGCTAGCAAAACGGTTTGACAAATATCTGGAAGCGATAGAGATAATATCTAAGTCAGGTTTCGGACGACATTATATTCATGCTAAATCATCCATTAACAGAATTTTCTTTGGTCGTTATTCTCCTGCAGGGTGACAGAACACGGTATCAGCAACAAGTTTCATGTCTGGTATCTGAATCAGTTGGTATCTGTTCCGTAATGTTTAAAGTTTCTCAGACTGGCATTTGTGATATCCTTCAGTGACGTATCACCGAAAACGTTGAGTAGTGCCTTTTGATGTACAGCTACGATAAGTCTGTCAAACCAAAATCAAAATTTCAAGCTATATTTAAGGAATCAGCAACTGCGGTGCTTCCCTTCCATCGGAGCATATAGTGAATCGGCACGGTGGATAGAGTGACTGCCAGCAAGAGCAATGTTTGCAGCATGTGGAATGGCAGAAAGCTATAGCGGCTTGGTATTTGCAGTGCTGTTGGAATAACAGCAATCCGATTCCGACTTTCGACTTTTGAGGAGAGAGACAGGTAGGTTTGTTCTAGTCGATGTTCATTTCCCTATTAACTTTCAGTTACCAGGCTGGATTTCTGAAATAGAATGTTCCTGTAGTCATTACAGACGAAAGTTGTTCCTGGTTAAAGAGTTGATGGAAATGCAGCATCCTGTCTGTCATGCTGAAGGCAAAAGACACCTAGCTGATAAGGCCGAAACAAAAGCGAAAAACTGTAAAATTCTTTGATGTTGCAAAGTCTATGATAGCTTGCAAGTATTTCTTGCATGTCCTAACACTGTCTAAAGTAATTTTAAAACCGGAAATTTCGAGTGAAATAAAACATATAAAAAGTAAACCTAAAGAAAACTATATACCGATTAAAATGCTCAGTCAAGTGGTCCAAGACATGTGACTTGCTTGTCATCATGACTCTAAGCTGATGTTTTCTGGTCTTGAAGGATCTCAGAGATTTTTGAATAAATATGTCTGTATTATAGAGTTTAAAGGGGGCGGATGGGATTAGGGTGTTGCACATTTACATACTCTTTCAAGCCAAATCCGCAATTACTTTGATTTGTTGTATTCTACTCTTCACAAGGATTCTTTTAAAGATTTTATTACTTGTCACAACAGCAGTCTTTAAATGGCTCTGTGTGCTTGGAGTCAGTGTTATATTTTTAGCATGGTCTTTACGGTTCATAGAATCCATTCAATATATGAGCAGCGCCATGAGAAAACCAACATAGTGGCTTTGCGACCAGCATGGATCCAGACCAGCCTGCGCATCCGCGCAGTCTGGTCAGGCTCCATGCTGTTCGCTTTTAAAGCCTATTGGAATTGGAGAAACTGTTAGCGAACAGCATGGAGCCTGACCAGACTGCGCGGATGCGCAGGCTGGTCTGGATCCATGCTGGTCGCACACCCACTATGTTGGTTTTCCCATGGCACGGCTCATATCTATATTTTGATCGGTTGTTTTCCATGAATCTATGGTTCAAAAGGATATTCTCTTAGATTTTATTGTTATTTGCGTTCGGTTGATCCAAAGTGTCCACGTGCCTCGCATGTACAATCTGTGAATGTTAGTTGTTTATTGATCCTCCGTACAGGAGTGGTCAAATTCTTAATCAACCAGCCTAACGTTAAGTCATCTGAGAAGGTTTCAAATACAGATATTATTATAAGCATAGAGTTACCTTTAGGCCTCCATGAAGGACGTCTCAGTTTCGTACTGGATGTTGAGATTAGGTTTTATGAACCCTTAGTCTATTCAAACGTTTGCTCTATACATGGTCTTTGTCATCCAAACATTTCTCTTTTGTTTTTGTAATGAATCAATAACATTCAAAAGCTTTGGGAAAGGACGTATCCATAAAGTCCTTTTACCTGGTAGGTAAAAGGAAAAATGTGTCAATGATACCAAGCATGTTTTTTACTGCATGTTTCCAGCAAAAACTTGTTGCCGTTGCAATTGACTTTGCATTTAAGGTGGATTTCATGATCAGTCACAATTCTGATAATCAACTTGCCTTTCGCATGGTCTTTGATCCATTAATTTAACTAGGGATCATACGCCGCTTTTCATAGAATTATACACTAGCGTATCATTAAAGGTTCTATGTGCACCGCCGTATGAACAGATCTGCGGATGTCTAAATTGTTTTGTACTTTTAACATGTGTAAATGTTGAGCTCTACCGTCCATAAACAGGCTCAATAACACCGAGCCCGCAACATTTTCATTTGTGTCGTGTTGAAATACCTGTCGAGTTTCCATATTTTATTTGGTTAGGACTAGTTAGAGCATAGACACTCTTCCTCCAGGAGATGTAAGGTCACCAGAACTTCATAGAAAAATTTGTGAAGGCTAACAAGTTTGAAAGGAGGTGAAAAATGAAAAATTAAAGGAAACCCGACCCCTAATTCACGAGAGCCTTCGTTGCTGTTGAGGGGCACACGTGGTATTCTTCCACCATCAAAAGTTGAAAAGTCGCCAACTGACCTATTTTTGTGAAGGTATTACATTAAAACCAACAAAAATATTTGGAAGTAAATAAACCTGTGGATGAAGGAATTAGATAATGCAATATTTTCTAGCCCGACCCTTTTGCAATTATTATAATATAATATATGTATTATCATTTTAATGCATAAGAATTACATTTTGTTCCATATAAAAAGGGTGGATTTTCGGGAAGCACAGAGCACACTCAGACTCGTACATCACAAAGAAAGCCCGCCATATCAAAGCTGTAAATTTTGATTGAATAAATCAAATACATTGCTGTTTGAAAACGTGTAAGTGTTAGCAAATGAATAAATTTTAACCGAATTACCTACTTGGCAAAACTCTACAAATTTGAAATGAGCACAAATAACAATTTTAAGACACACATAAATATAATAAAAAATTATCCGGATTAATGTGGCTATTTGTTGGTCTTTTTTTCGCTTTTAATATTTAAAAAATGATACACTAACATTTCATCTTGGTTGAAAACAATTATTTTTTTTCATGTACTACAGCGAAAACCTCCAAACCGAATCTTCCTAAAACCGGATTTTGCCGAAAATCTCGATTGCGAGAGTCTCGATCTGATTGTGTAAGGGTATTCTAATTGTTGATGTTATCGTTTTTGAAATCATCGTAATGTTTAATTTACATGCATGACTTCTGCATCCGCATTTTGACAGTTTTTGTAAAAATGCGTCTACCCATAAATTGCGAATGTATCCGGTTTTTATCAAATAAAAAAAAATTCTCACACGAAATTAAACTTTTCCTAGAAAATGTAAAGCACATCTAATTTTTGCAAACGAAAATTCAAACTGCGTAAATTGCTTGAGAATTTCAGTGAACTGATCTAGATTGAACTGCACATCGACACAAACGTATCGGCGTGTGCTCAGGTGCCCCTACCACCTTAGGCTTTATATTTTGTTGCATATTTAGCATTTCAAGCATTTTCATGTTCGCAGTGCCGAATTTGAGTAGTAAGCACAGGCGTATCGGCGTATGCCCACGTATGCCCCTGCCTTTGTCACATCATCTGCCGGATTACAGTTAAACATTTGTGTCAATTTTGATACACTAGCTTCTGCATAACGCTAGCAATGTGACTATTACTCTTTAAATGCCTGGTCAGTCTAGGTCTTTCTGAATTACTGTCATAGCCATTCTGGATTAATTCCGAAATAATTTGACTGTCATTCATCTTAGTTACTTGACTAAAAGACATTCTGAATAAAGGTCACAGTCATTCTGGATTGTGATCGCAGTCATCTTGACTTAAGGGCATAGGTATTCTGAACTTGATTCAAATACCTTCTGGATTAAGGTCACAGTCATTCTGACTTTTGATCGCAGACATTTTAACTTTAGGACAAAGTTATTCTGAATAAAGGTCAGTCAATCTTATTGCAGGGCTCTTAGTCATTCTGACTTAAAAGATCGCAACCTTTTGGTATTATGAATTATTGTCAGGTAGATTTAACAAAAAGTAATATGCTGTAAGTAAATTCAAAGTGTTACGGGACCTTTAAAAGAAATTGAATATTAAAGTATTCACTAAATGCACATGCAGTTTTATAGAAAAAAGGGGAAATATAATATGTGTACCAAATATAACATTGGCGCAGTTAATTTTGAAAAGAGTGTGACCTTTCTGTGACCATTTTAAAATGTTCCTTACTCATAAAATATACTTTGCAATTTTGTCATCCTTTGAAAAAGATAATTGAATAAATTCTAAATCACAACAGTATTAATCATTTAGAGCAAGAATGCTTCAAATAAGAACTTAACTTAAGGGGATAATCATTTTATACTGAGTGGGGGTGAATATGGAAATAAATGCAACTGAAAAAAATCTATCATCAAAGTAACAGAAAATGAATAAAATTGCCCAAACATATGTAATTTGGTGGGTTTTTTTCTGATTGAATGCACTTTTTTTCTCCTCGCTAAGCCCACACAATAGCATTGATAATTAACACTATTATTCACTGGCAGTGCATTTCGATTCCAGTGTTTTAGTCTGCAGCATTGATGACTTAAGCCCCAGAAAGGTTATGAAATGTGCCAGAAAGCACCATTTTGCATCTAGAATATAATTTTTGTCCAGGGGAGCATGCCCCCATACCCCCTAGAGCAATTGCTTACACTTCCATTTTGGCCCAGCTACTCCCTTGACACTGGTGTACTTTCTATGATGTACAGTAGTAGTCCCCACGACCTACACTTCATTAGGAAAAAAATTTAGGTCCTAATATACACCAATCACGCACCATTTTAAAGTGTAAAAACTTGGACCTTTGCTCTTCCTTCAACTAAATAATTTGAGAAATGCATGTGATACAACCATTTCGCTGCGGTACACCCTAAATCTAATAAAGCTCATTTCAACTTTTCAGACATGTGCGTATATTACCACGGTGGGGAAACCAAGAATGCAACGTCATCAAAACCCAGCGCAAATGAGCTGACCACACACAAATTTACGTCGATTCAGGTCAGAAAAGTCTTGTAACTTTTTTATTACTGCAGCTTTCGACTCGAGATAAAGAGCACCGTACCCGGCCTGGAGTATACTATTCTGCGGTAGTGTTCCATATTGTACGTATAGCTTGGTTTTTGCTCGAAAACGCGAACAGTTGGCAAAGAGGGTATGAGCTGTACCACACTTTTGTCTAAGAAAGTGAGTTTTGACCGTATTTTCGTGAAATGAGGACAGATTTGACGCTCATTTAATATCAGTGACGAGCATAAAAGTCAATCATTGTTTTATTTTGCGATTTTCAAGGATATCTGACGATATTTTATTCAAAACAAACAACATTATTAAAATGAGAACATCCACACTGACGACTTTGTTGGAGAACATCCACACTTTTAATTACCATTATTGCAGTTATGCGTCCTAAAATCTATGTCTTAGGCAGTCAAGCTACGTTGTTCAACAACAAATGTCGTTGGGAAATTAATTTTGGTAAATCAACATTTACTTCCAGTCGTTTATTAACCCGGTAAGTCACATACTG
Organism: Mercenaria mercenaria; assembly: GCF_021730395.1. Lineage (NCBI taxonomy): Eukaryota > Metazoa > Mollusca > Bivalvia > Venerida > Veneridae > Mercenaria > Mercenaria mercenaria. The sequence continues at coordinate 25,332,857 of NC_069364.1, read as the reverse complement.
TACGCGGAGCTTAAATTTGTTAACAAAAATAATTTTAAACACTAAACAGGTTAGCCAATAATTAGAAAAATAAAACTTCTCATTCCATTTAAATAATTTTGGCACCAATTACATATGCGAGATAACAAAGTATATGTAAATTTCTTTGCCAAACCACAAACCTATACTTAAACACCCTTACAATTTTCCTGGCTGAACTACTATTAACGAAAAAATACGGCTCAAGCTCTATAAAACAGTTTGAAATTTTTTAAGATCTGCTAATGTGAATAGGTGTCCGCAACTAGTAAATTTATTAATACAGTTGTAACAGTATTTATTGTTTGAAATTATTTTTGTCCAATGACATTGCAATACATTTCAAATTATGGGAAATTTATTTTAATAAATCAGCATTTGATTGAAGTGCGATATTAGGGGCTAACCGGAAAACCTGCTCTGCGGGATCACTTAAGACAGTCACAGCGGAGAGAGAAAACCAAGGATGTGAGAAGTGTGGAAAGGTGTATAAATACTGACGAAAGTTGAAGGCGTCACATGAAAATCTTTCCCGTATGATGCCTAAGGTAGTTCTACAAGTTCGGATCGATTTTTTTTTCTTCACTGATTTAAAATTTGATTAAACTCCGATTTTTTTTCCAAGTTATAGAATAAACTTGCAACTTTTGGCAAATGTAAATTGATAGTGTCATGTGATTTTTCTGCTTAACAAAATGTTTTGACCTTAAGTAACTTTTGTAATATGTGCCTATATGAAATCATCTTTTCAAAAGTAAATTGTCCCCAATGAAGCTTTTAATGAATCTTCTCAGTCGAAAATATAAGCTACGGTCTTACGTGTGCCTTTATTTTAGTTTATACAGAATTCTTTTTTAGGTCGATTGTGAAGAAGTTCTACAACTTATATTATTCACTCTCGACCCCTCATTCCTGATAGGATCAATCGCCACGAGGGTATGAGAGAAGAGGCCAGTTTCCCTTTTAATGCGGGAGCGCCAAGCAAGGGAGCTACTGGTACCATTTTTCACGTCTTTGGTATGACGCGCCCGGGGATCGAACCCACGACCTCGCGCGCTCGAAGCGGACGCTCTACCACTAGGCTATAGACGTTGCCTTTATTTTAAGAGATCAGCGCATTTCAAGCTGATTTAAAGACACTATTAGAACTATTTAATGTTCGAACAATTTTATTATCACGTTTTATCTTTAGAAATATAATATTGTTGTCATGGGATTGCCATTCAATAAATGAATTTCGGTTCCGTATGCAGAACCCAGGCTTTAGTCTACGTAATGATAATACATTGTATGCCTTTCTGCCGGTTTATCAAATGTGCATAATCACTTTAAGTGATAATGCCCTTTTTATGTATAATGTTGGATTGTATTTGATATTTGAAAGAAACTTCCATTTGCTGAAATAAGATTTAAAATATCTTACAGTTATAATATTTAGTTAAAGTACTAACTATCCGTGTTTTATGCACTTTGGGGTGGATATAGTTATAAACAAAATAACAATACAAATAACTATTCCAATCCTCTATTTGCTTTTAAACTTGTTTGCAGGACTTTTATGCAATTTGTCTTGTTATCTTAAATAATGTTTTTCCTAAAATGCAATCAATCTTAACACCGTGTCCTTATGCCACACTATACACAGAGATTAATGGTAGCCTAACATGTGCTCAGCCATTGCTATATGATTTGGCAGATCTATTTTAACTGGTCTATAGCCTCGCGGTAAATGGTTAGAACTGCTGATTGTATGTATAGACGACATTTGTTGTTGAACAACGTAGCTTGACTGCCTAAGACATAGATTTTAGAGTGTGGATGTTCTCATTTAAATAATGTTGTTTGTTTTGAATAAAATATCGTCAGAAATCCTTGTAAATAGCAAAATAAAACAATGGTTGACTTTTATGCTCGTCACTGATATTAAATGAGCGTCAAGTCTGTCCTCATTTCACGAAAATACGGTCAAAACTCACTTTCTTAGACAAAAGTGTGGTACAGCTCATACCCTCTTTGCCAACTGTTCGCGTTTTCGAGCAAAAACCAAGCTATACGTACAATATGGAACACTACCGCAGAATAGTATACTCCAGGCCGGGTACGGTGCTCTTTATCTCGAGTCGAAAACTGCAGTAATAAAATAGTTACAAGACTTTTCTTACCTGAATCGACGTAAATGTGTGTGTGGCCAGCTCATTTGCGCTGCTTTTTGATGACGTTGCATTCTTGGTTTCCCCACCGTGATTACTATCAATAACACTTTTTCCAGAGTATAATAATAAACGATAACAGTAAATTTCTAATGTAAAATTTTATTATTAGATACAATTATTGCAGGGAAAATAAGGAACTGCAGGCATTAATAGCAAAGTTAGAAGGCAAGTACATAAGCCATATTTATCAGTTATCTTTATCAAGTGCTGCGAAAATCACAAAAATAAACATTTTTTTGTTTGAATTACATGGCGTATTGGTTTCTGATTAGTGTCTGAGAATTTGTGGTGAAAATTAAGGACATTTATTATCTTCAGAATTAAGTTAAATATAAAAAATGTTCTCATATGCAGCTTTGGACCCAACTCTCTCCGCACCAGTAATTAGACGGGTTTGCGTAGTGTAAACTGCCGCCTACTCGAACGCCAAGATAATACTTTAAAGCAATATCACGACAAAAACGAGTGAACCTCACGTTTGGGTCTATGTTGCAGCGTGTTAACATGTCGTTGTAAAATACACGGTCGCAGAAGCTTCTGTTTCGTCTAAATCTTGCACCCTTAAAAGAAATAGAAATTAATTTGGTCAATATGCTAGATTAAACGCAAAATGACGTATAGCATCGAAGTCTCCATAATCACATTTTTTGATTTGGTATTGTCGCGATTTAGCATTATCTAAAATTGCAGCAGAATGCCTTTGGTTAAAATAAAGCATTTTCTAGTGCCAAAATCCAACACAATACGTCCAGTGGGATGAAAGGGACCTGCTTTATCAGATCATATGATGTATTTAATAAAATATATCAGATTTTATGTATACATCAAACCTTTGAAACACTCGCACTGAACAAATCTTAAAGTTCTGAAAAAAATAGCGTACAATAGTGTTACGGATGTCTGACTCATTTATCCGTGTTTCGCTTTTGAAATGTTCAAATTAATTAGACACTTCGTTTTAGTAACGCACATGTGGCCTGTTTAAAATAGTATGTGTTATTAAAAGCTTAAGTAAAATGTAAAGATCACTGGTAATTTGTTAAAATACGTAAGGTTATAAATATTGGTATAATAAATACTTCTTCACTTTCAGTGTTAATCATATTTCATTGCTTCTTTCACATACTAGTAAAAATGTAAATTTACAAAACACTAACTTGAAAAGGTAAGTATATTTTACTTCATACGTACACAGGCATAGCATACATCGTGTTTGTTGCAGTCTGGTCTGAAAGTCCGTTTGTAGAAGTAATTTAAACCTAAAGGGATGCTGCATCCATTTGTCCGTCCGTAAGGGGGATAACAAGAGGCTGCCTTCTCCACTACCAGGATCGACACAAGTACTAACACCGTAAGTGAGATGGCAGACATTTCCACTCGTCTCGAGCTGAAAAACAATCATTTGTTTTTATTATCAAGATGTTTATGAGCTAGTTCTTCAACTTGTTTAAAGCTAATCAAATTTTATTTGTGTTTTTAATTCCATATACTTTTGAAATTTAACGTTCACTTCCTAAGCTTTAGCGTTTAATTTCGTATGAACAACACCGCTTAAATAATATCAAACAGAGCCCTTTCCCCGAGACACCACACGCATGCTGACGGCATTCACAGACGAACGAAAAAACCCTGACTCTAAACCCTAACCCTAACCAATTTTTTTCAATATTTGAACAGAACTTACCGTATAATATACTTACTTTTTCAAGTTAGTGTTTTGTAAATTTACATTTTTACTAGTATGTGAAAGAAGCAATGAAATATGATTAACACTTCTTTCAATATTTAAGTTATAGCTAAAGCTATTTTTCTGAAGGTGAAGATCAAAATTGAATCGACACGACAGTATGTTTTTTTTCACTGTGTTTAACGATATTTTAAATAAAAACCAGGTGCCCGCTCGCTTTGCTCAGTAGGGAGAGCGCAGATCTACGGATCGCGGGGTCGTGAGTTCGATTCCTGGGCGAGGCGTATTTGTCCGTGACGATTGACAACAGACATTGTGTCTCATTCGCCCTTCGCCTCTGATTCATGTGGGGAAGTTAGCAGTTACTCGCGGAGAACAGGTTTGTACTGAACACTGTTTACGTTAGCTGCCCGACGTAACGTAACTGATCTACTGTCGATAAACAGCGTTAAACCAAAAACAGACAAAAAAAAACAGTTTTTTCATCTTACGGGAAATTGCAACCGAACGTGGGCGGGTTTTTTTTGGCTGTTCTATTCAGATGTTGAAAAGATCGATATCCTGACATCTTATTTGATTTTCTGATACTCGTGGAAAGCAAACCACATCTTTTTGTAGCAAGTTACCATACAAAGGTAATGATAAGAACTGAATACTATTGTCTGTATAAACAACATTGTTTGTATAAACGCACAAAAATAGCATTTTATTCATAAAAAGATGATCTAGCCGTGTTTTCAGCGAAGTAAACTTCGTTAACGATAAAATCCTGTTTGGCAATGACTGTGACTCAATGCAGACTTGGAGCGCCGGTATAAATTACAGACTCCGGTATATACCGGATTAACTAAATTTGAACGAAAAATGTCTTAAATGTATATATTTTGTAACCATGGTGATACTAACCCTAACCTTTAGTCAGTATTTTCAGCATATTATACACTAAATGCTTGCGGACATGCAAAAATATGCATATTTTTGCCGTGCGCTACAATTGATAATCACTTTCGGGCATGCGCAGAAGACCGCTCCAACTCTGCAATGAGTTACATCGACGCAACTTCACCAATCTTAAACTTCTTTCACAAAATCTCGCATTTATTGTAGTGTATTATTTTGTGATAACACATGTTCTTTTTTATTTCAATAAGACTGATCATTGTGATTTTAAAAAATATAAATATTTTTATTTATTCTATTGTGTGTGTTATTTTTATACATAGTACGAAAAATTGTAAGATGACCTCCGTTTCTGTCGTTTTCAATAGAGACACGGTGGATTAAAATGACGGTGCATACAGGACTTTTTCGAAAATAAAAGTTGAAAATATGTGTCACGTTATGAAGATCTTCGTCACTGGAATGGTTTACATTCAGTTTAATTCGACATTTACTTATTTTTAAATTTTCATCTAATTTGCATACAATATTCCTAACAAAATTACTATGGAGACCGCTAATTTTGAAGAAAAAGCTCACATAGCCAAAACTACTATTCGCAGTAATAAAGTGAGCTAGTTAATTTGTAACTTTATGTGTAGACAATAAAATTTATATTTAATCTATGTATTGCTTTCGTGCTGCTTTGTTTAAAACTCTACGCCGATGATTTTTTCTGTCATTAAACTGTGTCTTTTTATCAGAAAAGAGCACAACAAAATCTCTCTTTATTAGATACATCATGATAATATATGAGCTATTTCATAGTATCTTTATTGATATCTCAAGTCAGTATAGAAGAGAGATGCTAAAATCTTTGTCTAATTATAATAAGCATTTTAAAATGAAATTAAAAAGGAGCGTTTGAATTTATCAAAACACACTTTGATAACTAACAATTTTATTATTAGGTGACACTATTGTACGCACTTATTTAAAGTGAACATAGAGTTATTTTTACATTAAATTATTTCGACTTCAGTACTACAAAAACTCAACTTACGTTTAATAGAAGACGTATCCTTTTGTTTAGTTTACACAAAACTGGTTTACTGACATACACAGAGAGACTGAGATATATCTGTACATATAAATTATCCCATAAGATGTGGCTATTTGTTGGCCTTTTTTTTTGCTTTTAAAACACTAGAACACCACGTCACAGCCAATAAGAGAAAGTTAAACATTGCATTCTGGTTAAAGACAATGATTGTTTTCATGGAATACCGTGAAAATCCCCAAACCGGATCTTCCTGAAACCGGAATTCGCCGAAAATCGGATAATTCTGTCGAATTTTCTCCTATTTTTATAAGACAGCTATTTCCCTTAAACCGGATACTCCAGATTTCGGACGAAAAGTGGCAGAAATTATGTCATTTTCAATGTATTGTCATCTCGAAAAACCGAACCTAATTTCCATGGCATCGAGTCAAAATAATTTCAGAGACAGGGTACTGCAAGCGTTTTTTTCTAACAAATGAGATAAGCGCCTTTCATATCTGAATATGCCAAATAATACATAAATGAAGCCCCCATTTTGGCATCGGAAAGTCATAAAATATTTATGATTTTGGAGATGAAAATATAAAATATCATTTATCTTTACTGTGACAGTATTATTTTAACAAACTTGCTCAAACTTGCACAGTTTTATTTCCAGTATTTATAAGTTGTTCCAGCTTAAATACATTAGGATTTCTGAAGAAATATCTTTTTTTTTCGTTCATTTGAAAACAGGTTACACTCGAAAAGATAATGAAACTCATCAGGTAACCTGTGGTTTCTCGTTCGAAATTTTATGACAGAATGCAATTGAGAATTTGGGAGATCGGATAAATCATTTTTCTAGGCAAAATGAAGTTTTGAATAATCTATAGAACGTGTTAATGGTAGCCTTTATATCCCTGCACTGACTGTGACTTAATTTAGCAGGATTTCCAAGTCCCGCCGAAGTTGTTGTAACGCCGTTCATGACTTGAGATGTATTTAATATCTTCGAGTAGGGCCGTACAGATCTTTATAACTTTGAGTGGTTCAACTTTGCTCTAACAAATATTGTGGGTCTTGTATATCTAACTTAACCCCCCTCTGCTAATTGCAAGCGCCTGCAAACCAGCTCCTTATTTCGTCTGTTGCTCCATAGTTTTATGCTACCATTAGTCCGTTTATCAGAACAGCCTTCAGCTTAGATGGTATTTAATCTATTGCGTTCTGACGTGATCCTTCAATGTCAACCAAGTCCGAATTGAACCTTTTTTTTATAACGTTTAATTGTTAGAGGGGACATTGACCAGAAATGGTCGGTCATTGACCAATATCTTCGCAGATAAGCACAGTTTAGGTTACTGTAATGGCAAGACCGGAAAAACAACATTATTAAATATAAGACCACCTGCTATATCTGGTAGCGCTTCTATCTCCTTTAATAGCATATTAGTAATTTATCCTTTGCCTGGATATTCTATCATAATTTTGCGTCGACATTTTTGTCGCGATTCATCCCTGTCTAAATGTCCAATGCAAAATATTACTTTGCTGATTTTATTATAACTACAACATGTAAAAGCAATAATTGCACGATACCTTCGCGTCCAGTCTTTACTTGCACATGTAGTTCCTATAAACTTATGCAATAGTGATAAACAATTCGCCTTACTTTCTCATCAGCTGTGAACTGTGAAATCTGCATTTTGCCAGTTTCTTCGTTGCCAGCTTATAACATGGACTTCGGCCTTTTTGCGTTGCCTGAAAGTTGATTTGCAATTTAGCTAGTGAATTTTCTTCCACCCGTATTCATTTTAATTGTTTTAAACATGCTATATGCCATAGTATCAAAGAAATATAGTCGCGACCATTTCCCATTTAGCTCATTGTGTTTGTTGAATGCTAACAAGAATAGTTTTTGAATATTTGTACTGACGTCGTGCAACGACCGTCATAGATATAGTGAACCTCATAAAATCACTGTATGTTCTACCTTAAAGCAGCATGCCTCCAGATTTGGCTAAAAAAAATCTTTCTTTCAAATTGAAGTGTTGGTCATATTATGAACATTAGAATATGAATTTTTGTTTCTAAAATATTTTAAACAATCCAAATCAAGAAAAAAAAAAAGATGACCGCGTCGGGAATCGAACCCCGGACCGTCGCGGCAATAAAGTTTCCCGTCCTCGTAACCAATAGCGCTATAGCTGTTTACCCAGTCATTATAATGTTATATTTAAATGAAAAAGGGAACTAAAAGCGAAAACAATACTCCGAGCGTTGTTAATCGAAATCTGACTGGAAAGTTAAATGATTTCTTTTTCACAATTGCAGAAACAAATTATTATGCAACACTAGATTCGAAGATAGATTTTTTTTATATTTTGAAGTAGGAATATTCTACACAAATGTTTTGAAACGATTGTTTGATGTGAATGACGTATCCGCTGAGATCTTAAAAGTGAAGAGTCTAAAACTTTCGTTTCCTTTTTATTATATCAAAGAAATATAATAAACCTATACATTTTTGTATAGTATTTTCTTAATCTAAATATCTTTATGTAAAACTGAACTAAATAAAGAGCTACAGAAAGATAAAGGTCCCTATTCGGATTGATATCTTATCTAACATCATGTTTAACTAGGCGTACAGGTAGGGGTAACATATCCCATATCTTGGAAAAAAGAATCTGTTAAAGCATTTTTAAAAGACCCTGAATAAAGCAATAAACTTTTTAAACACGTTAACATCGAAGGGCGCTGATATCACCCCATGTTAATTCAAGGACATGTTGAAGTATAAAACACCACTTATCAAAAAGACAAAAATACAGACATATACAATATATTGACCTCAACAACCCTTTAATAATAAACATTATTTTACGAATCAGTTTACATATATTCATTCCTGATCTCTTTTGATTAAAATGCTGATTCTGGTTTATATACAAGGGTTTACAGACAATACGTGCCATAAGACATATGTATTTTCAACATTTACATCTGCCAGTGCATGCGTGCAACCCACTTAACAGATGTGGCATATGTAAATATTCAAAATAAATACGTTGTAATTACATACCTAAAGTATTTGAACTTTATTTTTCACTTTGTGCCACAATTTCCTGAAAAATATAAGATAGAATAAAACCTGTCTTATTTTTGTATTAATTTATATCTTAAAAAACTTTAAGAGGTTGTTGCAAATGTTATTACCTTCCATGAATAGACTCAATCAAACCGAGTCTGTTATTATGTTGTTTGGTTGCCTTCTATGTTTTAAAAGGAGCTTTTCAGAGATTTTATTATTAAGTAATAATAAATAATAGTTAAAAGAAATGGTCTTTAATTTCCGAGTAATATTAATTCATACTGTGTAAGATATGTGGAAAAAAAGCTATCTAATACGTTTGTAATGCAAGCATTTTGAAAACTGGAAGGCAATTAGCTATCTTTCACAGATATACACAACTGAGTTTTGTAAAACGTTTGGCTACTGTTTGCTACAGCAGGGAGTCTGTTTTATCAAACACAGTTTTAGATCTGTCAATAAGATTAATGATGTATTTTACCTGAGCGTGTCTGTAAATTCTGAATTGTCAGTCTACTGCAGAACCAGCAAACTTTGAAATATTTACATGTTAACTTATATATGAAACAGGGATATTACTGTGCACTTTCTATTTGGTAAATTTAGTGTTTCATATATTTTAGTCGGTTATAACTTATATATATATAATGAGTCGTGCCTAGTGTTCAGCAAACCTTACAACGACCGTTTTACAAATTCAAAATATACAGATGCACATAAGCTGACATCATCAAAATATATTCTATTTTATCCCTTTGATCATAGTCGTCAAAAAGGCCTGTTACCTTGGATAAATCATTAAGTACAATAACCTCCTATTTATAAAACGTTCTACTTGTTATTGTCGGTTGTTCAAAGACTGATCTGGGTGAATTATTAAGCTAAGGTTTCCTCCAATAATTTTTCACAGATTCATCTTACGTCGTATCCAGACTTGACTTAATCTCTGACCGTATTTATGAAAAAATGCTGAATGGAATACAGTTTGATTTTCTCACTCAGTAAATATCTATTTTGTAGGAAACATTTTGTCTCTTTTGTAATACGGTTACAAGCTATTAGGACGGTAAAGCGGTAGTAACCGGTGATATTGCCTATATCACCTACAAATTATATACAAACACTGCACGGCTATTCTAAGAAATATTCCAGAAAAACATACATTTTTGAATAAGGGCACTGTTTATAGCAAAAAATAGCCGGTGCCGACCCAGATATTTTTTTAACTTTTTTCCTGAAATCCGACCTCACTTGTGAATTCCGATTAATTACCGCGTAGAGTCAAACGTAAATAGTTCCGCATTATGAATTGTAAATTTCATATCGCGCATGAGAAGTTATTTTTATAAACATCGTTGTCGTATTACTTAAGAAATAACAAGGAAATTCATTGATGCAAGCATCAAAGACGCCGCCAAATGTTGTGTCTGAAGTACGTTTATTGCAATATAAGAAATCACCTAATTATTAGTTTGGTTAGTCTGACTGGTTACAAATTATCAACATTAGCACATAATACAATACATGTTATAAACTGTTAAAAGCATGAAAAATAATCATGATAGAAAAGTATTACCATGCAATACAAATCCTCTACCTGCAATGGCATTGACATTGCGAGTAGGTGGTCCCTTTACATATAAAATTAAAGTAATTATTTCACCAACTAAGGCCAGCACCACAAACAAACTATCTATAAAAGTAAAAACAAATGAAAAAAGAAACAAGTAACAAGACATAATACAACTAGAGCAACCGACTAGCCAGATAAAATTAATGAAAATATATATTCAACAAGGAAATGTATTTGAAAGTCACTGATGCTTTGATAAGTTATGGTCCCATGGCTTTTGATATTTCGATCAAACCACATTTTAAAGAAATATTAACTTGTCACTGACAAATTCAGCCAAATGATGGCCCTTTATTGCATACCTTAGTTGACAGTGAATATCTGTAAACAATAAGTATATGACCAGGAAGGTCTAATACGTACCAGTTGTTCCAGATATGACACATAAGCAAAAAAAGTCAAAGGTTAGAATCAAGATGAGTTTGTAAAATATTTAGAAATATTCTGACCAGTTGTACATGCTTCAAAGTTAAGGTAACTAAAACAATTATATAAATATACAACTGTGAAAGGAATCTGCAAAAATGTGCGCATTCTGACATTACATCAGCTGTACCTATCAACAAAGAAAATAAGACAGCAGGTTAAAAACAAGTTGCAGGCAAAGAGTAACTTTCCGTATTTTTATTTTTTGATATCTTCTTCGAAGTTTACTGAAAGGTTATTGTAAAATGCATGAACGCTCCCTTGTCCGCAAATTACGCATTGCAGTACGGTATATCTGCGGTGTGTTCTATTTATAGAAAATTAGATAGGTAAGTAGGTCATGCTAAGGTCAGAAATAGAAAACCTCCCTTATCAATAAATCGGATCAACATTTTGACGAAATTGTAAATAAAAAAATATTTTCTGCTGTACAAATAAGGAGAGGAAAGACAGATAACATTAGTTTATATCACATAATAAGTTGCATTACATACGTTTTCTTTTTGCCATTTTTTTTGTTTATTCACTAAAATCTATCTTGCAATATCGAGGGTCCTTTTACAAACTATTCACTGTGTTCAGCTGATCATTCCGAAACTATTCATTACCATCTTTACAGGATCCAAAATAAAAGTGTATCCCATATACTCGACACCGCCTCCTGGCGGCGTCGAATAAGTTCCCAAGTGTTATTGTTTCGCATAAGAACGAAAAAACTCGGGTAATTCTACGATATATCACACTTGGGAACTTGTTATTTCGATTCTAACACGTGTTAGAAAAAATGGTAACTACTTTTTACGACCGTGCTACGCACCTGGATCGGATGACGTCATTGCACGCGCGTGGTTTATTGCAGAATAACCCGAGATAGATTTTGCTCTACATGTATGTAGGTTATTTGCTAGTCCTGTTCGAATAATTATTTATTATGATTAATGCTTTATTATTCAGTCTAAAGAACAAGTTAGTATTATACATAGATGTGAATGAGTATCATGAAACATAAATATTTCTGGATACAAAAAATCTATATACAGTCAAACCTGTAAATAAAGACCACCTTTTGGGAGAGCCAAAATGTGATCTTTATTGGGAGGTGGTCTTTATTCACAGGTTAAAATACACTGTAAATGTTAAAGTGGGAAACAAAACATGTGGTCTTTAGAGCCAGTTGATCTCTGTTCAGCGATGTTCATTAACACAGGTTTGACAGTACTTTTCAGTCTTACTAATTTAAAATTAACGGAAACAAAAAATATTCCGTATGCTCATTTAACAATCAATCTTTTCCGCCAAGTTTACAATATATGCAAAAATCTTATGTCCAGTAAAACGTTAAAGTGAAAACAACCTAGAAATTATATGATATGCAAATTGAATACAAAATGTCTTTAAGAACAATGTACAAGATGAAAAAACAAGTCGTTGATTTAATCTATGTTTGCAAGGTGCTGAAATACTGTGTTTTATCAGTGAAATATAATCCATACCAAAAAAAAACTGTATGCTATGAAACCGAAGTATATCTAACCCTTAGCCTGCTGGCGGCAGATGATTCTGCCTTTGCGACCAGTGCAGACTAAGATCAGCCTGCACATCCGTGCAGTCTGATCATGGTCTGCACTGTTCGCTATTCAGTCAGTAAATTTTCAGTGAAAACCCCATTGAGTAATAAGTGGTACTGTCCAAATTGAAAGATGGACTAGTCCATTATAGAAATATAGCAGGTTAAGGGTTAAGATCACGTATGTAGTTAATCACCTGAAACATGCTTTTATTTCTACAATTACAGATAATTCTGAATTCTAATTCTGAAAAGTTGCATTACCAAAAATATACACAACTTTAAAACTTCTACTTCAATGCTTCGAAATGTATTTTCGACGTCGACCAATAACAAGGGGAATCTTTGTACTTATTGTATTCGATATGTCAGATGTTTTCTAAGAATTATGAGTAAGAACAGGAAGTATAAAGTAATACATTGTCAGTCTTCATTACATATCTCACTCCTATACACATTTAGAACAAAAATAAACGGATAAAGCTTTACAGAGTTTCAAATAACTCCATTATATCTCTATGCTTGTTGTTTTCATAGTTTTATAGTAGATGCCAAGCTCGTATTTTACTGTTTCTATAGTTAGTTTAGTTTGTAATATTCATAATGTAACTCAATGTATATGAATGCATTAGTCTATTATAAATTATCATAATCGAGGTTATATTTGTTTTGTCAGATGTGCTTCGTTATACACTGAATGCATTATCCATATGACAAGATAATATGTACTTTAAGTGATGTTTGGTTGTGGTAATTCAATGATTTATAATTTACAGCTACAGTGCATATAGTATTCCCTTTTTCATATACATTTGAAGCTTTTCACAACCTGTATGATAAATGCGTTCAGTGTATAACGAAGCACATCTGACAAAACAAATATAACCTCGATGATGATAATTTATAATATACTAATGCATTCATTTTAATACGATTTATGCTTTTATCGTTTGTTTAATATTTCTGCAAATCTAACTTTATTTTTTTGTTTAAGAACAACGCCTTCAATATCTCACTATATTTTGAATAATGCTTTGGTGGAATGGTTTATATTTCTTTTTCTGTTTTAATGGTATCGTAAATGGCTACGTAACAAGTACACAAAATCGTTACCAATATGCTTTGTGAATGTTTGGCAATCGCAAAGATAAAACACGAGATTATCGATATGAAAGCCGTGTGATTTGTTTTCATCTGACAGTTTACATCTGTCTATGTCGAAAAGCTGAGGTTAGAACATTAAAGCCCCTTACATGCAGGTGATAAGTTATGATAGCTTATCTTTCATGATGTAATGATGAAACGCAAACTTATAGAACACTAATTCATTTTCTTTTCGGAATATAAATATCTCGTCGTAATTAGCTGCTTGTTGAACTAAATACATTGCATCGTACTCAGTATGAAATATTAACAGTATGTTATCTACTTCATTACACTTTGTTTAGGTCTCAGTGTTGTTATAGTATGTGGTCCTTTGAAATCCTAACCTCTCACGAACAGATGCAGTCAAGTAGAGTTGATTGTTATTTATCGTGATTGCATTCTATGCTACCAGAGATCTGGGTTTAACGCCGTTTTTCAACTACAGTATTTATCTTGCTTTTGAGTTTGTTTATACATAGTAATAATTTGAAGGGATTTAAAAAATACTGGAAACGTCAGTTGCCCTGGTATTACAAACCTATGGAAATACAACAGAATAAAATAATGTACGATAGTTTTCAATTCCGTTAAAAGGTATAATCTATGTTAATTTCTTTTTGGCTACATAAAGCAATAATCGTGCCTATTTCTTTATACGTGCAGCAAATTGAACATTCCTAGTACACATTTTCTAAAGATTTTGCTACCTTTCGAAAATGGTTTTCCAAAACGAAAATTTATTTATTTGTTATCATTTTCATTTATTCGAGCAAATACGTCATATAAGTATAGCAGTACTGCTCTCCTCATTTAACTTAAATATGAAAAGCAATATCAGCAATTATCATTCTTCAACTTCAAAATACAGTTTAAAGTAGAAATAGTGTTCCTTAAATATGCCGGTGTCAAAGCTTTTGAATTTCAAGGTTTTGTAGTAGTTCGCGTGATTCGTTTCCATTGTAACAATTAGTTCATGACATCACTATTTTTGCCTGAAATATTGATACTTTTAGCATATTCTTAGCATACATATTAATATATAAATGAATACCAAATTATCAGTGAAGATGGCTATCTTCTCAATAAATCAGTCATCAACAACTATTTTCTTACATGTACATGCCGCTGGACATTTTAATACAAATATCTAAAATCTGCAAATATTTCTGGACAAAATAACTGTTTAAAGTGAGCTCAAATTAAAAAAAATGTGCTCAAAACCACGTAAATCTCAGGATAAAAAGCGTTAAAATTTCCTGACACGTAAGGTAATGACGTCATATTAAAGAAGCAATTATTCAAAACGTCCCTGTGGAAATGTATTCATTATTTCAGCATTATTAAACCATTTAGTATGAATTGGCGACAGATTAATGTAATTGTCAAGAAAAATGAATATATAAAATACATGTTATTTTGTGGTGTATGTTGTCATAAATTCTCACATTCGCTTCCGGTTAGACATGCGCACGTTCATATTTTATGCTATTTTCTTCACATCTTACGTTTCTAAAGCTTAACATAATTTGTTAGTAGACATTAAGAATTTGACTCAGACTCAGAAACCACATCAAACTGGAGCAAACTCTTCAACTAAAGTTCAAAATGTTATTTAAGATAATTAAGGAATACGATTCCCTTACCTAAAATAATCTATTAAAGATACTCTGCTGACTTTAATGAATTTTGACATGTTACTTCAGATAAAAAAAACTCTTTCTATCATTGAGTACACAAGTACACAAAAATAAAATTTGTATAAATATGTCATGTACCGTGAGGAGAATCTTTTAATGTATATTAGAAACTTGTGAGATATGATTGGTAATCGATAGAATACTTGGACGTAACCTTGGGAAAATATTGTTCATGGCATTGCTATTCATAGACATCAATTAAGCCATTGTTTTTATACATTTTTTTTTATCGAAAATGCTAAATGGATAAAATCACCCGTTGGTATGAAATGTAGACCAATTGCCAAAATATTTGATGATGATGAATTACACACTAATGCGTATTTCCCTTAATGATGCGGTTGGTGGCAGATTTATTGTATTTATGTTCTTAAATGCTCAAAGAAGATCAATTTTTTTTTTGAATAATAAACCCCGGAAAGCGTTTCCTAGCGACTACTATTCCGTTAAAATGCAATAAAATCGCGTTGATATAACAAAACAGATATAACAGATGAACGATGTTTCCTTTTTGTAACATTTGATAGCAATAATATTTTATTTAATTCAAGTTTTGATAAATGATAAATGTAATCGAGCAGACTATTTGAAGACAAAAATACATAAAATCCAGTCAAGCCAAACGCTGTGTAAACCATTGCAAAGGACCGTCCAACAAATGCAAAGACAAGAGATTCGCGCATTATATGACAGCACCCTTCAATATGCATAGGTATTGTTTAACGTTGCAACTCCCGAAATGTATTCCCTTGTCATGGGTCAGGGCGAAGTGTGTTTTTAAAGTTCCCCTCCTATTCTTTTAAAATCAATTTTAAGAGCTTCACCACAGTTCCTTTCCCTCCTTGACTAAAATACCAGTCTGACAATTATTCCTTTTAATGTAATATGTTTTTATTATAAATAAATCATACTTATACTACAGAGATAATAAATTCGCCATATGAAGTACATTTTGTCGGTGTGTCTCATAAACCAACAAAACATGCATACGAAGGACAGGCGTATTCCTGTTTTGTTTTGCATGACCTTGTACAAACTCTGCATGAAAACACCATATTTGCTGTTATGTTTTGTTCATCCTCCGAAGACAGACTGAAAACTATACATATGTATGGTTGCTATTTGATGCGGTAAGAAAATTACATGGCCGCTGTGCTATTTATTGCAAACGGGTACATATATGCTACAGATACACCTATAACATATGCATTATTTTAACATAAGTAAATGAAATTTTAAAATGCATGTGAAATAACAGCGACATTAAAATCCAAAGCATAAGTTCTGAGCAATGACTTTTCATGATTAGTGACGGCCCGCCTCCAAGAGCCGGTTAAGGTACATATGTAAAAGATGCATTGATAAACAAGTACAAACGTATATCATTGTACAAAGGAGAATGCTAAAATATTTATATTTATATAATGTTTTACTACAAAGAAAGATACAAAATTAGAAAAGAAATAAAACATAATGATGATTCTTGTTAGGTGTTCTTGCAGTAATTAAGATGCATAATAACTGGCACAATTTGTGAAATACAGGTACAATTGTATTGCAGACGAAAGCAGTCTTAGCATCTTTACTGGAGAAATATTCCAGAAATACAAACATTTTTGATTTAGGTTTAACACATGAAATGTGCAATAAATGTATAATAATTTGATAAGACAACGCCACAAATGTCTGTTTTATACAAGTTTTATATCTATATATTATAAACACTTCTTAACCCATTTTTCCTAAACCTGTTCCATTGTCTTCTAATTCAGGCTTGGTCATAAAAACTACAATAAATAAAACGAGCAATATGTTTGAGACAACAAAAGAAAATTAATGTTTCTGTGCATTCATTTAGTAATATAAAAAAAAATTCCTTGTCCGGGTCTTTTTGAGCAAAATTGTACTACCGATATAGAATTGTTTATCATGTAGGACCTAATTCCAACATATACTTTCCAACTTTAATTTTCATCATTTCAAGCATGAAATGCAAGGTGATGGAAGGGGGAGGGGGTCGCGGAGGAGGGTAGCAACTGTGTTGTACTAAATACATTTTGCATTAAGTTTCTTGGCACGCAAAGAATTAAAATTAAGTTACAGATAACAAAAATGCAAAGCTATACTGAAAAATAAGAGTCGACAAAAAGACTAATTTCATATGAAATACTGTAGTGTCGAGTTATTTTTTTCCAGGAAGCGGACTCGAGAGTAGTTCAGATAAGCTTAAAGCTTTCATCACAATCGAGCTAAAATCGAGATAAAATAAATTAGTATAAACTAAGAATCTTTTAAAATATACACCGAATTTATACATACAAAATATGAATTGATTAAGTCAACAAACAGTTCAAAACGTGTGTACTCTTCTTTCATTCACATCTACAATCTCAGCATATTACATGACGTAACGTCATTTATCCGTAAAGCGTAACGTAAAATAAAACATTGACTTGACATGCAAAAACGCCAATTCTAACACGATCCGATTCATTTTTCTATTAATCAAAGAAGGCTGAAAACAGTGAATTATTATACAACAATTCACTGTTCTGACGTCACAATTATTACGTCATAGCGTCAAACGGCATAGCGGCGCGCTGGAAAAGAAACCAATGGGAAACGGGCGAATATTTAATGAATGCCGTCAAGGATGTACTTTAAAGTCCTTGGTAACGTGTTAGAATCGAAATAATATATCTCATTTGCTTATGAATAAAATCATTGTTTGTCGTTCAGATGCGTATTATTATATCACACTATATTATTTCTTTATCATCTTTGAAATTAATGGCAACGCATGAGTAAAACCGGCAAAATTACCCCCTTAATAAAAATAACATATGCTAAAATGTTGACAAGTGAAAAAAAATCCAAATTATGTCATAGAATCAGCTTTAAGTATGCGGCTATTTTAAATCATGGACTACATCTAAAAAAGGCTAAAGGACCTATTTAGTTTGTTTTATTTCACAATACAGTATACACTACGTATCTTTTACGACTGTGAGAAGTTTTATTAAAAAAGCTCTGTCCGCTAACATGTCATCAAAATCGTGATTTTCCCGTAAAGTCCCATTACGAAACTTACTGGACACAAACATCACACTCTTTCGAATTCTGAAACTTTTAAAAATCAGCGTTTAATCTAATTTCTTAATTTTATCCGAACATCTATAGCTGCCAATATTTTACCACATTTACATGTAAGTATAAATCGGGTGTATGACGTCTGTATGGTGTATTGCAATTTAATAAAACTATGTAAAATGTCCTGTACATTATTCAATAAATGATATCCTCGTTATTATTGCATCTCATATAGGAATTCTTTAAATAATACAGCCTGTAGATATCATGGTTTAAGAGTTATACGGATTATTTTATCTGTTCTTGATTTCTGCAAATCTAATTTTTCCTTTTTATTTCATAAAAAAATATTCCGCAAAAATGGCTTTTCTTTCTTTCTCAATTTTTCTTGGTACCATAAGTGATGGCGTAATGTCTAAAGCATCAAATCGTTTACACGTTCTTTTATAGATTTTAAGTCGGAGTTTTTGACACTCGCCACGATTAAGCACGGAATTATCGACAGGAAACCATGAGCGATTAGATTTCATTTGACATTTCAAATTTGTTTATGTCAGAGATCTGAAGTTAGGAAACTGAAGCCCAATACCTACCGATGATATGCTATGATAGTTTATCTATCATGTTGTAAGACAAACTTATGGAATAGCAATTAATCTTTCTTCCGTCTTGAAATATTTAAAATATCTCGCAGTAAGTAACCTTTTCAGCAACTTCATACATTCGCTTACTGTTATCACCTGGCGATATATGCGAATATTCATTCATGGAAATACGCCGTCTGAAATACTTAATAACAATATACCAAACCGAAAACAATCTTTATATGAAAGCATTGTATGGCTCTACGACGAAACAAATTCTTCAAAATTTGTATTGTAAAATTGCAAAAGTATAATTTCATGTCGTTATAGGGAATTGAGACCATTTTTACATATCAGTGGTGACGATGACTGCAACGGCTTCTGAAAATGATCTGATTGTTCAATATTAAAACTATTCTAACACACGACAGTCAGGTTATAAGAAACCATGCACGAAATTTTGTGTCTGTATATTGAATGAATAGATAAAAGATAAAAGGATAAGAAAATAACTGATATTTTGCTGAAATTACTTTGCCGATCTTTGCAGTATTATGACATCTATACATAACCAGAACAATCTATCGTCTCAAAACAAATGATTCCGAGATTTTGCTTAGAAATACGAACGCTCGGACTCTAAAATTTTTAAAAATTGATTCCCGCGCAGCTGCGAGGACACAACTATTTCTTAAGGAATAACGCAGCACTTCGCAAATCTTGCAGTCGTTATAGAATAGGACAGCCATTTTAAACATAATGACAACGTGCTGGAATAAGGTACACAGTCTGTGTACAGACTTCAAATTTACTTTATCCTTTCATAGTATTCGCCCTTGACTTCCACGCACTTCCGCATTCGAGAAATCCTGGAGGTGAACGCTGCGAGGAAAGTCAGAAGGAATTAGTTCTGGCGAAAATGTGGGATAATTGATTTGTTCAACTTTTTCCATCTCTCAAACTTTTGAACAATGGCATTTTTTTTGAGCAGCAGCGTTTCATGGATCAACTGGAGACCGCGATGACCAGTTTTGGACGCCTTTTTGTTTGTATTTTCGATCAACAGCTTTCAGTACTTTGTCTTTTTAAAGCGTACCATTGGCTGACTTTTCTGAAGGTGTGGGAGTTGTACAACAGTATCCTTTTTAGTTGACGAGTATTCCTAAACCTAAACCTAAAATAACTATTTACTCGTTAATATACTAGTAAGGAGCTAGTTTTTTTTTTACCATAACAAACACCCACCTACCATACAGTCTTGTCATGTCGTGAGCAGCAAACAAAAACAAGTTAAATATTTCACAGAATATATCTAAGTACTAAACTTTTTTTTATGTTTCGACTTCCTTTGCAACTAGGAAATGAAAATTTATTTATCTTTACAACTGTTATCGGCTGATTTAAAATTTATGATTTATGACGTTGAAGCATTCCCGGTTTTTATTCCAGTAGGTTTCTTGCTGGTAATTAAGTACATTTGCTACAAACTAAACGAGATGATTCACAGTAAATGACGAATTAGCAGTTTCCTAAAGTACTGCGCCAAACATGCACAGATCTTTACAGCTTCAATTTCTGGCAAACATCTTTAAAACTCGGCAAGTTTGAGACTTATTATAAATACGCTTTATCAATGTGAAAGTTAGGGCTTCCCGTGTAAGAAAGAGAAGACAGAACTAATGCTACAGAAGGAGACAAGAAATAATTTTGCTCTTCACGAAAATTAGAAAATTACTCACGTTTAAAACTACTACAAACAAAGGCAAACCTCGATTTAGCTGTTAGGAGCCCTGCAAAACTTGGTTATGCATTAAGGCAAACTGTGGGTATATGGTATTGACTACTAGTATTTAAATTTAACAAATTTTATTAATTCAGTGTATTTTTATACGTTTCTTATTTGTTTTGCAATGGGAACAAAGGTTAAAGAAGACAAAATACCGTATCTTATATAACTGAGAGGGAATTATAAATAGTTTGCATAATTTGGTTCTAGTCCTAACTTTACTTAGTTAATCAAACATAACAATGTATGTTTACGTTATAATATGATCTATATTTTACAGGTAAGCAAACAGATGCTGTTACAATATTAGGATACACATGATAGACATGAAATTGTTACCATTGCGAAAGCTTTAATCATTTCCAAGTTCTTCAAACTATCTTTCAAAGTTGATGATTATTGCAACAGACGAATATTCATAGTTTTCAAATAGTTTATTTCATAAATTCAAAATTTGTTTTTTAATAAAATCAAGTCGGGCATATTTCAATATTTAAATCAACATCTGCATTAGATCGACATTTGTAAAACGGCAAGAGAGATAATCGATTCTTAGGTCATATAAAGCTTTTTTTGCATTTACTTTCCCTTTAGCATTACAAAATTGCATTTAATTTCTCACAAAATAAGATAAGTGATTGCAACAGCAAGCACAATTTCGATCTCGGTTTCATAGCAGATTAGTATCTTATTATATCTTATTAAACTCAACTTATGTTCTATCAGTACTTACCTTACAGGGTGTCCGAGAGAGCGTCTTCCCATGGCATATCAACGCGGAGAACTCAAGAAATTGTCACCAAGCACTTGCCAATGGGGTAAAGAAAGGTTCGTGCCCGATGGGTGCCTCACATGTTAACCGAGGAGTAAACAGCCAATAGGGCCAAATGTGCTGAAGAAACGCGGAAAAGATCTCAAATTTAGATTATCGCACACTGTCACCGCTTCTAACATGAGATGAGACCTCAATATTCTTTCATGAGCCACAGCGTTGCGTTGACAATAGACAGTGGCTTCGAAAAGGTGATCGTATAAATTTTGCTTATAAAGCTTTTGGGTAAAAATGTTAATTAGGTCTAGAATTAAGTTGTTTGTTTCCGCTTACCCGACCAACTCTGTCTTTTTACCACTGACCCTTAAGTTTTAATTGAAGAAACGTATTGGATGAAAATGTAGATTTATGTTAAACAAGATTATTAGTAAGTAAATCCAAAGCACGTCCCTCCGTCTGACCGTACAATTCTATACATTAAAGTCGGCCCTTAAGTAAACAGAAAAAAGCTGATGAACAGCGGCAGTACGATGGCGAAGCGCGACAGTACGATGGTGACACTACGATGGTGAAGTGCGACAGTGCATTGGCGAAGCGCGACAGTATGATGGCGAAGCGCGACAGTATGATGGTGACACAACGATGGTGAAGCGCGACAGTGCGATGGCGAAGCGCGACACTACGATGGTGAAGCGCGACAGTACGACGGACTGTCACCATCTTACTGTCGCGCTTCGCCATCGCACTGTCGTGTTGTCACCATCGTACTGTCGCGCTTCGCCATCGTACCGTCGTACCTTCGCGCTTCGCGTTCACAGGGAGCAAGCGCTGGCCCTAACGGAACACCGTATTTAACGCAAATACAACAAAAATGCGCCCAAGGACTGGTCTTCGCGGTCTTCGGTTGATCCATGACAACGCTGCGGCTCACAAAGTACCATCATTAAACTGTTTCTGAGAGATGAAAAAGTGGTACAAATCAATAATCCTGCTTATTTACCAGATCTAAGTCCTTGTGACGTTTTCCTCTTTTCAAGACCGAAAAAGATGCTGGCTTGGTGCAAAGATTTAAGCAAACATTTAAAGCATTTGAGAGTGGTATTTTTCAGTTATTTAAGACCATACCAAGGGGAGACTACTCTGTAGCGTTCACCTCCTGGATTTCTCAACTGCTGAAACGAGCCGAAGTCAAGGGCAAATACTTTGAAGGGATAAACTAAAACTTTAAGTATGTACACAGTCTGTGTAGCATATTGCAAGGTTAGCAAGACGAAATTTAGAGTTTTGAGTTAATATGAACCTGGCACTTATTACTTCTGCATTTCTAATTGTATAACAACAATAAACAGGAAAGAAATTAAGACAATAAAGATGCACAACCTGGTAATATATCAGTATATAATACTACCACTTACTTTTCAACGGGCCATTGCTATTTTAGTTACTGATATTGAAATGTTGATAATTCTATCTTTTGAAATGCCATTATAAATAGATAAACCGTCGATTGTTCTTGAGCTAAAATAAAAAAAACTTTTTGTTTTGAAGAAATATATGAATGATATTCACTTATGTCAAAATATACTTTCAAAACGCAACACTTACTAGGAAAGGAAAAGTATAATTTGTAGTGCAAAAAATTCCATCATTAATCTACATTTATAGTATTTTTTGACTGTAAATGTTTGATTTATTAATTTCACATTTATTCGGGCAAAACAAACCGTGTAATTGTAATTGTCCCCTCTAAAATCCCCCAGAAGCAAGGGATAATGCATCCGAAACCACATACTGGCTATAAAAAGTGACTGACATATTTTTGTAAACGTTAGCTTATTACAGTACATCGTGTTACGTATTTTAATGATTATACTGAATCAACGGTGGCAAACATCAGGAGGGTGTAATATTCCTTCCCTTGAAGAAGGTTTTTATTATGCAACAGTTTTTTTAGTTCTAGACATGTTAGAAATATTTTGATTCGACTCTGACTGTATTGAATTTATTTTGAAAATAATGTATAAAACATTTTAATATTTCCTTTGCTTTTGTTACAAAACAATATCCAACGCGCTGATTGGCTGATCATATTCAACGTCGAATTCAGTTTTAAAGTGGATAAGACGTGATACTTTCACTTTTTAGGACAGGGCCTTAAGTTAACCATGCTATTCTTTCTTCGTTACTGATCCGACTTTAAATTGTTGTTTATGTAATTAACATAGTTTACACAAAAACGAAATAAATAGTCACCTACTTTCAATTTCGAATCCTTAGGTTTACCTCTACGTATGAACATAGATCTGAGTCACGTGACATGTAGCTTAATCTTCACTGGAAGCGAAACGCACATCAACATACGCGCTTTAACAATTTTGTCAGTTTTTGGCGTGTAACCTCCATCCATCCCCATCAGCAATGCCCTGCTGGTTTCTTCCGGTTGGTCTGCGCTTTCCGCGGGGCATTCGGGTATTCATTAATAGCCTCGTCCCCAAGAAAGATTGCAGCAGACTGGCTCGATTACACCAGACTAATACTTCAATTTATGCTACCTGCAATAAAATTTAGCATATTGTTCTAGTCATGGTGTATCAAGCCAGTTTTGCCAAATAAATTAGTTAGAATTATTCGAGTTTTGGTTATTCCTCGCCTGCTTATGTAGTTTGAGTATAAATAGCCATTAGATTAATATTTCATTACATAACGTCAGAAATAACTTTCTTTGTTTCAGACCTCAGGTATTTACCAGAAACTTAATTTTAGAGCGGGCAATAGCACAAATTATTGACCAGCGACTTATATAAATAAAGATGTAATAATGATATAAGTAATGCACATCAAAATAAATCTACTTCAAAATAAACCCTTACAGATTAGAGTGCACCATGCGTTAACAATTTCCGTTTATGTGTGCAACATTCAGAATGAGCTGTTTCTATTTTTAGTATCGACATTATTAACTATCGAATGCGTTGTTTTCCTGTTTGTAAAGATTAAATATATATCAAAGGAGATTTTATTAAAACAAAATGGCTTCTTTAGATACATCTGAAAGGACACCCCTAGTAGTGAAACGGTCTCAGTCTGTGACATCTACATTCTTCGGATATGTAAGTATACAATTCATAATTTCATCACTGATTTAGTAGTTATATGATAATTTTCAATTAAAGAGTGTAGAAAATTATTTTGCAACTTAACTTCTCTCGCGCTGTGTCTGTGGTGTCTACCTAAGTGAAAGCGTAGTGTGCGGTAAAATTCGGCACTGATTAGGACTCAGAAACAGGGTTTGGCATTCTAGTTTAAAGTTCCATAATGGTTGTATTTTATGAAAGTAGATAAAAAACGCTACTTTCAATATTACACGTGAATATATGAAGTCAGGGTCTTAAGGGGAGATAATCAAAACAGTGCATTTTATAGTACTTTCTTTTATGTTAATCATATAGTCAAACCTATGAAAAATACACGAGAAAACAATTATCAAACATTAGATTTAACAAGAAAATAATATATTTTATGTTCATAACAAAAGATGTGGCTGCCACGTTTTAATCAGAGCCATTATGACCCTTTAATTAAGCTGATGTCTTTCATCATAATAAAAGTTTTAATTATTAATTAACTATTTACCTGCTGTTGGAATTATTATATTATGCTGAATTCAAGTTAGTACAACATTTTATACATTAAATTCTGATTCATGAGTGTAATAGAACTTTGTTATTATATTTACTTCTTATAGTACATGAGCCATAGGGTTGATTGGTACCATCTCGGGGGATTAATTCTCATAGTGATTTTTGGAAAGGTATACAACCCTGGAGTAAGATAATACATGATAGCAATGTATCGACGGTAGCTTTTGGTGTGATTTCATCCTGTTATATGCCTACACTTAGATACAAGTTCAGGTGAGCTATATATATGCCCCCATGAGTGGTGGGGGCATATAGATTTGGTCTTGTCCGTGCATCCGTGCGTCCGTGCGTCCGTCCGTGCGTCCGTCCGTCCGTCCGTCCGAAGTTCGTGACGCGCCTAGCTCGAAAAGTATTTGATATAAATTGATGAAACCTTGCAAGAGTCTTTATCATGATATGAACTTGCGCACCTCCTATTTTTCGTCTGGCTCCGCCCCCTATTTTCAGAGTTATGGCTCCTGAAATAGTCAAAAATGCACATTTTTACCTTGTGACACGCCTAGCTCAAAAAGTATTTGATATAGATTTATGAAACCTTTCATGAGTCTTAATCATGATATGAACTTACACACCTTCTATTTTTCATCTGGCTCCACGTCCTATTTTCTGAGTTATGGCCCCTGAAATAGTCAAAAATGCACATTTTCACCTTGTGACACGCCTAGCTCAAAAAATATTTGATATGGATTCATGAAACCTTGCACGAGTCTTAACCATGATATGAACTTGAGCACCTCCTATTTTTCATCTGGCTCCGCCCCCTATTTTCAAAGTTATGGCCCCTGAAATAGTCAAAAATGCACATTTTCACCTTGTGACATGCCTAGCTCAAAAAATATTTGATATATATTCATGAAACCTTGCATGAGTCTTAATCATGATATGAACTTGCGCACCTCCTAATTTTCATCTGGCTCCACCCCCTATTTTCAGAGTTATGGCCCCTGAAATAGTCAAAAATGCACATTTTCACCTTGTGATACGCCTAGCTCAAAAGTATTTGATAAAGATTCACGAAACTTTGCATGAGTCTTAATCATGATATGAACTTGCACACCTCCTATTTTTCATCTGGCTCCACCTCCTATTTTCAGAATTATGGCCCCTGAAATAGTCAAAAATGCACATTTTCACCTTGTGACACGCCTAGCTAAAAAATATTTGATATGGATTCATGAAACCTTGCATGAGTCTTAATCATGATATGAACTTGCGCACCTCCTATTTTTCATCTGGCTCCGCCCCCTATTTTCAGAGTTATGGCTCCTGAAATAGTCAAAAATGCACATTTTTACCTTGTGATACGCCTAGCTCAAAAGTATTTGATATAGATTCATGAAACCTTGCATGAGTCTTAATCATGATATGAACTTGCGCACATTCTATTTTTCATCTGGCTCCAGCCCCTATTTTCAGAGTTATGGCCCCTGAAATAGTCAAAAATGCACATTTTCACCTTGTGACATGCCTAGCTCAAAAATATTTGATATAGATTCATGAAACCTTGCATGAGTCTTAATCATGATATGAACTTGAGCACCTCCTATTTTTCATCTGGCTCTGCCTCCTACTTTCAGAGTTATGGCCCCTGAAATGGTCAAAAATGCACATTTTCACCTTGTGACATGACTAGCTCAAAAAGTATTTGATATAGATTCATGAAACCTTGCATGAGTTTTAATCATGATATGAACATGCGCACCTCCTATTTTTTTTGTTGGGTCCACACCCTATTTTTAGAGTTATGGCCCCTGAAATAGTCAGAAATGTACATTTTCACCTTGTGACACACCTAGCTCAAAAAGTAATAATATAAATGGTTGAAAACTTGCATAAGTCTTTATCATGATATAAACTTTCACACTTCTAATTTTTTGGCTGCCTCCACCCCCTTTTTTATAGTTATGGCCCCTGAAATAGTAAACAAAATGCACTTTTTCACCTAATTATGTGCCTAGCTCAAAAAGTATATGATGTAAATTCAGGAAACCTTGCTGGAGTCTTTATCGTGATGTGACCTTGCACACTTGGCATTCTTCTTGAGAATCTTAGCTCTTATTACAGAGTTATGGCCCTTGAAATAGACAAAATAGTGGATTTTTTGTTTGTGATGCTCATAGCTCAAAAGTAATGAATCCTTTGCATAAAATGTTTGTTGAGCCTTTACCCCATTAAGACTGCAAACATTTGAATTATTGCCCCTTATTTGTGACAAATGTACCAGTGGGGGGCACACCCTGTGTCCTACAGACACATTCTAGTTATTCCTACATAAATGCCGTTTGATTGTTAGGGCTTTTGTAATTTACGGGACATTTAATATGTTTCCTAAAAACATTTAAGACGATGAAATAGTGTTACACAATGATTTAGAAAAAGTGTATTCTGTAGTTTATTAACAGTCCTATTTAACCATGAATTGAATGTGCTTTAAAACAAGATTTCTTTCACGTACACGTTAACATCTAAATTAGTGTAATTTACGTAAAACTGATTTTATTACCAACATTATAGATATTCTACTCGTACTTATAACCCAATAACCAAGATGTTATGATTCTTCAATACAATTGAAAGTACAGACTGAATAGTGTTTCTTATAACTATTTTTTCTGCGGTGGAAGGAACTTTTCCATGATGTAATCTCCGTATAAGTTTATATGTTACCAAAATGTTACAAAACTGAAATTTCTAAAGTGAAGAAAATATGCCCTACACAGATCAGGAAAAAAATATAACATTTTATAATAACTATACATAATTTGTATTGTTGAACTAGATATTTACTAGAATGCAGTGAATCACCATTTCATTTCAATAGTTGTGCGAATTTTACGTTACAATAATACGTGTTACCGAAATCAGTACAAATCAGTTATAAAATTAATGTTCAAGAACATAATTTTACATTTATATATTGTAATACGTTTTAGAATTAGATTTTAAACAAATAGAAAACAAATAGATACTCATTGAAACACCATGGCTTCATAGGGACACTATCATTCCCAGTTTAAATGTTAGAAATCTTCTGACACTTACTTATTAACAGATGACACATATATTCAACCATAATTATTTGACCTTCAGCCGATGTTTATGTAAACAAGTAAAGGAACTTGCTGACAATCCAAGCCTTGAAAATCTGTTGAAAGTCAAACAGCGTTCAAAGAGTACTTTCAAAAGTACCAACACTTCAAAAGTGTCAGAGAGAGACATCACGGAAAAGGGCACACTTCTATATATCCTTTATTGATATCATTCATTATATACTGGCATAATAGAGGCCACAAATGTCAACGACCTGGATGTGCATATAGGAATCTAGCACAAGTTGTGCCCACTATCATTTGCGTCCAATCATCTGAACGATGGAATGTATCTACCTGCTTATCCGTTAGTTTATACTAATTTGTTTTAGCTCGATTGTAATGAAAGCTTCAAGCCTGTTGGTATCACTGTCAAGTCCGCTTCCTGGAAAACCAGTACTGGTGTCAGTAGAAAAGTCATGGTTGTGACCCCAGTGGGGCTCGAACCCACGACTCCTGGATTGAGCCGACACCTTATCCACTAGACCACCGCTCCCCTATCTTTTCCTTATGATGAATTTTGAAGTAATCCACCCTTGTGCAGAAAAGCTTTTGAGGGATCATGGCTTCAGTGTGTTTGGGTCAGCCGTACCAGCATCTCAGAATGCTGTAAAACTTACTATAGAACAGACTATCAACCTTCATGCCAAGAAAAAGAAAAGCATCATAAGTTTCAGCAGAAAATGTTCTTCATTCTACAGGTGTTGTTTGACACAGCACATGCGAACTAAATATATTGAAGCTTCACAACTGAAAGCAGACATGACTTTAGAAGACAAATCCACACACAAAGAAGTGGAACCTGCGCAGATCAAAGTCGATTATGCGGATGTAAAAAAGTGATGACAGTTGTAGAAAAATTTATGTTTCCATTCAAAGCTGAAAGAAATGTGTCTGGACTATTCGTGATATTAGTTGTTGAACGCGCATGATGTAGACATAGAATTTCCTGTGTCCTTGGCAAACTACGGAAACAAAGACAGACAAAGCCAAACTATTATACTACGTCGAAGGAAATATCGGGCTGCAACAATCATACCATTCTATTGAAAATGTATCTCACATCATTGATGGCGATCGTTTCATAGTAGATTTCGTTGCAGATACATACTTTTCCAAAACAATCTAGTCTGTCGAAAAAAAAACGACGTTGAACTGCACCAACACTTCTGTTTTCTGATCAAAAATACCAAAATATCCGCAGAATTGGAAATATTTCATGAGCAATGATGACAACAAAACTCAATTATGTTCAGACAGCTTAACAGATGGGACGTCAACATGTGTGCTCCGACGACGTTTTGGAGAACGGAAAGTCATTTGTATTTGCAGTTAATGGTCATCCAAAATATCGGAACATCAACAAGGTTAAGTACGAAATGTTTGTCAAGAAGAACGGCAACCAAGACGGCGTTCTTGATAGTTCCGACGGCATAGACATGACCCTGTTGCCACCATATCAAACCAGTCAGCTATCAGTTTCTTATTCATTTATTTTTATTAATCTACAAAAATTTTATTATACATTTTTGCGTAGCTATTGTAAAAAAATAGGAAAACTTTATTATAGTAGACTCAAATTTGATACAATCCCTTATTGTTTTTCTACATTAAATTAATACTTTTGAAGTTTTATTCATATAAAATTAAACGACCTTGATCTTTTCTTTAAGGTGTATATTTGGTTACATGTCCATGAGAATAGCCTTTATTTTCCTGGTGTTGATAAAAATTGCTTGGACTTTGATGACGAACAACAGTTAGTGTACAACTTGAGTGACAAAAAGATTGTTCCTGATAAACTTGTTGACATATTGTGCAACACTGACATAAACGAAACCAGTGAAACTGATGAAGATTATGAGCTAACCAATATTGACGATATCTTATAAGATTCAGACAGTGATGAAGAGTCATAACTAAGAATGTTCTAGTATGTTGAATACATAGCAAATGTGGTTTATTGAAAACAAAGAATAACCTTGACATGATATACAAAGATAATGACTGAAAATTATAACAGCAGCATATTACCGATTACGGTAACATATTGTAACATAAATTACACTTTTCCATTCAATTAATTAACATGACATTTGATATCTAATTGTAGAATGATTTTATTGATTAGTTAAAATGTTTCGTTTCCAAACAAAGTACTAAATAACAACCACTTTATCATGTTTATATGAAATATTATGAACATCTTGATTTTATGGTAACGTATTTTACTGTATAAAAGTACCATCTGGTATTATTCAGCATAATGTTTACTGTTTAAGCATAAGAACATTGATACAAAAGTAGGCATGAGTATGCACCTTTTAGACAGATCAGATAGTAAAACATCATGTTTAAACAACATATTTTGTATTTTGCGTCTACACGTGTATTGTCACGTAAATTAAATAACAACAAGGTGACTTTGATATTAAAAACTAATGACCTGTGAATAACTGTCTAATTGTAGATTTAACATATCAAAACTAGTTCAGAAATTGCTTTGATTTAACGATGTTCATACTTTTCTGTTCGATGTCATTTATAGAAGTATTAATTAATTTCAAACAAGCAGGTAACGCACATTAATAGACCGTAAATTACAAGCGCCCCAACAGCCAATGGCAGACAACTTGATTTTGTGATCTGTAGAATTCTACTGCCTTATACTGTATGTATTTAAACATGTCATATTAGTTCAAGAACGAGCAAAATACCTTTCTAACTGCATATTATGAAAAACAATATTTGTGTTCTTTAATTATGTTTAAACACTGGTCTATGTGTGTCTGTAATTGCTAAAGAGGCAATAGTTCAACAACAGTTCTATAAAATACATAAACTGATCTGTTTGTCTATCCATTTCCAAGCAAATACAGTCAAAAATAAGAGAGAACCATTAGTTTAAAATAGAAAGTCTTCTTATGTAGAACAGAAGTTTGATGAAAGTCTAATTTGGGATGGGGTTACTGCACTGCTAATAACTCACAAAAAGCTACCACCACTGCAATGCTATCACATAGTTTCTGAATTGTCAGATGTTTACCTATCCAAAAATAGCATTGAGCTTTAATCTTCTCGGATGGTACCGCTGGCCAAAATTACTGGGTCTGGCTCATCGACTATTAAAGGCGTACGCTAGAATTCCCTATATATGAGATGGGCGGAATTTTTCAAAATAACAGAATTTCTTCAAACTTTTGATATTGAAGGACAATCATCTAAAGAACAAAAATATACAATAATAAATCATAGGTCACTGGTATTGAAACAGAGTTATCTGCCCTTTAAAACGTCATTGAAGAAAATTTTGCCTTTATACCTCATAGTGTGAACTTGAAATAAACTAAAAGTTATTTTTGATTTTGATATTATATGGACTCGCTTATTTGATTTTTTTTAAAACATTGTTCTAAATTAGCGCAAATTGAAAGAAAAAAAATAAAGAAAAAACAATCAGTTAATCAGGGAAAATATATCTATAGAAGAGAGCATAAGAGGCGTAAGTGCTTAAAAATAGATAAACACATAGACTTATTTCGTTATCTCCCTTAGATATGCAAAGACACAAGCGATCAATAATTGTGCAATTTTAGCAGAAGCATCTTTAAACGAGACTATGTATTGTAAAACACTTCATTAGAATGCACGGTCATCAGTTTATAACAGAAGTTTAAGAACAAATTAATTTGTATAAAATATGAATACAGTAAAACCTGTACTAAGCAGCCAGCAAATTGATACAGCTAGACTACTTAACACCTGCAGTCACACATATGGCGCCGATAGCTACGTCTGGATACGGATAGAAACGTTGTAATCCGTATCGATCCGTACCTGAGCAGTACGAATTGATACGGATTACAACTTAAGGTACGGCTCGATACGGATTATTACGTTTCTATCCGTATCTAGACGTAGCTATCCGCGCCGTATGAGTGACTGGGGTATAAGACAAATTAAAATTGAAACGAAAAGTCAAGTTGAGAAGTTAAATGACTGGCTGCCTTAGACAAGTGGCTTATTGTCACATTATTTTATGCTGTGTCTAAGGACTCAACAATTAAACAACTACAGAATATCGATGTAATAAATAAAATAAGGAAACGAATTGTCACATTCATAATTTTTAAATCTAAAACTAAATAATCGAACAACATTAACATTCATGGCTCAGTAAGTAAAGTTTTTTTTGTATTTAACCCCTGTCACACATACGGCGCGGATAGCTAGGTCTAGCCACGGATAGAAACGTAATAGTCCGTGTCGATCCGAACCTGAGCCGTACCTCCAAGTAGTAATCCGTATCAATCCGTACCAACACTTGGTCAAAACGTATTCAAGACTTATTTCAAACTTGCAAGTTTCTCCTTCTTTTGAACATGCACACGAGTTTTACCCCAGTCACACATACGGCGCGGATAGCTACGTCTAGCTACGGATAGAAACGTAGTAGTCCGTATCGATCCGTACCTGAGCCGTGCGGATTGGTACGGATTGATACGGATTACTACTTTAAGGTACGGATCGATACGGATTACTACGTTTCTATCCGTGGCCAGACGTAGCTATCCGCGCCGTATGTGTGACTGGGGTATTTAAGCGGTCCGTAGCCATTTGAGCGTGACATTAGTCCAACTTGGTTGAAACTTATTCATCCGTAGTTGAACGTACAACTTAAACGTTCCTTGCCGTAGCTTAACGTAGTTATGCGAGGCTGTCCGTACTTATGCGTAGTTCAACGTAGTTCACCGCAGACCCGTCCACGCGCTGTGCAAGTTGCCAGGCGCAGTAAAACGTAGTTCAACGTAGTACGCCGTACCTATCCGCACTTGTTTGAGTTCGCGTCCGGTATTTTTCTTTTTCCCCGTTTCTCACAATTTTTCCCGTATTAAGACGAACTGCTCCATACTTATTCGTATGTCTGCATCCCCCCTCCCCCCCCCCCCCCCCCCACACACACACACACACCACCACGACCATACTAATGCGTAGTTCAACGTAGTTCACCGCAGACCCGTTCACGCGCTGTGCAAGTTGCCAGGCGCAGTAAAACGTAGTTCAACGTAGTACGCCGTACCTATCCGTACCTGTTTGTGTTCGCGTCCGGTATTTTCCTTTTTCCCCGTTTCTCACCATTTTTCCCGTATTAAGACCATACATAATTCGGAAACAAATATGTTAAGGCATATCAAAATTATGCATATGATTTCAATATGACGATAAATATCTATGCATTCTAAAAAAAATCATTATTTGAATCTACTTTGTCCACGAGTTAGATGTTTAAAATAACGGGTTTCCCTGTAGATTTTTTACGATATTAGATAAAGGTTTAATATTCCATCCCCTGTTCAACCATTTTAGCTTCCTTCTAGTCGCATTATTTTCCGCATTATTCAAGTAAAAACATACCAAATAGACTTTCATGTTGACGTCACAGGACAAATGACGTCATGAAGTATGTACATGAATATTGCTGATTAATAATAATCAGCAATATAGCATTATTTTTAATATCGTTAGCTTTATATAAAGAAAGTAAAACATTTAGTTATATAACAACATTAATATTCCCTGTATATCTCAGTTCAAACATGCCCGTCCTAAATTAATAATTGAGCACAAATGTACAAGTATTTGTATATTCTCAATAATTAGAAAAGGTACATTATACAGCAGACGCAAAAATAATTACATATTACATCAAATCCACTTGTTGATATTAAAAAAACAACAACAACAAAAACGGATTATAACATTTGCAATATATTATAAGATTCTTTCACTGGTTGTAGGTGCAGATGGGAATATCCGGCCTCGAGGGTAACTGTTTAGGCGGTAACGAGGCTCCCTGCCGAGTTACCGCCTAAACAGTTACTCGAGAGCCGGATATTTCCATCTGCACCTATAACCAGTGACAGAATCTTTTCCTTGCATACCGATTTCAAGAAATAATAATAAAGATAAAATCAATCGAACGGCTTTCTTTTTAGAACTATTTCTTATAGCAGTGTATTTAAACAAAGCGCGGGAAACCAACGTCCGTAAACAAGAAAGACGTCATGACGTTTCAAAACAAATAATGTTTAGTTCCGGTTTTGTTTTATCAGTTGCAGCGTAATGTTATGAATTTTTGAACTAATAACGTGATTTGAATCGAGAAATGTACTATCAGGAACCAATAGGAACTGTCAAGGTATTGAATTTTTATTCCGTTTTTTAAATAAAATATAAATTACTACATAAATCTTCTACATATATGTAGTTCGTAATACGTCATTTACAGCACGAGAGTCATCTTACACCCCGGGGTGTAAGATGGATTTTTCTAGCACCGGTAAAAATACCGGAAATCCCCGTCTGGTATGCAAGAAATGCCATTATGTTTCTTTACAACATTTAATGTACTGCAACTATTTTAGGTTATCATACTATAATATGAAACGTATCTTTAGAATGATTTGAGCTAGGTTTTTCACATAATGTTATTTCAAATTGTAAACGTTGAAATGTTCATCAGTTCCGACCAGTAACCTGGAGTCATATCATTTATTGTTATGAAAACTAGTATTTTTTTTTCACCAGCCAAGTTAAATGCTAAAGAAAGCTAAGCAGATATTAATATTAAACGTTTCTATATTATAATATTAGCTGTTATTATAAACTCTACATTTAAAGTTGTGGTTAATATTAGGATTTATCGACTAAGAAAGTGACATCGACCTCGGGTTACGCCCGCGGTCAATGTCATTTTTCCTAGGTCGACAAATTTTTAAATCGACCTCACTAAAAGGCAATAATTGTATGTTATGACTTCAGTCAATTTCGTTTTCCTTTTGTTTTTCATACTCAGTGCCAAATCCGTTTGACAGGATGGAGAAATGGCATTTTACTTGTATCGTCAGTT
Source organism: Mercenaria mercenaria (assembly GCF_021730395.1). NCBI lineage: Eukaryota > Metazoa > Mollusca > Bivalvia > Venerida > Veneridae > Mercenaria > Mercenaria mercenaria. Next base: position 25,297,520 of record NC_069364.1, on the reverse strand, counting down.
TTAGCACTTGCAGCGGCGATTGTGCTCACTGTTTTAAGAATGAAAGAACTACATCCAGACGATGCTAAATTCACCTTTGCAATACTTATTTTAGTTAATGCAGGTATGTTTTATAGATATCACACTTGCATTTAAGATACTTCTAATGTTTTATGCTTGTCATTAACTTTTATGCTCTTAGAATATTGTTTAAATACATTGTTTTATTTGTGATTAATTTCTGTATTTTCTAGCGTTTCTCTATTACACATACATGTAATAAAATCATACTATTTCTGAGAAGCATTTTCTTTTCTGGACTATATATATATATATTCATCATTTTTCCAGTCAAGGGAAGCGGACTAGGCCTTTTTCCATTTATTATAAAATATGCACATGTATCTCCTATGTATTTTTATAAACGGTACTAATCCATGAAATCACCGTATATATTGCCGAACAAAAACGTAGCAATGTCTAAAGTATAATATCAAAGCTGCCTTCTTCAAAACTAATCTATGTAAAGTAACGTCATGTATAGTGTAAAGTATATGACATCACTTTTCACATACAGAACTATGTTTTTATTTATGACGCGAGTGAATGTGTGAGTAACTTGTCATTTCAATGACACATGAGCATTAAATTGTACTTTTCTTTTGTTAGATGCTTATTGTACACAATACGACGGTCATTCAATAAATCATGCAATTGTCTTAGTATCTAGAAGGTACTTCGTTTTTAACATATTTGCCTTTGAGAAATATGAGCAAAATTCGTGGATTATTATTTATTATATATGTTAAGTCAGTTGACGTACAGTATATTATGCTGTTGTATTGTAATAATAAAAAAATACTAATTATAATACTCATTATAATAATTATGATAAATATAATATTTTAACAGCGTTCTGCATCATTTTTGTGTTCCTTGGAGTTTTCTTTCATCGAATCCCTGAACTTCTTGTCATCATCGTGGCGTTTCTTGCGACAGGAATAATACTCATTATTGATGCAGTTCAGACTACGAACAGAAACACTTATTTCTGGGTATATATCTTTTATAAAATAGTAAATAATAAAATCTATAAATAGATCCTTTGAAAGCATAGAATGCATCCAAGCAAAATAATAGCAGGCTCGGTTTGACTGAGAGGTAATGGAAAGTGCAACACCACTCACGCCCACTAGCACCGGCTTAAGCGGACGTCTATGACATAAATATTGAATGGACTCCATGATCCCAAAGGACCAGAAATATAACAACACTGAATCTAGTACCTTCTATTAAAGTGATGCATTCCAGTTGGTTGTGGGTGTTTATTGACTGTAAATGCAGGTAAATGTGTCTTAGAACTAACAAAGAAAATTGGAGAAACATCACTTACATAAGAACAAGCAAATTTAGTGAGTGTATATCCCCCGCTAAATAGGTTGTTTTGTGTAAGAGGGGACTATATTTTGAAAGATATTTAATTCCCAGATATACAAAATATATAATAGAACTGTTTCATTGTTTGTTGGTTAGTATTTTTTACAAAATCAAGGGGAGAACTCTACCCTACAGTGATCTATATTTGTATTAATTTCTATGAAGATCCATCAATGGGTGACTTTGTTTTGTAGCAATTTATGAAGTTTAAAACAATTCAAGGCCAATAACTCTGAAGTAACTGAAGAGATCCTGATGGAAGAAGATGTGCATGCACAACCATCCTGTAGTGATTTATATTTGTTTTTTAAGCAGATCCATCAATATATAACATTGTTATATGGGAATTAACGAATTGTGAAACAATTAAAAGGCAATAACCCTGGATAATGAAGTGGTCTTTATGAAAGATGCACGTGTACCACCGCTCTACAGTGATCAACATTTGTAAAATTTCATGACGATTCATCGATAGTTTACTTAGATACAGTCAAAATTCCTATTTGTTTCGAGGGGAAAATTCTGCTTTAACTTGGTCAAGGGAGACAATGTTAGATATAAGCGAAGATCATGTGCTAACTAAGAATCGTGTGATGTTTGGGGATTCTAGCTAAAAACTTTTTGAACTATAAGTATTTTCAATATTTTTTCCAATCAATGGGAAAACTCTGCTTTTACAAGGCCAAGGGAAAATAATACTATATGTGAGCAAAGGTCATGTGCTTATCAATAATTATGTGAGGTTTTGTGATTCAAGCTAAAATATATTTTGAATTGTCAGCATCTTTAATTTCGGACGAACAGCCGGGCAAACAAGGCGAAAAGGGTATCAATCCACCTTCGGCTGGGGATAGTTGAAACTGAGGTCTTGATTTTAGTCTTGTTGACTTTAGTCTTGTTGAATGAACAAGAGAATTATTATATTTTCATTGATATTTTGTGCATTCAACCTTTCGGCCTTTTCAGTCCTAAAACTTGTCATTTTCGGTAGATAAACTGGAATTAATATGTTTTAGGTAAGGCTAGGTTGCTTCATTGCCTCTTTCCTTGTGGTTGTACCAGTGTCCTTCTGTACTCTTTGGCATAATTATGATCGTCGTGAGGAGCTTCCATTCTATATGGGGCATGGACGGGAAGATCAACAAAGAAAAGTCTTCTGGGACAACTTTTTCAGGAGTGTGCTTAACTTTGATCTCCAAATATCGGTGAGATTGTTATTATTTTAATAACAGAGTGTTTAGAGACCAGCCTCAAACTGGGCGATTCTGTGCTCAGTTTTTAAATTTATAGAGACGCTTGTACATGCGTTTATGACTAAAGGAATAGTTGTTTTTGTAAACTTATGTTGTGTTTAACATCACACCGACACAAATATTGGTCATATGGCGACTTTTCAGCTCTTCCCCGACTTTATAGGGATAATAAACATTTTAACTCACCTGAGCATGAAAAGCTCATGGTGGGCTATTGTGATCACGCTGTGCCCGTCGTCCTTAGTGTGTCCGTCCGTCGTCTATAATTTCTTCAAACGACATCTTCTCCCAAACCACTGAATGGGTTTTGATGGAACTTGGCCTGCATGTTTTTTATGTGATACAAACGTGCATCGTCGCTATTCATGCATAAAAACATGACACGAAAATTAAGTGTATTGTTTTTATATGTGATGACTATGATTCTGATACAATGTTTTATTACCATTATGTTGTTCTAGGGGCCTCCGTGGCCGAGTGGTTAGGGTCGCTGTCTTCGAATCACGTGTCCCTCACCGATGTGGGTTCGAGCCTCACTCGGGTCGTTGAATTATCATGTGAGGAAGCCATCGAAGGTCGGTGGTTCTACCGAGGTGCCCGCCCGTGATGAAATAATGCACGAAAGGGCACCTGGGGTATTCCTCCACAATCAAAGCTTAAAAGTCGCTATATGACCTATAATTGTGTTGGTGTGACGTTAAACCCAACAAAAAAAATATGTTGTTCTTAGAAAATGTCAACATGTTTTTAATCTCCATAACCGGGACTCACAAATCAACAACACTTCCAAGGTATTAATTCGAGATTAAAAAAAAAATATTGTTTTTGCAAAGGTGACATTTCCTCTAGTTTTGCATATTACTTAAACATTCGGTAAACAGGAACAAAACTTCAAGAGTAATAATTTAAAATTCAAGTTATTTTTAGTACGAACAGCTATTTCAAATACAGATGTGTACAAACGTATTGACAAGCATTAAAGATTTATATGAATTATATGAGAAATTAAATAAAAACATACCGCTTAATACTTCCGAAAATCGTTGATATATTTCCTGAATTCAAACAATCGCACAAGTTACACGCGATTCAATATATTCACGGTTATCGACAATCAATGAAACGCCGCCGAGGTCAAAAGGGAGTAAACAGAGGGAGGAGCAAGTAAAAACTCTGTCGGCCGTAGAGCGTTAGGGGTTGGTAACTGACACTGCAAAATATACTGTAGATTAGATTGCATCTTTTATGCTACTGAAAGAGATTATTATGGAAGAAACAAGACACACAAACCAGATTTCCGTCAGCACAGGAATAAATATTCGTCTGTGGCAAAGCATTTCAAAACTAAAAATAATGTACACATGAATCGCCTTGTGAAATAAGTTAATACATGGCGGATTAAATGATAAAAATAGTTTATATGTAGAAGAAAGATATGTATATTTTTTGTGTCATTAGTTTCAGTTAATTAGAATATAGAAGGCAGGTGCTATGCTCTAAATGTTTTGTTAAAATATCAAAATTAATTTACAGGTAAATAATAGAAAATGGAATATTCTTTCTCATCTATATCTTTCAAATGTCTGTCATGCTTTTAACTTTGTATTATTCGTTTACAGAACAAGTTCACAAAAGATGAAAGCAACATGTAACTCTTTTTATTAAATGATATATTTCAACACTTGTCCTCAGATTTTAATTCCTTTAATTTGATTTTAAAATTTCATAGTATTATTTAAACTTCCGCATTGCGTGAATCATTTGTGCCTAGAACAAATAAATCGGTCATATAGGACATAATTTTATGCAAATCATCTTTTTTACCAGATTGTTTTCAAATCTTTCCAAATTTTTCGAAGGAGGCAAATTATAATCTTTGCACTAAACCTTGAATCATCATCGAAAATAACATGCTGCTCGTATTCTGTTATGCTAAGAAATATAGTACCAATCGCTCATTAGGTTAAGCATTTTATCCATGACATTAAACCCATTTTGGCGAAAGAAATTTTCTGCATGTCGTATCATCATGGTAAACGTGCTTTGTAAGTAATTTGGAGTTTAAAGAAATAATTGAGTGGACATAAACATCATTCCTTTGATCTTTTATGTTATGTTATGTGCTTGAAGTTAAATCAAAGTGAATTATGGTACATCCACAGGAAAATAATACCTTTATGAATTCAAAATTATATTTTTTCCTATTTCATTTACATAACATTTACTTAATAACTGTTATATTTTTGTCTATATATTGTTTTAAAGCTTACTATGGTACCCATAGTATGGCCAGAGGGGATTCATTTCAACCAATATGACCGATATTTCATCATACCAACCGCTATCGCCAGTGTCGTTATGTTCACGGCTGGGCATATTTTAGTAAGTTTTGCTTTAACCAATTGACTGGGAAAGACAATTTGTAGTTATGATCTACAATTGAATCCTTACTATAAAGTTACTGAACATTAGACTGTATCGCAAATGAATATGATTAAAACACCAATAAAAAAATAACGTTTCTGCTGTGAGCGGTAATATAGGTGCATTTGTGATGTGTGATGAATTATTTTATTATCATAATTATGATATCAAATACTATCGACAGGTAAGCCACACCTAAGAGGGAACGTTCTAGCTTTTCGGTAGTTTGTTGTAATTTAAATTAGAGCGACTGTTTTTACAGAATTAACTTACCAACGCTTACGTTTTTTTTTACTTTAAAATATATACAAATGACTAATCTTCCTAGTAGTCTACTCCAATATAACTAAATATAGATATACTGACACCATTTTATGAATAAGTAACGTACTGCTTTGAAAATGATATTCATTGCAGGTATGGCGGAAAGAAAAGCTCATGAAACCTTGTAGAATGTCGATATATTGTATTTATAGTGTGTGCTGGTTTGTGATCCTTCTATACGCTATTTTTCTGATGTATGAGGTTAGTACATTATTTTGTGTACTTTGTTAACAAGACAGTTTTATGCAGAAAAATACAGTTTTTTCATGCAATATTTCTATGCCCCGAACGTGGGCATATTAAAACCGCACTGTCCGTCCGTGTGTGTGTGTGTGTGTGTGTGCATGCGTGCGTGCGTGTTTGTGCTTGTGTGTGTGCACGCGCATGCGTGCGTGCGTGTATGTAAATTCTTGTCCGGGCTGTAACTCTGCCATCCATAAAAGGATAGCATAAATGTTCACTATAATGAGACGACGTGTCATGCGCAAGACCCAGACCCCTAGCTCAAGGTCAAGGTTACACTTAGAGGTCAAAAATTAACAGGGTCTGTTTCGTGCCCGGCCCATAACTCTGCCATCCATGAAGAGATTTTGAAATAACTTGGCATAAATGTGAACTATAATGAGACAATGTGCCATGCGCAAGACCCAGACCCCTCGCTCCAAGGCCAAGGCCACACTTAAAAGTCAAGTATTAACAGGGTCTGTTTCGTGTCCGGTTCATACCTCTACCATTCATCAAGAGATTTTTAAATTGGCGTGTCATGCACAAGACCCGGATCCCTAGCTCCAAGGTCAAGGTCTAAATATAGTAGTCAAAGTTTAACATAGTCTGTTTCTTGTCTGGTCCATAACTCTGTCATTTTTCAAGGGATTTTAAGATTACTTAGCACAAATGTTCCGCATAATGAGTTAATTCATCATGTACAAGCTCCAAGGTCAAGATCACCGTTCGACATTTTTATTATGCCCCCGAAGATCGAAAATGACATATATATATGAAAACCACGAGTAAGAAATACGAAAGTACGTTAGTCATGACAAAATTTCCGCATGCATTCGGTAAGGACAAACATTGAATACATTTGCGACTTAAAAGATAATTCGTAGAAATAGCGTTGTATCCTATATATGATGTTTTTAACCTTTACCCTGCTAACTTTTTAGAATGGACCGGTCCATCATTCAATTTGGGCAGTACCACTTATCATTCAAAGGGGTGTTCGCTGAAAATTTAAAGACTGAATAGCTAACAGCGCAGACCAAGATCAATGCAGGCTGGTCTTGGTCTGCACTGGTCGCAAAGGCAGAATCACTTACCAGATGCAGGCTAAAGGTTAACAGGGCTCATTGTCCTTCGTAACATTTTATGATGTGCATGCACAGTACAAAACACCGTTTCCACATCAAATATCGTGCGCGTGGATACTTTGTTGAGTAATGGATAACTGTGAAAGGTTCTGAGGTTGTACTGTTAGAAAATAGGAAATAAGTTTTAGTCTAGATACTGTTAAGAGGAATAAGAAATATTCGACTGAGTTTCAATTACATTTACATCATTGAGTCAGATGTTTCTGTGAGCTTAGCTAGTAGCTTTGATATGTCAATAAGAAAGGCAAATATCACCCAACAGCTTAATAAGTCCAATTTATGAATATGTATTATAGCAAATTACTTAAACGGCAAGCATCTCGCTATGAATATGTACCTCGAAAATCGAGATGCGTTGAATTATTTTCCATTTTATGCACAACTTTAAAATACAATGCTTAAATTACAACATTAACATTTACAGAGAATGACAAATAGTTTATATATCTAATATAGAAGAGGTCAGCAATTAAGGCAAGAACTGTAAATCCTAAATAAAGATTTCAGAAATACAGTTAAAATTTTCAGTGTAAATATGAAGGTCTCAATTTACAGCTGTAAAAATTTACCATTGAAAGTTACAGCTGTAAAAATGGTCATGTCTCAAACTTACAGCTGTAACATTTTTGGAGGGAAACATGACATCACATCTTGTAAAATTTTGGAATTTAAAGTGGTATAGAGTAAGTACAGATGTTTAATTATCTATTATAGTTATAAAAGGACATGTATATGTACATACATTCACTATTTACTCTATACTGGAAGCCGATACGTTTAAAAGAAATAATTACAAGATTGTCATATGTTTTCATGACTGACAAAGAAAGTTTTGTAAACAAGATCTGCATATTTTCTACTTTTTATCTTACTCTTCAATTTTGCTGTTGCCAGCTATACTGTAATCATACCACATATACTTTACGTACTAGATCATTTGTTTTGCCATTTTCATAGTAATTGCTACCTTATCTAGAGAATTGCAATTCATCCTAAAACGTTTTGCACCTCTACTTTCGTCCTTTAAAATAATGCCCTCTTTTTCAATACCTATAATATTTCTACAGCTGTAACTTTTGGGCATTTTTACAGCTGTAACTTTTTTTCATTTTTACAGCTGTAACTTTTTAGGTGTAGCTCATTTGCATATTTCGAACTGTTTTACAGTCGTTTGACAGCTGTAAATTGAAATCTACAGCTGTAAAATCAATATTGTTATATAAAATCTACAGGTGTAAATTTGGAATAAGCATGACTGTTATTTTGAACAAAAATACATGTCTTTTACAGCTGTAAAATTTCGTACTAGACACTTCGAATTTTGGCCCCCGTCAATATTTTTTATAATTGGAACTTCGTGATTTTGGATGTCTGTAAATTAAGTTGAAAGATAATGATTGTTAATTCGTTAGAAAATTTACATTTATTTCAATACTGTGCCTTAAAATTAAGATTCATTGTATTCTATCATTTTCATTAATTAAATAAGTAAATATTTGGAAAATGTCAGAATTGACTACCTTTCAAAATATTTCGACTCCTAGGAGGAGGAAATGAAATCACTTGATAACTTTTAACTCTGTTCCCTATATTTTTAGCAATATGCCATATTCAGAGAAGAAAAAAAGAATAATTTTGCGCAAATTTTATTTCAGTTACATCTATAAATTGTCAAAATCGGTTTCTTTGAAGAAGGCATATTGCCGTAAAAATAAGAAACAGAGTTATAAGACTGCGTATAAAAGTGGGACGATATATTTTAAGGCCGTCTTCAACAGGGAATCAAAGTGGAAGTCATTGCCTTTCCTTATCTTCCGTTGCAGAGGGCAATTCTAAGCAATTCCGGGAACGTTTTTCATTTAGTTAAGCTAAATTCTGCAGCAAGCTAGACATGAAACGGACACAAAGAAGAAATGAAAACAAAATTAAATTTTAAGATTTATACATTATCAATAAACAACCACGTGACATGACAAATATGCAAATATGATTACTATAATACTACATATTATTTGAAATAATGCCACATTTAAGAAATGCGAAAAATCCATACAATCCAATTGCATAGCATGACAACAGTTACATATTTACAAGTATAGATAGTTCAGACAACTATTTCGTATCATTTTTACTTTATACATCACAATTATGTCAAAAAAATGTTGTTAATGTCTAGAAATGTCTGACGGTGCATTAACACAATACTTATGGAACCAACAAGAACATCTGTCTTAATGAACCATGTTGTCAAAACAAGCTGGCATATTACAGATACAATAATTTTCAATGCTTATAACCTGCACATATTTGTTTCTTCCGGTAATGATTGTTTTGCACTTAATCAATTGAGCCGCGCCATAAGAAAACCAACATAGTGCTTTTGCGACCAGTATAGACCCAGACAAGCCTGCGCGGATCAGGATCCATGCTGTTCGCTTTCAAAGCCTATTGCTATTAGAAAAACTGCTAACGAACATCATGGATCCTGAACAGACTGCGCGGATGCGCAGGCTGGCTTGGATCCATGCTGGTCGCAAACGCACCATGTTGTTTTATCACGGTGCGGCTCAGTTGATGATAGTTATCGTTACTGCGAATTTTAATGTGCAAGAAAAACTTCTAATAGTTGTTTTGTCAAGTGTGGGGGTGTTGATAGACTGTGCCAGTTCCATAATATCATTTTAATTATAGCATAACAATATACAAGCTAGTGATTGTATAATCCATTCAGAAGGACTGGTGTTTATCAAATCATTTCAGTTCTTATTAAAACAGTATACATAACTTCTGAAGTGCCTTCTTCTATTGGGGAAGTTTAAGGCGCATAATGCCCTTATTAATTAATGATTTTGATAAATAAAAAAATCATGCATTGAAATTTATTTTTCTTGACCAGTTAATAATATTCATGAGAAGAACAAATTTATAACAACAAATGAAGATAAATGAATAGCGCTGGGTTTTATTAATATTAGATCTATATCTCAGTATATTACCAGGCTGACCATGATCTGCACTGTTCGCTTTTCAGTCCGTAACATTTTTTCACGAAAACCCCTATGAACTGTTTATGGTGAGTGTCCAAATTGAAAGATGGAGCAGTCCGCTTCAGTAATTTAGCAAGGGAATAGTTAATTAATGTAAAAATCTGAATTACTGAACGTTAGTCTAAATAGTTTCCTCGTATGACATCGGTCATATTATTGTCTTATTTTTTCATGTTTTACTACAGTATTTGATGAGAAAATCTTGCGCCTAGAGTGGAAACATGTTTTTCTATGACTTTGTCTAATGATCCATTTTTTACCTATCAAGTCAAACTTGGCATGTTTTCATAGAAATAATTTTTTCCGACACGATTTTATAATGATAAAGTAGAAAACAAAGAGCTGTCACAGGAGACAGCGCGCTCGACTAATTCGACGATGGATAGTGAAGATCATGCACAACAGTTTGAGTCTGTGTCAAAAATATTAAGTAATAAGAGAGGTAAAGATAAAGTGTATCAAAACACTATATGAGCCGCATCATGAGAAAACCAACATAGTGCATTTGCGCCCAGCATGGATCCAGACCAGCCTGAGCATTCGCGCAGTCTGGTCAGGATGCATGCTATTCGCTATTGCAAGCTTTGAACAGCATGGATCCTGACCAGACTGCATGGATGCGCAGGCTGGTTTGGATATATACTTGTCGCAAATGCACTATGTTGGTTTTCTCATGGTGCAGCTCATATAAGTATCATTCTAAGCAAAAAAGGGGGCACAATTCATAAAATATTGGTCCAAGAGTCATGTACCTTGTGGAACAACTACTTCAAGTTTGAATCAAATGCATTTCGTAATAACTGAGATAAGGTGAATATGCATCAAAATTAACCTTAAATTCTTAGTAAAAGGGAGCATAATTCATGAAAAATATGTGCCAGTTATGCACCTTGTGTCATCTGATGTGGGTGATAAGGTGGGAAAACTATCAAGAGTCAAGAGTTATGGCCCTTGTGTCATATGATGTGAGTAATGATGTTGATCAACTATTTTAAGTTTGAATCAAATCCATTCAGTAATAAGTGAGATAAAGTGTAACTGCATCAAAACTTTAACCTGAAATTCTAGGTAAAAGGGGGGACAATTCATTAAATATTGGTACCAGAGTTATGAGCCTTGTGTCATATGATGTGGGAGATGGATTTGGAACAACTACTTTCAGTTCAAATGATATCCATCCTCAGAAATAACTGAGATAGAGTTAAAGTGCATCAAAATCTTAAACATGAAATTCTAAGTATAAAGGGGAGATAATTCATAAAATAATGCCGTGAGAGTTATGACCCTTGTGTTATATGATGTGGGTGATGATGAGGAATTCTAAGTTTAAAGCAAATCCATCAATTAATTACAGAGATAAGGATAAGGAGAAAAAAGTGTAAAATATTTGTTAACCAAGGTGGGGACGCAGAAAGAGACCGACACGGGGATGAGTAGGATAGCTCTCCATATACTTCGTATAGTCGAGCTAAAAATGATATCTGAAGTACAATTTAACCTAGTACTGACCTCAATGAAACCACTTTTGAATCCGACATAGATTCCATGAAAACATTCATCCTAGTCAAGAAGTAATTAAATGTGGCCCCAAGCATGTTAAAGTTTTACTATGACACAACCAAGTCATGTACTTTCCAACCTCAAATAGCCCAACCAATCGCCAGATTTTATAGAGACAAACATTTTGACAAAGATTACATCTTAACAATTTTTCTCTATGATTTAATCTAGTGAACCAGTTCAACCCTGCAGTAACACAATTTTGAACTTGACCAATAAAGACAAACATTCTGATATTTGTAGCGATGAAGCATAAGTAAGACATGATAATAGATAGCTGCTTAACTGTAAACAATCAAATAAGGAACAAGAGGCGCAATTGTGCCTAAGTAAATAAATAAATTACTACTACAGGCCAAGTTTGATGGAGATCCATCAAGTAGTTCACGAGGAGACGCTTAAAGGTATTTCTATTTTTGGCTCTAGTGACCACTACAAGGGGTCATGTGCCCCCATTTGAACAAATTTGGTAGTGGTAGAGGATCATATATTGATACTACAGACCAAGTTTGATGAAGATCCAATAGGTCACGATATTCAAAAGTTACAAAACAAATACACTAAAACACATACAAGTATACACTAATTATTAGAGGATGAGCTGGTTACGACAATAACTACCGTTGCAAAGGTGAAATTCTTCGATTTAAAGACAATTTGATAAATTTACATAATTTGAGGAGTTTATTTTTATCAGTGCACTTTAGCAATTCAATAAGTTTATACATATTTGGTCTGTTATAAAAATAAGATTCAATATATTTTCTTCTAAAATCAGCTAAACATTGACATTTACAGAAAAAGTGAAATTCATCATCTATATCATTTAAATTACAAAAAAATACAAAAACGTTCATTTCTTGGTATTCTATTAACTCCATATCGTCCAGTTTGAACTCTTAATGTATGTGATGAAACACGAAATCTAGTTAAATAAAACCTAAGATCAAGATAGCTTTCATTCCCAAATGTCACCTTAACATTATCATACAATTCCAACACAGTGTTCGACGATTTACTATTACAACATTCTTGAGCAAAACATTCAAATAACATTTGTTTAAAAATATGTAAAAAGTATGTTTCGCTAATAGACGTTGGGTTTTCAAACACATAGTTAAATCCATAGTCACATAACAATTTTTTTACACTAGAAACCCAATTTTTCTTTCCATTTATACAATCTTTATGAGACATATTGTATATAGTTTTCAGAATAATATTATCTGTTTTTATAATTCTGAACCAATATTTCACTATACGAATATACCTTTGTATATATACAGTGGATAACGGCCTAATTCTCCATATACTGTAGCATTTGCTGTATTTAATTTTACATATAGTATTTTCTTCAAAAATTTAAGGTGAATTCTCTCAATTTCCCTAGATCTACCAAATCCCCATATTTCGGACGAATAACTTAGTATAGATCCTAGGAATGAGTCAAATAACTGACATAGTACCTTTGGTTTCATTTTATATTTTTTACAATTTATTAATAGAACATTTAATGCTTTCAGTGCTTTACCCGCTAATTGTTGCTGATTTAATACAAAACTGCCAGTATAGCTGAAAACCGTACCGAGATAATTAAAATCATTAACAACCTGTAGTATATTACCATCATATGTAAATTCTTCATTTTGAAATAAACCACCACGTTTTCGAAAAACAACTACTTTAGTCTTTTGCGTGTTAACTTCTAAACTCCATTTTTTGCAGTAACCGTCGTTCAACAACGCAAGAGATGTATTTAACTCCTCTGGAGACTTACCAAGAATAACCATATCGTCAGCAAATAAAAGTAAAATGATTATAATATCGTCAACAGTTAGCCCAGAGTTTATATCATTTTGGAGAAACAATTCCAAGTCTTCAATAAACAAAGAAAATAGTATTGGCGAAATTACTTCCCATTGACGCAATCCTATTGAATATTAAAAAAAATCAGACTAACAATTACACGATCGCACACAAGATTTAACCTTTCGTGCATATCTTTTATAACTCTTAATATTTTACCGTCTATTCCAAGTTTGAATAATTTTAACCTAAACGAATACATGTATGCCCAGAGAGAGAGAGAGAGAGAGAGAGAGAGAGAGAGTCCAATTTCCCTTTCAGGAAGAAAAAGAAGGTCTTAACATAAGCACTTTTGTTCGGTGTGCGACATGTTTGGTCGTTTTCATAATGAGACTGACGGAGAAAAAGAAGAACTTCAATAAGGCAAGATGATAGAATGCGTAGAATAGAGGGTGGGTGTGAGGAAAGATTTGATATTGGTGAAATACTGCTAACACGGTCCACTCCCATTCTTTATATCTTTAAAGTTAAAATTCTAATCAAATAGATCTACTAAAGGTCGGGTTTCACATTTCCAGTTCTTATTTCCAGTTCTCAAAGCAATTACCTTCAATTGCGTTTATTTAGTGTACCGTATGCGGAAGCAATCGCTGTGGAGAGTTTAAAAAAATGTTCATTGACATAACGAGGACGGTGCCCATGTGCAAACGGGTAGGTATCTTTGTTTATTTTCATCCATCGTCAGAGGTACCATCAAAAACAGCAACAGGATGCATATAATTGAAATTTTATCAACAAAAATAACTTGCAGGTACATGATCCAAACATTTTGTAGTTGAGTATGTATAGTTCTACCAAGGAGAGCGGCAAATTCAGTTATCTCAACTTTGAACAAAGAAAAATACGTCTCAAAACATCAAAACACATGAATTTCACTACATTTCTACAAATTTTATAGACATATATTATTGAGAACTGATATTTTCACCAGTGCGAATTAATGCATTGCCTCGGACGAATCTGTCTTTAAAATGTTCAACATTCTTAAATATGTGTCATACGTTGGCATTGTTTTTATATACCCTAAACAACCTACATGTACATAAATAACACGACAGCGGTATCGCTCACACGAGTAGGTACCCGAATAACCAGTGTGATCATATACACCATAAAACCCAAAAAATCATGGGTATCAATGTTTTTCTTAGGTATTTCGCTATTTCTCAAATTTAGACTCATTTTGCCAGGGGCGCTAACACTATTATCCTCCTGCATTTTTTTTTCGATCCTTGGGTGTTCAGTTCAGAAAATTCGTCATTATAACACGTGTAACGGAATGCTTAAACATAGATAAAAACTCAACTGTATTTGTATTAATTCGTGGCAACACTACCCAAAGCTATAGTTTCTTTATTTTCCGTTGTCTTACTTGTTAACAGGCTTCTTTTTTTCAATACGTTTGCCTTTGCGTTTTACTAAGTGCATGTGCGGCGTAAAAGAAAGAGTATATAAAATTACATTTCGTTTTATCGCAACATTAATTTGCTTTTAAATTTATAGTCACTACAAAAGTTGTTATTTTACTGAAACAAAAATGTATTTCTTTACCTGAAAAAAAAATTGCTTATGAGGACAATATAATTGGACTTGGCGACATGTCAAGCGTCCATAACTCCAAAATCATACAGTACATTTATGTTCTTACCAAGCGCAACTGAGTTTGCTTCATAGTAACGCAGTCCAGTTACAAAGGAACCTTAAATGTCATTCTACTCGCCCCGGCGTCGGTGTCGGCGTCGGCGTGACCTTTCTTGGTTCAAGTTTTTCGGCAACCTTTGTTTTTCTGTCATATCTATATATAACTATTGCTTATATCTTACTGTAAGTTCACATAAACATTGTCCAGCATACAAACAAAGTATGTGCAGGGGCTGGGCTCATTATACCCAAGGTCAAGGTCACAAAAGTGTTATACTTAGGTTATTTTTAATGTTTAAGTTTTTCGGCAACCTTTATGTTGTTTTTCTGTCATATCTTTGTTACTATTGCTTATATCTTACTGTAACTTCACATAAACATAGTCCCGCATACAAACAAAGTATT
Source organism: Mercenaria mercenaria (assembly GCF_021730395.1). Taxonomy (NCBI): domain Eukaryota; kingdom Metazoa; phylum Mollusca; class Bivalvia; order Venerida; family Veneridae; genus Mercenaria; species Mercenaria mercenaria. The sequence goes on along the minus strand of NC_069364.1, from coordinate 25,282,214 downwards.
TACAGGGACTGGGCCTATTATATTGAAGGTCAAGGTCACCAAGGTGTTATACTTTGAATATTTTTCATATTGATTTTTCGAAAACTTCGTTTATAGACATATCTTCGGTACTTTAAAAGATAATGATTTGAAATAAAAAACATTCCTTTATAATCATCTTGTGCATGTGTGGTTACAATTCCCCTTTCATACTTAAGTTTTTTGGCAATCTTTGCATTCGTGATATAACTTTAGTACAATATAAGATAATGACTTGAAACTTAAAATGTTTCTTTATCATTATCATCTGCATGTGTGGTAACAATGCCCATAACTCTGATTTGTATTTTTGACCAAATTATGCCCCTTTCATACTTAAATTTTTTTACAAAACTTTGTTTTCTGGACATAACTTTGGTACTCTATAAGATAATGACTTGAAACTCAAAGTATATCTTTACCATCATCATCAGTACCCCTTCCATACTTGACCTTTAAGGCCTCTGAGTAGTAGGGTCCTGTAATATCTTGGTGTATCTCCCGGTCTCATATTTCCTATAAATCTGGTATAATAATAATATTGAGACATAAATTCATTTTACTATCAAATCGCCGAATAGTGGAGTGCGCTGTCTTACGGACAGCTCTTGTTATAGTTCTTGTTGCGGAGGGGGCAAGCGGATAGGTTAGTCGGTTAATATATTATGTGATTCCACTTTCTTGCTACTGTTTTAGCAAATTTGATTTTTAAAAAATCACTAGATTCTACTTTTATACCGCCCAATCAACAGGGTAGATAATTATTATTTGTGTATTTATACTAGGATTCGACAAAATGAGTTATTAGATATTTAATAAAAACAAAACTTTAATTGATCAATATTCAAAAAAAGAAAAAATATGTCTAATGAAAATCGAAACGTGCAATCATATAATTCACTTCCTGTTCAACGTCCTGTATTATCCGCTCGTCATTGTCCTCAACAAGATGTTTGACAAACTCCCAGTAGATTGGCTCCTCCTCCTGAAATATATCAAAACGACCATGTTTGAAAAAGAAACTGAATAGATAAGGATTGGTTTCAGGTATTTAACGGTACGAAATCGCACTTTATGATCACTCTCGGTTAAATATGAGATCAAATACCTAATACTGACTAGCATCTAGAAAAGATTTTTTATTTAAGTAAAATTCATTTTTTTTTCATTCGGGACGACTAAAAGTTCATTGTTGAGAAAATCCAGTATTGCAAAGTCCCTCAACACATTTTTTTAAATGTAACTGGTAACTTCTGAGATAGAAGAGGAATGCACAAAGGAAGGAAATATTTTTGCTTCATTTTAATTAACATTTGCACCTATTTCACTCACTTCTTCCGATGTATATTCCTCAACAGAATCAGTATCCCACTCCATCTCCTCTAACAACTGAGCCTCTCTGTACACTTGTTCCATTGCTTTTACACTCCTCTCTAGTTTCTCCCGTATTCGTTGTTTCTCTGTTTCCGCCTTTGACATGATACACGGCACTTGTCTTGTTGGTTCATATGTTTGATTGGTAAACTGCTCAGGAAAAGCGGTCGGTATCAGTTCGTACCATATTCCACGGCGACAAATAAAGTACTGAAATGAAAACAAGTATATTTTAACTTTCGTGGTCTCTGTTCATGTCTGATATAAATCAGCAGTGAGTTTCACAAGCATTTTCAACTAACCTGGAACATAGAAATTTCCCAAGAAGCAGAATTTTGCCAAACACTGGCAGAACGCCTATAATTATATACAGTCAGACCTGCATATTAACACATATCATGCTGGGTCATTGCGACTGGTGCAGTCTGATCAAGATCTTCACTGTTTGCCATTAAGTCAGTATATTTTTGGTAAGCATCCCTTTTAACAGTTAATGGTACTATTCAAATTGAAAGATGGACAAGTTCATTACAGAAATTCAGCAGGGTAAGGTTTAAACTACCAAAAGGACATTCGCAGAAATGAATAATACGATTTAGCGTATGGAAACCAGATGCAATATTTTCACAAATAATACATATAGCCATAAGTCGAAATGAAATAGGCCTACACGGTATTTAGGACTATGATATTTTTTATCTTACATATAAATAAAACTTTATTTTAATTCACGATTAAACTAAAAATAAATTATTTTATAGATTTCTCTAGCTATTATGATATTTTCACTGTGAAAATTCCAGATATTTTTCAGCGTAATATTCCAGTATTCAGTCACTGGAAAATATAATAATCCAGAGCTTTTTTTTATAATTTGCTAGAGATCTGTTAGTAAGTCATTTAACACAGGGACTTTGTCAGCCTAATTTAAAGCAAGTACGCACATAAATACAATGGCACAAACATACGGGCGAGGATGCCTTTGATGAAGTCCTTAAATTGCAGCTGTTTGCTTAAAATAACAAAAACAATAATGCAAAGACGCTTACCCTGTCGTGAATCAGTATTAAAAGTACTACGCCTAATCCGGGTACGAAGTCGATAGTCGTATATTTGTTTCTTTGATGTAGAAAGCTGAACATTTTGATTCTGTCTTGCTTTGAACTCCTGTGGTAACTGTAACTTATGACGACGACGTCTTAATGGAACGCCATAACTGACGTTTAAACATCGTACGTCGTATAATGACGTATTTATTAATTTGACCTAGACTATCATTGGATCATTTCATGAAACTACAATATTTGTAAAAACATTATATTTTTACGATGCACACAAAAGTCGAAGCACTAAGATAAACAGTTGCAATGAAACCAAATTAGCAGTGTATTCAGATTTAACGTTGTTTTTTTACAAATTAAAAGAATCCAAACACTGTAAACTTACTTAAAATTTACATACCTACATAAAATGAGATACCTGTATGAAACACTAAAATTTCATACGCTCTTTTGGGATTTTCTTCATGTCTCGGCCTAATTCAATTTCATAACGGCTCACGCATTAAAACGTTCATGTTGCCAATATTTGTCTATTAGTGTGTTGTAAAATTTTTTTCAAATTCTCTATATTTCCAAAATCTATTTTTGGTATGTATACCCGAGATGTTTCCCTTTCATTATGCGCGTACTTTAGTTTTTGCCCCGGTCAGTAATATTTGAAAAACGGCGATACCTTTCTTATTTCTGGACGGACCATGTAAGTGTGAGTACTTATTTTCTTAGTGAGAACATTTCCTATCCGGCGATAATGGTTTGAATTCAAAATTTGCTAAATAGCCTTTTTTCGAAATTCTTGATGCGGAGAGCAAAATGGTTAAAAATGAAAAATCAGTGAAGAAAATCATTTTCTACGTGTTCATTTATGTGTCAACACTGCCAAATAACGCATACCTTGAATAAAGCTGTTTAAATGGAAAATATTTTGTACTTGGAACATTTATTATTACATCCATCTGCTATGACTATGCAGGAAGAAAAGACATGCGACTGGACAAAATGAATAATGTTGTCATTCTCAAAACATTCCATCAATGAAAATATCTCCGAAGTCTTCTTACAATATGAAAGAATACACCGACGCTGAAAGGGCAGAATGTACAAAACAAAACTTGGTACATGGTCTTAATAATGTCTTCTATCGAACGGGTAAATGACAAAAATATAGCCTCTAAAAATACTAGCACTGCTTGATAACGTCATCATATGCTTAAAGATATTTCTTGGACGTATTTTCTTTTAATTTACATATATCTTCTTCCATATGTACTCTGTCAATTTAAGCGATCATTAGGCTATGTCACCATGACCGTTTTTAAGGTATGGACAGGTTTTGTGCATGACCAATTTGAACTAAAATTCAATATAACAAAAAGAAACTAAAACAAACTGTAAGTTAGATCTCTTGACGAATTGATTGACTTTTTCTTGAATTTGAAATCCAGTGCATATATTTCATAATCATATGAATTCCAAAATTCACATGAAAAATATTTCTTAGAAAGGTTCTCGACTACACGAAAAAATGTAACAAAAGTCACACATTTTTATCATATTTTACTGGACACTATGGCCTGAGAAAACATAAGAAGAAGCTGGGTCTTGCAGACACAGTTAAGTGTCAGTGCGGATCAGAGGAACAAACACCATTCCACGTCCTGCAGAGCTGTTCCTTTCTGGAAGAATTATGCCAGAAAGTTCCATTTGAGACCAAAGCTGTGGGGAGATGCCATGCAGCGACCTGCAGAATACGGTGCAGTTCATCGCCGCATCTAATCTAAAGATATAAAACGGCCATACGAAGATGGAACGCAGTAAGTAAGTAAGTAAGTATCATATTTTTCAATGGATTTTTTTTCTCTTTTTTACTGCATATCATATACACCATAAAACCCCAAAAATCATGGGTATCAATGTTTTTTTCTCAGATTTTCCGATATTTCTCAAATTTAGACTCATTTTGACAGGGGCGCTAACACTATTATCCTCCTGCATTTTTTTTCGATCCTTAAGTGTTCGGTTCAGAATATTCGTCATTATAACACGTGTAACGGAATGCTTAAACATGGATAAAAACTCAACTGTATTTGTATTCATTCGTGGCTACACTACCCAAAGCTATAGTTTCTTTATTTTCTGTTGTCTTACTTGTTAACAGGCTTCTCTTTTTCAATACGTTTGCCTTTCCTGTAGACAGAAATCGACCAGTTCGCCTTTTACTGCCTAAAATATGGTTTCGATTATACTAACGTCTTAAAAAATATTCAGCTTTCTATTTAACGCAAATGAGAATTTGTATGTAACGGACCACCCACAGCACAAAAGGTTTTGCAGTAACAATTGTCAAAAATGCCTTTAAACAATTGGACCGACTCCTTTTTTAGCTCACCTGACAGGGTGAGCTAGAAGTCTAGGTATGTGGTCCATCTTCCACAGTTTTCATAAACATTTGTTATGAAACTACGATAGTTTGTCTGAAACATTCTTGCAAGGTCCTTTCTCAAGTTTGTTATAACGATTCCCCTAGTCCCCTTTTAGGATCCGGCAGAGCTAAATGGAAATAACATTAAACAACTTCTCATGTAGCGCTCACTCGATGCGCTCATTAAACTTGGTCTGTAGCATTCTTATAAACCTCTGATAATTTCTTTTCAAATGGGAAGACTAAATGGATCCTTCCAGGAGCGCTCAAAATACAGCTGTAAAAAATAGCAGTTTAAAGTTACAGCTGTAAAATGGTTAAGTCTTTCTTGGGCCTGTCTTTCATGTAGGCATTATTATATTTTGTTTTACAGAAGGCCGAATTCCATCTTTTACAAGAAGATAGCAGTTATCAATTTACGGCCATGATTATGAGATTCTTATATCCTTTCCGCAGCCTTAACGTACTAAAACGTATTAGCGTCTGATGGCCCTTTCACGCTTCCGTAGAAACAACATTTATATCATGAAACTTATTTTGAAAATATTTCTGAAATGTCTAGGTCTGCAGCTCTCAAATACGGTTATATCTTACATCTGAGGCATATACTGACACTCTCAGACAACATCAAAAATGACATTTTGAGCGATTTGATGAAGTTCCAAAATTATCAATGTACCCTTGGTCCGTTACGGACCCCTGTGGGATTTGTGTTTATCCAGAGCTCAAATATTTTTTCATAGATTAAAAGCTGACATGGTGTACTAAAGCCCAGATAATTTCAATTCGTAATAAAGTGCTGAAAATTGGTTCCCCAATAGCAAAAAAAAAAAAAAAAAAAAAAGTCCACGCGCATACATTTAGACGGGGTGACCCCTGCGCGTGACCCCTGACTATCTACGAATCAAAATGCGGCTTTCGTTTTCAAGTTTAGCATTTCTACTTTCATTTTATTTACTTACGGAAATAGCTGAAGGTCGAGTGACGTCATTTTCTGTGTTGTCAAAAACATACATATGCCTGGCGAGATTGCATAAATAAGTGCTGGCCGTCCTAAGGATATGCCATGGACTGCTCCTTTCGCTTAGCGCCAGATCAAGGATGTCTCCGTCTAGCTGCCCTTTCCAACAAGACCATTCACATCAAAATGCATGTTTGCACTTGTAAGCAATGTCACATTAAACATAGCGTATTTTGGACCGGGTACGATTTCTGAATAAAAGAGATTGGTGCTCTTTACACTGTAGCTTGTGGAACAACTAAAAATACAAACTTCATGTAGGAACTATCTTTTTAGATATATGTGTAGTTAACTGCATCAAAGTACATAGACTGAAAAAAAAATATTAAGATATCATTTTCTGAAGAAAAAGTTTTTGAGCTGAAAAAAAATGATCCCGGGTAAAATCTTTGGAAAAAATGGAGACAACTCCGCTAAGACTTTATGGTAGGCTTAGGTGGCTGTTGGTCTAATGCCTCATACAAACTATGCAAATTTTACCTCTAGGCAGGAAAAAAGCATACATAATTGCCACAAGGATTAGCAATCTGAATAGAAAACTATGTAAAGATCAAATGAGTTAATGCCCTGGGGAAAGTGTAACATTTTTGTGGTGAATTTTGTCAACAAACAGATGATTTGTTTGAAAAAGTCAAAACCCACAGAATTTTACAAGGTAAAATATGTTGAAAAGGTTACTGCTGGTAAGAGAACAATTTCTACTACCCATATATATATGCCTCAAAGTATGGGAAAAATATCTAGACATATGAGAAAATCAAAGAAATCAATTTTAGGACTGTTGAATTAGATGTCTTATCCTGCATAGCATTTAACATAGATAGGTTACTTTTCCATTGCATTGATATAACATGGACAGAATTAAGATTAACAAACGGTGTTCACTCAACAATTTCACTATATATATATTATTCCCTTGTGTAAAGAGGGCTATTTAAGGGTAAGTCTCTATTTACAGGCATTTATTTTCAATGGGTCTTTAAATTATTTATAGATCTTTACCCTGCTAAATTTCTAAAATGAACTGATCAGTCATTCAATTTTGGCATTACCATTTATTATTCGAAGGGCTATTCACTGAAAATTTATTGACAGAATAGCGAGCAGTGCAGAACATGATCAGCCTGCACGGATTTGCAGGCTGATCTTGGTCTGCACTGGTCGCAGAGGCAGAATCACTTGCCACTTGCAGGGTAAAAGTTAATAATTATCAATTTTGGTATTTGAAGCCAGTTAAACTGGAAATGGTCAACTGTCCATAAATAATAAGCTGGTTTGTGAAAAAATAAACGAAGAGATGTTTTCTGGTCTAAATGTCATTTTATTGTCATTTTGTATCTATAATATCAGAGCATTTCTAGGAATTTTCAATCTTTTTATTTCTTCCACGCCTTAGCTTTTTAATCATGTATTTCCTATATGCTTTATTTAAGGTGTCCTCCTTTCTTACTAACATTGTGTTAAAAACACTGGCCTGTATGTAGCCTGTCTTGGGCCTGTCTTTCATTTAGGCCTTATTATATTATCAATTTATGGCCGTGATTGTGAGAGACTTGTACTTTTGAAACTATCCTGGACTTTTCCTTTCGCTTAGTGCCAAATAAAAGCTGTACTCATCTAGCTGTTCCTATGCCCTTTCCAACGAGATCTTTCTCATCAAAATGTACGTTTGCACTCGTATATTGTTCACCAAACTTGGTCAGAAGCAAGGTGAGATATGGTAAAGGTCGTCTTCAGGTGAGCGACCTAGGCCCATTTGGACCTCTTGTCAATTTTATTCAAATGGTTCTGCTTGGCCCATTTTAGAGGTCACCTGAGCTAACAATAGACACAAACTTTAATCAACTTGTTCTCAATATTACGACTAGATGTCCGTCATCACTAAACTTGATCTGTATCATCCTTGTAAGAACTTCTGTCATATCTGTTCAAATGGTTTTGATTGGTCCCATTTAAGAGTTATGAAAGAAACCCTTAAAACGACTTCCTGTCATGAAACAATCAATGGATCTTTACCAAACTTGGTCTGTAGCAACGTATGGACTTGACATAGGTTTATTCAACTGATATTACTTGCCCCCCCCCCCCCCCCCCCCCACCCTCCCCCTTTAGGTGCCACCATGCAGAGGTAATGTAGGAAAATGTTTGACAACTTCTCAAGAACCACTTGATGAATTTTCACCAATCCTGAGCTAGAGTATCCGAGTAATGTCCTGTCTCAACCTTTTTAAATGGTTGAACTGACTCATTTTAATGACTAATACAGCCAAAAAAATAGAAAATCCCTTCAAAACAGCTATTCACGAACCACTTGAAAGATCGCCTCCTTGGATGGACCATTAATTCTGTTGGTAGGATGGTTGCCCTAGATTACTAGATCATCCCAGTTGTTTAAGGGATCAGTAGATCAAAGGCCAAGGCCACAATGACGTTTTTACTAATAAAATCTGTAAAAAGATCCCTTGGAAGCATAGAATGCAACCAAAAAAAAAATAAAATAATAGCTCGGTTTGATTGAGTCTGTTCATGAGAGGTAATGAAATGTGAAACACCTCTCACCCCCCTAGCACCGGCTTAAGCGGAACTCTATAACACATCTATTGAATGGACTCCACGATCCCAAAGGACCAGAAAATATAACAAAAATGGTTTACAATTGTTAACTCAACAATGCTTTTGCCTCATGAGATTAGGGAATTATATTTGAACCCTATAGTTTTAGGTATTAGTATGTCGAATGTTAAAGTCTTATTAAAACTGAAAACGGTTTCCGATATAGCTTATATCTTCATCTTACTTCATAGCGCGTAATTTTATATATATTTGGACTTGGCAAGATGTCAAAAGTCCATAACTCCAAAATCAGACAGTACATTTATGTTAATACGAAGCGCCAACTTTGCTTCATAGTAATGCAGTCCAGAAAAGAAAACTCAGGGTTACAATAGGACCCGAAATATCAATTTTATTGTTTTAAATGGTTATTCTGTTTTTAGTTTGAGAGACTTATGTTTGGTGGGGGCGAAGAATGGGCACGCGGATGGGTTAGTGGGTTATTGCTTTCTGCGGCTACTGTTTTAGCAAGTTTGATTTTAAGAACACTAGATTCCACTTTTATACCACCCAGTCAATTGGGTACATATTACTTGTGTAGGATTCGAAAAAAGAGCAATTAAATATTAGTACAAAACTTTAATTTGATCAATATTCATCAAAAAAAAAGAAGAAGAAAAAATGCCTAATGAAAATCGAAACGTGCAATCATATAATTTTCCTCCTGTTCAACGTCCTGTATTATCCTGTCGTCAGTGTCCTCAACAAGGTGTTTCACAAACTCCCAGTAGATTGGCTCTTCCTCCTCCTGAAACATATCAACATGACCATGTTTGAAAAAAAATAGAATCGGACAGCATGTTACTTTGTCTGTTAGAAATGGTTCAACACAGCAGCTCTAACAATGAGTATTTTAGTTTTTTAGACACCGAACCAATAAGTAGCTTTTTCCCCACATGTAACTGGCCAGCTTCCCCGCACGAATCAGGTTTAGAGAATGATTGGTTTCAGGCGTTTAATGTTACGAACTCGCACTTTACGATCTCTTACGGTTAAATATGAGATCATGTACCATTTACATTTAATGGGTAATATGAATAAAGACTGACGTAAATTCAACTTGTATCTAGAAAAATTCGAATTCATTTTTTTTCATTCGGGACGACCCTAAAAAAACTAAAATTCATTGATGAGAAAAATCCACCCTGAGCAAAGTTCCTCAATATAGTTTTTTAACTTTTGTTTAAACAGAGGAAATACTGGTAACTTCTGAGATTGCACAAAGGAAGGAAATATTTTAGCTTCATTTTAATTAACATTTGCACCTATTTTACTCACTTCTTCCGATGTATATTCCTCAACAGAATCAGTATCCCACTCCATCTCCTCTAACAAGTGAGCCTCTCTGTACACTTGTTCCATTGCTTTTACACTCCTCTCTAGTTTCTCCCGTATTCGTCGTTTCTCTGTTTCCGCCTTTGACATGATACACGGCAGGTGTCTTGGTGGTTCATATGTTTGATTGGTAAACTGCTCGGGATAAGCGGTCGGTATCAGTTCATACCATATTCCACGGCGACAAATAAAGTACTGAAATGAAAACGAGGATATTTTAACTCTCATGGTCTCTGTTCATGTCTCATAAATCGATCAGCACTGAGTTTCACAAGCATTGTCAACTAACCTGGACAATAGAAATTTCCCAAGGAGCAGAATTTTGTCAAAAACTGGCAGGACGCCTATATATACAGTCGGACTGCATATTAAGCATTATCATGCTGGGCCTTTGCGACCAGTGTAGATCATGATCAGCCTGCACATCCGCGCAGTCTGATCAAGATCTACACTGTTTGCCATTCAGTCAGTATATTTTGTTAAGCATCCCTTTTAAAAGTTAATGGTACTGTCCAAATTGAAAGATAGACAAAGCTCATTATAGAAATTTAGTAGGATAATGGTTAAACTACCACGAATATTCACAGAAACGATACGATTTAGCATTTTAGCATATGGAAACCAGATGCAATATCTTCACAAATAATACATATAGCCACGAGTCGAAATGGAATAGGTCTACACGGTATTTAAGACTCAGTGATATTTTAGATCTTACATATAAAAAAAAACTTTCTTTTTAATTCACGATTAAACTAAAAATTAATTCTTTTATAGGTTTCACCAGCGAAAAGCTATTTTGATATTTTCACTGTGAAAATTCCAGATATTTTACAGCCTAATATTCCAATATTCACTCACTGAAAAATATAATCATCCAGGGCTATTTTTATAATTTGCTAGAGATCAGTTAGTAAGTCATTAAACACTTCATAGCACATACGCACAGAAATACAATGACACAAACATATGGGCGAGGATGCCTTTGATGAAGTCCTTAAAATGCAGATGTTTGCTTAAAATAACAAAAACAAACACGCAAAGACGCTTACCCTGTCGTGAATCAGTATTAACAGTACTACGCCTAATCCGGGTATGACGTCAATAGTCGTATATTTGTTTCTTTGATGTAAAAAGCTGAACATTTTGATTCTGTCTTGCTCTGAACTCGTGGGGTAACTGTAACTTATGACGACGACGTCTTAATGGAACGTCATAACTGACGTAAACATTGTCCGTCATGAATATGACGTATTTTACCGGAAGAGCGCTTTTGTTAGCCCAAAACCAATCCGGTCCTTTATCTCAGGGGAGGGCCGTCATTAATGTTGGTAAAACTTGTGGACCAACCCATTTGCTTTTTACCTTAATCGTCTTCATCATATGTGTGTTTGTTTTAATGTGTTATACATTTGTATGTACTATGTATTGTATGTTCTAGATTAGCAATAAAGTATGAAATCAAATGACGTATTTATTAATTTGACGCCGACTATCATTGAATCATTTCATGAGACTGCAATATCTGTAAGAAGATCATATATTTTTCAATACACACTAAAGTCGAGGCACTAAGATAAACAGTTTCACAGAAAAGAAAAGTATAATAGTGTAGGCTATAAGCCAGATGATTGTGCACTTTTTAGAAGAGTTTTAAATTTGTATGATTCTTGCGTAATGTATCATAATATTACAATTTTGATGTAGAACCCATTGCTGCATGAACTATTTTACAAAATTTAGACCGATTTTTAGAAAACTTTACCAGCGGAGATTTTTATTGTACTTTTCATAACTTTTTTTATTTTTTGCTCGATTCTAAAAATATCTTGTACAAATATTTGCCTTTTAAATGCCGACGCGACACATATATTTGTTTGGTGTTTGTTGCAAAATTATTGGAGCGTGTCGAACTTTATTGATTTAAGCAATTCTGCATGTAAAACATGTATACGTTGACTTAATTTGTAAAATAATCATGTAAAGATTAAGGCTGGAGCCGTGCCAACTAGAATTAATACGAAAATGGATAAAATGTCAATGTACGCATAAGTAGATTGATCTGAAACTTTTTTAGTTGACAATTTCATTGCAATTTATTTCATACAATGTTCAGAAGCTTATGACAAAAACAACTGGACCGTGACAAATAGTATTTATTGCAAGTATGCACGTATTCATTTGTAAATATTGACAAATACTATAGATAACTCATACAGATGATAGCCAATAAGACGTTCATATGAAATAAGGCAAAGTGTCAAAGCGAACTTTACGACTTTGTTACTACTCGAAATGCGCAGATTCTTGAGAAAGTGTTCAAATAAGGAACGAAGGTAGTAATTCGCCGTTTCTGCCTCTATGGTCATACTGAACACTGAAAGTGGTCTGTGTCAGTATATAGTGCTATTTTCCCGTCTAGTTAATGTATTTACATGCCAGATATAATGTACTTAAACTCTGTGTACTGAAAACTCAATTTGATGTGTCCCATCAAGAAATGCCCGAGTCATATATACATATTGATGGAAATGATATCTCGACTTGACATTTTTTACACTGGCGTACGAAAGATACATTGAGTTTTGGTTCTTGTGCGGTTGTAGAGTCAACGGTAACTCCTAAACATAGTCACACATTTCCCTCCAATCATTTCTCATATAAGCATTCAATTTTGTACTTTTGCTTGTGAATCACACAAAGTTTTACTAACAATTTCATAATCTAGCTTTAAAAACATACCATTTTCTTGTGGAACTTAAGAACTTCTGAGCCCGCTACCTGTTCTCCGATTTACCAGTCTAGTATGGTAAACCTGTCAACCTGAATTGCTCAAATTCATTTTTCTGAAATGACTTTTAAATGCATAGTTTTGCCTCATTGAATTTTCCACATTTCTCTAAAAGGGTCCCGAACCCACTTCTACTTTTACTCAAATTACTCAGATGAGTAGTCGTATGCGTACACTTTAACCTGATTTGCTAAGGTTTTTTGTCAGAGATGGTGTAAATGTCCCATTTATCTTCTATCAATTTAAAATTTCGCGGGGAGGACCCTGGACCTCATCTCTATTTTCTACTCTAGTTATGCAGCCGGGAAATGTGTACATTTCAACCTGATTCTCTCAAATTCTTTATCAGAGATGTCTTAAAATGCACCATTTTGTCTTTTATAATATCAAAATACTCTTGGAGAGGACCCTTGAAATCCCATCTTTACTTGTATACCAATTATGCAGGCGACTAGAGCAAACTTTTTAACTTTATTTCCTCATATTTTTTTCGAAGGTTGTTTAAAATGCACAGCTTTGACCCCGAACACAACCCTCTACGTGAACTCCAATTATGTAAGCAAGTAGTGTGATATTTTGCTCAGATTTTTGTCTGAAATCGCTTGAAACTACACAGTTGTATTGTATAGTGTCAAAACTTTCCAAGACCTCAACTTAGCTCCAATATTGCAGACGAGTTGTGTGTACATTTCTAAAATGTTTTGTCAAGATTTTTTTATCTGAAATAACTCAAAATACACCATTTTGTCTTGCAGAATTTCAAACAAAATCTCAGGATGGGCCCCTGTAACGCTGCATTAACATATGCTACAACTCCGCGTGATTTCTATGGTTGAAGAAAAAAAATGTTCAAATTAACTGATGACTTGAAAAGTCGTAGTTTGTACCTAAGCCCATATATGAAACACTATAGCGTAGTCACACCCGTAATTGTATAGTTGCTAACAACGAGTTCAGTTACAAGGTTTACTACAATTTATATTCTTACTTCATGTTTAGTCGTATAAAATCAAAACAGAAACATGGCAGATATTACACATCACGCACTAGCTAGAATATTAATTAGATAGACATCATATATACCACGTCTGAATTAACATATTACTAAAGTTACGAATTATGAATTTAAACGAACGTGATAAAGCATGAAAAATACAAGGATACTGTTAATAAGGAACGTTATGTAGCACACATATAACATCTGTTGTTTACAACATTGCAAAAAGAATACGTGACCAGGCAAATTGCCGGTTACATGTTTAACTTTAAGACAAAATTGAAATGCAATATACATGTAATACATGTACATTGAATGGACATTAAAAATAAATAAAGTCAATTACAAAACAATAATTCATACACACATTATAATACAAATATGTTACTGTGTTACAACTCTTTTTCCGAAAGAATTCTGCCTCCGTGTTTTTTCAGGGCACTGATGTTTTAATCATGTCTATTTTGTAAAAGATAAGGGTAAAGGTCTTGCTTATTATCGTGGCACCTCTTTTAAAAGGGCTAGCCAATTTGGTTTATGAGACACATTTATTGTGCGTACCAATTGCCTCCCAACTCCTAGCACTTTGCGAAGGGCCGGACGGATAGAAATCGGTAACCGTTCATCTAACTTGCTCGTGGCTCACGAACCAGCCTTTTCGGAACGAGTCCCATGACAAACATCCACTTCGACCTCCTGATCCCGAGGAGGACGCCTAAACCACTGTGCCACGGTCACCGGTAAGTGTCGATATAAAGAACAAGAAAATGTGAATAAATACAAGGGCCATTCTCGGTCCCTCCTGCCCCCCCCCCCCCCCCCCCCCACCCCCACCCTCTTATCACCTGACGACTCGTTTTCTAGATTCCCAATGACAATCGTTTTCATATTAAGCTCAATATATGCATGTATGAAGACAAGGTTTTGACATGTTCATTTATAACAAAACATTTTATACTTTGCGTTGCGGATACTAAAAGGTTATTTTTGTTTATGACATCTGACCTTGATCTGAAGGTTTAAACTTGTTCTTGACCCTTGGCAGTGTATAGAGACGGACAGACAGACAGATTGAAATATTGAAAAAAGCTCGTAGAACACGAAATGCCCCCCTCCACCCCTTGATGCATTCAGTAACTGCACAAAGAACAGAACCTATTGGGTCATTGTGCACTAAACGTTTGACGTTCTGACAGCAAATCAAAATAAAGGGTCATTTACCAGTCATAAATGACCTCTAGATCAAATCTGATTTTAGACCTAAGCATTCTCTTGTTATTTGACAAAATATTTTAACTGTTCTGAGTCAATGTTTTACCTTTGATCTACTGATCTCAAAATCAACAGGGGTCATCTGCTGGTCATGATCAACCACCCTATCAAGTTTCGTTAATTTCGTGATTCTAATCCTAAGCGTTCTCAAGTATCATTCGGAAACGCTTCAACTGTTCCGGATCGCTGTGAACTTGACCTTTGACTTACTGGTCTCAAAATAAATAGGAGTCATCTATTGGTCATGATCAACCACCCGATAAAGTTTCGTGATTCTAGGCCTAAGGGTTCTCAAGTCATCGTCCAGAAACTGTTTGACTGTTCTGGATCCCTGTGATCTTGACCTACTGATCTCAACGTCGACAGAGATCATCTGCTGGTCGTGCCAAATCTCCTTATCAACTTTCAAAATCCTATGCCAAAACATCCTTGAGATATCATCTGGAAACGGTATACCTGTTCTTCGTCAATTTGACCTTGACCTTTGAGCTACTGACCTCAGTACCAGTAGTGGTCATCTGCTGGTCATGGTCAACCTTTCTATTAAGTTTCGTGATTCTAGGTCTAAGCGTTTCCAAGTTATTGTCCAGAAACTGTTTAAATGTTCCGGGTCACTGTGACTTTAACCATTGACAAAGTGACCTAAAAATCGATAGAGATCATTTGCTAGTCATGACCAACCTTCTTATCGACTTTCATAATCCTATGCCCAAGCATTCTTGAGTTATCATCTGGAAACTGTAGACCTGTTCTTCGTCAATGTGACCATGCCCTTTGACCTACTGACCTCAAAATCAATAAAAGTCATCTGCTAGTCATGATCGACCTTTCTTTTAAGTTTCGTGATTCTAGGACCAAGCGTTTCCAAATTATCGTCAAGAAACTGTTTAATTATTCCCGGTCACTGTGACCTTGACCTTTGACCTACTGACCTAAAAATCAATAAAAAATAAATTTGCTGGTTATGACCAACACCCCTATCAAATTTCATGATCCTAGGTTTAAGCGTTCTTGAGTTATCATCCGGAAACCGATTATTCAACATATTAAAAGACCGACAGACAGACCGACTGACTTCTGAAAAACAATATACTCCTCCTTCTTAGAACGGGGGCATAAAAATAGGGCTTCACAACTAATTAACATGTCATTTACTACTTACAACATCGTTTTCTGAAAGATAGCTAAACAAAACTATTCAAAAATCAAACTTTAAATGTACCATTATAAGTGTTGTCCAATTTTTCTATAATTTTACAAATTCAAGGGCCGTAACTCTCATATATGCATATCTATTCCAATTTCTAGCCCCAAGACTGATTAATAATTTCCTCCGAAATACATTTCGCATAAAATGTTGGGAATTTGTATTTCATAAAAAAAGTATATGGTGGGTGTTGTATACTAATACCTTTTATAAATGATTTCAAGGGACATAACTCTGACCCTTATTATTTACCATAAAAGGCTTGGTAGAGGTGGGTTCTACATCTAAAGTGTTCCGTTATAGATAGTAGTATTGTATTAGATAAAGATCAGAACTCTTCTAAAAAGTGCACAATTCGGCCATATTTTCAGCCTTATAGCCTACACTATAATGGCAACGACACAAAAGTAACAGGTTTTCCAACGGATTGTTTTCATGAAAAGAATCCAAACACTGCTTTCTTACTCCAAATTTTCATAGCTTTATCTTATGAGATACCTGTATGAGACACTAAAATATCATACGCTCGTTTGGGAATTTTATGATGTCTTGAAGTTAGAACCATCCTCTGTCAAATTTCAATTGCAAAACTGCTCACGCATTTAAACGTTCATGTTGTCAATATTTGTCTATTTGTGTGTTGTTGTTTTTTAAATTCACTAGATTTCCAAAATCTATATTTTGTTACGTATACCCGAGATGTTCCCCTTTCATTATAAACATCTGTTCTGAATCTACGGGTCGGAATTACCCCAAAGTTTGTCTGAATATCCTTGCAATGTCCTCTCTCAAGTTTGTTATAACGATTCCCCTTGTCCCCTTTTAGGAACCGGCAGAGCTAAATGGAAATAACATTAAACGACTTCTCATGAAGCGCTCACTCGCATTCTTATAAACCTCTGTTAATTTCTTTCATATGGGGAGACTTGGCTCCTTCAAGGGGACACTAGAGTTAAAACTAGAAATATTTTAAAATTACTTTTCCCCCTGAACTGCTTGGCAGATCTTCATTAAACTAG
Source organism: Mercenaria mercenaria (assembly GCF_021730395.1). Lineage (NCBI taxonomy): Eukaryota > Metazoa > Mollusca > Bivalvia > Venerida > Veneridae > Mercenaria > Mercenaria mercenaria. Next base: position 25,265,087 of record NC_069364.1, on the reverse strand, counting down.
GTCTGCGACAGCCTTGTAACGGCCCCTCTCAAATGTATTCAAACGGTGCAACTTGGTCTGTTTTATGCTGTTATTTACAACTTTATTATACAAAAAACACAGTTGTTACCATTCATGATATCCATGCGTAAGGTAAAACAGTCAGGTCAGGTGAGCAACTTAGTTCACGATGGCCCTCTTGTTGTACCAAACAAGACCATCAGAAGATTTGACGGATTTCTTACGGCATATATCTTCAAGTTTGTCCGCTGCTGGAAATTATTTGACTGTCAATCTACATATCCACACAAATACACGTGTGTTTACGGAAACACATTTTCATTATATTTGTGCTCGTTGCGAAGTTTTGCGCGAAAGTTTGCGTTAAATTAGAGAACAATCAACATAGTGCGCTAACCATTTGTATAGGAGTGTGCAAGATGTGGAAATTGACCTAGGAATTGTAACACGTCCTTTAGTCAATTACCAAAAGTAATATTCGTCAAAAAATAGGTGGGGTGGGATGGGGATGTGTTTAAAAGGCAAAGCAAATGGTATAATGGTGGAATTCAGGAAAAGCTCTAAAACAACCTCCAGTGGTAACACCTATTGAGTATATTGCTTCTATGAGCTTCATAGTCATTGTACTGATACTAATACAGACGTCATCAGGAATCTGTGCTGGAACGTTCAGTTATTTTAATCAAAACATCTGATGAGTTATTATATAACACTGTCTTCGTCGTCGTCCGTCAGCGTAAACATTTTAATGAAACATCTTTTCTTCTGAAACTTCTGATTAGATTTACACCACACTTTGTATCATCCTTGCATAGACCTGTCAAGGTTCCTCTTAGATCCATCTAGGGACCGCCGGAGCTAAAAACGAAACATCATAACAACTTGTGTATCGGCGTGAGGCAAGACAATGAGGTATCTCAGAATAGTAGTACCTTTACAGAACAAAGTTTTCCAGGAAATGAACGTTTAAGCTTACTATGTATACACGACACAGCTAGCAGTAGGCCTATTATGTAGAACCACTCAACTTAGTAGTAAGATTTTTCTAATTGCAACAGTAAGTTATTCATGAGCACTGGGCGTATAAATCTGGTTTTGAGAATGCTTACACTTCGATGAATATACATGTATACGAATGTGCTATTCCAGTCAGTAAGACACTGTTCCAGAAATGGTTACAAATAGTTTGAAAAACAGTCCATTTAACATTTGTACATTGTAGAAAAATAGTTCTAATAGTGCTTTTAAAGCAGTAGGGACTACCAAACGATCTGATGGATTCCAATGAAATGTGACACAAACTTTGAAGGGCACGTCACTCGTACAGCAGTTCTGCACCTCCAATGTCAAGATCTAAGACAACGTTTTCAATGCGTCTTCGTATGTAGTGTTTCGTTTAGTTAACCTTTAGCCTGCTGGCGGCAAGTGATTCTGCCTGCACGATCTGCACCGTTCGCTTTCAGTCAGTAAATTTTCAGTGTACACCATTGAATGATAGGTCAGTCCATCTTAGAAATTTAGCAGTGTAAAAGTTAAGAATGGTGTGGCGTTTCATAAAATGACAGGCCTATCCTCCGAGGCCACATGCCTGGTCATGTAACTTTCATCCATATTATATAGTATTCTGTGGCTCTTGCATATCATTTTTAAGCAATACCTGGGGTTGTAATGTAAGACAATATTATCCAATATATCGTGTGCTGCACGAAAATGTCCGGGTCAAAGTCACTCAAGTTTCTATTTGGGGTGTCATTTGCGTATACAAAGTATTTATGAAATGCACGATTTATTTCCTCTTTAGAGCTCGGTTTTGCGGATGACTGCATGTTATTGCACGACAGACATCGTGTTAAAAGCAGGTTCGATCCAAAGTTCTAGTTTTTAAAACGTTATGGTCCATTTCACATTCTTCAGATTAAACCTAGAGGATGCCTTTGTAGAAAAGCGCATGTCTCCCCCAGTGCATAGTAGTAATAGGCAAGAAATCAATAGGGGCCAGGAGCGAAAGTCAAAGAGACACGGATGGTTGGCCGCAATAGGGATCATTTACTCGGCATGTCTAATCATCCCACGAACGGTTTCAACATTCTGGGCCTAGTGGTTCTAAAGTTATGAACTGGAAAAGATTTTCCATGTTCTGTCCGCTGAGACCTTGACCTTTCATCGAGTGATCCCAAAATTAATAGGTGTGTTCTACGCTGCATGTCGAATCATCCTATAAAGTTTCAAAACTTTGGGTCAGATGGTTCTCAAGTTATTGATGGAAAAGTGTTTTCCGTGTTCAGGCCTCAGTGACCTTGACCTTTGCTCAAGCGACCCCCAAAAACAATAAGGGTCATCTACTCTGTAAGTCCTATCATCCTATGAAGTTTGAAGGTTCTTCAAGTTATTGGTCGGAAACCGTGTTCCATGTTAGAGGTCATCTACTCTATATGTCCAACCATCCTGTGAAGATCAAGTCGTTCTCAAGTTATTGATCAGAAACGGTTTTCCATGTTCAGGCCCCTGTGACATTGACCTTTAATCTAGTAATCCAAAAAATAATAGGGGTCATCTACTCTGTAAGCCCTATCACCCTATGACGTTTGAAGATTCTTTGTCAAATGGTTCTCAAGTTACTGATCGGAAATGGATTTCCATGTTCTGGCCCCTGTGACATTGACATTTAATCGAGTGACCCAAAATCAATAGGGGTAATCTACTTTGCATGGATCAAGTGGTTCTCAAGTAATTGATCGGAAATGGTTTTCCATATCCAGTCCCCTTTGGCCTTGACCTTTAACAGAGTGACCCCAAAATCAATAGGAGTCATCTACTCTGCATGTCCAATCATCCTATGAAGTTTCTACATTCTGGGTCAAGTGGTTCTAAAGTTTTTGATCGGAAATAATTTTCCATGTTCAGGCCCCTGTGACCTTGACCTTTGATGGAATGACCCCAAAAACAATAGGGGTCGTCTAGTCCATAAGCCTTGCCATCCTTTGATGTTTGGAGGTTCTAGGTCAAACGGTTCTCCAGGAATTGATCGGAAATGAAGTGTGATGGATGGATAGGGCAAAAACAGTATGTCTCCCCCAGTGGGGGATGGCGGGAGACATAAATATAACTGGACCTACACTTACGAAACTCCGTTTGAATACAGATGTAATGCCGAACATGCGGTACATCTGCACCTGTATCCTAAGCTTCTGAAGTGACCCAGATTACACACTGGGCAATGTAACTGCGAATCGTTCATCTTCGCCGTGTGGACTGATAGGATTGAAAACAGAAAATTAATTCAGTAAAATAATTTAATGCACTAAATAAGCCATAAATATCTGAAGCACAGTAGTTTGTTCTTGAAAAACTTCGGTTATGGAATGTTAAATGAAAATCTAGTTCTAGGTAACTTCAATACGAGTCTTTACATTAATGCAGCAGTTCGTACAAATAAATGCGATATGTTTGCTTAATTTACTATTAAAATACATAAAGACTATATGCAGATGGTCACTTTTAGCAATATGACCATAGACTTGAGGCAAAAATTTAAAAAGAGATTTACTAAGCATCACAATTAAAATGGCAATAAAGTGTCAAATGATGCAAATTTCTGTTGTACACACACGTTGCCTTCCAAAGTTGATACAGAGCTGCATGAAGCACTGCACAAAATGTGACAATATAAAATATGAAAATAATTTAATATCGATGTACCTGTAGCTTAATTTTTGTATTTATAACAAACTGATGTATATTTCACCTTCTGGGGTCACTGATCTAAAATCTAAACAAAATTATCTGTAATAATAATTGATTCAAACACGATTCACAAGTTTTGATCTTCTTAACACAAGTATTACTTATTATGTGTATTTCCTATTTTAACAGAAATATATGTAACAATATTCATGATTTGGACATCCTATCCAATGTTGATCTAAACACACACTGAAATTTTAACATGAATGGTCACACCGGAACAAATTTCAATTCTCAACCTTTAAAAAAATACCATAGCAATGGTCTAAAATAGGTTATAAACGAACAAATATGAACACATTCAACTATATGGCAATACATGACAAACACTTATGAAAGCTATCGGTCAAAAAATAAGCGATATAAAAACAACATAAATACAATATAACATTTTCAAAGTATAAAACCAACTGCCATTAAAAAAAACTAAAAAATAAACAGTTCAAATAAAATATTCAACTGAACCTACTGAAAGAAGAACAAATGAGCAATAAAAATACCCTGCAGTCAAAATGAATTAATAAACACAATTTCCTACAAATAAAAAAGTCAATTCCTAGTCAGATGTTTGTTAAATCAGGACAAAATGAGACAATCCTTTACCATTAGTCTGACACCTTAAAATATTTTTCTCATTTTGACAGAATGCTAACAGCAGGAAACTTAAATTAGCTAATTGTGTGTCCACTGGACATGGTGCACCACTTACTGTCACTGTATGGACATATGTTACTTGCTGACAATAAAGAGGCAAGTAAACTCCTATTACTTTTGTGGTGGGGGTAGGGATACTTCAATACATCAAGAAAAAAAACTCACTTTTTTTTTTGGTGGTTAGGGGAGGGGGTATAATTCAAATTAAACCTATGATGCAACTTCACATGTTCATTTATATTCCTATATAGTTTCAGGGCTTTAGGTGAAATGCTTTTTGACATATATGTTACACAAACTTTAAGGCCCTTTATGCATTTTTGAATAGGTCAAGGGCCTGAACTCTGGCCTGGCTGAATATAATCCCACACAAAAACAAGATGCAATTTGAATTTCCTAAAATGTTTCTTAACCCTAGGTCAACTACTTTTTTAGACAAGTGCAACAGACATTTTTCAGTTTTTACTAAATCAAGGGCTGTAATTCTGGTTATACAAAGCAGAGCTAAATAACAATCCTAGTTCTGGTTGGCCCTAGATGCAATCAAGATTATCCAGTTGATCAATTGTAAGAAAAGTCATTACAAACTTTCTACGGACAAAGTTTGATGAAAATTCTTCAAGCAATTCGGGAGAGGCAGTTGTGAAAAAGTTTTTCTATTTTTAGCTCTGGTACCCTCTGAATGCAATCCAGAAGAGCCGTGAAAGAGGTAGTACAGAGAAATAGTGTTATTCTGACCAGAGCGGCTGTATTAGCAAAAATACTGACAAGGAGACTGAACCATCAAAATATTATCAGGGGAAATAACAACATCTGTCAGCAGAGACAGAGTGCTCCACTATCTCGATGCTTGATAGTTATAATAGCCTTTTATAGGTTATATATGTGGAAACTAGAGCTATCACTGGAGTGAGTAATATCTCTTCTGTGGAATAGTTAAATAGGCCATATCCGAGGAAACTAGAGCTATCACTGGAGTGAGTAATATCCCTTCTGTGGAATAGTTACAAAGGTTATATCTGAGGAAACTAGAGCTATCACTGGAGTGATTAATATCCCTTCTGTGGATGATGATGTGGAGTTCAATAGGTCATATCCGAGGAAACTAGAGCTATCACTGGAGTGAGTAATATCCCTTCTATGGAATAGTTAAATAGGTCATATCCCAGGAAACTAGAGCTATCACTGGAGTGAATAATATCCCTTCTGTGGAATAGTTAAATAAGTCATATCTGAGGAAACTAGAGCTATCACTGGAGTGAGTAATATCCCTTCTATGGAATAGTTAAATAGGTCATATCCGAGGAAACTAGAGCTATCACTGGAGTGAGTAATATCCCTTCTGTGGAATAGTTAAATAGGTCATATCCGAGGAAACTAGAGCTATCACTGGAGTGAGTAATATCCCGTCTGTGGAATAGTTAAATAGGTCATATATGCGGAAACTAGAGCTATCACTGGAGTGAGTAATATCCCGTCTGTGGAATAGTTAAATAAGTCATATCTGAGGAAACTAGAGCTATCACTGGAGTGAGTAATATCCCGCCTGTGGAATAGTTAAATAGGCCATATCCGAGGAAACTAGAGCTATCACTCCGTCTCATAATGGTGAAAATTCATGCCAAGTTACATCAAAATCCCACCATGCATGAAGAAGAAATACTCTGGACAAACTTCAATTTGACCTCCCAACTGTGACCTTGACCTTTGAGATAGGAACATGGTGTTTGCACATGACATGCCTTCTCATTGAGGTAAACATTCATGCCAAATATAAACAAGAGTGGTCCATGCATGTCAAAGTTATGGTCCGGACAAAATCGGACGGACACACACACACACACATACACTGACCCGCCAAAAGTGACAACTAAGTCGAGCTCACCGCAAGCGGGCTCGACAAATAGGGGGTATTCATAAAATATTTATGCTAGACATGTGGACAATATGTCGTATGACTTAAATTAAATCCATCAAGTAATAACAGTGATAGTGACAGTGCATAATAACTTTAACCTGAAATTCTCAGTTAAACATTAGGCATAATGCATGAAATAAATGTGAAAGAATTATGGCCCTTCTGTCACATTATAAGGAAGACAATGAGAAACTAGTCTGAAGGTCATCAATCAAGTAATAAAATGCATCAAAACTTTAATCAAAATGTGGATACAGATGCTGAGTCGGAATGAATGAGTTGGGTTTTACGACGAACCGACACAAAATATGCCGAGTTGGGGAAAGTAGGATAGCTCTCCATATACTTGGTACAGTTGAGCTAAAATCCACAGCTAAAAAGAAGCAAGGCACATTTATAGTACATGAACACTCAAATTGGTATAAAATATTCAGTTACATCACAGTATCTCCAAAAAGTCTATGTTACAAACTGATTTACCAGTCTTGATCAGTCTCAGTCAGTTAAAAGTATTGAGCAATACTATTTCTCAAATCTGTAATCTTGCAAGAAATGCCTGATGAATGCTCTTTAGAGTTATTTTAGGTATACAGAATGGTAGAGTATTATTATACTGAATGGTAGAGAATTATTTCAGAACAAGAGCTTATATTCCCTGTAAATTGAAATATGCCCCCTAATTGTATCTCTGATTCTGAATAGGCCCATCACTACCAACCTATATTCTAACATACAACGGAATTTGATATTCCCTCCTTGCAACGATGGGAAACAAGGACAGTAAGTTTCAAACAATACATCAAGTTATAAAATTTTAAGAAAGGATAGCTGCTTCTGAAAGATCAAAATTACATTTTTTTTAACATTCAAACTTTTTGCTTGACCTTTACCCCTGCAGTCGCAAATGTAATCAAAACCTTAATATTCTTGTATGCTACCTACATACCAAGTTTTGTAGCAATACCTTATTCCTACCTTCAATTATTGAGTGGATAATATTTTTTCTATTTCTAGTAACAGTTACCTTGATCACAGGGCCAAAATATAATCCTAAGCTAGAACCTGTCTATAGTTTGTAATGCTTTAGACAAACAAGTACAGTGAAAAGCAAACATGGGGGATATCTATGAATTTAACATACTAGAGTGATGATTATTGCACAATATACTCATCACCATATACCAATATTCCAAGTCTGAATTCAGTCCTTTGCACAGTTTTTGTTTTACGCTCTGGACAAGCAAAGTGGGGCAGATGAACAGTTCAATTACTCTATGATGCCCTTCAGAGGCATAAAAATTGCACAAAATTAAGTAAGACAATGCAATAGCTCCTTTTGTCAGCAGCATGCCTACACAATAGCACTTTATACAACATATATGTTTGTTGAAATGCAATATCAACGCAGGAAAGACTTGTATGCCCCCAAGCTTTATCTTTCACCCATGGAGGGTTCAATAAAATGACATCAAGCAAACCTATAAGTTAGGTAGGTCATGGGTGCAAATTTTTCCAGTAACAACACACTAATAAGAAACAATTTAAGGTCCTACAAGTAACTATGACCTTTAACTTTGAAATTGTGCAGACTTCAAAATCACAAAAGGTTATCACTACCAAGAAATCTATGAAATCTAATGGCTATAGTGAATGCTAAATGAGTAACCAATGCCTATTTGTTCATCTTTACACTGACATATTCAAAGCTTATATACTCACAATTCTTCCAATGAGTGTATATAATTATTAGTACTACTTAATACAGTAAGCAATTAAAACAATTAGGATATAAAATATTCAGGAAGAATATAAATTAAATACAAACATGTACCAATGTTCATTAAGAGCTACAGAAAAGCTTCTAATCATTATATTGCACAAGAACGATTTCTTTAAGGATTTAAACAATTAGCAAATGATGCACAGTATTTATTGCATGGTTTACAGAAGTAAAACCGCAATAACAACTGACAACTAGAAAATGCTTTTGTAAAAAAGCGCATGTCTCCCCAAATGCAAAGTCCTATAGGCAAGAAGTCAATAGGGGTCAGGAGCGAAAGTCAAAGAGACACTGATGGTTGGCTGCAATAGGGATCATCTACTTGGCATGTCCAGTCATCCCGCTAAATTTCAACACTCTTGGCCCAGTGGTTCTCAAGTCACTGTTCAGGCTCCTGTGACCTTGACCTTTGATCAAGTGACCTCAAAATAAATATGGGTCATCTACTCTGCATGTCCAATCATCCTATTAAGTTTCAACATTGTAGGTCAAGTGGTTCTCAAGTTATTTCCAAAAAATGATTTTACATGAACAGGCCACTGTGACCTTGACCTTTAATTGACTGACTCCAAAATCAATAGGGGTCATCTACTCTGCATGTTCAATCATCCTATGAAGTTTCAACATTCTGGGTCAAGTGGTTCTCAAGTTACTGATCGGAACTGGTTATCAATGTTCAGGCCCCTGTGACCTTGACCTTTAATGGAGTGACCCCAAAAACAATAGGGGTCATTTACTCTGTATGAACAATCATCCTATGAAGTTTCAACATTCTGGGTCGAGAGGTTCTCAAGTTATTGATTGGAAATGGTTTTCCATGTTCAGGCCCCTGTGGCCTTGACCTTTAACAGAGTGACCCCAAAATCGTTAGGGGTCATCTACTCTGCATGACCAATCATCGTATGAAGTTTCATCATTCTGGGTGAAGTGATTCTCAAGTTACTGACTGGAAATGGTTTTCAATGTTCAGGCCCCTGTGACCTTGACCTTTAATGGAGTGACCCCAAAATCGATAGGGGTCATCTACTTTGCATGTACAATCATCCTATGAAGTTTCAACATTCTGGGTGAAGTGTTTCTCCAGTTATTGATCGGAAATAATAGGAAATGGTTTTCAATGTTCAGGCCCCTGTGACCTTGACCTTTGACGGAGTGACCCCAAAATCAATAGGGGTCATCTACTCTTCATGACCAATCATCCTATGAAGTTTCAATATTCTGGGTCAAGTGGTTCTCTAGTTATTGATCGGAAATGGTTTTCAATGTTCAGGCCCCTGTGACCTTGAACTTTGACGGAGTGACCCCAAAATCAATAGGGGTCATCTACTCTTCATGACCAATCATCCTATGAAGTTTCAACATTCTGGGTCAAGTGGTTCTCTAGTTATTGATCGGAAATGGTTTTCAATGTTCAGGCCCCTGTGACCTTGACCTTTGACGGAGTGACCCCAAAATCAATAGGGGTCATCTACTCTTCATGATCAATCATCCTATGAAGTTTCAACATTCTGGGTCAAGTGGTTCTCTAGTTATTGATTGGAAATGGTTTTCAATGTTCAGGCCCCTGTGACCTTGACCTTTGACAGAGTGACCCCAAAAACAATAGGGGTCGTCTACTCCAGCAGTCCTACAACCCTATAAAGTTAGAAGGTTCTAGGTCAAATGGTTCTCCAGTTATTGCTCGGAAATGAAGTGTGACGTATGGACGGACGGACGGACGGACAGGGCAAAAACAATATGTCTCCTGGGGGAGACATAATTTTCCTTAGATTACATCTCTTTGAGCAATTTTTCCATTCTCGATTTTTTTTTTTGGTAAAAAAAAAAGCAGTTTTACTCCTATGCCCAAAAGATGCCAGCATAGTACAGAGAACGCACAATCCAACAGAAACTGTCTATTGTCATTACAGGCCCATTACATCGACATAATCTCTTAGACCTAAAAAAAAAATTCTTTATTTCCGGTAACATGCTAAAAAAAAATAGGGTAGGTAGGTCGAAAAAAAAAAAATTTTTGATTTTTTTTTAATGAGACTATTCAGAAATTATTTTTGTGTCAAAAAATGAATATAGGGATTATGCCTTTAGAGCATCAGTAAGTTGATTTCTAATATCACTGACCATGTTTAAAGCATTAAAAAAAGCAGTTTTCCAACTTTTTAAGAAGTTGAGAAAAAAAATTCTCAAACTTTCAAAGGCCATAAAAACATTTAAGGTCAGGCCAAAAATTTAGGGTAGGTCGGGATACCAGAAACAAAGAAATTTTTTTAGGCCTTATATACAGAAATAAAAAAAAAAATAATACAATATAAAAATCAGATCTGTTGAAACACATTGTAAAGCAACTTAAAAAGTAGTTTCTTGCTAAATACTTAGGCCATTTTATTGTGACATGGTACATCATAGTATACATGTACCTATTTTCATTTTCTAGCATTTAAGGTACACAATCATGTTTCATAAAACTAAAATCAAACAAATATGTTTGAAAAAATAAATTAATTAAATATATTACATCAGGATCTATATAGGCAACCGTCTACCTTATAACAGTACTTAACCAATTTCTCTTCGAAGCTGAAAATAATTTTCTGTTTAAACAGACTGGGGTCAGTTGTTCAGTGTTACTATAACATTCTGAATACCATGAAAAGGCCTGAATAAATAATTCTATTTTCCAATTACAGATTATTTCAAAACAATGTTCCATCTATTGTTACTTTGACCAGAATACAATTGTTTTTTCCCCCTTCAAAACTACAAAATATAGTTGACTTTCTTATGTAAAGAACAATCACATTAATCAAAGCTACAAGTCTATTTTTTATTCTCTATAACTGAAAATCATTTTCAAGGCAAGATGAAGGGCAAGCATGCTTAAATGACTTTAAATAACAATATCTGATGTACTTTTCACAAGGTTTAAACACACAATGTATATCTGTACTACAACATGACAAACCTTCTTTCCCCAAACTTATAAAATGTATTAAGCAGATTTTTTAACATTAAACAAAATTTCCAGCATAGCAGATATTCCTCGTGTTGAGGCCTTATATATTTTTTTTAATTTACAATTACAGAAACTGGAAACTGTAAAACATACCTGCAATGTAATAATCTGTATTTTGTTTCAAAACAAATGCAGAGATTCGTACCAGTTAGATATAAATTCACCTAAAATATGCCATTGAAAAAAATAAATAAAAAAATAATAAAAGTTATGACACAATTATTAAAAGAAAATTTATCAATAGGATATCTGGTTCATTTTTTTTTTCATGCCTTCCTTTGAATAATACACATATCCTTTACCAAAACATAGTTACAAAAATATCATTTTGTTAAGATCTGCTGTCTCCTGTGTGAGAATCTTCAACTACTCACTAAATTGTGTGAGTTAACACAAGTATAGTTATTATAGTCAGGGTTCCTAGTGTAAGGCTGAGGTAGCTAAGTATTACTGACTTCTTGCTATCCCTCTGGGCCAAACCATACAAGCCTTTTGTGTGGTGCATTTTTGCATTTCTGGCCAGCCTTATTGCAAAGACACCGACAAACAGGAAAAATATGGTTGCAATCACTGACAAGATTATCACATGGTTGAATTTCTTATAAGGAGTTGGTACCAGATCCGAACTTGGAACCCTACGGATAAAGTTCTGAGTAGTGTCAGTGGTCTCTTTGTACGGATTTTCGTAAGCATCCGTGACTCGAGTAGCTTCCATATGGTACGGCGACATTAGGTCATTTTCTGGGGTGTCATCTGTATGCCGGATAAGGGATTGCCCTGTAAGATTTGGGTCATTGGCAGAATCATTTTGAGGCACTTCCTGTGCTGGTTCTGATTCATCCTGACCTGCCTGCTGTAATGGTTGTTTTTCATGTTCAGTATCCCCCGCACCTGAAGACATCTTTTTGTTTCTCCTCCTTTCCTTTTAAAAAAAGTAGAGAAAATATTCATTAATGCACTTATAATAAACAATACAGGGATATAAACTAGCTATTTCTATTTAGGTGCCAAGACTGTCAAAAACTAAAACTATCACAGAAGTGACGAATACCCCAACAATATGGTCTTGTCACAGAAGAATGGCAACCATAAGAAAGACATGGCCACAAGAAGGTGCAATTTAAATTAAACTTGACCTGTATTTTATGATTTCACACCAGTCCTGTGTACCAAAATTTATCTAAATCTGTCAAGCCTTTCTTGAGTTACTGTCCGGCATTGCCAGTATTGACCACCCAAGAGTGACAATTGTATTAAATCGACCAGTATTGACCGGTTTTACCCGGTATTGACCGCCGGCCCGGTCAATACTCATATTGACTGGCTTTTTGCCAACATTGTCCGGCAACCATGAGTTTGACAAATTTTAAGTTGGAAAAGGGCCATAACTACTTATAAAATTGGTTTCAAAGCCATACGTCAAACACTTTACACAAAATATAAACTCAGGTACGAAAAACTTAACCAAGATTTCTAAGTCAAAAGGGGCCATAATTCAGCCAAAATTCTTGATGAAGTTATGTACTCTTGCCTATAACTAGACATGGTGATGGTAAACAGGTGTTGAAAGTTTCAAAGCTTTATCTTCAAAGACTTTGTCAAAATATGAAATGGTACGAAAAAATTAACCCTGATTTCTAAGTCAAAAGGGGCCATAATTCAGCCAAAATCGTTGATGGAGTTATGTACTCTTGCCTATAACTGGACATGGTGATGGTAAACAAGTGTTGAAAGTTTCAAAGCTTTATCTCAAAAGACTTTGTCAAAATATGAACTGGTACGAAAAACTTAACCATGATTTCTAAGTCAAAAGGGGCCATAATTCAGCCAAAATCCCCGGTGGAGTTATGTGCTCTTGCCTATAACTGGCCATGGTGATGGTAAAGAAGTGTTGAAAGTTTCAAAGCTTTATCTCAAAAGACTTTGTCAAAATGTGGACTGGTACGAAAAACTTAACCAAGGTGTGACGCTGACGCCGTGGTGAGTAGGATAGCTCTACTTATTCTTCGAATAGTCCAGCTAAAAATGCATCAAAATTAACATTAAATTCTAAATAAAAGGGGGCATAATTCATGAAAAATTGGTGTCAGAGTTATGCACCTTGTGTCACATGATGTAGGTGATAAGGTGGAACATCTATTTTAAGTTTGAATCAAATCCATTTAGTAATAGCTGAGACATAGTGAAAATGCATCAAAATTAACCTTAAATTCTAAGTAAAAGGGGGCATGAAAAATTGGTGTCAGAGTTATGCACCTTGTGTCACATGATGTGGGTGATAAGGTGGAACATCTATTTTAAGTTTGAATCAAATCCATTTAGTAATAACTGAAAGTGTATCAAAACTTTAACCTGAAATTCTAAAAGGGGGGCATAATTTATGAAATATTGGTGCAAGAGTTATGGCCCTTGTGTCACATGATATGGGTGATGATGTTGAACAACTATTTAAAGTTTGAATCAAAGCCATTTAGTAATAAAACCCTTCCAGGCATTTAGAAGTTATGAAGCAAAAACCAAATATCTAACCTTTGACCTTGAATTGTGACCTTGACCTCTGACCATCAGGCATAGGTGATGTGTTCAAACATGTCATCTGGTCTTGAGGAATAATAATGTGAAGTTAAATTAAAATCCTTCCAGGCATATAGATTTCGGGACGCCACACGACATAACTGACTCCTATATAGCCCCCCCGCCAAACATGTTTGGTGGGGATATAATAAATGTTTAACATTTAATAGGTATATGGGCATTTTCTACCAACAATTTAGGGGCCCTGCCCAAAATCTAGGGGCCATGCGCTACTGGGTCCCTGCTAATTCATATCCCTGCAATACACCAGAACTAAGAATAAAACCAAACACCCTTGTCACTACAGCAAGTTTAACTTACATGAATAAGTTAAATAAATATGTAATTTGAAAATGAGGCAGAATTTTGTAAAAAAAAAAAATTAAAACAAAATTATGGAACCTGTACAATGCATGTCAGCTTATCACAATGGACAAGTGTGTAAAGTTTTTATCCATTCCCGTAAGTGGGTACTGAGATACCAGCTAACAAACAAAACCTTAACCAAAAAATGCTTTGATGTTGAACAAGAGGGTCATGATGACCCTGGATTGCTCACCAGAGTAATATGAGCTACATGTTTCAAATGTCAAACTGATGATTTTTAGAAATTTTTTGGGAGATTTTCCGATGTACAATCAAGTAACCCCTGGGGCGGGGCCAATTTTACCCTGGGGGTCATGATTTGAACAAAGTTTGTAGAAGTCTGCTAGGCAATGTTACATATCAAATATCTAAGATCTAGGCCTTCTGGTTTATTTTTAGCAAATTTATGAAGATTTCCCTATGTACAATCAAGTAACCCCTGGGGCAGCGGGGCTGGGTCAATTTGACCCTGGGGGGTCAAGATTTGAACAACTTTTGTAGAGGTCCACTAGGCAATGCTACATGTCAAATATCTAAGCTCTATGCCTTCTGGTTTATTTTTAGAAAAATTTTGAAGATTTTCCTATGTAAAATCAAGTGACCCCTGGGGCGGGGTCAATTTTGACCCCAGGGGTCATGATTTGAACAAATTTTGTAGAGGTCCACTAGGCAATGCTACATGTCAAACATCTAAGCTCTAGGCCTTCTGGTTTATTTTTAGAAAATTTTGAAGATTTTTCGATGTACAATCAAGTAACCCCATGGGGCGGGGTCAATTTGATCCCGGGGGTCATGATTTGAAATTTTTTTGTAGAAGTCTACTAGGCAATGCTACAAGTCAAATATCTAAGATCTAGGCCTTCTGGTCTATTTTTAGAAAAATTTTGAAGATTTTCCTATGTAAAATCAAGTGACCCCTGAGGCGGGGTCAATTTTGACCCAGGTGGTCATGCTTTGAACAAATTTTGTAGAGGTCCACTAGGCAATGCTACATGTGAAATATCTAAGCTCTAGGCCTTCTGGTTTATTTTTAGAAAAATTTTGAAGATTTTCCTATGTAAAATCAAGTGAACCCTGGGGCGGGGTCAATTTTGACCCCGGAGTAATGATTTGAAAAATTTAAGTTGAGGTCCACTAGGCAATGCTTCATGTCAAATATCTAAGCTATAGGGCTTCTGGTTTTTGAGAAGAAGATTTTTAAAGTTTTTCCTTTCGGTTGCTATGGCAACCAGAGTTCTGCATGGAATTCAATTCTTTGAACAATTTTTGTAGAGCTTCACCCAAGGAACATTCCTGTGAAGTTTGGATGAAATTGGCCTAGCGGTTTATGAGGAGATGTCGTTTAAAGTAAAAGTTTACGGACGGATGCCGGACGGTGAAGGATCAGAATAGCTCACCCTGAGCCTTTGGTCAGCTAAAAAGGGGCATGAATTTGTAACAAGAGCACCACCTTGCTGGTGCTGACGCTCATCTGATTTTTTTTGTATAATAGAAATATTGTCCTACCCATGATTTTTTAAGTCTAAAAAGGGCCATCATTCCTGCAAAAAGCAGGATAGAGTTATGTTTCTTGACGTTCAGCATCCGCTTATGATAGTGAAAAACTGTTGCAAGTTTTAAAGCAATAGCTTGACAGTTTATGAGAAAAGCTGACTTAAACATAATACTCAACCAAGACAACTGATTTTCTAAGTCCAAAAGGGGCAATAATTATTGCAAAAAGCAGGATGAAGTTATGTTTCTTGATGTACAGGGTCAGCTTATGATGGTGAACAAGTGCTGCAAGTTTCAAAGCAACAGCTTTGATAGTTTAAGAGAAAAAGTTGACCTAAACATAAAACTTAACCAAGAAATCTGATATTTTCTAAGTCCAAAAGGGGCCATAAATCTTGCAAAAAGCAGGACGGAGTTTAAATAATGTTTCTTGCTGTACAGGGTCAGCTTATGATGGTGAACAAGTGTTGCAAGTTTTAAAGCAATAGCTTTGATAGTTTAGGAGAAAAGCTGACCTAAACATAAAACTTAACCAAGAAAACTGATTTTCTAAGTCCAAAAGGGGCAATAATTCTTGCAAAAAGCAGAATGGAGTTATGTTTCTTGATGTACAGGGTCAGCTTATGATGGTGAACAAGTGTTGCAAGTTTCAAAGCAATAGCTTTGATAGTTTAGGAGAAAAGTTGACCTAAACATAGAACTTAACCAAGTATGTCTGATATTTTCTTAAGTACAAAAGGGGCCATAAATCTTGCAAAAAGCAGGATGGAGTTATGTTTCTTGCTGTACAGGGTCAGCTTATGATGGTGAACAAGTGTTGCAAGTTTCAAAGCAATAGCTTTGATAGTTTAGGAGAAAAGCTGACCTAAACATAAAACTTAAGCAGGCAACGCTAAAATCTTTTAGGATAATTGATGAATTAGAAATGTATCTAAAATGTTTGCAAAAAGTAACAAACTTAATGTATCTTTTGCACTAATTAAAAATTTGTCATACAACTGCATGTCACAAACATACATGTCCATCTTTTTGTAAAAATCCAAACACATAAAGTACGCCATAACCATGATAACTGTCGTTAATTTTGGTGAATCCTCGGCACACTTCAAAATCAAATATACAAGTTGGCAGATGTTTTTTTAACTGATTAATTATCAATTCACACATTCTTTTAAGCAATTATCTTCTCAAAGTGTCAATCAACATCAATAGCCAAATTGACAAATACACCGCCTAGGCTGGTTATCGATTTTATTCACAACCAGCGCCTAGGTAAACTAGTGTACTGAGAACCAATTCTTGACCCACTTAAATATCATTTACTGAAAAAAACATGAATGACCAGGGTTCTGCCGAGGCCGTGATATCGCGAGAATCTCGCGTAAAAATAATAAAAACATTCAGACTAACGATTAACAGCCTAGTACTTCATGTCACTTCATAAAAATCCCGATAGACCACACAAACCTGATGTTGTTTACCGTTCTCCACCCACTATCTTGGCAGGTGAAACTGAAAGTGTGTCTGTTAACTGCTTAAAGTCTGTTGACTATTCGACACTAACTGTCTCCAAATCTGAAAATGCGTCACAAAATCAAACCACAAAGGGTGCAGAAAATTCGGATGAAGCCAAAAAGGAAAGTGACACAAAATTTCAGGAGAGCTGATAAAAAAGAAGTATCAATGGTTGTCTAGACTACATTAAAGACCTGAATTTTAGTAATGTTACTGTCAAATTTCAATGACATGTTTTTGTCCTCAAGATTTTGAAAATGTTCCCACATTTTTCATACCAAGGGGACATGTGTCCTCACCATTTTTGATCCTCCGCAGAACCCTGACGACCAAAAAAAACTATGCGCCACTTGTTTTCGCCAATTCACAAAATTTAACACCAAATTCTTAAAATTATCGCAAATGGTGACATTGGCGATCGACAGCGGAGGCAATGAAAAGCCTCAGTACTTTCCATGTTTGCAATTAAAAAATACCATTGTACTAAAATAATCTAAAAAAAGAATGAGTCAATGACCAACATCGCATGTGTCCGTATCCCTGAATTATCCGAACTACAATTACTTATAAAATTAGTCATCTTTCACATTCCCGTCAATGCTTCACACTGCAAGTAAGTTAGTAAAAAATATGGAATATAAAAGAACAAACCTAACTATACGTAGTAACCATAAAACCTGATTTTTTCACAAATCAATCTTTTTTTCTGATCGATCACTTCAGCCGGGCAATTTCAGCGGTGTAGAAGTACAATTTTCCGTTCTAGGGTAGAACACCACTAAATATGTATGTAACCACTGTAACCAGGTTACTTTTAACCAACCCATTGAAAATAGGATTAAACATGAAGTTTGATTATGATCTATATTGCTGTAACCTATGTAACCACTGTAACCAGGTAACAAATAAACCAACCCATGGAAAATAGATTGTTTTTGGACCATATATGCGCGTTTATAAAATACTCGTTTATACATGAAGTTGTTCAAAGGATCTTTATTTAGATCTGACAATCGATAAAAGTGCTTTTGAAGCAGAACCATCGGAATAACATTGAGAAAGGACTATAAAAAGATGCTATAGGTAAAAACGGGTGACAAACCATCAAACGGTTCATGAGACGTTATTTGAAAGTTTTTGTTGTTTTTAGCTCTAAGAAAAGCCGCACTTAAACAAAAATGAGAGCGAGCCGTTCAATGATGCCATAAACTATATATATATATATATATATATATATATATATATAAGTTTACTGGAAATACATCACATGCTTCCTGACTAAAAATTGTTTAAAATGATTTTCTGTTCTTTTAGCTTTCGTGGTCCCTAGCAGGAGCTGAATAAAACTGAGTATATATGTGGGCCGGTCCATCCAAGGAGGCGATCTTTCAAGCGGTTCATGAAGAGATATTTTTAAAGGATTTTCTATTATTTTTGGCTTTAGTAGTGAATAAAATGGATCAATTTCACCCATTTAAAAATCGGTTGAGACAGGACATTATATATACACGGATACTATAGCCAAAGTTTGGTGAAAATTCATCACGTGGTTCATGAGAAGAATTCGTCAAACATTTCCTACTTTATCTCTTCATGGTAGCACCTAAAGGGGGCCAGGCATTATCAGTTGAATAAACCTGTGTCAAGTCCATACGTTGCTACAGCCCAAGTTTGGTGAAAATCCATCAATTGCTTCATGACAGGAAGTCGTTTAAAGGCTTTTTTCCTAACTCTGGAAATGGGACCAATCAAAACCATATTTGAACAGATATGACAGAGGTTCTTAAATTGCAAGGATGATACAGACCAGGTTTAATGATGACGGACATGTAGTCGTAATAATGAGAACAAGTTGTTTAAAGTTTTTGTCTATTCTTAGCTCAGGTGGCCACTAAAATGGGCCAAGCAGAACCATTTGATTAATTTGTCAAGAGGCCCAAATGGGCATAAGTCGCTCACCTGAAGAGAGCCTTTACCATCTCACCTTGCTCCTGACCAAGTTCGGTGAACAAATCATTTAAGTTATTTCTATTTTAGGTATAGTGGCCCCTTAAAGGGGTGTAGTACCCCCATTGGAACAAATTTGGTAGAAGACCTTAAAGTGATGCTCCAGACCATGTATGATGAAGATCGATCAAGCAGTTCATGAGAAGTTGTTAAAATGGTTTTCTAGTCTTAGCTTTAGCAGTCTCTAAAAGGGGCCCCAATTAAGTTTGATAAAGATCTATCCAGCGGTTCATGAAAAGAAATCCTTAAAAGGCACTCCTATTCGGTGATGTACTCCGACTGTTCGCCGAAGGAATGCTTACCTTATGCAAAAATCATGCCAAAATCTTTCTTTCGAGCGGAATGACAAAGTAGCGTGTAAAAACTGTTCCACAGATTTATATATAAAAAAAAAAACACTAAAATTGTTGTCAAATAAATTTATTTTACTTTGGGAGCTTCTTGGCCGGCGCCGTTTTGCGCTTTTTGTTAATACTATTTTCTGATTTCTTAATTACGGTCAAATATCTATAACTCTCACCATGTAAGTTGAACAAGTCTTCTACACTGGAATTCTATTTTTTCTAACACACGTAGCCTTGAGTGATTGATTTTTAAATCCTGACAGAGATGAGTACAGTCAATGATTATTTTAATTTGACTGGTCCCACCATGTACAGCACCAACAGTTTCAAGTTCGTGGATCAAGTCGAGAAGAACAGGATCTCGTATTGGGGAGAGCACCGGACATCGGAATATGAAATGTTCCATTGTTTCAATTTCACTATCACAGACCTTACATGTTCCATCTATTTGGTTCTGATGAAACATAGCTCTTTTTTATTGTAAAATGTATGTTCCACACATAAACTTTAATTTGATAACTAGTCTATTTACGTCTCGTGAGGAGCACGGTTTTTGATCCAATAATGGATGCACTTTATCCTCTGTATGACGTTAAGATTTAAATTTATTTGCAGCCTTTATATGTAACGGCTTGTTGCATTATCAAATATTTTTTCTTATTTGGTTTAAGCCCGTTTCAACTGTTTGATAAATAGTTAAATAAGTTCAGTGAAGTGGGAAAGTTGTCAATTGGTTATGGAGAGCCTGTGCCTACTGTCAAGTTGTGCACCGTGACATAATTGGAAGCTTAGGTTCCTTGCTATCACTACCCTCCCGTTTATTCATATTAAATTTTACCGTTTTTATAGTTTTAAAACAGACTCTGAGCAGTCATGTTTCGGGAGACCCGGGTTCTAAAATTTTTGCATAAAAGTTTGGGTAGCAAGTAATGTTATAGCGTATGCAGAACACGGGAACACAAAATTAGGCCGGATAAAACCACATAACGTTGGCATGTGGACTAGTATTTAGTTAATTACTTGTCCAAAGTAAATATCAACAATACGTTCCTTTATCTACATCATACAATTTCGTCGATTTTTCATGACACGCGAAGAAATGAGAGCACTTTTCCGGGAACTTACCAAACACACCTCGTATTAATTAATGTCCAAATGAGTTTTAAAGGTCGTACTTTATTTATCACATAGCAGGAGAAAATCAACACAAACAAAACACAAGCTATTTTCTCATTTATTAAGTAAATATTTTCAAATTTTGGTTATATAGATCACCGATTCAATGACAAACAGATGTCACTCAGTACTCAAGTCATTTCTAGCGTTCTCTTTATCTGTTTAACATAAATAACAAGAGGGCCATGAAGGCCCTGTATCGCTCACCTGACCTATTGACCTAAAGATCATCAAGATTAACATTCTGACCAAGTTTCATTAAGATATGGTCATAAATGTTGTCTCTAAAGTGTTAACTAGTTTTTCCTCTGATTTGACCCGGTGACCCAGTTTTTGACCGCACATGACCCAGATTCGAACTTGACCCAAAGATCATCAAGATTAACATTCTGACTAAGTTTCATGAAGATAAAGTTATAAATGTGGTCTCTAGAGTGTTAACAAGCTTTTCTTTTGATTTGACCTAGTAACCTAGTTTTTGACCTCATCTGACCCAGATTAAAACTTGCCCTATAGATCATCAAGATTAACATTCTGACCAAGTTTCATTAAGATATGGTCATAAATGTGGCCTCTACAGTTTTAACTAGCTTTTCCTTTGATTTGATCTGGTGACCTAGTTTTTGATCCTACATGACCCAGATTCAACCTGGACCTTGAGACCATCAAGATAAACATTCTGACAAAGATTCATGAAGATATAGTCATAAATGTGGCCTCTACAGTGTTAAGAAGCTTTTCCTTTGATTTGACCTGGTGACCTAGTTTTTCAACCCAGATGACCCAATATCGAACTCGTCCAAGATTTTATTGAGGGTAACATTCTGACCAAGTTTCAATAAGATTGGGCCAAATTTGTGACCTCTAGAGTGTTAACAAGTTTTTCCTTTGATTTGACCTGGTGGCCTAGTTTCTGATCCCAGATGACCCAAAATCGAATTCATCTAAGATTTAATTGTAAGTAACACTCTGACCAAGTTTCATCAAGATTGGGCCAAATTTGTGACCTCTAGAGTGTTAACAAACTTTTCCTTTCATTTGACCTGGTGACCTAGTTTTTGACCCCAGATGACCCAATATCAAACTTGTCCAAGAATTAATTGAGAGTAACATTCTGACCAAGTTTCATTAAGATTGGGCCAAAATTGTGACCTCTACAGTGTTAACAAGCTTTTCCTTTCATTTGACCTGGTGACCTAGTTTTTGACCCCAGATGACCCAATATCTAACTCGTCCAAGATTTTATTTAGGGTAACATTCTGACCAAGTTTCAATAAGATTGGGCCAAAATTGTGACCTCTAGAGTGTTAACAGTCAAATTGTTGATGACGGACGGACGGACGACGACGGACGACGGACACAGGGCGATCACAAAAGCTCACCTTTGAGCACTTCGTGCTCAGGTGAGCTAAAAAAAAATAACTACAAACTTTTACTGTTGTAAAGGACGTTTGACTCAGTCTTGTTTAAAAAAAAATCAGCTCTCTGGCCTCACCCCTCAACCACCTTCTTCAAAGAGAGGTACATGTATAATTATTGTTTTGCTCATTGTCAGTTGGTTGGTCTGTCCATCAGTTGGTAGACAATTTGGTTATGAACGTTTTGACCTCAGTAGTCAAAGTTCCAAATATAATTACCTGTGGTCAAAACTGGAGAACACTTTGCCTTGCAGTAGTCAAACACCAAAGCATTATTGCATGCTGTCACTAGTGGCCTGGAGACTGAAAATGGTTTTCAATCAATAACGTCAGAATACTTTGGCCTAGGACTGTCAAATTTCACAGGGCGAGTCGTAAGCCTACCAATACTGTTTTAGGAATCAGTAGTCAAAATGATTTTTGATCAAAAGCTGAATAATGCTCACGGTCACAAAATCTTATAGCATGGCTGTCTATATATAGCCTCTACTGACTTGGTGTCAGGTCAAAGGAATGCCCTTGTGACTTCAAGTGACTGGAGAATGCATGACCTGTGAAAGTAATTCAAACTTAACCTGAAATTCTAAGTAAAAATGGGTCCCTACATAATTCATAAAATATTGGTACAAGAGTTACGACCCTTGTATCAGATGATGTAAGCGATGATGAAAGACAGCACAGTCGACTTTTCTCAGTGCTTGACTCTGAATTAGAGCTTTGCCAGTAAAAGGGTCATAAATCTGTCAAAATTCTAATCAGAGTTATGGGGATTGTTTCTTATGGTGTAGCCTTTGATAGTAAATAACTACTTTAAGTTTCAAGTCAACAGCTTTGCCAGTAACAGAGATATTGGACGTTATATAAAACTTTAACCAAAAAAATCTAAGTTTAAAAGGGGCATACTCTCAAAATTCAAATCAGAGTTACGAGAATTGTTTCTCCTGGTGTAGACTGTGATAGTAAATAACTATTTCAAGTTTCAAGTCAAAAGCTTTGACAGTAACAGAGATATCTGAATTTATCAAAAACTTTAACAAGAAATTTCTAAGTTAAAAAGGGGCATAAATCTGTCAAAATTCAAATCAGAGTTATGGGGATTATTTCTCCTGGTGTAGATCTGTGATAGTTGTTATATATCATGTATAACAGACAAATGAAACCACACTTTTAGGGCGTAGCTAAAGTGCTACAGTAGGTATATTAGAACAATAGACTGAAACCGAGGACTTATCTCATTTTACTACAAATTAGTTCAAGTAAACAAGTACATGGGAAATTTTACAGAAATGAATCATTGTTTGGAAATATTTCATTCATGTTTTTCTTTTGTTGAATTCAACATTATGCTTATGCAATGTTTTGACTGATATTTGAATGTTGTGACTTTCAAATTAAAAAGGGGAGAAATATGTTATATATCATGTATAATAGACACATGAAACCACATCTTTAGGGCATAGCTAAAGTGCTACAGTAGGTATATTGTAATAATGTTAACCATATAGTGAGTAGTTCACGATTGCATCTTATTGAGTTTATACGTTATATATATTAAAGACTGTAAGTAAAAAAATGCAGTGTTTGTCTCTCATAAATACACAACAATAGTAAATAACTATTTTAAGTTTCAAGTCAATAGCTCTGATAGTAACAGAGATATTTGACTTTATCAAAAACTTTAACCAACGGCGACACTGATGCCGATGCCGACGCTGGGGCGAGTGCAATAGCTCTACATTTTCTTCGAAAAGTCAAGCTAATAACTATTTTAAGTTTCAAGTCTAAAGCTTTGATAGTAACAGAGATATATGACTTATCAAAGACTTTAACCAAAAAAATCTAAGTTAAAACGGGGCTTAACATGTCAAAATTCAAACAGAGTGATGGGGATTGTTTCTCCTGGTGCAGAATTTGATAGAAAATAATATTTTAAGTTTCAAGTCAATAGCTTTGATAGTAACAGAGATATATGACTTTATCAAAAACTTTACCAACAGCGATGCCGATGCAGACGGCCATGGCAACGTTGGGACGAGTGCAATAGCTCTACTTTTTCTTCAAAAAGTCGAGATAAAAAGTATCTGAAACACTTTCATTTATTTAATTTGTAAGTCTGTTGCATGAAGAACAATATTTAGTCAAACAAATATATCAGACATTTTATTTACACATACTTTTGTACCAGGAAACCATTACACAGCCAGTGAATTAACCAATTTTTTATAAACAATCGATAATCTTCTAATAAACAGTCTAAAGGTAGTGAACTCTTTATAGCAATCAGCAATTTCCACATGATAATGTATTCTCTCCCTTTGCAATTTTGGCTTTTCTTGGCTGGTACAGAAAGCCTTGTTTGTTTGAGCTATAAACGGCCAAAGAATATTTACGTTAAATACAGAGATTTTGTAATCACACTGAAACTGTCAAATGTCATCCATAACAAAAAAATTAAATGGCAACAAAATGACGGAGAGCAATGCATTGTCACACAATTAAATCTAGCATCAACAGTATTCAGCATTTCATACCTCTCTCAGCGTAAATGTACCCGCAGAACATAGCAGATTATAGGTGTATAAGGTAACTTTGGCTTTTATATATATAAAACAAGAGGACCATGATGGTCCTGAATCGCTCACCTCTTCCCACATGACCCAGTTTTGAGTATGACGTCGTTTTTTCTATTATTTGACATAGTGACCTAGTTTTTGAGCTCATGTGACCCAGTTTTGAACTTGACCTAGATATTATCAAGATAAAAATTCTGACCAATTTTCATGAAGATCCATTGAAAAATATGGTCTCTAGAGAGGTCACAAGGTTTTCCTATTATTTGACCTATTGACCTAGTTTTCGAAGGTACGTGACCCTGTTTTGAACTTTATCTAGATATAATCAAGGTGAACATTCTCAGTAATTTTGATGACGATCTCATGAAAAATATGGCCTCTAGAGATGTCACAAGGTTTTTCTATTTTTATACCTACTGGCCTAGTTTTTGACCGCACGTGACCCAGTTTCGAAACTGACCTAGATATCATCAAGGTGAACATTCAGATCAATTTTCATGAAGATCCATTGAAAAATATGGCCTCTAGAGAGGTCAAAAGATTTTAATAATTTTAGACCTACTGACCTAGTTTTTGACCGCAGTTGACCCAGTTTCAAACTTGACCTAGATATCATCCAGATGAACATTCAGACCAACTTCCATACAGATCCCATGAAAAGTATGGCCTCTAGAGAGGTCACAAGGTTTTTTTATTATTTGACCTACTGACCTAGTTTTTTAAGGCACGTGACCCAGTTTCAAACTTGACCTAGATATCATCAAGGTGAACATTCTGACCAATTTTCATGAAGATCCATTCAAGGGTATGGCCTCTAGAGAGGTCACAAGGTTTTTCTATTTTAAGACCTACTGACCTAGTTTTTGATCGCAGTTGACCCAGTTTCAAACTTGAGCTATATATCATCAAGATAAACATTCAGACCAACTTTCATACAGATCCCATGAAAAATATGGCCTCTAGAGAGGTCACAACGTTTTTTCATTATTTGACCTACTGACCTACTTTTTGAAGGCACGTGACCCACTTTCAAACTTGACCTAGATATCATCAAGATGAACATTCAGACCAACTTTCATACAGATCCCATGAAAAATATGGCCTCTAGAGAGGTCACAAGGTTTTTCTATTATTTGACCTACTGACCTAGTTTTTGATGGCACGTGACCCACTTTCGAACTTGACCTAGAAATCATCAAGGTGAACATTCTGACCAATTTTCATTAAGATCTCATGAAATGTATGGCCTCTAGAGAGGTCACAAGGTTTTTCTATTTTTAGACCTACTGACCTAGTTTTTGATGGCACATGACCCAGATTCGAACTTGACCTAGATATCATCAAGATGAACATTCAGACCAACTTTCATACAGGTCCCATGAAAAATATGGCCTTTAGAGAGGTCACAAGGTTTTTCTATTATTTGACCTACTGACCTAGTTTTTGATGGCACGTGACCCACTTTCGAACTTGACCTAGATATCATCAAGGTGAACGTTCTGACCAATTTTCATGAAGATCTTGTGAAATATATGGCCTCTAGAGAGGTCACAAGGTTTTTCTATTTTTAGACCTACTGACCTAGTTTTTGAGGGCACGTGACCCAGTTTCGAACTTGACCTAGATATCATCAAGATGAACATTCTGACCAATTTTCATGAAGATCTTGTGAAATATATGGCCTCTAGAGAGGTCACAAGGTTTTTCTATTTTTAGACCTACTAACCTAGTTTTTGATGGCACGTGACCCAGTTTCGAACTTGATCTAGATATCATCAAGATGAACATTCTGACCAACTTTCATAAAGATCCCATGAAAAATGTGACCTCTAGAGTGGTCACAAGCAAAAGTTTACGGACGGACGGACGGACGGACGCACGCACGCACGGACTGACGGACGGACGACGGACACCGCGCGATCACAAAAGCTCACCTTGTCACTTTGTGACAGGTGAGCGAAAAAATGCACAGTGTTATTTCAACAAGCACAGGAAAAGAAAGAATTATACATTTAGTATATCAACTGATAATAATATCTAACTGACAGTATCACACAAGGTGGTAGATAATTTTAGGAAAGAAATACTTGAAATAGACTTTGATGGCAACATTGAATGTATGCTTTTTATACAATTCAGTAACTTTATTCTACAAAAGTGTATATCAATAACTTAGAGAAAAGTACCATTATATTGACTTATTTAACATCCTTTATCATTTTTTGAACCAAACTAAGAACTCTAAAAATGTTAGATAAAGGGGTTGTAGTTTGTGTTAAAAACAAGTAACAGAAAATTTTGTAAAATATAATACCTGACTTTTTTAACACAAGCATGCAAAAATAATTATAAAAAGAACAGTATATGAGAGAAAGTCTGGGCATGAGGATAAATATGTACAATAATAGAGACACACTTTGTCTGTTAGGTAAAATATACATGCATGATTAATAGCAAAATACATTAATATATTTGAAAAAAAAATACTATCAATCTTATCATAAAGAGACTAAATGGAAAGAAAATTAAATTTATTCATAGAATGACTGTCAATACTTTAAATCTGCATAAACTTTATTCTGCCACTTAGCTCTGATAGGTCACATTTTATTTATTTGTGAAATGTTGAATTTGCCATGTTGAAAAAATGAAAGCAACACTACATCTGGATATATTGTGTGTTAACTGTTACAAACTGGTATCACTTTTGTCATAAAATCTTTGAATTTGCCAGGAATGAAACCTGCAAGTATTAGCCAAAATAAAATTCACCAAAATAAAGTATTTTACAACACCTTCTCATAAAAGTTAATATAGCGGATAGTTACCATGACAACCAAACAGCAGAGCACCTCTGAAAACTAATTTACAATATGAAAATAGAATGTCTTCATATTATCACATGATATTAGCACTATTAGTAAACATGAAATGATGACAACTGATAGACAGACTATTTCATGTAACTATGGTATATCATACAGCATAGTGAGGAATTATGAAAATTTTAAACATGTACTGTATAGTCTCATAGATATTCAATTATACAACATTGTTCTGTACAATATGGAGACATACAAATGTACTTTGAAGAGTACCAAGCCAAAAAAAACAAATTTGACAAGAACTTTATTTCTCTTAAACAAGCCATTATGTATGGAAAGTTATTATCTAGGTATAATGCCAAATTCAACAATGTACAGGGAAAGCAGTAAAATATGACAAAATTCTTTAACATAGGAGAATACATGTAGAGGTCCAGTGTTTATTACTTTAAAACTAGTATATATTTATTTCTGCAAAAAAAGTTCTCTGCAATTTCTACATAATGTAGAAATTTAGAAGGACCTTCAATGATGTTTCAAACACTTGCCATTCCGGTCTGAAAAGTTTTGACTTTAGCCCAGTAAATATGTATTTTATATAGACTACACATATAGCATATACATACACCTACGGACTGGTGATTATATATACAATGTAATCATATAATAACATTTTATTATGGTAGCATAGTAACACTCCCTATAACAATCAATAACAGCACTTCATTCAACATAATTATCACTTAAATAGACAACACTAATATTATAGCAGAAATATTTGTTCCCAACAAAACACATATACAGCTGTATCACACTGAAATATCATTTTATAGGTAAATGTTGTTTATGAAACCTTAAAAATTACTTTACCCTTAGCCTGCTAGTGGGAAGTGATTCTGCCTTTGCGACCAGTGCAGACCAAGATCAGCCTGCACATCCATGCAGTCTGATCATGGCCTGCACTGTTCGCTATTCAGTCAGTAAATTTTCAGTAAACACCCCTTCAAATTTTAGTAATAAATGGTACTGCCCAAATTGAATGATGGACCAGTTCATTATACAAATCTAGCAGGCTAAAGGTTAATTCCATGTTGGAGTGAATAATTTGTTCATGATGAAAAGTTAGAACATAACACAATAAACAGCAGGTTAACCCGCATGAGGATGACCTGGACCTTTTGATAATGCTTCTCACCATGTATAAGAACATGAGAAAACCAACATAGTGGCTTTGCGACCAGCATCAATCCAGACCAGCCTGCACATCTGCGCAGTCTGGTCAGGATCCATGCTGTTCACTTTATCGGATGCGCAGGCTGGTCTGGATCCATGCTGGTCGCACAGCTACTATGTTGGTTTTCTCATGGCGCGGCTCAGTCATCTATTAAGCAGTTCATTTAAAGTTACTTGTATATATTACAGATAGGATAAATGAAGTGGCTGAGTATTCCCATTCTGTCTGGAAATAATGATCCCTACTGGGTTGATAGTACGAAGCTCATGGATCCCAGAGTATTACTTGTTACATCTTATATTTTTGTGTTATTTGCTGTCTCTGGGTCACAATGCATGATCTCAATGATTATGATCTGCATGATGTGCAGTATGATGCTGCATCACACTGCACATAATGCAAACAAACTTGCCTAGTCATTATGGTCAAGTCCTCTGAAGAAGTTCACAACAGCTGAACGAAACCGGTCAGGGAAGATATCTAACCAACAAGAGAGCATGTCCTCCAAAACTCACACCCAGCCAAATCATAATATATATTACAGATAGCTGTCTATATCTCCATCAGACAGGAAATTGTGCATATTAAGACACTTCATTGTGATCTAGCTGTATAGTAAAACAAATGTAATTACATTTAACTACAGAAATACCCATAACAGTTGGATATAGCTTTTTTTGGCAGACAATAAATAAGCAAGTAACAGGCAATACTTTGTGTCAATAAGTGTCTATTTTTTATGCAAGAGCTCATTAGAGCACTTGGACACATGACTGGTACTTTAAAGGAAATCCATACAAATAAAAAATCCCTCTGTTTAAAGAGTAACTGATTCTTGTGGCATTCGTATGGCAAAGTTGTGTTTATTTTGTACCCTTCTCATGACAAACACATTCAAAGGGGCTTTAGATCTTGATTTTTCAACTACAACTGTTATTGATACATTCACTATAATATTTAAATAATTATTATTATTATATAATTCATATTCAATTCCAGTTCAGATAAAATACAATTTCAACATTTTGTACAAATCTAATTTTCTCATCCGGATTTCTGTTTCTCCCTTAAAGACTGTGCAACAAAACAAAACAAACACAATATCCTTCTTTGGATCATAAAATGTTATAATGTAAAAAATATGAAATTTGCAATTATTCAAAAAAAATTTAAAATGAAAGCTGTATTATAGTCTCTTGACATTCTTATCTCATAAAAACTAGACTTTCATTTTTAATTTTGTAACAGTTCAAACATATGGGGATGTTTTCCTCTCAAAATTTGTTGCTTTGCCAATTTTTTAAAACTCTCAATTATCTCCGTCTTAAAAATCAATTTCTGCAGCTGCTGTGTTATATTTCAATGAATGCCTAAGCAACATAAATCTGAATAATTAAGATGCTAATTCCAGCATTATTTCTCAGCAAAACTTGCAAAATATTCCTTTCTTACATGAAACTCCAAATTTTGATAAAAGTTGATAGTCTGAGCTCTAGGTAATGAAGTAAATTTTGATTATGAATAAATTATAAGTTCCATAATTAAAACACATGCGCATCCAAAATATCACTAAAAGGTTGTTAAAAACCTTCCATATACAGAAAATTAAAAGCTTGATTTACGTAACATATTTATGTATTACCGGTACCTGGAACCATTAAAAAAAAATAATAAGCCTTCTATGCTTCCAAAGGATCTTTTTACAGATTTTATTCTATAAACAAGCAAAACAGGTTGAAAATTCTATTTCCAAAATGGACAAAAAGTAAAATAAAAAAGAAAAGTTACAATAAAAAGTTAATTATTATCAACTGATATCCTATTGTTCAAAATGAGAAGTGTACTTTGTACAAAAACTGTTGCTGTGAATATGCCATATAAATACTGCTGCCGAGTTCTGTTTTTTGCGGTATTCAGGAGAAACAACCCTCAAAACATTTCTTCACAGCATCTCTGCAATATATAATAAAATTAGTATTATTTACAGCTTCTTAATGAGATGTTAAATGATCTATTCATAACACGAAGGTGATGACGGCTCTAGTTTGCTCATCTGAGTTTTACTGCTTGCTTAAATAGTTTTAGTATCGGGTCACACAAGGAAAATATTTCGAAGGCCAGAATTTTCTGACATCAGGGTTTGAAAGTTTTCCCTTAAATAAGGGCAAGTTATGTGGGCCAGAGGAGAGGGTAATATTATATATACTAACAGACAGTAAAAAGAAACAAAAGAAATTACAAACTAGAAGATGCTTTTGTAGAAAAGCGCATGTCTCCCCCAATGCATAGTGGTATACTCACTGGCAAAAAGTCAATAGGGGACAGGAGCGAAAGTCAAAGAGAAATTGATGGTTGGCTAAAATAGGAATCATTTACTTGGCATGTCCAATCATTCCACTAAGTTTCAACATTCTGGGCCTAGTGGTTCCCAAGTAAAGAATTTGAAACTGTTTTCCATGTTCAGGCCCCTGTGACCATGACCTTTGATTGAATGACCCGAAAATCAGTAGGGGTCATTTACTCTGCATGTCCAATCATCCTATGAAGTTCCAACATTCTGGGTCAAATGGTTCTCAAGTTATTGATTGGAAAGAGTTTTCTATGTTCAGCCGCCTGTGACCTTGACCTTTGATGGAGTGACCCCAAAAACAATAGAGGTCATCTACTCTGTAAGTCCTATCATCCTATGATGTTTGAAGGTTCTAGGTCAAATGGTTCTCAAGTTATTGACCGGAAATGGATATCCATGTTCTGTCTGCTGCGACCTTGACCTTTAATAGAGTGACCCTAAAATCAATAGGGGTCATCTACTCTGCATGTCAAATAATCATATGAAGTTTCAACATTTTGGGTCAAATGGTTCTGAAGTTACTGACCGGAAATGGTTATCCATGTTCAGGCCCCCGTGACCTTGACCGTTAACAAAGTGACCCAAAAATCAATAAGGGTCATCTACTCTGCATGCCCAATCATTCTATGAAGTTTCAACATCCTGGGTCAAGTGGTTCTCAAGTTATTGATCGGAAATGGTTTTCCGTGTTCAGGCCCCTGTGACCTTGACCTTTGATGGAGTGACCCCCCAAAAAAACTTTTAAAGCTATACGCCTTTAAAAGATAGCTATGTGTACTTGCATGCAAAACTTAACCAAGTTGTGATGCTGACACCAACGCCAGTCTAAGCAGAATAGCTTGGATTATTCTTTGAACAGTCGAGCTAAAAATAATAGCAATGATTTTTTCTGTAGAAGGTAACTGTACTTACTGTGTAGATATAAGAATTTGAGGCTTCAATTTGTAAGACTTACCTTGCAAAGGGTATGTATGACAAGGAATACCAGGTCAAGGCCAGGAACTGTACTATACAGCACATCAGTGTAAGAATGGCATTTTTCAGCTGAAAATATATAATACAAAACAAAAAATTATCAATGTACAGTAAAATGAAAGAAAATTTTATGCAAAAATTAACTCAAGTGTTTGAAGCTGTTGGATTAGCACAAAGGTATGTACATTTCCGAACCTAGTAGTTGGTGACAACATTGTTTGTCTGTATTTAGACTTATTCATAGTCGCTACTGAAAGCCCATAATTGTGGGTTACTCCTCCAGAAGACTGTACTTTTGTGGGCGGATAAAGCAAGGTACAGAAAAAGCTCTGATTCCAACAGCTTCCCTAGTTCTTTAGCATTCAAGGTGTAAACCACCCACACACAGGGCTCTAATCCCAATATTTGTAATTTTAGTCAAAGGAGCAAGAGATTGACCTCATGATCCCTGGTTTATGATCAAACCAGTTGGCTTTATATAGACACCCTGGACAGCAGTTTCTTCCATTACTAAAACTACACCACATCTACATCTGTACAGTCTATTCAAAAGCTGGTATAATTTTATTTGTGTCACTTGCCTACTTAAATGAAAATTATCAATTTAGTACAAATTAATCATTAAATGTATGTTTAATGTAAAACAGCTATTGCTAAGAATGGAAATATAGTTCAGCATCTTAAGGCAATTTTTACAATTCTTGCTGAATTACACAATGTTATAACCACTCTACAGTACTTGACAATCTGAGAGCCTTCCAAATAATACTAACTCATATACAAAAGCTTTATCAAAATGTTCTACATGTATGCTGAAAAAGGGGCATAACGTTGTTAACTGTAAATCAGATATTGAACCCATTTCATGATGCCAAAGACTTAAAGAGTTTGAATGTATCCATGTGCAACAGTTCCTGAGAGATCTGCTTACATGCAAACATTCATACACTTTCTATGTAAACCCTTAGCCTGCTGGCGGCAAGTGATTCTGCCTTTGCGACCAGTGCAGACCAAGATCAGCCTGCATGTCCATGCAGGCTGATCACAGTTTCCAACTGTTCACTATTCAGTCAGTAAATTTTCAGTGAACACCCTTCGAATAATAAATGGCATTTCCAAAATTGAATGATGGCCCAGTCCATTTTAGAAATTTTGAAGGCTAAGGGTTAAATTAATAAACTAAAAGGCATGATTTTGCCTGAGTTATAAACAAGCTCGGTGATATCACCTTATGAAACCTAAGACGTGATGCATTTGAGAGCATTCAGTCCAGTAGTTTCTGAGAAACTTGCTTATATGCAACACTTTCATAAACAAGAGGGCCATGATGGCCCTATATCGCTCACCTATTACATTGCACTTGAGGACAAGAAGGTCCTCAGAAAAAATATCTAAATCCAAGGGACAGGAACAACAAAGGGAAGAAATTTAACCAAAAAGAAGAAAAAAATTCTTACAAGGTATAGATATGTCAAAAAGCACCTAAAAATTGGAGGTACCATCCATGTTGTACCACAGAAAAGTGGTCTCGGTTTTTCCCTATGGCCAATAATAAAAAAGTAACTAAAAATAAGCTATTTATAGTAACGTAAAAGGGAAGTAATTAAACAAGAGGGCCATGAAGGCCCTGTATCGCTCACCTGACCTATTGACCTAAAGATCATCAAGATCAACATTCTGACCAAGTTTCATTAAGATATGGTCATAAATGTAGCCTCTAAAGTGTTAACTAGCTTTTCCTTTGATTTGACCCGGTGACCTAGTTTTTGCCCCCACATCACCCAGATTCAAACTTGACCTAAATATCATCAAGATTAACATTCTGATTAAGTTTCATGAAGATACAGTCATAAATCTGGCCTCTAGAGTCTTAACAAGCTTTTCCTTTGATTTGACCTAGTGACCTAGTTTTTTAACACACCTGACCCAGATTTAAACTTGACCTATAGATCATCATGATTAACATTCTGACCAAGTTTCATTAAGATATGGTCATAAATGTGGCCTCTAAAGTGTTAACTAGCTATTCCTTTTATTTGACCCCCGTGACCTAGTTTTTGACCCGACATGACCCAGATTCACACTTGACCTAAAGACCATCAAGTTTAACATTCTGACTAAGTTTCATGAAGATATAGTCATAAATGTGGCCTCTAAAGTGTTAACAAGCTTTTCATTTGATATGACATAGTGACCTAGTTTTTGACTCCATCTGACCCAGATTTAAACTTGACCTAAAGATCATCAAGATTAACATTCTGACCAAGTTTCATTAAGATATGGTCATAAATGTGGCCTCTACAGTGTTAATTAGCTTTTCCTTTGATTTGACCTGGTGACCTAGTTTTTGACCCGACATGACCCAGATTCAAAATTGCCCTAAAAATCATCAAGTTTAACATTCTGACCAAGTTTCATGAAGATATAGTCATAAATGTGGCCTCTAGAGTGTTAACAAGCTTTTCCTTTGATATGACCTGGTGACCTAGTTTTTGACCCCACCTAACCCAGATTTGAACTTGAGCTATAGATCATCAAGATTAACATTTTGACCAAGTTTCATTAAGGTATGGTCATAAATGTGGCCTCTACAGTGTAAACTAGCTTTTCATTTGATTTGGCTTGGTGACCTAGTTTTTTATCCTACATGACCCAGATTCAAACTGGACCTTGAGATCATCAATATTAACAATCTGACCAAGTTTCATGAAGATCCAGTCATAAATGCGGCTTCTACAGCGTAACAAGCTTTTCCTTTGATTTGACCTGGTGACCTAGTTTATGAACCCAGATAACCAAATATCGAACTCGTCCAAGATTTTATTAAGGGTAACATTCTGACCAAGTTTTATTAAGATTGGGCCAAAAATGTGACCTCTAGAGTGTTAACAAGCTTTTTCTTTGATTTGACCTGGTGACCTAGTTTTTGACCCCAGATGACCCAATATCGAACTCGTCCAAGATTTTATTGAGGGTAACATCCTGACCAAGTTTCATTAAGATTGGGCCAAAATTGTGACCTCTAGAGTGTTAACAAGCTTTTCCTTTGATTTGACCTGATGACCTAGTTTTTGACCCCAGATGACCCAATATCGAACTCGTCCAAGATTTTATTGAGGGTAACATTCTGACCAAGTTTCATTAAGATTGGGCCAAAAATGTGACCTCTAGAGTGTTAACAAGCTTTTCCTTTGATTTGACCTGATGACCTAGTTTTTGATCCCAGATGACCCAATATCGAACTTGTCCAAGATTTTATTGAGGGTAACATTCTGACCAAGTTTCATTAAGATTGGGTCAAAAATGTGACCTCTAGAGTGTTAACAGTCAAATTGTTGACGACGGACGGACGGACGGACGGACGGACGGACGACGGACGACGACGGACGCCGGACACAGGGTGATCACTAAAGCTCACCTTTGAGCACTTCGTGCTCAGGTGAGCTAAAAACAAAATACTGTAAGTGAACAAAAGAAGGATCTGCCAAATAAATATGTTGGCATAAATGAAATTTCAGATCAGTATCTTCATTAGTTACAGAGATATACCCATTTTAATTTGAAATAAAGGGAGATAATTTGACATAAAATCAGTCCATAGTTATCTACCCTGATTGTCTCAGTCCAACTAATAACAATAATGAAATTTCAAATAAGTCCTATAAATACTTACTGATATAAATCCATTTTGATTACAATCAGGGGAGGTAATCAGATATAAAATAACTCTGGAACCTACGACTGGATCTGATTTGTCATGGAATCCAAGATTTACTGTTGCTGAAGATATTTTGGAAGTTTGTATCAAATAAAACCATAAATGAAGTCTCTAATTGGCTGCAAAAGCCAAAATAGCCGATTCTGGACCTTTAAGGGGCCATAACTCTTGAACCCAAGAAGGAATCTGGCCAGTTCAAGAAAGGAAGCAAGATCTTGTGGTGATACAAGTTGTGTGCAAGTTTGGTTAAAATCAAATAATAAATGAAGCTGCTATTGTACAGACAAGGTCAAAATAGCTAATTTTGGCCCATTCAGGGGCCATAACTCTGGACCCCATTATGGGATCTGGCCGGTTCAAGAAAGGAACCGAGATCTTATGGTGACACAAGTTTTGTGCAAGTTTGATTAAATTCAAATCATAAATGAAGCTGCTATTGTGCAGACAAGGTCAAAATAGCTAATTCTGGCCCTTACAGGGGCCATAACTCTGGAACCCATAATGGAATCTCGCCAGTTCAAGAAAAGAACCGAGATTTTATGGTGATACAAGTTGTGTGCAAGTTTGGTTAAAATAAAATCATAAATGAAGCTGCTATTGTGCAGACAAGGTCAAAATAGCTAATTCTGGCCCTTTCAGGGGACATAACTCTGAAACCCAGAACGGAATCTGGCTAGTTCAAAAAAGGAATCAAGATCTTATGGTGACACAAGTTTTGTGCAAGTTTGACTAAAATCAAATCATAAATGAAGCTGCTATTGTGCAGACAAGGTCAAAATAGCTATTTTTGGCCCTTTCAGGGGCCATAACTCTGGAACCCATAATAATATCTGGCCAGTTCAAGAAAGGAACCGACATGTTATGGTGATACAAGTTGTGTGCAAGTTTGGTTAAAATAAAATCAATAATGAAACCACTATCGTGCAGACAAGAAATTGTTGACGGACGCACGGACGACGGACAAAGGGTGATCACAAAAGCTCACCTTGTCACTATGTGACAGGTGAGCTAAAAAGGGGCATAATTTTGACAAAATATATACTAGAGTTCTCGCAGAGGTCAACTCATATTGCTTGAGACATGAGTGATTTATTTATTTATTCATTTGGGTTTTACGGTGCACCAACACGGTATAGGTTATATGGCGCCAAACAGGACTACAAATTTTGGTTCCACATCTGAGACATGAGTGAAATTTGAAAGCATTTGGCTTGGTACTTTTAGGGAAAATCTGCTGACATGCAGATCTTTAACCATTTCTTTTAATTGATAAAGGGGCATAATTTTGACAAAAAAAGTTTGAGTTATGTAACTTGCAGAAGTTGCAACACTGACACTGGGAAGGATGACAATGAAAGCTCTCATATTTGAAAAAATTTAAACAGTCCAGCTAAAAATAGAATAATAATAAAAAAAAAATGTTCACAAACTGAACTAACTCATCTGAATGAAAATACACATTATCATAGAACAAAACTATACTTACCGCTATTGCACAAACTAATGTTAAAATAAACATGACCTACAAAACAAAACAAAAATAACGGATAAAACAACAAATTCTAAAACAATTAAGAAATGTCACAGTGTTAAGATTTTACTTTTTATCTACACTTTGTAAAAGCTGTAATAGAAGGGATATGTCATAGGCAGTTTTTAGATGTTATAAGCGTATCTTTTAAATCATGTATTTTGCTTGATTTTTTTGAATAAATGAAATAAAGGCACTCTGCACAAACATTTTAAATATTATCTGGAAAATTGCAGATTCTCAGATGCAATCATCCACAGGCAGTTCAACTAATACTATCCACAAACTATATTTTTCGTTTTAGCAACAAACATATAAAATTGAAATTTCATAGACACATTCTTCATTTTTTTTTAACTTAATAAGTTTAAGAACTGAATGTCTTAAAATCACACAAATCTAAAAAAATCAAGAGCGTATATGCATGAAATAAACTGTTCTTAGGACAAAAATAAAGAGATTACATACAACAACAAGAATGGTTGCAAAAATTCTTGTCTGTGCAAACATCTTTTTACACTGTTTTACTGGACCCATCAGAAAACATGTGCTGAAATAAAATAACTTATGTGCAGAGATATACATGAATCATTCAAATAACAAGAGGACCATGATGGTCCTGAATCGCTCACCTCTTCCCACATGACCCAGTTTTGAGTATGACGTCGTTTTTTCTATTATTTGACATAGTGACTTAGTTTTGAACTTGACCTAGGTATTATCAAGATAAAAATTCTGACCAATTTTCATGAAGATCCATTGAAAAATATGGTCTCTAGAGAGGTAACAAGGTTTTTCTATTATTTGACCTATTGACCTAGTTTTCGAAGGTACGTGACCCTGTTTTGAATTTTACCTAGATATCATCAAGGTCAACATTCTCACTAATTTTCATGAAAAATATGGCCTCTAGAGCGGTCACAAGGTTTTTCTAGTTTTATACCTACTGGCCTAGTTTTTGACCGCACGTGACCCGGTTTCGAAACTGACCTAGATATCATCAAGGTGAACATTCAGATCAATTTTCATGAAGATCCATTGAAAAATATGGCCTCTAGAGAGGTCAAAAGATTTTAATAATTTTAGACCTACTGACCTAGTTTTTTACCGCACGTGACCCAGTTTCAAACTTGACCTAGATATCATCAAGATGAACATTCAGACCAACTTTCATACAGGTCCCATGAAAAGTATGGCCTCTAGAGAGGTCACAATGTTTTTTTTATTATTTGACCTACTGACCTAGTTTTTTGAGGCACGTGACCCAGTTTCAAACCTGACCTAGATATCATCAAGGTGAACATTCTGACCAATTTTCATGAAGATCCATTCACAAGTATGGCCTCTAGAGAGGTCACAAGGTTTTTCTATTTTTAGACCTACTGACATAGTTTTTGACCGCAGTTGACCCAGTTTCGAACTTGACCTAGATATCATCAAGATAAACATTCAGACCAATTTTCATACAGATCCCGTGAAAAATATGGCATTTAGAGAGGTCACAAGGTTTTTCTATTATTTGACCTACTGACCTAGTTTTTGAAGGCACGTGACCCACTTTCGAACTTGACCTAGATATCATCAAGATGAACATTCAGACCAACTTTCATACAGGTCCCATGAAAAATATGGCCTCTAGAGAGGTCACAAGGTTTTTCTATTATTTGACCTACTGACCTAGTTTTTGAAGGCACGTGACCCACTTTTGAACTTGACCTAGATATCATTAAGGTGAACGTTCTGACCAATTTTCATGAAGATCTCATGAAATATATGGCCTCTAGAGAGGTCACAAGGTTTTTCTATTTTTAGATCTACTGACCTAGTTTTTGACCGCATGTGACCCAGTTTCGAACTCGACCTAGATATCATCAAGATGAACACTCAGACTAATTTTCATACAGATCCCATGAAAAATATGGCCTTTAGAGAGGTCACAAGGTTTTTCTATTATTTGGCCTACTGACCTAGTTTTTGAAGGCACGTGACCCAGTTTCGAACTTGACCTAGATATCATCAAGGTGAACCTCCTGATCAATTTTCATGAAGACCTTGTGAAATATATGGCCTCTAGAGAGGTCACAAGGTTTTTCTATTTTTAGACCTACTGACCTAGTTTTTAATGGCACGTGACCCAGTTTCGAACTTGACCTAGATATGATCAAGGTGAACATTCTGACCAATTTTCATGAAGATCTTGTGAAATATATGGCCTCTAGAGAGGTCACAAGGTTTTTCTATTTTTAGACCTACTGACCTAGTTTTTGATGGCACTTGACCCAGTTTCAAACTTGACCTAGATATCATCAAGATGAACATTCTGACCAACTTTCATAAAGATCCCATGAAAAATGTGACCTCTAGAGTGGTCACAAGCAAAAGTTTACGGACGCACGCACGGACGCACTGACGCACGCACGGACGACGGACGACGGACACCGCGCGATCACAAAAGCTCACCTTGTCACTTTGTGACAGGTGAGCTAAAAACATGCAAAAGCTAATATATCATAACAGAAAAGTATTTAGTAAACACTTTAGGTTCTATATTCATACAAAACTTTTTCAAAAATGAGAGACATGATTTTGACAGACTATAAAATAGTCAAGAACAAGAGGACCATGATGGTCCTGAATCGCTCACCTGTTCCCACATGACCCAGTTTTGAGTATGACATCGTTTTTTCTATTATTTGACATAGTGACCTAGTTTTTGAGCTCATGTGACCCAGTTTTGAACTTGACCTAGATATCATCAAGATAAAACTTCTGACCAATTTTTATGAAGATCCATTGAAAAATATGGCCTCTAGAGAGGTCACAACTATTATTTGACCTATTGACCTAGTTTTCGAAGGTACATGACCCTGTTTTGAACTTGACCTAGATATCAAGGTGAACATTCTCACTAATTTTCATGAAGATCTCATGAAAAATATGGCCTCTAGAGAGGTCACAAGGTTTTTCTATTTTTATACTTACTGGCCTTGTTTTTGACCGCACGTGACCCAGTTTCAAAAATGACCTAGATATCATCAAGTTGAACATTCAGACCAATTTTCATGAAGATCCATTAAAAAATATGGCCTCTAGAGAGGTCAAAAGATCTTTCTAATTTTAGACCTACTGACCTAGTTTTTGACCGCAGTTGACCCAGTTTCAACCTTGACCTAGATATCATCAAGATGAACATTCAGACCAACTTTCATACAGATCCCATGAAAAGTATGGGTCACAAGGTTTTTTTATTATCTGACCTATTGACCTAGTTTTTGACGGCACGTGACCCAGTTTCAAACTTGACCTAGATATCATCAAGGTGAACATTCTGACCAATTTTCATGAAGATCCATTCAAGGGTATGGCCTCTAGAGAGGTCACAAGGTTTTTTCTATTTTAAGACCTACTGACCTAGTTTTTGATCGCAGTTGACCCAGTTTCGAACTTGACCTATATACCATCAAGATAAACATTCAGACCAACTTTCATACATATCCCATGAAAAATATGGCCTCTAGAGAGGTCACAAGGTTTTTTCATTATTTGACCTACTGTCCTATTTTTTGATGGCACGTGACCCACTTTCGAACCTGACCTAGATATCATCAAGATGAACATTCTGACCAATTTTTATGAAGATCCATTCACAAGTATGGCCTCTAGAGAGGTCACAAGGTTTTTCTATTTTTAGACCTACTGACCTAGTTTTTGACCGCACGTGACCCAGTTTCGAACCTGACCTAGATATCATCAAGATGAACATTCAGACCAACTTTCATACAGATCCATAAAAAATTTGGGCCTTTAGAGAGGTCACAAGGTTTTCTATTATTTGACCTACTGCCCTAGTTTTTGATGGCACGTGACCCAGTTTCAAACTTGACCTAGATATCATCAAGGTGAACATTCTGACCAATTTTCATGAAGATCTTGTGAAATATATGGGCTCTAGAGAGGTCACAAGGTTTTTCTATTTTTAGACCTACTGACCTAGTTTTTGAAGGCACGTGACCCAGTTTCGAACTTGACCTAGATATCATCAAGGTGAACATTCTGACCAATTTTCATAAAGACCCCATGAAAAATGTGACCTCTAGAGTGGTCACAAGCAAAAGTTTACGAACCACGGACGGACGGACGCACGGACGGACGACGGACGCTGCACGATCACAAAAGCTCACCATGTCACTTTGTGACAGGTGAGCTAAAAACTTTAAAATTGATATTGGTCTCTTTTTAACCAGTGGCAATCAACCTATGAAATGATGAAAACTGTAGGCCAAAGCATTCCTCACTTATTTAGCAGAAAATAATTTCAGTATCGAGGTCACTGTGACCTTGAACTTTGACATACAGGCCCCTAAAACAATAGTGATCATGTCCTGACTAATGGCAATCATCGTTCGAAGTTTGATGACTTT
Organism: Mercenaria mercenaria; assembly: GCF_021730395.1. Lineage (NCBI taxonomy): Eukaryota > Metazoa > Mollusca > Bivalvia > Venerida > Veneridae > Mercenaria > Mercenaria mercenaria. The sequence continues at coordinate 25,223,457 of NC_069364.1, read as the reverse complement.
TAGTTGTTGCTTAAAAACGTTTTTAGTCTTGAGGCCATTGTGACCTTTGACCTACTGATCCCCAAAACTTTGGGGCGATCTACTGACCACAGGTATTAATTCTATTAAGTTTGATTATTGTGAGACCAAGTATTCTCTGCTTATTGATTGGAAACCATACTGTTTACCGACCAACAGACGGATGCACTGCCCTACAAAAAGCATAACAGAATACCCCCTTTTCTTCAAAGAGGTGCATAAAAATACTGACACATGAGGATGGACAGCAAACCATCCACCTATACTAACAGCTCACCTTGAAGAAAGTTCATGTGAGCTATAAAATCTGCATAGCCTACTATAGGCTTATTTTACAGATACACTTTGGAAGATGTGTTTTATTCTGTGATTAAAAACAATGCAGAGCAATAATGTCTGAAAATTCCAAGATTTTCTTCGTACTTGTGCCTTCAAGAGTACAATACAGTTCAGCCAAAGTGTTACAATGATAAAAGTAATCACTACTTTATATATGCCTGCTTGCAATGATCACTACTTACTCATCAGTTCACTTCTGGGAAAGCCTACAAATGTAGCTACTTTTCATTAGCCCTTGCCCTGCTAAATTTCTATAATGAACTTGTCCATCTTTCAATATGGACAGTATCATTAACTGTTAAAAGGGGTGCTTATCAAAAAGACTGAATGGCGATCAGTGAAAATCTTGATCAGACTGCACGGATGTGCAGGCTTATAATGATCTACCCTGGTCGCAAAGGCAGAATCAATTGTGTCCAGCATGATAAGGGTTAGTATAAACAGGTACATGTAAGATCACAAATTATGATCTACAGCAGAACTGCACCTTTGAAATTTGAAATCAAAGACATTGACATTTATGCATACAAATATATTAATTATTTATTTACCTCCCTAGTGACAAGATGTTTCCAATTGTGTAGAAACAAGCAAAAAGTATCAAACCATTGTTTGGCAACCACAACAAGCAAGAACCCTGAAATGAAGTAAAAAAACAATTTTACTTAAACATGTTTCATTACATAAACATAGAGACAGTGTCTCACCAGTGGTCTTTTTTTTAGCTAGAAAGTTACAAGACAATTTTATTTTGTAATAATAACAAACTTTTATAACAAACAGTAATCAATTTCAAATTTCTTTAACAACTTTCCAAAGTCTCTGTGTTATGACTACAGGTGCAATTACTGGCAGTGCTGGAGGTCATCAACACCTAAATATTTAAAAGCCTTGCCACAGGAAAAAGTTAAAACAATGATCGCAGAAGTCAGTAAGGGACATAAAATGTAAGGCCTAAAAAAAAAATTCTTTGTTTCTGGTAACATGCTAAAAAAAATTAGGGTAGGTAGGTCGGAAATTATTTTTTTTGCAATTTTTTTTTTATTAAGTGAGACTTTTCGGAAAATATTGTTGTGTCAAAAAATGAATACAAATAAGGGGGTTAATATGCCTTTAAAGCATCAGTAAGTTGATTTCTAATATCACTGACCATGTTTAAAGCATAAAAAGTGCAGTTTTGCAACTTTTTGTTAAAAAGTTGAAAAAAATATTCTCCAAGGCCATAAAAACATTTAGGGTAGGGCCAAAAATTTATGGTAGGTCGGGATACCGTAAACAATTTTTTTTTATGCCTAATTGGTAAAAATGCATAACAGAATTATGGAACAAGTTGTGAAGTTTCACTCCACTCCCAATAATGGGTTTTGATATGCCAGTTTAACCAACAGAATGATGCCAACATTGAATGACACATGAACCCTGAAAATTCTTGATAGAATAATAATAAAACCCACAAACAACCCGAAACCCACTAAAAAAAATAAGAGACAAAAAATTCCTGCACCGGGTGTTGTCCAGTTCATGTTTGATTTATGCCACTTTTCCCTTTTTAAAAACGGGAGGGAAAACTGAGGGGGCCAATAAAAATTTTTCAAAATCATAGCTTTTTTTTTAAATATTTTTAAGTCCAAAAAGGGGCCTTAATTTAATGATAAACTACATCTACATCAAGGGAGTTTACCCCAAAAATCAATCTCTGATCATGAACTGGGGGGCGGGCAGTTTTTTAAAAAGCATTTTTGCATTTTTACATGATACATGATTTTAATGTTTTAAAAGAGTGCCAGCAGAAAATTTTTATAAAAGTTTTGGTTAAAAATAAAAACGGGATAAAAATTAAATTTTAGTACATAAAACAAATTAGGTAAATTTTAAGCACTAAAGGGTTTTCCCCCCTGTCCTTGAGGGTTATAAGGTAAGGCTTTTCCAGTACCTGATTGTGCGGGGAAAAAAAGGGAGTTCATATATTTTGTGTTCTTTAAAGAGGGAATAAATTTCTAGAGGTTGTCATGGTTATGATCTACAGAACGGGGTTTTGTGTGATTTTTTTTTACAAATAATTAAAGATGCATGAAATTCTTCTTTGTTCTAACGTCTCCATTTAAAGTTTCAAGCACTGTTTTTTTAAACGCTGCTTTGGTATGAGTAGTCATTCAAACATATCTGGCTGCAGCCCCTTTGCCCTTTCTTTTCCCATATGTTAAGTTTTTTTTCCCCCATGGATGCCAGTATTCTAGTTGTTGGTAAACTATGTTTTGAAGGCATTTTCCCTTTGATTTTAGGGTTTTATTACATTGAAACTTTTCCCTTTTTAAAAAATTTAAAAGGGGTTTTTACTAGCTTTTGAAGGGGTAAATTAAATATGTTTTTTCCAACAAAAGTCATCACAATTTAGAAAATCCCAAAAATTTTTACATTTTCTGGGGTTTTTTAGCTCCTAAAAAAATTTTTGTTTTTTTTGGTTTAACCCCCATTTTCAACAAAATTTCATTTTATGTAACGGCGGCATTTAAAACCTAACCTTTTTTTCCTTGTTCGGGTACCAGTAAAAACCTGTTCTCTGCAATAACTCCCTTTTCCCCCAATTAAATAAAGGTGGAGGCAATGAGTCAGACACAAGTCGTTTTTTAAAATAGTCACAGAGAACATTCTTGTTTACCGGGTATGAAATTTATAGGGAAAAGATAATATTTTTTTTTTTTAAAAAATTTCTTATGATTCGCTTTTAAACAGATTAAATTCCATAGCCCCATTTTTTTTTTCCCCATTTTTTTCTAATTTTGAAAAATCATCTTAAATTTTAAAGGGAGTCTACTAATGAGTCGATAGTGGGGTTAAATGAGGGCCCATCAGAAAATAAGCGATTCAACTTTTAACAGAGTCGGGAAGGTCATTGATAAAACCAAAGGAAGAGAAAAGGGAAAAAAAAAAAAAAACCATAAACCTTTGGGGGAACCCCTGAAAGAACTGGTAAAAAAATCAGAGTGGAGTCTTCAACTATACAATTGAGAACGTTTAAAAAAAGGGGAAAGACGAATCCGGGAAAAAGAGGTTTTTTTGACACCAATTTTTCATAAGTTTATAGAGGGGGAAGTTGAAAAACGACTTTATCGAAAGTTTCCCAAGAAATCCATTACAAAAAAGATCGGTTTGTTTTCCCAGATTGGAAAATTGTAAAAATTTCCTTTTGTGAAGGAAAAAAATTTGACCCTCACAGATAAAAAGTTTCATTTAAAATTGGGAAGGGAAACTGTATAAATTTTTTAGTCACAATTTTCTGAGCATTTTGCAAAACTAGAAATTTCAAAACCCAAAACTTTTACTGAAATTTGTAAAACTAGACAACACAAAAGGGTGATGAATGAAACCCCCCTCATGCACTGACAAAAAGTAAAATTGGGAAATTTTGGGACGCACACAAGATGCATAATTATGTGGACTTTATGTATACAACGTATTAAACAGAAATAGAAAAAAAAACAAAGTCCCATAACAGGGCCGAATATTTATCTAAAAGAATGAAACATGCACCATGCACAACAAGGGGGGGAAACTGTTTCACTTGGGAAGTTTCTTTAAATTTGGGTGTGAAAGGGGTTTTGGGTAGATTGGGCACCACAAGTTTTGAAATTGGGCAAACTGTATTTACTTTAAATGTTAAAAAGAAACAAAGTCCCATAACTCTGAAATTTTTTTGTCGCTGAAAGAACCTAATTTCCCCCATGCCCAAATACTGTTTTTTACTGATCATTTGGGGTTGGTTGGAAGTTTCTTTAAAAAATTGTGTAAAAGGGATGAGGAGAGATGGTGCGCACAAAGTTTTTGGGGGGGGGGCCCCCCCCCAAGTATATAGAAAAGAAACAAAAAAAACAAAGTCCCTAACTCTAAAAATTTTTTTCTGAAATAATCAAACATCCCCCCTTGCACAACAACTGTTTTTACTGATCATTTGTGTGAATTTTCCCTTTAAAATTTGTCAAGGGTTTAAAGGAAGATGGTGCGCAAAAAGTTTGGTGTTTTGGGATATAGTATAGTAAAAAAAAAAGGGAAAGGGGGGGGGGGTTCCATTCCTGGGGGGGGCAAATTTTTTTCAAAAGGGGGGGAAACCTAACATTGAACAATCGGTTTCCTGGAATATTGGGTTGAATTTTAATTAAATTGTGTAAAGGGGAGGAGAGAGGGTCGCACAAGACTGGGGTCTATGAAATATATTTTAAAACAAAAAAAAAAAAGTTCCATAACTCTGCAAATTTTTTTTCAAAAAGAACCTAAAAAGCCCCATGCACAAACTACTGTTGGTACTAAACATTTGGGTTGAATTTCTTTTAAAATTTGGTGTAAAGGGGGAAATGAGGAAGATGGTGCGCACAAACTGGCCCCAATGTATAAGTATAAAACCCAAAAAAACAAAGTTTCATAACTCTGCAAAATTTTTTTTCTAAAAAAACCAAAACCTTTCCCCATGCAAAACACTTTTTGGGTACGACACTTTTTTGTGAATTTCTTTAAAATTCTGTAAATGGGAAAAGGGGAGAGATGGTGGGGCACAAAAATTGCGCCCTACGGCCCAGACACAGACAGACAGACAAGGGACAACAACAACCTGAAACCATTTAAAACCCCCCTTAAAATTTTTGGGTTGTGGGGGGGAAACAATAATAACCAACATGAATGCTTGAAAAAAATTGCAACCCCATTTCATTTTTGATAATGGGGAAACCGAATTTTTTTTAAAATTTAAATTGGATGAAACATGTAAAAAATTTCTAAATTTATTTTGCAATAAACAAAGCCCCAAACAAAGCTACCCTAAAGGGTGATGTTTTAAAAACCCCCCCCCCCCCCCCCCTCCCCACGCACTGAAAACAGTACTTTGGCAATTTGTTTGGCACACAAATTGAATAATATGGGACTGTATGTAAAAAAAAGACCTATGTAAATAGAAATAGTAACAAAAATCAAAGCCCCCAAAAACTTTTCCCGAATTTTTCTAAAAGGGAAACAAACTTTCACCTTTCACAAGTAAGCTTGTGTGAATTTTCATTAAATTGTGTGGGGGGGTTTGGGGAGATTAGGAGCGCAAAAGGGATCGCATAGCAGACAAAAGTACCTTTATTAGTATATTAACAAAAAACAAAGTCCCATAACGGAAGGCAAAAAATTTTTTTTTTTTAAAGAACCAACAGGACCATCCCCAAAACCCTGGGGTTTTTACTACTGTTTCACTTGTGTGTTTTCCCTTAAACTGGGGTTCAGGGGTTCGGGAGATTTAGCGAAACAAAGATTGCATTATGCAAAACTCTCTGTATATATAAAAGAAACCCAAAAATCAAAGTCCCGAAATTTCCTGCAAAAAAAAATTCTAAAAAAACCCTAACATGCACCATCCGCAACTACTTTTTTTTACTGACCCATTGGTAAGTTTCTTTAAAATTGTGTAAAGGGGAAAAAGGGGAGAGAGGTGCGCAAAAGATTGGGGTCAAATAGACAGATGACGGACGACAAACAACCTAAAAACCAAAGTATACAAAAAAAGCCACATTTTTAAAAATAAAAAACCCCAAGATGAAAGCCCCAAAAAAAATGTGATGTCCATTTGATGATGAAGTACCAAAGTTTCATTTAAATACCCCTCTCCCAAAATGTAAGGATTTTTGACGCCCACCGAAAAGGGTTTTCCTGCTATCTAAAAGTACCCACGGGACCAGTTTGCGGACAAACATCAGTGCAAAAAGGGTGCAATAGCGGGAGTAAAGCATAATTTTGCTTTTATTTCGTTATTTTTGGCAAGTTTTTTAGGCCCCCCAAAATTGCAAATAAAGTTTTTTCTTCACTTTTTTTTTCAATAAACTAGACCGAAAACTCTTTATTTTTTTTTCCCCCTTTTTAGAAATAACAAAACGAAATTTTTCATCAATATATATGTAAATGGATGAGTTTTTTATAATTTTCCTGTTCATTTTTTGGGGCACAACCCTTTTAAAAAAAAAAAAAATTAAAAGGGAAAAAAGAACCATGAGGTCCTGAATCGCTCACCCCTGTCTCCCCCATGACCCAATTTTTTTTGAAATCCATTGAAACATAAAGGGTTCTAGAGAGTCCAAAAATTTTATTTTTATTTTTTGAAACCCAATGACCAGTTTTTTGAAGGGACATGACCCAGTTTTTGAACTTGGGCCTAGATATAATTTAAGGTGAACTTCCCCACCCAATTTTTAAGAAGATTTTCCCTGAAGATAATGCCTCTAGGAGGTTTACAAGGTTTTTCTATTTTTTACCTACTGACCTAGTTTTTGGGGGGGGGGGGCCAAAATTTACCCAGGGTTTTTTTAAAATTTTATCTAGATAAACAAACAAGGGGAACATTCAGACAAATTTTCATAAAGATCCATTGAAAAATAGGCCTCTAGGTTTGGGCAAAAGGTTTTTCTATTTTTAAAAACCTACTCCCCACTTTTTACCATAGTTTTACCCGTTTCGAATTTGACCAGTAAACATCAAGATGAATATTAAACCAAATTTTTTATACAGATCCCATAAAAAAAAAATGGCCTCAGAGGGGGTCACAAGGTTTTTTTTATTTTTTGACCTACTGACCTATTTTTAGGCATATTACCCAGTTTTTGAACTTGGGGCCTAGGGTATCATCAAGGGGAACCCTTCCCGACTAAATTTCATGAAAAATCCATTCAAAAGATGGCCTCCCAGGGGGTCACAAGGTTTTTCCTTTCTTTTAGACCAAATGACCTAGTTTTTGACCGCATTTTACCCAGTTTCAAACTTGAACCCCAGATATCTTTAAGATGAAAAAATTCAGACCAACCTTCATAAAGATCCCATGAAAAAAAATGGCCCTAGAAGGGCACAAGGTTTTTTTAATTTTTTGACCAAATGACCCATTTTTGTCGCACGTGACCCAGTTTTTTAACTTGACCTAGAATCATCAAGGTGAACATTTGACTAAAATTTCATGAAGATCCATTGGGAAAAATTTTGGGCCCCAAAAGAGGTCCCAAGGTTTTTTTTTATTTTTAGACCTACTGGGCCTAGTTTTGGATGGCACGGACCCCCGTTTTGAACTTGACCTAGAACTCATCAAGATGAACATTCTGACCCAAATTTTTATAAAGATCCCCTGGGAAAAAAAAAAACCTCTAGAGTGGTCACAAGCAAAAGTTTTAAGGACGCAAAGGACGACGGGGCCCACGCGATCACAAAACTCACCTTGTCACTTCGTGGGCAGGTTTACAAAAAAAATAATTACTCGGAAAAAAATTGGTTTAAAACAAAATTGAAAGCTTTTAAAAAAAAACTGCATTCACAGAACTGAAAAACAAGAACCAAAGATGGTTTCCCGAATCGCTCACCTGCCCCCCCATGACCCCCTTTTAAAAAAACCCAGTATTTTTGTTTTTTTTTCTATTATTTGATATTGGGGACCTAGTTTTTTTGAGCTCATTTCGCCCAGTGTTGAATCTGATCTAGAAAAAACAAGTAAAAATTCTTTAAACCCAAATTTTTATTAAGATCCACTGAAAAAAAATGGCCTCTAAGAAAGGGCCCCAAGATTTTTTTATTTTACCTACTTACTTAAATTTTTTGAAGGCACGTGAAACCCCTTTCGAACAAGAAACCCAGATATCATCAAGGTGAACATTCGACCAATTTCCATGAAGAACCATTCAAAAGAAAGGCCTCTAAAAGAGGTCAACCCGGGTTTTTTATTTTTAGACCTACTGACCTAGTTTTTTTTCCCGCAGTTGAACCCCTTCCCAAAACCCGACCTTGATATCATCAAGAAAAACATTTAAACCAATTTTCATATAGTTTTCCCCTGAAAAATAAAGGGCCCCAAAGAGGTCACAAGGGTTTTTTAGTTATTTGACCTACTGAACCCATTATTAAAAAAAAAAACCCTTTTTAAACCCCAAAAGGGTTTTTTTTTAACAAGACCTAGATACCCCAAGGTGAACAATTCCCGACTTTTTTTCAGAAGAACCGTTGAAAAAATATGGCCCCCTAGAGAGGTCACAAGGTTTTTTTATTTTTTAACCCACTGAACCCCATTTTGACCACAGTTGAACAAGTTTCCCAACTTTGCCTAGATATCATCAAAAATAAAAAATTTTGCCAATTTTTATACAGATCCCCAAATTTAAAAAAATGGCCTCTAGGGAAAAGGCACAAGGGTTTTTTTTTTTATCTGACCTACTGACCTAGTTATTGGGGAAGGGACGTGACCCATTTTTGAAACTGGGCCCCAGATATCATCAAAGGGGAAAATTTTAACCAATTTTTCCCTGAAGTCCATTCACAAGTATGGGGCCCTAGAAGGGCACAAGGTTTTTTTAAATTTTTTAAACCAAATGCCCTAGTTTTTTTTACCGCAGTTGGGCCCATTTTTGAACCTGACCAAAATATCATCAAAAAACATTCTGAACCCCTTTCAACAGATCCCAAGAAAAATATGGCCTCAAAAGAGGGCACAAGGTTTTTTTTAAATTTTTTGACCCACGACCTTTTTTTTGATCGCAGTTTTACCGGTTTTTGGGGTTTACCTAGATTTTCATCAAAATGAACATTCGAAACCAAATTTCAAAACGATCCCATAAAAATATGGCCCTAGAGAGGTCCCAAAAAGTTTTTTTTTTTTTATTTGACCTACCCGACCTAGTTTTTTTATGGGACATGACCCCCCGTTTTCGAACTTGACCTAGATATCACAAGTTAAAATTCTGACCAACTTTTTTGTGAAGATCCCCCTGAAAAAAAATGGCCTTAAGAGGGCACAAGGTTTTTTTATTATTTGAAAAATACTGACCTATTTTTGTCCGCAGTTGACCCAGTTTCGAACTTGACTAGATATCATCAAGATGAACATTCTGACCAACTTTCATACAGATCCCATGAAAAATATGGCCTCTAGAGAGGTCACAAGGTTTTTTTATTATTTGACCTACTGACCTAGTTTTTGATCGCAGTTGACCCAGTTTCGAACTTGACCTAGATATCATCAAGATAAACATTCTGACCAACTTTCATACAGATCCCATGAAAAATATGGCCTCTAGAGAGGTCACAAGGTTTTTTTATTATTTGACCTACTGACCTAGTTTTTGATCGCAGTTGACCCAGTTTAAACTTGACCTAGATATCATCAAGATAAACATTCTGACCAACTTTCATAAAGATCCCATGAAAAATGTGACCTCTAGAGTGGTCACAAGCAAAAGTTTACGCACGCACGGACGCACGCACGGACGCACGCACGCACAGACGACGGACGACGGACGCTGCGTGATCACAAAAGCTCACATTGTCACTTTGTGACATGTGAGCTAAAAATCAAACTGTTCTTCTTAGTTACCGTCAAATAGAAATCTATATCAATATTATATTTTTGTCTTTTATTTTCTTCTGTAAGTGTTTATAAATTTAATACTTGTGAATGTAAAAAAACCTTATGATCGCATAATTTAAATTTACTGAAATTTCGAAATGTGATGAACAAAGTAAACAGTCATACACATTATTATTTTCGGCCACATATTCAGTTCTTCTTTGAAACAATGTGTTGTGTTTTATTACAAATGACCCTAAGTGTGACATATAGATATTTGACTTTTGGTAGTAATATTTAGATGTTATCTGATAAAACATGTTGCTAATCTAAAGCAATATCATTTTTTTTCTACCAAATCATGCATAAATACGTATTTTCAATAAGGAATGTTTGACGGACACACAGCTGACATCTCAACCACCTTTGAACGTTGTGAATCAAAATGATTTAGCATTAAATATTTTAACCACAAGTGCTCTTCGGCGTGTCGAATTCGAAAATATTGTAATGCAAGATTTTAAAAGTATTATTGCAGAATATGGGGTAATGTGCATGCATCATACTTTTTAACATTGCTCTTTATTTGCTTACCCTGTTTTGAATGGTCTTATTAAAATAATGTCTGTATATTTTGTATATTTCCTACATTCTGATTTCATTCCAGTATATTTCTTTAATTAGTTATTGTTTCATCTCTTTTATTTATTCTGTTAACAGGTGCGACAATTTTATACAAGTGGCATGTTACTTTTTTAAATTCCCTTCGAAGTTTACTGACGTAATATCTTGTCCACAATTCGCGCATTGCATTATGGTATAACTGCTGTATGTTCTATTTATAGAACACGGGAGAGTGCTATTGGATGGAAACTGTAGGAGGAGTTGAGTGCACAATGTTCTGATGTATTGTAATATTTCAGTCATTCAAAATAAAAACTTAACAAGACAGAATTATGGATTCTGTGCACTCATGTCAGTTTATCACAGTTGTGTGTAGTTTCAATTCGTTCCAGCAAATGGTAACTGAGACACCTTCTTAAATACAAAACTAACCAAATCAGGATGTGGATGTAGAAACTTAAAAAATGACTGTAATAACTCAAATACGACAACAGCTGAGATAAAAATGTAAAAAGAGAGCCAAGATGGCCCTAGGTCGCTCACCTGAGAAACACACCATACCAGTGTAAACATGTTTGACCTAGTGATTTCATGGAAACAAATATTCTGACCAATTTTCATTAAAATTGGAGCAAAAATCTTGAGTGTAAACAAGTATTTTATTTGATTTGACCTAGTGACCTAGTTTTTGATCCCAGATGACCCATATTCGAACTTGACCTAGATTTCATCAAGACTATCATTCTGACAAAATTTCATGACGATCTGTTGAAAAATACAGCCTCTATCGCATACACAAGGTTTTATTTTTATTTGAACTAGTGACCTAGTTTTTGACCCCAGATGACCCGTATTCGACCTTGACCTGGATTTTATCAAGGCTATCATTCTGACCAAATTTTATGAATATCCAGTGTAAAATGCAGCCCCTATTGCGTACACAATGTTTTTCTTTAATTTGACCGGGTGACCTAGTTTTTGATACCAGATGACCCACATTCAAACTTGACCTAGATTTCATCCAGACAAACATTCTAATCAAATTTCATGAAGATTCGGTGTAAAATGCAATCCCTATTGCATACACAAGCTTTTTCTTTGATATCACCTAGTGACCTAGTTTTTGACCCAAGATGACCCATTTTCGAACCTGACCTAGATTTCATCAAGGCAATCATTCTGACCAAAATTCATGAAGATCAATTGAAAAATACAGCTTCTATCGCATACACAAGGTTTTTCTTTGATTTGACCTAGTGACCTAGTTTTTGACCCAAGATGACCCATTTTCGAAACTGGCCTAGATTTCATCAAGGCAATCATTCTGACAAAATTTCATGAAGATCAGTTGAAAAATACAGCCTCTATCGCATACACAAGTTTTTCTTTGATTTGACCTAGTGACCTAGTTTTTGACCCCAGATAACCCATTTTCGAACTTGGCCTAGATTTCATCAAGGTAATCATTCTGACCAAAAGTCATGAAGATCAATTGAAAAATACAGCCTCTATCGCACTATGTAAAGCGCCTTGGGCGCTATATAAATCTGGTATAATTTCATGTACAACGCCAGTGAATATACTATGTGTAAAATTAGGCGTTTAATCAAATAAAGCGGTTTCAGTTTCAGTTTATCGCATACACAAGGTTTTTCTTTGATTTGACCTAGTGACCTAGTTTTTGATCCCAGATGACCCATTTTCGAACTTGGCCTAGATTTCATCAAGGTAATCATTCTGACAAAAATTTCATGAAGATAAGTTGAAAAATACAGCCTCTATCGCATACACAAGCTAAATGTTGACAGACAGACAGACAGACGACAGACGACGGACATCGAGCCATCACAAAAACTCACCTGCTCAGGTGAGCTAAAAATGAATGATCATGGCATTCACACACTGGCTACTTACCAAAACTGACAAACTCACACCAAGAATGAAACAGATAGCAAATCCCTTGATTCTTGTTTCCCAACTTAGTGTTGAAGCATCACTAATCTGAAATTACAAAGCAGATAATCAGTGAAACAATAATTCAATACAAGTTTATGAACGATAAAATGTTTTTATTGCATATATTTTAGTAGTCTGGCTACCGACTAGATAATCTTTTTTTTTAGAAAGAATAATTTTGTTATATAATTATATTCTGACTTCATCAGTTTTGGCTCTGATTATCTAGTTTGGTTAAATCTGGTCAGAGCTTTTGACCGATATCTCATGATAAACCGTTAGCTGACTGATTACAAGTATGGCACACTGCAATAAATTTCTCCTGTGGATAGAGATCTTAATCAGCATTTAGTTTACACGTGGTCAGCAGGTCTTAATGAGCTGAGATTCAGTTTTGTGTTACAGTTTAATCTGGCTAGTTTTAAAATTTAATCATACGCCAAAAAAATCAGATAGGTCTGAATTGCCCTTAGTCTTCTATCATAATTATATGTAAAAACTATAATACCTAAATGAAAACATGAAATAGTCTTCTTATTGGTTAGATTAATAAATATGTATAAACTATTTAGAAGTGCATTTATATGTTACTTTGATTCCAGTAAGTCTTATCTAATAGCACAGTGCATAATAAGATAAGATTGACCCACATGTAAGAACATATAATTATGTAATAAGTAAATATATTCAACAGTGTATCCTAAGCAGCAAGTATTGCATTGCCAATAGTACAAAAAATATTTGTTTTAATATAAAAGAATGATATTAAACAGATATTGAATGAGTTTGAACAGATATTCAGTTAAATTTGGACAATTTTGGGCAGAATGAATATTTTTGGATTCAGCTATAGAAAAGGGATTAGATGTTTTACAATATACAGTGTTAAGACGTAATATTTTTTCTCGATTTTTTACGATTTAGAAAAAAAACAACTCATTTTCTAATGTTCATAATAAGACCAAACAACAATTTTAAAGAAAGATCATTTTTAGCCAAAATCTGGAGATCAGTGCCTTTACTTTGCAAAACCTGGATTCAAAGTCTTGCACATTTGTTACTGTGATAACTTTGATTTAAATGAAGAATAATTTTCTTTGTGTGGGAATGAAAGGAGTATGTGTGTGACTTTTGCAAAATAGGCACCATGGCAATTTATCAGATTTTTAACGGCAGTTTTTAACTCTGCACATATGACAAATTATAGAGGTGAAAAGCCCTAATATTCCATCGAAGATAATCCCTGAATGACCACCATAAAGCTTTTGGTTGAAATTAGCAGAAGATGGTATGAATGATTAAAAAAAACTCAAATCGGGAAGATTTTTGACCTGTGCAAACTTAGGAAATGACTTTCTCCTTTTTCCAGATGTTCTCTCTAATATTTTTTTTTCATTTTCATGGGAGTTGTACATAATAAGTACAGGAAAACCGAGAAAGAGAAATTCAAAGCAGACTATTTACAGATCATGCTTTTTATTTTAATATTGAATAGCAGGTTTAGAATAATGGCTTTGAAACAGATCACTGACAGGCAGATATATTTTTCAGTCGTTTCATAAAACACCCAAATCATTCTTTTGGTTGCCAGTTGTCAGTTTTTTCCTGTCCCTTGGGAGCATTGTAGAAAGTGTTAGTTCTATTCTTAAAAACTTCTTCTGCAGGGTATTCTGATCCATTGTATATTACAATCCGCATTTCCTTATTTTAGCAATTAAGACATGAGTTATTATAGAATCAATCATCTGTACAACATCTTTTTTAAAATATATCATTCAAATTCAAAAACAGAATACATGATATATAAACTAGAATGTGTCTGTAGGACACAGGGTGTGCCGCCCCCCCCCCCCCCCCCCCCCCCCCACCCAACCCCCACACTGGTACATTTGTCACAAATAAGGGGAAATTATTCAAAGGTTTGCAGTCTTAATTAATGGGGTATAGCCTAAACAAACATTTTATGAAAAGGATTCATTTTTCTAGGCCATATACTTTTTGAGCTATGAGCATCACAAACAAAAAATCCACTATTTTGGCTATTTCAAGGGCCATAACTCTGTAATAAGCGCTAAGATTCTCAAGAAGAATGCCAAGTGTGCAAAGTAACATTATGACAAAGACTCTAGCAAGGTTTCATTAATTTACATCACTTTTTCAGCTAGGCACATAATTAGGTGAAAATGTACATTTTTTTACTATTTCAGGGGCCATAACTTTAAAAGTAGGGAAAGGAACCAGCCAAAAAATAAGAGGTGTGCAAGTTTATATCATGATAAAGACTCATGCAAGTTTTCATCCATTTATATCATATACTTTTTGAGCTAGGTGCATTACAAGGTGAAAATGTGCATTTTTGACTATTTCAGGGGCCATAACTCTGAAAATAGGGTGCGGAGGCAGACAAAAAATAGGATGTGCGCAAGTTCATATCATGATAAAGACTCATGCAAGGTTTATGTAATAATTTTTGAGTTAGGCGTGTCACAAGGTGAAAATGTGCATTTTTGACTATTTCAGGGGCCATAACTCTGGATATAGGGGGCTGACCCAGATGAAAAATAGGAGGTGCGCAAGTTCATATCATGATAAAGACTCAGGCAAGGTTTAATAAATTTATATTAAATACTTTTTGAGCTAAGCGCATCACAAGGTGAAAATGTGCATTTTTGACTATTTCAGGGGCCATAACTCTGAAAATAGGGGGCAGACCCAGATGAAAAATAGGAGGTGCACAAGTTCATATCATGATTAAGACTCATGCAAGGTTTCATGAATCTACATCAAATACTTTTTGAGCTAGGCATGTCACAAGGTGAAAATATGCATTTATGACTATTTCAGGGGCCATAACTCTGGAAATAGGGGGCGGAGCCAGACGAAAAATAAGAGGTGCGCAAGTTCATATCATGATAAAGACTCATGCAAGGTTTCATCAATTTATATCAAATACTTTTTGAGCTAGGCGCGTCACGAACTTCGGACGGACAAGACCAAATCTATATGCCCCCACCACTCATGGGGGGCACAAAAATATAAACAACATCATTAATACACTATGTATCAAATTATTATCCTAGTTCAATAGTCACAATACTGTATGTCCGAAAATATGAACACTTCTTCCGCCACACGTATTTGGTTACCTGTGCCACAATGCCCTGCTCTTCATCATCTTCCCCCTTCAGCGTCTTCTTAAGTTTATCCATTTTTATGTCTCCTCTGTGTCAAATAGAAATACTCCAAAAATACCAATGAGCAAGAAACTCCTTCCTCACCGGATGTTGTCACTTTTTTTTCGTGCAAATGTATACGTGTGAAAATGATAACGTTAGTGGATAAAAACCGCTAAATAAAGTACTGGCTTTTTTATTTCATTTATGATTTATTTTTTCATCTATCTTCGATTACTATTTAACTAGATAGATAGATAGATAGATACTTTTATTTCCTCCATAATATGAAGAGCACAACATACATTACATATTATACACAGACAAACAAATGAATTAAACATTAAATTCACAATACAATACATGTATACTAAAATACTACATGTATAAAGTAAACCCAGGGAGAGAAAATACCAAGGTCCCTACTGGGGCTCGAACCCCGGACCTCGAGATCTGTAGGCGGACACTCAACCACGTCGCTAAAGGGTTAACCCAACAGCAAGGCTGTTGGAAGTGGCCTATAAACCTACTATCACTACACTTCTCCCCCTTTACTTTTCAGAGCGTACCAGCTCTCCAGAATGACACTCCATGCACACCGCATGAGTCCGTCAAACTCTTCTGACACCATTAAAGTAAACCCAGGGAGAGAAAATACCAAGGTCCCTACTGGGGCTCGAACCCCGGACCTCGAGATCTGTAGGCGGACACTCAACCACGTCGCTAAAGGGTTAACCCAACAGCAAGGCTGTTGGAAGTGGCCTATAAACCTACTATCACTACATGTATATACAAAGAAGTACCCATCCACAGTGAAAGCACCTATTTCATATATTCATATAATATTGCTTCAATCATTCCTACATCTGTAATGATAATGACAGATATGTGAGACTGTATCTATAATATGGTTGCTGATCAATCATTTCAAGAGGTATACGGTTTAGTAAAACGTTGTTAAATTACCGAACGATACTCGAAATTTCGAAAGTGATCGACAGTAGTTCTTAACCAAGGGAAACTGATCGATTTGAGAGAAAAAACTACAACAAAAAACCATACAACCCAAAGTAGCATAAGCTTGTGTACAGCAACCTTAACCCGAAACGAAATATATATATAAATATCTTAACATAAAAAACTGCTAGTTAGTACTTTTTTTTTAAAAACTTCTGCATCATACGGAAAAAAGTTTTCATATCACCAGCTACTAATTCGTGAAGGTAGAAAAGTGGTGTCAGTTCAGGAATAAGGTCAGTAATTCCGTCGAAAAAATGTGCTTCCCTGGTGTAGTCAAAAGAAGTCCAAAGTAAATAGATTCTAATTTTCCCATATTTGTGCACAAAATCGTTTAGTACGAGTGCTTATATCACATTACATCGTTTTTAGATTTACATCTCTCTATTTATGGCAATATTATACATACCGAAATTTATGACAAGAGGGATGATTTTAGTATTGTAAATGTTCCCCATTTGGATGGGGATGTACCTCAGGCTACATCTTATGGGGTATATATTTCTCAGTTAATTCGGTTTGTCAGACCGTGTAGTCATGTCAAGGATTTCAATGAACGTAATCAATACATTACAAGTAAACTTCTTCAGCAAGGCTACCGTTATTACAAGTTGCGTAAATATTTTGCTAAATTTTACTATCATAATTCTGATTTGGTTTTAAAATTCAATAGTAATTTAAAGACACTTCTGCGAGAAGGTATTTCAAAACCCGTTTTTTATAGGGATGTGGTTTACAAACTTCGCAAGATCTTGGGTCATGGTAATTTTCCAACTGTATTTGGTAAAATTATAAAACGTTTTATTAAAAGAGGTTACGACCCAACTGTTTTGAGACATACCGCATGTTTAGTGTTCAACCCGTTTACAGTTGGACACTACGCTTCCCTCTTTGATTGTGTCTGACGGAAGAGGGGGAGGACTCTATGATAAGCAGTTTTTAAATCCCACCAGGACTGAACTGTTTTGGTATCTGTCTTCTGGCCTGTTTCGTCGCGCCCTTAAGAGTGTTTCTCTTGTTGCTCTGTCTTCTGCAAAGGCATTGAGTACATACGTTTTTGGTTCTTAAGGTTTGCTTTTTATGTATTTATACACGAGCATTTTTGTGTTTTACATGCCATGCCTTTTTGTTTCCATTACGTGTGTTAGAGATTCACCTGGATGGCATTACTTTTATTTACACTGTCCCGTGTCTTTGGAACATTGTGGGGGTAAGAGTGAGGTTGGGTGTGCACCATCAACCGGTTTAAGCTCCCCAGTGCTGTTTTTGCCATTGACCGTTCAAAGGCGGTGCTCCACTGTGTTCCTTTGTTTGTTCGTTTTGTCCTCGTTTGTTGGCTTTGTGTGCGAGTGTGTGCGAGTATGTGTGTGCGTGTGCGCGTGTGTGCGTGTGTGTGTGTGTGTGTGTTGTGGTGTGCACGTCTGCGTGCTGTGGGTTTCGTTTTGGGGAGGCTGCGTTTTTGGTACGTGGCATTCCCTGTTTGATATTTGTCTTTGTTTTTTATGATATTTTTTCTGTTTTCACGAAATCCTCCATTATTTAGGTAAATATTCCATTCATTTCTGCGAAAGTTTTCATGAAAACTAACTCAAGTGATGGCATTTTTAAGCCACTACACATTTCCATGAATACCCATACAAAATTAATTGGCAGTGGTTAGGATTACGGTAGTTCCGTAATCCTAGACAACCCTACTGAGGATACGCTAGGATTACGGAAGTATTTCAGGTGCATTAAATATATGTTCGGACATGCATTAATAATGTTGTAAACATACTTATTTCACTTAAAATAGCAATTTTTCATGCCTGCCGTATTATTTCGTGTTATCGATCCGCCATTTTGGCCACACCACGAGAAGCCGCTCAGTTCATGACCCATTTTTTCTTCTTTTTCTTTTCAATTTCCACCAAAAATAATCGTTTTTAAAAAATTATTGTTGTAATTTTGTTTTTTGTTTAGGTTATGTTACTATTTCATATTAATGAATTTGCATTTTTTCTTTCATTTTTCATTGTTTCTTCTCTATTTTTTCTTTTCTCTTCCTTTTTTATTTAATTTTTTCTTTCTTTTTTTCTAAATATATCGTTTAAGATTATACTAACCCGAAAAGGCGGATCGATAACACGAAATAATACGGCAGGCATGAAAAATCGTTATTTTAAGTGAAATAAGTATGTTTACAACATCACTTATGCATGTCCTAACATATATTTGATGTCTCTTAAATACTTCTGTAATCCTAGCCTATCCTCATAGACTTCCGTAATCCTAGAATCGGAGGTTACCTAGCCACTGCCAAAATAATTTGGAAGTGTCTAGGGGTACGGATCCGTACCTCTAGAATCTGATTCTAGAGGTACGGATCCGTACCTCTAGACAAGCCTGTTAGGGGTTTTGTAGGGGTACGGACTTCCTTTTTCTAGATATGTAGGGTTATATATATCTTAAATTTTGTTGAAAATGAAATAAAAAATAAGACATAACCAGTGTTCACTTAAAACTTGGATCTAAATGGTTTTCAGATACCAGCGTTCACCCGATTGTTTACCTTCTCTTTCAAAACCTAAATAACCGAGGAACTCCAAATGAATACTCTGTTCCGTGTCGATAAGTTTGTTGTAAAATAAATTTTAACTGTTGATAACAGATAAATGAGTGCTTTTATAGTAGTCGCAACTTGACCGCGATGGTTGACCTTCGGCTGATTATTCATATCGAATATTTCATTGTAGAAATAAAGGGTGATGAGGGTAGCCATGTATATTTATATGGAATATGTTTGAATCCAGTGCAGTATCAAAGTATGTATACTTGCATTTGAGCAGTTAAAACTTTCCAATACACTAATTTAGAATTGCACAAATTTATATTTCCACTTTCTCATGCAGCTCGTGGTTTACGTACACTCCTTTTCAATAATAGGTTGTGCCTCATTATGTATTATAATACAAAGGTCAACCATCGGGGTCAAGTTGCGTCCACTATAACCCTTAAATGAATTCTATTTGAAATTCAGCAGAAAAAAATAAATTAAGCATAATAATATGCACCTATTTATTTTGTTATTTAGCCAGATATAATGATAATCGGCACGGAACTGATTGTTTAATAATCAATTAACCGACATTAAGTAAAAGAAACTGTTTGTGAAAACGTCCCTTGTATCTCGTAACGGCTACCAAATGTGTGGAAAACATAAATACCCTAAGGGTTAATTATCATTAAAAATAGTTTTTCCCCAAGATATTTAACTCTTTTTTTTTTTTAATCTTTATACTTTTTTTTTCTGCCAGTTTGAATCCTCATGATTTATTCAGTGTTCCTCGGTTATTTACATTTCGAAAGAAAATGTAACAAATCGGGTGAACGTTGTTATCTGTAAACCATTTAGATCCAAGTTTAAGGTGAATTCTGATGAAGTCTTTAATTATTTGTTATTTCATTTTCAACAAAATTTGAAATGTAAATGACCCTTAATCTCTAGAAAATCGGAGGTCCGTACCCCTAGAAAACCCCTAACAGGCTTGTCTAGAGGTACGGATCCGTACCTCTAGAATCAGATTCTAGAGGTACGGATCCGTACCCCTAGACACTTCCAAATAATTTGTGTGTCATGGGGTTACACAAAAAAATCCTCACTTTTGATGAAATTTCAAATCGGGCCCTATACTAAATGTAAACGTTTCCTATTCTTTGAAATATGGGGGTATGGTACGGTAGAGTTTTATGAAAACAGCGGTAGATACCGGAATTTAACGGACAAGAACGAATTTCCTTGGCTACCAAACAAATATGGCGGACACTGGCCAAACTGTAAGTAAACTTTTAAGAATTTTAGTAATATTACTATCATTCCCAACAAATATAAAATTTCTATTACATACATTGAAGAGGTAGAACTTCTATTTTATTTTGTGGAGTAGTTGGGATTATAATGCCGCGTGAAACACACCGTTTCTAAGCTAAAATGCATTTTGTGATGTGATCGTGTTTATGTACCGTGCAAAATGGCCATTTATTCTATGATACCAATCAATCATTTTCTTGCCATACTATTTGGGTAAGAGATTAAAACAAAAGTGTTTACTAGAATTGTTAACGGTCTGAGTTATGGAGACGACTGATTATCCATGTTGTGCTGGATGTCTCATTATCATAAAACCAAAGAAGTATAAAATACACAGAATGGCAACAGGAGATAATCTCGCATAAGCTCGTGTCAGCGCGTTATCTTATTGAAGCGTTTGCTGACAAAGAACACTTGTGATCAACAGAGGCTTATTAAAGTGTTACACTGGCGAAACTACCGGCAAGTAATAAACCGAATCGGGTCTAATTTTCAAATGACAACTGTTGATTTCTCAGACTTCCAATTATAAATTCATTCCATCCCTGTGTAGAAAATACTAATAACATTAAAAAGACACCATTATCATTATAAACAAATGATCTGATAGAAAGTTTTTCACGACACAAATTTTTATTCTTCTCGTTGAATCATGAGCCCTGATTGGCTCGAATGTCTCTCTGGTAGTCGGTCACATCGGTATTTCTTCATGGTATAATTTTCACTCAGGTAGTATTTCACTAAATTTAATTAACGTGAGGCAGTATTGTTCATGAGACGCTTTGTGGTACTTATGAAGCTGCAGAGCATCTCGTTCAATAAATGTCGCCATTCAGTGTAAGGGTCATCTTTCTTTCTTTGGAGTAGCAGTTCTGCATTGAACGAATATACTCCACAGTATCTAGCAAATTCTAGTCTTAATCTCTCCCTCACTTCTTCATGTAGCACACAGTCTTCAAGATAATGCTGGACTGTTTCAGCACCATGCTGACATGCGCTGTCTGTTTCATATACCGGTAAAACGAGATCTCATTCAGTTCCCACTTGATGTTGGCGAGATTTGCTCTATATGCCTTTCAAGTTGCCGATCTATTTATTTTTATAGCTCTTTGGATAAAACTGAAGCCAGTGAAGGAAACAAACTTAAACAAAATTCTATTTATTTTTAAGATTGAAGGATTAACACACATCGGGTTTCTATCACCTGCAGTGTATAAAAAAAATCACGAAGCAAACTAGTCCAAATAGGATGTTTTGGGACATCGTGATAACTTTTGACTTTCGCTGTCCTGTCACGTCCATATTTGAAGCATATATCTGGGGTATAATGCATTTAAGCAGTCCCCAGAAGTTGTGCTGCAAGTTGGTGTGTGTGGGACATGAGGGCAGCAGCCCCAAAACAAATTCATCTAAAAATAAAGTTACCCCTTATAACTTTTAATTTTTAAGACATAAACTTTTTTAAACTACTATTATTATAGGGACTGCTAAAGTGCAAGTGCTCCTATTTCTTTTTGGAAATTCCCAAATGAAATCTTTTAGGAATGTTTTCTGGTATATGTATAATGTATTTGTTATCATTACATTAATTAGAAGCATGAAATTTCCCCACTGACCTTTCTTAAATGTATATAAAATTTAAGTGTTTTCTTTCAGCAATTTAGTGTCACTTGTTCACGGATTTAAAGTCTCTTTGTCAAGAAATAGAGCTCAAAATAGTAGGGCTGTCATCGATAGAAACGATATCGATGTATCAACGATATTTTTTTGTCGATCGATTATCGATTCCCATTTTCAAAAATCGATATCTTACGGAGAGAAAAAACTATCCAGATAAACACTCAGACCCTCAAAAACAATTAAGCTTACAAAGTTGTAAATTTAGATAAATGCAAAAGAGAAGTGAAGGCAAAATAAAAATGAAAGATTTTATTAATTTTTATTTGTTTCTTTTATTTTCATAAATACAAATACAACACAATCAAACAGTAATATGAAAAGTAGGCAATAAAACTAACAAGAAATATCTTTAAAAATGATGGTCGGCGAATTGTAATAAGGAAACAAGTTTATGAATTTTTCATCTAACATTCATCTTTCATCTAACATTTTTCAAATTGCAAAACTAAACACCGCACTTTAACAATTTAAATGGTTCTCTTTTAATTTTTCGCAAAGGTTTCGTAGGGTTGCAATTTTGTTTCGTTTATCCTTAGACGGATAATTACAGCAGTAGTTTGATGAAGATCCATGAAGCGGTTCATGAGAAGAGGTCATTAAACGTGTTTATATTTTTAGCTAAATTGGTCCCAATCCCCATTTGTAACAAAATAGCAGGAGACCTTACGATATTGTTACCCTTACAGAAGAAAAAGGCCTGCTGCATACTCTTGCTGTGTACATACAGCGTATATGATGCGTACATGATGTGTACTGAAATCAAGGGCTTTAAATAGTACGCAGGATATACACAGCACATACACCGATAGTACGTTTGTAGTACACTTTTGACATGCAAATGAGCTCTGCCGCGTACTACTTGCTGCGTACATGCTGTGGACTACATAGTACACAGGATGTACGCTGGAGGAATTTAGTATGCGGGAAATAGTACGCAGCATATACGCGGCACATACATTTTTCACATGCATATGAGCCTGCGGTGTACTACCCCTGCGGCGTACATGCTGTGTACTCCTGCGGTGTACATGCTGTGTACTCCTGCGGCGTACATGCTGTGTACTCCTGGCCAGAGTCCTGCGGCGTACATGCTGTGTACTCCTGCTGCATACATGCTGTGTACTCTTGTGGCGAAACTGCTGTGATAATGTAAATTCCTTACCCCACCAACTTTCGTATGCAAATGCTGATCATTTGGACAGAAAAAAACAGAAAAAAGATAAGTGACATGCATCAATAAGTATTTACCCTTACCAAAATAACGTAGATTGATGTTATCAAATAAATTAGTATGCTTTTCTTCATCCACTTTTCAATGAAATAAATCAATTTTTGTAGCATGTAATTTGGTAAACATTTGAAGAAAATGGCGTAACTGCATCAAGGGGAAACAACTTTAATGCAACTAAATATAAGTGTTATGATTTATTATAGACTATGTGTACGTAGTATGTATTTATTTTGATTAAAATCCATCTGAGAACAATCGAGGACTGGAATTATTTAAGCATTTATGCACTTTTACGTCCGTAAAAAGTAGCACCCCAAAAAATTTTGGACTGATTTTTTCCAATGGGGCGAGCGCAATTAGCCAAAAACGTTCTGAAAATTTATGAGCGGCATATCCGATGAACAACTTTTTAATTTGGTGAGGCCCTAATGAGTTAACATAATGAGCACTAAAGCCTTTATAAAACATGATAGAATGGTGTTTTGCTTAAGAGTATTCAAATAACAGTGAGAGCTATTAATTATTCTCATTCGGGCACTGTTGAGGCATTATCTTGGTAATTATTTCATGTATTACAAAATGTAATGCAACGAAGTTCAAATAAGGCTTTTCAATTATCCAAGTTAGAAAGCTCCAGGATTAATTCAAAATGAAAAAGAATATATTTTTACACTGCATGCAAGGTGCAGCTCAGAAATCACTAAGATGTAAGCTTCACAAAATTTGAACATTGCAAATAGTTTGGCAAATTTTCATTGTTCAGAATAACGGTAATCTGAACTATTCTATGCTATTAAGATAAAAGTTACTTGGAAATCAAGTTCTTGCTTCCAAAAAAAAAAAAAAAATGTACAAATCCTTCCTGCATGAAGTGTACTTCAGACTTTTACCTAAAAAAATTCAAAGTATAAACACCAAAAGAAAATGAACAAGTCCCTCCCACGTATATGAAGGTTACTTCAGACTTTAACTTATAAAAAAAAACTAAGTATAAATGCCAAAAGAAATTGTACAAGTCTTTCCCGCATATATGAAGTGTACTGCACAAATTTCAAAGTATCTGCGGTGTACATGCAGTGTACTACTTTCTTGTACAAGTCCCTCCTGCGTACATGCAGTGTACTCCTTAAATTTTCAGAGTCTGTGCTGCGTACTTGAAGTGTACTAGTGACCTCCTGCGTACATGCTGTGTACTCGTCGAAATAGTATGCGGCATGTACGCGGCATGCGGTGTATGTAAAATGTACTCCTCTGGCGTACTACTGTGTTCGCGGCATATACACAGCAAATACGCAGCATGTACGCCACAGAGGCTTGCTTCTGTAAGGGTACACATCGAGTTGATAAAAATCCATTACATTTTAGTGTTTAATGCGAAGAAAGGCATATCTACTTTTAGCTATAGTGGTCCCTAACAGGGCCCAAATTCCTATATAAATAAATTTGGAAGAGGACCTTATAATGATACTCCAGACCAAGTATGACAAAGATCCACCAAGCTGTTCATGAGACGCTGTATAAAGGCATTTCTAGTTTTAGCTCTAGCAGCCCCTAAAAGGGATCAAATGTCCCAGCTGAACAAAGTTGGCTGCGGGCCTAATAAAGACACTACAAATCAAGTTTGAATAGAATACATGAGAAAAAATCAATTAAAGGATTTATTTATTTATTATTTTTATTTATTTCTAAAATAGGCCAACTGATCCCGCTTTAACAAATGCATATCCGCTATTCATGAATCTTTGGACAATGATGTCACACCTATAAAAAGGTGAAGGTCAAGCGAAACATACAATTGTAATTATTTCAATCTTTCTGTTCCATAAGCAAAGTTTGATCGTAGTCATATCACATAGATAAACTGTATGCAGCGTACCTTCATTTCAGTGTAATGAGATTTAGTCATTATATAGCATATATATAATAAAACAGATTTCAACTGAGTTCAATATTTGCATACCATACTAAAGAAAAATATTCATATATAATAAATCAGTTAAATAACTTATAACAAATATATCAAAGCAAACAAGTACTCATTTTAATATGCAATCTGAATAAGTCACAAAAGCAAGAAACCTTTTCATATACAGACGACAATTATAACAAGGAAAATCTTTTAAAAAGCACTTCTCTACATAAAAGACTCTTATCACACCCTTATTCATGTGATACGCAGACCGTATTCGGCTCTTTCTTTAATTTGATATATGTTGTTATTTGAACAGGTTTTTATCATATTTATTAAACTTACTTATCATTTTGAGATATATCAATATTCTTGCTAAATATACTGAGCCAAAGTTAGCTTTAAAACTGTGAACAGCGTCGTTTAGGATAAACGCTTTGTCTACATTTCACTCAGCGTAGCACAATCAACAGAGTGAAAGAAATTGACACTCTCGTCCAATCAGGCAGAGTGTTGCATAAATCTTCCATTTTGATAAATTATCTATAATGCGTTATCAAGTAGTTTGATTTGCAAACTGAAGTCACGAGGCATAGGTAACGAAAACGAATTTAGACGGCGTTCGCCGAAAAACAGCATTTACAGGAAGGTATATAGTATGCATATGAACAAATAGGTTGTTAATCTAACTTAATAATCGATATATCGATGTATCATCGATAATTGTCTTCTGATATATCGGTATCGTCGATATGCCTAAGACCCAATCAATGACAGCCCTACAAAATAGGCTTCTTTTTTTAAATTAATACTTAGTTTCCACTGTTTTGATTTATAGTACTGATACTTAAGTTGATTTGACTGAAATTTGATTGGAGCACTATGACCATATGAGCCCAGAAAGTTACAGCAAGTGTCTTTATTTACAGGACCAAGTTGGTCAGACCGAGGTTGCAGATCCTGGCCAGGTAGTACAAAGTACAGAGACAACAGCCCCTGTAGCACAGAATCAAGAAGTACAAAATATGGAAACAGGGGCCCAGGAAGGGGAACTAAGTATGGAAGCTGTCAGTGTATCAAATTCCTCACAACATTCTAAAGATATGGAGGCATTGTTGAAGAAAATTGATTATGATCCTTACAATGAAGATGAGGTAAAATCAATTTAAAAAGAAAATTTAATTATCATGGTTTCATAAAATTAATACAAATAAGTAGTAATATTTAGATTTTTTTGATTGAATATCATCTTAAAATGAATTGAAATTTGATGAGCATTGTAAAAAATGTTCAAATTATCTTTGAATACATTGATGCCATGATAGTAATTTTCATGAAATCTTAAGTCTAGTACAAGCCTGGCAAATTTACTTTAGACTTGAAAATGTAACTGTTAGTTTGTTGCCTTACAGTATATGAAGTATGTTTTTCTACTATTATTGTTCACAAGCATATTTTCAGTAATACAGTCAAACCCTGTATTATGCAGCCAGCAAAGGGAGCAACACAATCTGGTTGCTTAAGTCAATGAATGAAATTTAAAAAAAAAGTCAATTTAAGAAGTTACCTTACTGGCTGCTTGAGACAAGTTGATGGTAACTACAGGTGACCCTTAACACAGGTTCAGCTGTATTTTTCAATGATTCAACACTAATGCATGATGACTGTGATTTCAGACGGAGCTGAGATTCCTGCATTCAAAACCAACATGTTTTGTTGTGATTGGTAAACCTGGGGCTGGAAAGACAACTTTAGCGAAAAGATTGGCAATGGAATGGAAATGTGAACTTATATCTCGTAAGTACAAAATAATCATTTTAAGGTACCCACAGTGCCATTATTAGTCCCCTACTGGTTGAAAACCAGTTTCGGGGACTATAGGAATGCGCTTTTCCGTCATTCCGTCATTCTGTCCGTCTGCAATTTCGTGTCCAGTCCATAACTCTTTTATCCATGAAGGGATTTTAATATTAATTGGCATAAATGTTCCCCATAATGAGACGACGTGTCATGCGCAAAACCCGGACCCCTAGCTTAAAGGTCAAGGTCACAATTGGAGGTCAAAGGTCAACAGGGCTTTTTTCCTGTCCGGTCCATAACTCTCCAATCCGTGAAGGGATTTTAATATCACTTGGAACAATTGTACCTCATAATAAGATGATGTGTCATGCACAACTTTCAGACCCCTAGCTCAAAGGTCAAGGTCACACTTAGCAGTCAAATGTTAACATGGCATGAACAGGGTCTGTTTCGTGTCCGGTCCATAACTCTTTCATCCATGAAGGGATTTTAATATTACTTGGCACAAATGTTTCCCATGATGAGACGACGTGTCATGCGCAAAACCCGCGCCCCTAGCTCAAAGGTCAAGGTCACAATTTGAGGTCAAAGGTCAACAGGGCTTTTTTCCTGTCCGGTCCATAATTCTCCCATCTATGAAGGGATTTTAATATCAATTGGCACAATTTTACCTCATAATAAGACAATGTGTCATGCACAACTTTCAGACCCCTAGCTCAAAGGTCAAGGTCACACTTAGCAGTCAAATGTTAACATGGCATTGAACAGGGTCTGTTTCCTGTCCGGTCCATAACTGTGTCATTCATTAAGGGATTTCAATATTACTTAGCACAGATGTTCCCCATGATGAGACAACATGTCATGCGCAAATGCCGGAGCCCTTGCTCAAAGGTCAAGGTCACCATTGGGGGTCAAATGTCAATAGGGCTTTTTTCCTGTCCGGTCCATAACTCTGCCATCCATGAAGGGATTTTGATATTACTTAGCACAAATGTGCCTAATGATGAGGCAACATGTCGTGCGCAAAACCCGGACCCCTAGCTCAAAGGTCAAGGTCACAATTGGAGGCCAAAGGTCAATAGGGTTTTTTTCCTGTCCGGTCCAGAACTTTGTCATCCATCAAGGGATTACAATATTACATGGCATAAATGTTCCCCATGATGAGACAACGTGTCATGCGCAACACCCAGAACCCTAGCTTAAAGGTCAAGGTCACACTTTGAGATCAAAGGTCAATAGGATTTTTTTCCTGTCCGGTGTATAACTTTGTCATGCAAAACAGGATTTGAATATCAGTTGGCACAAACATTTCCCTGGATGAGACAAGATGTTGTGCGCAAGGCCCCGGATCTAGGTCTAAGGTCAAGGTCATACTTAGAGGTTAAAGGTCAAATTCAAGAATGACTTTGTCCGGAGCATTTCTTCTTCATGCATGGAGGGATTTTGATGTAACTTGGCAGAAATGTTCACCACTATGAGGCACACCTTTTTTTAGAATTATGTCCCTTTGTTGTTACTATAAATAGATTATATTGTAACTTTTTTATTACTGGCCGTAGGGAAAGATTGAGACCACTTTTCTGTGGTACAACATGCACGGTACATCCAAATTTTAGGTGTATTTTGATCTATCTCTACCTGGTAAAGAGTTTTTTATGGACTTATATTTTATAGATTTTTTCTTTTTTTTGGGGGGGGGGGAGTGTTAATTTCACTTTGTTGTTACTATAAATATCTTTTATGATAACATTTTGTATAATCGGCCAAAAAAAAAAATTCCAGATGAAAACAACTGTACGTTTTTATATATGCAAATTTTAATCCAAGTGCTTTGTTATATTATATTGTATATATAGTACAATATTGTTTATACATCATTGACAGATATCAGTTCATTATGTTATACTGCAGAAGAGAAAATTAGGTGCCTTCCAGTAGGGGACTTTGTATTGCATGGCAATACTTCATTCAATTGTTTTTTTAAAACACCAGGTACACTATGATTATAAAATGTAATTTTTTTAGTGTTAACCTTAATCTTTAGCGCTAATAAGAGTTGGTTTTATGATTGAAATTTTTACAAACATTAAATTGTATTATTTATGTTGTAGCAGACATAACATTATGTCCTATGATAATATATCTTGAGTCTGCCTTTGGTATTTTTCAGCGACTGACTTACTGCAACAGAACATTGATATGCAGACAGAGTTTGGGTTGAAATGTTTAGAAATTCTCCTCAAGGGTGAGGCAGTGACGGAAGAGATGATGATTAAAATGGTTGAAGATAAAATCAACTCACCTGAAGTTGCTCATCATGGTATGTGGCTAAACCAAATTTGTTCTTTTAACTTTATGTTTCTTGATTCTAGTTTGATAGATATTCCCCCATTTGTTTTAAAATTGAGAGTTATTTCATCTAAAGCGTTTGGATAAAAGTTTCTTTCTTTATAGACTCATGGCTACCATGAGTCATTTTTAGCTTGACTTTTCGAAGAAAAAGTAGAGCTATTGCAATCACCCAAGCGTCAGCGTCGCCGTTGGTTAAAGTTTTTTTTATAAAGTCAGTATCTCTTCTGTTACTATCAAAGCTATTGCTTGAAACTTAAAATAGTTATTTACTATCAAATTCTACACCAGGAGAAATAATCCCCATAAATCTGATTTGAATTTTGACAGAGTTATGCCCATTTTTAACTTTTTGGTTAAAGTTTTTGATAAAGTCAAATATCTCTGTTACTATCAAAGCTTTTGACTTGAAACTTAAAATAGTTATTTACTATCAAAGTCTACACCAGGAGAAACAATCTCCATAACTCTGATTATATATTTGATTGAGGTAAGCCCCTTTTACTGGCAAAGCTCTAATTCAGAGTCAGGCACTGAGAAAAGACGAGTGTGCTGTCTTACGGACAGCTCTTGTTTACAATAATAATGATTATTTAATATTTTCAACATCGAAATTTTCAGGCTATGTTTTGGATGATTTCCCAACATTGTCAGAAGCCACCCTGACAGCAAAAGATCAGCTCGAGTTTATTAGAAACTGGAAGCTTAAACCTGACTTTATCGTTAATGTGAAGGTAAAATTTACTTTTTTGTGAGACAAAGATTTTATCAGTTATAATGTATACATCTTTATTTACTAATTTTTATGCCCCCGAAGGGAGGCATATTAGTTTTCAACTGTCCGTCCGTTCGTTCGTCACAACATTAACTTTTTGCATGAAGGCACTTTACTCGCGAACCACTGCACCCAGGACCTTCAAACTTCACTTGCTGATAGTACTTATTGAGTACACGACCCCTACTGACTTTTGGGTCACCAGGTCAAAGGTCAAGGTCACCTGGTCAAAGGTCAAGGCGCTGCAGGGGCATTTGTCACCATTAATGACAGCTGTTGTTACTATGGGAAAATACAACTTAGGATTAATTATCACTAGAAAAGTACAAAAAAAAAAATCAAGTTAAAAGTCATTCGTAATGGATTGAGTAAATTCCTAGAAGTTTGAATCATTTGTGTTAAGCATGATACGATTCTGCAACATTAAAAAACTGAGTATTGAGCTCAGTTACAATGTAACCATACCATGGGAAAATTTAAAAGTACTGCTAAAATTTCAGTTCATATATATCTTTTTTAATTATGTCATTTTATCAGATACCTGACAAGGACTTAGAAAGGAGAAGAATTGGACAGAAAATTGATCCCATAACAGGTGACATATATACAGAGGAAATCTACAACCCAGATAGACCTGTCAAAGAGGTAACTATCTCTTTTATTTTCTGAAAATTACGGATAAAATATTAGTTCTTGAGCTTGTAGAAGCATTTCTCTAGCATTAGGGCAAAATTATACACAGAAACAAATTTCTAAGTTTTGTTTCTCAGATTTTAAAGATTCATTGGTATAATTAAGTTTCCATTAATTATCAGTCTATGTAATATCATTTTGCCTCACAAAAGAAACCATGGCTCTAATGCAGGAATTTTGTTACCTGTAATGAGCTGCTACTACATTTTTAGGGGACATTTTTTAAAGAAGCAAACAGTAACTTAACTCATGTGCACATTTACAAGTATCTAAAACATGTTTGTACATATCATAAATAATGCTACACACATACAGCATAATTATATCAGTACAGTCAGTTATTAAACGTATATATTGAAATGAGCACATGACTGTTTGGTTGTTCTGTAGAGGAAAATACCAAAGTTGTTGCTGGTAAGTCTAAATGGAGTGGTGTGTAAATGTTATTTATAAGAAACTTGAAATAAATTGATTATATTATTGGTGTCTACAACATTGTAATTTTTACGTTATTTTAAATTTATAATATCTCGGCCAAGTTCGATAACCAGCCAATTCGCCACAGGCACTCTTGGATTATGGCCCTTGAATTTCTTGAAAAACTGCAAATTTAGCATTGTCCGCTCTCTAAGTCGAGCAGTTTTCATCCGATCTTCACCAAAGTTGCTGACAATGTGTTTGGGATAATATCTCAGCCAAGTTCGATAACCACCCAAATCGCCCCAGGCATTCTTGGATTATGTCCCTTGAATTAGGCCAAGTTCGATGACAGGCGTATTTTGTGACAGTCTGGCACTCTTGTTTTGAATAGAAATGAAAGATTGTCTGCAAAACAAGAAATAAAGTTATGGGCATTTCTCTCATTTTTGTATTTTTGTGCATATTGTATCATTTGTAATTCTAAGTTTTTCCTAAATCTTCTGCACAGTCTTTCTTTTTTTTCACATTAAAGTTCTACTTTTTACCAACCTGTGTTTCATTATGGTAAAACCTTTACTTTTTGACACTAAAACTCACAATTTTTTGTCACAAAAGCTCCTACCTTTTCTCTTTATGAAAAGTCAAAGCTGATTATTTCTCAGCCTGTCGTAATATAACACAAAACTTTGCTGAGTAAAATGTTACATTGATAGTGATATGTTGAGCGTTCATTTCAACATTGAGCTACATACTTTTTGTTGTTTATACAGAAATGTCTTTGACTTATATACCTACATGACAAGTATATGCCTTATAACACTGGGCATTTCTTTCTAAACTGTCTTTCAACATTGATTTGTAGATTCTTGTAAACAAAAGCTTTGAGAGGAACACAGTTGGTTAGAACAGATCAAAGTCTTCTAGCTAGTAGTGGATCATGTTTGAAAAAAGTCGAGTGATCTATTTTATTACTGCCCATACAAACCTTTACCATGGTTAAGTACTACAGTTTACTGTGGGGATGGAAACTTGGCAACCAGTGTAAAGTGGAAGGATTTTTCTATAATTATGAGAGAGAGGTTAAAATATTAAAGATTATTATGTTTCTTATAACATATATCACGTATTACAGGAGAAAGATGGAGAGGGAGAAGAAGAAGAGGAGGAGGAAGAAGCAGAGGAAGAAGAATCTTCCGAGGTCAGTCTTATAAATGTTCTTTTTTTTTCCATTTTTATTACATATTTATTTGCCGGTTTGAACAGTTACAACGGTATGAGCTAAGTCAATGTATATGGAGGACTGAGCTCGATACTATTGTAGCTGTATATAACTAAAGAATGAAATACAACAGTTTCGCACTCAGGTTGTGATAGTGTAAGGGATTTATGTGGAAGTTACAACTGTGCTGTCATATACGTCATTAGTTTAATGACTTACAATTAAAATCTTGGTCAAATGTTTTCCTTTGATAACAAATTTTTAGGTTCTAACAGTCTAACAGTCATTTGACCAAATTGAACTTAATATCCGTGTTTTATACCTGTCAATATTTAGATATCTTATACTGTTTGAGTATATGGGAATATTCAAGTAAAATATAATTCACTTATGCATTTTCTTGCAGCATAACTTTCTTTATGTCTAACTGAATTGATTGAATTAGGGAGTGGAACGCAGACCTATGGTTATCTGTCACAACTGAAATACTAGTAAAAAGAGCATAAATTTTATCGTGGAAATTTTTCATAATTATTATGGGGAAGTGCTAAATATTAATGAAAAGGTTATCACAAATGAAAAATGTTTTACAACTGTTGAAATAGCTTTGTAAGTATCACAGACGTAAAGTGATTAACAAGACTTATGTATATTTGCTAGGATGAGAATATGATTCCTGAACTTCCCGCTGAGGTACTGGAGAGACTTATCACACGTCCCGAAGATCTCCCCGAACAAGTGGAGAAACATATACGCAAATATAAAGTCAACCTTCTCAGGATGCTAGAGGTCAGTTCTTATATAATTTGTACATTTTTGTATACTCACACCTGTCTTAATTACATCCCGATTTTAGAAATACAGCTGTCAGAAAGATGCGCGATGAAAGCAGATTTACCAGTACATCGCTGATTTGGGCGGTCGGAATTTTAGATGCTGGCAAGTTGTCAGTGAAAGATCTTATTATAGATATTTTCTGAACTCAAATTTTCATAACTTTTAATCATTCATACACATCATTATAGGAAGCTCTGATTTAGAAATTAAATTGTACTTATCAACTTTGTCTTTGGTTTATTCTAGAAATCACCTTGTCTGAAAATTTGTTAAAAGAAAATCTATGCGTGAGAATTTCAGTGAAAGCAGGCTTTATGACAAATATACTAGGCTTTTCCATTTTGTTGTTTCAAGGTTACACAATAGTTTTCTTTCAAGTATACCTACAAGTAATGAGGTTGTGATACTGATATATTATTTCAGGAGTACATGGCTGACCATGATCAGCAGTATCTCATAGAGATGGACGGAAACCAAACATCAGCTACTCTCTTTAAGGTAAACATAAAATCATTGATTCAGTTAGCTGTATAGGCAGTGTCATAAATAATGTCAAAGTGTTCAGTGTATTAAAACTTAAAAGAAAGGCAAACATATATTGTGAGATGATATTTTCATCGGCTTGAAGTTTCATGGAATTTGACCATAAGCCTTGATTTGTGGGGGCTACGTATTTATAGGTTTCAACATTTGATCATACAATGAATGGGGATTTTACTTGTTCACTTGGATTTAGTCTCGTGGATTGACACATCCATGAAATCCATGAAAATTAGCGCCTTGCAAATATTAATGTCAGTACTGTAACTAAAGATTGCATGACATATCTTTTGCCTGTTCTGGTTCTTAATGAAAGATCACTGCTTTCTTATTAATTATTTAATGTTTTCAGTAATGGCTTTTATATAAATCCAAAGAACTCAAAAGAATTTAAGTTTGTTAATAAGCATAGTGTGGTAAATTAATGTTTACAGGGAACGTCATTGTATTTAAAATTTTAAATGTATTTTATATCATCTCGATTTTTTATTGCTCTCCAGCAATTGCAACAGCGTCTGAACTGTTTTGTGCTGCGCCCGGCAGCAGTTCCCTTGCGTCTTCATGACCCTGAGGAGGAAGAGATCCCTGAGGAAATTGACACAGACGAGTTGATGAGAAGCCTGGCTCCTAAACAAATGGTTGCACCAAGGTTCAGATGGCGTCGCAGCAGGTGGTTGAGGAACTGTCCGGTTGCACTTCATGAGGGAAATATAATACCAGGAAAACCAGATCTTGCTGTCAGGTTAGTGGAGTGGAGTTGATACATAATTTTTTTTGCAATATGTCAAGGGTACCTAGGTAAATTTTTTTAAAAATTTGGCCATGCAGATAAATGTGCTGAATTCGAAATGCATATACTGTAGGCTCAACATGTGTTGATGTCAAGCAGGCTGGAGGTCACTTGTTCTAACCAGGTGCAAACCCCGGTCAGGATAGATGCTTGTTTGAGCAACTGAAATCTTTCTTTATTAAGGCAGAAAAGTGGCCATTTTCCATTAGTTCTTGGTCATCTTGGTTCAGATATCAATTGATCTTAGCTTGAAATGTATATATATATTGGACAAGCATTATTTTAGAGATGATATGTGTCTTTGTTTATATTACCCTGTTAATAAATAATCTATGTGTGAAGAATTTGAATGACATTATAAAGAGGGTAGCATCTCCATGTAGCCACAGTAAATAGTTGATGAAAGATTTGATATAAAACTTGTATGGAACCTAGGTTTTAGGAATGCCTAGCTTTACCAGCACACTTTCTTCAGAACATTTTGTCATTGAATTACTTGACAGCTACAGGATAAGATCTATCTTTTCCATTTACTGTAAATGCTTACAGATATAACTTGAGCTTTTTGATACCATTTATAATCACACATGTTTTAATTATTTTGCAGCTTTCTGGACAAGATGTATGTTCTATCCAGTGGAGAGGCCATGGAGAAGTTCCTGAAGAATCCTCGTCCCTACCTACTGCCACCTCAGCCTAGGCCACCCTGTAAAATATCTGTGTTGGGGGCTCCTTATGCTGGCAAAACAACATTTTGTCATCTGTTAGCACAGAAGTATGGTGCTAAGGTAAGTTATGTGGATAAGCTTTGTAGTAGAATGTTGTCCACATATGCTTACTTCGAGACGTGTGCTGTGCACATTTAAACTTGGACCTGCTACTGTGCTGTGTAAACCTTGAAAAAGGATTGAGTAATTGTTTTTTTTTTTTAATTTAAGGTAGTGTACCCTTGTAATGACACTGGAATTTCCATATGATTACATATTCTCGTTAGGCAGTTCGGCATTCTTCAGACATGAAGTAGCTTAACTCACACATAACTTCTTGTAAGCAATAGAAAATGCCGTAATCACATATGAAGGATACGTAATCTGCCAATTGTCATTATGGGTCCACTACTTTAATCTTTGTAACTTAACCCTTACCCTGCTAAATTTCTATAATGAACTTGTCCATCTTTCAATGTGGACAGTACAATTAACTGTAAAAGGGGTGCTTACCAAAAAGATACTGACTGAACGGCGAACAGCACAGATCATTATCAGACTGCACGGATGTGCAGGCTGATCATGATTTACACTCAGTCTGGTCGAAAAGGCAGATTCAGTTGTGTCGAGCATGATAAGGGTTAAGTGTATTTTAAGTATGTATCATAAGGCAAAGTAAAAAGTACTAAAAAGCACCAGTAATTCTAGTATTTATTGTATTGTTTTCCAGTTCTTGTTAAAGATTATAATAGTATAATATATGGGAAAAATATGCATTTCTTTATAAGACTTTCTGATGTTAAAGGTATTAGACATGGAGAAACTGATACAGCCGAGGTTGGAAATAGAGAAGAAAAAGGCAATTGAGAATGTTAGAAAAGAAACCACAGAGACAGCTATAAATCAGGTTCGAACCAAAATCAAGGAACAGATGGAGGCCGAACAAGCTGCGAAAGAGGCCGCAGAAGGTGAATATTACGTTAATGTCTTTATATCTTGATTTCGTGTTCTTGTTTTGTTTTCTCTGTTGATATGGGGTGTCTCATTCTACTCTAAGAAGCTGCTAAACAGACACAAGGCGTTCCAAAAAAAAATTCTAGAACAACAAGTTTACTGAAACAGAATTAATTTGTCCTGTAAGACACTGTGAAAGTATGAATATTCCTAGATTTATGTGCATTTAAATGTCCAGTGATATCCCATATTAACAGCTGAAATGATGTTTTATTAATGTTCGTATTTTTAAGTGTTCTGTTATGTGCTAAAACAAATGTTATTTATTTTTAAAGTTCTCAGATACTCACAGTAGAATAATGCATATAAAATGTGTTATATCCGTCATTAACTATGTACATATCTTACTGTATTTTCTTACATAACACTTTGTTTACATGTTTGTAAAGACATACTTTGTATATTTTCACATTTCCTCATATGCATAAAACTAACTGAAGTATTATATTAAAAAACCTGTATTTAACCAACAGCTGCAGAACGAGAAAGAGCAGAAAGGGAGGCAGAGGAAAGAGAAGGTAGACAACTTGAGTTTCACCCTGTAGATGCATGTTACTTTTTTCACATGCCCCCATCTCTTTTTTCCTTATTTGGTCAGACAGGAAGAATTTTTCCCCAATGCTTGGATATTTTTCACCAGATACACTTTGCTTTTGTGTTCTTGCGTGTGTGTGCATCAGTTTTCAGCACACATTTTTCCTAGATTAATTATCAAATGAGCTTTGCAGTCTTCCCATTAAATTGAGTTTTCCGGCTGTGATTGAATGATACATGTTACAACATGATGAATGTTGATGAAATATTTTTGACATACTGTAAAAGCACATATTTTTGCTGGGTTAAAATTTCACGAATTAGAAATTTTGAGTACTTTAGAGAGGTTTGATATTAGAGAAATTGTTAAAATAGTATCCTACTTTAATTTGAATTATACTTACGGTAAATATTTACGCGAGGATTAATTTTTGCGAGATGTAGGGCCTAGCGAATATAGCTAAAATTAAACCCTCGTGAAAATTTCTGCTTTTACAGTAAAGTTTTTTTAAGTGTGAAATTATAAGAGAATTGTTGGTAGGGGGGTTGAGATTTTACCCTTGTACATGTTTATAGACAGTTATGTAGAGGGATTTATTTCATATTCAGTGTATAAGATGAGTAAGCTCTTGTGTAATCAAAATTTACAACATTGAATTTTTAACACACTTAATACAGTTTAAATTCAGTGTTCTAATAAAGCCTGAATATGATGTTCAGAGGTGTAGATTTATGTGTAGCAGGCCACTCATGCCTATTTCAGATCTATGAACTTATATTTATGCAACATACAAATATATCTGTTACTACATATAGGGGTTTCTACATTCAGGCATATAGGTACACAGCCTCAAATCTCAACCTCTCTGTTGTTATCCAGTAGTAACATTTTTCTGACATTGAATCCTCAAATAAACAAGTTCAGTAAGGAAGCCATGATTCAACCAGGATTCAGCCATAACACAAGCCAGGGATGTTCACTTCCAGAATTATTTTGGCAGTTTGTAAAATGTTTACCATAGAATAGGAAGTATTCATGGCTACAGTGGAATTTTACATTTTCTAAAATGAGAATTGTTATTTATTTATCTTGCAGTTTTCAAAGTGTAAAAAATTAGAATTTACATTGTTTTTGATTTTAACCAAAATTTATTTGAGGAATTAATCTTTGTATTCACCCCATGTGATTGAATTATGCTACAAAGTTTCTTGGTAAATTATCTAGCACAAAAGGCAGAGGAGGAAGATGAAGAAGGTGAGGGTGAGGGTGAGGGCGAGGGCGAGGAGGGCAATGAGACCTCTGAAAAAGAGGCAGAGGCCAAGGCAACTACTGAGGCCGAGTCAAAACCTGAAGGTGAGGGAGATAACTCCCCCAGTATTCAGCTACAGTTACTTCCCTTTGTTACTTTATTTAGCTCTCCTATTTATATTGTAACATGTCATCTGTTTATATCTAGATTTCAGCGTAACAGTTTCATTTCTTATTCTTCTTATTAAGAACATCTTTGTTCCACATATTAACATATACTGCTTGTAGTTTGCAGATGAATGCTAGAGTTGCTGCTCTTTGTTTCTTATTTCTTACTCTATTTCTGTTTAAGAGATAACTCTACAGTATCCAGTAACAGTTACTTCCCTTTGTTGTAATGTTAATTCCTATATATAGTAACACAATATCTGTATTATCTGCATTTCAGCATAACAGTTCTTATTTTCTAGTTTTTCTTGCTCTTAGATTCAATAGATTAATTTTCTATGCTTTTAGTTTTCAGAAGAAAGCTAGAGTTACTGCCCTTTTCAACTTTAAAGATATCAACCCTTGCTTACCATGTATAAGACATTTTAATTAAATATTTATTGTGACAATAACTCTAACAGTTTATTATAGTGAAATGAAAGGTTATATTGAGGAGGGA
Source organism: Mercenaria mercenaria (assembly GCF_021730395.1). Taxonomy (NCBI): domain Eukaryota; kingdom Metazoa; phylum Mollusca; class Bivalvia; order Venerida; family Veneridae; genus Mercenaria; species Mercenaria mercenaria. The sequence goes on along the minus strand of NC_069364.1, from coordinate 25,184,726 downwards.
TATTTTCATTTAAAAGCAGAATAAAGAAGAAAAGTGGTGATTTTAATAAAAGTGTTTTTTTTTTAAACAATTTACACAAGTTTATGTCTGTATTTTGAACGTTGAAGTGCTCATTAAGACAATTAAATAAAACTGCAATATAAAACATAGTGGTAAAGTTCTGCAGTAATTTACTTATTTAAAATCTAAAGTTTTTAACCCGCCGTTACATGACTGAAATACTGTTGAAAAACGGCGTTAAACCCAAAACAAACAAACAAAAAAGTTTTTAAAGTTTATTAAAACTTAAAAGCAAATCTTGTAATTATGAAGATATTGTGCTTTTCTATATAAGCATGTGTAAGCTGCTTGTCTCCTCAGTTCTTCTAGGGGAGATAATCTTATTGTTCTGTTTACATGTATACCCTTTACAATGAGGCTTTATCAGAGATTTGAAATCCTTAAAATTTGCAGTTTCTTTAATTTAAAATTAAAGCCTTTTTACAGAATTTTGATATAAATATACACGAGTTTACAGTGCATAACAGTCAGAGCAATTTATCAATACATCTGAATTTCTTAAGAATAGAATAAAATGTATGTTTCTAGTTATACAGTCTTTGCTAATATTTATAACAGTAAATATTGAGTTACTTTGATTTGTTGTCAAATTTGGAAATTGGGTAACTAAAACCCATATTTTCAATCCAAATTATACAAAAAGAAAGCAGGAACAATTCTAAATTTTAAAGGATTCTTAAATCCCTTTCCGCAACATTCACCAGTAGACAGAATTGGAACCACTATTATCAAAATGACTATAGCATAATTATGTCTGGTTTTGGTTTACATTATTACTTTATAGTCTTTTTATTTTAGTAATCCGACTCTACATTTACTTTTATTTCTGTTACGTAGACAGTGCTATCTCTGTATTGGTGTTCTTTAAAACAGACTTGCTTCAAGATTTATATCAGAGTATTTGAATTGAGAAAACACTTTTAAGACTATGTTTATACTCATTAAATCATGTTACAACATTTGTCAGTGCTTAGAATTGCCATTAAATGCCTTTTTATCATACAGCAAAGATACCAACTTGAATCAAATTCATTTACAATTTTAAACTGAAGAAAAATGTGAAAAATATAATATTTTGATGTTGATCTTAAGGCGAGTCTGTTTTGATATAGTTTAATATGTATCCATCCATACTGATGCAAGTATATAGCTTAAATGTATTTAAGCATTGTGTATATAGTATTGATATAGCATATCAGAGTAAAAAGGTCAAGCTAGATGTTTAAATGAATGCAGGTGTGCATGCTAAACTAGACTAGATATTTATACTTCCACTTCGTTTTGTGTTCTTTGATTTATCAATAGTTCTCTATAGATTATTGCTAGCTTGACTTTGTTTGTTGTTTTAATTTTTTTATTTCAATAAAAAGAAGATTTTGCTTAACCTTTATATCAAGGGATTGGGGCTGTTTGATAGAATGCTTATGGTATAAGGATTTTTTCATAGAAATTATTCAAGAGATACTTTTAAAAAGATACAAGTACTGGTGAAAGTTTAGATGCTTATGAAATGGTGATTGTTTTAAATGTGTTCATTTTGCTACCCTAACCAATATAGATTCACCAACTACAAAGTCTGACACATCTAAAGTTGAGGAAGAAGGGGAGGCTAAGAAAGAGGAGGGAGAGGATGTGACACCCTCGGACAAGGCAGCACCCTCTGTTGGTGAGAGCTCACAGAGTGAAAAAGCCGATGATTCCGCCACGTCCACCCAAGGTGGTTGGCTAACATCTAATTGTCTTACACCACTAACAAAAAATCCTAACAGTTGTGAATTCTTGTCCATCTATATGATATTTACTAACATTCATTTAACTAGCAGTTAAATGAAAGATGTACAGCACACATTTTAGATAAATAATGAACATTGTATACTAATAGAACAGTTTGTAGATTGATAAATCTTCATGTCCTAAACACCTTTTCAAAGATTAAGTCCCCAGTTTCCCAGTCCAGGTATTGAGGCAAAACTTGTTATGGTCATTTTTCTGTCACAGCTGTTTAAGAATGGAAGTCATGTGGTTAAATGGGATCTCATTAAAATCTGGTTTGTTTCCACACTGTCTAACATAGACATTCTTGGGCTTTCAGGGTGATTTACAGCCTATTTCCCTACAATAGAATTTTTCAAAAGTTGTTCGTTGTAATTATGGCTCCTCCATGTTTTTGCCTTTCACTCAGCAGCTGTCCGTTCATCAGCATTAAGCTTGTCCGGTTTTCACAGGTCAAACTGCTGGCCGATTACGACGAAACTTCACAGGAGTAATCAGTACCAAGCCTAGTTTTGCATATCGCCGGCATGTTCGGCTTCGCTGCACAAAATGACCGCCTGAGCTAAAAATAGAAAAATCTTGTCCAGCTTTCACAGGTCAAACTGCCAGCTGGATTTCGACGAAACATCACAGGAGTGATCAGTACCAAGCCTAGCTGTGCATACCGCCGGCACGTTTTGCTTTGCTGCACAAAATGGCTGCCAGAGCTACATATAGAAAAATCTTTTCCAGCTTTTACGGGTCAAATTGCTGGCTGGATTTCGACAAAACATTACAGGAGTGATCAGTACCAAGCCTAGTTGTGCATATCACCAGCACGTTCCGCTTTGCTACACAAAATGGCCACCAGAGCTAAAAATAGAAAAATCTTGTCTGGCTCTCACAGGTCAAACTGCTGGCTGGATTTTGACGAAACTTCACAGGAGTGATCAGTACCAAGCCTGATTGTGCATATCATTGGTATGTTCCGCTTTGCTACACAAAGTGGCTGTCAGAGCTAAAAATAACAGGAGTGATCAGTACCAAGCCTAGCTGTGCATACCGCCGGCACGTTTTGCTTTGCTGCACAAAATGGCTGCCAGAGCTACATATAGAAAAATCTTGTCCAGCTTTCACATGTCAAACTGCTGGACAGATTTTGACAAAACTTCACAGGAGTGATCAGTACCAAGCCTAGTTGTGCATATTGCGGACACATTCCGTTCGCTGCACAAAATAGCCGCCAGAGCTAAAGGTATACATAGGGAGGAGACATATGTTTTTGTGACAAAAACACCTTATAGTTAACAGACTACCATACCTATCATGAAAGTGCAATGTAAGACAAAAATTGTGTCTTAGTAATTTCCATTCTGGCATGGAAAACATCGGTGTATCTGAAATGCAAGTGTCCAAAAGCCTCCATGTATACTTTTATCACAACTATGCCTTTCATTCTCAAATTGAAACTACATAACATGTGTTAAATGTGTGATTTCCACAGTTCTGTTTTCTTTTTCATTCAAATTGTTTAAGTTGATTGTGTGTTGCATAATTCTAAAAGTTATGGATTTGTAGGACAAAATCTGTCAAATTACATGGGTTGCTGGAATAGAAAATTATTGTTAGAATGTTGCTTTCCATGACCAACTTGTCAACTTAGTTGTCATGACCTCTGAAATGAGTCAGTACATTTTATAGGAATTGGTATGCAATAGCTGTATATTGATTCATCAAAGAAAGCTCAGTTGGACCGTGAATATTTCTTGCAGGTTTGACATGGGTCTGCCAAATTTGCCCACTAGGGAAAGACTATGAGATGACAATAAGTTAAGCTAATGTTCTCAACAGCACAGAATACAATATACCTGACTTTGGGATATTGCCATATTGCCACTCAGTTCAAAACAAGTCAGTGCTGGTACAGACTCTAGGAACTAATCTGAAATTCTGTTTCAAAATAGAAATATCATTGATGAACATTGTTGTCTACATTTTTAAAGTAATACTTAAAGTAAAGTTTAGATGCCTTTCAGGATTTCCCAGTGGTAGTTTTAGACAGCTACTTTAGTTTCCCCACTTTTCCCTTATTTTTGCATGTTTCTCTTTGCATGATTGCATGAATTTATTTCTTTGCATGGTTGTACTTTATTTTTGTTGTGGTCAAATTGTTTTCAATCAAGCACCACTTTCATTGAAAAAGCAGTATAGTTGTTATATTTAAATTATAAGTGCATAAATTGTAGTTTATGAGTAGTGATGTTATTTGCGCACTTAAAAAGGATTTAATACTTTAAACATTATCATTTCTGATAAATTCATTTATTTTGTCTGTATTTACAAGAAAAAAGGGAGATCTTTTTTAGATAATTGATTAAATAGTTGTTGTACAGTGATTTATGTGTAATATAGTATAATAGAATTAAAAATTAGACGGTAATGGGTAATAAATATGAAACTCTCTACAGTTCTTCATAACATCTAAAAAAAAAATAACATTAAGTGAAATGTTGGTGTTAAGTTACTTACAAAATTAATGGCTGTTTTATTATCAAAAGTGATTTACTTTTACATAGTATTGAATGATATAATTCAACATACTTAGGTCAAGAGTCTTTGGTATCTGCTGATGCTGGAAAAGAAGGTGCAGGTCTTCCGGATGTTGATGCCACACATCCTGACGTGATTGTGCTGGTGGAACAGGCGGTTAAAGACGCAGAGAAGAACCCTATCAACCTGACACCGGAGATTTACTTGGAGATCCTTGAGGAGAGCATACAGGAGGCAGAGAAACTGATGAGAGAGACCAAAGCTGATGGACCTGTGTAAGTTACAGTTGATAAGTACGTTTTAGCTAAGTCATTCGTGTTACTCTGGAAACGATTACACCAGAGATACACAGTTGGGCTCTGACTGAATTCCTCGTACGGTATGAAGGCAAATGTTTTTTTCCTTTGGCACAAGAATATCAAATGTAGCTGCATAGCTCAGAAATAGTAACCAAGATTTCTCTTAATCTATCTTTGAAATGAAATGCTTGTGAATTAGATAAGTTCAGAATATAAGAAACACAGTAAATGAATACTGTTAGTGCAGTTTTTCAAATTTCAAAATATGGCGACTTTCCAGCTTTGATGGTGGAGGAAGACCTAAGGTGCCCCTCCATGCATTATTTCATAATGAGCGGGCACCTGGGTAGAACCACCAACCTTTCGTAAGCCAGCTGGATGGAAATGTTCTCTTTTTCTTTAACATTCAAAGCAGGTTTATATAAAGGAGAAATGGAACAGATATGACAGTGTTTGACCACGCAGGCCCCCCTATGATTGTCTGACTCTAGTAACTGTTTCTGCTATTGAGATGATTATGTGACAGTTAGCCAATCATATCCATCAATACAAATTCCTCATTCCTGTTTTGCTTTTTTGCTAAGGTAAAGCAACCAGGAATAAGCGAACCTGTTCTGACTGTACCTTGGGGCAGGGTCAAACGTGTAACACAACTCTGTCAGTACATGCATTTCAATTGATCAACTGCCTATCAGCTTAACAACTCTGTGAGAGTTAAAAGAAGTCTGGACTTTAACCATTTAATAATAACATGTGAACATTATTACATTCAGTTTTGCTGTTGTTATTGCAGTCATGGTGGTTGGATCTTGGATAACTTCCCCAACACTCGTGACCAGTGGAACTTGTGCATTGAGAAGAACTTTCTTCCTGATGACGTGATTGTCCTCAAAGACAGCGGGGACGGCTCAAAGTTCTTGATGAAGAGATGGTACAACATGCACAAAGACGAAATTGATGAGAAAATTAGACAGAGGATTAAAGAAGAAGAAGAGAGAAAAATAAGGCTAGAGGCAGAAAGAAAGTAAGCAGGCTTCTGATTGGTTCTTTTAAATGATAATACCGGTACTAGATAAATGTTAAAAAAGATTTTTTTTTTGTATCTTGAAAAGAAATTACTGTGAAATCATTAATATTTTAGGTACTATACAGTTTCCATAAAATAAAACTTGCTGAAATAAATTATTACCGTAGTTTTAATTCATAATATTTTTCTGCTGGTTTGCAATTCTTGGCTACAAATTTCTAGTGGCATTCATAGCCAAGTAAACGGATTTACGGCATTTATTTGTGTATTTATCACAATATTTATATCTGGTCTTAAGTAATATTTGTTTCCAGTTTGGGTGAAGAATATTGGATAAGTAATAACCATATGATTTATTTGTTTGCAGTATTGATCCACGGTAGGCATGTGTTTGAAAAAAAATTGTTTTGTTTTTAGGGTTGGAAGTTGTTTGTTTTTATACATGAATGTGTTTTTGTATAATTTCTTTGTTTTTATAGTCTATACGACTTGAAAAAAAAATAGTATTTGCACCTAGCGGATGCGCGTCTGCGATCCGGCGTCTGGCCGGCGTTGCCTGGTTAAGTTTTATGTTTAGGTCAGCTTTTCTCCTAAACTATCAAAGCTATTGCTTTGAAACTTGGAATACTTGTTCACCATCATAAGCTGACCCTGTATAGCAAGAAACATAACTCCATCTTGCTTTTTGCAAGATTTATGGCCCCTTTTGTACTTAGAAAATATCAGATTTCTTGGTTAAGTTTTATGTTTAGGTCAACTTTTCTCCCAAACTGTCAAAGCTATTGCTTTGAAACTTGGAATACTTGTTCACCATCATAAGCTGACCCTGTACAGCAAGAAACATAACTCCATCTTGCTTTTTGCAAGATTTATTGCCCCTTTTGGACTTAGAAAATCAGTTTTCTTGGTTAAGTTTTATGTTTAGGTCAGCTTTTATCCTAAACTATCAAAGGTATTGCTTTAAAACTTGCAACACTTGTTCACCATCATAAGTTGACCCTGTACAGCAAGAAACATAACTCCATCCTGCTTTTTGCAAGATTTATGGCCCCTTTTGGACTTAGAAAATATCAGATTTCTTGGTTAAGTTTTATGTTTAGGTCAACTTTTTTTCATAAACTATCAAAGCTATTGCTTTGAAACTTGCAACACTTGTTCACCATCATAAGCTGACCCTGTACAGCAAGCAGCGTAACTCCATCCTGATTTTTGCAATAATTATTGCCCCTTTTGGACTTAGAAAATCATTTTCTTGGTTGAGTATTATGTTTAAGTCAACTTTTCTCATAAACTATCAAAGCTATTGCTTTAAAACTTGCAACAGTTTTTCACCATCATAAGTGGACACTGTACATCAAGAAACATAACTCTATCCTGCTTTTTGCAAGAATGATGGCCCTTTTTAGACTTAGAAAATCATGGGTAGGACAATATTTCTATTACACAAATAAAATCAGATGAGCGTCAGCACCCGCAAGGCGGTGCTCTTGTTATAGTTATATGAGCCGCACCATGAGAAAACCAACATAGTGTCTTTGCGACCAGCATGGATCCAGACCAGCCTGCGCATCCGCGCAGTCTGGTCAGGATCCATGCTATTCGCTTTCAAAGCCTATTGCAATTAGAGAAACCGTTAGCGAACAGCATGGATCCTGACCAGACTGCGCAGATGCACAGGCTGGTCTGTATCCATGCTGGTCGCAAAGCCACTATGTTGGTTTTCTCATGGCGCGGCTCAGTTATGTTTATATATAATAAATGAACAGTTGTTTGTTGGCAGATATAACAAAATGTGTTGTAAGGCTTTTGGTAGATACTGTGGTGATAAAGCTGTGTAAAAAAAAAATGCTTTATATGCAGTTGTGTTTGAAATAACATTTGAAATATGTTTGAATTATAGGATTCAAAGCGTTGCTTATTAAAAAAAGCTTGACATAAATTTGAAACTTTATATTAAAACTTAAAACCCTGAGTCAGCAGCGTTATTTCCCTGTATCTCAGTGGCAAGTGGTTGCTGACTTGAATCTTGCACCTTCACCTTGTGGGTTCAAACCTTGCAAGATTCAAAGTTTCATGAAAGGAAGTCATTCAACTGGTTCAAAAGAAGTTAAAGGCCATTCCAAGGTGTCCAGTCATATCCAGTACAACGGGTATTGTCTATGAAGCCACCTAGGATTTTTTCTCAACTGTTACATCTATCTCTGATGTTACATTTACCCTATATCAACCATTACAGCTTGAAATGGTGTCTATATTGACAGGGATGTCATTTATGCTTGCTTCTATGTCAGACTGACTCTTTTAATAAACACTTTGAAATTTTTGAAAAATTGTGTATTAAGTAGAGAAATGTTCCTGACTGAGTTTTAAAATGATGAACATGTAAGCACTTTAAAAGAACCTGAGGGTAACCATTGTAATTCTAATATGCTTGTCTCTGTTAAAACACTCTTACGCTAGAATGACGTCACGTTAACGTGCAGTGACATCAAAGTTTTTGTTGCAGTCAAGAAAGAGCGCTTCTATATTTTATCTACTGTTTTAGATTTAAGGCATATTAGAATCGAAATTATTTATAGCAAAAGAGTGTTTTAACACTATTTATACACTCGGACGGTAATACGTCGTACAAATAATTTCATCCCGGGCTGCGCCCTCGTGCAGTTATTACGCCCAACATATAACCGCCCATCATGCATAAATAGTGTTAAAGCACTCTTTTTGCTATAAATTATTTCTTAATTATAAAGAAATATCAGTTATGTCCCAAATTTTATGAAATAGTTTTTTTTTCTTTGTATTTTCCTAATGTTAATGTTATATAATTTCATCTAACAGCTTTTAAAACAAATGTAAGGACCAACCATGTGAAAGATCTCAAATATGCACATTTGTTGACGTTCATTTCCTGAAACTGTTTCACTTTGATGTATTTGTAGACGACAAGAGGAGGAGGAGCGAAAGCGAGCCGAGGAGGAGGCTAAACGGAAGGCGGAGGAAGAGAGGCGGAGAAAAGAGGAGGAGGGAGAGGGGGAAGGGGAAGGAGACGAGGAAGAAGAAGGTGAGTTTAATGCTGGGAAGTTGGTGCCGGCAATTGGGGAACACCATTGTTGTTGTTGTTTTATGTCTAATGGTTAATGGGCAGCTGTTAAATGCAGTGTAAATTTCTTAAGTGCCTAACTTCAGTTTTAGAGGACGGAACCAGTTCTTACATACCAAACTTTAACTTTTTGTGATCAAAAATACTCATTAATGAGGTAAATAGTTCAGGTAGGTTTCAACAAAGTAGCATATCTTAATTTTAATAAACACAGACAAATAAGAACAGAGAGCTATTTTTCACAATTAAAATATTGTTTTCATACCTACACTGCATTTAACACTGATAAATGTACATATATTTAGTTAGTTTGAAGAGCACAGGGGAAGAATTTATCCAAAATGAAAAATAAAGATAAAAACCCCAAGAAGTTGCATGTCTGTCAAGGAAAATATCTTCAATTTTATTTGCAAGTAAATACAAAAAACACACAGAAAGAGTATTTACTACAAAATAAAGGTTATATTTGGAAAATTTGAAATTTCAAAAAAGTTTTGAAATGATCCTTTTTAACATGGCATCTCGCCTTGTGAGAAAATATTATTTCAAAATAGTGATGAATGTCCCCCATCTGGCAAGGGTAATAACACATATTTGTACATGACAGAAGAGGCCAAGGGAGGTGATACTAGTCAGGATAAGGAGGAGCCAGAGGCTGAAGAAGGTTGGCAGAAATTTGAATGTTTTACCCAGAATGCATGGCTGCCATAATTATAATGTTCCTCTTAATTACATCACTGTTTTTGTTCTTTGATTACCGCATACAAGCATGCCCAGCATGTCACAGTTGCTGTGAATGGGTTTGTTTTATTTTTTGTTTTAATCACAATACAGGCAAAGCTTTATAGGAAAAAATGTATCTGCTTGACAATTTACTTAGGTTCATTTTATGCATAGTAGCATGGGATAAATTACAAAAAAAGCAATATTATATTGGTCTTAAATGATCTTACTTACAGTGAAATTTTGATAGGGCAAATGTGTTACTATTCAATCTGATAAAAATCATCCCCTATTAATGCTACACATAGGGAAGATCAAGTACTTTAGTCAGATCGTGTTACTATTTATACCAGTAAAATATTGTCGAAATACTTACAAAACTTAAACTATAGAAGTGTTCCTATCTGGATTCAAGAACTGTATTTTACAGCTAGATCTACTAGTTTCCCTGTAACTCAGTGTTTGGTATTTCAAAATTGAGCTGTACTGCATGTACATATATATTTAGTGAAATGTAGAAAAAAAACGGTATGGTCAGAAACACATTGAAAAGTGTAATCAGCAGAATTATTAGCAAAATAGAAAGCTTTGACTGTATGCTTTGTTTAACATACATTTTATGCATTTGTTTTGTTTGCTTTTTAACACAGTTAATTTTTGGTTTTATTAATGCATGTGCTGTACCACACTGTTACTGTAGGTTGGATATTTTTCACATGACTTTAATTCTGTGTAAAGGGTCATATTGTGCATGGATAAAGGTGTTTGATAAGAACAGTCACACGTGTGATAATGAGTGTCTTTTAAACAGAGATCTTTAGTTTTGTTTTCAAATTAAAGATTTTCAGACAGTTTATTATAGCTGTTTGAATAAAGAAAACCTGCAAATAAAGATATTTTTTATGATTTCAAAGCCAGTTGTTATAGGCAAGTTTGATTACATTTGAGATTCACCAAATTACAATAATAAAATTAAAAATAAAAAGAAAAAATTGACAAAACATCCCATTTGCAAATGATATCCAACCTGCAGTATTTCAAGTTCAGATGGTTGTGAAGCAGTTTAATGTTCAGTAATGCAAAAACAAAATGTCCCATTGAATATAGAGGGAGAGGGAGGAGGTAAGGTTGAGGAGGTACAAGAAACTCAGGAAGAACAAAAAGAGGAAGGACAGAAGGATGAAGAAGAAGAAGAAAAAGATGAGGATCAAAAGGAGGAAGGTGAGAAAGATGAAGAAGTAAAGGAGGAAGTTGAAGAAGAACAAACGGAAGAAGTAACCAAGCGAGGTACCTCCCGCCAGCTTAGCTACCTGCAGATGTATAAAGCTTTGCTAGAAACTACCACTAATTGATTGATGCTAACAAAGTTCTTACCTTGCACAAGTTACTGACACAGTGACACTGGTCACACTTGATAAGTTTTTAGCTAGACTATTCGAAGAATAGGGGAGCTATCCTACTCGCCCCGGCGTCGGCGTGAGCGTGAGCGTCACACAAATATTAAAGTTTGCGTACCACCCCAAATATTTTCAAAGTCCATTGAGATATTGCTTTCATATTTTGCATACTTATTTACCATCATGACCCCAGTCTGTAAAAAGGAGGAGGCAACTCTATCAAGCATTTTGACTGAATTATGGCCCCTTTTCGACTTAGAATAAATGTTGTTAAAGCTTGCGTACCACCCCAAATATTTTCAAAGTCCATTGAGATATTGCTTTCATATTTTGCATACTTGTTTACCATCATGACCCCAGTATGTAAAAAGGAGGAGGCAATTCTTGCAAGCATTTTGACAGAATTATGTCCCCTTTTCGACTTAGAATATGCTTATTGTAATGTTAAAGTTTTACTCATTGCTTATATTATACTATCAAGCACTGAGAATAGTCGAGCGTGCTGTCCACTGTCAGCTCTTGTTATTTTCTCTGATACAGCAAAACTCCGATCGCTCAGGGTCTTAAGGTATTAGGTCACTAATAGTAATGTTTACAAAATGGCCTTTGCTTGGAATATTCTGAAAGGTAACTGTGTTTTGCACTATTTTGCAAATTTTAAACAACTTTTACCGTGCCGTTTTAAAATTTTTTTGAATAACTTATGGTATCTCCTCAAGCTAAAGTCGAGACAAATTTCAAAGTGATAGCCACTATCCAAAACGTTTGCAGAGAACTCATTTTACCATTAATTTCAATAGACGAAACATCAAACTATTGGTAAACAATTATAAAACACAATATAAAAATGTCAATATCATTTTCTCTATGGTGCCTCAAGTAAACGGATTTAATGAGACGGAATTCATACTTCAACATTGAAAAACTAAGGTCGAATGATGTGTTTCTGTTTTGAAGTTTGCTTATACCATTTAAAAATAACCTTAGGGAAGATGTAAAACCTACCTAAATTTCTTCCACAATATATAATCTAAGAGTGAAAGCAAAATAGAGAACTTTCACCGTGCATAACTCAATATTTTTAAAGATTTGTAACTCTACCACTTCTGTTTTAGTAGAAAATTCTCTTTGAACACCAAGAAATTGCTTATAAGATTCATATTTTTCCATTTTTGAACAAAACATCAATAATAAGTCTTGAAAGAAGTAAAAACTTAGTAGTAAAAAAGGAAAATAAGTAAAAAAAATTTGGTCCCAGTAGGGCTTGAACCTACGCCCCCCTAAGAATTGCAGTAAAAGTAGATTTATGGTAGGAATTGAATACTCTTCAAAAAGGAGGTTCTCTATTAGTGATCTAATACCTTAAGGCATCGGTGCTCGAGAGAGCGGTGTTCCACTGTATTTAAAATTTCCGTATATTTATATTTTCCATTTCTCTATTTATCTGATCTATATATCTAACAGTTTTACATTTACATAGTCAAACACAAAGGAAAACCAGGTTTTACATTTTTCACAATTTAGCTGTCTTTGTAAAAACTTTCAAGTCTTTCATTAACATCATTTGCTTCTTCTTTCTTTCTTTCTTTAAGTAGAACAAATCTTTAACAGTTTCACCATTTATCTTCTGCAGGCATTTTCTATGTCGGAGTCTCCTTATTTTATAATTATAGCCTCTTCTTCTGTCATTTCTTATTATTTAAAATTATTAGTTGTAAAAGCTTCTATCTGTTCTAGAACTTTGTTTCCTGGAAGAAATGCTAAGTGTTCCAGACTACCCTGTGTTAAAAAATATTCTTGCAAAACAAATTATTTTTCATTTTATTTTATTTTCAGACTATTTTCATCTTTTCAAAGGTGTAAGATTAGTGATCTTCAAAATTGAAGGATAAATTATCTTTTTTTTTTCTGCATATTTTCTCAACATTTCTGTTCATTAGTTTAAACTGTCTAGTATTTTGCTTTTAAAGAAGAATATTTCAGATCCCTCTTTTTCTCTCTTTAAAGTCAGTTTAAGTAGTTTTCTGTGAGGCTAGTGTTTAATAATGAAGGTTATTTTCATTATAATATATATGTTTTCCTATATTATTCTTTTTAAGCAGTTACGAAGAAATTTTCAGATTTAAATGAACTGTAATGTCTGAGGTTTTGTGATGAAATAAGTTCTCACTTTAATTGATCTGTGGTATTAAAAATATGTTGAAAAGTACAAAAACTGAAAAGCAGTAATACATAATTGAGCCGCGCCATGAGAAAACCAACATAGTGGGTTTGCGACCAGCATGGATCCAGACCAGCCTGCGCATCCATGCAGTCTGGTCAGGATCCATGCTGTTCGCTTTCAAAGCCTATTGCAATTAGAGAAACTGTTAGCAAACAGCATGGATCCTGACCAGACTGCGCAGATGCGCAGGCTGGTCTGGATCCATGCTGGTTGCAAAGCCACTATGTTGGTTTTCTCATGGCACGGCTCATATATATCAGGTCATTGTGAATTGCTTTATGTTGGTGTTGATCATATAAAATATGTTTTAGAAAGTCATAAAAAAAACTTAATGTTTTGCTTCCTTAGCCTATTATAGTATTTGATAAGGATTTAGCCTTAATAAATGCTGAAATGAATGAAGTTTTTTCCAGAGGTTTTCCAATTTTTACATAAAAACCTCTCATTGAACTATTTATAAATTGTTCAAAACTTTCAGACTAAGTGTTACTTCAGTATGCTTTATTCCAGTTATATTTAGCCCTTACATAGAATTTGATTGGTTTTAACCACAGCTTAATTTTAGAGCTTCAAATAATTCTATATTCTGTTAAAATGTAATGCACCATGTAATGTTATGCATTTGCTTAGTAATACATTATAATAGATGTGTTCTTCTCTTGCTAGACCGTGCTGTCAAAAATGTGTTTTCATTTTTTTAGAAGATGATGATGCAACGGAAACTGACTTAACAAAAACAGAAATTACAACTGAAGCAGGTAAGTGCATGATCATATACTGGATAAATTCCATTTGTACTTGATATGGTCAATGTCACACTGCATATATACCGTATAAGAGAAAGGTCACAAATGCATATATATCTGATAAGGTCACAATCACTTTTTAGCTCACATGTCACAAAGTGACAAGGTGAGCTTTTGTGATCACGCAGCGTCCATCGTCCGTCCGTCCGTGCGTGCGTGCGTCCGTAAACTTTTGCTTGTGACCACTCTAGAGGTCACATTTTTCATGGGATCTTTATGAAAGTTGGTCAGAAGGTTTATCTTGATGATATCTAGGTCAAGTTCGAAACTGGGTCACTTGCGGTCCAAAACTAGGTCAGTAGGTCTAAAAATAGAAAAACCTTGTGACCTCTCTAGAGGCCATACTTTTCAATGGGTCTTCATGAAAGTTAGTCAGAATGTTTACCTTGATGATATCTAGGTCAAGTTCAAAACTGGGTCACATGCCTTCAAAAACTAGGTCAGTAGGTCAAATAATAAAAAAAAAACTTGTGACCTCTCTAGAGGCCATATTTTTCATGGGATCTTTATGAAAGTTGGTCTGAATGTTCATCTTGATGATATCTAGGTCAAGTTCAAAACTGGGTCAACTGCAGTCAAAAACTAGGTCAGTAGGCCTAAAAATAGAAAAACCTTGTGACCTCTCTAGAGGCCATACTTTTCTTGGAACTTCATGAAAATTGGTTAGAATGTTCATCTTGATGATATTTAGGTCATATTTGAAACTGGGTTACGTGCCTTCAATAACTAGGTCAGTAGGTCAAATGATAAAAAAACCTTGTGACATCTCTAGAGGCCATATTTTTCATGGGATCTGTATGAAAGTTGGTTTAAATGTTCATCTTGATGATATCTAGGTCAAGTTTGAAACTGGGTCAACTGCGGTCAAAAACTAGGTCAGTAGGTCTAAAAATAGAAAAACCTTTTGACCTCTCTAGAGGCCATATTTTTTTAATGGATCTTAATAAAATTGGTCTGAATGTTTACCTTAATAATATCTAGGTTTGAAACTGGGTCACGTGCGGTCAAAAACTAGGTCAGTAGGAATAAAAATAGAAAAACCTTGTGGCCTCCCTAGAGGCCATATTTTTCCTGAGATCTTCATGAAAATTGGTGAGAATGTTCACCTTGATGATATCTAGCTCAGATTCAAAACTGGGTCACGTGCCTTCAAAAACTAGGTCATTAGGTCAAATAATAGAAAAAGCTTGTGACCTCTCTAGAGGCCATATTTTTCAATGGATCTTCATGAAAATTGGTCAGAATTTTTATCTTGATGATATCTAGGTCAAGTTCAAAACTGGGTCACATGAGCTCAAAAACTAGGTCACTATGTCAAATAATAGAAAAAATGAAGTCATACTCAGTTAAAAACTGGGTCAAGTGGGGACAGATGAGCGATTCAGGACCATCATGGTCCTCTTGTCATAGTTTATTTGTTTATTCAAGTTTCATCTGTGTACATCACATAAAAATACGCAGGTATGTACATTTAAAATGTTTACCGAATATATGCATACTACCACTCAAATATAGAAATACAAAAGACTATATTAGCATAACATTACTACACATGCAGACATGTGACTAACACATGTGATTTGTACTAAAATAAAGGTTGAAAATTTAGATTTCATCTTTGATATTCCTGTTATTTGAATATTTTGTCTGATCATATAGGTTATTCAAATCTCGAATCCCTTTATGGTAAGGTCAGTGTCACTGAGCATATGTTACTGATGAAGTATATATCACAGTTACAATGAACTGATAAGATTAATGTCACATATCTATTAAGCAGTTGAAAAACTAGCATAAAAAACGAAATGTACACTGAAGCAGATGTTTGTGATGAAATAAGTTCTCACTTTAATTGATCTGTGGTATTAAAAATATGTTGAAAAGTACAAAAACTGAAAAGCAGTAATACATATATATGAGCCGCGCCATGAGAAAACCAACATAATGGCTTTGCGACCAGCATGGTTTTAGACCAGCCTGCGCATCTGCGCAGTCTGGTCAGGATCCATGCTGTTCGCTTTCAAAGCCTATTACTATTAGAGAAACTGTTTGCGAACAGCATGGATCCTGACCAGACTGCGCGGATGCGCAGGCTGGTCTGGATCCATGCTGGTCGCAAAGCCACTGTGTTGGTTTTCCCTTGGCACAGCTCATATATATCAGGTCATTGTGAATTGCTTTATGTTGGTGTTGATCATATAAAATATGTATAAGAAAGTCATAAAAAAACTTAATGTTTTGCTTCCTTAGCCTATTATAGTATTTGATAAGGATTCTAAGCCTTAATAAATGCTGAAATGAATGAAGTTTTTTTCAGAGGTTTTCCAATTTTTACAACTTTTATTTATTTATTTAAAAACCTCTCATTGAACTATTTATAAATTGTTCAAAACTTTCAGACTAAGTGTTACTTCAACATGCTTTATTCCAGTTATATATAGCCCTTACATAGAATTTAATTGGTTTTAACCTTAGCTTAATTTTAGAGCTTCAAATAATTCTATATTCTGTTAAAATGTAACGCACCATGTAATGTTACACATTTGCTTAGTAATACATTATAATAGATGTGTTCTTCTCTTGCTAGACCGTGCTGTCAAAAATGTGTTTTCTTTTTTTTTAGAAGATGATGATGCAACAGAAACTGACTTAACAAAAACAGAAATTACAACTGAAGCAGGTAAGTGGCCATAGCATGATTGTGTCTGAATATAATTCATGTCACATTCAAGTGTTTATAACATCAATGACAATGCATGTGCACTTGATAAGGTCAATGTCACTTATGCATTTGTACCTGATAAGGTGAATATCACACTATGTATGTCTTTGATAAGGTCAATGTCACACTGCATTAGTACTTTCTTAGGTCATTGTCACACTGCATTTATATGCATTCCATTACAATTCAGTATCACTCTAAATAATTTATACACTTTATAAGGTCAATGTTACAGTTCAAGAGGCCCAAATAAGGTACTGTGAAATCATTAATATTCATGGGGGACTAATTTTCATGGATTTCGTGGTTTAGTCAATCCACGAAATGTTAATACTTAACGAACAAGTAAAATCCCTTTATTCATTTTTATATTCAAAATTGAAATCCTTGAATTCATCTATCCGGCCGTTTTGCCAAAACCTACAAATTCATGCCCACGAAATTAAATGATTTTACAGTATATTACAATAAATGCACTTGACCTTCCATTTTAACGAGGACATGCTCTTATGATGTACTTCCCGGTGATGAATTATTGAATACATTCAATTTGGTGAATGCATAACAATTTTTGATTTGAATTTTTGTACTGACAAATTGTAAATAAAACACATAATCATAGACCAAAAAGCTTCATAAAAATGGCCAAGGTTATTTCTGTAAAAGTGCTGTAAGAGTACATCAATAATTAATAGATATGTAAACAGGCTAAGTTATGTTACATAATCTCTTTAATTAACTGATATTGAAAAATAATTTGCAATGATTACAGTAAATGGGAAGTTTAGGGGAAAAAATGAGACTGCTTTTAGCCTGGAAACAGTCCAGCAAAGAGCTTGTACTAAACAGTATATATTTATGCGGTTATATTTTGTAGGTGAGGGCTCAGAAGAAAATCGAGTTGAATTCAAAGAGGAAGAAGAAGAGGTAGGATTTATTCTCATACCATCTTTAATAGTAAATTAAACTTCAAGAGTTTTCTTAACCACTGAATGGGTGATCAGATTGGCCTCATTGACTTTAATTGACATAGATACATCTTCTCATATAAGTTTTTTATAAAAAAAATTCCAGAGGACACACTGCTATATTTCATTTAGACACAGTTATCAATGTTTGAATGAAATTATGCAATAAAAACATCACTCATTGTAGTATGAATAGCTCAAGCACTCAGTTCTCATTTGAGCAATTCCTCTGGTACGGGCTGTCTACCTTATAGAACAGATGTCTAGTTCACTCGAAATACCTTGCTTTAGCATATTGCTCATTCCCTTGTAACCTCTAATGATTGATCTTTATTGTACATATTTCCTTAAGAAATGTTTATCTTGCAATTGAGAAAAAGGTATTTATGCATATCTACCAATAAATTTTAGCATTTTAACCCAAATTCTGTATGGAAATTAAAGTCTTGATTGCCACAGGAGGACAAGAAAATTCCAAGTCTTACCATACATGTATTTGAATTTAGAAAATTCCTGATGGTCCAGAAATGGATGAATATAAAGAGAGACGCAAAGCTTTTGACCAAGACTTTCCAAATATTCTGGCAACAATTAGCGGTGGATCAAATATCGATATTGTACAGCTAGAAATAGAATCTGCGAAGGTTGAAGAACTTCTCGATGAGGCAGTCTCCAATGTTGAACGTGAGTAGTTTAACATGCATTTAGTAAGATTTTTGACCAAAGGACTTTCTAGTAGTTTTTGATATCGTTATAGCTTACAGAAAATAAGAATTAAACATTCCCATATATGTTTGTAATATGGTTAATAAAGTTACTGTTATGTATGCAGAATTTTGTTTGTCGTCGGTTTTAATTTCAGTAGATAAGGATTGGGACTGACAATATAGAGGTAGTGATTTCAGTTGTTGTTGTCCTTTGGATTGCCTGTAGATGCTTTGAGTTAAATCTCAGAATGAGGCAAAAGTTTTAACCAGTATGTTAAAGTATTACATATTTTCAGTTGTTTAAAAAAAAGGTGAAGAAGAGAACATAATAAATCATTTGGAGGAGTCTTTTGAACATGTTTATGGGTGACTTTTGAACATGTTTACGGGTCATAATATTTCCTGTCGAATAACAGTAAAAGCCTACCACAACACAAAAGCAATTTTTTATATTGTGAAGTTTTATAATTTTGTTATTAGGGCCATACAAGTACCAGGGCTGGGAGTATCAGGGTATGGATGTAGATGAGGAAGAAGAAGATCTGGAAGCAGATGCTGCTGCTGCACAGGACGAGGAGGAGGAACAAGAGGCAGAAGGGGAGGTAATCATAGATTTGTATATAAACAAGGCCTTGGCATATTGGATAAAGTTATTGCCACTTATTGGGGAGTCATATGCTGTTGTAATTTGGATGTTGACAAGGAGAGTAAAATTATGCTGTTGCCTCAAATGAGAATGTGGAACAGAAGACATTAGATGTGGACAAGATAGGAAAAATGTCTGAAAATTCATCAGGCTGCTGTTTTCTTCATTTTATCACAGGTTTAGAAATATGTGGCTTGAACTGAATTTTTAGGCGAGATCAGAGAATGATACAAAAATGGGCAGATATGCTATTTCAGAGTACTTCTGAGGAGTTATATACAGTAATTAAGTACATGTATGATTTACCATTGCTAAATTTAAAACATTTACTTGACAGCACAAGCAAGTTTGGCGTAAGCAGCATTCAGAGAACTAGTTGATAAATATGAATGTTGAGCTGTATTTCCTTTAATTGCATTTAAGTAAACTTGTTTCAGGATTTCAATATGCTTAATAAAGTAACAGACACTTTTGTGAAATAAAAAACAGATTCTAATCCAACTGATTTTAATTAACAGGAAGAAGATCCAAACCGCAGCAAGAAGAAACCTCTTGGTGATACAAACCACTACTGTCCAGTGGCCTTGAAGGAGAATGATGTTCTGTTCCCTGGAAATCCTGAAATTGCTTCCAAGTACCGAGAGAAAGTTTATTACTTCTCTACATCAGAAGCAAGGGAGAAGTTCTTGGCTTCACCAGAAGAATTTGTACCGAAATCTAGCCCACCAAAGGTGAGTTTCTCAAATTTTTGGATAAAAATAGCTTTTTTGTTAGTCATATTTAATTTTTAAAGTTGATTGTGGAAAGTTGGTGGTTATACATTGATGCCTGTTGATACCTGAAAGCACATTTTTCATTGTAATAGCTGGAATAACTTATGACCTGAACTGTATTAGTGTGATTTAAAATGAAGACAAATAATGTAAATAACCGATACAGGTTACCGATTCCTACACAGTTCTTAGTTCTACTCACATCCCTGCCTATAGTTGAAATAATGTCTGCATGGGCCTCTAGAGTTTTCATTCTGCAGTAAAACAGGGCAGTCACCACATTACCTTAGTTGTTGATCTGAATGTAACCAAACAGCATCAAAAATATTCTCTTGTAGTTTCCAGTTATTTGATGTCTTGAAAAAATTGAAAATCTTGTGCGTCAAACTTCATTATTATTGTGAATCTTTGTTTAACACTTCCAGAGTTGATAACAAATATTATTTGCAGAAAGTAATTTTTGATGGGGCCATGAATCATATTTTTCTCTGTGTAACATGTACGGAAATCACCTAAATGGGCAATCTTTTATTATGTTGTTTGCTGCGTCACGTTTTACTGTTAATATTTAATTGAAAGTATGTACAGATTATTGTTTGAATTTACTGATTTACAGACACCACCAATCAGAGTATTGATTCTTGGACCTCGGGGTGCAGGTAAGACGTTACATGGTCGTCACCTCGCCAAGAAGCTCGGTCTGTTCCACATCTCATTCAAGGACCGCTTACAGGAACTGATCATGCATAAAACAAAGAAAAAGATTGGACCAGAATATGAGGAGGACAATGAAGAGGAACCTCCAGAGGAGTAAGTCACCACTTAAACTTCTTAACTCTTACCCAGCTAAATTTCTTTAATGAACTTGTCTGTCTTCCAATTTGGACAGTACCAACAACTGTTAAAAGGGGTGCTTACCAAAAAAATACTGGCTGAATAGAGAACAGTGCAGGTCATGATCAGACTGCAGGGATGTGCAGGCTGATCATGATCTACACTGGTCGCAAGGGCAGAATCAGTCGTGTCCTGCATGGTAAGGGTTAACAGCTTGGAGTCTATCAAAGAATTCTTGTGATATTAAAACAAAATTCTGTTTATTCTTGTAAAATGATTATTATGTGGTTTTAACTGGCCAATGTAGTTACATCATATGAGAAGTTACGCTACATACTAAAGGTTGTAAAGAAAATTTGTTTCACACATTCTTTTGCCATGACAATACGGTATGCATGACATAGGTTCCATAAATCTTGTTGTCAATATGATGACATTATCTCCTTTTTTGTACTTCTAAGTTTCTTCTGTATTTGATTGTCAGTGACTTAACTTTCTAGTAATTACACATCATATGTAAGTTATACCTTACATGTCTTTGCCATCATAATTTCTAAAGTGTAAACTAAGTTACATAACTCTTGATGTCATTTTCATGAAATAATCTCCCTTCCTTTATTTGGACATTTTTTTCTATAGTCTTTCTTAGGTACATTTTGTTATTGTCTGCTATAAAGTGGAAAGGGCAATATAGAAATGGTGTTTGTACATCTGTTTGTCTGTCAATTTATCTTCCAGCTGCACACCCCACCTACCCAAAAGGCAGTCTTTACTTTTAGTTTCTTGTCTCTCTTGATGTTGTCTCTTAGAATTCTAAAAATACTCAGGTTATTTTTAACCAGCTGTTACTATTTATAGAGAAGATGAGGATGAGGAAGCAGCTGTAACAGATCCTGAGGGCAAACCAGTCAAAGAAGATACTTCCAAAGTGTCAGACCAGTCTGAAAGTAAAGAAAACCAGGTGTGTAAACAATTCAAGGAAAGAATATACCACTCTAAAAGATCAAAGAAATCAGATCAATCAGTCAAACAGGAAACAATATACATGTATTTATATTTATCCAATACATACATGTATGAAAGAAGCATTATTCAAAACTAAATATTCTGGTCAAAATACATGCATCAGGTGCAGATCCAAAAAAGGGAGGAAGTGTAGTTTTAACATGTTCTTCAGAATCTGGTGAACATACATTTCTGATAGCCTAAAATAGAGACGGCTGTCATGTTAGTCAAATGTTTTCAGCAGACGTCACTTGTAAAACTTTATTTCAGTAAT
Source organism: Mercenaria mercenaria (assembly GCF_021730395.1). Lineage (NCBI taxonomy): Eukaryota > Metazoa > Mollusca > Bivalvia > Venerida > Veneridae > Mercenaria > Mercenaria mercenaria. The sequence continues at coordinate 25,162,859 of NC_069364.1, read as the reverse complement.
GATTATTATTGATCAAGCAATTCAACCAAATTTAAACTCAGTTCAGTCAAGTTCTTCCTTTTGGAAATTTACAAATTCTGCTGACAACATTTTGTGAAAAATTCATGTTCAAACTATATATGTTCAGATAATGTAAGTCAGATTGCTCCATTGAGGTGTACATGCCAAACTTTTCTGAGCGGATATGCTTGAGGACCCCCACCCACCTAGAAACTGTGCACATTCAACCCCAGTATATGCACATTCAGAAAATATGCCAATCTAAAATAATAATTTTCAGTCCAGTGTTACAGCTTTAAATTGATTTTGAAATATTTGACATATCTCTACAGTCATCATGTATATGTTCCAGGAAGAAGATGAGATAGAGTACACAGAGGAAGAGGAATCTATAAAGAACAATCTGGAAAATGATGAACCTCTTTCCAATGAAGTACTTGACAGTATACTTCCTAACTGGTGGCATAAAGAACCATTTAAGTAAGTTTATTTATGGTAATTTTAAGGCTGGTCTGGTAAGCTCAGTAGGAAGAGCATATCAGACAACCAAGTGAACCAAGGTAACTGTTGCAAATTGATTGTCTGAGTGGACGAGCAGATGGACTTGTCAGTGAGCCTTATCCCCTGCACAGTATCTTTGTCCCAAAGTAATTCATTTGCATAGATACGTCTTTCCTATGAATGAAAGTTGCATCTTGTTGACAGAATAAGCTATAGGTGCTAGTCTTGTACTGACATAAATGCCAGAAACTGTACTACTTCAACTGGCTACACTTACGCAATGGAATCTTTATCAAAGAATGAACTTTTCTTACAAAATGTACTTCATTTCTGATTGTGTTTACTGAAAGTTATATTGCTGTTTGTTCAGACTTTCAGATGTTACTTCTGGGAGATAGAAATTTGTTGTTGGCATGAACCACAAAGCAGCATGCATTTTCACTTGCATGATATAATTTGCAGTAATTTAAATTTGTTTCAAAATAATTTGTGTTGCATAAATTTACCACAACCGAAATTTTGTGTCCACTGTCCAGATCAACAGGTTTCATCCTGGAAGGATTTCCACGTACCCCAGAGGAGACTCGGTACCTTGCTGAAGCAGGTTTGTTCCCAGATGCTGGTGTAATACTCACAGTAGAAGATACAGATGTCATTGCCCGTCTGCTGCCCCCACGTCTAGACAAATGGAAAGTAAAGAGAGATAAAAGATTGGAACGAAAGCGTAAAAAGAAGGAAAAGGCACAGAAGAAAAGGGTAGGTATAGGTTTTACTGATATAGAACTGTACAAATCTGGTTGATCATGAAAATATTTTGAAGGCTTATTATTAAAAATCTAAAACTTGACGATAAACTTAAAGAAAGGTGAGGAAGGGTTTGGAAGAAAGTTTGTAATGGCTATATTGGATCGCACTACTTTAAAGAGGTTGAATTTTTTATTATAAATCAAATAATAATTTTTCGTTATGAAATTCAAAATACAAGTCTTCTGCCAGTTTGAAATTGCTATAAAAGAGAGATAGATATAATGGATTGCTGTTAAAAGGAGATAATTATCAAATCATTGCACACAGTGAAAAAATCCTGTTGGGTTTTGTTTTGCTTCTGGAGTAATTATATTTATTAATTTCAAATGAAGCGATCTTTTATATATTATTTGTACCACTATGTGAAAAAAAATTTTGATTGAAATATATTTTACAACATGAAAACAGGAAGAATATATGGAAAAGTACAATGTTCCTTTGGTAATATCATAGCATAAACGAGATGTAAACAAAATGTATAAGTCAAATAATTATATTGCTATGTTCATTTACTATATCATGTACTTATATACAGTAAAACACTGAATGCTCAAAGTTGCAAGGAGATCAGTAGAAATGCTGAAGTTATCAAAGGTTGGGAGTGATCAGAATGTAGCAAATATGAAGAAAATAGCAGTAGACTACTAGTCTATACACAAACTGCTCAGCCCTAGAGGTCCTTTGTTGCCTAATGGTTAAGGTCGCAGATTTCAAATCAATTGCCTGTCTAAGCTGTGGATTTGAAACCTCACATATGGTGTAAAGTTCATCATATGAGAAAGCTATCTAGCTAACTTATGAAAGGTCAGTGGTTCTACCCAGATGCCCACCAATGCCTAAAATAACGCACAAAGGACTTAAATATGGGTCTTCCTCCACCATTAGAAGCTGGAAAGTAGCCATATGTTTTATGATTGTGTCAGCATGGCTGTAACACACACAAAGAAAAAAGCAAATCAGATCAGCCCTGCATGGTGCTCAAGTCAACGATGCTTAGGCGAGCTATGTTTTACTGTATTACTAATACAATTTACTAAATGAACCGCACCATGAGAAAACCAACATAGTGCATTTGCGACCAGCATGGATCCAGACCAGCCTTCGCATCTGCGCAGTCTGGTCTGGATCCATGCTGTTCGCTAACGGTTTCTCTAACTGTAATAGGCTTTGAAAGCAAACAGCATGGATCCTGACCAGACTAGATGTGGATGCGCAGGCTGGTCTGGATCCATGCTGGTCGCAGATGCACTATGTTGGTTTTCTCATGGTGCGGCTCAAATAATATCATATACTTTTGTCAAAACCTCTTACTATATTGACTATATCTGAAGAAAACAAGTATTGATTTATGTCAGCTTGTGATGTTAATCATGTCTTCTTATCTAACTCTTTTTGTTTTACAATAAAAAAGTTCTTTTTCTTTCTGTTTGCATTAATCAATTGTTATGTTGCATTTTCTGGCCATAAATACTGTTGCTTACCAACTGTTAAAGACAGTATAAATCTTTAAAAGTAAAATATATATATATAATACATGTATTATTATCATTCTAAAACATTTTAAATATTTCATGTATAAAACAAATATGATATTCTTGTACTAAAGCCTTTTATGTGATATTGGTTAATGCATTGGAAAACAAATGTCATTGAAAAATTAAATATAGAACATAATAGTAATAAACATGAAAGTTATATTGTGACATTTTGATCTTGGCTAAAAATAGATCTGTACAAGTGTCACATTATATTAAAGGCAATGCATATACATTCTGTAAGGATTTTCTGGCTAAAAATAGATCTGTACAAGTGTCACATTATATAAAACATTATATTAAAGGCAATGCATATACATTCTGTAAGGATTTTCTGGAGTAGCTTAAGATACTTCAGCGCACCCGGTTTATATGCTGAATTTGGACGGGAGTTTCTGGAGCAGTTATATTCAAGCACAAATAGTTTGAAGTTATGGCTATGCCTTATGTTCTCATTACTACAAGATGCAAACATGATGCTGTATTACTGAAGCAGTCAGATAGGTGAGAACTTGAGGCCATGATTTTGAACCCCTTGGTTGTGACCACAGCTTCAAATATATTATCGGTGCTGGTGTATCCAGGAAAACTGCTTGGAAAGTGATTAATATAAGCTTCAAGCTTCTGTACGAATCAAGCTAAAATGAATTAGTATAAAGTATTAGGTGAGAACTTAACTGAAACTGTATATGTTGAAACTATTCCACAGGAAGATGCAATGCAGAAGCGCCGAGAAGAACTCACAAAAGAATTGGAAGAAAAGAAGAAAGAACGAGCAGCACAGAAAGCAGCAGAGAAAGCTGAAAGGGATGAAGATGAGGAGGAGGAAGAAGAAGAAGAGGAGGAGGAAGAAGAGGATGAAGATATTGAAGCAGTCCTTGCTGAAGAGTTTGAGGTTCGTACATTTTTGAAGGGGCATTTTTTTTATTTTTATTTCTATTATTATTATTTCTTTATTTTTGTTTTGTGAATAAATTTAATCAGTTTTCTTATGACCATTAGGCTTAATCATAGCTTGCAAAAAAGACCATAAACATGTCTGACATTATATTGTTTAAAGTCCTATTATGCACTTAGCAAAGGCTGACTCTAATTATGGTGTAAGAAGACTAGTTGAATCTTGCCTATATTGGCTTCTTTTATTTGACTTAGCCATCCATATAGCATACCAAAAAGTGATTTTTTTTCAAGTTTCAAGGTGTTTGCCTTTCTTAGCCTGTTTGAAATTTTTTAAGTAGTCTTTGTTGTCTCCATTTCGTCAGGGTCTGTCACAAAAGTTTTGATATAAGGAGGTTTTTTTAAAACTACCTAATGCTTTAACATTAAACCTGACACATATCTTTGGCATCATTAGAACTTACATAACTCTGGCTTTCATTTTGTCAAAATTTGACTTTGACTTTCCAGGAGGAAGAAGAAGAGGATGAAGAAGAGGAAGAGTTAGAAGAAGATGCAACAGACAGAATTAGAAATGAACTGAATGATGTCTATGATAATGATACTAACAAACTTGCTGCTGTCACGGTAACCAACACTTCCATTATTAATATTTGAATAAAGTAACTTTGATATTTGATATACAGTCAGACTTGTATTAAGTGGCCCGCCAAAGGGGTGACTCTTTCATCCTGCTGAAGTCAGATGGCTGTTATCACACAGGTTGGAAGTAGATTTAAAAAAGTACAATTTGGGGGGTTAGTTGCTTGGCTGTTTAAGGCAAGTGACGGTTTAATACAAATGGCTTCTAAGGCAGGTTCAACTGTTAAATGTTTTATACTAATAATCTTATAAATCTTAAGTTTAACGAGAAATCGCTCAAACACTCGATTTGATTATGTTTTAGTATTTACCAGCTTAATTTTGGATAGTTTAATACAAAATGTAATTGCATTTTATTTAATAAAATTATTTATTAAATGATGGACTAACTGTTGATTTTCAGATTTGGATTGCATCTGAGAATTTTTATTTCAAATATATCAAATAGCAGATATTTCTGTTGATTTTTCCCTTTAATTCATACATTCCTGTTTAATTTATTAATGTGTCTTAAGTTATTGTGTGACAAAGCTTTAGGATTGCTAATCTCTTAAATTTGTCTGTTTGTCCAGAAATGTTTTTTTACTGACTAAATATTTTTGTTTTAGGATACATTTGAAGAGTTGTTGATTCCCAGGATAGATGTTGATAGCCAAAGGAAGCCACACATTGTGCGCTACATTCTCAACAAGAAGTTGAAGCCTGTCGTAGACTCTCGCCAGAGTGTCTTTGAGAGAGTGTATCCAATAAATGAGAAATTGGCTCTAAAAATGTTAGCTGTAGGCTATAAACAGCCCAGTAGGTTTGGAAGATGGTGTCCAGTCAAGGTAAATCACACTTGGTACCTTTCCTTTTTTTTTGGCTTTAAAATTTTACAGATTAAAATTGATGACATCATACGTATTTATGGCTTACTGCTAATTTTGTCAAAAATTGAAATTGCATACATCACTTTAATTTCATTTGGATTTAGAATTCTTAGACATGAATTTTCCTTATTAGTCATAACATACTGCAAATAAATTATCAAGTGAAGTCTAACAAGTGGTTCATCAGAATGACCTTTTACCATTGTAAGTTTATTTCATATTAAAGTTCAATAGTGTAACGACTATTCCATGGGGATGTGATTTCGTGGATTTTGACTTTAGATGATAAAATGAATAGAAATTATGTTTGGTCATTGGGATTTAATTTTGTTGATTGGCACAACCAAGAAATCCACGAAAATCTGTCCCCTCAGAAAATTAATGATTTCAGGTTGTTTATCTACATGCACTCACCACATACATGTACTATTTACCATCAGTTTAATATATCTTGACAAAATCTTAATTTCAGGTGAAGGATGGAGACTGTATCCAGACTATGAGTGGTCCAGGCTACACCACATATCCTTGTATATACAGAACTCATATCTATTTCCTATCATCTGTACAAGCTAGAGAGGAATTTGTAAATGATCCTGTGAAATTTGTAAGCCAGCCGACACCTAAACCTGTGGTACCAATCAAAATTGCGGTCATAGGACCACCGAAATCTGGAAAAACTACATGTAAGTATAGTCAAACCTCGTTAACCCGAACTCCCTGGTACTGACAAAATTTGTTCGAGGTATTGGTAGTTCGAATCATCAAACATTGTACATTATTCAGGGGCTTTGCTGGGATCTGACGATGAGTTCGAGTGAAGGACGGTGTTTGAATCATCCAAGTTTGACTGAAGTTTGACTGAAGTCAGTCATGCAAATCTGGTTGTCATTTCTGTGACACTTTTATACTTAAACCCCTGGTGTAGTATTTGTTCTTTAACCTTTTATAAATGCAATGGTCGTCATCAATGCACAGTAACCATTTATCATTGAAGGTGTTATGTATTTACTGATGAATAGGAACAGTGCAGACCATGAAGACGCACGATTCAGGCTGAACTTGTTGCACTGGTCGCAAAGGGCAGAATAACTTGCCGCCAGCAGGCTAAAGGTTAAGATGATTTAACAGATGACAGTGTGCTTGAAATAATGTAACTTCCACCTCTGTTCCATGTGGAGAAGTTGTCATTTACATGTGAAATCAGTACTGGTGCAGAATCCAGGAACACTGGTTAGGTAAGCCTTTTCATCTTTAGAATTTAGTTTGCAGATAACACTAGATCTTTATAATCTGTATAATGAAAAGCACATTTAAGTTGTTGAATTTAATGAAAATTTAAAGACATCATATTATAATTATTCTTCATAAACTTAAAAAATTGACAAATCAGTTTTGTTGTAGAGTGAACACTCTGTGTTACTGAATTCCTTTTCAAAGCATCAAGATGTATTCCTACATATGTAACATAAAAAATAATTATAAATTTACAGTGGCTAACAGATTTGCAGAGGAATATGGCTTGCTGAGATTGTCTGTGGGCGAGGCAATGAGAATGGTGATGGCATCTCAACCCAAGTCCAGTCTGTCAAAAGAGATGCAGCGCCATCTTGTGAAGGGCCTCACTGTACCAGATGAACTGTCAGTTCAAGCTCTGGAAATATGCCTTCTTGATATGAAATGTCAAACACGAGGGTAAATTTTAATTTAGATATCGCACCTGCAGTTAGTCTGTAATAGCAGTTTTATAGGTTTGACGGATAAAAGAAAGTGATAACATATGTCACAGCAGTTGTATTTCATGCACCATTTGGAACGCTGACTTGAATGCTTGTTACAGCAACAAATTTGTTATGGACTTCCATGGAAGAGTGGTTAAGGTCGCTGACTTTGAATAACTTGCCACTCACTGGAACAGATTCAAAACAGAATAGAAGTTTAAAAATCAATATTGATCATTACATTACTGAAAAATTTCAGGGAGTTCTAATTCTAATGAAATTCTAATAAAAATCTTTACAAATCAAAGGAATTTTATGTTCTTACATATTTTCTTAGAAGTCACTGTGAAAGATTTTAACAAAGTTTCTGTTTAAGGATCAATAAATTTGAAATCATGATAATGATACTTGCTAGAAAAATAAAATATAATCTATTTTGATATGTTTTCTTTTATGTTATAGGTATGTTTTGGATGGCTATCCACAGACTAAACACCAGATAGATTTAATGACAGAGCGCTGTTTGATTCCCGTCCGTGTGTTTGAACTTGATGTCAAGAGTAAGGAAATAATGGTGCGTGGAACCAAGGACAGAATTGCAGCCTCAAGGTCAGTTTTCAAGGAATTTCTATCAGTCTTTAAAGGCTTATAATGCCACATATTCCGTCATGAACACAAAATACAGTAATTTCTTGTTAAATCCTATATCTGATAATTACTTTTTTACACTGGTCAAAGGTTTGAAATATTGCTGAATATTCTAGAATGTTTTATTGAATCTGTTGTTTTTTTATTACCTCCCTTTATGGCTCTAACCAGAACAGTTCATGTGCAATATTAAAAGTAGTGTTTTTTAACCATGTAAGTACTCGTAAGATCTATTTGGAGAGCTGTTTTATCTGTTTTTAAGATAACAATTCAAAGCATTATGGGCCTTTAACCATAACGTTTAAAGGCCCATAATTACTTTTTTGTTAAAAATACATTTTTTTGTTTTGTAAAAATTGACTTTTGAAAATTGTTTTCTCAAATATTTGGCAAAGATTTGAATATTTAATTCAATAAGTAGGAAGTATTGTTGAATCTATTGTTTTTGATTACCTCCCTCTATGGCACTGATTGTATAAGGTCAAATGCTGTATCAAAAGGAGTGTGATTTTGTGTACTACCAATTTGGTTTGCGGCTTCATCATTAACATTCAGTTAAAAGCCTTATGGGACTTCCAAGTATTCGGTATAAAGTTACTGTGATATGTATCTGCCAAACAGAAAGGATTTCTTCCAAAAGAATTTTCCAGACAAGGCTTTCTTGGCTGAAATCCTACAAATATTGAAACTTTTACATCCGATATTCTATATTATTTATAGGTATGTAATGCTATATAAGAACAACAAAGTTAGAGTAGACAAGATCAAAGCATCACAACATAATGTTCTATCATTTAATTTTGTTAGCATTAAATTTCATAGTTTTATGGGTTTTGTGGTTATAGACGAACTAAATCTTATGGATTTCACTTTTTAATGATGAAATAAACAAGAACTTTATTTGTTCATACTGATCTGATTTCATTTACTATGCTGCCACAAAATCTATGAAAATCAGTGATCATTTTTATGCCCCCGGCATCTACTTATACGGGAGGCATATAGTGATTGTCCTGTCCGTCTGTTTGTTCGTCAGTTCGTCCGTCTGTACGAGGTTAACCAACCAGTAACGTTTCGTCTAGCATCAATACCCCTTACTAGAATGACTTAATACTAATGCAGATGTAACCTGTGACCATTCCTCATCTTCAGACATCACCTGACCTCAGTTTGACTTTGACCTTGACCTCGTTTTGGACTTAGGTTGCTTTGTATCGACAAGGATGCCACCGGGGGCATCAAGGATGCCACCAGGGGCATCAAGCGTTTATTGAATGCAGCTCCTTGTTTATACATTCGATTTCAATGCATAATAATTATAAACACAATCTGAAATTTTGAAGCACATAACATGCTTCACATAGTTCCTGAAAATCTTATCTTTTCTGTATATATTTAAAGGGAACGGGCTCTGAATCACCTATATGCTCGACCTAGGTAAAATTTAGACCTAGCCTTTACCCTGCTAAATTTCTAAAATGGACTGATCTGTCATTCAATTTGGGCAGTACCATTTATTTTTTGAAGGGGCATACACTGCAAATTTACTGGTTGAATTGTGAACAGTGCAGATCATGATTTGAGCCTGCACAGATGTGCGCAGGCTGATCTTAGTCTGCACAGGTTGCAAAGACAGAATCACTTGCCGCCAGCAGGCTAAAGGTTAAGCAATCTGTTTCGTTCCCAGCTTGTTCTGTTAAAATGTTTACATTTTTCTGCTGTTTAGTTTTGTTATATTGAATTGTTGGTACTTGTGATATCGAAAGCCTGGCATTGGTCAGGTAGATTTAAACATGTTTTTATGCTCAGCTGTCACAAAGTCGACAAGTGTAGTGTTTGATGCCGGGTTTTTTCCGTAGTGTGCGTACGTGCGTCCGTGCGTTGCGTCCGTAAACTTTTCCTTGTGACATCTCTAGAGGTCACATTTTTCATGGGATCTTTTTGAAAATGGGTCAGAATGTTCATCTTGGTAAATTCTAGGTCAAGTTCGAAACTGGGTCACGTGCCATCAAAAACTAGGTCAGTAGGTCTAAAAATAGAAAAACCTTGTGACCTCTCTAGAGGCCATAATTTTCAATGGATCTTCATGAAAATTGGTCAGAATGTTCACCTTGATGATATCTAGGTCAAGTTCGAAACTGGGTCACGTGCCTTTAAAAACTAGGTCAGTAGGTCTAAAAATAGAAAAACCTTGTGACCTCTCTAGAGGCCATATATTTCACAAGATCTTCATGAAAGTTGGTCAGAACGTTCACCTTGATGATATCTAGGTCAAGTTTGAAACTGGGTCACGTGCCTTCAAAAACTAGGTCAGTAGGTCAAATAATAGAAAAACCTTGTGACCTCTCTAAAGGCCATATTTTTCATGGGATCTGTATGAAAGTTGGCCTGAATGTTCATCTTGATGATATCTAGGTCAAGTTCGAAACTGGGTCACGTGCGGTCAAAAACTAGGTCAGTAGGTCTAAAAATAGAAAAACCTTGTGACCTTTCTAAAGGCCATATATTTCACAAGATCTTCATGAAAATTGGTCAGAACGTTCACCTTGATGATATCTAGGTCAAGTTCAAAACTGGGTCACGTGCCATCAAAAACTAGGTCAGTAGGTCAAATAATAGAAAAACCTTGAGACCTCTCTAAAGGCCATATTTTTCATGGGATCTGTATGAAAGTTGGTCTGAATGTTCATCTTGATGATAGCTAGGTCAAGTTCGAAACTGGGTCACGTGCGGTCAAAAACCAGGTCAGTAGGTCTAAAAATAGAAAAACCTTGTGACCTCTCTAGAGGCCATATATTTCATGAAATCTTCATGAAAATTGGTCAGAATGTTCACCTTGATAATATCTAGGTCAAGTTTGAAAGTGGGTCACGTGCCTTCAAAAACTAGGTCAGTAGGTCAAATAATAGAAAAACCTTGTGACCTCTCTAGAGGCCATATATTTCACAAGATCTTCATGAAAATTGGTCAGAACGTTCATCTTGATGATATCTAGGTCAAGTTCGAAACTGGGTCACGTGCCTTCAAAAACTAGGTCAGTAGGTCAAATAATAGAAAAACCTTGTGACCTCTCTAAAAGCCATATTTTTCATGGGATCTGTATGAAAGTTGGCCTGAATGTTCATCTTGATGATATCTAGGTCAAGTTCGAAACTGGGTCACGTGCGGTCAAAAACTAGGTCAGTAGGTCTAAAAATAGAAAAACCTTGTGACCTTTCTAGAGGCCATATATTTCACAAGATCTTCATGGAAATTGGTCAGAACGTTCAGCTTGATGATATCTAGGTCAGGTTTGAAACTGGGTCAAGTGCCTTAAAAAACTAGGTCAATAGGTCAAATAATAGAAAAACCTTGTGACCTCTCTAGAGACCATATTTTTCAATGGATCTTCATGAAAATTGGTCAGAATTTTAATTCTTGATGATATCTAGGTCAAGTTCAAAACTGGGTCACATGAGCTCAAAAACTAGGTCACTATGTCAAATAATAGAAAAAACGACGTCATACTCAAAACTGGGTCATGTGGGAAGAGGTGAGCGATTCAGGACCATCATGGTCCTCTTGTTTATATATAACTGTCAGTCTGATATAGATTAACACATCTATTATTCCTACAATGACCTGTCAGTAAGTAAAATGACCTGATTTATTTTCCTGATAAAGAGAAAGTTGTGTGTTATTATGCAACAGTTTCACTGTTTGTAAGTCACAGTTATTATGTCATAGCGCCAAATGTCATAGCCGTGCGATGGAAAGGCATTTCACACAAAACAGGCAAATATTTGGTGGATGTCATCAAGGATGTACATAATAATCTTTAATAACATGTTTGAATCCAAATAATATATATCTCAAACAATGATTTGCTCTTGAAAAAAATCACAGTTTGTCGTTCAGATTTGTATCATTATATCACACGGGCCCGTGTGATATAATAAATCCTTTGCATCTTAACTCCAAACAGTGATTATATTCAATGACAAATCACTATCACTGTCATGTTTGCTAATTTAATTTTTATCTCTTTGTTGTTTTTTATAGGATTATGCCAGTACATGACAGTGCTCATGATACTTGCAATGAAATTAGCAGCATATAATAAAACTATTGACGAGGTCCGAAACTGGTACGAGTCAGAACACATGAACTATAAACTGATTGATGGCGAGAGATCAAAGTGGTGGGTGTGGAATACAACGCTGGAATTTTCACGTGAGAGTGTACGCCAGATTCAGACATACCTGCAGAGAATCTCCGACGGTAAGGTTATGTCAAGAAAACTGGCATTTGTAGTAAACCGTTTCAGATTTATTTAATTTATCCATCTATCATTTGAAGAAAAAATTGATGACAAAAGGCACTGCTGAGACAATGTTTGGTCAATTTTATACAAGTTTTGTGAAAGGAAAATGAATGTTAGTGGCTTGTTTCTTCGAAATGTGGATAGATATTATATTAGATCAGGAAGATGGTACTGCATATATTGCAATATGGAAATTATTCCTAGTCTTGAAGGACCGATTTACCTGGATTTCCTGGTTACATCAGTTCACAAAATTAACCCTTAATCTGCTAAATTTCTATAATGAACTTGTCCATCTTCCATTTGGACTGTACCATTAACTGTTAAAAGGGGTGCTTACCAAAAAGATACTGGCTGAATAGCGAACAGTGCAGATCTTGATCAGACTGCAGGCTGATCATGATCTGCACTGGTCGCAAAGGCAGAATCAATCATGTCAGGCATGGTAAGGGTTAAATCCCAATGAAAAAAAAAGAAGAAAAAACACTAGAAAAAAAACAGATATTCATTTTATCTTCCAATTTGAAATCATTGTATTCAGATCTCCATAAAATATCACTATGGCCAAAAACAAATAGTTTTACCCCAAAGAAATAATTTAAAAGGTTCCACGGTAAACAGTGTTAATGTTTGCATCCTTCAGTCTATACTGGTATACAGGTATTTTATTTTTATATTTTGCAGGAAAGGCATCCCCTATTGCTGACTTGTGTATCACACCCACAGAGTTCTTGCAGAGGGTGGGAGACTTTGACCAGTATTGCCCTGTTAGTCTGGCTCTAAGAGGAGAACTTGTGGACTGCTCAACCAACACAACCCTCGAATTTGCTGTTGAATTCAGGGGTAAATATATGCACTCAGTTTTACACAGATGAATGAATGTTCCTTGAAATATAAATCAAGAAATAGGCCAACAAAAAAACAACAAAAATTTCTGGAAGAATTGTGGATCTAGTCTTCATCAGTAATGATATAGTATGATTCTGTGTTGACATTAATGAAAAACTGAATTCTGTTTTAGAACTTCAAGAGGGATATTTAGATAATTCCATTGACACATGGAGAATCTGACATACTGTTGAAAAATGGCGTTAAACCCAAAATAAAACATACAGATCTACTAGACCAGTCAAGGCCTTATCAAGTTTCAGTTAGGAATATGCTTTGCTGTTGGTCAAAATATTAAATCCTTTCTTACATAATACGTTTTTCAGGTCATTACTACAAATGTGCTGGCAAGACAGAACTAGGCCAGTTCCTTGAGGAGCCAGAGAAATATGTTCCACCTCTGGCACCACACAAGTTACCTCCTCCTAGCAGGTTACCACGGCGACGTAAACCAGAGGAAGTTAAGGCTTCAGCTAAGATAGAATTGAATGCGTACTGCCCAGTAACATACCTAGATGGAAAATGCAGGTAAGTTTATAAATTTATATTACAGTTAAACCTGCCTTAAAAGCTTGTCTTGTATTTAGCAGCCAGTTGCCTTTAGTAGCCAGTCACTACATACCTAAACTGATATAGTCTAGTGCAGCCACCTGATTTAAGCAGTCAGATTGACATGTGTGGCTGCCTGGGCCGGTTGCTCGGCACAGGTTGGATGGTAGTTTTACTTTTCTTACAAAGAAGGCTTATTTGGCACATAGTTTCATGGTATAGATCAGTGTTCTGAAATGAGCTTTCCATAACCAAAAACAGAAGCTCATATTGAAATATCTGAAATGCTTAGCAGTTAAAAGCAGTTAATACTTAAAAAGGGACTAGAGTTGAAATCAAAATTTCACGAACATTTGTTGTCAAGGAAATGCATGTGTTGTCTATGGAAAAGTGTACAGTTATTTATATAATATATCATAACCTGTAGATCATTATTGATGAAGTTTTTCTGTAGATGCCAGAGGACAAGTCTTGCCATATGATGAGGTGCCATATTAAAATATTTCCAATGGTTCAGCATTTCCATATTTTTCAGATATGAGGCCATAATTCCAGGGAAGCCAGAATTCATTGCAGAATACACAGAAAAATACTGGTATTGTGAATCCGAGGAAAAACTTCTTAGATTTATGAAGTAAGTTTCATCTCACTACCTTATACATTTTTATTGTTACTTAGTACGTTGTGAGTAAAAGCTGTTTTAAGAGGGAGAAATATGATCAGTAATGTTGCAATAACAGTTTTGATGACGTCCCCAAATTGGCATGTAATGTAGCCGTGTTTGTGCAATTTTCTCGATACAGGGCAATCTCTCTAGAGCAGACACTTCTGGTAATATTTAATTGTGTTTGTTGTACAAAGGCTGTTGGTCTGTAGAGGTTAATTTCATTTATTAAGTATTTTATATAATTGCATAGAAAATATCTATTATTATAGAGGTATACATTCTTTGGAGGTGATGCAGTCAGAGGTTACACTGTATTTTGTAATTTCAGATTACCAGAGCAATATTCTAGCCTCAAACTGCCACACAAGCTTCCACCCACAAAGGAAAACTTATCTATGACGTCACTGCCTATGCTGGGTTACATGGAGCAGAACGTAGCGACGGCCCTCATCAAAGCCATGACGTCAGCCGGAAATGCTAAACCCAAGTACCCCTTCCTCAGTGCTAGCAGATCCGCTCTCTTCTTCATTGCCTATCATTTAAAAGGTATTGTTATGATTGAAAAATCTAAGTTTGTTTCATTTTTTCTTTCTTTGATAAAGTAACACCTAATGCTCAAAGTCTCAAGGTGCAGCAGCAAAATGCTGCAGTTATCCCAGGTTTCAAGCTATCCAAACATAAAAAGTATAAGGAAAATGAATGGGGACCACATGTAATTGCTTGAGTTTGCCCCGGTGCCAATGAGCCAACTATGCTCGAGTGAGAGATGTTTCACAGTAGTTGTAACTGTTGGCCACATGCTTGTTTAAAAAAATAATATCTTTGTTAAAATCCTCAAACCATTGTTAAAGGTCCATTACTAAGGGAAAGTGAGTTGGCAATTTTTTTTATAGCCAGTGCATAGACTTCTGCAAGACACTAAATAATGAAGATTGGCAGGTCAAAATTTACAGAAGGTCTTTGGAACTCAAAGAAATGTATGTGTATTATGTTGAAATTTCAATGAATGACAGAATGACCCCCCAGGTCTTTTTAACTTTCTTCATACTTCATAGAAAAATAATTGTACATATACTGCGATTTATTTCGAATTTCTACATACCAACTTTCATTTTCCAATAAAATGAAATAGTTTCTGTGCTTTTTAAAAGAAATTAAAATGTTCACTTTCCTTAGTATTGGACCTTTAAACAGTTCAGCATGTTGTATATGTATATGTGAAGAATTAGTAAGAAAATAAGAAAAAACTAGCCCCGCAATTTTATCAGAGGATTTCCTTTTAATAAACCTTCTTTGGAAGTAAATTGAACTCGTATTAAAGGCACTGGCCTCCAGATCATTCGACAACAAAAAAAATATTTTTTTTAGGTATGAATTTAATGCTATATTTCTTAGGAATGTTTTGAAACTTAATTACTGACAGACTATATGTTATGGAAACATACGAGAATTAGGTAGGTTTTTTTAACTAATTTTAAGACTGAAAATTTTCTTTTGTTTTCAGCTTTCAACCCGAAAAGTTCAGAATATGTTCGTAAAAAGTACAAAAAGAAATTGGACCGATTCCAAGAAACCTGCGATCTGATAAAATACCTAGGTAACAACATGACCGTTAGATACAAGGAACCTGGCGAGAGACCACAGGACTTTGATAACAAATTACAAACATTCTTTGCACTAAGAGGCATTGAGCCCACGCCCACATGGATTTCATAGGAAGAAAATGTTGAATAGATTGTGATATTTGAAGCATTTAAATTGTTTATAGGAATTCTTGGATTTGCAAAAAAAGCTCTTTATTTGATGACATTACTTGAAATATGGACAAAATATTGTTATTAAAAACTGGTTAGATAATAGAAGAAACTTCTGTTTCATTTGAGAATTAAAAACGTAAATACATTTGTATATACATGAATACAGTATTGACCGTTTTATATTATACAAGTGATATAGTACTGTAAAAGAGTTACCCGTCCTGAAATGATGGAATATAACCATAACCATAACTTCATGAAACACTAGTAAGAGTTAACAGTCCATCTAAGATTGTGAAATACTCTACCCACCCTTGTATTTGTGCTGATCATTCTGTACTCAGCACTTGTTGCTAGAGAAGATACTACTATGAAGCTGAGTCTCAAAAGTTACCGATAAAAATTAAATTTATACACTAAAGCGGTCCCTACAGATACCACGTATTTTATTCCGTCCATATGTAGTTAACGTCTGCAAGTATTAATTTGTTATTAAGTTCAGTGTACATGTATATATATTAAATCATTCGGTCTGTGATAATTTTGTTCAAAGTTTGCACAGTGTAGTGCAGGGAATGGTCTCATTCGTTATATTTTATATAAACAACCCTAAATATCCATACAATAACGTACTGAGAGACTGTTAGAGAGCATAAGGTTATTTATGTTATTTTGTTTTGTTGTTTCCAGATATATGTTTCATATATAATTCTATGATGATGTTGTAAATTACATCTGTAAATTATAATATTTCTTGAGCTATTGAATAAAATGATAAACTTATAGCATGGCTTTGTAAAAATTGCTTATCTAGTGTATTCATAATGTCTATATTATATTGTAACCTGCCTTTCCGGAAGAAAAAAAAAGAAAATATAGAAATGAGCTGCGTCATTCGTTCACCTTAACCGCTGCCCGGTCTGAAAATCAGCCTTCTGTCAAGGCGTGTTTAGAGAATTTAAACGCTAATTGTAAACAACACAATGCTCATCACTACCAGACGATCGGTGGCTTTTAAGACCCAGGTCTGTAGTCCCAAGTTTAATTTATTGGTTTACAGGCTCTGATCTGTATCCAGTCTCCGCAACTAGATGCCATCCATCAAGTGTTTTTTAATTACTTTGCACGAATGTTAATCACACTGGATATTCGGGTACCTACTCGAGTGAGCGATACCGCCCTCGTGTGATTTATATACATGTAGGTTGTATAGGGTATATAAAAACAATGCCAACGTATCACACATACTTAAGCATGTTGAACATTTTAAAGACAGAATCGTCCGAGGCAATGCATTAATTCGCACTGGTGAAAATATCAGTCCTCAATAATACTGATATGACTACACAATTTGAAGAAAAGTAAGAAATTCATGTAATTTGACGTTTTGAGACGTATTTTTCTTTGTTCGAAGTTGAGATAACTGAATTTGCCACTCTCATTGGTAAAACTATGCATACTCAACTACAAAACGAATGGATCGTGTACCTGCAAGTTATTTTTGTTGATAAAATTTCAATTGTATGCATCCTGTCGCTGTTTTTGATGGTACCTCTGACGATGGATGAAATTAAACAATGATACCTACCCGTTTGCACATGGGTACCGTCCTCGTTATGTCAATGAACATTTATAAAACTCCCCGCAGCGTTACTTCCGAAATACGGTACACTTAAATGGACGCAATTAAAGGCAATCGCTTTGAGGATCTGGAAACAAGAACTGGAAATGTGAAACTCGACCTTTAGTAGATCTATTTGATTAGAATGTTAACTTTAAAAATGTAAAGAAGTGAGTTAGCAGTATTTCACCAATATCAAATCTTCCCTCATACCCACCCTCTATTCTACACATTCTATCATCTTGCCTACTTGGAGTTTTTCTTTTTTTTCCTTCAGTCTCATTATGAAAGCGACCGAACTTGTCGTCGCACCGTGCAAAAGTGCTTATGTTAAGACCTTCTCTTTCTTCCTGAAAGGGAAATCGGACCCTGTCTTTTGGGCATGTATTCGTATAGGGAGAGGCTGCGGCTTCATAAATCTGCATTTTATCGTATCTTGTAATTATAGGTGCGCCCTCCATTAAGTTCGTGCTAATTATGCGACTTATTTACAAGTGCATACAATATACACTACTGTATAAGTGTCTTACAGGTGACTAACTGAAGAAAAAGAAGCAGATATGGAAGTCTGGTTATCAGATTCAATCTCTTTTTAATGTTTGTTCACACACTCCTCACAGCGGTTGTAAACGTTAAATGTACGTCAAGGGAGGAAATCTGTGAGATTCAAGATTTCAAGATTTTATTTATAACTGAACCCATACGGGCATCAGTATTATAATAACAACAAATTTAACAAAACAAACACTTAAAGGGCCTGCATAAACTAAAACAGTATTTTAACGGTCATAATAGATCTGATACAAATATTTTGTAAGCTAAAAGACGGTGTACATTTAGAATTAACCAGGTTTGAAAACAGTGTTTTAACTGGCCAGCAAATAACTGCCAGTGACAAAAACCTATTCCTCCCAAAAAAATTGAAGTATTTTCTGTACAAACAATACTAACTTAAAAAGAAGAGTACTATCATTACTATGGAAAAAAAAACGTTGAAATGACATTACATTTGACTGTTGAAAGTCATTTGGGATATATTTTACTCTGTCTAAATTTAAGTACGAACATTCTATAGTGTAATGAAATTCATCTCCTAAAGATGTATTATTACACAGATAACAAGTCCTGTTATTGAGCTCAATATTCAAAAATATCCCTCTTCCAACTCATAATAAATTGTTCCTACATCGGAAAGGACACATGGATATTGCTGAATTTGTTGGTAAAACTTTAAAATATTTTTCAGACTCA
Organism: Mercenaria mercenaria; assembly: GCF_021730395.1. Classification (NCBI taxonomy): domain Eukaryota; kingdom Metazoa; phylum Mollusca; class Bivalvia; order Venerida; family Veneridae; genus Mercenaria; species Mercenaria mercenaria. Next base: position 25,144,203 of record NC_069364.1, on the reverse strand, counting down.
AAGGCTGTTGTAAATATTCTGTAACACAAACATTTTCTGGAAATTTGCAAAGTTTTTTTTTTCATTCCAAGATTGAATAAACTGGCCTTCAACCTCTGTTGTACAATATTGCGGAAATACACTGGTGAAAATACTGATTGATTCAACCAGTATTCAGCAAATCCAAGTTGTTCTAAAAGTTCTTTTACATATGAAATCCAAGAACAATAATTTACATTTTCTGATGGACTCTCTACATGAACCTTTAAAGTATACAGTTTATCTTTTTTGTTTACCATTTATAAATTGTACACCAGTAGTTCAATATTCTCATGATTTCTAATTAAAACATCTATTGGTAATACACCAAGCTCGCCAAACAAAAAACAAAAACAAAAACATGACATTAGGTGTTGACTTTTTTAACCTTCAGTACCATTTTAAAAAAAAATTAAGCTGATGACTTTTAACAATGCTAACATCACCACAACCCAATACCTCTGATCCATACAATAATACAATAACTAGGACACGCTGTGGACTTGGTAGATACCCATTAGAAATCATTATTAAAAGTAGGGTTATTAAATTCTGGAGTAAACTAATTTCTGGAAACCAAAATAAGATATCTAAAATCTGTTATGACAATATGTTAAACTCCAACGCTAATTTTAAATGGCTTAAATTTGTCAGAGATATTCTGAACTCAACGGGAAACGCATACATTTGGATACAACAAAACACAATCAACCATAAATATATTGATAAAACTGTAAAGCGTACCCTTCTTGACCAATTTCTACAAAAATGGAATAGCCAACTTACAAACTCGTCAAAAGGCATCAATTATAGAATCTTTAAAACTGAAGTTAAACTTGAACCTTACTTAACCATATTGCCTAGCCACTTGCGTCTTTCGTTATTTCACTTCAGAACTGGTAACCATAAACTACCTGTTGAAACAGGACGATGGCACAACTCCTACGTCCCACATGAAGACAGGAAGTGCACTTTGTGTCCGTTGAATGAAATCGGCGACGAATTTCATTACCTGTTCAAATGTCCCCTCTTTAAGCTAGCGAGAGCCCGTTCTATTCCCAAAAAGTATTATAAAAGACCCAATGTCCCGAAGTTTAAGGAACTATTCTCTTTGGAATCGGCACATCTGCTTACAAATACAGTGGAACACCGCTCGCTCGAGCATCGATGACTCGAGCACCCGGGCTCGCTCGAGCAATTCATGTAGTCCCGGCCGATTTTCTTCTATTTTCTATGTAAAATTACCATGGCTGGGTCGAGCATCGATAACTCGATCGCTCGAGCATGACACCTGGTCCCTGTGTATTAATTTACTCTTTGTTGCTTATGGCAAACTCGAGCAGAGGTGTCAAAATTTTTTCACACCTTCGGTTGTCAGAATGTATTGGTTATTTTAAAATTTTCGCACACCGTGAGAATTGCATGGTCTTTTTCCCGACTATCGCAAATGTTTGTTTGTCGGTATATTTGACCTGATAATGAGATTAATTTTTGAGGAAAGGTGCAAGAAAAAGTTTATTGATCAAAATTGTTATTGATTATTACTTTTTTCTGCGGGATCTAGAAGATAATTATGAGATTTTAATATTTTATTCAACAGTTGTTTGCATGCAAATAAAGGAAATAATATAGCCTTTTCATAAAATTGAGACGATAATTATGAGATCTTAATTTGGAGAAGAAAATTGCGAATTCGATTACAGTATTTCATATAAAAAAATAAAATGTCTTAGCTGTTTCTTCACATGTGCCATTTACGATCTATCATAAAAAACGTTTGTAATACGTTTTTTTGAAAATGTCACGAGTGTTTTATTATTATGCATCACAGTTTCCTCTGCAAATGGTCTCGATGACAATTGGTAAAACAAACTTCAACTTTCTTCGTATGTTGGTCAATGTTTGGGCCGCTCGAAACCATGGATAACTCGAGCATATTGCTCATCCCCTTGCGACCTCGAGTGAGCGGTGTTTCACTGTATAACCTTTATGACGCGACTAATAATGAGACATTTTAGAAGATAAAGTGACTTTAAAAGTACCTAGATTCTAAATTGTGTTCCGTTCTTGCAAAGTCTGGTAACTGAACTGGCATAATAATATAAATATATAACGAGTTACCTTTCCATTAAGTGCATGTATACATCCCGCACGCAGACGTGACACATTAATCCAATGTCCACTTATTTACACACTGAACCCCTCTCCGAATAAATTATCTTTCCTGAGACCGTTGCATGGCAACACACGAAATTGGCCAATCAAAACTATCCATTCAAATAAAAAAAAAAATAAAAAAATAAAAAAAAAAAGAAAAAAAAAAAAAAAAAAATTCAGTAATTATAAACCCAGGTATGGCCACTCCCACGAAAACCAGAAAGTCGTGCTTTCCGTGCTAGACCGAAAGTTATTAGATTATTTTCCCACGCTATAGAGATTTTGTTAAAGACCCTTTGGAGATTTAAATTCCGCAATCTATTAAAGTCCCATCATGTTTCAAAGAATTTAGAATTACAAGAGACTATATTTTCTATAAGATTAACTGTACACCATTATAAATACTTACAATACAAACGTAGCCATCATGGAATTTTCATTACTTTTACTCAGTAAATAGCTAGCATCTACGATGAAAAAGAAGAAATAAAACTAAATAAATATACTTGACAACGTTACCTTACAACCAAATTTGATTAACTTCGTTGCTTTAGTTATTTTTCCTCTATGTAGATGAATTAAAAGAATACCACTGTCCCCATATATATATATATATATATATGTATTGTATTTTAAATATTGTATAACACCTTGTCTGTCCGAAATATTTTTGAATACCATATGTCTATTGTAATACACTCCCACAGTCTGAAGAATTTATTTAATCATGTTGTTACTATTATATGTAACCTGATTGCAAATAAAAAGTAATTGTTGTAATAACTAGGACACGCTGTGGAACAACCAAAATGTCCAGTTCAGTACCAATGCAAGCTACCCTGCTGCAATTTACACATCATGCATTTATAAAATAGTAAACAATCCTATTCTACCTAGTAAACAGCCTTAAATAACTTGCATTTAAATTCTAAGACGCAAACAACGGAAAAGGTTTTCTACTTTCGTTTTGAAACAAAATGGCCGATCGTCACTGTTATTTTGCAAGTGTCTAGACAATTTGGCTTGTTTGAATTTAAATGTAAGTTATTTAAGGCTGTTTACTAGGTAGAATAGGATTGTTTACTATTTTATAAATGCATGATGTGTAAATTGCAGCAGGGAAGCTTGCATTGGTACTGAACTGGACATTTTGGTTGTTCCACAGCGTGTCCTAGTAAACCTCAATAGCGTTACGGCAACACATGCACCTTTTCCATATGCATGAGTATTTATTATATACCTAAATAAATTCTGTAAAAAATCAGCTTGTATTTTACAATTAAATATGAACACACAGACAAAAATTCCGTATTGTACCTTTTGAATTCCGTATTGTACCTTCCGTATTGTATGCTGCCGGACTTTTTTCATTAATATGCATGACACGACACATTTCTATAAATAGCGCACATAAAAACTTCACTAAGTTCCAATTAATATCGATAAACATTGAAGATTTCGTTCAAGAACAAAACAAGAATCAAAATGGTAAAGGTATATAATAAAAGGGTCATTATAACAGTAGCTGGATCTGGGACTTTGTATTCGGCTCTCGTGGATTTTGCAAGGTCGGATCACACTCGGCGCTTGCGCGCCTCGTGAGATCCGATCTAGCAAAATCCACTCGAGCCGAATACTGCATCCCAGATCCAGCTACTGTTATAATAACCCTATTATATAGGGGAAAAAAAATTTTTTCAAACAAATTTTTTTTTTCGTTTTAGGCTTAAAACAGTGTTTTTAATTTTTTTTTTTTTTTTTTTTTTTTTTTGAGGGGGCGGCACCCATATGGGCACCAAAACTGGACGGGCACCTGTGTTTTAGCTCTGATTTTCAACATTTTGATGATAAGCAAATTCCTCGATGCTTGAATTGTTCGACAAACCTGCAAACCTACTAAACTTCATGTCCTCTTTACCTGTCTTAATCAAGCGCGTAGAGCTCTACCTTTTCGCAAATACGCAGCTGCGTAGTGAAAATCTGGCAACCATACACAATTAATTGGCTAGTGTCAAGCAACGGAGATGGCTTCATACACTATCACTGCTTACTTCATATTGTGTTTTAAGTACAGTAAACTCCGGTTTTAGCGAACTCATTGGGAGAAGCAAGTGCGTTTTCGTTATAACCTGAGTTTGTAATAAAAATAAAGCGAACCTGTTTCTTATAGACATTATTTGTATAGCAAACTGATATATATGATTAATTGATTTAACGTGCACTGAAATTCACCAATTGTCTTTGTAGTTTTATAACAATTTCAGGGGTGTAAAATTCCACTCGCCCGCTCGCATTGGCGAGTTAAAGTCTGAATAGGACGAGTGGACCTCGCTGTATACTCGACCGATCGGGCGAGTGGTTTTTTACGTCCTTACTTTACCAAAATTCAGAAATTACAACTCCAAAACAGCAACAAACTTTGAGATGGTTCAGTCGCTACCTGGATTGACTGGAATTTACCCGCGAGTCGTAAAGATATCAAAACGTCATGCCGGTAATTTTCCATTCCACAAGCACGTGCGACCTATCGTATTAAATATCTAATTTACATCGACACGTACACAAAAATCGTGCGTAGTGCATTCATTTTTTAACATTTTCGCCTCAAGTTTTCAACAACTCTTGAGAAATAATACTATTTGAATTCTATAATGATTTTAATAAGATATCGACAGAAATGTAGGCAAAATTCTATAAAAACGGTCGAATTTTCATATAATCATTTGTAAAATTCAAACAGCGCGATCTTAGTTACTTATTTCTTTCTAAAAGTAAATAAATGATGAATACTCTGGGCATAAATTCAGACTTTTGACCAGAAAGAACAAAAAACAGAATAAAAAAATCTTAAAGAATGAAAAAGCGGCAGCAATTACAATACATGGAGTAAAACGATTTTTGGCAAACAGATTTCTGTTAGTGCGGCAGAATAGGTTACGTGACCTCGTGAACGTAAATAGAATGCGATTTTAAAATAAAGCAATGTGATGTCATTGCGGTTTTTAATAAGTTCTAAATGAATCTTTGTACATGTATTTTTTGACCAACAATTTAAAAGTTTTTTTTGTCAACCAATAATGTAAATTCCTTGAGGGCAAACATGATCAATTACTTAGTTTATCAACTGAATAATTACCTTTTTTTTCATCTCTTTCAACACGGGTGGATGGACGATGGTTATTGTGTCCAAAATTTTTAGACACTTTTCAAAATAAATATTTTTCGGGAAATAATACTATTGTACATAATACTCCTTTCATAAAAGTGACAGTATTAAAAGTGTCAATTATTAGGGCGAGTGGCTGTTCACTAAGGGCGAGTAGATATTACTGGCTACTAGTCCTGTAGGGCGAGTGGTGTGAAAAATAATTTTACACCCCTGAATTTAGGTACAGGTTTGCAATTTATCTCGTAATCCTACTATCTGATTGCTTATTTTGTAATAATCCTGACCATTTGAAATATTACAATCACACGCTGTCTAGGAGGAAATTTCTATAACAAAATTATAATACAGTGTTAACAATTAATAATATGTTGGTTGAGAAATCGGAAAAAAATACATTTTCAAGGCTAAAAGCTTTTGAATATGACTTGTATAACACTGCAGACGTAATTTGTCTCGCATATTTACTTTATCTTGAGCTGAGCGCGAAACTATTGTAACGGTATATAAATAAAAAAAATATAATATAATAGCTTCACGCTCAGCCTTTGATATCATAGACATATGTTATAATTGTACTTCAGTGTATGAAATTATCAACTATTATTCCATAGAAAATAAAATTCAAAAGAAATCAATTCATTATACCTAGTTAAATCTTACGCTATTGACGCCGGTACAAGTCATACGATATTACAGTACACGGTGGCGATACCCTGGGTATGCAGGGGTGCAATATGGTGGTAGAATCTCTCGATTCAGGTAACAATTTTCATTACTACTGTCTTAATACTTAACTAATTTTAACGAAATAAAGACGAGTGCCCGCTCATAAGAATACTACACCCTCGGCTATAAAGCTTGGGCTCCTGAGTTTCGTAGTTTTTGTGAAAAGTGCAACGGCGCATTCTGACAGAAAAAATGCAACTGCTATGTAGGGGTGCATTTTTATGAAAATACCTAAACCAGCTATCCCCGTGTGTTTCGAAAAACGGCTTGTAGGGCGGAACCGGGCTTGACATGTTCCAAAGCTGTTGTAGAACTTTAGCAAGTGAAATCGCCAATTTTCGGCAATTCCGAGCGATTGAAAGGAATTGCTATGTGGGGGAGGTGTTTTCATTATGTTATGTGGGGGTGCTTTTGACATGTGGGGCTGACTTAACTGGCTGCTAGAGACACGCAATAATACGGACAAATACAGCCAGCGGAAAATAGTTTTAACTGTTAAAGGCATATTATATGTCAATCATATTGTGATGATGTCCGTCCGTTCGTCCTTGCATGTTTCTTCTCATACATCGTTGGCACTAGGAACTTGAAACTTGATCACGATACTGCTATGACCTTTGGAGGGTGCATTTTCATACGACACCTACATATAAAGCTATAGGTGTCACAAGGGGCCTGGATCTATTATATTAAATTTGACCATAACTTGTTCTAAATTAATACTCGACCGATCTGGCTAATAATCAAATAACAACCTTGTTGACAAGACGTTCAGTTATATTCTTTAATATTTGACCTTTACCTTTATTTGACCTATCACCTTTACTTTTAAAAGTCGGAACATAGTCATTTTGATGTCCATCTGATATTTGACATCTACTGTTTAAACGCTAAAAACAGTTAGTTTGCTGTAATGTTTTTATTACTTCACACATTTGACTCATATTCACAAATACCAATTCTTGTGACAAGATGTTCACTTTGATGTATTTTAAGTATGACACTGTCCTTCATTTTACTTTGATCTTTGCGTTTAAAAAACGGAAATAATGAAATTCCCAATAACCTTTGTCAGATTTTATAACCAACTTGGCTGTAATGTAAACTGAACAATCCATGCGACAAAAAAGCGGCGTATAGATATGCGATGGTATCATTGACAAATTCTAGTGATTTATTGTAGCCTTCCTTTAACACGGTGACGATACCTTAATTATGTAGGGGTGCAAAATTTAACCTCTTTTCATGGGACCTTCATTAATACTTAACCAATTTAAATGAAATAAAGACGAGTGCCGCCCATACGAAAACTACAGTCTCGGTTGTAGGTTTGGTCATCTGGGTTTCATATTTTGTGTGAAAAGTGCAACGGCGCATTCTAATGAAACAAATCCAACTGTTTACACTTTTCAAAAAAAAAAAAAAAAAAAAAAAAAAACAAAAAAAACAAAAAAAACGAAACTCGTGTGCCAAAGCCTAACCATCGAGGCTTTAGTTTTCTTATGAGCGGGTACTCCTCGTCCTATTTCGTTTTAAATTGGTTACGTATTAACAAAGTTATCATGAAAACAATATAAATTTTGTACCCCTGCATACAAACATTTCATGGTAACTTCATTAATACTTAACAAATTTAAATGAAATAAAGACGAGTGCCGGCCCATACGAAATCTACAGCCTCGGTTGTAGGGTTTGGTCATCTGGGTTTCATATTTTGTGTGAAAAGTGCAACGGCGCATTCTGATGAAACAAATCCAACTGTTTGCACTTTAAAAAAAACGAAACTCGTGTGCCCAAGCCTAACAATCGAGGCTGTAGTTTTCTTATGAGCGGGCACTCGTCCTTATTTCGTTTAAATTTGTTAAGTATTAACAAAGTTATCATGAAAAAATATAAATTTTGTACACCTGCATACCCAAGGTATCGCCACCGTGTTTAAACACATTGTGGTAGTGGACGAAAACACATATTACTTTTAGGCAGGTCAATAAAACTACAAAATAACAATAGTAAGTCATTTATAGTAATGTTACATACTCAATACTATAATATTAAAAAGTTGTAATCACTTCACATTTCCAAATGAATGCAATTCTGTTTCAGGTATGACCGAGCACGTGTGCCGGAAACGCGGGAAAACATTTTCGCGAAAATACAGCTTGACCCCATTTTGCTATTCACGCAAATCAGGGAAACTTCCATTGCTGCGGGAAAGCGTTTCAGGTAAATTCAGTTTTAAAAAACTGAACTGGTAAAGTGCCTTTATCCCAATCTTAAGAGAAACAAAACCAATGCAGACAACCTCAGCCATATCCATGGTGGCGATACCTTGGGTATGCAGGGGTGCAAAATTTCTATTGTTTTCATGATAACTTTGTTAATACTTAACCAATTTAAACGAAATAAGGATGAGTACCCTACAACCGAGACTGTAGTTTTCATATGGGCGGGCACTCGTCTTTATTTCATTTAAATTGGTTAAGTATTAATTAATAAAGTTACCATGAAAAAAAATGGTTAAATTTTGCACCCCTGCATACCCAAGGTATCGCCACCGTGTTAAAGGACGGCTACAATAAATCACTAGAATTTGTCAAATGATACCATTACGTATCTTTACGCCGCTTTTTTGTCGCATGGATTGTTCAGTTTACATTACAGCCAAGTTGGTTATAAAATCTGACAAAGGTTATTGGGAATTTAATTATTTCCGAGTTTTAAACGCAAAGATCAAAGTAAAACGAAGTACACTGTAGTACTTAAATACATCAAAGTGAACATCTTGTCACAAGAATTGGTATTTGTGAATATAAGTCAAATGTGTGAAGTAATAAAAAACATTACAGCAAACTAACTGTTTTTAGCGTTTAAGTAGCAGATGTCAAATATCAGATGGACATCAAAATGACTATGTTCCGACTTTTAAAAGTAAAGGTGAAAAGTCAAATAAAGGTAAAGGTCAAATATCGAAGAATATAATTGAACGTCATGTGTCAACAATGTTGTTATTTGATTATTAGCCAAATCGGTCAAGTACTAATTTAGAACAAGTTATGGCCAAATATGATATAATAGATCCAGGCCCCTTTATGACACCTATAGCTTATATGTAGGTGTCGTATGAACATGTACTCTCCAAAGGCCATAGCAGTATCGTGATCAAGTTTCAAGTTTCTAGTGCCAACGATGTATGAGAAGAAACATGCAAGGACAAACGGACGGACATCATCACAATATATATTGACATATGATATGCCTTTAACAGTTAAAAGTATTTTTCGCTGGCTTTATTTGTCCGTATTATTGCGTGTCTCTAGCAGCCAGTTAAGTCACCCCACATGTCAAAAGCACCCCCACATAACATAATGAAAACACCTCCCCCACATAGCATTTCCTTTCAATCGCTCGGAATTGCCGAAAATTGGCGATTTTACTGGCTAAAGTTCTACAACAGCTTTGGAACATGTCAAGCCCGGTTCCGCCCTACAAGCCGTTTTTCGAAACACACGGGGATAGCTGGTTTAGTCATTTTCATAAAAATGCTCCCCTACATAGCAGTTGCATTTTTTCGGTCAGAATGCGCCGTTGCACTTTTCACAAAAACTACGAAACTCAGGAGCCCAAGCTTTATAGCCTAGGGTGTAGTATTCTATTGAGCGGGCATTCGTCTTTATTTCGTTATAATTGGTTAAGTATTAAGACAGTAATAATGAAAAATGTTACCTGAATCGAGAGATTCCGCCGCCATTTTGCACCCCTGTATACCCAGGGTATCGCCACCGTGACAGTATTTGACAACCAATTCACAGTGAGATAAATATGCTCTTTCTATATAATTGGTGATTTAATATTTTCAATGCGTATTACGTAACTAAATTATATGTATAATATTTCGAAAGACCTTAAACAACATTTTTAAAAATCATCAAAACAAGATTTCAGTGTAATACTTGGTTTTAGATGTCGTTTAGATAATATCATATCAACAATCCCTTTACGTTTAAATACTTGTTTTATGATTCAATATTGTTGGTACGAAATCTGCCCAAAGCTAATGTTAAAGCCTGAAATTTTCATTGTTTCGCACTTCGCCGTTGTGATCTCGCGCTTCGTCTTTCACGCTTCTGTGTCATGGGAAGGCGATACCCGAAGCGCGAGATCAAAATGAAAAAGCACGAAATGGAGTTGATTTTTTTCGAAATTTTTCGCTTCACCAGCGTGATGTTTACCTTCACCATCGTGATTTCGCGCTTCACGCTTCACAATACGCAAAGTGTTCACAGCGCGAAATCACGATGGCTTCACCATCGCTATCTCGCGCTTTACAGCTCGTCAGAGAAAGAGATGCATGTAGCGCTAAGCGCAAGATCACGATGGCAAACTGCAAAATAATTGAAAAGGAGTAAGAAACATTTTGCAGAATACAATTTTAGTTGAAGAAAAGATAATAATACATTTTAACGAAGTTGACATAATGCAGACGTCGATGACATTCGCCGAAATATTTTCCCTATGCAAGGCATTAGTTTCTTATTTGGTACATTTGTAACAATATCATGAAACTTAGCATGTCTTTGTTTACTAGTATTCAGTTTGGAGTTATGGCAAAATTCCTTTTAACAACTCTCGAATATATACTTATAGACACATCTCTTGTTATCCAATCATAATGATGTTTTGAAAGTGTGTTACCACCAACCATCTGTTTTGAATACTGCACACATATAACATGGATCAATGAACCACAAATTGCGCGTGCAATATTACACGCATACCTAGTAAAATAATACATTTTATATAAAAGATTAAGAACGAATAAGGTTTTCGTGCAATGTTTAGCTTCAAATACACGCCAAAATGCACCATTTGCGGTTCTCAGACAAAAAAATATCATGGGGAGGATACCAAGACTCCTACGCATTTACTCTGCGTACTATGAAGAATGTCCTAGCTACGCGCCTGTTAATAGAACATCACTTTTTCCAACACCTATTTTTCATGAAAGTTCTATCATAACTTAAAGTAACGATGAAAATAAAGAGGGAGTGTAATAGTTCCTAGTAAAATGCCAGTCAGTTGTGGTCTGCTACCCTAAAATATGCTCATGTCCGCACTATAAACCCCTACTTTCGGTTTCGATCCGCAAAACTTGCAGTGTGGAGTGTAGGCCTATAAACATAAACCATCTCATTTCGATCGCAATAAAATATTTGACAAAAGTCATAGAATTTCTGAACAGATTTAATTTTGTTTTTGCTATGAACATTTTATACCCCGTAACAACTTAAATAACAAGACAAAATGTACGAAAGCAATATTCAATTGAAAATACACATAAGAATGTGTCTGTGTAGATGGATCTTGATACTAAGTTGATAGCGAATTTGAAGCGATGTGAAAAGATTTTCTCCGGATAGGATGCTTCCAGTAGCTGGAGGGTATAAAAGACCAAAATTTTATCTTTATCTTGACTGGTCATTGCATGTTATCGCTCAATTATAAAATGGGTCTGCCTCAATGTAATGCTCATTTCAATAACGAGAACGGTATCCGCTCGATTGACAGAAACAACGAGGATGGTACCATGGTACATCGTCAGATGTATCTTTTTTTCTACACACTGTCTTCGAAAAAATCGATCTAATTTTACTGTGATTTCAGTTTTTGTGAAATGAAAGTAACGACTAACACACAGAATGACTGCTTTTCATTTTCCTAACAAAAATTTCCTCATATAATCCGAAATAATACCATCAATCGTGAAAATATATACCATCGCCTTAAAATATCTTCATTTTCGCAGCATAAAAACCGTATTTTTTCACAGTTATTCAGATTATATTAGATAGAGATTTGACATGGATATAGTTAAGGTATGATCTTACACATTCAGTACTAAAACTTTTCAAATCTTCAGTTAAATACGGAATAATAACCTGTTAAAGGTGTGAATTTCCTGTTCACCAACATGTACATAAATCACACGAGGGCGGTATCGCTCACACGAGTAGGTACCCGAATAACCAGTGTGTAATGTTTCGCGCGCGAATCTAAGGCACGTAGCTTGAAGGCCGAGTCCACACATGTTAAAGAGATTATTTGAAGCGATTTTGATGCGCGATGGTACAATTGATTTCCAAGGCCCAATTAAGCTTCTGGCTCCAATGCCTGTGTCACATTTCGAGGTCAAAGGTTGTCTAGTCCGTAACTTCCTTTCGTCAAAGGATTTCCCTAACGTAAAAAAAATGTATTGCACAAGACCCAGGCCCATGACACCAATGCCAACTGTCATGTTGTCCGGCCCATAACTGCAGTCTATCCATTATTTATGTTATCCGTAACAGAGATCTCGTGTTGCATGCAAAACTCCCATAGGTTGTGAACGTCGGTCACTGTTCTATTAAGTATCCAAATAATGGAATGACAGGGAAATCAATGTATGCAATTAAATTGCATTTGTTACAATGTTTCTTTGTTTTGACTGAACATTTAGAAATAAACTTGCTTTGAATTTAACTTAGCTAATATATTATTCTAGAGATAGCCCATGCCATGAATATACTACCACTTTAGATTTCATACAGTTTGCCGGGTTGTAGTGATAAATATAGCCAGTCTATCCCTCTGATCCGTGACATTCCGTGCAAAGCATGATTGCAAATTATCTAGATACATGTACACTGCTGACTAGTGTACAAAATTAACCAATTACAGTTAATGCGGTCTCAATCAAATTGAATTTGCAATATTCACTATGAGCCTGTCATCAGTGCTTCCGAGGAATCCACTTTTCAGATTTTGATAATATATTTTGTTAGTATTACGTTAATTAGTATATATCTTTTTCAAGAATTTTACAAAAGCAGTTGATAATTTTAGGTTTTATTTATCAAAAACATTCTTACATTTTTATGCCCCCGAAGGGAGGCATATAGTTTTTGAACCGTCTGTCCGTCTGTCGGTCTGTCAGTCTGTCAGTCTGTCCGCAATTTTCGTGTCCGGTCCATACTTTTGTCATCGATGGATGGATTTTCAAATAACTTGGCATGAATGTGAACCACAGTAAGACGACGTGTCGCGCGCAAGACCCAGGTCCGTAGCTCAAAGGTCAAGGTCACACTTAGACGTTAAAGGTCATTTTTCATGATAGTGCATTCGTGTCCGGTCCATATCTTTGTCATCCATGGATGGATTTTCAAATAACTTGGCATGAATGTGTACCACAGTAAGACGACGTGTCGCGCGCAAGACCCAGGTCCGTAGCTCAAAGGTCAAGGCCACACTTAGACGTTAAAGGTCATTTTTCATGATAGTGCATTCGTGTCCGGTCCATATCTTTGTCATCCATGGATGGATTTTCAAATAACTTGGCATGAATGTGTACCACAGTAAGACGACGTGTCACGCGCAAGACCCAGGTCCGTAGCTCAAAGGTCAAGGTCACACTTAGACGTTAAAGGTCATATTTCATGATAGTGCATTGATGGGCCTGTCCGGTCCATATCTTTGTCATTCATGCATGGATTTTAAAATTATTGGGCATGAATGTGTACCACAGTAAGACGACGTGTCGCGCGCAAGACACAGGTCCGTAGGTCAAAGGTCCTAAACTCTAACATCGGCCATAACTATTCATTCAAAGTGCCATCGGGGGCATGTGTCATCCTATGGAGACAGCTCTTGTTTAACGATGTTTCAGCAAATAACTTCTTATTTACACTGCAGTATGATCTTTTTTTTATTTTTATGCCTCGAAGATGGGCATATTAACTTCACATTGTCCGTCCGTCCGACTGTAATTTTGTAAATTCTTGTCCGGGCTGTAACTCGATCTGCTATCCATGAAGGTATTTTGAAATAGTTTGGCATAAACATTAACCTTAAGGTATAGGTCCATGTTTCGGAGAAAAAAGTTCGAACGTCAGCAAATCATAGAAAGAAAGCATTGTTTTACATGAAAATTTAACAGCGTATAAAACATTTATATTATTCTACAAAACCATTGTCAATTTACTCATATATATATTGAATTCCGGAAAGGGACTGCATGAAGGGGCCAAACTTCTGGACAGTCCAGCGCCTTTAAAAACTCACCATTTTTTTTAAAGCTGTTACAGGTCTTCGTTTTGATGCATTTGCAACATCGTGCGAGTGTTTAAACTTTACATAACTGGATAAAACATCGTTTTGACAATTGTTTACATTTATTTCTTTACAAAAGCCATTCTTATTCAAGCGCGTAGTGAAAATCTGGCAAACATACACACTTCAAATTGCTAATCTATGTCGTTTCAATACGAAGTCTATATAATCCAACAGAGATTGCTGCATATACAATCATTGCTTACTTCATATTCTGTTTTTAAAAAAGTGGAATGGCGAACTCAATGGGACATGCAAAATGTGATCGTTAAAAATATATAATACATGTTCCTTACCAGTAGGACAATTTTTGTATAGGTTTGAAATTTATTTCATTATCCTTTTATTTGGTTACTTATTTTGTAATAATCCTGAACATGTGAAATATTACAATCTTACAATTTTAAACAGGCGAACTTGTATAATAAAATTTTAACACAATGTCAAAAAAAAAATTAAACAAATTTTGGCCTTCAAGTCTAAAAGGGATTTCGAATATGATATTTTTGTAATAGTACAGACATAATTTTCGCACATAATAATTATTAACGGTTATTTTCAGACGTCACAGAATATTTGCTATGTCTAATAATTGTACTTAAATGTATACAATTATCAATTAGTCCATGGTCACGTTGTTGTAGAAAATAAAATCCTATAGAAATCAAATAATTACGCCCGATTAAATCTTACGCTATTGCCCCACAAGTCGTAGGATACTACTGTGACATCCAGTTCACAGCGAGATAAATATCGTCTTTCTTTTATAATTGGTGGTTATATATTTTTAATGGCCTATTACTAACTGAATTATATATATTATATTTCAGAAGACCTTAAACTACATTCAGATCAAGATTTCAGAGTAATACTTGGTTTTAGATGTTGTTCAGATATATCAACGAATCAATATGTTATTACAATGTCTACCCAATGCTAATGTTAAAGCCTCGTATAAAACTTCTGAAAAAAAAACAACCTTTCTTTGGTTCGCTATATCTTAATATGTGTTATTTCAATGTATATATATTTTAACATTGGGGCATGGAAATATGTTCTTTACAAACCATGTTTGTTTTCATAGATCAAATAAGAGCTAAAATAGGGACATTTTCAATTACATTTTACCGAAAATTAAATAAATCAGTGTTCGTTTTAGTTGAAATTAACTGTTCATATTATTTCGCTATCGTGAAATCACAATGACGAAGCACGAAATCACAATGGCGAAGCGCGAAATAGTGAATTTTTCGGAATTTCGCGCTTCACAATTGCGCTTCGAAATCGTAATATTGCGTTTTGTGCTTCTCCATCATGCGCAGGTGATGAGGGAAGCGTTGGATCCGATCCATGACGGCAAAGAGCGAGATCACAAGCGCAAAACAGCGAAATTTTCTCAAAGTCGCACTTCGCCATTGTGATTTAACATACGACGACGAATTACGGAATTTAGCGATTTCGCAATTCGCCGTCGTGACCTCGAACGAGATCACGATAACTAAGCATGAAATCGAGAGTTTTTAGCAGTTTTTAGCAGTTTGCCACCGGTCGCACTTTACAATCATGATCTAGCTCTTCGCCATCGTCATTTCACTGCGCAGGTGATACATGAAGCGCGGAATCATGAAGGCAAAGCTACACTTACAGTAAAATTCATTTTACTATCGTATATTTACCTACAGACATATCCCTTGAATGATATATCCAATTATAATAATATTTCGAAAGTTTGTTACCACGAAACATCTGTTTTGAACAAATATTTTTAGCTTCAAAAATATCAGGAGGATACCCCGACCCCCACATACCTCTGCGTACTATGAAAATGCCCCAGCTACGTGCCTGTTATTTAAAGGGTGACAACTTATTTAGAATATTTTAAATATCCAACTCTGTGGGACAGAACAGTAAAACATGTATTGGACAGGTATGTTGTGTGTCAAGATGCTGTTCATTTACTAAAAAAATATGTTGTTTTGTGATATACTGCTAAACCTTAATGAGACGACGTTTCGTGTGTAATACTCAGACCCCTAGCTACAAGGTCAAGGTCACACCTAGAAGTCAAACGTTAATAGGGTTTGTTTCGTGTCCGGTTCGTAACTTTGCCATTCAGCAAGAGGGTTTGAAATTACTTAGCATGAATGTTTATCTTTATCAGACGACATGTCATGGGCAAGACTTAGACCCCTAGCTCCAAGGTCAAGGTCAGACTTAGAGTTCAAATGTTAACAGGATCTGTTTTTGTGTCCGGTCCATATTTCTGCTATCGATGAAGGGATCTTGAAATTCCTTAGCATAAATGGTAACCATAATCAGACAATGTGTCATGCGCAAGACCCAGATCCCTTGCTCTAATGTCAAGGCCATACTTAGAAGTCATAGGTTAATAGGATCTTTTTCGTGTCCGGTATATAACTCTGTTATCCATGAAGGGATTTTGAAACAACTTGGCATAAATGTTTACTATAATGAGGCAATGTGTTACGCTCAAGACCCAGACCTCTAACTCCAAGTTTACACTTAGAAGTCAAGTCAAAGTTTTATAGGTTTTATAGGGTTTGTTTCATGTCGGGTTCGTTACTATGTCATTCATCAAAGAATTTCGAAATTACTTGGCATAAATATTCCCTATAACGAGAAAACTTGTTATGCATAACAAACAGACCACTAGCTCCAAGGTCAAGGTCACATTCAGAGGTTGACAGTTTACTTGGTGTGTTTCTTGTCCATTCCATAACTCTTCCATCGATTAAGAGATTTTAAAATTACATGGCATAAACGTTCCCTATATCAAAATGACGTGTCAGACACAAGCCCAAGACCCCTAGCTCAAGGTCAAAGTCACACTTAGACTTTGTATCCTTCTTGTGCAGTCAGTAACTCTGCCATTCATCAGAAATTTCTTGTCACAATTTTTCCCTATGATGAACTGGTGTGTCATGCTCAAAACCTAGACCCTAGCTCCAAGGTCAAGGTTACCTTCGGAGAACTTGTTTAATCTGGTCGCAAAATGAGTCATACCTAAACTATGCTGGCATATTTTGCACAGACAACTAGCATTTTTGTTCACACTTCGTGACTTCGGGGGCGTTAGTCACTAATAGTGCCAGCTCTTATTTGAGCTTTAGTTTTAAATACTTAGTATATTTTGAGAGTTGTATATACTTGTATTTTCCCTATAAAATGTCAAGGTCAGTAGTGGCTATTGTTAAGTTACCTTTAAGACACACCACAAAATAACTATAATATTTTGTATTTCCATGATGGTAATTATACATTTTTTATATGAAGAAATGAGAAATAACAAGTATCTAGTTACAATTTGACAGTTACAGATATAGGGCTAAGACAATGTATTTAAAGCCCTGCTCCCGTCCTACCTTTTAACCTTGAATTGTCACTGAAAAAGCATGAAAATCCTGACTATGAACAGTGGCGCCTGTCAAAATTGAGTCTATTTTATAAAAAAATTCTATATGAAATACCTGTGGTTATGCGTGCTAAAGTGTGGCACGTGGCCGTTAACTGTTCCCTATTGTAATCATGGGTTGCATACACACAAAAGAATTTGAATAGCAGCGGAGCAGGGCTTTAATGTCTAAATATATTATTCAATGAATGTAGTAGTATGCACGATTATTTGCACCAAGTTCATGTGAGAGGAAAAAGTGGACCACTAGGTATTAGTGGGTCTTTAACACTCCTAATTTCTTGAATACCGATGGATAAAAATAAATGCTATAGCCTACAATTAACGGTTAATGCGAACACGATAATGTTACACACCGATAGCCACACGAGAACTACATGCAGTTATAGACTTGCCACAGTTCGTTACTGCGAAAATACAAAGTGGTAATATTGGACTGGGAATTCACGGCATGGATTACTAACAAGTTAATTTTATGATCATTTTGTCGGAGGATTTTAATTGTTAGTTTTGGTATCTTAACGAGCCAAGTTTGTGAATTTACGTATTGGAACAAGAAGAACGGTATGTTTTTTCTGTGTATTTTTATCTCCTTTCATCGTTAAGCCATGTTTTTCATTGCTAAACGTTTAGATACAACTTTTTTTGCCAAAATATTTACGTTTATCGTCTACTTAAGTTGTTAACCATTGTACTTATAACCTGATACCCCAGTGGGAGCGCGATCAATGGGGGCGATAAATCACCTGTTCTTTTATTGTATAATAATTTCATCTTTTGAAAGGTAATAATGACAGTCCGTAAACACCGCCAAACATTTGGATTTCAAAATAGAAACGGATAGATACACGCAGTCACAACGATTCGTCATCAGTGTCAGTTGAAAAGTTGAAATACCTATTAAACCCGATTTAACTGAACACATTATATTGGAATGAAAATGAAATTTCAAAGTCAATAAACATAATGAATAACATGAATATAAATACTGTCTATTACTGATGTGGTTCAGTTATTAAAGTGTGTTTAACATGATGGACGTGATTTAATCACCGGATGGAGGTACGGATATTTTTTTCTTGGTGCACGTAGCAGAAAAGGTATTGTATTAGTCACTTAACATTCATTTTAGTTTATTCTTTCTTTGATATGCCGTGTATGTAATAAGCTAAAACGTCTGGCTATGAGACATCATCAGTTTTAAGTCTGAGATTTAGGCTTAGAATTTAACCCTTACCCTGCTTAATTTCTATTATGGACTTGTCCATCATTCAATTTGGACAGTACCATGAACTGTTAAAAGGGATGCTTACCAAATAGATACTGACTTCAAATGGCGAACAGTGCAGATGTGCAGATCATGATCAGACGTCACGGATGTGCAGGCTGATTATGATCCACACTGGTTGCAAAGGCAGAGCATAATAAGGGTTAAAACTAAAAAAAAAAAAACTGTTATAACTTTCCTAGTAATATATCTATTGCCTTAATTTTGAATAGAATTGCCTTACATTAAATTACGAATGATATTTACATATGTAGAGCAAACAAAAATAATCATTTTTAATGATGAATAGAAGCTAGATGAATCATTTTCTGAAACTGTGTCATAACGGATTCGCCACAACAAATTTGTGTTATATACTTTATTTGCAGTATATAGTAATTTCTTTAGTTAAATAGAAACATTTAGCACCAAAGACATTTTTCGCTTTGTGGCTTAAAATGGACAAATTTAATATTTGTACACTATACCTAATCCGAAAACCGTTTTACCGTTTTAATGCCATATAATCTTGTAGGAAGTTATTGGTTCGATAAATCTTTATGTAAACATGCATTTTAAGTATGATAATCATTTAGATAGATCGCGCTATAAATTGTTAAATAAATTTCGAAGTCTTCAAATAAATATCTTTAAAACTTTTATCCCCTACAAAGTTTGTTTATCTCCCATTCGTTTTTAGCTCACATGTCACAAAGTGACAAGGTGGGCTTTTGTGATCGCGCAGCGTCCGTCGTCCGTCCGTCCGTAAACTTTTGCTTGTGACCACTCTAGAGGTCACATTTTTCATGGGATCTTTATGAAAGTTGGTCAGAATGTTCATCTTGATGATATCTAGGTCATATTCGAAACTGGGTCACGTGCGATTCAAAACTAGGTCAGTAGGTCTAAATTTAGAAAAACCTTGTGACCTCTCTAGAAGCCATACTTTTCAATGGATCTTCATGAAAGTTAATCAAAATGTTTACCTTGATGATGTCTAGTAAAGTTCGAAACTGGGTTACGTGCCTTCAAAAACTAGGTCAGTAGGTCAAATAATAATAAAAAAAACCTTGTGACTTCTCTAGAGGCCATATTTTCATGGGATCTCTATGAAAGTTGGTCTGAATTTTCATCTTGATGATATCTAGATCAAGTTCGAAACTGGGTCAACTGCAGTCAAAAACTAGGTTAGTATGTCTAAAAATAGAAAAACCTTGTGACCTCTCAAGAGGCCATATTTTTGATCTCATGAAATTGGTAATTTACTGGAATCTAGTAAATTGAATGTCATTGCGGGCAAAATAGGTCAGTAGGTAAAATAGAAAACCTTGTGACCTCTCTAAGCCACCTTTTCATGAGACTCATGAAATGGTAAGAATGTTCACTGTGAACTAGGTCAGTTAACTGGTCAGTACTCAAAACTAGGTCATCAGGTCAAAAAATAGAAAAACCTTTGACCTCTCTAGAGGCCATATTTTTCAATGGATCTTCATGAAAATTTGTCAGAATTTTTATCTTGATGATATCTAGGTCAAGTTTAAAACTGAGTCACATGAGCTAAAAAGCTAGGTTACTATGTCAAATAATAGAAAAAAAAACGACGTCATACTCAGTTCAAAACTAGGTCATGTGGGGACAGGTGAGCGATTCAGGACCATCATGGTCCTCTTGTTTCTCTTCTTTTATCACAATCTCTGTTTGATTTATTTCTTAATTTGAAACATGAAAGCAGGTATATTCTGTTTAGTTTTATTCTTAACTTGTAAAAAAGCGCAAGTAGAATTTATTGTATAGTTTTATTTTATTGTTAAAATACGCAAGTGGTTTATTCTAAAAGTAAAAAAAAAAACAAGTGGATTTATTCACAATGTATAAAACGCAAGTATTTTCTGCAAAGAAAAGCTCACAAGACAATAAAGCGAAAGTAATATTTTCTCGCCAGTCGTTCATATGGTTCAAGTTCTTGGATCCGAAAGATGATTGGTTATATCAGAGTTAGTATTATGTGTTTTCATTTTGCTATAATATTATGTCTTATGTCTTATCAGTAAGTGTAACAGCCTTGCAATGTTTGCATTTTTATATCAAGTGTTTAAGAAATAATATATCTCATCCAGTGATTTGTCGTTGAATAAATCATTGTTTGGAGTTCAGATGCGAAGGAATTATATCACGAGGGCGTAGCCCGAGTGATATAATAATACGCATCTGAACGACAAACAATGATTTATTCAAGAGCAAATCACTAAATGAGATATATTATTTCGATTCTAACACGTTACCAAGGAATTTTAAGTACATCCTTGACGACATTCATTAAAAATTTGCCCGTTTTCAATCGGTTTCTTTTCCAGCGCGCCGCTATGCCGTTTGACGCCATGACGTAATAATTGTGACGTCAGAACAGTGATTTGTTGTATAATAATTCACTGTTTTCTGCCTTCTTTGTTTAATAGGGAAATGAATCGGATCGTGTTAGAATATTACGTTTACTTTAGTCTATATCTGTTATTACATATGTGACATAATAACAATATTATTTCCTTAAATGTAATCCAACGCTTTCCCGTATTTTTCTCACAAAAAGAGTTTTTAGGGTTTTAGTGCGCGGATTACAAATAACATTTATTCTTTCACCACTTGTACATAATTTTATCTTATCGTAATCTCTGTTCATTGTACTACATACTGTTTATGCCACTAAGAATTAATTTGTTCTTATTACATGAGTACCTATAAATAGTAACAAATTTGTGTTGAAAATTCTCCCATTATCGCATTGCGTCATGCATTATCACATTATCATAATAAGCCCCGGGGCCATTATCGATAATGGCCCTGGCGTTAGCGCGGGAAATTAACGTCTGTAAACAGAAATGACGTCATGGCGTTTCGTGGAGGTAAAACAGCGAATATTTCCGTTTTATTTTATCATCTTGAGCGTAACATCGTGTATTCTTCGTGAAATATCGTATTTTATCCCTAAATTATGCAATAAGCAAGAAAGTACAACTATCCAGGTATTTGATTTTATACAGTAAATAGACTCTTATACAAATAATATAGAAACTGAAAAGCTGAAATTTATTGTGCCAGAAGATGCAAGTATCTACCCATAAAAATGACACACAAAAAAAAACATTTCTTACTATATTATAGGTAAACATGTAATAAACAGGTAAATACATGGGAGAGCGGTGCCTTTGAGTGATAATGGCCCTGGAAGAAGATAATAGCCCTCGGGCTAAAGCCCTCGGGCTATTATCACCTTGCCAGGGCCATTATCACTCAAAGGCACCGCTCTCCCATTTATTAACCTATACATAATGCATTATTTTTATTCATGTCTTTCAATTCACTGTATATATTAGGATGATTTTTTACATTATTATGTTAGAGGACCATATGTTAGACTGGCTATAGCCAAGTATGTTATCCTCTTTAAATAAAGTTATTATTATTATTATATATGTGTGTAGAAGAACTTTCTTTGTTTCAGTGTAAGATTGAAATATCTTTCATGAGTAAACACCAGATGAAATATTTTTCACGAGTGGCATAGCCACGAGTGAAACTGTAAGTCTATCTATCTTCTAATTAGTCAAACCTCTACTGGGGACCTAGACTTAACGCGCGTCAACCGACAAGAAATTAGTAACATAAGAAATAAAAAGATGATAAAAGACTGAAGGAAGGTTGGTTAAAAACGGGTTAAAAACAGAGCAGGTCAATTATGGAGAGATATGTTCAATCTGGCTTATGGCCAGACTGAACTCAGGGCCAGACAAGGTGACAACGTCCGGTGGCAAAGCATTCCAGTGGACAACGGTACAAGGGAAAAATAAGAATTTATGATGATCTGTTTTTGTCTGGATATACTGGAATGCTAAGGAATGACATGGACGTGAAGATCTGGAGACTCTTGAAGAGGGATGGTAACCTTGCTGTTCAGGATGTTATGGAACATGGGTAGGCGTTGGTCAATTCTTAAGTTATGGTGATCATGAGTGAAAGATATTTTGGTCTTACATGACGTACGCAACGTCACATACAAACAAATTTTCTTTTTATTTCATGTTTTGACTAAATTTACTAAAATATATTTGATTTTCTTGCTGATAAAATACCAGACATATTTCACTCGAATATTTCACTGTTAAAAATGTGTCAAAATTTGATTTCTACTGATAACACGAAATTTAAGGATACGTTTTATTTTTGTATAACTCAGAAAAAAAAGGAAGAAAACGCGCTCTTATGCACTTCCTATGTAAAAGCTGGAACGTGTATGCTTCGCTCAAGGTAAAGAAGAAAAAAATACATAAAATCTTATATGGACCTTTTTCTTTCAGGATGGACTGAAGTTTCTCATATAAACTAACACAATGAGTGTCTCGCCGCTGAATCATTTGACCGGAAGCACTATAGAGTTACTGATCAGTTGTACCGGACTGGCGGACCTTGATGAATTCACCAAGTCAGACCCGATGTGTGTACTCTTCTTTAAACAGTTTGGCCAGTGGAAGGAATTTGGTCGTACGGAAGCAATTAGAGACACTCTAAATCCCAGAGTATGACTAAGATTATTATATTGTATTTTGTTAATTATTTATTTCTTATGGGACTTATTTAATACGTTCTATTTTCTGACATAATTTTTTATACATATACTAAAACATACGAAAATGTAATTAAGTCTCGAGGAAATCAGTATGTTCAGAACAGCGTTCTGTATAAAATCAGGTACGAACGTTTCTCTAGTTCCTAATCCGCCAAGTTGAAATGTCCAAGACAACTTGGACTCCCGGAACAGTACCTGACCACATTTTCTAAAGTGGAGCTCTTCCTATACCGAATACATAGTTAATTCATAATGCGAGAATATTTTCAAAAACTGCTATAAAAGGAATATCGAAAAACCGAAATGATTAAATGATTAAACTAAAATATCACTGAGCGCATGTTAACCCTATCCAAAGTCGATGGTCGTAATAATTTGCAATGAATATTTAAAAAAAAGAAGACATTATTAGTACAAAGTCCCCTTTTACGTGAAAGATATAATGAAACGATCAAAGAGATAATAGCTTATTTCATCTCTTACAACATTTTTGTATTGCTGTTGTATACGAGGCTGTTGAACGGCGAACATCGCTTTTTAAAAGCTATCACCCGTTGGTCATCTATGAGTACTTTGGCTGGGCAAGCCAGACTGCGGAGCCCATGCACTGAACTGACTTGAGTAAATAAGGTTAGCACAACATCGCGAAGGCCATTTCAGCACCGTGCATGTATTGGCTATCTTGTAAAGATCGGGGTTACATCAATAATGTCTTGGCAACTGCCATATTGCCATTGTGGAAGTGTGCGTCCTGCAGGTAAACGTTAGGTATTCATTGATGAGCCGCACCATGAGAAAACCAACATAGTGCATTTGCTACCAGCATGAATCCAGACCAGCAGGTCAGGATCCATCCTATTCTCTAACGGTTCTTTAATTGCAATAGGCTTTGAAAGCGAACAGCCTGGATCCTGACCAGACGTGGGGGATGCGCAGGCTGGTCTGGATCCATGCTGGTCGTAAACGTACTATGTTGGTTTTCTCATGGTGCGGCTCATTTAGCCATTACGCAAAGTCGTTACTGCAGCATTATTTTTTTTTTCGTTTGGCACCGCAACGGTTAGGTAAACGAAGCCGCAGCCAAAATATTTACCATTTAGCTCGGTTGTTACTGTAATGAAATGTTATTGCGTAACTGTCGCATGAATCAGTGTGCTAGGATCGTGTCATCAACCGACCAAAATGATTAAATATACATTAAAGCTTTACAATACCCAAAAGGAAATTGGCTGATAGAGCTATATAGTCTTAATTTTTCTTTTTCAGTTTGTTGAATCATTTATGCTAGAATTTGACCCAGCTCTACAACAGACTTTAATGTTTCGAGTCTACGACATTGACAACAGGTAAGGTAAACAAATGTTTGAAGTAAATAGTTTCGAGTCTGACAATATCTCTTTTAGTTTTTTACATAGCTAGATTATTTGTGAAATGATCAAAACTTCTGTTAATCGCACACGATGGCCTTTCACTTCTCGTCACTTTGTGGGGTCGCAGTCTAATTATCTTCCCTGTGTGAATTAAACTCGTGACCCTTTGGTTACAAACTTTACGATCTTATCCAGACCCATTTACTTACGTTGGTGTTCATGATGTTGATGTTTTAAGATTTACATAGGTAAATTTAAAACTTGGTCCATGTGACGTAGCGTGTCCATTTTTGTCATGATACATTGGTTCGGCCATGTCTATTTGGCATCATAGTACTGTTATATGATTTTCATGAATAGTGTACATATGCTGTTGGTTTGGTATGGATGATAAAGATAGTAATAACCCAGTTCAGGTTCTTGTCAAACTACAGAGCACTATCGGACCCGTGTATGTCGTTTTAGTTCACCTTTACCGTTTGATAGGCTAAACACTGTCCCAACTGCACTCTATATTGTCCGTATGTATTGTCCTGGCACTCATGAATATTTAGTACATTTCCGTAAAATAATTTTCGGTGCAGCGATAAAACTATTGAAAATGCCACTGGAGCAGAAAGCTGTGCTAACAAAATATTCGGCTTCTGGGTCCGAGTCGTATGTCTGACCATATTTTTTTACCTATTGTAACGTGTATAGAAGTCAGGAAGCTTACCACAACGCCATCATGTATAGGCTGTTTTTGTAATACAGATATTTTCAGGATACAAATATTTCGTAAACTAACGAAAACACCTGTGGACACTTTTAGCGTAGACAAGTGAGTGGCAGGTCTATACGTACGGACAATAAGCACTTGATTTTTCCTCCTTTTTTGCAGGACAACAGATCTGAAACACCACGACTACGTTGGTTCAGTGGAAATGACTTTAACAGACCTTCTTGATCCTACGAAGAATGTGTGTACATCCTGTAAAACTCTCCGAGTTCCAGGTAGGATCAATTAATTCTTTTGATATTAATGTAAGAACATTCGTTATGCAACTATTTCAAAGAAAATTGAGCACGACCCATGGAACTGTGTGTCGTACTTTCTGAATAAATCTAATTTGGTTGAAGCCGAGTTCTACAAATTTGAATGTATTTAATGAAGTTTCAGGCAGATAAGAGCTATAGTAATCTTTTTTTTTTTAAAAATTGTGCTTTAAATTCTTAATTGTTTTCCCTAGCCCATTCATTGCCCTGCTGTTAGTAAGATTAAGGTTTCGATGGAGGCCTTGAGAAACAAAAATCAAACAACACCAAATCATAGAAAGAAAGAGTTGTTTGACATGAAAATTGAACAGCATGTAAAACATGTATATTAATTTACGAAACAAGTGTCAGTATACTGATATAAATATTGAATTCCGGAAAAGGGCTGCCTAAAGGGGCTCCACTTCCGGACAGTTAAACGCCTTTAAAAACTCACCATTTTCAAAGAACAGTTACACATGTTCGTTTTGATGCATTTGCAATAGCGTGCGAGTGGTGAAATTTCGCATAACAAGGTGGAACACAGTTTTCAGCAATTGTTTATCTTTATTTATTTACAAATAGCATTCATTTTCAAAGGGAGACAACTGTTCCCGATTATTTTAAGTACAAATGACATTCATTTTCAAAGGGAAACAACTTTTTCCGATTATTTTAAGTAATCTTTGAGAAAAAGTTGTCTCCCTTTGAAAATGAATGCCATTTGTAAAGAAAAAAATGTAAACAATTGCTGAAAACTATGTTCCACCTTGTTACGTGAAATTTCACCACTCGCACGCTATTGCAAATGCATCAAAACACACATGTGTAACAGTTCTTTGAAAATGGTGAGTTTTTAAACGCGTTTAACTGTCCGGAAGTGGAGCCCCTTTAGGCAGCCCTTTTCCGGAATTCAATGTTTATATCAGTATACTGACACTTGTTTCGTAAAGTAATATACATGTTTTACATGCTGTTCAATTTTCATGTCAAACAACTCTTTCTTTCTATGATTTGGTGTTGTTTGATTTTTGTTTCTCAAGGCCTCCATCGAAACCTTAAAGAACAGAAGATGTATTGTAATACCTATAAAAATATAAGAAGGTTTAAGTCATTCACTGAAACTATTCAAAATTCAATATGAATCTAATTGTCATTACCAGTTATAGATACTAGGATGTGCATGTATATTCAGGTGATCCGAGAGCCCGCGGTATTATCAGTATCACGTCCGAGGTTGTGAGGGAGTCTCGGGACAAAGTCTCGCTGCACGTTGGAGGACAAAAACTCGGCAAAACCGGCAAGATATTATCTTCAAAGGTTCGTAGCTTTACATATATTTAATTATGCATTGGTCACAAAAAAGTACGATGTCCGTACGGTTAAAAAAATCCACCAATTTTAGGATCCTTACGGTCTCTGTAGAATCGTAGCGTCTGGTCACAGTACTTACGGGTCCAGTACGCAGACATCGCAGACAAGTCGTGCGGAGCTCGCAGGGAGCCCGACCGTACCTCGTACGATGCTCACGAGTTCGTATAGCACTCGCACGGCATTCGTACGGTGTCCGCACGGTGTCCTTACGACATGAATATATCAGTTCGGCGACGTCGGAAAAATTTGCATTTAGTCTTTTAGAATCGTAGGATATCCGTACGGACATCGCAGACAAGTGGTACAGAACTCGCTAGGAGCCCGGTCGTACCTCGTGCGATGTCCGTTGGCTCGTACGGCGCTTGTACGGTGTCTGTACGGTGGCCCTGCGACAAGAATAAATTAGTTTTGCGACGTCTAAAAATGTCCTTTTGTAGCCACTCAGCTGATCGGAACAACCGTGCGGACATCGCACGTTCTCCGTACGGTGTCCTTAATACCGTACGGACATCCCACATTGACCGTGCGATTCCCCTACGATAGTCGTGCGGGCGTCAGCAAGCATCGCAGTTTTCCAAATCAATGCGATGCCCATGCGAGCTCCTTCAGGGCCCGTGCGGTTCCCGTACGGGGCTCTTGCGAGCTGCTCCCGACTTCGAAAATCTATACGAGCTAGTAAAGAACTCGGTTTCCGAGTCCTCTACGAGTTCAAAACATCCGCACGACGGTCGCACGAATCAACGATGTCCGTGCGGACGCCGTACGAGTTTGCAAAACTTCGACTGAAAACCTACTCGTACGAAGTTCGTTTGTGACCAGGGTATAAGTGATAGTGCTCATGTAATAGGGAAAACACGATACTTAAAAAAATCACGTTTGTATTTATCACCCTATAATTAGAAAATATAATTAAAGGTTTGCTATGCTTGACTTTATAAATATTTAATGCCAGCCACTTCGTTTAATATCTAAAATAAATCCTCGTCAGATGTATATGATTTGGTTAGATATTATATACTAACTGGATATATAAAACTGCAATAAAATTGAATGTCATGCCTACTTAGTTACAAGAATCAACCATTTGTAATAATATATTTTTGGTGATTTACATATTTATTTAGTAGTATTTAGTAAACGGTACTTTCATATATACACAGGCTTGTTTTATTTCATGTTAAAATATATGGTTAAAAGGTTCCATAACCAGAAAGACACGTTTAGTCAAATACAGCAAGTATTGCAGACGCTCTGTAGAACATACCAATTAAATGCTTTTACTTAAAACTTTAGAATCTTATTGTTTATGTTTAATTATCTTTTTTATGATAAGTGATGTGTGAAATTCGTAAGCGGATTGATAAAACCATGCGATTTTATTAGTTATGCTTGCATGCAAATGTAGAGAATAGAGAAGTTATAAAAAAAGTTGCTTACTTGTGTATCTGCACCATTTATCTTTTGGTTGCCGCTACGTTGACGTCTCGTATCCAGCGTTACAAACGTCAAAACGTTACATCATCTTCGTCAGAACGTCAATAATGTGTAATAGCGTCACAAGAACTACTAGTATTGTCATTTAAACATCAGGGTAAATAGGTTGCTATTTTTTTCACGAAACGAATGTTATGCTGCACAACGTGACTGTTCTAACTCTACGTTGATCGGCTTCATTTATTTCAGCCTAATGTGTATCTAGAAATATCAAGAAGTATAGACAACATTGCTTTTCATCCAGTCCATCGAACAGAGACTTTATACAAAACACAAAATCCAAGGTACGTCAAGGTAAACTCACTGTTATTCAAATTATAAAGTATCTCGGCGTTTGTATTATTAAGTGTGACGTGTTTAGTACTAAAATCGTTTTCCTTTAAAAATTCCTTCTTCAAGTTACTACTTAAGAGATCTCTATAAGTTATAGTCCGGAAACTATATGTGCGTCTTGTTCATGGGCAGTGCATGACCCCTATTGATTTTGAGGTTAGTAAGTCAAAGGTCAAGGTCACAGTGACTGTTTTTTCCCCAGTAACTTTAGGTTGCTCTGATCTATGAACCTCAAACTTGATTTACACTTTACTCATGGAGATTGTATGGCTTCTGTTGGTTTTGAGGTTAGTGGGTCAAAGGTCAAAGTCACAGTCACTGTTTAAACAAAAACTGTTTCTGCTCAATATTTTGACAACCCATTAACCTATGATCTTCAAATTTGAACCCGATAGGCACATTGCTCATTCGTAGCGACCGGCTTCTATTGAACTTAAGGCGAGCTGGTCGAAGGTCAAGATCACAGTGGCCGTTATTATCCAAAACATGATCAATCAATTTCTTGAGAACCTAGTGCTCGACGATCCTCTTACTTGTCAGACACCTTGTATATTGGCAGTAGTTGAGTACTATTGAGTTTGAAGGCATATGGTCAAAGGTCAAGGTCACATTGACTATCAGTACAGAAGCTGTTCCCCTCAGGTTTTGGAGAATGATACGAACTGCAACCCTGAAACTTTGCATGTACATTATCAGCAGACAGTATATGAACAGGCCAAGACCACAGTGATTTTAAGTACAAAAACCTTTCCCACTCAATATTATGAGAATTACTTGTTTTACGATCTTCAAACTTGGCAGGTACACTGCTCATGGGCATTGAATCACCCCTACAGACTTCGAGGTCAGTAAGTTTAAGGTTAATATTACAGTGACCATTAGTTGAAAATAATATAACCATGGACCTTTTGTCTTCGTGAGGTTTTGTTGTCATGCGATGACCACTGGCATGAGATCAAATCAGATGGACGTACATGTATTATGTCATAGGGCTGGTCATCAATCCATCTGTTAGAAATTTAGTTTCAAAATGCCTGGACCTGTGGTCTTCAAATTTGACAGTCATATTGCTTAGAATGTATTGTGCTCGTCGCAGCACGTTCTTGTTGTAAGGAACGCAATATCTTTTGCTGTTGCGCAAAAGTTCATCGACTTTATGTACAACTGTAGACAGAAAAGTCTGTGTAGTCCGTCTTCATTATCGTATTAGAAGTTGCGATGCAATTTTGATACTTTTTCAAAGTAAATGTTAGTTACATGAAAAATAAAAAAATAAAACATGTTTCTATGCGGAAGTTTGTGATGTTCTTCAGTTTTATGTGTGTTTTTTTTTAGATGGCGGCCATTCGAGGTAGGCCTACAGAGACTGTGTAATGGAGACTGGGACAGGCAGCTAGAGTTCTCGGTTTGGCGTCACAGGTTTGTAGGGGATGGTCCCCATTTCTACTACGTCTGTTAATAGAAAATGTGAACTAAACTATTCCTAAATGGTTGTGAATCACTAAATGTCTGAGCGTTTTGCATGTTCTGCCACGCATCTGGTAGTGTACTGGTATATGGTACGATATCTTTTGAAAACAAGTGGTACAAGTGTTACTTTCAAACATAATATGAGCCGCGCCATGAGAAAACCAACATAGTGGCTTTGCGACCAGCATGGATCCAGACCAGCCTGCGCATTCGCGCAGTCTGGTCAGGATCCATGCTGTTCGCTAACAGTTTCTCTAATTGCAATAGGCTTTGAAAGCGAACAGCATGGATCCTGACCAGACGCGCAGTCTGGTCTGGATCCATGCTGGTCGCAAAGTCACTATGTTGGTTTTCTCATAGCACGGCTCGTATCATATTTTGGATACATCTTTCAGAAAAATAAAACTGTACACAACTGAGTCGTTGCACAGTTGCACAATTTTCCTCCTCTTATGAGTATTGCTAGAAATTTTCGGCCCGTTGATATGACCTCATTCTGTCGTTTTATGGTGGAGATGTCAAATTCTCCTTATTTCCGCACTGCCTTCTTAGTCTTATTCCCTTATCAACCCCCCCCCCCCCCCCCCCCCCCCCCCACACACAAACACACAAATCACCTACCTTACCCTAACATCATGATAACTATTTTAAATTTTACAATCTCGAACAGCCAATACCTATACTCTCTACTCGGATTTTGTGATCATAGAGTCAAAGGTCAAGGTCACAGTGACTGTTAGTTCAACAAGAGCTGTCTGATGACAGCACGCTCTACTATTAGAAGAATAAATGGAAGTATAAGGGTCAGCCTTAAATTACTTCTTCGGATTTGAAAACTATGGTGACATACAGCCCAAAATGTCCATTCACAAGGTATGTATATCTTAGTTTGTTGTCCCATTTTCTAAATTTTTTGCACTAAAATTCTTGTGTTTCGTATCTCTGACAGTTCAACTGAATTGTTTTTCGAATCACTCACCTCTGATGCCCTAGATTTTAGTAATCCCAGGCCGCTTTCTTTCTTCCAGGTGAGCCAGTGGGAGTACGGTGTGGGAGAGAGAGGTGGGAGAGAGGGCGCAGACACAATGATTTAAGGAACCCCAACACGAAAACTGTTACGTCAACGTTTCAGCCCTTATATAATGTCGAATGTATCGCTTATAAACCCGTTACAAAATCAACAGTATTTTGTTTTCAGTGGCACTGGAGACTATAAGATGCTGGGTCGAAAAGTTACCACACTCAGAGAATTGAAAATATTAAAAACGTAAGTGGTTGTTGATATACGCTATTAGCTCGGTCCCTTGGGGTTCGAGATATCCTGTTTCGACTGTACTCTTATTGCAAGTTTAACCTACGTATAAAGTAGGATTGACCGATATATAAACTTCCGTCTTAATGTGAGTTTTTTTTACTCGTTATTGCTTCGGTTAAATTATGACTTCTAACTGCTTCTTACAACTTTTAAATGAACTAAATTTTCTCCTATTTATTTATTGCATACTAATAACGTTTTCATTTGAATATTATTAATCATTTTGTATTAAAAGAAGAATTACGTTAACTGTGCCACGTCATAACCGCATATTTCTACATTTGTAAAATGAACAATAAGAAATAAATAAGGATCTTTGCTTATTTTTTTCTGATTTTCTAGGAGCGGACATTATCAAGAAGTTAGTCTTGCACCAAGAAAGAAAGACAAACATAAAAGTAGTGTGAAAATTGCAGTGTGCGGTTATCTACGTTTTTATAGTATTCGGTAAATAACAACATTTAACCTTAGCCTGCTGGCGGCAAGTGATTCTGCCTATGCGTCCAGTGCAGACCCAGATCAGTCTGCACATCCGTGCAGTCTGATCATGGTCTGTACTGTTCGCCATTCAGTCAGTATTTTCTCTTTTGGTAAGCACCCCTTTTTAACAGTTAATGGTACTGTCCAAACGGGAAGATGGACAAGTTCATTATAGAAACTTAGCAGGGTAAGGGTTAACTTTTTGCATCCGTTGGGAAGCAGTCTTACTAGCGTATGCTAGCTATATACCCAAGATGATTCCAACCAATAAACCAATAAATTCTGGTTTTTGAGTCGGACACTTTACACTTGTACTGAAAAGTCTTTCAGTCCTTCACAATACATAAACTGGCCTATAACAGCATAAGAAAGCATAGGCTTGGTGCCATCACTTCGTAAAAAGTAAATAGTTTGATCATGTTCCCAATCTGTGACACTAATTAACTCCCCTGACGGCGGACGGAAACACGAACTCGTACAATGTCAAATATGATTATTACTGGTACATGATGGTTGTGAAGATAAATTGTGGATTTCTTACAGCAGTCCTTTACTTAATTACACATGGTATTTCGCATATGAAATTGTCGCACTAAGAAGAGAACTCTATCATTTCAAGATATAATATGTCTTTATATATCATTTTCAGAATAGATTGCCAGTACTCACTGATGGACTATACCCGTGGAGGGCTGAAACTCAACCTGACAATAGCAATAGATTTTACGGTAATTATCCAACATAACTGATCCGCACCATGAGAAAACAAACATAGTGCGTTTGCGACCAGCATGGATCCAGACCAGCCTGATTATCTGAGCAGTCTGGTAAGGATTCATGTTGTTCGCTTTCAAAGCCTATTGCAATGAGAGAAACCGTTAGCGAACAAAATTATGATGAAAAATTTAAAGAACTTGACAGATTTAAGAAATTAAGCTGAACTTTATGCCATACCTATTTAATTAAAAATACTATACTGAACATAGATTATTTTTGTTTACAATCTAGATGCAGATATGACATTTGCACCTCTATTTGCAGCCCGTCTGGGCGTACCTTATAAGATTTTAAGCACCGATATTCGACAATAGGGGTAAAATTGTGAACAGTATGTCTGTCTTAACATAATGCTGTCTCCTGTCCATTGTTTTTCAGTCTTCAAATGGCAAACCGAGTGAAAAGTTGTCCTTACACGACATATCATCTGACAAGGTATTTTTAGTTTTTGTTATTCATAAGGCAGAGATGTCGTTTCTTAAAAGGACTGACCGAAAAATAATTTCTCTCAAAAATCCATAAAAAGTGAATACTCTGAAAGTGACTAGTGGTACAAACTTACTGACATAAGATTTTTGCAAGATATTCTGATAAATAACCAAAAACATTATGCAGAAGGTAGTAAACCGTTGCAACACTTTTGAAATAATGCAGACAATCTACATTCTCCTTTAATTTTTACTAACATCTTACTTTTTTTTTTCACCACTTTTATCATTTTTCAGTATCATATATACATTCTATGCCAAACTTGGTGGAAATGAACATGTTAAAAAAATCACCCAAACTGTGGACGAGTCCCTTAAAATTTAAATGAGAGAATATTTTCGATTGTACGTTACTTTAAAACCATATATAAGGTCGTTACCGTACCAGTGAAGTGTACAAAAACAGTACTTGTACTGGAGTACAGTCATGAGTTGTAAAACAGTAAATTTTTAGCTGCATTTTTACCTTTGTCGTCACAATAATGATATTTTATGACCTCACTAATTTGAATATGTTTTGTGTCATAACCTAGAAACAACAGTAACAGAAAAAATGGTGAATTTTTATTTCAGGGAAACCAGTATACTGATGTAATAGAAAGTCTTGGGACACTGATATTAAACTGTAACCGGGAGCAGAAACTGGCATTGTTTGGTTTTGGGGCCAGGGTCGACAACTCTAATAAAGTATCACATTGCTTCCCTTTATCGAACGACTGGGATAATGTCCACGTCAATGGGATTTTTGTAAGTTATAACAGTATATACATGTATTAAGAAATTGAGCACTTGTTTTATTCAGATACATGTTCATATTTTTGTTAACTTTTTTATGTTATATTTACAGTTTGCATGCTGTAAACTTGCAAAATTGAAGCTCACTAAAACTGTCAATTTGTACAAAAGAAATGTCGAAAGACTTTTGTTGATGATATTGACCTTTAGAATAAGTGAAATCATTTTAGAAGGTAGTTATAATAAGCTTTGTTTCTTTTTCAATTAAATATATAATCATTTTGATGCATGCATCGTTTGAAACCATAAGCTATGGTTGCTGGTTTCTGCCATGTTGCGTTATCGTGTGGGCGCCCCGGCCAGAAAGAGGACACGGCAAGGGTAGGGCGATGATACTACAAATGTTTGTTGTGTTTGCATACTACTTGACCTGTCATCATGCTGCCGGGTGCGCCACGCGAAAAACGCGAAGACACGACAAAGTCGCATTCTGTTGTACCGTCGTACTGTCATGCTGTCGGAGGCGAAACAACGACAAAATAATGTGTCCGATTGACATGCACAGACGGGCATATATGACAAATTAAATATAATACTGATACCAGTAGAAAATATCTTTGTTCGTCAACTGCATTGGATAAGATCTTGGTTCTATGTGGTACAAAGCGGCGTGTACTTACTTTCATTTACCTACATACTTTGAAACTGCGTATGTGTAACTTAATGGTTCATGGCAACAGGAAGGCGATGCAGCTACAGAACAATTTGTCGTTTCCTTATGAGGCGCCTGAACGTCAACACGACAGAACGCTACTTTGTCAAGTCTTCTTGTCGCTTGGCGTCCTTGAAAGCGCGGGGACACGTGCTAACACGACAAAAATAATTATCTTGTCATCGCCCTACGTTTGCCGTGCCCACGGGCTGTCATGCTGACGTGGCGCCAACACGAGAAAAATGGTTTAACGTGTTGTCGTTCTGGCGGTGAAACCAACACGACAGCACAACGTGGCAGGAACCGGCCTCCATAACACGCAGATATTCCGCGTGTATTGAACATAATCCATTTTGTTTCGCTAGCACAAATACGCTTCAAAATGGTAGCATAGCATTTCTAAAGTATTACCATAAACTCGACCGTATTTGGATTAGTAGTGTGAAATTTTGTAAGACAAATTCCGTTGCTACCATTTTGAAGTGTAATACACAAAGGTGACATGTTCAAATATAACAAACATGCCATGGATTACGGCCAGTTAATAAAAAAACTAGTTTTTTGTGGGTTCCTTTTATTATCTTTTTTTTTTTCACCAGAGTGCAATAAATCTATATAAAAATGCTGTAAAGAAGATACGGTTTGCCGGTCCCTCGAAGCTAAAACCCATGCTGGCCATGGCAGAATCGATGGCTGTTCGAGAACCGAGCCAGGACAGCCAAGCTTACCACGTTCTTATCATTGTAACGGTATGTTTGTTTCTTTTTAATGTTTTGCGTAAATCTTTGGTGTTTTCTTTCCTATTTATTGACAAAGATGAATCATGCCAGCTGCTTACATTGATTCACTGGTGTGAATATTTCACGAGTTACTGCCTTTATATCCTCCGCCAGCATTCCAATTCACATTAACAGCTGAAACTCGTTATCTCGGACTCGCCTTTCTCAAAAGTCCGGCTAACTCGAATACATGTTTAAGTCCCGTACTGAGTAAACGTGTACAAAATAACATTTAAATCGAATTTCGGTTATCTCGAAGTAAAAAGATCGATCAATTTGAATTCGAGATATCAAGTTTCGATTATATATAACTATGTTCCTATCACTGATGCACGAAGTTCTTGACACAGTTAGCCTCTTAAACTTAAGATGAAGAAGTTACTTGCATTAAAATATATAATGAAAAAGGGAAAATCGAATCGCAAATTTCTGTCCGTGATCCACTCAATTCGTCAATGAATACGAAAGGAATGGTTCGCTCGTTCAGTCGTTGGTTTCCAAGATGAATTCGAACTAGGCCAATATGTTTTGGTATACAAGGATCATTTTATGTCAAAATACACTCGATAGTTTTTCTAATATTTATGTATAGATAAAAAATATTCATTTTGATAACAGCAGAATTAATAGAAAAAAAAAGTTTAATATTTTTTCCAGGACGGGATAATAAACGATTTTGATGATGTAATGGAACGCCTTATATCCATCAGCCATCTACCTCTTTCTGTCATCTTCGTCGGCGTCGGCCCGGCGGATTTCTATTTAATGGTAGGTCTGCTGTGAAATCTTTTCTTTGTGTATTGCACAGAGACGTTGGTCTTTGAAACGAATGTTACATTTTAAATAATAATTTTTGGTGGCAATTTGTTCTTTAACTTTTGCTTTAGGGGAACATTATTTTTTTTTTACATTTTTCACCATCCTGTGTCAATCACATTTGTAGTAATTTTCTTTCAGGAAATGTTTAGTCATCATAAGGTTGGACTACTGACCTGTCAGGAAACAAAGATGTGTTCAACAAGAAAACATACACATTTTGTATCTTTCCGTCGGGACTCTCAACAGTCCGTCGGTTCTGACGTGCAGGTACGCAAGCGTTTCATTCGTAATATTCAATGTCATTCAGACGTTTAATGGTTTAATGTTATTGAAGTTAATTCTTCAACTCTATGTGAAACTGAGCGTGAACAAATCGTTTCTTAAGTTAACGTATACTGGGTTATACATACATTTCATTTTTCTGTCATCATGCTATGGGAAAAAAAACATCAGAATCTTCTGTGAAAAAAGTACAAAAATCCTTCTTTGATCGACAACTGCTCAGTGAAACTCTGTTACTGCGATCAATTTTCTGTTCCCTTGTTAATGTTATCTCCCGTTTTTGTACTTTTTTTTAATTTTTAAGATTTTAGGCAACACTTCAGGACATGTACTGTAACTTTTCACAGTGAACGATGACAAATAATTGAAATTAGTGAAGAAGACACATAATTTTGCATGAGTATTTATAAAAGACCTCCACTTCCTTTTTTGTATTGGCTTTCCACGTCTTTTAGCATTTTATTATTTCATAACTTTAAATCCACTGAAGGGAATTCCATATACATTGTAATTCGAAACATAAATGGTCCACTCAGCGGTAATTAAAACACAGAGTGTAACTTTTTCAAAGGCTATAGTGATAGCTCTAGTTTTACCTCTGTTCGTTTGCAGGCGCGGGACGCTTTTGCCGTGATTTCTGCCCAGGTTACAGAGTATATGAAGAACAAGAATATCACACCAAACAAACCAAGCCTTTTACTTACAGAATCTCTCAAATCTGAAGAACTTTTGCAAGAGTTTAAAGAAGAAAGTGATACAGTTTCTATGCGATCTTTCGGCTCAGAGAGACATAATATATCTAGAGCCAGTAGTTATGGTAGTTTGTCTCGGATAATGTCATGTATCACTGGACCTAAGTGTCCCACATGTGGGTCCACACTCAAACCTGGAACATCGTTATTCTCGGGAATCACCAATATAGGGTGAAACAAAGTTGACTTCTTGTTTAAATTCGTCCAAATTTTTTTATTTTTTGGTTTTACCGGTTCTCAAAGGGCCAAAAACATAAAAACCACATGCAGCCGGGAGAGTAGAAGAATTCCATATGAAAAGAAGTCCGAGTAGATAAAAATATTTTGTGAGAAATTCAGTGAACAACTGAACCAATCCGAGTATATTATGTGAACAAAAAAAAAAAACAAATGATTGGAAGAACTCGGTGACGAAGAGGGGGAGTAATGTAGCTATTTCACTCTGAAAAAAAACTTTGGAGTGCCTGAACAGAAGAACCGGACATAGATGGTTTATACTTATGAAATACTACATTTGTATATATTTCCATCTTAATGGCAAATTACGCAACAAACAATGATTTTGTTAAGCAATATTATCGATGCAGGCATCGTGTTGCAAAAGTATTTACCATTTTTTCAAACAGTATAATAAAAACATTTGCTTACTTTAGTGTATATTATTTCATTTCTTACCGAACTTCTTTAAGAAAATAGATAATTTTCCCCGCCATTTCTATAATGTGTGTCTGGGTGCATGCGTGGTCACTTCAGAAATGTGTTCAAACAAACGACAGGCATTTATATTGCCGAGATCAATGTCTTTCACACTTTCTCTTAGGTCATGTATTGGAATATTTTGCATCCATAGCAAAAGTCCTTGCTGGATCATGCTTAAAATGTTTCTAAAAAGTTGCGGAGTTTATGTTTTAAAAGGAGATGTGGATCAAATATTATACCAAAATGCTTGTAGAATGTTCTTTTTTAAATATTAGGAATGTTTTTTTTTGCTAAATGTTCAATAAAGTGCATGTATACAGTAATTTTTCCAAGTTATTTTTACCTTTCGATTTGACACATCCATTCGCGATTTGACAAAGGCAAAGTTATATAACATTGAAACATGTATGGTTTTATCTGCGAAATTTCTGTGAATACAAGTATGAATAATATTGGAACAAATCATGTAGACGGTCATGCTGACTAGCTAAAACAAACTGTGCAACTAGGAAAATGTCATGTCGTGATAAAAGCGGGAAATGCATTGGGCCACAAGTATAGGAAATTACATATGCCAGTATGATTATTTATCGCAAATAGTTTGTTCAAGATTTGAAAT
The DNA here is from genome assembly GCF_021730395.1 of Mercenaria mercenaria. NCBI lineage: Eukaryota > Metazoa > Mollusca > Bivalvia > Venerida > Veneridae > Mercenaria > Mercenaria mercenaria. The sequence continues at coordinate 25,105,158 of NC_069364.1, read as the reverse complement.
ATATAAACTAAACAAGACAAAAGCATTTCTGATCTGAGCCCAGTTGTTCGAAACTTTAACAGGCGATTAAGCTAACGGTTGATTAACTTTTAGATTTATTTTTCGGCATTTCAGACGACTTTGAAAAACAAATGTATGAGGTAAGAATTATGAACAATGAAAACTGTTTACAATAAAGTCAAAACATCATACTAGTGTTTCTCACCAAGTCTAGTATTTTGAATCAAAATTTAACAGACGGTTAGTTTAACAGCTGCTTAAAGTTTTGAACAACCGGCCCCTGGTCTTTAGTTCCCACCGACAAGTGTTACAACGATTTTATTTCAGATTTAACGGAGAAAATAGAACCTTTAACCGCTCTTCAGTCTGCAAAAGCGGACACGGGTGAAAGTTTTTTGCAAATCCAACATAGTCATCTAAGCCAGTTTGGTTGTTTCTTACGTTAAAGTGAAAAAAAACTTTTATTTTCCCCAAATTTAAATTTATAGATTTCCCTGTTTGGGGGTTTCTATGGGGGTTTTCCCATTTAAATCAAAAAAATCTGCGGGAAGTTTTTTTAAAAGGCAAAAAAGGAATGCAACCAAACAAAATAAAAAAAATTTTTGCAAAAACCATGCCCCGGGTTTAAGCGAATTTATTTAGTAATATTGGAGGGACTCCAGGTTAAAGGGGAAACCAAAAAATATAAAAACAATGACTAAGCCCAAATTTTGGGGTTGAAAATTCTTAAATTTGAATGTGTCGGAAGGTCATTTTTTTTCCCAGCGCCAAAAAGGGCACCACGGGAAAACCCGAACTCTTTTTTCCTTCTGGGGTTAAACGGAAAGGCCATCTTTTTATCGCCAAGGCACCACGGGAAAACCAAAACTCTTTCTTCCCTTTGTGGTAAACGGAAGGCCATTTTTTTTTCAGTCCCCAAAGAAGAAACCACTAAAAACCCGAACCCCTTTTTGGTGGACGAAATTTCACCTTTTTTCAGGGGGTTAAAAAGGGGACCTACGCAAAAAATTTATGTCATAAGATGGATTTTTCCTAAAATGTAGGGTTTTTTAAAGGAAACAAAAAAATTTGAATATGTTTTTAAATTTTCTTTTTCTTTTTTTTTTGTTAAACCTTCAGCTTTAAAAATCAAAAAATTAGTGACCTTTTTTAAAGGAGTCCTCTAAATTTTTAAAAACGTTTTGTAATGGGGAGAGGGAAAACTCAAAAAGGCCCCGCATGGGGGTAAATTTGGCGCTTGTGCAATTTTCCCTTTAAAAATAGCCCATTTTTTAATAAGCCAACCCAAAATTTACCTGCAAAAATTTTATTTTTAGACAGCACTGAGTTTTTGTATTTCTTGTAAGTGAATTAAAAAGGAAGTGCACAAAACTAAATTAACTTTAAATATTACATGAAATTTTACGTTTGGGTTATTTCCCGATTAGGAGGTTTTTCATAAAAATGGAAAAACCCGCGCTCGTGCTACAGTGTTCAGCACACGGGGGTTTTTTCATTTCATAAATGCCGATCAAAGGGAGGTAAAAACCCGACTTACACAACTTCAAATTTTTTCCCTTTTTCTTATCTTTTTTTTTTTTGAAAATGTCAGGGGGAAGGGGACTTTTAGGGAAAACCCTTTTTTTTAATGAAAAAATACATGTATCGGGAAAAATCATTTACATATTATCCCTTTATTTTGGGAAATTGCCCCGGGGGCGAGCTGGGGCAATGCACTGACCACTTGTTTCACGTATTATTTTAATAGCATTTTTTAATTTTTTGTATCATGCATGGGGGGGGTTTGGGTATCAAAAAAAGGGGGAATTTTCCCCTTGTCGCTGTTTCAGTTTCACATTCGATGGTTTTTTTGTTTTTCATATTTCAGTGTTACTGTTTTAAAATTTTTTGGGTTAAATATTGATATTTTTTTTCAAATGGTGTAAAAGCGAAAAATTCCATTTCTTATTTTGAACGATTTGTTTCATTTTTTTTAATGCCCTTTGAAATTTTTTTATTTAAAATCCCCATTGATAAAAACAATGAAAAAAATTTGATTTTTGGTTTGGCCCATATGTCCGCCAATTTTATTTATTTTTTTTTACTATCCCTTTTTTAAAATTTTATTTTACAAAAAAGTCGCTCAATCGTATGTGAATTTCAAAGTTTTCCCCTTGGAATATGAAAAAAAAATTTTGGTAATTACTGTTTTATTTGCTATTCTTTTTCTGCCCAATTTACCCGTTGCACCAAAAAACCTTTATTCTACTTGATTTTTTTTCGTATTTCTTTAAAATTTGTGAAGGGGGAAAATTTATTTAATTTTTTACCTTTTGATTTTTTAAAGTCAGCCAGAATCAAAATTTGGACTAAAATTTTTCTTCTCCATATTTAAATTTTTGGGGAAAATTTTATAATTTTGAACGATTTTTTATGAAATAATTTTCAAATTTTGGACAGTCGCAGCCCAGGGTTTAATTTTTTCCCAAAAAATTTTGGAGGCAGTTTTTTTGACATAAACCTAAATTTGTGTTTTCGGGGGGGTTAACCTTTTAATTTACAATAAATTCATGCCCCGGGCCAATTTCCATTTTTTAAACGCTACCCCACGGCGGGAAATTGGCTGAAGTCGCTTTATGTAAATTTTCAGGTAATTTAAAAAGTTTGGCTTATGCTTTTTTTCACGGGCCCGGGTTTTGGGTTTAGGGCCCCTGCGCACGTGGGCAGGTAGGGTTTGGGTGGGTTAAATTTTAGTTTTTAAAAACCGGTAGAAACTTAGGCATTTTTGTGTAAAAAATTTACCCCACCGGTTTCCCAAAATTTTTTTTAAAACTTTATCTTTCCCACAAAACAATTTCCCCAAATGTTGTACCCCAAAAGACACCCCTAGTTTTCAATGACAAGATCTAAAGAAAGTCAAAAATTTTTTGTTTTGTCAGAATTTCAAAGGGGGCGCTTAGAAAGAGTTTTTACATTGTTTCCCAATTGATATTAAAACATCCAAAACTTGTTTTTGTATACTTGTTTTTTGTTTTACTTTAAATTCGTCAGGGACCGCCTCCTGGCCCCAGTTTTTAAAGGCCCGTGACTTTTAATCACGGAATCGCTCTCTCGGGAGGGGGGGGGTTCAAGCCCGGCTACCGACCATGAACGTTTATGTGGGGAACATTTTGGTAGTTTTGTGTCGGAGGTGGAGTTTAGTACTGGTACTTCCCCGGAACGAGGGGTTAGGAAACTCCCCGGCCTGTATATGACTGAAAGATTTTTGGGAAGGGGCGTAAAACCCAGAAAAAAAACAAAAAAAAAAAAATTAATTCGTCATTGTTTAAAAGCCCGGGGGCCCAAATTTCTCCATCATTGTTCGTATCGAAATTTAAAAGGTGGGGTTTTACGGAATGTTAAGGTAAGACAAAGGTAATTTTTATTCCGCTATCTTAAACAGTACTTAACTTCCCTTTTGGGTTTACGATATCGTAACTAAAAATTGGACTCTTCCAGGGGTTTTTAAGGAAAAGGGTTGACCGAAAAATTTTGGTTTTTTAAAAATTTATTTTTTTTTTTTCGAAATTTAAAATTTTTAATCAACAATTTGAATTGAAATTTTTTTAAGAATCTGGGGTGGGAAATTTAATAAAAGGTTTGGTGGGCTAAATATATGTAAATTTTATAACCCCCCCGGGGCATGTTTCCAGAGATTTTTTCTTTCCTAGGGGACTTAGATTTTTGGCGTTACTGGTGTTTACGCCGTATCTTGTTTGAAAAAACAACAACAAAGAAAACAGCCCCAATCAACAAAGAAAAAATTTAAACGCCAGAAAGACAGAATAAAAAGTTAAAAACAGGGAAAATTTTTACACCGATTTTTTCAAATTTATTTTTTTAAATTTCACCACTTGTATTTGTATAAAAAAAAAAACACCCCCCCAATGCACATATTAAAAAAAATTTTTAAAAAATTTTCGGAAAATGAAATTTTAATACTTGCAAACGTATCATTTTCCCCTTCTTTTTGAGGGTAATATTCGCATGCTTTCGTTGTACTAGTACATGTAAAAACGTATTTTTTGGGGCCCGATATCAACGCTTTTTGGGAAAAAATAGCGCATATGTTTTTTTAAAATCTTGATACTTTTTTCTATGAATTGGGTTATAAATTTTTAATCACATATCCCCCGGGGGGCATTTCCCCCTTTTTTAAATTTGATTCGTTTTAATAAACTAAGAGCGGCAATGAAATTACTTATGACAAACTTTAATAAAATTAAAAATTTCCCTCCCAACCCCTATTTAACTATTTTAAAAGATTTTTTTTCCCCTTCAGTTTTAGTTTCCCATTGCGTGTACATTATTTTGGGTTTAAAAGGGGGAAATATTTTTAAGTATAATTGGCATTTTTTTACTTTGATCTTTAAGTTTTATGCTGTTTTTAAAAACAAAAATTCTCTGATAAGAATGTATTGGTGGGGCATTTCCCGGGCCCCAAACCCCCTTTGAAATTGCGTCTCCGTTTAGGGGGACAGTTCTTTAAAATCAAAATGGGGGGGAATAAAAAGGGGGTTATTTTAAAAACACTTTTGCACAGGTAATGTTTTTAAAAGGCTGTGGAAAAAAACAAGCTTTGTATTTTGGTTTTAAAAAGGTAAACTTTTTTAAAATAAGAAGAACTGAAGCAAAAAGTTGTTTTGTTATAAAACTGATAATATAAAAATTTTGGGTTTTAAATTATATTAAAAAAAAAAAATATTTTTATTGCTTTTAAATGAATTACAATCGGGGCAACTTTTTTTCCTTATCTTGGTTTTTTAAATCTCGACTTTTGGGGAAAGAAATGGAAATGAATCCCTTGACATCCTTTGTCGAAAACAAAACGGGGGCTGGGACCCCCACGCCCTTTCCCCAACTTAAAAAGATGTGTATTTAGTCCAAAAAATCATCGTGGTTCTACCAAATTTGGGTAAGTCTTTTTTTTAAATTTTAAAATATTTTCTGCCCAAAATTGGGTGAAAATTGGCCCAAAAACGACATGACCAGATGCAAAAATTTTTAAAATTACGATATACGACAATGCGAAACGACTGCGGCTTCATCCAATCTTTGTTATGAGCGTTATCAAAAATTCAGGGGCAGGCCGCATAGTGGGGGTTTTGTGGGTTTACCACTATTAAAGGTAAAACGCAGTCCATACCATACGATGCTTGGCAACACCTTTTGGGTGTGAAATGTCAAATCGACGGGAAAAACAATACTGAGATAGCGACAATAGGCCCGTGCTCCTTTCGTGTTTCCCCTTTTAATATCATTTTTTTATGCTCGTTGTACGTCTTGAGGGAAACTGTTTTAAATGCTAAAATTTTACAATATTTAATATTTTTATAAAAAATTAAAATTTAAGGGATCTCCACGAAAATAGGGCATGTAAACAAGACACCAAATAAAATTACAGAAATTTTAGATTTGTATCGAGTTTTTATGAAAGAGTTCTGCGCGATTTAAAGGAGCAAAATTTGCATTCCCCCAAAAAGAACGAGTGCTTATTTTTTAAAACCCAAACAAAATTTTTTTTTTTTATCACAAAAACCCCACCTATACAACATTATAAAAATTTTTAATCGAAGATGTGTAAAAAAAAGTTTTCATAAAGTGAGTGGTTTTTAATGGAAAAAAAGGGCTTGGGTGACGCTATGAATGACTCACCCCGGCCAGTATGAAAACTAAAACGCCCTTAGGGAAAAAAATTTTTTAACGTTTTAAATAACCTGTAAGAAATTGGGGAAAAGGGAAAATGATTAGGTGTAAAACATTTTGGGAGTGAGATGTCGTTTTGCCCCCGTATTTTTTGTCTGCCCCCTACATACGCTTTTTAAAGGGTACTTATATTTTGTTATATGATGTCGGGGGCCCAGTTTGTTAAAAAAGAGAAGACCCAAAAACATGGCATAAAACATTGTTAGTGTTATGTTGTTTTTTTTTTGTAAAAAAAGAAACAGGACACCATACAGGTAACTTATTTCTAAAAAGAACATACCTTTCAATACAAACCTTTAAAAAAAAATTAATTGTGCTATTGACCGAACATTGGGACTGGATGAATTTATGACAAAAAACTGTTTTTAGACTATTTCAAAAAATAAAAAACATCGTAAAATTTTTTTTTTAAAAAACCCTGTAAAGGAGATGCTTAAAAGATACGAGGGGTTTTAAAGGGGAGGGGATTTTGTCACCTTAATTTAAAGTGAAGCTTACAAGTTATAACTTACGGGGTGAAACAGATAGCAAAAAAAAATCGCTACGAAGGCCTTACGCCCCCTTTTACAAACATTTCAAGGAAAGGGTACCTTCGAGATGGGGGCCCCCCTGGTTTAAATAAAAAGCGGAATATGCGGCTGGACCCCCTTGTATTTACAGCAAGGGTCTTTAAACTTACCCCATTTCACTAGGTTTTTCTGTTTATGGTATTATTCCCTTCCCTTTCGAGTCAAGTAAAATTTTTTTACAAAGGAACGGGTTAAGAATGTCCCTTTTTTTTTTTTTAAATTTATTTTTTTATTTGTTTATTTATTTTTTTTAAAATTTTAAATCGAAAATTTTACATATTTTAAAGGGAAATAAGAGTAATATTGAAAACTGGTCGTGTTAAAAGCAAAATCCTGTAATAAAAAATAATACTAGCTTTTACTTTTAATTATTTTATATTCCCACCCAGAAACTTTAAAAATTTAAAAATTTGAAAAGGAAATAATCAGTTGAAGGTTGGGGGCACCCGTTTTAATTCTGCGCTAATGAGTGGAAATCGCGGGGTCGGGTGATAATACAATAAATTTATAATAACTAATGTTTGGGCCCCAAAGAAACAACACCTAAAATAAAAAAAAAAAATAAGAACAAACTGCTCCCCCATAAAATTTGGGCCATGACAAGAAATACCTTCACACGTTCGGGCCCTGAATGCATTTTTTAAGTTGAAAAAAAATTTTTTCTCCGGCTTTACTTTTATTTCTATATAAATAAAAAAGGAAAAGTCTATCTCTCTATCTTTCATTAACTTTCAAACCCCTTGGAGGAACTTTGACGTTTTGCTTTTCATGTGGGGGAAAGCCCCCGGGTCCCCCCTTTCGTGCGTATTTCATCCCAAGCGGACACCCGGGTAAACACCGCCCTTTCCCGAAAGCTAGCTGGGGGCTTCCCACATGAAAGATTCTCCCCCCAAAGCGAGGTTTTTTCAAAACCTACAGCGATGGGGAGGCTTATGGTTTTAAGAGTCGCAACTCAAACCCAAACTCGCCTTGGGGCCTCTAAAGTGAACGCTTAAAAAATTTTTTTTTTAACGGAAATTTTGGGAATTACAAAATTCAGCTTTTCCCTTTTTAACTTTTTACCCTTTTAAAAAAATTCCCCCTTTCCTGTTTTTCGGGGAAATTTCAGTCTTCTTGATTTACAGCGGTAGCCTGGGGGACTGACGGGAGGGGACCTATTTAGACAGGTGACAGTTTTACCTGGGCTGACCCCCAGCAGAGCTTGGTCTGCATCAGTACAAATGGGTTTAAATCCCCCCTCTCCCTTTTGGAAAAGATATGAAACAGCATTTGGGAGCCGGGTTTTTACATCAGTACTATAGATAACCAGGCCCGCTTTTTTGGAAAAGACTTGAAAACAACATTTGGGAGCGGGTTTTTTAAACATCAGAAACTTTTGATAACCATGCTCCCCCTGTTGAAAAGGGACTATGAAACAACATTTGGGAAAAAGCCTGGGAATACATCAGTACTATAGTTTCCCCGCCCCCGCTTTTTTTAAAAACTATGTAAAAACATTTGGGAGGGGGGTTTCTACATCAGAACTAAAAGAAAAACCATGCTCCGCCTGGGTAAAGTTTATGTAAAAAACAGTTGGAGCCGGGTTTCACTCATACTTTAGAAAACCCATGGCCGCTTTTTTTAAAAGACTATGAAAAACAACATTTTTGGAGCATGGTCACACAGTATTTTGGTAAGCTTTGCTCCCCCTTTTTGGAATGACAAAGTAACAACATTGGAGCCGGGTTTCTACTTTCTTTATTAGTTTAACCATGCTCCGCTTTTTTGGGAAAACTATTTTCAACAGTTTGGAGCAGGTTACATCAGTTCTATCGAAACCCCGCTCCGTTTTTTGGGGTAAGGGCCCATGTAAACAGTTGGGCATGGTCTGCTCAGTTTAATAATGGGCCTTGCTCCCCCGGGTTGAAATGACTATTTTCAACAGTTGGTGCAGGGGCCCTGATCAGTACTATAGATAACCTTTCCTCCGCCTGTTGAAAGGGACTATTTTAACAACATTGCCGCATGGTTTTCATCAGTATGATGGGATAAATTTGCCCCCCTGTTTATAAAGACTATGAAAACAGTTGGAGTTTGGTTACATAAAGTACTAAGGTAACCAGGGCCCCCCGTTGTAAAAAAAATGTAAAACAGGGGGAGTGGTCTACATCAGTACTTTTAAAGTAACCTGCTCGTCGGTTGTTTTGACAGGTAAAAACCAGTTGGAGCGGGTCTGCTTTAGTACTATAAAATAATCTTGCCCGCCTGTTGTAAAGCTTTGTAAAAAACATTTTGGGCCTGGCTACACCCAAGTCCCTATAGGTAACCATGCCCCCTTTTTGTAAAAAAAATTTTGTAAAAACATTTTGGAGCGTTACATAAATTTAAAATATTAAACCCCCCGGGGGCGGGGGTCTGTTGTAATGACTATGTAACAACATTTTGGGAGAAGGGTTTCCTTATCATTTACAAAGGAAAATTTCATGCTCCCCCTGGAAAAACCCATGTAACAAAAAAGGTTGGAAAAGCCTGGTCTACATAGAAATTATAGTTTAACCATGCCCCGCTTTTTGTAAAGCTTTTGTAAACGTTGGAGCATGGTCTACATCAGAAATTATAGGAAAGGGCATGCCCCTTTTGTAATGACAATGTAAAAACTTTTGGGGCCTGGTTACATCAGAAATTAAGTTAACCTTTGCCCCGTTGTTGTAAAGTTATGTAAAAACGGGTTGGGCAGGGTCTACATAAAGTTCTATAGATAAACCATCCCCCGCTTGTTGAAAACGACTATGTAACATCTTTTTGGAGCAGGTCTCCCTCAGTTTAATTGATCGCCATGCTCCCCCTGTTGAAAATGACTATGAAACAACATTTGGGAGCTTTGGTCTGCATCAGTACATAGATAACCTTGCTCCCCCTGTTGTAAAGACTATGTAAAAAAACAGTTGCCGCATGGTCTACATCAGTATGTTAGATCCCCTGCCCCCGCCTTTAAAAGACTATGAAAAACCAACGTTGGAGCAGGGTCAAACATCAGTATATGGGGAACCAAAGCTCCGCCTTTTGGGTTTTTTTAAAAATGTAACAACGTTGGAGCAGGGTTCTACATAAGTACTTTTGGAACCCAAAGCGGGCGTCTGTTTAATGACTATGTAACAACATTTTGGAGCATGGCCCTGCATCATATTATAGAAAAAACCCATGCCCGCGGGGGAAAGATATGTAACATATTTGGGAGCATGGCCCCTTTGCATCAGAAATATGGGGAAGCTGCCCCCGCCGGGTTTTGTAATGAAAATGTAACAACATTTGGGGAGCAGGGTCAACCATACTATGGGAAAAACCATGCTCCCCCGGGTTGAAATTTCTATGTAACAACAGTTGGACCCATGGTTAAAACCCAGTTTAAAGTTAACCAGGCTCCCCCTTGTTTTAATGCTTTGAAAAAAAAGGTGGGAGCATGGTCTAATGGGTTACATGGGTAACAAGCTCCCCCCTGTTGTAATAAACAATGTAACAACGGGGGGGAGCTTGGTTACCCCGAAATAAAAAAAAACCATGCCCCGGGCCTGTTTTTAAAGGGAACTAGGGTAACAACATTGAGCTTGGCTCCCTCGTACTATAAAAATTAAGGGTTTCTTACATCAGTATAAAAAAAACCATGCCCCCGTTTTGGGAAAGACATGTAACAACATTTGGGGCAGGGTCGGCATCAGTACTATGGGAAAACCCAAATCCCTCCCCCCTTTTTAAATAAAAATGTAAAAACCTTTGGAGCATGGCAACATCAGTACTTTAGGAAATTTTTTTGCTCCGCCTGCGGGCCAAAAGGGATTTAATTTAAAACAGTTGGAGATGGTCTACATCAGTACAAAGGGGAACCTGCTGCCCCTGTTGAAAAGACTTTAACAACATTTGGGCAGGGGCTACATCATTACTAAGGCAATCATGCTCCCCCTTTGTTTTTAAAGGGACTTTGTAACAACAGTTGGAGCATGGTCTACATCAGTACTATTGGTAACCATCTCGCATTTTTGAAAACGACTAGTCCCATGGGTTTGGGCATGGTCTGCATCATTTCTTAGGTAACCATGCCCCCACCTTTTTGTAATAAAAACCCCAAAAATGTAACATAAATTTTTGAAGCAGGGTTTCCACCCAAAACTATAGGAAAATCCCTATAGGTTATAAAGGGCTCCCTTTTTGGGTCCCGACTTTTTAACATCTTTTGGGAGCATGGCCCTACATCAGAACTATGGTAATCATGCTCCGCCTGTTGAAAAGATTTATTAAAAACATTTGGGAGCAGGGTCCATCAGTTTAATAGAAAACCCATTTTTCCGCCTTTTTTGGAACGACTATCAAAAAACCCATTTGGAGCATGGTAAAGCATCAAAACTTTTAAAAAAACCATGCTCTCCTGTTATCATGTTCATGAAAACAACGGGTTGGGAGCACTTTCTGAAATCAGTACTATAGAAAAACATGTTTCCGCCTGTTGTCATGTCCATGTAAAAGCAGTTGAGCAGGGTCTGCATCAGTTTAATAGAAAACCATGTGGGCGGATACAGGGTCTGTTTTTACAACATTTTGGTGCATGGCTGCATCAATACGTAGAAAAACCCTTACCCCGCCTTTTTAAAGCCTAGGGAAAAACCCATTTGGGAACAGGTCTGCATAAATTACTTTTAAAAAAACTTGCTCCCCCTTTGTCATGTCCATGTTACAACTTTGGGAGCATGGCCCTGCATCAGTTTTAATAAAAAAAACCATGCTCCCCTTTTTGTAATGTCTGTGTTACAATATTTGGGAGCATGGTCGCATCAATACTACAAAAAAAAACCATGCCCCGCCTGTTGTCATGTCCATGAAACAAAATTTTGGGAGAATGGTCTGATCAGTAAAAAGGGGAAAAACCATGCCCCCAACTGTTGCCCATGTCTGTTTTAAACCCCGGGTTGGAGCTTGGTCTCATAAAAAAAAACCTATAAAAAAAACATGCTCCGCCTTTGTCAGGTCCATTTTTAAACATTTGGGAGCGGGGGCTGCTTTGTATAAAGAAAACCATGCTCCCCCCGGTTGTCATGTCGTGTTAAAACCTTTTTGGGCGGGCTGCATAAATTTAACTTTTAGAAAACAATGCTTCGCCTTTTTTTTCTTTTTTCAGGTCCCAAACAGGGGGAAAACATGGTCTGCATCATTTACTATAAAAAAAAACATGCCCACCTTTTTGTAATGTCTGTGTTACAACAGTTGGAGAATGGTCTGCTTCAAAACTAAGAAAAACTTTGTTTCCCCCTGTTTCATGTCCATTTTCCAACAGTTGGAGCATTGTCTGAAACAGTAATAAAAAACCCATCCCCCCCGGGGTTTTTGTCATGTCTTTGTTATGAAATTTGGGAGTTTTTGGCCCGGCATAAATTTTACTATAGAAAAAAATTTGCTTCCCCTGTTGTCATGTCTGGGTCACAACAGCTGGAGCATGGTCCACATCTTTAAAATAAAAAAACCATTCCGCCTTTTTGGGCCCCAAGTTTGTTTTTAAAAACAGTTGGAGCATTTTTCTGCATCAATATAAAAAAAAAATTTGCTCCGCCTTTTGGTCAGGTCTTGAAAAACAGCTGGACATGGCCCAAACATCAGTATAATAGAAAACCGAGCCCCGCCTGTTGCCCCGTCTGTATTACAAAATTTAATTGGGGGGGGAAACTTTGGTCTGCATCAATACAACAAAAAACATGCTCCCCCGGTTTTTCATGAAAAATGGGGGGGGAAAACAGGGTGAGAGGGCCCTGCACCCAGTTTAATGGAAAACCATGCTTCGCCTTTGTCATCTCTGTGTCAAAAAAGCTGGAGCTGGTTTTTATCAGTATAAAAAAAAAACCCCAAATGCCCGCCTGTTGTCATGTAGTTTTAAAACAGCTGGACATGGTCTCATCAATACTATAAAAAGCCATGCTTCGCCTGTTTTTTCATTTTCATGTAAAAAATTTGGGGAGCGGGTCTTCATCTTACTATAGAAAAACAGGTCCGCCTGTGTCTTGTACATGGAACAGCTTTGGCCCAGGGTTTTGTATCAAAAATAGTAAAAAAACCATGCCCCGGGGGTTGTCATGTCTGTTTACAACATTTGGGAGCATGGTCGGCATCAATCCTACAGAAAACCTTTACCCCCCCTTTTTTAAAAGGGCCTATTAACAACATTTTGGAACTTTTGGTCTGCATAAATACTATAAAAAAACATGCCCCGCCTTTTTGGCATGCCCATTTTTACAACGTTGGAGCATGGTTCCCATCAGTTTTAATGGGAAAACCTTGCTCCGCCTGTTGTCATGTATGGGGTACAACAGTGGAGCAGGGTTTCTGCTTTCATTACAAATGGGATAACCATCTTCCTGTTTTTTAAAACTATGTAACAACAGTTGGAGCATGGTCGCTTCGGACAAAAAAAACTGCCCCGCCGGGTTGTCATTTTCATGAACAAAACACTGGAGCAGGGCCCTGCATAAATACTATAGAAAACCATGCCCCCCTGTTGAAAAAACCTTTTTAAAAACAGGGGTTTGGGAAAGCATGATTGCATCATTTACTATAGAACTAAGGGTCAAAAAAAATTTGAAAAAAGGGCCCCCTTAGGAAGTCCCAGGGGACGGGGTAGGGGAAAATTTTACCCGGGGTTGGTGGGGATTTCGGGTGGGGTTGGGGTTGGGGGGTGTGATATTTGGGGGGGGTGGGGGGGGGGTGGGGGGGGTTGGGGGGGTGATTGGGTGGGTAGTGGGGTGGGGGTTTTGGGGAAAGGGTTGGTTTTTAACGTGGGCCCCTGGTTCCTTTGGGGGCCGGGTGGGGTTGGGGCTGGGGTTTTGGAGGGGTTGGTAAAAAGGGGGGTTTTGCCTTTTCCCGGGGGCACCGTCGGGGGGGGCGGGGGTTTAAAGTAATTTTGGGGGGTTAATTTAGAAAAAGGGGTAAAATTTGGGAGAAAAGGGGAAACGAAAAAAGTTAAGTGGGGGGGGGATTGCCCCCCACCCCCAGTAGGGGGGAAAAAAATTTTTGTCTAAAACGCCAAATTGGTCCTTTCAGTTTTTCCCGGTGGGGGCCTTAAAAAAAATTAATCGGTTTTTAAAAATAATTTAAAGTAAAAGTAGTAGGGGTGGGAGTAAGGTAAAGGATGAAGTTAGAAGAGATGGGTTTTATTAAAAGGGCCCTTAATGCAAAAATTTAAAACGTGGGGCCCCGGTGTGACCTTAAACCTTTTGCCCCCTGGTGACCCAAAGTCAGTGGGGGTAAAAAAAAGTCAAGTTTGAAATCCGGGCTTGAAGTTTTAAATTTTTAGAAAGGTTTTGGGCGCCAAAAATTAATTTTTTTCAAGAAACCCTTTAAACAAAAATGTTTTTAAAAATTTGGGAACTTTTGGAAACCTTGCTTCCCTTTTTTAACCCCAAATTTAAAATCGGGGGGGTTTTTTTAAATTAATTTTTGGAGAAGAAAAAGGGTTAAAACCAAAAATTAAAAGGTGGGCGGGGGGTTTTTCCCCCCAAAACTTTACCTTTTTTTGAAAAATAAAAAAATGTTATCTATTGTATTCCCGATGAGAGGATGCTTCAACTGTTAGAAAAGGCGGGCATGGTTTTCCCTATCCATTTACCCGACCGGCGGGGGGGGGGGGGGGGGGGGGGGGGGGGGGGGGGGGGAAAATTGGGGGGGGGGGGGGGGGGGCCAACGGTTTTAACACCCGGTTTTACCCGGAGGGGGCATGGGGCTATCTTTCAGAGGGTGCAAACCAAGCTCCCTCTGGGTTTTCACAAAAATTTCAAAGGGGAACATGGTTTTTCAAAAGTACGAGGCAAAAACCTTTCTCCAACTGTTGGTTCACGGGAAACAAAAAGGGGAAGCAGGGGGGTCGCAAGTACTGAGGCTTACCCGTGCCAATGTTGGTTTTCGTAGTTGCTTTAAAAACAGGCGGGCATTTTTTATCTATATAGTACTGATGCAAAACCCGGCTCCAACTGGGGGTTAAAAAAGGTCATGGTGTTTTACATGTAGAAAGACAGACAGGTCCGGGCAGACCGGGGGTAGGTTTAGTACTGAAACAGGGAAAAAAGCTAAACTGTTTTTCACAAGAGTGTCAACAGATGGGCATTGTTATCACAGTACTGATGCAGCCAAAGCTCCCGCGGGTTTTTAAAAAAGGGGATGGCAACAGGGGGAGCATGGTTTTTCTTTTGTTTTGATGGAGACCGCTCCCCGGTTTTTTAAAAATAACATGACAAAGGCGGAGCATTTTTTTCGTGCCTCCGAAGGGAGGCATCTTAATTTCAACGTCCCCTCCGTTCGTTTTTTTCGTTTTTTTTTTTCTTCGTTAGTTCGTTCGGTTTGTCACAAATTAAAGTTAAATTAAGTTCTTGCATGGGAAAAATACTGCACCCCCCCAACTTTTTTAACTTGGCACCCTGATAGTACACCCTTGACTTTTCCCCCCCCCTTTCAGACTTTTGGGTACTAGGTCAAAGGCCATGGTTTACCAAAGTCCCAAAGTTTTAAATTTTTGCAAAAACCCTTTAAAGGGTTTGTTTTTGTTTTTGCATGAAGGCCCTTTTCTCACAAATTCAGCACCCACAAAATAATTAACTTTGGGAAATTTGATAGTACATATTGGGCTTCCCCAACCCCACAGACTTTTGGGGTTTACAGGGCAAAAAGTCCCAAGGGACACGGCCCCAAAATATTTTTTTTTTTGCGCAACGAAAAGTTAATGTTAATTTTTTCATGAAGGCAGTTTACTCACCAAAAATATGCCCCACAAATATTTAACTTGGCATTCCCGAAAGGGGACACATTGCTTTTTCCCCCCCTACCCGACTTTAGGGTCACCAGGTCAAAAGGGCAAGGGCCAAGGGCCCCACTTAATTTTTGATTAAGGCCCTTTTTTCCGGAAAATTAAAGCCCCCATGGCTTTTAAATTTGGCCCGTCTGATAGTAACGTTTGGGCATCCCCCCCCTACTGACTTTGGGGGCACCCTGTCAAAAGGGAAAGGGCACTCAGCCCGACGTTAACTTTTTGCGTTAAGGGGCCCCTTTTCTCCGGGAAAATACTTTCACCAACGGTACCTAACTTGGGAGCCTGATAGAACACGTTGAATTCCCCTCCCTACTTTACTTTTTGGGGGCCAAAGGGAAAAGGGCAAGGTCACCCCGGCCCACGTTAATTTTGGCGTTTAGGCCCTTTAATCCCAAAGTTCTTTAACCCACGGCCCACTAACTTGGCACCCTGTTTGTTTTCCATCAAAATTCACCAGCCCTACTGACTTTGGTGTCACCAGGTCAAAGGTCAAAGGGCACACCCCCCGACCTTTTTTATTTGCGGTTTAAAGGGCCCCGTTCTCCCCAAAAGTACTTTCACCACCCCTTTTGACCCTTTGGGGCACAAGGTTTAAAGGTCAAAAGGGCACAAGGCCCCGGGGCGTTTCCCTTTTGCGTTAAGGGCCCCTTTAAATCGAAAGTATTGGGGCCCACGGCTATCTAACTTGGGAGCCTGATATTCACGTTGGGCTTCACCAGCCCTAAATGACTTTGGGGGCCCCCCAGGTCAAAGGCCAAGGTCAACGGCCCGACGTTTAAAATTTTTTCGTTAAGGGCCCCTTTTCTCCGAAAGTACTGCACCCACGGCTATTTCCTACGATACCAGTCCTGTACTTCCTATGGGGGCATTTGTCATTTTTTGTGACAGCTCTTGTTCTATAGTACTGATGCAACCATGCTCCAACTGCTGTTACTTGGGTTTTTAAAAAACAGGCGGAGCATGGGTTTTCTCAGTATTTGGGTGAGGCCATGTCCCGTGTTTTTTAAATGAAAATGCAAAAAGGCGGGGCATGTTTTTTTTTTTGTACTGAGGGAGAACCCTGCTCCAAAATGTTGTTACATAGGTTTTTCAACAGGCCAGGTATGGTTTTCTATAGTTAAAAGATGCAGACCAGGGTCCAGCTGTTTTAAAAAACATACATGACAACGGGGGAGCCCTGGGTTTTTTTTAAAAATGAGGGGAACCTGCTCCAAATGTTTTTTAACCTGGACCCTGGCCAACGGCGGAGCATGTTTTTTTTATAGTATTGATGCAACCTTTCTTTTCCAAAAATGTTTTTAATAGGGTTTAAAAAAAGGGGGGTTTTTGGTTATCTGTAGTATTGTTTCAGACCATGCTCCCAAATGTTGTAACACGACATGACAACACGCCCGGGGGCCCCTGGTTTTCCCACTATAATGATACAAAACCCTGGGCCAAATTTCTGTTCCTTTTACATGAAACAGGCGGAGGGGAAAGTTTTTCCCATTTTTTTAAAGAGAAGACCAGGGTCAAACCGTTGTTACATGAACATTAAAAACAGGCAAGCTTTTTTTTTTATTTGTAAAAAATGCAACCATGGGTCCAGCTGTTGTAAAACATTACAGAGGTGAAACAAGGGAGGGGGGGGGGGTTTTCTAAATTTTATGGGGGGTATAAACCCAGGGGGTCCGCCTTGGGGTTGGGGGGACACCGAGATTGGGGGGGGAACAGGGGCCGGGGAAGGGGGGTGGGGGCTTTCTAAAATTTTACTTGGGGGGTGGGGGAAGACCATGGGTCACACCCGGGGTTCCTAATGGCATGGAACCCCCAGGCGGGGCATTGGGGTTTTTCCTTGGGTTTTAAATTTGGGGTGCAGGAACATTGCTTCCAAAAAATTTGGGGAATTAGGGGGCAATGGGCAACCCGGGGGGGAAGCGGAATTTTTATTTATATGGATGTTGGAACCATGCTTCCAGGTCTGTTTTGGGGGGGGCACCGGGGGGGGGGCCCAACAGGGGGGGGAGGGTTTGGTTTATCTTTAGTTTTTGTTGGGGTGGGGACTTGCCCAAATGTTTGGGGAACCCCCTACTTGACAAAGGCGGAGCATGGGGGGTTTTTTTTTTTTATTTTTAATGTGGGGCCCCTTGGAAACCAAATGGGGGGGGGTGACACAGACATGACCCAAAGGGGGGAAGGGATTTTTTTCTATAGGGAATTGGGGGTTTCAGGGGCCATTGGGGGTCCAACTTTTTTATAAACAGACATGGGCAACGGGGGGAGGCAAAGGGTTTATTATTTCTTTATGGGGAAGGGCCATTTTCTCCAACTTTGGGGAACCCCGGGACCAATTTTTGGGACAACGGCGGGCCCTTGTTTTTCCCAATTGGGGGGGGTTTTTTTATGAGGGCCATTTTCTCCCCCAATTTTTTGGGTAACAAGACCCCCTTTTAACGGGTTTGGGCAAGTTTTTTCCCCAAGTTAAAAGGGGTGGGGGAGACCATGTTTCCCAAACCCTTTGGGGGGGGCTGGAAAATGGGGGGCAACAAGGGGGAAGCATTTTTTTCTTAGGGGGAAATTTTAAAAGGGAAAACCATGGGTTCCAACTGGGGATAACCAGACCCTTTTAAACCCGGGGATGGTTTTTCTAAAATTTCGGGGCAAGACAATTGGGGTCCAAACGGGGTTTACCTGGACATGAACCCAAAAAGGGGGGGGCATGGGGTTTTTCGTTTTGGGGGGAGGGGGCCATGGGCTTCCCAACGGGTCAGCAAAAGGGGGCCTTGGGGGCCCCCAGGGTGGAAAAAAGGGGGGTTTTTTATTAACCCTGTGCAGACCAAGGGGCTCCAAGTTTTGAAAAAATGGGGCAAGCAAAGGGCCGGAAAATTTTTTCATAGTTATGGGGGGAGGTCATGGGTTCCCAACTGGGGGTTAAAACCGACAAAAACAGTGGAGCTGTTTTCCAAAGTAAAGATTTTTAGCGGGGGCCCAAAGTTTTCCCCAACAATTTTGGAACCCGGGGGGGAAACTGGGCAACAGGGCGAAGCATTTTTATTCTTTTAAGGTTTGAAAGGGAGGGCCTTTCCCAAGTTTTTAACCCAGACTTTGGGCAACAAAGCGGAGATTTGGGGGTTTTTTATTTTTTAAATAATGCAGGGGCAATGCCCCCAAAATGGGGGGGAATGGACAGGGAAACCCGGCGGGGCATGTTTTCTAATAGGGGGGAGGGGGGCCATGCTCCCAATGGGGGCTGGGGACAGGGCAGCAAAGGGGGAGCTTGGTTTCTATTTACCTGGGGGGGTGCAGGGGGGAAAAGGGGTTCCAATTTTAGTTACATGGACATGACAAAAGGGCGGAGCTGGGGGTTTCGGGGGGGATTGGGTGCAGACCTTTCTCCAACTAAGAACCAGGGGCCGGGCAAAAGGCGGAGCATGGTTTTCTATTATACTGGTGCAAACCCTGGGCCCCAAATGTTTTTAACGGGAACATGAAACAGGGGGAGCATGTTTTTCTTTTAGTTTGATGCGACCATGTTCCAGCTGTTTGGGGTTTCATTGGTTTTTTTAAAAAGAAGGGGGGTTTTTTATCTACCGTATTGAGGCGGGCCATGCTAAAATTTTTGGTTAACACAGACATGATATTTCCCCCGGGGGGAAAGGTTTTATTATTGATGGCAGGGCCAGGGGTCCAATTTCTATTACGGGGACTGACAACAGGCGGAGCATGTTTTTTTTGTACGGGTGCAGGGCCATGCCCCCAACTGTTGGGGGGGATGAACATGGGGTAACGGAGGCAGAGCAGGGGTTTTTTTAAAAAGGAAGGGGGGTGCAGACGAGCCCAACTGTTTTTTTTAGTTTGTCATTACAACAGGCGGAAACCCTGATTTTCTATTAACCGGGTGTAGGGGCCGGGTCCAACTGTTTTTTACTTTGTCTTTACAACGGGGGAGCATGATTACCTATATTCTGATGTAGACCCTGCTCCAAAATGTGTTAAAATAGTCTAAACAATAAGGGGGCGTTTAAAAAATAGTATTTTCCTATAGTTTTTATTAGACCATGCTCCCCAATGATGTTACATGTCTTTACAACAGGTGGGCATGGTTTTTTTAGTACTGATCAACCATGCTCCAAACCGGGTGGGTTTTCATAGTTTGTTACAACAGGCTGAAACATGGTTAACCAAAAGTACT
Source organism: Mercenaria mercenaria (assembly GCF_021730395.1). Classification (NCBI taxonomy): domain Eukaryota; kingdom Metazoa; phylum Mollusca; class Bivalvia; order Venerida; family Veneridae; genus Mercenaria; species Mercenaria mercenaria. Next base: position 25,085,879 of record NC_069364.1, on the reverse strand, counting down.
GATGTTTGCCATGCTCCAACTGGGTTTTTACCTTTGTCTTTTTTCAACGGCGGAGCATGATTGCCTTTTAGTAGATTTTAGCCCAAAGCTCCAACTGTTGTTTTCATATAAATTTCAAAAGGGGAGGATGATTGCCTAATAAGGGTTTTAGACCTTTCTCCAACTGTTGTTAAAATAGTCAAATTTAAAAAGGGCGCCCGGTTACCAATAAAATTTCTGATGTTTAACCCTGCTCCAAACTGTTGTTACATAGTCTTTCGCAGGCGGGGCATGTTGCCTATAGTACGGGTGTAGACCATGCTTTCCCCAAATGTTCTTAACATTTTTTTTACAACAGGGGGGCAGGTTTTCTAAAAATACTGAATTTCGACCCTGCACCAACTGTTGTTTTCATTGTCATTTTCAACAGAAGGAGCTTTGGGTTTCCCATAGTACCTTTTTAAAACCATGCTCCCAAAGTTGTTAAATAAATCTTTTCAAAAAGGCCCGGGCATTTGGGTTTTCATAAATTCTTTAGTAGACCATGCTCCAAATGTTGTTACATTGTCCCTTACAACAGGCGGGCATGGGGTACCTATGTACGATGCAGACCAAAGCTCCAAAAAATGATGTTAACCCTAGTCTTTACAACAAGGGGCATGGTTATCATTGTATGGGTGGGAGGGCCATTCTCCCAACCTGTTGTTAAAATAAATCATTACAACGGCGCAAGGGGTGGGTTACCCCAAAAGTGCTTGGAGTAGGGGCCATTTTTCCTCAACTGTTTTTACATATCCCTTTACAAAAAACCCGGAAAACTGATTGGGCCCATAGGTACTGAGTAGACCATTTTTCTCCAACCGTTTTTTCCCATTTTTATTTCAAAAGGCGGCATGGTTTACCTATAGTACTGATGTTTGACCATGTCCAATTTTTGTTTTCATAGTCTTTATAACAGGCGGAGCTGATGATCTATCATACTGATGTAGAAACCCGCTGCAACTAATTTTTACATAGTCCTTTTCAACAGGCGGGGCATGGTTAAACTAAGTATGATTCCCGACCATGCCCAACTGTTGTTACATAGTCATTTTCAACAGGCGGGGGGCATGGTGATCTATTAACTGATGCAAAACCAGCCCAAAATGATGTTACATAGTTTGTTTTTAAAAAGCGGGGCAATTGGGTTTTCTAAAGTACTGGAAAGTAGACCATGCTCCAAATGTTGTTACATAGTCTTTACAACAAGCGGAAAACTTTGGGGTTTTTCTATAGTACTTTATGTAGGGCCAGGTTTTCCCAAATGTTGGTTTCATTTTTTTCTTTTAAAAAGGGGGAGCATGCTTACCTATAAATGTTTTTAGACCATGCTCCAACTGTTGTTACATAGTCTTTACAACAAGCGGGGCATGGTTTTTTCTATAGTACTGTTTTAGAAACCCGGCTCCAAAATGTTGTTTTCATACTTTTCAACGGGGGGCAGGGGTTTTTTATAGTACTGATGCAGACCATGATCCAAAAATTGTTACATAGTCTTTACCAAAAGGGAGGGGCATGATTACCTTAGTACTGATGCAGACCATGTACATGTTTAGATTGACGTCTTTATGTCACATTTGACAACAAAAGTTAAATTTTTTTTTAAATAGAAGAACCAAAGGAATTTTTAAGACCCTATGTTCCCCGGGAAATGTTTAGGGAGTGGTTTTATTTTTTAAAATGAACGGAACTCCCTTTTTCCCAAAAAATCCTTAAAATCAAAAATAACAATAGGTATTAGAGACATTAAAATATGATTTTAGGTTTATCGAGCGACCTTCTTTTTTCCCGGTGGCAAATTTTTGGAAATTCTAAATTTAAAATGCTTTTTGTTGCCGCTTTTTTTTAAGACTTGTAATCCGAATCTTATCAGGAACAATGAATTTAAATATTCTAATATATGAAAAAATTTTATAACTAAGAAAGTTTTAGAGTCACCATCTGCTCAGGGCAATTTTTTCTGAAAGTGGGCCCCAATTTTCCCCCCAATTGTTGGGATATCCCCCCCTAAAAAAATTTAAAACATCTATTTCTGAAAAAATCATTTGGAACAGCCCGGGGCCCGGGGTACGAAAGAGGGATCTGGGCATTTTCATTTTTCTGGGTGACCAACACCTTCCCTTAACCACGCCCGGGGTCCTCACGGGAAAGAAAAAAAAATTTTTAGGGAAAGAGGGTGGAAAACCCCCATCGAGGGGGGGGGCAAATGGGGTTTTAAAGGGCAACGGCGCAACCAATCCCAAAAAAAAAATTTAATTTCGAATTTAGGTTTGAAAGCCGCCAAAAACCGCAGGCCGGAGTCCAAGCGTTTTTTTTCCCCTCAGAACCCCAATTTTTCAACACAGAATGTTTTTCTATGTTTTTATATGTAAATGAAAAAAAAAAAGTCGTGATCAAAAGATTTTTTTCCCGGGGTCCCTATAATATGGAAAAGGTTTTACAACGAGACCCTAAACGCTATGGAGATTTACTCAAAAACTTGTAAAAACGATTATTTTAACACAGTGACAAATTTTTTTTTATCATCGATTTTTTTTTTCATTTTTGTTCTCACACAGACATTTTTTTAAAAGGCCCCCCTTGCTTTCTATATGGCTTAAAAAACTTTTTCTTTATCATTTTTTACTTTATCAAAGACACGAATTTTGGGCTTTCCCCCGGGGGAAAAAACCTACCCCCAAACCATGGGAAAATTGGCCCAACAAGGGCATTTTTCGAATTTTCATTTTGGGCTCTAACTTTTTCTCCCTTTCTCAAAAAAACAAACGTTTCGACCCCATATTGAAATACCCCAAAAGGGGAACAATTATCGTCAGAAGTAACAATTCTTTACTTTCGGCCCCAAATGTAAGATTTCGCCTTTATGAATTAGCCCTACTTTTTTTTAAATTTGGGGCCCCCTTAAACTTTTTGTACTGGGACTTTAATTTTTAAGTTTTTCCTACAAATCTTTAGTGATCACGTTTTTGGGCTCCCCCTTTTCCCCCAGTGCCTAACTTTTAAGATATTTCTTTTAAGGGCGGTTGATTGCCTTTTTAATATCATGGGGAAAAATTTATCTGGGAAAAAAAAACAAAAAGTATTTCAAAACTTAAAAAAATTTGCAAAAGAGACACAATTTTATTAATCCTAATTTGATTATTGGATATTTTAAGATTATCTTTTTTCCAAAATAAAAAAGGAAATAATTTTAAAATGGGACATTTTATTTTTACGATTACCGGTTTGATGCTGAAGATTTAGGGCCCGTTTCCCAATTTTTTATCCTGATTGGGGGTGCATATTTCCCCATACTTTTCATGAATAAAGAACATTTACTTTTGTGTGCGACTTTAAATTTTTACGTATTTCAAAAATTTTTAATTTGTTAGGGGGACCCTTTTACAATTTCCGTGCCTATATGTAGTAGTCCCCGTTTTTTTTAAAAGTCAAAAAAGGGTTTTTTGAAAAAAAAAAATAAAAAGTTAAAAAATAAAAATTCGGGAAAATAATTTAAAGAAAAAATTTTTTTTGTTCAGTATATTTGACCCCCTTTTTGGGGTAAGGGGGGGGTATAGGATGATTATACCCGATTTTTGCGTATTCCTTTTGCCGGGGTTTAAACAATTTTAAAAAGAAAATTTAAAATTTTTTTTAAAAGCTTAAATTTTTTAAACACAAATGTTCAGTCAGTTTGTTGCTGTTTTGACATTTTTTAACCGCGCTTTTTACTATTGGGTTTTGGTTTTTTTTTTTTTTTATTTTTGCGTTTGAAAGCGATTTAGTTTTACTAAGCTGTTTTCCCTTAGACATAAAAAAAATGGCGTCTGTCTGTCTGTGTTTTCCTTTTTGTCCAGTACATATTCCTGGAAACCCTCTAACAGGTTTGGGATTACATGTTTTGATAAAAACTATCCGACCCCTGCACTACTATGCAGAATTGCAAGACTGGAGCTTTAATGAAAAATGCATTTAAAGATATTTGATCTAATTTTTGTTTAAATTCATTAAAAAAAAATACTGTTCCCCCTAACAAGAAAAATTTTTACACGAAAACAAAATGTTTTTCATCATTAAAAAAAAAGCAGTTAAATTTTAAAAAAGTTTTTTTGCCCTTTATTTTGGGGTTTTTGTCCTTCTGTTCAATGCGGGAAATTTCTTTTTAAAAATTTTGTTGGGATTTGTGTCAGTTTGCTTTATTTTTAACTTTAAAATATCCCAACTCCTAAATTCAATTTAATTTCTAATTTTCGCAAAAATTTTAAATTTTTAAATTTTTAATTTTTTAAATTGAGAAAGTTTAAAATAAAAAATGTACGTATTCAAATTGTACTAGATCTAGACTGCTGTACTGTACAGTAAGCTCACAACACAAGTTCAAACGGTTTAATAAGAAAATACTACATTGTTATTTCATTACTTGATGTTTTTTTCAATGCCACATAAATCTAATGAGACATATCAGGCCAACATTATTTGGTTTTAAACACACGTGTTGACAAACTTGGAGGTGGCAAGATGCATACTTTTTTAAGCGAAATGATATGTAAATTTTGGAATTTCCAACAGCTATATATGTAATTGTATATACTGTATTGGAATTCCCAACGTCTAAAAAAAGTAACTAATTGACGCATGCGCATGACGAAACCATGCGGGGCCTGTTGTAGTTATCCCTCTCCTTGTAATAGTCGCGAGAAACTGATTCAAAAGCATGTACCGTCTCCCATTTTTATATCGCGGTTAACCTGACTTTTTAGTCAACTCTGGATAGATGTATGTCAGGGTTGTGCCGTTTGCCTTTTTGTAGTTAATGCTTCATAAACTAATTTTAATTTTCATGTTTACATCATTAAATGTGGTTTTAGATCGTAAGAGCGCATGTTTCATACATAAAACATATAAATAGATGTAATCCTTAGTTATAGTTTAATTAAGGAATTAAAAAAAATAGCCAGACGACCTTAAATGGCAAAAATTCACAAAATGGGTGTGACTTTTTTTGTTAAATATTAAGTCCTTACTCTTTCTAAACCAGTCTTTTAAAGTTAAGTTGCAGTAGATGCATTTAGCTTAGCACATTGTTACAGCAAATTAATTACATGCAAAAAATTAAAGTAAATATGTCTTTTATACCTTGCGTGTGTGTGTCTGGAAGAAATTCCCAGAAAAGGACCTCGGTTAGATTTTTACCAACAATGCTACAATGCGCCGTTTATTTTCGTGAACATTTTTTTTTTTTTTTGGCTGAAGGATAAAAGTAATGCGGAAGTATTTCTATATCGTATACCTTTTGAAAAAGCTATTGTGCAATGTGCGTTTAGATGAGGCGAAGAACGTGAAACGTCAAGTAAGTTTTTGTTGTGAATTTACGAATCTAATATCATGAATTAACTAAATTCATTTCCACAGCGCATTGTGTAGTCGCTTTAAACTTCTAACAAGTAATGACACATTAAAGTATAGGGTTCATGTTATTGTCAACCACCAGTGCGTGATTTTAATACATCGAAATGGTTTATAAACAATTTCTTAAACAGTTTGAAAGATGCGGTTGACAGACGACAAATTTTGTGGTTGAGAAAATATAGGAAAGTAAGATAATGTAATTTCATTACTAATTGTCAGCAGGCTGGTTTGGGAAAAGATGAGCAACATGACTTTAAATCAACATTAAAACAATGAATTATGATAATTAAATGCGTTGGTGTTAGAGTATTGGATGTATAAGATTCAGTTTGAAAGTGGACAGCAAACAGTCTCAACTTTCTATTGTTAAGTCTCGAATTTCTGTTGTTACCATGGATATTAACAAGGTTGTTTTACTAAGTGTCGTCTGCGTTGCAGTAACTCATATTCAAGGTAAATTACTACATATACCTTTATTATGTTTTTCCTTTTTTTTTTAAATATAACTCATTATTATATTTAGAACAGTAATGATAACGTATTTAAAATGAATCATCGGTTAGTCTTGTTTTTCAGTTTCGTTACATGAGCCGTGCCATGAGAAAACCAACATAATGGGCTTGCGACCAGCATCCGCGCAGTCTGGTCAGGATCCATGCTGTTCGCTTTTAAAGCCTACTGCAATTAGAGAAACCGTTAGCGAACAGCATGGATCCTGACCAGACTGCGCGGATGCGCAGGCTGGTCTGGATCCATGCTGGTCGCAAACCCACTATGATGATTTTCTCATGGCGTGGCTCAGTCATGTATTCATTAAAATACAGTATTTAAGTTATCTAATCACATGTCAAAAAGGAATGTTGCAGATACAGGACACATCAATCAAAATTGAAATGATCACAAAGATGCATTAATACAATCCGCACCGGACATTATATTATTTCGGTGTTTAAAGACATTTGCCTGCTACATCTTTCCCATATATTTTTGTTGCGATATGAGTTTACCTTGTTTATACTTTTAATGACTTAAGAAAGATACTGCTAAAAATATATTCTAAAATATTACGCTTGTTTTCTGGCCAATTTATTGTCTCAGTTCAATACCTGCGTAAAAATGCGGTGATGCAACTGTGTCCCACTTGAAGCTTGCGCAATGCCTTTAAAATATTTTTTTTCAATAGTAAATAACATCATTATGATAATCGTTGCGTGTTAAATTATTCCAAAAATAGTACATTCCAGAAATAGAACACCTATTTAATTTGCACGGATGAATAGGGAAGAAACCTGATTCAAAACTCTCGGGTAGAAAGGCGTAACTGACTGATATTATCTCTCAGTATCATGTAAATAACACGCCGAAAATGCAATGTTTACTTGTCTTATTTTTGATTTCTATCCATAATGCAACAAAGTATTTGTCGACTTGACCAACTTGACAATTGCTTCAGAGGTCAATACGTGACAGTCAAAAGCCGAAGGAAAATTAGATAAAATCGCTTATTTATGTCGTAGATTCATATTCCCATATTTTTGATAACCTCTGTTTAAAATGCATGTCTTCAAAAGATTTATTCATGATATTTTACGGACACCTGAGAATTATAAAAAAATCATGCTTTTTGACAATAGCTTTATATATTAAAACACAAAATTTAAATATCTTTGGGCCTTTAACTTTACTTAATTCCTCAAACATATTCCAGTGAAACTTTGGTAGACGCACCGTATAAGCGCCCCGTTTCGTAAGACCGCTTAAAACAGCCCTAAAGTAACGCCTGGTAGAAGGGGTGAGATGATGGATAGATTTTCGCGAGGTTCGAAACTACAGGCTTTAATCTACAAGGACTAGACTCCAGATTTTGGCTAAAGCTGTCTTTCTTTAGAACTGAAATTTGATTATATTATGAACATTAGAACAGGACTTTTTGCTTCTGAACTATCTTAAAAATGCGAAATCAAGAACAAACTATGTCCGAGTCGGAAATCGAAGCAGGGCCGCCGCGGCAATAAAAGCTTTCCTACCCGCTTGACCAGTATCTAACATGCTTTGTAATTAAGGCAGGTTACCTCCTGTACCCAGTTACAAACGCAAAATTCTATTTTGGACGGAAAATAACTATTTTGCATGTGTTTCCATAACATATCATCTATCAGTTTCCAAGTAAGCCTTAAGATGTATAGCGATAATTTCCTGATATCTAAAAAATATAACGTTTTTTGTTGCCGTACGATCTGGAAGTCAGTGCCTTTAAAATTGGGTTGAAAAAAAAGACACAGATGACTAGAGCAGGCTTAGGGTATTTTGGAAGGTCAACTTAAAATTGTTCTAGTTTTACCTCTATCGGCTCATACAAGGGGCCGAGGGCCCCCATTCGCATATGTTCCGGTTTATCTGAGTTTGTTTATTTGTTTTATATTCTAAAATTACAACAGAGCATGTCAGGGGCGTATTATTTATAAACTCGAAATTTGGACCTATCAACTTGAATAGTTCAGAGATACTTAACTTGAAATTTCAGCCTTTGGCTTGCTAACGAACTACCATATATGAACACAGGTGTATTGGTCGCTGGTACCTGTGGTAACCCTTCTGGAGCTCTGGAGGGTGATAAAAGAAAAGTGTTTGCACTTAAAAGCATCACTTTTTAACCATTTTTAAATCTGAAAGGTTTTCGGCCATTTTGAGTTTGAGCATTTATGGCAAGGAAATACATGTATTGTCAAACCCAACTCAAATGTATAGCTATATATCCTGGCTACCTTTTAGACCAAGGTTGGGTAACTGGGGTAGCTGTTTGAACAAAGAAGGTGTCCGGATAGTGTTCGATCTTAGATTAATTAAAAAAAAAAATTACCATATCTTAAAGTTTAGTCAACCTAGTTTCATTCCATTCAACCAGTATTTCGTCCTGGCTATATTTGAAATCCGGATTTGATTAAGAGACTTGAACAGGTCATACATGGATGAAGTGAAGGATAATTTTAAGTATACAAATGCTATGTCACAACTCGATCCTTGTTCAAGTCCTACATACTGGGAATCTTACATAGATGTGTTGGTTGATAATCCGCTTTACATTTTAATAATCTAAGAGTCAATAAAATGATTTCCAAGCTTGGTCTTTAGAAGTGGCCATGACAAACTTATTCATTAACTTTTCTGACTTTTGGCAGACGGACGGACGTTCAAAGTTTGCTGATAAGGAGGCCCGATGCTAAGTCGAACCTTCTACTTAATAGTCGAAATTTCTAGTTTGAGTTAATAAGTCAAAATTTCAAACTCATTGTTCGAAATTTCGAGTTTGAGTTAATAAGTCAAAATTTCAAACTCATTATTCGAAATTTCGATTTAGCATGTCGAAAGTTAGAGATAATATTTTCGAAATTTCGAGTAATTATGTCGAAATTTCGAGTTAAAAAGTAATACGAACTTGACACTATAATTATGTAATGCTCTTCTGCATAAAATAGATTCAAGTAACATTATCACCTATATATTTTATATGCAGGTACACTGGGTTTTTGCAATACAACGGAAACACCATGTAAGTTAAATGTATTTTTTACAAATTAGCCATAAAACATTTTTTATAACACATAATTAAATATAAGTTTTCCCGAAATATAAATATCATTTCAAACATATTGTTCTACGCATTTTATTAACTTAAAATTTCACCACAATAATTAGAAGTTATGGACTAATTAATGACTTTTATTAACGGTGTCTTTTGAGAAAAAAAAGCTCAAACTTACTACTCGGCATTTTACAATATTTTACGTTTTCCCCAAAGACCATTTGAGCCGCGCCATGAGAAAACCAACATAGTGGCTTTGCGACCAGCATGGATCCAGACCAGCCTGCGCATCCGCGCAGTCTGGTCAGGATCCATGCTGTTCGCTTTCAAAGCCTATTGGAATTAGAGAAACTGTTAGCGAACAACATGGATGCTGGTCTGGATCCATGCTGGTCGCAAAGCCACTATGTTGGTTTTCTTATGGCACGGCTCATTTCGGCTTTCTTCGGGAGCAAATGCAGTTCATACGAGCAACGTATTAAAATACGGAGAAAACGTATTCATACGGAAAATGCCGACCGTCATCGCGGGGTGTGGGGGGGGGGGGGGGGGGGGGGTGTTCACAACCTGAACGTAGCCCGGAGGTCCGTCGCATTTTTGTCAATAAATGCCATGGCTGAAGTTAATTAATGTCTTTACTATCTTAAAACACATTTCTTGTGAACATTAGCGTTACACTCACTATCAAAAACTAAGTATTAAATAGTCTAGAAAAACTACTAGTTCTCAAAACTGAAATCTCCAATTCTGTGATTCTGCAAAAAGCGGCCCCCTTTAACGTGACGAATCGCAGATCTGTTACGTAAGTTCGTAATAATATTTACTGTTGTTTAGGTTGTACCCTTTGTATACATGTAATGCATTCAATTTATTTCAGGTTTTAAAAGTGTATTCTTTTAACTCCTTGAAATAAGGACTGCAATTAAACATTCAATAAGCATCGGAAGTCAGACTATGTAACAATATGCATGGCAATGTTATTTTTACTTTTTTTGAGCTATATAAATGGTAGGAACCATATGTACTTTTTTCTTTTGAGATATTTTTCTTACTGGGGTCTGTAAGGATACAAAGCCTATTGTAAATGGATGGCATAATCATCGGATATTTCATATTTAAAAAATGGACACATACATGTATATGTTCATTTACGTCAAATTTCAAAGAGGTGTTCTGTTTTCAGCCATAAATATGTGTCAGACTGGCACACATTCAGTGGGACCCGGCAGCTATATATATCTTGATTCCGCAGGAGGTGCGCCCAGTTTTACCAAGGTTGAGTGTAATTGTACACTGAGCTTCTCCGGTTCGGGAACTCTTAAAATTGCATACAGGTAAGATAAATGACCATCTATGACTTTTTGCATTACGTAACCATTATGAAGTTCCTAGCGACACGATCCCCACTATTTTATCAAAATAGTTTACATTTTTTTGCGATAGTTCAAAGTAACTATGCAACAGGGTTCTTTTTAAAATGAATTGAAAATAAAATTGTAATTTTAGGCATAGAAATTACTGAAAATGTTTCAAACAACTTGGATTATTGATGGCGGGCAATGAGCTGAAGTACATGACTCAGTCTTAGATAATTAATGAGTTATCACCCTTTTGTACTAAATTTTACGATTTTGTTACTTTGTAACTACTTGATAGAATTTTATTGAACTTGATATATGTGTTTAAATAGATGGCAGTGAGAGGCAATGCAGTGTGTTGGAAACAAAGATTTGTTTAAAATAGATACCAGCTTATCTACCCATTTTTAGAGTTTTGTATGTAATTTATATCATATACTTTAAGCTGGGAGTTGAAAAAATGCATATTTGATAGGGAGATTCATGTCTATAACCCTGACATTTTTTCTCGATTACTTTAGAAACTTTTTGAATAAAAATACACGCTGCTGTTAAGGTATATGGTCCACAAATTGGCAAGTTCTATATAACAGTGTTATTAGGATATATCAAATATTGATGCCTGGTAAGCTCACATAATTTTGGTATCATTTGAAAGTGTATTGTCTACTGAAAAAGAAAATATAAATTACATGACAAAAATATAGAGGATATTTGTTTGTTTTGAGTGAATATGGAATATATCTCACTGAGAAGTGAGAAAATTTCAAATATTTTCACGAGCGCGTGAGTGATGAAATATAAAAATATTTAACTGAAAGAATACAGTATTTCATTAGTTAGCATAAAATAAAATATTTAAATATTCTAATATAGTACGGGGGCCAATTAGGCCTACAATGCGACCCGCTGCACAGCTTTGCATAGAAATTAGATTGTTTGGCAGGACCAGCGGTGTGAAAAACTAAAATGCGTGCGTGCGCGCGCGTGTGTGTGGAGGTGTGTGTGTGTGTGTGTGTGTGTGTGTGTGTGTGTGTGTGTGGGGGGGGGGGGGGGGGGGGGGGGTACGGTAGGCGTTACTGGCCGACCTAATCAAAACATTTTGGTCTTACTAATGCACCTACGTTTGTCTCATAACTTAACAGGTCAGATCAAAACTTAACGGACGACTGTGGACTAGTAAACTACACAATAGTTGATAGAACCTGGGGCTGCAACAGTAGGAGACTCTCAACTACGCACAAAGGCAGCAACAACCTAACCTACATTAAAGCATTCGACAATGTAGCCAACTGGCAGTCCTGTCTTGGATTAATGTCTCGTAAGTATGGAACAGTTTGATAAACCTACCATATCGTATGCATGGTCAAATCCTGTAGACAAAGACCAAATAGTATGTAGGTTAAACCTATAGACAAAGACCAAATAGTATATAGGTTAAATCTATAGACAAAGATCAAACAGTATGTAGGTTTAACCTATAGAAAAAATAACACAAAAAAGTATATAGGTTAAACCTATAGACAAAGACCAAACAGTATATAGGTTAAACATATAGACAAAGACCAAACAGTGTGTAGGTTATGTAGCGAACCCCTTAGTCGAGCGGTTACGAGGTGGCTCTATAAGAGGTGCTACACGAGTTCGCCTGGGCCCGGCTGGTGGCAAACATAGATTATGGATAGATTCAGTTAACTTTATAAGATATAACGGAGGTGATATTAATTTAAGCAGAACTTTTATTAACCATGTTAACAGTGCAAACTATTATAAATAACATGACATGCAATATTCAACTCAGTAATTCATAAATGACATTAGTAATAAATGTTAATATATATATTTATATATCAGTTCACAATATTCTTGCTGTGCACCTTGGTTTAATCACTACACGTCTTTACAGTTTGTTTAAACTACTTAAACACAGATGAAAGTTCCACTATTCCAATTTATATTCATATAAATTGAAAGGCACTCATTGAAACAGATCACTTTTGGGAATACTCTTTTACACCACTTTAAATTAGGTTCATCAATCATTCAGCAACGATAGTGTCCGAATTATATTAGATAAACTCCGGTAAATACTTATGTCGCACACTGTACAAATTAGACACTAAAAATTACGCACTGTACACTAGATCTATAACAGGGTATAATGCTAAGGTTTACAAAGGTATCCGGGCTATTGGTATAGCATAACTATATACCAGTTGGTATAATTGGTATAGATGGTATAGATCTAATTGGTATAACTCTACTTGGTATAATTGGTATAATTGGTATGCAACATCTTCATCTGATTAATTCTCGTAAATAATTAGGTTTAACACTAAACAAATGGATTTACCACACTTTGGCACTTTTTCGGTTGGTATAATAATTATTAGGCACTTGTAGATCTAATATGATAGATCCAGAAACACTATACACGGTATAAACACTGGAGATGGAGATTCCTATAAGGAACTTATATATTTATAACATTGCGCCACTTAGTCGTTTATTTGTTTAATACCAATAACGGTAAGACTCTACCTCTTCTTGTGACATGGTTGGTATATGATGGTATACGACGGTATAGACTACTTGTCTATGGTATTTATACCAGTTGGTGAGCGGACCGCCAGCCTGGGTGTTTACAATACACCAATTGAATTTCGCGCCACTTGACCTTTTATATGTGAGATTTCGTCACATCTCGCACGCGCCACGAGATTTAAACACAGCAATGGCGGACAAAACACAGTAGTAAATGGAAATTTCACACTTCTTCACGAATTACGGACACACAACACGATGTCATATGAAAACTTTGATAGGTATTTAAAGTATTGAACACATATTATTGATTTCATAAGTATTTAGGCATTTTAGTAACTTTTAAAAGAACTAACGAGCATCGTATCTCAGAACAATTATTAGCGATTTCAAGCGATAAACAAGTTCAAATATACGAGTCCAATATACAGGCGCACAGCTACAAATAAATCTGTAAACATGAAAAACAGTTCAAATGGTCATCAAAACACACGATGTTAAAATGAATGTACATTTACTTTTCGTAATAACATCAGAATGAACATTTAAAACACATGGAAAACCGAGTGGGTGGGGTAAGATTAACATCGTGCCACAGATAAGAAAATATGCTAATTCCTTATGATATAAATGTAGAGCCCGATTCTGTGAATCAGAACAATGATAAAACTAAGTCTTTATCTATTCTTAACTAATAATTGGTGAATTAAAGTAGGGAACTTCAAAATTTCATGATATCAAATAAATGTCGAGACAATCAAGACACTGGGCCGTTACAGTTAAACCTGTAGACAAAGACCAGACATTATATAGGTTAAACCTATAGACAAAAACCAACAGTATATAGGTTAAACCTGTAGACAAAGACCAGACAGTATATAGGTTAAACCTATAGACAAAGACCAAACAGTATATAGGTTAAATCTGTAGACAAAGACCAAACAGTATATAGGTTAAACCTATAGCCAAAGACCAAACAGTATATAGGTTAAACCTGTAGACAAAGACCAAACAGTATATAGGTTAAACCTATAGCCAAAGACCAAACAGTATATAGGTTAAATCTGTAGACAAAGACCAAACAGTATATAGGTTAAACCTATAGCCAAAGACCAAACAGTATATAGGTTAAATCTGTAGACAAAGACCAAACAGTATATAGGTTAAACCTATAGCCAAAGACCAAACAGTATATAGGTTAAATCTGTAGACAAAGACCAAACAGTATATAGGTTAAATCTGTAGACAAAGACCAAACAGTATATAGGTTAAATCTGTAGACAAAGACCTAATAGTATATAGGTTAAATCTGTAGACAAAGACCAACAGTATATAGGTTAAACCTATAGCCAAAGACCAAACAGTATATAGGTTAAATCTGTAGACAAAGACCAAACAGTAAATAGGTTAAATCTGTAGACAAAGACCAACAGTATATAGGTTAAACCTATAGACAAAGACCAAACAGTAAATAGGTTAAACCTATAGACAAAGACCAAACAGTATATAGGTTAAATCTGTAGACAAAGACCAAATAGTATATAGGTTAAATCTGTAGACAAAGACCAACAGTATATAGGTTAAATCTGTAGACAAAGACCAAACAGTATATAGGTTAAATCTGTAGACAAAGACCAACAGTATATAGGTTAAACCTATAGACAAAGACCAAACAGTATATAGGTTAAACCTATAGACAAAGACCAAACAGTATATAGGTTAAATCTGTAGACAAAGACCTAATAGTATATAGGTTAAATCTGTAGACAAAGACCAGACATTATATAGGTTAAACCTGTAGACAAAGACCAACAGTATATAGGTTAAAACTGTAGACAAAGACCAAACGATATATAGATTAAATCTGTAGACAAAGTCCAAACAGTATATAGGTTAAACCTAAAAAGACCAAACAGTATATAGGTTAAACCTAAAAAGACCAAACAGTATATAGGTTAAACCTAAAAAGACCAAACAGTATATAGGTTAAACCTGTAGACAAAGACCAAACAGTATATAGGTTAAACCTATAGACAAAGACCAAATAGTATATAGGTTAAATCTGTAGAAAAAGACCAATAACGCATGTTATTTCGTGTTATAACGTCTGCAAAATCCCGAGGGATTCTGCAGATGTTATAACACAAAATGAACATGCGCTAACGCTATTCTAGCATAAAACGCGAAAAAGAACTAATAAATAAATACATTCTAACTCAACGTCATGAAATAGGCGGGAATATCTGAGTATTTTTCCACGTTGACGTCATTTCCATAGCGCGTGAGTGTTAACACACGTTTTCTCTCTTGTTTTAAAACACCCCCGAAAAGTGATAATAACATCAGTATAATATAAAATGTAAGTTAAACCTGTAGACAAAGACCAAATGATTTGTATGGACAAACATTTAGACAAAAACCAAATGATATGTATGGTCAAACCTTTAGACAAAACCAAATGGTATGCATGGTCAAATTTAGAGACAAAGACTAAATGGTATGTATGGTCAAACCTTTAGACAAAAACCAAATGGTATGTATGGTCTAATCTGTAGACAAAGACCAAATGGTATGTATGGTCAAACTTATAGACAAAAACCAAATGGTATGTATGGTCAAACTTATAGACAAAGACCAAATGGTATGTATGGTCAAACTTATAGACAAAGACAAAATGGTATATAAGGTCAAACATTTAGACAAAAACCAAATGATATGTATGGTCAAACCTTTAGACAAAAACCAAAAGGTATGCATGGTAAAAGTGGTATGTATGGTCAAACTTATAGACAAAGACCAAATGGTATGTATGGTCAAACTTATAGACAAAGACCAAATGGTATGTATGGTCAAACTTATAGACAAAGACCAAATGGTATATAAGGTCAAACATTTAGACAAAAATCAAATGATATGTATGGTCAAACCTTTAGACAAAAACCAAAAGGTATGCATGGTAAAAGTGGTATATATGGTCAAACTTATAGACAAAGACCAAATGGTATGTATGGTCAAACTTATAGACAAAGTCTAAATGGTATGTATGGTCAAACCTTTAGACAAAACCAAATGGTATGTATGGTCAAATCTGTAGACAAAGACCAAATGTAATGCATGCTCAAACTTATAGACAAAAACCAAATGATATGTATGGTCAAACTTTTAGACAAAATCCACATGGTATGCATGGTCAAATTTAGAGACAAAGACTACATGGTATGTATGGTCAAACCTTTAGACAAAAACCAAGTGGTATGTATGGTCAAATCTGCAGACAAAAACCTAATGGTATGTATGGTCAAACTTATAGACAAAGACAAAATGATATATATGGTCAAACGTAAGGACAAAGACCAAATGGTATGTATGGTCAAACTTATAGACAAAGATCAAATGGTATGTATGGTCAAACTTATAGACAAAGACCAAATGGTATGTATGGTCAAACTTAAAGACAAAGACCAAATGGTATGTCTGGTCAAACTTATAGACACAGACCAAATGGTATGTATGGTCAGACTTATAGACAAAGACCAAATTGTATGTATGGTCAGACTTATAGACAAAGACCAAGTGGTATGTATGGTCAGAATTAAAGACAAAGACCAAATGGTATATATGGTCAGACATTAAGACAAATACCTGATGGTATATATGGTCAAACTTATAGACAAAGATCAAATGGTATGTATGGTCAAACTTGTAGACAAAGACCAAATGGTATGTATGATCAAACTTAAAGACAAAGACCAAATGGTATGTATGGTCAGACTTATAGACAAAGACCAAATGGTACGTATGGTCAGACTTAAAGACAAAGACCAAATGGTACGTATGGTCAAACTTAAAGACACAAACCTAATGGTATGTATGGTCAAACTTAGAGACAAAGACCAAATGGTACGTATGGTCAAACTTAAAGACAAAGACCAAATGGTATGTATGGTCAAACTTTTAGACAAAGACCAAATGGTACGTATGGTCAAACTTAAAGACAAAGACCAAATGGTTTGTCTGGTCAAACTTTTAGACAAAGACCAAATGGTATGTCTGGTCAAACTTATAGACACAGACCAAATGGTATGTATGGTCAAACTTATAGACAAAGACCAAATTGTATGTATGGTCAGACTTATAGACAAAGACCAAGTGGTATGTATGGTCAAACTTATAGACAAAGACCAAATGGTATGTATGGTCAGACTTATAGACACAGACCAAATGGTATGTATGGTCAAACTTATAGACAAAGACCAAATGGTATGTATGGTCAGACTTATAGACACAGACCAAATGGTATGTATGGTCAGACTTATAGACAAAGACCAAGTGGTATGTATGGTCAAACTTATAGACAAAGACCAAATGGTATGTCTGGTCAAACTTATAGACACAGACCAAATGGTATGTATGGTCAAACTTATAGACAAAGACCAAATTGTATGTATGGTCAAACTTATAGACAAAGACCAAGTGGTATGTATGGTCAGACTTATAGACACAGACCAAATGGTATGTATTGTCAAACTTATAGACACAGACCAAGTGGTATGTATGGTCAGACTTAAAGACAAAGACCAAGTGGTATGTATGGTCAAACTTACAGACAAAGACCAAATGGTATGTATGGTCAGACTTAAAGACAAAGACCAAATGGTACGTATGGTCAAACTTAAAGACAAAGACCAAATGGTTTGTCTGGTCAAACTTATAGACAAAGACCAAATGGTATGTATGGTCAAACTTATAGACACAGACCAAATGGTATGTATGGTCAAACTTATAGACACAGACCAAATGATATGTATGGTCATACTTATAGACACAGACCAAATGATATGTATGGTCAAACTTATAGACACAGACCAAACGGTATGTATGGTCAAACTTACAGAGACAAAATGATGTGTATGGTCAAACTTAAAGACAAAGACCAAATAGTATATACGGTAAAACCTGTAGATAAATACCACTGTCGGGAAATACTATTACATCATCTACATATGTTGATGGTTTTTGTTTACTAATGAAATTCTTTGTAAGAAATTACTAAAGTAGTAAAGTTTCTGGATTTCCCATCCAGGAGTTCTTGTTCAATAATGATTTGCACGACAGGATTGTCATTGATATTTGCTTGATATATAGTGTTCATACAATCGTATCACAGTACTGACAAGACCAAACGGTATGTAAGTTCAAACAAGCTCATTTGTTAGTCTTTGTAATAGTGTAGAAGAAGATAGACATGCTCTGGGTGTTAATCCCGGAAAACAAGAATTAAAATAACGCATTTTTTTGTATCCATAAGGAAATGAATTGAACTAAGCTCATGTGTTTATGCTAAAACTATGTCCCGTTATGTTGGCAAAAGTCAAATGAAGCTGTATGATGTACACTAAATGAATGGATTAAATGCCGAAGGACCAACGTCCAATAGTTTTGATTATTGACCGGCAATCCATTTAATAAGTGCTTTAATACATGGCATCATAAATAGATTTTTAATTTTTATGTTTTTCCTTAGCCCACAAAAAATTAGTATTGAACTGTAGACCAGCCGGTAGAATAATATGTGGACCTGCTATTCATATAAGGAGTCATGTAATAAACAGAAAATTATATGATAAATATTCTAGCCTAAAATTGCTTTTCTTGTAACTTTTCGAGGGGGAATGGGGGTGTGTGTGTGGGGGGGGGGGGGGGGGGTGTAAACAGGAGAGAAAACGTGATTCTCGCGCTCACGTGCTGTTATAACACCTTTTTATATATGCACGTTCCGTGGCAAAGCGTAAACGTATTACGGCCCAAAAACGGGTAATTCAAATGAAAATGACGTCAACGTGAAAAAACAACTCAGATATTCCCCCGCATTTCATGGAAAGTTAATGACGTTGCTGGAGAATGTATTCATTTATTAGTTTTTTTGTAGGGAACATACACGTTTTTTTTGTGCATTAACGTCTGCAGAAGCCCGCGGGATTGTTTGTGACCGAGACCGAAGGTCGAGGTCACAAACATATCCCAAGGGCTTCTGCAGACGTTAATACATAAAACAAACGTGTATTGTCGCTATTCTTGTATAAAAAACATTACACGACGACTTCATGCATTGTTTTCATATGTGATGACTTTACGATTCCGGTACATTTTTATTTACCATTCGGTTGTTCTTGGAAACGGTAAACATGTTTTAAATATCCATAACCAGGGCACACAGATCAGCAACACTACCAAATGCGTGATTTGAAGGTTTATGAGCATCTTATTTTTATTTCTAGTTATTACAAACGTTATATTACCCATAATTTTGCATATAACTTAAAAATTTGATTAACTGGAACACAATTTTAAGAATAATAAATTTACATTCGAATTATTTTGAGTACGAACACATTTAGAGTACGGATGAGTACGAGGGTAGTGACTAGCTTTCAAGGTTTATTATATGAATTCTGCGTAAAATCAGCTAAAACATACCGACTGATACTGACAAAAATCGTAAATATAATACCTAAAAACGAGCAATAGCACAAGTTACACGCGATACTTATTTATTCACAGTTATTTACAATAACTGAACAGACGCTTTATAAAGGGAGTGAACTCTAAGAGAAGCTAGTGCGTACATTGATGGGGGCAGTACGTTTGGGGTTGGAAACTGATACAGCTAAACATACTATGGATTACATTGTATCTATAATGCTACAAGAAGAGGTTGTTATGTAAGAAACAAGACGCAGATGCCAAATATCAGTGTGTGCAAAAATACATACATATGTCCCTGGCAAAGCATTTCAAAAATAAAAATCGGGTATTAACAGCACGTGAATTGCCTTGTTTGCACACGATTTTTCTCCCGTTAACACATGGGCGGATCCAGTGAAAAAAGTAGTTTTTATGCAAGAATGCGCGTTTTATGCTATAATAGCGTTAGCGCATGTTTATTTCGTGTTATAACATCTTCAGAATCCCTCGGTATATGTTGGTACCCTCGCCCCACGGACTCGGGAACCAACAAATCCTTCGGGATTCTGCATAGTATTACGTTATAACTCGAAAAAAAAATGCGTTATCCCTACAAAACAACACTTAAGAATCGTCAAAGAATACGCTTTACCTTTTAACGTCTGCATAATCACAATGAATAAAAAATTAATAATCACAAAGACATTTCGTGAATCCCTTCACTGTGAGATTCGCAAATGAATAGATGCAGTATCACTGACCCTTTCAGAACAATTTTGAATGCTGAAAAATGATCAGTATTTTCCCTCCAGAACTTTACAAGTTTGTCTTGTACTAATTATACCTATACGAAACTTTACCATGTGTCTCCTAACACTTCTTAGGCCCCTACAGCAGAATTAACGCTTGTTTTCAGTGATAACTTTGTGACACATTTACACTTGCCTTCAAATAAACCCTTGCCAAACACGTAACAGTGAAATTTTACACTATCCCGCTGTAACACTTCTTCAAACAACAGTTTACAAATTGTTTGAAAACTAGCAGTAAACACTTTATACAGTTAAAAATACAATTTGTCTTCAAATATCTCATTGCATCATTTCTTACAGCAAAACATTACAAAATGTCTTCAACTATACCCTTCCAAAATTTCGTACAATAGAACTACACCCTTCGGAAACGTTTATCAGCAATACTGTTTGTATTGAAATGTCTTCTTGCACTTCTAAAAACATATTTAAAATATCCACGAACAGATTTCTAACAGCAAAAAGTTACCATTCCTTTTCAGCTTTACCAAAATTGCAACATACTTGTCAGAAAAACTTTACGCTTTGTCTTTATTCATACCCATTCAACACTTGTTGCATCAAACCTTGACCATTCGTCTTCAAGTACATCCATTTTGAAAACTTCTTACAATGTTCTTGAAACATATGATCAAGCTTTTAAACTTGTATACACATAAACTCTTGTAACACCTCGTATGTCAAATCTTTGTCTTTCATTACGTCTTTACATCATATCAGTTTGCCTTGAAATGTACTTCTTCCACATTTCGTACGGCGAAAAAGCAGAATTTGTCGCAAACGTAAAAATATATTGAAATACACCACTGAAACGCTAAACCTTTACTGTTTGTCTTCAATGCACTTGGCAAAACTTCTTACAGCAAAACATTTCATTTAAGAAATAATGTAAAGAAATATTGATACACGGAAAAAAGGTTATACGTCCGAGGAATAATTTTAGCGTAAGCGTGTTTTAACAGAAACATTAGAATTTGTCTTATGTAATGCTGTCGCAACGATTGTTTTTAAGTCTTACAGCCAACATTGCACTTTGTCTTCATGTATAATTTTGCATCACCTTTTACATCAATCCCTAAAGGTTTGTCTTCAGATATTCACTTTTAACAGTCATACTTTACTCTTGTTCTTAAACTAAACCCATGCATCCCTTCTTAAAGCAAGACGTAACAATTCCTCTCAAACTTCAGTATTGCAGCACATCTTACAGCTCAACGTCTAAAATATTCTCTTACAATACTGAAGTCAAGAAACGCATTACAATATGTCTTCCTTGGTACCTCATCTTTTTCAGTGTAATGTACCTAAAGAGTATGTCTTTTGTTTTCAGCCAGTCACACCATAAGCGTACAGTGTTATCCATTCCGGATTTACTACGCACCCGACGAAGGTAAATACCTATTATCAATCTTGCTACTCGGGACCACAATTCTTGTACGACTGGTGGTGCCTTCTTGCCGTAATGGCACACCTTGTTTCAAAATGACCAGATAATTATGGCACTAGGAGTACCGTTATGGAAAGAAGGCACAGTCAACATTAAAGTTAAATTCTTACTAATGTTATAGAAACGGACTGTTCAGGGCAGTGAACAAAACAAAGAGTCCTTGTATTGTCCGTAAGTATTGACCTGGCACTCATTAATTTTCGCCGATATTTTCGGACGTTTTCGTTAATTTACGCAATATTTATATTCTTAAAATATCTATATTACTAAAGTAACAGTTAAGCGTTGACACGGTGGCGCAGTGGTAAGGTGTCTGACTTCAGACCATGTTACCACGGGTTCGAAATCACATTAAATCATTTTTTTATGCAATGTAATGTTATCGATGCCTGTTTTATTGTTACATTATTTTATGCATCACATTTTTTTGTGAATTTTACTTGATTCTCTTGTAGTATTTATTTTCTGGAATTGGTGGTGACAATTACTTTGTATTTTTAGATCCTTCTAAAGCCATTTTCCCACTTCTTCTACAACGGTTAAATATGATAAAATTCAGTAAATGGACCATCAAACCATACGTTTGATCCGATAAGTGGTTAGTTTGCATATAAAACTTATAAAAAATGATCCGGTCAGGCATAGGACTCGAACCCACAACCCTGAGGTTGGCAGCTTAACGCCTTTTCCGCACAGCTACCTGCACATACATGACATTACGGTATCAAGGAATTATATATAAGTTATAGCTACATCGCTATTCATGTTCGGAAACCGATAATTAATTTACGGAAATAAACGGAATATTCATGAGTGCCAGGTCAATACTTACGGACAATAGGAGGTCACAGTCCTGAGGAATGTGGAATTTGAATCTGATATACGCAATCCCATACAGAAATTATTTGTAATCCAGAAAGCTAGACATTTTGACATAGTAGTCATAATCTTGAATGGCACGCCTATAATCTTGAACGACACGCCCATAATCTTGAATGCCACGCCCATAATCTTGAATGACACGCCAATAATCTTGAACGACACACCCATACACGCCTACTCAGTATTAAAGATATCCAATGCCCAATCTTTCACTTAAATATTTTATCTAAAAATGTACTGAAAATTGTCATTAAATGTGTTAAGCATAACTAAATATATAAATTAATCGTGTATGTATAATGAAGTGGAGCTACATACGCAATTAGATGTCATGCAATAAAAAGTCGATTGTTAAAGAAACTTCCAGTTTTAGTAGTAGCACACACATATAATTACCTAGCTGTCAGGGTGTACTATATTAAATCTAGTACATAGAACTGTAATATTTTCAAATACGAAATTTGGGTCTAGTTTACCATAAAATAAATATGCTCAAACTGAGGATTTGTATTTGCAGTTGTGAATGGTCAGTTCGGTGACTGGTCAAATTCGTCTGGATGCTCTATGTCATGTGGAACAGGGACTCAAACTTGGGTTAGGAGGTGTGATGACCCAGCCCCAAGGAACAACGGGACTGAATGTCTAGCACAAAATGGAACAAGAACATTAATAGAGACCGAAGTCAGACAATGCACCTTAGCTAACTGTCCGGGTAAGTTATAAACTTAGTACACGTGTAGCTCTAGCATGTTGTTAGCTTGGTAATGAAATAAGGTAAGTGATTAAGAACTCATATTTTATATTTAGCATGCTATACTAGTTAATGCTGAATAAAAGTCACCGCTTTTGGCACTAAGCATTTGCTCATTCAGTTTACATGCTTAGAACTATGCACGTTTCAAGTGCTATATTTCTCGAGACTGGATAAGAGTGTAAGAGTAATTTTGCTTAACTGCGTTCTAAAAACACTCTTAAGAGTAATTTTGGTTAATTGCGCTCTAAATCACTCTTAAAAGTATTTCAGTTAACTGCGTTCTAAAACACTATAAAGAGTAGTTTGGTTAACTGCGTTCTAATACTATATTCTTAAGAGTAATTTTGGTTAACTGCGTTCTAATATACTCTTATTTTGGTTAACTGCGTTCAAATGTGTTATTCCATGTAAAACGCGATCCTCAGTAGATCTACGGAAACAAGTTAGAAATGTCGGTGTAAACTAAGGCAAGAGTTCATGACTCTGGAAATATCAGTTTGATATGTTATATCTAACGTCAGTAATATATGTGAAAAATAATTTACACCACCTCAGTTCAGCCCTTCTGTATCCCATTAAACAGTAAACGGTGAGTGGGGTCAGTGGCTGACCACGTCCCCTTGTTCTACAACGTGTGGTAATGGTACTGAGATTCAGACCCGATCCTGTGATTCCCCAGCTCCACAGAATGGAGGTACGGCATGCCTCGCAACGAATGGAGAGACTGTGCTGATCGAGACTCGTACAGTACCCTGTTTCATTACCGCATGTCCAGGTAACATACATGCCTGCTATGTACTTAAATTAACATTATTTCTACTCCTGTGTATACGAATTGAAGAGCTTAACTCAAAGATAGGCAACAGGGCATTTATCTATGTATGTATATATATATAAAGAATCTAAATCAAAACTATACAGAATTAACGGTTAAATAATTATATAGAATTGCACAAAATATCATTTACGTCGAGTTTCGGTTATCTCTAACTAAAACACTCGATTCCTTGGAATACGAGATACCGATGGTCAACTGTAAAATGCGTCCTGTATCATATGCGTTATATTATTTTATATACCTACGTTAAAATACATCTATATGAGGATTTTTTTTTTCAAAATGAAGGTTTTTCAACTTTTATATCCACTAACTATTATAAATCTTTCAGTTTTATTGAAGATTGAAACTAAAGTTGCAATGATAGAAATTTGTGTCTGTATCGAACATGTAACATCAAATACATTTTTGTATGGTTTTATCTAATTCTGTTTGGAAAATTCAGTCAGTAAGTTGTTGCAATATCAATTTATAACAGAATAATAAAAAAAAAACACAACCAAAAAGGACAGAATGGAAGCTGTAGGAAAAGTTAGCTTTGTTGATATTCTTGCGTATAAGAAACAATGCCTGTCATCTTTTTAGTAAATGGTGGGTGGGGTTCATGGTCAAATACGTCCCCTTGTTCAGCAACGTGCGGTAATGGTACTAGGACTCAAACCCGAAGTTGTGATTCTCCTTCACCACAGAATGGTGGCAATGCTTGCCTCGCAACCGATGGAACGAGTGTTTTAGAAGAAACTCAAACTATACCCTGCTTCGAAACTGCGTGTCCAGGTAACAGCGCCATATACATGTATATGTTGTTCTGTTTACTACTGTGAACCCCATACGAAGATATCGGTATCCAGATCGCATACTTGTGTCACTTTCTTGTGCACTTTAAGGTAGTAAGTCTAAATTGGGGTCCAGTAACGGATTTATTCGATTCTTATATATCTGTTCATTTACTCTTATTATGTTTTCTGAGAGCATAGAACATGTTACAATTTCACGGATTTGATTTTCCTGTTCTGATTATCATACGAAGAGTGATTTTAGCATAAGTATAAATTTGATATACATACTTTGTTTAATGAAAAGCACGAATTTAAAACACCTTTGGACTAACCTACGGGTATGAGGCAGAACAACCCTTTATGCCTTTAATAATTCAAAAGTGTGTAAACATTCCTTAAAATTACAATTTTATAGCAAAAAACTCGTCAAAATTGAAAGTAATTTCAAAATTGCTAAAATATGTTCAACATCTCTGAAAGCTTAATCCTTTTCTAAAACAAGACTTAAAATGAATATTGAGTAATTTAAGATTATGAATTGATTTGCTATATTAAGGATATAAATTGACAAAACTATAATCTTATTTGATATATCACTTAAATGCTTAATCATGTTAATATTATTTCGAATGTTTAAATGTGCGAGACGTAGTTTTTTGGTGGCTGTGGTAGTTATAGAAAACTATTTATGAGAAACGTTAATATTACAAAATATCTATAATACTAGTATGTATAAATAGCTCTCAACTGTACTGTATATCCGCGGAAACTAAACGTGACGATAAAAGCTGAAGATTGTTGCGCACAAATTGACATCACGATAAACATCAAGATATGTGTTTTTTCTTATCAACACTCCTGAGCATTGATAGTTAAAATAACGCATGACCGTGGCTTATATTCAGTTTATTTCTTAAGTTGGCTGGCAGATGACAGGGGCGAAAAGGGGGTAGGGGTCATGACCCAAAGTGTATGTGATCATCACTTTGAACTAAGAAGTTGTACTCTTTCCTTCTATTTTAATGAAATGCGCATTTGACAGAATGCGCTTAGAAATTAGCTTTCAAGTGGAAAATAAGTAGTGGAACTTGTATCAGATGTTTCTTTGGCAATGAAATACCAGTACATTAAATCTCATTTAGGCGACACTTTCGTGATTAAGTTTTTGTTTGGGGAGGAGGAGTATTTTTAACACCGAATATAGTAGACGCAACTTGACCCCGATGGTTGAACTTTGCATTATAATACATAACGAGGCACAACCTATTATTGAAAAGGAGTGTACGTAAAACACGAGCTGCACGAGAAAAAGGAAATATAAATTTGTGTAAATATAAATTAGTGTATTGGAAAGTTTTAACTGATCAAATGTGATTTTATATTCTTTGATACTGCACATTAAACAAACTAATTCCATATAAATATACATGTACACGGCTACCTTAAACCCTTGATTTCTACAATGAAATAATCGATATGAATAATCAGCCTAAGGTCAACCATCGCGGTCAAGTTGCGACTACTATATTTTACATATTTCTGTGATTATTGGATATTTTGTTAGTGTTGCATTTGAACTATGTTTTAAAAGAGAGCTTTCTTTTGCCAAAATAAATATGCACAGAGCCACATTTTGCACAAGTGTCTATATATTAAATATATTTTATGCCGATTTTAGCGAAGCAGCTCGGGAGCGACAACGCAGAATTTGTTTATGCCTTTGTGGAGGTTACGACCTTTATGAATATGATTCAAATTTTCCATATTCTAAACGTGTTTTTTTTTCTGACAAACTTGCGTTCTCGGTCCCGAGATTCTATGGGATTTAGATTAAATAACAAACAGGCAGCATAAATGAATGTCATTAGCTAGCCAGTACATCCGCCTTGCAAGTATATGAGAGGGTTTGTTTTCATTCCATCTGTGAGCAAGTCACTTTAAAATGACTTCTCTATAATTAAAGTGGATGGCGGGTATACAGACTGGTCTGCATGGACGGCATGCACGAAGACCTGCGGCGGAGGAAGTCGGGGACGCTCTCGGACCTGCACGAATCCTACGCCACAAAATGACGGACTACCTTGTAATGGTAGCTCGAGTCAGACCGAGGACTGTAACACGAATACTTGTCCAGGTAAATGGATGAACTATACAGTTATTTTATTGCACGTGATACTCATAATTAGACGAAAGGAATACTGTGAGCTGAAGACTAGCTGGTTAGAATGTTTTTATGGATTCCACGCTTTATATTATTAGACCACGATAATCCGTAAATAGCCAATCGCAAAGCATACTTGTATCCGTCTATATTTCATATACAACAGTAGCGTTGTATATATATCGGGTGAAACTTGGGCGAAAAACGCGTGAATTTCGTGTCAATTTACCATCTAACAATTCAGGCTAACGCCGGAGTTAAATGACCTTGCAATATTGTCACCAGTTATCAATGGGATAAAAATATGACTGACTGCGGGTAAATTCAGTTGACAACGTCTAAATATTAATATCGTAAAATGACCCCATGTTATTGGATATCAATAAAATTTTATCTGTAGATTTCGACAATTTAGAAAACTTTGAAAATCAAATGTACTTTGGGACTTGTTAAGGATTATAAACACTAAATCATCTTTACAGTAAAATTAAAACATCATACTAGTGTTTCCCACGCACCAAGACTAGTATCTTGAATAGAAATTTAACAGGCGGTTAGTTTAACAGCTTAATGCAGTGGTCATGGGTTCGAGCACCATTGGAGTCACGACCATGACCTCATAGACCCCAGTACTGGTTTTCATAGGAAACGGGCTCGAGAATGGTTACAATAAGCTTAAAGCTTTCATCACAAACGAGCTAAAACAAATAAGTATAAACTAAACTAAACTAAACTAAACTAAATTAAATTACAGCCCGTAAATGTTTCGAACAACTTGGCCCAGTTAGAAAGTAGAACAACTACATCATTCTTACAAGAAGGGCACGACATAGTAAAAGGTGTTCGTAGTCCTACGAGCATCTGCGCAATAACTATATCCTGATAAAAAAAATAAAATGACTAACTAACTAAATAAATAAATAAATAGATAGATAAGTAAACACCGTCACTGGTTTCTGTTTAAATAAGAACGAAAAATGAATATAACCATAATTATTTTGTCACTTTACACCGATTGTTGAAAAGTGATTTCTAATAGAATCTGATAATTTGTATGTGATTATGTATATTTCCAGTAAGCACTAGTCCATACTTAAAATACCAGATTACTTCAAACAACAATATTATTTTTATCCAACATGTTTACCTCAGATTTGCTGTCGGCCTTTTTTTGTAGTTTCAAAACCTGGCTATCTTCTTGAATCAACCTATCTGTCATCGTGTTTCGCCAACATGCAAACCCCTCACAAAAACTAGTTGTTCAGCATGCAGTTCAATTTTGAGTAGTTTTGAGAAATCCATATTTAACTGTTTGGCATTTGTGATTGCAAATGACTCAAGGTGTTAATGAACGTTAAATCTTAGTAAATCCGGTATTTGAGTAAAACTGAATTTATACAAATAACCTGCATTCTTTCATATGCCCTACTGACAAATGAGCGCTAACGGTACAAAGATAATATTACTCTTATAAAAACACGTTAATCCTAATTTCTATAGAACGCGTGGGAGAGTTTTCAATAATTGCAGTTTTTATGTCACGTGGTCTGAGTCGGATAGACAACTCGTGCCGTTGTCTACGGGATATATACAACTCGCTTTGCTCGTTGTATATATCCCGTGACAACGGCACTCGTTGTCTATCCTATACTTATTCAATATTACAATATTACACATGCTATTAGATCGACCTGCGCATGTCATATGAAACAGATATATGGCTGAGAAAATGTGAGAAAATCGGGGTCAACACAAGAAAACGGATAATACGGATTTTGTTATTGTTTCAAAAGAAAGGCCGACCAATACGGAGAAGTTTTATAACGACGCCATATTGTCGGCAGTAGTTTCAGACAATTTAGAATAACAGATGTTGGATAAATGCATGACATATTTTTAAAATGTTTTTTTTTATTAAAATTGTATTGATATTTTTATTTTCTAGCCGATATTGTAAAATTGAATAATAAAATTGTCATTAGTCGAGTTGTTTTATATTGGCCTTGTTATTTGTCCTCGGGTAGTGGTATTGGTTGTCGGCCTTCGGCAATGGGCCAATACGACCTTCCTTAGACAAATTACAAGGCCATTTATGAAATCACTTGATACTATTATATTAGGCGAAAATTGCTTTACATCTCAGGCATCGTTTGTTTTGAGTTTTAGCCCGGCAAACATTGGCATATTGGACCAATATCGGCATATGTATATCTGTTCATTGTATTGGTCATATATTTGATATGTTCTGTGTTGGAAACAATATCGGACTGATATTATATCAAGGTTCTAAAATTGTTTTAAGGAAAATATTGTAAACCTTATAACTCCGATATTGGCGTGATATAGAATGCTTGCCGGAAGGAACTGTTGCTTCACTTATTATTGCGTCAATGAACACATTGTAGATCTCAATTGTAGCTTCTGTAAAGACTTTCTTATCATTAGACTGGGAAATTAAGTTCTTGGAAAGTTACTTATTGTATATACGTAAGTACTTTTGCAAATACAACTGTGTCTTTATATTACAGAACCGTATGTTAAGAATGGCCCATGTCCAAGTATGGCATCCTCCTAAAATGACGTCGTTTTGTGTTTATCATCTCTATTGTTGCTGTTGTTGTTGTCACGTTGTGTTGTTGTTGTTGTTGTGTTATTATTATTATTATTATTATTATTATTATTATTATTACACAGCCTGTTCTCTACACACTGTATCATTACACAGAATATATTATACATATATCTCTTTATCTTCACTAAACAATTATAAACTTACACGGAATTAGTTAACCAATATTCTTGACAAAATAAAACAAACTACTTTTTCTACGAATATGTTTCTTTTCCTATGTTGAAAATGGCTTTGAATGTCTTTTTTACCACAAAAACCTGTTAGGAAACATCTTTCAAACAAGAAAATATATTTGCTAACCAGCGCGAAAACGACGTGAAAACTGTAATATCATTAAACTGTATTAATTTTTATTATTTCTTTTGAGTGTCTTTACAAGAAAAACCTTAATCGAGACAAACATTCGTCAACGCTGAAATTTTGACTTTATAGTTCCACTAGAGTTGGCATAGCAGCATAATTAGTGCCTATATCTTTCTCCACAAATATGCTACACGATATATACTATACATACAAAAAATCAAAGGTAAAAATATAGTAATAAAAGGTTATGGTAACTTGAGGTTTTTAGAAATTTAAAGTCTAAGACTAAATGCTTAACACGGCAGTTATATTTTGTATATTGATATTTCCTAAAACGTTTGTTTCTTTTTTTCTCGTCAGTTTTTATTAACGTCGTGCATACACATTTCTTGCATACAGAATGTGAATAGCAATGCGAATAGCACCCAGGACTTCAGATCTACATTCGTCCATTCTGCATGTCGTTTTGTGACTTCTAGCTCTTTGGTCGGTTTTGTGTTCGTCTCGTCACTGTTTTATTGCTTTCTTGTACCGTCAGCTGTGTGTTGCAGGACTATATTTTGGCGTAACTGTGTCATAGTTAACAAATTGGTCCAATCACTTTGGTGTTATAAGCTCGCTTTGGGTTTTCTTGGCAATCAATATATGTTCAAGCTGTGGTTGTCAAAATTTTCTGTTGGTTTTTATAACAAGCCATTGTTTGGTATAAAAGCTGAATTTGTCTATAGTATGATTCTAACATTTGCTTTCAAGTTCTTTAAACTCAGGTGAGGGTTTGGTTTCTGCCTTAAAATCACGACACACATTAAATATTGTGAAAGATTGGTTTTCTCTTGAGCACTAATTTTGTGTTCAAGCTGTGGTTGTCAAAATTTTCTGTTTTTTTTTTTTAACAAGCCATTGTTTGGTATAAAAGCTGAATTTGTCTATAGTATGATTCTAACATTTGCTTTCAAGTTCTTTAAACTCTGGTGAGGGTTTGGTTTTTGCCTTAAAATCACGGCATATCATTAAATATTGTGAAAGACTGGAACTATATACTCGCTTGTAAAGTTGTTGTACTTTATCGGTATGTAGTCACTGATAAAAGCATATTATTGCTTGTAGTGGACGGTGGCTGGAGCTTGTGGTCGGATTGGGATACTTGTTCAAAATCTTGTGGTGGAGGCGGTTATCAAAGTAGAAACAGAACGTGCAATAACCCTTTTCCTCTATTCGGAGGTCTAGAATGTGTTGGAGACTCAATTGACATTCAAGCATGTGGAAATACGAATTGCCCAATAAATGGTGGCTGGGGATATTGGCAGGCATGGTCTCAATGCTCAGAGACTTGTGGATCTGGCATCCAAACAAGATACAGATATTGTGACAATCCTAATCCACAGTACGGCGGCAATAGTTGCTTCGGAAATTATAATGAAACACAAAATTGCGATGGATATAACTGCCCTGTTAATGGTCAGTGGGGAGATTGGTCTTCATGGACTACTTGTTCTGTGAGTTGTGCTTCTGGAACACATTCCAGGTATAGAGATTGTAACTCTCCAGTTCCTCAAAATGGAGGACACTATTGTAATGGTAATAATTTTGAAAATAAAACATGTACGAATGAACCATGTCCAATAAACGGCAACTGGGGACCATGGTCGCCTTTTGGTTCATGTTCAAGTTCTTGCGGAAGTGGTAGGGTGTCCAGAATAAGGCTATGTAACTCTCCAGCGCCTGGATATGGCGGACAGTTTTGTCCTGGTAGCAGTTCTGAAATTTCAACATGTCATCAAGGAGATTGCCCAGTCAACGGCAACTGGGGCCTGTGGTCTCCTTGGAGCATTTGTGTAATCACGTGTGGATCTGGTATCATATCAAGAATAAGAGCATGTAACAACCCTTCACCAAGTCCTGAAGGGGCTGAATGCCCCGGCGAATCTACTGAGGATAAAAGCTGTGACAAGGACCCATGTCCTATTGACGGAGGTGTCGGTCATTGGTCTCCTTGGAGCATGTGTACTGCTAGTTGTGACATAGGTGAAAGGTCAAGGTTAAGATTTTGCGATAGTCCTGCACCTCAATACGGAGGAAACAACTGTTCTAAACTATTGTCACAAACGGATGTATGTAATATAACAAGCTGTCCCGGTATGTATGTATTGCATGAAAATAATATTTATGTTAGATTTCAAATGCTGTGTTAAAATGTATTTGGTTGGTGTAGCAATTACACTTTCTAATGTTTTTTGTTCATTTCAGCTCTATAAAACAGTTGAAATCAGATGGTTTTAAAGTGAAACCTACTTTTAAATTGTCGTAAAGATAAAAGAAAGCTTAGATATCGCAGTGATTGTTGTAACAACACAATGAATTCCACCCTCTGTTGTTTGTTTTCATAAGTGCTAAAATCTATATAAGCCAATCAATTTTAGTATATTTTTTTTCAAATTCGTTCATAACATAAAATGTTAAATACGACAGTTTTATCTAATAAATTTAATTGTGCCTTCGTATTTTTTGTAAGAAAATGATATAATACTAGTATGTATTTTTGCTTGTTGTGCGCATATAGTTACAACAGGAAGAATTAAATATTTTACTGCAGGATATCAATATCTGTCATTCTTTATAAAACGATCACTTTTTTACCATTGCATGAACTCCGTCAAAAGAATTTAAAAAATCTAATATTCAGAACTACAAAATGAGTAAAATATATGTTTTCAGTATGACCTTTAAATGTGACAACTGAAATGTTTTACAAGTTATCAACGATTTTTTTATGTTATTGTTATAATGAAACAAATGCTAACAGTTTATTTAATTTAAGTTAATAAAGAACGCATTCTTGTAAAAATGGCTTTCCTTCATTTTGTGGCGGTAAACAGATCTATAACATGCCTTGTTAAAAACTGTGTCCGTGTTACCCCGAAAAATAGTGGAATTTCTTGGGCAAAGCCACATTAAAATAAAGCAAACATTTGCTTCAGCATATTGATTTCTTGATAGAAAAAATGGGCATTAATGAAGGCACTGGGGAATCCATAAATCCCAGAAAGAGAACAATATATTTCAGAATTTAACAAAGAAAACATGGACATTACACAAGTATTTCCCTACAAAATTTATATCATAGTTAAAAGGCTCGAACAAATATTCTAATAAGACATCAACGTGACATGCCCCGCGCTGTATATCACACTCTGAAATTTTAACCAATAACAACGTCCATAAACATAAATCGTCTTATATCTTCTTAGTACATAAAGCGATACGATACTCTTACACAAAATATACTTTTCATTTTTGCTATAGATAGCTTTTCTGCGTATTTTGTAGACTATACGAACACTACATGCCCATAGATCTCACAGTCTTTTTCTCGTTTCTCGTTTTATTTACCTCTATTCAGAAACGGAAATTCTTTCTCCAATAGTTTTAAAAAGTGGCTTAAATTTGGAGGCGTGCCTCCCTTTAATACATTTATCTTGTAATTGTATATTAAAGAATGTTTATCTAAACATTGACTTTTTAAACAGTCAATACTTTTGCGTTTCAGGCACGGGTACTTCACAATCAAGCGGAATTTCAACGCCAACATCAACGTCAACAACGTCAACACCGTCTTCCACACCGACAGCTTCAGCGACAGAGCCGCCGGAAACCGGTGCAATCAGAGATAAAGATGAAAAATGTAATTACCTGTACTCTTTACCATTTACTGATAAATGTACAAGTGATGATGATGATGATGATGATGATAAAATAGTTATACTGATGATAAAAAATTGATGACGATGATATAATGAATGGTATGTTTGATGAAAAATATCAAAAGCGTTTCATTTCTCGATTTTTAACAAGTCGTATGCATCACTTTTTTCACCTTTATCAGCATATGTTACTACCATGTTGAAATGTAACATCAAGTTTACTTTGGTATCTGTATCAGCCGTGGTTTAACTTAAACTGTAGCAGCTCCTTTACATTCGTCAACATTGTTTCTTTCAGCAAATATCTGGGCCATCGTCGGCGGTGTAATTGGTGGTTTGTTGTTCCTGCTTCTTCTGCTACTTCTCATTATTTGTCTGTGCAGGTAACTTTTCGTTTGTATTTCATATTTTGTTAAGATTTAAGACGTCTTTTAAGCAAAAACCAACTTATTTTAATCAATACCTGAAGATTTCTGCGATACACAAATCTATATAATAGATGTAAAGATCTGCTTTGTAACCTTTTCGAGAGAAAGGTACAGAAAAAAGAATTGATTTTCAATTCGAATTCATGAATGTACGAATCGTGGAATTTAATATTGTGTTGTTTTTTGCAGGAGAAGAAGGAGAAAGGAGGTAGACGAAAAACGTAGACCGTCAACTGGTCCGAGATCCATTAGGTACTTGTCGCACGGTGATGACGTTACAGTTACCGAAAATGAACTGTACCATTACGACGGCGAGACTCCAAGTCACGCGACAAATGCTTTGTTTGTGGGAGGCATCCCTGAGACACCGAATAGCCCGAATTATATCCCCCATTTCTCCACAGGCACCGGTGACTCATACGCTGTTATCGTGGATTCCAACCGAAAAAAACCGAAATCCAAAGAAAGGCCAAAATTAGACACATTCAATTCACAAGAGGACAAAGGTAATACTGAGGCTAATGGCGATGTCCGCGCTTCAGCTGATACAGTCAAACTTGCCGACAATTATAATGAAGATAACCTTGGCAGAGGAGTTGAAAACCCTGGCTACGATGATAATTATATAGCTCCGTATGATTCCGCGGAGGGTGAAACGAAACCAAAAACTAGCACTTCTTCACCGTCTCCGTACGATTACATTGACAATGCGAAACTCCAAAGAGATGACGAAGACTATGAAAACGAAAAGTTGGCCGGAGATTATGCCACACTTCCTGACGATACTGAGCAGAATGTTGCTGATGACACAGAAGAAAGTGATAGATACAAGCGGTTTATAAGCAGTGAACCAGAAGAATCGCCTGATGATGACGGATATATGAAATCCCCTAAACGTGACAAAACTTTTGAGTTTCCAGATACAAATTAGATTACGCATATGTTCAGTAACGCTTTGCATTTATAACATAAAGTGTAGACAAAAAGTCATCAATTTCATCCATCCGTCGTACACCTTTTTCATTTTCTCGCTTAATTGTGCGCATAAAATTTGATATGTATATACACTGATTGCTCTTCCATGACTTTTACTTGTGATACATCATGTTAACCATGAGTTGTTCTATAGAGCAACTCTGGTTACGTTCTCTTTTCAAAATAGCAAGCCACTCTATTTTACAGAGTGTTGAGTTCTTTTTCTCTTTGCAAAAAACACCAAAGAAAAAATATGTGGTCTTTCAACTTAAATCATTTTTGCCCACGATAAGGGTGTAGTTAACGACAACTTCGGCGTCGAGTTCTAGCAACTTTAATGGATAAAAATGATATTATCAAAACAATCCGTTTTGTAACTTGATTGCAAGTTGATTTGTTGAAAGAGAAAATTGATAAGATTATGTTTTTAATCCTTTGTGCTACTGATCGTGCAATGCTTAAGTCAAGTTATGTAGAAACACTAGTACGAAAAACCATCTCTGATATCATGTAAAAAATACTTAATGATTGGCTTAACGGTCAATAGAAAGAAAACACTATTGGCTCTTGGTTCTTTGGGACCTCGGGCAATAGCTTTGACTATTGACCTTCAAGTCATTTAGTAAGTAAATTGATTTCATTCATCACTGAATCACATAACGCTGAAAAATATACCTTGGTCTAGGAGCTACTCAACATAGCACCAACTGTATAACCGTTAAACGTTTTCAAATATATACCGAATCGTAGATTTCACTTATTATGATAACGCTGCGCCTAAGTCAAAATTTGCTTCATATTAATGACATGTATAAAATTTTATATTACCAAAGTTATAGTCCGAGAGCTCGAGGACTTTTATTGCAACAATTGAGGCCAAAAGAAGTTTATACATTTTTGGAAACAATATTTCATTTCCTCCATGAAAACCCATTTCTTAAGTGTCAAAGCCGTGCCTATCTATATTTTGTTCACTTATGTTTGTGATAGGGGAGGTAAAGCTCACTTGTAAAAATATTAGGGGGTAGGGTAAAGTTTACGTCTACAAGTTTTTTCACTGATTAATTACAGTAATTATCTGATTGTCAGTAAATGTATATATGTCCAACAATGACAGCAATAAGAAATTCATCAAAAAGGACTGAAGGGCAAACTGGATATTCAAGGTCAAAGGTCAGATTTATGTTAAAATCACAAAATTGGGCACATTTGAAATTTATTTTTATTCTTAAAAAATAGTTTGTTATCATAAGTCACTAATCTTTATTTATGTAATGCGTATATATCAGCCAAAATCAGAAGTGCAAATTTTATTGCAAAAAGTCAAGGTCAACCCTGATAATTGAAGGTCAAAGTTCATTTTCATGCAAAAATGTGAAAATTATTGCCTTAACTTTTTTTAATCAGTTTAATATGTTTTCACATTATTAGTCAATGAAGTTAATTCGTTTTAATGTTTGTATGTCAGGCAAAGTCACCAGTGCAGATGTAACCCCCAAAATGCCAAGAGTAAAGCTTATATCAAGAGTCAAAGGTCATATTTGTGTGAAAAATGACATGAATAGCTTCCTGTTTGAAATATAACAGATATGTTTAAATCATTATAAGTAACTGCTCGTGATTTATTTTAATGTATATATGTCTCACAATGCCAGTAAAAAAGATATCGTCTAAAATCAGACAATTTCAAATGTAATATTAAGGGTCAAAGGTCATTTTCAAGTAAAAGAATGAAAAAAAAAGCTCTTTAACTTTTCTCTTTGTTAACAATATCTTGTCGATATTAGTCCATAATATCAGTTCATTTTAATATGTAAATGTTAGGCGATGTTTGGTATGCACATATAATTTCAAAACATCCAAGTTCAACCATAATATGAAAGGTCAAAGGTCAAAAAGTGAGTAAAATGTTGCAATAATATCGCATATTTGTAATAATTTTTATTGTTTAAAAGTATTTGTTTTGTCATTTCAGTAACTGATCGTTGTTCATTTTACTGTATATACGTCAGACGATGTCTTGGAAGAGAAAGTATGTCAAGGTCAAACCTGGTATTAAAGGTCAGGGGTCATTTTTGTGTAAAAGATGAAAATGTAGCATACTTACTCATTTCTTTGTTTAAAAATAGCTTCTTGTTATAATTCACTTTTAGCAATTTATTTTAATGTATACATTTCAAGCAAGGACAGCTATGTAGGTTTTCCCTAATAAGTCAAAGTCAACTCTTTTATCAAAGGTTAAAGGTCAAATTTGTGTGAAAATTCGCAAAAACAGCATGTTTGTAATGATTTTTCTTTATTGTTTTAGGATATTTTTGTCAACACTAGTAACTGATCATTATTCATTTTAAAGTATATATAACAGATGATATCATTCTTCCTTGATTATGAAAAATTAGTCAAGGTCAACCTGACATTAAAGGTCAAGGGAGAGGGTCTTCAAGAAACTCGCCATTATGTAAAAAGGCTTGAACAAGTTGGGGAGCAAATGAAAAGATCCTACGGTAAGTCTACACAGGCACCGTACGGCCCATATCATAGCACGCATCCACCTCATGGGTAACTGCTTCCAAAACCAGTAAAGATAAACTGGACAAGGTTCAAAATTTAGGCCTGAGGATAAACAACTCCAATAAAAGAAATGGAAAAGACAGCCATTAGAGATCAGACGAGAGTACAAAGCCCTTATGCAGGCAGAGAAGGCAGAGAGACTACCATCACACCCACTCCACTCAAAACTCGAGAGAAGAACCAAGAACAGACTGAAACGACAGAGTCTCAACCATATCGTCAAAGAACTGCAGAAAGGAAAAGCAGCAGCACTAGATGCAGAGGCAGAGCCGCTTGTGTCCGATGAATGGGTTCCTAGACAATCTGCTCCAAAGATCAAATTGGGGGTGCCAGGAGTAGAAGAAAAGGGAAAACAACACCAGGCTCACCAACAATCTCTTACGCTAGAAATGATCAATGACCGCTATCCAGCACACTCTTGGATCCAAGCATATACAGATGGGTCAGTGGGAAAAGCAGTTCAGAATGCTGGGAGTGGTGCCTACATCAAATTTCCAGAACAAAATATAGATAGGAATGGCTTTGACACTAGATGCGGCAGTGAACTGCACCGGTTCTGCAGGTCGCTGGCATTTCCCCACAGCTTGGTCTCATATGGGATGTCTGTGGGCCAAACTTTCTGGCGTACTTCTTCCAGATAGAAACCTCTCTGCAGGATGTGGAATGGTATTTGTTCCTCTGATACGCACTGGCATTTTGGTGTTTTTGCAACACCCCGCTTCTTCATATGTTTTCTCAGGCCTCAGTGTCCAGTGCCCTTACGGAGGATAGTTGTTTGGCTTTCTCTGATTACCTTGTGCAGACCGTTATTATTGGGCAGGTAGCCTCCATCACTTATGTTCTTCTAGTCTGACGCAAATCTATTCTTTAGCAGAATCTGAGATTCTCTGTATGAAGCTTCCTTTGCAAAGTTCGCCCGCAGCTTCATTTTCGGCTATGCCCACATTTCCAGCAGCTGTCTCGTTAAGATGTCTGATGGACCTGCTGAGAGAGCCTGAAGAGCTCACTTGGAGTCTGTTAGGAAAACAATATTTTGTCCCTTTTCTCCTCGCTCATACAGTTGGGGTGTGGCCGAAATGGGGACTTGCGTCTCGGCTCTAAAGTTGGAGAATCTCTTGCCGACTGGATGACAGAGTGTGAGAGAATTTGATGTAGGCACCACTCCCAGCATTCTGAACTGCTTTTTCCACTGATCTATCGGTATATGCTTGGATCCAAGAGTATGCTGGATAGGGTCATTGATCATGTCTAGCGTAAAAAATTGTTGATGAACCTGATGTTGTTTTCCCTTTTCTTCTACTCCTGGCACCTCCAATCTGATCTTTGGAGCACATTGTCTAGGAACCCATTCGCCGGGCACAAGCGGCTCTGCCTCTATGTCCAGTGCTTCTGCTTTTCCTTTCTGCAGTCCTTTGACGATATGGTTGAGACTCTGTCGTTTCAGTCTGTTCTTTGTTCTGCTCTCGAGTTTTAAATAGAGTGGGTGTGATGGTAGTCTCTTTGCCTTCTCTGCCTGCCCAAGGGATTTGTACTCTCGTCTTGTCTCTAATGGCTCAAGGTTGGATGTCTTTTTCATTTCTTTTATTGGAGTTGTTTACATTGCTCAAAGACTTATCCTCAGGCCTGAATTTTGAACGTTTTCCAGTTTATCTTTACTGGTTATGGAAGCAGTTACCCATGAGGTGGATGCTTACTCTGCTATGGGCCGTTCGGTGCCTGTGTAGACTTGCCGTAGGATCTTTTCATTTGCTCCCCAACTTTTTCAAGCCATTTTTCATAATGGCAAGTTTCTTGAAGATGCTCTCCTTTGACCTTTAATGTCAGGTGTGACATTGACTATTTTTTTTATAATTAAGGAAGATTGTTATCACCTGTTATATATACTTTAAAATGTATAATGATCAGGTACTAGTGTTGACAAAAATACCCTAAAACAATAAAGAAAAGTCCTTGCAAAAGTGCTGTTTTTCTGAATTTTCACACAAATTTGACCTTTGACCTTTGACAAAAAGGACTGGCTTCGACTTATTAGGACAAAACCTACATTGCTGACCTTGCTTGACATGTATACATTAAAATAAATTTCTAACTATTTATAACAAAAAGCTATTTTTGAACAAAGTAATGAGTAAGTATGCTACATTTTGATCTTTTACACAAAAATGACACCTGACCTTTAATACCAGGTTTGACCTTGACTTATTTTCTCTTCCATGACATCGTCTAACATATATACAGTAAAATGAACAACGATCAGATACTGAAATGACAAAACAAATACATTTAAACAATAAAAATTATTACAAACAGCTGATATTATTGCAACATTTTACTCACTTTTTGACCTTTGACCTTTCATATTATGGTTGAACTTGAATGTTTTGAAATTATATGTGCATACCAGAGATCGCCTAACATTTATATATTAAAATGAACAGATATCATTGACTAGATCGACAGGATATTGTCAACAAAGAAAAAAGTAAAAGAGCTATTTTTTCATTCTCTTACTTGAAAATGACCTTTGACCTTTAATATTACATTTGAACTTGTCTGACTTTAGACGATATCTTCTTTATTGACATTGTGAGACATATATACATTAAAATAAACCACGAGCAATTACTTATAATGATGAAAACATATCTGTTATATTTCAAACTGGAAGCTATTCGTGCAACTTTTCACACAAATTTGACCTTTGGCCTTTGATATTAGCTTTACTCTTGGCAGTTTTGGGGTTACAGCTGCACTGGTGACTTTGCTTGACATACAAACATTAAAACGAATTAACTTCAGTGACTAATAATGTGAAGACATATTAAACAGATTAAAAAAAGTTAAGATAATAATTTTCACATTTTTGCATGAAAATGAACTTTGACCTTCAATTATCAGGGTTGACTTTGACTTTTTGCAATAAAATTTGCATTTCTGATTTTGGCTGATATATACACGTTACATAAATAAAGATTAGTGACTTATGATAACAAACTATTTTTTAAGAATAAAAATAAATTTCAAATGTGCCAATTTTTGTGATTTTAACATAAATCTGACCTTTGACCTTGAATATCCAGTTTGCCCTTCAGTCCTTTTTGATGAATTTCTTATTGCTGTCATTGTTTGACAATTATACATTTACTGACAATAAGATAGTTACTGTAATAAAACAGTGAAGCAACTTGTAGACGTAAACTTTACCCTACCTCCTAATATTTTTACAAGTGAGTTTTACCTCCCCTATCACAAACATAAGTGAACAAAATATAGATAGGCACGGCTTTGACACTTAAGAAACGGGTTTTCATGGAGGATGTGAAATACTGTTTCCAAAAAAGTATAAACTTCTTTTGGCCTCAGTTGTTGCAATAAAAGTCCGTGAGCTCTCGGACCATTAAGAGACTACTCGAAGGTGTTTTCTTGTCAGTTGTGAATTGTTGTACATTTCTAAGGGCTGTGTCGCACGCTTTGTGAATGAATGTAAGATGAATGAAACGTTTCATGCATTATTTTGCTAATTTTCCTGTTTTTACGTTATAATGTGATAAAAAAAACAAAATATTTTACGTATATTTAACTATTCATTTAAGAAGGCCATGATTGATCAATGACAAATTTTCAGACTTGTTTAATGTTTTCTTTGTTTTTGTTTTAGCTGACAGGTTCACTTTGATATTTTTAATGAATCGATTAATGTAAAGAAGGATGTGTCTTCACCACCTTGAAAGTCTGACACATATACTCAGGGGTCAAACATTTTTTTATTAGCTGACGTTGGTGTTTTGATTATGAGGTATCCATTCTGCTGAGTCTTGGCAAAAATTGTACTTTTTTCTTCTAGATACGTAATTACCTTAAAAAAGATATATGATTGCAAAAATACGCAGATTTAAATGGCAATCTTCAGATCAAATCTGTCAAAAATGAATTAAATATTTTTATAACTTTAATTTTAATTGTACTATAAACATGTATACAGGTGCCATATTTATTATGTTGCAAAACCCCATTTGTAATTGTTAGACTACTATCGCACGTTTTCTATTAAACACTTTTTACAAAATTCAATGTAAATTCGTCTTTTCACAAAATCATCTTATCCCTGGTTACTTTAAATGTTTTCGTACAGTATCATGGTTAGCTAGTAAAGCGTGATGTTTTTTTTTTCAAGTATGAATAAACTAGGTATTTTGCATCTTACATCATGCGTACATGCATAAAATGTGTATTTTCTGTTTTGTGTATCCGGAGGTTGACTACTATACTAAGACCTGAGGGGGAATCTGTTCAAAGGGCCTCCATGTCTTATGATGGTCCCAAAATATAGAATATTTTGTCTCTCATCACTGTAGATAAGTCTCACTTCGAGTATGAAATGCATCCACGTCCATTTGAAAACAATGTCCGGCAAACTAGCCGGAGTACAAAAAAAAAGAAAAAACTAGAATGTGTCTGTAGGACACAGGGTGTGCCCCCCCCCCCCCCCACTGGTACATTTGTCACAAATAAGGGGAAACCATTCAAATGTTTGCAGTCTTAATGGGGTATAGCCTCAAAAAAATTATGAAATGGATTCATTATTCTATACCGTATACTTTTTAAGCTATGAGCATCACAAACAAAAAATCCACTATTTTGGCTATTTCAAGGGCCATAACTCTGTAATAAACGCTAAAATTCTCAAGAAGAATGCCAAGTGTGCAAGGTCACATTATGATAAAGACTCGAGCAAGGTTTCATGAATTTACATTAAATACTTTTTGAGTGCGGCACATAATTAGGTGAAATTGTGCAGTTCTGACTATTTCAGGGGCAATAACTCTGGAAATAGGGGCGGGGCGGGGGGTGGGGGGGGGGGGGGGCGGACCCAGATGAAAAATAGAAGGTGCGCAAGTTCATATCATGATAAAGATTCATGCAAGGTTTCATCAATTTATATCAAATACTTTTTGAGCTAGGCGTGTCACAAGGTGAAAATGTGCATTTTTGACTATTTCAGGGGCCAGATCCCTAGGAAATAGGGGGCGGACCCAGATGAAAAATAGGAGGTGAGCAAGTTCATATTATGATTAAGACTCATGCAAGGTTTCATGAATCTGTATCAAATACTTTTTGAGGTAGGCGTGTCACAAGGTGAAAATGTGCATTTTTGACTATTTCAAGGGCCATAACTCTAAAAATAGGGGGGCGGAGCCAGACAAAAAAATAGGAGTTGCGCAAGTTCATACCATGATACAGACTCATGCAAGGTTTCATCAATTTATATCAAATACGTTTTGAGCTAGGCGTGTCACAAGGTGAAATGTGCATTTTTGACTATTTCAGGGGCCATAATTCTAGAAATAGGGGGCGGACCCAGATGAAAAATAGGAGGTGCGCAAGTTCATATCATTATTAAGACTCATGCAACGTTTCGTGAATCTATATCAAATACTTTTGCACTAGGCGTGTCACAAGGTGAAAATGTGCATTTTTGACTATTTCAGGGGCCACAACTCTAAAATTAGGGGGCATCGCCAGACGAATAATAGAAGGTGAGCAAGTTCATATCATGATAAATACTCATGCAAGGTTTCATTATTTATATCAAATACTTTTTAAGCTAGGCGTGTCACGAAATTTGGACGGACGCACGGAAAGACGGACGGACGCTCGGACAAGAGAACTATATGCCCCCACCACTCATGGGGTGGGGGGGGGGGGGCGGAGACACAAAACACAGTAAAGCTGGTGTAACCATAGGTGTCAGTGTGAATGTAAAACAAGCAAAACTGTCAGATTGATATCTATATAATTTGCAATCAGTAATTATACAGTCAAGAGCTGCCCGTAAGACAGCACGCTCGACTTTTCTCAGTGCTTTACTCTAAATTTGAGCTTTGCCATAAAAACTTTATAAAATTTTAACAAAATACAAAAAAATCTAAGCTAAAAAGGGGTAAGACACTGTAATAATTCAGATCAGAGTTATGGAGGTTGTTAATCCTGGTGTAGACTTTGATAGTAAATAACTATTTTAAGAAACAAGTTAATAGCTTTGATAGCAACAGAGATATTTGACTTTATCAAAAACTTCAACAAAAAAAATCTAAGTTAAAAAGGGGCATAGCTCCATCAAAATTTAAATCAGAGTAATGGGGGTTGTTTCGCCTGGTGTAGACTTTGATAGTAAATAACTATTTTAAGTTTCAAGTCAATAGCTAAAACACACGATAAGCGGAAAACCAAAACGCGAATAGGCGAAATAGCGAGATGTTTTTATCGCGCCAATGAGAAGGACTGTATGCTGATGTTAAAATAACTCTTTTCCCGACCTTTTTTGTTATGTGTTAAAGATGTATGTACTATTGTGTGTATTTTTGAAACAAAAGGAAATGAAATATGATTAACTTAAGACCTCATAACAATGGTGTGCGTATGCGCTACAGGAAGGCGACAAAGCGAAAAGGCAAGATTTTTTCCTTGGCGCGTTTTCGCCTTTTCGTTTTGTCCCGGGCAACAAGGCGACAAAGGAAATAGCGAGATTTTTTGCGCGCCATTTACGGCGCGTTAAACATCTCGCTATTTCGTCTTGTCGTGTTGTGGTTTTTCGCTTGTCGAGTTCTAAATCTCGCCTTTTCGCTCTGGCGCCCGCGACAAATCGAAAAGACGACAACGCGCCAAAACCAGAAATCTCGCCTTTTCGTCCTGGCGCCCGCGACAATGCGAGAGGGCGACAACGCGCCAATACCAACAATCTCGCCTTTTCGCTTTGTAGCGGGAGACAAAGAGAAAAGACTAAATTGGCCAAAATCAGCCACCATATTTCAAATTCTTTTTAAAGGCAATCACAGTTTGCT
This sequence comes from Mercenaria mercenaria, assembly GCF_021730395.1. NCBI lineage: Eukaryota > Metazoa > Mollusca > Bivalvia > Venerida > Veneridae > Mercenaria > Mercenaria mercenaria. The sequence continues at coordinate 25,041,398 of NC_069364.1, read as the reverse complement.
TTCTTGTAGCATTTCATTTCTTTGACCTGTTGTATACGGCGGCCTCTGTTAACCTTCATCTCTTTAAAGACAATGTCATGATTTAAAGTACCTAATATGGGTAAACTTGTGGTGTTATGAGTTTGAAAGGGCATGTTTGTGAGAAAGAGGACCAACATATTATTTCCTCTAGTGAGGATGGTGACCATTTGCTGAAGATTGAGATTTACTATATTTTCATGAAAGGAAGTGTACAAGTTACGGTACCTACAGTTTTCAATGATGGGTCCATATGGAGCTGTTTCTGGGGATTTTCTGGGTGGCTGACTGAAGTTCACTGAAGGATTTTCATCATCTTCCTTAGGTTTGTAATAGAAAGAGATGTACATATCTCTAATATCTTCGAGGGACAGTTTGGCCCATACAGAATTGTAGTTTGACCTGAGCTGAGCCTGTTCTGAGCTAAAAAGGGAACGAGAAATGGCTATTTAGAGAGTACCACCACATCGGCCCTCCATCCTATCATCTCTAAATATTTAAAAATTAAATGATCATGGAGGAATTCTGAATGTTCTAATTTGAACCGCGCCATGAGAAAACCAACATAGTGCGTTTGCGATCAGCATGGATTCAGACCAGCATGCGCATCCGCGAAGTTTGGTCAGGGTCCATGCTGTTCGCTAACAGTTTCTCTAATTCAAATATGTTTTAAAAGCGAACAGCATGGATCCTGACCAGACTGCGCGTATGCACAGGCTGGTCTGGATCCATGCTGGTCGCAAACGCACTATGTTGGTTTTCACATGGCGCGGCTCATTTCTTCTTTTGAGCCTTAGAGGTAAAGACAATGATGTATGCAAAGTGTTATGACTCCATGTAAGGATGACATGGTATGGAGAAAAACGAGGAGAAAAAACATGTATCATTTAGTTCTATATCCAACCTTACATTTGAATACATTTCCATGTACTATAAGAAAACAGAACATGTACATGTGTTTGTAAGTAATCACGTAGGAAAATCAACACATTTTCAGTAAGTAAAATCAGTAACAATATTTTTGTCGGTGGCATAGCCAGCAACAAGTTGAAAAGAAAAACCCAAACTTAACGAAAGACCACTTTATAAGGCTATATTTCTGTATAAGTAGACAACAGCATTAATTCTACTCATTTCCGGTCTAGTTCAAAACTGTGTATAGTTATAACAAGAAAAAAGTCCAGGCAAATGTTGTCTTCTTCCGGTTTTTTCGTCTTCTAAACTAACCGCTTTCTTTAACGCTTGTGCAATTTTGCGTTTTGTCTGCAAAGTCCTCTGGAATCCTATCTCCACGATACATGAAGTTTCTGCCGGAGAAATCTGTGTAATTTTTGCATTCTATAATTGCTGTGTCCGGTACCTATAAGTTTGAAACAAACTATGATTTAAGAGTAGCTATTGCAAAAAAAAAAAAATGAAAAAGAAAAGTTTCAAAATGTCAGAACTGCAATTGGGACCATCGTATTCGATCTCAAAGTCGGGCAATGTTGGGCCATGTTAGTTCATATGATACAGAACCAGCAGCTGTGTCGCAGTTTCCCGTTCTAATTGATTTATTTCCTCTGACCACGCTCACGGTCGTGTTCGACTCCGAACTGCAGAAATCTGGAATATTCTCTGCAATAACGAATTACATCCCCGCAAAACAAGTGGGTAAGGATTGCAATGAATCACTCAAGTGAATTTTATAGAGAAGCCAGTGTACAAACGAATGCATAGAATCTGACACCGTCCGAATCATTTGTGTGATCTTAATTTTGATTTTTCACCAATATACACAGAGAAGCCCTGGTGGCTAGGCTTTTTGATAAAGAGCGGTGGCTTGAACAATTTCAGACTGTTAGAATATAGTTGAAAAGAAGTTAGGCTATGCCGACTTAGAGCCAAGCTGATTTTAAAATCTTTGGTAAAACGTCACTCAATGAAAATTCGTAGAGAATTATTTTAAAATTGATGTAGCAGGTAACCTGTACAGTAACGTACAAAAATGAGTCAAAAACTTGATATGAATGCTACTCCTTGATCAGAGTTGCATGTGCATTGCGTGCTGGCCCGGTTCTGCAGTGATCACGTTCAACTTACCCAGTAATACAACTTTACCTTTTTAATTTTTTTATGATCCACATAAGTACTGGAATTCACCGGCCTGTTATTTTCCTCATTAAAGGAGGCATTGATAGCTAAACGTCTTTTCTTGCTGTTGTTATGTCCACTTTTGTGCAGCAGGTTACAGTGAAAGAATATGGCATCGCCTGGAGATATATTAATCGGGGTCATCGCAAGCCCGTTGTCTGTATTTTTCCTTTGCAAGGTATGTGTTGTTTGGAATACCTCGCATGATACTGTAGAAGGATCGATCCCGACGCTGCAAAAGGCGTAGATCTGATGATTACGGTTCTTTGGTTGATACATGACCCAGACTACTTTGATGCATCATCAAAGTAGTCTCCAATTATGTCTATCGAAGGGTTCAGAAGTACCATTTCTATTTAGAGTAACCTTAAAGTTGATCAGATACCACTCAAAATAGAAATACTAAAAGTCCTTTTGAACAGACTTTAAATCGAGGTGATACAGTGTAGAGTCTTTACGCATTGTACGTTGAAGAAGTGGAAAAGTTTCTGTATTTTGCACTCATTTTAATGTTAAAACAATGTTATAGCAATATACTGCATCCAGTGAGAGACTTGTATGCAAAATTTAAACAACTTTTACCTGCCGTTTTTCATAAATTTTGCATAATTCATGATATTTCCTCAAACTCAAGTAGAGTCAAAGTGATGGCCACCGTCCTATTAAACCATTAATTTTGATAAAAGAAATATCAAACTATTGGTAAACAATTATAGAACACAAAATAAAACAGTTAGATCTACTGTTAATATTTTTTCTAGGGTTCCTCAAGTAAAAGGATTTAATGAGACAGAAGTCTACCTTCAACATTGAAAAATTAAGGTCGAGTCCTGTGGGACTGCTTTAAACTTTGCTCACTTCATTCAAAAATAGCCTTGGGGCAGAAGTAAAACCTACCTACATTTCTTCCACAATATGTAATTTAAAGAGTAAAGGCAAAATAGATAACTTTTATTGCATGTAACTCAGTATTTTAAAGATGTCTAACTCTGTCCCCTTCTGTTTCAGAGATAAATTCACTTTGAACAGCAAGAAATATCACTTGTCAAATAAAAAAAAAATCATTTTTTTTTTGACAATAAATCAATAGTAAGTCTTGAAAAAAGTAAAAACTTACTAGGAAAAAAAAGGAATATAAAGAAACAAATTTGGTCACAGTGGGGCTTGAACCTATGTCCCCTGAAAAATTAAGTCAAAGTAGGTTTATTGTAGGGATTGAATTCTCTTCAAAAGGAGGTACCATACCTTAAAAATTGGAAAGTCGAAAAATATACAGTGTTTACAATCTACGTTTATATAGTAAGTTATACAAACCCATACTTTCATGTGGAGTGCTGTATTTTTGGCTGCGTGATTTGATTTTGACATTTTTCGTACTTCTGAAAATACGCTAGAAAAGTTTGGTCCATGTCTGTTTTTCATCAAAATTATTTTTAACTATGTACAGCTGATATTTCAGCGCATAAGAGTAAAAATGATTAATTGTTCCTTAATATCACGGCATATTTTGTGCAGTGGTGACGCTGTATACCTGGATTGAGATCAATGTGAACAAGATCATAGCTTTTCTTCAGCAGTTCGACACGTTCAGCTTCTGGACCATGCACTACACGTTCAGCTTCCGGACCATGCAACTGATGATCAATTCTGCCACATTTATGAGACCCTCTTAATACCTGCAAAGAACATAATGTCAGGATCCATGTTGTTTGCTAACAGATTCTTTAATTGCAATAGGCTTTGAAAGCGAATAGCATGGATTCTAACCAGACTGCGCAGATGCGCAGGCTGGTCTGAATTCATGCTGGTCGCAAACGCACTATGTTGGTTTTCTCATGGTGCGACTCATAGTTGTTTGGGTTTAGTGCTTGTTTTCAACAACATTTAAGTAGTTATTAAATCCGCAATTTGAATGCAGGTGAATGGGCAGAATCTCTCGGATTCTACATATAGATTACCCATTTGGTGAGCGCCGAGAAAACGTCATACAGGGGGAAATCAGTGCCCATGCCATGCTTGCAATAAATACCCAGGAAAAGGTTTAACAGAATATGACCGATATTTACAAAATCAATACTGTTGTCTGTAATGAAAATATGTTTATTTTTGAAGCGGACAGTTATTAAAAAATGAAATCAGATAGTATTACTTTGTTCTTGATTGTTTTGCTTCGATCTTCGTATATATTTCCTTACATAATACATGTACAATATGGCTTGCCAGTCAGTATTTTATATAATGGCATTTTTGAGAAATGGTTTAGGTCATGGACCTAACCTATGTTTGTATAATAGTGAGACATACTTGTGTTGTACATGTATTATAACGTATTATAATCATTAATGTTGTTCATAAAACCCGTTGATATCCTACAGATAAATATCTTTCTTGAAATCATACTTACAGGTAACAAATGGCTGTATGGCACATATCTATGTGCACGTGTCTTACCGTGTAACAAATGATAATACAAATGCATTTAAACTAACATGGTCAAGCGTGCGTTGTGACTGTTAAGAATATTCCGCTGTTTAAATATTTTAAGAGTATCAAAATGGAGTGGCTGTATATAGTTTTATCAAAGGCCATGCACTTTTAAGATTGTAAATATATTCATAAAGAGGTGTAAACTAAATCAGTCAAGAACAGCGTTACCATCAGGCCGCCATTTTCCTGTGTACATTCGTCAATGGCAACAAACACCGCTATCATGTCAGGTCGTAAACAAGTATCATGATACCAATACCTGCAAAGGTAAATTTCACTTTTCTGTGAGTTTTTGTGTTACAATTAAGATTAAGTTTGTATTTAAGACCTAAAATAATTACTGCACTTTAGAAATATTTGTAGAAATACAAAAATATGGTAATATCTAGTTTGCAATTTGATGAGGTTCTTATAACTCTATGTCGAATTCTTTTAAGACTTTAATGCTACTTTTGTGCGTTTGGGTGGGCGGGTATAAACCACATTTGGACTTGTTTTGAATGATTTATGATCGCTTGCTTCAAAATTAGGTGGTTTGACTTCCGTGAGTATCAACAAAATAGAATATATGCAAGGATACCAGTTGTGCGAGGTTGGCTATAAGATCGACAGGAGGTAGATTGCTGTTCAATGTCGACTCAGGTCTGCAATCGCAGATCATCATTTAAGGTTTCGATGGAGGCCTTGAGAAACAAAAATCAAACAGCACCAAATCATAGAAAGAAAGAGTTGTTGGACATGAAAATTGAACAGCATGTAAAACATGTATATTACTTTACGAAACAAGTGTCAGTATACTGATATAAACATTGAATTCCGGAAAAGAGCTGCCCAAAGGGGCTCCACTTCCGGACAGTTAAACGCCTTTAAAAACTCACCATTTTCAAAGAACTGTTACACGTGTTTGTTTTGATGCATTTGCAATAGCGTGCGAGTGGTGAAATTTCACGTAACAAGGTGGAACATAGTTTTCAGCAATTGTTTATCTTTTTTTCTTTACAAATGGCATTCATTTTCAAAGGGAGACAACTTTTTCTCAAAGATTACTTAAAATAATCGGAAAAAGTTGTTTCCCTTTGAAAATGAATGCCATTTGTACTTAAAATAATCGGGAACAGTTGTCTCCCTTTGAAAATGAATGCCATTTGTAAAGAAATAAAGATAAACAATTGCTGAAAACTGTGTTCCACCTTGTTATGCGAAATTTCACCACTCGCACGCTATTGTAAATGCATCAAAACGAACATGTGTAACTGTTCTTTGAAAATGGTGAGTTTTTAAAGGCGTTTAACTGTCCGGAAGTGGAGCCCCTTTAGGCAGCCCTTTTCCGGAATTCAATGTTTATATCAGTATACTGACACTTGTTTCGTAAAGTAATATACATGTTTTACATGCTGTTCAATTTTCATGTCAAACAACTTTTCCTTTCTATGATTTGGTGTTGTTTGATTTTTGTTTCTCAAGGCCTCCATCGAAACCTTAAATTAAGTCTAAGTCGTAGATCGACATTCGACGTCCAGCTAATACATCAACATTCACTGCCAATCTGACTAAAGTACTTGATCTTCTAAACGAAGATCTGAGAACGACCCATTCACATTCGTCTTCTGTATATTTTGGATTTCCAATATTGCTATTTTTATTTTCGCAAATCTATTTTTATTTGACAACTTGTTCGAATGTCAAAGAGTAAGAAAAATTTGCAGTCAATCTAGGGCTCGAACCCGGGACCTCTCGCTTACAGAGCAAGTTCCCTACCGACTGAGCTAACCCTCTATCTGACATCTTTCGACACAAAAATTGTAGATATTAAAAACAAAGGCTTTTTAAAGCTTGCAGAATGTTGTAAGTTACCTTTTGAATGGCTTGCGGAAGGGTCGTCAGAACGAGGCCATCAATAGCTCGTTGTCAGATCCTAAGCGTAGCGTAATAGGAGATGTACTTTAGTCAGATTGCATTCACTGCAAACCTTTGTCTGCAATCGTAGATCAACTTTAACATATTTCTAGGTCGTAAATCTACATTTGTAACTGTCTATATCGTAGCTCGAAATTGTTGAGGTTGTACACCGATATTTAATGTAGGATCAGGTTTGCAATCGTAGCTTAACATTAAAAAAAGTCTAGGTCGTAGATCGACATTCGGCAATGTTCAGATCCTTGATCAACATTCACTGCAGTCCTAGTTCTGCAATTCTAGATCAACTTTCAAAAACGCCTAGGTCGTAGACAGACATGCGTATCAGTCCACGTTATAGATCAACATTTGAAAATGTCTAGGTCGTAGTTTTACATTCGAAAAAGTCCACGTCGTTATCTAAAATTCGAAAACGTCCAAGTCGTACATCGACATTTGAAAAATTCGATTTTCATAAAGGCCCAGGTTGTTGATCAACATACAAAAAAGGTCTAGGGTCGAAGATCGACATTCGAAAATGCTCGGCTTGTATATCGGCATTCGAAAAAGCGCAGGTCGAAGATCGATGTTCAAAAAAGTCCCTGTGAAAGACAGACATTAAAAAAGTAAAGGTCGTAGATCGCCATTCAAAAAAGTCTAGATCCTAGACAAAGATTGTCATCCGATGAAAATACAGTTCCTAATTTTCGTTCGAACATCCTTAAATCCAGGAAAATGTCGTACGGTGATGTTAGTTCAATCTTATCTTTACCGTCATGAAAGTTATTTTTAGCCATAAATAAATGTATTTGCCTTTGTCTTGTTTTCAAACAAAATCATATCGATATATCTTTCCTTCGAAATGGGTCAGTATACATGTAGTAGACAAGCGAATATTTCCGGTATTGTCATGTCCGGTTATTGTTTCTTGTGTAATGTCTCGTTTCTGAATATTATAAAGTATAACATAACAACTTCAAAATGCAGGCCTACCTTGTGCTCTCAGCTCTTCCTACACTTTTATCAGATTCATCCGATGCAATTAAAACTTGGTATATAACAATCAAAATTACGTTTCGATGTCGAGGCGAGTTTTACTTTCGGTACGATTGTCTTGCGTTATTCCCCTTTTTGTTAACCATACCACAGCTACATTATTACCTAGTGTAATATTTTTACCTAGTGTAATGTTTCCATATATTAAAATGAAATGAAACGTGGTATGTATCATCATCATTAACATCAGGAGGACACTTGCATGTTGTAAGAACTTTTCTGTCCGATTATGTTTTGGCTAAGCCCCCTTTTTGTGTTTTACAATATTTACACTTCTATCAAACTTTTAAAGGTATGCGTCATACAATGTCCATATTACTCTTGTTTATTAGAAATTTAGTCCTCCTTACATTTGAATTACTTTCTTTTCATTAACCAACAATATAGTCACATCTTTTGTACTCTGTACAATCATTTCATTACAAAATAAGTACACCAAAATAGGAACAAAAAATCCAATAGCAAAGGATACTCCAAAACTGCAGCCTCTCAAAATCGCAGTGTAGCGAATGATGTTAATAATGACTGACTGAGTAAAGCAGTTGTATAAAAATAATACCTGAAAAGTTTAAACAGGAGAATGGTGTGCAGAAATCTTCAATCTCTACTGCCAGCATGCTTCAGCGTTACATGACAAAGTAAATAAATTTTAGGTGAATTCTTTACACACGTAAATGTTATGGAGATCCACCATAAGAAAGAAGCCATCTAAATGGGGTTATGGTTTTAACCGGAGTATGTGCGTTTTGATGACAACTAAACATTAAATCTATTTCATGCAAGTATATAAGCAAATCTGCGACAAGTGGTGCAAACTCATAAACTTTAGGTCGGTCGTTCTGAAAGATGTTAGTCTGTGCTTTTCTGTTATTATTATTTTATGAGAATCTATAGAAACTACTATTTTGACAATTATGAGGAATAATCAATAAACTGGCCAAAATATAATCACGACCTCTTCTTATTATTTTTGTTAGTAGTATTGAATATTTGATAATCAATAAAGTTACATTACAGTTGCTAAAATGATTGTTCGTTTTTCACTCAGTTGTTGTAACGCAGTATACACTCTTATCTCAGGAATAACTCTTTTTTTTTAAAATGCAATTACTAACATTTAGTCAGTGATAGCCTTTGAATAGGCAAGAGACTGCTTCTATCTGGAAATATCAAATCCGAAAATGAACTTGTAAATGATTTTTGTATCTATCTATTTTGTAATAATCAAACACGAACCTGTATTAGTTACGTTAGTAGAATAAAAACAATTAAAGTTACATTTTGTAAGTGACTAAGACAAGATTATGAAGACAAAATCAATCTAACTTAATTACCCGTAGTCTTGGTGCCAAAGGACACTCCCTCCATGTATAGGTTCCTTCAGAAGACATTTACCATGGAAAAGGTATAACTCCTCCACTCCTAGTAACTAATATATAAATATATGTGACATTTTAATAAAAAAATTGCATGTAAGGTTGCAATAGTATGTTTAAACCATTTTAAATTCAAATGAAGCTAAGAAACACTTTCAGATGATATAGAAATTAACCATTGCTTTAGAAATGTATGTAATATTTATTGATCAACCCCTACGTTTAGTTATTGTACAGAAAACTGCTTCAGCTATTTGAGCCGTGCCATGAGAAAACCAACATAGTGGGTTTGCGACCAGCATGGATCCAGACCAGCCTGCGCATCCGCGCAGTCTGGTCAGGATCCATGCTGTTCGCTTTTAAAGCCTACTGTAATTAGAGAAACCGTTAACGAACAGCATGGATCCTGACCAGACTGCGCGGACGCGCAGGCTGGTCTGGATCCATGCTGGTCGCAAACCCACTATGTTGGTTTTCTCATGGCGCGGTTCATTTATTCTTCGTTACAGTCACTTATGAAAATTAAACAACCTGGCCTATTGTACGAGTATCTCGCAAGGCGGACAAGACAGCCCTTAGATGTTAACCCGAGTTACCATGCATCTTGACCTAGATATCATAAAAAAATCTTACCCAGTTTCGTGCTGCCTATTTTTTGTATTCTAGATGATAAAATTTCGAACCTGGACTAAATTTCATTTATTTGACACATACTTGGTTCAATTCCATGTAGTTCAGGTAGAAAATGGGGACTCTAATGTGTAAAAAAGGAGCTTCTATATTCTTCTCAATGACCTATTTTTAAACCCATAGTGACCTGATTTCAAACTTGGCCTAGATATTAAAGCACACTTTGAAATGTGGCCTTCAGTGTGTTGTCTAGAATTTTCTATGATTTTGCCCAGTGATTTAAAGATTGACTTCGATTCCATCAAGATATACATCTAAGCATTTCGCATGAAGATGGGATAAACATGTAGTATCTGTAATGTTTAACGGGTCTTAAACCATTTAACGTAGTAACCTAGTTTCTTATTAAGACTGGATTTTACAAACACAAACATTCGGGCCTTGTTCCATTAATAACGAATAGAAGATGTGGTCCCTAGATTGTTTAAAGGGTGTAATTTGGCCTAAAGACCTAGTTTTTGACTCCAAATGACCCAGTTTTAAAGTTGCCGAAAGGTTTTCTGCAGATCAAGTAGTTAAGAGCGGTGTATTCAGCGACCTACATTTTAACACTATAAATACCATTATCGGTGACATCAAAGATACTATCAAAGCAACTATTGTGACCAAGTTTTATAAAGATTAAGAATAAATTGTGACCTCTAGAGTCAACAAGACAATTGCAGACGAAAGACGACGAATGATTGGCAATAGATGCCGAATCATCTATTTAATATGCTAATATTTCAGGTGAATGAAAATGCGGTATTTCAGAGCATTTCTTTATCTGTTTTAATTTGTTATCTTATTATAAAATAGATGACATAGATATGTTTAAATGATCAAATTGTATATCATGAATTTAGATTGCGTTTAATAGCATATACATCATAAAGCAGTTCATAATTGGGCGGATAAGAAACGGGCGAAATTTATTCAAAACTGATAAACCTTTTCTGCTGTTGTTACAAGTTTTTCGCTCCTCGCCATCATGCCAGTGACGTCATCACCAGGATTTTGCCATAATATAATAATTGTGGGGCGATCAGTATCGTCCGAGACCTGTAAAAGATATTACACTTGGAACCAGTAAGGCATACCAGGCATCTAACTCACCACCGCCCACCATCTCCACGACAAAGGACAAAGTTCACTTACGCTTTATTTGGCCTACACAATCTGGAAAATTTTCAAATTTATTATGATTAGAAAAAATATACATTGTGTGCTACCAGAATGTTTATGTACTATAATGAATTTAGTATCTTATAAACAAAATTGTGTTCAAAACGTGTCACTTAATATTGCTAAAATCGCAGAATTTTAAGAAAATGAGCCTTGTTTACCATATTTAGGTCACATGGGAATGTTTTTAATAGTGAGCACACTCAAGGACCACAAAAATACTTTGACCGTTGGTCCAGCATCTCTCACAGAATCTATGGTCATTTTTGGCTGCGGGTTTATCCCGCTACCAAAGTTAAAGTGTATTTCTGACAATCATAGCATCTTTATTTGATTCCAGATCACATCCGAAGGATGTTCATTTGCTACACAAAATAGTCCCATTCATGAACAATGCGGATGAATTATCAATGAACAAGCAGTTCTTATTCAACCTTTATCCACTAGCACTGACCATTTAGATTATATAAGATCTATCAATGATAAGGCATACCAGCCCATGGTTACATCACAAGCTGGGTCAGGCAGAGTTCATCTTAGGTATGGGGCACATTAAATTTGTATTTGTTTCTCATTCATGTATATTCATAGACTGGCATTTAAACAGAAAATAAATTTACCAACAACCCGCAACCATCAGACATTTCAAGGCTTTGATTTATTGTGGTTGACAGCTGTGCTCAGTGAAAATTTCAGAATTGTTTAAAAGTTCGGTTAAAAACTGAGGGTTTCCCATTCCAATAAAGTTAAAAGTATTTGTATTTAAGTCAGATATTTTCTTTGATGGTGAATGAATTGTAAATTATTTCGTGCAGTTTGATAAAACAATAAAAAAAACTTGTTCAAATTAATAAAACTTGTTCTTTACACCATTTAGAGACTTTCACTTTGGGCCAATCTTGGGCAAAAGTGAACCTTCTCCTTTTCAATACTACCTGAGAAAATACCGTGGGACTTTATGTCTTTGACCAGATATGTTGATATATTAAAATTTAATTTTGTAACATTCTAATAAAAACTCATTGGTATACAAATTATCTTATCAACATAAGAAATACTGCGAATTCACGGCCTTTGTCTCAGCTCCATTTTATACCATATATATTCTTTTATCACCAAACCTGTCTACTATATGATAGACTTATTGCCTAAATGGTTGCCATCTCCTGCAATGTACGGTTACTATGGAAACAGAGAAATCATGTATAGTTCAAAAGACATGTTTAATTACACAGTTGATCCTACCAAACAAACCAAACAATTTGGTACCTATAAAATTTGACTAGGAGGGATGCATATCAGATTACATTAATGACTAGTCCCTAACACAAAGTACTACTTTGGAGAGAGGATGGAAATGTGTTTTTCTCAACAGGTCAATGAATAGCTGATAAAACGTTACCGCATTGCTTTAGCCATAAACGTCGTCTACGTTCTCGTAAAAATTTAAAGACGTCCAATATTTGAACGTTACCAAGTAAATGGCCACATTATTTTCGCAACAGGTACCTACATTTTTGGTCAAAAGGCAGCCAATTAAACGATCATGCTGCGTTAACCAAACTATTTCACGTAAGTCCGAAGACAGCAATTTACATGTCGCACTGTGTTAACCGTTGACGTTTTCAATTTCAAATAAGGTTCAGACTACTGAACACAGCAATTCAACGACAGTGTTAGCGGCATAGATGCACAGTATTTCACTCTAGACAGCAATATAATATTCTGTTTCAGCCAAGGACGCTTTCAGAAGACGATAAACATCGTTTTGGCCATAAACGCTTATTGTTTCACGGAAGTCCAAAGGCAACTCGATAGAGTCAGCCAGTTATGCCTATACCTTATACCCATGTTTCAGCAATCCGCCTTCGAATATAGTTTCCTCAATCTTCTTTACTTCATCTGCACACAACAAGTTCCTAAAATGAATGTTACCTTGGTTACATCGACGAATAAATCGCTTAACATGGGTGTAATGTATATGTAAATATTACTGACTGATTCAAATTCCAATTCTTATAATTTACAATACATGTGTCATCTATTCAAGGAAAACATATTTGCTAGGTGTGAAAAATTTATAGCTCACCTGTGTAAAATTGAACCAAGAAAATGTTTCAAAAACCCGACTTAATCATTACAAAGGAAAAAGTGTTTTGTACATATACAAAGTTATTTTAACGCAGCTATATACAGCTGAAAAGCAAAATATAGTAAAATATGGTCTTACCGAATAACGACATATCCGTTGTCGTCAAAGTCTGTCTTCATTCTTTCTGATACGCAGAACTTTCCAAACTCGTATGTGTAGCCTTGAAATAAAGGTTTTAAAGTGACGCAGAACTTTCCAAACTCGTATGTGTAGCCTTGAAATAAAGGTTTTAAAGTGGCTAAAATTCATCACAGACACTTGAGGTGTGGAACACTTAACCCCACTTCCTCACCCCTAACTACTACGCATATGAATGGCCTTTTTTTGTTTCCCAGCGAAGACACTATTTATACAACAAAAGCAAAAGTTGTGTAACATCCCTCATTGGCAGTGAGAAATGATCGTTTTTTTACTACCTCAGATAAGTTTTCCCTCAGTCTGCACTGGGGTATGAAATGATGATGAAAAGGGTTATACAGGTGCGTAGTAGTTGGGACTGTGTGTGGGAGCAAGTGTTCCACACCCTATGTGTCTGTGAAAATCACACTCTGGTGCTTGTGTGTGTTTTTTAATAAATTGTCCAAAGATAAAACACAGCGACAGTTCCATATATTCACATGAAATACGATGATTGATTAGCGTCTTGTCTTAAACAGTACAGTAACTTTTGAGTTTTCTATAGCTTTCAATTGAAGACTGGAGTAGGGTTGTTTTACGAAACAACAGTTTAAGATAGATTGCATACATTAATCTTTCCTGGAAAAATCATCTGATTGATACATTTAAAGCCTCAGAACAAATTTGCAGATGCACGCTAAGATAGATACCCGCGCTTATCCTGCAATCTGTCAGATCCGGGATGCTCGCAGTGCCAAAAGACGCACCTCTATCAAAAGTCACAATTTTGCCATTTAGAAGATCGTATTTCGTATTTAGACATTTCATGTCTTTATCTTTATTTCCCAGAATTAGGCAAAACTTACTGGAAATGTCAAATAGAACATGAAAAGGGACGTTTAATAACCGGATCTGACATCCCTGCCACCAGAGTTCAGGGGCTATTGGCCAAATGAAAATTCGATGAAAAGAACAATTCAACCTCTTCGGCGGAAGTTTCTTCCACCTATTCCACAATCTTTAGATGGTATACAATTGAAGTCAGTATATTATACATATTATACGCTAAATGCGTGCGGACATGCAATAATTTGCGTATATTTGCGGGGCGCTCCAATTGATAATCACTTCCGGACATGCGCAGAAGACCGCTCCAGGTCTGCAATTAGTAACATCGTTTTGTTTCTACTTTCATTTTAACTCATTCTTTGCCGACAGGTAATTTCGACAAATTTTCGAAAAGTTTTCGGCGAAATTGGACACTAATACCATTTCTATCAAATGTCCATTCTATCACTTATCGTATTCGATCACATGTCCATTCTACCAATTGTCTTATTCTATCATCTGTCTTTCGACGTAATGTCGTCCACCGACTGTGGTATGGCGATTTTAGCTTAAAGTTTATGTTAGTGTAGGCTAAGGCTTTGGTGCATTCAAATATAGTGAAGCCTTCTGGGTATTCAATCCGTTGTAAGCCTGTCAGGCATATAACTTCAGTTTGTCTTTTTTTCTTCTGTTTTTATTTTTTTTGCATATTAATTTTGTCTATTTTGGCATTTCAGTGTGACCTATTTTGTCGTTTCACTTTAGGAGTTCCTTATTTAATTGGGTCCTTTAACGGTCTTCTTTACGGCAGCACTGTTACAGTCAAATATCTGGAGACTATTTGGCATGATGAGTGCAGGAATCAAGTCGAACAGTATCCCGACCGGGAGTATGAGGTTAGAATGTTGTCACATAATATTATCATGTAAGTTAATGAAAATAACCAACACAATTACAGGTATCTGAAATTGGTCTATAGAAAGTCCCATAGTTGACGATATCAATATAATTGCCAACTGTATCATCTTATAACTGCGACAGTTAATACAAAGTTAATTAATAAAAAAAATTAAAGTATTAAACTTACTCATATTTCTGCTTATGGTAATGTCCAGATACTAGTACACAATGACAAGATGCAATGCTGTTGCGAGTTTACAGAGCTACAACCAGTGAATATGTTAAGCGAAAAAATACTAATTGAAAATGCACTGTGAAGTGTTGACCGACTGTCCTTTGATCTTTACGTGATAAAAATATGCAAGGGCGCATGACAAAACAATAATAGTTAAGGACCCATAAAGCATTACTAGTATGTAACCGACCTGTTACTCAGTTTAGTGGTATTGAAAAAATCGTAGTCGTAATTGCATTTAAGGGCTTTCGTAGGAATGTAATTGACTGGAAAGTATATCATTTAATCCATAGAAAGTGTAAACGAGCAAGGTATTATGTCTTCCAAAATCTTTGGGGCGGGGGTAACATTTTGTTTGGTGTGGTCGTCTTTCTATCCGTCCGTACCTCTGTCTGTTGTCTGTCTTTTCGTCCTTTTGTGCGTAACAAAATCGTGTCCGCTATGCCCGTTTTACGTTCTTGAAAAGGATTTTTCAAATAAATTTGGACAATTGTTTGGTTTAATTAGGCAATGTGCAAAACGAAACTTTCATTCAGGTTGGTTTAAGGTCAAAGTCGAACGACGAGATTAAGGCGTACTTGATCTATCATTTTATTTCTATGAGAATTGTCCAATATTTTAGCACACACATTTGCAATAATATGACGACGTGCAGACTGTTTGCAATAATGAGGCAGTTTTGAAGATAAATGTTGTTAGAATAGATCAAAGGTCAAACTAGCAGTATTTCTTGTTCTTTTTTGTACCTTTTGGAGTTAATTTTCGGGGTAAGGTCATAGGTCAAAATAACAATGACCTTGACACAAAAATCGGTTTCCTATCGATAACTGAAGAACGCTTTGGTCTACTGTCGCCGATCTTCAAATGATGATTGCGCATTGGTCAGTAGATGTAGACTGCTACTGTTTATATTTTTGTCAGTAGGTCAAAGGTCAAGGTAACGGTGACCTAGAACTAAAACCAGTTTCTAAATGCTTAACCATACAGTCGTCGAACTTCGTAGGATGATTGCCTATGGTAGATGACGGGTAAGAAGAGCAAAGGTCAAGGTCACAGTGACCTACAGACTCAAACGGTTATTAAGTAAAGAACGACTTAGCCTATAGCCTTCTAACTTCAAAGAATGATTACCCGTGGTCAGTAAATGCCCCTATCATTTTAGGTCAGATGGTCAAAGATCAAGGTCACAAGGACCTTGAGACTGAAAACGGTTTTGATTGATAACTACAGAACACCTTAATCTACAGTCGTCAACTTTCATAGGATGATTGTCTGTGGTCGGTGGATAACATTTGTTTGCGAAAGGAGCCATGGTCAGCTTTTAACAAGAATTTGCAAGAATTCTCTCCCTTCATTGCTGACTGTGTGAAAGCAATTCTCTTCAAACTGGACTGCCTCCCTTACATTAGCTAAAGTCGTGTCATTCATTACCTAAGTCAATAATTTAATTCTTTGTTATGGATTTTGCATTGATCTAATATTTTGCTTTAAGTAACCGTAATACACGGAAAATAAGGTCGCATGTTACTCCATAGAGAGCAACAAAATATGTAGCCAGTTTTTGATATAAATCATGTTTTATAGATTCATATAGAAGTTTTATTCATGCAAAGATATAAAACGTTTCTGTAAAAAAAAACCCACAACATTATGTTGGCTTCTGATATTGCGAAATTCGTGTTGTCATGTAACAGAAAATGAAAACATTTAAATAAATTTCTTTTCTTTTGAAACTTTGAATCCCGCCAAACATTAAAATCTGAGAATTATTTCATAAACGAGCTTTCCCACAAACACATGCATACATAATAGTTTTCCTCGAGAAAAACGAAACTTTTGTGATGATACATGTATTCCCATTTTGACTGATTTTTCTTGTCTATATAACGGTACTTTTGTTTAACTTTCATGCCTAGATGTTTACTCTAAAACATGATAAAATAAAGTAATAAACTAAGCAATACTGTATTTGACAGGCAATGGGGAAGAAAAACCCGAGTAATTTGACAAATTTAAAAAAAAACATACATGTTACTAAAACACGAACACACATGTTTTATTAACTGGTCGTGATCCAAGGTTTTCCACAGAAATCAAAGACAGAAAGAATCTATTGTATTATGAATCAAGTTTCTGATTTTTTTTTTCTGATCAGCATTGGTGTATGTGTATCATATAGATCCTAACTCATTTTGTTAAATAATTAGCTCTGATTCATCCTGTCTCCTTATTTATAGTGTCTAAGTTACTTGATTATACATAAATCAAATATGCCATTCAGATATGTGTTTGTACATACTATACAATTTATCATTAAATCAAATTGATCGCGTAAACTAAAGTCGTTAGCTGTAAAGGTGCCTGTTTTTCATGCTTTCCACGAACAAAACCGTGACAAAAAATGTAGGTCGTACTAAAGAGATAATCCTGCTGTGCGAGCAAACTCATGAAAAGCGTGTCAATTTTTGTAAGCTTGGATTTCATTTCTAAAATAGGCATGATATTGCGTGTCTGTTAATTTCACCCTTTCTTTGAACATCAAAGAAACTATGCTGTGTCTTTTGTTTAAAGCCCTGCTCCCGTCAAACATTTTAACCTTGAATTGTCACTGAAAAAGCAAGTAAACCATGACTATGAACAGTAACGCCTGTCAAAATAGAGTCTATTTTATATAAAATTCTATATGAAATATCTGTGGTTTTGCGTGCTAAAGTGTGGCACGTGGCCGTTAACTGTTACCTATTGTAATCATGGGTTGCATATACACAAAAGAATTTGAATAGCCGGGAAGCAGGGCTTTAAATAAATGCACACATCCTCTTTCCCCTCTTACCAGCTTTTAGTGAGCGCCTAACTTGCAAATTACACTATTTCATTTTTTGTTGGATTTAACGTCGCACCGACACACGATAGGTCATATGGCGACTTTCCGGCTTTAATGGTGGAGGAAGACCCCAGGTACCCTTCCGTGCATTATTTCATCACAAGCGGGCACCTGGGTAGAACCACCGACCTTCCGTAATGGCTTCCTCACATGAAGAATTCAACGCCCCGAGTGAGGGTTCCGAGTGAGGCTCGAACCCACATCGATGAGGGGACAACAGATTTGAAGTCAGCGACCTTAACCACTCGGCCACGGAGGCCCCCACTATTTCATTAAAATTTATTTTTTGAAGTAGTTTTTGTCCTTTCGCTGAATATTTCAATATTTGAAAGATATTTAGCTTTCAGTCGGAACTTATGTAATTTATGTTGATTCGTATTGTTCTCATAAACAGTTTGGGGAAATATCAAAGCTCTGTTCTATTCTGTTCTTTTTTGACTAATTAGACAATTATGAACGTTATTATTTCAAAAGACTATATTGAATCGTACGTCAGTTGTTGGTATATGCAGTTCCGTAAATTAACACGGTTTAAGTTACATCAGAAATTTAAGAAATCCACAAGTTTTTTATTTCTTGATATACTTTGAAGTAAAATGGAAGCAAGAAGCCTTTACCCTATTACACTTAAAGTTATATTATTGTATTGTTTATAAAGTCAAGAATACCTACATATGTGATAATAAATTGTCATGCTTTGGAAAATATGATTTATTTGCCTCTAAAGTAAGAGAAATTGATAACTTAAAGTTTACTGTTTTTCACTATATGTTCAATATAAGCGACGGTGATACTTTTAAAACAAAATTGGAAGCAAGAAGATGTTTAGTTAGAATAAATATTTTTACATCAAATCGAAGAGAAGAAATTGAAGTTTACTGTCATATCTGATAAAATATTCACAAACCAAAATACATATTTGAAATTAATCATTAAAAATAAATTTCCTATATAATCTATTGCTCAAAGTAATATCAATATGGAAACCAATATTGATTATCGGATAATTTTCAAGGGGGACAACCTACTACGATAAGCCAGTCAAATATAATAAAAGCTGGGGATGGGGGAAGGGGTGGGGGGTCAAATGGGGAAAAAAGCAAGAATGAACATTAAATAGGGAAAGTAACGTTCCAAAAACGCAGTCTCTCTGGACTAAGAAGTACGGACGCGCACAAGACCAAACTACGTACGCATGCATGCACACACGCACACGAACAAAATAACAAAGCAAAGCAAACATACAAGTAGGACAGAATAAATAACTAAAGGAGCACAGAGGGGCACACCTCAGGGACAGCCAGTAGCAAAATCCCTAGTTCGCAGCCCCAATTTGTACAGTATGGGCACCTCGCTGTTTAAAGGAGATACGGCGTAAAAGTGAGGATTGGGTTTGGGTGGCAACACCACCAACAAACAAGACGATATATGCAAAACACATAAATCAAGTTGAAAAAAGGGACACCGCTTTCGTACGGTCAGTAAGCTACATAAAGGAAACAGGGGGTTTAAACACCTTTGGGGCATGCCAACTTCGCACCTATTTTCAACAAGTTAGACAAGACAGGAAATAAATCCCCGCTGAGAATGATTCTAACATGAGTGACAAAAATATCAGATTGTATAAAGTAAAGGGCATAAGTAGGGCCAGCTGAGTTACCAGTACGCAAATGTACTCAACGACTTGTCTGGAGTCAGTGTACCAAGGGCACGACTAGGTCAGTTGTAAGAAAACATTTCACTTCCTCTGTGCGTTTTAAGGATTTAGCAAAAAGGCATCACGAAGCCTTACATTTTACTGTACAAGAAACAACACTGAGTCTTCCATTTTATTGAATATTTACGAAAAATAACAATATCGCTTATTTATACAATGGATATGAAAGACACTAATAACTAGATCATTGGAAGCATAACTAACGAACTGCTAAACTATGTCTGGAATATCGTAATTACATTATATAATTTATTACAAGACAACATGGTCGACTGTTTGATACCAGGCTTTCTAAGTTTTTGTAAACTTAAGCCACAGTTATTTCTGTTTTAGACTGATTCTCAGTCAGTTCACAAAGTTTAAAGAAATTCTGGTCGTAGGAAAATGTTTGCCCTATATACATATAGGCAACTGTGACATTTACCCTTACGAATCTGAATATTGCCAATGATGGACTTAATAACTTTAGAGACAATTTTGGTAAAGTCAAAATCGTTAAAAATAGTTTTGTCAGAAACAATCGGATGTTTTATTTTAATGACTGAATAATGAAGTATGGAAATGCTTACCTTTCCGCATAAGTTCTATGAAAAAGTTCCAAGCAAATGTGTTTTCCTTCATATAGGCGTAAACAATATTGTTGGTTTCCGGTATCCCGACTTAACCTAAATTTTTGGCCCGACCCTAAATGTGTTTTTATGGGCCTTGGAGAATATTGTTTTCAACTTTTTAACAAAAAGTTGCAAAACTGCACTTTTTATGCTTTAAACATGGGCAATGATGTTAGAAATCAACTTACTGATGCTCTAAATGCATAACCCCATTATTTTTTGACATAAAAATTATTTCACAAAAGTCTCACTTAATAAAAAAAAAAAAAAAGAAAAAAAAAAAAAAAAAAAACATTTTCCGACCTACCTACCCTAATTTTTTAGCATGTTACCTGAAACATTTTTTTTTCAGACCATATGCATATTTGCTTTAAGAAAATTCTAATTAAATTACTTTGTGCTTGTACTCTTGGATAAAATAGCACAACCATACGAAGTAGACTATTGATTATTCAAAGCTGTTTACCTTAAAAGGTAATATTTCAAACAAAATATAAATGTTATATTTGCAAGTGTTCCTTTCGTCTTTTAACGTTGTTGAACAAATTAAATATGAATGCATTTGCAGTCTCTGCCGAACAGACATTACATGCAGTGTCATTATGAGCATAGAACTTACTAAAGTCAGTGTACGAAGCTAAGCTATGGATGTAAAATTTGTTTGTGCATTGATTTCCATCTGTTGTTCAAAGATTATAGTTGCAAAATCCGACTTCGACAAGTACGGACATTTTCAAGTATTAAAAAAGCACCCTAAGTTGAGACAATGTGCAGATGAAGTACTTAAACAGGTAACATTACAACACAAAATTATTTTTATCTGTATTTCTACTTATAAATATTTTTGCTAGACCATGTTCAAATACATTTCGCGTTAAATGTGCAGAACAGCGTATCATCCTGTACTAGAGTTAGTGTATTCTAAAAGGATTTGTTCTGAAAAAATGTCAATGCATCTAAAACCAGCAATTTGAGCCGCGCCATGAGAAAACCAGCATAGTGCGTTTTCGACCAGCATGGGTCCAGACCAGCCTGCGTATTCGCGCAGTCTGGTCAGGATCCATGCTGTTCGCTTTCAAAGCATATTGCAATTAGAGAAACCGTTAGCGAACAGCATGGATCCTGACCAGACTGCGCGGATGCGCAGGCTGGTCTGGATCCATGCTGGTCGCAAACGCACTATGTTGGTTTTTTCATGGTGCGGCTGATATATGTTCCTGTTGTCTTTAACGCTGCCGAACGAAATAAAATATCAAGTGAAAAGTTTGAACTGTGTCACAATTTTCAAGTCTTTGATAGCATCAAGTGTGCCCATTATCTATAGAATTTGGGTGACATATTTTTAAATTTTAAAAATATTGACTGTTTAATAAAAGAGTATGAAACATTGAAGAGAACCATCCTTATCCTTTCAAATTGGCTTAACAATTCAAAACCAAAACATAAAACAGTTAAAGAATTTAACATTTAATAGATTTATCAAAATATGATTGATATGCGAGTACTTCTGTAAGCAATGCTATGTCATTGATTATCATTATTTATGACATACATGTATATAGTTTTTAATACTTCATTGTTTTCATGTTTATTTTGATACGTTTCGGAAATTTTGTACGTATGTATGCATTGCAGAAGTCTTTGCCAACGTCAGCGTATATTTAGATCAAAATATATATTTAACATTTTCTCAGAAATAATAGAAAATGGTTGCTCAAATGCTCAAAAAAGACATTGACATACAAATTATTTATCTATCATTACATTTAAAAGTGTAATTTCGTTCAAGAGTCATTAACTTCAAAATGTTCAGATTTCATGTTCAGAGTAAAGGGGTGTAATAAACACAAATTACAAAAGAAATGTAAAAAGTTAACAACGAAAAAAAAAGTTCTATATAATTTCTATGCATTTTATCATTGTTTCGTTGTAAATAGAATTTTGCAAAAAACATAGTAATTCATATTGATTATTATACATTACAAGCCCTGTTGCAGCATAGTTTCATTAAATAACTACAAATCAGTATCATCTTTCAAAAAAAACCAAAAAAAAAAAAAACCGTAATTTGTAACTAGAATAATAACTAAACTTTTTCACAGGATCCGGGCATGTTTTAACGGGAGAAAAACTACGTATTAACAAGGCAATTTTCTTGTTTTTAATCGAAATGTTGTGCGAGGGCCGAATATTTTTTTTGCGCAGACGGACATCTGTTATCTGTCTGTCCTGTTTCTTCCATAAAAAAACTCTTCTTATACTAATCCATAATATAGTTTGCTGTATTCGTAAGCACTGCCATGTCTCCAATAGTATGTTTTGTTTGTTTGTTTGTTTTGGGTTTAACGCCGTTTTTCAACAGTATTTCAGTCATGTAACAGCGGGCAGTTAACCTAATCAGTGTTCCAGGATTCTGTACCAGTACAAACCCTGTTCTCCGCAAGTAACTGCCAACTCCCCCACATGAATCAGAGGTGGAGGACTAATGATTTCAGACACAGTGTCGTTTATCAAATAGTCACGGAGAACATACGCCCCGCCCGAGGATCGAACTCGCGACCCCGAGATCCGTAGACCAACGCTCTTACCTACTGAGCTAAGCGGGCGGGCTCCTGTAGTATGTGTATGTGCTAACCCGCTTACAACAACTTTCAAATTAGGAAAAATAACACTGTTTAATTTTCGTCGATAACCATGGATGTATTGAAACGCTTGTTACTTGCGCGATTGTTTATTTTTATGAATCTTATTAATGATTTCGGAAAGTATCAGTCGGTATGTTTTTATTTAATTTCGCAAATAATTCTTATCAAGTCTAGAAGCAGGTCAACATTTTCGTGCCCGAGTGGTTAAGGTCGCTGACTTTTAATCACTTGCCCTTTACCGATGTAGATTCGAGCCTCACTCGGGGCATTAAATTCTTCATATGAAGAAGCCATCCAGCTGGCTTGCGGAAGGTCGGTGGTTCTACCCAGGTGCCAGCTGACACGGAGGGGCACATGTGGTCTTTCTCCACCATCAATGTTTGAAAGTCGCCATGTGACCTTTGGTACGACTTTTAACGCAGCAAAAACAAAATCTACTGTCGTTATGAGTTTATATGAATTTGTATTTATCTGTATGGAAGAACAGTACGCTTTGACAATGTTTTTAGCAAGTTTCTTATCATACAGGGGATTTTCACTCCCGTTGGATGGATATCGACCACTCTTTTTGTTTGCATATTTGAACAATTTTGATCAATATCTCAGCCGTCTACTATTGTCTCGTTCAGAAACGATCGCGGCGTCAAGGTATGCATAATTTACAAATGTTGCAAGACAACACCGCAAACAGAAACCAATGTATATTGTTACAATGTCGTTGTCATGATTCTTCTTTACGTTCGCCTCCGTCGAAAATACATAATTTATTATTGAAAATTGTTTACACCCGAAGATAATGTTTGAAAAGATCAAAGAAATCTGCAAGTTCCTTTCTTCTTGAAGCGCTAACTGAAAATTACATTGAAACACTGTTAAAGTAATATGATATAGATGAGAAAATATATTTTGTTATCAGGTATCCATTGGATGCAGAACACTATATCTCCTCATTTGTGCGTAACCACTTCATTATTTAAATAGAACTTCGTGTTTATATTTGTTTACACATCAAATTTCGAATCCTAACTTTCTACTACGAAATCTAAGGGCAAAAGACTACGTCACGATTACCTACAAGTTGAAAACTGTATGTGCTCAGATATTTGTTTGTTTGTTTTGTTTGTTTTGGGTTTAACGCCGTTTTTCAACAGTATTTCAGTCATGTAACGGCAGGCAGTTAACCTAACCAGTGTTCCTGGATTCTGTACCAGTACAAACCCTGTTCTCCGCAAGTAACTGCCAACTTCCCCACATGAATTATCAGAGGTGGAGGACGAATAATTTCAGACACAATGTCTTTTATCAAATCGTCACGGAGAACATACGCCCCGCCCGGGGATCGAACTCGCGACCCCGCGATCTGTAGACCAACGCTCTCCCTACTGAGCTAAGCGGGCGGGTTCAGATATTTGTTCGAATTAAATGACAAAAAGTGCATTTCCAACTCCTTTGCTACAATAAATGTCAATACACTACGTTGTTCGATTTAAATGACAGAATGTGCATTTCCAATTCCCTTGCTACAATGAATGTCAATACACTACGTTGTTCGATTTAAATGACAGAATGTGCATTTCCAACTCCTTTGCTACAATGAATGTCAATATACTACGTTGTTCGATTTAAATGACAGAATGTGCATTTCCAATTCCCTTGCTACAATGAATGTCAATATACTACGTTGTTCGATTTAAATGACAGAATGTGTATTTCCAACTCCTTTGCTACAATGAATGTCAATATACTACGCTGCTCGATTTAAATGACATAATGTGCATTTCCAACTCCTTTGCTACAATAAATGTCAATATACTACGTTGCTCGATTTAAATGTCAGAAAGGGCATTTCCAACTCCTTTGCTACAATGAGTGTCAATATACTACGTTGCTCGATTTAAATGACAGAAAGCGCATTTCCAACTCCTTTGCTACAATGAATGTCAGTATACTACGTTGCTCGATTTAAATGTCCAATTCCTTTGCTGCAATAAATGTCAATATACTACGTTGCTCGATTTAAATGACAGAAAGCGCATTTCCAACTCCTTTGCTACAATGAATGTCAATATACTACGTTGCTCGATTTAAATGTCCAATTCCTTTTCTGCAATAAATGATAATTTACGTTGCTCGATTTAAATGACAGAATATGCATTTCCAATTCCTTTACATTTTACTTAAATACTTCGTTCTTTGTTAAAAATGATCGTTTGGTGGATATCGCCTTGTTACATTCTTTGCTAAAGTCGGACAATGCGGTAAACCGCAACAATCTCTATTACGCCGGATTTGATTCCATATTAAGAAACATAGGTGAATGGAAATGAATTACTGTAACAAACTTATCACATAGCCCTCGTACGTTCTTCAGTGAAGCATTGCGGAGTGGCTACACCTTTTCGGTGAGAACTCGTTTAATATACAAAGTGTACGATGGGCATGACAGGATATGAAACCGCTCTAGAGGAACTAATGTACCGTGTACAATGTGATTCTCTACAAAGAGTTATTATTTTATTATTTCCAAATTAGCCGATTTTGTGGGGTTAACAGGCCAGAAGAACTTATTTCAGACGACATCTTTCTTATCGATTGCCGGCAAATATCAAGTAACCGTAAAACATCTATCTGAATTAACGAATGTACCATCTGATTTCACAAGTCGTAATGCTCCGGAATGTGTTTAACCTAGATGCCAAGTTAACCCATTACATGTCTAGAGTACGTCTGTCAATATTCAAGACATAATCCATAACTATGCCAAATTACTTTGACGTCAGCTTGGAAAGATGTACAGTCCAAACGGCTTTATGTACGCGGGGAAATGGCAAACTTGAAAGAGGGCATCCTTCCATCAAGAAACTTACAAACTTCAAAGACGTAGCCAATCTTTAGTCGGTCTTTCGGTGGTTCGTCGCAGTGATCCTCTACTTCCACCTTCTGATCTGATTTAGTTCCAAGGAGCGTTTTAAATGGGCTTTTCATGGCACTACATATCTGATTAGAACATGCATTGAAAATATCAACCGCAATAAGATAGTCAAGAGGCACTTTAACGCGCTGGACTTGTCACAGACCATTGAAAGAACATTGTGCAACGTTCGAGCAAGTTCCAGATAGCTCTGCTTTGCAGTCTTCCAATCATCCCTTTGAATGTATTGTCGGCAATTTTTCTGCAACTTTACTCAAGTAATCAATTTACTCGGCATATCTGATACATACTTCAAAACGTTGCACTTTGTTGAAATGACAGCAGACTTATTCTACTAGAAAGCCTTCCTTGTTTTCGCATGTGCATGCAAACTTAAATTCACATAAAACTTACTTTCACACACTTCTCCTTCTTTATTTTTGTTTTTAAGTTCTAATCGAAAATGCACGTCAAATATTTTATTGGCTCTATCGAATAAGAGATAAAAACCAATATTTATAGGTAAAAGCAATATCACGAAATGTTTATATATCTACTACTTTCAGTATAAGCATGTTGGTGGGAGTATATCGGATGAGACAGGGGTATGCGAGGGATTGCCTCCTTCTTGGGGTCAGAACCAAATTATACAACCTGGATATGGATACGTGAAGAAAGCATACGTTCGAGAAAACTTTGATCCACCGGTATATGCATTTTAAAAAGAATATATTCAGAATTTTTGATAATAAACCTAAACCCTCCTTCGAACAATCTTTTGATGAGGAAACACCATTTGGCCATCATATATTGTGTCCATGTTAATTAATGCTATGGAAAAGTACCTATGGCCTAGTATGATTAAAAGCTGGTGTATAGTATAGTACGAAACAGGAAATGTTTCTGCGCATGCGCATGATCGAAAAGTACTTTAGATGTTACACCTATCGTAGAGCGTACTGCTCTCTATCGCTGGAGGTGAAGAAGTTGTTATATTAATATGGCGGCACCCATACAAATTTCGCTAATATTCATACGACAGAGCAGGACACACATAGGCACTCTCCTCAACGGTTCGTGTGTTCCAGCTCTCTTTTAATTGCAATTAAGAACAATAAATTCCAACAAAACACTAAAGATATTGTAATTCCATTGCCTCTTTAACATGTTCGAACCTTTCTCCGCCAGTTTTAAAGTAGAGGAGCCAAGCTGACCTGCTAGTTGAAATATAGTTTAAAAGATACGTAATATCCGTTAACTAGAGGAAACCATACCCTAACTATAGTTAAAGTAATAAATTATCAAACTAGACCTTTGTTACCTGCTATACAAATTAACACAGTCATGCATCTAACAGTCCTAGAATTGTTCATTTTTCCTCACATTTTTAGGTATTTTCCTATACTTTTACGCAGATATATAGACAACAGAGGTTGTTCTCTTTCCAGTAGTACTTTCTTAACATACTTTTTCCTCCTGAAATCTTAAAAAGAAATTGCTGACAAATTTGACCATACAAAATAATACCCTTCACCTCTGGCATTTCTAGATTTTTACACAGTCAGCTGAGGCTACTATTAAGTTTTAGTAAAGTCTTCTTTTTTCAAATATTTTACCCAGGCTTAAAGAACTCTCTGACAGAAAATGTTACTTTGATATTTTATTACTGCGCAATTTGATGCAGCTAATTACACCAGCACATTTCTGAAATAGGTAGCGCCTACTTGTATTGGTATCTTTAGTTCTATTGCCTGAATATTCGCTTGTCTTTTATATTTCGAGATAGGAACGCGCTATAAAAATTGTAGCTGACTCTCGAAATAAATTGTTTAATAGAAGTATATATTTAACCCTTATCATACTGGACACGATTTATTCTGACTTTGCTACATGTGGTATTGTAAGATATTTACATTCACCTTATTCTTTTCCTTTGAAACTTTTGACGTTCATTTCGCATGAACAGCAAAAGGAAAGGCGCGAAAGTTACGTAATCGCTGCTTAGTGATAGCCGACCGCTGCTTTGACGACGTCCGCGTATAGTCAGGGAGGACATCGCAGTTGTTCCGTCTGGCGAACAGAATGACCGGGAAGCTGATTTGAATGCAAAATGCTACAAATTATTTGCAATTCATAATATTATATAGTTTACAATTGGAATGGAAATATGATGTAAATATAACGCGATTCATGGATTTGCCGATTCTATTCTGTTGTTCATTTTGCATGAACACCGAAAAAAAATCATTTCATTTCTTAAATTACCTCCTATAGCCTATCATTTTGACTGAAAGAAAAAGACCTAGGCCTAAATTCTATCTAAATTAAAGAAAGACAGAAAAAAATGATGGATTTTTGTATCTTTACCAACCTCATATAGATCTATTATATGAAATTCATAGCAGATCGGAAAGCGTTATACACACTCTAAATGAGCCGCGCCATGAGAAAACCAACATAGTGGCTTTGCGACCAGCATGGACCCAGACCAGCGTGCGCATCCGCACAGTCTGGGCAGTATCCATGCAGTTCGCTTTCAAAGCCTATTGCAATTACAGAAACCGTTCGCGAACAGCATGGATCCTGACCAGACTGCGCAGATGCGCAGGCTGGTCTTGATCCATGCTGGTCGCAAAGCCACCATGTTGGTTTTCTTATGGCGCGGCTCAAATAGTTTACTCTTTTATCTCACAGTTACAGTTGTTTTTCATTAAAAATTATTACTTCAAATGTCCATGATGGTAATTGTTGGCAGGATGTCAAAAGGTGTTGCGTTATTTTTATTTTTTATCTGTTTTATCTGTTTAGCATAGGGGCATTAAATGGCCAGGTTTTCTTCGGGGAGGATACTGAAGACGTAGGACTTTCCAATACCGACTCGGTTGATCTGCCCTCGGGATTTAGCCCATTGACTGATCATAAGATCTCGTTTGTAGTCAAGAACAACTCTGTACAAGTAAGAAGTTATATGTTTTTTTTTCATGTTGTGTTATAAGATAAGTAATTTTTCAAATTTAATGGTATTTCAATCAATACATCTAACAAAATGCGAGCAAGAAATCGGGTTTGTACATTTCTCAGTTGTTGTTTTTTTTTTCTTTTTCTTTTCTTTTTTTTTACATTTTGTTAATTGTTGCTGAATAAACTTCGTTGATTTCTTTAAACGACTGGATTTTTTTTAATTCACTGGAAAACCAAGTTCACTATTTGTTCCGTTAGGAATCGTGACTTTTGTAACGATGTCAAAGTAACGATAACGCCGCTTATGTGATTACGTGCTGCCGCGTGTGTGTAGTCAGTTAACATAAGAAATGTTCCTTTTGCAAACACAATTTGCGAATAAACCGAGCGTATTCTGTTCTTCATTTTGCGTGAACTCCAACCCAATAAAATAAATTCATTTCTCAACTGACAAAATAAATTCATTTCTCAACTGACAAAATAAA
This sequence comes from Mercenaria mercenaria, assembly GCF_021730395.1. NCBI lineage: Eukaryota > Metazoa > Mollusca > Bivalvia > Venerida > Veneridae > Mercenaria > Mercenaria mercenaria. The sequence goes on along the minus strand of NC_069364.1, from coordinate 25,012,132 downwards.
TTCATTTCTCAACTGACATTTTTTCCTGATATATTTCTAGGCCTGCAGGTAGATTTATCTTTATACATTTTATGTTCAGTTAAATTCTAATTAAGAAATGATAAGTTCCCAAACGTGCTTTATGGTAGAATAACCCGTGTTTTGAGTTCTTATGCGTAAATATATATCACGAAGGCCGTAGGCCTGTGTGATATATTTTTTCGCATAAGAACGAAAAACTCTTGAGTTATTTCTACGATAAATCACACCTTGGAACTTATTATTTCGATTCTAACATCGACATACTAGTATCGACAGTGTTTGAAAAAAATGGTAACTACTTTTTACAACCGTGCTACGCACCTTGACCGGATGACGTCATTGCACGCGAGTGGTTTATTGCAGAATAATCCGGGATATAGATTATTTCAACTTATTTGCTGGCCGTGTTAGAATTGATAATATATACATGTAGTTTGACAGTGATGTCCACCAAAGCATGTGAATGCATATTCACGTATCGGAATCTTCATAGATTTTTTCCCCTGAACATTCTAAGTTGAGAAGTTTTTACTTACGATTTTATAGAATCTGTCGTGTTTTAATGGAAATGTTCATGATTTGTTTCCGCTTAAGAATTTTGTATAAGATTGGTGCATTTTGATTTGAGAAACAATATATCCTTAACAGGGATGCGTCGTTGAATAGTATATTTCCTTAATATGAAAGTAGGTGCTACCTAAAGGGCAGAGCTTCCATGAAAAATCACCAGTGCTCGTTAAAAATTAAAGGAGTGGTGCTGGAATTATCTGGAATTATGGGTTCGTTTAGGAAGTTTATGTTCTTTAGATCTATTAAAATTATTAATGATAATTCATGATTTCTGAATGCATGTTTTAGACTGCATCAAGATTAATTCTCGACATGTGAAAACTCTACAAATATTCTGTATATAATCAAAAGAAAGTTTGGTATAGATTAACATCTGCACCAAGATAAAGAAAAAAAACGTATTTGAATAATTTCTGTTATTCTTATTAAAACGCACTGCATCAACAATTTTACATAACTTATTATCATACTGGAAACCAGTCAAAAAATGATAACTGCTTCAAATTGAAAAGCTTGAACTTTGAAAATTTCAAACCTAACAGAATCTCATTAGGCCAATAGCCAAAGGAATTCTGTGTCTTTGCGTGTGAATGTTGGGCAATGAGGACTTAATGTAAAAAGTTAATGTTCCAATTCCAAATTTAATTACAATAGTTTTTAGTTATACAATATTTTCAAAACTCATAATAATACAAAAAAAAAAAAAATGAAATAAAAAATAAAAATTAAAAAAAAAAATCTGGTCCAGGTGAGGTTCGAATTCACGACCTCTGAATTACACGCGAACTCGCTAACCACTACACCATTGTGGAGTTATGACGTAATGAGACAAACATAAGTATATATAATAAAGTTCAGTAATGGCAGCGTGACAAAAGTCGTTTCAAACTGAAAATATTGTGTTTTATTTCTTTTTTTCTTCGTAGAAAATATATTTAGCATTAATTTCTTATTATCAAACGCTCATTTGCATTTTTATTCAATATTCAAAGCAGTAAACGAGACGCTTTTGTCAACCGTAAACAGTAAGCGTCTACTGACGTCTTTACTGATTAATTACTATGTGCATAGTGTACTTGAAAAAATCCGAACAACACCGATTCCAAAAAGTACCACGAATTTTCAACTCGATAGTATACACAGTTAGATCTCTCTATTCATTTTATTTTTCATACGTTTAACCGTAATGCGGCGCCGGTAGCTCTGCTATTGAAATGTTTCAAAATAAGATAGCGTTACGCTCCAAGTGCTATTTATAAATAAACAGGAGCTTGTTGGCGTGCGTCTTTAGAATGAATGTGATGACGTCATTTCTGCTTATAGACGTTGATTTCCCGCTCTTATTTAAAAAAGCTACTGAAAGAGTAAGTAATACAAAGAAAATTTCATGTATTACTCTAACTATTTTAAGATTTGTAAAATATGGTATATAAGAAAAATGATATACCACTAGTTGTTGATGCGGATGAAAATATTCAGCTCTAAATAAGTAACTGTTCTGGAGAGACTCGGCAGAGTCTCGGTACCACACAAACTGTTACTTCTGGACCCGGATATTCCCATCTGCATCTGAAACCGGTGACAGATTATAATGATCTGAATAGCTTGCCTGTGTAAGACAGGGTTTTCTATGAAAAACTGAGCGTTAGCGAGGTTTTTTTTATCCGGAAACAAAGCATCCCTGACCACGAAACTGACCTCTTGCATCTACTTCAGATTCTTGCTGATGACCAGGAAATCAAGAGAATGGACATGGAATTCGTGAGTTTGAACAACCTGAAATGGCTTAGTATGAGAAGCGTGGAGACCAACAGCATTCCTGTAATTCTTCGATGTCTTGAGTTCAGTGAAGCGTAATATTGTAATGGCGTTCGACAATAAATCGTTGGTAGAAAATCCAAAGCTATAGATTTGAGCGAACATTTTAATCCGTATTTCAAGTTTAATCACATAAATAATTACGTAGGGTATTATTTGTATGAAGCAGTTGTTTTGGTCCAATAACTATAAAGTCTTGTCATAGGTAAAGTTACATTACTAATACAATTAAAGCAAATAGGTAAACAACTTGCTCTACTGTGTAGTTGTTAAATTACAAAGGCGGACATGTGGAATCTAAAGGAATCCTCATTAATATCAATTTAATACCTTATATTCAAATCAATATAAAAGAAAGCATAACTAGTAAAGATTGATTATTGTCCAAAGTTCATCTTATTCAAGTACAACCCCCCCCCCCCCCCCCCCAAAGAAAAAAACAACAACAAAACAACAAACAAAAAAACAAAGCAACTACAACAGAAATACTTTACATTTTTTATTCTTATACTCTTTAAAATGTTTGCTGACTTGAACTATTCCATAAGGATTCACTACGCATTACTCTTGTTCATACGTTAGCATTGATATCACGCATTAACGGTGATAATACATGAACATTGATTCCCGTTTATCATCCATGATAACATTTTTTTCATTTTAAATACAAATTATATCTTTGTGAGCAAATATAACAATATACTGCACGTACACTAACAACAATGAAAAAACTAAAAACTTCTTTCGAATGGCAGAGTTATGGACCGGCAAAAAACAGGCCTGTTAACCTTTGGCATCTAAGTGTGTCCTTGACCTTGGAGCAAGGAGTCTGGGTCGTGCCATCCATGAAGGGATTTTGAAATAACTTGGCATAAATGTTTACCATAATGAGACGATATGTAATGCGCAAGACCCAGACCCCAAGCCCTAAGGTCAATGTCACATTTAGAAGTTTACAGAGTCTGTTTCGTGTCCGGTTCATAACTATGCCATTCGTCAAGGAATTTTGAAATTACTTGGCATAAATGTTCCCGATAATGAGACAGCGTGGCATGCGCAAGATCCAGACCCCTAGCTCTAAAGTCAAGGTCACACTAAGAGGTTAAAGGGTTTCTCGTCCGGTCCATAACTCTGGCAACGATGAATGGATTCTAAAATTACTTGGCATAAATGTTTCATAAATTGAGATGACATATCATGCGCAAGAACCAGACCCCTAGCTCCAAGGCCAAGGTCACACTTAGACGTCAAATTTTAACAGGGTCTGTTTTGTGTCCTGTTCATAATTCTGCCATCCATGAAGGGATTTTGAAATAACTTGGCATAAATGTTTACCATAATGAGACGATATGTAATGCGCAAGACCCAGACCCCAAGCCCTAAGGTCAATGTCACATTTAGAAGTTTACAGAGTCTGTTTCGTGTCCGGTTCATAACTATGCCATTCGTCAAGGAATTTTGAAATTACTTGGCATAAATGTTCCCGATAATGAGACAGCGTGGCATGCGCAAGATCCAGACCCCTAGCTCTAAAGTCAAGGTCACACTAAGAGGTTAAAGGGTTTCTCGTCCGGTCCATAACTCTGCCAACGATGAATGGATTCTAAAATTACTTGGCATAAATGTTTCATAAATTGAGATGACATATCATGCGCAAGAACCAGACCCCTAGCTCCAAGGCCAAGGTCACACTTAGACGTCAAATTTTAACAGGGTCTGTTTTGTGTCCTGTTCATAACTCTGCCATTCATCAAGGGATTTTAAAATAATTAGGCATAAATGTTTCCTATAATGAGACGATATGCCATGCTCAAGATCCAGACCCCTAGCACTGAGGTCAAGCTGACACTAAGAGGTTAAAGGTTAGCTTGGTCTGTTTCTTGTCTGGTCCATAACTCTGTAATCGATAAAGGGATTTTCAAACTGCTTAGCATAAATGTTCCCTATATTAAAATGACGTGTACGCAAGACCGAGACCCCTAGCTCCAAGGTCAAGGTTACACACAGAAGTCAAAGGTTAACAGGGTCTGTTTCATATCCTGTCAATAACTATGCCATTCATCAAGGGTTTTTAAAATCACTTGGCATATATGCCCTATAATGAGTTAATTTGTCATGCACAAGACCCAGACCCCTAGCTCCAAGGTCAATGTTACCTTTTGAGAACATTTTTGTCTGGTCACAAAATGATTCATACCTAAACTATTCTGGCATATTTTGCGCAGACAAATGTAGCATTCTTGGACACGCTTTGGGGGCATTTGTCACTAATAGTGACAGATCTTGTTTGTAAATATCAACTACTAATATTTTTTTTTATATTTGTTCGTAACAGATATTCAAATTAAAAAGATATTTTTCATAATTTAGAAGTTACAAGCATGTCCAAACATTGCATAGATTGGTCAGTCAGTCAAGAAAGAAAGGAAAAGAAATCAAACACTCATCTCGTTCCAGCAACACTGAATATATTTATCTTAAGGTAGTGGACCCGTAATGACAATCGGCAATTTCCGTTCGTTTACGTATTCTTCGTATGCGATTTCGGCATTCTCCGTATTTTAAGGAAAATGATTTTCTGTTATGGCCGAAGAATGCCGAAATCGCATTCTGAGGTTACGGAATCACACGGAAATTGCTGATCATCATTACGGGTCCATTACCTTAAGATAGTGGACCCGTAATGACTATCACAAATTTTCGTGCGATTCCGTAATCTCGATAGGCAATTCGGCATTTTTCGGAAAGCTGAACGCGCGCATAGTTCTCCTATGAAAACGGAAAATGTCGAAAACACATATGAAAGATACGTTAATTGCCGGTTTTAATAACAGGCCCATTACCTTAATTTTGCCCGAGTTCACTGAAGAATGTAGACGTTAGACTGTTTTGTAATTCATTTCTTTGAAAATCATAAAACAATTTATTAGAGCTACATACATTTTAGTAAATTGTCGAACTATTAGAATGAAATATTTCTGGCATTTTCACAATGGAAACATATCAACTGTATTTTCGCTTGTAAAAAACTATGAAATAGGTAAATTTAGTCAAAAGATGAAATAAAAAGAAATGTGTTTGTTTTACATATAAGATGAAAATATATTTCACTCATGAACACCATATTTCACATTTTCACTTGTGGTTATGCCACTTGTGAAAATATTGCATCTGGTTTTCACTCGTGGAACATACATCTTACATTAAAAGTTTTAATGTAAGATGTATGTTCCACGAGTATTCGAATATTCGGTTTGCCATATTCGAATATATTCGAATATTCGGTTTGTTTTAATGGAAGCTTTAAATTCTTATTAAGTGATTGGTATATACACAATGTATTCATTTGTTTTAAGCGTGGATCATCGTACGTAACAATGTCAAAAACTGTTTGTTTCGGGTAACCTGATCCTAACTAGCAAAACCTGCCGATCCTAGCGTTTTATTTCACGATTCTGTCAGTATAATCATGAACATATTTAACTAGTTCAGTGTTTTAGCTTCAAAATGATATAAAAACTCAAAACGATTATAATTTAGACCGTCGCAATTTTATCTAGGTCGTCCAATTCAAACACGTGACGCGCTGTTGTATTACCGCCGCCATTTTGAAAATTTTCAATCGGCGTGTAAAAATCGTCGTGTAAAAAGCAAGTAAACCTCCTTCAACATGAACTTATACATCAATCATATGTTATTTCTTGATTTTATTATAAAGTACTTCGAATTTAATTCGAATACGACCGATTGCCGATGAAAACCGATTCTGTGGATGGTCTGAAACGTCGTACAAAATATTGTGAAAAGATCGACAATGTCTACAAGTTTGGTATATTGTTTTCGAAAAAAAAATCTACAAACTTGTTGCATAAAACAGGCGCCAATAAAAATGAACAAAAGATAAAAAGATATCACATTTACGCCTGATACAAACTGTTAATCCGTAGCGATGACCCCAGGTAATTATGCATTGCAATTTTCTTGTTAATTGGACATCTTTTGACATGCATCTGACACATTGACGCCTGTTGCAAACTGTTAAACCTTAACGATGGCCCCTGCCAAATATGCATTGCTATTTTCTTGTTAATTGGACATCTTTTGATACACGATAAACCAACATGAAATGGTTTTATTCTGTAGAATTAGCATGCTCATATTGCCCAAAACCAATGATACTTATTTTGAAATTTTTTTACGAATATTCGAATTTGATTTTCATATTCGAATATTCGACCGATTTTCGAATATTCGAATATTCGTTCCCATCCCTAATTAAAACAAATCTCCTCTATATATTGAAATTCACCCCCTCCCATCCCCTCACACACACACACAAAAATAATAATAAAAAAAAATAGTGTGCTATACTATTTACTTTGTTTACGTGTTAAGTCATTGTTTACTTTTTTGTTGTATGCTTTATCAAACATTTATTTTAAGTTTGAAGAGATAAATAATGAATTTTCCACGAATCCTATGAAATAAATTCACTCTGTATATACTAAACAAAACAGCAAACCAGTCCTTTGTTACTTTGTCAATATCCTAAAAAAAATAACTGAAAGTATTTTCTTGAATTCTTATACTTCTAGAAAAATATGCTGTTGATAAGTTTGCAAAATTTCCGCAAAATCACATGCTATAAAGGATTTACTCATTTTATGATTAAAAAAGTAAAAAAATGGAAATAACGTCGTTGTCACACCCCATTGGGAAAGATATTTAGTCATGTTTACTAAAAGAATCAAAATCTACACCTCTGAGTTCTTATAAATGGTATTCTTCAGTTTTCTAGAAAGTACAACTTCCATGCATAATTTTGTCACTTTAGAAAATGGGGCCTGGAGGTTTAATGAATAGAAATATCTTTGAGTTCAAAGTTTGATGATATGTAATCAACAACGTATTGGTCCAAACATACGGCTTATTTTCAAAGGCACATACAGCAACCTTTTAGATATTGGCAAAGTAGAAAATGGCGGGTTAGCCATTTTGTCCAGCATATAACTGTGCTATCAAACTAATTTACTAAAAGAAACGAAAATATTTTACAAAAAACATTACAGTAAAGATCACAAAATAACAAATGTAAAATAAAAAGAAGTAAATGAAATTATGAAAAATGTGACCATTCAGCTCTAATACCAAACGAGGAAAATAAAAATCCAAAGTGGTATATTTTATACTAATTAAACATTTTCCCGGCATGGGTAGACAGACTAGTAAGAACCTTGAAATTTACAATACAAGCAACTATGTTTGCTTTAGTTACGAACAATAAACTATTTTTATAGAACCTAAAACTTCTGTCTGTATTGTTCATTAATTTTCTTTGATTTAGTCAAGTCTAAGTTGTTCCTTGTAAAGACATCTTAGTTTCATGTTTTTGTACAAAAATTCGTAAGCTATTTAGAAACACTATTATTGTATTTGTATTTGTCTTTTCATTTTCGCTTGTTGTTTTGTATTCACAGTGTATGCCTTATCAAATGACTTTGAGTTATAACCTTTAGCATGCTGGCGGCAGCTGATTCAGTCTTTGTGACCAGTGCAGACCAAGGTCAGCCTGCCAGGCTGATCATGGTCTGCACTGTTCGCTATTCAGTCAGTAAATTTTCAGTGAACACCCGCTTCAAAAAAGTGGTACTGCCCAGATTGAATGATGGACCAGTCCATTTTAGAAATTTATCAGGGTAATGGTCAAGAGGGATATTAGAAAGAACGAGATTACATTCCAGGCAAATATTTAAAAAAAAATGTTAAATGAAAATATATTGGATGTTACTAATACTTTATATAAAAAATGATAAAAAAATCTTTAGAAATTTCAATTAGATTTTGTTGCTTTTTTAGAAATTGCTATCTACACATGAACCAGATGCCTAGTATACGTTCAGTTTGTGATACCTCAGTACTTTTCCGTTATTTTGCAACTTACTGACCAATTTCCCTAAACTTTTTGAGCTATGTGGTAGATAATGTATAATTTTAAATTAGTTTATAGTATTTCATATAATAAATAATATTATTCCAATAATATATACTATATACACAATGACGTGCCACTTTCATATGTAATCAAATATAAAAACGTCAAACATAAGAGTGATTGTAACAACTTAGAAAGTAGAGGCCGTCTCATCATAGTGTACAATGTAATGGGCAACTTGTTGACATATTAGTTGTCATAAAGTGCCATAGAGGGGGTGACTGGCAAACTTTTGAGGTGTCAGAAAGTCTAGTGAAGTGGACGACTGGAAAATCTATTTTATGTCAGAAAGTGCAGTGTAGTGGGCGACTAACAACCCTATAATATGTCAGAAAGCACGATGTATAGAGCGGCTGGTAAACCTATAACGTGTCAGAAAGTACATCATAGTGGGCAACAACAAGGTCTATAATTTGTAAGAAAAGAGAATGCAAAGCGAAAGTGTATTACAAAGTACTGAAAGTAATATTCGATCACACTGTAATATTTGATACGAAAGGCAAAGTGTAAACTGAGTGAAATAACGATTTGTCATTCTACTATGTCATATAAAGGTAAAACAAAACATAGAATTCTTTCAATATATGAGCCGTACTATGATAAAACTAACATAGTACATTTGCGACTAGAATGGATCCAGACCAGCCTGCGTATCCACGCAGTCTGGCCAGGATCCATGCTGTTCGCTAACAGTTTCTCTAATTGCAATAGGGTTTGAAAGCAATCAACATGGATCCTGACCAGACTGCGCGGAAGACTAGGCTCGTCTGGATCCATGCTGGTCGCAAACGCACTATGTTGGTTTTCTCGTGGTGCGGCTCATATCTTTGTTTCATTCTACACTGAGATTGTTTTGGTTAGTTTTAATTGTGTTCTTAAATTTACATAGTTTCATTTTAACACTTGTTATGTATCTGGAAATGGCAATAAATACAACGTGGCATGAAGTAAATAGAAATTACAAAATGAACTTGCATTTATATCATTGTGCGGTACATACTGACCTAACGATACCAAACAGTATAATATCATAAATATTTTAATTTATGTTGTCAGTAAATAAACTTAATGTGGTTTAGTTGGCGACTTTGTTTTTATTTAATTAAGGTAAATTTTTCAGTGTTTCGACTAGCATCCAGCCAGTCTCGGAATAATCTTAACTGATATTTATTACATCTTATTAATTGGATTAAATATTCGCATCAATATTTCTATTCCAGTAGAGTACATACCCAGACCAAATGATCCCGGTCTTCTAATGTCTTTATAAACATTCTACGTCAGCTTAGCACAGGAAAAATGTTGCCAAGTCGGCAATTGTCTAAATTCAAAAAAGAAGAAAAATAAAGATAGTTGTGCTTCAGTATACACTGATGAAAGACATGATTTAACGCTGACCATTGAGACAAACATTTCAGAGGTAATGATGTCGTGTTACACACTGCTGAATTTTTGATTCAGTAAATACACTTGAAATATTTGTGTATAATTTCTTGATAGTAAGATGTGAAGCATGTTTATTTCTCATTACCAACTTTTAGTAATATCGCTTTACATGTCCCGCTTTATCTATCACACAAATTAATATAACCAATAATCCAATATCACAGCTATTGGAGGCATTCTTCGATTTCGGTACAAATTGTGGGGCTTTTAAGACAAAAAAAGGGTTTTAATTCAGGAATAGTGTTTTTGGACGAAAAAGGGAAAAATATTGAAAAGTTTTTTTATAGTGTGTTTTAAAAAATGATTAGTTAGGTTAAATAAGATGTAAATAAATTTTTAAACACAGAATGTTTTAATCAGTATTTTTTAAAAAGAAATTTCTTACATTTTGATAAAATACTTTAAAATTTTATAGTTAAAGGGGGAAAAATTAATTATTTGATTGTTTGTTTTTCCTTTTCAAAATAATTATGTCAGCTATCTTTCCCAAGAAAATGTTTATGTTGGGACGAACGGGGAACTACACTTTCAATTCGAGTCTTTCATGCTATCGGTATGTCAAAAATTTGGACAAAGCCATTGAATTAAGTAAACGTTTAAATCACAGAATATTAATCATGTGTAGGTTTTTTGTCTTTTTTTGTGATTTACATGCCATGATTTGGTTTTAGTAAAGAGTCTTTTAGCCTGTGAAATTTGCTCTCTTTTTTGTACATGTTTATTGTTTGCCATAAATGTTTACAGTTTTTAAAAATCTATGTGTCTGTTTTAACCGTTTATTTTTGTAAGAAATGAGAAAATTTCCTTAGATATTGAACACAGCGGCCATTCCCCATGGCAGTGAAAACTTGGTTATTCCCTTTAAAATCCCGGAAGTTTGATTCTCCCTTTTTGAACCAATGAGTATGATCACCGATACCATGCGTTGATATGTTTTTGCATGTTCGCCATTCAGTGTATCTTTTTGGTAAGCCCTTTTTTTAACAGTTAATGGTACGTCCAATTGAAAGATGGTAAATTATTATGAAATTTGTAGGGTAAGAGTAAATTTCAGTTTAAAAATGTGGTTCCTCGGCAGCGAAGTGGGCAAATGAAATTTGGTGTTGGGGGACTTTAATTTCACGCAGGTTTGTTGATTTTTGGTAGTGGATCAAAGTTCATGGTCACGGTCAGGTTCATGGTCACATTGACTGTTTTCTGCTTGGTATCTGTGAAACCCTTTACCTAAGATTCTCAAATCTTGCAGGCAATTGATCAGTCTGTGGATGAATCGTTTTTAGCTCACCTGTCACAAAGTGGCAAGGTGAGCTTTTGTGATCACGCAGCGTCCGTTGTCCATCCGTGCGTGCGTGTGTGTGTCAGTCCGTAAACTTTTGCTTGTGACCACTCTAGAGGTCACATTTTTCATGGGATCTTTATGAAAGTTGGTCAGAATGTTCATCTTGATGATATCTAGGTCAAGTTCGAAACTGGGTCACGTGCCGTCAAAAACTAGGTCAGTAGGTCTAAAAATAGAAAAACCTTGTGACCTCTCTAGAGGCCACATATTTCACAAGATCTTCATGAAAATTGGTCAGAATGTTCACCTTGATGATATTTAGGTCAAGTTCGAAACTGGGTCACGTGCCCTCAAAAACTAGGTCAGTAGGTCTAAAAATAGAAAAACCTTGTGACCTCTCTAGAGGCCATATATCTCAAAAGATCTTCATGAAAATTGGTTAGAACGTTTACCTTGATGATATCTAGGTAAGTTCGAAAACTGGGTCACGTGCCGTCAAAAACTAGGTCAGTAGGTCAAATATATAGAAAAACCTTGTGACCTCTCTAAAGGCCATATTTTCATGGGATCTGTATGAAAGTTGGTCTGAATGTTCATCTGATGATATCTAGGTCAAGTTCGAAACTGGGTCACGTGCCTTCAAAAACTAGGTCAGTAGGTCAAATAATAGAAAAACCTTGTGACCTCTCTAAAGGCCATGTTTTTCATGGGATCTGTATGAAAGTTGGTCTGAATGTTCATCTTGATGATATCTAGGTCAAGTTCGAAACTGGGTCACGTGCGGTCAAAAACTAGGTCAGTAGGTCTAAAAATAGAAAAACCTTGTGACCTCTCTAGAGGCCATATATTTCATGAGATCTTCATGAAAATTGGTCTGAATGTTCACTCTAATGATATCTAGGTCAAATTAGAAAGTGGGTCACGTGCCTTTAAAAACTAGGTCAGTAGGTCAAATAATAGAAAAACCTTGTGACCTCTCTAGAGGCCATATTTTCCATGGGATCTGTATGAAAGTTGGTCTGAATGTTCATCTTGATGATATCTAGGTCAAGTTCGAAAGTGGGTCACGTGCCCTCAAAAACTAGGTCAGTAGGTCAAATAATAGAAAAACCTTGTGACCTCTCTAAAGGCCATATTTTTCAATGGATCTGTATGAAAGTTGGTCTGAATGCTTATCTTGATGATATCTAAGTCAAGTTCGAAACAGAGTCAAGTGCGGTCAAAAACTAGGTCAGTAGGTCTAAAAATAGAAAAACCTTGTGACCTCTCTAGAGGCCATACCCTTGAATGGATCTTCATGAAAATTGGTCAGAACGTTCACCTTGATGATATCTAGGTCAGGTTCGAAAGTGGGTCACGTGCCGTCAAAATCTAGGTCAGTAGGTCAAATAATAGAAAAACCTTGTGACCTCTCTAGAGGCCATACTTTTCATGGGATCTGTATGAAAGTTGGTCTGAATGTTCATCTTGATGATATCTAGGTCAAGTTTGAAACTGGGTCAACTGCGGTCAAAAACTAGGTCAGTAGGTCTAAAATTATTAAAATCTTTTGACCTCTCTAGAGGCTGTATTTTTCAATGGCTCTTCGTGAAAATTGATCTGAATGTTCACCTTGATGATATCTAGGTCAGTTTCGAAACTGGGTCATTTGTGGTCAAAATCTAGGCCAGTAGGTATAAAAATAGAAAAACCTTGTGACCTCTCTAGAGGCCATATTTTTCATGAGATCTTCATGAAAATTAGTGAGAATGTTCACCTTGATGATATCTAGGTAAAATTCAAAACAGGGTCACGTACCTTTGAAAACTAGGTCAGTAGGTCAAATAATAGAAAAACCTTGTGACCTCTCTAGAGACCATATTTTTCAATGGATCGTCATGAAAATTGGTCAGAATTTTTATCTTGATAATATCTAGGTCAAGTTCAAAACTGGGTCACATGAGCTCAAAAACTAGGTCACTATGTCAAATAATAGAAAAAAACGACGTCATACTCAAAACTGGGTCATGTGGGAAGAGGTGAGCGATTCAGGACCATCATGGTCCTCTTGTTATTTTAAGGTCATTGGGTGAAAGGTCAAGGTCACTGTGACTGTTAGTAGCAAAAACAATTCCACCCATTTCATGTGGGCATTATTTAGAAAATTCATGTTAACAGCCTTATTCACGGTGTTGAGAATTTGCGAAAAATGAATGTTTGAGTTTTAGGACATGAAGCAGAATGATTCATTCTCACAAATATTTTTAATTTGCGAGTGGCATTATGTACAAATAATGGCAAAACTGAAACATAAAATATACAATAACTTGTCCCTTCATAAAACCACCCACCTACCCCTAAAATTCTTAAAAAAATGCAATACACCTTGGGGGATACAGTATCCTGGTAAAAACAGGATATCACAGTATTAATAGGATATACTTAAGATACCTGCAATCATTTGCATTTTAGTTCAATGGATCTGATAAGCAAAATACCATTTAAATAATATAACAATGTGTTTTTCCCTTAAAAATGAGGTTTGGTAAAGATTTTTTGGATGATAACAGGTATTAAGACAGTTTTAAAGACATTTTAATGACTATAACAGTACTGTAAATTAGGTGCATATCCGTGTAAATGCATGCAGTATATATACAGAAATGCACAATTTATTACCTCTAACATGGTGCTTGCTGAAAAGAAATTATATTGATTGAGTAATCTCCTTTCCTTTCAATTATAAAGTGACTCATCTAAAACAATTAAGGGATGTTTTTGCAGGTTTTCAAAGACACATACTCCATTATAATAACGGATATTTTGGCTTAAAGTCTTAAGACCTTATGACTGTTAACGGTATGAAATGGCTCATAACATTATATATACGTTTCATCAACTATAATCAGAACAACGAAGCTATCTATATCGAACCTACATTTAGATTAATCTCACAAAGTGTTGCAAAGTGATGATATGAAAACTGAAGCTTTCCAGCAATAACATAATGCATTTCAGAATTTTGAAAGAGATGGAAGTGTTTGGTCCATAGCTGAGATAATTAAGCTGGAGATAAATACGACTGTAAACAAATCATTAGAAGGTAAAAGTTACCTCCAATTACCAGTTTATTATTCAGAAAAAGTAAAAAAAAAAACGGCTCTCATATCAGAAATGCATTTGGTTTACAACAAATCATTCCAAATTGAGTAGGTCATTATATTCCAGATGATAAAGAAATAAATTTGGTGAAGTTGATAGTGTCCAATTTTGAAAAGGAAAGTTACAGGACTCGTTTATTTTTAATCAAAGCATACACAAAAATGAAGTCATGACGTTTTTAAGGGCGTACTAAATGAAAGTATGTCTATTCTGTTACGGTATTTCTTGAAAATACTTATTATGTATGTGTTAAGTAATTAAGTCATTTCAACAGTAGCCTGGGCACCACGGTTGTTCAAGTTTTGGGCAAATACATTATAGCCAAATACATCACCCAAGGCTACGGTTATAATTAATATATAATCATTTTTTCAAGGTTCGCCTGTCAATATATTGAAAGATGTATAGTTATCCGGTGAATAAAAAACATATGTCGTCTTAAGTGTTTAATACTTACACAACTATTCACTAAATAATATATAAAAGATCTGTTTACAACATTATTTTTTAATCAAAGATTTTACTAAATTTTACATGTTTGGCCTACGTGGGTACAAAGGATTTACGTAAGAAAATGACTTCATCCAATATCGGAAGGACAATATGTAAAATAACTAATAAATATATAAGCATGATAGTCTAAGTGCAATATATCAGAAACAATTGCAGGTTGGACATTTTTCTCTACAATTCATTTAAAATGATCCCTACTACATAACTTTATTTCCATTTATTAAGAATATTTAGTTCACAGAGTATGGTGGACGGGTTTTTTTTCATAGTGTAATTCAGAAACGATATTTGAATCTGCGACTAAGATTTTCATGCTTTATATACTTGCTATCATTGTGGGTAAACATACGTACCCATTCTGTTTGTTCACCCATCGTTACATTCGTTCTAACAGAATGTGATCACATTTAGATATATTAAACCGACAATTGCAGACATGAAATTCCTTGATGCTGAATTCGATGTGATTTCTTGTTCCTGGTCATCGTTCATGAGAGCAAAGATTCTGGTCGGCCCCCAGTGCCACCTCGAACCTTGGGAACCCCGAGAACAATGGTTGTACCACGTGGCGGAATACTATCTAGATTGGCCATGTATTCTAGTAGCGGCACATTGTTAGGCTGGAGATACATGTGGCATGGGTACATTGGTGGTTAGGCTGGATCTGTTGACGGTGTATCTACTCCAAGCACGGACACCTGACATGATATCATAAAGTAATGAGGTGGGAATTTTCATATCATAATGAATAGTGACTTATTTTCTCGATAAAGAAAGATGAAATCTAATGAAATATTTTAACCAAAACTAAAAACAAAAACAACAAAAGAAAACAAACAAACAAACAAACTAAAGACCCACTTTTACGAGAACTAGGTAACATATATATTGCAATCTGACAGGGACATCATGCTATAAGTATATATATTTTCATTTGTTAGTGTAATTAGAAAATTACAAAGTTTACAACGAGTTCTACTCGACTGTGAAATATTTACATGTGATTAATTGTAGAACTTTCTACTTTAGGTTCAAACTTAGACTCGTATAACCATCAAGATATGATTTCATTGATTTACATTAACTGAATATTTGATTTACATTATCTAAATATGATCATGTCAGTGTATAAGGAAAGAACGAGGATGTCACTTTGTGTCTAAACGACTGCCGTTTTATTAGAAATATTCAACAACTATATAGTTTGTAAATATAGCCCGATTTTTTAATGTTTTACTAAACTCTTTCTAACGTCCATATATTTCTTCTTCTTTTTATATTTTAAGATATTTAACGTGTATTCTAACATGGCTCGATTTGATTTTCAGTTAAGACGTCAATTATGACGTCAATTTGCCGCATGACGTCCGATACATTACTCCTCGCGTAAATGAAGTCCAGCATAATATTTATTAAAATATATCAATGAGCATGTCAGAATGAAAACAATCAACGCCGACACGACACCGATCAAGTGATGACAATAACTCATCTTTTTTTTTCAAAAATCAGATGAGCTAAAAAAACAAATATGGAAACAAGCCCCTCACACTAGCAGCCATGTTTTTCTACAAATCATACAACTTGAACACTCTTAAGACACTAAAGCATAGATAAGTTTTTCCATGATTTGACCTACTGACCTTAATTTTTATACTGTATGACCTAGTTTTGAAACTAGCATTCATAGAGAAAAATATTTTGACAAAGACAGACAGTGTGTGTGAGGATGAATGCCTACATCTGTATTTTAAACATACCTTATCTACTGTGAAATCTAGTTTTGTAGTTTTAGCTACAGACTTCATCAGAGACTTCATGATGTTTGAATAATCACAGAAGATCCGAGTTTAACAAGCTCTAGCATATCAGAGAGTTTATGATTCTATGATGTATCAAAGTTTACAATACTACAAAGAATCAGAGTTTATGATCCTATACTATAACAGAGAGTTTAAGATGCTATGATAAATCAGAGAGTTTAAGATGCTATAATATATCAGATATATCAGAGTTTATGATGCTATGATATATCAGAGAGTTTATGATGCTATGCTATATCAGAGAGTTTTTGATGCTATGATGTATCAAAGTTTACAATACTACAGAGAATCAGAGTTTATGATCCTATACTATAACAGAGAGTTTAAGATGCTATGATATATCAGAGAATTTATTATGCTATGATATATCAGAGAGTTTATGATTCTATGATGTATCAAAGTTTACAATACTACAGAGAATCAGAGACACCGATCAAGTGATGACAATAACTCATCTTTTTTTTTCAAAAATCAGATG
Source organism: Mercenaria mercenaria (assembly GCF_021730395.1). Classification (NCBI taxonomy): domain Eukaryota; kingdom Metazoa; phylum Mollusca; class Bivalvia; order Venerida; family Veneridae; genus Mercenaria; species Mercenaria mercenaria. The sequence continues at coordinate 24,995,051 of NC_069364.1, read as the reverse complement.
AGCTAAAAAAACAAATATGGAAACAAGCCCCTCACACTGGCTAACTCCCTCGTGGTTCAATTCCTACGCATCTGAACTCTGAACCGTGGTAAATCAGACGATAAACAACTCGAAGGCCTTGATTATTTGTTAATTTATGCATATACCTGACGTTCCTCAAGTAACATTTTACATGCTTCCAAACTCCAACCCGGAAAGTGGAATGTGGTAGGATCGGAGGTATTTTCCGTCCCAAATATCAGATTTGCGTTCGGATACTTTTGTGCCCAGCCGGAGTTAAATGAAACTATAGCATTAGGAGGTATTCTGTCATATTCATCTTCATGATCTGCAATGAAACAATACAGTGAGTTGTTTAGTTGGCTACTCTAATTTATATCAATTAATTTAGCAAAAACAAACAAATTATGTATATGTATCATAAAACCAGGAAGGCCAGTTGTTCCAGATAAAACTAATCTATCAAACTTTATTGATTTTTGATAAAAGGATACACATAAACTAAAGTCATGATCCCTTATACAAACTATATTAACCTTTTTAATGCAAAAAAAGTTTTAATATATGAGCCACGCCATGAGAAAACCAACATAGTGGGTTTGCGACCAGCATGGATTCAGACCAGCGTTTAAACGAAATAAAAAAAAGTCTCACATTACCTAATTGGAAAAAAAGTGTGTAACATGTCACTTTATGGGCACCGTACGATGATCAGCTTACAAATACAAATGAACCTCACACCGCGAAAGAAATATATATAAAACTGCTTGAAATATATCATATGTATTATTTTCTTACATGTTTTGGTGTCAATGTAATAGTTGTACAGATTTTTATTCAGAGACACATATCTTTTAAATTTAATTATCTCCTGTCAAATATGTGATACAGATTAAAATATGTACCTATTTGTACGATTTTTTTCCAGAACAAAACTGCATCCACGGTAGCGTATGTGTCATTTTCAAAAACCTATCTACAAGGCATGAAAAGTGTGGAAAAAAACTCGTTTCTTCCTGACAGCGTTTAAGCCCATTAAAATATACCCAAATCTAGGTTTTAATTGTAGCGTGTGACTAACAGAATAACTGCACAGTATAAATAAATGAGGACTGTTTGTATTAGTGAATGAAGAAGAGTATATGTACGAGTGTCTGAATATACATGACCAAAATGTGTATGTGTGCGTGCGTGCGTGCGTGCATGTGTTTGTGTATGTGTGTGCGCGCTTGCGCGCATGTGTGCGGTGTGCATGTCTGTCTACAGGTAGATACCTATATTTCAGAAGGGGAATAAAAAAGTAAATATTGTCAATGCAGTTCCAACACAAAACTATGGAAGCGTCCTGGTGCCAGCAGAGAGATTTAAACTTGTCTTACGTACAACTATCTCCTACGCAGGACATATTGTCTCCTACGTAGGACTAAGTACCTACTTTGTCCTACGCAGAAGATACTAAGTCCTACGCAGGAGATACTAAGTCCTACGTAGGAGATCCTAACCCCTACATGAGGAACTGCTTTATTTTCTACCCCCAGTGCCATGCGATAATTTAGTCTGGAAACATTAGTTGTAGATAGTCTGACATAGTAACTACTGATAAAAATTATCTGTTGACATAGGCTGGTTTACAGACGAGTGTACAATGTCTTCTTATGTTTATAACACTACATTTAATTAGACTAGATTTTATGTCAGATGTATTATATCAGTCATTTACAACTTCTAATAAAGTTTGAAATTTATTTTTATTTTTGAAATAAGTACAATATAATTTGCATACATAAAAATACACATTTTTCAGGATAACAGTCAGTTCCAATTCCAAGAGATTTCAATTACAAGGAAAGATCATTTATGAAAAAAACACTAAAAAAGGAGGTGACACAAAACCTCCTGCATCGATCTGCATTTTTGTATTGTTTTAATTGGGTTTAACATAGCAGCGCCCCAATTACATGCCATATGGCGATTTTCCAGCGTTGATGGTAGACGAAGACCAAAAAGTGCCCCTCCGTGCATTCATTATTTCGTCGAGAGCGATTATCTGGATAGAACCACCGATGGCTGTATGGCTTGATAGCTTCCTTACATGAAACATTGATTAACGCCCCAAGTGAGGCAACATCATCGGTTAGGGGCAAGTAATTTAACGTCAGCGACGATAACCACTGGACCACAGAAACCCTCTGTCTCGATCTGAATGTAGTTAACATTAAACCAGTCTGTATAACAGATCGACTTAATTGCTATCAAAAATTTTCATACACACATATAAAACTTAATATATATATTTTATATTGTTGAGCCTAGACACACAGATGCAAAAGTCGTCGCCATGATTTATATTGTACAGCTCTTGTTCCTTGATAAGCCTAAGATTTTGGCAGTGAGCCAAGGGATTTCTAGGTAGGGACTTAAAATACTTTCACAGTACGTTTGTCATTGCACAGGGAACATTAATCATTGGAAAGTCACTCAAACATTAAGAGATTTAATATTTGATAGAAGACGAAACTGTGTATTTGAATATCAAAGTTATTCAGACATGATATCAAACATTTCAATTTGAAAAATAGTATATTTTACACTATTTTATCTTTTAAAAAAGAAATATACAATATTTATCATGATTAATTTTACGGAAAATACATCCTTTAATACTTTTCAAGTTATGTCAGGTTGATTGAGCAACTTTACACTTTTAAATATATAAGACTTTTGATCAATATGGATTTTATAGAAAGTCAGAGTATATTACTTCCCGCTCCTGTTTAGAGATATACGCAAAATTACGAAGGATAACGATGAAAAGTATTCTATGTATATGACTAGCTTAAATGTAACGTTTATAATGACTCTTAGACCATCATGTCTTTGAAGGGAAAAGTGATTTCAAAAAGCCAATGAAAAGATATGAAATACAGTACAGTATTTTACAATAGAGTACAACCTCTCCGGAGCGGCCCTCTCTTAAGTTAAAACCTCTCTTTAACAACATCATCAAATTTTCTCTCAGCTGAAAAATACTATAATTTTTACCTCTCTAGAATATCAACATCTACATTACGGTAAATATAGTTTCTCACATAGAGAAGAAGAAGAAGAAGAAGAATAGTTTATTTCACTAATTAAGGACTTGAGCCATTATGGTTCCTCGTCCATAAATCTATTACAATCTAATACAAGGTCAAAAAAACATATATACATAATATCATATAACGTTCTGAAGGTATAGTGTTATAAAGTACAGTATTGAGGATGAACAAAAATAATATCAAAATAATATTGTTGGCTACATCAATGCACATAGCATAATACATTTTCATAAAACATTTTTTATAGAAGTACCAAAATATATAATATGTACTAAAATAAAACAGTAAACATATTTCTATCTCATAATCACAAGATATTGTTAATAGTGGCAGATCGTATATTTATGGCATTTTTGATAAAGGCTGCTAAGTTATTTAAAGTTTTTCTATCTGTTGAGTTCAGTAGTTCAATAAATTTCCACATACTAGGATTTCTTCTATATCTCTTTGCAATATAACGTTTTCTTAATGCGCTGGATTTTGTACATATTAAAACAAAGTGGTATTCATCTTCTATGTCAGAGCTTCTATTGTCACATATTAAGCATAGTCTTTCATTTCTCTCTATCCTGTTTCTACCATATCTGCCTGTTTCTATTCTAAGCGTATGTGTCGATGTTCTAAGTCTTGTTAGTAAACTTCTGTAATATTTACTGTTCATTGAATTTAAATAACTTTCATACATAAAATCTTTCTTCAAGTGTTTGTATAGCGATAATGTTCTATTATTTTGTAGGTTCTCATGCCACTCTTGTCTGAACATATCAATTAGTCTTTGTTTAAATATAGCAGGGAATCGCTTTTGATTTATTGCTGAAGGATTATCCCACACATATCCGTAACCATGTCTGTATAACAATGAATTAACATTATATGCCCAATTTCTTTTCTCATTATTACAGTCTTTTAAAGCCTCTGAATATAATGACTTTATAATACAATTATCTGAGTTGATTACTTTTATCCAATATTTGATTACTCTGATATACCTGTTTATATACAATGGATATCTGCCTAATTCACCATATATACTTGCATTACTAGCAGACATTTTTACATTTAACAGTCTTTTACAAAATTTCAAATGCAGGCGTTCTAACTCTTTCGACTTGGTATTGCCCCATATTTCACATGCATAATTCAAAACAGCCCCAACAAATGCATCAAACAATTGACAACATATTTTCGGATTCAGATCAAAGTATTTCAAATTATATAATAATATGTTCATTGCTTTTAAACCCTTACCGGCGAGCATATTCTGGTTGACACTGAAAGTTCCTGAAGAGCTAAACACGACTCCTAAATAGTTAAACTCTTCTACCATTTCTAAAGGTGTATTATTATAAAACCATTTCTCGTTTTCTTTTATACGGCCTCGTTTTTTAAACACCATAACTTTAGTTTTTTCTTCATTAACCGTTAATCCCCATTTATCGCAATATTCTTTCAAAGAGTTCAAACTACACTGTAGGTCTTCCGGAGTCTCTGCTAATAGTGCCATATCATCGGCGTACATCAACAATATTAACATCACTTCATTAATATTAAAACCTGAGTTAGGACTAGTTTGTAAATATAATTCTAAGTCTTCTATAAATAGAGAATAGAACAAAGGCGAACATATATCTCCCTGCTTCAATCCGACCGCTACATTGATAAAGTCTGACAATTCTGAACAATGTTTAACTTTACATCTTACCAATTCATACATAGATCTGATTATTTTCAGAATTTTTCCTGAAATGCCTGTTTTATAAAGTTTGTACCATAATGCCTTTCTGTCAATCGAATCGAAGACTTTTTTCATATCCACCATAGCTACATATAAACGTTTACCAGCATTAAGCATATTTTGTATTAAGTTATTTAAGCAGAAAATAGCATCAACTGTAGAATACCCTTTCCTGAAGCCGAATTGCGCATCTGATATGATATTGTGTCTATTACACCAGTCACTTAACCAGTTATTAATTACCGATGAAAATAATTTCGCTAAACAGCTTATCAGTGTTATTCCTCGATAATTGTTTGTATCATTTTCGTCGCCTTTCTTATACAGGGGGATAATTAAGCCTTCCATCCATTTTTCTGGAAAGTAACCACTGTCAAAAATCAAATTAAACAAGTCTGTTAAATGACCAATCAAAATGTCGCTAGATTCTATGAAAAATTCGTTTATAAGGTCATCAGTTGAGCAAGCTTTATTACGTTTCAGTGATTTCAAAGCTGTTTCTATTTCTTTGCTACTTATCTGACGGTCTAGTTCAACAAAAATAGGATCTGTTGACTCTAAATTCCTTTCGCAAAAATTCTTAGCTTCATCGCAAGTGCGTACATTCAGTTCGTCTACTAACTTTTTGAAATATTCATAAAAATTGTTTACATTTATATTTTGTCCTTTTTTCATCTTTGTCTTAGAAAAATATTTCCAAAATTCTTTGGGTTTTTTAAATTTTAGATTTTCAATCTCCATTTTGGCACGTGTGTACACACGTTTCTTACGTATTAATAATTGTTTGTATTCTCTTCTATATCTACATAAAGATAACCTGTTTTCAGCACTTTTTACTAAGTTAAAGTTCGTCAGTGCATTTGTATAAAGTAGCTTTTTCTCATAACAGTCCTTATCAAACCATTCAGCTTTTTTCACGGGATGGTTTTTATGTATAAATCCTGTCTGGTCAGAATTTGTAAAATATTTTGTAAATAAGGGCTGAGTTACTGAGTTAATAATCCCGATAAAACCGTTAACACATTTATCCACCGACTCTTTATTGTTGCTACTGTCTGTTAATACCTCGTTAAAATCGGGCAATTTTGAAATGATAGATGGCCGAAATTGATCTCTCTTTTCACTGTCCCAGCGTATATAGGTCACGTGCTCATTAATATCCCGTGATTGTACAATTGATCTTTCACCCGTAATAGAAAAACAAATTTGTGCGTGATCTGAGAACATGTTGAAATCAAGCACTTGAAACGATGTTATTGATGTAAAATCGTCACTTTTTGCGAGTAAATAATCTATAACACTGCATCCTGCTTCGCTATAGAAAGTATATTGGTCCGTGTTATCAAGTCTCCCATTGCATATTCGTAATTCCGTTGCCTTACAAAGGTCTATTAATTGTAATCCTTGCGAGTTACTGACTTTATCAGCTGAAAATCTTTTCAGTGGTACATCAGGACTGTAGTTTACAGCATCTATTCCGTCGTGCGTTTTATCATTTGGAATAAAATCTGGCTTTAAACCTGTCCTTCCGTTAAAATCGCCTGCAACATAGACCCTGCCAATATTCTGAAATTCATTTATATCATCTTGTAATATTTCAAATAGGTTTACATTTGCCACATTGTATGCCGGTGAGCTTTCGCCCCATATATAAGCCCCGCATAAGTATTTATCATGTGTGTATCCGAAAAAATCTTTATCTAATTTTATCCACACAATTGTATCATACTGATTTTTTACAATTTTGATACCCTCCTGTAAGCGTTCTTTGTAGTAAACAACAATGCCGCCGCTGTTTCGTTTAGCATTTCTATTTTGAAACTTTCTATACAAATTCTTACAAATATACCCGTGCATGTCTATCTTACTTGATTTATGTGTCCATGTTTCTAGCAATATGATTATTTCATACTGAGCTAATAACTGCGCAAAATTTTCATCTTCGAGCTTTTTAGTCGTTAAGCCGTTACAATTCCATATACATATTTGTATGTCACCCTCCTGTCTATCCTATTCAACTTTACCATACTCCCCGTCCGTGTACACTTTTCCATCTACTATCAGTCTATTATATTTAATGTACGCGTCTTTTTTGTCTTTTCTTGCCGCGACTAATATAGGAATTAGCCGTTTTCGTTGTGCGACTACTTCCGGCGGAAACTGATCATGTATGTAATAACCAGAGTCTTTTCTTAGTTTTTCTCTTAAGGATTTGACATAATTTTTGTCTTCAAGCTCTTTGAAAATTGCCACAATATTCCTGGGTTTATTAATTTTTTTCTGCCCCACTCTTCTCACGTTTTCGAACTTTATAGTTGCCTCTTTCTCCTTTGGAATATCCATATTATCTGTGAGGAAAGTTCTTACTAACTCTTCTGTTTTTACTTGCGTTTCATCCGATTCCTCTGTGATACCGCCAATTATCAAATTTCTCATCATGGACTTTGATTCCATGTTGTTAATTGTTTCTTTCAACTGGCTGTTTTGATTTTTTAAGGTTTTCAGCTCTTCTCTGGTCTTCTCAGTATCAAAATCTATGAGGTCAACTCTCCCATCTACCAGATCGATACGGTCTGTGTTTTTTGATACCCTGTAGTCTATATCTGACCATAGCTTGTTAAGTTTATTATCTACTTCTAGAACTTTTTTCTCCAATGATTCTAATTTGTCAAGTCGTTTATTAACTTGGTCAAATTTTGATGTCAGGAATTGCATCAGGTCTGAATTGGTTATATTAGATTGGCCTCCTTGTGTATTCCCTACGTGATTATTACCATTTGGTGACTGTAGCACTTTATTATTTCCAGTCATATTGCTATTTTGTGTCATTCCGCAGGACTGTCCCTGTGCACCGTTGGGTATTATAGTATAACTAGGAGCGCTTGAAAAGTTCTGATTTTGTATAGGATTATGGAACATCATTGAAGGCTGTGGTACTTGAGATAAAGGTAGTTGCTCTGATTGACTTGAATTGTACATAATTCCGTTACACTGATCAGCGAAAACGTTATTGTCAGACGTCAAAAGCTGGTAATACGATATATCACTTACTGTACCGTTATGCTGCGACTGCGTTGAATGGTAAACATCGCTCACCTGACCTGGACTTTTTGCTGTTTTCGGTTCTTTGTTACCTTTTGTAGCTTTCGAACAATAGAGTGTTGCTCTTTAGAGCTTGCACTGGTCATAAAGAAGGTATATGCAAAATTGTTTTGGATAGAATCAGAAAAGTCAACATTACACAATCATTTATGATTTTTATTCTACAGCATTGCACGTGTATTCTATGTGGTCTGTTTAAATAGGGCACAAATTACATAATTTATCTAATAATGACAGTAACAGCATTATCACCATAGATTTGACCTTACAAAACATTTACTGTTACAGGGCATGATAAATACAAAAGCCATAAATAAAAACAACAACAACAACAAAACACCAATACATACCAAGAATATCTTGTACAGTTACTGCATAATCAGGGTTATTCTTGACCTTGTTGCGAATGTCTATTACTACTCCAGGACCAATTAGCCTTTCAGGCGGAATCTCATCAAGTGCCTGCCGACCATTGCCGAAATGGTTCGGGGCGTCTATGTGTGTACCTTGGTGTTCGTAGTATTCAATCTTATTGAATGCTAGCCTTAGAAATGAAAATGATATTTACATTAATATTTCATTATAACATCAATAATATTTTTTACTTTTTTTGGATCAGTTAAAGAAAATTTGATACTTTTAAAAAGGTATTTCAACCATAGAACTTATTATCTAAGAGATGCATAAATCAAACGCATTTACTTTTCTAGGTCTACCCACAGAATCAATTATAGAATTCCTATCTAAAATGTGATTATCGTTTTCATTATAACATCAATAATAATTTTTACTTTTTTTGGATCAGTTAAAGAAAATTTGATACTTTTAAAAAGGTATTTCAACCATAGAACTTATTATCTAAGAGATGCATAAATTAAACGCATTTACTTTTCTAGGTCTACCCACAGAATCAATTATAGAGTTCCTATCTAAAATGTGATTATCGTTTTCATTATAACATCAATAATAATTTTTACTTTTTTTTTTGGATCAGTTAAAGAAAATTTGATACTTTTAAAAAGGTATTTCAACCATAGAACTTATTATCTAAGAGATGCATAAATCAAACGCATTTACTTTTCTAGGTCTACCCACAGAATCAATTAAAGAATTCCTATCTAAAATGTGATTATCGTTTTCGTGTCATCCCCATTAACTGTAGATAAAATAACTTTAATTTATCGAATTATTTCATTTCATGTGTAAGAAGTATTTCTTGGTTCTATTTTGTTTTGAATGCATATCAATTCTAACTTTTTATGAAATGAGCCGTGCCATGAGAAAACCAACATAGTGGCTTTGCGACCAGTATGGATCCAGACCAGCCTGCGCATCCGCGCTGTCTGGTCAGGGTCCATGCTGTTCGCTTTTAAAACGGTTTCTCTAATTGGAGTAGACTATGAAAGCGAACAGCATGGATCCTGACCAGACTGCACGGATGTGCAGGGTGGTCTGGATCCATGCTGGTCGCAAAGCCACTGTGTTGGTTTTCTCATGGCATGGCTCAAATGATATCTGAAGTACGTTTCACAATTTCTTACATTATAACTTGGTTCGAGACATTTAATTAAGTTGCACGCAAAACAACTCTCCAATTTGTAATATTTATTATAATTCGAACTCACCACATTTCATCAAAATATTGCGCAGCCAAGATGTCCATTTGAAAGTATGTGAAATTTTCATAATTAAGCCAGACTAATGGATATTTGGGGGCATCTTTATCAAAGGTATGCGTTAAGTCAACAACCTTGCGGGCTTGGATGAACTGGAGAGTGGTACACAGCAGCAACCAGTAATTCAGTACCATGGTGTGATGATAATCTAAAAAGAAAAGTTACGGTTAATTCTTTCGCCAAATTATAGAATTTATTCCCTCCCATCTTCTAAAAAGGATAGCATCACAATTGATTAAAATGAATTATTTAAACAAACGTGATTCAATGTATTAGTATTTACCATCTTTTTCGATATAATTCATTTTAATATGGTACTAAGACTGGTCAAAAATGGTTAAAATGAAAATCAAGACGAAAGACAGAAAACATCTTTTGTTGAGGCCATGTTCTTTTTATGTAAAATTTACAGTTTCTGCAAGCAGGCAGTATTCTGCCTAAAAGTGTCACCAAATTTCTTTTCAATTTCTCAGTATACATTGAAAACATGAGTATCAATTTGAGTAAGTAAGTAAGTTAGATAGTAAGTAAGTGAAGTGAAGTGAAGTGAAGTGTGAAGTGAAGTGAAGTGTGAAGTGAAGTGTGAAGTGAAGTGAAGTGAAGTGAAGTGTGAAGTGAAGTGAAGTGTGAAGTGAAGTGAAGTTAAGTGAAGTGTGAAGTGAAGTAAGTGAAGCGAAGTGTGAAGTGAAGTGAAGTAAGTGAAGTGAAGTGTGAAGTGAAGTGAAGTGAAGTGAAGTGAAGTGTGAAGTGAAGTGAAGTGAATTAAAGTAAAGTGAGTATTAAAGTGACATGTGTTAAACGTTTCACCAAACATATTAAAACTAATCAATTTAACACAACACCCGACCCGATGGACCTGTAAGTCACCTAGTATACAAACATTACAATATTATATCACATGAAATTATATGTACAAATTGAAATCTGCTCAAGTTTACACATCAACTCATAAATATAAGTCAAGAGTTGTTAACTATAAAGTTTGAATATGAATAGGTATTTATTCAATGATGATAACTGTATTTGAGCCGTGCCATGGGAAAACCAACATAGTGGCTTTGCGACCAGCATGGATCCAGACCAGCCTGCGCATCCGCGCAGTCTGGTCAGGATCCATGCTGTTCGCTAACAGTTTCTCCAATTCCAATAGGCTTTAAAAGCGAACAGCATGGAGCCTGACCAGACTGCGCGGATGCGCAGGCTGGTCTGGATCCATGCTGGTCGCATACCCACTATGTTGGTTTTCCCATGGCACGGCTCATTTCTTCTTAATAAATAGGCATTCACGAAATATTTAGCTTTTTTTTTCTTGGAAAGTTTTCGACAATATGTTTCAATTGATCAATATTGTTCATGTTTGTAAACTGCATTCACGAGATATTTAGCTATTTTTCTTGGAAAGTTATTGACAATATATTTCAGTTAATCAGTATTGTTCATGTTTGTAAACTGTATATTAGACAATCGATCACTGAAAGTATCTACTCTGATTTCATTGTAAAATAGACACTGAATTAGAAAGTGCATCTCGTCTTCAATTTGCTGCTTATTGCAAAACGTACATAGTCTTTGCTCTGGTGGCTCGCCAATATATCGGCCTGTTTCTACTCTTAACGGTAGGATACCACATCTGAACTGGGATAACAATGATCGGTCATGTTTACTCATATTTAAATACACATGTTATTCTGTTCTAAAAGTATCTTTGAAGGTTACATAAGTTCGTAATTTAGACACTTTCATATCATCCGCTTTCCAAATATAAGTGTAATAAACAACTACCTTTGCCATTGCGGTGTCTATGTGTTTCAAAATGTTCTATCAAGTTCAATTTTGACATAACTGTTTTTAAGTCACTACACCAATTATTCTTACATTTGCTGTAATCCATGTTAAAGACACGTTTAGTAAGTGTATTGTTATCAAATAATACTAATCGATTCCAAAACCTCAAAATCGATATCCAGCGGCGATAGTTACTTGGGAGCCATCATGTATCTCCAGTGATTGCGAGTTTTGGTGCAAATTTATGCACCCCAAGATAATATCGTATAGCGCGGTATTGTAAATTGTCTAATGATTGGTAGTATTTGTAGCCCCATATCGAGACACAGTAATCTAAAACTAGCACAACACATGCATCAGATAGTTTATTAAATGCTTTATACCCAAAATCTTTATACTTGTATATTTTTTGAGATTATCTTTCCAAAAGCACGGCCCGCACCCTTGGTAAGAGCCTCACAGTGAAATGAAAAGTCTCTTTTATCGTGAAGAATAACTCCAAGGTACTTGTATCGATCAGCAATTTTAAGGGTATTTTTACCTACATGAAATGCATAGTTAGTCTGTACAGTACGGTGCTTTCTAAAATACATACATTTGCTTTAATCAGTATTTATAAGCACACGCCATTTCTTACATCAAGAATAGAGTACGTTTAACATTGCTTGCAAATTTTCTTCCGTTTCAGCGATCAAACAAATCATAATTAAAAGACACATGATCTCAGAGGAGTATTATTTTAAAACTTGAATATTTGAAAGATTTCTATCAACAAAAAGGAATATATGGGCCGTGCCATGAGAAAACCAACATAGTGGGTTTGCAACTAGCATGGATCCAGACCAGGATCAGGATCCATGTTGTTCGCAAATGGTTTCTTTAATTGCAATAGGCTTTGAAAGCGAACAGCATGGATCCTGACCAGACTGCGCGGATGCAAAGCCACTATGTTGGTTTTCTCATGGCGCGGCTCATATATATACACTTATATTTGGTTAAATAATGAGTCCATATATAAATTTTATATACAATTTTGACCCACCAATCAGTTATAATCAAAGAGACCCACTTATCGTTTCCTAACACATTAGGCTAGTTTTATAGGGGTAACCCCCCTGGACCGTTGGAGAAATGGTAAAAAATAGTTGGGTGCAAAAGACCCACTTTTCCACTTCGCGGCCTGACAATCAACTTTGTATATTATATGTGCGTGTTCGTTTGTACGACGGGAATAACAAATGGAGTAACCCTTACAAAAATAATTCAAATATTGTAGCTGATGTTCTTTTCTAATAAATATTTGAATATAGTTAAAGATATATATTAGAAAAATCAGACATAAATAAATATGAGTATATTTTATGATAAGTTTAAAGGAAGAGCGAGCCGTACAAATTATTGTAACAGAAATGATTATTTTAATCAGTCAGTAAAAGGAGAGGAGATGGTCACATTCTAACTGGTAAAGAAGTAGGTGTGCAATCGATTTGTGTTTATTTCAGTGTAGTTTAATGACTCATTTAGAAATGACATTTGCTATTGTTTTTGAAACGTGTGTAGTAAAATTGAATGAACAGAATGGCATGATTTGATTACTCAGTGAATCGTTTTGTTTTCTTGATGTATTCTTCGATTAACTTGAAGATAGAATTGTTTATGCCATATCCTAGTTTACCAGTTATTTTCATATATGTGGCTGGAAAACACCTACGTAGGTATTTCGTGAAGATGAAAGTTTTATGTGTTATATGTGAAGTACATGATACAAGTAGTTCATTGATGCCGGTAGTCACAATTCTAAGGTCAAATTAAGGTCAAGAAATTAGGTCAAAGGTCATTAAGTGTATTTACTAATTTCACTTATATGGCATCATATCTTTGCCATTTTGATGAAATAAGTGAGCAGAAATAGTATTTAATTGAAGCCAATGTATGAAATTATGAAATAAAATCAGTATATGCAAATTAGCTCATTAGCTCATTTGCATATTAAGTTATATTAACAAAATTACGATAAAAATTGGCATGTAGTACAGCTGTACAATAATTATTGTTTTAGATAAAATTTTCGTGATTTGAAAAACAGAAAGGTAACAAATGATATGTGGGATACTCATTTTCTTGATAAACGCAACTGTTTATATCGCCATCATAGGTTTTGCAGTATTTTGACGGATAATCAAAAATATACTATTTAAAACATATATTTGGTCTAAAATTAGGATAGCCTAAATTGGTATCAATAGTATACTTAGTATAACGACTGGGCACTAAATGTATCTAGTGGTATAAAAAAGGCAAATATATATGTATATCTTTGGCATATCGGCAGGCAAACTTGGCTTTTCATACAGGCCACTGTGTGTATAAGTGATATAAAGTCAGGCCATTTTTGGTATCAGACACGCCATCCGAGATAAATATTGATGCCACTATCGGTATCGAGGGTATACAGACATGTGTATACATACTGACAAATACTGGCATACTGAATACACAGACAGGCAATTCTGGGCATTCTGAACATACAGAAGGGCCAACCGAGTTTCATTGAAACTCTGGATAATCTGGATATACAGGCATGTCGTCCTGGCTTTACAGTTGTATATAAAGGCTACTAAGGGTAACTTCGATTTACATACACACCATTTTGGGTATCTTGGGTATATAGACATGCCATCACGTCTATACATTCAGGTCACTTTGAATGGCATTGGAATACAGACAGGTTAACTATGTATCCACGGTATAAAGCCATGCCACTTTGTGTAGCCTGGATATACAAACATGTCATCATGGCCATATATACTGGCCATTATGGATATCCCGGTTTTACATAATAAGCCTTTCTGGGTAAAAAAAAAACTGGGTATACAGGTAGACCATCGTTGCTATACACTAGGCCAGTATATACGTTGAGTTTGCTTGGTATATAGACAGGTCACCTGAGTGCATCCTAGGTAGGCCACTTTAGTATCCTAGGTATACAAAAATCCTGACCTTTTACTTAATGCCTGTGACCACTATGAATATCTTAGGTATAAATACATGCCACCGGTGTACCCAAGGTATAAAGGCAGTTCTATCTGGGTATCCTTGGTATACTATCAGGTCTTCTTCAAGCTATAAATACAGGCCACTATTGGATCTTGCAGGGTACCACTATTTGTAAACTTGCAATACATAAAGACCACTCTGGGTATACTTGGTATATAGGTCTTCCTGGTTATATATACAGAAAACTATGGGTATCCTAGGTGTACAAACAGGCTTCTCGTGGTATCCATTGCATACATACAGGCTATCTGGGCTATATATGTATGCCAATCCGGATATCCTTGATATACAAAAAGACCGACAATGTATCCAAGGTAGACAGGTCACTCTGGGTAATATGGATATACATACAGGTCAGGTTAGCGATACATACAGATACACTTTGAATGATCGTGGCATAAAATGAGGCAACTATCGGTACCTTAGATACAGATGCAGGACATTTTGGGTATCTGGGTTATACAGACTGACTACATGTGTATCCTGTGTATACAGACAGACCATCATAGCCATATATATATGCCAGTTATACATATACTAATTACGCTTCACAACTTTGCACCGATAGCGTAAAATAATGGATCTAAGTTTGCATGCATACAAAGGGTACCACGGGTGATATGTATGACTGTATTCCTATTATACCCAATGTAACATATTATATACTAAAGTGGATTGCAAGACGGAATGTGGAAGTTCAATGTGCAAATGCTACCGATCAAACCAGGTTTGCATGTTTGAATGTGCATGCGAGGCTATTTACCAACTTTAGAATGTACCTGGCACAAGGACAATAACGTTTGACATTTTTTAAAACAATGTCCTATGGTTTTGTGTATAGAAAGAAAGACTATGAGCAAGATTGAACTGTGTAAACTACGTTGTGCAGTATTTGTATAAAATTTATGTTAAATACTAATTATTAGACATATTCTTAATGCATGAAATATTAACAAGCTTCACTAGGACATTTATAAAACTGATAAGATTTTTATCAATGGTTAAGAACAGATATATGTGTACTAAATGAACGTTTTAAATGAATATTTGATACATTTCAATTAATATTCATGAGTATGCAGATGAGCTGAAAAACTCTGAAATAATATTTAAGAAGAACATTATTCCAAAATCAAAATATCTTACTATCTCAAAATATGGTTTATATTTGAGAAATGTTAGTATTGTCAGTTTTTTTAATATTTGTTTTTTTCTATGATTAATATGACCCACCCACTTTTGACAGTATTTACTCTTACAAACAATAAATAATGCTACAAACAGATATATATTTATATAAAGTAATGTTTCAAATGTAATATTATATTGCTTATTTTTGTCCTTTTATACACACAAACAGTAAAGATTTGATCTTTGTATTATTTGAAAATAACATTTTATCGAATTATCTGCCCATTTTTTAACTTTTCATGAATATTCAGAAGTATGTAAATGAGAAAATAATTGATTAAGTGTTTGTAAATAAATGTACAAAGCCTTGGCTTCATTTTGATACCATTGTTGTTATTTTACACCAATAAATGACCAAGATACAAGGTATTTTATGTGACACACATGAAAATATGCATTGAATGACCTTTGACCTCGTTTATTTCACTACAAAGGGCCTCTCAAATGTGACTACCGGGCAAATCTTTCTTGTGGTACCTAGTAGATAACGTTTAACATGGTAGTCGTCCATCAGAGAATTCCTACGCAAGTCACAATTTTGAAAATTCTAGGTATAGGTGTAGAATGAGACAGGTTTTAGCTCAACTGGGCACGAAGTGCTCAAGGTGAGCTTTGTGATCGCCCTGTGTCCGTCGTCCGTCGTCCGTCCGTCGTCGTCAACAATTTGACTGTTAACACTCTAGAGGTCACAATTTTGGCCCAATCAGTGGAACTTTGTCAGAATGTTACCCTTAATAAAATCTTGGACGAGTTCGATATTGGGTTGTCTGGGGTCAAAAACTAGGTCACCAGGTCAAATCAAAGGAAAAGCTTGTTAACACTTTAGAGGTCACAATTTTGGCTTAATCCTAATGAAACTTGGTCAGAATGTTACTCTCAATAAAATATTAAATGAGTTTGATATTGGGTTATCTGCGATTAAAAACTAGGTCACCAGGGCAAATCAAAGGAAGAGCTTCTTTATACTGTAGAGGCCACATTTATGACTGTATATTCATGAAACTTCGTCGGGATGTTAATCTTGATGATCCCAAGGTCCAGTTTGAATCTGGGTCATGTAGAATCAAAAACTAGGTCACCAGGTCAAATCAAAGGAAAAGCTAGTTAACACTGTAGAGGCCACATTTATGACCATATCTTAATGAAACTTGGTCAGAATGTTAATCTTGATGATCTATAGGTCATGTTTAAATCTGGGTCAGCTGGGGGTCAAAATCTAGGTCACTAGGTCAAATCAAAGGAAAAGCTTGTTAACACTCTAGAGGCCACATTTATGACTTATCTTCATGAAACTTGGTCAGAATGTTAATCTTGATGATTTTAGGTCAAGTTCGAATCTGGGTCCTGTGCGGTCAAAAACTAGGTCACCGGGTCAAATCAAAGGAAAAGCTAGTTAACACTGTAGAGGCCACATTTATGACCATATCTTAATGAAACTTGGTCAGAATGTTAATCTTGATGATCTATAGGTCATGTTTAAATCTGGGTCAGCTGGGGGTCAAAATCTAGGTCACTAGGTCAAATCAAAGGAAAAGCTTGTTAACACTCTAGAGGCCACATTTATGACTTATCTTCATGAAACTTGGTCAGAATGTTAATCTTGATGATTTTAGGTCAAGTTCGAATCTGGGTCATGTGGGGTCAAAAACTAGGTCACCGGGTCAAATCAAAGGAAAAGCTAGTTAACACTTTAGAGGCTTATATATGACCATATCTTAATGAAACTTGGTCAGAATGTTAATCTTGATGATCTTTATGTCAATAGGTCAGGTGAGCGATACAGGGTCTTCATGGCCCTCTTTTTATAATTTGGAGACAGTCGAGAAGTTCTCGTCGTTCGGTGTTGTACCGTTGGCAAGCAAAGAAATAGTGGTTGCTGTCTTCAATTTCGCCGCATTTGCAAAATGGACTTAGCACAATTTTTTCCGAAAGAGATCTTCTTTGGGAGAACTACACTGTGTTCTAAGTCGTGTATGCATGATTTGAAGTACCCGATCTCCGGTATAGTAATATTTAGGAATGTTTTTAGTTAAACCTTTGATCCTGCTTTTGAAAACAGCCAGGGACGCGGCATCCCGTACGGCTTATGGAAATGAATTCCATTCACGAATAGAAGAGGAAAATAGTAGCTGGCACTAACTGTGAAACAAGTCGCCTTAGCTCCTTTTTTAGACATTTTATACATGTATATATATATATATATTAATCCATACAGAGTCTTGGAATCACCATTGGCGTTTTCTATCTTTTCACTGAGTGTGTTTTTTTTTTTCTTTTAACGTTTTATTTCAAAATTGTATTCCTTTCGTACTGCTATACCGACTCAAACTAATCTGTTTCACCGTAACGTTTCCATGTACGCCCAGTATTTCTAATTTGTTGTTTTGTTTCAAATTTTAATTGAACCATAGTTTGAGTGTTCTCTGAATTATAGCTTTCTGTTTCAGAGGAGCGTGCTTATTCAGGACGTCCTCTATTTCTAATTCAAACTCATTCACAAACATGTTGATATTCTGTGAATCAACGTTTGTTGCACTTAGGTAAATAGAAAGTTCTGATTCGTTTAATTTTTTGAAGTTTCTAAATGATACGCTCTACTAGTTATTGTCTCTTCTTAACATCTAGGAGAGATCAGATAAGAATTAAATGGCCCAGGCTAGATTTTAACAAAAATGGCTCTCTGTAAAATAAACATTTGTTTATGCATAATTTATTTTAGGTCGATTGTGAAGGAAGTTCTGCAACTTATATTAATCACTCTCGACACCTCATTCCTGATGGAATCTATAGCCACGAGGGTATGAAAGAAGAGGCCAGTTTCCCTTTTAATGCTAAGCGCCAAGCAAGGGAGCTACTGGTACCATTTTTCACGTCTTTGGTATGACGCGGCCTGGGATCGAACCCATACTTCCCGCACTCGAGTCGCGGTGGACGCTCTACCACTAGGCTATCGGGGTGGTTAAGCATTGAGCACAGCAAACACAGCCAGAGATACAGATAAACATTGTTATTATGTCTCTTAGGCCATACCAAATTGATTAATAGTTCTTCGGAAAATTTTCAAAAAATATAGGAGCGAACGAGCGAAATTTTTATCTTATTTTTTTAGTCCCAATTTTGATTTTTTTTTTCAGAGGCGGGTAGATTTTACATGGAGCGAGCGAGTCTTTTTTATTTTTTCCCAGCTTGGACTCTTGAGGAGGCGGTTATGATTGTACATGTTAGATGGCTTCGACACATGAACTATGAATCAGGCTAGGTTAAGTTTTTTGTGGTAGAGGTTCATTTCAGTGAAAAATGATAACAGACGGACAAAGGATGATCCCAATAAAGTCACCTTGAAAAGTGGTGTTTGTTGTGCTTTGATTGACCTAGAAATTTAGAGTTTGGGGAGGTCTGTTTTTTTTTCAGTTTCTTTCTTTCAATCAATTCACTTCCAATCAATATACAAGCAGGGAAAATTTGGGTTACAATAGGACTGATTTTGTTAGAAATTATTTTTAAATCTACACTACTTATTTGAAAAGATAAACAATCTGACTGCTGTACTAAAGAAGTTAGGTTCAAAAAGATTAGGGCCGATACAATGTGATGGATCGGTCAGGATCTGTGAACCTTTTTTATGCCCCCGAAGGGAGGCATATAGTTTTTGAACCGTCTGTCGGTCTGTCGGTCTGTCAGTCTGTCTGTCGGTCTGTCAGTCTGTCCGCAATTTTCGTGTCCGGTTCATATCTTTGTCATCGATGGATGGATTTTCAAATAACTTGGCATGAATGTGTACCACAGTAAGACGACGTGTCGCGCGCAAGACCCAGGTCCGTAGCTCAAAGGTCAAGGTCACACTTAGACATTAAAGGATAGTGCATTGATGGGCGTGTCCGGTCCATATCTTTGTCATCGATGGATGGATTTTCAAATAACTTGGCATGAATGTGTACCACAGTAAGACGACGTGTCGCGCGCAAGACCCAGGTCCGTAGCTCAAAGGTCAAGGTCACACTTAGACGTTAAAGGATAGTGCATTGATGGGCGTGTCCAGTCCATATCTTTGTCATCGATGGATGGATTTTCAAATAACTTGGCATGAATGTGTACCACAGTAAGATGACGTGTCGCGCGTAAGACCCAGGTCCGTAGCTCAAAGGTCAAGGTCACACTTAGACGTTAAAGGTCATTTTTCATGATAGTGCATTGATAGGCGTGTCCGGTCCATATCTTTGTCATTCATGCATGGATTTTAAAATATCTACGCATGAATGTGTGACACATTAAGACGACGTGTCGCGCGCAAGACCCAGTTCCGTAGGTCAAAGGTCCTAAACTCTAACATCGGCCATAACTATATATTCATTCAAAGTGCCATCGGGGGCATGTGTCATCCTATGGAGACAGCTCTTGTTTAAGATAGCACTCGGCTTTTGCTCTAGATCTAACATGCTGAACTAAACAACTGTTAACAAATGGTCTGAAAACTTTATATCTGAACAATATTTCTATGTTTAATCCAAATATTTTAATTGCATTCCCGTGCACGTATAACAAGTTGGGCTTCAATCTTTTCACTGTATTGAACAATCGTAGAACGTGCCTACTTTATCACCTACCAGCACATCGAAGGCCATGTGTGGCACTAGCACAGACACTCCGGATTTAAAACAAATGATGAGCAAGACCATAATTCCTGACTTTTTGAGTTTGGGTCAACAGCTACATGTATTATGGACGCATAATTCCGATCAATATTACTTTGTTGCATTAAAACAGCGATAAAACCTGTTTTGCCGTTATCATTCCGGACCGCGTAATCAGAAAAAAAATTTGGGAGTTTGATGTTCAAGATTCAAATGGCATGTGTTTAATTGGTAAATCAAGAGAGAAGCAGGAGAACAGAAAAGCCGATGTCTAAAGTAAGAAAAAATAGCTAAATATAACACTCTTGACGTGATGTTGAAGATTTTTCAAATAGTTGCAATTAAATCTTTCAGTCTATATCCAAATCTGGTTACTGAAATACCATTTAGTCATTTACGCAGTTTGAATTTGCGTTTGCCATTAATAGATGTTGTTTACATTAACAAGAAAAAACTTGCGTTTCGCGTGAGAAAACTTTAAATTTGCTATGTGTGGGTAGATAGATTCATCAAAAACCTGTCAAAATAAAGATGCAGAAGTAATGCATTAAATTATGTATGCAAGTTAAATTTTGTTATCACTTAGCTGATCATGCATTAAATTGTCATCAAATTCATCTGTATGATACGGTGGCATAGAGGGGACATAGGCAATATTTTATTTATCACGTGCGCACGTGTTAGCTATCACGTGCCCACGTGATTACTATCACGTTCGCACGTGTTAGCTAACACGTGCCCACGTAATAAATAAAGCTATCACGTGCGAACGTGATAAATAAAATATTTCCTATGCGAACATGATAGGTATCACGTGCGAACGTATTAACTACCACGTGCGAACGTAATGGCTACCACGTGCGAACGTGATAATTATCACGTGCGCATGTGTTAATTAACACGTGCCCACATGGAAGCTAACACGTGCGCACGTGATAAATAAAATATTTCCTATGTCCCCTTTGTGCCACCGTAGTATGATAACAAAAAGTATAAATATCATTTTGTCATGTTATGTATGAATTTTTCAATTACATTCGTACATAAACAGATCTATATGCAGCAGACCTTTAGACATATCTGTTAACTTATTGAATTAACTTAATAATTAAAATAGTGGACTAAAGAAGATAGAAGATATTATTAGTTTTTACTTAAATTCAATTTTGTAAAAATTCTTAAAATGTCGAAGGGAATATTCATTTTCTTGTATTGTGTTCATAGTTTTTAATTGTACTGCACTTAATTCATAATATAAGATATAAAATGACCCATCATGCATGCTACGCAAGACTTACTTGGTCATTAACATTTTATAAAAGTGAACTTCTTGATAATAAATGTGACATGATTAAACAAACTACAATATATCTAGAGAGTTATATACTTCTCAAATCACTTGCCTCCAACCGATGTGGGTTCGAACCAAGGGGCACCGAAATCTTCATTAAAGGAAGTAATTCAGCTGGCTTACCGAAGTTCAATGGTTCTACCAAGGTGCCCGTCCATGATAAAATGATAACAAACTGCGTGGCTCTGTTTTCTCTTTACTTAAATATCATAATTATTTATCATTGAAACAAAGATAACTTGCTGTCAACGTCTTTGTCAAAGCCTCTAAAGAATTTCCCTATTATTTCAAATACCTTTAATACAAGTAGGACCTACCTAAGTGTTGTAAGTTCATTAAAAGGAAATCTGGTAAAACTTTAATATATATTTGAGAATATATCTAATAATCAAATATATCAATATCAAAATGTTATTACCTTTTATGTTTACAGCAATCCTAAAATAGTCCGACTATGACGAGTCCTAAAATCTGTATGTTTGTAGTTAAGATATATTAGAATAAAGCAAGTCAACTTAGATTTTATAGATGCATTGTAGCGTAACAGGGAAGTTACCGAGGAATAAAACCCAGAAAAGTATACCAATTAAGTCTTTTTATATACCCTCCTAAACCCGGGTCCACATTTCGAAGCTAAAGTGTCTGCCTGTAGAAAATATGAACATAGTATAAGCTCCTGTAGAAATGTTTGTTTTGGGTCTAACCCGTTTTTTCAACAGTATTTCAATTATGTAACGACGGGCATTTAAACGAAATAGTGTTCCTGGATTCTGTACCAGTACAAACTTGTTCTCGGCAAATAACTGCTAATTTCCCCACAATGAATCAGAGAAGGGGGACGAATGAATTCAGACACAATGTCTTCTATCAAATCATCACGGAGAACAGGATCGAACTCATGGCACCGCGATCCGTAGATCGGCGCTCTACCTATTCAGCTAAGCGGGCGCTCTGTAGAAATGTAGTTTGCATTTTAGCGCAGATTTTTAAGACGGTATACGTAATTATTTTACTTAAGGTGCTATGGAGTTTATTACGTTCAGTAGTTTTCTATATTATAACGACCTTTAGTGGTACCATAAATTCTACTCTGTATTGAATGCAAAAAATTAAGCTCTCTTCTTTGCAAATTTAATGTTCTACATGTACTTCTTTTTGTTGAATTACTGACTGAAATCATAGACCATGTACAAATGCTTAGCTCTAAAGTATATATGAGCCGTGCCATGAGAAAACCAACATAGTGGTTTTGCGACCAGCATGGATCCAGACCAGCCTGCGCAGTCTGGTCAGAATCCATGCTGTTCGCTAATGGTTTCTCTAATTGCAGTAGGCTTTAAAAGCGAACAGCATGGATCCTGACCAGACCTGGCGGATGCGCAGGCTGGTCTGGATCCATGCTGGTCGCACACCCACAATGTTGGTTTTCTCATGGCGCGGCTCATATTTAAACTCAGGTGTCCATCGACTTTAATACATTGCTAATTCTGGAGACGTTTTTAAAAAGAATCATTGAAAGCATAGAATGCAACCAAGGAAAAATGATAGCAAAAACGATGTATTTTTATAATCACAACATCAGACATTTAGTGCCATGTGGTAACTGTAAAAGGTTACCCCGTACTATATCCCAATGTTGTTATATCGTGGCCTCAACGCGAAACTAGTCTATCTGCTTCTATTTCTATATACACATAGACTAGTTTCGCGTTGAGGCCACGATATATCAACCGATTCCTTAAAACCATTTACCATTTGTATGTTTGACCGAGCCTATTTATGGCAGGTAATGAAATGTTAACTTAAGACAGCCTCACACCACCTATAGAATCGGCCTAAATAGAATTGTATTAGTAATAAAGATTGAAAGGACTACCAGTCCAGAAAATATAACAACACTGTGAGCAAAAACTTGATGATTGTTTTGGACACGTATTCATAAATATTACAACTGTTTGATTAAACGCAAATATGACTTTTCAACTCATGTCTGTTCTTTCTCATCTCTTTAAATATCTCCGTAAACTGAGATTTGCAATAACCACATGGCTAATCAAAAATTCATGTGCAACCGTATACATATGTTTCTGAAAACGCCGTTGTCCATAATATTACATTCATATTTTGTTTTGACCTATATGAAGATTTAATAAATACAATTTATTGAAATACACTCAATACAAAATATACACAAGTTCAGTCTGCGTAGCTATTTACTCATTATTTAGGTATATGTTCAATATAAATGGAATAAATGATTTCTCGTCATTAAATACAACTCATTCTTTTGGTACACCAAATCCATGTTCGTTTTCAATAGAATTACAGGGTGAGGTAGACTTTTCTTGCCTACCTAGCGGGGAAAGTATACATTTATCCGAGCACGCGCCGGGAATAGACATTCCTGTCTTTCCCTAGGGAAAACCCGTGCACTAAGGTGACGTCACATAGTACTGGTACCATTGTGACGTCATAAACTTTATAAATAATGTCTGCGACACTTTCAGAAGGACTCAGAGACTTTCAGGAATCGATGCCAAGGGAGGAAACACCGCCTCAGTAATCCCCGTGTCCTTTCAAAACATTCAAAACTGTCTGCGACAATTTCAAGACGAATCGCAGACTTTCAAGAGTCGGTGCCAATAGAGATAAAACCGTCCAAGTAATCCCTGCGTCATTTCAAAACATCCAAACTGTCTGCGACACTTTCAGGACGACTCGCAGACTTCCAGGAATCGTTGTCAAGGGAGATTACACCGTTCCAGTAATCCCTGTGACCTTTTAAGAATGGGTGCCAAGAGAAATTACATCATGCCAACAAATGATGACGTAGCTTATTCAAAGGCCGTTGACCTCATCTTGAATCTAGAACAAGCTAGCGCATGCGCATACAGCATGAAAACAAGCTAGAGCATGAACATGAAATAATGAAACCACAGGGCAATATATACTATTAATATGCATTCAAAGATTAATAATATCTGTTATCATTATTACATAATCAAAGATACCCGTATTATACTGTTACTGAATAGCTTGCCGGTCAATACTAAAATCTATTGATCTTCGGTTTGACTATTGTCCGTCAAAACATTAAAAATAATTAGAGCAAAATATGGGTATTTTTTTGAATACGTGTTTTACAACATTATGTGATAAGTTATAAAGGTTTGTTACACCTCAAAATGGTAGCAACGCATTTTGGTAGTCACTACCAAATTTCGGCCGAGTTTTGGTAGCGACAAAATGCGTTGCAAGAGTACATATGATGTGTTAAGGATCATGGAATAGAATTTATTTTGGTAGTTTTTTCTAGGTTGTGCTCATTTTTACATTACGCACAAATAGAGAGATAAAAGGGGTGAATGTCTCCTATAAAATGTAGGAGGGAGCTCGGAGGTCTTCTCCCGAAATAATAGTTTTCGTATAAAAAATATCCAAAATGTAGATTCCTGAGCGTGTGAAAGGCTCTCTATGTAGCCTGGCTCCCTGGCTGCATGGTTATTTTTTAAATATAAATACTGCAAGCAAAGTAAGAAAATCTTAAGCCTCTAAAATAGCACATTTTATCTGATGGCTGAACCATACATGTTCGGAGCCAGGGGCAATAAAAAATGTCAATGTAGAAACAACCTGCTGGAGTTACTTCCCTCTTAATGAATAAACATATATATGTAAATAAGAACAAACATAGGGACGGGAGCCAGTCTACTCTCTATGCAATAACATTGTATTTCGCTATATCAAACTACACTGGGATATTCTAAAGATTTTTGGTGGATAAAAGTTGCATGTCTTCCTTGCACATACTTATAAAGGTATTATACAACCTGACTCTTATGTGACCTTTTCTGGTGAATCTCCTGATTTTTAATCTCAGACAGCCCATACTTACTTATGGGCGTTTGTGAAACCTGTCCCAGGGTAGGCTAAGGCATGCGAACGACGCATGAAATAATTATGGTGAACAGTTGGGCCAAGTTCCTTCAATATCTCTCGCTTTATGTCAAAGTTAAGAGTTGCATCGACCTCTTTCACGTGTTCCAATGGTCCTGCTTGACTGAAGCTAGGACCGTTATATTTTCAAGGCCAAAAGGTCAAGGCCAGATGAGCGACTAAGTCCCATCACGACTCTCTTTGAAATAATATTATCCATTTGTCATAAAATATTCTTTGGTACTACATTTTTGTAAACAACCAAATTGCGTTGAGTGTAACGCATTGTGGTAGTGACTACCAAAAACTCGGGCGAATTTTTGTAGTCACTACCAAAATGCGTTGCTACCAGTCTGAGGTGCAACATTTGTTAACATAATTTAATTTCCTACCGTTTTAACTTTAGCTACAGTTTTAACTTTTCGGTTAGAGCCTGTTCACGGACGATAGTGGAAATGCAGTTTACTATCTACAACCTCTAGCCTCGTCTTGAGCAGAAGTCAACATTTACACATTATACATATACCAGAAATAAAACAAGAGACATCCGCAGATTCATACGGCGGTATATCGGCCATATGCAAGACCATGTTTCCTCAGAACGTTAAACGTCTTTTTGAAGCATTTTTTTAAAATAGCCAATCAAATCGAATTTGCTATTATCTTGCTTGGTTGCGTTTATCAAAAGATCTTTACCAGGGGAGTAACATAACCATAGCTTGTTCTGTAGGCTAGAAATTCCCAAAAAGGGAAGAAGTCAGAGAAGACGGAAAGAAAATGGGTTTTCGAAACCGCCTTCAAAGTGTACGTGGCTGCTGCTACATACGACCACGATATAATTCATCTTTATGTTAATTATCTCTAAGAAACTAAGAATTTTACCTTTAACTTAATTTCATTATTTTTCCCAAATTTAACAAGTTAATATTAATTGTTATGAAAATTTGGGATATATTGTGTATAAAATTGCAGCGAAAAAGGTGTTCTTAAATGCTCTTAAAATGCCCCAGAATGCAGGAAATGAAGCCCTGAATTTCAATCAAAATTGTCCATGGGGGGGGGGGGGGGGGGGGAACATGCCCCCGGAACCCCCTAGCTGAGCGGCTAATTTTCTATTTCAGCCTGTTCAAAAAAAAATCTTGACAACCTTGTACTTGTAAACAGCTAATATCCACAAAAAATCAAATTAGTAAGTTTCGCTGTGTATAAAGACACATGTTTGTCATAGCTATAACGACTGATATGTATTAGAGCTTCCTGGACATAATAAATGTCGGTTGGACGCCCTCTGACAAAATTGGCTGGATCCGCGCATGAAGGTAGAGTCTCGAAAAATGCCGCAGGTATATTGGAAAGCAACAAGTAGTGTAGCACATGAGGAATGGGTGATTTCACGTGACTTCTTACCGATATGCGATTGGCTTATGGAACGCCGTTTTTGCAATATAGCTGACACTATATAACATATAGAGAAATGTTTGTGACCTGAATTCCTCATTCATTTTTTTTTTCATATTTATATAATTCATTCAAACTTTCAGCAATGATCAATATTGATACCTAGTTGTGCATAAGGGATTTTTAAATGCTCTTAAAGGGGGGAGTGGGGTGGGGGTCCCAGTTAGGTGTCTGCGCAAAATGTTTTTTGATTTTCTCTATATTTTATGACAATATACCTACATGTATTAAGTTTCATTCACAATTGTTACTGTTATCAGTTTTGACTTACTTTTATAGAAATTCACATTTAAAGTAGGTGGGGTAATTTGACATGTAACTAGCCAGGAACACAATCTCCGCCGCGTTTTTAAAAATGGTTCAAACTTTTTACCTGGAACTTTCGTGATAAAATAATTATGCAATGGACATTTACGCAACATGTTGCGTTTTAAATTGTCTTGGATACTTTTTTCAACACAGAGCCACAAAGTGGCCTAATCAAATTTACTGATTTTCAATGGACGAACTTCACCAAAAATCTAAAACATCTTTTATTAGTTGAGATATTCAGGTGTTATTTTCAGCAGATATTGTAAACTAAATAAACATTAAAATGACAATATATCAGTACACTCTGATTAATATTGGAAGAGTGGTACACTCTCAAACTAGGGAAAAGTGGGTGGGGTAAATAAACATTCGAAGCTAAACATTCGAAGCAACACAACTATAGGAATAATAATTTTGCAGTTCAAGAAATGGCCTCAGATTATCAACTTCTATCTTAATTATGCCCCTCTGAGTGGTGGGGGCATATAGATTTGGTCTTGTCCGTGCATCCGTGTGTTTGAGCGTCCGTCCGTCGCCCGAAGTTCTTGACGCATCTAGCTCAAAAAGTATTTGATATAAATTGATGAAAAATTGCACGAGTCTGTATCGTGATATGTACTTGCGTACCTTCTATTTTTTGTCTGGCTCCGCCCCTTATTTCCAGAATTATGGCCCCTGACAGTCAAAAACACATATTTTCACCTTGTGACACGCCTAGCTCAGAAAGTATTTGATATAGATTGATGAAACCTTGCATGAATCTTAACCATGATATGAACTTGCGCACCTTTTATTTTTCTACGGTCTCTACACCCTTTTTCTAGAGTTTTGGCCCCTGAAATAGTCAAAAATGCACATTTTCACGTTGTGATGTGGATAGCGCAAAAAGTATTTCATATAAATTGATGAAACCTTGCATGAATCATTATTGTGATATGAACTTGAGCATCTCCTATTTTTTCGCCTGACTCCGCCCCCTATTTCTAGAGTTATGGCCCCTGAAATAGTCAAAAATTCACATTTTTACCTTGTTGTGCGCCTAGCTCAGAAAGTATTTCATATAAATTGATGAAACCATGCATGATATGAACTTGTGCACCTCCTATTTGTCGTCTGGCTCTGTCCCCTATTTCCAGAGTTATGGCCCCTAAAATGGTTCAAAATGCACATTTTCATCTAATGACGTGCCTAGCTCAGAAAGTTTGATGTAAATTCATGAAGCACTGCATAAGTCTTGATTATGATGTTACCTTGCACACTTGGCATTCTTCTTGAGAACCTTAGTGCTTATTACAGAGTTATTGCCCTTAAAATAGCCAAAATAGTGGATGTTTTGTTTGCGATGCTCATAGTTCAAGAGGTATATGTCCTAGAATAATGAATCCTTTGTATAAAATGTTTGTTGAGGCTATATCCCCTTAAAACTGCAAACATGAATCATTGAATTATTGCCCCTTATTTGTGACAAATGTACCAGTGGGGGCACACCATATGTCCTACAGACACATTCTATATCAAATACTTTCTGAGCTAGGCGTGTCACAAGGTGAAAATATGTGTTTTTGACTATGTCATGGGCCATAACTCTGGAAATAAGGGGCGGAGCCAGACAAAAAACAGAAGGTAAGCAAGTACATATCACGATAAAGACTCGTGCAATTTTTCATCAATTTATATGAAATACTGTTTGAGCTAGGTGCGTCAAGAACTTCGGGCGACGGTCGGACGCTCAGATGCACGGACAAGACCAAATCTATATGCCCCTACCACTCATAGGGGCATAATTAAGATAGTAGTAGATAATCTGAGGCCATTTCTTGAACTGCAAAATTATTATTCCTATAGTTGTGTTGCTTCGAATGTTTAGCTTCGAGTGTTTATTTACCCCACCCACTTTTCCCTAGTTTGAGAGTGTACCACTCTTCCAATATTAATCAGAGTGTACAGATATATTGTCATTTTAATGTTTATTTAGCTTACAATATCTGCTGAAAATAACACCTAAATATCCCAACTAATAAAAAATGTTTTAAATTTTTGGTGAAGTTCGTCCATTGAAAATCAGTAAATTTGATTAGGCCACTTTGTGGCTCTGTGTTGAAAAAAGTATTCAAGACAATTTAAAACGCAACATGTTGCGTAAATGTCCATTGCATAATTATTTTATCACGAAAGTTCCAGGTAAAAAGTTTGAACCATTTTAAAAACGCGGCGGAGATTGTGTTCCTGGCTGGTTACATGTCAAATTACCCCACCCACTTTAAATGTGAATTTCTATAAAAGTAAGTCAAAACTGATAACAGTAACACTTGTGAATGAAACTTAATACATGTAGGTATATTGTCATAAAATATAAAAAAAAATCAAAAAACATTTTGCGCAGACACCTAACTGGGACCGCCTTTCCTGGATTATGGTCCTGTGTGGTCTTGCTCTATATGTCAACGAAGTTCGGATGAAGGCACGTATCACATATGTGATAGCTCTAGTAAAGTATTTCCAATAGTCAAGGAATGTGTCCAGTTGAGCTAAATGTTATGTTATACATAAAAGGGAATTTATAGCTATTTTTGCTCAAAACAATAGCTCTCAGAATTAAGAAACACATATTTCATAGATCTACTTAGCGTAATGGTATTTTAAAAAAAAATCAAGCACGTTATTCACCCATAAGTTACTTTTTAGGCTGAGTGGTCACACATACATCCATAACAATTTCTGTTCTGTATAGCTTCTGGCCGCATGAAATCTTTCGGCTTGTTTTACTTGGATTCAAATAGGAATATATATCGTTAGTCCGGTTACTGAACGCCGGTGTAGTCATAACACTCTCGGTACTGTTCGTGTGTTTCCGTGTTTCGGTACAAAGGGGTTATCTCCACCTGAACATTTGAGAATGCATTTTAAAACAAAATTAATTTATGGTGTTAAAACGCATCATAACCCATGAAAACATCAAAGCTCCTTGCAGTCACATATTTACGGAACCACTTAAGTTGAGCCATTGACGCTCCAAGAAGGCACGATGCAAGTAACCACTAGTTAATATGATGAAGTAGTTATTCCGAAAGCTAGACGGTATTTTCACCATTGACGCTCCAAGAATGCACGATGTACTGTACGGAACTATTAATCAATATGATAAAGTAGTATGTCAGATTACACTGAACATGTCCGAAAGCGAGACGAATATATGAAGCAAGCACGATCAAACGAAACTGAATACCAAATAGAGGCATGTACATGTAAGAATGTAAGACGGTTTTCCGAATAACAAAATGAAGCAGTCAACTTGTCAGACAAAAGGCATGCATACGCAACAAGGCAAGATGCAATTTTTGTCTTAATATTGTTCCATAGTAAGGGTATGATAAATTTCAAAATTATATTGTCTCTCGTTGAAAAGATATTTGCAATTAATCGTGTTGCGCTGGAACATTTATTTCGTGCATGTTTCTTTGGTGTTTATGCATGAGCCAACCTTGTATAAAACATCCATAAGAGCTATTATATCTGAAACTTAAATTTGTATAAACTAAAAGACTGATTCTTAAAATTTGTAAAGACTAAAAGATTTATTCCACTATGTATATTGACAAATAAAGGCATTGTGTAAATTACAAGGAATATCATTTAACCGGAAAAGTTTATCTAGATCCTGTCTCTTGTACCAGTGAAGTACAACACACTGCTCATTGACATTGTTTGGTTCCCCCGCGTGCCATAAATCTTGAGCTATCGTCTGCTGTGTCGTCTGCCATATAAATTTCTGTGGGTCACTCTGACTCTGTTTACCACCAACCCAGTATTCAGCTTTAAAATGAAACCATATTTAAATTTGCATAACTATGTAAAATACAGATACGTTATTTCAAATTCGGTTACTTTACGTTCGTAGATATTCACGGGTGCAACGGACTAACATTGAGCAACCGTTACAAAGGTTGTGCATCATTTTCCAGACACCTATGCGCGATATGGCCATGCAACGCGGAATCTGATTTACTAAAATGATTAATTAAAATAAATGTACGGAGTACTACTGGTACGAAATAATCGGACACTTATTTATTTAAATCATTTATTCAACTACTGTTTTATGTTTTGTATATAACTAAACTTTTATCAGAAAAGTGGCATTGCTAACCAACTAACACGTTTTCATTGTTCGTATAATATGATAGTGGTCTCTAAGTAAATGCATGCTTGTTATGTTGGTAAAATGTGTAACATAATTAAATCATTTTTACTTGTTCCAAAGGACTTCAAATAATTGTCGAAGAATTTCACTATCCCAAGTGTATTAGGCTCAGCAAGTTCCGCATGTTCCAAAAGACATCTGTCACGTGCCTGTTGCCATGTTGCCATTGTTGAGAAAATCTTGAAGCACAAGTCAAAATCTGGCTCGTAAGTGTAACCTGCATTTGTACATCTTTCTGTAAAAAAATACTTTATATTGTTATCTTACTTCCTCTCAATAGCTCGATCCCGTTGCTTATATTGTTTGACAAGGGAGACAATTTGGTGTGACACTTGAGGTCGGACTTATTTGGACCCTCGTTATATGTTCTAGGTTCCTAAAGGACCAGGAAAAATAGGAAAAAGTGGAATCTCCACATGTCGCTCAACATGACAAAAAATGCAAATTCTGCAAGCTCGGTTTGATTGAGCATGTACATGGACGGCAGTAGAAAACAATGGGTAAAACTAAACGAGAAGGGGTCTGAGGAGTCTACTACGAAAAATGACTTCGACCACACAGATACAGTCTCAAATCGAAAAAAAAAACAACATAAAACGGCAATATCCAGAAATAGTCCACTCTAAGGAATAAAGTGTGTTATATCCACCTCCACCCCAAACAACCGCGCCTAAGAGTGCCTTTAGCTTATAGATATGACTGCAAATGTCGCCGGCTGCCAGTTAGTGTTTTGTTCGGGGTTTTGACGTGACAGCAGGAGAGGAACACCTCATATTTGTTGCGATATGTATTGTCTCAATCCAATATATAAATCAACTGAAACATATACAATATAATAAATAAACAGCTACTGATATAAAAGTACAAGTACTGTATTGGACAATACATGAAACATATTGATGGTCAAGCAATAACGGGATCGTGATGAATGTCTTTTAGTTTTACACGGACAACAGAAATAATGTCAACAATTCATCGGACCATTGCTGAAAATACCAATACATCAATCGACAAATAAGTACATGTAGTTGTTGAAAAAAAAAATAGCGGTTCAAATTTATAATAATTACCTGCAGATATATGTCTACATAATGTTGAGTTTTTGTAGCACAAAAATATGTTTTGCAAAAATTGCGAGTGCGGATGTTTCTTTGTTGTGAATGGTCAGTTTAGGTCATGTGATTTAACTGTCCGAGTAGAGGGTGAACAGTACGTGTCCGTTTATGGTCAAGGAGAAACAAGGACTACTAAACCATAATAAAGCTACAGTTGTAATACTGCTACAATACATTTACGATCCAGAAGTGTTTACTAGATGGTATATAAGACGGACAACGGAAAAATAGACAATATGTATCAGCAATATAGTTTGTTTATTTATTACCAGCCTATGACACAAACATACCAGAAAGATTTAGTTCACAAATGAAACTGGATGGCAGGGTACAGTTGTCGTCATTTAGCAAAATACGATGGTTTTGGTCAGCAAAATACGTAGCCGCTGCACAATTCTCGTGAAAACCCTCGGGATATCTAAATATATCACAAACAATTAGCAGTCGATTTAAACAATTTGATTTTACAAATAGATAGAAAAGTTGCAATGTATAGTGTAAATTAATCTTTTAAGATTCGCAAAGAGATTGGCCAGCAGTACGCGAAAACACGCACGTGTTTATGCGTGTTGAAAGGCTTCAAAGAATTCTATGCGATTAACCATCTAGTCAGAAGATTGAAGATGCATAATTAAGTATAATTTTAAGCGTCATACGTGTACGAAATGCTTTTAAATGCAAAACAAAAAGAAAACGAAATCGACTTGATACAATATCAGTATATGAGCCGCGCCATGAGAGAACCAATATAGTGCGTTTGCGACCAGCATGGATCCAGACCAGCCTGCACATCCGCGCGGTCTGGTCAGGATCCATGCGGTTCGCTTTCAAAGCCTTCTGCAATTAGAGAAACCATTAACAAACAGTATGGATCCTGACCAGACTGCATGGATGCGTAGGCTGGTCTGGATCCACGCTGGTCGCAAATGCACTTTGTTGGTTTTCTCATGGCGCGACTTATATAATTCCACTTTTAGAATGATCTGTTTGTCTTTGTCTGCATACCCAGCATCATTCGGTTCCCCAGGGTGGAAGTACAATTTGGTGTCGACGACTGTCGAGTCCACCCACAACCATTTTCCCTCATGTCCAAGATCGGAGGCCCCGACCCAGTAGCGTGTGCTGGTACCTTCACATTATTTATACATCATAATAAGCAAGTACATCTTATTGATAATAACATGATAGACCTAAATCACGTGATCAAAGAAGCAGAAGTTCTATTATAAAGGTCTCTGCTGTTTATAGTAGGTAAATATTTACATTTTACACTGAGACCATCGTATTTTATCTCCAAAACAAAATAGGCCTAAACTCATCTGCTATTCATATTCTAAGACAAGGTTAATTATTGTTTTATGAATGATATTTCAAAAAGATTTACCCGTCATATTTAGTAACCAAGACTCAAAGAGACTTTCCTCAGGTTTGTTATGAAATATTAACAGATCGCCGCCATCTTGAATACAACGGTCACGTGCCTGTTGCCATGTCAACTGTAGGTTTTTGTATGGCTTTACACAATGATGATAATTCTTGAGATATTCGTAGCTCAGCATCTTACATTGTCTTTCTGGTGAAAATGTGTTGTATGCAACATGTAATTCAGAAGTTTTTTTTGCGAGATGAAGTATAAGATGGGTATAACATTGTATAAACTATAGAATCTAATTAGAATATGAATATTCTCTTTAATATATTTACTCTTCCTGCTTTGACTTTAAATACATGTATGCAAGTTTTGTCGTACGATATATATAATAAAATGTACATTAAAATAATACAACGTAAAGTGTTAACTGTCATTTAATGTCTTTAAAATGATAGCTCTATTTATATAGCAAAACAAGATTCATTAAAGTCAATGCACACTGGGAAGCGACAGTGACTTTCACTTTTAACAAATTTTGCAAGTCTCTACCTTTTGTAAACAAAGTAGGCAGCGTCACTGGCACGGTTTGGGGGTTCGAAGATGGCGCCACGGAACTTAATGTTATTGGGGTTCTTTTTGTCGTCTGCTCCGTTGACTTTGACGTGCTGGATGCTGCCTGCTTCGTGGGTGACATCAAAGATGATGCCGGTAGTGTCGTCATGGCAGACGTTCTTGACACAGAGGAACAGTCACTGTACCCAAGTCACAATAATCATATAGTGTCTATTTGATCAAGAATGTAATGTTTTCAAAGAAATGAGATATGGATATTGGCAATTATTTTCCTAGCTCCAAGGTTATAAAACTGAGCTTTTATACCAAAACTGGTCTCCAAACTCAGTATGTAGTCTGTCCTGAAGAAACTGAACTTTTGCATTCAAAGTGATAAATTCTGTAAAGCAGTGGCTTAAACTGATACCTGATTTTTGTTGTTTTTTTTCATAGGATTAACAGTCACACTGACACAATTAAGGTCAAATGGTCGCTTTAAACTGATATATAAATCTGTGTAAATAAAAGGTAGACAGATAGAGATTCTTTTCCAAGAATTAGATCACCTTATTTCTACCTAGAATGTACAACGCCTAACAGGGTGGTCATGAGTTCGAACCCAACTAGAGACACAACTGTGTACTTCAGCATTTGATGTCAGTATTGGTTTTTCCCAGAAAGCGGGCCCGAGAGTGTTTAAAAAAAAAGCTAACGATCTTGTCATAATACACATGAGTAATTTTCACAATTCTTTTCGATCATTTGACAACCACATTTTTGAGTTGCTATTTTATGTTGCGATTGTGAAATCATTCTATTATTTCGATTAACTAACTTACTTATTACAGAATTCGCCTTTGCAACAACCCGAGCAAGGAGTTATCCCCCTTTTGCCAACCAAAACGTCACTTATATCCCCGCACTGAAAAGTTGATCATCGTTGTTCATTTCAATACTACCGAAAACAAAATGTGTTAGACAAATTATAATATGTAAGTCTAATAACCAAGTATTTTTTTTCTTCTTCAAAATATCCTTTAACTGGCATCTGAGACATATGGGATAGACATATTACTTATGGACACAACTATTCGAACAAAATATGTACTAGCTCCAGTTTATATGTACTCATCAAATTATCACAAGCTATTTATTATATTATATACAAGCTATTACTTAAAGACATCTTTGGGTGTTTTTGAAAGGAAAGGGAAATTCAACAATTCGATACTTTAGAAAAAAAAATCCAAATAAGCAAAAAAAGGTATCAATATAAAGTTAAGTTAAGAACATTTCTAAAACTTACGAAAATGAAAGAAACTCGTATTCACGGCAACGTGAAATAAAACAGCTTAACAGTTTAATTTACTTTTGAAAATACATGTTACATTAAATTTACATTTACTTATAACTATACGTTTCAACCAGAGATAGGGAATATTTATTATATGTATAAAATCACCTACACCTATTAGCAATTTCACTATTCAAAGAAAGATCTAATGCAGAATGTTTTTTTTAATGGCATATTAAACTTCGATATCATCAGACTTTATAGATATTTCAGTCAGCAGCAACTTTTTATTGATAATTCAAATGAATTCGATTTCTCTTTCTTTAAACAAAGTTGACATACCGCTTTACATCCTGTTCTATACAGCTGATCCCCTCCAATACCCACAATTGGTTCTATTGCACAATGCTTAAACATAAATATGATTACACGAATCAACGTTAAATCTAATTCTAATATGCTTGTTTCTGTTAAACCACGCTAACGCTAAAACAACGTCACGTTAAAGTGCGATGACGTCAATATTTTTGTTGCGACCAAGAAAGAGCGATGCTATATTTTATCTACTGTTTTATATTAAGAGCATATTAGAATCGAAATAATGTATAGCAAAATCGTGTTTACTTAAATTAATACACTCAAATCGGTTATACGTCCCCAGAATAATTCACTCGGGCTACGCCCTCATGAAATTATTCACCTCTTTTCGTGCATTCATAAAGTTAAAACTGTTTACTACACATTATTTCCTAAATAAAATTCTGACGACAAAAAAAAATCCCTATAAATGAAAAATCGTGGAGGAAACAAATGGTAATGGAAACAAAATATGAACATTCGCATTTCCTGAAGGGCTGCATAGGGCAATGAATTAAATTCAAAATAGAAAAAAAAACAATATAGATTCTATATAAGATATGGAACATGTGTACAAACTGGAAAATATTGTCTAAAACTCACGACTGGAATACGGGCCTTGCATTAACAGACAGAGACAAAAGACACAGTCAAAAGAATAAAATGGATTTTATACATTTTTATAGTTTTTGACGTTTTGTTTCTCGTTTCAGTACCGTAGTTTACCGTAGATTAAATATAATCATTTCGGTGGATTGGACAAAACAGTAATATTTCCCCATATACCTCGTCCCTGCTGCAGACGATCACTGTTTCACAATCCTTGGGTGATACTGTTCCTTTCTGGCAGTTAAAACAAAGAGGACCACGTGCTTCCGGATATGGCCGAAGGGCTGAAATTAATATTTATTAATAAGCTCATAACGTGTATGTTCTTAATTGTTACTTTTTCTTCTTTCAATACATGTCAACTATCGTTTGCCAGAATATAACTTTATAGAATTTTGATACTAAATAAAGTTTTGTTAGGTAACATATAGTCAACCTTGAATGATATAAAAAGTTAAATAGGTGAAGAACGTTCTTACCTGTGACTAGTGGAACAAGAAAAGTAATATGACTGATTGGCAGATACGGCAAAAATCTATAGCCCCTAGCAAAAACTAAGCAAATATCTTTAGTCCGTAGAAAACACATATAGCCCCAAGCAAATGATTATAGCCTAAAGCAAATGCATATAAATCCAAGCAAATACTTAAAGTCGCAGGCAAACAACTATAGTCCCAAGCAAATGCTTACAACCCCAATTAAATATCAAAAGTCCTAAAAAATGCCTATATATAGCCCCAAGCGAAAACCTATTAGTCCCGAGCAAATGCCTTTAACACCAAGCAAATACCTATTAGTCCCGAGCAAATACCTATAGCCCAATGCATGTACCTATAGATCAAAGCAAATACCTATACTAGTATTACGAAACAATTAAATGCATATACCTATAGTCCCAAGCAATAACCTGTATCCCCAATAAAATGTTTATAGCCTCAAACAAATACCCTTAGTCCCAAGCAAATAACTATAGTCCCAAGCAGATGCCTAAAGTCCCCAGCAAACTGCCCTAAGCATTTACCTATAGTCCTAGGCAATAACCTATAGTCACAAGCAGCCCATAGGACTTATGAACACTATAAATACAGTTCTATACCCAGAAAGGTAAAGTTACTTGTTCAAATGGAGTGAAAATTTGAATATTCTTATTTGTATACAGCTAGATACATGTACATGTTAAAAAGAAAAATTAATAGAGACATGTAGAATGTTGATCAATTATTCATTGCAAGTGTTATAACATATTTCTTATGTTTTTGTTCTTTTTAATCACTGTTGTTTTGCACTTTAATACAATATGTAGAAACTTTGAAAAAAAATAATAAATATGCCAGTATTATTATAAAAGCTGTTAACAAAGCTATTTTTACAAAATACATTTCAAGTTTTTTAAGTCTGTGTAGTTCTTAACCCCTAAAATTGAAAGGGTAGCTTTAAAACTTACGATCCAAAGAAGCGAGAAGAAAATGTAGATTTTTTTTTTCAATAAGTGAAAGGATCAAATGTAATCCTTACGCTGTGTACCACATCCCTGGGAGTTGCAATAATCACCATGGCAACAATGTGAGCACGTAATTAAATCACCAGATTCGTCATCAGCAGTCGACAAGGTGTCATTGCTGATTATTCTTTTGCTTTTGCATCTCTGGAAAAGAGTTTTCTTTTGTTTTAAGATGATTTTAACTGATGTTGATCCTATACATACATAATAAATTATATATATCGCCGGTAAATATGTTTTTAGTATAATATACATTTTTACATACTTATAGCGCACCTCCTTCTATTTCATTTCACTATATGCGCTGGAGTGTATATTCCGTTGAAGACTATATATTATATGAGCCGCGCCATGAGAAAACCAACATACCAGCATTGATCCAGACCAGCCTACGCATCCACGCAGTCTGCTCAGGATCCATGCTGTTCGCTTTCAAAGCCTATTGCAATTAGAGAAACCATTAGCGAACAGCATGGATTCTGACCAGACAGCACGGATGCGCAGGCTGGTCTTGATCCATGCTTGTCGCAAAGCCACTATGTTGGTTTTCTCATGGCGCGGCTAATTAATGTTTTTCGTTGAGTAGCTCATTCTGTTATGTGCATTATCTAAAAGTGCCAGGTTGGTGTCATATAAAGAGGTGGGTATGAATCTGCTGCCCAGGGTGTGACTAACAAACACTAGCTTTGCTGCATTAACCTACCTTAGAAAAATAATGCAGTTTGAGAAATCTGTGATGTAGTTACACATACTTATAGCGCACCTCCTTCTATTTCATTTCACTATATGCGCCGGAGTGTATATTCCGTTGAAGACTATATATTATATGAGCCGCGCCATGAGAAAACCAACATAGTCCGTTTGCGACCAGCATGGATCCAGACCAGCCTGCGCATCCGCGCAGTCTGGTCAGGATCCATGCTGTTCGCTTTCAAAGCCTATTGCAACTAGAGAAACCGCTCGCGAACAGCATGGATCCTGACCAGACTGCACAGGCTGGTCTGGATCCATGCTGGTCGCAAACGCACTATGTTGGATTTCTCATGGTGCGGCTCATATTA
This sequence comes from Mercenaria mercenaria, assembly GCF_021730395.1. Classification (NCBI taxonomy): domain Eukaryota; kingdom Metazoa; phylum Mollusca; class Bivalvia; order Venerida; family Veneridae; genus Mercenaria; species Mercenaria mercenaria. The sequence continues at coordinate 24,955,657 of NC_069364.1, read as the reverse complement.
TATTTGCTGATAACAGAGGCTTACAGTTATTTCAAGACGAAATAAGGCGAAAAAGAGAGAAAAACTGTAGGTAAGTTAATCCAAAAATAATGTTTCATATGAGAAAAAAAAACATACTGCGCAAGTATTATGTTCTATCTATATGGAGTAATTTAATTACAAGTACAATTATTTTAACTATAGATATATATCCACTCACAGCGCTGTCCCAGCACCCTGTATCATAGAACACGTGCCCACCGTCTGATACAATTTGCTTAGTGTGGCAAACCTGCAACATTAAACACAGAAAATGTTGTTTTTTTTCACACAATCTCAGTCTAGGGTGCAAATATGCAGTAATCACAGATAACAGATACGTGCCTTTCATTATAGCTTTCAATCGCATTAAAAATATTTCTTTAATTCTGTTAATGTATATCCATGCAAACGATGGGCTCTTTTATTTCATATTTTCATCCACATTGAAAATGCTAACATTTTTGCGTTTAAGTTTAAGTTAGCCTTGCTTGCGACTTATTCTACATCATACCACATTTTACCTTACTGTACGCAGGCCATGCTATGAAAAAGAGATGCATTTGTAAGGGGTCTAATCAGATTCTATATTTATATTGGTAATTAAGCTGCACATTGTTAACTATAACGTTTAAAGCTATGAAAATAATATACAATTCTATTTGTTCGTAACATGGACCTCATGATCACCGCATTCCGTCACATGATCACAGTCTCGTGGGAACGGTATTCTCGTGCAACTAAAGCATTTTGGTCCGGCATCTGTAACAACATAAGACTGATATCCAAAAACATTTGATAAAAATTACTAATGAATAACTTGTTATGATATCTTGTCAAGTTCTCACATGTATTATAATAGCTAAACACGGTGGAAAGTTATAACACCGCTAAAAACTGGAAGTAGTTTTAAAGGTGGTCAATCATACTTAAGCAAAATTTAGTGACATTTTTTACTTTTTGTATATTCTGTTAGAGATTTATTTAAGAAACAAAAATACCCATTACTTAGAGTTAGATCCCTGTTAGAAATGTATACTTTATTGATTTTCATAAAAAATTGTAATTACTCCCCTTTAATATGAAAATATTTAAAATGCTTTGTATTTCTTTTTATTTCCATATAATTCCGAGTTTTACATTTGCATTGGATAGATATACCGAATATTTAACAATCTGAATCAAAAGGTGGGTTTTAAAATGCATGTAGCTTCTGAATTTCATTTTTTTCCATTCTATCTTGGTTGCGCAACGATAGGCAAAGGGAGGTAATAATAATTTTTCAAACTTGCATTTCTAATGAATTCAATCTACATATGTAATTGTTAATGCAATTATTTTATGAATATAATACAATATATCGGTTAGTTTTACATTTTCTTAGGTAAAGTATGTTTATCACATTTATACTTATGATAAAATAACTCGATCTTGGTTGGGCAACTGCAGTAGGAAAACCAATTATTAAAAATATCTCCAGTGATAACCTAACTTGTATTAAGCGCTAACTGAACATAAATGAGTGTAAATGATCGGATGTTAAAGTTTAAAACAAATCCGTTACTTAGCCAAAATCTGATTATCCACCTTTAACAAACCGCCGCAGTGTAACTGTATGACATTTAATCATGAATGTAGCTCTATGTATACATATACACAATTAATTCAAATATATAGTTAAATATATTTGATAAGGATTTTCTACGATTGAAGTTAATATCTAGGTCTAAATATAAAATATTTGGATGAAAAATTGGCATTGGAAATCTTTAGATATTGTTTCTAATTTATGTTCATAAGTTAAAATACTTACCTTTTGCTTAATTAACTAATTGTTGTAAAATCCTTATTGAAAAAAAATGTTTTTAAACCTTTATTTCATTGAGCATTATCTTTAATCTCTGATAGAAAGGAGTATTTTTTTTTTTAAAAAGTAACTACGAACCTGTATATGTTGAAAAGTGTAGCATGAACACAAAGGTAAACCAAACATTGTCTTTCATGATGACGTAATCACATGTAGGTGAAGCTGGGTATATCTGACCTAGTTCCATGTACAGTATGTTTAAAGCAAAACAAAAACCGTGAACAAACTAGAAATAGTACGTTTGTGGAAGAGAAAGTAATGCTTTGGATAGAACTGTTACCATATAAAAAGTATCTAAATATACGAAAGTGAGAATAATGACCATAATTCTTCTTAAACATAACGACATAGAGGGTTAGTAAACATAACATCAAGGGTTAAATAATGGTTGATCAGATTCCATCAAATAGCTCTTAAAAGGAATAAGGATTTTCTCGACTCGGGAGGCTTCCAAATATTCCACATACTATTAAGTACAATGAGAGCCAAATAATCTATTGTTGTAAAGCTACCTGAGAAGGGACATCTTTCAAATCGAACATTATGCAATTTACTTTGTGTTTAAATGACATTACTGTTGCCACTAAAAATACAGTCATCTACCTTTGTAGTGTGAAAAGAACGACCTAAAAAGGCTTACCTTTTAGTCGGCTTACAAGGTTACTACTATCTATGACAAAAGTAAAAGTAATGTTATGGAATCTATAAATATAATCTGTGGCATTTTATCTTATCTGTATAGGAACAGTATTTTGAAATATTTTTCTACTCCTACCAATCTGCCAGTCCGACCATTGTAAACAGGAAGATGTAAGAACACGCTGATTTGATCTTTCAGCTAGATATGGATATCCCCACTTATTGTACTTTGCATGGTCATATATTGCCGACAATGCAAGACCAAAGAAACTTTCTTTACCGTCATTGTTAGAAATCAAAACTAAAACAATAGCTTTAGCCCTTACCCTGCTACATTTCTATAATGAAGTTGTCCATCTTTCAATTTGGACAGTCCCATTAACTGTTAAAAGGGGTGGTTAAAAGGCACTGACTGAATGCCGAACAGTGCAGATCATGATCAGACTGCACGGATGTGCAGGCTGATCATGATCTACACTGGCCGCAAAGGCAGACTTTGAAGTGCGGAATGTAGGTGAGGTTCTATGAAGGATCAGGAAACACAATATACAAAAAACTGAAAAAGGTTAAACAATCTTTTAAATCCCAAATAGAAAAGTGTAACGTTCTTTCAAAGCACTGTCCTCTAAATTGTGATACGTTATGGTGGTATCCCAGTTGTTCAAGGTTGTGCGTTAGTTTATTGTGACCAACCTTGTCAACCGCTATACCAACGTCAAAAACAACATCTGATATTTCTTAACTTTTTTACTCTGCAAAAATTCAAAAATATCCATTGACGTTCATTTTTTTATGAACCGCGATTTCACGTCGGTCAGACGGTTTTCGTAAATCGTTCTGTTCATTCTACATGTTTGGTCAAAGTCTATCGTTTAGGTTTTACATGAGACAAGATTAAAGCAAACTTTTTATTCAAAACTCGATGTCATATTTGTCGCTCTGACATCAACTAACGTAAATATCGACTTTCACGTTAAAATGATCTCAACAAATTATACACCATTTTAAAGACAATTTCAAAAGAAAATATAATGAGAAACAAGCAAATCGATTCTTGTCAATGGTCCTGTTTGAAGATTTGCAGAGAAAAAAATTACAGAAATATCAAAAAGGTAAAATACGCAGTGTATGAGGAATATGCTGAATTTTACATTAAACAAGATGTCGAAACGGAACCCAACAACTTAAGATTAGGCGCATTCCACCATAATTACATACGGCCACTGCATTTAAGCGTTTTTCAAATCAATATGAAACAAAATTCTGCTGCTTGTGTTTGGAAGCAATGCAAATGAAAGAGGTTTACCTGTAGCTATTGCACTATATGTCGGAAAGACGACTGCACTTTTCCAATTAGGCAACAATATTCGTTTCTAGATACAGCTTAAGATTCTAGCGAACACTGATGATATCTCGTGTTGTAGCTTTTGAAGTAGTTTTATTGGTATATCAGCATGACCACAAGTTCCGTTAGGTGATAGCCCAAGGAGTAATTTTTCAAAATCTTCGTCAGATATTAACATCCAAGGTGTTAATATTGGGCAAGCAAGTTTTTATACAACTGATTTAAACTGCAAAGTATCGATTCTGAGTACTTATTTAGTACTTGTACTTTGCCGACAGGGTCAGTATGAGACCCTTATCTTTCCGATACCCTTGTCTTTTCGATGTGCTACACCAGAATTTAGTTTTATTTTGCTTATTATACTAGTACGATTTTTATTACTACCGGACTAGAAACCGCCGTCGAAAAGATTCTAAATATTTACGAACAAAGAAGCTTTATTTGCTTCAAGGGTCTTTGGTGGCTTAGTATACTGAGCACTTTTTGTCACGCTCATGTGTCTAACCGATTTTGGTTTGGATGTACTGAGAGCTAAAGCGTTGAAGTTTTTCTTTAAACACATTCCAGGCAGAAGTTTGGTGGCATAGGCACTGTTTGTAAATTTAATTACAAACTCTAATAGGTCACTCTTGAAGTTGACCCGATTTGATGCATCTTACCTCTAGCCTGCAATATTTCTAAAATGGACTGGTCCATCATTCAATTTGGGCAATACCATTAATTATTCGAAGGGGTATTTGCTGAAAAATTACTGACTGAATAGCGAACAGTGCAGACCATGATCAACCTGCACATCCGTGCAGGCTGATCTTCGTCAGCAGTGCGGATCGCAAAGACAGAATCACTTGTCGCCAGCAGCTAGGTTACAAGTTAAAAAGCCGCATGGACTAGAAGGATCTGCCTGTTTTAATTTCTTAGAAGACTTTATTATGATCAGATGTGCCTCGTCTTGTAAGGGGTTTGGTGATGCAGACTATATGGGGGACTTAGTCAGAAAGAAAACTAGGATATATTCTCATTTCTGGTAGGAGTATTGACAATTTGTTGCAAGTTGAATAAGTTTATTATATCAAGAAAGTCCCCATACAGTTCTTAGAGCTTACATAAGGACTTTATGGATTCAGATGACCAATCTTTATTTGGAAGATTGAAATCAACTAATAACCAAATAACTGTTCTTAGGTATTCTAGATAGGTACTGACTTAATAAGTCTATAAGGTATTCTTCATCAGTAAGCCCCATGTGGTTCTGGGACAATCTGTGTATGAAAAGAATTGGAACCACTGCCTTACCCTTGCATGATCGTAAGAGGCGACTAATAGGGTCTTAACACTTGGTTTTGCAGTAACTCTGTGATTCCAGCAGGTATGCAAATTTTGATTCCATACCTCATGTTTTTATTTCGATGTAAATGAGATGTGGAACCAAAACTTGTAGTCCTGTTTGGCGCCATATAACCTATACTGTGTTGGTGGGCCATAAAACCCAAACAAATAAATAAACTTCATCAGAAAATTGTAATAACATTTAAAGCCTTTAACATTTAATAAGAGTAAAGTACCTCATGTCATAATTGTTATGTTATTGTGATTATTCTAATGTGTACACAAGAGAAAAGCTGATAAAATGTGGCGCTTTTGCAGCAAATTTTAAATACATGTATATATGAATACATGTATATTTTCTTGAGAAAATGAAATGCATTTAAGTACTACAAACATCTTGCTTTAATGAATACAGAAATATCTAAACTTGGAAATAAATACAGTTTAAACCAAACATGGTAATAAACTTTTATCACCTATTTTTTCCAATACAATGAATAACATGGTTGAAAGCACATTAGCAAGTGCTAAAAACACTGGAATGTTACTCTGTGGTTTGTGGGACTGAGCCAATAACACATGAAAATAAATGTTTTAATCTTTCTAACGACAGGCACACAAGACCAAGGTCTTGCTAGCAAAGGATACACATGAAACAAGGTCAACTGGGATACATGTGTGTGCTATATCATATACCATTCTTCAACCATTAGCCTGCTGGTGGAAAGTGATTTTGCCTTTGCGACCAGTGCAGACCAAGATCGGCCTTCACATCTCCGTGCAGGCTGATCATGGTCTGCACTGTTGGCTATTCAGTCAGTAAGATTTCAGTGAACACCCCTTTGAATAATAAGTGGTACTGCCAAAACTGAATGATGGACTAGTCCATTCTAGAAATTTAGCAGGGTAAAGGTTAAGAAAAACTGTCAGAGGAAAACTATTTGCATAATATGATCAGACCAAGAATCATAAACAGAAACAGATGTCATTGCTGTTATATCTCTTTAATTTATAAAATCATTTATAAAAACAAACAAGAGAAGAACATGTATCACTTGATCACAGTATAGATTTATCAGCACTTACACAATATTAAAAAAATTAATAAAACTTTGCAAAATAACTTAAAATGTAAAGATAATTTTATATGAAACATGTAATAGTTTTTTCTAAAATGCAAGTTTAGAGCTTTTTTTTTTGGAACATATTCACTTCTAAAGCAGCAGCTCTTTTGATGATTAAAATTATCAGCATTTTAAGAAGTTAAAGAATGTACATATTATATATATATGTATTATCCAAATCATACATAAATACCATGTAAGTTGGTATTTTTTTGGTGCAAGTGTTTTCATTGCTGCCTTGACTTCCTAAAAAAACTTTGTTTTCATTTTCTTATCAATTACTAAGGCATCATTCAATATCGCAAGCATCAAATATGTGCTTTTGGCAAAAATGGCCATTTTGTGGGATATAAATACACAAAAATTTTAAAACTAAAATGAATGGGGATTTTATTTCTTCATTGGCATTAACTAAACCAGGAAATCCATAAAATTAGTTGCTCATGAATATTAATGATTTCACAGTGTAATTAAAATGTAAAACAATTTCTCAATTTTAAATAAATTACGTAAATCTACAGCATTGTACACAAAATATATAAAATAATAATCATAATATAGAAACAGTTGAGTAGACGAAAAAATTCAGATCGTTTTACTGACACTGTCCTCATTTTGGCCTGTGTCTGTATTAATAGAGTCCAAATTACTTTCCTGTCTCACAGTATTTTCTAGACTGGTTGCAGATTTACTTGTCCCAACAGGAAGTTCTGAACTGGTTTTATAGTTAATCTCTTGTTCTGGAAATTCTGGACTGGTTTTGGAATCATTTTCTCCTGTCTGAAGTGCTGGACTGGTTGGTGTTGTGGAATATATTGCCAGTCCAATAATTATCACAGCAAATGAAACAAAATATAACACATGGAACTGAAAAGAAAAATGAAGATCATATTCAAAAGAAGGAAATAAAGATTAACTTTTCAAAATAACATTGCATAACAGATTTCAACAAGAGTCATGATGGCCTTATATCGCTCACCAGAGCTTCATATGAAGTATAACAAGAAACATTTCTGCCATAGAACTTTGAAAACTGACATGCAGATTCAGAGAATATTTTCAAAGTTTACCATAATACAATATAGGGAAAACTAAACCCACCCCAACAGCCATGATTTTTCAAATGAAGACGGCTACAAAATCAAGCCAAAGGTTTAGGAGGTGATGGCATATAGAGATTATTCTATGTCTAGCTCTAGTGGCCACAATATGAATACTTGGTAGATGGTCACCCAAGGAACATTTCTGTGACATTATTTTTTAATCAGTTCCGGGATGTTGTTTGGCACTTTCACATCCTAGTTTTTGACAATCTGAATTAAGAATTAATAAGAAAACTCTTGATAAAGGGTCACCTCAGGAACATTTCTGGGAAATTATTCCAGACCGAACAAATGATTTGGGGGATGTTGTTTGGAATTTGTAGCTTTGGTGACCATGTATTTGACAAATTGGAATAAAAAGAACAATCTTTGTAAAGAGGATTACCCAAGGAACACTGCTGTGAAATTATTGTTAAATTAGATTTAATCAGGCTAGCAGTTTCTGTTGGGAAGATTTCCAAATTTTTTCCTTTTGGTTACCATGCCAACCAGACTTTTGCTTGTAGGACTAGATTTGAAAGAATATGAAATAGAACCACCAAAGGAACATTGCTGTAAAGTTTGGTTGAAATTGGCTTTGTGATTAAGGAAGATATGTTCTTTAAAGAAATTATGGATGATGGACAGACTGACAGCAGACATTCAACGATCCTTTGACGTTCAGGTGCAAAAATAAGCCAGAGGCCACTGTCTGGGTGTAACTACGTGTAACTACATCACAGATTTCTCAAACTGCATTATTTTTCTAAGGTCGGTTAATGCAGCAAAGCTAGTGTTTGTTAGTCACAGCAGATTCATACCCACCACTTTATATGACACCAACCTGGCACTTTTAGATAATGCACATAACATAGAATGAGCTACTCAACGAAAAACATTAATGAGCCGCGCCATGAGAAAACCAACATAGTGGCTTTGCGACCAGCATGGATCAAGACTAGCCTGTGCATCTGTGCTGTCTGGTCAGAATCCATGCTGTTCGCTAATGGTTTCTCTAATTGCAATAGGCAGCATGGATCCTGAGCAGACTGCACAGATGCGCAGGCTGGTCTGGATCCATGCTGGTCGCAAATGCACTATGTTGGTAATCTCATGGCACGGCTCATTTCTTACCTTATAATTGAAGAGGAACAGACCAAACAGAAGTGTATAGAAGTCTGCAGAAAGTATTGACAAATTGACAGTGGTTGCGCTAGTGAGCTGGATGACCACCGTCATTGTGGAGTACAGTAAAAATAAACATATCACAAACACCACTAAAGGTACAACTGAAATGTTAAAGTAATGCAGTGTGAGTATTTATGATGTATACAAAATAATTATAATAGATATATAAATCAACTTAAAAATATCGTATAAAATATTTTATTCCTAGGTAAAATTTCATATAAGATCATTTCTTATCATATTTTAGGTTATCACATCCAATGAAATTTAAAGCTTATGAGCAAATGTACTATGCAGAATACTTACAGAGGAAAGAAACCAGATAATTTGAGAATAATTATTCATCCAACAATTTAATTGCAGAAGGAAGCTTTAATTAAATGTGATAGAAAGCTTTAAATGCAGTTTCAAGGAAGTAGTAAGCTATGAATGCTTTAAATGCTGTCGTAAGCTTTTAATGGTGTAGTACATGTAGGAAATGCAAAAAAAAAGTTAGATTATGTCCGTACTTCATAAAATTTACATTTGAGCCGCATCATGAGAAAACCCAACATTTGCATCCAGCCAGCCAGCAGATGCGCAGGCTGGTCTGGATCCATGCTGTCCGCTAAAGGTTTCTCTAATTGCAATAGGCTTTGCAAGCGAACAGCATGGATCCTGACCAGACAGCGCAGATGCCCAGGCTGGTCTGGATCCATGCTGGTCGCAAATGCACTATGTTGGTTTCCTCATGGCGTGGCTCATTTGTCTAAAATCCGAGAATAACAGAATGGCACCGGCTGCTGCAATGCTCCAACAACAAATCAACAGTAACTGGCCTAACAACACATGAATGCATTAATCAGTAGTTATAGGTTATTAGCTTTGTATCGGGAAATATGCAGAAGTTCTTCAGCGGAAGTACTGCGCGACTTTAGGAGCACAATATTCTTCTGTCGAAGAACGAGTGCATATTTTCCGATGCAAAGATAAGAACCTTTTTATTACATACACATCTACACGTATAAATATAATGTAAATATCATAAATTTGTTCAATAGCCTAAAAAGGATTGACAATAATGAACAAAATAGAAAAAATAGTGCAACAACACACACTGAATTAAGTCACGCACCCGATATGAAATTCAGGCGTCAGTGTATGGAAAAATAAAATTATTCACGTTTTTCATCGTCTGCTAACTATTTTGTCTCCAGTTCCCTGTGGTTATTTTACCGCTTGCAATTCACGATTTCTCATGTTTTCAGTGCACTATATAAGTGATTGTTAATTGATATTCTTCACTCGAGGTTGAATATTTGACAGCATAACAAGTATTTTGATTATTTGTTTATTCCCTCCCACCCACCCTTACAGACATTTCAAGTTTCTTAATAGTTATTGCTGATGGCTTGTAGCAGATTTGACTTTTTGACTGATTTAAACAAGAGTAATCATTTAGTTCTAAAGAGATTCCTCTAGCCATCCTTTATGTTCTGATAGAAAATAAGGTTCACAGTTACGTACCTTATATTTCAAGGGTCTTTAGACATGAACAGTTCCTTGATAGTTATTACTGTTGAGTATTCATGTATTACTAGAACTTTAAAGGCAGATATACATTTAACATTATAATATTATGAGAACATTTGAATTCTTCATGCCAGACTCGGTATCTATATTTAGAAAAGTAACATTCACAAGTACGCTTTAATTCTATATCAATATATTTTATGCTGTTTTTTCCCATGCAATATTATTCTTTCGTTATCAAATGGAAATTGCCGTTATCCTCTTTTGAGCTAGTTTTCATTTTATTTTTGATATTACCTTGAAGGAATGTTATGTTTTACACACATGTTTTACACACTGCACATTTTTTCTTATTTTGTGGTTATTCAACGAAGCTGAGAGAGATCTTGTATGCTGTTTAACTATTCTAGATAAGATAAGTTCAAATTATTACATTTGGTTCATTCGGGACCTCTATTTTTACAGTTTAGATTTTCATGTACATCTGATTGTATGTTTGCCTTAAATTTTGATAGTATGTTTTCAGGCTGAGTGGTGTACAAAGATAAAGATAACCGCATTTACCCCACTTCTACTGGTCGATCATCAACACATCGCACAACATCGTACCGTCTGACATTTGCAAGACAAATATATTCGTATTTTTTGTACATTGGAATGCTGTCAAATACTAAGACCTGTATCCTATATTTTTGTTTGTTGTTTTTGTAGTTAGGAACATGAAATTAGTGAATAATTGATTTACTCACGACATAGAGTGAGTAAATATTGACGTTTCCGGTACCAGTGTAACTTAACGGGGAATGGAAATGAGCATGTAATAACCTATTATACCTGTACTTATATACCGCACCCATAATGATATTCAAATAATCTTTACCTATTTTATAAGATGTGAGATCAAGGGAAGCAACTTCATCTCTTTCAAGTATTGCACTGAAATAAGTAAAAGTTTCTACAATTTTATCAGTAATCTGAATAAATGCAATGGAAGTAAAATTATTTAAGATCCAGGTTTTAGTGCACTAAAGATACGAATCCATTTCAAGTATCAAAGTCAGAGTTGTCTTGGTCCTCTCACAAACTAACTTCATAAAGTATTTTATCAATTTAAAAGTAATCTAAAGCATTCAACACTACCAAATCTGGTTTACCACCATGCATTCTCCATTCATTAAAAGGAATCATTTTTTTAAAGTTCTACCTTTCAGTGACCTTGAATACTGGCCCAAACATCAATAGGGGTCAGCTAGTCATATAAACATATTTTCATACCCTATAAAATTTGAGGTAAATACTGCCAAAACTTTCAGAACTAAAATGCTCTACAAAGTAACTGACAAAAGCTTTATTTCAGTTAAGGTCAGATGCTATGTCTTAAAAATTTAAAATGTGACTACTTACAATTGAGCTCCATTAATGAAGCTTCCAAAGAGACCAACCATTGCTAGGAATTCTACTTTGTCATATGTTCTCACTACATACTCTTGACACACATTAGACACACCATATAATGTGGCCCCAACAATGATCAATACATCTCCCAGAGCCACATTACTGGCTGAAATATTTCATAAAAAAATGTATTACTAAAAAATGATACTATTCACATTCTATCAGTCGCTGGTTTTATTTAGCAATCCCATACACATGTTTATGAACAATGTTAACAAACTGTGTTGTGTAGCTTTTTATCATCATTCCTTTATAGATTAGTATTGTCAAGAAATTCGCAAATGTTTTGTATTCTCAATTCTTTAATACTTTAAAGTACACATTTGTGCTGTAAATAGAGGATATTACATGAGTGTCTTTTCATACTGAATTTATTAAACAAGTTGAATGAAATAATAAAATGCAAGGCTATGCCGAGCATTTTATCAATGTTATTCAACGAGTTTAATAAATTCAGTGTGGAAAGTCACAAATGTAACATTCTATTCTTTTTACCACATGTTAGCCTTTCCTGTCGAAACATCAAAAATTCTACTTTCTTTTACTATAAAACAAGTCAATTTGACCAAGCTGAACGTCTCCTATACTATAAACGAAGTCAACATCAAAGCTTTATTACACTAGTGTATTATCATTTTTAAGTAATGGCTTTATTACACTCCCGGGACATCAAACATGTGATAAAACAGTTTAATTTTGTGGGCGTAAAATTTCATTTTTTAGTCAAAACTGCTATTTTGTGGCTAAGGGAAGTTGTGCAGAACAAGCAGACAACACTAATAATCTCTCAAATCTTCAGTGTCATTTTTTTTTCAGTAGAAACATGCTTAAACTCTAAATAATAAAATATATAAGAAGATCCTTTGGAAGCATAAAAAGCAACCAACCAAAATAATAGTAGACACTGATCAAAAAGGTTGGTTCATGAGAAATAATGAAATGTGCAAACGTCCCTCATACCCCTAGCAATCGCTTAAATGTATTACTGTGTAACAGTAAAATTACTCTATGATCCCAAAGGCCAAGAAAATATAACAACACTGAATCCAAGTACTGGGTGACCTTTCACACATTGCACTCAAAGACTGCTGTTGTGATAGTTTATAAAATCTTTAAGAAGATCCTTTGTAAGCATAGATAGCAACCAAGCAAAATAATAGCAGACTTGGTCTGATTGAGTCTGTTCAAGGGAAGTAATAAAATGTGTAACACACCTCACGCCCATGCCTAGAGACAACAACCTGGGTGTTGTATTTAATCTCTGCTACTGTTAAATTAAGACAAAATGTTGAAAATGTTGTTAAGTACAAACCTGCATTATCATTTTTCCCAACAAGAACATCTGTTAGCACCAAACCCACCATGCCGAGGAGACAGACAGCAGCGCCACCTAGGTGCTGTATACGGTATCTGGCATGTAGAAATAAACGTGACAGAATCATCACACTGACAAGACTGAAACAATCCAACAACTGAAACAGAGGGAATTTGACTAATAAATCTAGTGTCATAAATTGACACAGAAAGTGTCGTAAAATGACATAGAAATAATAAACTGGCTAAAAAATATGAAATTTCTTATCAACTGAAGATCACTTTAAATATGTGTGTTCCACTGGAAAATCTTCATATGTATTACAATTGTATTACACAAAGTTACAATGAGTTTGAGAAGCTGATGTAACATTATGTCTGCAAATTCATAACCCATATTATGTTTTTGCAGCACTTTTGCATATACAATACAATCTGATATTAGTCTTTTGCCTGTGAATTGTCTTCGGTGCCATTTTCATATGGATATAAAATGAGCATGTTGCAAAACTGAATTAAGCCTGTAATTAAAATTAAGAAGTAACCAAGTACCTAGCCATGTACCATGCACTGCTTTTCAAAAATTAAAAACCTGAATCTGTATCAGTGGATCTAAATTTACTGTGTTGTGGATTATTTCTCCCAACAGTTTTGTGACAAGATTTCTAGGGATCTATCTTTACTGCTGAGGGGCTGCAGTGTTCTAGTATAGTGCTTCAGGAGCTGAGAATCTGACTCCAGTATCCTGTAGCTCAAGGGACTGAATTGCATTAACCCTTAGACTGCTGGCGGCAATTGGTTTTGCCTTTGCGACCAGTGCAGACCAAGATCAGCCTGCACATCCGTGCAGGCTGATCATGGTCTGCACTGTTCGCTATTCAGTTAGTAAATTTTCAGTGAACATCCCTTCGAATAATAAATGGTATTGCCCAAACTGAATGATGGAACAGTCCATTTTAGAAATTTAGCAGGCTAAGGGTTAAGAGCAGAATTTGACCATTTGTTCAATCTATAAGACGCTAAACTAAGTTATAAACTGCTCAGTCTTATGAACACAATTCACTCTTTACATAATTATTTATACCTTAAGCATATTATTGCCTCCCTTATCCACTTTTAGCATAGGGGTGATGAATATTATAGTTATTTACCCTCAATTCTGTCAGTCAAAACCATTATCTGTACTGACCTGAACACTTGTAACGGTGGTATAGGCATATGCTTTAACTACCAAATAGTTTGCTTCAACGTCTACAATGGCTATCAGGAAGTAACGCCAACCCCACTTCCGTAAAATTTCACACATTGATCTCCCTTCCCTCCGACATGACAATATTGTTGTGAAAACCAAACACAATAGGACATAATTGAAGAAGCTTTGAGCTGAAATAGAAGATAAAATCATAATGAGTTGCATTATGTAACTCATACAACAACATAAATATACATAAAACATGTGTTCAAGTTTAAACAAAAACAGAAACCCTGAAGAACTCGCAAAGCAACATTTCTATATGTATATTGTTTTTTAAATTCACAAAATCTAAACAACATGTTGTTTTTCCATTTCTATGAATGAATATCTCCTTTTTTTCCACTTTCATTCTCAAGTTATGTGAAATCAATATCCTTCAATACAATGTGTAGGATTTAGCAACATTTCCTTTTTTCTATAATTTTTGTGAATTTTTATCTTCGAACTAAAGCAATAATGCAATAATGGGTTCAGTGTCCACCTTCTGGTTTTTGACCATGTGTCCATGTAGATTCCAGAGCTATCTGAGAAAGGACTGACACTAAACTCAAATTTTATGAGTGAAGCAGTAACCTTATACTGTTCAAAACAAAGATCACCTATTCAAACCCAGCTGTGATGAAAAATGCATCTTAAGAAGGCACTTGTAGTGATTTTCACAGAAAAAGGTCTGGTCACAGATTTAATCATGGAATACTTTTGTGAATACAAGCATGCCCAAAAACTGCACAACAGATACAGGATTTGGGTCAGTTAGGGTCTGTAACCTTGACTGTGGGAGCAGAGACCCAATTCCCGCATGTCGCAAATTTTGTAGAGGTCCACTAGGCAATGCTACATGTCAAATATCTAAGCTCTAGGCCTTCTGGTTTATTTTTAGAAAATTTTGAAGATTTTTCTATGTACAATCAATAACCCCATGGGGCAGAGCCAATTTGACCCCGGGGGTCATGATTTGAACAAATTTTGTAGAAGTCTACTTGGCAATGCTACATGTCAAATATCTAAGATCTAGGCCTTCTTAGTTTATTTTTCGAAAATTTTTGAAGATTTTCATATGTAAAATCAAGTGACCCCTTGGACGGGGTCAATTTTGACCCCGGGGGTCATGATTTAAACAAATGTTGTAGAGGTCAACTAGGCCATGCTACATGTGAAATATCTAAGCTCTAGGCCTTCTGGTTTATTTTTAGAAAAATTTTGAAGATTTTCATATGTAAAATCAAGTGACCCCTAGGGCGGGGTCAATTTTGATCCCGGGGTCATAATTTGAACAACTTTAGTAGAGGCCCACTAGGCAATGCTACATGTCAAATACCTAAGCTCTAGGGCTTCTGGTATTTGAGAAGAAGATTTTTTTAAGATTTTCCTATGTAAAATCAAGTGACCCCTGCGGCGGGGCCAATTTTGACCCCGAGGGTCATGATTTAAACAAATTTTGTAGAGGTCCACTAGGCAATGCTACATGTGAAATATCTAAGCTCTAAGCCTACTGGTTTATTTTTAGAAATTTTTTGAAGATTTTCATACGTAAAATCAAGTGACCCCTGGGGCGGGGTCAATTTTGACCCCGGGGTCATGATTTGAACAACTTTAGTAGAGGATCAATAGGCAATGCTACCTGTCAAATATCTAAGCTCCAGGGCTTCTGGTTTTTGAGAAGAAGATTTTTTAAGATTTTCCTATGTACAATGAAGTAACCCCTGGGGTGGGGTCAATTTTGACCCCGGGGTCATGATTTGAACAAGCTTCGTAGAGGTCCACTAGGCAATGCTTCACACCATATATCTAAGCTCTAGGGCTTCTGGTTTTTGAGAAGAAGATTTTTAAAGTTTTTCCTATGTAAAATCAAGTAACCCCTGGGGCGGGGTCAATTTTGACCCCGGGGGTCATGATTTAAACAAATTTTGTAGAGGTCCACTAGGCCATGCTACATGTGAAATATCTAAGCTCTAGGCCTTCTGGTTTATTTTTAGAAATTTTTTGAAGATTTTCATATGTAAAATCAAGTGACCCCTGGGGCGGGGTCAATTTGGACCCGGAGGTCATGATTTAAACAAATTTAATAGAGGTCCACTAGGCCATGCTACATGTGAAATATCTAAGCTCTAGGCCTTCTGGTTTATTTTTAGAAATTTTTTGAAGATTTTCATATGTAAAATCAAGTGACCCCTGGGGCGGGGTCAATTTGGACCCGGAGGTCATGATTTAAATAACTTTAATAGAGGTCCACTAGGCCATGCTACATGTGAAATATCTAAGCTCTAGGCCTTCTGGTTTATTTTTAGAAATTTTTTGAAGATTTTCATATGTAAAATCAAGTGACCCCTTGGGCGGGGTCAATTTTGACCCCGGGGTCATGATTTGAATAAATTTGGTAGAGGTCCACTAGGCAATGCTTCACACTAAATATCTTAGCTCTAGGGCTTCTGGTTTTTGAGAAGAAGATTTTTAAAGTTTTTCCTTTCGGTTGCCATGGCAACCAGAGTTCTCCATGGAATTCAATTCTTTGAATAATTTTGAAAGGGGGCCACCCAAGGATCATTCCTGTGAAGTTTGGTGTAATTCTGCCCAGTGGTTTTCAAGAAGAAGATTTTTTTACAAATTGTTGATGCACGACGGACGACGGACATCAAGCGGTCACAATAGCTCACCTTGTCACTTCGTGATAATTATGCCCCCCTTCAGAGAAATAAAACCAAATTGTTTTCTCAGTAAAAACGTAAGGTGTGAGATGGAAGGGCTGTTAAAAAAGTTTGCAAATCACTTACCAGTAGGAATATTAACTCCTTGCTGTTGTAACAGCCCAGTACTAACAGCAGTTCCACACAACAACAGGGAAATAAACTGACCTAGAACCAGAGCCTTGAGAAAATATCTGAAAATCAGGAAAAGAATATTGCAGATTAGCAAATACCTGCAAGGTTCTTTTGTTAGTTTTTGCAATCAGGGCAACACATGAATTTGGAACTCTGCTGGGGCATTACTTTGGTAGAACTCTAAATAGTAATAGTATTTATACAAATAGAAAGTGAAAGCTCTTAAATGCAAATAAGACTATTTTCTTCCACATTCAGAGACAAGAAAATAACCCAAACAACCTAAAATACATCTAGCATAGTTATTGGAAGCTACTGACCAAACAGTCAAAATTCCAATTTATAATACCATTGTTTGTGTCTAGGAGTTTTCCATTTACTGAAATTGTTGCCTTATTCTTACAGAGAGATATTTCCTTTTTTCCACTTTAACCCTTAGCCCCCTAAATTTTTAAAATGGACTGGTCCATCATTCAATCTGGGCAATATCATTTATTATTGGAAGGGGTGTTCACTGAAAATTTACTGACTGAATAGCGAACAGTGCAGACCATGATCAGACTGCACGGATGTGCAGGCTGATCTTGGTCTGCACTGGTCGCAAAGGCAGAAACACTTGCCGCCAGCAGGCTAAGGGTTAAGAAAAGCACCCATAAAGTTTCAACATTAATATTTTGCAAAACGTGGAGACAGTGCAAGATGTGACTGAAAAAGGCTTTAACAGCTTTAACAGGTTATGCAATCTTAATTTTAAGGGCACCAAAAGATAGATAGCCAGAGGTATAAATATCTCAAATTGTTCAAAAATGGCACTTACTGCACCATCAGAGTAAGGTGACGAAATGTCTTAAATAGGAATATTTAAACATACCCAATATAATTATTTTATCACCATCAATTGCTATAATCAGAAAAGTGAGATAAAAACATTGAACCTACTTTATAACCCAATATATCACTAAACTTATGAAAGAAAAAAAAGACTTGTACAATGTACAAATTTGTAAAAAGTACCTCAAGTTGTAGGTTTCCAAATTCTTACATAGCATGATGAAAAGTACCGGTACTTAAAGAATGAGAGAAAAACCACAGCAGAAATATAACTCTAATATTGCTAAGTTTCACTGCTACCCATAAATGTCCCACAGCTGAAGATGTTCATTTTATAATATGCTGCTATAATTACAGTGTTACATAACATATTCAACATACTGTAGAGTGGATTTATTTAGTCTCACTTTAAGTTAACAATTGATAAATACCAGTCATATTCAGCGTGTTAACCCTTACCCTGCTAAATTTCTATAATGAACTTGTCCATCTTCCAATTTGGACAGTACCATTAACATTAAAAGGGGTGTTTACCAAAAAGATACTGGCTGAATAGCAAACAGTACAGATCATGATCAGACTGCACAGACGTGCAGGCTGATCATGATCTACACTGGTCGCAAAGGCAAAACCAATCGTTTCCAGCATGGTAAGGGTTAAGAATTGGCTCCTCATAGATTTTTTCTTTTTGAGACTGCTCTGCATAATGTTCATGACAGTTTAAAATTCACAAGTAGATCTGATTTGGAATATACATGAAAATAAAATCAAATTGAATGTGAATATAATCCAACCTACAGAATGAAAAGATATTAAAATGCTACAAATTCCTATTTATCACTGAATGATACTGAAATAGCATAGACAACTGGCAACTGAACAATGCCATACAGAAGTGTATACTATGGAATGCCTCAGCTGTCTGAATTACATTAAAACTATTGCAATCAGGGCTCTGTTAAAAATTTGACACATAATAATCTACATCTTGTACCTTCTCACAACCCAAAATGTTTCTATTTTTTTTTTCAGTAAACTCTATATTCCCTAATAAACATACCTCCTCTCAGCAAACACTTTTTTTAAAAAATCACTATCAAGGTGCTATAAATGATAAAATTCCTTTATAGGCTGTATTCATACTAAAAATGTAAAAGAAAAGAATAAAACAAAAAGACAAAAGCAAAATTGTACATGGTTTCATTAAAACACCTCTCCTGAAAAATGTAATGCCCCTGCAGATCTAACAAAGGAATACATTGTACATACATTTTTATAGGGAAATTCTGGCAGACACAGGTATGAAATGAGTACTAATTCTGAATACCCAGTCCTGTGCAGCAATAATATGAACTTTTTCATCTACCTTGAACAACACAGTGATGTCAGGCGTGATGCTATACTTTGTTTCTTTACTTGTCTAACAAGACCTTCTTCCTCTGTGGGGTCCATTATGTATTAACATCCTGTATAAAGTTCAAAGTCTTCAGTCTTCATATTTGTAGCAAGTCTCATCTGCAGAAAAATTCACTGTGTTCTCAGAAAACTGACATATTCAGTACAGCTTTTTTTCTGGCTGATCTTATAGCCAATAGTCAGAAAAGAACATTAATCTTGTCTAAGATAGAAAACCCCATGTGCATTTCAATGTTATAAAATAAAGTGATTTTATCATTATATTATATTCCAATAACAGTGATTTTATGTTTATGATAAAGTCATTTTACCATTTTGTGTAAATATCTTATATAAATATAAACTCACATAATCACTGATAAGCAGCAGATAAGGTTGGAGTTGTTTACTGAACTAAGGGTGGGACACTAATATAGTAGTGAATCTAGGCCTTTAAAAAGAAAGTTCCAGGGCTGGTCGGCCAGGTTTCAGTATGTGATTTCTTTTTTTTTTTTTGGTGGTGGTGGTGATGGAGGGTGTAATGTCGCACCTACAAAATTATAGTTCACATGGCAACTTTCCAGCTTTGATGATGGAGGAAGACCCCAGATGCCCCTCGGTACAATTTATTTCATCATGAGCGGGCACCTGGATGGCTTCCTCACATGAAGAATACGACGCCCAAAGTGAGGCTCTAACCAACATCGGTCAGGGGCAAGTGATTCGAAGTCAGCAACCCTAACCTTCTGGCCACTGAGGCCACATATAATGTGACTACTAAGGTTCGGTATCATGTCATATGTTTAGGGTGTGATATTCCAGTGAGGCAGCACTAGAAAGTTGGGAATTTTGCTCACTGCTGCTAGTAGACACTGTCCTTTACATAACTGAAAAATTGTTGAAAAAGTGCCAAACCTGAATCCAAACATACACACAGTTAGACGTCTAAGAGAACAGCACATAAATTTGATTTGTCATGGTAATCTTTTATATATCTTGTCCTTGTAATCTTTTAATGACTTCATAAGTTATATCATACAACTATAGTCTATAGACTATAAGAGATTTTATGTCTGACAATATCATTAAATTTTAACATGTATATCAACCTGTAAATATCACTGAATTTAGGAGTCCGCTAAATTCAAAATAACTGTCATCTGCACCTTGAATGGCAATATCAAAGGGAGATATCAAGGGAGACAACACTCCTTGTTAAGCTTCATGACAAAATGTTGAATCTGCCTCTCACATTTGACAATCATCCACTTTTGACATTGTGAATAACTTCATTAAGGAATTCAAATAGTCTGTTTTATTACGGTCATTAGTGCACTTTAATATCTGCTGTGACAGTGAGTGACAGAACAAGGGAGGTAACTGAAAATTTAAAATTGTAAAATCTTTGTAATTTCTTGGTCAAATTTGATGAAATCAGCTCCAAAATGCTTCTGATATATAATTCAGAGATATCATCTCAGTCAAAAGCACTGAAATAGCTTTACAAATAAATTTTTCCTTGAAGCCTCAAGAATAATTATAATATCTATATCAAATCACAGACACTTGGGGGTCAACACCCCTCCCACTCCCATGCCGCCCCTGACAACCCTCAGTCAATACATTTTTGTTTTTTAAAACAAACTGAGCACATGCCTTGATCATCCAACGACTTTTGTTACCATTTCAACATGTTTGAAAAATTCCCATACTCTATCAATGCATGCTCAAAAAAACTAAAGACAACTTACTTCGCAATGTAAACACGATTTTCTTGTCCAAGGAATAGGAGAATAGATCCCAGCTTGATGTTGCGCAGTCAAATTTACTACACAGAGCTGGGATACAGACGTTATCGTTAGCGGTAAAAATAGAAATACTTGCTTTGAAAGTCAATTGCCTCGGTGGCCGAGATAGTACAGATGCTGATTCTGAAAGAAGTTTTTTGGGCAGGGCTACGGGTTCGCTCCGCGCTTCGGGCATCCTTTTTTTTTTTTTAATATAATATTTTCATTTTCTTTTTAAACAATTTATTCTCAAGATATAAAAAAATATCTAAAAAAAAAAAAACAAAAAAAGGATTGCCCATAGTGCGGAGCGAACCCGCGGCCCTGCCCAAAACTAAGCTCACAGAACCAGCGTCTGTACTATCTCGGCCACCGCGGCAGTTGACGTCATGAGCGAGTATTTTTATTTTAACCACTAGAGTAAGTGTACCCGTTTTCGCACAGTTCACGGTTTCGCACACCAGAGAATTTTCCGTTTCTTGTAATGAAAGGTTTCCTTTTGAATGTTCCTATAGTTTTCTAAACGACAAGCAGGCATTCTGATAAAAGACAAGGATCTATAAAAGTGTAGTAAAAGTATCACCGAGACAGCATAAAATTAGACACCACTGAGGGTACCTCGTTTGTGCATGTTATAGCGACATCATTATGATAATGACAGCTAAAAATACAGTTTCTACAGAAGTATCTTTGTTGTGCAATTTCGATTCAACCAATATCCGCATTGTACAAAGAATTAGAGAGTTTTCAGTCACGGTGTGCGAAACCGGGTTCAAATATGTCCGAATAATGGGTCACTTTCTGGCTATATTGGAAAGCTACCAATGGTGAGTAGTTATCACATGAAGAATAACCTAGTGCATAAATAAAGAGCCATGTATCTATTCTTCTGTCTGAAAATGCAAAATAATAAATTGCTTCCACATATTTCATGTTATTTCAAGAAGTGTGTAAAAAGTGTGCGAAACCAGGTACACTGACTCTAACGATATTGTCTGTGTCCCGGCTCTGTGTAGTAAATTTGACTGCGCAACATCAAGCTTGGATCTATTCTCCTATTCCTTGGACAAACTATTTTGTGTTGAAAACACTCAGAGTAAGTTGTCTTTAGTTTTTCTGAGCATTGATAGTATATGGGAGATTCTTTAAACATATTGAAATGGTAACAGAAGTTGTTGTATGATCGAGACATGTGCTCAGTTTGATTTAAAAAGCGAAAATATATGGTTGAAGGTTGGGAGGGGGGGGCAGGTTCTGACCCCCAAGTGTCTGTGTATCAAATAACTACCTTCATAAAAAAAAATTAAAAATCGTATTTTTTTGACTTTTACCTGCATTCATGTAACTTTTATTCAGAAGAAAATGTAAGTATTTGTAATTGTAATCAACTTGAGCATTTTTGGAGGGTATATGATTGATATGATTTTTTGTTTTCATTCTCATTAGACTTTATTGAGTTTAATTTTCATTTTTTTTTTTTCATATAACAGGTATTAGTAGGGTTGAATCAATATACCGATATGTCTATATGAAATGAGTATCAACATTTACATCAATACACAAATTGACTTTGTATCAAAAGTCAGTGACACTATTTAAACATAAAATAAAATTATAATTTATGATTCTATTAATCATGTGACACTAAAATATTAAGTAAAATGTCTATTTTAATAGATAATAATTATTCTGTAATAGCCACTGCATACTTTTACTATTTAAAAGATCTGGTAACTTTTGAAAGCTAAGTTCAAAGACATCCACCAACAAGCATGACTAATTCTCATGTAAATCAAGCATGTGATTTTAGAAAAATCTGTTTGTTATTCACTGGTTATTTATCATATTCATGCAATCTGTAATCAAGATTTTAACTGTGAAAATGAAATGAAATCCATTTGTTAAGCCAGTAATTTTCCATTTTGCACACATGACTGTGCAATCTAATTTCATGTATCAGGATATTCAATTTAAATAGATTATATTTACGACAAAACTTAAATTGATATGCTGATTGCTGTCAATTTTGATAATTAAAGAAATATTTAAACCAAACATGTCATATTGGTCAGGTTACGCATAAAGTTACAGGTTCTTCAAGTTATTGTATCACTTATTTGATATGTATTGCGAACTGAGGTTTCTGTATTGCAATACATATTTCCGCATTTAATACAGCCATTGTTATTTTGTGGGCTCGATTCATATGTAAAACAGTGGGCTTTCCCAACAAAGTGGATGAAATGAGAGTACTGTGCACAGTCATGGTATACAATCATGCCCACAAGTTGATTGGAAGTACAGATGGCACTATTTGTTTCAAGAGTAATTTTTCTGGTGGGTTTGGGGGGGGGGGGGGGGGGGGGTTGAAAGTAATTCTCATAGCAATCTGTTCTTATAGACTACAGTTTTGTTACAAATCTAACATCTTTTTCATTTCATCTGCTGAAAATGAAGTGTGTCACTTACCCGGACACTAGAATTATTTGACTGCTAAGTTCGCTGAATAATACTTACGTTCTTTAATTAATCAAAGTGACTTTTAACAGAGAAAGAATGATATTTACCGGTGACTTTGCTAACTTTGTCCTCCATGATGGGTGATATATATTACAATTGAAATGATTGGCCAATATGTGAGGCAGGCTTTGGTACTAGCCAATCAAATTGACGAATGCAACTCTACATTGGAAAAATGACAACCGGAAGTGAAATGTGTTTACATTTTGCGTAGCAGACAGCAGATTGATGTTAATAACGATTTTCTTAATCAAGTGTTTAATTATTTGTCAATGACAGCACAAAATGGTTGAACCAATATTTGACTTTCAGTTTAGACTCATTCTTATAGGAGACAGCACTGTAGGAAAATCTTCATTATTGAAATATTTCACAGATGGCAAATTCTCAGAACTTTGTGATCCCACGGTTGGGGTAGACTTTTTCGCACGGCTTATTGAAGTAAAGAACGGGATCAGAGTGAAATTACAGCTTTGGGATACAGCTGGACAAGAGAGATTTAGGTGCGTAAAATCTTGCTTGGGACAGTGCCATAGTTTCTTTCATTCATGACCTAATTAATTCAACATGGCTGCCAGCCTGCAAATGATGCCATCAGTAGCAGACATTGCGTGGGTTATTGTTTTTGTATGGCATGACTTTAAATCAATACACAATATCTTGATTTCAAAATACACAAATGTAAGTTAATTAAAATTGTCACCAGTTTTGCTTGTAAGAATGCAGTTGCAGTTTAAAATAACATTATTAGAAGTTGGTTTAATTTATATTTTCATGTTTAGCTGTATACTACACCTCGAGGCAATTAGGCATTTATAGCTGTTATTAATTTCACCAAGTGATCAGTCTAACAATAAAAGGGCATTGTTTAACTCTGGATTGTTTCTGAGAGATTAATTACTATTGATATATAATTAAGTGATAATTATTTAGAACAAAGACCACCATTGTGCTTTAATTTATGTTCTTTCCACTTTCAATATGACTGTGATGACTGATGTACATGGCTCATGCTTTATCATTTGTAGTTATGTCTCCCACTACACAGCGGTGTGGGAAACATATTGAGCAGTGTGGAAGACATATTGATTTACCCCTGTCTGTGTGAGTGTCTGTCTGTCACAAATCTTGTCCACACTCTAAGTCGAACATTTCTCATCCGATCTTCACCAAACTTGAACAAAATGTGTTTGATCACAAGTCCTCATAGTTTGATAACTAGCCAAATCGGCCCAGGAATTTCGGAATTATGGCCCTTGAATTACCGAAAAATCGGCCTTTTTACTCTTGTCCGCACTTTTTAAGTGGAACATTTCTCATCCGATCTTCAACAAACTTGAATAAAATGTGTTTGACCATAAGTCCTCAGCCAGATTAAAAAACTAGCCAAATCAGCCCAGGCACTTCGGAATTATGGCCCTTGAATTACCAAAAATCGGCCCTTTTACTCTTGTCCGTGCTTTAAGTCAAACATTCCTCACCAAACTTTATCAAAATGTGTTTGACCATAAGTCCTCTGCCAAGTTCGATAACTAGCCAAATCGGCCCAGGCACTTCGGAATTATGGCCCTTGAATTTCAGAAAGGCGGCCCTTTTATTCTTGTCCGCGCTCTAAGTCGAACAGTTCTCATCCGATCTTCACCAAACTTGAACCAAATGTTTTTGACCGTAACTTCTCGGACAAGTTCATTAACTAGCCAAATTGCCCGAGGCACTTAAGAATAATGGCCCTTGAATTACCCAAAATCCGCCCTTTTACTCTTCAAAGGTATATTTGTAGTGTCGAGTAAACAGTATTTAAAGACTGACTTACTATTTAGAGGATTAGGCAGTTGTGGGAGACATGCGCTTTTCTCAAAAGCAGCTCTAGTTTTTCTGGTTTTAGATAGTTAATTACTTTGTTTTTAGTTCATCCTTTTGAGAGTTATCTTTCCTACATGGAACATCACGGAATCTATATAAAAGATATTGTTTATAAAGGTTTTTCTTGTGTGTGATAATGGCATAGATCATAATAACTGTTCAACAGTATGTTATAGCTGTTGTTTACTTAGTTAAATTAAATACACATGGTAGCAAAGCTATTGTTAACCGCAAAAACCTTTAAAATGAACAATCATTATTTTGTAGTTGGGAAAAAACACATTTTCACTTTTGGACTGTCTCCTACTGGAGATTGATTTATATTGGGGAAAGCTCTGCCTCCTTGGGTTATGAGAAGTTTGACAAGATTAAAGAAATAAATGTAAAATATTTAGTAATTTGATGAAAACCTGGAAAAAAATGAGCCTGCAACATTTTCATTTTTTGTCATGTTGAACGGCCTGTTGACTTTCCATTTTTATGTTTCTACCCTGTCCGTCCATCTGTCCACCACACTTCATTTCCGATCAATAACTGGAGAACCATTTGACTTAGAACCTTCAAACTTCATAGGATGGTAGACCTTATGGAGTAGACGACCCTTATGGTTTTTGGGGTCACTCCATCGAAGGTCAAGGTCACAGGGGCCTGAACATGGAAAAACATTTCCGATCAATAATTTGAGAACCACTTGACCCAGAATGTTGAAACTTTATTGGATGATTGGACATGCAGAGTAGATGACACTATTGATTTTGGGATCGCTCTGTTAAAGGTCAAGGTCACAAGGGCCTAAACACGGAGAACTATTTCCGATCAATAACTTGAGAACCACTTGACCCAGAATGTTGAAACTTCATAGGATGATTGGACTTGCAGAGTATATTACCCCTATTGTTTTTGGGATCACTTCATCAAAGGTCTAGGTCACAGGGGCCATCTGCCCGTCACACTTCATTTTCGATCAATAATTGGAGAACCATTTGACCTAGAACCTTCAAACTTCATGGGGTGATAAGGCTTACAAAGTAGATGACCCCTATTATTTTTGGGGTTACTCGATCAAAGAGCAAGGTCACAGGGGCCTAAACATGGAAAACCATTTTTACCAATTGACCCAGAATGTTGAAACTTCATAGGATGATTGGAAATGTAGAGTAGATGACCCCTATTGATTTTTGGATCACTTGATCAAAGTTCAAGGTTTAATACACTCCGGGGGGCCAGAAATTAGAAAAAACGTTTCTGTCTGATCAATAACTTGAGAACCATTTGACCCAGAATGATCAAACTTCATCTGTTCATAGGGTGATAGGACTTATATATATATTAAGTTATTGATTTTGGGGTCACTTGAGCAAAGGTCAAAGTCACAGTGGCCTGAACATGGAAATCCATTTCCGATCAATAAGTTCAGAACCACTTGGCCCAGAATGTTGAAACTTCATAGGATGATTGGACATGCAGAGTAGATGACCCCTATTGATTTTGGGGTCACTCGATTAAAGGTCAAGGTCAGAAGGCCAGAACATGGAAAACTGTTTCCAGTCCATATCTCGAGAACCGCTAGGCCCAAAATGTTGAAATTTCTTTGGATGATTGGACATGCAGTGTATATGATCCCTATTGCAGCCAACCTTCGGTGTCTCTTGGACTTTTGCTCCTGTCCCCGATTGACTTCTTGCCTATTACTACTATGCATTGGGGGAGAAATGTGCTTTTCTACAAAAGCATCTCCTAGTTACTATTATATATTGGTTTAAATATGTAATTGATGAAACAGACTATAGGCTTTCTGGCCATATAAATACTACATACAGCATTATGCTAGAGTGGACTCAGTGGTCCAGTGGTAACAGTTACACTGTCTGACTACGAAACCAGGGGTCATGAGTTTGAGCCCCACTCCTCCAACTAAAACTTACTAACACTGGGATAAGAGTCCCATGTATGGGTGCTTTACACCTGGCACAATAAAGAACCAGCTACTATCCTCCGACTAACATTACTAACAGTCTTCCGGAGGAGTCACCCATATGGGTTACCGGTGGCGACTAATTAAATAAGCTTACAAACAAACAAACAGTATCTTGCACTAGCTGTTTGGATACTAACCAGTTCACATGTATTACATGTATATATAAATAAATTGTGTATACTTTCTTTGTACTATGTTCTCATTTGAGAATCCAGACACCATAGTATTATACAAACATTCAGAAACATTATCAGACTGCAGGTAATAAATCTATGCTATTCTATAACTGTATATACAGTATTTTCCATTTCAGATCAATTACAAGATCGTATTACAGAAACTCAGTGGGAGTCTTGATTGTGTTTGACATTACTAAAAGACAAAGCTTTGAGAACATAACTGGCTGGCTGGCAGAGGCTAAATTTCATATAGAACCACATCAGGCAGTATACATGATTGTTGGACACAAAGCTGACTGTGAATCAGAGAGACAAGTGTCATCTAGAGAAGCCTCACAATTTGCACAATTAAATGGATTGAAATATATTGAAACTTCTGCAAGGAATGGGCAGAATGTGGAAGAAGCATTCCAGATACTGGCAAAAGATGTGTACAAGTTATTGGAGGAAGGGAGGGTAAAAATGCAAGAGGGGTGGGATGGTATAAAACCAGGATTTAGCAGAGGGGAGGAAAATGTGCATCACCTTGAAGAAGAGGAGACAGAGAAGAGTAAATGCTGCTAAATGATTGTCATCTTAACAATAAGTTTTTTCGTCAACCTCAAGTTCACCAAGATCACAAAACAAGGGTCTGCATTCAAAGGAGAGGTCATCCTACTTTCCAGATTTTTGGAAGTATAGAATGACTCAAGTCTTTACTACTAAATCAGAGTTTTTAAAAGGAGTTAATCAGAAGTACTAATTTTAATCAAACTATAAAACAGGTCTGCTTGTCAAACTGTTAGAACAAATGTCCGAAATTCAGAACAAACTAGCTATTACCAGTACAAAGAAATGTAAGGATGTTAATTAAATTGTTAGCCTCATAAGGCCTATAAGTGTTTGCTTAGGGTAACCAAACCCTACATAGCATAAAATTCCACACTGCAGATTTTTTCCCCAAAGAAAATTATCAAAAGAGGGGGATAAATGCAAAATTTAATGGACTGTTCAGTTTGTCAGTACAATCTCCTTTGTTTTCTATCACAATTTAAGTTTCTTACCTTCGTAACAGAAATGTTTCTGATGTTCTAAAAGAAAAAAAAACCCCTACCTACAACTTTTGGGGG
This sequence comes from Mercenaria mercenaria, assembly GCF_021730395.1. Taxonomy (NCBI): domain Eukaryota; kingdom Metazoa; phylum Mollusca; class Bivalvia; order Venerida; family Veneridae; genus Mercenaria; species Mercenaria mercenaria. The sequence continues at coordinate 24,927,051 of NC_069364.1, read as the reverse complement.
TATTTTAACCCAAAACAAACATTTTTAGGCCTAAACTAAGTATGTCTGATTTGTGCTGAACAATAAAAAAATGCATTTTATGTAGACTTTTTAATACTTACTGTTGTAGCAAGCACCCTCTTGGTGATACGTTTCTATGTGTTAAGGTTAGAATATAGATCTATGGCACATTAACTAGTCAGTCATATTGCTGTGTAACTGCACTTGTATGGCTGAAAATCACTTTCCATCAGAAGTCATAACATGGTGTGTTCTTCCAAATCATCACAAGTCAGTTTTTAGCGTGAAAAATCTTAGTTGTGCACTTAACCTTTAGCCTGTTAGTGGTGAGTAATTTTTTGCCTTTGCAACCAGTGCAGACCAAGATCAGCCTGTTTGCTATTCAGTCAGTAAATTTAAAGTGAACACTCCTTTGAATAAGAAGTGGTACTGCCGAGATTGAATGATGGACCAGTACATTTTAGAAATTTAGCAGGGTAAAGGTTAAATTACATTGTACTTTACTTTATTTCATTATCTGTGAAAATACTGAAGTCTATAACTCCTTTGAAAGCTGCAAAATGATAACATTACAAAACCATGAATGTTCATTTCTTGGAAATGCATTCTTCCAAAAAAAAAAACTTTATCTTATAATGAAAAAGTTTCAGTGACCTTATTTTCCTCCTGTTCAAATGGATTGGATTACAAACACTATTGAGTAGGAAATACAGTATAACATTATATGAGCTATATTATCACATCATGAACTGATGATTAAAAAGGAAAAGAATTATTGATCTGTGGTTTTCTCGAACACAGTTTGTATCACTTTAAGGCACTTAAAAGTATATGAGACTTTTTGTAGATTTAGATTTTTGCCAGTCTTGAAAAGTAACTTAACCATTAGCCTGCTGGCAAGTGATTCTGTCTTTGCGAGCAGTGCAGACCAAGATCAACCTGCACATCTGTGCAGTCTGATCATGGTCTACACTGTTTGCCATTCAGTCGGTTTATTTTTGGAAAGCACCCCTTTTAACAGTTAACGGTACTGTCCAAATTGAAACATGGACAAGTTCATTATAGAAATTTAGCAGGGTAAGGGTTAAACTGACATACAAGATTTTTTTAAACAACAGTGATGATACATTGTCTTTTTCTTTAGGTTGAGAAGTTATACTCGTTCCATTTTAATGAGAGGGAAGCTTTCATCAGTCAGTTTCATACAGTCGTGTACATGTAATCATTGTTTAGTCAATTCATCATTAGAAAACATCAGGTTTGTTTAAATTTAGGCTAGAATATTTTGTGATTTGTTTCTCAGGCTTTGTTTTAGGCTAGAATAACATGCAATTTTTATTTCTCTGGCTTTAATCTGATTTGAAGACCTTAACATAATGTGCCTCACACAGAAAAAGGCAAAGAAAAGTTGATATAATATAAGAGAAAACAGGAAAAATATAAGAGCAGACAGGACAATAATTTGAAAAAAAAAGAGAGAAAAAAAAATATTAATGTCTTTCTTTCAAAAAAAATGTCTTTCAGGTCATGCAGATTTCCACTAGAATTGACATAACATCAGGATTTGTTCCTCTTTTTCCAAATACCAACAGACTATTTTTTCCCTAAAGAACAGACACAGGTCGCTTTATCTCCACATTAGTAAAAAAAAAAGTGAAAATAATTTCTTGCATGATTGATGTATGATTATATCCTTTGAAATCTGACTGAAAAAGTAAAGATTTACCAGTAGATCAAAAATGACTTCCCCCAAAATCTTTATGGACTAATTTTGCAGTTGTTTTTTTTTTTTTCGTGATAGAGAAGAAAAACTGTTAGAAACTCGAGTTTACAATGTGGTTTTAGATGATCAAAGTAGTTTTAAAGAAAATGATATTATACAAGTTCAATAAATGTGGCATATTTCAGTGTTAAAACACTGCCATTGTTGAAATATTTACATTTAAACATAAAGGGGCAAGCCTTCAGATTTAAGTGAAATTTTTCTATCTATAGAATTCCTTTCAGTAGTTTAAATAGAATTCATTTTGTTAGCTTTAATATTACATAAAAAGTAAAAATTATTTTTCCATGTCAGGGTGGCCATTTACCTTAGTATGTGACTTTTGTACACATGGAGAAAACTTTCCATTAGGCAAACGAGATGTTTCTCCATATGTACGGTATCCAGAAGTCACGTGGTTTGGCCACCTTGCATATATTACTGTGAAATCATTAAAATTCATGGAAAACCAAACAAGTAAAATTCCTGTTTTATATTCAAAATTTGAAATCCACAAATTCAGATCCCCACGAAATACCGGTAGTACCGGTAGTACATGTAGTTTTTGCTTTAACTACCAAATTTAATACCCGCAAAATTAAATGGTTTCACAGTACTTTCAGTTTCAAACATATTGGGCTTTTGTTTTTCATCAGAAGGCAATTCCCAGCAATATGTTTATTATTTGCATGTTTTTAGTCATATCACTTTTAGACTGTGTATACATGATTATACCCTATTAATGCTTTTTGAATTATTTAAATTTATACACTATTTATAATTATTTTACATTGTGATAATGATAAAATATGTGCCATCAATAGTGGCTTTTATATGTTACAATGTATTCTATATTAAGTTATAACCTTTGTTGCAAAATGTTTAACCATATTTAGTGTATTACAACCTATACTCCAGTCTCATAAGAAATTTTATCAGTGGGGTAGTTTGACGTTATGTTGATTGATATAGGTGCTGACGTGAGTGACAATTTGAGGCTTACTTAACTTTTCAATGTCTTGCACAAAGTTTTGATTCCTGGCTTTACTTTCATACCTGGTCAGCATTTACAAAGTAGAACACCCATGGGACAATATTTTACTGAGAATTCTAACATTTTTAAGATTTCTTTTATATAAACAAAGAAGGATTTTACCATGTATTGTCTTGTCGATTAAAACTCGTTTCGTTAAATGACCTTTATTCCGGTTTAAAGTAGTTCTGCATGTTTGGATCGTAATTGTTTCTACAATGTAGAATTTGATTAAACTCTGATTTTTCAAAACTTCAGAATATACCTAGAAAATTCAGCAAATAAAAGAGATAGGGTCATGTGCTTGATGTTTTGCTAGACAGATTTGAAAAAGTTGGACCTCGCGCAATATTTCGTAATGGGAGTCTAATGGAAAATCATATCTTTCATAACATTTTCGCGAATAGAAATTTTTCTACAGTGTAGATTTTGATGAAACGTCTCACAGTTGTAAATAAACACATGGCCTACAATTTGGTGAAATAAAATGTATAGGTCCATGTGCTTATTTTTGAGATATTTGACCATGATTAAAGTGAATCAGACATTTCACGCTAATTTTAAGACATTATTTTGAATTTTTAAACATTACATGTGTTTAAATATTCTCATTTGACTTTAGAAATATAACAACAGTGTCATTGTAATAAATTTACTCACAGGTTTCGATTAATTCATTTCCGTACGCCGAATCCAGGCTTTATCCTACGTTTTCCGAAAAAAATGACGTTACACTATTACTTCCGGTGTATCAAACATTCAGAACTACCTTAAAACAGCATTTTATCAATGAAAATTCAGATTAGTATCCCTTCCTGGTGTAATTCAGATGTGTTAGAATGGAAATAGATTTTAGTTTTGCGTACTTTGTTGGCAAATAAAACACATTGTTTGTTCAGCTGCGTCGTAATTAATTAGATTACTAAGCATCTGAACTCAAAACTGTGTTTTTATTTGCCGACAAAGGATGCAAAACTAAAATCTTTTTCCCAAACAAAGTTTTAAAGCAACTCATTTGCACTTTTTAGGCAATTTTTTTCACTCTCTCTCAGAAATTGATTAAAATGTGGGTACAGTGAAAGTGACCAGTGGTTCAAACTTACTGACATTATTTTTGCAAATAAAAAATATGCAGAAGGGAGTAAACTATTTGTAATGCTTTTGATTATAGTGGAGAAAATCAATATACTTCTTGTATTTTTACCAATATCTTACATAAACTTTCACTCTATCATTTTTCATTGTCATATATACATTCTGTGACAAACTTTGTAGAAATGAACATCTTGGGGGAAAAAATGACACCAGCTGTGATGGAGAAGCTTTAATCAGACCTGTAATTATTTATTGACAAACCCTAGGCCAGATTTTGCAGAAAGTCGGGGGATGCGTACATGGGTGCGCATTATACATGGGTATCAACGGTACTCTTTTCAAATGGACACAGATACTGTTCTTATAAAGGTTTTAAAAGGCGAGTATTTCATGACTATGGAAAGGCATGAAAAGGTGCATGATGACTGACATGTATGTGAAATAAATGCCATACATGTGTAACTGTCTAAATGTTGTGGCTTTCTTTCAAAATGCTGCATCCAAGTCTTCTTTCACTCTCTGGCTGTATTTATTATTTGTGATGTAACTTTTCTGTTGCTGTGTTTCAAGGGTAATATTCTACTTACTGGTATTAAAAGGCCTGCAGACCTGAAAAGAAATATTGAGCGATTTCACTGAAGATAAATATTTAGATATTGGCATGAGATAACATTATAAAATATAGATTGTTTATTCATATGTTAAAATGATTGAATGAGATGTTGTAGATAAAATGTAACATGTATGTGTATTTGTATCTGGTTGACTCAGATGCGTGATATTTTAGGTCAGAAAAAAAAGTGATATACCTTTTGTGAAATTGCAAGGTTTCTATGGCATGATACTTGTAGTTAATATGTCATGTAAATTTTTAAATGATATTAACCTTGAACTTACTCAGTCTTGTTTACTCCCAAGGTTGTAAAAAATCAGTTTGGAGACGAGTTTCAGAATGCAACCTTGCTATTGGTCAGTTTAAAGGTTAGAGGTCATGTTTAACCAGTCAAATGTCCTATTGGTCAGTTTAAAGGTTAGAGGTCATGTTTAACCAATCAAATGCTTGAGTTTTGAAACTGGTCTCCTGAAAGATTACTTACTAACTAAATGTTAGTCTATAGTTTAGTAATAAAGAAAAAAAATCCAGGAAAATAAATCCAAACAAAAAATACAAGGTTATTCCTTTTGTTTTCAAACATTGATCTCTATGTATTCATATCCCCACGAAATAGCCATTTTGCAAAAACCATGAAATGTTATGCCTGTGAAATGGAATGTTTATACAGTATGGGATTTTCATTTTATACAGGTAAAATTGAAATACCTTTGCTAAATCTAGTTTTAATAACTGCCTTAAGACAAAAGATAAAACTCTGATATTGTGTAAGTGTACTGAGCCACATTAAAGAATTGGGAGTTAGATATGGAATCCATTTTAGAGTGTAGGTAATACAATGTATATGCAGCTTTAAACTCGCTGAGAAGCTTGTTGAATTTTAAATTTGTTCAGTCTGTGTCAATGAAATGCTTGAATCTATTGCTGCTGATGGTTGATGGGTTGATGTCTACAGCTTATTTTTATTCTGTTGCTTTTTACTTCATAACAAACATATTATTAAATGAACTTAACTGGGCAATATATCTGATATACAGGTTGCAATTTATCTAGTGGATTTGATAATTTTATTGATGAGAAATTTTAGAGTTTTTATAATGGAATCCTGTTAATAGGAAATCTGAATATTGTAGTCCACATACCATATATCTCATTATATTTTGTTTTACTTTTTGCTTGTGTGCAATATATTTGATGTTGAAAACTAACTGTTGTAGTATATATTTCTGTGAAATCATTTTTTATTTGTGATGATTATATTTAAAGCATTATTATTTTTAATGAACTGTCTGTAATTTTCATGGAATTCATAGTTGCTTTCAGTCAAAAAAGTAAATCTCAATGAACAATTGTAAATTCCCATACAATTTACCTTCAAAAGTTGACATCCACAATTTTATATCGACATCAATAAGCCACTACGGCCAAAACCTCGAAATTTGATGCCAACGGAATAAAATGGATTTACAGCCATGGAATAAAATGAATTTACAGTAAATGTTGAAAATGGTGACTATGAATCGCCATGTGGTGTCTTTAAGTATGAAACTTGCATCTGTATGTAATTTCCTCCTTAGTTTAGTATATCACCTTAATATCAGTAATTTATTAAAGAATCAAAAGCCTAATGAATAGCATCATGTACATTGTGTGTGAAAGGTCTTGTGCATCTGTCTATAGGAGCAGATAGTCTTAATAATGTGATTCTTGGATGATAACTTGTGATTGAAAAGAATTAGAACAACTTGCCTAACCTTGTACAATTGTCAGAGGTGACTGTTAGGCCTGAACAATTGGTTTTGCTGTATCTCTGTGGTTCCAACAGGTATAAAGTTCTAATTCCATATCATATTTTTTTTTTTTTTTGATGTTAGATTTGAAACCAAAATTTTTAGTCTCGTTTAGCACCATATAACCTGTACTGTGCTGGTGTGCTGTAAAGCCAAAATCAAAACAGGAAGGGATCATGTCGCTTCATTTTGAACTTCTTTCCTATAATGAACTTACATTAAGTCTTTCTTGTCAAGTTTTGAGTTTAACTGATGTTGAATCATGAAAAAGAACACATAAATTGTTTTACAAGTTAAAATTATAATAATAGAGGTTGTGATTTCATGTATCTGTGAGCAGTAAATCCCCGTACCTAGCAATAATGGTGTACTGTCTATGATTTTTTAGATAAATTTAATTAAATTGCTCGCTACAGATAATCTGCACATTAGAAATGTGTAAGTTTGCATTTACAGGTGCATTTAAGTGTGTAAGGTTATAGAGTAAAACCTGTCTTAAGCAGCCAGCCAAGGGAGTGAGAAAATGTGTCTGCTTACAGCAGGTGGCTGCTGAATGCAGGTAATTTATAGATAATAACCATTATACCATTATAATGACCATTTTGGGAAATGAGACACTGGCTGCTTAAGACAGGTTGGCTGCTTAATAGAGGTGACTGCTAAAGCAGGTTTTACTGTATGCTATAAATAACTTGCAATGTTCTGACTTTAGACATTTTTGAAGCCTACATATTTATTTAATTGTACAAGTATGAAATCACAATCTTTTATTATACAGACCATTATGTTGACTGTTTTAATTGATATCAACATGATGAATATGTATGAAGGATAAAGATAGTGCTTTAAAAAAATGTCAGTATTGAGAGGAAGTTATATATGCAGTTATATGCTCAAAATTAGATGTGCTTACACACCTGTGTTGTGTTTACCAGTATTACTCGTATTTAGTCTTTCATTTTGTAGATCGAAGTAAATAGTGCATCATAATGGTAAAAAGGATCATCTTGCTGAAAGAGGTGTAACTTGAAAAATGATGTAGTAGATATTGAAGGTCATACTGATTTTATAGTCATATTGATTTAAACTTTGTGCTGATTTTACATTGGTGTATCTTTTCTGATACATAATTCATTTTGCTATAAAGTTACATTGATAGTATAAACTATACTATAAACATTGTAATAATGTTTTACGTAATAATTTTTGGTATGGTACATTAATTTTGTACATTATGAAAGTTTATATTTGTTGTACAAAACAGTCTAGATAATGATAATCTATTATAATCAAGACTTCTATAATTTTTGCAAAATGGTCCTTTTTTACATGACAACACATATATATATATATAGTATATATTCCTTAGCAGCGCTATTATTTAATTTGCTGTAGTTTGATCTTTAATCCTGATGCACCATTACATGAATGTTTAAGATCTGTTTATATACTCCATACTACTTAAAGGGTAAGGACAGCCTGAAAATGAGTTTAATTTATATGAAAGCCATCATCAAGCCTTTCATAACGCTGAAAGAATTTTTAAAATCGGACAACTATTGAAAAAGATATGGCAGTTTGAAATTTAAGAAAATGGCTGATAATGGAGGCATCCATTTTAGTGTGTTTATGACATCATTTATACAGTGCTGAATACTTGATTTAGCAAATGACCTTTTAAAAGACTGATTTTTATATGTTTCTTGAGTGTAAGGTGTAAAACATGATAATTTTTTTCCTTATAGCTAGAAAAAGTAGAGAAATTATTTTACATTAATAAGTAAATGCATTTCAGATGTGTATTTAAAAATTTAATAAATCCGCCATTTTGTTTTTAGCTCACCTGAGCAATGCTCAGGTGAGTTTTTCTGATCGCTCGATGTCCGGCGTCCGTCGTCCGTCGTCTGTCGTCTGTCGTCTGTCGTCTGTCGTCTGTCAACATTTAGCTTGTGTATGCGATAGAGGCTGTATTTTTCAATTAATCTTCATGAATATTGGTCAGAATGATAACCTTGATGAAATCTAGGCCGAGTTCGAAAATGGGTCATCTCGGGTCAAAAACTAGGTCACTAGGTCAAATCAAAGAAAAACCTTGTGTATGCGATAGAGGCTGTATTTTTCATTTAATCTTCATGAATATTGGTCAGAATGATAACTTTGATGAAATCTAGGCCGAGTTCGAAAATGGGTCATCTCGGGTCAAAAACTAGGTCACTAGGTCAAATCAAAGAAAAACCTTGTGTATGCGATAGAGGTGGTATTTTTCAATTAATCTTCATGAATATTGGTCAGAATGATAACCTTGATGAAATCTAAGCCGAGTTCGAAAATGGGTCATCTCGGGTCAAAAACTAGGTCACTAGGTCAAATCAAAGAAAAACCTTGTGTATGCAATAGAGGCTGTATTTTTCAATTCTTCTTCATGAATATTGGTCAGAATGATAACCTTGATGAAATCTAGGCCGAGTTCGAAAATGGGTCATCTCGGGTCAAAAACTAGGTCACTAGGTCAAATCAAAGAAAAACCTTGTGTATGCGATAGAGGTGGTATTTTTCAATTAATCTTCATGAATATTGGTCAGAATGATAACCTTGATGAAATCTAAGCCGAGTTCGAAAATGGGTCATCTCGGGTCCAAAACTAGGTCACTAGGTCAAATCAAAGAAAAACCTTGTGTATGCAATAGAGGCTGTATTTTTCAATTCTTCTTCATGAATATTGGTCAGAATGATAACCTTGATGAAATCTAGGCCGAGTTCGAAAATGGGTCATCTCGGGTCAAAAACTAGGTCACTAGGTCAAATCAAAGAAAAACCTTGTGTATGCGATAGAGGCTGTATTTTTCAATTGATCTTCATGAATTTTGGTCAGAATGATTGCCTTGATGAAATCTAGGCCGAGTTCGAAAATGGGTCATCTCGGGTCAAAAACTAGGTCACTAGTTCAAATCAAAGAAAAACCTTGTGTATGCGATAGAGGCGGTATTTTTCAATTGATCTTCATGAATTTTGGTCAGAATGATTGCCTTGATGAAATTTAGGCCGAGTTCGAAAATGGGTCATCTGGGGTCAAAAACTAGGTCACTAGGTCGTATCACGTAAAAACCTTGTGTATGCGATAGAGGCTGTATTTTTCAATTGATCTTCATGAATTTTGGTCAGAATGATTGCCTTGATGAAATTTAGACCAAGTTCGAAAATGGGTCATCTGGGTTCAAAAACTAGGTCACTAGGTCAAATCAAAGAAAAACCTTGTGTATGCAATAGAGGCTGTATTTTTCAACTGATCTTCATGAAATTTAGCCAGAATGATTACCTTGATAAAATCTAGGCTGATTTCGAAAATGGGTCATCTGGGGTCAAAAACTAGGTCACTAGGTCAAATCGAAGAAAAACATTGTGTATGCAATAGAGGATGTATTTTTCAATTGATCTTCATGAAATTTGGTCAGAGTGATTGCCTTGATGAAAACTAGGTCGGTTTTGAATATGGATTATCTGAGGTCAAAAGCTAGGTCACTAGGTCAAATTAAAGAAAAATCTTGTGTATGCGATAGAGACTGTTTTTTTCAGTTGATATTTATGAAATTTGGTCAGGTTGATTGCCTTAATGAAATCTAGGTTGAATTTGAATATGGGTCATCTAGGGTCAAAAACTAGGTCATATCTAAGAAAATGCTTGTTTTATCGCAAGAGACCAATTTTTTTGTCCAATCTTAATGAAAATTGGTCAGAATATTTGTTTCCATGAAATCACTAAGTCAAACATGTTTTACACTGTTATGGAGTGTTTCTTAGGTGAGCGACCTAGGGCCATCTTGGCCCTCTTGTTTGTTGCCATGGAAACAGAATGGCCGCTAATTTGACCAAATATGTAAATGCTCATAACTGTCTCATTTTTACTCCAATTTTGAAAATTCTTTCAATTCTTTAAATGATTTAAGAAATCCCAGCTGACAAAATCAACATTAGAGCAACGTTGCCTTTCCCTTTAAAGAAAAAAACTCTTAAAATTTGCACAAACATTGTCTTGCAAATTTCATCCGATTATACCTGTTTGTGAAATGTTGAATTTGTTGCTTCACAAAAATGAAACCAGAAAAAATGCATTTCGATAGTTTTCCAAAAAAAAAATTAATTTGCAAGAGATGAAGCTTGATAATGTTAGTGAAATTTAGTTGTTACTGATAATGATTGCTTTATAGTATACAGACATGTTCATTCATTGGAGGTTATTTTATATTAAATATCTAGCTCCCCTTTTGCTTTATAGAGTAGAGAAAATTTCCATGCTTTAAACTTAGACATTTTGAATTTCATACACTTTTCATTATCTCGAAGAACAATTCTGGTACTTCAAGAATTTCAAAAGAAGCTAGGGTTTGTAATTCATATTGAACAGCTGTTTTCAGGCTGATTGACTTTACTTAAAATTGACACCAAAAATTGTGCTTTTGGCATAATTATGACCTATATTCACATTATAAATTCCTCTGGAATTAGCAGTATAACATAAAGGAAAAAAGATTGAGAGATAACCATTTTCCTTGTTAGGGCTTTTTAGCCTTTAGCATGCCTTTTACAGTATTAATTATGGTACATGGAAATTGCTAGAGAAAATTGCCATCCTTAGATGTTTGAAATGAAAAGAATGGTTTATGCTAAATTCAGACAATTTTATCATAATTGATCATTTCATTATTAGTTAAAATACACAGTAGTTCCTTTCAGTCTTTACTGTTATTCTTTTGTTGGGTCAATACATTTTATTAAATACCTAAATATATCTTGCTCTTTCAAGTTGCAATATTTATTAACATATTGAAAAATATCTAAAATTATACCAGCAAAGTCAGCATCTAAATATTGTGAACATATAGTTCTTTTCATTAAGAAGTAATGGTCAATATTTGTTTTTGATAAGGGTAACTATGTAACCATAACTTTGTGCTCACGCAACAATAAAGAAAAACTGTTTTTATAGTCATGTACTTCATAATTAATGAGGAGAGAAAATAGTATTGTTATTTTTCAGTTTTTTGAAATGAAAATTGGAGTATATAGTTATTTAATGGTAAATGCACAATTTACCTGTAACAATACATGCCACATGTTTTACCAGGGATAATTTCCTTAATGGTTGTGCAAAAATTCAACTGAAACTAAAGTTTAACTGCAATATCAGTGTGCTAATTTTTTAGTTTCAGATATTTTGGTCTCAAAATATATAAACCCCACCGGAATGTATTGAGATTTCATGTTTGTTATTTAATGTGCTCATTAAATGTGCTTCATACAGTAACAAGTGTTCAGTCTTATTCCCCTGTTCTATAGTGTTTAGCTCTACTTAACCAAAAGGTTAAAGGTTAAAGTTCAGGATGAGCTTCTGATAAAGGAGGATCCTTCTGTGTTCATTGTCAGTTGTCCTAAAATAAAAAAAAGACTTTTCATGAATATTAACCAAATGAAGTCAGAAGCATTCTTGCATGGACTATGAGTGTATTTAGGGGCCTTGAAAGCTTCTGTTTAATAAGAAAACCTCCTAAATGCTTGATTGATCCTCACCAAAAGTTGTCTGTGGCATACTTGCATGGCAGTTACAGTTTGTTTAAATGGTTTGAATTGTTGATTGCTGAGACCATATTGTTTTGGCTACGGTGGAGGTCAAATGTTAGCTTGCATGAACCACAGATTTAGGGTGGGCAAATAGTAGCAACGAAAGTGCTGTGTCTATCGTTTGAGGACCCCATTTTGTGCCCTCGCCCTCCCCCTCCCCCATTTTTTTGTGGGGGCACTGAGAGTTGGCATTGTCAGTCCATCTATTTTTCTGTCGTTCTTGTCTCAAAAAGTATTTGACCAATAGTCATCAAACTTCACAGTATTGACATTCAGCACAGGAAGTTGTGCACCAAAGGGTTTTAACTTGGATCTCACCCTGTCAGGCCAGAGGTATGGCCCTTGACTAAGTAAAAAAAAATATGCATAAAATGTTTGTGTCACTTGTATCTCAAGAAGTATTTGAACCAGGATTATGAAACATTACAGGAATATTATTCAGCGTGTGAAGTTGTGCACCTGGGGTTTTATTAGAGATGTCACTCTGTCAGACCAGAGTTATGGTCCTTGACTGTCAAAAATATGCATAAATGGGCATAAAACGTTTGTGTCGCGCATATCTCAAGAAGTAATTGACCTGGAGTCATGAAACATCATGGGAATATTATTCAGCATTGACACATATCTATGAACTCTTCCACGTGCTACGAGCAGACATTTTGGCTTATTCTCTTCATAATATTCTACCTTATGCAGAAGTGATGTCTTTATACAAACGTACACATTATGTAGAAAGGGTGTCACTTATTGTCAGTGTCTTACTGAAATAAAATGGGAGTGTGGGGCACATAATTTAATGATTACATTGTATTAGGTCTGCTCCAGTTAAATCTTCGCTATGGATTCAAAGTAAAGTGTAGTCGATCTGTAGATCCACATTATGCTCTTCCATACCAAAAATCAGTACAACATCTCTATGCCTGATGAAAAAAGCGTTGATCTTCGTTGTACACCTACATACTAAAGTTGGGACCAATAGTCAACTAATTTTCTCTGCATAGTGAAATACATTACTTAAAGTAAGGACCGTAACTCCACTAAAAATCACCTGGATGCTCCTTTGGTCAGTCGGGACTATGGCAAAATTTTACAAACTGTTGGAATTGCCGAACACACAAAATCGGCCCAATATTACCTGTGCCATGCAATGTTAACAAATCACCACCTAATATTACCGATGAATAAAGTCGACGTAGGTAAGATATCTTGCTGTTCGATGTACATTATAAATATATAAAAAAAAAGATCATTTCGTATATATATGAAACTATTAAATTTCTGTAACTGGATCTATCTATCTGCCGTTGACGTCAAATCCCTTGCGGGAACGTAGACGGATAAAATTAATAATAATTAATTTCTAGAAATATTTTGGACACGGTATTTCTAAAGAGTAAAATAAACAGTTTGTCCCCAAAAGGAAAGAAAAATGTTTGTTTGTATTTAATATTTTAATGGACTTGAGTAAGATGAGGTTACACACGAACAGAACTCAGGCATAGAAACTGTTTTGAGAACAAAACTTCCGATACGTTTTAAAGCCGTTATGGGCGACAGATATACCTATAAACGGTTGACACGTTCCACTCGTTGAGTGAAAATTGTGATTAACATTGAAAATATCAGCTATCGGAGCCAAAGTTATTTAAAACTACACGATCATTAAATTACACCGTTATTAAAAAAACAAAAACAGAAACATGATAAATACAGACCGACCAGCAGACTCTCCCTATATTCCACCAACTCCAAACCCCCAAAGACATTATACTAGTATACCTTAATCATAACGAAGAAAACTTTCTCATTTCTCAACGAAACATTTAAGTATCATGGTTTCGATTCAAAATTTTGTTTCGAAGTTTTTTGGTATGGAGTGCCAATCATTAAATTATGAAAATTTGGTGCGGAAACACGTTTACTTGATAGTATAAGAGTTTTTTTCTGATGTTTACGCATATCGACGTCTCAGAATTAGTCTAAGGGCGTAAGTGGAAAATCATAGTTTTCGGCATGTCTATGGCAGATACGCCTTTCTAATTCTATAGAAGTAACAGAAGGGCGTAAGTGGACCCTTCTGATACAACATTTACGTGCAGATACGCATTTCTATTACTACACGTATGATTCTGAAAAAAAAGTTTTACTTACGCCCTTTTTGTCATTGGTGAATTTGGTCAACACAGCAGTTTGTAACAAACAAAAATTTTCGTAGGATTATGTCCCTTGGTATGTAGTTTCAAAAAATATTTACTAGTAATTCATGAAAAGGCGTAAATAACACCTGGCCCTTTTTATTCTGGGGCGTGGAAATGCAAACCCTACCTTTCTAACGTAAAAGTATGGTCCAATGAACGGGACTTTATTCTGTGCGCGTTTTCAGCAGGGTAAACACATGCATGTACAGCAGAAAATAATTAAACCTATCTTATAAAGGAGTTAGTCGTCTCCTTATATAATTACACTTTAATGGATGGTATAAATTGTTAGATTATATATGTAGAGTAGCACCTAAAAAGTTAGTGCAAAATGGATTATTATACAATAGTATCAGAATTCTTGTCATTATTGATCTTAGAATGCCTCTGACGAATTTGATCGACCGAGATTACCAGTTTAACAAAACCATCCATAGTATATAAGGCAGCTATTTCAAGTTCTTCGTTTAACAATACTATCTGCATGAGATTTATCAAATTCGTTTCTGAAATAGATTTATTTGTTCCTGCAGTTCTTGGAAAAGTTAAGGGTATATTCTTTGCAAGCATAAGGCACGGCAAATACAACCAGAGCCACACATCGCCAAATAGACCCGCCTTACTTTGAATAGAAACACAGACGCACCAATGCACGCTCGCACACAAACAGACAGTTATGATAAAAAGAACACTGTTGGCACAGGAACGGGCAGTGGTAACAAATTCGATATTTTTCTCTATTCTAAATTATATAAAGAAACAATTTTATTGATGAAACCTGGTCCTATAGCTATTCTCCCAGATGCCTCCTTGCATTATTTTATCACAGGCGGACACCAAACTAACGACTTTCCTTAAGCCAGCTGGATTGTTTCTTCAGTGAGGCTCGAACCCACATCTGTGAGGTGCAAGTGATTCAAAGTTAGCGACCTTAACTACCCGGCATTAGATGTCCTGAGTAAAACATTGGCATTCAAGCATGCAAAGGGAGAACAAAAGAAAAAGAAAAAAGAGCGCTTAATATAACGTCAATATCGTTGTGCAATTCAATCTAGACCAGGATACCGAATACAAAAGCAATTTACGCAGTTTAAATTTTCGTTTGCAAAAAATATAATAAAAAATGTATTTTATAGTTCTTTGGATTTACATTTTCTATGAAAAGTTAAATTTCGTGTGAGAAAGATATATCAATGGTTATTTGATAAAACCGAATACATTCGCAATTTATGGGTATACAAAAACTGTCAAAATGCGGATACAGAAGTCATGCATGAAAATTAAACATTACGGTGATTTCAAAAACGATAACAACCCTTACACAATCCAGTCGAGGCTCTCTCTCTCTCTCTCTCTCTCTCTCCCTCTCTCTCTCTCACACCTACCCCATACTTGCATCATCGCTGTTTGGCTCATAGTTAGGCTGGTCGTATATCTGGCGTACAGTTCAAAATCATCCATGTACGTTCCTGCAAGGTGAAAAAAAAATCAGCCCGTCCAGATGACAACGACACAGTTGTTTATTCGGGAATATTACAGTCACCTTCCTGTGGATGACAACAACGCATCTTAGTATTCGGTAGTTACATACCGTTGTCGAACTTTCTCGTGCTTTTTATTAGCAAAATAAAATAAAACAGGAAAATGGTAAGTTTCATTGGGTGTTTGTTGATTTGGTTTTGTAAACATGAAGAATATACCATTGCAGTTTTATTTGTAACTTGGATATTGAAGAAAAATTGAAGAAATCATTAATATTTACTGAGAATAATGGAGCCATGTGACTGTCAGTTATTTTAGTTTCACGATTCGACATGTTTTTATTGAAATGTTAAAACATTGGCCATCTGCTTAATGGCAGTTTTAATGTAAGAATGTTGTATTGTTGTTCGAATGTGAATAAAATTAGATGCTTGCACAAAATTCCCTGTTTTCGTTACGGGAATATTTATTTGTTTACAGTACCCCACCCACTAATATTTGTGTGCATGTAGAGACCATAACTTACTGACACTCTTTTATATCCGGATGGTCACTGCCATAATTTAAGTTATGGCATAACCAAAGTCATAGAGTAAGTAACCCTAGTAACCAAAGGTATACTGTGGAATACAATTGGACACTTGTGCAGGGGTGCACATTATATCGGAATAGATGATAATCACATGACAAATGGTGGGCAAATATAGCAGTGCACGATTTCTGGTCAGGTTTCAATAAGGGGTCCGTTTCAGCTCGAGTTCCAAAACGGCATATATAACATCTCTAATGCTGAAATGTTTTAGCTAGTAAAGACCACCAGTTGTTTTCCCATCAAGACATTCATTATAGCGTCTTAGGCCTAAAAAAATTCTTTGTTTCCGGTAACATGCTTAAAAAAAATTAGGGGAGGTAGGTCGAAAAAAATTTTTTTGGATTTTTTTTTTAAGGGAGACTTTTCGGAAATAATTTTTGTCTCAAAAAAAAAAAAGAATGCAAATAAGGGGTTAGTGCCTTTAGAGCATCAGTAAGTTGATTTCTAACATCACTGGCCATGTTCAAAGCATAAAAATTGCAGTTTTGCAACTTTTTTTGAAAAAAATATTCTCCAAGGCCATAAAAACATTCAGGGTCGGGCCAAAAATTTATGGTAGGTCGGGATACTGGAAACAAACAGGTTTTTTATTTTTACGCCTTACAGAAAATGAAACATGTATATCTAGTTACATTTTGTTGAAGAAATGTCTTAGTTCAGGAATAACTTGTTATGAATAAGGCAATGGGGTCCGGTAACTAGACCTCTACACGGCTCGACACTAACACTGGTCCACTGGTCCGAGGCAAGTGAAAAGCAACAAGGACCAGTGAAATATTTGGATGACCAGTAACTGTTTCACTTAAAAATTTAGTGGAAACTGCTCTTCGGACCAGTGGCCCAAAATGGTTAGTGTCTAGCCCTGCTCTAGACCTGCAGTCTAGAGGTCTAGTTATCAGTATGAATACTGAGCAGGGGTCCTGAAATAAGCTGTCCGAGTTGTCCGATTCGTGGATTCCTCGGTCTGGACAAGCAGTTTTTAGAAGCTGGCTTGTCCGGGGACAAGTAAAATTTCCATGGTAAACATTTTATGAAAACGAAACTAATCGGCGTCATCTGTTATTTCCGCATGCCTAAAGGCAATATCTAATCTGTTTGTGATCATTTATGACCCTTAAATTTATAGAAACAAAATTGTATGCAGCCATTTATAGACACGTGGACTGGTTTACTACATTTAATGATCATTATTGGAAAATTAAACCGTGAAGTTGAAAATGAGTGCCAGTCTGGGGATTCCCGTTATCTACTTTCATTTTTGATTTTCAGAAAATCGATTAGCTAGGTTGACGCTATGTAAAAAAGTTTAGTAGCCAAAATTTGTGGCTTAATTTTTCGAGTCGATTGTTTTGACATTTAACAACTCGGACAGCTTATTTCAGGACCCCTGAAAGACCAGTGCAGTATTCATTGAATGTAATCGTAATGGGACCAGGGTAGAAATTCTAGGCATACATACATGTACTGAGATTATTTTTGTCAATGGCATGTGTTCAAGTGTTCTTAATTATTCTCTACTCACTAAACTTGCTGGTCATAACATATTTTCAAGTGGATGTTCTAGTCACTTAGCTTGCTAGTTATAACATATTTTCAAAGGGATGGTTCTAGTCATAACATAAAAACTTTATATAAGTTAAAATAGAAGTCAACAGAAGTGTATGTTTGTATTATTTGTTTATTTAGTAATGATGATACTGATCCTTTCCTTTTTAAACTAAAAAGTACGGACAAGTTCTTCTTAGGTACGGACAAGTGGATTTGTGGGCCCAACTTGTCTGTGGACAAGTAGACTCTGAAAATATTTCAGGACCCCTGCTGAGAATAGTATGTACTAAGAGGAGACTATATTTTACCTTTATAAATGGGAGATGATTTTAAAAGATTGTTCTCGTATTTTTCTCGCCGCTTTAAATACATAGTAAATGATAAGAAATAGAAGTATTTGAAATTCTTTAATCCCTGAAAAAATAAGAATCGTAGATTTGATAAATTATAAACAGCAATTTAGTATGCCAAACTCTGAAGCTTTTATCAAATTCTTGTTTTTCTTGGGATTAATGAATTAAAATAATAAACTTAATGTTTCCTTTAGTATTTAAGGTATTAGTTACACAATAGTGTCCCTCTTTTTGAAGAGTATTCAATTCCTACCATAAACTTAATTTGCCTTAATTTTTTGAAGGGACGCTTGTTTTGCAAAATTCACATACATATTAAATAGTTATTTCAATGATTCTTAACTTGGAAAGTTCCTTGATTTTACTTCTACCGTATTTGTAGTCATTTTGGGATATTTTAGGTTTGAAATAGGGGGAAACAGTGACTTCTTTCAGTTGGGAATCGGTCCTGTTAATGGTACTATACATATAAGGAAAACAATCACTGAATCTAAATAGATTTCAGCTGACTTGTGATACATCCAGCAGTATAAACACACAAACACACAGAAACCATAACATTGCAATAATTAATATATTTTATGCAAACCCTTTTTTATTGCAGGTGTCATTAAATCCAGTAAATATATTTAGCCGTGGAGCTGAAGAGGAGAAGGCAGAGACTGCTAGACTGGTATACATCATTTTATAAGTTCATGTTGTTGTAATGGTTTATATGTATAAAAGTATTGCAACAGTGTCTATTTTACACCTCCAATTACACATACATACAGTATGTAGTGTATTATTTTGTATAGTTGTTACTGTATTCTTCTATGTATGATTTCAATATCAGTAACTTGTGCCGCGAACGAAAAGAAGAAGAAGTAACTTGTGCTACTTTTTGTGTACAAGCCTAAATAATGAAAGTGTGTATAATTGTGTTTTTCTAGAATTTGTTTTATTTTACATAAAAACATCATAATTAACCCTTAGCCTGTTGGCGGCAAGTGTTTCTGCCTTTGTGACCAGTACAGACCAAGATCAGCCTGCACATCGGTGCAGTCTGATCTGGTCTGCACTGTTTGCTGTTCAGTCAGTAAATTTTCAGTGAACATCCCTTCGAATAATAAATGGTTTTGTCCAAACTTAATGATGGACCAGTCCATTTTAGAAATTTAGCAGGATAAGGGTTAAGATTGCTGTGTAACAAAGTTTTAATTGCATTGCTTCTAATATTTCAGTCATCATTTGTTGGTGCCATTGCTATTGGAGATCTTGTAAAGAGTACCCTTGGACCAAAAGGAATGGTATGTTAATTTTTAAGTCCAGTAAGAATTGTTTAAACTTGTTTAGTTGAGAACTTTGTATAAAAACAACATTTAAAAGAAGTTTGTAATTTAAAAATCAAAGTAACTTTGAAAACTTTTCAGGCAGATTACTTGAACTTCTTACTGTCATTGGTTGGTGAGGGTATAAAATTAAGATGAACAGTGTCTAATTATGATATGTGCTCCATGACAGGTGTGCTTTACATGTTAATTTAAAATTGTTTAGCAAAGCCTCAGATGGAATATTTTAACATTCTATATTTATTAAGCTTCCTGTTTAATATAAGAATAATTTACATGTCTGGTTACAAATGTGGTTTATATGTATGTTTATAAATGACTGTTACTTTTGTTCAGGACAAGATTCTACAGAGTATGGGTAGAAGTGATAGGATACAGGTCACAAACGATGGTGCTACAATCCTGCGTTCTATTGGAGTAGATAACCCAGCTGCTAAAGTTCTTGTTGGTAAGGAGATACAACAGCTATTTTAGTTCATCAGTGGTGTTAATATTGTGTAGTGCTTAAGTAAAGCTTTACAAGTGTGGTACAGAAGTGAAGCATCCTCTGATACAGTTACTATTGAACTGCATACGTAAAGCATTACTATTGTGGTATATTACTGTTGTGGTGCAAAAGTGAAATAATTGCGGGCCATTACAGTGAAGCATTTCTAGTCGGTACATAAGTGAAATGTTACTATTGTGGTGCATAAGCGAAACATTACTATTGTAGTGCATAAGAAAGGCATTAATATTGTGGTGCATAACTGAAGTTTTACTACTGCAGTATATAAGTGCAGCATCCTGAGTATTCTTTGTAAAAAATTCAATTGATTGTTATTAATTGTATTAAGTACATTGTGAATTAAAAGAAACATTTGCTTGAATTAGTTCCATTTATATATGATCATGTGTCTGTTGTTTTTATAGTTTGATTGCTTGTTGAAGATTATGAAATTTGATTAAAGTACTACCAATTTAAGTCACTAACTGAAATGGATGCTATATTGCAGATATATCAAAGACACAGGATGATGAAGTGGGTGATGGAACAACATCAGTTGTAGTGTTAGCTAGTGAACTTCTCAGGGTAAATAATGTTTTCGATTTTTGTTGTTGCAACAATTGTTAGTTTTAATTTCTTTTAATTCATCAAATTTTATGCCAGCTCCCATTCTCCATGACTGAGCTATTTTAAATATGCAAATGAGGTTTAAATTGCAAAGAGTAATGAATTTGTTTTTAAAGTATGATGGAAATTTTATATGAGATTTATAGTTGATACATTTTGCATCTGTCCTTTTCAATGCCCGGATTTGTACTGTTCAAATACACTATTATGTTAACCCTCCATTTGGTATATTGCAGAAAGCCTTCATATTTTGGGAGTGTAGAGTTTATAGTGTTATCAGTTTTGAGTGCAGTGTTTTGGATTGTGTTGATGTGATTTTGTTTTAAGGAAAATCTACAGATGTGAAATTTCTAATTTTTCAGGAAGCAGAGACCCTTGTTTCCAAAAGAATACATCCACAGACCATTATATCTGGTTGGAGAATGGCTACAGATGAGGCCAGGAAAGCTCTCACAAATTTTGCCAAGGACCACGGGTATGAACAAGTACTTGAGTATCAGCATGTCAGACAGTTTTTTTTTGTATCAAGGTTATGATGATTGTTTAGAGTTACATTCATGTTTAATAAACTGTTTATTTCATAGAGTCTGTAGTGGTAAAGTCATTCTGTAGCCAGATACATTGTATCATTATTGTCTCCAGTTCAAAATAAATGCCTTCAGTAAGGGTCTCAAATATGGAACAGAGAAAATTCTGAGTAACTGTATAATCTTGTGTATAATTATATACAAGTAATTTGCGTTATGTCGCAAGATTTTGTTTTGCTATAAAGTATGATTACTGTAGTTGTGCAGTAGTTTAGTTTTATATTCACCATTTCTTAGAAGTACAAATTGTTGATTTATATGATATTGTAATCTTAGGAGCGACCCTACAAAATTCCGTCAAGATCTGATCAACATAGCACGTACAACCATCAGCTCAAAGATTCTTACACAATACAAAGAAATGTTTGCAGAATTAGCTGTAAAGGCAGTTTTAAGGCTAAAGGTAAATATTTAGTGAAAATGAACATACTAAATGTTGATATATGTATCTAAAGATAGGTTAATGTAGTGTGCTTCTTGTAAGAAAGTTTAATTAATTAAGACATGGTGTGTATTATACTTTTGCTGGCACAGCTGCTTTCTAGGTGGAGTCATCGTGTGTGTGTGTGTGCGCGTGCGCTCATACCAGTTTAACTGTTTTTTTTATACAGTTTTGAGTAAATCACTTGTACTTTCTGTCTGTTGTACAACTGAATAGTTAATTTTCATATTAATTATTTCATCAGGGAAGTGGAAATCTTGATGCCATCCAGATCATTAAGAAATTAGGAGGAGGTCTTCAAGATTCTTATTTAGATGAAGGTAGGTTGAAATCACATTACTGTTTCAGTATTGGTTGGGACCTTCATGGCCAATTTCATTGGTTATAATGTCCGACTCAAGTCATTTGTCCCTCACGTGTGTTGGTTTGAACCGCACTTAGGATATAGAATTGTTTATTTTATGTTTTTCGGTGGTTTATCGAAATATAACGGTGAATTATATCCTGATAAACTCACTGGCCACTCAGTGAAAATTATCAAATCTGATACCCGGATTAACGTCAAAAAGTTTACCGAGCGTACTGAAAGCTAAAATGACGTCATCTTTGCGATGCTTCCTGATAAAGTTTCCCACAAATTTTGACATTTTATTGAAATAAACACAACAAAAGTAGAGTTTTAGACATAAAATAAACAGAAAAATTGTTGGTATCGATGTAATATCACAGTAATTTCACTCGTGAACACCAAAAGTTGTTATTTTCACTCATGGCTGTGCCACTCGTGAAAATATCACTTTTGGTGCCCACTCGGTGAAATTATAACGTGATATTACACCGAAACCAACAATTATCCTCTATATCATGTGAAGCCATCCAGTTGGTTTACAGGTCAGTGGTTCTACCCAACAAAAGTTGGATAAAGGTACCGGTATGTTTAAATCACATCTATTTATTGGCTGCTTAGATTATATATTTAATGTGATCGATCCATTGTAAAGCACCAATAGAGCAGTCTTAACAACTGAGTGCTTCATTTATCAGAGGTCCTAGTATGACCAAATTTGATGTATTCAGATTTCACTTAAACTGTAAAATTTGCAGTGTTAAGGAAGTAGTAAAACATCGTGTAGTTTAAATATCCAGCGTAACATACGCACAAGGGCAAGTATCGTTGATTGCCTGGTGAAATAAAGTAATTGATATTTTTGTAACATTCCAGAAAGCTCTCTGTTTGAATGTAAACTACATTATTAGCCCACCATCATCAGATGGTGGGCTATTAAAATCACTCTGCGTCCGTGGTCCGTCATTCCGTCCGTCCGTTAACAATTTCTCGTTATCGCATCTCCTCAGAAACTACTGGGGGGATTTTGACCAAACTTTGTCAGAATGATGTATTGGTACCCTAGTTGTGTCCCCCTGAAAATCAGACTGGTTCAAAAATTTATGAGTGAGTTATGGCCCTTTGTTTATTTCTATAATTTATATAGATTTATATAGGGAAAAACTTTGAAAACCTTCTTGTCCAAAACCACAGAGCCTAGGGCTTTGATATTTGGTATGAAGCTTCTTCTAGTGGTCCTCTACCAAGATGATTCAAATTATTTCTCTGGGGTCAAATATGGCCCCGCCCTGGGGGTCACGTGGTTTATATAGACTTATATAGGGAAAAACTTTGAATAACGTCTTGTCCAGAACCACAGGGCCTAGGGCTTTGATATTTTGTATGTGACATCATCTAGTGGTCTTCAACTAAGTTTGTTCAAATTATACCTCTAGGGTCAAATATGGACCCGCCCTGGGGGTCATATGGTTTACATAGACTTATATAGGGAAAAACTTTGAAAATCTTCTTGTCCAAACCACAAAGCTTAGGGCTTTGATACTTGTAATGTAGCATCATCTAGTAGTTCCCTACCAATGTTGTTCAAATTATCCTCCTAGGGTTAAATATGGCCCCGCCCCGGGGGTCACATGGTTCATATAGACTTATATAGGGAAAAGCTTTTAAAATGTTCTTGTCAGTAACTACAACATTCAAACTTGGACCACATGTATATTTTTGAGTGGCAAGATGAACCTTGACATGAGTTGACCTTGATTTTGACCTAGTGACCTACTTTCACATTTCTGTAGCTACAGCCTTCAAATTTGGACCACATGCATAATTTTGTGCACTGGAAAAAACTTTGACCTTTATTTTGACCTACTTTCACATTTTTTAAGGTACAGGCATCAAATTTGGACCATATGCGTAGTTTCGTGTTTCAAAATGAAATTTGACATTGATTTTGACCTAGTGACCTACTTTCACATTTCTCAAGCTACAGCCTTCAAATTTGGACTACATGCATAGTTTCGTGTACCGAAAAAAACTTTGACCTTGACATTGACCTAGTGACCTACTTTCACATTTTTGAAGGTACAGGCTTCAAATTTGGACCACATGCATAGTTTTGTATTCTGAAATAAAATTTGACCTGGATTTTGACCTAGTGACCTACTTTTACATTTCTCAAGCTACAGCCTTCAAATTTGGACCACTTGCATAGTTTTGTGTACCGAAATGAACTTTGACCTTAAAATTGACCTAGTGACCTACTTTCACATTTCTGTAGCTACAGGCTTCAAATTTAGGACCACATGCATAGTTTTGTGTACCGAAATAAACTTTGACCTTGACATTGACCTAGTGACCTACTTTCACATTTTTGAAGGTACAGGCTTCAAATTTGGACCACATGCATAGATTTGTGTTGTGTACGGAAATGAAATTTGACCTTAAGCTAGTCAATAAGTCTAGAAATTTGGAACACTCAAAAATGGCACATTGGTGGGCGCCAAGATCACTCTGTGATCTCTTGTTTTAATCTTTACATTTTGAATTTAAGGAAAGTTTTATACTATAAATCATAGATCACACCATTACTTTGTAGGATTTTTATTGGATAAGAAAATTGGTGTAAATCAACCAAAAAGAATAGAAAACGCAAAGATCTTAGTTGCCAACACACCTATGGACACAGATAAGATCAAGGTATGTTTTCATATATTTTGTACAGTACCGTATTTATACTTGTACCTTTACGTAATAGTTATAGTATGTGTGAGAGTGTGTTACCAGGATATATCAGAGCTAGGGTACACGAGGGTATTTTTTCTGCACATATCGTCGAGGCGGTAGCCGAGACAGATATGTGAAGAGAAAAAAACGAGATGTACCCTAGCTTGATAATATCCTGGTAAACATTGAGCAGTACATATTATAACTGTTTTATCGCTAGTTTATATATATAGATTTTCATTTAAATTGTTTTTATTATTTTTACTATTTTGATTCCTTTCTGGCCTCGCTGACTGAAACACTAAAACTTCTGTTTTAGAAAATGTGTTCCCAGATAAAGTACCAACAAATTTCTGCATTGTTTAAATCTTTGCATTTCATTGCCAGAATATTGTAAAACTTGTTTTTTTTTGTAAAAAAAAATCAAGAAAAAGAAAACTTTTTAGAAATCTCAGAATTTCATAATTTCATGTATTTCTGAATTTGGCAATAACTATCAAGTTTTTGAAATATTCTAGTTTATCTATTCTTTTACTTTATAAATGTAGGTGTTTGTGACAATGCTTTCTCTGTGAATGTAAATTGGAGCTAAATCATCTTTCTCTTGAAAGGAAAAAAATTATACTCCCTTGATAGGACTCAATGAGAAAAAGTGTTCCGATATTATATCGAACAGTTTTACTGTGCTGATTATATATCGAACACTTTTTTTATGAAATTATAGAGATTTCCGTGTTGATATATATCGCAACAGTTTTGTAAGATATCAGCACAGTTTTGTAGTAATAATGTGTGTTACTATGTATAACATGCTGCAAAGATCAAAGGAAAATTGCCGCACTATGCGATAATTTTCAGTATTGAAAGGTTTGAGATGTCTAGATTTAAAATATACTCATCAGTTAAGACAAACACATCAGAGAAATTAATGTGAAACTTCAAGGCCAGATTTAAACCTTGCTAAATCTTGCTGGACTCTACTGCCTCTGCCTTTTATGACCAGTGCAGATCATGGTCATGACCGGCAGTTTGCCATTCTATCAGTATCTTTTTGGTATGTGTCCATCTTAACAGTTAATGGTACTGTCCAAATTGGAAGGGTTCATTATAGCAATTTACCAGGGTATGGGTTAAAACTGATTACCAGGTACATTGTAGATCATTAAACAATTTTACTCAAGCCTAAAACATACTACCTTCAAATATGATAAGTGTGTTTGCCAAATTAAATTTCAACCTTAAATTTGTGATTTGTTCAACTGTAGGTATTTGGATCTAAAGTGAAAGTAGATGCTATCTCCAAAGTTGCTGACTTAGAACTCGCTGAGAAGGAAAAGATGAAAGACAAAGTTGCAAAAATACTCAAACATGGTTGTAATGTATTCATTAACAGGTTCGTGAGCAATATATGTCATTCAATGTGTATATATCTAGTGTTGAAACTATACTGGAGGTTGCATTACAAATCTTGTCAGGAGCAAAATTTGAACATGATTTCTGGTTAGAAATTGTTATAGGTAGCATTGACATGGGTTTTAGACTTGTGATTAAATACATGTTCAAGGTGATAATAGATTAATATAGTATTACAACAAATTAGGAACTTTATTTGGTAGTTGCAATGCTATTTAAATTTATAAAGTGAAGAACAGATCCATAAGAATGACATACTTCTATAATGGGTGTTTTCTAAAGAGAAATCTTGACATAATGTCAACAAAAAGTGATTTTGTGCACTGAAATGAAAGCTTTCTTGCTTCAAAAAAAAATTCCTCAACAAACAGTATATTTTATTTCTGTTGGGAAACAGTGTATGAATGATGAAAACACAGAAAGCATGACTTGTATAAGTGCAGTAAAGTTACTGAAATTTTCCTATTTTTTCAAAGCCAGGGAAATTGTATGAGAAAAAAGGTCAGTTTGAAAGTTTTGGTAAAGCATTATGTCCAGGAAATTTGTTTGTGGCTTTGTTGGGGAACTGTGAAACTGCTCATTAACTGGAAGGAAACAAGACTGAGAAATGTTGACTATTTCCCCTTTTCAGACAACTGATCTATAATTACCCAGAACAGCTGTTTGCTGATGCTGGTGTGATGGCAATAGAACATGCTGACTTTGAGGGTGTGGAGAGGTTAGCTCTAGTTACAGGTCAGTGACAGCATTACAAGTTTCAAGATCCTATTTATTTGGTCTTGTAAATTTGAACAGTTTAAAGCTAAAATTCTGTAATGTTTGTGACTTTTTCATATGTATTGTAAACTACGATGGTAAAAGGACAAGCAACATACAAACCTGGAATAATCATAATCAGCTGTGAATGTTTAGGAGTTCTTGAAGAAATGGTTGAGAAATTTGTTTTTATCTTAATAGTCTTCAAAATTCCTTGATGTATTATTACAGTATAACGTGCACATAATTGTAAAAAAATCTTTTTGTGGAAAAACATGGACGATTTTAGGTCTACATGAATTTACATGAAGTAATATGCTATGAGAATTGTAAATCATTTGAGTAAAGTGCTGTGACCAGGCAGTACATGCCACCTATAGAAATAGTTTGTTTTTTAGCTCGACTATTCGAAGAATAAGTGGAGCTATCCTACTCACCACGGCGTCGGTGTCACACCTTGGTTAAGTTTTTCGTACCAGTCCACATTTTGACAAAGTCTTTTGAGATAAAGCTTTGAAACTTTCAACACTTGTTTACCATCACCATGACCATTTATATGCAAGAGCACATAACTCCATCTAGGATTTTGGCTGAATTATGGCCCTTTTTGACTTAGAAATCTTGGTTAAGTTTTTCGTACTAGCGAGTAAGATATGGAACAAAAATTTGCAAAGATGTTCCCGTTTGTGAAGAAAGCACCAAATTTTGCATGAAATTACTTTAAGGTATCACAAATCCTACAAGAGGAGGAGACACGCTATATGTGACCTGGAACCTCCTTTTAAATCAATTAAAAAAAGGGAGGTAAAAATATCTTGAAGAAAATAATTTTTCCTTTAACATGTTTAAATTGAAATTTATCCATATAGTAATGTTTCATATGATCTAAACATGGATAAAATATATCACTAGCATAGACAGACAACCATTTGGTATTGACAAATATACAAAGTTTACTCCAAAATACCCTTTATTTTTCAAGATACATACTAAAAAGGGATGGGATGTAATCAGATTTTACTGTATGTTTAATTTCAAAACAGCGTGTGAAAAGATGTTTCTTATGAAGAAAACATGGAAGTTTGTATTTATCTATTATAAAGTATACTGGATCAGAAATGGACTACATATACGTTTTGTTGACTTGAAAAGACCAAAACATGAGGCCCCAAAAGGGGAACTACCTTTCATTTATTTCAATTAAGGTAGTTCTGCACGTTTGGATTGAAATTATTTCTACAATGTAGAATTTGATTAAACTCTGATTTTTCAAAACTTCAGAATGTACCTAGAAAATTTAGCAAATAATAAAGATAGGGTCGTGTGCTTGATTTTTAGCTCACCTGTCACAAAGTGACAAGGTGAGCTTTTGTGATCGCGCGGCGTCCGTCGTCCGTCGGTCCGTGCGTGCGTCCGTCCGTCCGTCCGTAAACTTTTGCTTGTGACCACTCTAGAGGTCACATTTTTCATGGGATCTTTATGAAAGTTGGTCAGAATGTTCACCTTGATGATATCTAGGTCAAGTTCGAAACTGGGTCACGTGCCATCAAAAACTAGGTCAGTAGGTCTAAAAATAGAAAAACCCTGTGACCTCTCTAGAGGCCATATATTTCACAAGATCTTCATGAAAATTGGTCAGAATGTTCACCTTGATGATATCTAGGTCAAGTTTTAAACTGGGTCACGTGGGGTCAAAAACTAGGTCAGTAGGTCTAAAAATAGAAAAACCTTGTGACCTCTCTAGAGGCCATATTTTTCATGAGATCTTCATGAATATTGGTCAGAATGTTCACCTTGATGATATCTAGGTCAAGTTCGAAATTGGGTCACATGGGGTCAAAAACTAGGTCATTAGGTCTAAAAATAGAAAAACCTTGTGACCTCTCTAGAGACCATATTTCTCAATGGATCTTCATGAAAATTGGTCAGAATGTTCAGCTTGATGATATCTAGGTCAAGTTCGAATCTGGGTCACATGGGGGTAAAAACTAGGTCAGTAGATCTAAAAATAGAAAAACCTTGTGACCTCTCTAGAGGCCATATTTTTCATGAGATCTTCATGAATATTGGTCAGAATGTTTACCTTGATGATATCTAGGTCAAGTTCGATACTAGGTTATGTGGGATCAAAAACTAGGTCAGTAGGTCTAAAAATAGAAAAACCTTGTGACCTCTCTAGAGGCCATATTTCTCAATGGATCTTCATGAAAATTGGTGAGAATGTTCAGCTTGATGATATCTAGGTCAAATCCGAACTTGGGTCACGTGCGGTCAAAAACTAGGTCAGTAGGTCTAAAAATAGAAAAACCTTGTGACCTCTCTAGAGGCCATATTTTTCAATGGATCTTCAGGAAAATTGGTCAGAATGTTCACCTTGATGATATCTAGATCATGTTCGAAACTGGGTCACGTGGGATTAAGAACTAGGTCAGTAGATCTAAAAATAGAAAAACCTTGTGACCTCTCTAGAGGCCATATTTTTCATGAGATCTTCATGAATATTGGTCAGAATGTTCACCTTGATGATATCTAGATCAGGTTCGAAACTGGGTCACGTGGGGTCAAAAACTAGGTCAGTAGGTCTGAAAATAGAAAAACCTTGTGACCTCTCTAGAGGCCATATTTCTCAATGGATCTTCATGAAAACTGGTGAGAATGTTCAGCTTGATGATATCTAGGTCAGGTTTGTAACTGGGTCATGTGCGGTCAAAAACTAGGTCAGTAGGTCTAAAAATAGAAAAACCTTGTGACCTCTCTAGAGGCCATATTTTTCACGAGATCTTCATGAAAATTGGTGAGAATGTTCACCTTGATGATATCTAGGTCAAGTTTAAAAGTGGGTCACGTGCCTTCAAAAACTAGGTCATTAGGTCAAATAATAGAAAAACCTTGTGACCTCTCTAGAGGCCATATTTTTCAATGGATCTTCATGAAAATTGGTCAGAATTTTTTATCTTGATGATATCTAGGTCACATGTGCTCAAAAACTAGGTCACTATGTCAAATAATAGAAATAACGACGTCATACTCAGTTCAACACTGGGTCATGTGGGGATAGGTGAGCGATTCAGGACCATCATGGTCCTCTTGTTTGCTAGACTGATTTGAAAAATACGGACCTCACGCAATATTTCATAATGGGAGTCTATGGGAAAATCATAACTTCCATAATGTTTTCGTGAATAGAAATTTTTCTACAATGTAGATTTTGATAAAACTTCTCACAGTTGTAAATAAAGATATGGACTATAATTTAATGAAAAAGATATGGACTATAATTTAATGAAAAAAAAATGTATAGGTCCGTGTGCTTATTTTTGAGATATTTGACCATGATTAAAGTAAATCGGACATTTCACGCTAATTTTAAGACATTATTTTGAATTATTTAACGTGATATCTTTTAATATCATATTTTGACTTTAGAAATATAGCAACAATGCCATTGTAATAAATTTACTCACAGGTTGCGATTAATTCATAAAATTATTTTCAATTCCGTACGCCGAATCCAGTCTTTATTCTACGTTTTCCATAAAAATGACGTTACGCCATCACTTCCGGTTTATCAGACGTGCAGAACTACCTTAAATATATTTAGAACAATTTCAAAAATATTAATTCATGACCTTGAAATCAATTATAACCCTTGACACAAAATTTATTCAATTACATTTTATACACATTCAATATACATGACCCAGGAAAAATAATATGAGGTCCTTAAAGGAGAAATTGTTAAAAATCACATTTTAAGTGCAAATTAATTTATTTCAGTCGTTAAAGTAAAATTATTGAACTTAACATAAGTAAAGAAACAGAATTAATGGACCTTATGTATAAGATATTAAAAAAGTAAAACAATTCACATGTTGAGGTCCACGAGGTAACCTATATATCTGTTTTGATTAGAGCAGTAGATTTATATCAAAAAGAGAGGCCCCTCAATGGATAATTTTTTTATGTTTTTGTGGAGAACATCAAAATTATCCCCCTTAATCTTTTGTCTGTTATATAACAGTATATGACATATTCATGTTTTCAAATTAAATGACTCATCCAAAGACGCATAAGATAAAATAAACTGATATTTACACCCTTTCAATCGATATCTAAGAACTGTAATAGGTTCCCCAGTACTTCACTAATACATTTGTTTGACAAATTTATATTTCTTATACATGACTGTGTTATTGCACTGGCATTTAATTGGTTCTATGAAGTGTAGTAATAAAAGTCAAATGTGATTACTGGTCAGTCCAGATTCAACAGAATTAAGCAATGCAAGGGTCACAATTAAAGTATACAGACACTAAATAGGAAACTGGTGCGGAAAAAAAATCATGGTAGTCGCAAAATGGCGGATTCAAAGAGTGCTCCTTTGCTCTGTAGAGCTTTTTTCCTTCCTTTTTGCATTTTTTTTTTTTTTTTGCTGAAATCACATAACAGATCTATCATTGACATATAGGAAGCGTTTTCGCAATAATATGATAGCATGACAGGGTTATTATGGAAATGTAGGTCATACACCACCAATACAATTTGGGGTATCATTTTTATGCCCCCGAAGGGAGGCATATAGTTTTTGAACCGTCTGTCTGTCTGTCGGTCTGTCAGTCTGTCGGTCCGTCCGCAATTTTCGTGTCCGGTCCATATCTTTGTCATCGATGGATGGATTTTCAAATAACTTGGCATGAATGTGTACCACAGTAAGACGACGTGCAGTGCGCAAGACCCAGATCCGTAGCTCAAAGGTCAAGGTCACACTTAGACGTTAAAGGATAGTGCATTGATGGGCGTGTCCGGTCCATATCTTTGTCATCGATGGATGGATTTTCAAATAACTTGGCATGAATGTGTACCACAGTAAGACGACGTGCAGTGCGCAAGACCCAGGTCCGTAGCTCAAAGGTCAAGGTCACACTTAGACGTTAAAGGATAGTGCATTGATGGGCGTGTCCGGTCCATATCTTTGTCATCGATGGATGGATTTTCAAATAACTTGGCATGAATGTGTACCACAGTAAGACGACGTGCAGTGCGCAAGACCCAGGTCCGTAGCTCAAAGGTCAAGGTCACACTTAGACCTTAAAGGATAGTGCATTGATGGGCGTGTCCGGTCCATATCTTTGTCATCGATGGATGGATTTTCAAATAACTTGGCATGAATGTGTACCACAGTAAGACGACATGTCAAACGCAAGACCCAGATCCGTAGCTCAAAGGTCAAGGTCACACTTAGACATTAAAGATCATTTTTCATGATAGTGCATTGATGGGCATGTCCGGTCCATATCTTTGTCATTCATGCATGGATTTTAAAATAACTATGCATGAATGTGTGACACAGTAAGACGATATGTCGCGCGCAAGACCCAGCTCCGTAGGTCAAAGGTCCTAAACTCTTAATATAGGCCATAACTATTCATTCAAAGTGCCATCGGGGGCATGTGTCATCCTACGGAGACAGCTCTTGTTAGTTGATATTGTAGTTGGTTTGTTTGATTGAAATACGTGTCCCACAATTTTCTTTTGATGTTTTTTTTAGCACTGACAATATTCTTTAAGAAAATGTAAGCTACAGACATTTAAAACGGGTCCTGCTATGTGCTGTAGCC
This sequence comes from Mercenaria mercenaria, assembly GCF_021730395.1. Taxonomy (NCBI): domain Eukaryota; kingdom Metazoa; phylum Mollusca; class Bivalvia; order Venerida; family Veneridae; genus Mercenaria; species Mercenaria mercenaria. The sequence goes on along the minus strand of NC_069364.1, from coordinate 24,894,641 downwards.
ATTTGAAATTTGTCAATTTTATCTAGAATAAAGAAGGCCAGCTATTTAGTATGTTCATACCTTAATGTCTCTCCCAAAACATGGCTTCATATATAAATTGTTCTGTGGACATATTAGAAATGTGAACATCTGGTAGTTTAGATTTTTTCATGCTGTCTATTTCCTTTAGGAACTAGAATTTTATCTGGCACCATTTACTGACTTACAGCTTGATACCTTTGTTTATACATGACCATGTATTTAAGTGTGAAGTCATAACTGTTGAACATGTGGTGCACTAACTGGTATGCGATGAAGCAGTATCATAAACAAAGGTTCTCTTCATGCTAATGCCTGCAAGCGCAAATAATACATGAAAGAGCATATCGATACATCCAGCACTTACTATGCATCAATGAGAAAGCTGTACATGGTACACATTTGTTTGCTGCAGATGCATAAAAACAAAAGCACAAAGATATAATGTTACGAGCAACCAACACTGGTACACACTGTTATTTTCTATAGTAAAACAGTTTGCTGGTTGTTAGCTGTAGCTTCATTTGGCCGTTCCGAACAATTCTGGTACCTGCTGACTAATTCCGTAGTAAGCCGTCTTTTTGACATAAAAAGGACAAAAATCCAACAAAAAAAGAAACATCAAAGAACATAGACTTAAAGCTAACATTCTTTAAAATGCATTATCTGGTTATGATACTGTCTCAATACCTTTGCAAGGCATAGGTTATCTTAACTAATGGTTAGGCTGCGTTAAAAGATTTGAGAAGCGCACATGGCAACTGGAAGGATAGGTTGTTCTATCGTGCAAAGAAATATCAAAATGAAGCCAGAGAATATATTTTCTTAAGCAATTAGACGTATTGAAAGCAACCCCCTAAGAGATGTTCACGTATGTAGCAATTAACATTGTATCAAGCAGGTTGTAGACAGGCATTTATTGCATACATTGACATTGCTAATCCTGTCAACTGGAAATGAATAAGAGAACTCATACTTGGCTTTAATTATGTAATACAGAGTGAAATACTGGCAAACCTATTACAGTTTTAGTTAAATATTGAAAGGGTTGTTACGCCTAAAATTAGAAGTGGTTTGTTTAGGGAAACCTGATTGTAACTTCTGTAAGTTCACGAAAAATTCTTAGGGCATTACCCTAAACAAGCAGTTATTCTAGGACTTATAATTGCGCTACTGAGAGGTATTCCTAACACAGTATTGGACTAAAAGCACATATTAGCTATGAGTTAAACAAGGACAGCCTGCAATAGTCATTTTACCCGTGTTGAATGAGCTCCTTCGGCTATACCGAGATACAGAATATACTTAACTCTGACCCATAAGTACAGTGTTCTGAATGATCATTTCTTTATTAGATACATGATATCATTATATAGGCCGATTTGGAACCTAAGACAGAAAATACACTATTTCGTTATTTGTCAAAAGGCTTGATATGCAAGATAACTGTAGCTCCGTATATTTTAAGGAGACATTGTTTATAAACTAATCGAATAATCTTTACCTCCAAAAATTTACATCTAACTCTTATTTGGCATGACTTTCTTAATTGCTGTATTATATTTTCATCGGTAACAAATTTTTATATGTAACTGTTTGCGTTCTTGGGTGTCTGCAGTAAATCACTGCACTTTAGAAATGTTTATAGTTATAAGCTCTGTGGAGGGTATCAGTGGGAGAGACGGTCTAGTGGTAAAGGTGTTGTCAGATCAATAGGAAGGTCTTTGGTTCAAACCGTACAAAGGTTAACTTATTATACAACACCAGTGCTCTTTTCAAGAAAGCGGAATTTAGACTGATTCTAAAACTTGAAACCTGAATCAGATTTAAATAAATTAGTATCATTGAATATTGTATAAATTAGCAATAATAAATACAACAATACATTTAGTTCACATTCTATTTTCTGTTATTATAAAGAAAGCATTAGGATGATGGTATGCTTTAGCTTGAAGTTACTAATTGTCTTGAAAAACATATAAATTTATGTTTTGTATAAAACGTTTTACAGCAATTCAAATTAGATATTGAATTACAAGAAAAACACAAAACAACCCCTTTTTTTTAAATGCCTAATAATAATATTCATAGGGGAATCGAACTATCGGTACCCTATGTACAGTATAAGTACTGTCAAATCGATTAAATAAATTACAGTATGTACGTATATGTTAACTTGCTTCATAAAATACCTTTAATGAACCTCAAAATGTAAAGAATGTTTAAACAATGTTTTGATATAATTAAATACTTAAATTAGTTTTGTTTACCTGAGTGATATAATATTCACACTTAACCCTTAGCCTGCTGTCGGCAAGTGATTCTGCCTTTGCGACCAGTGCAGACCAAGATCAGCCTGCACATCCGTGCAGTCTGATCATGGTCTGCACTGGTCGCTATTCAGTCAGTAAATTTTTAGTAAACACCCCTTCAAATGATAAATGGTACTGCCCATATTGGAAGATGGACCAGTCCATTATAGAAATTTAGCATGGTAAGGGTTAAAAAAAAATTAAGTCATGCTGTAAATGAGATTTTTAAACAATATCCCCCTTTTAGGGCCACATCTATGTCATTTGTCTGTGTCCTATATATTAAATGTGTATAAAATGTAACCAATTAAATATTGTGTCAATAATAATTACTTATTTAGGTTATAAATTAACCTTTTGGACATTGCTTACAAAAATATATGAATAAAATAAATAAAATATAGGTCCCTTTTTGGGCCTCATTTTAAGCTAATTGAGGTTAGCGAACTGCGTGTCTCCTCCTTTTTCTGGATTCAGCATACTTCAAAATAGTTACATACAAAGTTTGGTGCTTTCTTCACAAAAGGAAACATCTTTTTCCTATAACCTATACACTGTACCAGTTCATATTTTGACAAAGTCTTTTGAGATAAAGCTTTGAAACTTTCGACACCTGTTTACCATCACCATGTCCAGTTATAGGCAAGAGTACATAACTCCATCAAGGATTTTGGCTGAATTATGGCCCCTTTTGACTTAGAAATCTGGGTTAATTTTTAGCTCACCTGAGCACGAAGTGCTCAAAGGTGAGCTTTAGTGATCGCCCTTTGTCCGTCGTCCGTCGTCCGTCCGTCCGTCCGTCCGTCGTCAACAATTTGACTGTTAACACTCTAGAGGTCACATTTTTGGCCCAATCTTAATGAAACTTGGTCAGAATGTTACCCTCAATAAAATCTTGGACGAGTTCGATACTGGGTCATCTGGGATCAAAAACTAGGTCATCAGGTCAAATCAAAGGAAAAGCTTGTTAACACTCTAGAGGTCACATTTTTGGCCCAATCTTAATGAAACTTGGTCAGAATGTTACCCTCAATAAAATCTTGGACGAGTTCGATATTGGGTCATCTGGGATCAAAAACTAGGTCATCAGGTCAAATCAAAGGAAAAGCTTGTTAACACTCTAGAGGTCACATTTTTGGCCCAATCTTAATGAAACTTGGTCAGAATGTTACCCTCAATAAAATCTTGGACGAGTTCGATATTGGGTCATCGGGTTCAAAAACTAGGTCACCAGGTCAAATCAAAGGAAAAGCTTGTTAACACTCTAGAGGTCACAATTTTGGCCCAATCTTAATGAAACTTGACCAGAATGTTAATCTTGATGATCTTAAGGTCCAGTTTGAATCTGGGTCATGTAGGATCAAAAACTAGGTCACCAGGTCAAATCAAAGGAAAAGCTAGTTTACACTGTAGAGGCCACAGTTATGACCATATCATAATGAAACTTGGTCAGAATGTAAATCTTGATGATCTTAAGGTCAGTTGTAAATCTGGGTCAGGTGGGGTCAAAAACTAGGTCACTAGGTCAGATCAAAGGAAAAGCTTGTTAACACTGTAGAGGCCATTTTATGACTGTATCTTCATGAAACTTAGTCAGAATGTTAAACTTAATGATCTTTAGGGCAGGTTTGAATCTGGGTCATGTCGGATCAAAAACTAGGTCACCAGGTCAAATCAAAGGAAAAGCTAGTTAACACTTTAGAGGCCACAGTTATGACCATATCTTAATGAAACTTTGTCAGAATATTAATCTTGATGATCTTTAGATCAAGTTTAAATCTGGGTCAGTTGGGGTCAAAAACTAGGTCACTAGGTCATATCAAAGGAAAACCTTGTTAACACTCTAGAGGCCACATTTATGACTGTATATTCATGAAACTTAGTCAGAATGTTAAACTTGATGATCTTTAGGTCAAGTTCGAATCTGGGTCATATCGGGTCAAAAACTAGGTCACGGGGTCATTTCAAAGGAATGGCTAGTTAACACTTTAGAGGCCACATTTATGACCATATCTTAATGAAACTTGGTCAGAATGTTAATCTTAATGATCTTTAGGTCTGTAGGTCAGGTGAGCGATACAGGGCCTTCATGGCCCTCTTGTTTTGTACCAGTTCATATTTTGACAAAGTCTTTTGAGATAAAGCTTTGAAACTTTCAGCACCTGTTGACCATCACCATGTCCAGTTATAGGCAAGAGTACATAACTCCATCAAGGATTTTGGCTGAATTATGGCCCCTTTTGACTTAGAAATCTGGGTTAAGTTTTTCCTACCAGTTAATATTTTGTTTAAAGTGTTTGACTTATGGCTTTGAAACTTTTATCACATGTTCAGTATAATAGTCTTTATCTGTAGGAAAGAGTACACAACTCTGTCATCTATTTTGGCTGAATTATGGCCCTTTTTGGACTTGGAAATTTGTTCTGTTTTCATACAAGTCCACGTTTTGTCAAAACTGTTTGACATATTGCTTTTAAACTTTGAACACTTGTTTATCATCATGATTTCAATCTGTATGCAAGAGTACATAACTTTGACAATTATTTTGGCTGAATTATGGCCATTTTTGGACTTTGAAATTGGTTCACACATTGCCATTTAGTGCAAGACTTACCGAAATCCACAAATACAGGAACATTGTCTAATCTTTTTTTTTCTTTTGTCTGAATATCTGTGGTAATATTTTGACCCCATTCTTCGAATAGTCGAGCGCGCTGTCATCTGACAGCTCTTGTTTAATATCCTAAGTAATCAGTTTAAGAAATATTATACTCTTGAAGAAAAATAAAAGCAAAGATGGCATTATGTAATTGATAATATATTAAATGCTCTTGTTTAGGTGGAGAAATTCATTCAACATTTGACAACCCAGAGTTATGTAAACTAGGACATTGTGATGTCATTGAGGAAATCATGATTGGAGAAGATAGACTGATCAAATTCTCAGGTATGTTTCATTTTGTAAAAAAGAACAAGAGTACATAAGTTACCCATCTTTCATTGGCATTCATATAGATGAATTCAGTAAGATCTATCTAACATCTGAGAGTGAAAAAAATATAAGTAGGCTGTTTACAGTCCCCTCAATCGTGTCTTACCTAACTACAGTTTTTCAGGTATATTTTCAGCCATTCTCTTTGTTACACATTGTCTCTGAGAACTTATGAATTATGTTCTTCTTTTCAGTAGATAAATTAAATTGAAAAAGTTTACCTACTGATGACAGTTGTAGGTGATGAAAAGTTTCTAAACTTTATCTGTCAAGTTCTTTGTATTTGAAGTTGTTGGTTTAAATTCAGTTTCAGTGAAAAATGTCAGTCCTTTAATCGGCACAAACTGCCAGATAACAATATTTTAATGTTTTTCAGGTGTTAAAATGGGTGAAGCATGTACTGTAATTCTACGAGGAGCCACACAGCAGATCCTGGATGAGGCTGAACGATCTCTTCATGATGCCCTCTGTGTACTGACACAGACAGTAAAAGAAACAAAGACAGTGTATGGTGGAGGTATGACTTAAAGCTTATTTGTATCTCTTAACAATCACAAATCTGATGTGATTTCCCCCCTTCCTCCCAACACGCACGCACACACACACACACAACCCTAAAAATACATAGTCCAACCAAAACTCCTTGTAGATCTGCATAATTGTAAGAACCATACCATTGAAGTACACAACAATGTGCTTTTAAGTCATTAACTTCTGGTGTGTAATTTATGAAAGACTTTGTGTATTATGACGCAATTTTCCCCTATTCCAGCCGTTAACCATTTGATATTCCCTTCACTGAGTCTGAAGTCCAGTTTCTGAAAATTCATAGTTCTTTATAGGTTGACACCCCCATGAATTTCTACCAAAGAAGAAATTTGATGGTAGTTAAGCTTGACCCACTACATGTCCAGGTTGAAAAGGATTTACTTTTGACACATATTCCAGTTTTATGTTTGAAAATGGTTTACCATTAAGGATGTGTTTATAGGTTTTCATTTTCAAGAAGTTTTTACAACTTAACTGACAGCATTTTCTACGTGGAGCAGAGGCAAAACAAAATAATAAAAGTCAGATTTTTTCAAAGAACATAATTATGTCTCCCCCAGGAGACATATTGTTTTTGCCCTGTCCGTCCGTCCGTACGTCACACTTCATTTCCGAGCAATAACTGGAGAACCATTTGACTTAGAACCTTCAAACTTCATAGGGTTGTAGGGCTGCTGGAGTAGACGACCCCTATTGTTTTTGGGGTCACTCCGTCAAAGGTCAAGGTCACAGGGGCCTGAACATTGAAAACCATTTCCGATCAATAACTAGAGAACCACTTGACCCAGAATGTTGAAACTTCATAGGATGATTGGTCATGAAGAGTAGATGACCCCTATTGATTTTGGGGTCACTCCGTCAAAGGTCAAGGTCACAGGGACCTGAACATTGAAAACCATTTCCGATCAATAACTAGAGAACCACTTGACCCAGAATGTTGAAACTTCATAGGATGATTGGTCATGAAGAGTAGATGACCCCTATTGATTTTGGGGTCACTCCGTCAAAGGTCAAGGTCACAGGGGCCTGAACATTGAAAACCATTTCCGATCAATAACTAGAGAACCACTTGACCCAGAATGTTGAAACTTCATAGGATGATTGGTCATGAAGAGTAGATGACCCCTATTGATTTTGGGGTCACTCCGTCAAAGGTCAAGGTCACAGGGACCTGAACATTGAAAACCATTTCCGATCAATAACTAGAGAACCACTTGACCCAGAATGTTGAAACTTCATAGGATGATTGGTCATGAAGAGTAGATGACCCCTATTGATTTTGGGGTCACTCCGTCAAAGGTCAAGGTCACAGGGGCCTGAACATTGAAAACCATTTCCGATCAATAACTAGAGAACCTCTTGACCCAGAATGTTGAAACTTCATAGGATGATCGGTCATGAAGAGTAGATGACCCCTATTGATTTTGGGGTCACTCCGTCAAAGGTCAAGGTCACAGGGGCCTGAACATTGAAAACCATTTCCGATCAATAACTAGAGAACCACTTGACCCAGAATGTTGAAACTTCATAGGATGATTGTACATGCAAAGTAGATGACCCCTATCGATTTTGGGGTCACTCCATTAAAGGTCAAGGTCACAGGGGCCTGAACATTGAAAACCATTTCCGGTCAATAACTAGAGAACCACTTGACCCAGAATGTTGAAACTTAATGGGATGATTGGTCATGCAGAGTAAATGACCCCTAACGATTATGGGGTCACTCTGTGAAAGGTCAAGGTCACAGGGGCCCGAACATTGAAAACCATTTCCGGTCAGTAACTTGAGAACCACTTGACCCAGAATGATGAAACTTCATAGGATGATTGGTCATGCAGAGTAGATGACCCCTAACGATTTTAGGGTCACTCTGTTAAAGGTCAAGGCCACAGGGGCCTGAACATGGAAAACCATTTCCAATCAATAACTTGAGAACCTCTCGACCCAGAATGTTGAAACTTCATAGGATGATTGTTCATGCAGAGTAAATGACCCCTATTGTTTTTGGGGCCACTCCGTTAAAGGTCAAGGTCACAGGGGCCTGAACATTGATAACCAGTTCTGATCAATAACTTGAGAACCACTTGACCCAGAATGTTGAAACTTCATAGAATGATTGAACATGCAGAGTAGATGACCCCTATTGATTTTGGGGTCAGTCTGTTAAAGGTCAAGGTCACAGTGGCCTGTTCATGTAAAATCATTTTTTTGGAAATAACTTGAGAACCACTTGACCTACAATGTTGAAACTTAATAGGATGATTGGACATGCAGAGTAGATGACCCCTATTTATTTTGAGGTCACTTGATCAAAGGTCAAGGTCACAGGAGCCTGAACAGTGACTGGAGAACCACTAGGCCAAGAGTGTTGAAATTTAGCGGGATGACTGGACATGCCAAGTAGATGATCCCTATTGCAGCCAACCATCAGTGTCTCTTTGATTTTTGCTCCTGACCCCTATTGACTTCTTGCCTATAGGACTTTGCATTGGGGGAGACATGCGCTTTTTTACAAAAGCATTTTCTAGTTAATTAATGAAAGCAAAAAAAAATCTTTTCTTGTTTATTTATTTGACATCTAGAGATTTAACAGACTCCTCTGTACTGTCCATCTTATCTTTTCCCAGTTGCACAGGCAAGAGTTTACTTTAATAGGATGTGACACTATTTTAATTAATCCCCCGCCACAAGTGGTGGGGGGTTATAGGAATGGTCTCCGTCTGTTCGTAACACTTTCGTGTCCGCTCCATATCTCCTAAACCCCTTGAAGGATTTTCATGAAACTTGGGTCTAATGATCACCTCATCAAGACGATGTGCAGAATTCATGAATCAGCCATGTCGGCTCAAGGTCAAGGTTACAACCCAAGGTCAAAGGTTTTAGCCTTCCATTTCGTATCCGCTCTATATCTCCTAAACCCCTCAAAGGAATTTTATAAAACTTGGGCCAAATGATCACCTCATCAAGACGATGTGAAGAACTCATGAGTCAGCCATGTTGGCTCAAGGTCAAGGTCACAAGTAAGGGTCAAAGGTTTGAGCCTTCCATTTTGTGTCCCCTCTGTATCTCCTAAACCCCTTGAAGGATTTTCATGAAACTTTGGTCAAATGATCACCTCATCAAGACGATGTGCAGAACTCATGAGTCAGCCATGTTGGCTTCAGATCACAACTCGAGGTCAAAGGTTTTAGCCTTCCATTTCGCGTCCACTCTATATCTCTTAGACCCCTTGAAGGAATTTTATAAAACTTGGGTCAAATGATCACCTCATCAAGACGATGTGCAGAACTCATGAGTCAGCCATGCCGGCTCAAGATCAAGGTCACAACTTAGGGTTAAAGATATGAACCTTCCATTTTGTGTCTGCCCTATATCTCCTAAACCCCTTGAAGGATTTTCATGAAACTTGGGTCAAATGATCACCTCATCAAGACAATGTTCAGAACTTATGAGTCAGCCATGTTGGCTCAAGGTCAAGGTCACAACTCAGGGTCAAAGCTTTGAGCCTTCCATTTTGTGTCCGCTCTGTATCTCCTAATCCCTTTGAAGGATTCAAATGGAACCTGGATCAAATGATCACCGCATCAAGATGATGTGCAGAACTTATGAGTCAGCCATTCAAGGTCAAGGTCACAACTTCAAAGTTTTGAGCCTTCCATTTTGTATCTCCTAAGCCCCTTGAAGGATTTTCATCAAACTTGGGTCAAATGATAATCTCATCAAGAACTCATGAGTCTGCCATGTCAACTCAAGGTCAGGGTCACAACTCAAGGTCAAAGGTTTGAGCTCTGTATCTCCTAAACCCCTTGAAGGATTTTCATGAAACTTGGGTCTAATGATCACCTCATCAAGACGATGTGCAAAATTCATGAGTCAGCCATGTCAGTTTTAGGTCAAGGTTACAGCTCAAGGTCAAAGGTTTACCCTTTCACTATCCATAACAGTGTGTGTGTGTGTGTGTGTTCGGGTTTAACATCTTTTTCAACAATTTTTCTGTCATATAAACGACGGTGTCTACTTGTAGCAGTGAGCACAATGCCCAACTTTATAGTGCTGCCTAACTGGAATATCACGCCGTAGACACGTGGCATGATACCCCACCCAGTCACATTATACTGACACCGGGCTGACCAGTCCTAGCACTATCCCCTTAATGCTGAGCGCCAAGCGAGGAAGCTGCTAGTACCATTTTTATACGTCATTGGTATGACGGGGCCGGGGATCGAACGCATGACCTCCCGCACTCGAAGCGGACGCTCTACCACTAGGCTACCGAGGCGGTTTATCCATAACAGTGGCGGGGGATTTAGCTGTCTTTTAGACTGCTTTGTTAAGAGTTGTTATAAATGTCCTACAAAGTAAGATTTTAATGCAATGAAATGTTATTTTGATATAATGTAGAGAATAAAATAATGAATATGTAATTACAGGTAGTGCAGAGATGCTAATGTCTGATGCTGTCTCTAAATTAGCTGCTAAGACACCTGGGAAGGAGGCTGTTGCTATGGAAGCATTTGCTAAGGCACTTAGAATGGTAAATGTTTTCACTAAATAATGCATCTTTGTTGGCCACTGTTAACATTTGCCTTTGTACTTGTGACTGAAATCTGTGAGCAGTATTTCAATTTGCTGTTTGACATAGGTCCTACATGACTGTATGTAAACTGTTGTGAACACGATAAAACTTTTGTATGGAAATTCATGTTGATTAAACTATAGCATTATTGTTTAATTGACCATTTATATAATATTGTTGAGACTTTGAAAATTTAATATCAAATTCCGATGTGTAATTGAAATTTGTACATCTATTTGTCTTGATATAGAAGTTTGTTACATTCTGACACTTTTAAGTTTGCACGGTAGTGATATTTGCTAGAATAAAAAACCTTAACTTACTATTGCATTCTTATACTTAGATTCCAGCAACCATTGCCGACAACGGAGGTTATGATAGTGCCCAGCTTGTATCTGAACTTAGAGCTGTACATACTGAGGGAAAACAATCCTGGGGCATCAGTAAGTATAGTTTTCTGGATTTATTGTTGACATTTATGGGTGTTGGAAGAGCTCTGTATGACATTTGTCTTTGAAGCTTCCTTTTAACATAAATTGATATAACTATTAACCCCTGAAATGACATAGCAGTATGGAATGAAAAATCTGAGCACACACTATTTATGGTGGTTGTACTACCTGCACATCCGTGCAGTCTGATCATGGTCTGCACTGTTCGCCATTCAGTCACTATCTTTTTGGTAAGCACCCCTTTTTAACAGTTAATGGTACTGTCCAAATTGAAAGATGGACAAGTTCATTTATAATATAGAAATTTAGCAGGGTAAGGGCTTAAATGTTATATTTTTAGCATCCATGACTCGAGTACCAGGGCTGACTAGCAATGTGAACCTGGGCTGTTTTTTTTTTCACTTGAAACACCAGCATTTTCTCATTCTTTTATCAGTTTGAGTGATCATGGTTTTTAATGTGTATGGAAATCTTATTAGAATCTAATGATAGGAATTTTGGTTTTACAGACATTCAGTAAAAATGTCATGAAAGATTTATCTTTTACAGCATATATGAGCCGTGCCATGAGAAAAACAACATAGTGGGTATGCGACCAGCATGGATCCAGACCAGCCTGCGCATCCGCGCAGTCTGGTCAGGATCCATGCTGTTCGCTTTCAAAGCCAATTGGAATTAGAGAAACTGTTAGCGAACAGCATGGATCCTGACCAGACTGCGCGGATGCGCAGGCTGGTCTGGATCCATGCTGGTCGCAAAGCCACTATGTTGGTTTTCTCATGGCACGGCTCATATGGGTGAAATTCTAGATATATTTGTTAAGAAAAGACAAGTGATAAATAGGGTTATAGTAATGATATAGAAACCAACATTTTAGTAACGATAATAATAATAATTGTGTTTATGTGACATTAAACCCAACAAAAAATAAATCAATGAAAATGATTTGCACGTTTATAGATATGGATGAGGGAGAAATTGGTGACATGGAGAAGCTTGGAATTACAGAATCGTTCCAGGTAAAACGTCAAGTTTTACTGAGTGCCTCAGAAGCTGCCGAGATGATTTTACGTGTAGATGACATTGTGAAAGCTGCACCAAGACAGAGACAGCCAGATATGAGGGATCATTGATAAACTTTATAGATATTAGGACTGCTTAATTGTCTTATGTGTGTAACATTAATTCATTTTTGAAGATCATGAATGGTAAAAATTTAGTGCTTTTGCACTCTCCTAAAATACACTGTGCTGTGAATAATCTGTGTTTCTGTTTAAAGGTTTGTGCTTTTGCAAACAATGTTCTTCAAGAAAAAAATCTCTGAATTTAGTTATTGTAGACACACTTTTTCCTATGCCTTAATGTTTGCTGCATTTATGAGAAAACATCTTAAGTTATTTTCTATTTTTAAAAATCTCACTGGGATTGGATAAAAAAAGTGTGCTGAATCTGCAGGCATGTTTAATTTCTAGTAATAAACATTAATCATAGCACAGTATTCAGACATGTATAGTGTTATGACTGTGATGTGTTCAGTAACATTATGGTTTCATTTGCATCATGTTCCTTAATTTTGAACAATATTTATTACATTAGATTTTCTTTTCTACAACATGTGCTCATTTTTAATAAAAGGCTGAAAACAGACGTAGTTTTTTTACTGTATGAAGTAGTCATTGTAACCTTATTTTTTCAACTTGTTATGGGAAAGTTCACTTTGGCATTCAGTCCATAAGCTTCAGATGATAATTGTCTGTGGTAAGCAGATTGCTCCCATTATGTTGGGGACCAGTAAGTCTAAGGTCAAGATAATAGTGATCTTAAGGACTGAAAAGTGGACAGGTCGTCATGTGTGCAAACATATTTTACAACCCGCCTTGGTAGTCTAGTGGTAGAGTGCTCGCTTCGAGTGCGGGAGGTTGTGGGTTTGCTCCCTTGCCATCAAAGATGTGAAAAATTGTATTGGTAGCTTCATTACTTTTAGCTCTCGGCTGTATGGGGATAATTCTAGCACTGGTCAGCCCTTTGTTGGTATAATGCTACTGAATGGGGTCACATGTCTATGGCGTGATAATCCAATAAAGTAGCACTATAAAGTTTGGCATGGTGCTCACTGCTGCAGTTTAGTTGTCTGTTGGACGGAGATTTGCCTGTTCGTAGCTAACCTAAGCACAAAGTGCTCCGGGTGAGTAATTGTGATCGCTCACTGTCAGTCCATTAATACTTTTCTCGAGATGACATTTGGTCTTAACCTGGTCAGAATTGCACAAAACTTGTTGAGTAGCATCCTAGTATGATTATCAGGTTTGTTAAAATGTTCTAGTTTGTCAACAAAAAGGGGCTGACAGACCTAAAGAATAGAAAAACCTTTAAATAACTTCTTCCCATGAACCACTAGATGGATCTTCATCAAATTTGATGTGTATAGCATCATTATAAGGTCCTCTCCAAGATGTGTTCGAATTTGGGCACTTTGCCCTCGGGAGCTAGAAATCCCTTATATATTACTTCTCATGAACCACTGAATGGATCATCATCAATCTTTATCTTTGTTATCATTATAAGGTCTTCTCTCAATTTTGTTCAAAAAAGGATGCTTGGTCCATATTAAGGGGCACTAGAGCTAAAAATAGAAATATGTTTAAATTCTCGTTTATCACTTTATGGATCATTGGCCTCGTCAGCCTAGTGGTAGAGTGCTCACTGGTGATACTGATCCTTGGCCGTGTCATAACAAAGACCTAAAAAAAGTGCTAGTAGTTTCCTCGCTTTACGCTTGGCATTAAGAGGAAGTATAATATGACTGGGTTGGATATCATGTCACATGTCTGTGGCATGATATTCCAGTGAGGCAGCACTATACAGTCGAGCATTATGCTCACTGCAACAAGTAGACACAGTTGATTATATGACTGAAAAAATTTTGAAAGACGTTAAACCAGGGCTGGTATTCATAAAGCTCCTAAGGGAAAATCTTCACTAAGGACTAACTAAGGGAAAAGTTCCAAAGCATTTTGTGGGCAATCGTCAAGATAGGTGGAATGTCTATCAACATTGTCACATAGTCTGGCATAGTAATGAAGATTATCAATAAATCTTACAGTCCACACTTTTCTTATGTGCTATGTTGTTCTGGAAATTTACAAAGTTAGGGATTTTCTTAAGTTTTCTCCTTAGGAGCTTTATGAATACGGGCCCAGAACACATGTACACTTGATGGATCTTCATCAGACTTGGTCTTAAGGATCACTGTAAGGTACTCTCCCAAATTTTCCAAATGGGCATGCACTTGGACCCTTTTAGGGGTCACTAGATTTAAAAATAGAAATACCATTTCTGAACCTGTTAACTGCGGGTTGGATCTTTATCAAAATTTGTCTGTACCATCATTGTAAGTTCCTCTCCTAAATTAATTCAAGAGTTAGAGCTTGAAATAGAAATACCTTCAAACAACTTCTCATGAAGATCTTGATTGGTCTTCACCAAATTTGATCTGTAGCACCATTGTAAGAGTGAACTCTGGCTGGGTGGTTAAAGTTGCTGACTTCGAATCACTTAACTCCTCACCAATGTGGGTTCGAGCCTCACTCTGGGTGTTGAAGGGTGTTGAATTCTAAGGTACCCCCCATTTGCTTAAAATTGGGAGAGGACCTTGTAATGATGGTACATAATAAACTTTATGAAGATGCATCCAGCGGTTCACAGAAATTATTTGAATAGTGTTGGGAGAGGACCTTATAATAGTAATAGTGTAATGTTTGTTTTGTTTCATTCCACGTCACACCAACACATTTAGAGGTTATCTTTGAGCTCTTTCTACCATATGGAAGGTTGGTGGTTCTACCCATGTGCCGGTCTGTGATGAAATAATGCACACAGTGGCACCTCTGGTCTTCCACCACCATCAAAGATAACCTCTAAATGTGTTGGTGTGACGTGGAATGAAACAAAACAAACATTACACTATTACTATTATAAGGTCCTCTCCCAACATTATTCAAATAATTTATGTGAACCGCTGGATGCATCTTCATAAAGTTTGTTATGTACCATCATTATAAGGTCCTCTCCCAATTTTAAGCAAATGGGGGGAACTTGGTCCCTATTGGGGGAGGGGGGGGGGGGGCTAGAAAATACCCTCAGCCTGCTCTAGCTGTCGTCTGTTTTGTCCACCCAATAAATTCAGTAATCAAAGAACCTTTTAGTGTTTGGTTTAAACATATATTCTGACTTATTTTCACAACATGAATACAAATATACAAAAATTGATTGGACAAGGTTTGCCTCTCCCTATTACAACAATGTGCATACATAGTTCATGGCAATATAAAACTTCAAATGAAGCTTTAACAATTGAATATTTATATAGTTATATAGCGACTATCTATAAAGATTTCCGTAGTTGCAAATATAAGAAGAGAAAAAAAACCAAATTGTAAAATATTGTCAACAAAGCTAGTGGCAATTACATGCTTACTGTTGCTATCACGTGATACAGTTAAAAGGGTTTTGATATGTTATTTATTCACGTAAGCTATTTCTGATATGTGTACTTGTAGATCAAAATCTTTTTGGTATAAGAATGTTACACTGAACAGTAGTAAAGATTTCTACGTTTGCTTCATCTGATAGGGCAGGATTACCTTATAAAATAACATTTAATGTTGGAGTGCAAAACTGGGATATGACATTTAGCAATTGTATTCTTCAGTAAGAATACCTTGTGTATGAGTTTCTACATCCCCGCAGTCACAACTTGGAGGCTCATAAATGTTTTTGGCATAGAGCTCAGAAGATAGAGAGCTGCATTGGGTACGTAGCCTTGTATGAAGTATTTGAGCTTTTATTACTCCTGTCAGAAAGTATTTTGGAATAGTGGCAATGTAATTATTTAACATACGCTTAAAGGACGCTAAGAACAAGAATTACGTGTTTCATCTGGAAGCGCATTGAAGTCCTTCGTGACTAATGGAAGGAAGGAATTGTAATACAATGCAGTATGTGGGAATATAGTCTGAATATTTAGAGCCACACGTCGCAAAGTAGGTCAATGTAGTAGAAAGAGAAAGATATAGCAGAGCAGAGCAAATACACCCGATGTCACACGTCGCAAAGGAGGTCAAATAGAAACTAGTAAATTATACTAAACAGTTCGCCATAAACATTCATTAAAATGCATTTAAATTATATGAAGGACCTAAAATTAGGGATGCGGTAAACAGAGGAGAGTGTTTGGGTCTGTTAGACCCGAATCATTTGGACAAATTTTGACCTCCAGGGCTTAAAGTAGAAATACCTTAACACATCTTCCTCAGCAGAATGACATAAAATTTGTACTGTAGAACCCTGTCGGTTACGCTTGGTTGTATTTAGGGGTAATGTATATCATTTTAAACTCTTTTTTTTTTCGATAAGAACAACAGTTATCTTTCATGGTGCAGTTCATGACATACATTCAAGCTCAATGGGCTAGGTCAAGTGAGCGACTTTGGGCAATCATGGCTCTCGTGTTCTTTTCATACCAGGCAACAACTAACAATGTTGACCTGTGATAAACAAATATAGTTACATATAATCTAAATAGAGTATGGTGAAATCATAAGGACATCAAAATATATGGTAACAGTTTACTCGATTCATACTGATTGGTAAATTTTTTTAATAAAATTTGCAAATATTAGATAGATATGTGAATAGTACATTTTAAAACATTGTAAAAACCGATGTTTTATTCTGGCCATTTATTGACCCTCTAGCCACGGTTGCTTTTTACTACCAATTTCTTGAAGAAATTTTCAGTGATCAGCAGTGTTCAAGTAAACAAGGTTTAACTGAATTTAGATTCAGACCTTAGATAAGTGTACAATCCCTTCAAGACAGTTTAAAAATTGTCACATGGTACACGTGCAGACAGTTACTCGAGGTCATGAGACGTCTGCTTTTGCAGACACATCTAGGATGAACTTTTACTTTATGCTGTAAAGATTAGTTTTCAGTTTCATTTCTCCATCTGAAACACTTGAATGGAATTACCACAATTTGCATATATCCTATTTTCGTTGCTGGAAAATGTGATATAAGTTCCATACACATCTTCAAGCAGTACCTGAATTTTAATACAGTCTGTTGACAGCTGATGGATATTTCCTGCACCACGAACATATACCAAACCTTCGTTATCTACTGTTATACTGCCTGGAGATTTAAGATCTTCATCTTTATACACTGCCGTGACCTTGCCATTCAAGGTCATACTTGTTACAGTATGCTCAATGGGATTTGTTAGATAGATAACTTCTTGGTTTGGACACACTGCTATACCCTCTGAATATTCAGTGTTAATTGTGTTCAAGGTTTTCCCTTGCATGTCGATGACTTCCACTTTTTCATAGCAGACTACTAAGAATTTACCGTTATTAAATGCCAGACCACCTCTAGGTAAACCATCAACTTTTATTTGGCCTCCTTTACTAATGGAACCAGAAACTGACAATGCCAGAATCTGGATTTTATCCTCCCTACCGGAAGTTAGAAGCACTGCAACTTGATCATCATTCACATTTGTTATACTCCAAACATGTTCACATTTTAAGTCCATTTCATATTGGACTTTCATATTGTTTGTGTCAATCACTTTAACTGAATTATTTCCACTGTCAATTATCGCAAGGAAATGACTTCTAACTGCAGTCATTCCGAAAATACTGACCTCTGCGTTGTCATAGCTAGTACTGACATTTGTCTCTGATACAAAATTTGCAGTTCTAAACCTGCAGATTTCAGACGTGTTCTTTATAACGCTCTTTATTTTAGGGGAAAGTGTCAGTGCATATCTTTGTATTCTACTTTCCTCTCTCAACTTTTCAAAATCTGTGTCCACTTTTTCTATACTTTGTTTAGACTTTTTCATAGTTATAAACAATTCACAGTTTTGTTTAGATTTTAGTTTTGACTCAGTACTAGATTTTATTTGCTTTAGGTCATCGTGGATCGAGTCACACATGGATGTGGCTACTTTCAATGTTTTCTTGTTATTTTTATCAGTATCTTCAATTTTCCTATCCATTTCAGCTTCAAGATGATCAAAGAATTTGTTTATTTCATGACGCTGCCTTTTAAGTTCTTCCTTTGCCATTTTCTTCATTTCATCTGTTTCACATGTACTTGAAACAAGCTTTTTCTTTCTTTTTTTAACTGCTTCTAGCTTTTTCTCTAGATTGTTTGAAAATTCTTTGAATTCTTCGCTTGTGTCTAAGTTCTTAACAATGTCAGGTATGTGGTCCACATTTTCACATTGACGATGATTCACAGTAATGCAAGCGTTACATCCAAGTGTATCACATGACCTACAGAAATACTCAACGGTCTTCGTGGTATGTAGGCTACACTTTTCTACACAGACATCTCTAGCACCACCAGATTTTGTTACATCCAGTGGCATATTAGCTTTATCTTGAAGGACATGGTGTTTGAAAGCTTTATACCTTGTATGGTGTTTGTAACATTGTCCACACAAATACTCGGAACAGTCCACACAGTATCCTTCAGCTTCAATTTGTTTACCATCGTCAGCACAAGGTTCACAGTAAATATCCTTTAGTTCATCAGAGGCTGCTATAACTGATCTACTATAATCTTTAGAAGTCGCCATATTTAATTTGTTTTCGTACTTGGCAAGATGTACTTTGGACTTGTTATGTAGGTCATATAAATTCTCACAATGTTTGCAATTCTGTCCAATATTTACTACAACTATATGATATTTACGGATTGCTAAGGTTGTTTATCCAATAATTATAATCTATTAATTGTCAGTATTTTCTAAAGCTTCTTTAAAAAATAAAACTACAATATCCCCTCCGTTTTAATTTTACTTCCTTTTAAATATTTAACATGTCGATGCGTGTGCAAAGCGGGTATTGATTGATAAAGGCTGTATGATTGTTTTACAGTTTGTACAGGTGTGCTTGTATGGTGGCTGATTTCTGCCATTTCGTGTTGGCGGGGCGAAAACACGACAACACGAAAACACGACAAATTTTACACGAAAACACGATGTTTACAGGGCGCCGACACGACATATTTATTTGTCGAGTTTTCGTGTTGGCGGGTATGAATATGTCGTATTGGCGCCCTTTATTTGTCGTGCTGTCCTGTTTTCGCCCCACCGACACGAAAGCACGAAAACTCGAAAACACGACAAATATCTTATATGTCGAGTTTTCGTGTTTTCGTTTTGGCGTCTTCCGTTAGACATGTGCACAACTGAACTGAACACAACATAATTGTATGCAAAAATATACAAAAACAACTAGAAAATATAAGTTTAAGAATAAAATTTGACTTATATTCCATGTATATTTCGGCCGAATACCATTGTTACATAAAAAAGTATCGAAAGACGAACGTCGAATATCAAACTAAATACTTCTGCCTTTTTACTCCTCACCCACATTTTATGTATTTTCTCATAATATATCAAAGCAATTTCTTACTAGAATAATAAGAACTTTTTTGATAATGACCAAATTTGTTAAGTCTGTGTTTTGACAGTTTATTTTTTTGTTATTTTTTTTTTTTTAATTTAGTATTAAAGCTACGAAAGTGGCGGGTTAGCTGATAGCTAATATATAATCGTACACATATGGAGAATATCAACATTATTATAAAATTGCAGGACAAATATTTGATATATCTGATATTAATTCCACCCGACGACAATACAGAATTACAATCAATTTATTGTATGTGTACCCAGCGAAGAAGAATGCTATGATAAGGTTATGCTCTGTCATACGTTTAATATTTTATAAGAAGAACATCATAATAATAAAATCAAAACTCTTATTAACGAGGAAACTCATTTAAATAAGTTAATTATTCATTGAGGCCCGCGCGTATACGTAATTATTTTTCTAATTGTACAGGCTCGGGTCCAGGGCCGGGGCCGATGGCCGTTTATTTAGCCCACCCACCCCGAACCCACTATCGGCCGGCTGAGAAGTGACATGTACTCATCAAAGTTGCACCCAACCCATTTTTTTTGGCAAAGGAATAATATTTTCTCACAATTTAGACCCAAAATTGCACCAGAGGCCACCATTTCATTCCTATATTTCAAAAATGTACGTGGGGATACACTCTGACCCCCTAAATAGGAAGCCATGATCCCCTCATGTATCTCAAATTTTGGACAAAAATGCAGCAGGGACCACCGTTTCATACATATATTTCAAAAATGACAAGGGAGAGACCCTGTGACTCCACTGTCAGGAGGGGGTTAACCCCCGTACCTCAAACTTTGGACTCAAAAATGCAGCAAGGGCCACCATTTTATACATATATTTCAAACATTCCCAGGCGGACACGCCCTGACACACCTAACATGAGGGGTTACCCCCTTCCGTAACTAACCTCACTCGGCTCATCGATGCCGCCTTCATTCTTTTAACTGTTGCCGCTCCCCGCACCCCAATGAAATATTTCTGGAACCGGGTCTGTTACACACACACTTCATATTCTTAAAACGATAACTGACATCTGACATATTACTGTACTGTTTTATAAATGCAGCTTTAGTGAATGTAAATAAATTTTGAATTGGCGGTTCGTTCAAACAGAAAGAAAAATGCTTCTAAAACCCTTTGCCACTGGCTTCAGAATAACTCTACATATGAAAAGTATGTGTTGTGTTTTCGTGTCGTGTCGGCGGGGCGAAAACACGACAACACAAAACTCGACCAATACCTAATTTGTCGAGTTTTTGTGTTTTCGTGTTGGCGGGGCAAACACGAAAACTCGACAAATAATGCATTTGTCGTGTTTTCGTGTTTGCGGGCGAAAACATGAAAACTCGACAAATAAGGTAAATAAGCGAGTTTTCCCGATTTTGAGGGAGGAAATTGTCAAGGCAGACTTGCAAAAAATCGCTTTAAGTCCCTATATAACTGCTCGCTTGTCACAATGAGATATGTCACAATGTGTTATGCACAAAGTTGTTGTTGCTTATTTGTAACCGTTTGAAAATGAAACTGAAGCCACCATCTTTCTACAGTCAAGGATGCTATAAAACGAAGCCAACTGCAATAAAATAATTTATTCAAAAAATTAATTACTCTTATGATTTGCATAAAAAACAATTACTCACAAAATGCGAAACGGACAAGAGTCTTTAAGTTACCACCTTGGTATTATATATTTAAATAGTCAATATGCAGTGAACATATACTAATTTTTATAATCTAAAATTAGCATACATTGTATATGAAAAAGAACACAGAGGCACATGGAAGTTAACAGCTGTGTAGATTGTATTACAAATAAGAAATAAAAAGGGTGTTCGGAAAGTTTCGGGACAAGTGCCGTCACATTATTTTTTTTTTTTAAATATTTTTACACAACTATTAAAACATACATGTCGTTATATCGGACACAATACACATGTCAAATTCTCTCAAAATATTCCCCCGAGTACTTTACACACTTCTCGTGTCTGTAAACCCAAGATTTAAAGCAGCTGTTGAAGTTTTCTGTTTGTCAAACAAATAATAAACTATTGCATAGATATTTAGTGCAGTCTAGTAGAAGCATTGACAGATCAATGACAGGATGTTACTGATTAATTTTAGTGTAATTCTAAGTTTCAGAAGAGAATATGTTCATGTAATAAGGATTCCTCTACTGATATGTTTCTATGGCTGTGTTTGGGGTGCTCTGTGCTTACGGGAAATCTACCTAATTTTTCGCTTTTTTTTCTCCCAGCTAAACATGTCTTCAATTCAACAAAGATTTCATGGAGACCATGTTTTATGTTAATAAGGTAGAAAATGTGGTCATGTGTTAGATCTAACCAAGTTTCTCTGTGAGATGACCTTGAGACCTAGTTTTTGATGACCCAGTTTTTTTCACATTAACTAGATCATTCTATCAAAGTTTCGTTAATATGATGTAGGGATTTCTGGAGTGACAAAATGGCTCTTTTATGTTCTGCATAGTTTTGGACCCAAGATGGCCCAGTTACAAGTTCATCCTAAAATTATAATGAAATTTCCCGACCATGTTTCAATAAGATCAGGTAGAAATGTTGTCTAGAGGAATAATAAATTGCGACCTAGCTTTTGAACCCTAGATGATCCAGTTCCAAATTTACTTAGATTTTATTGAACCATTCTGAGCAGATTTCACGAAGATCTGGTATGAAAAGTGGTTTCTGTAGTGATAAAACTATTTTCTAATGATTTGACCAAGTGACCTAGTTCTAGACAGAAGATGACCCAGTTACAAATGTGTAGAAACATTCCATCATGTTTCAGGAAGAAAAGGTGGGAAGAAAAGATAGAAAACAATGTTTCCTATTATTTAACCTAGTTTGTTACCTCAGTGGTATCTAGAATGTTAACTTATTGACTGAAGTTTAGACCCCAGATGACCCGGTGTAAAAATTTGCCAAGGTTTCGTTTCATGAAGATCAAAATTTCACTTACTCATCTACTTTTAGACCCTTGATAATGCAATTACAAATCAGATTTCATACAGACTAATATTCTGATCACGTTTTGAAAATATCAGGTAATAAAACGTGGTCTCTGGGGTGCTAACAAGATTCTTCAATAAATTGACCTAGTGACCTAGCTTTTGAAAGATAAATTAAATTTACAATTCCAAAAAACAAACATTCATCAAAATCAGGTAGAAAGTATGGTTTTTACAGTGTTACCAAGGTTTTTCTATTGGATCGTGTTTTTGATCCCAAATGACCTAGTAACAAATTCAACTGACATTTTAAGTTTCATTCCGATTGAGCCAAATTGTAATCTCTGGAGTGTTAACAGTGGAATCGTTGATGACATATGAAAGGCTCACAGGGCCATAACAACTCACCTTGAGCACTTTGTGTACATACAGATAAGCTAAGAATATTGATGATTACACCAATTCTTACTTAAAACTCACCCTAAACCCTCAGTTCAGGGTACATTGTAGCTTATTATGTGAAAATGGTAGATAATTTTGAAATAATTCAAGATAAAGTTAAGGTTCTTGTGTGTTTCATTTCCCGTCATTGCCACCAATCATTCCAGTTATTGCCTCCCATGTTTTTGGATGGATAGAGGGGATATTTGATTCCAATACAGACACCACCTACAACAAAAATGTTTTGTCGAGGTATTAAGCCAAGTTGGCCACGAAACATCAGTTGCACATTACAACAGCCAGTCAGTAAATAAATCATGAAAAACAAAGATTCATTCTAAACTATTTTATTTTTTTATATAGTAGACATACAGTATAAATGTTCATGTAATTTATGTAAATAATCCTAATATAAATAATCCAGGACGGAAAAATATCACAGTAAAGTTTACGGTCACCATAGACATACTGTAAAATCATAAATGTTCGTGGGGCACTAAGTTTCGTTGATTTTGTGGTCGAGTCAATCTGAAATTTAATCCCAACAAACAAGCCAAATTTCCGTTTATATTATGTTCAAAAGTAGATATCGATAAATTCATACCGGTATCCCTTTGAAATAGTAGTATTAATCAAAACCTAGAAATTTCATGCCCACGAAATTTCATGATTCCACAGTAAATACCAAGATAAAAGACAACTTTAAGCATTTTGAATATACTACTTTTTGTAGTGTTCCAAGTAGCATACACTACAATGACATTCACCCAAGTTACATAACACTCACAATTACTCAATCTAATTCATATAAAATTTATACATTAAAGTTAACATAGATGCAAAATTTTAATTAAAAATAATTACTGTAATAAAAAAAAAGGTTTTCCAAGCACATATATACTGAAACAGATCTATTGAGTAAAATATATTTCTTCATTTGCAAAAAGATCCATTAGATCATGAGGAAAAACAATACATGAAACTGAATGTATCTACTGGAATGTTTGAAAATTTAACAAAACACCTTCAGCAACCAATGTAAGCACTAGCACAACAAGATATAACATCATGGATACAGAATAATTTTCTCCACATGATTGGCATCAAGATTTTAACAAAACAAACTGAACAGTTTTGAATACTATGCATTTACAAAATGCATTCATATGTCTATTACACTTGCACTACAAAGAAACATGAATGGCTAGTTTAAGCTAATGTATCACAAAAATTGCTATCAATTAACACTTATCAAGGGGAAGCATAATTGGCTCATGAATATAAATGCTGCTACAACTCAATTTAACTAGTCAAGTCAAAGTAATATCTATAAGAATGTTGTTGACCAAAAGTAAGGCTCCTAAGACCCATGAAGTAATCACCATCAAGGTTTGAGAAATTTAAATCAAATCTATCTTAGCAATACCATAAAATAACAATTTCGTTGAAAACCAAAGACCTTTAATTAACTGTATTACTAATCAGCCTGCAGTTGTGACACAGTACCCAACACAACTTTTACTTTATCACACAATTATTTCAAAATAATTTTTTGAGTCTAATTCCTTCAAGTATCGAAAGTAATGTTTATAGTACTAAATTTAAAAATCTAAATCCTCTTCCTTACTTCAGTCTTCTTATCTTACTCCAGGTATAGATATTCCAAACTGCTCACTAACTTGTTTTAATTTCTCTTCATACAGAATATTTTTCTCTACCGACTGTTTATAGTTAAATTTGAGATCCTCTATTTCTTCAAAGAAGTCTGGTCCAAATGTTCCAAGCTCTTTTCTTAACTGAAAAACAAAAGAAACAAAACTTATTAACAATTATAAGACAACAAACGTCAAAATTACTTTATGTGTTGTATGTCAAAGGAGACGCTACATCATTTTTTTCTGCATATAATCTAGCCTTTTGTAAGATATGACAATTTTTTCCAGCAGTAAAGTAATTTTTTTTTTTTTTTTTTTTTTTTTTTTTGGTTTACGGTCACACCAAAGAAACTTCCCAGCCACTGATGGTGGCAGCATGCGAGGGCATCTTGGTAGAATCACCGGTCTGCGTATCACAGCAGGATGGCTTCCTCACATGAAAGAATCCTGCATCCCAAATGAAGTCTGGAACACACAGTGGTGAGAGGCAAGAAATTTGAAAGCAGCAAACTAACCACTCTGCGATAGAGGCACTCTTCAACATTGTAAAAGTATGACAAAATCTGCCCCTTTCTAAATTTAATTTTTCATTTCTGAAGAATAAAATCCATCTACAAAATTGTAAAAATCCTTTCAGTATAATGTGATAAAAAGTTATCTATGGATGATAATAATTATTTTGAAAAGCAGTGATTTTGTTAACATATATCAAAATATGCACACACTGTTTTGAGTGGATGTGCCCAGACTTTACAAGAGGACAGTTAGTGTCAACACTTACCCTGTCTACTTCCAATTTTGTTTTATCTCTCTCAAGCCGGATTGTTTTCAGTTCCAGCCCTAGCTCTATATTCTCTGACATCACCCTGTCATAGTTATTGGCCTTTGTGAATATCTCCTCACTTATCTGTTAGAAAACAGGAAAGAACGGTAATGTGTAAGATCCCAGTGACAGGGCAGTCCCTAATTTATCAATTTTTAATAGAAATATCAACTGAAAAATACTGATAATATACTGACTTATCAACAAACTTATGAACAAGAGCTATCTCCATAGGATGACACATGCCCCCGATGGCACTTTGAATGAATAGTTATGGCCGATGTTAGAGTTTAGGACCTTTGACCTATGAACCTGGGTCTTGCGCGCGACACGTCGTCTTACTGTGCCACACATTCATGCGTAGTTATTTTAAAATCCATGCATGAATGTCAAAGATATGGACCGGACATGCCATCATTGCACTATCATGAAATATGACCTTTAATGTCTAAGTGTGACCTTGACCTTTGAGCTAAGGACCTGGGTCTTGCGCGCGACACATCGTCTTACTGTGGTACACATTCATGCCAAGTTATTTGAAAATCCATCCATGGATGACAAAGATATGGACCAGACACGAAAATTGCGGACAGACCGACAGACAGTTAAAAAACTATATGCCTCCCTTCGGGGGCATAAAAAACAGTTAAATGTGTAAGATTTCAAACCAAGAAAGGTTAAAAAGTTCTCATATGGTACAGAGGTTGGGACATTAGACAACTAAGAGGATGTATATATAGTATAAATAATAGTAAAGGGAAGTCGGTAACTACAGTTAACTTGCCTTAGCAGTCACCTGTATAAAGCAGCCACTTGCCATAAGCATTCAGTTAGCTCACTTCCCAAACTGACATTCTGTTCTAACTATAACTTGTCTAATTTAAAAGTGGTCATCTGCCTTAAGAAGTCAAACTGTGTTACTCCTTTGGCTAGCTGCATAACACATGTTTGACTGTAAATAAGATTTTTTCTTTTGAATGTAATGAGCCTTATTTTCTTTATCCCCACTCCCTCTCCGATTAAAATTCTGTAGCAGTATACCACCAACGAGTCCATATGAAACTACTTTAAAATATGTATGTGTTCAACTTACATTTCCTGCTCCAGCTTGTCGTCGAGCCATAGTGAGCTCAAAAGCAAGTTCTTTCTTTTCATTCTCCAACCGATCTATCGTCAACCTTTAAAAATATACATATATACTAGCTATATTCATGCAGCATCAGCAATATTTCTGAATGGCAGAGGGAGGGATGGCATAACAGAATTTATACAATCATGTTCAAGCTAATCTCCAGCAGGAGACAGTAAATTCAGTTATCTTGTGCATGGGTTGCAAAAACATTCTATGTATTTCAGATGAAAGAAATAACTGTTGTTGATTTTTCTTACATGGCAAAGTCAATTTATAAAGGTAAATTAAGTCTCTTAACTAGAGTAACACGGCTACTTTGAAATGTTGCATACAAATAATATATATATATTTTTTTATCAAAGGAATATCACTTTCACGTAACAGTGAGTTATTTTTATTTTCATATTAAATTTCCGAAACCGATGAAAACTGTGACTAACTTTTGAACTGAACTTTGACCTTCTAAATGTTCTATTACATACCTTGACTGTTGGTAGTCTCTAGCAACATCTATATCTGACATACCAGAACTTCCTGGTGGCACCCTCTCCAATACAGCCACCTGAAAATATAATAAATATCATATTTGTAGTCTGAAATAGTAAGTTGTATTGTATATCCATAATATACATGTATGACATTTTCTGCACAAAACAAATATAATTAAATCACACAGTCCCGAGGAAAGAAGACTGATTACCAGCAGGGCATCTCTGTATGGGTCTTCACCACATTTACAAATAAAGCAAAAAAATCCTACTTACCTTTTTCAGAAGTTGTTCTTTTTCTGCCATTAGTCTTTGTTCCCTGATAGCTGCCTCTTTCAACAAGGTTTTGGTTTCAGACAATAATTTTGTCTGTAACAAAGAAATGGTTGAAAAATTAATTTTAGACAGCCAAGACACTACTTTCAGCTTTACAGACATTTCAGTTTACGTTCCCATCTGAACCAGTTAAAGAGAACTTTAACTTCTTTTTTCTTTACAAAGTCAATTCTAGAAGCCCTACAGACAGAAGTTAAAATCAACTTTTCTTAAAGTCAGTCAATGCACATGTTTCTGATGCATTAAAGATTTACATTTAGAGAAAATTTAACTGGCTCACAATCTAAAGACCCCAATCCCAATCTATAATTAAAAAATAATACCTTCTTATCAAGCTCCGCTTCTAAAGATTTCAATCTATCTTCATACATGCGTGTAACAACAGCCGACTTCCATCCTTTCCCATCAGCCCCCTGTCCATCCTCTGTCTTTCCTTCCTCTATCTGAAGTCTTGTCTTTGACTCTGCTACCTTACCCTTCTGTTGTTCAAGCTTTATTTCTAGGGATGTGATCTGAGCTCGAAGTTTTTCATTATTATCCATTTCCTATGAAAAAATGAAATCTTGATATTACAGGTTTTTATCGTGGCAGTAAAATAAATATTCTAACATTATCTTTTACAGCTTTTATTCTTTTGAGATCCCATACTTAAAATTTCTTGTAAATATTTCACACACAAACACACCCAAAAAAGATCCTACGAACAAATTTGAACAAGAGCGCCGCCAAGCGGTGCAATATACGCCCGAAGGGTTACATCAGAGGATTGGTGCAAAATTTAAAGAACTTGACTGTTGAAGTCCAAAGTACAGGAACAACAAATGGAAGAAATTCCCCAAAAAATTCTATGTCCACAAAAAAATCCTTACCAGGTAAAGTATGTCAAAATACACCTAAAAATTGGAGGTACCACCCATGTTGTACCACAGAAAAATGGTCTCGGTTTTTCCCTACAGCTAATAATAAAAAAGTTTGAAAATAAGCTACTTATAGTAACATAAAAGGGAAATAATTCAAATTTTTTTATTGTAAGTGAACAAAAAAGGGATCTGCCAAATAAAAACAAGAGCACTGCAATGCAGAGCAATATATACAAAGCAAAGTCATATATGACCTTTGACCCCTAAGTGTGACCTTGACCTGGAAGCGAGTCATCCCAAACATGTGCTCTGCATGTCGTCTCAGTGTGATGAACATTTGTGCCATGTTTCTTTGAAATCCTTCAAGCAGTTCAAGAGTTACAGAGCGGACACAAAACAAACTGATATGACCTTTGACCCCTAAGTGTGACCTTGACCTTGAAGTGAGACATCCTAAACATGTGCTCTGCATGTTGCCTCTGTGTGTTTAACATTTGTGTCAAGTTTCTTTGAAATCCTTCAAGGGGTTCAAGAGTTACAGAGCGGACACGAAATTGCTAATTGATGGACGGACAGATGGACACCGGGGATATAACATAATACGTCCCTTTGGGCGTATAAAAAACTAAGACAGAAATGTTAAATGAAATGAAATAAATAATGAACATACAAGATCATTTAAGTTTTCTAAAAAAAAATACTCTTGCCTTCATGAGATCTTTCCTCATTTTTTCATAATCACCCATCATTTTAGCTGTGCCTTTCTGCTGACTGGTGTATCTCTCACTGAGGGTGGCTCCAACCTTCTGACGCAGCTCCTCCATTTGAGACTGCAGAAACAAAATAAGTTCCTTATTACAGTATTAAATAAAGATTGTCTTGGAATTAACTTCTTGAAGACATTGACCCACTTGGTAGATAAAAATTCGTAGACAACAGTAACAGTGACCCATGAATAAAAGCCCAATGGGGTGTTACATTCTTCAATAGGGGACAGGGGCAGCATTCAATTAGGGCCAAATATATTGCCCGACTATTTAACTTTTATATAATTTATACCTGCACAAATGTTTTTACTGACTTTTTACCAAAATAATGTTGGTATTCTCCTAAGAAATGTTTTTATATGGAGACTCAGCCATTAGATTAAGTGGCATTTAGAGCATTTATATAGGGTACATTAGGTTAAATAAACTTTTTCCTGTTAATAGTTAATAAGCAAGTGCTAGAAAAAGTGTTCCCTGTTACTATATATTAAATACATGTATAAGATAAAACTTTGTTTAGACAAGCATTAGCATGCCCAATATTTAAACAGCTTGGAAGGTGCTTTAAAAGATTAAATATACGTATCAAGGATCATACTCGTAGTGTTTTATTAATGTATAAACATGTCTTACATTTGAGCCACACCATGAGAAAACCAACATAGTGGCTTTGCGACCAGCATGGATCCAGACCAGCCTGCGCATCTGCGCAGCCTGGTCAGGATCCATGCTGTTTGCTTTCAAAGCCTATTGCAATCAGAGAAACTGTTAGCGAACAGCATGGATCCTGACCAGACTGCGCGGATGCGCAGGCTGGTCTGGATCCATGCTGGTCGCAAAGCCACTATGCTGGTTTTCCCATGGTGCGGCTCATTTAAAGAAACAACATCAAGCAAAGCTTACCTTCAGTCCTTCATTTTCAAGCTGTAAATTTTGAAGACGTTCATTACTAACAACACCTGGTGCCTTCTTTAATTGTTCATTTTCAGACTGTACACGTTCTACAACCTTCTTCAGCAACGCCACTGTCTTCTCAAGTTGCCTTGTACTCTTTCCACTCTCACCAATCTGAAGTTCAAAACAAACTCTTAAACTACAAAATATTAACCATGATCATACTGACCGTATATATTTATTGTGAAGGATCTAGACAAATGGTTTATCAACTACTTATTTTTAGGGTAACCTAACATGAAAATCTACTGACCCTCCACAGAAATATAGGGAGTCACAATGTGACCATCTTATAACCAGTGAAAATGCTAGAATCTTGTGGAAAGTGAAACAACTAATTTTGTAAGAACAGATTTAACGGTGTCATTAACAAAGCCTGTATCAGTCTCCATGGATATTTATAACTTGCAAAACAAAGTAATGGACAAAAGACATTGGCATCTTGAACCTGAGGTCACTAGTCAGAATAACGCTTCATATTACACTAAAATGTAGTACTTATTATTCCTTAAAAAAAAAAAAACAGACTCAAAAATAATCTAAGCTTTCTTCATAATCAAGCTTAAAAGAAAGAGAACAATTATAAGATAAAAAAACAAACATATTTACCCTTCTGATTGAAGAGCCAGCTGAATCCATTGATCTGTTTGTCCCATCACCTGCTAGCAGCTGACTGTTCTCAGATTTCAGTGCCTCGACATACCTCTGTAGGTCATTTATTCTGTCCTGTAATCACAAAATACAGGTTAATATAGAATTTTGCCTTGTAATGATGAAATGCAAAATTGATCAAAAGTTGAAATTCAAGACTCCTGTCCTCCAGATCATTTATGCTATTTATAGAAAATATCTCATAACAAGTATTAAGTAACAGAACTTCAAAGCATATTGCATCAAAAGGTTTGATTTATTTTGGTTTAACATCATACTGAGACAGTCAGTGGTAATACACAAATTTTACAGCTTTTGATAATGGAGGAAGACCTGGGTGCCTTTCCAGGCATTACTTCAGGCACAACCTGGCACTTGGGTAGAAGGACTAACCTTCCTTATGCCAGCTGGTTGGCTTCCTCACATGGAAGAATTCTACACCTCAATACCGGGGTAATACTGAGGTTTCAAATCCTCAGATGTTAGGGGCAAGTGACTGGAAGATGGAGACCTTATCCACTCGGCCATAGAGGCCCCCTGAATAGTGAACAGTGCAGATCATGATCAGACTGCATGGATGTGCAGGCTGATCATGATCTACACTGGTTGCAAAGGCAGAATCAATCATGTACAGCACGGTAAGGTTTAAGAAACATTTACCTTGAGTCTAGGAATATCTTTCTTGGCTTGTTCTGCCTCAAACTTGAGTTCAATGTTCTCCTCTGACATCTTGAGAACTTGTTTCTGCAGATTCTGGTTTTTCTCAAATATAACCTGATATTCTGATCCCTGTGAACCCAAGGCTTCTGTTGGTGACTGTAAAATAGTAAACAGAAAATCAGTAAGTTTTAAATTGCAGAACTGTTGATTTAAAAAAATACATTGTTAACTAAGGCAGCCATTATTGTGTACCTAACCTATAAAAAACTTTCAGACAAAATTGGATGTTCATTTATTAAATGTGGTCCGTCATCTTAGGCTAAGTTGAGGTTTAATTGTAGACAAGGTGTTGGATGCTCAGCTCAGGGGTCACGGACTAAAACACCATTGACGTCAGACTGGCATCTCCTCATACACCAACACTAGTTCTTTCCAGGATGTAACAAAGTGTATCAAGTAGTCTTATCTTATATAAATCATACTCAAAGTTCTTTGACTTGCAGTCAGTTTGACATCTAAATGAGCTAAACAAGACAAATTTTAGACCTCTTAAAACAGAGCTCAAAGTCAAGAACCGGACTCTGAATACAGTCTTAAAACTTTGACTTCTAATCGGCTGATTAAGATAACGCAGCATCTGATTGGTTGATCCCGACATCAATCTCAAAACTGACCAATGAAAAGGTTGAATTCTGCAACTAGTTCCCAAAATCACTTTTAGAACCATTAACCCAAAATTCTTTTTGGGTTTTTATAAAAACTGAACAATGTCTAGAAGAATGAAAACACAATACCTTAGCAGTGGTATGTTGTTTCTTTGCAACAACTTGTTCCATAATCTCGACCTGTTCAGCAAGTTGCTGACTGCGTATCCTCTCCTCCTGTAGTGGTACTTCTCTGCCAACTAGTAACTGGCGTTTCAAATCCGCTACCTGTAAAATAGAACGCAACAGTCAAATGACAATTTCCCGTCTCAATGCTATAATACTGACTGGGAGAAAACACTTAAAGGCAACATCAAAAAGAAATGCTACATCAACAAGAACGCTGCATTTTTCTCTGTTTTTAAGAAAATTCAATTTTTACAAGATACTCTGATATATGTTTTTATCTACACCATCGATTTGGTTAAAGTTTGCAACAGTAATACAGATCAGCTATAGCTATACATGGCAATGACTCGAAATCAAGAATCTTCCTTTAGCATTCATAAATTATTATAATCTGTTCCCATTTGAGCTGTGCCATGAGAAAACCAACATAGTGCGTTTGCGACCAGCAAGGATCCAGACCAGCCTGTGCATCTGTGCAGTCTGGTCAAAATCCATGCTGTTCACTTTCAAAGCCTATTGCAATTATAGAAACTGTTAGCGAACAGCATGGATCCTGTCCAGACTTGTCGCAAACCCACTATGTTGGTTTTCTCATGGCACGGCTCATTTATCAAAACTATCAAACCTTAGAGATTCATATCTACAAGTTATTGCACTTTTAACTCTATAGTCAACCCTGTCCTTGATGACCACCTCTGAACAGATTAACTGGCTCCAACAACTACCAGTTTTCAATTCTAAACATTTAAACCAATATATATAAAGACCACCTGCACACAAAGATCATCTTCTCTTTTACATCACAGCATTGACTGTATAATTATGTGCAAGATGCTGCATTGTGTACTTCAAATTAAATATGTTATTTTTCAAATTTAATTCAATTATATGGCAAAAGTGTATGCTACTGGTATCTATTTTTCAAGCAGTAACAGTTTGTAATATTTACCTCCTCTTGCAGTTGATAGTTCTGATTTTTCAGTTTCTCCAGTTGATGGTCAGGTTTGTATGGGGCAGAGGTCAGTGGTGGAGCTGCTGCTGTGGCTGTGGGTTTAGCACTTAATCTCCTCTCTAGATTATCCTTCTCCCTTGTTAATCTGAAGTATATGTAATTACAGGGTTTATCAAGCTGTTTTGAACTTTAACATGAAAAATCTTCATTTAAGTAAATAATAAAGACTGATTCTTAAAAATATGGAGTTTCACAGTGCAGTTAGATTTAGTTTTGATGGGTGTAAATTCAATGTGTAATTTTGTTTTTTCAACAGCAGTTTAATAGTATACACTTATGGAATGACTTGCCAGTCAATAGTTAGAATTATTGGCCGAGGTCTGGGACCAAGAGCTAATAGTTTTGGCTATTGACAAGCAAGCTATTCAATAAGTGTTTTATTACATGACATCAAAAATCAATTTTCAGTATCATTTTTAACCTTTTTACCTAATATCGCAATAAACATGTGTTGACTTTAGACTGATCATATAGGACAAAATCTGGGCTCATGATTTATATGAGGAGAAATGTAATAATACAGTATATGGCAGTCAATTTACTCCTAGCACTCCTAGTTTATATACCAGTACAAGCTAGTCTCTACAAGTAACAGACAACTTCCCCACATAAATCAGAGGCATGTATGATTCTAGCATTTATATCAAGACAGTGCCGCTTGTAATGTGCATATAAATTGTTTTATAATAAAATAGAAATCTTCAGATAAAGTGCGTTTAGCACTGTAAGTTTATGTATATTTATTGCACCATATCAGAATGTGTTGAATTAATTTATGCAGTTATACAGGTAAAAGTAAAGAAAGAACTTAAGAACAACTCAATATCTTTATAAACCTTAAAACTCTTATGCAACTTAACCAAGCACAATTAAAAAGAATTAAATTAATAAATGTGACCTCTTCAGTCTGGCTGTCAAATTTATTGCACATGTCTTTCTAATGGAAAACTAGCTTGATAATAACATACCACAATTTTCTGCACTAAAATAATCCATATGCATTCTCAATTATTATTTTTTACTTCAGTCCATTGAATAATAAGCACTTCTGGATTCAAATGTACAAGTTTATCAAAGCTTCTGAATTATATATCAGTCAGTACTTAAAGAATACCGATTACTACAATGTAGTATCAACCTTTATATAGTATTACAAACCTTATAGTGTGTATTCAATATTGGAAATACCCACTAATTATTAAACATGAATGAACTTGCAAATCAATCAAGCAGGAGCTATAGTCTATTTCAAACCTTGAATACAGACTTTTGAGGCCGATATATTTTTGATATATCAAATTTCTGTATTTCAGTAATAAATGCAGAATGAGAAACCATAGTAACAATGATACATGCAGAAACCAACTGTTATTTAACAATTCAACTGTTTATTTGCATTTATGAGAAATATTATAAATCTGAAAGACATCACTTTAATTAATAATTATAGCTGTTACCTGAAATGCATGAAAACTGTTCACATACACAACTACTGTGTGACCATAACTTTAATTACTTTTTTGGAAGTAGTGATGAGGCTATTTATACAAACTAAACATTAAAATTGAGCCGTGCCATGAGAAAACCAACATAGTGGGTTTGCGACCAGCATGGATCCAGACCAGCCTGCACATCCGCGCAGTCTTGTCAGGATCCATGCTATTCGCTAACAGTTTCTCTAATTACTATAGGCTTTGAAAGCGAACAGCATGGATCCTGACCAGACTGCGCGGATGCACAGGCTGGTCTGGATCCATGCTGGTCACAAACCCACTATGTTGGTTTTCTCATGGCATGGCTCAAATATTTATTTTTTCTAAATGATGCATTATAACACCAGAAAGTATGCAGTATCTCTACAGTAGAATGAGTACAGCTAACATGACATATGAAATGGACTTCAAAAATTCAATAATGTTATGGTATGTCTTTTAATGTTTGCATTAAAAAAATTCAGACCATTTGTGGTACTACCATCATTTTATAACATATGGGAGTGTATGTTCTTCTTTTCTACATATCATTACACATAGTTTCTCAAACAGGATTCAGTCAGATGACCTTTTGTCATGATCAAATTCTGATAATCATTTATGTATATTTTAGGTTTCCTTTTTTTCAAAATTTCCTTCCATTGTCAAAGCTATACTTATACACTTCCACATTACCATCCATGAACAGGTTCATTCAAACGGAATACTGTCATTTTTGTCATGTTGGGTGGCCTGTGGGTTTTCATTTTTATCTATTTTATGATTTACAAAACCAATAAAATTACCTGTCTGATATATCTTTGAGCATTTTATTAGATTTCTGCAATTTATCAATTTCTGCGTCCCTTTCTTTGATCTTTGACCTCATTTTCTCCACGGTTTTCTGCCATTTCTTGCTCTCCTCCCACTTGAGAAGCTCTTCGCTACCTCCAGTTCCCTGAAATATGAATAAAACTTTTCATTACTAGCTCTTACTTGCACTGGGAAATTCAGATGAATTTTGAAATCATAAAGCCCTACTCCTAAGAACTTGAAATAGCAGTCTCAGTACCATTTAACCATTTCAAGCATGAAATACATCTATGTTAGCTAAAAATGTTTGACTTTGAGGTTAGTTTTGGTAATACAGACATTATATATATTAGAGCCCTTAACAATTCTTTCTTATCATAAAATGGTTTCTCTGCAGACTGATCCTCATATTTCAGTTCACCTTTCTTGATCCAAAGCTTAGAATTGTAGCCCAGTCTAAGACTACTGCTTTGCTATTGGTCAAATTCAAAAAAAGTTATCAGAAACGGCCAATCTGATGCTAACATTTTGAAACTGGGTTCAAAACTGAGGTTAATAACTTGAACCCAGAGGTCCTATATTTATGTTAAACATTTCAATTTAACATATTAACTAGAAGTATAGACATATTTTGGACACATTTTAATATGCTTGTTCCAGTGAGCAAAAACATTAAAGTCTGTTTGAAAAGTATACCGGTATATTGTATGATTCAAAATATACTGTATGGGGAAAAAACAAGTACATGTATATGAAATACATACCAATTTTAAAGAACAGTTACAAATATTTTCAAAACAAAAAACAGAGTATCATTTTAAGATATTCGTATGGACTTTGCTAAAATTGTACCTTAGGTGGTGGGTCTCTAGGTGATTCCTTCTTATGGTCATAGGGTTTCTCTGCAGCCTGGCTCTTACGCTTCAGTTCACCTTCCAGGAGTCGTACCTGGCGTCTCAATTCATCCATTTCACGCTTTGTATTCTCTTCTCCAGTTTTCTGCAACAAGACAGTTTAGTAAACATATAATTTTAATTGTTTAGAATCTTTTCATCGTAATTGAGCAGCACCATGAGAAAACCAACATAGTGGCTTTGCGACCAGCATGGATCCAGACCAGCCTGCGCATTCCCGCAGTCCGGTCAGGATCCATGCTGTTCACTAAAGGTTTCTTTAATTGCAATAATTTGAAAGCGAACAGCATGGATCCTGACCAGACTGCGCAGATGCGCAGGCTGGTCTGGATCCATGCTGGTCGCAAACCCACTATGTTGGTTTTCTCATGGCACAGCTCATATATTACTGACTTTACAAACAGCATAAAATGGAAAATGTAAAGGAGTTGCTAAAAGAAAATGTTCAGTGTATTTCGATTTTCCCAAACCATCAATGACAATTATGTCTGCATTTTTTCGACTTAGCTATATAGTAATATATAATATATAGTATATATAACATAAAGTAATGTCATACTTCATTTTTTTTATTTAATGTTGTGAGACAAAATCAAAACATATTACTTATTGTGTATATGTACAGTACAGTTCATTCTGGACATAATTTAATTACAATGTACTTATACAGCCTGCAGTCACACGTTTTCTATTTCTGTCCAGGTAACAAGTTATTCAATTTAATCATAAAACCATCATAACTCCAATGGCAAAGTTATGAAACTGTAGAAAATTGTCTAGATAATGAATTTCTAGCTAAGTCTTGACAGTATATAAAACATGTAGCAACTCAGTGATATACCACATAACATGATGAGCCCATCTATTTAACATGAATTCTTCTAGTTAATATGTTTATAATGTAGTATACCTGTGTTTTCATGGTACTCATTCTTTCTATCTTCTTCTCTAACTCTTCAATCTCTGATTCTAATCTCTGCTTGTCTCCCTTTAACTTATGGACCGTCTTCTCTTTCTGAGCTGAAATTGTAGCAAAAGTATTTATAGACATGATTTAAAATACATACTTTAAAACTGAATGATTTCTTGTATGCTATACACCCTCTCAAAAGAAGACTCAAATGTTGAGTCAAAACTGCTGTTAACAAATTGGGAGATGAAGGGCAAAACATGTGGAAATGAAAAACTTACTAAGTTCCTCTCTAAAATCATCAATCTCTGAATGTAAACCACTCTCTTTGTCCTTTCTTTTCTTTAATTCCTTCTTCTGTCTCTCTATTGTGTTCTGCAGGTCTTCTATCTGATCCTGTAAGAAAAGTATTGTCAATAAAGTGAAAGAGTACAAAAGCTTTTGTACAACTGTAATGGGCAGATTTATCTCACTAGGCAATCACAAAAACTGAAATACATGTATGTCTTAGAAACATTAAGTAACAGATTAAAGAGAAAGCAAACATACTTGGAATTTTGTTTTTGACATGAAACAAAAACAATGTAATAAATCTTTAAAGTTTATAACGGTTTTTACATATCATTATTACAATCAAGAACAGCTTTTATAAATACTAGTTTTGTTGAAACTGTATATAGCAGCTACCAAAGGGTCAGACAAAAAGCGGTAATTTAAGTGAGCTAGTTGCCAAACAAATTGTCCTTCCCACATTGACAAGGGTGACAAGGGTAACAGATGTCTGCATAGAAACAGTGACTGCTAGTATTGGTTTTACTACTCATACTTTATGTGGTTTTGAAAAATGTGAAAGATCTTATTTGTTACATGCACTATAAATTTGGTAAAAATACTTACAGTGAGTTCTTTAGTGTGTTTATCAACAATTTTCTGTACATTTATCTGTTGTGATGAATCTTCCGTGTGAGCCTTGACTTGTTCCTGGGCCTGAGTTACCATATCTGCTCTCAGCTCAGTAAGTGCCTTACTTAAAGCCTGAAATAATGAAATTTAATGAAAATCAGTTCACAACTTGAAAACCACAAGATATTTTCATTTTTACAATAGAAAAATTTTCATGAAGATTATTGCCATCTAAATACTGACACCTGGCTTACCAATCCTAGGTTAGAACTATCCTCTTAATGCAAAGCGAAAAGCCGGGAAGCTACTAGTACCATTTCTTATGTCTTTGGTAAAATGCGGCCAGGGAGCGAACCCAACACCTCCTGCACTCAAAGCGGGCCCTCTACCACAAGGCTACTGAAGTGGTTTTCTGGATTCAAGTTATATCTTAAGATATATCATTTTGGTGAAAAATGCACACTGGATACCTTTAACATAGGCTGAACAGTAACATAGTAAGTATAACTGTACCTGATGTTGTTTTTCCTTCAATGCAAGCTGATTTTTCAGTCTTTCTACAAGATTCTTCATTGTTGTGGTAGGTGCACGAGAGTTAGCGTCCTTGGCGGTACCAAGTTCTTCATTGAGTAGTTCCAGCTCTTTCGCTTGATGTTCAACTGTTCTTGTCAGTCTGTCCACATCTGCTTGTTTATTGGCAAGTTCTTCTGAAAGCTGTCCAACCACACTGAAATAAATAAATATCGTCATGAGAAAGACTGCAATTTTGTCATACATTTATTTTTGTACTTGTTTAATTTTCAATCTACACAAGGAGCACAACTGTTTCAAGACCTTCATTTATCTATAGTAACTTTGGCTGCTATCATGCACTGAACAAAACTATAGCATGATAGAGTAAAAGTATTACAAAGTAACTTTCATACTTGCTTTTAATGGCTATCAAATCATCTACGTAAATATAATGTATATGGAATTGTAATGATCATGAAAAATTTCAACAGACAACAGACTCAACAATCTTTAAATTGGAGTCCAGTGCTTTATCCCTGTACGCACCCCCCACCACCACCCCCTCAGACTATCAACCTTAATGAATACGGGACCTACTTCACAAAGCAAAATTGAAATGCCAATTTCCCCATTTTTAACTTTGCTACAAAATTTCTTAAAAAAGTTTTTGCTATAATATACCTCTGTTTTTCTCCTGCATGAGCATGTAGCTGTTGCTGTAGTCTAGTTTTATGACCGACAATATCTTCATCCTTAGATCGTAGTTTCTGTGCCATGGCAGCTAGTGCATTCTCCTGCTCTACAACCAGATCTTCCAACTCATTCAAACGGGCAATCTATAAATAGAATATATATGTCAATCAACTGTCAATATCACAGATCTTTCCTATATCTATATTACGCTATTTGATATTTAAAAGATCTATTTTATAACCTCTAATTGGTGCATTTTTAAATGTTCATTACACAACTAAAATATCCTCGGAGTACTATAAACCATACTATTTTCCAGTATACATGTGCGAAAAAATATCTCTCAAAAATAAATCAATCCAATCATAGGACTGAATGACTTACAACTTTAAAGACAATGCCTATACAGGGAATATTTCTTATGAAGTTGATTGAAATTTCTACTTTCATGAAAAACTCCTTTTTATACTTTCACAATACATATGTACTATATAATCACTTTTTTCATCACAACATTTTTTTGGGGCTTGGGTCTAACAGTAACGATGTGAAAGCATAAACTTGCTGATTTCCCATTTAAAAGAGATTGAATCAAAATTGTATTTGTGTGTCGATTTTGCGGATCAGTACAACCTCGAAATCTGAGAAAACAAAAGCTGTTTACGAAACACATATGCCCTCCGCGATGACGTGTCTGAGGCAACTGTGTGTGTAATTTTGCATGCGGTGGCCTTGACCTCATAAACTCAAAAACATCAAGGTCATCTACTGTCTACATGCAATCATCCTATGAAGTTTGAAGGCCATAAGCAGAAGTGTGATCCAGCTGATCACTGTGACCTTGACCTTTGAAGTACTGACCCCCAAAAACAATACTGGTTATCTCCTGGCCGCCGGCAATTATCCTGTGTAATTTGATTTCCGTAATCCGAAGTGCTTCCGATATTTCTCGGAAACTGTTTCTGTTTTCAGTGTCTAGGTTTATGTGACCTTGACCTTTAACCAACTGACTCCAAAATAATAGCGATCATTTACTGACAAATAGCAATCATCCTATAAAGTTTGTAGGCCAAAGGGTTCTTTAATTATTACACAGAAACCATGCTCAGTCCCAAGGTCACTAACACCTTAAC
The DNA here is from genome assembly GCF_021730395.1 of Mercenaria mercenaria. Lineage (NCBI taxonomy): Eukaryota > Metazoa > Mollusca > Bivalvia > Venerida > Veneridae > Mercenaria > Mercenaria mercenaria. Next base: position 24,854,307 of record NC_069364.1, on the reverse strand, counting down.
TTTTGACCTGCTAATCACAAAAGTAGTAGGGGTCATCTATTGAACACAAGCAATCATCCTCTATGGTTTGCTACAACTGTATGCCAAAAAGTTCTATACTTATAGAGCAGAAACCATTTTCAATATCAAGATCATTGTGGCCTTAATCTTTCAGCTACTGACCTCCAAGACAATAAGAGTCATCTACTGACCACCGACAGTCATCTTATAAAGTTTTAACACTGTGGGCTCAATCATTTTCTAGCTATTAATCAGCAACCAAATGGTCTACCGACAGGTGAGCAAAATAGTATATGCAATTTCCTTTGATGTTGTGCATAATAAGTCCCTGATGAGAATTTCTCTTTTCTCAGAAATCAAGGCTTAACTGATTTTTGGACAGACTAGTTGAACAAATCATTTACAGCTGCCTTAGCAAAATCAACAAAATTTGTGTAATTTGTCAAACTTACCTGTTTATTTGAAATAGGATGTGCTAATTTTTGTGTCATAATTTGCTGAGCGGCTTCCTTGAATTTGCTGAACGCAGCATCCGTGTTCATGTGTATCTTCTGTTGCATGGCCCGTAACTCTTGCTCGTGACGTTTGTTCATATCCTGCATATCTTCACGAGCCTGACGCAACAAATCCTGGTACTTACATATCGTCTCTTCCTTCTGTTGGATTCTTGCCTGGTTTAAGAGTTAACAAGAAATTTAACCATTTGACAAAAAGCTTTTATTCTGTTTATTTTTATTAAATTTTTTGAAAAATGTCATTTATAAAGCTTTAAATATTGTTACATCAAAATCATTATTTCATTATAACAGTGATGTATTTTTTAAATTTGCTTTATATTTTCTTGTAATTTCTAAGTTGTTTTAAAGGCATCTAAATATAAACATGTGAAAAGTTCTTAAAACTGTCCATTCACCGAGTTTACTGTTTTCAACTTCCGAAGTCCAAGCTGAAGTGGTTTATATTCCAACATAATTTCCTGTATTCAACTTTTTCGAAAAATTATGACTGAAATTTTGCAAATGAACCTTACCTGCAGACTAGCTATAGTGGACTGAGCTACTTTCATTGACTGTTCACTCTCAAAGTTACGATCATGAGCTGCCTTGTTAATCTCAGCCTCGGTATTCGCTTTAGACTGTGCTCGCAATATGATCTCATCTCGCTCTGCAGTAGCCGGCATACGCAGCCTGAGATCCGCTATCACTTTGTCACGGGCAATCAAAGCGTGCTCTACTTCTCGACAGTGTTTTTCAAGCTCCTCATTTCTCTGCAAAAAAAAACCAAAAACATAGTAAAAACTTCAGGATTATTTTTCCTTGTCTTTGTTTACTGGAATTTATTCAAGAGAAGTTTTTGCACAAAAGCAAGTTTAATCAATTTTACTATACCAACATCAAGGGAACTTTTAACTACCTTTCTCATGCCTTAAAATATAATTTTGTCAAATAGTAATTACCTCCCCTGCTGATGCAGGAATTATATTTGTAAAGACTCAAGCATTGCACACTCCAATATTCATAAACATGATACTATCTTAAGTGTTTTCACAAATTAAAACAGTGTAATGTAAAAATAGGTAGACAACAAATATTTCAATGTAAAATTGCATCCAAGTCTGATTGGCTATTTCTGATCATAAATCTGAAATTGACAAATGGTAGTTTTGCAGTCCGAGACACACCTCCAAACTCAGTTTTACAACTTTAAAACAAGCTATTCCTCAGGTTTCCAGCTTAAACTACTATTTCATTTCCTAAAACATCTAAAGATCTGTTGACAAACTCTAACCCATGCTGACAACATTACCTGTTTAAGTCTCTTTGACTCCGCCTGGGTATCCAGTATAATCCTCACATTAGATTTGATAGTGGAGATAGCCTGTTCCAACTGGTTAGCCACAGGTAACTTCGAGTCTGGTAACCTACCAACTGCTTCTTCAAACTGAAAATGTAACATACAGAAAAATAAGTAACGTATGTCCAATATTCTCTATTTAGAGATTGTTTATTGGTGAATTTTCAAGTAAAGTGTCTCTCTTGGTCTTACAACAAACAGCTGAAAGAAGTCTTTTGCAAAAACGGGTACAGACAAATCAGCATTAACCCCATCAAAATTTTACTTTAATATTTAATTACTTTTACTAAGCTACTTTATGCACGGGGAATTTATACTGAATGGTCTAATATTACATGTGTTTTCTTAATAAGAATTACATGACTTTATCAATTATAAAAACTAATACATTGTAGAAGATTCACTGTCAATAAGTCTACCATGTCAGTAAAGGACTTTAAACATTAGAAATTGTCCTATATATATGGCATGTAAATTGTGCATATTAATACATGTATTAACAAAATAATCTCTGTAATATTATAAATTAGACAAGACCTTAGCAGCAGCTCCCGCTATCTGTGCAGTCTGCCTCTCCAGTGTCGCTATCTGTCTCTCTAACTCCACCTCACGATGTTCCCACCTCAACTGCCGCTCCTCAAACTCCTGAAAATACAATGATGAACAAAAAATAAAAATCCATTTTCGTGTATACCTGTTGCCACTATTTTTCGATAATAAGTTCAGTCAACTACATTGCACACAAATACTATTTTCTGTTCTAAATGCGCTGCAGATGGTGAGATATGGAACAATTTCACCCAAAGAAGTACAAAATTTATTTTTATAGCTCTTTGTTTCACCCAAGGTCCGAAAACACCACCATTATTAACAGCAACAACCACAAAACTTTCAAAAAAAATATCTAAGGATGAGGTCTAGCAAACAGTTTGTAGAGAGGTCATGCTAAATGGATTCAGAAAAAAATGTCCCAGCATCACTAAGACATGATTCTGGATTCTGGTAGATCTGCCATATATTTCAATTTCTCCAAATTTTATTTCAGACGTGCACATTATGCGTACTAGCGGGCGATGCCTATGGCATATGCTTTTTTTCTTACGCACAAAGCGGACAATATTGAGCAAAAATCACGTTTACGTATAAAACAACTCCGTGCACTCGTACTTTCAGCAGGACTCAAATGTATCTACGCCATAATTCACTTGTATGGATAATTCCGCGGCAATGACATCAGTTACATACGCTGTGAGAAATTTCTAAAACATTTGACTGTTTAAAATAAATATCTTATAAATCAAAGGAAAACCAGAGATGTGAAAATGAATAAACCGGACACTGGCATGAGGCTTTACATGCACGTGGCCTGTGCTTGGTGATTTCGCGCCAAATTATCACTCACTAAGAATGACCTTGACCTTAAATTAATATATCCGCAGACGTATTTTATGTCATGCCCTAAAGGTTGAACACCACTAAATCCGGCTGTTCTTTATTTCATATAAAATCCACTTATTTTATAACGGTTTTTCGACATTTTCTAGCATATCAGATTTTCAGAGACTTATATTCCCATAAAGGACTATATCGCTACTTTAGAACAAGAGGACCATGATGACCCTGAATCGCTAACCTGAGTAACATGAGCCACATGTTTAAAATGGCAAACTGATGCTAAAATATTAGAAAGTAGGTCAGTAGGTCATATTCATGGTCACTGAAAGTCAGTTTTAAGATCGGTGTGCAAAACTGTACATGTCATCCAAATTTCAAGGCTGTATCTTAAAAAACAAGAAAGTAGGTCAGTAGGTCAAGGTCACAGTCAAGTGACCCCTAATCGCTTGGGGTCGCCAGGTAATTATAATTAAACAGTCTAGGAAATATGATCTGATAATTTTTGAACTATTTATTCCTATATAACTCATATAAAAAGTGACCCCCTGGGCGGGGCCTCTTTTCACCCCGGGGGCATAATTTGAACAATTTTGGTAGAGGACCTGTAGGCAATGCAACATAACAAATATCAAAAGCCTAGGCCTTGCAATTTCAGGCAAGAAGATTTTTAAAGTTTTTTCCTATATTAGTCTATGTAAAACTTGAGACCCCCGGGGCAGGGCCTTTTTTCACCCCAGGGTTATAATTTGAACAATTTTGGTTGAGGACCACAAGGCAATGCTACATACCAAATATCAAAGGCCTAGGTCTTGTGGGTTTATACAAGAAGATTTTTGAAGTTTTTTCCTATATAAGTCTATGTAAAACTTGTGCTCCCCGGGGTGGGGCCTCTTTTCACCCCAGGGGCATAATTTGAATAATCTTCTTAGAAGACCACTAGATGATGTCACATGCCAAATATCAAAGCTCTACGCCTTGCAGTTTTGGACAAGAAGATTGTTTTAATATTTCCTTTCAGTTGCCATGGCAACCAGAGTTCTGCATGGAATTCAATTCTTTGAACAATTTTGAAAGGGGGGCACCCAAGGATCATTCCTGTAAAGTTTGGTGTAAGGTTTTCAAGAAGATTTTTTTTAGAAAATGTTGACGGACACACGACACACGACGGACGACTTACGACGGACACTGAGCGGTCACAAAAGCTCACCATGAGCCTTTGGCTCAGGTGAGCTAAAAACAGAAAAGAAAAGTGGGTGTTAAAATTTATATAAGAAAACTACAGTTCGTTAAATACAACCCGCAGAATTTACTCCCTTTCGCTTCTTTCAATTTCTCTTTTCGAGACATTAAATTCTTTTTTTTCCTAGCATGCGATTTCGATAGAATACATACTGAAACGCGGTAACACTAAATGCTATAGAGAAAAGGCACTAGGAAAGGGGAAAAAAAGATTAGTGGACTACTTGTAACTAGACTTGCGAAGGCTTTTTACATTTGATTTGGTTGTGATTGATTTGGTTGTGATCGGCCTAAATGGTGAATGATCGGCTTTGATGGTGGAGGAAGACCTCGGATGCCTCTCCAGAAATTATTTCAGCCACGGGCGGCCACCTGGATAAAACCACCGGCCTTCCATAAGCCTACTGGATATTTTCCTTACATCACGAACCGAGCACAGCTCGAACTCACAACGATAACGGACTAGGTGCTAGTGGCGTTAACTGTCCGCACAAGCAGCCTCCATAGACCTCGAAGTCGTCAAGTAGCTGATCAACCTGAATAAGCCGCCATTAGCTACCATTATCTTAAAAATTATTGAAAGTGCGTTTTTGAAGTTATGCATACATTTATTTCTTATAAACAATAATGTCAAAATTTCAAAAGTATGGAATTACGCAAAGTTATCAAAATATCATTTTACCCGGTGATCACTCTCCATTTTTTTAAGAGTCACAAAATTACACATAACTGTTCGGATGAATACAATTTAAAAGATTTTACAGTTGTGTAGATTTTAATTAAGTGCTAGAAAATGATTACATATCGTACAAATACCTAATAATCTTTTCGATCTTGCACGACAACGGCGTTCTTTTGTTACTATGGCCATTTTCCCCTCATAGTTTGTAAATTTTGACATTAATATATGTGTATTTTTGTGGCATTGCAGTCGTAAAGTAAGTATTTTTTTTTATGATTTCACTGTCTGATTTTGTTGACATTTCGATATGCTATCAACAACATATTGTTCTGAGGGTACCTAAATTTCAAGAAATTACTTTTAGTAACTATTACGATATTGTCAAAATAGCAAGTTTTGTACAGTTTAGTATATGCAGACAACGCTTTAATTATTTCAAAGCTGACGACTCATCATGTAATGATAACTTTATGAAAAGTCCAGCTTCCGGTGTGTTTTTTTTAGTGTGTGTTGTGTGTGTGTGTGTGTGTGTGTGGGGGGGGGGGGGGGGGGGAAGGGGAAGGGGACCTTCCGCCGTTAGTGAAACTATTTTCTTCCCAAGTGGCTTACAATCCGTTGAACCACTGAGTAAGTATAAAAATTGCATGGTGAAAAATTCCATACTTATCACGTTTACACTCATACGAATCACGTACAAGTCTATTTTTAATATGTTTTTTTTTCAAAATGCGAATAGCTAATACTATGAAATACAGTTAAAAATGTTTAATGAAATAAAAAAAAAAGAAAAATCATCCCACATGCCCCCAGTGAGAGTCGAACTCACGACCCCTGGTTTACGAGACCAGTGCTCTAACCACTGAGCTATAGGGGCAACGACACTCACTTGGTTATTAATTAAGACTATATTTGAATACCGATATTAGATTTCCGTAAAAGAACGTTTTTCTTCAACCTCGCTGCCTTTTTGTTAATTTCACCTTTACAACATGCTTCTTTTTTCTTTTTAACGTTTAATAAAGACATTTTTATCTGAAATTTATGCGCGTTGCTAATGAAACACCCGATGTAAACAATATCGATTCGGCCGAGTACGGAATTTAGCAGAGATAAACGAAAACTAATTCTATAGTCCGTTTCACAATTATACCGTACATTATACAGTGCAGGTGCCTGGCAGCTGATTAATACTATTCCGCTCGTTCAAATTTGAAAAATGAAATGAGAATAAAATAAACCAGTAAAAACAAGATATATGTTTCTGAAATTATTTTAACCTACCAGTAATTATACAGGTGCGGCGTTGAGTGACTGGCAGCAAAGAAGTATAAATACATTTATTTTTATAGCTCTTTGCTGGCAGGGATAATCTTTACCTTAAGTCTGGCTCCGATCATTTATCTTTATATTATTTAATTAATGCAGCAATCCGTTTTTCAGTTATCTTTCTTGTGTATTAGCCACACCATCATCATTTCCATATGTCCTACTGGGTGCCGATTTCACAGAAAACCGGTTACACAAGCGCCGCTGCGGGGTGTGTGCGGGGGCGGCACAGCACGGATTTACTAGCGAAAAAAGAATACTGCCATTTACAACATCTGAACTGAGTTTATTGTAATTTTAATCGCAAACTGATGCTCAATTGCGATTTTGTAAAAAAAAAAAAAAAAAAAAAAAATTCAGAACTTTTACTATTTTTAAGGTTATGAAAGTTAGGCTGTGAGAAATAAACAAGGTATTGGCATCATTCTGTCAATCGGTATCCCGAATTCAGAGGGACAGAACATTTTAATTCGACTTTGGGCTTGGTGCACGTGTTTTTCGCTAAAGAAGTTGCTGTATCATTTATACACATGATTTACATGTTATACACAATTTGCGAGGAGTAACGCATTATATATATATTATCTACAACAGATAATCACCTCTTTATTTAGGGGTTTGATTGACGGGCCTTCAAATTTACTTTGACATAATAATCAAAGTCGAAAAAAAAACAGGAATTTTGACGGGCTTTGAAACTTTTTTTCGAAATAGGTGGAATTTCGAGAATCAGATAAACAATGTCTTGATACCGAATTTCAACTGTATATGCAAAGGGCTCCTAGAAATATAACCCAATAAACATACCACAGCAGTGAAGGAAACCAATGCATACATACAAAACTAAAACTGGCGAGCTAGAAGTATATTTCTTGTACATTTTCCCAAAGGGAGTTTTATATCTCAGCATAAATGTTACCATGGTAATTGGACACAGCGCACATTACACTACAGGTAACAATATTTTTTTCTTTACTTGGACCTCTACGCATTCATATACTTTTACCCGCAGATCATGTCATGTTAGTTTTCTTATAAATGTACCTTTACAGACTATGGAAGCGGAACAGGTATGAGAACTTTCAACAATTTATGTCTGCAGCGTTTCCTAATCCATTCATGCTGATTACAATTAACTAAACTATACCACACTTCTAAATGAAGTTCAAGAATATATAGAGGATATTTGTTTGTTCTGAGTGAATATGGAATATATCTCACTGAGAAGTGAGAAAATTTCAAATATTTTCACGAGCGCGTTAGAAAGACGCACACAACATAAAGTTCCATTTTATTTTATTTTTTGCTGCATAACGTTATGAAATTCTCATTAAGTAAAATAATTTGAATCGAGAAATATACTATAAAGAACAAAGTGCGACTACAATTTTCATCCTGTTTTAAGCAAATAATTTAAAATTCATACACAATGTATGAGGGGGCGGAGCTATATCTCTCACAGTGTGAAAATATAAATTTCATATTTCCACAGTGTGAGTGATGAGATATTAAAATATTTAACTGATAGAATACAGTATTTCATTTGTTAGCATAAAATAAATGTCTCCACAGGCATAATCTGTATAGGATATAAGACGAAAACGATAGAATATGTAAAATATGTATATCTTACTTAAAATATTGTTTTTATGATATAACCAATAAAGAAGTACGTAAAAAACATTGACGTAAAATATTCATAAATTAATTCGGTTTTATTTACCGCATTTAACTGAGAAATAATTTATAGCAAAATAGTGTTTTAACACTATTTATGCACGATGGGTGGTTATACGTCGGGCGTAATAATATCACGAGGGCACAGCCCGAGTGAAATTATTTGTACGACGTATTACCGCCCGAGTGTATAAATAGTGTTAAAACACGGTTTTGCTATAAATTATTTCGATTCTAATATGCCCTTAATCTAAAACAGTAGATAAAATATAGAAGCGCTCTTTCTTTGTCGCAACAAAAACTTTGACGTCACCGCACATTAACGTGACGTCATTCTAGCGTAAGAGTGCTTTAACAGAGACAAGCATATTAGAATAACAGTTGCTGTATGATTATAAATACTCTGTAGATCCACATGACCATTTTATGCACGTTTTTCTCATAATGCACGATTGCGCTTTTCTCGTGTTTCTCCCCTTCAGAATATTGGACTTTCGTTAGCCCGGGATTCTCGTATTGCTATTAGGCCTAGTATAGGACAGACAACGAGTGCCGTTGTCTACCGGATATATACAACGAGCAAAGCGAGTTGTATATATCCCGTAGACAACGGCACGAGTTGTCTATCCGACTTAGACCACGTGACATAAAAACTGCAATTATTGAAAACTCTCCCACGCGTTCTATAGAAATTAGGATTAACGTGTTTTTATAACAGTGATATTATCTTTGTACTGTTAGCGCTTATTTGTCACTAGGGCATATGAAAGATTGCATGTTATTTGTATAAATTCAGTTTTACTCATATACCGGATTTACTAAGATTTTACGTTCATTAACACTTTGAGTCATTTGCAATCACAAATGCTAAACAGTTAAATATAGATTTCTTAAAAATACTCAAAATTGAACTGCATGCTGAACAACTAGTTTTTGTGAGGAGTTTGCATGTTGGCGAAACACGATGACAGATACGTTGATTCAATAAGATAGCCAGGTTCCGAAACTACAAAAAAGGCTGACAGCAAAATCGGAGGTAAACATGTTGGATAAAAAAATATTGTTGTTTGAAGTAATCTGGTATTTTAAGTATGGACTAGTGCTTACTGGTAATATACATAATCACATACAAATTATCAGATTCTATTAGAAATCACTTATCAACAATCGGTGTAAAGTGACAAAATAATTATGGTTATATTCATTTACTTATTTAGTTAGATAGTTATTTAGTTATTTTATCTATTTATTCATTTTGTTTATCAGGATATAGTTAGTGCGCAGATGCTCGTAGGACTACGATCACCTTTTACTATATCGTGCCCTTCTAGTAAGAATGGTGTAGTTGTTCTACTTTCTAACTGGGCCAAATTGTTCGAAACTTTAACGGGCTGTAATTTAGTTTAGTTTAGTTTATACTAATTTGTTTTAGCTCGATTGTGATGAAAGCTTTCAGCTTATTGTAACCACTCTCGAGTCCGTTTCCTATGCAAACCAGTACTGGTGTCATATGAGAAGTCATGGTCGCGACCCCAATGATGCTCGAACCCATGACCACTGCATTAAGCTGATTTAGTGTTTATAATCCTTAACAAATACATTTGATTTTCTAAGTTTTCTAAACTGTCGAAATCTACAGATAAAGTTAATCGACCGTTAAAGTTTCGAACAACTGGAGCCAGTTGTTTGAAAATGTAAGGGTCGTGCTGACATGTCTATTTTATAACAAGTGAACATAAAAAGTTACAACTGTTGGAAACGTTTCAGTGAATGAGTAAATTGATTTTTTACCCAGTTGGTTCTACACTACAAATATGTAGTTTATTGTAAGTCAATTTTATTGATATCCAATAACATGGGATCATTTTTACGATATTAATATTTAGACGTTGTCAACTGAATTTACCTCAAAGTCAGTCACATTTTTTGTCCCATTGATAACTGGTGAGAATTTTGCAAGGTCATTTAACTCCGGCGTTAGCCTGTATTGTTAGATGGTAAACTGACACGAAATTCACGCGTTTTTTTGCCCAAGTTTCCCCGATATATATACAACGCTACTGTTGTATATGAAATATAGACGGGTACATGTCTGCTTTGCGATTGGCTATTTACGGATTATCGTGGTCTAACTTGTGTTAACCCATGTACGGAATAGCAATCTTCGAATGAGCTTCGAAAATAGCATTCTCACGACTGGCGGAGCGAGAAGAAATTTTGTGATATTTCGGAAACAAATACTGGATTTATTTTAATTCATGGCAAGGGTAAAGTGCTTTAGTTCATTTTATTTAAGCATGCACAAGGAAACACTTTCTTGTTCAAATTGGCAAAGGCATACTAAGCGGATGCGGATGATGTTTCATTGAAAGCATGGTTGGAATCGGACAGCCGGAGAAAATTGACTGCTGCGGACATGTGCACTAAATGAAAAAATGTTATTTGTTTACCTGCCCGGCAATATACTGTTTTAGTGATTTATTAGTTCCCTGGGCTGTACATGAATACTAGTATGTCCAAAAATCTTCAAATTTAGTGAAGGAATATTTACAGAACAGACCCTTTCACTATGTTATCGGATACAGCTACTGGTAAGTCCAAACCATACAGAATGATATAGTTTCTGTTTCTGTTAACTGGTTAACACACGGCGCATAGCGAGGCGGAAGCTAAACTGCTAAAAACTAAGGAAAACTTAGTTTCAATATGAATTTGATATGTACACCCGAAGTTACTCTTATTCAATGAGCTGATGAGTGACAGTATCTGAGGCACCCTAAGGAGAAACCTATTTAAAGTAGTCCCAACTGGAGTACTCTTAAGAATACATTTGATATTTTTCACTTTGAATTTATCAGATATATTTTTCACTTATATCTCAGTATTTCATCCGAAAGCATAAATCAAAATAGAATATACAAGTACAAATTCCAAAACATTGTGACAAAACTACGGAATGTCACGCGTTTGATAGACGCATAATTTAATACGTTTCTGTTTCAGACATAAAGGCTTAAAATATGTTTGCTAGGGCATGCGGGCCCAATGTAATAATTTTCAAGGAAAGTTGTTACTCTTGGAAGGTGTCTACCACGTCGACGCATGCAAAAATTGCAGACATTTTGCGATTACTTTCATAATGATTAGGCGTCTATAATAAAACTTTGTTTTGATAGTAATTTTCTTTTTTACTTTCAGTATTTTGTTATAATATTGGACTGCCTGCAGTGGGTTACAATAACGCATTTGTATGGAATCCAACTTTTGCTAAATATTGGACTACATGAGTAAATTGATTGTGCATATTAATCGTTTTCCTCGTGCAGTCCAGTATCAAATAAACTGTCCAGTATTAAACAAATATTGGACTCCACGTGGAAAATACAGTACTGAGTCCCACTGAAGCGGTCCAATATCAAAATTACAGCACTGCGGTCCAATATTAAAATTACAGTACTGCGAGTACAAAGGAGTGACGTCATGACAGTGTTTTAAAAACAGGTAAAGTTATGTGTTGGCATCCCAAGAAAGTGATACAGAACAACTAGGACATTGGTCAAACACTTCAAAAGGAGTGGTGGTTAAGGTGTTGGATGCTCAACCCGGGGGTCGTGGGTTCGAGCCCCACTGGGGTCACAACCACACCATCTCATGACACCAGTACTGGTTTTTTCCAGGAAGCAGACTCGGAGCGGTTCAATAAGCTTGAAGCTTTCTTCACAAATGAGTTTGTATAAACTAAATACTGCTCCTCACTGTACTAAGACATTTATAAATGTATTAATATAATTATGATCCATATATTATAACCATCTCAACCTGGGTTAAACACCTACCATTGTCAGCACAGTTTCTACACATTGCAATAAGAATGTTGGTTTATCTCCCGTTTGAATGCTGTTATAACCAGTATGTCTACAGACTTAAAACCCTTAAACTGTATAAACTCTTTATACTAACTTGTATAAGTCTGACATAGGTAAACTGGGACAGATACCTTATAAACATTTGACCTGCATGTATGCTAGTAAATAACAGGCCTTTCATATACATAACTATAAAAACTGATCTTTGCTTATTTTAGGCAATACCTACAAACACCTTTTTTACACCCTTATAGTTTCACTATCTTCTAAGGTCAGCATCTACTGACCTACCATTCTCTTATAACCTTAAACCTACATATACACTCTCAACACAGATATGTGCTAAGAGTAGGCAATACCTTCAAAACACCTGCACACACCTTGATTACACCCTAATTGTTACACTATCTTCTAAGGTCAGCATCTACTGACCTACCATTCTCTTATAAACTTAAACCTACATATACACTCTCAACACAGATATGTGCTAAGAGTAGGCAATACCTTCAAAACACCTGCACACACCTTGATTACACCCTAATTGTTACATCTTCCTGGACAAGCATCTACCAACACACCAATCTCTTTTAACCTTATAACCTACCTACCACACTTTAAACACTGACCTGTGTTAGTTTGACATTATCGGTTTCTAATTCTGCTATACCACTTTCATGAGTCCTGATAATTCCTTCTAGGTAACCAATCTAAAAGTAAACAAAGCAAAAAGTTTATCAACATGTACTGTCTTTATTTCAGTAGATTTAAAAAGATATGGTAAAAACAGCAGTTATGCTTTAATAAACATTCCTTCACATGCTGATGCATTTCCACTTGAACATCTGCCTTACTTTTAAAAGCATGAATACAGTTCATTTCAATAAACAAGGTTAAAAACTATCTAGGAACTACATAATATATGGTGATCGAGTGAATGAAAAGAACTGTTCATAAAAAAAATAACAATTCCAATAGAAAGCAGCCATTTTTTCTATTAATGTAAGACATAATTTTTCACAAGATTCTCTTTTTTAAAGATGGAAAAAATGGTAGGCACGTTTGAGCACAGACTAACACAAACACACACCTGTTGCTGAAGTTTAGTTATATGTCTTCTATGTTTCAATTCTTCAAGTCTCAAGGTATCCATTTTCCCGTGCCATTCCTTCACTTTTGCAGCGCCACGCCCGTCTTTCAGTGTTGTCATTAGATCTTGTAAACTCTTGTGTTGTAATTCTAGAGCAGCAAGCTTGTCTTCCATATCTTCCTTTGTTTTCTTCACCTTTTAAGATAAAACAAATCTTAAAAATTAACTTTTTTTCTATTTACTCATTTGTTTAAAACTATTTTTCAACAGATTTCCCTGTTAAGTAACAACCACCATTGAACCAAACTATATTTCTACATTTTCTTACTTGATTTCTAACATATTCCGACTTAGTTTCCCACAAGGGAATGACAACTTCTTCACATTAAATACCTTTGTTACTTTTCCTTTTTGTGTTTAACACAATTTCCTAACAGTATAAGTTATGTAACTGTAACTGTGATATTTTTAAAGAAGTCTTAGCATTTTCCTGGAAATGCAACTGAGGAAACTAATTTCTTTGGCGAAAACCCACATGTAACAGGTGTGGAGAAAAGAGCAACAACTATAATGTCATTTTGTCATGGAAACCACTGGTCCTTGTGATCAAATTCATGACCTTGTTCCAAACCAGAAATTAATTCTCATCAGCTAAACAGTGTGCAGTTAATTGATTCCATGGTATATTCTACAAGTTAGTATACCTGTCTAAGTTCATCCTCCAGGTGAGCTTTATCTTGTTGTAACTGCATCAGATTCTTGGAGAATTTCTCTTGTTTAGACAGAGGTATAGCACCGGCAAACTGCAATCTCATATCCTACAATAATGTACAATAACATGTATTACATCCTATTCCACATATGTAGTTATTATATGCTTAAAGTAAGTTATAGAAATATTAAACACTAACAAATTCTGCGTAATACAATTTTAAAACATACTGTAAAATCATAAGTATTCGAGAGGGACTAATTTTTATTATTCTTAAGATTTACTCAATCCACGAAATTAACTCACAATGAACGATTAAAGTTTGCTTTCATTTTATGTTCAAAGGTAAAAATTCCCCAAAGTTTTATCCCCATAAAATAGCTATTTTGGCCAAAACCACAAAATTTTGTGCCCACGAAAATAAGATTGATTTCACAGTGATTCTTTATTGATTCTATGCCTTTTGAGTAGAAACTAGAGCTGCTTTTGAGAAAAGCGCATGTCTCCCACAACTGCCTAATCATCTAGATTGGCATTTCGTCTCCATTATGTATCTGAGTCAACCATGCACCAAGGCCTGTATCACTGGCATCCGTATTTTCGGTTCAAGGGCCATAATTCTGATGTGCCTGGGCCGATTTGGAATTATCGAACTTGGCCGAGGACTTATTGGCAAACATATTTTGTTCAAGTTTGGTGAAGATCGGATGAGAAATGTTTGACTTAGAGTGCGGACAAGATTTGTGACAGACTGACGGACACACAACAGACAGGAGTAAATCAATATGTCTCCCACCACAGTGGTGTGGGAGACATAATAAAATTGACAATCACCTTTTAATTTTTACCATATTGTGACAACATATCTGTTTATATTTAAAGGACTACAAATTTAGATATGCATCATTTTTTAAAACCATTTTATGACTTTTATAAGTGTGCAGTTGAATAGTAAAATCATTTATTCTGTGCACAGGAGAAATACTCATTTCACGTACTTTAAAAACAGATTAATTTCAAAGACTATGCTGAAAATGCAATATGAACCTACATGTAGATTTCTTTTCAGGTACTGAACTTTGTTCTGAGCCTCTTTTCTCTTATGGAAGAGTGTATTTTCTTTGTCGTCAATCTTCTGTTCTAGACGTAGAACCATCGCCTCAAGTTTTGTGACCTTCTTTCTCGATTCTTCTAGTTTTCTCACTGCCGTTCCTTCACTGACTTGCAGCTGGACAATGTGACGATGAAGTTTACCTTAAAAATAGCATGATGAAATCTCTGTAACATTTTTATAAAAAGCTAAACTTTTCAATTTTTGGCAATACCTCAACTCAAGAAATCTGGAGGTTGACTCGATAAGTATTTCAATACTTCCGTCAATATCCTGTTGCTTGTGTTGTTATGTCTGTCTGTATGTGTATGAATGTATCTTGTGTAACATTTGCAATAAAATATTCTTAAACTAAGAAATTTGGAAAGCAGAAAACTAATGTCAGAACTGCAAAGATATATAATACAAAATAAATATACCAATAATCGTCTTTTCATCACTCTGGACCTGGAAGTCTAATAATTGTTGCCGTAGTGATTTCACTTCCTTTTCTTTTGATATATGCTGCATCTCTAGAGCTTTCACCTGGGAACTGGCCACATCTGTTACTTCCTAGAGATAAAATGTAACATGTCTTTAGAGTTGTAAACTCTTTAACCCTTATCATGCTGGACACGATTGATTCTGCCTTTGCGACCAGTGCAGATCAAGATCAGCTTGCATTTTTGTGCAGTCTAATCAAGATCTGAACTGTTTGCCATTCAGTCAGTATCGTTTTGGTATGCACCCCTTTTAACAGTTAATGGTACTGTCCAAATTGAAAGATGGACAAGTTCATTACATAAATTTAGCGGGGAAAGGGTTTAAGTCTACTACTTGTCACAGCCTTTGTAAAACTTTGATATCTCTTGAGAATACCACTGAGAAAGCTTTACTGTGTTTGTTGTAAAGAAGTGGTACATTTAGGAAGATTTTTTGCAAATGAAGAAAAAAAAGCTGGCTTTTGTAGAAAGCTGTTCACTCTTTGAAATTTTATAAAATCAAAAGGCTTACTGAGAAATCGTAAATATTCATGGGGAGTAATTTTCATTGATTTCATGGTTGTGCCAATCCATGAAAGTAATTTCTATCTAAAGCATAAAATTCTTAGTCACTGTAGTCCTTAAAATGTGGGATCTACAAATTTATGCTCTTACTAAATTGCATGTTTAGCTGCAACCACTAAATTTCATGCCCAATAAATTCAATGTTTTCACAGTATACAACAATTCCTAATATCAGTGACTCGACTCCATGTGTCGTTTAAAACTTAACAGAAAAATTATTATTTTACCACACTGAAGCTAAATTTCATTTCCTTGTCAATAAAATCAAATCATATGCACTTTTTATTATTTACCAGATTTTTATAGTGCTCTTAAATGTTCTTTATGAAGCTTGTGGGCTATTATTTTGAGTACCAGTATATAAGTTTCAGTATTTCTTACCTTAAGTTTAGAGTTTTCATGCTGTAAGTTGAGTATTTGTTCATCAAGTTGGTCAATCTTCTTCCTGTCAGCATCACTCACCGCTTTAGTTACTGAATCTGTATAGAGTACAAAGTATCACAATGTTACACAGCATACAGTCTCAAAACTCCAAGCCCGATTGGCTGATTTTGAATTCAATTTTGAAATTGACCAATCACAAAACTATCCTTAGACTGGCCTCCAAACTCAAGTTTTATAACCTAGGAGCCTAAATGTGTATAATACAAATTAATGTGTTCTCTGAAAATTTTCCTCATATTTATCAGAGTCATAATTAATGACTCAATATATTTTGTCTTGAGTCAGTTCCTCTTGGTGAATATTTTCCTCACAGGGATCTAACTTGCGACTTCTGCATATGTTGTTTTTTTGCAAATTACACTGGACTGACAAGGTGATCTAATACTAGTTATAGCTTGCCTTGTTTGTTTAGTTTTCAACAGTATTTCAGTCAAATTCCTATGCTAAGTTAACCTGATCAGTGATCCTGTATACTCTATCAGTACTAACTTGTACTCTACAAGTAACCTGTAACTTCTTCGCATGAATCAAAGGTGGAGAATGAATGACTTCAGACACATACCTTCTGTTGATTTATCACAGAGAACGAAGGATGTATCTCATGATCAAACTCACAATCTCTTCTCTTATAGTCTTGTACTCTTTCAAGGTTCACGGTTAAAAAATTGTTTATTTTCATCAGGCAATGTTGTCGTTACAAGCTTAACGGTGATTAATGCAGGAAGTTTTACTCTCGATAAAATTCAATTTTTAAAACAATAGATTATTACTTACTTGACAGCTCATCTCGTAAATCCCTTTCAATTTTCTGAAGATCTAAATTGGATCGAGTAATCTGAAATTCATTTAAACTTATTTTTATTATCAAATACCGACATAACTATTTACTAATGTTTCTATTAATATGGTGTATAGCAATGTTTTTAAATTTCTTTCCATGAACAAATCTAAAAGAGTTACATGCAAAATGGCAATGTATGTCATAGTAAATCAACAAGATAGTGTAGCCTAGGTAAAGTTAAAAACTTTGACAATAAGGCAAGTCTAAACTTGACTGGCTCCAACTTAAAGCCTGAATCTCAGAATGCTCCCCTGTCAATGGCAAAATTCATGATTCAGCTCAAAAAACAACCAATCAGATGCTTAAGTTTTGTGACTGGTGTCTTAAAATAAATTTAGAACAATGCTACTTCTGTAAAACTTGGTAAAGAGACATAAAACCTGATAAACAAAGAGCTAAATATAGTTTTCTATATTCACTATATTCACGGTCATGATTCATCAATATCTAAAATCCAGTGTGACTATAACAGTAAATTCGTACATGTATACAGAAATATTTATCTATTTAAGTAATGAAAGAACTGCTTACCTCAGCAAATTTATCTTCCAGTTCCTTATTTCTGTTTTCCAGACCGTGTAGAATAGATTTCTGTTGTTCGTACATGTTGACAGCGTGTTCTGCTCGCTGTCGTTCATTCATCTCCTTCATTTCCAGCGTAGTTATCTTCTTTGATGTAGTTATAACATCTGCATCGGTGATGCCTTTTATCTCAGTTCCATCGGTCACACCTGTTATACGCAACAAGCATTTTTAAACAAGTATGCCCACGGGCAGAATGTCAAACCTGCCAGCTGTCAAGTGTGACCTTGACCTTAGACCTAGGGACCTGGTTTTGCGCACGACACTCCGTCTCATAATGGTGAACATTCATGCCAAGTTACATCAAAATCCCACCATGCATGAAGAAAAAATGCTCCTGACAAACTTAAATTTGACCTTTGACCTCCAACTGTGACCTTGACCTTTGAGATAGGAACATGGGGTTTGCGCATGACATGCCTTCTCATTGAGGTAAACATTCATGCCAAATATAAACAAGATTGGTCCATGCATGCAAGTTATGGTCCGGACAAAATTGGACAGACGGACGCACGCACATACACCGAACCGCCAAAAGTCGTGACTATATCGAGCTCACCGCAAGCGGGCTCGACAAAAACAGAGTAATCTTTCTTTTGGATACCAGTTCAGCCTGTAGATACTTCATGTGTGACATATAAAAGATCCAGGCAAGCTTCTTGAATTGGAGCATCTTGCACTATCTGCTTAAAATTTATATCGTTAAATTTTTTTTGCAGGAGATGTTACCCATAAGGATAATTGTTGGCAACTATAAATACTTAGATACATACATTTTTTTTGCATATGACATTCTGCAAATTTCACTTTTGATATCTGCCTTGGCATTACTCAGAAACATTACTTTCTGCAT
Source organism: Mercenaria mercenaria (assembly GCF_021730395.1). NCBI lineage: Eukaryota > Metazoa > Mollusca > Bivalvia > Venerida > Veneridae > Mercenaria > Mercenaria mercenaria. Next base: position 24,835,592 of record NC_069364.1, on the reverse strand, counting down.
TTAACAAAACAAACTACACACATATGATCAGTAGCAAGTATGTTAACTTGAAATATCACCTCTTCTGTGTAGTTCATTTAAAGCTGCTTCAAGTGTATGTAACTTCTCTTTGTCTAGAGTCATTGTCTTCTTGAGTTCTTCATTCTCCACCGTCATTCTCTTAACTTCAACCTTGAAGAAACAAAAATCACCATTAGTATCCAGAAGCTCATATTCCTTTAGAAAAGTTCGCATAAACTGAAGTCAATATAATGGTAGTAATAAACTTTCAAATCAAATGAAATCATTGATGTTATGAAATTTCGTGGTTTCAGACAAAACAGCTATTTCATACGAATTCTTGGATTTAAAATTCTTAAGTTAAATGAATAAGACTTTTCTGTGTTCTGTTCATCGAGATTTTAATTTAAGAATTACATAACCACATTTATCCACGAATATTAGTCTAACACAAATATTGATGAATTAACACTATTACTTGGTGAAATTTTAAGTAAGAAATGTTCTGCAAAGATATCTGAAAAAATCATTTTTAGTAATATATCATGGTCACTTCTAATCTGGCGCTAACAATCCAAGTAAACAGTGATAAATTCCTATGTGTGCTGTTCATTAATTTTCCCGACTTTCTCTTCAAGCACTTCAGCAAAGAATAACATATTTTAAGAAATCTTCCTGTCTTACCTCAAGACCAGTCAGCATCTCAGCTTTCAGCACTAAGTTATTCCCCTTCTCTAGTAAGTCTCTATATTTCTCAGTCAGTTCATGGTATTTTTTGTTAGCATGGTCAAGGTCACTGGTAGGAACGGAGTCTTCTAGGGCTTTCTGCAGGCCTGCAATCTTGAATGCTGCCATATCCTGAATTGTGCAAGAAACTATAGTAATATACATGTAAATGTAATGTGACATTCTGTACTATAAATAGATATTACACAATTATGGGCTTAAGTGGAGATTAGTTTCAAGCCTTTTTTACCGGCCTGAAAGCAATATTGACTGAGGAGATAATTCGAGGTCGACAAAACCATACACTGACTGTAACACAAGTCTGCAATTATCATATTTCATATCTATGACATAATATCCCTTTTCACATCATGAAAACTACAGTGTAGGGGTCAATACATTTTTTCCCATAAGTTATTATCCATTTTCGTGGGTCAGTGCATGCAGCACTCTCAATCAAATAAACATGCAGAAAATACATGTAACTTTTGTGCTATAATACCAGATGTAACTACACTGAAATTCAAAGAGTCATTCACAGGCTTTAATTTAAAAATGACACTGTCATTTACCTTATATCTCTGCAGGTAACCCATTCTTTCAACAACTGCTTGCTCCATAGCTACCATCTCATTTTTCAAACGATTGATCTCCTAGGTAGGCAAAAAAGAAAATAACTGTACTTAGATAACAATTACACACTGTTAAAAAACTTTTATAAAATGGAATATGACAAGAGCTAGTGCAACATGAGGCCCTTTTTACTTAAGATTCTGGCCTAGTCAGTGTTGTTATTACTAGGTGATGTCAGTTTATCTCTACCTCTAGTCCTAAACTCATTCAGATATCATGATGTAATATCTGGATATCATACAGTATTTTCCATATATCATCAAGAAAATATCAGTATATCATAAAGTATTTTCAATATCATCAAGGCAATATCTAGTTATCATACAGTATTTTCCATAGTCATCAAGGCAATATCTAGTTATCATACAGTATTTTCCATAGTCATTAAGGCAATATCTAGTTATCATACAGTATTTTCCATAGTCATCAAGGCAATATCTAGTTATCATACAGTATTTTCCAAAGTCATCAAGGCAATATCCAGATACCATTTTAAAAGTATTTGCACATATTATGATGGCAATATTAAGATATGTCAGGGTAATATCTAGACATCATAAAATGCAAAATTCTGATGACAAAAAAAAGCAATATCTAGTGACAATGACGTATTACTTCGATATCAAAAACAAATGTGCATACACGTCTATTTACAGTTTGCCAAGGCAGTATTTACATGTAGATATGAGCCGCGCCATGAGAAAACCAACATAGTGGGTTTGCGACCAGCATGGATCCAGACCAGCCTGCGCATCTGCGCAGTCTGGTCAGGATCCATGCTGTTCGCTAACAGTTTCTGTAATTGTAATAGGCTTTGAAAGTGAACAGCATGGATCCTGACCAGACTGCGCGGATGCGCAGGCCGGTCTGGGTCCATGCTGGTCGCAAACCCACTATGTTGGTCATCTCGTGGCACGGCTCATATCATAAAGCAGTTATAAAGTTACCTTTCTCTGTTGTCCATCCATCTCCTCCATGGTTTGATATCTTCTAGTGAGGGCCTTCTCATTTACTCGATATACTGTGATACGTCTTGTAAGATCTGATAACCTACGCTTAATTTCACTGTCATCCTGGTTCAATGTATCAATCAATCGCTGGAATAAAAAAAAATTTGTTGATCTTATTTACCAGATTCATTGTGATACTTAATGAACGACTGGCTTGTCAGTGCCATAAAAGTTCATCAATCAAATACTTAAAATACATCGGATAAATAAAATTTACTGCATTTAAGAACTCTTTTAGTTTGCTACGTTCCTAGACTACATATAAAATACTGTAAAATCATTTAATTTCGTGGGCATGAAATTTCGTGGTTTTGGTCAAAACGGCAATTTCGGGGGGATATGAATTCGTGGATTTCAACTTTTGAACATAAAATGAATAGGAATTTTACTTGTTCGTTGGGATTAAATTTCGTGACTGACTCAACCACGAAAATTAGTCCCCCACGAATATTAATGATTTCACAGTAAGATGTTTTAGGTAAACAATATTGTAAAAAGGCAAAGTGTGTTGATGTTTACCGGTAACCTCAAGAAAACATTCATGTCATAGCTGAAATGTGAAAAGAACCTGCACTGAGGAGTGAAGACAAAAGTATGCATTTATGTTAGGTGTTCAGCATGTACGGATTTTTTTTCTTACATAAAAATATAACCATGTGCCTTTAAACCACTTCCTCATTCACTCTTACTTCAGACTTATTTCCAATTACAATACAGCTTGCATTAAGAGTGTAAAAAAATTGGTCTCATATCACCAATAGTCTCTTAAAACGTTTAGTTCCTTAACCACACACAAAAAAACTGGTTTCATGCAAGTGGCCTCTAAATAGGCCAGGTCTCTTGAGTAACTTTGACTGTATACAGAACTTAAATTACATCAAACTCCAGATTTCTGACTTTATCTTCTTCTCTTTGTCCTTCCACATTCTTAAGGTCTTCCTTCAACTTTTTCACTTCCTCCTCCCAGCTCTGAAATTATAACACAAAAGTTGAATTTCAATATAATTTCCAAATAATTAGGTCAACACAAAATATTTTTTTCAATTCAGGGAACCCTTGGAATAATCTTTGTTATTACATGCACACTCATATCTGAAAGAATTTTATTGTAAATCCGTTGTTTACTTACTTACAGCACTTTTAATTAAAATTACATTTCTGAAAGGTACTTCATATAACAAACAAGAGCTCGTAGAACACGAAATGCCCCCCTTGATGAATTCAGTAATTGCACAAGAAACAAAAATGATTTGCTCACTGTAAACAAAAGTTCTACTGTTCTGGTTCAATGTGACCTTGACCTTTGACCTATTGACCTCAAAATCAACAGGGGTCATCTGCTGGTCATGATCAACCTCCCTATCAAGCTATTGTCCAGAAAGGGTTTAACTGTCCCGGGTCAATGTGACCTTGCCCTTTGGCCTACTGACCTCAAAATCTAAAGGGGTCATCTACTGATCATGACTAATCTCCCTATCAAGTTTCGTGATCCTAGGCCCATGCATTATCAAGTAATCGTCTGGAAACGGTTTAACTGTTCCGGGTCACTGTACCCTTGACCTTTGATTCTTTGAACTACTGACCTCAAAATCAATAGGGGTCATCTGCTGGTCATGATTAACCTCTCTATCAACTTTCATGATCCTTGGCCCAAGCGTTCTTGAGTTATTGTCTGGAAACCGTTCAACTGTTCCTGGCCAATGTGACCTTGAACTTTGACCTAATGACCTCAAAATCAATAGGGGTCATCTGCTCATCATGATCAACCTCCCTATCAATTTTCCTGATCCTAGGCCCAAGCGTTCTTGAAATATCGTCCGGAAACTGTTTTACTGTTCCTGGTCACTGTGACCTTGACCTTTGACCTACTGATCTCAAAATCAATAGGGGTCATCTGCTGGTCATGACCAACCTCCCTTTTAACTTTCAAGATCCTATGCCCAAGCATTCTTGAGTTATCATCCGGAAACCGTTTACCTGTTCCGGGTCACTGTGACCTTGATCTTTGACCTACTGACCTAAAATCAATAGGGGTCATCTGCTGGTCATGACCAACCTCCCTATCAACTTTCATGATCCTAGGCCCAAGCATTCTTGAGTTATCATCTGGAAACCATTTAACAGTTCTGGGTCACTGTGACATTGACCTTTAACCTACTGATCTCAAAATCAATAGAGGTCATCTGCTGGTGATGACCAACCTCCCTATCAACTTTCATGATCCTAGGCCCAAGCGTTCTTGAGTTATCATCCAGAAACGGATTGGTCTAACCGACCGACCGACCGGCATCTGCAAAACAATATACCCCTCCTTCTGCGAGGGGGGCATAAATATATAAAGAGCAAAATTCAAAAACTTAAACTTTGTTATGTTGCACTTACATTTATCAAACGCCTACCTTTATTAAAGAGAAAATGTCAACCAGAAGAATTCACCATACAAAACGTGAATGTTCAGTCAATGTTTCGCTAGAATTTCTCTATAAATCTTAGTCTTAAACACTTTAGTATACAAAAAATCATAGCTCTAGACATATTTATAATTATCACCTTTTTATCTTTGAGATAGTCGTGGTACAGGAGACCTTGTTGATGTCTAACCACAGCGAACTTTCTCTTGTAATCCTCAAGTTTGCCTTCTGTCTTGTTCAACAGTTCTTCTTTCACATGTAACTCCTACAAATGTAAAATCAAAATCTTCTTTTAACCTTTTGCCTGCTGGCGGCAAGTGATTCTGCCTTTATGACCAGTGCAGACCAAGATCATCCATGCAGGTTGATCATGGTCTGCACTGTTCCCTATTCAGTCAGTAAATTTTCAGTGAACACCCCTTCCAATATTAAATGGTACTGCCCATATTGAATGCTGGATCAGTCCATTTTTTAAATTTAGCAGGGTAAAGGTTAATATTGTATAAGCAGCAAAACACTGTTTCTAGATATGACTCACTGATCCAAATGTTCAAATTCTGGTAATTTATGTACATTTGATATTCTAACACTGTTAAAATTGTCTTATACAGGTAGTAATGCAGCGTATGCACTAAATATAGTACTAGATCATTTAAAATCAGTGAAACACTATGTGCTTGATCATCCAATGCTTGACATACCCAGCTCACTCTTATCAATTCATGTGGTTCCCGGCAGTGCTCTTTATATCTTCTATGTTTGGATTGCTAAAAATGCTGGATAACACAAGTAGTTTGTTCAGCCCCTTGCGACATTAAGCAATTTGCATTTTATTGTATGGTATATGCTATTTTTGTGATAACATACGTACATGTAAGTAAAATTAATATGCAAATACATAATGTAATAATAATATGGCATGCCAACAAAGTAATTGGACATAATGCAGCTTTCCAGCTTTTGCTGATGAAGGCAGACCCTAGGTCCTCCTCTGTGCATTATTTCAGACATAGGAGGGCATCTGGGAAGAATCACCAGCTTTTGGCAGGCCATCTGGATGACTACCTCACATGAAAGAATTCTACCCCCTATGAGAGGTTTCGAACCCGCAGTGGTGAAGGGCAAATAATTTGAAGTCAGCCAACTTAACCATTCAGCCACAGACGTCCCCCGAAAATGCAAGTACTGCATTGAACATGTAAGCAATGATATAACAAATGGGAAAAAGAAGTTAGCTGACTTGTAAGCCCTGTTTAATTACCATACTGTTCTGGAAACTCTTAAGACTTCAAAGGACATGAAAACTTTACCTGTAAAACTGTAACCAGATGTTCATTGAGGCCGGCAATCACCTCAGCGCTTGTTGTTGCCATGTTTTCTGGAAGATTCATTGGTTTGAAGAATCCTGCACTGACCCCGCCAGGACCTTTCACTGACTTCAACTCCTCCTCCATCTGTTTTATCTGTACATACATGTAGCATAAAGTAACTTATCTTAAATAACCATGCATTGTGCGAATTTTTCTTCTGAAACCATTTTTTTTCAAGTTTTAGCTAATGTGGCTAACTAAATAGGTATAAGCATTTATTTACTACATTCTTATATCTCTGTAGAAGAACCAAACTTTTTTTTAGTTGTCCTTTTCTAGAATTTGATCTTCTACTGAAATAATACGTAACTGAACAAATGACATTCGTTTAAACTATTTAGCAATGTCATTAAATAGATTGGTATATGTAGCCCCGTATCATAAATATTTTGCATCACCTGTACTTCAAAGCTGGAAGACGCAAATTCTAGAATAATCTGAAAATGACCCATCAATGGAAAATAAAAAGAACTGTGTAAGCCATGCAAACCTTTTCCATTGCTTTTTCTAGTTCAAGGTTGGCTTTGTTTGATTCATGCCTGGTTTCTCTGAGAACCATACGTAACTCGTCATTTCTGCCCTGTAAGTTGTCCATCTGGGCTTTCAGGAACAGTGATGTATCATGTCTCCCAATCACAGACTTAGCTTCAATTGCCTGTATTTTGATAAAAGAAAAAAAATTCATATCATGTAATTGGATTTGGGTTATACTTAATCAATCAGTGTTGTAATGAAATTCCTTACAGCTGATGTCAACAATGCTCATAACATTATTATTAACTTCTGACAAGTACCGTAAAATCATTTAATTTTGTGAGTATAACATTTCATAGTTTTGTGCAAAACAGCCACTCGGATATGAATTTGTGGATATCAACTTATCAGGATAAAAGAATGGGATCTTTGCTTTTCACTGGGATTTAACTGCAAGGATTTAGGCAACTGCCAAATCCATGAAATTTAGTCCCTCGCAAATATTAATGATTTCACAGTACTAAATTCTGAACTTTGACTTCTAACAAGGAATAACTCAGAGATCTTTAATTCTCTTGTTTTTTTTATAAGCTGAAGAAATTTTATGATTTAAAATAATCTGTCCTTACAATCTTGCTCTGAGAATTCTAATATAAAAGACATATTAATTATTAAACATTTAAAAACAAATGAACAGATCTCTCTGCAGGTAACACAATGTTAACTCACCGCTAACATTCTCTCTAGAGCTGGAAACTGCATTTCCGGCAACTCTCTTTCTCCTTTCTCTATCACTTCCCCATCCTCCGAGGCCCTGACCCCATACTTCTTCATAGCCTCCATTACTTCTTTGAGGCCCTGCTCTAGATGCTTGTTTTCCTCATCAAGCTGTTCAGCACGTGCTTTAAGCTGAGCATTGTCGCTATACAGACGATCCATCTCACGGAAGTTCTCACGTATATCTTGATCATACTCATTTCTCTGAAATATTTCAACCTTTATTTGAACCTTATTCTTGTCAGTGACTATTTTTTTTGTATAAAATTTCATTTTCTATTATAACATGAATGAAGTATGTTTTTCAGGAAGTCTATGCATTTATATATTCCTTTGTAGTTTGCGAACCTGCTGTCTGCAGAAACAAAATTCTGTTTCTGTGTGCAATTCGAGGGCTCAACGCGAAACTAGTCTATCTGCTTCTATTTCTATATGCACTTAGACAGACTAGTTTCGAGTTGAGCCCTCGAATTGTTCTTCATTTAACACGGATCTTTCCCTTCTATAGTAGGGGTTGTTTACACACCTCTTAATCTCAGAAAAAATCTTTCAACTCCTTCAGTTTCCCACTAAAAATTGACTAAACATCAGATTTTGTATTCCCCTTTCGCAGAATACTGAGCTTTTCCCCAAAAATCACAGGCCTTGGTCCCTTCCCTCCTAGTCAAAACCCCTATTTAATCACAAGTTTTTAAGATTATATAACAGCAAGCTATTCATCAACCAATTCCCTGATTGCAGACTGGTACGAATTTGTTCATAAGGCTATACTACTTAAGACAAATTTGCCATGATATTGTTGTATACCTTCATGGCAAATTGATGTTGATAAACTCTGACAAAATAATACAGATCTCTCTATACTGAACTAGTAAGATGGCAAATAAATCATATTTATAGATTAGATTCAGACTACAAACCCTCATATTTGTTTCCTCCATGGCAACTTCTCTCTTGATAATTGTTGCCACAGATTCTGGTTTCCTCTTCTCCTTCAGTGTCTCCGTGTACTCCTGTACAGCGATCATGTCATCTGCTGTCAGACCCAGCGCTACAGCTCTAAAATTTGGTAAAGGAAACAACAAAATAAAAGAACGAACATACACTCTCTAAAGTTAGTACACCTGCAAAAATATCTCATACACGAGCAAACAGTTCTTCAAAAATCTTTATAACAAGTCTCACTCTTCAAAATTTATTGAACAAAATTTGATAAAGCGGGACTAAACATCCAGACTCTTCAAATTCTGTATCGAAAGTATATACATTGTAATAATAACATAATAACCACACCTCAAAAGAGCAAATACCTCATATTTATGGATGACAATTTCTTTCCCATTAGAAATTTAGTAAATTAACCTCTTCAGAACAAAAACAAGTGTCAGTTTTCCTTTGAGGTATGGTACAAATGAGTATCAAAATATAAAAAAGCTGTCACCTCTGTCCCATGTGTTGAGCCATCTTTCTGATTTTCTGTTTCAGCTCTATCCTCTCATCTTCAAGTTTCTCAACCTAAATATAGATTATTATCATCTTAATTCATACAACTCAAACTGATTTCAACAAGTCTACTGATACAGCAATTTTGCTGAAAATGTGATTGGAGAAAGCTCCTTGTTCCTCATACATTTTACCAAGACTTGTGTCACCTTCCTCAAACATTACTGAGATGAGTCACAAAATGCAACCTCGCATTTTTATTTTTAAATTTCGAAATGGTGCACTGAAACAACCAATTAGATAGTCGAGTCTTTTGAGTCTGATCTTAAGAACTTAGCTACATTAACTTGGACCCAAGTCAAAAGTTTTATGAGAAAATATCCTATTTGGCAAGTTGTTTTAAATAATTATTGCACAGAACAGAACAGCTTTTTGTACCTCCTTCTGCAGGATATAGTTCATAGCCTTTTCCTCTTCCTTTCTCACTGCCTTATCAGATCTGAACTTTGTGAGGTCTAGCGGTTTACGAGGATCGAGTCCGAGTCTGCCTCTCAGGTCCTCGTTCTCGTCACACAGATCATTGATAGCCATTTCTGTCTTGTTGATATGCTGTGTCAACTCCTCTATTTGCCTATATACAGATAAACATAAAGGTTTATAAATATACAACAACTATTTCTTTTATCAAAATCCACGATTATTATAACATTATTATTTGTCAATATATATCTTTTTTTTCTTGTAAACACGGTAAATACCTCCTGATTCTGGCATATAAAATATATAGATAATCAATCCTGCTATTTTTTTAAATTACATTTAAATGCTTAGATGACTTTAAAGGGACCAGAAGGCATTTCACCAAAATATTTTGAAACAGAGTTTGTACCTAGTGAAAATTCAAGTTGAAAAAGCTCCAACACTACTTCATTAACAAAAAAATGCAGTTTGATTTCCTTCAATAAATGCTACATATACTTTATTCTCAAATGGTATAAACAGAAAAGGTGGTATACCTATCTCTAACTTTGACCTGTTTCTTGCCATCTTTTATTTCAGCAACAGCCTCTGCCAGGCCATATTCTCCCTGCAAACGTAAAAACATATTGTTATGATAAATCAAAATAGACAGTCCAAAACCAGGGCAATGAAAAAATTTAGGTAGAGCAGAAACCAATATAAAACAAAATAACTTTCTAAGAAAATTCTTTAAAAAATATGAAAAGACAACACAGATTCATTTGCAAGCTCCTTTAAAAGTCTTCTTAAATTTGAAGTTATTACAAGTCCTACTTTACTAACAGCACCATTGCATTTAAAAACCATTTAGTAAATATTCTAAAAACATTCAAATTTAGACCTAGACATAGCAGGCTAAAATTCTTCGAAAAAGATCTTGGTGCTAATAAATACATGGAATGTAGCTTTAGGCTATTGTAATTTTGTTTTTCTCTGTGTAAAAATTATTACAAACTTACAGCTTCATACTGTCTCATCCTTTCCAAGGCATCATTTAGTTCCTTGTCCTTCTCACTGGCATCTTGTTCAGCCTATGAAATAGTCATCAAAATATTTCAATTGTCATACTCGAACCATTCATGGTTGACCTGAATTACCTCCGAGTATTATCTATTCACAATTAAAAATCACTCAATTTACATCCTTATGTCTATACATTCATCTATTAAGTACTTTTCTAACAATTTAAGGAGTTATGGATAGTTTATTACAACATACAGTGCAAGTTTGATAATGTGTAAATGTTTATACACAAAATGTCTATATTTTTTGCAAATAAAGTAATCTAAACAGAGCTGAACATTTATACTATTATGCTGGCAATACTGTAAAATCATTTAATTTCGTGGGCATGAAATTTCGTGGTTTTTGGTAAAATGTCAATTTCGTGGGGATATGAATTTGTGGATTTCAACTTTTGAACGTAAAATTAATGGGAATTTTACTTATTTGTTGGGATTAAATTTCGTGGATTGACTCAACCAAGAAATTCACGAAAATTAGTCCCCCGCGAATATTAATGATTTCACAGTATGGTTAACAAAGCAGACCTAGATGATATAAAAATCTTATAGTTTCAAGTTTGAAAATTTAATTTGTTTGTGACAGAAAGCTAAAATTCTGTTACTATCTAAGCATGTTTCATTATTAGACAATTTTACAACAAAATGAAGGTTATATACCAATTTAATGTCTCTGTCAGCATTCTTGTTTCTTTCCTGTTCACCCTTCAGTTTCTCTTTTAGTTCTCGAATGATCAATTGCTGTCTCTCCCCTGGACCTTGGCCAGCTGGTGAAAAATGATATATTTCAATTACTGATATTTAGCAAACAAGAGCACCGCCTTGCGGGTGCTGACGCTCATCTAATTTTTTTTGTGTAATAGAAATATTGTCCTACCCATGATTTTCTAAGTCTAAAAAGGGCCATCATTCTTGCAAAAAGCAGGATAGAGTTATGTTTCTTGATGTACAGTGTCCACTTATGATGGTGAAAAACTGTTGCAAGTTTTAAAGCAATAGCTTTGATAGTTTATGAGAAAAGTTGACTTAAACATAATACTCAACCAAGAAAATGATTTTCTAAGTCCAAAAGGGGCAATAATTATTGCAAAAAGCAGGATGGAGTTATGTTGCTTGCTGTACAGGGTCAGCTTATGATGGTGAACAAGTGTTGCAAGTTTCAAAGCAATAGCTTTGATAGTTTAAGAGAAAAAGTTGACCTAAACATAAAACTTAACCAAGAAATCTGATATTTTCTAAGTCCAAAAGGGGCCATAAATCTTGCAAAAAGCAGGACAGAGTTATGTTTCTTGCTATACAGGGTCAACTTATGATGGTGAACAAGTGTTGCAAGTTTTAAAGCAATAGCTTTGATAGTTTAGGATAAAAGCTGACCTAAACATAAAACTTAACCAAGAAAACTGATTTTCTAAGTCCAAAAGGGGCAATAAATCTTGCAAAAAGCAAGATGGAGTTATGTTTCTTGATGTACAGGGTCTGCTTATGATGGTGAACAAGTATTCCAAGTTTCAAAGCAATAGCTTTGATAGTTTAGGAGAAAAGTTGACCTAAACATAAAACTTAACCAAGAAATCTGATATTTTCTAAGTACAAAAGGGGCCATAAATCTTGCAAAAAGCAAGATGGAGTTATGTTTCTTGCTATACAGGGTCAGCTTATGATGGTGAACAAGTATTCCAAGTTTCAAAGCAATAGCTTTGATAGTTTAGGAGAAAAGCTGACCTAAACATAAAACTTAACCAGGCAACGCCGACGCCGACAACCGCTCAAGTGATGACAATAACTCATCATTTTTTTTCAAAAAATCAGATGAGCTAAAAATGATTAAAGCTTTTTTAATCAGATGTACTAAAATTTATAGGTTAAATATGTTTCTTTTTTAGTTCTTGTACAATCATTCTTGAGATCTCCCCTTGACTAGTGGGTGAAAAATAGGTACTCTATCTTAAATCAAATTATAAACATCAATCTATTAGGTTATGATTTGAGTTCTCTTATGTACATCATTTAAAACAAGAAATGTAGGTCCATATGGCAAATGGTACTAGTCATGAAGTCATCCTGATCCCATTTTCTAATATATTATAATTGAAAAATAACCATAGGGCATAAATCCATGAATCTGCTGAATTTGACTTTGCAAATAGAAACAAAAGTTTACTACTGTTTCTAACAAGCAAGTGATATGTATTTCTAGCACCAAAGTAGGCTAAATTAGCAGGAAAGAAGACTATTCTTACTTCTGTGTAATTCTGATCTTAGATCTTCTATGATTGCAGCATTATTATCCAGATCATCAGCATACACCTTCATCTGTTCTGTCAGCTCCTCAATCTGTCTGTCTTTCTCTTTGATAACCTTTGAGAGAGCTGCAACAGATGCCTTGTCACTGTCCATGTTGGCAGCAATCAGCTGTTCTCTGAGACGGAAAATTTCCTCTTGTTGATCTACAATAGACTGGTCCTTGTCTTGAAGAATTAGCTACAATAAAAAGTCATTAAAGTTATGTCTGATCAGACTGGTACAAATGGAAGAACTTCAGCTGTGCTGGAGAAAGTTTAAGAAATACAATTTTTATAGGATTTTTCTCAATCTACTTCAGTTCCTGTTTTTATTTTATCACATTACTTTCTGTCCAAGAGAAAATTCTTTCTCTTATCAAATTTATTACTACACAAAAATTTGAGTTAGATTAAAGTTACAAAAAAGATGTGACATACTTTCCATTCCTCAATCTTGTTGTCCACTGCAACCATAATAGCATCATCAGCATCAGTCTTAGAAGCTAGCTGCTCTGTTAGATCAGCAACCTTTTTAAAGAAAACAAAGAACATAAATATTTACAGCATTATCTCCCTTTATTAACATAAATCCTAGAAAGTTAGCTGTTAGGTAAAATTTTCATTGAAATTAAACATATTCAATCAGGTTGATAATTTCTACTGAAGACATAATACCCAAATGTCTTACTTACAAAAAAGTATAACAAAATTTCCAAACAAATTTTCAGATAAAAAAAAAGAAAAAGGAAATTCCAAAATTACGAACATACCTTTGACTTAAGGATTTCATTATCCTCTCTCAGTCTGTCTTGCACTGTATCACTCTGCTGCAGAACAAGCTGAAAGTAAAGAAGCATTTATACAGTTAGAGATGATTTTCAAGTAGGTAAATTAATACCATTGGTTGAGTAATAGGGGACAAGGATCTCAATTTACAATACTTGGAAAATGAGGTTTATGATAATAATAATAATTGTATAATCTTTTTTCCTAATTATCTTGAAATAAAGACTTTTATTATTATCATTATTACTATCATTATTGAAGTATTAAAAAAAATCCAAAAGTAAAACAGAAGACATATAGAACTTTTATCTTAATATGGGCAAGCTATTAACACAAGATAGGACGCAAATCTTACGATCCTGTATACAAACATCAGGCTCAGTAGTGTCGAAGGTGGTCATTATTTGCCTGTGACTCTCAATGACAGGTTGATATAAGCAGCAGATTTCTAAATTGGAACTGAAACAAGTGTTCTTTCTGGTCTCTGTTTCAGTTAACAATGCTTTTTTCACTAGAATGATATACAGGAATTCTGGCAATCAAAAGCCTTATATCAGGACCAGTCCTGAAAATCCCATGCTTGTCTACAGAATAAAGTGGTCTCTGTTTACAGAAGGTCTTTCACACAGGTTTGATTGTAATGGAACCTACCTTGAGTTTAGCATAATCCTCCGTGGTTCTGTCCATCTGTGTGATAGCTTCCTCCAGCTGCCTGTTCAGGTTGTCTGTCTGTTTTTGTAACATGTCGTTCGCATCTGTCAGGTTCTGAAATCATACACTCAAGCATTTATTACTCCTGTCAACATACAACATGATAACTATCATTTTAATTCCTCTGTCATAAAACTGAAGATAAACTCTTTGTATTATGCCATGGTATTATTTCTACTCAAACCTGCTGATTTATTACAGTTCACATGTGAGAAGATTGCTATAATAAATCTGTAGTTTAATTTTTTATTGTTAACTGCATTTCATAATGTGGTTTATCTAGTATTTCATATTTATGTAAGTGAGTAAGAGCATGCAGCAGCTTAGCTTCTTCAGGGCATTTTTCCAACTTAAAATTTGGCTCGAAATTAGACACACAACACTAATCATTGCTGAAAACAGTAAAGTAAGTCTAAAGTAGGTAAGCCTCATTTTTATCTACCTGAAGTTCTTCCATAGCCTCAGCAAGATCTTTGTTTTTCCTCATCAGTTTGCTAGCCATGTCTGTGTCGTCCTGTTTGGCCACCATCATATTCCTCTGTGACTGGAGTTGTAGCTTGTACTCTGTGATGTCCTGACGCATCTGGTCATTCTGTTAACACGAAAAACAAACAACTTCTTTAGTAAACTACATTATCATTTTTGAAGACATTTCATAAGAAAATACTCTAAATATGGAGAAAGCAACATTTAAAGAAAGTAAAGAAAGCTTTTAAAAACTTACATTTATTCATATTAGCTGGGTTTAATGTTGTACCAACATATGTCATAATGTGCATTTGCTTTGATGGTGTCGGAAGACCGCAGGTGTCCCTTAGTGCTTTTTTAATCATGGGCCGACACCTGGGTAGAATCACTGACCTTCAATAAGCCAGCTGAATGGCTTCCTCATATGAAGAATTCAATGCACCTTGGTGAAGCTTGAACCCACAATGCTTAGGGGCAAGTGATTCAATGCTCCTTGGTGAAGCTCGAACCCACACTGCATAGGGGCAAGTGATTCAATGCGCCTTGGTGAAGCTCGAACCCACAATGCTTAGGGGCAAGTGATTCAATGCACCTTGGTGAAGCTCGAACCCACACTGCTTAGGGGCAAGTGATTCAATGCACCTTGGTGAAGCTGGAACCCACACTGCTTAGGGGCAAGTGATTCAATGCACCTTGGTGAAGCTCGAACCCACACTGCATAGGGGCAAGTGATTCAATGCACCTTGGTGAAGCTCGAACCCACACTGCATAGGGGCAAGTGATTCAATGCACCTTGGTGAAGCTCGAACCCACACTGCTTAGGGGCAAGTGATTCAATGCACCTTGGTGAAGCTCGAACCCACACTGCTTAGGGGCAAGTGATTCAATGCACCTTGGTGAAGCTCGAACCCACACTGCTTAGGGGCAAGTGATTCAATGCACCTTGGTGAAGCTCGAACCCACATTGCTTAGGGGCAAGTGATTCAAAATCAGCAACCTTGGAAGCCCCCGCTTTAAGAAAGTTCAAGCTCTTCCAAACAAAGTCTAAATAATTAAAAACTAAAACAAGAACCTGACACTGCACTATGATTACTAGTACATGATTTATCACAGAGATCATGTTACCAATTTGGTAATGTTATTATTATTAACAAACAACCCAGACTATTAATGCTTTACTTACGTCTTCTCTGAGTTCTTTCATTTCTTTCTCAACATCACTGATCCTTTCACTGTACTGTAAACAAAAAGAAAAAAAGAATTTATGTCATATACCATTGCTGTGTGTTTACTATTATACATGTTATTACATAACTTCTTATATAAATCGCTGATCCATAGTTTGTTTTGTATGACTGGTCAATATTCAACACCAAATTTTGTTTGGCTAAAGTCAAAACTTGAAGAAAAGATCTGAATATCTATTTCTTACATCATGTAATAATACATTTACTGAATGCCTTCGGACCTCAGTCAAAAGTTTTGACTATTGACTGTCAAGGCTATTCAATAAGTGTATATTATGATATTAACAATTTGCTTTTCCCATTAATTACACTATTATAACAAAGAAAAGTCTGACAATTTCACTAGTAATGAAGTGATTAAATTGTCTTGCAGTTTCCAGCAGATATTTTCACAAATGTGTTCATAAATGTATTGTGTTTTCCTGTTAACTTCTGTTGACTACATGATATTTTGGCACTGTCCAATTTTGGATAAATGTACCAAAACACTTGCGGATTTGTTCAAGGTTTTCGGCTTTGGTCCATCCATTTTTCATCTTTTCATCAGTGATGTCCAATTAGGTAAATTGTTGACCATGTCTAAAATATCACAAAGTACTGTCATAAATTACTCAACTTAGAACAAATACCTTTTCAGCAGTCCTACGTTCTGTAGCAAGCTCTTGTTTGAGATCACGTATATCTTGTTGCAGTTCAACATTCTGTTTATCCAGGTCGGACAGTTCATCTCTCATCTTTCTGGCTGTACCACTGCCCTTTGCAGAATCACCACCATATTTCTATAGTAAATAAAATAGGTCACGGAATGTGAAGAACTACAAATACTTTCATTTAGGTCATATTCATAATTAATCAATTATATTGCACTGATATCAACTGAGCAAAATATTTTAAGAGATACATGACCTACAAATACTTTCATTTTAGTCAAATTCATGATCTAACAGTATAATTACACTAATATCAGCTTTTGTCACTGAAGTAAAATGATATAGTTAAACTTAACTTACCTCTAATTCTTCAACTTTCTTTTCAAGTTCTTTTCTTTCAGCAATCAACTCTTGTTCTACAAATACAGCCCAAAATATCAGTTTAACAGTCAGTCTAACTCAGTCAGAAATATTTACACATAATTTTCTAAATGAACTCATTGTATAGCACTCTCCACAACAGTCCAAATATACAGAAAGTATAAGACATAATATTATAGTTATTTTACATGTAACTATTTGCTTATATACTGTAAAATCAGAAATTTTCGCGAGGGTTTAACTTTCGCTATATTCGCGATGCCCTACATCTCGCGAAAATTAATCATCGCGTAAATATTTACCATTAGTATAATTCAAATTAAAGTAGGATACCATTTTTACAATTTAGCGAATAGTAACCCTCGCGAACACACTGAAAACTTCAAATTCGCGAAATTTTGACCCAGCTAAAATATGTGCTTTTACAGTAATGATTTTGAATCTTAAAAGGAGCACACCTCTACCTTGATGTAAAAGTTGTAAGAAAGTGTTTTTGTATAAAAAGAAACACAGAAATTAAAACAGTTTAGGAAGTATCTAATTATCAAAAAATGTTTGTTTGTTTGTTTGTTTTGGGTTTAACGCCGTTTTTCAACAGTATTTCAGTCATGTAACGGAGGGCAGTAAACCTAACCAGTGTTCCTGGATTCTGTACCAGTACAAACCTGTTCTCCGCAAGTAACTGCCAACTTCCCCACATGAATCAGAGGTGGAGGACTAATGATTGCAGACACAATGTTGTTTATCAAATAGTCACGGAGAACATACGCCCCGCCCGAGGATCGAATTCGCAACCCCGCGATCCGTAGACCGACGCTCTACCTACTGAGCTAAGCGGGCGGGTTTCAAAACATTAGTGTAGTCTGTAGAATTTTTAGAAAACTTCTGCAAGGCAGCTGCTAAACAAAAAAAAACAACATGTAAAACAGAAATCTGTACTTTCTATTTTTTTTTAATTCTGAAGTGCATCTTCCTGAATTCTTTACCAGTACAAACCTGTTTTCCACAAGTAAATGCCAACTTCCCCACTAAATAAGAGGTGGACAACAAATGATTTCAGACACAAAGTCTTTTATCAAAATGTCATGGAGAACTTATATGCCATACCCAGGGATCGAACTCACGACCCTGCAATCTGTAGATCTGCACTCTCCACATTGAGCTAATTGGGCAGGCTAGGCAATTTAACTGCTACACATATTCTGGAGAAGACATGTTTACTAATAGGACAGGCACCTACAGTGAAAATATGGGTCAAACTAGAAGATGCTTTTGTAGAAAAGCGCATGTCTCCCCCAATGCATAGTCATATAGGCAGGAAGTCAATAGGGGACAGGAGCAAAAGTCTAAGCAACACTGGTGGCTGGATGCAATAGGAATCATCTATTTGGCATGTCCAATCATTCCACAAAGTTTCAACATTTTGGGCTAAGTGGTTCTCAAGTTATGAATTGGAAACTGTTTTCCATGTTCAAGCCCCTGTGACCTTGACCTTTGATCAGGTGATGCCAAAATCAGTAGGGGTCATCTACTCTGCATGTCCAATCATCCTATGAAGTTTCAAAATTCTGGGTCAAGTAGTTCTCAAGTTACTGACCGGAAATGTTTTTCCATGTTCCGGCCCCTGTGACCTTGACCTTTAATAGAGTGTTCCCAAAATCAATAGGGGTCATCTACTATGCATATCCAATCATCCTATGAAGTTTCAACATTCTGAATCAAGTGGTTCTCAAGTTATTGATCGGAAATGGTTTTCCATGATCAGGCCTCTGTGACCTTGATCTTTAACAGAGCGACCCCAAAATGAATAGGAGTCATCTGCTCTGCATGACCAATCATCCTATGAAGTTTCAGTATTCTGGGTCAAGTGGTTCTCAAGTTATTGATCAGAAATGGTTTTCCATGTTCAGGCCCCTGTGACCTTGACCTTTAACGGAGTGACCCCAAAATCAATACGGATCATCTACTCTGCATGACCAATCATCCTATGAATTTTCAACATTCTGGGTCAAGTGGTTCTCAAGTTATTGATTGGAAATGGTTTTCCATGTTCAGGCCCCTGTGACCTTGACCTTTAACGGAGTGACCCCAAAATCAATAGGGGTCATCTACTCTGCATGACCAATCATCTTATGAAGTTTCAACATTCTGGGTCAAGTGGTTCTCAAGTTAGTGATTGGAAATGGTTTTCCATGTTCAGGCCCCTGTGACCTTGAGCTTCAATGGAGTGATCCCAAAATCAATAGAGGTCATCTACTCTGCATGACCAATCATCCTATGATGTTTCAACATTCTGGGTCAAGTGATTCTCAAGTTATTGATCGGAAATGGTTTTCCATGTCCAGGCCCCTGTGACTTTGACCTATGACTGAGTGACCCCAAAAACAATAGGGGTCGTCTCCTCCATAAGCCCTGCCATCCTATGAAGTTTGAAGGTTCTAGGTCAAATGGTTCTCCAGTTATTGATTGGAAATGAAGTGTGACGTACAGGGTAAAAACAATATTTCTCACTTATCGGACAGAAAAATCTCTATTTTTAGAAATGCTGGAAAATCTTATCTCACATGCCTCCCACACTCCTGTGACAGACTACTTCATGCACTGAATATACATATTATTTATATAAAATAATTAAAAATCAGGTATCTTTATCTTTTCTCTCCGTTCCTTATAGTGTATTTCTCGATTCAAAATTCGTTACTTTATGATAAGAACGTACCGGTTAAGCTACAAACGATAAAACTAAAGCGGAACTTTGTTATTGTGTGTCACTGAAATGTCATGACGTCACTTCTGCTTACGGATGTCAATATCCCACATTTTAAGTAGTTCCATATTTTCATGCTTGTTTTTATTGTTTCTGTTGTGGTAAGTGAGAAATAAAATCCATCATTGGTGTTCGGTAAAGATCGGAAATCCCAACCCTCGGGCGCACCGCTCAAGTATTAAACTCGGCACAGCCTCGTTTAAGACTTGAGCGGTGCACCCTAGGGTTGGGATTTTCTGATCTTAACCGAAGGCCAATGACAGATTCTCTATGTCTCCCCCAGAGGTGGGGAGACATAATAAACCTTGCATGTAACAGTCATTTTGTTTATTAATTTTCAAGTTTACCTTTCTTCTTTTGTTGTTTGGTCTCCTTTTCCATCTCATCCATAATTTCTTCCACCTGATCATTTCGTGATTTCATTATAGCCTGTGTGACCTTAAACAGTTGTTTCAACTTGGCAACATCATCTTCAGTAGGATCAAACTGGTAAAAATACACAGTTAAACAGATAAACATAATTGAGCCGCGCCATGAGAAAACCAACATAGTGGGTTTGCGACCAGCATGGATCCAGACCATATGTAATTGATCAAACACTTCAAGGAAAATTCTAAAATTTCCTGCAGCGATTATCTCCCCTAGCACTACATTATTCACTGCCACTACAAATACCACATGACCATACCATGAAAATCTCATGATAGTTGAAAAGAAATTCAAATATCATTTTCTTATTTTCTATTTTATTTTTTTCATTTTACAACAACCCACATTTAGCATTAAATCTCTTAATTTACACAAAACAATTTCAATAACCAAAGTATAATATTGAATAATAACACAAATGCTTGATAAAAATGTTGTTGGTGGCAAAAGTCTCTGAACTGTAAGGGGAGATTACTGCAAAACTGCAAAGGAAATTGTCATATTTGATCTTACTGCATCAAAAATCTAGTATAAAAAAACATGGTCAAAGAAAATGTCATATGAAAGTCTTTTTTTTGGTTGACTGCACAGCTGATTGAAACAATGGTCCATTGCATGAGGATGACATAAAAGATGAAAAATTTCTGGTTCTATACAAAGTTACAGCTATACTGTCGGACCTATAGGCTATAAAGACCATCCTCGGATGAAGAAACTAGGTGGTCTTTATAGACCGTCTATGGTAATATACACTCAGTGTTTGATATAGAAATAAAACCGGTGGTCCATAGAGCCAGGTGGTCTCTGTTAAGAGGTGGTCTTTAGCAGAGGTTTGACTTTAATTAAGCATAAAAATAATATCTAGACAGATTGATAATAAATGTGAAAAATCTCTTGCATAACATAACAGTGACTGACAAACCATTCCACAAAATTATGTAAAGTTTACTCACATCAACCAGCGCCTCATAGAAACCTTCAATTTCATCATCTGACAGTTTGGACGGCTTTGCCGCCATCACCTTGTCCCACTCCAAGGGAGGCATTGTGATGGTTTACTCTTTCTCTGTTATTAGTTGTTAATTCTGAAATAATTCAAATCAGCATAAACTATCACCTTTCATCTTGAAATAAATATAATGCAAAACAAGAATAATCTTAATATTGTATGACATATTCTCCATGGAACTGTTTGATTGAATATTATAAATATTATAAAAGTCCATAGCTCCAGTTAATAACTGGATATGGATGTTAAAAAATATATGCAAATGTGCTCCTCATGTTAATGATGTATAACAAGTTTCATTTCATAAATTTTGCCAATAAACTAAACTAAACTAACTACAATGTAAACCAGGTAATAAATATGTGTTTGGTTTCGTTTCGTGCAAGCAATGACTTTGAGTTTAGCTTTGTTGATACATGTGTTCTACTTAGTCTTATTTAAATATGTTTTGTTACTTGTTAGACTTCATTATAAGTTAAAAGTAGTTCACCGGTAATATTAAATATCCTATGCTACCAAGTGGTTAAAAATATTTTAACTACATTTAAACAGATACTAAGGTTCAATTTATGCAAAATGTTATAATATGTTGAAATTATATCTACTGTGTTAGTAACACAGTAAAAATATTGTGTAGAATAGACAGTGAATTCAGATATAGTTTATATTTTCTAAAGTTCTAAAAAATATGTATTTCAGAATTGTGATTTTGTCTGATTTTTTTACAATGGGAAAACATACTTTTGGTTGTAAAATTAAAATTATTTATCTTTTAAACAAAAAGATTAAAAATTCAAAAAGAATCCTACAACCAACCTTAGAGACCAAATAGAATTATGTATAGTGCACTGTACACCTGGGTTTTGCATTAACAAACTACCCTGTAATAGATCTGGAAGACCAAACACTAGCTAGTACATCTCCATATTTGTTATGAGACAAATGATTCTTAGAATTTCATAAAAAGATGTAAGGTTTCAATCAGAACTTCTCTTAAAAAGTATTCTAAATAAATGTTAGAATATTACTTTTAGTTGATAGCTAAAAGTCATATCAGAGTTTAATCCTACTGTGTTAAAATGACTGAATAATTTGTGGTTTTTAATACACTGGCCAACAGTACACAGCAGACACTGTTTCATAAAAAAATATCTAACCTTTGCTTTACATTTTCTGTACTATAAAAGTCCTTCATCAGTACACAATCTTTCCCAGCAATACTATTTTTCTAAATAAAACCAGGTCATCCACTAAAATGCAAACATCTAAGGAATCTCAGCAAGGGCACCTGCTGTGCTTTTATGCAAGATCTGATAGAAGCTCCAGTTAATGATATATTTAACACCATGGATAATTTATCAATAGGTCAGTCTGAGGCTGTGAACTATGAATAAATGGAAACATATGGTACTGCATAATCTCCTAGGGTTAGGTTTTAGTTATTTTGTACTTACAAGAAATTTCAACTAGCTCTTAAAATGCAGATTAAAGTACTGACAGAAATTTATATACATTATGAAAACTTTTTTTGTGTATTTACTTGTTTGAAAACACAATGAACTCTGACAGATCTTCATTCACAGATCCTCAATGGATGAATAATTTACAGCTGAGCTGAATTATTAGTATGTAGTTTAAAAGCATTGAAAGAAGACTTCAAAGTAAAATCATGAGAATGAAATATAAGTGTGAATGTGATAGTGTAACTGTTAATATACAAGGTGGACGAATTTATAGGTTAAAAGCTGGTAAAAACAACTGTCTCCGGTACTCAGGGGTGGTTTGAAATAAAGAGAGGGGCTATGACTACGCTTAAACCTCTCTAAGTCTGTCTGCTTATTAATGAGAATCGTTAATTTTTGTCTAGAAATGTTCTCTGTTGCCACTTAATTGTTCATAAATATTGCTTTTTATATCTGCAACTGGACTTTGCATTCAGTAAAAGTAACTCTTGTTGAGCATGATGAGCTGTGCCTTTTCTCTCCTTGTCAGGAGGGACTCCCACTGCAAGTGTTGGAGCATATCTGATACACTAGCTGCTGGTGTTTCGATAGCGACTGGTGACAAATCGCGCTGCTCTGCGTTGAACTTTTTCTATCTTATGGATCAAGTCCTTCTGGTATGGACTTCAGATTGAGCAGCAGTAATCCAGATGTGATCGGCATTGTAGGCACTTGTCTTTGTGTAAATTCTGTGTTAGGAAGCCCAGCATGTTGTTGTCCTTCTTGGTCATGTTGGTGATGCGATTAAGCAGGTACTGTGATGATGTACCAGCAGGCTAAGATGAGTACAGCTTTCCAGAATTATTTTGCAACATATTTCGGACAGGTCTTCTGTCTACGTTCCAATATGAGATGCATTTCAGCTCAGATATCCATAAAAACGTCTAAATATCCCAAATACCTGAATTATTAGCTACAATCTGATAATTTATACATGTTCAATCTTGAAAATTATAAATAAAACTTATTTTTTGTTTAAATGCGTGATGCCATTGTAAAATATTTCAATAATCAGAAATAGACAGGTTCTGTAACCTTGATTTTACTGGTATTTTAAAGATAAGCATTAAATTTCTGCTTAAATAAACAAAATATTACGTTTGTTTTGAAAAAGCTACGGAATGTCCGCCATTTTCGTCAAGAAAAACAACTTCGGGATATTTCAGCGTTTTTCATTTTTGTTGCTTGTAAAATACCAAAAAGTAAAGAAACTACGCTAACGACACCCACACATTTACTCATTAATTTTTGTAAACAGCTAGTAGACATAACTTAATTAAACCATATCATTATAGGTATCCTAATACATTGAAATTTGAAGAACTTATGAACAGAAGAAAGAAAACACTTTTACAAAATCCTGAATTGTTTTGTAAAGAAATAATTACAATCTACAAATAGTTTTGATAATGTTCATGAATTCATTAGTTTTCTTCTTTAGAAATTTTCAAATGGTGCATAAATGCGTGTATCATTGGTCAAGTCGTGACTGTTTAGAGGACAGTCATTCTCCCAGGAATTTTGGACCTTTGCTACTTGCCTTGGTCTGGAATCCTTCAAGAATAAGGGAGAAAATATTATGAGTACATTGTAATGCATGGTTACTTATTCTCCTGTTATTTTGTATAATTCAACTTGTTCCGGTTGTAACATGTTCACATTTTAACATGTTCACATTTTATATTATTTTGTATTTTGCGTCACATGTTTTTCTGGACTATGAGAGTAGTAAATAAATCTAAATAAATCTCGAAATCTAATTTCTGAAGTCGCCAGGCAGTTTTGTACAAAAAGCTAACTTTCCAGCTTAAGGCTGGCATGGATCCATATGAATTTTCATGAATAACATTATACTCGGCACAACCAATTAACGAGCGCACAAGTCGTTGAAACTCAATGAAAGTACAACGATTATTGAGTACTATATAGTTAAAATAACAGAAAGGAAAACTTAAGTAAGGGGTGCAACATTCAGCCCTAAAAAAGAGGATGTGAAGGTATTCCGCAGAGGAGTTGTTCTTTGAAAGAATGAAGTCGAATAGTATAAGGCATGAATATGGAATGAGATAGTTAAGGTGATGGTGATATATACGGGCTAGGTTAATTACATTTGATTCGGACAAGTTTTGTAAAGGTGTTTTTAGGTGATTTATCATGCTGGAAACACTGTTGTGAAATTATAGTCATAAGTGCTGCCGATCTGTTAAAGCCAAGGAATGTCTGCATGATAATAAGTTAATTTCATACGAAAGCCATCCTCAAGTCTTTCATAACGTGGAAATGATTTTTAAAATCGGACCACTATTGAAAAAGATGTGACAGTTTGAAATTTAGGAAAATGGCTGATCATGGAGGCAGCCATTTTTGGTGAATTTTTGACGTCATTTACACATGCTGAATTCTTTATTTAGCAAACTACCTTTTAAATAGATTTATTTCATACTTTTCTTGCGTTTAAGATGAAAAATAAGGTAATTTCTTTCGTTACAACTGGAAAAAGTATAGAAATTGTCTTATAAAAAAACCCAGGGTCAAAGTCACTATTAGAGGTCAAAGGTTAATAGTTAAAGTTTCGTGTCCTGCCTACAACTCTGCTATTTACCAAGGAATTCTAATTTTACACTGCAAGTACGTATTCTCTGTAATAAGATGAAATCTCAGACACAAGACGCAATACTCAGGCCCTTGCTACAAGGTCAGTGAAACACTCAGATTTGAAAGTATTTAGGTAATATTTCTTGTTCGGGCTACATTTCTTTTCCATGAACAGATATTCTAATAAACTGGCATCAACATTCACCAGAACAAGACTATACTTTGCTTGCAAGCGCTAGACCCTAAAATTGAATGAAAAAATTAGATCAAATATAACATATTTACCCGTTCTTTTTGACATTTTCAATCAAATATTTCATGTAAAATATATCTTTTACCTAATTTACTATATAGAATGTTAGAAACAAAACTTTAAGAGTACAAGAGACTTTACGGAACGTTTTATTTGAATATAATTATTTTTATTGCAGCTTTATCATATTAAAGAGTGAAAATTAAAAAAAATAAAAATATTTCTCTGTTTTGTGTGTATTTTTTTCAAAATGTAAATTTAGAATCTAAATGTTACCCATTTAAAGCTAACAGAGTAGAGATGTTGTGCATCTTACAGCGTTTATGTGTTATTTCCTTGCAAATTTGAGTACAAAATAAAAGAATAGAGCAAATATAAGCTTCAACTAAGATTGCTGCAGTGACACGTGTTACTGAAAAAGTGAAAATGCCATTAAACCTTGAAAAATGATTTATCAAGCTGAAACTTGGTATTTTTCATGCAAACAAGTTACTGTTACTTTATATATGAAACTGGCACTATTACAGAGAGACACTTTTTTTCTTATAGGAATGATAGTACTAAATAAGTAATCAAGCATCAATTCCTGACTGTCAGATAAGAAATCTCTCTAAGAAGATACATGACTCCTACTTTTCGTGTTTTTTTTTGTGGGTTATAGGTCATTTAAGAAAATGAGGCCAGTAAATCTTTTAAAAAAAAATGGGCCTGCATGGCTACGTGTTACAGCTCTCAGAAGAGTTTTAATTTTATATAGAAAACATAGAGCAAATTTATTTACTAGTGAAAATCCTATATAACAAATTCTACATGTTTTTCTTCCTGTGATGCATGGTGCTGAATATCCAGTCTCACAGCAAAAAATATTTGGATAGCATTACCTATATATTATGTGACGTACTATAACATCTGTGCAGAAGTGTGATATGTCGTTAATTGTACTTTTTTCACAGAAGTGTCAAATGTTATTTGAGCCGCACCATGAGAAAACCGACATAGTGCGTTTTGTTTCTATGTAGTAAATTAGCATTCAAAGCATTCAATCGCTTTAACGGTTTCTCTAATTGAAACAGGCTTTGAAAGCGAACAGCATGAATCCTGGTCTGGATCCATGCTGGTCGCAAACGCACTATGTTGGTTTTCTCATGGTGCGGCTCATTTTTTTTTTTGCAGAAACATCCGTTTCGGTGGAACAATGGTCAGTCGTGGTGAGCTTAATATATTCCATTTATTTTAGATGTAGATAGAAGCTAATATTACATCAAAGCTAATTCTATATACTTAAATTTCGATTACCCTTAATTTTAGCGTAAGATGGAAAGTAGATGTTATCCACTATAGATATACCTGTACCTGCCTGCGATTACAGCGAGATTCAGTATATATATATATATATTTTTTTTGCCTTTTTTTGTTATATTTTTGTAACTTAGAAAATTTCAGGAACTATCTCTAAAATGTGTATCATATGTCCATCTACTGATCATGCCGGACCTTTGATGAATGGAAATAATTGACAATATCTGAGTAGATGTATACATTTATTTTGAGAATTCTTACATGAAATATCAATGTAGAATATTGCACGATGACATAAAATGAATATGCATTATTATAATTAGCAAAAAAAATGAAATAACATTCTAACATGACTCGATTTGATTTCCAGTTAAACAAAGAAGGAAATCAAGCTCTGTATATTCTGCGATAAAATCAACGGTTGACGCGCGGACCGGTAAGAGAGCATTATGACGTCAATTATGACGTCAGATTGCCGCATGACGTCCGATACATTACTCCTCGGGTAAATGAAGTCTAGCATAATATTTATTATAATATGTCAATGAGCATGTCAGAATTAAAACAATCAAGCCCTTCTTGTGATTTATCGTCTAATTTACCACGGTTCATCGTTCAGATGCTTCAGTATTTAACCACTCGGGCTAACGCCCTCGTGGTTCAATTCCTACGCATCTGAACTCTGACCCATGATAAATTAGACGATAAACCACTCGAAGGCCTTGATTATTTGTTAAATATAAACTAAATTTCCTGTTATAAAATGAAATAGAGCATGATGACGTCAATCATTATATTTCCTCTATAACTGAGATTTTACACAATACGATGAATTCGCATTAAATATAAGTGAAAAAGATGCATAAAACACTAGATGAACAATAAAAACAACAACAAGTGTTACATGATAAAAACTAAAATGTGCGAAATAATAATATGGGATAGGGTATAACATGTACAGAGGCATTTTCTTTCTGTTCTGGTGCCAGTGGCACAGGGACATACTAAATCGACATGAAAGATAAAAATGGTATGCTGCCAGTCTAAAAAGTAATAAAAAATAAAACAATGCAAAATGCAAACAAGGTATTTACGATGCATAAGTAATGTTTATTTATGACAGACTTGTAAAAAAGACTAACGAAAAAAAAAAAACAACAAAAACAACAACAATAACAAAAACAATCTCTAGTAAACTTTCTAAAATTGTCAATAAAATAGCATTCAATCTGTTACTGCTAAAGATAATTATATTAAATCATCTAAGAGATTTAATTCGATCGTGATGTGTTTTTTGCTTATTTAATTACATATGCGAAGTTTTACATCCGAAAAGGAATAAAAGTTTTATTTCCAAATCATCAATGTTAGGAAATCGATTAAATGATAGTCTATATTACCTGAGACGAGAAATACGCACGGCACAGAATAAACTTCCATAAACAAAACAGACCCCTACTAAACACGCACGCTCGCACGCACGCACGCACGCACGCACGCACACACACACACACACACACACACACAAACAACAACAACAACAACAACAACAACAACAGTTAAACAGTATAAGCCCCCCCTCCCCACAAAAAAAAGAAAGAAAAAGAAAAACAGCATCAAAAAAAAGAGAAAAGAAACACAACAGGTAGCTTCTGAATGAACGACACCAACAGTTATATCAACAGGAAACATTTTGTCCGTCTGTGAGTGGAGCAAATTTTATAGTCTCAGTTGGGTTACTTAAATTTCCGGCCTAAATGTCCCGATTGAAATGATACAGTATTAGCAGAAACTTGATGGTAAAGTAAAGTCTAACCCTTCTATTAAAACATGAGGACCTGCATTTCCCAAAATGTACATACGGAGGACATAATAGGAACAAATCAACATAGCAAACAACTCTTAATTTTAAAGACGGTCATTTTCATAGAATCTTGCCAGACACGCCTTTATTTTGATTAAGCATTTTCTCCCACATGGACTGCATAAATTCAATGCTTGGAGCATTACCTACTAGGAGGTTACACTTCGTGTTTTCATTTCCGAAACAATTTAAGGAGTCATACGTATGCAATGATAATAGATGATGCATGTCCACAATGTTAGAACTGACACCTAATTTATCAGCAAGCATTCCATACACATAGAAATCATCTATCCAGAAAAATGGCATACTATGTGCGGCTTCGTATAGCTTTGAAGCCATACTGGTAGACATAGAGATGAAGAAACCATGACAGTACGGCAAAGGAAAGTACTTATGGTTCTTAAATTCACTTTTATCAACCTTCCACTTATAGTTTTCCATGCGTTGTATAATACTCGTGTTTGCATTTTGCCGCAAACAGTATATGGTATCTTGTTTGTTTTCAACAGAATGCAATTTTTCAGTATTTAAGAACACGTCGTCATCAACTTTCAAAACACGTCTATCCCCTGGGCAGAATTCTTTAACCCACCGTAATCCAAGTACTGCCTTATGTGTTAAATTATGATATGTATCAACAAAATTGCCTTGCACAATATCATTGTGTTTGACATTTTCCTTAACTATTCTCATTTGCGTGTGATTGTTTTCAGTTAAGCCCAAAAGAAAAATAATTCTCATGTTGTTTTCCTCCTGCCTTATAATGTTGCCCCATGTGCTCCGAATACCTTGTCTTCTTTTAAAGTTGCCAGTAGCCGAATGTATTAGAACAACAACATCTAAATTCTTTGTCCTTCGACAAATGTCACTATTTTGAATAACGTATGGGTTATCCAAAAGTGGAGATAACTGTTGCTGGGGGTGTGGAATCCATTCAGCGTATTTGTCCATTTGGAAAGGTGCTTTTGTCACAGAATTCATAACATGTTTAGTAACTTCTCTACTGACATTTCTTAGTGACTTCAAAGCTCGGTATTGTTCTGGTGCGGGAAGAATTTTCACATTCGAAGACAGCGCAGACAGAATTAAGCTTTTTTCTTTGCAGCATGTTTCTTGTTGAATATTAGCTGCAAAGTTTGCAAATCTCGTAGTGTCATTCATCGTAAATAAAACAATAAATAACATTGTGCACACACATATTGACTGAATAAAGCCCCCACCACGCCTCAGAAACAACTGTAACATTTTCTTCGACATTTTCACAACCACTGGAGTCTGTACTAAAGAAAAACAAAGCGAAAGTGATAAAGTATTTTAAAAAGTTATAAAGTTATTAAAAGACTATATTTAATGACGTTTAATTGTAAATTAATTCAGTCTTATAATCAATTAAGAATAACAGCTTTACAATTACCAAAGCGATTTGTTTGAATTTAATTAGTGTTCTTTAATAATGACGATAGTGTGATTATCTTGGAAATAAGAAATGCTGAAATAATAATTGCAAAAATACTTACATTTTTTTCTGAATATATATATGCTTTACAGTATTTTCACTTTTTTCTAAGTTAACTGCTGAACCTTGTAATTGTTTGTTCAGATAGGAAATTTTGGTTCTCTTTATATACTAGCATCACTTAATTCAGGTATAAACATTATCTACGTCATATTTTTGAAGTAGTATTTTACATTTTGTAAAAATACGCAATTTTTGAAAATCAAAGTCTGTGTAAGGTGCGTTATCACTCCCATTCAGTTCTACTTTTGGATATTTATTTCATTTATAGAAATAAAGTTCATTAAGTTTATTTATGGACATTTTTCTCGATTTAAGCGTTTAATCTTTTTATACAATTGCGTGGAGACTTATTAAGTTTATCAAAGATAAAATAGCTCAAAGTTATTGACTGTCAACATACAGGTACGTCCATCCTAAATTTGAATTTTTACAGGTCATGTTGAGGTAAATGAATATGTATTAACAGTGGAATACATTTTCATCATATCTATACGAGAAACGTGTTGTGATAGTCACGAATAATTTGCGCATAGATCTAAAGTTTACCAATGAAATACTAATTTCTCGTAAAGTTTTGAAGCAATTTAAAAATACTAGTTATAAGCTTCATAATCGTCAAAGAAATGACTATAAATAAACCTAGCCGTCACTTGGCTTTTAAAAAATATTGGCAAAGTTCAATTACTGATTAAAAGCAAAAGCAATATATTATTATACAATTATCGACTTTTTCATAGGTTGATATCAGGATTTATCAACCCGAAAAGAGTTATATTCACCGAGCCGAACGCGAGGTGAATATAACTTTTTGAGGGTTGATAAATCTTGATATCAACCTATGAAAAAGTCAATAATTGTTTTATTACATGAATTCTTGTTATTACAATTGTAACTTTAATAAAGAAATAAGGAATAAATTTCGACCAAATCAGGTTGATATTGGTTTTCCAAGCACCTACTTCGATCTATTTTTATTTTCGTACTATTTATAACCCAAGATAAATTGATATGATATGTACTCATTACTTTTCGAACCGTTTACAGCCAATCAGAGAAACAATAGAATACAGTCATGTAATAATAAATGCTAACAGTTACGAGGGACAATTATTAAGTGTGCATTGTTTTGTTTTATCGTGACCATGAGATACTAACTTGTGGGTACGAGGTAGTGTCTCGTGACCACGAACTACTTAAATTGTGGATAAAGAGAAAGTATCTCGCTCCCAAGAGTTAGTATCCCACGGACGCGATTACAAACTCGTGACCAAGAGATTTTACCTCGTTCCTTTTAAGTTACGTTATCTCGAGACGACGAGATAATTTTGTGTTACCCCAAGATAGTTTTTTTTGTTGGGTTTAACGTTGCACCGACACAATTATAGGTCATATGGCGACTTTCCAGATTTTCATGAGGGAAGGAAGACTTTATAGGTGTCCCTCTTGGCATTATTCCATCTCGGCTGGGCACCTGGGTAGAACTATCGACCTTCCGTAAGCCAGCTGGATGGCTTCCTCACACGAAGAGTTCTACGCTCCAAGTAAGGCTCGAACCATCATCGGTTAGGAAAAAGTTATTTGAAGTAAGCGACCTTAACCACTTGGCCATGGATGCCCCTCTAGTCACCTCAGATCTTCTGTAAATTAGGAGGTATAGGTTTTACGGATTTCATATTGCCCAAATAAACACCTGCTTACCCGAAATTTTAATATGCGACCTTTGTAATGTTTAGAACAGTCTTTGCAATGTAACTATTTAACATTATACTTTTAAAATCGTATTCTTAAAACGTAAGGTGAGTCGTGTGAGTAATTAACTGCCTACTAGCTGGAGCTGGTTATTCTACATTTACAGAAAATTCTGTTTTTGGTCAAAACATACCAAATAGTTCACTGAAGTAAGTTAATAGATTCATAATGTAGTAGCTTAAAACTATCTTGTCACATTTATATTCTGAAACAATTTCACTTTTGTTTGAAGTCCTCTGGAATTCATTTACAAATGGTCATTAAAAGATTGAAATTAGTATAATGCGCGTTAAAGGATAAAATCACTCAGTGAACTGCTTGATATTAATATTCAACATTTGTTTTGCATAAAGCAAGCTTTGCAACGATAAAAAAAAGATAGTTTTAATTTTTAAGAAAGTTTTTATTCATTCATAGACACATGTGGAACAGATTTAAATATCATATGTATACATGACAACAGTTTACATTTTATACATATATGACGACAGATAGCATTTATTCATGAACACATAATTTCTGTAACAAAGACCACCAGGTGTTTCTCTATACGGTTAAAGTAAGTATCTTTGCATAACACAGAACACAGTTTTCTTAATATTTGATAAAATCTGCCTGTAACAGTTAAAAGTACATATATTATAATATCTCATATTTTGCAGCAGTATCCGACCTAATTCACCATAAATAAAATTATTTACCGGTATAAAAACACTCATACTTCGCTACCATAATTGAGAATAGGCAATATCAGCTGGTCAGAAATCTCTAACATATGTTTACATATGCTGGTAAACTTATACAAGCATCCATTTATTGTAAAAGCCACTTTCAGAGCCTGTCCATATATGGTACTTTGGGCTGCTGTAAAATCCAGTTGATGTAAGTACAATTCCAAAATTTACGTAACAATTTTGAAACGTTGAAATTAAATTAAATGACTAGTAATGCGAACAAAAGGTAATAAATTGTTATACAAAACTATAAATCATTTTTTTACTTATGTCAGGATACTGGTTATATGACCCAGGGAAGTGCCTACGCCTTTAGTATCTTGAACAATGGTTTGGGTCCAATCGCTAAGGTGACTATGTCTTAGACTAGCTGACAAACGATGTAGAATGTCCTTTGTTAAAACGTAGAGCTGGTGAGACCAAATATTTCATATATAGAATTTTCCTCTGGCTACCTTGCCTAAATGATTCGTGTACCAATGATTCGTAAATGATTTCTATTATGAGCTAGACAATTTCAGGGATCAGGCAAATCACTAAATGTTTCAAACTATCAATCTTCAATTAAAAAAGATTAGCTCAAACTCCTATAGGCTGGAGACTCTATACTTGACTGGTCTTTTTGTTTTTTGTTGAAGTTCCCGTCAGACAATGTCTTTGAATCAACAACATACGAGTCCTATCGCATAGATGCTCGGCCTCTGTCCTTTCAAACTCTATAAGATTGCCCTGACTCCTGGATGCTCAGCGCCTATATACTATCATATGTAGCATTCATCTACCATATAGGTATTATCCCCGATGCCTTGGCTGTACTTCGCCAATAATGCTGAACCGTCTATAAGCTGGAACTCTCCTACTATCTCAGTAGATTACCAAACTCTGGGTCTCTGTCTCAGCTTCCCGATGCTCAGCCTATATATGCTATCGTCTATAGCATTCAATTACCTTTAAGGTTAAGCTCCTATGCGCTGGCCCTATAGCTCGAAACCTTACCGAAATTCTGCTACTCTTCTTTAGTCTAAGAACTTCCAAAGTCTTCTTTTTAATAATTTATCCGCCCTGACAGGGTGACTGCAATAGTCTCCTTCTCAAGGTACTGGGATAAATTATTAGTTGAATACACAATAATTCTATTAATTCAGTACCAAAGACATGATGTTGGCGTTGTATGCTGAATTGACAGAAATGGTTGATGTCGCAACAATTTAAAATTGTAACATTTTTTCAAGATGAACCAACATGTTTCTGAAAAAAAATGCTTTTTAATGCTGTACATTGTATAATGACAGAGCACTAGATATGTGCACATTTTGTAATTAGGTATCTGGCATACTGACAATCCGTTGCTGAAGCAATACATGATAGTTTGATTCTAATATGAAAATTACATTTAACAGGTACGAATAAAGAGTGCTGCTATATATACATTTAATCTTCTATTTCATATGAAAGGCTTGTTACACGTAAAAGCTAATTTACGCACATTGTATGGATTACTAGGTACGCAGGATAGGACTCACTCTACGCACTCCTACGTTTTTTCAGCGTTGTTAGCACAAATACACGTTGCACGGTGACGTGTCCACCTACAATATTTGGTGCCTTAAATGAGACGTGAACTAGTGCTTCCCCATTCTTCCATCTACGTTTTTACGTAAAAAAGAACATATTACAATCGATCGAAATAATAATCAGCGGAACTATGTTTTAATTATCCAAACTATACTAGTCAGTTACAAGCTGCGTGGATAATTCACTCGGACAAGACTCGTGGAATTCTTTCGCAGGTGTAGGCCCTATACTCTGTGTATTGTTTATATGATTTTTATGTTAAAATTTGTTTATGCTAGATATTATTTCAAAAATAAACGTAGCTACATATGATTCGCCCTCAAAATTGGGAATACAGTAGTAACATGGATTCTGTTAATTTAATGTTTGTTGTTATAACAGTAATAGAATAAAGAATGTTGTTACCGTAACTGCTATTAAAACCTAAAAGCAGCAAAACTGCATGTACTACTCCAGTGCAAACTTCCGGTGATCCGTAGGTTTATGCTACTTCAAACTGTATACATTGTATAGATGTTACATTCTTACTAAAAGCTTTGTTATTTTTCAGCTTTGTAATTATTGACATTTCATACATTCGCAATGTTTAAGTGCTGTAACTGCTGGCAGTTGTAGCAGCTAACTGCTGTAACTGCTGGCAGTTGTAGCAGTTAACTGCTGTAACTGCCAGCAGTTGTAGCAGTTAACTGCTGTAACTGCCAGCAGTTGTAGCAGTTAACTGCTGCAACTGCTGCAACTGCTAACTGCCAACTTCCTGCTGGTAAGCACAATCCCCTTTTCAAACTCTCGTTACTGTTAATCCACCCCCACCCCCAACCCTTCACCCAGTCAGCTTGATCGTTATATGAAGCATGATCAATTATTGTTTTTGAATTCCATCACTTAACAAAAATAAGAAGATCAGTATTCTAACAGAGAACTTAGGAGTATCTTTCTGTTATTTCCATTCAATCATCCCTTGGCAGCTTGACCGTTTTACGTAAAATAACATTGTTATAATTTAAAGGCCCCTGTCTTGCTTCCCGATCACACCCTTGTCAGCCCAACTGTTCTATGACCAATAAGAAAATTACATTTTTATTCCTCCACACACACACACGCACACACACAAACACACAAATAATATTCTTTTGTAAGCAATAAAAATGTCGTGGACAAGGGCGTCTCCATTAACTCTCTTCAATATTCCCAGGTCAGTTCTGCCGTTCTATGAAGAATTAAAATATTTTCCTCTTTTACTCACACAACATCAGTACATACGCTTCGTTCAGTAGTCTGTTTCCTACTATATCTCAGCCATTCTATGATAAATCATTAAAGTATGTTTTGAAATTTTCTTAGCGTACACAATTACATTCTTCAACTGAAGTGTTATTGCCATAGATCGCTTTCTCTCCATCATTCCCTAGCCAGCCCTACTACCGTACTATAACCACCGACAATAAGCTTACTAAAACAATTATATTTGTATCTTATAAAGACTAAAAACAACCTTCTTTCTACCCTTTCTCCATGAACATGGCCGAGTCAGTTTGTGTCCACACCTAGTACGAGTTAAAATTGATGTTGCCAAGTACAGTTCAAATAAAATATTTATGGCAAAAACCTACGTTTGACTGCAGTAAAAACAATTTACTTTTACAACTCGGCCAGATAAGCGGTTTTTTGGTGTAGTGAAAATAATTTAACTGCAGTTGAAATAAGTATTTTGGCAATTCAGTTATTTACATGTTGGCCATTCTCATCAAACGTATTTTTTTTTTTTATTTTCGCAGTGAAAATATTTTAACAGCAGCATAAATATTTAATCAGGTCTAAACATTACCAGTGTTTCGTTTTCAATTAGAATGACCAACCATAAACCCTCGCTTTCCAAGATGTCCTTTTCGTTCTTTTATGACTGCCTGTGTAAGTTAGGGTCTTCCCAAACTCGAGGGATAGTTTTTCTTACACAGGCAGTCATGTTTGACCATTTTTCTGCCTACCGTTGATATAATTGCAATATTTTGAAAGATATCATAAATCAAATATTGCTCATATTATATGACAAGTAGGCAATAAAGTTTTTCATGGTCAGGCATATAAGAACCTTATGATAGCGTCATCTAAGTGCAAAAAGTGAATACTTACGCGTGTACAGTCAGTGTGCTCTTTTCTTGTGACGATATGTCTATATAGACTGCTTACGTCCAAAGGAGGCTTCTTTACGAAATTTGAAATGTTTTGCAGTTTATGAGTTTTTCATATCATTTGTGTTATTCTGTCATCTGCTTAAAATTTTGCAAATAGCAGAACTAAACACCACACTTTAACAATCTAAATGGTTCTCTTTTTCACAAATGTTTCGTAGGCATGCAATTTTCTTTCGTTTACTCTATGACGATTAATTACAGCAGTGGTCTGACCTAGAAGACTTTAATCGATCGGCTAATCACCCTTATTTATGTGATACGCAGGCCGTTTTTCAGCTCTCTCTCACTCTCTCTCTCTCTCTCTCTTTGTAAATTGATATACATTTTTTTTTAATGTTGGTATTTGAACAGGTTTTTATTATATTTATTAAACTTTTTTTATCATATTGATATTCCCGCTTACACAGGAATTGGCCATAACAGGACAGAATTTCATCGTAATGCAAAATCAGGCTCTGGCGTTGTGGGATTTCTGATGAAGGACTTACTCATGACTTTAACATTAAACTATCAAAAAAAGTCTGTTGAAGGTACTTTTATGATTAAAACTGGTGAAAAAACCCTATAAATTGTACTATTTTGTCAGGTGTGTGTTATCTTCTAGGCGTATAAATGTGAATACATTTTATGATAGTTTGTTACGTAGTTTTTATGAATATCAGAAAATTGGACTGGCATTCATTTGTGAGGATTTAATAGTCGATGTGAGGATCTTGAAGACTTCATTGCGGGTGTTGATGTTATGAGACCTAGACATGTTGTTGATTTTAAAGTAAATAGCTATGTGGAACTGCTAATTGACTTTTTGATAAACACAAATATGTGTATGCTAAATGGGTGGTTTGGAAATGACTTTAAAATACATTTTCACTGTATCAACAAAAGGACTTTCAGTAGTAGATTATTGTTTTTTCAGTCATGGAGAATTAGATATTTTTTCTGATTTTAAAGTTATTGATCAATCAGATTTGATTAATAATCAAAATGATGTTCCATCAGTAATTACAAGTTATGTACAGGACAACTAACTTTTGTGTTGGAGTATTTTAACCTCAAGTGTAAATGGTGAAAATAATGATTGTTTGAAGTCGGTAAATGTTAATGAAGATTTTGTAACTTTTGACAAATTTGATTTTTAACGTATTCCTAATTGATAATACTTTTTTTTAATTAAATGAAACTATCTTATATTTAAAACAAGGCAGTGTGATATAATATTGTTTATGACCAGAGGTTTTGGAAACTATGTATGATAGTTTACCTCATAGAACTGTCAAAATTGATTTATGTAAAAGGCATTTTAGAGCTTGGTAAACCTTGGTGGAATCTAGCTTTTGATAATCTTTGGTATGATGTTTGTCATTCTTAACGTCTATGGCGTAAAAGTAATAAAAATGCTAATTGTATAAGTATTTATGTTCGATCACGTAAGAAATTTGATAAAGAAATTCAGCGTTCAAAGGGTATGTACAGGTATAATTTACAACATAATATTGCTACTGAATGTAATAATGATTTTTTTTTATTTTGAAAAACAATTAATAAAGCTGGCAATTGGTTTACTAAATCATCAAAAATGACATTTGAAATTTGAAATTTGTAATGATGATGGCTCCACCACGCATGCCATTAACAAGGTACTACAGAAATGTCAGACGGATTTTAGACCACTTTTAAATAGTTCGGCTAGAGATTTAACAGATGAAACTTTCTTACATCAACAGAATGTTGACCGTCAGGGCATTTTTAAGGATAACAGCTCCATATTAGAGGTTAGACGAGCCGTTGATAATGCCAAGCGTGGTAAAGCATCAGAGTTTTACAATATAAAATCTGATGTTTTAAAGAATGACGCTTCTGTTTTATTTCTCCACTATCTGTTCAATGTCTGTTTCAGCTCAGACGTTGTGCCTTCTATATGGAGTAAATGTATAATAATTTTCATACCAAAAGTCAGCATCATTGGATCCAAGGGATCCGCTATCATATAGAGGTATAGCATTAGCTCCATCTATGTGTAAGATGAACTGTTTCATTCTGAATGAAACACTCACAAAATGGTGTAATGATAATGACAAGATAGTGGATGAGCAGAATGGTTTTCGAATAAAGCAAAGCACAGTCTATCAGATTTGGCCTATTACTGATACTCGTTAAACAGACAAGTCTATCTTTTGGGCGTTTATCGATTTTCGTAAAGCGTATGGTTATATTAACCGTCTGAAACGTTGACAACGTCTTCCTGATTTAGGGATAATTGGGAAACTTACTTACTGTCCGGATTAATTGTTTAATGTGTTTTACAACAGGGATGTGTTTTTCCCCTTTATCATTTAACATGACTTGTATGTTAATGATCTTGCATTGTATATTAGATCGTTGTATGTTAGTATATCTGTAAATAGTGAAAGAGTTTGCATTTTGTTGTATGCGGATGATATCGCCGGCCAGTGACTTGCAAATAATTTTAAATGGTTTACATGCTTGGTGTGGTAATAATGATATGGTCATCAATGATCTTAAAAGCAATATAGTTCATTTCAGAAAACCTTCAATACGGAAAACAAACGTGAAGTTTATGTGTGAGGATAAAACTATCAGTTGTAGACAAGTATACATATTTAGGTATTGCTTTAAGTGAATTTTAGATTAACATGTTACTGCCAAATCTGTGGATCAAGGAGCGGGTCGAGCTCTCGGTTTACTTAAAGCCAAATCTAAGTTAGACGGCGATTTTCCCCACGTTGTTTTTATATGATTCATGGTATGGCCGGTTAAAGACCACGGTGCATGTATTTAGGACAGCAGTCTACTCCTGTATTGAAGCTGTACATAGTAGAGCAATGGACATTTTTCTGGGTGTGGGCAAATATACATTTACAATGGCTTTGTATGGTGAGTTTGCTTGGGAGCTATCGAAGCGCCAGAAAGTATCTGTATCCCGTCTTTGTTACGGCAGCGTGTCTAAATTCGTTTTACTTTGACATTTTTGAAATTATTGGCTTTTCTACATTAAAACAAATAAATTGGCGATGATTTTGTTATTCAAACACTGCTGTAATGTACAATATTATTCAATATTGGAAACAAAAAGTGAGCCGCTTGAATAATCCATAAACTCGTTGCATGAAGAAACCCGAATATTTTAAACCGATTTTATTAATACCGCGAATTTTCAACTCGTTAGAGTACGATAGAATAAGAATAATCTGTTTTCTTTTTCACATATCTATAATGATAATGCGGCGCCGGATCGTTCATAAGCAATTTTATTTTATCAAATGTCGTCCTGAAAATTTTTTACTGCGCGAACCCTGCGGAAGCAGTTTCGAGAATTATTGGTAGAAACCACAACAGCAATAAAAAAGACGGTGAAGGTATAGAACATACTCCCAAGTTTAACGGTATATAGGTTTACTTTGACATATACACGTACACATTATCTATAGACGGAAAACCCTTCGGTTTTCCTGTATGATTTAATACTAAAGTTTTTGAGACATACAAGCACATTATTTTGTTTCCAAGCTTTGTAGAGAAATATCGGTTGAAAGTGAGTGGGCAGACATATTTCGAAAGACTCTTAACAGGAGAATAGTTGTTTAAGCAGACATAAGTAATATTTGCTTCTTGTTTTTAGTTAAACTTGAGCGTGTAGCATGTACGAGTGGTGAACGAACATTATTCAAAATCTGTTGCTGTTTGCAGTTCTTGTTACCTCTCTTGTAACAATATTGTTTACATCAATCTTCATTTGCTCAGCTTTTCGTCTGTAACGTTTTAGAAACACGGCAAGAAATGTTAAAAGTTGCAGTCTGCATTCTTTGAACAATAGCGCGTATAGAAATGGGTCTAAAATACAACTGAATATGGACCCGGCTTCCATCCCAAGTATCAGTTGTGTATACCGTAAGTTTTCAATTTGTATCAAAATTATGGTTACCGCATGTAATACAGAAGTAGCATATATAACACTAAGGTAAAGAAATACTAAAGACGTTGAACGATAACTAAGAATTCTCTTTGCTGTCGCCGCCACTGAGAGGCTATTGCCAGGTTTTAGTTTGGACCGAATGCAACTGAATATCTTCACATAGCAAGTGCATGACGTGACAAGAACGATAAATAGCATAATCGCATAGAAAGAAGACATAGTTCTATTGCAGTAGGTGGCCCTTGGTGATACCTAATATAGCACACTCCATAGCGGACAAAAATACTCAAGGAGATTTCACAAAGCCAAATAGATAACACAGTTTTCTGAATAAATTTCTTCCTAAGAATATTTATGTATAGCATTGGTTTTATAATAAAAAAATAACTAAAGACGTGAGACCGACAGTGAAAACAGTCAACTGTAAATATAGCGTCACTGCTGTCTGTACGTTAAAGGCTTATGACATGGTCTGTGCAGGGAGATGTCTTATAGCTCAATGATCTGTGATAAACTAGATCATCGAAGGAAAGTAGTCCGGTGGATAGAAATTTTGCGGTACACGGCTTTTTTTCTTCGAACGGTGCATTAAAGTCAACGCTGTCAAGCTTGACAATAGGGATACGCAGGCTATAGTGAAAAAAGCTGATAAGAAAGGAGGACTGGTACTTGATAAATCTAAAATTGAAGGCCTTGAAAGCAGCTACAGGTGCAAAGAACCCAGTTTTTTGTCAGCATTCTCGGAGAAGAGTTTTGATAAGTTTCCTGTCGACTCAGATTCAGAGGAGTTGTTACACCACAGATGCCAGTGGCAAATGGGACTGGGACGATCACATGAACAACCTTACATGTCAAGGTCAGTGGAGCAAAATTCAGAAATTGATGCACATCAATTGTTTAGAAATGATGGCTGTGATTGTGAGTATACAGCAATTCCTATCTCATTTGAAAGGTCAAAATGTCCTGATCTGGTCAGACAACACAACTGTATGCCAGTACATAAACCACCAGGGTGGGACACGGTCTGTACAGCTCTGCAATCTGACAATAGATCTGTGGCATATAGCTCTAAACAACAAAATGAAATTTAAAGCAGTACATATCAAGGGGGTGAAGAATGTACAAGCATATTCATTAAGCAGAGAATAAGTGAGGGCCACAGAGAATGGTATTTGAACAATAAAGTGGCATGGAAGATATTCAGCATCTGGAGCCAACCAACTTTCGACCTCTTTTCAACTTTTCAGAACAAAAAGATTCACTGTTTTTTTCATGGATCACTCATCCACAAGCTTATGCTTTGGATGCCCTGTCAATTGTATGGCAGAACATGTTGTTTATGCCTTTCCTCCGCTGCAGTTAATTCCCAGAGTGTTGAGCGATTTCCAACAGTCACAATGTACAATGGTCTTAGTTGTTCCACAGTGGCCAAGACAACACTGGTACACTCAGTTGTTGAATCTATTGATAGCTTGTCCACGAAAACTCCCATGCAGTCAGGATCTGTTAACGCAGTGCAAGGGAAAGGTATCCCATCCACATCCGGAAACACTTCATCTGACTGCATGGTTGTTATCGACCAATGTTTCTCATCAACAGAGTTTTCTGAAAAAAAAAAAACAACAAGAAAATTACTGGCAAATTCCTTGCGGAAAGGCACACAAAAAGAGAAGCAAATTCAGACAATTTGTTAGCTGGTGTAGTGAAAGGGATATTGATCCCTATCTTGCCACTTTAGCAAATTGTGTCGATTTTCTGACCTACCTGTTTGATAAAGGACTTAAATACAGGACTATCAATGGTTACAGATCAATGCTATCATCAGTATTAGACCCAGTTGAAAAAATCCTATAGGTCAATATCCTTTCATTATGTGGCTGCTAAGAGCTGTATTTAACGAACGATCACCAGTTGGTACCTGAATGGGATCTAGTTCTCGTTTTAGGATGTTTGAAGAAAGCACCCATTGAGCCGTTGCAGGATGCGTCTTTGAAGTTTTTGACATGGAAAACGTGCTTCTTACTGACGATCACTACATTCAGGCTTTGCAGTGACCTTCAGTCTTTACAGCTGGGCGAAGGATGGATCAGTCAATGTTCAAAAACAAGGTGTGACGTTTGTAAGAACTGGTTTATCCAAACAAGACAGACCTGATCATCTTGGTAAAAATATTTTTGTGCCAGCTTTACCAGAAAACAAGCTTTTAGACCCCAAGCGTACTTTGACCTATTATCTGAAGAAAACAGAACCTTTCAGACAAAAAGATACAGGTGACGATATTGTGAAATTGTTCTTAGCACGGAAAAAACCTCACAAGCCTGTTTCATCTCAAACTATATCCAGATGGTTGGTAGAGTTAATAACATTCTGCTATAACTTAGAACGTAAGTCTTCAGGTAAAATAAGAGGACATTCAACCGGGAGTATTGGCCCATCATGGGCTCTTTTCAAAGAGGCATCGCTGCAACAGGTCATGGAATCGGCTGATAGGTCAAGGGAGACCACTTTTACTTGTTACTATCTCAAAAAATTGAATACAGAGTTTATGAATGTGTAGGAAGATATCCTTTTTGTAAATAGTTTTATCGAGATGAACTGTGTTACATACATGTATTTCTTTTCTTGCGGATCGCTGTTATATTGTAAAAGATTACTGTGGAAATGCCAGTTAGGACATGTACATTAAATATATGCTGTCTAAGTGGATGCAATATGTGTATCATTTATAATATGTAACTGTAAGTTACAGTGTACAGTAAATTCATAGAACTTTCTTGTGTGAAGTATAAGTTACAAACAGTATGACTATTCCTTGGTATGGATATGATGGGTTTAAAATGACTCCCACCACCAAGAATACTGCTGTGGAATCTGAAAATAATCCACACTGTAATGACAGGTAAGCTTATTTATGAAATAAAACTGGAAAATTTGTATTTCAAATTAGAGTTTTATGAATAAATAATACTAACTTGTCATTACATGTACCCACCCTTTTTCCCCAAATGCCTTTTAAACAGTCTTCCTGAGGCGAACACTTTCGCCAGAAAAGGAAACTGAAGCATGTGGCGATTCTAGTAGGAAGTGACAAACCTGTGTTAGGGTAAAATGTTCATCTCCGGTATATAAAAAGTTTATTATGCGGATCAAGAAAGAGAATCCACACTGTAATGACAGGTAAGTATTATTTATTCATAAAACTCTAATTTGAAATACAAATTTTCAAATTTTCTCGTTCTTTTGTGCCTTCACGAACTGCAGGGACATTGCGTGCATTCAACTGTCTCGGTCAAATTTGTTTTGGTATA
Organism: Mercenaria mercenaria; assembly: GCF_021730395.1. NCBI lineage: Eukaryota > Metazoa > Mollusca > Bivalvia > Venerida > Veneridae > Mercenaria > Mercenaria mercenaria. Next base: position 24,791,950 of record NC_069364.1, on the reverse strand, counting down.
CTACCCTACATATCCAACGTGACACTTATGTTCAGTGCACCAACATCTGAACTGAAAACGAAAAACCGAGACCTTTCGTCACCGGAAATTGACTTAGAGTCTGAATCAAAATTACAATGATTTTGCAGTTCTCCTCTGGAAGTATCTGAGTCTAAAGTCAAAATGTCAGTCTCTACGTCCCCTTCTACACCTCCTAACATAACACTTGACCATGACGCTATCATGACAATCTCAGCTGCTTTGTCTGACACAGTTCAGGCAAATGTACAGTCTATAATGGTATCAACAATTAAGACAATAATCTCCAAGAGATACAAATATTACTCTAGAAAAACGGGTCAGCGCTCTGGAGAGGCAGCATGACGATGACGACCAATATAGCAAACGTAACTTTTTACGTATCTCTGGTATTGCTTAAACGTGAAATGAAGACCCTGACAAATCAGTGATGGACGTTTGCGAAGCTGTCAAATCTGATGTTACACTGCCTGAAATTGATAGATGTCATCGATTAGGCAAACCAAAACTCAACGGTCCCAGAGACATCCTGGTAAAGTTTGCGACATACAGGGCTCGCCAAAAGTTGTACAAAAAGCGTACACTTCTCAAAAATGGTGACCTTGGACTCCGTGGAACTTTCGTGAATGAGCACCTAACATTTTAAAGATCATACCTACTTTTCGAAGCGCGAAAGCTTGTTAAGGATAATAAACTCATCGGTGCCTGGTCCATGGACGGGAAAATCTTCATCAAGGCCAGCGCTAAAGATGCCAGTGACATATCCGTAGAGGAAAAGTCCGAAATCAAACGAATCTCATCCCTCGAGGAACTTTCACCATACCGTGCCTAGTGATAAACATGGATACGTTATTTTTTTCAGTTTAGTATACTGTCTGGTAACATTAAAACTGTAGGCATCAGACCGTGCAGCAGCGGTGCAATCAATACGCTACGATTATCTACATAATGCTAAGCATACACTCGTATTTGATCAAATTGATGTCCTGAATTTATGTATTGTTAGAAAGATATACATGATCATAACTACTCTATTCTGGTATTTAAAGCAGCATGCCTCCAGATTTGGCTAAAAATAATCTTTCTTTCAAATTAAAGTTTGGTCATATTATGAACATTAGAATATGAATGTTTGTTTCTAAAGTATTTTAAAAGTTCCAAATAAAGAAAAAAGATAACCGCGCCGGGAATCGAACCCCGGACCGCCGCGCCAATAAAGACATTTTCCCGTCGTCGTAACCAATAGCGCTATAGCTGAAGTAGTGAATAATGACTTCAAAATATAGATATTTATAATCGAGACTGTTTACCTGGAGTAAAAGCGTGACAAACGCTTTTCGATTTTCATCGTAAAAAGTAGTAAAACAGAAAATTCTCATGTGTTTCCGTAACATAAAGTTTGTCAGTAATTAAGTTTTAAAGCCTTCTTAAGAAATATAGCATTTATTTCAAGATATCTAAAAAAAAAGAATTATTTTTTTTGTTGTCGAACGATCTGGAGGCTTTAAAATAATAGAGCAAAACGTATGTGAGTCATATCGCTTATGTCGTTTTTTATTTGAATTACATATAAATCAAAAATATGAGTACAACAACACGGCTGACCCATTTAAACGTGTTGTACTTTCGACAAACAGTTAAAACTTTGTAGTACACAAACAAACACTTACGAGGGATGTTCGAAATGAATTGCTTATTTCTATCTGGAGATTTCAAATTTCAAGTTAGCCCAAAAGGGCTCATTTCATGCCCTCGAAGTACTCCCCGTGGCTAGAAATGCAAAGTTTCAGCCGATGTATCCACTTCTTGAAGGCGTCACGGTACGCTGATTTGGGCACAGTAATAAGGTACTGATGAATGGCAGATCCAAGTGCCTGTCGGGACTGGTATTTCCGCCCAGCAAGGAATGATTTCAATTTCGGAAACAAAAAGAAATCACATGGGGCAAGGTCTGGGGAATACGAGGGGTGAGGCAAACAGTTACTTTTTCTTTCTTCAAAAACGCCGTAACTATTGCGGAGGTATGAGCGGGGGCATTGTCATGTAGAAGACGGACATGTTTAAAACCAGTGGCAGGGCGTCGTTTCTGATAATACTTTTTCAGTTTCTTCAGTACTACGTCTTTGTAGTACTTTCCGGTGATGCTTTTGCCCTTTTTCACCGGCACTTTTATTGCGACTCCTTCACCAGAGAAGAAGATTGCATACAAAACCTTCTTTGCACTCAAAGAACGTTTGGCAATTATTGGGCGTTTGCTGTGTTTAGTGGCCCAGATCTTATTGCTAACCTTTCTGACGGGCTCAAAATAATGGACCCAAGTTTCATCACCTGTGACGACATTGGCAAACTGCTTTTTGTCATATTATGGAAACATTTGAAGCAGCTTTTTGGCCACTTTAACCCGTTGCCTCTTTTGCTCATCAGTCAACAGATGTGGCATCTTTCTGACTTTCAAATGCTTCTTCAAAATAAGGTGAACCGTTGATAGTGATATGCCTACCTTTCGTGCAATATCACGAACTGTAAATCTGGCATCTCCTTCAATGATTTCCTTTATTTTGGAAACGATTTCTTTACGAGATGCAGATTTTGGCCTACCTGATTTCGGTGCATTTTTGATGGACTCTACACCAGACTCAAATTTCTTTTTCCACCGCCGAACTGTGTCATAAGACACACAAGAAGGTCCATAAGCAGTAGAAAGTTCAGTCATCAGCTGCTTCAAAGAACAACCAAGTTTTGAGCGAGCTTTGATGTAAGCCCGTATTTCATCTTTCTTGTCGACGCTTCTACCAACCATTTTTACTACAGTGGTCAATGATTGCGTGTATTCAAATGGCAAATTTTATGTCTTACACTTAGTCTAACATGTACATTTGTACACCGTTGTGTAGGTATTGAATAACCCTATACAGGTAGGTATTGGTTTTTATCGTGCCCCACGTGGATATCGAGCTAGAGGACAATAAGCAATTCATATCGAACACTCCTCGTACAAGTTATTATTTTAAAGTAGCGACAATAGCGACCAATATTGTTACTGGCCAGGGGTAATGAGAAAAAGAAGTCAGCAACACATTTTAAAAAATAACAATTTTATAAAAAAAGAATTTTACAGAATGCAATATTATTAGATGTCTGTTGGATATTTAAGCACTGACTGAAAAATCATTTATCCCACTTTTAAAAAGTACAGTCAATACAAAACGCCATACAAGAACACTTATATCCAAGTACACTGAAGGGAAAATTCCAACGACTTGTTGAAATGAAATCCACCATGAATAAGTTAAAATAATATCCAATAAAAACTTATAATCCAACTGTAATATCAGAAAAACGTTTCCTTAAAGTTCTTTCTAGCAAGTACTGGATTTTTCATATCTCCCAGAAAGTTCTCTGGTTTACAAGATTCATAAATGCGCCTTTTTGGAAAGGAACTTTTCGGCATTATCCATTATGAAACTGTTGTGTCATATTTCTGCCACGATATTTAAAAATATATTTGTTAAAAAATATAGTTTTCTGAAAAGAGAAAGTTTTCTCGCCGAACATTATTGCGATAATTTACACTATTATTTCGATACGGGTTGCGTAGGGCCCACAGCTGCCATATATTTTCTAGACAGCTGTCTCGATACTTTCAGAAATTATCTTGATATTTCGAAAATTTCCTGCTAATAAAAAGTATATCTAGAAAAAAAAAATTATTGCGACGTTGTTAGAAAAACATGAATGCACAAATTTGTTGGAAAGTTAAGAATATCATTGTGACAGCTACCAAGATCTCGTGTCAGTTTCAAGAACTAACGCGTAATTTTGCGCTAAAACAATTTCAGGGAGTGAATAAAAATATGTAAAATATGATTTATTGCTGAAATATTTTAAGAAAAAATGCACACATTTCCTGGAAAGTTTACAAATTACTTTAAGCAACTGGTCATCAGCATAAACAAATAAAATATAGCATAGAACTTAACGACTACATTACAACAATTAAAATATCTTGCAAATGATAACAAATTATTATGCATGATGCATGATACAAAAGAAGGTGCATAAAGGTCGTCAAAAATATTTATTTCAGAGGCAACAAAGAACCTCTAAAAGTGAAACATTGATAGTTTTAGACTTAAAACAAATGTGATATATTGAGATAACGCATTTTTCACGCTGTCTACAGAATCCGAAGTGATTGTTCTGTCCCCGGGACTGAGAGACCCGGGATCAAGCTGATGCTAGAACAGGAAACAAACACGAGTTAACGCTATTCTAGCATATACTATGTCAGGAGCTTCATTTCTTTCAAACTTGTTTTATCCATTATATGAGGCGTAATAAGTTACGTTTTGCCATGGAACGCACATGTATAAAATTGTATTTGCTTTTTTACTCTCGTTCAAAGTCCTCGGAAAGACAAAAACAGCGATTGTATGCAAGCACGTTAGTTTGTTTCGCTTATCAGACAACTATCAGTGACTTTCACACACGCAATTGTGAATAACTGTGTTAACCATCAATAATGTACTCTATCGTGTAATATATGCTTTTTTATTTGTTTACTCAGTTGAACTTGCCTTAGATGCCATCTGAATTAAACAGACATAAACAGCCCGTCAGCTAACTTCCCAAACTGACTTCAACTTGTCTTAAGCAGACACCTGTTTTAACCTTGCCAGACACATTGATCTTTTGGTAGGCTGTTACATGCAGGTTAAGCTGTTTCTGTAAAGTATTTCGGAATAATTCATAGATAAAATCAGCGTATATATCATACATAAAGTTGATTTTACATTAGATCCACATAAACTATTTAAGCCTCACTAATAACACTTTCTTTTCAGTCATGCATTCTTTGGAATGATCATTCAGCCTGTCGAAGGTTAAGGCTAATGTCAGATCCAGAACAAGAATTGCATAATAGGAAGTCAATAAGGTCACATAAGCCTTAGTATTCCCTATATATTGTTTATAAAATTGAAAATTTCCAAAGAGCTGCCACGCATAGTTACACCCATTTCAGAGGAAAAAAAGCTTACCTCGTTATAAAGAATTATGATAATTCCGACATAAAATTAAGAGAACAGTAGGGATCTTGTATCTTCTTGTCACATTTGCTTACTGTAAAATCACATCAAAATAACATTGCTCTGTAGTATAATAGTGAGAAAAAATAAGAATAGAAAGAAAATATTATTCAAAATTGTCCTGCACTATTCGGGATATATTTAGATTCGTACCCGCAGGCACATCCAGTATAGTTCTTTATACGGATGTTCGTCGAGATATATCGCAGTAAGAAGTACATTACAGTGCAGTACAATGCAGTGCAGTGCAGTGCAGGGCAGTGCATAGCAGTACACACTACACTACAATACATTACACTACTACACTACACTACACTACACTACACTACACTACACTACACTACTACACTACACTACACTACACTACACTACACTACACGACAAAGACAAAGACAAAGACAAAGACAAAGACAAAGACAAAGACAATACAATACATGTGCAAGTACTAGTACAAGTGCAAGTACAAGTACAAGTAAAATACGATGCGATACGATACGATGCAGATACAGCACTATGCAGATACAATACAGATAAATACAATACAGGCACAATAAAAAACAATGCAGACACAATACAATGCAGATACAATACAATAAAACACAACGCAACGCAACGCAACACAACACAACACAATACAATAGAATACAATACAATACAAAACAATACAGATACAGATACAGATACAGATACAGATACAGATACAATACAATACAATACAATACAATACAGATACAGATACAGATACAGATACAGATACAGATACAGATACAATACAACATAGATACGATACAGATACAGATACAGATACAGGTACAGTACAGTACAGTACAGTACAGTACAATACAATACAATACAATACAATACAAATACAAATACAAATGCAGCAATACAATACAGATACAGATACAGATACAGATACAGATACAGATACAGATACAGATACAGATACAGATACAGATACAGTACAGTACAGTACAGTACAATACAATAGAATACAATAGAATACAATACAATACAATACAATACAATACAATACAGTATTATACAATACAATTACAACAATACAGATACAGATACAATACAATATAGATACTAAAGTCTAAAATGAAAAATCCATGCATATTTCCGTTAGAACATGACAATATTGACGTCATGTTGACATTTTTTGGCGTCATACAGGCACCGAGAAAGTGTGCTTCCACCTTTGATGCACCACTTTATGTAAGATACGTTTCATGATCGGAATGATATAAAAGAACAGTGTTACACTTAATTCACACAAACTGTATCGAATATTAAGCGCATAGGATATTACCAATATTCTGTCTATTGTATCTATAGGTTATTAGATGTGTATCGAGAAATGTGCATGAGTGCTGCAGCGGAATCGTGTTAAAGTCCTAAAGTCTGCTAAAGAACGAGTGCATATTTCCTGATGCAAGTCTAATAATCTTTTTATTAAAATATTAACGTTTCAGGATCCATTGAAGCTTAAGGTAGTTATGCAAGTTTGATAAATTGGAAGTGATGGCGTAATGTCCTTTCTCCGCAAAACGTACAATAAAGCCTGGATTCGGCGTAAAAATGAATTAATGGCAATCCGTGAGTAAATATTTTACAATGGCATTGTTACTATCTTTCTAAAGTTAAAATATGATATTAAAACATCTGGCACGTTAAATAACTGAAAATAATGTCTTAAAAGTAGCTTGAAATGTGTGGTTCGCTTTAATCATGGTCAAATATCTCAAAAAAAAAAAAAAAAAAAAAAAAAAAGCACACGGACCTATACATTTTATTTCACAACAGTATAGACCATATGTTTTTTACGACTGTGAGAAGTTTCATTAAATAGAAAAAATTCTATTCGAAAGTAGCGATTTCCAATAGACTCCCATTATGATAAATTGTAAAAAATTTTCAAATCAGTCTAGCATAGAAAATCAAGCACACGACCCTATCTTTTTGTTTGCCTTATTTTCTAAGCATATTCTGAAGTTTTGAAAAATCATGGTTTAATCAAATTCTGCATTGTAGAAAAGATTTTGATCCGTACGTGCAGAACAACCTTAACAGTGTTACTAAAGGGGTGTGTTATAAAATGTATGTATTGTCCTTCTATGCTGTTATTGTTTATTGTTTAAGCAACCTTATATTTTCAATATCCTTATTTTCCTTCCGATTCATTCATTCATCTGTCATTTTCATTTTCATATTGATTAACCATGGTGACGGGCCTCAAACATAAGGCCTATCCAACACTCCAATGTCACGCATGCGCACTTCACTAAAAAGAGAATAATTGTGGCTCGCGTCAATTTCTTCTTCTTGTCTTGCCACAATTTATTAGAGGCAGAAAACCTTTTTCCTCGGGACATGTAACCTTCTATATTTGGCGCCATTACACGCGCCATGAAAAAGTGCTTCGCTATTCCATTTACTTATTTACATAAAATACATACACGAATTGAAATAATATACAGCAGAACCATGTTTTGATATATCTCAACAATACGACTCAGTTATGCGCCGCGGGTATAATTCACCCGGGCTACGTCATCGTGAAATTCTGCAGGCGTATAAAGTATTCGTGTTGTTTCCATATGTTAAAACACGGTTCCGATGTATATTATTTCTTAAATACAATACAATAACAGCACAATACAATACAGTGACAATACAGCGCAATGCAATACAATTGAATTTATACAATAATTTGATTTTATATATTAAAATGATTATAACAACATTGACACTAAATATATGAAAAAAAAAACATTTATTTTCTTATAAACAATGTTTGCGTAGTTATGTCAACGATAGTTCTTCCCGCGGGATTGCACGCGCGATCTGACGCAATTCACCAAAAATGACTAAAACTAATTTTGCCACAGTAGATTTCAAAACGGAATCGACACGACGGCTTTTTATATAAAAATCTGGGTCAGCTAAGCTAAACAAATAAATGTTTACCAGTATGTCTTAGGAGCTTTTGCATTTAAAAACTATACCTTTGCCTAAAAAGATCATTCTATTAAAGCTATTAAATAATCATGAACTACAAATATTATTATTCATAAAAAATGGCTAAATACTAGTATTTTCAAAAAACATTCCCGTCCGCAAACTACCTCTTCTCAGGCTAACGCAAAACATATTCAATAATAATGTGCAATTGTTACTTAACACCTCACATAATTAAACGATTCAGGAAAGAAGTCTGCTCAATATAAAATATATAATAATAATCTGTTCGCACTCTTTCGGATGAAATACAATTCATCCTCTAAAAAGCATACCCTTTAGGATTTGTCCGCCATTTTGATGGAAGTTTTGGATGTCGGACGCCCACTGTCCGAAGACGTAACGGTCAGTCCTAAAACCTGACCTCTAAACAGGTCATAGACTCGCTTGTTTATTACAAACGCAAACATGATGAACAGTCCTTGACTAGCGTTTAAAACAATAAACATGTAGGACAACGCTGCAGAACTTGTCCACATGTATAGAAACCCAAAAACCCAAGTCGCACCCGTGATGGTCGATAATTTAGCGAACACAATTATGTCATTGCGCTCATTTTGAACATTCTTTTGAACCGAAGGTGACCGCTTGATTTTAATGATAACAAATGTAAACATAAAGAGATTAGAAAGTACGACAAAAGCTGCAGGAATACCAAACGTATATATAATCATCCGCTGCGAAGAAATGTAGCAAGATTTAGCACCATAACCAAAATCACCGTTCATGGCGTATGATACGCCGATATTTATAGAAACAAATATGGCGGCCATTGACAGTGCGTAAACGTGATAGATTACCAATCTTTTCGTGCCCGATGATTGAGACATAACCTTTGTTCTGGCAAGAACGCGGAACATATGAAAAGTGCAAATATTCATCCAAAACAGTGCTACAAGCCAGGACAAATGAATCAATATACCAAAGAGAAGACATTCAGTTGAATTCCGTTTTAAATCACTGAAGCTTCCAGTTAAGTATAAAGTCTGAGCGAGCAATAAGGTAAATGCCAATGACATGTTGTTTTTACCCGGTATTGTCCCTCTAAGTTTAGGAAAGAAGCAATATACGAAAAAGGTAAAAGAAAGAGCTAGAATAGATACAGCTGAACATGCAATAGATATTATAGATTCTACTGAGAGAGGCGTATCCCTTTCTTCTTGTGGTATCTGGGTCAAGTAATGTTTGTACGTGTCTGCACATACCATTATGTGATCCTCGTCTATGAAATAATATTCATTACTTTCAAGTAAATAGTTTCCAACTGGAAAAGTAATACCGTTCTCTTCTTCCTTCCAAGGTACGTCAGATGCAGATACCTCTATTTTTGGACAGGTTGTGATCTCTATAATATTAAAATCTTGTTTTCTCAATGCACAAGTGCCTTCATAGTTGTTAGCTATAAGATTTGGTAATAGTACGAATTCATAGTCTTCCGAAGAAGTCTCTGAATTGTTGGTTTTATCATTTGGCTGCGACAGAAAAGATATTGCATCAAATTTTTCAGGGTGGTCGTCCTTGACTTGAAACTTAAATGTGACAGGTTTATTGCTGTTATTCATCCTGAATGCTAGATTTGAGTCATGAAGGTGCATTAGTTTTGCTAAGATTTGATTTGGATCATGACGTTTGGATATATAAAACCACACTCTTGCATCGAAATCAAGTAAATTTGAACTTTCAATAACAGAAAGATCAGTTTCACTTAATGACACATTAGGTTTGTATATAATCTGCATGCCGCATAATTCACTTTCATCCAGAAACTCTTCCATGTGCGCAATCACGTGATCTGCGACAATATACGCGTCTATGACGGACAAGGGGTTGACTGGTTTTAAGCGAAGAAATGCAGTATAAGTGATCTTTTCCAAGTTTGTAAACAAATCGACACACGTTCCAGACTTAAGTACAGTAATTGCTGAACACACCATGTCTTTGCATGAACCCTGAAAAAAAAGTACGAACCAATAAATTTGACGTCACGCACCCAAAATCTGAATCACACCAAACACTTCACCAACTTGTGAATTTCTGTTCTGAGAAAAAGAAGAACATGTATTATATGAACTAAACCCTTATCCCCACCTTTATCAAAGCATGAACTTCTCTTATTTTGCTGCCAACGGATCAGACTATTTCAGTCTTTGATTCCATGCATAATAGGTCCGCAGTTTGAACGTTTTTAATACTTATATGTATTCACAAATAATTAGGCTTCTCCGCCAAGACAGCCAGTCAAAATCGGTTATATTTACCTGGTGAAAATTACCCATATAATTTCGGTTACATCAAAGCAATATAATTCCCATTAACGCTACTCTAGAGCCTTGGATGGTTACATTGTAATTACTGAGATTCAGGAAATTAAAAACTAACTGATGGTTCAGAAACACTGTGACTAATTTTAAAAATAATATAGAACGCTGCATATTATCACTACATACCAAGTATTAAATATCAAATATTTGACAATAAATAGCTAACTAATTCTACAGAGTATGAAGCGATTTCGTTCCGCCTACAAAAAGATTAGCCACCCGGTACATAGCTACAAAAATTCCAAGATGGTTGACAACTGTCCAAATTTCAACTGACACAAACTTCTTTTCAAGCTTTACACAGTCAACAATGGACATAACATGAAAACATCGATTTGATTTAATAAGGAGGTATTTGTTGACTGAACAATTGAATAATTCAGGCTAGCATATTGCGTACTTTTATAAAGAATCCCTGCTAAAGCTACAATAAAAATTCGCTAACTGAAACAATCACGTGACCTAATATTTTGGAATGTATAGTTTAGTTAACAACAATTTAATAATGTGAATGGTTATCTGTCAATGCCTAGGAATGTTACAGAACAATGAACTGTGATCTAAGAGTAGCTGACAGATAGCCTAACAATTTTGAAATCAAAAATGAAATTTAAAACTACTGAAATGCCGTAAAAGCAATACAAAACAATTGCACGAAACGAGGACGCGAGGCCTCATGCCTCACAATACTTTTAAATTCATTTGTTTTGGCATCTGATAGAGGAAAATCTGTTTACTTTATATGAAATAAAAAAAAAAAAAAAAAAAAAAAAAAAAAAAAAGTTCAAAATTGTCAATTAACCCCATAGAGTATCATTAAGGGAGTTTGTAAATTAATATGTAATAATAAAAAAAATATTTGTGACATACCGATATCTTGTCATATAGGTGATCTTCTAAGCAATTATCCATATCGCTATCATTACTACTTTTAATATCAAGAGCAGCATCCACTTTATCAAGCTTCAGCAATCCAGAAAATGAAAAAGAGTGTGCTTCTCCATGCATGCTTCCCATTGGACAGGTTAAGAATCTTGGTAAAACTCCATTACAAATACTGCAGAAAATGTTTTGGAAAGCCAGACTGTCAATAAGGATAACTGATCTGTATGTAGAACATACAGTTTCTTCAAATGTGCCAGTTACGCTACAGCCAGATACTGATGTGAAACAATAATTTAGTTTATGCTCCGTCGAGAACTTAATATCGCATTTCCCCTCAACGAAAACAGCGTTTAAGATGTCAGTATCAGTAGTAATGTAAGATGCTACCTCGCACATTAGTTCTAAATCTAATATTTCAAAGTCGTACACAGATACACCATTACAAACCGCGCAATACTTATTCCTGTATAATTCATTGGTCTCTGTACTAATGACGGGTACCGTCTCCACTAATTCTGATATATCATCGGCGTTATACGACCGTGTGCAGTTTATGTGAAGTTCCGTCTCTGTACCAATGGGGCAAGTGGCATAACCGTATGCGCTTGTTTTGGTAATGGTAAAAGACTTTGACAGATACAGATAAATGCAGTCCTTCTGTACTTTTTGTCCTTGAAGAAGTTCTGGTAATTCTTGGGTAACGGAAGTGCCATTGAATCCATTGGCATGACGGAATAATATATCAGGGCAACAAGTTTTGTCCTTGACACATGTCGGAAAATCGCAGCTACAAGGCTTGCAACAAGTCCACCAGGAATTCGGCAAGTTAAATGAAAATCCACATAATTTGTTGAAAGGGCAGTACTTCAACTGATTTCTGATTACATCACGCTGATAACCAAACTGGAATGTAGACAAAAACTCTAAAGTATCATTCCGAAGTAAATACACTTCAACATTGTCTGGTGTTAAGTTTTTCAACTCATCTTGGTAAGCATTCAAGGCTTCGTAATCGTCGTCATTGTCATTACTTGTCGGTGTTGAAACAGTGTATTCGTCTGTAGAATTGTAATCCACGTAGGTGTTATTGACAACATCCGAGTCTAATGGCGTAGAAATACTGTATTCTTCTGTAATGGTAGGATCTGTTTGACTATTATGAATTTCATCTGCATTGTTACATCTTTGAAAAATGACGAAAATAGCTAAAATAAGATTTTTGATCCTCATCATTTTTCGTTTAGTTCAGATAGTCATGCATGCCACATATTCGCATAAGGTAAGATTTCCTAAATTTCCTTTACAACATATTATCCTACGAATAGGCAGTGTTTCGGGCGGAATATAAGTCAATTACAAAATATTTATATACACACATACTGCACAAAATAATTCTGATAAAGGTTACTTTTGCATGCCTAAAATGTCATTCTACCAATTAGCAATTCTCTGTTTATCTCTAATTGGATAAACTAAAAGCGATTAATTTTTCAGAAAGTTCACATTACGTATGATATTTCTGCCATAATATCATAACTGCAATTTCTTCACAGCTGTCATTTTATTCTAGGCTGACGAATTATTCGTCATATACCAAATGCAATATCCTGTGATATTCACTAAGTCATTATTACTTTAATACTCCGAATATAAAGTCCATAATTTGTGTTTTTGACCGGTGTATAGTTCTACACAAAATTTTGCTGCTCTAAAAATAAAAGTTGAAGAAATATCATAATTTTTTTTTCTGTTTCGGCCATCGGGCAAAAGTTTTAACTATTGGTGCGATAGACTTCCAGCACCCAATATACTATAGTATTTTCATTCGCATGAAAGCAACATATTTAATCAAACAGTCTTACTTTACAATCAATATTGCAATTTCATGGGCCACGAAAAGCATCTTTTACACATTAAAGTAAAACCGCTGTCATCAAAAACAAACAAAAAAATTCTATCCTATTTATTGGGGTCAGTCACATTTTATGAACATTTAAGGATGACTACCCGTAATAGGCCTCAGTTTCACCAAAAACGTACATACAACTTAATAATGTAAGCTTTGAAAATGTCAAACGATAGAAATAAGGTTCATATTGATAAGTTATATAGTGACATAAGTTCTCTAAAATTAATTTCCTTCAGATTATTTCCCCTGATAATTTTGGTTTTTCATGAGTTATCTCCCCTGAAAACTAGAAAAAAATAATTTTCTCCTTTTCCCTACGGGGAATTTTAGATTTCTTTTTGGTATTTGTATCAGAATCGTATAATGCAGCTTTCTACCGCAAAATTTTCTCGAAACTCGAGCTTAAATTCTCCTAATCAAAGAAATTATATATTTCCCGTAGGCATCAATGTTAACTTCAATACCGATTATCTCCCCCAAAAATGATGAAATTAGCTCAGTGCAAGTTTTAAATTTTTAAAGTCTTTAAAGTGACCAAATTTTATTTGAATATTACCTCCAGTTACAAGATATGAAATATGGCTATTACACCAGGTTATCCTTAATGACACTTTTCAGTTTTCATATGTATTTATGGAACAAAAAGACCCATTGCAGAGAGTTAGATCCGTACTTGAAATATATATTTTATCACTTTTCGTGAAATTTTGTAATTACCTCCCTTTGATATAAAAGTATTTTAAAAGTGGACTATATCTTTAGATTTCAATATAATATCTAGTTTTACATTTGCATTTGATAAACATTGGGATATTTCAACTACCTGAAACAAAAGGCAAGATTTAAAACGGCGTGTAGCTTCAGAATTCATCTATTTTTCTTGGTTGCGCAACTGAGGTAATAATAATTCCTAATGAATTTTGGCAAAATATATACTTGTCAATGCAAATCTTTGACAGATTTAATATAATAGTGCTTATTTTCTTATGCTAAAATAAAGTTATTTTGGTTTAGGAAAATCAAATTTAAAATTGCTGTGTGTTAAGTCAAGTATAAGTTTTACTGAAAATCTTATGAATGGACATGTTCATTACAGTAGTCAAGAACAATTTGAATAAAGAAATGTGAAAATAGATTACTTAAAGTTACAGCTAAAACTAGTATCACACATGTTCTAAAAGATAACTATCTAATGAAAATGTAATGTTTTTGAGGTATTTATTCCCCGTTAGAATTGGAGGGATATAGTTTTGACATCATCCGTGTCCATTTCTGTGTCATTATATAGCGGTATAATAAATTATAGCTGTATATACACACGATAACAAAATTTGTAACTCAATATGACTTTTGAATACACAAGATACGGACAATGACAAAACAAAGTTCGTTAGATTAGAATCGGGGAATAAGTATCTCCAAAACATGTCGCCGTTTTCAATTTGTTTGTTACCTTTCGAGTATGTGGGATAATAACTTTAGGCTGTATAATTTAGTGATGTTGTTTCATATTTTCTTATTAAAACAAGTCAGTAAAACTTTCAGTAAAACCTTTAGGTTTATAAGGGTGACGAAAAACACAATAAAGCAAATATTGAAAATAAAAGTGTAATTTCGAGAATAAACAAAATTTGTAATCATATCGATTGCCAAAATGTTTTCACTACTCGATTTAATTTTAAACTTCGTTGGTCATGGAGTCTGTTGTCTTATGGGAAATTCCCGTTACATTGCAAATATCAAATGTATACAACTAATGACGCTATGTTCGAGTTCCATTACACATGTAACAATAGAGACGAAAAACATTCAATTTAAATGCAGTTTAAGGAAAACAGATCATTTGCTATTAACTTTAAAGCGTTGAACACGCTGGTATTTAATGTGCCTTGGCTCCCACTCTGGTACTAAGCGCCTCTTCTGTGTCGCTGGCTCCTCCTCTTGGCCAAAAATACACATAGACAGAAGTAACCCGCCAACAAATCACTTGCCCTTTTTTCAACTCGCCTCCATAAGGAGTGGGAGCCAGTGTTTACAGCCCTTAAAAAACCCCTGTGTGTTCAGGAAAGTCATTGATCTTCTGTGGCACCTTTGATAAAGCTACAGAAAATATGGCAATAAACTAGCAACAAAAATGGTCAGGCTAGAAAAATGGATATTTTTTATAATGCCAAAATGTCTGTGTATGTGGGGCTCATTGTTTAATTTGCTACGAAGGTATTTTTTTAAAAAACAAACTAACAAAACAAAATGTCTGTAAATGTCGATCTACCGTTTAATTTGCTAATAGCAACTGTCAATGAACAAAGCGAAATGTCGAATGTTTCTCGTGTGTCTGTGACTTTTGACGCAGTTTCTATATATATCTAATGCCAGCGGAATTTAATAATTCAGTGAATATTTGTTAGAAGCTGATCATTCGCTTACTTTGCTTAAAAGATATTTTATCATTACATTTAACTTTGTTTTTTACTTATACAGATGATATTATTACCTTTCATGGTATTTTCCGCCGAGTGAGTACGATGAAATATTTTCACGAGTAGCATAGCCACACGTGAAAATGGAAATCTGCTTTTCAAGAGTGAAATATACTTTTTTATCTTACGTAAAAAACAAACAAAGCTTCTTTTAAGGTCATGTTTTTATGGTTTAAACAAAGTGTGATTCTTTTGAGAAATAACTGCATTTTTATAGTGAAAAGTTTTGAGTATTACATATGATATTGTTCGTCAACGTGCATGTTGTACACTACTTTGGACCACGATTTAAGACAATGAGCAATTAACTCACCATCTTTCGCTTGCGAAGCCAACATACTAACCACTGATTTCGACCGTCCGGATGCAGTATGAAGTCTTTTAACTAATAAACAAAAAAATCTAGATGGTTACTCACATTCCCCTTTAACGTCTCGATACGAGATATACCCTGTTGTGAAAAATCCATGTCAAGCAATCTATTAGGCGTGTGTATGTGCAGTTTTCTGCATCAAAGTGCTCAGACAGGTGTAGTTAACGGCATCAAAGTGCTCAGATAGATGCAGTTAACTGCAACAAAGTACTCAGATAGGTGTAGTTAACTGCATCATTCAGTATAATCTACTTACCTTTTGAAGCTCTGAAGCCGGGAAATACCTGTGAGCCGAATGCATAAATATAGGAATATCAGTCAGAAGTACTTGGAGGAGATTAACTCAAATTGGTCACAGGGCACTAGTGGGGCACGCGTCCTTTAACTTTATTACAAAAATTGTCATCGTTCAAACGTTTCTGAGAGGTGAAAAAGTGGTACAAATCTAGCATCCAAATCATTCACCAGATCTAAGTCCTTGTGACCTTTTACACTTTCCAAGGCTGAAAAAGATGCTGGGTCGGCGCAAATATTGATCGAATAAACACTTGGGTGTGGTATTGTTCAGTCACTTTAGACCATACCAAGAAGAGACTACTCTGCAGCATTTTCGACTGTGGAAGTGCATGGAGGTCAAGGGTGAATACTTTGAAGGTATGAACTATATTTGAAGTCTGTATACATATTAAGTACCATATCCCAGCACGATTGTAATTACTTTTAGAATAGCTCTCATAACGTGCTAATTTGCTAAATGTATACTATTATAATGGTTATAATGGCTTTATCATGCTGTATTGTTTGTCCATCCTCTAGCATATTAAACCGACTATTTCACCACATTTTGTCATCCATACGCATATCCCTCCTAAGTACAAGAAAATGATCCGAACATCACCGTATGGTCACTTAAAATTGGCATCTAAAGCCATTCATGAATAACTTACTTAGTATCCATTTATGACAACTGGTAGAAAAAATCATCAAACATAAAATAGTCATAAAATGAACATTTCATAAGATATGAGTGTATTATTAAAATACAGACAACATACTTATTTAGCATTAGAGAAATATGTTTATTTTTCAGAAATAAAATTTAAATAAAAGAAGAAAAAAGTAAATTGAATAGGGAGGTTTCCTTACGTTTTGAGTAAAATATAGAATGGATGGTTTCCCTTGACACTTGGGGTCAGCCCTCCATCGCCCCTGCCAGTTGATAGCCAGTATTTCCTAGCGTTATAACACGTACTGAGCGTAGGTGATAAAAACGGGGTTTATTACAATTTCAGCAGGTTTTAAAAATGCACCTTTTAACCATGACAGATGGTCCGTAAGTACCAACAGGGACATACGGCCATGTTTGAAAAACCAAAGCGCGAATTCAAGCGGCACGAACTGGAGGAACGCGTATTTGCTGTGGGAGAAAGGTCCGGTGGCTCTCCAGGAGCACCGGATAATAGCACCGTTATGGAAGCAATTAAGCAATTGCAGCTTAAATTTGAAAAAAAGCTATTGCGTTTAAGAACAACTGAGACAGGCCGAAACTTAAAGGTAAGAAAGGGCCTCTCCGGTGTTATGGCTGCGGAAAGGTCTATAACTCTTTGAAGCATAAGCCCCCTAAGGTAGAGGAGGTCAAAATTATGACTGCCGGGAGGGAGTTATGGATATCCGGCTATATTGTTGGTCCAGTCCGGTTGAGAATTGGATCGAAATTGTATACTGAGAATGTATATGTCGCCGCTATAGAACAACAAATGTTGTTAGCTTTTGACATTCTTTGTAATAAAGGCCATTCGATTTTAGACATGGGTAGGGGTGTAATAATCTTTGACGGCATGCACATATCTCTTGATGTTGATTGTTTAAATGGTTTTCGATCGGTGTCCAGAGTTACTGGGGTTAAACGCATGGTTATTCCGCCCGATTCTGTGGCCCGTGTAAAGTGTAAGATGAACACAGAGCTGACTGATTATGTCATTGAACCGTTGGACCAGTCTAAGGTATGGAAGCCTAGGGTGGTCAAGGAAGTTAATTTCTAAGGGATCTGAGATAGGGTGAGTTTATCCAGTGTCCGAAATTATTGATGTGGGGGAGGAGGATGAGGAGTATAGTATTCAGCAAATTTCTGACCTGGGGTGGCAAGAGGACCCTATTCCTAGGCTGGAGAGTGATAGTGCTCTCCTGCCCCAACTTCAACAAGTGTACTCCGAATCCTGTGAACATCTGAGTGAGGAGCAACAGCGGCAATTGGCCCAGTTGCTTTTTGAGTACCAAGATGTGTTTGCTCAAGATGAGTTTGATGTTGGTAATTTTACTGCGGTTGAACTTGTTATTGACACGGGTAGTGCCAACCCAGTTAAGCAACGCACGCCTGTTTGTTTCACTGGCGAGGAGGATGCCCATCTCAATAAAATGTTAAAGATAGGGGTCATCCAAGAGTCAATATCCGACTGGGCTTCCATCCCAGTACTTATCCGGAAACGGGACGGTTCAGTACGGTGGTGTATTGACTATAGGGCTTTGAATGAAAAGACTGTGAAAGACGTTTTTCCATTGCCTTTAGTGGATGACTGTCTTGACACTCTGTCAGGGAATGTATTGGGTGTGTTTTCAGATATGGCTGAAGGATACAGTGACGGTCTGGGAAGGGTAGTAAAGGCACTTAAGATGGGCCGGTTGTGCAGTCCTAAAGAACTAGCTGCAAAGGTCACCTCAAGTAGGAGAACGAACAGGTTTGCAATCCTGCTGGACTAGGTCCGTGAGGCCAGAAACAGGCGAAAGTACGGTTGATGAAGAGATCTGGCAAGGGAGTTAGACATTCTCCAGTGTCACTCCCGTGAGTTGATTTCCCGAAATGTGAGCCGTTTGGGGCCCATTCAGAGTCCAAGTGGCGGGATGCCCCACGTGAACAGAGTAGGGACATCCGTCTAGGAACAGATCCGGCTATAGAACGGACTGATGAGAACCTCGATTTGGTTCCTCCGGCAGAGCAAAAGTTGCTTGTTGGGGGAGCGGCCGACAGCGGGGCAGGATTTGTTTCTTTTGGAACTGCTGAGAAGTTGTTGGGATGTAGCAGCCCAACACACCCTTCAGGCAGTGGGAAACCGGTTAGTCTGGTAAAGCCGAGAACACGTGAGCGGGACGAGAGTAAGGTCCAGTACAGTGCTACTGGAATAGGGCAGGTTCCGCAAGGCCCTGCTGCAGAGGAGACTTGAATGCTTATTCCGGCAAATAGGGTACCAAGACCCTCTGTTAGGCAAAGCCCGGCTCAGCCAGTAGTTACTCTTTCGGGTAAGAGTAAGCAGCCAATTGGACCAGGGAAAGGATCCCATTGTAAAGGTCGGGCTGCTCAACGTTCGCTGAGTAGGGACAGCTTTGGTAAAAAGCCCTTTGGAAGAACCGGAGCGTGGTCGTAGGTGCCCGGTTGGAGGCTTTGGGGCAGATGTTAACCGTAAACATGCGCTTCTCTGTCACGTGCCCGGTGTGTTCAATCTAGCTCTTCCGGAGAAAAGGTCTCTCAAAGGAGCTTAAGTGCCTTGAAGCTGTGCTGCAGGTGACTTTTGGGAGCACATCGGGAGCTCAGTGATTTGTTGGTTTATGTCAAATCGCTGAGCCCACTAACCTCCGTTGAGCCAGCCAGATGCCTCCACAGTGCAGGCTAGGGTTGATTTAGGTTTGGCTTTGTAGGGTGTCAGTTCCCAAGGACGTGAAAGTAGTACCGGAGGGTAATGGTGTTACGGCTTTGGTGCACTGGCGCTTTCTCTTGTCAATGATGTCTGTGCTGGAGCGACACCAGGTTGAAAAACTCGGACACTTATTCCACTGTCCGAGCAAGATCAACAGAACCTCCCAAGACCGCCCGAGGCCTTTGACAGTCACTGTCAACTTGACAGGACCATTAAGGAGTGGGGGATGACCAACCCATCTCTGAAGGAGATGAGTGATCTTAACCCATTAGAGTCTCATGATAGTGGGACTCCATCCTAGGATGGCGCTTACCGAGAAAGCGTTCAATAAGCTAGCGTACTAAAATTTCCGGAAAATGTAGGATTGGGGAAATAGGTCTTGTTCGAACTGAACCAAGTGGGAAATTGGCTGAACAGCTCCGGAAGGTGGAGAAGGTCCTTACTTTGCATCAGCCGGAGCATGTGCTCATTATTCACTGTAGGAGTTTGACAAAACTGTCGATGAGTCTCTGCTAACTATGTTTCATTTGTTACAGAGTCATTCCTCAGTCAGTAAGGAGCAGCTGATTCATATTCACTGCTTCACAGGGTCATTGGACATATTGCAGAAGTGATTTAGAGGTGTTTCCTAACACTTATCTTGGATTCACAATTTTGGTCTGTAAGTCAAATGACTATCATGAGATGCTCCATAATTTAGAATCTTCCCGGTTGCTTGGAGGGAACTCCTCTAATTGGCAAGTGCTAATGCACGCAGACTGTACACTGAGAAGCTTCCGCCCGTCTCAATGTACGGTGCAGAGACTGATTAGGCCATAGGGGCTTATCTCGGATGCGGAGATCCATGGTCGCCGGTAGAGGGGGTATTGTGACTGAAGTGCCACAATACCAGTGCTAGTTAAACCCAGGAACATCTCATATTTATGAGCAAGAGACTATGGTATACTTCCATGGTCTATGAACTACCTCCTAATAGGACGGGGAGGAGTGTAGTGACTGTGTACGGTCTCGTCCGGTCTACAGGAGGATAGCCTAACCGGAAGCTGAAAAGGTGGTTTCCTGTAGAGCGTTCCCGGGCAGTTAGACGTCCATTTTGTCAGATTGTGTAATCTTGTCATCTCATCCACATTATCAACTTCATCAATCGTTATAAGCTATTGGTAAGTGGTTCTGGGCTAAAGTAAATATCCACCAAGTACAATACTATATTGACTAGAATAGGGTTATTCTTCAGCAAAACAGAGCTGTCAATGCTGCAATTTTGTTGTGAAAGTCACAGTCCATGTCCAAATATGCTTGTTTTACTATACAGCAAAGGAGTAAAAAGTTGCGCATGCATGGACCGCGCTAGTCGAAGAATTTGTTCCAAAAAAAAATTCAACTTATTTTATCTTTTCTGGAAAAGTTTAAAGACTCGTGTTATCTCATCATTTTTTTTTATGAAGAACTGGACTTTTTACCATTCCTGAACTTGTAGATTTGGTGTGGAAACAGTAAATTAGAAACTTTTTTCTCATAGTCAACATGTGCGTGAAATTAGCCAGAGCAGCCAGAGTAGCCAGAGTTTAGCCAGAGTAGCCAGAGTTCAGCCAGAGTTTAGCCAGAGTTCAGCCAGAGTTTAGCCAGAGTTCAGCCAGAGTTTAGCCAGAGTTCAGCCAGAGTTTAGCCAGAGTAACCAGAGTTCAGCCAGAGTTTAGCCAGAGAAGTCAGAATTCTGGTTATTCTGGCTAGCCAGAGTAGCCAGAGTTCAGCCAGAGAAGTCATAACTCTGCTTACTCTGGCTGGCCAGAGTAGCCAGAGTTCAACAAGAGAAGTCATAACTCTGGTTACTCTGGCTGGCCAGAGTAGCCAGAGTTCAACCAGAGAAGTCAGTAGCCCGAGTCACCAGGATATCATTTGCTCTGGTTACTCTGGCTGTTTCTAACAGAATAGCCAGAGTTCAGCCAGAGTAGCCAGAGTTTCTAATATTTTAACATGTTCTGGCTACACTGGTCAGCCAGAGTTGCCAGAGTAGCCAGAGTTACCAGGTTAAGACATCACTAATAGTAATCCCAAGATATTTAGCATTTCCTGTAGTTTTTAGTTCTTGATTAAGTAATTTATATGGAAAGATAATATTTTTTTCTCTTTTTTTTTGAGATTCCTATTACTTCGCATTTATCAGGATTGAATTCCATAGACCAATTACGTTCCCATACATCTAATTTTGTCAAATCATCTTGAACTTTGTAAGAGTCTATTAACGAGTCTATGTTGAGGTATATGATAGTGTCATCAGCAAATAAGCGTATTCTACCTTTAACAGAGTTAGGAAGGTCATTGATAAAACAAAGGAAGAGACAAGGACCCAACACTGAACCTTGAGGAACCGCCTGATAGAACTGGTAAAGAGTGTGAGCCTTCAACTAGTACAGATTGAGAACGGTTACTAAGGAAAGATTGAATCCAGGATAGAGAGATTCTGTATACACAAAGTTTCACGATTTTATAGAGTAGGAGTTGATGATCGATCTTGTCGAAAGCTTTCGAGAAATCCATTACAATGAGACCTATTTGTTTCCAGATTGGAGATTGTCAAAAGTTTCTTGTGTAAAGAATAATAGTTGAGCCTCACAACTATGCTTGGAACGGAAACTATATTGGAAAGGTGTGAAAAGATTGTTGACTATTTTGGTTCTCTCAAGGTTGATTTTTTTGTGTTTTATGTATTAAGTGATTCAACAAACGGACTTCAAAGAATTGTCTTACTTATCAGTTAGCAGTCCTATATAACTGTTTAATCCAAACACAGTCAATATCGTTTTATACACGTACACAAGTAATACCGAATTAATACAACATGGAATGTTGATTGTCTGATGGCATAAGGTGTCTACAATCAATTTTGAATGGCATTTTGCGTTTTGATTGGTATGTCACAGGTACCTACCTTTTTCCAAGGGTTTAGATGAAATACCGTTATTAAGCGGCTTTAAGTGTATTTTTTGCACTCCAAGTTCTATGGAATTCACTGCAATTATTTATGATATCAATATAAACAAGAGGACCCATATGGTCCTGAATAAGGTCCTGAATCGCTTACCTAGACCTCGTGGGTAATGACAGTCATAGTAAAATTTCACAATTTGTAATTGTTAACTCTAAATTCTGGGCATTCTGGAAATTTTAAACTTACATTGTATAAGATTAGAAGTATATTGATAATCCACAGAGAGAGACTAATATTGCCCTGGGGTAGTGATTCAGTCAAGTTTGAAAGAACTCCATTATAAATTTTGCTAATTTACATGCAAAATAATTCAGCTCTTACCCTTGTGGCTCTGAAAAAGATTTTTGCTATGTAAGTATATCATGTTTTTTTTTCTATATAAAACTTAAGTAGGAACCATTTTGACTCTGGGGTATTGATTTGAACATGTAAAATATCTTAACTCTTGTCATTGCAATTCTTTTGAGAAGATTTTAAAAGATTTTCCTGTAAGACTTTGCAAGCTCATTAGCAAAAGCGGGGGCAATTTTGACATCATGGGACATGATTTGCTCAATATTAAGAGAGGCATTCACTAGGCCATGCTACACACAATATATATATATAGTCTGGGCCTAAAGGGAAATAAGAATATTTTTATAGAATATAACATATTACTCTACGTGAAACGTAAAGCCCCAAGGCAGATCCAATATGACTCGGAGTCCATGATTTGAACAATTTTGAAAGAGATGAACTTGCCGATGCTTCTTGCAAATATATCAAAGCTCTGGATCATGTGATACTTGAGAATATTTTTAAGGTTTTACAATATAAAATGGAATAAGTACCGAGTTCAGTCAAGGAGCCTGACTCAATCTGATAGACAAGACAAAAGTTGATCACAAAACCTCACCTTGTCACACAGTGACACGAGCTAAATAAATTCAAGTATAGTGTATGAGGGTCATTCAATATATAACGGTAACTATTAAATATCATTTAATCTGACTTAGTCTTACCTATCAATTTTGTTCAGTAATGTAAATTGACTTTGGACAAACGACTTTTTATTTAATACTAAACCGCGATGCACGATGGTACGATGATACATATAAAACACTAAAAAAATCAAACATGAGAGTTCCAAAAAAGGTCATTTCGCAATTACAGTATACAGTATTACAGGTATTACAGTATTTTCTCTGGCTATTCTGGCTAACCACGGTAGCTAGAACCAATGGATATCTTGGACATTCTGGCTGTTCTGGCTAGCCAAAGTAGCCAGAGCAATTGACATCCTGGCTACTTTGGCTGAACTCCGGCTATTCTGGCCAGCCAGAGTAACCAGAATTCTGGCTACTCTGGCTGAACTCTGGCTACTCTGGTCAGCCATAGTGACCAGAGTTCCGGCTACTCTGGCTACTCTAAATAGCCACTTGAAAATAGTTATTAACTTGAAATTCAGTTTTAGACATGCTATTTAGATAGAAATGACATATGAGTCGCGCCATGAGAAAACCAACATAGTGGGTTTGAGACCAGAATGGGTCCAAACCAGCCTGCGCATCCGCGCAGGCTGTTCAGGATCCGTGCTATTCGCTAACAGTTTCTCCAAGTTCAATACGCTTTAAAAGCTGGATCCATGCTGGTCGCAAATACACTATGTTTGTTTTCTCGTGGCAAGGCTCAATTATTAGATTTCATAATCAAATTCAGCTAAGACTGAAAAACTTTTGTGAACATGGGATCTGGTTACTCTGGCTGACCAGAGTAGCAGAAACATGTTAAAATCCTAGAAACTCAGCCAAAGTAACCAGAGCAAATGAAATCCTGGTGATACGGGCTACTCCGGATACTCTGGCTGACCAGAGTAGTCAGAACATGTTAAAATCCTAGAAACTCTTGCTACTCTGGCTGAACTCTGGCTATTCTGGCCAGCCAGAGTAACAAGAGTTCTGGCTTCTTCTTTGGCTGAACTCTGGCTACTCTGGCTAGCCAGAGTAACCAGAGTTCTGACTTCTCTGGCTACTCTGGCTGAACTCTGGCTACTCTGGCTAAACTCTGGCTGAACTCTGGCTACTCTGGCTTAACTCTGGCTGAACTCTGGCTACTCTGGCTGCTCTGGCTAATTTCACGCACATCATAGTCAACTTCAATAGGCGCTTTGTTTACTTCAATTTGCGCCATTTCTGTAGACGCTCCTTAAAAACTGAGTGGATTGGAAGTGACCTTGACGACATATTATAAACACGGAAATGAAGCCAGTAACAGTCTATTTGGCTCTTTTGAGCATGATAAATTGTAATCCGCCAAACAGTGTTGCAAATAATCCCCAAAATAGCAACGTATGTATGAACAATTTTGTAACAGAAAGCACTGGAAAGCCTGTGAAAGGTATTGATGTACCAAAATCACAAGCAATCTCACCTCTTTGGAACTTCAAGAAATGTGACATCATTAAAACTGCTTGTAACTTGACATTTGAATGGAGGAATCCTCAGGAATTCGATTTGTCACACAGTGACTTCAGTATAGACACCTACTTTATCTTCTATTATCATATGCGACACTCAAGACGTGTGAAATCAACACCTGTTAACCTTAAAAACCTTTGTAGATTTATGTTATTGTTATCTGGTGATGTGGCTCTTAATCCAGGCCCTACTAAGTATCCTTGTGGTGAATGTATGAAGCCAGTACCATCGTGCTGTGCTATGTGAGTCGTGCAACCTGTGGTGGCATATCAAATGTGCCAAAATCTGTCCTGTTACATATTAGGGTCTTCAGGATAGCGACGAACCATGGATATGCAAACCATGTGAACCATTTCATTTCACAGACTCCTTTGATTTGTCGTCGGATTCTTTGGGCAGCCCGAGCTGTGATTTGTGTGTGTGTGGGGGGGTGGGGGGGGGAAGGGTCTGTATGTTTTACTTTGTCTATGCATGTTTGTGTATGTTTCGATAAAGTACACATCTATATATACTGTAGAGTTTTTGTAAGTAAAAGCAGAATGTCTTCGCATTCGTTACGTATTCTTTCTAATAGATATGGTATATTCAGAGGTTTTAGAAATGAACGTTATTGTATTTGCTGTAATACATATGACTGGGAGACGAATAATATTTCATACCTATATGTCCTTGTTATAAGTATTAGAAAAACTACATTAAATAATTGTATAATGTTAGACCAAGCGTTGATAAATAGATTTGATAAATACTATGAATAAGTGTACTGAAAAATGTGCATGTTATATAAATTTCGTCTCTTTCAAAGAATTGCAAATGTTCATCCTCCCAATAGTATGTAGTAGTAAGACTTAATATCGCCATTCTGACTTTGTTTATAGTTATATTATTTATGTATATGTGATGACGCACTTGTTATATAAATCGGAAATAAACTAATGTTCTGTTCTTTCTATATATACACTGCAACATGGTTTTGATTTCACAGAGCTCCGTTCTTAGAACGTTGATTGTCCCATTGAGAATGTCCTTATTACTTTAATTCGTAGTGAAATATCATCATAAATTTCTTTATTTATTAACAGGTATCCAAGCTTTAATCTGTGGGTTTCAGGCGGGATATGTCCGTATTGTTTCTTTTATTTCAGCTCTACAGACCGCGCACTTGTTTTGTCTACCAGCACATTGCCTGCATGATACCATGTGCCCGCACGGAATAAACACAATGCATGCATCATTGTCCAGACATACTTTACAGGTCATCCTGTGTTTCAGAGCACGGTTCTCGTCCAACAAACGGCGTTGTTCTGAAAAATATAAATACATTTTTTTATACATTTTGTGTATAACGTTTTCTTGAGAAAACATAGTACGAAATTTGTGGTTGGTTCTTGTGGGTTCTTGGAAAGATTATCAAACGTTTTATTAAAAGAGGTTACGACCCAACTGTTTTGAGACATACCGCATGTTTAGTGTTCAACCTGTTTACAGTTGGACACTACGCTTCCCTCTTTGATTGCGTCTGACGGAAGAGGGGGAGGACTCTATGATAAGCAGTTTTTAAATCCTACCAGGACTGAACTGTTTTGATATTTGTCTTCTGGCCTGTTTCGTCGGGCCCTTAAGGGTGTTTCTCTTGTTGCTCTGTCTTCTGAAAAGGCATTGAGTACATACGTTTTTGGTTCTTAAGGTTTGTTTTTTATATATTTATACACGAGCATTTTTGTGTTTTACATGCCATGCCTTTTTGTTTCCATTACGTGTGTAAGAGATTCACCTGGATGGGATTACTTTTATTTACACTGTCCCAATTCTTTGGAACATGGTGGGGGTAAGAGTGAGGTTAGGTGCACCATAAACCGGTTTAAGCTCCCCAGTGGTGTTTTTGCCACTGACCGTTCCAAGGCGGTGCCCCACTGTGTTCCTTTGTTTGTTCGTTTCGTCTGATGTGTTGGCTTTGTGTGCGTGTGTGTTGTTCGTTTTGTCCTTATGTGTTGGCTTTGGGAGTGTGTGTGTGTGTGTGTATGTGTGTGTGGTGCACGCGTCTGCGTGCTGGGGGTTTCGTTTTGAGGAGGCTACGTTTTTGGTGCGTGGCATTCCCTGTTTGATAATTTTCTTTGTTTTTTTCATAGTATACCTTTGACAGATTACAACAATGTACATGAAATGAAATGTGTTAATGGACTTCATTAAATGATGTGACGGTAAGCCTTTCTGTTTCTCAAAATGAAATAAGTGCCAACATTCGGTAAGTCTAAATATGTATCTGCGTTTGCGATATAGACATTTGTGCTGGTTCAGTGTGGTTTTAATTAAATAAATTAATTTATATAGGTAATCGTTTTAAGATAAGCTCTTTTTAGGAATTTTGGCATGTCCGAATCAAGTGCAACATTTTTATTCCTAATTCTTTGAGCTTATGTCAATATAATTCTTTCTATACAATACAAAGGCTGAAACATTTGGATAACTTAAAGTCACAAAAAAGAAGTGCGTACTGAAGCGCTGATAAATTATTTTTGTATTTTGTTTTTGTATTTGATCTAAACGTATCCATTTCAATTTAATGAAATATACTCAAACAAACTTATCATGGAAAAATGCTGTCTTTACTAGTATTTCTTCTCCGTATCAACCTATAAAATCGAGTATCAGTGTGTTTGCGTATGTGTTTGGACATTTCCTTGAAGAATGGTACGGTGCCAACTGCACAGTGCCAATGTGCTGAGAATAATTAAGTATTGCCGTAGGTATAATAGGGCAATGATAAAGATGTAAGTCATTTACCAGTATTGAGTTCATCATCAGCATATGTCTTTTCACCTAAAGGCTCAGACAAACTGCTCCCAAAACTGACAGGAACACGTGCTAGATTTTCCGCCTGGCCATTTGACAAACTCATATGGTTCGTTGGCCATGAAGAAGAAAATGTGTCTTTGCTATAGGGCGTAGTAAACGTGTCACTTTCAAGTAGGACCTCGAGAATAACATGAGCGCTTAAATCTCCGCTACCTGTAATGAAAATGTTCAAATAGATTATAAGTAAAGAATTTGTTTACAACATGAACTGTGTATCATTTTTCACTTTTAACCTGAATGTGTAACATTGCAACGGAAGCTTGATGTTAGCAAAACTGGGAATTGGTAGGACGTTTAAATAACTACACGTGCGTGGTAGGACGTTTAAATAACTACATGTGCTTGAATTTTCATATCAGCTTTCAATTTCTGTTTCCTAGCTACCGCAAAATAATGATGTTTCAATAAGTGTACTGAATGTAATCTGTCAATTCTTAGATATATCACACAAATGTAGTAAGTCAAAAAACTTGTTCTTACTACAGAGAAGGGAAGCGAATATAAATTACAAAATTTGAATTTCATATTTATTATGTATAGTATTAACAAAGTAACTGTACTATCATCAACATGTTTTCAAAACAAAATATCTCACAAGTTTAACTAACATTGCTTTTCCCTTGCTCTTTCAATCGCCTGTTCAACATCCTCTTGCCTATACCCTCTGTCCAGAAGAAGCAAGGATGCCTTACTATTCAAATCCTCTATCAGCTGATCAGGAACAAGACGTTTTTTCACGTGTTCACATGGAGATTCCTTTAAACATTGAAAGCATATCAGTTAAAATAATAATATTGATGTTCGAATAAGCCGGGTGGATTTCAATTGAATTAATTGAAGAGTTCCGGTTTAAATCTCTAAACTTCCATGAAATTCTGCCCAACATCGCAAAAATAAAACAAAAACAAAATGAGTTATACCGCTGTCACCCAAAAGGTAGTAAGATTGAGAATATCTTTATTTGACGGTCAAAAATGTATAAATAATTCACATAGATATATTGCTTTAATGTTACCCTAGATAATCTGACAGGTTCAGTTGAATTCATCAATAGGTCGAAACTATGGGTCAGCAGTCAATATTGCTATTGAAAAGTCAGTTCAAAGATTTTTTTGATCATTTAACTATTCCTGTTTCGTATTTAATATATGACTATTATCAACCATACTGTCGGATATTAAACAATGTCAAAACAAGGACAAAAGTCCGACAGGAAAAGCCACATCGAAAGAACAATGCCGCACATACGTCATCCTATTAATGAATGGTGACTCGTGACTTAAAATTAAAACAATTAGTGAGGTTTAATATACATTACAACATAATTCAATTTGCGCATCAGTTAAACAA
The DNA here is from genome assembly GCF_021730395.1 of Mercenaria mercenaria. Lineage (NCBI taxonomy): Eukaryota > Metazoa > Mollusca > Bivalvia > Venerida > Veneridae > Mercenaria > Mercenaria mercenaria. The sequence continues at coordinate 24,762,513 of NC_069364.1, read as the reverse complement.
AGGATGAGGTCAAGTGTTTTATATTGACAAACTGACATGCGAGAGAATATTATCACGTCAACTATGAATAATTATTAATCGTAATTATTTTCAATCACCATTGCATCCATATACTGTGCCTTTTTTATAAACTCTTCATCCGCGTGTAGCTTTAAAAAGTCACAATCTGGAAAATATCTAGCATGCTCTATCCAAGGATCATCATCTTGTTGCCAGTCTTTCATGCCTCCTCCGCAGTAAAAACATCTTACAAAGTCTCGGCTTCCTTGAACAGAAATAGAATGACTATAACTCTTAATTATTCTTTAATAAACCACTGTATAGAAATATGTACAGAAATTTTACTTTGCATCAGCGCCAAAGTAATACGTATATTTTTCTAGTTTAACTGAATTAACCTAATCATTCTTACAGTTAGAATATGGAATTAATTTCGTATTCAAAATGTGTACATTTAAATCTTGTTATTTCAAGAATATTTTTTTTCAAAACATAGATTTTAAATGATGGGTCATGGTTTGTTAAATTCGCGCATTTTCGTTAAACACGGAAAAGTGTTTTCGTGTTAAATGATTGGACAATTGCATTAAAGTTCTTACACCAATATAATCGGTTATTATGAAACACATTTAACAAATAAATTCAATGTAAATCGAAAATATCGCGGTTTTTACTATTATATTTCATAATTATTACGTCTTTAAAATATATATACATATGTTATCTATATCATAAATACTTTCTATTTTAGTAACATGACCTAACATGAAGTTTATTGTAAGATAACAGGTAAAATAGAATACCGGTAACTAGATATTTTGAATTACGGAAGAGCATTAATGCCAGGCGCGTTTTATTTATTTCATTTCATACTAAGGCGAAATTTCGAGTAAGAATCTCGAATTTTCGACTTAGTGTAATACTCCTTTTTCTGTCCGACTGCCAAAGGTCAAGGATGTGAATGGGCTACTTGCGTTTACTCTCAGAAAGTAAAAGTATTACACGGATAAATTTACCTACACATCCATATTGTGTACCTAACATGAAGATACTTGAACATATGCTTCCGTACATCAATGTATTACCTACCCTAGCTGTTTCAGAGCTAATCCAGATTTCCACTATATTTACCTGCATATACTCGTATAGTATGTTTCAGTGATACATTCCAGATATGGTCAAAATATTGAAATATTACAAGAAAGCATATTTGACAACAAAGATTTATCGTCGAAGTACATGTAATATAAGGCAAACTATATATTAATAATATTTCCAAACAAAGTGGCCTTCTATTTTCTTCCGAATACTTCATTATATATAATATGAATAGCAATAGTCTGTGAGGTATAAAATTTATATTTGTGGTGGTCACAACACACTTTATATGGAATTTAGAATGATTAATTGTTTGACTAGCCTTTAAATTTAATCATCATATTTTTGTTATTCAAGTTTATGCAGTACCTATTGAGTGAATCCATTTAGTAGGTAATTTGGTGGGCATATATGGCAGTTGCTAATAGTTACCTACAATTTTAAATGTTAAAGTTAACTATAAATTGTAATATGATATCAAATATAAATAGGTTATAGATCACCCATTTACCTTGTCATGAATAAATTAAATTGTTTTAACTTCGCTGCACTTCGTTACTACAAATATTCATTTAGAAGATTATAAAATAATGATAACCTATACAACTGCCACTCTCCCCCCCACCCCCACCACCACACACACACACACCTTTTTAACATCGATGACATTTTAACATTAGAAAACAACTTCTAGTATCCGACTATAAGAACAATTTATTTCTGGGAACGATTTTTACCTTATTTGTATAATCATTCAAGTTCATATCAGGTATAACATTCCAGATATACAATATACAAGGTAATGCAAAAGATATGGCAGTTTTATGAAATAAAAGTTAGCTAATATGATATATGTAGCGATGTGATCTCGTCCAAACTTGTCGAAAGAATATATTTTAATATGGCTGCCAATATGTCAACAAATTATGTTTACATTAAACTTTAAGTACCTGTAGCATAAAAACCCGCGTTTGACAGCTCCTCAATAACGATCCCATTTGTTGACCATCCTTTGAATGTTGCCAATCTTTCCGTTGTCATGGAATAATCAGGGTTCCTTGGTCTTCCATTTGATATTCCAGGATAATATTCCATTATTGTAGCATAAAAATATGGGAAACCATAAGAATACTATTTGATGTAACATAAAATATATGGGAAACCATAAGAATACTATTTATAGTATTCATTGATGTGTTGTTTAAAATTAGATAAAAATTGTGTATATATAATTATGCAAAGTGTATATTTTATACAGAATGGCCTAGAATACATTAAACAATTGCATATGACTGAAATACTTCAATAAATGAATTTTTTATTTATGTACACACTTTTCTCAAATGAATAGGAGCCGAAACATCTTTTCCAAAAATGTATATTATCTGCATGACTATCCGCCCGCTTAGTGCAGATTTACAGACCAAGGGGTCGTGAACGCGATCCCCGGGCGAGGTAAACACAGGTCTACGCGACGATTTGATAAAAGACATTGTGTCTGAAGTAATTCCGTCCTCCACCTCTGATTCACGTGAAGAAGGTGGCAGTTACTTCCAGAGAACAGTTTTTTACTACTGGTTCAGAATCCAGTAGCACTGGACAGGATAAATGTCCGCAGTAAAATTACTGAAATGCTGTTGAAAAGCTGCCTGAACTTTATCATAAAAATCTTTCAAACATGTAACATCTTTGTTGAAAGACATCTATTTTCATGAAAAACAATATAACAATGATAAAGGGCAGCGTACAAAAAGATTTTTATTCTCAAATATGTGTATGTTTACAGAGATTAGAGGGAGTAGAGGCAAAAGTTGAGATATGTATGTTCAAATGAAAGTTCTGACTGTAATAGGCTGTACATGTAAAATGTAAATGTAAATGATCGAATAATAAAGGTGTGTCTGGATGGCGTTTTTCACCTATGCTGTGGGTTTCCATGTTTAATTAAGGAGGAGGATATCTGGTCATCCGTAGTTGAGCCACCAGTTTGAATTAAGGTATTTTGCTGCAACAGGATGGATCCGTCCCTTCGACGACGAGAGAACGACACGAGCAAAAAATACAAAATTTAAACTAACTAGTGAAAGAAGTGTAAAATTGAATGTGTATTATAAAGAGAACATGTTTAATATCCAATTCATTCTTTGGTCATCGCCATTGAAAATTAATTGCTTAATATAGGAAATAACTAATGATCCTGATCTTTACAGATGCGGATATGCGATTGTTTGTCGGTACAGTAATACAGTTAATTGGGTTGTTTCAAATTCTATGTTGTTTATAGGCTGTAAATTTAAAATATTTATAATCATCACATATATACTGGTATTAGATATTTATGTAAATATTCTCAAAGTGTATAGACCCTATCTTTGTTACAAAACATGCTATACTTGATATATGGGTATGCAATGGGTAATTATTCCAGCAAGCATGATGACAATGTTATATGAGTTCTCCCCCTTATATTGTCACGCACAGCGTGTGGTTCCTTTACTTACTTACAACTGTGTATAATTGTTCAAGTACGTTAAACCGATATTCGTTTGACTATATACCGCTATTCGTTACGCTACGTACACGTTCAAAATATATGACTTGTTAATTTCAAAATCGGTACGTATCGTCAGATAAATAAGATATGTAAAGGCATGATGCAAATAATTCCAATCTAAACAAAGTCCTAGACACTGCAGTTCTTGCACGAAAGGAAATTGCAAGATATGCAACGTGCTTAAGTAAATATTGGTATAATTTAGATAGAACATTGTCAGTTCAAAGTACATTTTTGGTGACTTTCGCTATTTCACTTTCGAGCTAATTTTAAGAGACCCTTGCTTGAAATAGGCAAGATATATTTATACTTACACCACTTACACCACTGTTCTTTTTTTATGTTCTCCGCGGGTGGCTAACCAAAACTGAATGCCTACATACCATACCTGCGCACGTGCACATGTATCATACCATACCTAAACACGTGAAAAACGTATTAGGTGAATTCAAACTGTAATGTTTATTTAAATAAATGACATTTTATAGTGCGTTTTATTTGACCTGGCGGGCGGAGTTAATCTCTGGCTTATGCAAAAAATGGTAATCGCAAAAAAAAAACGAGCAAAATAGGTAAAGCTACAGTGATTACAGTGTAAGGTAGATGGCCAGTGAATAAGAAATCGGGTTGCCGAATGTCCTGCACAATAATGCAGTAGACCGTCGCGAAACCAGCCCCCGCCAGGTCAATTAAAATGGACTATAGACAATATCTGTGTCAAATAGCATTCACAGATGTTTACTTATAAATTCTTATATATTGTATATTTTGACCTTTGAGTTACGATCGGCATGTTTTCCTCTACAATAAGCTTGAGGTAAATTCATGACTCAGTACTCGAAATCAGACTATACAGGGAGAAATACACATAGCATACATATACCTCGCCTTAGGCTTACAAACATTTGCCATCGTGTGCAATATATATGTATTAGTTCTTAGCTAATTGATTTAAACTTGTTGAATACGTGTTCACATATTTCGGCACCGCAAATGCATGGTGAAAGAAGGAACGAAGGATTAACAATTGTGGGTATATACATGAATTTTTATTGAAAAAAATAGACTCGCTCAAAGATTAAGCTGTGTGTTCTAAGAAAACGTGTCAAATTGATCGAATTGTTTTCTTTAGAACGTCAAAATATAACCCACGGATATGGAAAGTCCTCATTTTTCAGAATTGTGATATTTTTGTTTTTAGGGGGAAGCTTGCTCACCGTCCGACGTCCGTCCGTCATCAGTTCGTTCGTCCGTCCACACTTTCAGGCCAATTTTGAGGAAACTTCACAGTCATGTTTCTTGGATGGTTTTCTTCAAAAATTGTTGAAAGAATTGATTTCCATATAGAACACTGGATGCAATTGCAACAGAAAGAAAAAAGAACTTTAAAAAAGTGTGTACAGCCACAGGTCCAAGGGTTTTGATATTTGGCATGTGGCATCATCTAGTTGGCCTCTACCAATACTGTTCAAATTATCCCTAGGGTCAAATATGGCCCCGTCCTAGGGGTCACATGGTTTATATAGACTTCTATAGGGAAACCTTCTCGCCCAATACCACAAGGCCTAGGGTTTTGATATTTGGCATGTGGCATCATCTAGACGGCCTCTACCAATACTGTTCAAATTATCCCTAGGGTCAAATATGGCCCCGTCCTGGGGGTCACATGATTTATATGGACTTCTATAGGGAAATCGTCTTGTCCAAAACCACAAGGCCTAGGGTTTTGATATTTGGAATATAGCATTATGTAGTAGTCTTCTACCATAATGATGCAAATTATCTCCATAAGGTCAAATATGGCCCACCCTTCAGGTCAATTGGATATGCTGCCTGCTTTTTAATTTTGTCTTTTGGTAGTTTCTGTGATATGCAGGCTCCATAAACACAGATCCCCTCTCTAAATTCCATTTTGTTTAGTTCTGCCAATTGTTTTCTCGTTTAGGGCAAAGCCATTTTTTTTATCAGGGAACCATACGCCGCTTTTCATGGAATTGCACACTGTGCATCATTGAAGGTTCCATGTGCACCGCCGTATGAATATATCTGAGGATGTCTCTGAATTAGATTCTAGTACTTTTAACATGTGTAAATGTTGTGTTCTGCTCAACCGGGGCTAGAGGGCGTGGACGGTAGCTTGCATTTCCACTACCGTCCACGAACAGGCTCAATCAAACCGAGCCTGCGACATTTTCGTTTATGTCGTGTTTGGCGACCCGTGGTTTTCCACTTTTTTATTTTATATAGACTTATATAGACGAAAAGTGGAAAACCTTCTTGTCCAAAACCACAGTGCCTAGGACTTTGATATCATGTATGTAGCATCTTCTAATAATTCTATACCAAGATCGTTCAAATTATCTCCCTAGGATCAAATATGGCCCCGCTGTAGGGGTCACATTGTTTATATAGATTCATTTAGGGAAAGTTTTGAAAATCTTCTGGTATAAAAGCACATGGCCTATGGCTTTGATATTTGGTATGTAGCATAGTGTAGTATTTTTATCCGGTTTTTAAATTATCACCCTGGGGTTAAAACTGGCCCTATCCCGGGGGGAGCACATGGATTTAAATAGACTTGCATAGGGATTTTATTTTAAATTCTTGTCATAAACCATAAGGCCTTGTATTACATTGACTTAAATATGAAAAAAATATTTAAAATGTTTCCCGTCAAGAACCAGAAGGCCCAGACCTTACACATTTTGTTTAGTATTGTCGGGTAGTCAAGTGTCAAGTTTGTTCAAATCATGACCCTTGGTTCAAAATTGACTGCTCCCCACGGTCAATAGTTTTTACACTGGCTTATACTAGTATAGGGAAAATTTAAAAAATGTCTTTTTTCAACGTTTATATTTTTGATACAGATTTTAATACTCATCTTTAATATCCTTAACCCTGACGTCCTGACCTACTTTTTTGTTTCTGTTTTTGAAGTTTCAGCAAGGAACACATGCAAACTTTTGATAAACATTTCAATACTCATTTTAATATTCTTAACCCTGACCTACTGACCTACTTTCTAATTTTTAAAGCTACAGGAAAGAGATTTGGACCACCTGTATGATTTTATAACAGATTTCGGTAGTTATCTTGAATAATATTTAACATGACCTACTCACCTAAATTTTTGTCTTTGACGCTTTAGCCAAACATAATTGTTCAAGCAAGCAACTAAACTCAGGTGAGCTATATAGGGCCATCATGACCCTCTTTTCATATATCTAAACCGTATATTTATCATGTTTACCTGTACATTAGAATCACAACTAGAAATATGGACAAATCAAAGGGTATAGTAAGTATTTATTTAAACTTTTCTTGCTTTTCGAATATGTACGAGTATATTATGTATCTGATGAATTATAGAATTAATAGTAAATCATTCACATTTCAAACAGCACTCTGTTCGCATGTTTATATCAGAAAATAATGAATATGCAAAAATTAATTTTTGAAATTGACAAATATTTTTCATTTTAAATCTATTATTTCGTCAAAATTGTTGAAATATTTAATGTAGCCGCTAAAAATAGAACAGAAAATAGAAGAATAATTCAAGTCCATTTTTGATAGATGAGAATGCATTTTATACAAACAAGAAATGAGATATGTAGATAACGTGTTTTAAAAAGCATTTAGAAGAAGAAATGTTTTTAATATCTAGTTATTTTAGTGTGACAGGATGGTCGAACCGGGGACGGAAACTATACGAACAGTTTAACACTCATTACAATATTTACAAATTTATTTACAGAAAATTAATATTAACAATGAATAGAAAAAAATGATTACTAAATAGAAGAAAAAAACATAAAGCTGTGCTCAAAGTCTATGATTGCTTATAGAAAAGATTCGTTTCACAGATTTCTAATACAATGTCATAGTGACAATTTTACAGATGTTCCAGATCCACTTTAAGAGTAGCACTATAAATGTTGAACACTATTTAAGATACTGTTCCATTAGATAGCGAAGACGTTTTCCCCATTCTGGCTCCCCACATCCGGTGTTTGTATACCTGAGCTATCTCAGTCGTTTACAAAGGTCAACAACTTGGCGGTTAAGGCACAACCATGGGACGTAGACCCTCGATCAGCGCTGGGAATTCACATCGAGGCGAGTTAAGTAAACCACAGGTATATCACTTCCGGGTCGTGACATCACCAGGAAAATGTCGTCTGGTGGAAGAAGCTAAAATATATAACATATAGTAAGCACCATAGCAAATGCAAATAAAAACACAAATTGTTCCGTTGTGTACACCATACCTCCGCAGGCTCCCATAAAGGATATGTGCTAGTTATACAAAGTATACGTGCTACAAGTTCATACTTCCCTTGAATATAATAAGTCACTTATTACTTCTATCATTTCTCAAGTTAATCAATTACTAGACTAAAGGTTAAAGTATGATGAAGATATCAGAAGATTATGATGAAAAATTATAGATAAGAAGATGATTAACTGCAGCTATTATTTACAACCACAAATTAACAAAAATACAATGCAAATTAAACATGACATAATAGCTGGAATAAACTATAACTCTATGACTACCATGTATCAAAACGGACACTTTATAGTTATGCAATACACTGGCACACACTATCTTTAAATTGCAATTAGATATTAAATGAACGGTACTATACTTGTAAAACCATGCATTTATAATATAACATACAATACAATAAAATGCAGTACCGGCGTTCTATAATTTACAACACGAAAAGATTAACAAGTACGATTTATGAGAACATTACTTACCAATTTCCACGTTACACAACTTTCAATACAAATTCTACAACTAATACAAATGAAACATCATAGATTCCTCTTTCGAAATAAATAATTTACACAAGAGGGCCAATATGGCCCTAGGTCGCTCACCTGAGAAACACACCATAACAGTGTAAACATGTTTGACGTAGTGATTTCACGGAAAAAAATATTCTGACCAATTATCATTAAAATTGGAGCAACAATCTTGAGTATAAATAAGTATTTCTTTGCTTTGACCTAGTGACCTAGTTTTTGACCCCAGATGACCCATATTCAAACTTGACCTATATTTTATCAAGGCTATCATTCTGACCAAATTTCATAAAGATCAATTGAAAAATACAGCCTCTATCGCATACACATGGTTTTCTCTTTGATTTGACCTAGTGACCTAGTTTTTGACCCCAGACTACCCATATTCGAACTAGACCTAGATTTAATCAAGGCAACCATTCTGACCAAATTTTATGAAAATTTAACGTAAAATACAGCTCCTATTGCATACACAAGGATTTTCCTGGATTTGACATAGTGACCTAGTTTTTTTGTAACCCAGATAACCCATATTCGAACTTGACCTAGATTTCCTAAAGGCTATCATTCTGACAAAATTTCATGAAGATCAGTTGAAAAATACAGCCTCTTTCGCATACACAAGTGTTTTCTTTGATTTAACCTAGTGACCTACCTTTTGATTCCAGATGACCCATATTCAAACCTTACCTAGATTTCATCAAGGAAATTATTCTGACCAAATTTCATCAAAATCAATTGAAAAATACAGCCTCTATTGCATACAGAATGGTTTTATTTTATTTGACCTAGTGACATACTTCTTGACCCGAGACAACCCATAATCAAACTCGTAGATTTTATCAAGGCAATCATTCTGACCAAATTTCATGAAGATCAATTGAAAAATACAGCCTCTATCGCATACACAAGGTTTTTCTTTGATTTGACCTAGTGACCTACTTTTTGACCCAAGATGACTGTTATTCAAATTTGACCTAGATTTCATCAATGCAATCATTCTGACCAAATTTCATGTAGATCAATTGAAAAATACAGCCTCTATTGCATACTCAAGGTTTTCGTTTTATTTGACCTAGTGACCTACTTTTTAACACCAGATGACCCATTTTCAAACCCGGCCTAGATTTTATTAAGGTTATCATTTTGACGTAATTTCAGGAAGATCAATTGAAAAATACAGCCTCTATGGCATATATAAGCTTTTCCTTTGATCTGACCTAGTGACCTAGTTTTTGCCCCAGATAACCCATATTCAAACATGACCTAGATTTTATCAAGGCAATCATTCTGACCAAAATTCATGAAGATTATTTGAAAAATACAGCCTCTATCGTATACACATGGTTTTTATTTGATTTGAACTAGTGACCTAGTTTTTGACCCCAGATGACCCATTTTCGAATTCAACCTAGATTTCATCATTTCATCAAGGTAATCATTCTGACCAAAATTCATGAAGATTAATTGAAAAATACAGCCTCTATTGCATACACAAAGTTTTTCTTTGATTTGACCTAGTGACCTGGTTTTTGACTCCAGATAAACCATTTTCAAACTCGGTCTAGATTTCATCAAAGTAATCATTTTGACTAAAATTCATGATTATTAAATGAAAAATACAGCCTCTATCGCATATACAAGGTTTTTCTTTGATTTGTCGTAGTGACCTAGTTTTTTCTCCCCAGATGACCCATTTTCGACCTCACCTAGATTTTATCAAGGTAATCATTCTGACCAAAATTCATGAAGATTAATTGAAAAATACAGCCTCTATCGCATACACAAGGTTTTTCCTTGATTTAACCTAGTGACCTACTTTTTGACCCCAGATGGCCCATTTTCAAACTTGGCCTACATTTCATGAAGGCAACCATTCTGACCAAATTTCATGAAGATCAGTTGATACAGCCTCTATCGCATACACAAGCTAAATGTTGACAGAGAACAGACGACAGACGACGGACATCGAGCGATCAGAAAAACTCACCTGAGCATTGCTCAGGTGAGCTAAAAAGACAGAAGAACTTAATAAATTAGCATGACAAATTGAATAGAAAAGAGTGACATAGTGTCATCAGTCGGTATAATATGGTGTGCGCTAAGCATACCTGGTCAATTTGTATGGTTTTGTCCCGCCAAATATTGGATTTTGTACGAAAATCACGACATATCCGTGAGCTCGGACTTTTACGACGCGAAAGTAAATTGGACAATTTAAGGCCCGTTATAGTGGTTTTGGGGATAAAACATAAATTAACTTCTTTATTACTGAACCGAATTTAATGTAATTTACATGGAACTCTAAGTTATGGGATACAGAAAAACATGAGAGGTATTTTATGCGTAAAATCTGACATTTACCTCAATAACTCAAAAAATTACAAAAAGATGATACAATACCTTTCTTTATACTACAGATACTTTTTAGGCCCGTTTGTCAGTTTGTGATATTTAGTTATAGCAAAAAGAATAACGTGGCTTCAGTAAGACAACCCAATATTTAAATTTTTCTAAAGTAAACATATAAAAACAACGAATTAATATGCTTTGGCATTCAATTCATTAAACTGAAATATGTTCATTTCAAATCGATATTTTAAATAAATGTTTCGTAATTATAGCTCTATTTACTGACGTTATCCTACCATAACTAGCAGTTCATAGTAAAACAAGATTGTCCATTAAAGGCAAATTAAATATCGATTTAATTGAAAACATAGTTTATGGTTCCCCGCTGAATATCGGATATGGACGTAAATTTACAGAAGAGAACGATCAAAGCTACAAGATTATCGATTTTATAAATAAGGCTTATCAGCAGTAGTGTTCAGTATAGAAAGTTCGATATCAAAGGCAATATGGAAAGAAAAACCGAGCGTTAGCCAAGGTATTGGAAAACATTTGTCTTTAACAAGCAGAAATGTAAGATAATTTTTCTTGCCTCTCACGTTCGAAATAGTTTGTGGTGATAAATAGAGTTTGGTATTTCCTGGCATAATTTTATAGTTTATGACGTCATAATAGTGTCAGTACTATGTGATGTCACCTCCTAAGTGCACGCTATTTTAGACAAGGTTTTTCCCTAGGGAAAGGCAGGAATATCTGTACCTGGCGCTTGCTCAGACAAATTATACTTTTCCCGCCAGGAAGGCAAGAAAAACCGTTCTGTAGGTCGGTATCGTGACGGACAGAGCTGTCCTGCAGCCACACATTAGGATTAGCGATTGTGGGGCAAGGTGCATCTGATATCCTTTATAATAGGATGATGACCCTGTACAACCAGGGCAACATAACATCGAACAACGACGGAAGAAACCGCTCTCTAATGTCGTCAGCAAAGTCATGCAAAAACATTTCTATTGTATTGGCCTAGATCTGATAATATTGTATAAAGTGATATGTCAATATTATATTACTTTAAGATAACCCCTTTATTTGCCTCGCACTCCAATGTCCGACCTCCGTCATACAAGTACTAACAGGAATTCGTACTTTCTGTAATGCTGTTGCAGCTATTGGATGATGCGCCCTTTCCTTTTAGATGAAAACATTTTCGTCTTTCATTTAGAATCTGGTAATTCCCCAATTTTGCCTAAATGCAATACGTTAATACGTTCCTGAGTTATTGCTAAATATAGTTTACATGGATAAACATCTTAAGTATGATAAAGCTTATTTAGATAGTTTATGTCACATTACAAAAACAGTTTAACTTTTACCCTGTATATTATATGGAGTTTGCAATTTTACCCTGTTTTAATGTTACAAAATGTTTAAATCATGTACTGAAATTTCATTACATGAATATTGATAGCTATTATGAATACTGTCTTTTTACGCATGCGCAGAAAATGAAAGATGATTTGTAATCATATGACATGCGCAGTTGGGCATTATACAAAAAAGTTTATGTGCAATAGATATTCGTGATTTATGTTAACAGTTTACAAAATTTTAACATTCGAAGTACAGTATGATATGAAAAATAATTGGAATTCGTGAAAACTTGCTGAAAGTTCAAGGATATAATTGATATTTATTATAAAAAACCGCATATCTCCTTGACTTGAACATGAAACTTGAAACTCATGGTGGTTTCCCAAATGGCTACGGACAATAAAGTACAAATGAAAAGCGATACCTGTAAGGTAGATTTTAATATAGTACATTTATACTGAAATATGTAGTCGTATGATATTTGTAAATTTCATATGCATTGTGTAGATTTTATCTTTGTGCCGGGGTACGCAGATAGTTTTTTTTGTGTACTTTTGCATTGTATACATAGGTCGTGACGGCACTTGTTTCCGTCTCACCTCTATACAAAGGACTGATAACCAGCCATATTTGGATAATTATTCATACACTAAAATAAAGACATGTGGATAAGATACGTTCAGATAACATAATCATTACATGATGCGATAAGAAATGTTAATTGTATTTATTTAAACCTTTTTGAATGTTTAACATTACCTAACTTCTTTCATAAAATTGTTTATTAAAAGACGCAAGTCTACTTTCACTTCCTATTGACAGTATTGTAACTAAACACAGAATATTAGAAAGTACAATGTCAGCATAGAAGTTTTGTTTTAAGGATCAGAGAGATTCACAAGTTGAGTGCTTGAGTCGCGTTGTTAAGAAATAAGACTGTGCGGCTATTTTATCTACGGGCTATGGAAAATACTGATCCCCAGTAGTAGCGTACCGAACAGGTGCCCGACCAAACCCGCACCCCCACCTACACACTCACCAACCGAATCTGATAGTGAGAATGATTGAGATGATAATGTTGAGAGAGGTATTAGGTAGTAATTTCCACACATAATATATACCAAAGAGTATTCGCTTATGTAATTGCTATATTGAGAGAGGTAGTAATTTCCGCTTTCCGCGTTTTTACTGGGAGCCAAGAAGTTGTTTTAGCCTTAGATAAAAGTCAGACTTTTTCAAAACTTGAATATTATTTGCAGAAAAAACCGAAGATAAATTTTCTTTTTCTCAAAATATTTGTGTTATATATGTTATGATATTGAGTAATTTGCCTATAAACGCATGAAATAGCTAAATGCAAGTTCCTTTGATTAAATTTTTAGATAGGAAGCAATTTGACTCAAAATACAGTTCCTTATTTTGAGCACAATATAATATATATACCTCTATAAGCAAAGATTGTTAAACCAATTTGCTTTCAATGTTCATATACTTACATTATATAACTGATACCTGAAAGATAAATGAGCGTCAGCCCAAAGGGGAAAGGCCAACCAAACCAGGATGTTGCATGATCTGGACAGATTATGGGTGTTTGGGGGCATGCTTCCAAAGAAAAGAATATAAATTGCAGAACATATATTTGTAGATATACTCTTCCCACTATTGGATTTTTTTATATAATGAATTATACCTGTGAACATCTCGAGTATACCCTGGACCTGTGTGGCTTATCTGATGTATATACAAGAAAATGCCTTATAAACTTCACATATATTTTAAAATGATAATTGCTTTTAGGTAAATCAAAGATGATAACTGTCTAGACCTAATACAAAGTGCAAGCAGTCTGATTGGTAGAGAAAAGGAGAAGTAGAAAAATATCTTCAATTTGTATATTTCATAGAAGACTAAAACATTTGTGAAAAGACATAGTGTCAGAACTCATTCTTCCTCCACCTCTGATTCATGTGGGGAAGTCTGCAGTTACTTATAGAGAACAGATTTGTATTGGCACGGAATCGAAGAATACTGGTTAAGTTAACTGCTTGCTTTTACATAAGTGAAATACTGCTGGAAAACGGAATTCAAACAAAAACAAAATGAAAGGATGAGGACAATCTGCTCGAGCCTAATACAACAACCCGGATCTATTAAGCTATCATTATAATAACCCGATTATAATGTAAAAAAGGAGAAACCCTCAACTCCAGCAAAATAGAACTGAACTGCCATACAATTCCCAAAGAAAAAAATATTACAGTATAAACGAAAAGTATATTACTACAGGTCCTTCCACAGAAAGATTTTAAGGCGCTGGGGGAAAGTTTGCGGGTGGGGGTTAAGGGGTGGGTACGGGAAGGCTGTCCCTCTCGTGTTCGATTTCTGTGTTCGATTTGTTTTCTAAACTTCGAACCCAAATGGTACTTTTTTTAAGTTTACCAATTTGAAATAAAAATATCAAAACAAACAACAACAACCAAAAAAATCATGTATTTCATTACATGTACTTTTACATTTTCACATAATCATAAAACCATCAATATATTATATACACAACACAGATGTCCTTCCACTTCCATAATAAGTTCACACAAACAACACATATGTCCTTCCACTTGTTTTGTACTAAGCCTAACAAAACATAGACACTCTGTTCATATCCGAGGTCTGAACGTCTGCCTTTGGCACAGTGCCATTCCTTTACTGCAGCACCACTAAAACTAAAGTCATTCAATTTTTGTCCCTGCATGGACACCATGAGTAAGGAATTAAGCACATTCATGCTCAGTGATGAACGGTGTATGGTCTTTAAACATTCAACTTGCTGAAACCTCTCTCACAATCTGAAAGTACAAAAAGTATTTGCTATTTTCCAAGAGCAAGCATAACTAAGAATGGGTTATTATTGTAAAAGTTTCTAAGATTTTACATTCATCTTATGTTCTTCTGCACAACTAGCCCGGGAATCTAGTCCGACAGTTTCTAACTATTTTCTACCTGCAAATTGTTGATAATATCAGAAACTCGATGAATGCCAGTTAACACTAATTAGCGCAAAGTGGGATCTTTAATGCATAATTATTATGTATGGTTGCTTCTGGCAAAGCACAAATATTATCAACGGCTTCTCGGGCTACTGAAAAACGAATTGCAACAGTATTTCTGTTAAATATTTGTGGGTGAATTAAAAACACTCCTTAACAGCAAACTTGTCAAAACAGACTAAACTTCTTTCAACCCTTATCAGTACACGGTAAACAAAAGTATGATAAATTACCTCAATCAATATTTACTTGAGATAGCTCACGGAGATGAAAATCGCTTCCGGGCTAATAACTGAGGCATTGCGCGGGATATTTAAGCGCTGCGGTAAGATAATAGTTATTAACTAACATGTCCCTTTATTTTTAAATAATATTTATGTAATAATTCACAGCATTGTAAGCAACTCCTGATTATTATCTGAAATTTTCTGAAACAGATATACAAATAATTATGCAGAAACATGTTTGAGCATACATTATAAGGGTATTAGATTACTAATAGTAATGTTTACAAAATGACATTTGCTTGATATATTCTGAAAGGTAATCGTGTTTTGCACTATTTTGCAATTTTTAAACAACTTTTACCGTGCCGTTTGTTTTGTTTTTTTTATAAATTTTGTATAACTAATGGTATCTCCTCAAGCTCAAGTAGAGACAAATTTCAAAGTGATAGCCACTATCCAAAACGTTTGCAGAGAACTCATTTTACCATTAATTTTAATAAAAGAAACATCAAACTATTGGTAACTATTATAAAACACAAAATAAAAATGTCAGTTTCATTTTTTTCTATGGTGCCTCAAGTAAACGGATTTAATGAGACAGAATTCATATTTTAACATTGAAAAAATAAGGTCGAATGCTGTGTTTCTGTTTTGAAGTTTGCTTTCTCTATTTAAAAATAACCTTAGGGCAGACGTAAAACCTACCTAAATTTCTTCAACAATATATAATCTAACAGTGATAGCAAAATAGAGAACGTTCACCGCGTGTAACTCAATATCTTTTAAGATGTGTAACTCTACCCCTTCTGTTTAAGAAGTAAATTCACGTTGAACACCTAGAAATCGCTTAATATAAGATTTTTATTTGTTTTCCATTTTTGTACAAAAATCAATAATAAGTCTTGAAAAAAGTAAAACCTTGCTAGAAAAAATAGAAAATAGGGGAAAAATTTGGTCCCAGTAGGACTTGAACCTACTTGAACCTTTCATATGGCATTTTTCTAACGTCAGAGCATAACAGTGGCCGCTGCCATATTGAACGATCGACATCGATAGATGCTTTCTTCAAAATGTTTCAGTTCTTACTCAATCTGACTAAAGTACATCTCCAATTAACGCTATGCTTTGGATCTGAAGACGTGCTATTGATAGACTCGTTCTGATGACCCTTCCGTCAGCCGCCAATCACAGCCTTGCTTTCAACATTTTGAAAATGAAAGTAGAAGTTTAAAAAATCTATATTTAGCCTGGCTTTTTTCATGTTTATTATGACGACTACATCATGACTGAGCCCTCGTGTTTTGAGAGGTATCATATGTTATGGTACGAACTTGTTCACGTAAAGCAGCCGGTTAGCTCAGTTGGTAGAGCACTCGCCCTGTTAGCGAGATGTCCCGGGTTAGAGCCCCGGACTGAATGCACATTTTTCTAATCCTGTGACATTTGACGCTATT
Source organism: Mercenaria mercenaria (assembly GCF_021730395.1). Taxonomy (NCBI): domain Eukaryota; kingdom Metazoa; phylum Mollusca; class Bivalvia; order Venerida; family Veneridae; genus Mercenaria; species Mercenaria mercenaria. Next base: position 24,745,598 of record NC_069364.1, on the reverse strand, counting down.
TTGATGTTTCAGCCAAATGCTTGTTGAAACGAGTTGTCGGACTGGTTCAAACAAAAATAGATTTGAGAAAATAGCAATATCGGAAATCCAAATATACACAAAGATGAATGTGAATAAGTCATCCTCAGATCTTCGTTTAGAAGATCAAGTACTTTAGTTTACACATATTTTTATTTCATTCGATCAAGTAACATAGTTGCAAATAAATGCTTATATTAATTCCTTTTCATAAGTACTTTAGTCAGATTAGATCTTACTCGATAAGGCTAATTCGAAACCGCAAACATTTTTCGTTCCCAAAATTAATAAAAAGTCCTAGGGTCGGCCATAAAAAAATAGGGTCGGTCGGGTTACATGAACCACATATATTCTTTTTGTCTGAGTATTAACAAAATAGGGCTTTATCTTTTGACAAATTCAAGCAAGCAGATATATTTTACACACCCAGATGTTTGCAATACTGGTTAGAATCTTTGCAACAGCAGTCGCAATACTTTTTTTTTTGCACAGAGAAACAAACAGGCACAAATTCTTTCTGCAGAAATTGCATTGATACTCTTATAAATACATAATATTTTGTATCAGTCAGCAGTATTTAGCAGTTTTCACACTGCATTTAACTTTCAGTAAAACTGCTTTTTGTAAAAACGTTTCAAAAATCTTCAAAATAACTGCAGAAGACTGAATACCACATCAATGTTTACATCCTGCTTTTTACTGGTCATTTCATGCTGTAAACAGTTTTCGTAACTGGCAAAGAAGGCTATTTCACTGCAAAAAAAAACCCTGCAATATTTAGCACTTTTTTGGCGTAAGGGTATTTTACACATTTCCTTCGATACATTTAATACATTCTAATAATGTTTCTAGTTGTTAAAGGTACTATCTTTTATCTAACAAAATGTAAAGGGACATCATATCCCATCATACACCACTTCTAACACTTCCTCTTAAAGCATTGAAAAGAACTAACACCAACAACTGTTACCTGTTTTGTAGCATCTGATATGTTACCACATCCCATATAAATGTTTATCGTTTTGTAGTCAGTTGTCCAGTGGCATCACTGCCTGTCTGTATTTAATTTCTCAAAAACAAATCATCTGTCTATTTTCAATGAAAGAACCAATTTCCAACACATTATTTCCAGAAAATCATCTGGCTTCACAAATATATAGCAAGTGCATAATTAAAGGGATATTATTATCATACAATATTGCAAAACTTGCTTAATATATGCTTGTATAATTGCCGTTTTATAACTGTTGGTCTAGAGATACCTGTTTTATACAATAAATCACAAGTTGTTCTCTTGTATATGTACTGTAGAACCTGATTGTTAGTCAAATTATTCTTCTGTCTGTCTTACTGTCTGTAACACTTCTTATTTACTTTTTAGATCAAAATATGTCTTAGAATAAAAACACAAACTGAGAACCAGCCAAAGGTAATTTTGGAGCAGATTATATCTAAAATCCATTTCATGTCTGTGAGTACTGTCAGAAGTGTGATATTCCAGTTTACGCTTTTTAAATAAAATTTCACATTTGCCCCTATACCAATATAATTATACTACATGAAAATATAAAATCATGAAATATGAAAATATTTAATATCAAGTATAAGTTGTTCTGCAAAATGCAGTTGATTTATTAATAGTGCGATAATGAACTTTTACCAAAGTTAGGTATTTAACAGAATCAAACTTTTAGGATAAAATAATCAGGATTTAGTATATTTGTACTGTATTGTTCATTCTGTAATTCACAAATGGGTCTAGAAATATTTAATTACGGTGTTGGGGTGTGGGGGCACGGGTCCCTCAGTCCCTACCCTGGATCCAGGCCTGCAAAGGTACAAAGTGGTAAAAACTTTGCAAAATTAGATTAAAACTCCCTGGTCCAACTCTATAAAACATTAAACAATGCTGAAATCTCTTCTACTTTTTACGTTTGACATTTTCCACTACAAATGAATTGTATTCTTATTAAAGTCAGACTAAACAATGAAATGTCTTTTTAAGTATGTTGTTAAAAAAGTGGACTGACAAGCTTTTCCTATATATTGTTCAATTACACTGTTTATCTGTTTCAATGGAAAATAAAAAATATAACAGTCATCCTCTATAGTTTTTGTAAATGTGGCACCCAACAGCATCTTATATATTCCCCCTTTCATTGGATTTCCTATATCTATGCACATTAAAAGCATTTTTATATTTTATTGTAAATAGATAAAAAGCCAAGTTGAACTTCACTTGGACTAAATTATTTCCATGCAGTACATTAGACAAGCTCCTAGATTATGATATATCATATTTTAAATTTTATTTTGAAATTGTAAATATAGCCAGTCAATATCCTATGTCCAATATCATACAATCACTTCTTTGAACAAATATTTCTACAAAAGACTGGCATTGGTCACTATAAAATAAAACAAAATTTAGCTTACCAAAAGGTTCCTTCTAGCGCATATTCAATATTCTTTTTAAGGGATCTTTAATAAAGTAATTATGAACTATGTGTTTTGCTAGTTTACGTGCATTCTTATCTATTCATTATAAGAATACTTAAAGTAATTTTACACAAACATTTATTTTATTTAAAAAAAGAAAGAAAAAACAAAAAAAAAAAAAAAACAAAAAAAAAAAACACCTTTTGATGAGCGATCCTACCGTACAATAATAAATACCATATCTCTGTCAAAATTTCGGGAATCAATGTCGACAGCTGTGCAACTGGCACAGATCAGAATTTAGTCATATGTTTCCCTGTTTTAATTAGCTATACAGTGGAAGAAAAGATCTGCCATATGCCAGTAATTTCATTGCATGAATGGATACAGCTCCAGAACCACTAAACCAGCAGAAAAGGGGCTTTATATATAAGTCGGCACGTGCAAACTGACGGATTTGAAAAAAGTGCGTACAAAAAGTTCACAACTTAAAAATTAGAAAACAATTAATCAAAAGGCATGAAATTACAAAGTTCGAAATATTTGTAGCTCAGTAAAGTGAAGAAATGCATTAAACAGTTCTAGATAAAAACAAGGGAAGTAATTGAAATGTTGTTATCCGTTGATGGTACGTATCGTGCAATAGCATTCACAGACAAGTAAAAAATCTCGAATAACTTTATTAGTACAGTATGTTTTGATGGTTATACTTAAAATGTCAAAATAATAAAGTTGGTATGAAATAAAATCGTAAAAAGAACCTCTGGAAGCAGCAAAGAATGCAACCGAGAAGAATAATAGTAGACGATATTTTTGGGCGGGAGTCTATTTTTAGACGATGAATTTTCATTTAGTTAATCTCGATTCTACAATATGACATGTAAGACTTAGCAGTAAGGTAGTTTAAACTAAATTATTGTTTTTTGTAGGTCTGTTTATTACGTAGTTGTATTTCACTAAATATTGACTTAAAGATGCGTAAAAACACATTGGCAAAGAGGCTATTTCTAATGAATATGCATGAGTACAAAATGGCGGCGCCTAATGGAATTCAGATGTCTTTGATAATACCCTTGTATTCATTACCTGCTCAGTCAAGTGTGACATGTTCACCATAAGTGTTCCTTCTCATGAGAAGGAACAATAAAGTAATGTCTGGGAACCGGCTGTCATTAAACAAAGTTAATAACAGTTATCTCTGTGTCAACAGTTTAACAAAATAAAGTGTAATATAAATTTTATAAACAATTTAAAACTACTGTACGGTACGAAATTAATTTCAAGCTGTAGAAATACTCTATTTCAAACTCCATTGACCTTATCCTATTTCTACCTGCTCCCTTTAAACAGAAAATCGTTCAATTAACTTTTCTTCCCCTTATTTCACATGTCCCGATCTTTGTAAGTGTATGATTTCATAGCATCTCTTTTTATGATTTACTCAGTGATCTAAAAAGTATATCCCGCCGTTACATAACTGAAATACTGTTGAAAAACGGCATTAAACCCAAAACAAACAAAATAAAATGTATAAGTATGCGACCATTTTATTATCGGCTTAGATCAAGATAGTCTGGATTACCTGCCCCTTAACTGCTACACAGTACTATAAGTACACGACGGGAACCAGGCTATTGTCTAGACAACTTTCTTTGTGAATTTCTAGGTTTTACTTTTATGCATTGAGAAAATGTCTACACACCCGTAATTGCCAAACAGCAAATTTTATTTGAGGATTTTCAGAGGGTGTTGTTTTTCTAAACAGATTATTTTTCTTTTATGTAAAATTATATCTCAATATATTTAATTTTGTTAAGAAGACATGTTTTGATAACTGGGTATATATGGTTTTCATATCACTGGTGACCTTGATATTCTAGATGGGAGGGGGTCTGGGTTTTTATACTTGTTAAAATTCTGACTTTGGATTTGCTTGAAAAACTATTCTGGCTTCAACATATTTTAAAAAAAAACATCTGACTCTCATATCACTGAAAAGAAAACATGTGTCTCCTAGTCACATGTTATGAATAAAATTATTTAATTTAACCTGAAAGCCATGGTCCTTGCTTTTGAACTGCTTTTATATATAATATTTTATATCTACGTTCGTGTTCAAAATGTTTAAAATGCATCAGACCTACATGTATAGTTCATTTTTTTTCCAAAGAAGCACACCCGCGTATCCCTTTGATTTATCTCTCAATATCTATTTTTGGTTTGCTTTGCCACTTATGGCACATTTTCGTTTAGGTATCAATCATGTAGTTTATATATATGTACATAGATAGTAGATTAATCAACCATTTGCTTATGGAAGTATATCATGTCACTGTGCTCAAAATCAGGAACTGTAATTTGAAACAAACTGCTATTTATATTCAGAAGATATAGTCAAAGAGACTTACATATAGCTGTCATGTGTACTTAATCCCAGGCCCTCCAAGAAGTTTAAAGGGTATGGCCCTAAATGTGAGAAGGAGTAAAAATTGAAACTAGTTTAGATGAGGATACAAATTGACTAGTTTGGTCCGTTTATGAAAGAAAAAAAATAGTCCATCTTTCAGCAAAAATGTAGAAATACTATAACTATGTCATTTTCACTGTCTTGTGTGTAATTTTAAAATGCATTTCCACAACCTACATAAACACTGATAATTTCAAGGTGTCAGAGATGGGACTGGATATAAGTTACAGTGTAAGTGTATAACATGTGTTCAGTTTAGAGAAAAAATGATAATATATGGCAAAAACATGCCCCAGTAAGGAAAAGTGGTCATAAATTATGTTGCAACAGCTATTTTGAAGGAAATCTAATACGCTAACATGTATTACCAAAAAGCCCTATAACTTCGATAAAAGATTTTATCAAACTGAAACCGGAATTTTTGCATGGATTTAGCTTACTGGTACAATTTAAATGAAATTAACACTCTAAGGGATCAGAAACTTTCTTTAAAGTACTGTTTACACGAAATAAGAAGTGACTTCTTAGTGTGGCATGTCGCGTAGACATTATTGGACTATGTACAAACATTTCATCATCTCTGTCATTATTTGTCCAGCGTGCCTTTTCACCTAGTGATTGTTTTGTTTTCACTATGCCCAGGTGACTTCCGTGTGCTAATCCCCAGTCTTAACTTAGAAGGACCTTATATATTAAAATTGTATTTCCACGAAGAATAGTTAATTCTTCTACAATAAGTTCAATTCTTATTATTGGAAACTTATTAAACTCTTCTGACTTTGACCATACTACTGTCTGTTATGATTGTTTTATTAGTTTTAATGTATCAATTCCTGATTTGTTTTCAATTTCTTTTGCAGTCTGAGCAACTAGAAGATTGTTATCATTACTATAAATGTACTGTTTGGTGTTTGCAATGTATCGGGTGGGTTCCTACTCAAAATTATCTGAACTTGTTTGCTGAATTCCCTCTACCCTTTCGCCCCAAAAGTTTTTTATGCATATTACAAAAAGTATTTGACCCAGCGTCGTAAAACCTCATAGGATTGTTATTAAGCATCTGAAATTGTGCATCTGGTGTTAAAATTATTATTTCACACAGCTAGAACAGAGTTATAGTCCTTGCCGTAGTCAGAAATATACATAAAAATGCATGATACATATATTTCGTTTCTCATGCAACGCAAAAAATACTCACACTAACATTATGAAACATTTAAGGAATCTTTTTCAGCATGTGTCATAGTGCACCTGTGCTTTTGTTAGATATTTTATTCAGCTAGATCAGAGGTTTGGCCCTTGACTTAGTCAGAAATATACATAAAAGGCATACAAGTTCTTGTCACAAAACGTGTTTGACATACAGTCATAAAACATTAGCGGGTATATTATATCTTCTCTGTATATATTAACGGTACGTTCAGCGATTTTATCCCACAATAAACATAATAGAGGTCTGTGATTTTTCAGTTACCATATTAAATGCGGCTATGCGCCACGATGATGTATAGATAATTTAATTATATTTGACTTCCTGGCAAAATCTCACTGTGGTCGTGCACTAACTACTTTCATTCCTTGAAGAAGATTGAAAATAAACTACAAACTGTAAATATATGCATTGCTAATTAACAAGATGTCATCGCTCGCTGGTTGCATTAAGATTGTACTTGAATTTCTTTATTTTTCTTTCAGAAATAATTAGGAGAGATGTCTGACAACCCAGAAGAAACAGCTTACTATCTGCGCCTTATTTCCATGTACATTGACCTTGGAACAGAAACAGTTGTTAAAGTGTTCTACTATTTAACACCTAAACAAAATGTGAAATCATTCTTTTCTTTACCTGACATACAGAGTGCTTTAAAATCTTTATCTAAAAACAAGCTTTTAAGCTGCAAGGAATATAAGCTTGTATCATATAATCCAAACCCAGAGAAGTTCGATATATCACTTCTGGTTACTTTATTAACCAATTTATACAAAAGAAAGTTACCTGCTCCGAATAATGGATGGACATCTCCTCCAGATTCTCAAGATTTTTCCATTGCAGCTGACTTGTTACGGTTGCGAAATATACGAAACACGGTTGTCGCACATCAGCCTCGAGCTAGATTGTTTAAAGTTCAATTTGACTACCTTTCGAGAAGAGTAGAAGATATTTTATTGAGACTGATTAGACAAGTAGATCCAGCAAGCGAAACCATTTTGAAAGAGAGAATAGCTGCATACAAAGAAAAGGCGCTGGATCCGCAAAACGATGGAGAGCAAGAATATTTGGAAAAATTACGAGACTGGTGGGAAAACTGCGAAGAGATTTCCAAATTACAAGAACGGGTAATTCATTATCATCATTTGTCTGGAGATTAGGATATTACTAGGCAAAAGTCTAACAAAATACGTATCAGTTGTATTTAATTTATCCCTTTTCCATACAGCACAGTGTTATTATATCATTAGATATAGGCCCGCAAAAATATCAAAATTGCTTTGGTTTTAATGTAAGTGTAAATGCATTTCAAGTGCTGAGACGACCTGAAAGGATACAATATCGATTACATAAATCAAGTTGTCAAACGAATGAGTAAGTTATCCAAGAAAATGTCTGATAAAATTACCTTGAAAACAGGCCTGCATATTCAAAGGAGAATATTTGTTAAGTTTTCTATAGAGCCATATACAAGCGAAAACAACTCATCCACACCAGCTCCCAGGATTATTAAACATATTAAAAGGCAATAATTGTGTATTATTTACTAATATAAATTGAGAAGCTTATAAAGTCTGATATGATAAATATTCTAACATTCGTAATAAAGCTTTCATTAATTATCTATTGCCGGATTTCCACTAAGAATACTTAGTGTATTGAAGTACAATAAGAAAATGGACGGGCATTAGGAGGAAACACAGCCCCAAACCTTTTTAACAAAATGTCTTAACATACAGCTTGAAATATACTGCCCTTTCATTCTAAATCTGATTCAGAAGCAGGAAAGCATTTTCATTTTATCAAACATTAAGCCACTTTCCATAGAACAAGTAAATTTGGCTACAAGAAAAATGTTTCACTTGTACATGCTCATATAATTTTGTTTTCAATATTGAAGCAGAGAAAATTGTTAAAATCGGCATACATTCAAAGGTTTTGATGGGAAATACCATGAAACCAATAACTGTCGTCCACAACATTTAAGCAATTATAAAAATAGCATAGTTAACCTCAGCGCTGGCGCAGACATCTTTTTCCGGATGTACACAATGTTAATGACGGGCCATAAGAAACTGGGAAAAATCATTAACGATTATGTGGAAAAATACTGAACACTTCCTAAACCAAATAAATCAATATATTCAGAATTGTGTTTCATTTTCGCAGTACATGTTTTATGGTAATTATCTTATTTTAGGTTGAAAATTTGGTAAAGAAAACACAAGGTAAGATTATAAGATGCTTTATTTTATTATTTAAATTCAGTTTAAATTCTGCAAAAGCATATATTTGTTGATTGCATAACAAAATTATACTATAATTAAAACTATTTTTTTATTTATACAAGAACCAAATCACTGTCTAAGTGCCTTATAATGGTAGTAAAAGCAGCTTGAATGTTCGTATTTTCTCTCACTTTCGACAATTTGTTTTAGTAGGAAACATTTACTCGGTCATATAATTGTTTAACGTATTACCTTTCTTTGATTACATGAATATATTGCTTGGAGACTTCAAAAGTCACTTTACGACCATGCGTTGGTTTGCAACACGTGTATATCAAATTAAACAACACAGATGCCTAGAATTTGAATATTTTGCTTTTTAGAATTTGTGCTTTTCTTCAAGTCGAAACCAGAAAGATACTTCCGTTATATCAAGCTCTTGTTTGATGGTGGACGTTTGGTTTTAAGCGGTCAGTTAGGCAGTGAAGTATCGAAGCAAAATGAAACGTTAGAGATGATATTGCATAGTAATCAAGAATTCTTAAAGGATAAATTTTCCAGTGTGCAAATGTATAAGCAGTTATTTCAAGGTACAGAAGAAAACACTATTATAAACACCAATATAGAAACGTGGGACATCACAGTAGTGGCAGTTGTGATTATAAGTATCTTCTCCAAAACGATTGATGAAGTAACATTAACAAACGTCTCAAGTATTATGGAAGCTAGAAATGATTATGCAAAAACCGCACTAATGGCTTTAGATAGTGATCTGTTCACTTCCTGCTGCGAAGATCTGCTCTCAAGTATTCGAGTCTTGTCTTCTAGACTTGGAAATGTTATTTACAAAAAGTGCAACGAAGTCATTGAAGTATACAAGAAAAAGTCAGAGAGCAATTCTGGTGATGTTGATCATTATTTTGAGGAATTAAGAAGTCATGGTTCAGAAATAAAAACAATTGCTGAAGTATACAGAGGTAAATGTACAGTATAAAACTACAGTTCAAAAAGGATATTCTTGCTCTTCATAACAAAACTATTCATTATTAACATTTTGATATTTTACCAATATCTTTAAAATTACTAAAATATACATTTGAATTCTGTATACATTCACTAAGCTACTGAGATATATTTCAATTTTACTAGTCCAACCCATTTTTAAAAATGTATAAAAGATTACCTAGAATTGATAAACAAGCGAACATCATTTGTAAGAGAGAATGATCATACCAAAAATAACCCTGTTACATTTATTAGGAAGAACAGTTGTTGATGTGTTACATAAACCTCATTTCAGTGAAAAGTAATTGTATTTACCTCTGTGTTCTTATCTGGTATTCCTTCGTTCAATAAGAATATTTTGCTTTGTTTGTTTTACATTTTAAAATGTTGTGAGATAGTAAGATAAACAAAATTACATCATTGTATACTCCTAATTTGCTGACAGATTGATGTCATACATGTCCAGACCTGGGTTCAATTATTTTCAAAAGTAATTAATTAATTACAATTAAAATAGAAATGCTACAATTAAATTACAATTATAATTACTTGCTTTTTACAGAAGTAATTAATTAATTGCAATTATTTTAAGAAAAATAATTAATTATTAAATAGAATCATGATGTTACTATCAAAGACATATTAATGAAGCAGCTTTATAAGTCCTTATTATACCCCCACAAAACGAAGTTTGAGGGTGGGGGTGGTGGGGGGGCGTATATAGGAGTTAGCTTGGCGGTTGGTCGGTCGGTCTGTTGGTTTTGCATGGTTTTCGGATGATAACTCATGAAAGGCTTGACCGATTTAAATAATTTTTGGTACACAGGTGTAACATCAAAAAATACAGGTAAAGTTTGAATTTGGGATCAGTAGGTCCAAGGTCAAGGTCACAGTGACCCTGAACAGTTAAACGGTTTCCGGATGATAACTTGAGAACGCTTGGGCCTAGGATAATAAATTTTGTTATACAGGTGTAACATCATGAAATGCAGGTCAAGTTCGACTTTGAGGTCTGTAGGTCAAAGGTCAAAATCACAGTGACTCGGAACAGCTAAACGGTTTCCGGATGATAACTTGAGAACGCTTGGGCATAGGATCATAAATTTTGGTACACAGGTCTAACATCATGAAATGCAGGTCACGTTGGACTTTGAGGTCTTTAGGTCAAAGGTCAAGGTCACAGTGACTTGGAACAGTTAAACGGTTTCCGGATGATAACTTGAGAACGCTTGGGCCTAGGATCATAAAGTTTGGTACACAGGTGTAACATCATGAAATACAGGTCAAGTTCTACTTTGAGGTCAGTAGGTCAAAGGTCATAGTGACTTGGAACAGTTAAACGGTTTCCGGATGATGATAACTTGAGAATGCTTGGGCCTAGGATCATGAACATTGATAGGGAGGTTGGTTATGACTAGCAGATGACCCCTAATGATTTTGAGGTCAGTAGGTCACAGGTCAAAGTCACAGTCACCCGGAACATTTAAACAGTTTTCGGACAATAACTTGAGAATGCTTGGGACTAGGATCAGGAAACTTAATCTGGAGGTTGGTCATGTCAAGCAGATGACCCATACTGATTTTGAGTTCTAAAGGTCAAATGTCATTTAAACTTTTTATGGACAATAACTTGAGAACGCTTGGGCAGAGGATCATGAAACTTCATAGGGAGGTTGATCATGACTAGCAGATGACCTCTATTGATTTTGTGGCCAGTAGAGCAAAGGTCAAGCAGGTTCGGCTTTGACATTGGCTTAGCTCTGTGACAAGGCCATATTGTGGGGGTATAATTCGTCACTCCTGTGACAACTCTAGTTGAATTTCAAAAACATGAACACTTCAAAGTTTACTACTCTGTCAGAAAACACCATTCACGGATTTATAATGCAGTAGCTTGTTTAGAAGTCCTTTTTGCATTTCAAAAACATTAATGCTTCAAAGTTACTGTCTGTAGTTAGTGTAATTCAGTGGCTTAATATTAATCAATGGTCTAGTAACAGTTTCAGGTTTATACCCAGATTACATTAATACCTCTTTAGATGACCAGCAAGTGTGAAATTTATACACCCATGTGACAATAAACTGTATTTTTGCCAATATTTAATTGCCATATGTTTGTGACAGTTTGCTACATGTAACTGAAGAGTAATTGAATTTAATTGACAATTATTTTGCATTTGTTTGGATTTTAATTAATTAATTACAATTAAAATAATTGATGTTTGTCTCAATTATTAATTACTTTCAATTAAAAAACTGTAATTAATTATAATTCATTAAATTATAATTGTAATTGGACCCAGGTCTGTACATGTCTGACTTTTATTGACCATGAATGTGACGCCCAAACAACATTTTGTTCTAAAAGTATGAGAGATATCGTAAATGTAATTTTAGCATTTTAAAGACATTTGTAAATTATCAAGTGCATAGTAACTGTTGTTTTAAAAAGAGTTTTGAAATAGTCATATTCTCAGGTTTACAGAAGTTAGAGTATGTCATACTGTTTTCGACTGCTTATGACACATTAGTACCCGGAATATTATTTTATTAGTATAACTATCTGCTAAGTGTTTTGTGTCGTTGAACATTTTATTTTATTTCTATCCTTATTTATTTCGACGTATATGTTCCTTTAGATTTACTCTCTTCTCATTTAAGAATATAAAACTCAGTGACAATTTTTGCAATTAGTAAATGATCCACTAATGGGTGTGTCTCTGTTGGCGGTGAGTATGTTCAATGCTTACAAGTGTTGTACATATTGTTCTTTTCTTCTCTTTAATTTTAGAAACGGTGGATAAATTAAAAGATTCGGTGAAACAAATGGAGAAAGATGGCATAGCTTTTAAACGTGAACATGGTATGTCATCAATCATCAATCAGTTTGGTAACCAGGATAAAGTGCAAATAATATCATTCTATTTTAAAGACATTTTATTTGGTTTTTGCACTGTAGCTTTCTTTAGATGTTAAGCTTACCATGATAGTATAATATCATTTACACAGTTGACTATATATCTACGCTGACAAGTAAAGATTCAAATACAATGTATTACTGACAGGGTGTTTGATGACTGATAGAGCGTACAACCCGTCATCTAAACAAATTCGGAAGAGTATAAAGACTAGGTTGAGACAAAACACATTACAATTATTGATAATACTTGTTCAGATGGGGCCGAACGGTCCAGGTGTCTTGCCTGTCACATAAATAAATTTGATATTTTATCATGTGATATTCAGTTGTCTCATGCAATATACATCAAGTCACGGCATTCCATAAAACTTTGTATGCACATTTTCTTCTTCCTTTAGTTCTAGAGTTAAAAATGGTAACATTAGGCAATAACGAAGAAAAGAAAAAAGTGGCGGAGGATACGCTAGAAGCTGTCTGGCAAGCTGCACTGAAAACATCTAAAAACCCTGAGGAATTTGAAGCAGTTCGACAGGCTTTAGACATGATTTTGAATGATATTCGAGGGATTCCGGATGTGAAAGTGGAACAAATTGAACGACACTGTATATTGCTAAGCCTGCGATGTTTTTCATGGCGAGGATTACTTCTTCTCATTGAATACTTCAATAGTTCTGACTTTGAACGTCATTTAAAGAGAATAGCCGACGAATTATATTTTCTCTGTAATGACGTTTTGGTCAGTACAGGAAAACTTACAGCCGAGAGTATACTAGATAGTTTACGTATTCTAGGTACGTACTGTTGAAATATCTAGTACTGTATGGATCTCCAAAAAGTGATTATTCATTAAACATGTTAAATCAACCCGGTGCATAGTAAGCATTTGAGGACATTGTTTCAAAGAATTCATTTTGCAATGTCGTGAAACTTATATGCTTAAAGAAAGCTGCATCAAAACTAGTTAAAACAAGTACTTTACTGACAATTTAAACAATGTTTGTATGCACGGATTAACTGAAAGTAATATATGCAACACAAAGTTATGCTTGTTCAATGTATATGATTGAGAAACAAAATATACCTTTGCTTCAGAGTGTCCACACGATGAGCCACAGCAGTTTATAAGTCTCCCAGTACAGTGCACATCGGCAGAGGGTATGAGACAGGTCTTGGATATAGTAGGAAAAGAAAAGACAGTAAATCGCTTTAACGAGATCGCAGAATCCCTTTCAGAACAGGTTGGAGATAAAATCTTTGTAAGTGTGAGCTCTGATGCGGGAGGATTCAGTGACGTTTTTGAAGAAGAAGGTAAAAATTTAAGGCGGGACTCGGATAGAATATTGGGAGAAAATTAATAAAATTTGGAATTATTTAAGAAACTGTATCTTATCTAATTAATATGTTATTTAATTGGAAATATATATTTAAGGCAAATTTATCTATTTGATGTTACTAAGATTCATTTCATGATTTTGCTAACTTCACTCTGGTATGTCAGATTAAAATTCTTCTAAAAATAGCTTTTATATTTTATGTTTCTTTTCAAATGTTTTGCTCTCTGTTGTGAACTTAACAGTAAATTATTTATTTCAAAGTAAATCATTTATAAAAATGATGTTTTTTTACCTTGCCGAAAATAAGTGCATAAAAATCTGTAACAGCATGGGTTCGTTTACAAGTTCTGCCGAAGTCTTGTATCCCTGGCATATAAGCTAAATTGGGAGAGCGCTAATATACGGATTGCGGGGTCGTGAGTTCGGTCCTCGGTCGATGTGTGTGTTGTCCCTGACGATTTGATAAAAGACATTGTGTCTGAGTTCATTCGTCCTCCAATTCAATCTGACAAAAGTACTTGATCTTCTAAACGAAGATCTGAGAATGACCCATTCACATTCGTCTTCTGTATATTTTGGATTTCCGATATTGGTATTTCTATTTTCGCAAATCTATTTTTATTTGAACCAATCAGACGACTTGCATTTGGCTGAACAAGCAAAATAGCGTCGAATGTCAAAGGGTGAGAAAAATGTGCAGTCAGTCTGGGGCTCGAACCCGGGACCCTCGCTTACAGGGCGAGTGCCCTACCGACTGAGCTAACCGACTGTCTGACACCTTACGTGACCAAGTCCATACCATGACATATGATTTCTCTCAAAACACGAGGGCGTAATCGCGATGTGGTCGTCATAAGAATTGTAAATATGAAAAACCCAGGATAAATATAGATTTTTTAAACTTCTACTTTCGCATATAAAATGTTCTAAGTAAGGCTCCGACTGGCTAGCGGAAGGGTCGTCATAACGAGGCTTTCAATAGCACGTCTTCAGATCAAATGTGCGTAGCGTTAATTGGAGATGTACTTTAGTCAGATAGTCCTCCACTTCTGATTTATGTGAGGAATTTGGCAGTTACTTGGGGAGAACAGGCTTGTACTAACACAGAATCCAGGAACACTAGTAAGGTTAACCGCCCGCCGTTACATAATTTAAATACTGTTGAAAAACGGCGTAAAACTCAAAACAAACAAACAAAATCTAGAATGTGGTAATATGATACAGAATATGCGAATCTCACTTTCACTGGTTGTAGGTCCGGGTGAAAATTCGCCAGCAGGTTTTCTTGTACAGTAGCAGAGTTAGATATGCTGAAAATATGCGTTAACGGTAATTCTAAATAAATATGTGGTGCATATGTTCACTGCAAGGCATGAGGAAGCAAGTTAGCTCGCTCAGTCAGTATGTTTATTCATCTTGTAAGCCAGATGGTTGGTTCGAGCACCGATCTGTCTGCACAATCTTCCTACCCTTTGATACTTAATAACAGTTTAAGAGAAGGAATTTTAGATCCTCAAGGTCATTTTTTAAAGTTGCTTGCTGATCTATATATTCTACAAATGCGATGAAAATAAGTGATTTAATAAGTAATAATTCTAAATAAGACACAATGTAATGGAACAAATGTTGAAAAATGCATATATTATCCTAATTTTTCTTGTTTTTATAAGATTACATTCACATAATTGAGATTTAGAAACAAAAATTTACACGTTATGGGACAAAACTGTGAGCATTGTACTACACAAAAATATTGATTAAAATACCTTATATTTTTCTAGTCGATGAAAAGTAGATTATTGTAGATGAACGTACCCTCATCTTTTATAATTAGATCAAACAATCAAATATCTTACCTATCTGTCATTCACGTCTATCGACGAGGCAGTCCTCTGGCAACGTTGGCACCAGTAATTTACGACTGTCACGGGCTTTTATATCTCGTGACAGTAATTTACACATTTTACACATGCAGTGCTAGGCGAAAGTTTAAAAATTCAAAATATTTGTGTTTGAAATAAATTTCAGAAAGCTGTGAAATTATATTAAATAATCTAAATCAGTGGTTTATAGAACTTATTTTTTTTTTCGAGACATGCCAACAAACAACTAAAAACATAAAATGAAAGATATTTTTCATTCAGATATTTTTCATTCAGTGTTACAGTAAATATGATTTAAACTATATTTTAGAATCAGAACACTCGAGTTCCAACAGCCTCGGTGACGATGATAATAACGTTTACAGTACATTGAAAACTTCTGTAATCCCTGTGGATATACCATATATGAAAAAAGAACTGCCTCATCCGGATCGGCCATGGATTTCAAAAGGTAAAAATCGTACTAGTATGTAAACGGTATAGATATCATTTGGTTCTTAATAAGTTTTTGTTGTGTGTGCATGTATTTGTGATATACAAGACACAGGCTCTAAGTACAAGGGTTCCGGATACTCTTTGTGGAAAATATCTCTGTGAGAGAATGTGTGAAATATGTCTATGTATACATAATTAATTTTATTACATGACTGTATTCTATTGTTTCTCTGATTGGCTGATAACGGTTCGAAAAGTAATGAGTACATATCATATCAACTTATCTTGTGTTATAAATAGCACGAAAAGAAAAATAGATCGAAGTAGGTGCTTGGAAAACCAATATCAACCTGATTTGGTCTAAATTTATTCCTTATTTCTTTATTAAAGATACAATTGTAATAACAAGACTGACTATACAACATGTACATTTATTCATGTAATAAAACAGTTATTGACTTTTTTATAGGTTGATATCAGGATTTATCAACCCTCAAAAAGTTATATTCACCTTGCCTTCGGCTCGGTGAATATAACTATTTTCGGGTTGATAAATCCTGATATCAACCTATGAAAAAGTCGATAATTGTATAATATCATAATAACAGCTGTACCAGCGTGATGAAGTTTTCTATTTCGTTAGTGAATAGATATCTTTCGAGTTTACTTGATAAATATGTCTATAGAAATTCTCGAAATATTTCAAAAGAATTGCAGAAATGGAGTGTTACAATTGAAGTTGTTTAGTTTATGTTATGTTTGATTTCATTTAGAAATAGTTACATATTACGATAATACCTATCAAAATTTACGGTTGACATCGCATTTTTGTAAAATATTTACGTTTATAGATAGACTGAATAGACCGATTATCGTATTATTACATAGAAATGTATGAGGATGACCGTGTGATAACTACAGTCGACATTGTATTAAGAGACCACCCAAGGGACTGCAAAGAAGTGGTCTCTTAATGGAATGGTCTCTTAATGAATTTCAGTCAGATGAAATGGAAAGTTATTTTGAACTGTTAATGTAACTGTATTTCTTATGAACATACACGTATGGTTTCAAAATCTGTTTTAACATCGTGAACACTTTCACAGCCCACAAACCATGAAAATTATGGCTAGATTGTTTGTCAGTTTGACTGATACAAAGGTTAATTGCATTCAGTCACTTGCAAAACGTACTCGCTTCCACAGATGAATAAATGCCTGGTAGAATTTTGGTACCCGGTCGCCTAATAGATACTTTTGTCGAATATTTTACCTGTCGGGACTACATTAATGTGGTCGCTAGTCGTTTAATAAAAAAATCGTTTAATGGGTATTAATTTATATACTGAAAACGTTCGGGAGGGATTTTGACTGGTCGTTTAATACAAAAATCGCTTCATAGAGGTGGTCGCAAGTACGATGTCGACTGTAGGTCGCTTAAAATGTGCCATTTCTGTATGTAAACATCAGATCGCCAACAATTGTGTGTGAGAAGGTTGAAAATAATATTTGAATTATTCATGAATCCTCGGACTTTCGATCGTTTATATAGGAGGACCCTTCTAAAAGACAACGTTAGCTCCTAGTTGCAATTTCCTGTTACATTAACTGTATAGTTCGTATTAGTAGGCTCCGGACAGAACAGGCATAAACGTCCTTGTCTGAGACTGAGCTGAGACAGGCAGTAGTCATTTGAAGGTCGAAAATATGTCAGTAGGCAGCTAAGAAAGAGTACGGGGCTTGTAATATTGACTGATACTAGTTGTATGAGGCTTAAAGAGAAAGTATAATTAGTCTGAATTCAAGCATATTGTAATAACTTATTAATAAAATGTTAGTTCCAAACATTTCCAAACGTTTACGCAACCATTTGACTTGAATCATAAGTTACGTAGCTAGAGGAAAATGATTCTATTGTTTTTATTGTCATCAAGTCCAAAACACAAATTTCAAAATATAAAAGGCTGTTTGAGATTGTATTAAGGTTTGAAACGATCGAGTTCGAAATACAAATGTAAGTATTAAGTGCACTTTTTTTCTTTAAGTTAGTTTAAAATAACAGAGCTTATTTTTCTAAAAGGATGCTCGAAAGAAACGCTAAGCCTTTATTTTAAAAGAGAGAGTAATAAAATCCTGGGTTGCTGCCATGACCTTGACCTTAAATGCTACAAATAGACTTGGTAAAGAACCATATGCTACAAACAGAGTAGAATATACATGTCATGAAACTAAATGTTAATCAAAATGTTTCCATAATTGGGCTTAGTTTTCAACTTGACTTAAAGCTAATGAGGACATATATTCTGACAAGGGTTTGTGAAAATCAGGTAGTAAATGATGATTTGATTATGAAGTGTTAAAAAAATTGTTCTATTATTTCACCAATTGACCAAGTTTTTTACTACAGATGTCCCAGAATTTATTTGACCTAAATTATATAAAGATATATATTCTGGCTAGGTTTTATGAAAACCACATAGAGTATTTGGTAACTTGAGTATTGTTCAGTGTTTCGTATGATTTGTCTTAGTAATATGGTATTTTATAGAAGATTACCAATTTTAGACTTGATATAAAAGCCATTAAGAGAAATATTATGGCGTGGCCTCTAAAGTGCTAGTGATGTTTTTCTATGATTATAACTTAGTAATCTAATCTATTATCATGATTATAGTCTTTTATCCAATTCGGGCGAGTTTTCATATCAGATTAGATTTCGTGAAGACAAAATTTCTGACCAGATAAAGTGCACATCAGGTGGAAAATGTGGCTTTTAGTGTGTTAATAAAGTGTTCTATGAGTTAACGTTGTATGTTTATGAGAATTTACAATGTTGACATAGATGTTTGAAAACCTTCTGGTCAGGTTTCGTTTATGTCAGTTAGAAGATATTGCCTCAAAAATGTCAAGACTTTTTCTTCCTATAATTTCACCTAGGGTTTGACCTTTTATAACCGAATATCGTATTACCTCTCATGAACAGATTCAGCCAAACATAGGTTGCTATTATGTTGCTTGGTTGCTTTGTATACTTGATAAGGGTGTTTTCACAGTCTTTATTTATTAAGATAAACATCTGACGAAGTTTAATGTAAATCAGGCACAAAATGTTGCCTGTAGAATGTTAACAATATTTTTCTGTGATTTAAACTAGTGACTTAGTTTTTGACCACTGATAATCAAGTTTCAAAGCTAACCTATACTTTTAAAGCAAACATTTCTATAAATTGACCTTGTGGTCTAGGTTTTAACCACAGATAACCTAGTTTAAAACTTGATCCAGATTTTATAGAGATAAGAGTCTGACAATGCTTTATGTTTATCAGTGACAGAATATGGCGTAAGTTAGGTTTTTTTCTCCAATATTTGACACAGTACTAATGAAGTAGATGTTGACCCCAGATGACCCAGTTGAAGGAAACATTCTGACCTAGATTTATTGGGCCAAAATCTAATCTGTAAAGTGTTACCAATAAAATGTTAGACGACAAATGTCAACGGACGAAAGGCATTAGGCAGACAAAATAGCTGAGCTCAAAATCTGTCGGCTTGTAGCATCGGTATTGAAACCTTTTGACTACTTCTTGTAGACTAACCCAAAATTATATTGCGTTTTCTTTGACGATATTAATAAAAAAAAAAACCCTTTTCAGATAATCAGCAAGTGACTCAGCCAGGCAAGTATGACTTGGAACTGTATTTGGAAAACAGACGTCGCAAGGTAGAACATTAAATTTTATTCAGTTGCTTATAAGTATTTTCTTTGACAAAAAAGAAGGCTAAAAAAATATGTAATTGTATGGTAGTTATTAAAATAAGTCTGTTCTGTTATACCCACGTAGCCCAGTTATTGTTTATAGCAGCTTGGTTGCTCACAAATGGTCCGTATGGTAGTACTTTTTCAAACATCAGTCAACAAGGCATGAATGCGACCTGTTATTACTGCGATATTCGTACATTTGGTGACCGGAGGTGTACGGAAGATAGACTAAGTAAATAATTCATAGATCACGGAATAGCTGAAATGTGTGCCTTGGAAAGTAATGATGTATTTTAAACAATGAGCAGTGCATGTTTGGTGATTGACCCCTCTACAGTTAATCGCTAGGCTTTCCTGTTTGATGTTGCGATGACTAATTAAGTGTAAGACTCCATGATGCTTTTCTCCTAAATCCTACATAAAACGGAGGGAGTGGAATTTTGACTTGAAGCTTTCTTAGTCGTGCTCTTAAAAGTTAGGCTCTTGGTGTTCTTACTTCAGACAAGTTGTTGAGTGCATTGGTGTAATCATACCTTAGATTTACCTTAATTGTATGTTTTACTAGAATGATCTGGTTTTTTCGCTAATGTTAGAACCTTTCTCAGTGGGGATTTTATTCACATTGTGTTGTCTAACTTGTTGAGAATAGGGTAAGTGCAAGGTTGGCATGCCCTAAACGCGTTTAAACACCCAGATTCCAAGGCGATGCCCCTATTTTCAACTTGTTTTCTGTCTGTCTTGTATTTTGTGTTGCGTATGTTGTCTTGTTTGTTGTAAGCGTTCCTTTCCTCTTTCTCCTCACATCCCTTATCGTCCCCATCCTTTCCCCTTGCAATTGCGCTCCCTTCTTTTGGCATCCCCTACCCCTTTACTATGAGTAAGTTTTTGTGCCGACCTTAATTTTGACTGCCGGAATCCTAAGGCGTTGCCCGATTGTTGTTTTTCCTGCTTATATGTGTGAGTTTGTGTGCGTGTGCGTTTGTGTGTCTTGAGCAGTGCCCTACAGTGTTATTATATCTTACTTGTCTGTTTATCTATGTCAGTTAGTTGTGTGTTGGTGTGTGTGTTTGTCTTTTGGTACATGAATGTCTGCGCTACTGTGGTTTACGTTGTAGTGTAACTGTGATTAAGGAACGTATCATTCCCTTTGTATATTCTTCCTTGTTCTACTTTCCCTATTCAACCTACTCACCCCCACCCCTTTCTATCCCTTACCCCATTCCTCCCCCTCTACGAGGATTGTTCAAATATAAATGCATCTAAGCACATAAAAATGTATCCTTGATAGATTTCAATAAAACTTTTATTTTGTCCCCTCGAAGTATTCACCTCCAACAGATATGCAAAGTCCAACTTTTGAAGGCATTGTCATAGTCTTTTCTAGGTATACTATGGAGACACTGGAATACTGCAGAACCGAGGTGTTTGCGCTGCACACATGTTCGACCAGAAAGGTATTTTTTTGAGCCTTGGGACACACGGTGCAAGGTCAGGCGAATAAGGAGGGTGAGGGAGCACAACAACCTTTTCCTGCTTCAGAAAGTCTTGTACAATAGACGCCTTGTGCGATGACACATTGTCATGTAGCGATCTGGCATTGGCCAAACTAGTTGCGGGTCTTCGATGTTTGAAATATTTCTTCAGTTTTCGAAGAACTTTAGTCTTGTTAAACTTCGCATTTACGGATTTGCCTTTAGGTACAGCAACCTGAATGGCAGGACCCTGAGTTGTGAAGATTATGGCATACATTACCTTCTTGACACTCATGGTCCGCTTTGCAATGCATGGTCATTTGCTAGACTTTATTGCCCATATTTGTTCTGAATCTTTCGTTTGGGCTCACAAAAGTGAACCCATGTCTCGTCACCAGCGACGACAATTGCGAAAGACCGTGCATTGTAATTTGGGAACTGTTTAAGCAACAATTTTGCGTATTACACGCGTGCCTTTTTCTGCTCATCTGTCAACAGATGGGGAATCCATCTAGCACAGATCTTTCTCATTTTTAAATTAAGTTTCAGAATTGTATGAGCTGCTCCTAATGAGATGCCAACCATACTAGCTATTTGCCTAGCGGTGTATCTTGCATCAGTAGCAACTATTTCTTTCACTCTAGCAACCATCTTGGCAGACGTTGCTGTTTTCGGCCGACGGCCATGTGGTGCATCTTCTGTTGAAACTAACCCACATTTGAATTTCTCAAACCAACGAATAACTGTCGAAAAAGACATTTCATTATGCCCATAAACAGAACATATTTCATCAAAAATGTCTTTACACCCTATGCCAAGAATACAACGATTCTTAATATAGGACCGTATTTCAACGGCGTACGCTGACCTTCTTCCAACCATTTTTGTATTAGTATACACGAGTAGGCAATGTTTAGCGAGCGATAAACACAGCTAAAGTGAACGGATTTTAATGGGTGTGGTAAAGCTAACATGTTTATCTACCCAATTATCTTAATTTTCTCGTGATTTTCGCATTATTGAAAGAGATAACGTTCTAGATGCATTCATATTTGGACACTCTTCGTATCTATATTTTGCATAAAATTAAAATGTACTTGTTGGATTTTTGAAGCATCCTGTCTGTAATATTTTTCCGTTACAGCTTCTTTTTGTTGTGGGCCTACTTTGCAAATCCGTGGCTCTGAGGCTGTTTTTGTGGTGCTCTGAGTTTCCGAAAAATCTACCCTTACCTATTGTCTTTTTTACATATAATACAACGTTTTTATGAAAATTAAGCCTACAACAGTGTTTTCTTGTTTAAAGCGGTTCGGTGTTCATATATTGAAACTTGTTATTCATATTTATACACTGTTTGTATAGACGTGATATGATTGATGACGTTGAAACAAAAAAGTATAGAAAAAGACAATAAGGACAAAGCATAGGCAAATAATGTGTCACCGACTTGTAACTGTCAGAGGTAAAATTACCACATGAGCCCTTTTCTCCAACATGTCCCAATTCTTCTATTTGCTTTTGTGTGCCATTGGACTACAAAAGTTGTAAACGACTAAAGTTCAATTCATTTGTTGCCTAAGAATGCACATTTATTCGTACAATATATTATTGTGAATTCCTTATTCTACAATTATCAGTGATTGGCCCTGTTTGATATTGCACATACTTGTTATCTTGTCGTGAAATCCGTAGTATTTAATACACATATGAAGAGAAACGCTATGCCCTGTCCGCAGAAGTTACTCATAAGTTGAAGAATAATCAGATTCATTTCATCACACGTGTTAGCACCTTCCATTCACACGAATATTGTATAGCACATGCTATTCCCTAAGCAGGCGCAGCTTAGATACAAATACTAACAATCCAAATGTGTTTTCTAAGAAAGAAAAAACTATGTACAGTGTTTGCCTATCCATTTCCGTGATTTGTGTCCTCTTCTGCCTGCTACAAACAGACTGGTGTGTATCTTATCACTATAATGGTATCTACGTAACCACAATTCATTTTTTTAATGAAATAGAAAACAGTCATTTACTTGATATACAGAAACAAACTTAAACATAATTATGGTCAAATAGGTACCCGTTAAAGCACTACGTTACGATTCGGCAAGATTCATAATGTTATTGCAATGCTCAATACAATCAGCGCTCATATAGAAAAAAAAAACTTTTATGTCCTGTAAAACAGTAATGTAATCATTTTAAAGAGATATGATTTTGAGTTGTAAATTTAATATTATAGTGGGAATAAGGTAAGTAATTTATTCATTTGCGATGGAAACATACTTTAATCAACTTGTTGAATTTATTAAATTATTATATTAACTCATAAAATACACTAGTATACAAGTCGTATCAACCTTAAAACCAATTCCTTGAAATATATGATCAGTTTAAACTGTATTATATATCTCACATACGAAAAAGTATTTAAAACGAAAATTCTATTAGGGGTATCATTAAAAACATGTGGGTACATTTTGACTTTCTATTAGATAAATCTTGATTTCTAATGGGTACGTCTTGTTTTTGGTACATCCTGACACGCTCCCCTTTGAAGACTAACCAATTTTAGAGGCTGACGGTTGCCTTCTACTTCAGATTATTTATTTCAGGGACGGATTACTGATGTAAACAGGAGTTTGTTGTCCCTAGAAGCTAAAATAAAAAAAGAACCAATGTCCACAGATGTGCCTGAAACTTCTGTGAAAAGGGTATGTTATAATTTTGCTTCCAGTATAATTTTTGTAAAGCAAGAAGCTAGTGAAAATCTATTTCAGTGGATCGGTTTGGTTGCATTTATCTATATTTTTGTCACATTGTTACAATATATTCAGTTTCTGCACTTGTTGCCAATTGAGAACTGCTCTGTTTTTAGCTCACCTGAGCATGAAGTGCTCATAGTGAGCTATTGTTACTGATGAACGTCCGTTGTCCATCGTACATCAAAAATTTCTTTAAACCACATCAGAAACAACAACATCTGAAAACTGTTTGACACTTATGATCATCTAGAGACCTATAGCCAACTTTGGTTGCTATGGTAACTTATTTGGAAAAAAAAACATTAAAATATAAAATTCTATTGAACTTATGGTACACAAATACGCAATTTAGGGTCGTCATGACCATCTTGTTAATATAAAAATAATACATAATATTGTCCTAACATCTTCCTGAACGTTGACTGCCACCTTGGTCGAGTGGTTATGTAAACCGACTTCAAATCATTGTAACCTGTCACTGATAATTTCATGAATTTGAGCAATGGTGATGATCTTTGTGTGAGAAAGTTGGCCATTTCATTCGGAGAATGGGGGTGTAGTACTAGTACTTCCCGGGAATGATGGTAAGGTAAAATGCCCACCTGACATACAGTAGGCATTGTAACTAAAAATACAAACTTCAAGTAGGCACTGTCTATTTAAGATATCTTTGTAGCTAACTGCATCAATGTCCGCAGTCTAAAATAATATTTCAGATATCATTTTCTGGAAAAAGAATTTTTTGAGCTGAAAAAAGGATTCTGAGTAAAATATCTGGAAAAAATAGTGACAACTCCACTAAAATGTTATCATACTTAGGTGGCTATGTATATAGTATCTCATGCAAAGCATGCACTTCTTTCCTCTAGGCCCGAACAAATCATGCATTAATACAGATCGGCTCACGCGGAAACTCCACTTTCCGTTTTTACTCGAAGGAAAAATCTTACATACCTAGGAATTACTCCGAGTACTGTCTTATTTTGACTGGAAGTACCGACTGTTATAGTTTTATTACTTAAGCGGAATTTCGTAGAGTCACTTCGAAAAATTACTTGACGGAACTCTGAGTCGAAACTACGCACTGTCAGGTAACACTATATTATGTATTGTTTTTTTACGGTCACTCCTCGCGACTCCGAGTCTGTAATAAGCAATTAAACGGTCATTTCGAGTGCCGGGAGATGATTTCACGAAACTTCGAGGCAGTATTCCCATACCTTCGTGGAATTTTATATGATTATCTTGTTCTTTTTACTGTTTAATATTTGTGAATTTATATATTGGAAAAGTTTCCGGCCATGCAAACAAGATTAAGAAGTAAATTTATGTAAAATGAACTAAATTATTAATCATATAAAAGCAAACAAACTTTCAAATGCCCGCAGTTAAAAAAAAGTGATTTGTTAAATTTTGATATTGAAATAGTTTCTGACTTTGCAAATTTAATTTAGAAATAAAGTTATATAAAGTGCACTTAGTTAAGTATAATTTACAACTAGATAAACGTTAAAATATCATCCTCTAAAAAGCATATTGTTTAGTATGATATTGAAACACTTTCTGACTATGCCTTTTAAATTATAAATAAATTTAAGTAAAATTGACATGCATGTAATTTAAGAATTATTTAACTAGCCATACTTTCAAATAACTGCCGTTAAATGGTAGTGATTTGTTCAATATTATATCAAAATAGTTTCTGACAGTGCAAATTAAATTTAGAAATAAAGTTATGTAAAATGGACTAAATTAAAAACTATATACAACTAGATAAACTTTAATATACTGGCCAATAAAGAATACTGATCTTTATAATGAAAATCACAGGAGAAATGCATATTTTTCGTGATAAAAGTGGTCTTTTTTTTATTTTTTGGAAGGAATTATAAACAGGAGAAAGAAATTACTGCCGTATCCATTCAAAAGGTCATAAAATATTTTAAGTGAACAGAAACATCTGGTTTATTTTAATGTAAAAAAGGATACTACTATTATTATTATTATTCCAAACTGTTGTTCGCGTATCACTGTGTAAAATATAGTTATCCTGCTCCAAATAATCTGAAATCTCTCCTCGAAGTTATGCAAAGACCCATGTAATTATTACGTCTGTTTATCTATGTCAGTTAGTTGTAAGTGGGTGTGTGTGTTTGTCTTTTGGTACATGAATGTCTGCGCTACTGTGGTTAAAGTTGTAGTGTAACTGTGATTAAGGAAAGTAGCATTCCTGTTGTATACTCATCCTTGTTCTACTTTCCCCATTCAACCCCCTAACCCCCCCCCCCACCACCCCCTCTATCTATACTTTGCATAAGATTAAAATGTACTTCTTGGATTTTTGAAGCAGTTATCTGTGATTGGCCCTGTTTGATATTGCACATACTTGTTATCTAAAAGAAGTCGTGAAATCCATAGTATTTGATATACATATGAAGAAAAAAGCTATGCACTGTCCGCAGGATCAAGCTTTGAACAAGTTACTCATATGTTGAAGAATATTCGAATTCATTTCATCACACGTGTTAGCACCTTCCATTCACACGAATATTGTATAGTACTTGCTATTTCCTAAGCAGGCGCAGCTTAAATACAAATACTAATAATCCAAATGTGTTCCCTTTGTATACTCATCCTTGTCGTTATTGCAATGCTTAATATCATCAGCGCTCATATAGATAAAACTTTATGTTCTGTAAAATAGTAATGTAAAATTTTTAGAGATATATGATTTTGAGTTGTAAATTTAAGATTATAGTGGGAGTAAAATATGTAATTTGTTCATTTGTTATGAAAACATACTTTAATGAACGTGCTGAATTTATTAAATTATTATATTAACTCATAAAATACACTTGTATACAAGTCGTATTAACCTTAAACGCAATTCTTTGAAATATATGATCAGTTTAAACTTTATTATATATTTCACATAAGAAAACAGTATTTAAAATAAAAGATTATGGGTATCACTAAAATCATGTGGGTACATTTCGACTTTTTATTAGGTACATCTTGATTTCTAATGGGTACGTTTTGTTTTTCGTACATCCTGACACGCCCCCCTTTGAAGACTAACCAATTTTAGAGGCTGTTTGCCTTCTACTTCAGATTATTTATTTCAGGGATGGATTGATGATGTAAACAAGAGTTTGTTGTCCCTAGACGCTAAGATAAAAATAGAACCAGTGTCCACACATGTCCCTGAAACTTCTGCGAAAAGGGTATCTTATAATTTTGTTTCCAGTATAATTTTCGTAAAGCAAGAAGCTAGTAAAAACTATTTCAGTGGATCGGTTCGGTTGCATTTATCTATATTTTTGCCACATTGTTACACTATATTCAGTTTCTGCACCTGTTGCCAACTGAGAACTGATCTGTTTTTAGCTCACCTGAGCATGAAGTGCTCATAGTTAGCTATTGCTACTGATGAATGTCCATTATCCATCGTACATCAAAAATTTCTTTAAACCACATCTGAACAACGACATCTGAAAACTGTTTGACATTTATGATCATCTAGAGACCTATAGCCAAATTTGGTTGCTATGGTAATTATTTGGAAAAAAACATTAAAATATAAAATTCTATTGAACTTTTGGTACACAAATACGCAATTTAGGGTTGTCATGGCCATCTTGTTAATATGAAAATAATATATAATATTGTCCTAACATCTTCCTGAACGTTGACTGCCACCTTGGTCGAGTGGTTATGTAAACCGACTTCAAATCAATGTAACCTGTCACTGATGATGATCGTGAATTTGAGCAATGGTGATGATCTTTGTGTGAGAAAGTTGGCCATTTCATTCGGAGAATAGGGGTCTAGTACTGGTACTTCCCGGGAATGATGGTAAGGTAAAATGCCCACCTGACATACAGTAGGCATTGTAACTAAAAATACAAACTTCAAGTAGGCACTGTCTATTTAAGATATCTTTGTAGCTAACTGCATCAATGTCCGCAGTCTAAAATAATATTTCAGATATCATTTTCTGGAAAAAGAGTTTTTTTGAGCTGAAAAATTGATTCTGAGTAAAATATCTGGACAAAATAGTGACAACTCCGCTAAAACTTTATCATACTTAGGTGTCTATGTACATAGTATCTCATGCAAAGCATGCACTTCTTTCCTCTAGGCCCGAAAAAAATCATGCATTATTAAAGATCGGCTCACGCGGAAACCCCACTTTCCGTTTTTACTCGAAGGAAAAATCTTACATAGCTAGGAATTACACCGAGTACTGTCTTATTTTTACTGAAAGTACCGACTGTTATAGTTTTATTACTTTAGCGGAATTTCGTAGAGTCACTTCGAAACATTACTTTACGGAACTCTGAGTCGAAACTACGCACTGTCAGGTAACACTATATTATGTATTGTTATTTTATGGTCACTCCGCGCGACTCCGAGTCTGTAATAAGCAATTAAACGGTCATTTCGAGTGCCGCGAGATGATTTCATGAAACTTCGAGGCAGTATTCCCATACCTTGGTGGACTTTTCTTTATGATTATCTTGTTATTTTTACTGTTGAATATTTGTGAATTTATATATTGGAAAAGTTTCCGGCCATGCAAACAAGATTAAGAAGTAAATTTATGTAAAATGAACTAAATTATTAATCATATAAAAGCAAACAAACTTTCAAATGCCCGCAGTTAAAAAAAGTGATTTGTTAAATTTTGATATTGAAATAGTTTCTGACTTTGCAAATTTAATTTAGAAATAAAGTTATATAAAGTGCACTAAGTTAAGTATAATTTACAACTAGATAAACGTTAAAATATCATCCTCTAAAAAGTATATTGTTAAGTATGATATTGAAACACTTTCTGACTATGCCTTTTAAATTATAAATAAATTTAAGTAAAATTGACATGCATGTAATTTACGAATTATGTAACTAACCATACTTTCAAATAACTGCCGTTAAATGGTAGTGATTTGTGCAATATTATATCAAAATAGTTTCTGACAGTGCAAATTAAATTTAGAAATAAAGTTATGTAAAATGGACTAAATTAAAAACTACATAAAACTAGATAAACTTTAATATACTGGCCAATAAAGCATACTGATCTTTATAATGAAAATCACAGGAGAAATACATATTTTTCGTGACAACAGTGGTCTTTTTTTATTTCTTGGAAGGAATTATAAAAAGGAGAAAGAAATTACTGCCGTATCCATTCAAAAGGTCATAAAATATTTTAAATGAACAGAAACATCTGGTTTATTTTAATGTAAAAAAGGATACTACTTTTATTATTATTATTCCAAAATGTTGTTCGCGTATCACTATGTAAAATATAGTTATCCTGCTCCAAATAATCTGAAATCTCTCCTCGAAGTTATGCGAAGACCCATGTAATTATTACGTCTGTTTATCTATGTCAGTTAATTGTAAGTGGGTGTGTGTGTTTGTCTTTTGATACATGAATGTCTGCGCTACTGTGGTTAAAGTTGTAGTGTAACTGTGATTAAGGAAAGTAGCATTCCCTTTGTATACTCATCCTTGTTCTACTTTCCCCATTCACCACCCCCCCTCCCCCACCCTCTGTCTATATTTTGCATAAGATTAAAATGTACTTCTTGGATTTTTGAAGCAATTATCAGTGATTGGCCCTGTTTGATATTGCACATACTTGTTATCTAAAAGAAGTCGTGAAATCCATAGTATTTGATACACATATGAATTAAAAAGCTATGCACTTTCCGCAGGATCAAGCTTTGAACAAGTTACTCATATGTTGAAGAATATTCACATTCATTTCATCACACGTGTTAGCACCTTCCATTTACACGAATAGTGTATAGTACTTGCTATTTCCTAAGCAGGCGCAGCTTAAATACAAATACTAATAATCCAAATGTGTTACCTAAGACAAAACTGTATACAGTTTTTGCATAGCCATAATTATGGTCAAATAGGTACCCCTTAAGGCCCTACATTACGATTCGGCAAGATTCATAATGTTATTGCAATGCTTAATATCATCAGCGCTCATATAGAAAAAACTTTATGTTCTGTAAAACAGAGATATAATTATGATTTTGAGTTGTAAATTTAAGATTATAGTGGGAGTAAAATATGTAATTTGTTCATTTGTGATGAAAACATACTTTAATGAACTTGTTGAATTTATTAAATTATTATATTAACTCATAGAATACACTTGTATACAAGTCGTATTAACCTTAAACGCAATTCTTTGAAATATATGATCAGTTTAAACTGTGTTATATATTTCACATAAGAAAACAGTATTTAAAATAAAAGATTATGGGTATCACTAAAATCATGTGGGTACATTTCGACTTTTTATTAGGTACATCTTGATTTCTAATGGGTACGTTTTGTTTTTCGTACGTCCTGTTACGCGCCCCTTTGAAGACAAACCAATTTTAGAGGCTGTTTGTTTTCGCTGTTTGCCTTCTACTTCAGATTATTAGTCCCCTACTGGTTGAAAACCAGTTTCGGGGACTATAGGAATGCGCTTTTCCGTCATTCTGTCATTCCGTCATTCTGTCATTCCGTCCGTCCGCAATTTCGTGTCCGGTCCATAACTCTTTTATCCATGAAGGGATTTTAATATTACTTGGCACAAATGTTCCCCATGATGAGACGACGTGTCATGCGCAAAACCCGGACCCTTAGCTTAAAGGTCAAGGTCACAATTGGAGGTCAAAGGTCAACATGGCTTTTTTCCTGTCCGGTCCATAACTATCCCATCCATGAAGGGATTTTAATATCACTTGGCACAATTGTACCTCGTAATAAGATGATGTGTCATGCATAACTTTGAGACCCCTAACTCAAAGGTCAAGGTCACACTTAGCAGTCAAATGTTAACATGGCATGAACAGGGTCTGTTTCGTGTCCGGTCCATAACTCTTTCACCAATGAAGCGATTTTAATGTTACTTGTCATAAATGTTCCCCATGATAAGACGACGTGTCATGCGCAAAACCTGCACCCCTAGCTCAAAGGTCAAGGTCACAGTTTAAGGTCAAACGTCAACAGGGCTTTTTTCCGGTCCGGTCCATAATTCTCCCATCTATGAAGGGATTTTAATATCAATTGACACAGTTGTACCTCATAATAAGACGATGTGTCGTGCACAACTTTCAGACCCCTAGCTCAAAGGTCAAGGTCACACTTAGCTGTCAAATGTTAACATGACATTGAACAGGGTCTGTTTCCTGTCCGGTCCATAACTCTGTCATTCATTAAGGGATTTCAGTATTACTTAGCACAGATGTTCCCCATGATGAGACAACATGTCCTGCGCAAATGCCGGAGCCCTTGCTCAAAGGTCAAGGTCACCATCGGGGGACAAATGTCAATAGGGCTTTTTTCCTGTCCGGTCCATAACTCTGCCATCCATGAAGGGATTTTGATATTACTTAACACAAATGTGCCTAATGATGAGGCAACATGTCACGCGCAAAATCCGGACCCCTAGCTCAAAAATCAAGGTCACAATTGGAGGCCAAAGGTCAATAGGGTTTTTTTCCTGTCCGGTCCAGAACTTTGTCATCCATCAAGGGATTACAATATTACTTGGCATAAATGTTCCCCATGTTGAGACGCCGTGTCATGCGCAACACCTAGAACCCTAGCTTAAAGGTCAAGGTCACACTTTGAGATCAAAGGTCAATAGGATTTTTTTCCTGTCCGGTGTATAACTTTGTCATGCAAAACAGGATTTGA
This sequence comes from Mercenaria mercenaria, assembly GCF_021730395.1. NCBI lineage: Eukaryota > Metazoa > Mollusca > Bivalvia > Venerida > Veneridae > Mercenaria > Mercenaria mercenaria. The sequence continues at coordinate 24,713,939 of NC_069364.1, read as the reverse complement.
ATATCAGTTGGCACAAACATTTCCCTGGATGAGACAAGATGTTGTGCGCAAAGCCCCGGCTCTAGGTCTAAGGTCAAGGTCATACTAAGAGGTTAAATGTCAAATTCAAGAATGACTTTGTCCGGAGCATTTCTTCTTCATGCATGGAGGGATTTTGATGTAACTTGGCAGAAATGTTCACCACTTTGAGGCACACTTTTTTTAAGAATTATGTCCCTTTGTTGTTACTATAAATAGATTTTATTGTAACTTTTTTATTACTGGCCATAGGGAAAAATTGAGACCACTTTTCTGTGGTACAACATGCACGGTACATCCAAATTTTAGGTGTATTTTGATCTATGTCTACTGGTAAAGAGTATCTTGTGGACTTACATTTTATAGATTTTTTTTAGGGTTTATTTCACTTTGTTGTTACTATACATATCTTTTATGATAACTTTTTGTACAATGTATAATCGGCCAAAAAAAAAAATCCAAATGAAAACAACTGTACGTTTTTATATATGCAAATTTTAATCCAAGTGCTTTGTTATATTTTATTGTATATATAGTACAATATTGTTCATACATCATTGACAGATATCAGTTCATTATTTTATACTGCAGAAGAGAAAATCAGGTGCCTTCTAGTAGGGGACTTTGTATTGCATGGCAATACTTCATTCACTTGTTTATTTCAGGGATGGAATGCTGATGTAAACAAGAGTTTGTTGTCCCTAGACGCTAAGATAAAAATAGAACCAGTGTCCACACATGTCCCTGAAACTTCTGCGAAAAGGGTATGTTATAATTTTGCTTCCAGTATAATTTTCGTAAAGCAAGAAGCTAGTGAAAACTATTTCAGTGGATCGGTTTGGTTGCATTTATCTATATTTTTGTCACATTGTTACACTATATTCAGTTTCTGCACTTGTTGCCAACTGAGAACTGATCTGTTTTTAGCTCACCTGAGCATGAAGTGCTCATAGTTAGCTATTGCTACTGATGAATGTCCATTGCCCATCGTACATCAAAAATGTCTTTAAACCACATCTGAACAACGACATCTGAAAACTGTTTGACATTTATGATCATCTAGAGACCTATAGACAAGTTTGGTTGCTATGCGAACTTATTTGGAGAAAAACGTTAAAAATTCATGAAATTGTATTGAACTTATGGCACACAAATGCGGAAATTAGAGTTGTCATGGCCATCTTGTTAATTATATAGAAATGATACATAATAATGCCCTAACATTTCCTGATTGTTGATTGCCACCTTGGTGGAGTAATTAGGTAAAATAGAGGAAAGTGGAAACTTCACAGGTCGCTCAACACGACAAAAACGAAAATGTTGCAGGCTCGGTTTGATTGAGCCTGTTCATGGACGGTAGTGGAAATGTATGCTATCGTCAACACCCTCTAGCCCCGGGTTGAGCAGAACTCAACATTTATACATGCTAAAAGTACAAAAAGCAATTTAGAGTCATCCGCAGATGTATTCAAACGGCGGTGAACCGACTTCAAATCATTGTAACCTGTCACTGATGATGATCATGAATTTGAGCAATGGTGATGACCATGTCTCTTTGTGTGAGAAAGTTGGCCATTTCATCTGGAGAATAGGGGTCTAGTACTGGTACTTCCCGGGAATGATGGTAAGGTAAAATGCCCACCTGACATACAGTAGGCATTGTTACTAAAATACAAACTTCAAGTAGGCACTGTCTATTTTAGATATATGTGTAGCTAACTTCATCAAAGTACGCAGTCTAAAAAATATTTCAGGTATCATTTTCTGGAAAATAGGTTTCTTTTAACTGAAAAGAAAATGATTCTAAGTAAAATATATGGAAACGATAGAGACAACTTCGCTAAAACAGTATTGTAGGCTTAGGTGGCTATGTACATAGTATGTCATGCAAAGTATGCACTTTTTTCCTCTAGGCCCGAAAAAAATCATGCATTATTACAGATCGGCTGACGCGGAAAACTAAGTTTCCATTTTTCCTTGAAGGAAAAATCTTGCATAGCGAGGAATTACTCGAAGTACCGCCATTTCCTGAGTCAAAACTATACACTGTCAGGTAACACTATATTATGTACCGGTATTTTATGGCCGCTCCGCGCGACTCCAAGTCTGTAATAAACAATTAAACGGTCATTTCGAGTGCCGCGAGATGATTTCACGAAACTTCGAGGCAGTATTCCCTTACCTGGGTGGAATTTTTATATGATTATCTTGTTTGAAATAGTTTCTGACCATGCGAACTAGATTAAGAAGTAAATTTATGTAATATGAACTAAATTATTAATCATATAAAACCAAACAAACTTTCAAATGCCCGCGGTTAAAGAAAAGTGATTTGTTAAATTTTTAGATTGAAATAGTTTCTGACATTGCAGATTTAATTTAGAAATAAAGTTATGTAAAATGCATTAAGTTAAGAATAATTTATAACTAAATAAACTTTGAAATACCATCCGCTAAAAAGTAAATTGTTAAGTATGATATTGAAACACTTCCTGACTATGCCTTTTAAATTATAAATAAATTTAAGTAAAACTGACATAATTTAAGAATTACAAATGTATATAACTAACCAAATTTTCAAATAACTGCTGTTAAATGGTAGTGATTTGTTCAATATTATATTAAAATAGCTTCTGACAGTGCAAATTAAATTTAGAAGTAAATTTATGTAAAATGGACTAAATTCAAAACTATATAAAACTAGATAAACTTTAATATCCTGGCCAATAAAGAATAGTGATTTTTATGATGAAAGCCATAAGAGAATGCTTATTTTTCATGATGAAAATGGTCTTTCTTTTATTTTTTTGGAAGGAATCATAAGAAGGAGAAAAATATTACTGTCGTATCCATTCAAAAAGACATAAAAAATTTTAAGTAAAAATCTGGTTTATTCTAATGTAAAAAAGGTATTTAAAAAAAGTATTATTATTCACAAATGTTGTTCGCATATCATTATGTAAAATATAACTATCCTGCTCCAAATAATCTAAAATCTGTCCTCGAAGTTACTCGAAGAACCATTTAAATTTGTATATGTACATTGTAATTATATATTCGTCTCGGAGTCACTCGAAAGAATTCCGTAAAATGACTCGGAAACAAAAGTAACAAATACAGGTGTGTATTCCGCTAATTGGATTACATGTCGAGTCACTCTAAGAATATCCTTTGAGTGACTTCGCATAAATCTTCGGAGTCAGATAGCGAAATTAGCTGACTCGAAGAAACTTAGAGTCGTAGCCTTGTTACTCGTTTTGGCCATCCTCCGAGGATCGAGCAGAATGGGTTTTCCGCGTGCGCTGGTCTGTAATAGCAATAATGGCAAAGATCAACACTGTGAAAAGACACTTATGTAAGGATCAAATCATTTAATGCTCTAGGGGAAAGTGTGACATTTCACAAGGTAAAATATGTTGAGACAGCTATTGCTGGAGAAAGAATGATCTCTGCTACCCACATATATGCGTCAAAGTATGGGAAAATATCTAGAGATATGAGCAAAAATCGAAGAAAACAAATGTTAACCATATTGCAAAGGTGTGTCGCGCTTATGATCAGGGTCTCTAAGGTCAAGGTCAATGTCTCAAAATGATGTGTGATTGTTTTTTCGTGTCCGGACCATATCGTTTTGGCACATGGATAGATTTTGAAATAAGTTTGCACAAATGTTCATGTAATCCCAAGGGTGTTTCGTGTCAGTGACCCAGATCTCTTGGATCAAGATCAGGGTCACAATTTGACATATCGGTTTTCTGTATGCAGTCATTATTTTTGTTTTTGTTGTTTATATATGGATTTAGAAGTCATTGTGTGTAAATAGCTATTTTAGCTATTTTAGCCTGAGGACATGCCATGTGCATGATCCGGGTCTTTCGGGTCAAGGTCAAGGTTATTATTTATTTTTTTATTTATTTTGCGCAGACACTTGTAGCATTCTTATGCACGCTTCGGTGTGTGTGTGTGGGGGGTGGGGGGGGGGGGGGGGGGTGTGCAGCTCTTCTTTACCTATTTTTCCACCAAAAACATCTTTACATTTTACTGATTTCATATTGATCAGATGTGATACACATTTTGCTTTGATTCAGTATGTAATAAAGATGTTCAAAAAGACCAAATATTGTAAGCGTGATGAAGAAAATATGAAATGAAATTGAAAAATAAGTTAAGATGAAAATAAAAAATAATCAGAATAGCAATATACTTGTATATCAATAAATAAATAAAATGCAAAAGGTGAAAATGGAAGTCATTTACGTTGCAGAGTGTCATAAACATTTCAGGGGGTTTCCAAGTTTGAGTCCCAGGTTATGACAATTTGATAACACAAACAATTGTAAATCAGTTGTTGATTCGTGAAAATGAACGCTTAATACAAAATAATGACGTCAGCAAAATGGTTTAAGGAATACGAGTATGGATATAAGCAAACGGTTTGACAATTTGCGTTATATTTATTATAATTCAGAGATTTCAAGACTTTTTCATCAGAAAAAAGAAAATAAAGGACTCGTTTGATAGTATAAAACCAGAAAAGATGCGAATTGATAAATCAAACCAAGAGGATACATACTTTGACATGCATTTGCCAAACAGAGGTAAACTTTTGAAATAATGTGTTTTGTATTGAAATGAATTTGAACTTTGCTTACCAATGTAGATATATGCATGCATGTAATATCTAACTTTTGCGATAAGAATACATAAACGCTTGATTGTCTTGCTTTGATATTTCATTCACTGACAAAATCAGGCAGACAGGTATCATACCTGTGATATAAAACTATATATCACCCTGCTGTTTAATACTAAATTCAGTCTGAATTTCTATATTACTGTTTTCATTAGCAAATGGATCACTGTTACAATGAAATGGTTACCAACGTAACGAGCACCCTACAAATGCAGAGTTTGACTCGATTCGAATGAGCTGCGTAGCATATTCAACTCTTTTGCAACATGATATGACAATAGAATACAACGTAGAGGTCGCGAAACGACTAGTTCTGCTTCATGTATAATATTTGACCAACACTACATGTAATCTAACTAATACCGCGTTTTATGTCGAGTTCAGCACTGGATACCAGTAAAATTGCTGAAAACCACATTTATAATCAAGTGATTCCACTAAAGCTACAGTAACACATACGGATATGTCCGTGCGTTGAGGTACGGTGCGGGTAGGATTAGTCTGTGGGTGTATAACTACGGAGCAGTACGTCTTAGTACGGGAAAAGTGGTGAGAAACGGGAAACAAACAAAACAATACAGGACGCGAATAAGTACGGATAGGTACGAGGTACTACGTTGAATTACGTTTTACTGCGCCTTGCAACTTGCCCAGCGCACGGACGGGTCTGCAGTAAACTACGTTGAACTATGCTTAAGTACGAGCAGCCTTGGATAACTACGTTCAGCTACGGCGAGGTACGTAACAGCAGGAAAAACTACGTTTAAGTACGTTTAAGTACGGATAAATAAGTTTACGCCAAGTTGGACTAAAGTCAAGCTCAAATGGCTACGGTTCGCTCAAACTTTTGTGCATGTTCAAAAGTTGGAGAAACTTGCAAGTTTGGAATAAGTTTTGAATACGTTTTGACCACGTTTTGGTACGGATTAATACGAATGACTACTCTGTGGTACGGCTCAGGTACGGATCGATACGGATTACTACGTTTCTGTCCGTAGCTAGACGTAGCTATCCGCGCCGTATGTGTGACTGGGGTATTACTTGTGAAGCAATTAACCTTATCACCTTAGCAGTAAAATTCCTGGCCCCTGTAAAGTTATGGGGCCACAGGGTCATCACAATAAATAGTGATATATTGTGATGTATTTGTATCAGGATCATTTTGATATGTACATGTATTTTTACAGCTTGAATCTCATGATTACAAAAAGAAGTTGATGTTTATAATTCAACATAGTGCAAATTATTTTTAAAAAGAAGTGGTTATTTATAGTTTCAAAATTGTGGCAAATGAAAACTTCAAGTAAAATTATTATATATCTTATGCATTTTGTATTTTCTAATTAAGTTAGTCTATATCATCTGAAAATATAAAGAATACTACTTACATGAATTTCCATATTCTATTTTCTAATTTAACTGCATGATCAAGATCATGCATAGAGCATCATGTTGCGTTTTTAAAAACAGGAATAAACATTTATTTTTAGGTTCATTTACTAAAAAGGTATTAAAGGCACTGGCCTTCAGAATTTGGCTACAATTGACCAATCTTATGATATATATTAGAGCGTGCGTTTTAAACTAACTCAAAAATGCCAAATCAAGAAAAGAAAAGAAACAAGAGTCGGGAATCGAACCCGAGCAATAAATATTTTCTTGCAGTCTTGACCAATACACCACAGACTGGAATAAATACTTAACGGTCGTTAAATATAAAGTTTTATAATTAAGGCTGTTTATCGAAGATGGCCCATTTCAAACGTTTTTCAATTTTGAATGAAAAAATCAGCAAAAACAACTAATTCTTATGTGTTTCAATAATTTATAATCGGTCAATAATTAAGTTTCAAAGCCTTCTTAAGAAACATAAAGCAATAATTTCCTGATATCTAAAAACCTGTTAAGGACGTATGCTAGAATTTGGTGCGAAAATTTTTCCAATAACAGAATTTCTTCAAACTTTGGATATTGAAGGACAATCATCTAAGAAACAAAAAAAAATGCAATAAAAATCATAGGTCACCGGTATCGAAAAAGAGTTATCTGCCCTTGAAAACGGCATTTCCCCCAAAAATGATTTCGAAGAAAAAAATGTATCTTTAATTTAGATGTTGCGGTTTTGAAAGTTTGATACTGAGATATACCAATAAATATTTACATAATATTTATAATTTAATAACTGTTCAGCGAAATATAGTACAGTCCAACTTGGTTCAAGTGCTCCAACTTGCTCGGCCAATGGAAATTTATTCGAGACGACTCTGAGGTCAAGGATTAATCTGTTCTTTCCATTATTTCTTACTGCCACTGTAAGCGGATTAACTATATAAAGAAAATAAGGAATACATTTGCACAATTCAATCAAATTTCTGTCCAATAAAACGGTGATAGCTTCACTTACGAATTCACCGTTATTCAAGGCTGAAATTTTATAATTATTATTAAAAAGGAATTTTATAGCCTTATGAAATAGTGTCTAGCACAAAATTATTTGCACCTTTGATTGCCAAAATTCTATATTTTCTTTTGAACGACCCCTAACTTAAATATCCTTTTGACCAGATTCGTACTCACAATAGTTAATTTGAAATAGAATCGTCTGCATCAAAGTTCTTAGAATTTAGAGGAAAATACTCATCTTCCAAAGAATCTGGTTCTGTAGACCACTGTTTCTTGACAGCAAGTTGACCTGGTCTGACGTCACCGTTAGTGATCAAACGACTGGTCTGGAGGAGAAGTTGTTGTAGCCTCGAAAAGACCTGCCGCCCCTGTTGGCGGGAAATGCGGGCAAGTTGTCTGGTTGACAACGAAAAGAAGAAAAGTTGCTGAATAAAGCACCAGAAGTAGTCGTTGAAGAAGGCATCTTGCGAGCCGATTGAAGACGTTTGACGGACTTCGATTTACGTTTCTTGATACTATAGTTAGTCTGATGTTTGGCCTTACGAAGTTTAATTTCATCTTCTGAATCGCTGGTGAGCGGATTGGCTGTATAACAGTTCACCGTCTCCCAACCACCTTCGGATGTGTCAGCGATGCGAATTAACTTTTGACGTTGTCTGGCCTTCTCCAGGGCCTCGGTAATTACTTAACGGTAGTATTGAAATGTCCTATTATCAATAGCCCAGATAGCCTGGTTTAAACAATCCAGTAATTCATAATTGAATACGTACTGTACTTGTTGCCCTGACGTTTCCACTGAATGTCAATGTCTGACTTCAATTTCTTCACTTCTTTGCCAACTGAAGCACTGCAACCTCAAAGCTCTTCCCTCACTCAAAGAAACAACGTCCTGTCGCTGTTGGTTTAGCTGGCAAGAAATGTTGTACAATTGTTTCTGAATGCCGGAATCTTGCAATGGCGGAGACCGATTATCGTTTGACATGTTGACGATCGACTGTCCAAGCGCTGAGTGAACTGACCATGCTATGTTAGAATACACGTGCTCATCAGTGCGCGAAATTAACGCCTCACCCTCGTCCGCTAGGAACGATAAGAGGGGCAATAATTTTCTTCTAATTCACTGCGTTTAACAGCAGAAAATTATATATTTTTACAGAAAACAAATTATGAAAATAACACAGACAATTGACAATTCTAAAATTGCGAATTTCTAGTTTGATCCCTTAGTCATTTGATTTAAAAGTTGGATAAACCAAAGTGTTGTATCTTTGATTATGACTGCATACATTGCATCCTGTAGGCAGATGAATATCCTAAATTTTGTTACTAATTTTCAATCTTTTTATAAGTGTTGCCTGAAATATGTAGTAAAACCCTAATATACAGTTTCCTTTTTGCGTGAGTTTATTTTATATAGGAAGAAAAGGACATTTACAAAATGAAATCAATAAAATGGCGTTTTTCTAAAAAACATCTTTCAAAATGGGCAACCAGAATTTTGAAAACAACATTTAATTATAGCTCAAACTAATTCGTCTGACAGAAAAGATCAAAATTGAATTGATATGAATAGCTGATTATTTAGTATATTTAAAGATATCTATTAATCATTAATTAGAGAAACTATTTCTATCGGAAGATGATTTGCATTTCAACTTGCACGTGGCGTTTTGGCTGTTGTAACAATGAAAAGTCTAAAGATTAAAATAAAGATTAAAAGTAATTCATTTGGATTTTAACATCTGGCAAATGGATTTGTCAGAAGTCCATTTGTAGCTTACGTCCGTCTAAACGCACGAAAATAGCATTTAGTTTTTTATTAATGTTCATCCAGAAGTAAGTGGATATTTTATACATATATTATTTACTGTGTATGAAAGTGTATAAATGTTCCAAAACTAGGAGACGTAACAAAACATTTTACATCAACCTTGGTTTTATTTTTAGCTCGACAATTCAAAGAATAGATAGAGCTATTAGACTTACCCATGCTTCGGCGTCGGCGTCGGTGTCACTTTCATAATCTGACATACAGTGTACTAGTTCCATAACTCTATTTTGCATTTTTACAAAATTATTCCCCTTTTTAGACTAAGCAGGGTTTTCTTTTATTAAGTTTTTATATGTAATGGGAATGGACTGAAACTTCACACGCATGTCCACTATCATGAGCTGATATGCATTGTACAGGTTCCACAACTCTATTTTACTTTTTACAAAATTGTGCCCCTTTTCCGACTTAGAAATTTTGGGTTAAGGTTTTGTATGTAAGCAGCTATCTCAGAACTCACTTCGCACACTTGTTTTATGATCCGACATACTATGCACAGGTTCCATAACCCTACTTTGCATTTTTACAACATTACTCTCCTTTTTTGACTTAGCAGTTTTTGTTCAAGTTTTTGTATGTAAGTTAGTATCTCAGTACCCGCTAATTGAAATGGATTGAAACTTCACACACTTGTCGACTGTCATGAGCTGATATGCATTGTACAGGTTCCATAACCCTTTTTTGCAATTTTACGAAATTATGCCCTTTTTCGACTTTTATATTTATTCAATTGATAAGGCTGTTGAATAGGCGAGATTCCTCTGACATTTATGCTACAAATAATTGATGACAACAATAAAAACTGTTTTTACTAGTAACCAATTGCCATTTGATAAGGTTACTATGACTTTGTGGCACACCTACTACATTGATTAACAAATAAACAAACCTTATAAAAGGAAGATACATAGTAATGATGAAGGAGTGCAATATTTAAACATTTTTACCATCATTGGAGCGGATTGTTACAGGTATCATTTTTCTTACAAGCATATACAAATGTAGTATTTTTCGTCTTGATAATAATATTTACAATTAGGGTTCAGCAAAATACTTAAAACCGTTTTCTTACCATAAGAAAAGTAAATTTATAACACACAGGCAATTAAATTTATGTGGACAGCCTTAACAAATTATAGCACATCTAGTATTAGGCCCAAATGCTTGAGAATAGAACTGTTATCCGGCGGTGAACCGAGTGGAATAATTTATCTAAATTAGGATCTAGTCTTCCCGCTGTGAAACTGATGGGTTGATATTCCAAGTAGGTCGTTCGAGTTGAGTCAAACTTTGCAAATGTGGTATCCGCCGTACAAGTACCCGTGATGTACCTGTTTGAACCCCCCAAAATGCTCAAAAGAATTGGACTGTATGGAATTGCGAAGGAATACTGTACAATACATGTTTATCTATATACTTAAAAGTTTTATGTGCTATTGCCTTTTTGTGTTTGTGTGTGTGGAGGGGGTTGGAGGGGGGTGGGGGGAGGGTGTGCTCAGTGCCAATTTTCAACAGTATTTCAGTTATGTAACTTAACCAGTGTTCTTGGATTCTGTACCAGTACCAACTAGTTCTTCAGAGTTGATCTCTGGGCGAATGATTTAAGACACGATGTTTTATATCAAATCTTCCGAGAGAACATGCTCTTCGCCCGGGGATCGAACTTACGATCCTCATCTTATTGAGCTAAGCGGGCGGTCATGTGATTTTGCAGCAGAAAACCATGAATACACTGTATCAAATACGGTGACCTATTTTATGCTTCTAGATGAAATTCACATTATTGTTTTCTTTTTATCCCGTCACTTGCAGTATTTTCGACCCGATCTCAGGGTGCCGTATATCTTTTTTGATATACCGTCAGTTGACACGTGACAGTGATATACGGTCAGTTGATCATGTGACCTTATGATCGATATTGTTGTCATAAGAAATTTTGCATTGAAACCATCACCATTGTGTTGGAAATGTCCGAACTAAGAAAATGAGTGGTCAAATAATGAGTTTTTATTCAAAAGCGAAGAAGTTATTGCGATTTTGTCGGTGATTACGTCATTATATAAGTGACGTCATTACGAATATGACGTCATTAAAACGGTTGTCGCACACTTATTTTTGTAAAATTGCCAAATATCGGAAAATGAAGAAATGACAAGATAAATAGAATAATAGGTTAGTGCCTAAGATGGAGAAAGTTTATCTGGCTCGGCTCCGGACGTTATCAGGTTCGCCTTCGGCTCACCCGATAACCTCCTCCACCTCGCCTCTCTCATCTACGGCACTAACCTATTATTCTCTACATAACATTTACCAATATAATTACCAGATTCGTTTAAGATTTGCGGCATACGCAGGTTCGAATGAAACGAATTTGCCCACTCAGCTGACATGGACCAAACATTCAAGATGAGCGGTTAGTATAGGTGGATGATCCGGCGTTCATTGTCTATCGATCGTCCACAAGTCTAGTGGTCGTAAGTTTGATCCAATCCTAATGAAACTTGTTCTGAATGTTTGCCTTAATAAACTCAGGGAGAAATTTGTACTCTGTCAGCTGAGGTCAAAACTTAGGTTACCAAATCAAATCATAGGAAAACCTTGCTAAAACTCAAACGGCCAAGTTTTCTACCCAATGTACGTGAAACCTGGTCAGCATGTCTGTTTTGTCGAAATCTAAGCCAAATTTAAAACTTGATCATCTGAAATAAAAATGTCGGTCAATAGTTCAGATCATAGAAGAACTTTGATAGCACCTTAGCAGTCATATTATCTACCTGATAAAAATGAAACTTGGGAAATTGTGTTTTTATATTGAGGTCAAATCTGAAACAGTGTTAACTATGTTAAAGAAATATTCCACTAGATATAATCATAGAAAAAACCTACGTACCTCATAAGTCACATATTTTACCCGACACTTGGTCGGAAATGTGTGTCTTTACGAAAGATGATATGTCAAGTTTGAAATTGGGTTAGCTTAAGTTACAAACTAGGTTACTAGTTCGAATGATATAAAACCGTTGTTAACACTCCAGATGCCACATTTTCTACCTGGTAAGCACGAAAACGGATCGGAATGTGTCTTTATTGTCACCCGTCTTTTTCGAAGAAAAAAAGGGGAACATAGAAATCGGCTAGGTCCTTTCGTCCTTCCTTCCGTCCGTCCGTGCGTGCGTCCGTTCGTCCGAAAAAAATTGTGATGCGCCTAGCTCAAAAAGTTTTTGACATATAAATCGATGAAAGCTCGCATGAGCCTTTATCATGATATGAACTTGTGCACCTCTTATTTTTATCCCCTACGAAGGCAGAAAGATATAGTTTTGGCGTCGTCCGCCTTTCAGTTCGTCCGGAGCCATATCTAAGAAGCGGTTTGGAATATTCAAATAAAACTTCTATACATGTTCACCGCTTTACGGTAATGCGGCCCGTCAAGTTTTAGTCAGATTGCCTAAGTAACATCAGAGGTATGGTCCTTAGTAGTTTCTAGTGTTAACTATATAGGGTACTATAAATTTGGCAATTTCTTCTTTATAACGTATGACGTATTTGACCTAGTTCTATGAAACTTAAGCTGAGTTTAGATCACCTTAAGGTGGTAGTGCACACACAATTTCGCCAGGATCTCTTTAGTAACTTTTTGCGCTTTAATTGTTTAAATATCCACATATTTGAACATAACAAACTAACTAATTGGTAGAGTTTTATTAAACTTTCATTTTTCCATGAACATTTATTATCAACGTGAAGTTGTTTACCCACACCAGGTCACCTCCGCCGCCCTGGTCGCACACCCTCTCCCTCCCCACACCACCCCACATTTTTTCATTTTTTCGTTTTTTAAACCTTAAACCCTTCTTGAATATTTATCAACATGCAAAGTTGTACCCTTTCCCAACCTCGCTCCTCCGCCCAGTCACCCCCAACAACCCGATCATGCGCCCCGAATTCTTTTTTTCATTCCTGAAGTTTTTATTTTTTCAAACCTTCAATGAATATTTATCAACATGTGAAGTTGAAACCCCACCTCCCCCACACACACACCTCATCACCACCCATTTCTTCTTACTTGCTTGTGCTCTCTTACGGACTTCTGTTCTGTTAAATACAAATGTAATAAAATTATTTGCTTCTAAGTAACATTCTTTACCTTTTTCAGATATATTTCTCTGCCATTCCTGATCACAAACCCATTCGGCGGGGGCTACCAATTCATCGAATTTGCTTGTTCGTCTGGATCCGCCCGCCCCCTGCATTTCTAGAGTTATGGCCCCTGAAATAGTAAAAAATGTACATTTTCACCCTGTGACGCGCCTAGCTCAAAACGTATTTCATATAAATTGATGAAACCTTGCAAGAGTCTTTTTCCAGATATGAACTTGCGTACCTCCTACTTATCGTCTGGCTCCACCCCCTATTTCCAGAGTTATGGTCCCTGAATAGTCAAAAATGCACATTTTTACCTTGGGATGCGATTAACTCAAAAAGTATTTCATATAAATTGATGAAACCTATTATTGGTCTTTATCATGATATTAACTTTCGCACCTCCTATTTTTCCGTCTGGCTTCGCCCCCTATTTCCAGAGTTATGAACCCTGAAATAGTCAAAAATGCACATTTGCACATTGTGACACGACCAGCTTAGAAAGTATTTGATATAAATTAATAATTGAATGAAATTGCGTATTGTCTTTATCATGATATAAACTTTCGCACCTCCTATTTTTCATCTGGTTTCACCCCTATTTCAAAAGTAAATCATGATGTGACCTTGCACACTTGGCATTCTTTATGAGATTTTAGATCTAATTACAGAGTTACGGCCCTTGAAAAAAAACTAAATAGTGAATATTTTGTTTGTGATGCTCATAGCTTAAAACGTATATGTCCTAGAATAATGGATTTGTATGGATCAAGATTTGTAGCTGACATAACAAACAATTATCTTGCCAAATGTCAGTCAATATTTTTAGTCAGTATGTGTATTTACATAAATTCATTCTTTGGTCTGTCTGTCTGTCTGCAGAAGCAGACCGCTCATTGAGGTCAAGAGAAGTGGCCATTTTCCTGTTGTCTTCCTTTTATACTTTTACCCCGGTCTTTAAATGTGTGTCTACTTGATATATTCTTAAACACTGGAAGGATTTTCATAAAACAAGCATCTACCTTGTCAAGACGATATGCAGAGGGCAAAATCCAGGTCACTAGGTCCAAGGTTAAGGTCACCCTTCAATGTTAAAGGTCATAATCACAATGATTTACTTTCCTTGCATTAAAATGGCTTCTGTGGATATTAATCACCTTCAGTGATGGCTCAAATTTGAATTTAGTAATATCGCTTGATGTAGCTTGTAAGAAAAAGAAGTATTCCCTCTATAACCAGTAATTTTCCCACACTTAAACTTTTTTTTCTATTTTGGTGACCAAATGAGATTTGTAAAAATTGGCGTCATATGAAATTAAATTATCAGTTTTTTTATTTACTTGTCTCCTCAAATTTGTAAAACTTTGTGTAGAAATTTATTTATGGACTTGATTCACATGCCTAGCCATAAACTTTAGATGTATCTTTAACTTCTTTTGACAGAATGGCTGCTTTGATATTACTGAATGAATCTTGAACTATGTTGTATTTTATTGAGTGTAAGACATAAAGAAATGCAGTAGAATAATTTGTCTTCTTTTCCATAGACTTTAATGCTACAGTATCATATTTAGAAACACCAAATTCCTCTGGTAAACGAAAAGGTTCAAATAACGATGATGGTGATGACGGTGACAAGAGTAATGATGAAGGTGATGTTACTAAGTCTTCTAGATCTTCAAAGAAAAAGTTCAAGAGGGTAAGAAAATACTATAGCAATGAAAGAGTACAAGTCTTCGAGGGTTACCAGCTCAGAGCAAGACTATGTTTTGTGAACCTCATTAGCTCAGTGCTTAGTAGACTGACTATAATAGTTGAAGGTCATTGGTTTAAAATCCGCTAAGCTCAATAGGGAGAGCGCTGATCTACGGTTCGCGGGGTCGTGAGTTCGAGCCCTGGGCGAGGCGTATGCTCCCCGTGACGATTTGATAAAAGACATTGCGTCTGAAATCTTTCGTCCTCTACCTCTGATTCATGTGGGGAAGTTGGCAGTTAATTGCTGAGAACAGGTTTATACTGGTACAGAATCCCAGAACACTTGTAAGGGTAATTGTCCGCTGTTACATAAAACGACGTCAAGCCCGAAACACACAAACAAAAATATCCACAGGAGGCTGGTCTCCGTATAACAACACTAGCAAGGAGAAGCTACTGGAATGAGGGTATTGTCTGTATCTAGCACTATCCTCCTGAACTTAACTGACTTAAATATATTCAGGAGGAGTCACCAATATGGACAACTGTTTGCAGTTATTGAATAAACTTACATACAAACAAATTTATTAGATCTAAGTGAGAAGTCATTTATCACTCAGATTACAGATAGGTATAGAGCTTTCTTGGAGACTTAGACCTGACATGAGTTGAATGTAATGATTGCTGAATTTATCTTGCGATTTCTGAATGAATTCTCAATAACCCATACATTTCTTACATATGTCCTGATTGCAGGAAATCTGGCCTGAAGTATTACATTGAACACATACTGCCATAGAATGTAGCAGAATGACCGTTTAATTTTAGTTCTTTAATTTTTTTTCTGGTTTTATAGAGAGGTTTAGGTAATGATTCATTATTACACAATTATATACTTTAAGATCAATATATAGTTTTGTTGATCTGCTTGTAAGTGACACTGACTGTACATGTTGATGGAAGCATAGGTCTATATATAGTAAATACCAACAATGTACTGCATTGAATTTGCGTTTCTGATTTCTTTTATTGCTTACAATTTTGTATCTGACACATACAAATTTGACGCCACCCTGTGAATTTTACAATGGGCCAGATCAATACCACTTCTTCAAGGCATAATCGGTTTTATAGACCTGTGCATGCAGTGCTCAAATGACGTTATTTCAGCAGTGTGTATAGCATTTTTACGCCTTAGTAAATTCACAAAATTGACAGTTTCTCATAAACTGTTAAATATATTGCTGTGAAATCTTGTAGGATGGTTCAAAAACTCAAGTTACACCCCAATGATGAGTCCTGACCCCCTAGTGACCTCGACCTGGAAGATATTAGCATTTTAAGCTTTTTAAATGCCTTTGAAAAGTCACAAAAAATTACAGTTTCTCAAAAACCATTACATCTATTGCTTTGAAGCCTTGTAGGATGGTTCAAAGACTCATTTTATTCCCACATGGTGAGTTCTGCCCGCTCTCCTCCCCCCAGTGACATTGGCCTTGCAGATTGTTTTTATTTGTTTGACGCCTTTGAAAATTCAGACCTTGAAGAAATTAGCATTTTTTACGCCTTTGAAAATTCACAGAAATGACAATTTCCTATAAACAGTTGAATATATTGTTTTGAAATCTTGTAGGATGGTTCAAAAACTCAAGTTACACCCCCATGATGAGTCCTGACCCCCTACTGACCTCGACTTTGAAGAAATTAGCATTTTTTAGTTTTTTGAAACGCCTTTGAAAAGTCACAAAACTTACAGTGTCTTAAAAACCGTTACATATATTGCATTGAAACATTGTATGATGGTTTCAAAAACTCATTTTAAACCTCCATGGTGAGTCCTGACCCCTAGTGACATCGACCTTGAAGAAATTAGCATTTTTTTTATTTTTTTGAAATGCCTTTGAAAAGTCACAAAAATGACAATTTTTCCAAAACCGTTTCATAGATTCCTTTGAAACCTTGTAGGATTGTTCAAAAACTCATTTTACATCCCATGGTCATGATGGTGAGTCCTTGTGCACCTCCACTTATTAAAATCGTAACTTTTGCAATAGTTTTAAAGATATAATGTGATTATAAAACCCCTTAGCACGAGTCCAATTGCCACTGGGCGAGACACTGGCCTTGTTATACCCAGTAAACATATTCTAGGAGTGGAGTTAATATGTCTGTTCAACTGTCCATCCATGTCCATCCATCCCTGCACCTTTAGTAACTCTTCAAATTATTGGTAGATTGAGATCATTTTTGATGCACATGTATATGGTATTAGATATTTACAACTGAAATTGTCTATTTACTCTTAAACTTACAGATAAAGAAAGCAAGTACATATTCACAAGAAACTGAAAAGTCGGTAGACCTGAGAGAGAAAGATTATGAAGAACACAGCAGCGGCAGCAGTAGTAGTAGTTCTGATACTTGCAGTTATCACTTTGGACATGGTAACATTGACAGCCTTTCGGATGAAGAGAGTCCGGTAGAGAGCAGCTGTATACAGCAGTTAAGGGCAGTACTAACATATGATGATGGCACGTTAAATTTGCTTCACCATTACATCCTGTGGTTTGCTTTGAAAGCCGGTGGGGTAGACTGTAATGATGAGTTTTATAAAGGTCTTTATTTTAAATTATTCATTCATACATTTCAGTCAATCCCGCGTATACAGACCACACGTGAGAGAGCCAAAAATAGTCTTTATTATATCAGCTGTTATGAGGGGAGATATATTGATTTTCTGCTGTCTGTCAACTGACTGTCCATCTGTCACAAAAGTTTTTCTGGAATAATCTGAAACTATACAAACTTTGTAGAAAGATTTAGTAGCTAGGCTAGATTTTCATGTTATCAGCATTTTCCATTTGAATGATTTTGGAAGAGTTATGACTCTTTACTTAAAGGTCATTTAGTGGAAGCTAGACTTAAGCGATCCAAATTTCGTCGATGGTGACGGCGGCAGCGTTAACAACTGGGTAAAAAGGTTACATATATTTCTTTTAAACCTTAAAGGATGATTTAGAACCTAATTTTATACCTCCATGGTGAGCCCTGATCCACCCAGTGACATTGACCTTGAAGAAATTAGCATAATATATTGGACAAGGGTGACTTTTTGTCATAATTTTCAAGTTTGTTTTGTCAGAGTTATGGCCCTTTTCAGACTTTTAGAAAAATGTGGATGTCTGTTTGATACACTTGAAGGATGAATGGATTGTATATATTTTTAACAGACAAGTACATAATTACAAAATACATGTTCGCTTTCGGTTACAATCCATCAAGTCTTAGCAGATTTATGGCTCCTTTCTAACATAAAAAATTCAAAAATGTTCATGTCAGTTTGATAACACTGGAATGGATAAATGGATTAAATACATTAGTTGCACACAGGTACACGATTATAAAATACAGGCCAAGTTT
This sequence comes from Mercenaria mercenaria, assembly GCF_021730395.1. NCBI lineage: Eukaryota > Metazoa > Mollusca > Bivalvia > Venerida > Veneridae > Mercenaria > Mercenaria mercenaria. Next base: position 24,695,736 of record NC_069364.1, on the reverse strand, counting down.
TTTTTTATTCTTGTGTGTGTGTGTGTGCGGGGGGGGGGGGGGGGATTGTGGTCAACTTTTAACTTAAAATTTGTATAACAGGTCTCTATTTCGTACAGGAAGACAATGTTAAGTAGGTATTAGATGGTCTGCTGAGAGCTAGACAGTTCTAGTTGGATACAATTTGTCTGGGCTACTTCTCCGATGCAACCAATCGGATATCAATGAAATTTATAAGACTGATTATTACCAAGTCTAGTTGTGCATAGTTTATGTGTTTTTTGTTTTCTTGCTTTCAATAATTTTGGTGGGTTAATAGGCATCCTTGTCCACTTATTGGGTCTATTATAACAATACATAGACCCAATATATATATAATGGGCTACTTTGGAGCTGTAAATCTATTTGACCTTGGTTTGTCAGAAATGCCATATTTCACAATTTCTTCTTTTTTTGCACTTGAGCTTGAGCTCCTTTATTTCTGAATCAGTCCTAAATCATACTTGAGAAGTGGTAGTGGGGTGTGTGTGTGTGTGTGTGGGGGGGGGGGGGGGGTCAAAAAGAAATTTGACAACTCTTGTATCATCTTACAAGGTGGTGAAATAAACTGAAAATGTGTTTATGCAATGTAAGTCTTGGACTACTACACATAGTATGCGAGTCCACGTGTATGCTGTATTTAGGTTAGGTTTTTGAACTTGTCCTTGATACAAAATCAGTGTTATTCAGGTGAGTGATATAGGATTACCATGGCTCTTATTTTTTTGCTGATGTTGGTAAGTCATTGTTACCTTTAACAATTAACCTTTCTACTTTCCCCAAAAATTATTAGCTTATCTCTGAACACATGTTATTGTGATATGGCCAGATGTTGCACATTCTTTGGTCATGCCATTTAAATGAAGCAGTATGGGGAGACATGCACTTTTTTCACAAGCAAGGTCTAGTTTGCAGGTGTTGTTTTACATGCAGGTGTTTTTACAAGCTGGAATATACAGCAAACTAGAAGTTAGATTTTGAGTCTTTAAAGTTTTGTGGTCTCCTTTCTCAGAGGTTGTCTTTAGCACAGGATTTACCGCATTTTATATGTTGTGACACAGAAGTCTCAAGTGTATGGTATTGATAATAAATATGATACAAGCTTTCTGTTATGCCATTTTTCTATACACGTACTTACAACATGTAAAGTTGGATGTAAAAATATAAATTCGAACGGAGGTGTTGTCTAAGAACTTATTGTACCATGCTTAAACTTTCATATGTATAACACGTTTTTCAGCAAAATTAGTGTTCAATGAAAGCACTAGACTGAGTCTTCAAGTAAGTTTTAAATTTTGTTCACAGAGACAGTTGATGCCAAGACAAAATTGGACGGCAGACTGGAGGTGGTGATGAATATATGTCAGAGTCAGGCTTGGGGAGTCAACTTTAGAGTAAGCTCACAATTTCCTATCAGTGACAGCATTACACTTGAAATCTACAAATGTGTAATGTTATTATGACCAGTTACATGCTTTTTGCATTTCTAGCTCGACTATTCGAAGAATAAGGAGAGCTATCCTACTCACCATGGCGTAGGCATCGACGTCACAACTTGGTTAAGTTTTTGTAACCAGTCCACATTTTTACAAAACCGTTTTAGAGGAGAAATAAGATGAAGTAACATCTCTTGACCATGACATCAGTATCAGTTTGATCAGCATTACTGTGAACACCATTACTATTACCAAGGTTTGTCCTGATTTGTATTTTTGCAGTTTCACTGTCTCCGACATCTCTTGTTTCTTACAACTTTAGCTTAAAGTTTTGATGCACTTTCACTCTATCTCAGTTTTAACTAAATTGATTTGATTAAAGCTTGAAAGTAGTTGTCAGATATCATCACAGAAATCACATAACTTATGATCCATAACTCCAGCTCAAATATTCCGTGAAATATGCCCCTTTTAAGGAGAGCACAAATTAGAGATCACAGCATCTTGAGTTTAGTCCCATGGGCAAGACATTTGTTTCCTATGATGATTTGAATAATGACATTGTGTGAAAGTCATTTCATCCTAAACTTTGATTTATATGGAGAAATTAGCAGTTACTTTAATATAACAAAGAAGTACTGGTACAAAATCAAGGTACACCGGTTAGTTTAACTGAACTCCGTTACATTCTGGTACTTAAAGTACTGTTGAAACTCAACGCTAAACCAAAAACAAACAAATCACCACTAATGTCATATGACACAAGTTGCATCACTCTAACAGAAATATTCCTTTATTTGTATCCCTTTTGTACTTTGAAAGTCTGGTTAATGTTTTTAACTTTCCAACAGTAGCTCTAGTTTCCCCAGATATGATAGTGGTCTTATTGTAACATTAAGCATTTAAATAGTCAAGCATGTTGTTTCCTCCGAGAGCTCTTGCTTAAAATGGATGAGATATTACTTTATTATTTAAAGAGTAATGAATTTCTATTTCAAATTTAGACAAGATTTAGATGCAGTGTTCTTGCTTTGGATCATAAACCGTGAAAGAGATTTATTTCTCAAGGGTTCTATTTTCAGAAAGATGTAAAGACCTATCCAGAATTTAATGAGCATGTAAAACGTGAAGATGTGAGTGGAGGTGATATGCTACACTTAGGGAATTGTGAGGTAATGTGTTAATATAAAAACGGTTCAGAGATTTGTGCCAATCGGGACTATAGCTCACTTCTCTGACTGCACATTCAACCGCCACAAAAAATCGCTCCATTTTTTGCCAGAATCAAAAACAAATAGTTTTTTTTTTTTGAAAATCAGTTTCTGCTCGCTTCAGTTTTTGCAGACAGATTTTAAAATTTCAGGGCGGGCGTTTTTTTCACTGTTTAGGGGTCTTATTGTCACTGTGAAGAGACAGTAATTCATAAAATCTAATACTTTTACTCATAATTGACCATTAAAACACCAGAAGAACATGTTTGAGGCCCTGTGTTGCCCCAGTTTGCAAAATTGACAGCCGAAATGACAGCAAGATTGTGTAAATAAATCTTGGAAAGATCACTATCATATGAAAAGTTGTCTTTTTTTTCTCAAGATGAACATCAATATCTCATTATTTAAAACAGTGTCATCTAATAATGGATAGTGATTAGAACAACGTTTTGCTGCGATCCTTAAAATTATACACATATGTCAGCCAGCAGTAACTAGGTAGTACTTAAATGATGAACAGGCGGTATAATTCAGTTTGGTTTCACAACCAGTGTTACATCATAAATAATGAATTGTTGAAATAACTTTGATTTTAAGGAATGGTAAAATGCTTCTATTAGCTATGTAAAATGAACATAATTTTCTGGCGAAGAAGGGGTACGCACATGGAACTTTATTAGGGCAAAGGAATCCTAAAGAGCACAATCTAACAATCCAAGAAACCATGCATTAAAGGCTTACTCTGTTATTTTTCATGTAGACTTGAAATACAAGAATATTATATACATGTCACTGTTTATAGATCCTTTTTCAGATTTATTTAATGGGTACCATCAGATCAAAAAGAAACTGAGAATGATATTGCATTTATTGTTAAGACTTGCATCATCAGAAGTAAGCCTTTCCTTATCTGCTTAAGTTAAATGTGAAAATCAAAGAACAGCAGAAAGTGCAAAATTTGTCATTGAATTTATAAGTGAATTGGGCCATCAGTGGATGAGGGATTTTCTTGTATATGGTGAAATTGCATTGAAAGTTGACAGACACTATGATATATAGGCCATGAGTACCTAATGTACTGGTGAGGTGATTGCAGTATTTTCCATATATATAATGATTTCTGTTATACACTACATGAGAGTAACAGCTTTCTTATTCCTATGTAGTGACATAGAATCTAAGGCAAAACCCTGTGGCCAGGGTATTGGTTTGCCTAGGATACAAACTTAGCGAACACATTAGTCCTATACACTAGAAATATTGTCAAATTGCCAGATTTTCTTGTATCCGCCTGATATCACTCCAGTTTGTTTAAATGTCTAAATGTTTGTAAATATTACAATGTAGCGCGACCCTGTAAACATAGATATATTTGAATCAGGTGTCGAGTGGCTGCCATGTATTTTGGAAACAGTTTGTCATTAAACCTTCAACATTTAAAGATCTTTGGTTCTTTTATGTATTTTCAAGCCATTTTGATATGGTTTTGTAGTGCTTATTGATTTTTGTGACAAGGTTTTATATTTTTTTCTTCAAATCGCCCCTCGCCCGCTCCAAAAATAGGTGAAATCCAAAAACAAATATTTTTATTTTTATTTCGCTCGCCCGGTCCTAAATTTTTTGGAAAAAAAATCCGATGACCAAGATATTCATTTGGTGTGGCCTAATCGATGATTTAACAAACAAGTAGCAAATTTACTCTTACCTCTGTTTAGTCAAATTTCATTCAGCGTCACGTACCGGTGCCTGATAGCAGTAACTGGAAAGCACAACATCTCCCGTCTAAGAGCATTGGCGCAGCTGTATTTTTATAAGGAGCTGCTATTCACTGACAGGATTTGATTAGACAAAACGTTTCTGAGGAGAGATCCAGGTCAATATCTTGCAATTTTCATTTGCCAGTTATTTTATGAATGTTTCAAGTAAACTTTTATGGACAAATCAAGCCAATCTACATGTAACACTTTGCTATATACCATTTTTTTCATGTATATACTTAATAGCTGTTTTCTCTACAGATTTTATGTGGAATAAGCTAAACGCACATATGTTCACCTGATGAATATATTACCTGCAGCAAATTAAAACATTTTACTCATTTTATATGATTTTCAGCATACACTTTATGTTTTGTTGGGAATCGTTAATGATTAAGCAAATTTTCAGATGAATCTCAGTTGGACATAAGACTAATATCATACTGAAATGAATTGAAAGAGCTATTTATGTCTGGACTAGATGATAAATTGCTGCACTGTGAAATGAGAGGTTGCGAGTTTAAGTTCCTGTTCCTCCAACTAAAATTGCTAACATCATTTCAAATGGGGTCTCTGTGGTCGTATGGTTAATGTTTCTGACTTCAAATGACTTGCCCTTTATTGCCTTGGGTGGTTCTATCCATGTGCCCGCTTGTGCTTGAAATAATGCAAGAAGGGCCAAATTGGGTCTTCAAAAGCTGGAAAGTTGCCATAGGATATGTAATTGAGTCAGTATGATATTAAACCCAACAAAAGCATAAAGCCGTTCACAGAGAGGGTGAGATTTTGTGCTAGTACGGTAAATACATGTATATAGATATGTTCATGTACACTTACTGAAACCTGCAGAGATCGCCGTTTCGTTAGAGTTACTCCCCTTATGTTTTTGAACTTAAACAACAAAACGTTCCGATTGTCACAAAATAAAGCAAAATGAACAATACTTAAAGCATAGTCAAATTACGTTCGCACCCGGGAACTGAAAGGTATATCGCATGGGTACTGTTGGCATGTAGACATTTTTCCATGTCTGTTTTGGATGAAAAATTACAGAACGTCGTGAAATGTAGCGCTGCCGAATTGAATTACTTTATTTAATTAATGTTATAGTAAATGGGTGCTGGAACAATTTTCCGAGTACCCAGGCTCATTAATTATTTCCTCTGACATACATTACGCATGACATTGGGCCATTTGTATTACATAGACAAGTATATGGTAGATTTTGTGTACCAACACCATTATAAATGATTTCAAGGGACAAAACTCTGACTCTTCTAAATCATCATAAAAAGGGTAGTGTTATTATCTTTCGGCTTATAAAATCGAAAGTTCGGTGTACAGCATCTGACTAAAGTACTTATGTCAGATTGTGTGTACAGTTTTTTGCACATCTTGTAATATGATTGCTTTCTAGAAGTATCACCGTGTCTACTTGTCTTATATGTTGATTATGAAGTATCTCTGAATGCTACTACACAATATTTACTATTTACATAAATTATTTGCAGTGTCTATAATTACAGAAGTTATGGACTATTTCAAACTTATGTTTTTCAATATTGCAAACAACAGTTTAACCATTATTGATATGTATAACTTAAGCGACGTCATTATTGATAACGTCGTTGCCTGACGGCTACGTAATAAGCAACATTCTCCTGAAGATCCATGTTAATGGTGAAACCGGCTGAAATTTGTAAGTCATGATTTTACACAATTGATCTACGTAATACCAAAATGGCATTTCCTTCAATCTCTTTCCTCGCCATATGATATACATAATACTTGAAAATAAATAAACTATGTACAAGATGGAAGTCTATAAGTTAAGTAAATAAAACGACTTCACGTGCCTTTCCAACAGTATTTAATAACAAAAAATACATTTGTATACACTGATTGACCGACAGGCGAAACTAGTTCGTATTTTAATAATTTAATACTGTTGGAAAGTCATGTAAAGTCATTTTATTTACCTAATAGACTTAGACTGCTCGCCTAGTTTTTCTTAGACTTTAATTAAAAGGTCACAAACTTTTCGCTTATCAGTCTGTCTAAATATAAAACAACAGAAGAATAGGGAAGTAATTCAATAGTTCTGACATTAAGGTAACAAGGGACGTAATTTTGACGTCAAACAGGGGAGTTAATGATTTTATGACGTAAGTTATTCATCCGTCTCCTGTGAAGTTAAATTTTGGTTTAAAACAGGCAATGAAGTATTTGTATTTTGTAAATCTTGCTGATAAACTGTTCGTTTTCATTTAATAAAATGGATGTTTTTTGTTTAATTGTACTGTGTATGACTTACCTACAGGTAGTTGTTTTACCGATGGACCTCTTATTTGTTGAGAATGAATTGTTCTTCTAGTTTTACAATTGTCTCATGTCTGCCTGATGAGCCGTTAAAGACGGATCTGGTTTGTGACTTTTTTAGAATCAAAGTAAAATTATATATATATATCAAATAAATAAAATGACTTTACATGCCTTTCCAACAGTACTGGTACTGATGATAAAAGCGAACAGAAAATGAGGTTTTTTACCTGTAACTTTTTTTATTTCTTGCATACCGGACTGGCGTTTCCGGTGATTTTACCCATGCGGCAAAACCCATCTGGCACCCCCCATGCCAGATGACTCTCGTGCTGTTAATGACAAGTACTGGTTCATGCACTAATAAGATATTGTTTATGTAAAATATGAAAAAAGCAGGTACCTTGATAGTTTCTCTCCGTTCCTTATAGTATATTTCTCGATTCAAAATACGTTAGTTTACCATAAAAACATAACGTTACGCTACAAACGACAAAACTAAAGTGGAACTTTGTTATTATGCGTAACGCAAAACATCATGACGTCACTTCTGCTTATGGACGTTAATTTCCCGCGCTTTGTGTTCATTCTCCACTTTAAGAAAGAGTGCCAAAAAAGAAATTATTTCTACCTTTGGTAAAATACGGTATGCAAGAAAAATGTCTGCCAGAATAAAATGCTAACATGTATACGATATGCAAGAAAAAATATCAGTCATGTGTTTACGAATCGGATGGAAATATCCGTCCCTCGGCCACCTGCGCATGGGCGGTAATTCGGCAAGCCTCATTACCGCCCAATGCGCAGGTGCCCTCGGGACGGATATTTCTATCCAATTCGTAAACACATGACAGATATTATTATTCTGCAAATCGTCAGCAATGGTCGGTATCAAAATAAAGCTTAACATTTGCTGAAAACTTTACATAAATCAGATTTATATTTAGTAAGCAAACTCAACCGGTTTCACCATTCTGACGGATCTTCAGAAAGATACTAGTATAAGCGACCTTTAATATTTCATCTGACGCTGTAAATTAAAGTGTGTTCACTGGTTCTGCCTCTATGTGGTTTTAGGTTTAGGGAGTACCATGAATAAAGAAGAGGGTAATGATGCCCTTAGTTCGCTTACCAGAGTTTCAGAGCTTAAAAAGGCTAGAGAGTGTGGAACAGGACCATAATATGATGCATGTGTCGAAAGTTCCAGAGGCAGTATAAGTTGATAACATAAATTAGAGTGACAGATGTTGAACAATTCAAACACTGTATGCTTCTTAGGACTTAGAATAGGAGTCGACTTCATAGAAGACATTGTGTCTGAAAACATTCGTCCTCCACCTCTGATTCATGTGGGGGAGATGGCAGTTACTACCGAAGAACAGGTTTGTACTGGTACAGAATCCAGGAATACTTTTAAGGTTAACTGCCCGCCGTTACATGACTGAAATACTGTTGAAAATCGGTGTTAACCCAAAACAAACAAACAAACAAATTTAATATAAAGTGAGACTGGTTGTTATAGTTTGATCATGGGAATGATGATGATCTGTTATATATAATTATGTTTACAGTAAAAGCTATTGTTCGTTATTGTCTTTAGGATGAAAATGTATATCACCAATCATGTAACCGTCATCATTATCTTCATAATTGATACCCTGAAAACCAATTTATCACCCTTGACAGAAAAAAATAATCGAACACTCTAAAAGAAAATAATTGTGCAAATTTCAACCACCGCCATTATTATTAACAACAATAGAAACACCTCTATCACTATAGTCATCATCAACAACAATAACAACAACAAAACGCTATCTTCCGTCGACATCTGTTTTTCATCTTGTTCATCAGCAAAAACATCAGTAGAACTAACGATGATAATGATGATGTAATAACAGATGATGATTATGATGATGATGATACTGATGACAGTGGTGGTGATGACAGCGGTGAATGTGATGATGTGTTAAAGATGATACCGATGTCAATGATAATGATGATTACCGTGTGTTGTTGGCGATGATTGTGAACACGGTGGTAGTGGTGCAGATGATAAGGTTGATGGTTATGGTAGTGATGATGATATTGATAATGTTGTTTCTGCTGGTGATGATAGTGTTTATTATGGTCATTAGTGTCGTTATGGTTGTGTTGATAGTGGTGACGTTAATGATAGTAATGTTGGTATTAAAAATGTAGATGATTATTATTGTTGTGGTGGTGATGATGATAAGTATTATTTATTTATTTATTAGTTTATTAGAGTCTCTATCACATACATACAATAACAATATACATTTACAAACATACATATAATAGTACATAACTGTTCTATATAGAACTATTAGAGACTATACATTATACATTTATTCATCGTTAAAACAATTCTTCTATTAAAACCACTTCTATATACACTAAGATATATTGTACTATCTAAAAGCTTACTGTTATGTACACATGTTCATTATGAAATATGTACTACATGTGAGGACAATATCATGGAGGAACCAAGATTCCGACTCATTCTGCCCCGAAGCATTCATAAGAAGACAACAAACAATCTTGATTCTCCCACAACATTCTCCCACATTACTTGCACAAAAATGTCTGACGCCGTTGTAAAATTAAAAAGCAGGTTTTTGCACAATCTCTTATAATATCATCATTTGTAAACAGAAGTATGAATTTTTCTTCCTCTGTCATATTTCCAAAATCTACATTTAGATGTACAGCTTTTTCAAATAGTAAATTACGTAGATCATTATACATTGGACAAAAGAACAGAGTATGTATTTCATCTTCATTTTTTTTTTTTTTTTGGTTGAGAAATTCTATACTAAATTAAAATTAAAATTATTTGAAAAATGAAAAGGTTACAATGTGGCTAATGTTAATGATGATGATGTTGATTATGATTTAAAAATTAAAACCTGATATGCAGTTATAACAATTCTTTTAAGTCTCACTTCAAAAAGTGCTTCAAGAACACTTTCATCATCACAAATATCAATAATTTTCATCAATAACAACAATATAAATCATCATCATCATCATATACATGCCATTCTTTTTCACTGACAACATTTTAGTGTAAATATCTTCATCACTATCAACATCATCATCAAAACATCCTGTAATCAAAATCATCTCCATCATCACCATCATTATCATCATCGACAGCAGCAGAAACAGCAACAACAGCAGCAATAAAACTAATCAAAACTAAATCATCATAAAGGAGCAGGCATAACTACATGTCATTCTTTACCTCCCTTTCTCAATTAAAAAAAAAAAACATCATCATCAGAGCCATTAACATCATCATCTACATTTTCATCATCAGCATTATCAAAAAACATTTACAAATGTAATACCAGCATACCTCGCATGAACATCATCATTAAATAATGCTACAAAACTACCATAATTATTAATCATCATTATCATCATCATCGTCATCATCAGTAGCTTCGCTCTTTCCAACAACATTCTTGTTCCTCCATTTTCTTTCTTTATGACCTTCATCGTGTAATCAATATATTTGATATGTAAACAAAAATCCCGAAATATATAATTTTGACTCCAAAATTTCACTCCATTTTTTTCACTCCAAGGTCACTCAAAAATCTCACTCCACGACTCCACTCCAAGACTCCATTTTGAGACACATTGAACACAGTCAATAGTCTCGGATTTGCCTTTCGTAATATGTTTGAAGTAGAATGCCCCAAAGTATGACTTACTAATCTGCTTACTATACTGCTTGCAAACGATATAAAAGTTCGTAAGTTCCTAATAAAGTCAACTGCTGGAAGTATCTTGACACGGTCGTCAGTAAAGAAGCATTTTCAATATGGCGGCCGATTAACCGGTTCGGTTCGATTTCATACAAATGTTTAATCGGTTTCAAAATTTTGAAATCCTCCAAGCCCTTCACAAAAAACACATGTGAATAAATTTTATTTCTGCTATATATATTTGACTGATTTTAGATTTAATATGACTTATTTATCTACAAGAAAAATGAAGATTTCCGTAGCGACTTATTTATCTACAAGAAAAAGGAAGATTTCCGTAGCTACTTTGAGAGGTTACGTAGACATTCAATAAAACAATTGAAAATGAAATTTTAGTCCCATTCAAATACAGTAGTCAGTATTAAAAAGTATTTAAGATATACATGCAACAAAATAAACTAGGTTCAAAAGTGAAAGCGAACATTCGATGCTGCAATTATAAATACAGTAACGGATTCAGGCTGAATCAAGACTCAGATCACTACAAGTGTTCGCAGAGCGCAGTTATACATTACGAACCTTTTCTACTATTACTTCCGGTCTATTTCAACTGGCAGATAATCCATGGTATTCAAGCCAACCTTTCAGCTCAAATATTGAATGCTCATTTATATCATTTTAGAGAAACTTCGCCTTTGGAACACGTTTTCTGTCAATTTTTATTGAAAACAGTTTCTCAGAAGCCATCGTGTTTGTTGTGTTTATCACGCGGTATAGTTCGATTTCGTGTTTTGAGCCGTGGCTAATTTATGCAGGACAGTTGATTCGCCAAAAAAGGGTAGGAACGTATATGTGATACATATAGTAAAGCGGTATAAGTTTTTGATGAATGTATATAAGTGCATGGCGCAAAGGATATGGCGTTGGCTTAGCAAACTTGCTTAGCGAGGTTCGAGCCTTGCTTTGTTCCCATTTTTTTACAGATTTTTTTTACCTTTTGTTTCAATAAACATTGCACGAGAAAACTGTGCAGTTCATTGGTTCGATTAGCTAGCTAGTCAAAAATACTTGCCTGGTAGTCTTAGTTACCATGTAATGGCTTCAAAACGTTTAAAATATATAGATAATACTCGCAAAATCATCAAAAATGTTCGTTCATTCTGCATCATCTGACTCAGACTCAGACTCAGAGACTGACAAAGCTGAAGGGTCGTCAACAGATACAGCAAGTGAAGTTGAAATTATATGACATGAATTAAATTGAAATTAAAATGGCAAAATATATTAAATATATAGGGACAATGAAGAAATAAGTCAAACATCATTATTAAAATATAAAAATGTTTTTTTTAAAAAAAGAGTCTTCAAAGATGCTTGACTAAAATAAAATATAAAAAAAATATGTATACTAAAGAAAAAATACGGCCGTAATCTGGGCTTGAACTTGCACCTCACGGTTTGTAATCATTACGCTCTACCAATTGCGCCAGCCATATAATCAAATCATGGTAAACAAAACATACATATCAACTTGCTCTATAGAGATTTGTCAGTCAGATATCAATATAACCCAAAAGAAGAAGTGGATTATTCCGTCACGGCTCAAAACACGCGGTCGAACTATACACATTATATATATTGGTGACGTCACTGGCGATTGCATTATAAAATTAGCCATAAATAGGCCATATCCATGCGCTTTGTTGTAGCTGCACTTATTTTTAGACGGATTGTCGAACCACAATATTACATATACGAATTTCTGCTTAATCGATTTTTTATAACCACCATAGATTTCACACTCCGCCGAAAGAAAATAGTTCTCAAATGGCAGCACATAGAACAACTGAAATCGCTACGCTTCACTGTGCGCATTAATTGAATGCAGAGGATAAGTTAAGGATTAAAGTTATTACTATTCTACAGCAAAATCAAAATATTTCATGCTCAAATGATTTGGCTATTACAGTCTATTTCAATTTGCAAATCGGTAATCAGTTATATGTGTATTCCTTAAAAGTCTGATTGTCCCTGCTATAATTAGTTATCTTAAAAATATGTTTCAGTTCTGTTCCCTATGTTATTTTAGTTTGATGTATATTTGTACAATAGTTATTACAAAATGTATGATTGTTTTGTAATTGTGTGTATGTGTGTACATCCACATCTGTACAGTCTGATAATGATAGTCTGCATTGTTCATATTTAGTCATTAAATTCTCAATGAACATAGAAATTTGGCAAGGAAATGATTACACTGTTGTGAAAAACAACCGAAAAAGACATGTACTAGTTTAACTCTCCCAACAGAAAAAGGTCATTACTGACCTCGGACCTGACAGAATTAATACATATCAAGATAATCCGTCCTCCAGTATTTACAATGCTTTGATTGTTATTTGCCGTTTTGCACTCATTAATTCTGAACAAAGATATGCGCTAAGTTTCAAGTGTTTTAGGCTAAAATATAAACATCGCATGTTTCCAATATATAAATATCTGCATGCGTCTTAAGATATTGTTTGTTTGTTTGTTTTGGATTTAACGCCGTTTTTCAACAGTATTTCAGTCATGTAACGGCGGGCAGTTAACCTAACCAGTGTTCCTGGATTCTGTACCAGTACAAACCTGTTCGAGTTCTCCGCAAGTAACTCCCAACTTCCCCACATGAATCAGAGGTGGAGGACTAAGGATTTCAGACACAATGTCGTTTATCAAATAGTAAAGGAGAACATACGCCTCGCCCGAGGATCGAACTCACGATCCCGCGATCCGTAGACCAACGCTCTACCTACTGAGCTAAGCGGGCGGGCCATTGATAATAAACATTTTTAATATGCCCACTGCATCAGGCACAGATTTACATGGGTTTGCAGGAACAGCCCTCAAGTAATATATATAGGCCTTCATACCGATATATCCAAAAAAGACACACTGGGCCAGTTTTTATTTATTTATTTTTTTTGTATTTCGGCTTGTATTCATATGGGGATATGGGGATATAAATCTACTGACAACAAGGGCCATAATTTTACAACAATAGCAACTCCATTATAACTGATGATGAATTCAAAAGAAATCCATTGAATTTCTATGATATAATATAGTAGTATGTGTTGCCTCGTTTTTCGAGCAAATACTAGTATAAGAATTACATTGAGACGGAAAACATTTGTATAACAGATAACTGTATAAGTTTGTTGATGTTTTCTTGAAACATTCTGTGACAACGGTGAAATCTACAAAAACACCCGTAGGTGCCATGGCTGTGGTTTTGCTTTTCGAAGATTTCTAAACAGGTCAGATTGTTGCGAACGCAAGTGACAAAATCACTGGCAGTCTTGCTTTTTCTGTGGCTTAAAATACATCGTTTTACGTGTAGGATTTCAAATCACCTGTCAACATCAATATCACATGCTCAACTATGTGTCATGCTTTTTAATTCTGACTTGATGGACTTTTAACGGGCCTCACTCTTGTTCAATGTTTATTGAATTTTTGTTCTGACATATAAAAAGATAAAACAAAAATAGTCACACATTTTTTTTTTCTACGAGGTTTGCACATAAATCACAAATAGTTTTGCTCAGTATGTAATGTTTGAAATGACCTAAAATGCAACATTCTGCTTGTAGGATTTTATATTTTATCGGATCCCTCCCGCACCTAACCCTACCCTGGTGGTCTTATTCGCAATGCTTGTAATATATAGTTCTCAAATTAAATCCTGACATGACGAAATAAACTCAAATTTAAACGTGAAGAATATACATTGTAAATTAAAAAACGTATTGTTATGCCCCCGAAGGGAGGCATATTAGTTTTCAACTGTCCGTCCGTTCGTTCTTTCGTTCGTTAGTTCGTTAGTCACAACATTAACTTTTTGCATGAAGGCACTTTACTCGCGAACCACTGCACCCAGGACCTTCAAACTTCCGTTGCTGATAGTACTTATTGAGTACACCACTCCTACCGACTTTGGGGTCACCAGGTCAAAGGTCAAGATCACAGTGGCCAACGTTATCTTTTGCATGAAGGCACTTTACTCGCGAACCACTGCATCCAGGACCTTCAAACTTCATATGCTGATAGTACTTATTGAATACACCATCTCTACTGAATTTGGGATCATCAGGTCAAAGGTCAAGGTGCTGCGGGGCCAACGTTAACTTTTTGCATGAAGGCACTTTACTCGCGAACCACTACACCCAGGACCTTTAAACTTCACTTGCTGATAGTACTTATTGAGTACACTACCCTTACTGACTTTTGGATTATCAGGTCAAAGGTCAAGGTCACAAGGGTCAACATTAACTTTTTTCATGAAGGCACTTTACTCGCGAACCACTTCACCCAGGACCTTCAAACTTCACATGCTGATAGTACTTATTGAGTACACCACTCCTACTGACTTTGGGGTCACCAGGTCAAAGGTCAAGGTCACAGGGGCCAACGTTAACTTTTTGCATGAAGGCACTTTACATGCGAAACACTTCACCCAGGACCTTCAAACTTCACATGCTGATAGTACTTATTGAGTACACCACCCCTACTGACTTTGGGGTCACCAGGTCAAAGGTCAAGGTGCTGCGGGGGCATTTGTCACCATTAGTGACAGCTCTTGTTATTTATATTGTTTAATCATTAAAAATGACACAAATTATGTTTTGTAAAATACAGTTTGATTAAAGTATATTATGTATCATTTTTACGTAATCCAAGCGAAAACCTTTTTAATTTGAAACAGTGCTGCGAGAAATTATTCAATTTATGAATGTTCTAATTACTAAGGAAGTTAGATTATAACCAAAGTGTAAGGTTTTAAATGAAAATAATAAGACTTCAGAAAATCTAGGATTTTGTCAAGGAATATGTTGGACAATAAAGTAGAATATAATTTTTTTTCTAAACATGGTTTCATTTTTTCTTAAAATATATCAATAGCCGTTAGAGTCCTCCCCTTGACGAGTCTGGTTGACCAAACATTAGGAAACATGCCTGTAGAACAATCTTATTCTGTTTCAGAAGCTGTAGAATAATGATAATAGATATTCAGGTTTCCTTTAGATTACAAAGAAACAGTCAGCTGTTCATTTGGCAAATGTACAAGACGTGGTAAATACTAAAGATATACTGAAAACATCGTTGTCAATGCCTACCATATTAATATTATGCGAACAAATAGTACCATTGAAAAACATCATGATATGGAGCAGGTATTTAATGCCGAATTTAATACAAACATAGGTTAAAAGTTTGAATCATTCAATATTTAATATCAAGTCGGAAATAAATCAGAGAAATTGTAAACGAGTGATAATGTTTACAGTCTTGTTAATGCCAAAATACCACCACTACTGCGCTTGACTGCACCAGTTAACATCTATTATCTAAACAAAATGTGAACGAGCATTCCCACACACACTCGGCTGCTCTCGGCAGGCCTCAGACCTACAACCTCAAAATCCTCAGCTACGCCCTTGTAACTAATTAGTGGCAGAAGTCTGACCGAACCGGTTCTCTTATTAAAACGAGTGCATGCATTTTATATTTGGTTATTTATTATGATTATATTTGGAATGAGCACATTTTTGTGTCCTGACATCTGACAAACATGGGGTTTAGTGACGATATCGCCCAACCGGAACGGTCTATAATCCATGTAGATTCAAATTTATGGCTACGAAACAGTTTTTTCTCTTCGTTCCATGGATAAGTTCAGTTGGAATTTATATTCCTGAAAAAAGACCTTTGATGTGTTTTCATCGCAAAAACGATTTAGTGAACAGACTGAAAATGATGCATTCTTCCTACTCTTTCCTAAAAATCGCAACATTATGGTTTTCCCACTGATCAATGCGTTTTTGCGTGTTTTCTATTCTTTTTCATTTTGAAAGAAAGAAAATTTTATTACTTTCATTTGTAAGGGGTGTGTGTTCGGGTTTAACGTCTTTTTCAACAATTTTTCAGTCATATAAACGACGGTATCTACTTGTAGAAATGCCCAACTTTATAGTGCTGCCTCACTGGAATATCACGCCGTAGACACGTGGCATGATACCCCACCCAGTCACATTATACTGACACCGGGCTGACCAGTCCTAGCACTATCCCCTTAATGCTGAGCGCCAGTCGAAGAAGCTGCTAGTACCATTTTGTACGTCTTTGGTATGACGTGACCGGGGATCGAACCCACGACCTCCCGCACTCGAAGCGGACGCTCTACCAGTAGGCTATCGAGGCGGTGTTTTATTTGTACGGGGAAAATATACTCTAGAAGCAAGGTTTAACTAAAGTTAGATATTAAAATTGGTCGTTATTCAAATGTAGGTATAAAATTCTTAAAAACGAAATGTTCCTGAAAATGATTATGTTACTTCGTTATTGATCCTGTAGTAATCTGCTCTAAAGTTTTAACATGATTACGTACATGTTATCATTTTTTACTTAAAAAGTTTACATACTTGTCTAAAATTTATAGTACCAAAGAAATAAACATCAAATTGTTGCACTTCGTAATATACCAAATGCAAATATTAAAGCAATCTTTTATATAAAAATAATAATAATAAAACAGTCACGGTATAGAACTTGAAAATTAAAACGGGCAGAAAGTGTTTAGACGGCCGGGTAGCCCTAGAACGGTATTCCTAGGCCCCGGGTTCGAGTTCGGGTCTAGCTGCATATTATTCTCACCCTGTGACATTTGGCACCCAACGTGGGACCGTAACGGCATTAAACTTGTTAAGTCTCTGGCGCCTGTAATTGCTTATATAATATAAAGTACCCGCTGAAATTTGAGGACGAATTTCAAAATGGTGGGGAAATATGTCACGGTATAGAACGGACGGGTAGCTCAGTCGGTAGAGTATCGGAACGGTATTCCGAGGCCCCGGGTTCGAGTCAAGGTCTGGCTGCATATTTTTGTCACCCTTTGACAGTCTAATTGTTTATTTTTTTTTTTTTTTTTAAAAACTAAATACTCTTGTGGAATAATGTACAACAGTAGGTTTTTTCTTCAGTTTTATAAGATGTGTCTTATTTGTATATTATACAATCACAGGCGCAATTTGTTTTGAATATTTAGAAAAAGAAGAAGAAAAACTGGTAAAACAAACATAAACCGACGTAAAATGAGGTGTTACGTGTACGGTTCATATAATTATATATACAAGCATTTTTGTATTTTGCTTGTCGTGCACTTAGTTATCATTGTGTGTTAGGAATATAGATCTCTTTTATTAACACTGTTTTGTTAGAGGATTAAGAATGAGTACTGGTGCACACCAATAACCACACAAAATTCATTCACTAAGAAATGTGTTTACATTATCATGAACATGAACTGTGTATCAACTTTCTCTTTTAACCCATATGTGTAACATTACAACGGAATTTAGTTTGATGTAGGCAAAACTGGGAATCGGTACTACGTGTGTCAATATTGTTTCAGGTTTCAATATCTGCTTCCTAGCTAAGGCAAATTGGTGTTCCGATAAGTACATTGAACGTAAAACATATATGAGCCACACTATGACAAAACCAACATAGTGCATTTGCGAACCAGCATGGATCCAGACCTTTTGCAATTAGAGACAGCATGGATCCTGATCAGTCTGCGCGGATGCGCAGGGTGGTCTGGGTCCATGCTGGTCGCAAATGCATTATGTTGGTTTTCACATGGCGCGGCTTATTATGTCAATAGTGAGATATATCATACTAATGTAAAAAGTCCAAGAACTTGTTTGCCTTTCACATTCTAACTGCAGAGAAGAGAATACATATTAGAATTTTTGTTTCGTATGTATGCTTCTAACAAAGTAACTGTATCATTACCGTTATATTTTCAAAACAAAAAATCTCACAAGTTTAACTAACCATGCTTTTCTCTTGCTCTTTCAATCGCATGTTCAACATCCTCTTGCTTGTACCCTTTGTCCATAAGAAGCAAAGATGCCTTACTATTCAGATCTTCTATCAGCTGGTCAGGAACAAGACGTTTTTTCATGTGTTCGCATGAAGATTCCTTAAACCATTGAAAGCATATCAGTTCATAAAATTGTGTTAAAATAAACCGGAATAAAATTAGAGTTTCTGTTTGAATCTCCAAAAGTTTGTGAATTTATACCCAGTAACGCAAATAGAAAAACTGTACCGCTATCAAGAAAAAATATAGTAAGATTGAGATGACCAGAAAGATGTTCTTAAAATTATATTATAGATAATTTAAATTGAAACGTGCTTAAATGTTACCGGGGATAACCTGACAAGTTCAGTTAGATTCAACAATAAATAGAAACTATGGGTCAGCAGTCAATATTTTTATTGAAAAGTCAGTTCTGACTATGAATTCAAAGATGTTTTTGATTATTTAACGATTCCTGTTCTGTTTTTTAACGTATGTTTAACACCAATGGTATTGTTGGATAATATAAACAATATCAAAACAATGACAAAAGTTCAACAGGAAAAGCCAAATCCAATGAACTATGCCACCCATACAATCAATCATCCTGTTAAGGAATGGTGACTCATGAGTTTAAATTAAATCACAAAGTGGATCTTAATATACATTATAACATGGCTCGATTTGCTCATCGGTTAAATAATTTTTATACTGACGCACTGCCGGACTGGTGAGAGAACATTTTGACGTCATTATTACGTAAAATAGTGGCATGACGCCCGGTGCATTATTCCTGTGATGAAAGAAGTTCACCATACTGTTTATCTTAATATTTCAATAAACATATGAAGATGAAAACAGACAAGGAGTTCGTGAAGTTCGTCGTCTTATTTAACGCGGTTCTTTCCTCAGAAGCTTGAATATTTAATCATTCGAGGTCAAATCAATTCCTAAACATCTGAACTCTGAACCGTGGTAAATCATGAAGTCACCACGGGGACGCCTTAATTATTTGATCATTTTATGTTTCAGACAAATAGCAAAATTAATACTAATTTTTTTTATCTGATTCAGTGCATGCGTACACTTAAAAGTTTGCTGTTACAAGTTTTAAAGAAACTTTCTAAGTATTCCGTTACTGTACCAATAGAATAGATAAGATTCAATCACCTGTGTTACTTTTTCATTCTCATACTGTGCCCTTTTTATAAACTCTTCCCCTACACATAGCTTCAAATAGTCACAATCTGGGAAATGTGTAGCATGTTCGATCCAAGGATCATCATCCTGTTGCCAGTGTTGCATTCCTCCTCCGCAGTAAAAGCATCTTACAGAGTCTTGGCGTCCTGGAATAGAAAAAATATATTAAAAAAAAACTTTTTTGCTTCTTGTTTTTTTAATTATTAACTACTGTTTATTAAATCGGATAACACAGTCTTTATTTAGGTTAGAATATAAACAATAAATTTTCATTTATGGACAAATTTCTTATTCTGACTATGTGCATTTAAACCTAATGTTATTTTAGAAATAATTTTTCGAAAAATTATATTAAGAACAGCTATTAAACTACGCTTATTGGGCTTTGAAATCGCTGGTTCTTTTTCTTCTTTTTTTACTATGTTTTCAAAGGGTTTTTTGCGCGATTATTCATTTACTAATTGCACCAATGTTCTGAAACTTACACCGTAATATCATGGATCAAATATTACAAATGAATTCAATACAGATCTTTAATATACACTGATAACAAAGGGATTACTATTATGTTTCATGGTTATTACGTCTTTAAAATATATATGGCTCTATAAAATTTCTATTTTAGTAACATGCACTTAAATAAACTTTATTATAACGTAACGGGTAAAAATAGAATAGCGGTAACTAAATATCTTAAGAGCATTAATGCCAAGTGCGTTTTATTTTTTTCATTTTATGCTAAGTCGAAATTTCAAGTCAGTATGTTGCCTCTTTTTATCAAAGTCAAAATTTGATCGTCTGTCCGAGTGTCAAAGGCAACTGTTAATGGGCTACTTTCGTGCACTCTTTTTGTAAAAGATAGTAAAAACGTTACGTGGATATATTTACCTGCACATCCATATTGTGTACCTAGCATGTAGAGACTTGAACGTATACTTCCATACATCAATGTATGGCCTACCCTTACTTTTACAGCTATTCCAGATGTCAAACTGTATCCAGTATATATACATGCATTTACTTGTATAATATGTTCCAGTGGTACGGGCTCGTACTAGGTCAAAATAGTTAAATATTCTAAGAAAATATATTTGACAAAGAAGTTTGATATTTTCAACAACAAAAAAAGAAAATGGATAGTCGAAGCACATAAAATATAAGACACACTATATATTTTCAAACAAAGTGAACTTCTTTCTTCTTCAATTTAGTATATAAATTATGAATATGATATTTAACCACGTGATGCTTTCAACACATTTCACATAAACTTAAAAATGATTTATAGTTTAACTAGCCTAACATCCAGTCATCAAACTTTTACCTCAATGGAATTTTATGCAGTGAATCCATTTAGTAGATATATTGAGCAAATATGACAGATAAAGAGTTTCCAAAAATCGTATGGCACGCTAAAAAAACAGGGAAGCTTCTAGAATGTGTGTGTGTACGTGTGTGTGGTGGTGGGGGGGGGGGGGGGGGGGTCTGTATCTTGCACTATCCTCCTACTAACATTACTAACAGTCTCCTGGAGGAGCTATGCTATGCATATGTGTTACCGCTGGTGACTATAAATAAGCTTACATACACACACAACCTATTGACCCTCTCATAAAAAAGTTACTGCTTTCACTTCGCTCTGTTCAAATAGATGCTCTATAACCGATGACATGCTCACATAAGAAAACTTCTAGTATCCGTTTATAAAAACAACTCATTTCTGAAAGCGATTGTTGGTCAGGTTTTTACCATATTTGTATAACTACATTCAGGTACATATCATGTATAAAATTCCAAATATGTAATATATAAGTTGTTTTTTTTATCAAGTAAAGAGTGCTAAAATGATACATGTAGCGTCCAAACTTGTCAGATGAATGTTTTTTAACTCTGTCTGCAAAATAGGTCAGCAAAATATGTCTGTCCTTTTATACTGAATTCTAAATACCTGTAGCATAAAATCCAGCCTTTGAGAGTTCTTCAATAACGATCCCATTTGGTGACCAGGTTTTGAACGTTGCCAATCTTTCCGTTGTCATGGAATAATCAGGATTCTTTGGTCTTCCATTTGATATTCCAGGATAAAATTCCATTGTTTGTTCATAACCTTCACTCGGTTTAACTAGATTATCTAAAAATATGGAAAACCATTAAAAAAAAACTATTTATAGCATGTTTAAAATTAGAAAGATAAAAATTCGTTTATATGTAAAGCGTTTATCATACACAAAATGACCAATAATACATTAAACAAATGTTGCTTATTATTGTAATCTACGGAAGAGCATTAGTGTCAGGTGTATGTTATTCATTATCTCGAGCTTATATAAATGCATTTTTTTATTGATGAAAATATTTTTCGCCAAAACATCTTTCAATGCATATTGTGAACCAATGTATCCGCTTAATTGAGTAGGGAGAGTACAGATCTATGGGATCATGACAATTGTATCATGGCTTATTATATCTGTAATCGTGTTACAAGACTGTTTTTGTTCATGCATTTTGTGTGCTTATCTTAGGTAAGCTTAATGACAACTGTATTTTGACTATTTAAATTCGTATTTACTAGTATCTTGCTTGGTGACTAAAGTCATGTATGATAGTTTGTGTGTAAAGAATAATTGTATGAGCAAATTCTTTTATTTTTAGCTGGCTTCACTTTATATCATCCATGACTGCAGAAAAATGTTAACGTCAATTCCAATTACAATTTGGCATATACAAGCATGCACCAAGAAGACTGCAAAATACAGAAAAATGCATAACATATTGTTGCATAGAGCATTATAACAAGATCTTGCTACAGCAGTTTTAGCCCGTTATTTAAAGAAAGCGAGCGTGAGAAAGTGGATTCAAACTGACATTTATTTTAAAATGTAGTTTAATCCATTTCTTAAGAAGTAAATATGAAAATGATTTTTCTTATCAATCGGCTGTTCCGTCGGGAAAATGACGTGTATTCTTTCGAATATGTCTTCAATATATAGCCTTTTGGTGCTTACTTGTATGTTCCAAATTGTAATCGTTTGAAATAGAAATTGAAGTAAACATCTCTCTGTTTTCAAGGGCGCGGTTGATATAAAGTAAAGTCAAACGCAATAAAAGAATTCACTTATAGAATTAATCACTATTCACCATGGAAGTGGCGAGCGCTTTTCACATTATATAGTTAATATGCAGCTGTCATTGAATATAAGACATATAATTACTAAAACTCAAATACAAACAAATATATTAAGCTATGAAACAATAGTGGTAAAGCAATCCAATGCCGACTATCCTCTGTCATAGAGCACGTGGCCGTGAGTTCGATCCCTTGGCGAGGCGTACTCTGTTCTCTGTGATGATTAAAAGACATCGTGTGTGAAGTCATCTCGCACTCCACCTCTGATGTTGATAAGTTGACAGTTACTTTCAGAGAATTGGTCAGTAGATTCCAGGAACACTGGAAAACATAAATTTAAAAAAAGATACCAATGTAATATCTGTGTTTGATTAAAGACCTTCCATTGCGTAACATCCAATTATATAATTTTATGCCAGTATATGCAACGGATGTAGTCTGTGTTAAAATTCCTTTCTGCCTTCATTTTCACACAAAGAAGCAGCTCGGTTTCTCACAAAATGGTCGGGAGAAGTTCTGCCCTAACGAAAATATGAGAAAAATGTTAAAATTTTCATGGAAAAAACATTGATGTAGGGCATTGTGCAAAAAAAACTATTTCTCAGACATATGCTAATGTATAGTAATTGCTAAACCAAAAACACAGATAGCTATTTGTTATTGTTGTTATTGTTGTGACGTCAGGTCATTATTTGTTATGTTATTTTTGTGACGTCAGCGAATGGTTTCGGCGATGGATAAAATTCTCAGAAAACTGCAGAAAATATCTGACTACTATCGTAAAGCGGTAGGTGTATTTTGGTGTTCTTTCTTGAGCACGCTCGTTAGACTGCGATCACCCTGTGTTCTGTTCGTATTTTCAAGTGACCCTGGGCTTTGACGTTTCTTTCCTGATGTTTATTTTATATAGAGAGGGTATTTTTACGGATAGACTTCTGGAGTCTTATTGATAGAATTTCATTCATACTATGTAGTTTAGTTATGCGATCGGTAATTATGCGTTTTGCACAGTCTCTGAAAACAGCAAGTTAAGACGAGTCATAAAGCAAACTGCAAAATATTTTACATCTCGCATTTTGAACGGAAAAAAATGGAAAACATTTTGCAGTTTATGATTAGCAACTCAATGTGTATGTTACGCAGCATTTTGAAGTTCTCACTTCACGGCTGGTATTGCAATTCAAGATTCGAACTGATCGCCTCGGTAGCATAGTGGTAGAGCGTCAGCTTCGAGTGCGGGAGGTCTTGGGTTCGATCCCTGGTTGCGTCATACCAAAGACGTGTTACTAGTATTCTTCCTCGCTTGGCGCTCAGCATTAAGAGGATAGTGCTGGGACTGTTCAGCCCGGTGTCAGTATAATGTGACTGGGTGGGATATCATGTCACGTGTCTACGGCGTGATATTCCAGTGAGGCAGCACTATAATGTTGGGCATTGTGCTCACTGATACAAGAAGACACCGTCGTTTATATGACTGAAAGATTATTGAAATAGATGTTAAACCCGAACACACACACGCGCACACACGCACGCACGCACACACACACACACACACACGATTCGTCCTGCAAACTATGCGATTCAAATTGTTATTTTCTGTTGTTCATATTATGAATTCTTTACATTTTATTTAGAAAATTGAGAGTTAGACATCAATAAACATACTATGAAAGTTGCAAACATGACAAACATAGTTCAAGTTAAGACCGATAGTACATTGTTAAGATGCCTACTAAAGCTGTAGATATATTTTAATTGGCAATAAGCATTGATGTTCTGATTTTTAGCTGTCAGATAGATGTGAAATGGTCCGCTGCATGCAAAAAAAAAAAAGATTGATCACCGTAGTTTTAGAAGTTAATCAGATGTATAAGTATTAAGATTTTAGCCATTTCGCTAAATTCAGCTAATTCTGAAACGAGCTGAAAATATTCACAATTTTGACTATGTAAATTTAATGAATGCAACCGTGTGTTTTACTCTTGTGTAGTGTGTGGAGAATATTCGTACTGAAGAACGCGGTTGTCATACTACTACATACCTATCGGAAAACTGGTTATAAAGCTTGAGAAGATGCCTATACGAGTAAGTTCAAATGTGTAATTACTTTGAAAAAGCAAATAAATAAATAAAATCAAAACACTTCAAATTTCGAAAAGATTGTACCAGAAATAGCATTTGTTACCCGACTACTTTTTCAAGCGGTACTCTCTTGCAAACTAGTATATCTAAAACAACCGCCAGAAGGTAACTAGCTGATACATATCTCTCTTGTTTGTTCTTAGAATATTTCTTTGATATCCCGAATTCTAAATAATTGTTGAATTTTACATTAATTTTTAGATTCGTGTTTGCCATAGGTTTTAAAAGAATATAAATACTGAAGTGTTGTGACAAAACCATTTGCGGAATGATTTTTAAAGGCACTTAAGACACCACCAGGTTTTGTTATAAGATAAACAACAGGGTTTTCATATTTGTAGAAGTCAATTATGTTTGAACTTGTTAATTATAAGTGTGTGCCATTTAGGGATCAAAGTCACGATCCTAATTCACAGGACTTTGTAACTAAGAGTTATCTCCTCCTGGTGAATCCCAAACACACACAAAGGCAACAGAAAGCATGGCATGTAAAGCACAAATGCTCTTGTAGATATATATTTAAGCCGCACCATGGGAAAACCAACATACGGGTTTGCGACCAGCATGGATCCAGACCAGCCTGCGCATTCGCGCAGTCTGGTCAGGCTCCATGCTGTTCGCTTTTAAGGTCTATTGGAATTGGAGAAACTGTTAGCGAACAGCATGGATCCTGACAAGACTGCGCGGATGCGCAGGCTGGTCTGGATCCATGCCGGTCGCAAAGCCACTATGTTGGTTTTCTCATGGCACGGCTCATATTTGTTTTCATGTAGAAAAAGCAAACCTTACAAGCCAAAACCGCATGTACTCCACGGGTTTCAATTCAGCTCCCATAGAGACGTGAGGTATCAAAGTCTTGAAAGACTCGCTGACTATGAAAATGGACTCAGTATTACTATTATCGTTCGTCCTTTGGGATCATGGTGCTCATTTTAAATTAGGTTCCGTTGAAATTGGTGCTTTTGGCTTTCGGTTGTAAAAGTGCCTTCGACTTTATTGTTAATTTAGCGAAATACAGAGTATTTAACAAATTATTTACTTAAAGTTTATAGTAAATCAACAGTTCCTATGTCCACATTCTGCAACTGTTACATAGTTTTTCACTTGTCTACAAAGGTAGCATGACGTCATTTTAGTTCAGTTTATGATCATGACGAAATTTGGACTAAAACAAAGAATAATTGAAAGTTTACACTTTGTTTTATGTGCAACGTAAACAACTATTAATCAGGTATCATGCGACTTGTGACAGCCTGGGTTCAGAAACAGATTTATGATTTGAAGACCAGAAAATGTGACTTTAGTAACAGGCCTTTCAAAATGAATAATGTAGATCCATATATTACAGTAATGCCCGAAATTTCTACACACTTCATATCACCGGAAACGAATTAAAACTGTACAAGGCTTATCTATATATCTATACCAAAATCAGATTACTGATATTTAGTTTAGTTTTATCTTTAACTTTGTATTATCTTGAAATAGATTGTTATCTGTTTTATTTTTATCACACACATGTACATAATTCTTTGCCGAACACAAACAGGGAACAACTGTAACACTGTTAACATATTTGGGACAAGAATGACACAATATGAAGTGAGCTATATACTATGGCATGCTGACGAAACTATAGGAAAATGACACGGACATTTTATTGATTTAAGAAAATGTTATAAAGTTTGCTTAAGTATTTAATATCAATATCACATATTTTAACACGATCCGATCTGTTGTCATTAGACGAAAAAGACAGGAACTTATGTTATTATGCAAAAAGGTCGTCTTCTATACGTCACAATTATTACGTCATGTAGCGTTAATAGCGTTAAAAGCCATTGGGGAGCTTGTCAGGATACTGGTTATATGACCCAGGGAAGTGCCTACGCCTTTAGTATCTTGAACAATGAAATGGGTCCTATCCCTAAGGTGACTATGTCTTAGACTAGCTGACAAACGAAATAGAATGTCCTTTGTTAAAACGTATAGCTGGTGAGACCAAATATCTCATATATATAGAATTTTCTTCTGGCTACCTTGTCTAGATGATTCGTATACCAATGATTCGTAAATGATTTTAATTATGAGCTCGACGATTTCAGGGATCAGGCAAATCACTAAATGTTTCAAACTAACAATTTTCAATCAGCTCAAACTCCTATAGGCTGGAGACTCTATACTTGACTGGTCTTTTTGTTAAAGTTCCCGTCAGACAATGTCTTTGAATCAACAACATACGAGTCCTATCGCATAGATGCTCAGCCTCTGTCCTCTTAACTCTTTAAGATTGCCCTGACTCCTGGATGCTCAGCGCCTATATGCTATCATATGTAGCATTCAACTACCATATAGGTATTATCCCTGATGCCTTGGCTGTACTTCGCCAATAATGCTGAACCGTCTATAAGCTGGAACTCTCCTACTATTTCAGTAGATTACCAAACTCTGGGTCTCTGTCTCAGCTTCCCGATGCTCAGCCTATATATGCTATCGTCTATAGCATTCAATTACCTTTAAGGTTAACTCCTATGCGCTGGCCCTATAGCTCGAAACCTTATCGAAATTCTGCTACTCTTCTTCAGTCTAAGAACTTCCAAAGTTTTCTTTTTAATAATTTATCCGCCCTGACAGGGTAACTGCAATAGTCTCCTTATCAAGGTGCTGGGATAAATTATTAGTTGAATCCTCGATGTGTCTTCTTCTACCGCTGGATCCCGAATGAGCTCTCTGTCATCCATTTACCTATTTATACACCAGCAGACGTGCTATTCATAGAACTTGTTTCTGATTGGTCCAAATTTAAACATAACGTTTAACAACGAGTACTTGCTCTGTCAAATATCTGGTTCCCTTTAACTTTTGTATATGATATAATGTGTAATGCTGGGATCCAGCTATTCATATAATGAACCCAAATCAACCATAAATGACCCAAATTCTATTAATAACAGCAATTCAACAAAAATTATAGCAATGGCCACATGAAAAGGGAGTCAAGCACTATCTGTGCTTATGTGTTATGTTATCAATATATTAAATATACAAATTATTCTGACAGAGCTCTAGAAAAGAAAATCATACAAAGCAGGCAAAAGTTTGGTGGATGTCTTCTTAACCTTAATGTCGTTTTGGAATCGAAGCAGTGATTTTCTCTTTAATAAAATTATTGCCGTTCAGGTGCATATTATTATGCTGCCCCGTCGGTATGTATAATTCTTTCGCATCTGAACTCCAAAGAATGATTTGATTTATGATAAATCACTATTTGGGATATATTATTTCTAAAGTAATACTAATTCATACCTGAAAACTGGTTTATATTATATATTCCTGTATTATGATGTTGTATAAAGCTGTGTAACCTACGACAAGTTACTTGGCAATGGACATGTAAATGATTTTGCAAATAAATATTTGATTTGATTATTTCATCAATCAAACAGGACGTGTTTAGCACAACGTTTAAAGGTTAATCAAGTACTTGGTGAATATTTAGGACAAAATCATCATTAAAAATAAGTATTACATAAAAGTTAGATAACTTTAGTACGGATACTATTACTGATAACTGAATCAGCATATCAGTTATTCAACATGATATTTATTTCAAACAATATGCAAACAAGTAAATTCTTTTTTATTTTCCTGTTTCGGAAATGTCATTTCAATGCGATATGGGGTTAAAGTAAAGTTAAAGTAAGTTTATATATTTTTCATTGTTTATATTTCAATGAAATTATCAAATTATTGATCAGCATATCTTCACACAAGTTTTGCTTCAGTTTTTGCTATCTTTCAATCAAGCAATAATTGTATTTTTCATCGAAAAGCTGTTATCAAACTTGATAACAACTTAAAACTATGACGTATGTAACAAAGTACAATGTAGAACAAAGCTGTAAATGTCAGGCAACTTTTACCTCAATATCGTTTTCAATCATTTTTAAAGCAGGACTTGAAGGTAAGGACTTCATTATTTTTCACATGGAGTTTTAATTATTATTAAGCTGTCTTTGACATTAACCTTTATCCATTTTTGGACCATTGAATACTTTTTTGCTGTGTTTTATGTCATTTAACTGTAATTGTTCAAAACTTCAGATCTTATATCGAGGGCTTGGTGCAAAACTATTGTAAGCGTATATAAATAAAGAACAAGATACAATATTTTTGCGCCAAACCCTCGATATGCACTTAGACAAAAATGGATTGCATACGTAATCTTTCCTCTGGTCTAATTTTATAACGTGGACTTCGAAAGTGTGGGCTATCAATTTAGAAATAGAAACAAAAACAGTTTGCTAGATTTTCAGTTGATTCTACGATTCTAATATATTTAAAATTATCTCGCATACAATACTTTTTGTTAAATCAAATCTTGAGAAAATCAAAATAGCAATGTTGCCAACGTGTCAATTAAAATACGGTTGCTATTTAACTATAGCATCTCTGTTACTTTTTGCCATCTTGATAAATGACGTAACATCATGACTTCAGACGTAAAGATCGAGCTACATTTATTTGATATCCGTTTTTTTCTACCTATTTCGTCGGACACTTGACAAAGGCATTGTGCACATGCATATTTTGTTCGTTAGGTATTATAGTTACATACGAGCCGCGACTCATATATTTTTACAAGAGCACATAGCGTGTCTTTATTACCATTATGTGTTTAGCAAGTGTATCTTTCATTTAAGTAAACATGGTGGGGATTTAGGATGTAAGTTTGTGCAAATGAGGTCATCAGTTAAACTAACTTCTGATATTTCTTTTTTGGTTTTCAATTTCCATAGAAAGCAGGAAAACTGAGGGTATGTCTTTTCAAGTAGAAACAGATGCGATACCCATTCCAGCAGAATCAGATGATACTGCTAATGCAATTTCTACAAAGACCAATAGCGAAAGCTTGAACATCGCTGATACTCCCCCTCAAGATCAAGTTACCAACGACCAGAACAATGATGATTTTTCTAATCAAACAATACAGGAACCACTCACTGATTTGGTATTGCCTCTAAGGCCACCTAAAGATTTTGAAATGAATAATTTCTTGTTATGTCTTGCTGAGGAAATAGAACATGATGATCTAGAAAAAATGAAGTTCCTGCTATTGGGTAAATATACGATTTCACATATTAGGTAAATATAAGATTTCATAAATCGGGTGAAATTGCAGTTTCATTTATCGGAACAATGTATAATTTAGTGCTTTAGTGTATGCGTCAGAATACATACATAGAACCATATGTTGTATATAGCAGCATGAGGGACATGTGATGGTTATTTTTTATTCAACTATTCAGCTTTTTCATATTGTTATATACTAATTAAACGTATCTTAATGTTTGATGTTGCAAAATCAAAGAAAATGATATTAGTAAAATTTCACCAAAGAACGAATTTTTGAAACAATTAAATCCTGAATATATCGAAAATAAATGAATAGTTAGATAAACATCAAATGAAAAAAATGATAACTTATCTCTGTACAAGGTAGATAATAAGTAGCATAACGTCATAGAAAATGCGAAATTTTCAATAGAAATATCCGAGCACCAAGCAAATTTACAACAGAAATATTTGCAAAAAGTATTCAAAACAAAAGCAAAACCTTGTAATATTTGACCTGCGTGATTTTATGTATAGTTGTAAATTAAGAAAGTTTATATCAAGTTTTAGATCTTTTGTGAAATACTTTTGGAGTAGACTAGAAATTAAAAAGTGTACAGCAGTGCAGCACGGTAAAAATAGAATAAAAGTTTTTTTGCCCTTTTTTTTTTTTTTTTTTTGAAAATGGTTAACAAGTAAATACATCGAGCAGTTTTCAAATCAAAAGAATCCGCCTGTGTTACCAAACAGCAAGTGTGCCACTCCCAATATAGTATCAGCCGATGTATAATTAATCGTCTGTGTTCAGACCCTATGTTTTATTCACAGGAGATAACTCCTGAGGCTATAAAAAAATCATCTAGTCGGTAGCCAGACTAGATAATCAGAGCCAAGACTGACTAAATCAGAATATAAAAAAAAGAATTATTTTTTCTAAAAAAAAAGATTATCTAGACGCTAGCCAGACTATATAATTATATGCATAGTTACATGCTTTACCATCATTCTGTTGCGATACTGTTGTATTAGCATGTATATTCGTACCTTCTGTGCTTATTTATGTTTGTCAACACCTCATTTTGCTGAAAAAACAGTAAGGTTTGTCGAGAAACCTTGATTAAAAACTCGAAACAGCGTGGATCAGACACGAATTTAGGAATGGCAATGTCTTAAACAGATATGTCATATTCATATATTTCTGCAAGCTCTGACATTTCATTTGATATCTAATGTGTATATTAGCCACATCTTAAACAAAGGTTAACCGTTCAGTGTTCATAAAACGACATTTTTCATAAATTTTGAATATGTTCAATATCTACTTGTCGTATATCAAATGAAGCTTTTTACGTTGCGTAAAAACCATGTCTGTAAGTAAAAAGTAAATAATGTTAATAGGCAATATAGACATACGAAAATAATTGTTATTATTTTTGATATTGATGTTGTTGCAATATTCAGAAAATATATTTTGACTTCAAAAGAAATAGTTTTTTAAAACTTTATTTATACAATCAAACTGTTTTACAAAAAAATATCTATGTAAGAAAATAGAAATATTTTTCAGTACTTACATGTGTTTTTTTTTTATCCTAGCATTGATACCTTTCTGTTTTCTAGGAGAGGAAGGAATTTCCACAAGAACGACAGAGCAAATAAAATCGCCTCTAGATCTGTTCAAACTACTAAAGAAGAGGTCAATCATAAGTAGACATGATATACTTTATCTACAACTGATGTTAAAATTTACCGGAAAGGAAAAATCGATACGTAAGGCTTGCGATTTTGCCAACAATACGAAAGAAACAATACATTTCTTTCCACCTCCAGAAAAACCAGGTACGAAAATAGAAATAAATAATTAAATAGTGGTACAAAAAGCATAAGACAACTTTTGTTTGGATTTATTGTTAATCTTAATAAGGGAATTACCTCCTGCAAGCAGCATACGCTAATCATTACACAGTTGCTCATCTTTCTCATTTGTGAAACCATATCTTTTTAGCCCACCCTCATCAGATGGTGGACTATTCAAATCACTCTGCGTCCGTGGTCCATCGTCCTTCCGTCCGTCCGTCCGTCCGTTATCAATTTCTCGTTATCGCATTTCCTCAGAAACTACTGGGGTAATTTTGACCAAACTTTGTCAGAATCATGTATTGGTACCCTAGTTGTGTCCTACTGAAAATCAACAATTTTTGAGTGAGTTATGACCCTTTGTTTGTTTTTATAATTTACATAGATTTATAATGGGGAAAAACTTTGAAAATCTTCTTGTCCAAAACCACAGAGCCTAGGGCTTTGATATTTGGTATGCAGCATCATCTAGTGGTCCTCTACCAAGATGATTCAAAATATTTCCATGGAGTCAAATATAGCTCCGCCCCGGGGGTCACATGGTTTATATAGACTTATATAGGGAAAATCTTTGAAAAACCTCTTGTCCAAAACCACAGGGCCTAGGGCTTTGATATTTTGTATGTGACATCATCTAGTGGTCTTCTACTAAGATTGTTCAAATTATTCCCCTAGGGTCAAATATGGCTCCGCCCTGGGGGGATGGGGGTGGCACATGTTTTACATGGACTTATATAGGGAAAAACTTTGAAAATATTCTTTTCCAAACCACAAAGCCTAGGGCGTTGATATTTGTAATGTAGCATCATCTAGTAGTTCTCTACCAAGTTTGTTCAAATTATCCCCCTAGGGTCAAATATGGCCCCGCCCCGGGGGTCACATGGTTCATATAGACTTATATATGGAAAAGCTTTTAAAATCTTCTTGTCAATAACCCACAACATTCAAATTTGGACCACATGTATAGTTTTGAGTGGCAAGATGAACCTTGGCATGAGTTGACCTTGATTTTGACCTAGTGACCTACTTTCACATTTCTGTAGCTACAGCCTTCAAATATTCGACCACATGCATAATTGTTTGCACCATAAAAAACTTTGACCTTGACATTGACCTAGTGACCTACTTTCACATTTTTGAAGGTACAGATTTCAAATTTGGACAACATGCATAGTTTTGTGTTCCGAAATGAAATTTGACATTGATTTTGACCCAGTGACCTTCTTTCACATTTCTCAAGCTACAGCCTCCAACTTTGAAGCACACGCATAATTTTGTATACCAAAATGAACTTTTATCTTGAAATTGATACAGTGACCCACTTTCACATTTCTCAAGCTACAGCTTTCAAATTTGGACCACATGCATGGACCACATGCACAGTATAGTGTACCGAAATGAAATTTGACCTTGATTTTGACCTTCAGCTAGTGATGGAATTTGGAACATTCAAAAATGGCTCAATGGTGGGCGCCAAGATCACTGTGTGATCTCTTGTTTCTTGAAGATACAGGCTATGACAGAAAGCTAAAAAATGAACCTATAACTTTTTTTGTAACCACCTATTTATAGACTATTTCATTTATTATATGCTATATGCTGTAATCCATTTTTGAGAATAATAAAATCAAAGTAAAAAAATAAAAAGTGATGCTTGCACCATAATAGATATAATGATTAATGCATTATTGTAATTTGATGCTTGTAAAAGCCCAAATACAGCACGGAACTCGAGCACGCTGTCAGAATAACGTCATATCACCTAAATTAGTGATACTATACTTGTCATTCTTGCATAAAAACTACTTTTTCCGTAGATCCGACCACGTATTAACGGGCGAAAAAAAAAACGTGTGCAAACAAGGCAATTCACCAGCTGTTAATATCCGATTTTCATTTTTGAAATGCTTTCCCAGGGGCGTTTCTGTATTTCTGTGCAGATTGACATCTCGTATCTGCGTCTTGTTTCTTTCATAAAAACCTCTTCTTGAAGCATAAAAGATGCAATCTAAACCATTGCATGTTTTGCTGTGTCAGTAACTAACGCCAAATGCGCTGCCCCAATGTTCGTACTCACTTCTTTCCTTGTTTACTCCCCTTTTAGAACTCAGCGTCGATTCAGATTTTGTAGACAACCGTGACTGTTGAATGTTTGTTTTTATGACTCATATTTATGGTTATGGTAAGTATCAGTCGGTATGTTTTTATCAAATTTCTGAAGAATTTATATAAACAGCTTGAAAGTTTGTCTTTACGTTCGTACTCATCCGTACTCCAAATGTGTCCATACTCAAATTGAAATCGTGCTACTGTTTACCGAATGTTGAAGTTATATGAACAATTTTTGGTAATATCATGTTTGTAATAACGAGAGATAAAAAATCGTGTAAAAATCTCCAGTATATGCTTTTAGTTATATTTTTTACTTTTGGGTCCTGGTTATGGACATGCAAAACATGTTTACCGTTTCCAAGCACAACAGAATGGTAATTGAAAAATGTACCGGAATCGTAAAGTTATCCTATATGACATCAATACATTTCCTCGTCGTGTAATGTTTTTATGCAAGAATAGCGAAAATACACATTTGTTTTGTGTATTAACGTCTGCAGAAGCTCTTACCTCGACCTTTGGTCTCGATCACAAACGACCCCGCGGGCTTCTGCAGATATTAATACACAAGAAGAAACGTGTATTATCCTTACACTAAACTAGCAGTATTTAAACTAAAGGTATATCATATTTGTACTCAGATTTGCTCAATGCATTACAATCTTTTCCAGCCGATGGTTACAAGTATGCTCAACTTCACGTTAAAGTTCCGGATGCTCAAAAGTATACAAGACAAAGTCTAGAAAATCTGAGACGAAGGATATCTATGATGACATTCGCACTCGAATCCGACATTCATATCGTTCGTTGGTCTTGAGTCACAAAGTATACTTGTCACGTTTATGATGCCTTCCGTGTATGCAGAGATTCTTGAAGACATGATAGAAAGAAAGATATACTCTGATGTGTTTCAAGAGATGATGGTGGATTACGTGGTTGTTTGCAACAGAAGATTTATCTTCGATGTAATAGGCAAGTTAAAGTGATTATATTTTCTTTCGAAAAGATGCTCCTATTGTTTTTAACCTTGATGCAAACTTTTGAATCTTATTGTTCAGTTTTAATGCGTGAGAACTTAGTGTGCATTTTATCATATATAAAGAATAATTTCAAGATATATATTATAGATTATCTGCGTCCCGATATACCTCTCTACAAGATGATACAACTGATAATGTAGTAGACGTATTTAAACGTAGGTGTATTTGGCAGGTCACAAATGCATTTCTATGTTGCGTTCAAGGGCGTTTTATCTATTTCAGTTTATTTTTGTCCGTACTATATTGCATATTCATGCCTTTTGAAAGTGCAACCACTTTACTTTCACACCATTATGATAATCCATTTATTGTTAAATGTATCTTATAGATATATATATATATGTAAAGTGCTCATTCTGCTGTTAACCTTCACCACAGCTCTAGGTTTGTTTTTGTTCGGCATGCTCAATTCTTCCATGAAATTCTACTTTCTTTTCGAGCATTTTTTTGGAAATTTACTTTTTTAAACTTTGTATACAATCTCTGTTGAGATAAATAAGTAATTTATCTATGTTTATTTACATGAGAAGATTCAGCATCTGAAACAAATATAGAAAACACAGAAACACTTGAAATTAACAAAGAAGATGATGAATCTGAAGAAACGCAACATCAGAATGAGTAAAGCAAAATGGAATACCTTAAATTATTGAACGAACTTGAAACCATCAAAATTACAATGAAACAAAAGGAGAAAGAGAGCACAAGAGAAATTGATAAGCTTAAGAAAGAAAAGGCTTCTTTGCTTTTGGAACTAGAACACGTCAAACAAGATCATTCAGAATATCCAAGAAAAAATGGTGTAAAATGCAGAATAGCTTGAAGGCATTGAAAATTGCAAACTAACAACCGTGTCTGACTACAAAAGTGTGTATTGTCACATTAAATATGATAGTGATTAAAATATAGATTTACACAAAATAGTAGGTAATATTAGTATTGTACAGGTTTAAATTGGCATTTAGGAAAATTTAGAAGGTTCAAGCAATCATATAATATGCTATCTAAATGCATGTATTGTACTAATGCAACAGTGTTGATATGAAGTACATACGTCTTTCGAATTATTGCGAAAACATTATAACAGTACAATTGCAAAAAGCGCAAAATACGCATTATGATAGATTTAATTGACGGTACATCGTTCACATGCAAGATTCAGTTTTTATCAACAACACTGGTATCCCAAGTCATTATAAATATCAGTTCCTTGATTCAGGGTTTTTTTTCCATCCCGCTTTTCCATGAATAGTAAATTTGCTATAACGTGCAGTTATTTTCGAAAAGATAAGCTATCATTTGTTAGTTGTGTATATCAAGCACTTGGCTTCATGAATAAATATGATGTGTTTCAATGTACTAGTTTCATTTTAAATTATTCTTTTTTATTTATCACTGCAAAATACCAAGAAATTATTCTTGTTGGATTTAACATCATATTTACACAATTATTATTATTATTATTGCTGTTGTTATTATTATCATCATCATCATCATACCAGATTTGCATCTCATGCTTTTCATAATAAAACATTTAAAGGTGCTTTACATACAAAATCAGTCACTCAGGGCTCCTAAGAGAGAGAGAGGGGGAGAGAGATCTTGTAGACACATGCATGGTCGGCTAAGTTAGCCATCTCTTTTGAATAGACAGCCTGTTACTATACATGCACCGATACATGCAAAACTCTCTTCCCTGGGAAGTAAGAGTACTGACAGACACTCAACAGCACCCTAAAACCCTAAAATTTCCAATACCTGGATCGGAATTATGACCCCGGAGCTCCGCATTGATAGATAATCGAGTTTCCACTAGACCCCCGAGCAACCCGTTATGTAGACATAATATGGCGAGTTTCAATCTTTTCGTGGTGGAGGAAGACCCCCGCATCACCACTGAATGGCTTGTTCACATGCAAGAGTTCTATGACATAAGAGACGTTCCGAACACACAGCGGTGAAAGGCAAGTAGAAAATGCACTATGAAATAAAAACGAGTGCTTTGACCTTGACTTTTTCTGCACTTAAGTTTCTTAGAAACTAATATTCTTCAAGCTCATAGAGTATGAAACACAATCTTAACTGAAGAAGAAAAGATGATCCAACATCCTTAAGCCAGAAATTATGACTGTTCTCACTTTTTATATATCTCAAAAGACACTCATTTGGGGGCAAACGCTCACTTTACATAAAGCTAGATCCCTATTAAATATGTATGATTTATTGACTTTTATTTAGAATTTTGTAATTATCTCTAGTTATTAAGAAAAAAAATAAAGATATGTGTATTTCTTTTAATTTTAAAGTTTAACCTTCCAGATGACAAGGTAATTCAACAAACAAAACAAAACTACAAGTAACTTTAGAACTAATTCATTTCCAATTTCTCTTTGTTGTCATAGGGTAAAGGTTAATTTAATTCAGAAGCTTGCATACCAGTGTTGTTAAATGTGGTAACAACGTTTTGCCGTATAATTTAAGAAAGACCTAACATACCTTTAATAAAAAAAAAAATAAGGGGAAAGATAGGGGAAAAAGAATTCTTCGAAAGTATTCCAAGGATACAACATGCGCATATATGTAGCGCATGTATATACGTAAACTATGTAGAAGACTTGGTTACAGAAGGCTGAGTGGTCAAACTCGCTGAGTTTGAATCACTAACCCTTCACCGATGTGCGAATCTAAACTACTGCTATTGCATTTTAAAGGCGTAAAACTGGTTAAAATATTAATAATTTATGAGAATTCTGTAACTCCAGCGCAGATAACGTAATGATCAAATCCTCATTCGTTAGTTTTGCTTCACAATTCCACTGATTGTAATAGACGATGTTAAAAGTACTATACTACATCTATTACAGGAACCGGTGAGTTAAGCTCATTTTTAAGTTCATATATTTACAATTAAACGTTCACTGCAGATGCACAAACTCCATTTCACCCAGACAACTACAAAGCTGAGATACAGTTTTAAATTCATGAAAAGATTTATTTCCCTTTGACCTACAACCCTTTCGAATAGGTTTCACTGGATTAGGGTTGTAATGTTTCTCCAAAGATGATCATTCAATAAAAAATCATGTCTGTAGGTACCAACGATCGGAATACGTTTACAAGACTTTGGACAATGTAACCGTGTATGACATTCGATCTGTTCACCGTAAAATGCAAAATTGGTCATGTATTGCCTTTTGAAAATTTGATGCGTACATGTACTTTCAGGGTCAGTTTGTGTTTGACTTTCGACTGTACACAGTGCTTTTGCTTTTACCGGTAAAGGAGAGAGAATCCTGTTAAGCACCTATGTGTAGTTTATAATAATTGTTTCTGGTCGATTGTGAAGAAAGCTCAAAGCTACCACTCTCAACTCCACTTCTTAGAAAAATTTTGCAGATTTTCTTCCTTGAGCTTACAGAGAGAGTTGGATACTTTGCAAAGACTTTCTTGGGCTTACTGGAAGAGTTGTCTACTTCGCAAAGACCTTTGTTGAGCGTTCTGGAAGAGATAGTTTTGAAAGTTTTTCTTTCTTGAGCTAACAGGGAGAGTTGAATATTTTGCAAGGACTTTCTTTCTTAAGCATACTGAGAAAGTTGGATATTTTTCTTTCTTGAGCTTACTGGAAAAGATAGATAGTTTGCAAAGATTTCCTTTCTTAAGCATACTGGAAGAGATAGATAGTTTGCAAAAAATACCGGGCCTCTGGATTGACGGTCAAGCGTGTTACCACTAGACCATCGGCCAACCCTCATTGTCACTATAGTAAAAATGGTCGGCATGAAAAGTGAAAATTTATTTATTTTGTTAGGTTTAACGTCGCACCGACACAACTTTAGGTCATATGGCGACTTTCCAGCTTTGTTGGTGGAGGAAGACCCCAGGGTAGACCCATCGACCTTCCGTAAGCCAGCTGGAAGGCTTCCTAACATGAAGATTTCAACGCCCCGTTTGACCGTGGATTAATATATATCACACTACATGCAACGAGTAATGGAATTAGTTACTTTGAAAATATTAAATTATTAGTTAGTCTGTAATTTGATTAATTACTTTGCCATGTTATAAACTTTGCCCTGATCAAGATTCTGTCACGATATTCAAACAAGAAAACATCAGATTATAAATACTTTTAATATTTTTAGTTTATTTTTTTAAGGCTTCCACATGAAAATAAATAACATTGTATGACTCATATACAGAAGCACTTCTTGAAACAAATGATGAGTTATACGGCAAATTATCATCAGTTCTTTCGTTTGTCAATCCTAAAATGGGGTAGTTAAAGATGTCCAAATATGAATATTGTGATTTCTAGGCGGGATACGCCCGCACTGTTTCTTTTATTTCCGCTCTACAGACCGCACACGTGCGTTGTCTCTGTGCACATTCTATACACGATACCATATGTCCACATGGAATAAACACAATGCACGCATCTTTGTCCATACATATTTTGCAGGCCATTCTATCTTTTAAATTCCGATTTTCTGCCACCAGACGATCTTGATCTGAAAATAGATTTTACCTCTGGCTATGTACATGTACACCTATATCAAAATTAACAAGTAAAACTTATAGTCACAAATGTTCAGTAAATGGCTGCAATTCTGTTAGATATTGAAATGTTCATAATTTTCCATTAAGTTCTTTCATAGCCTGAAATGATATAAGAAGACCTAGCCGATAGAATGAACAATTAGAACAATTCTGTATTACCCTTAATATTTTATTTTCTATGTAAAGTACAAAATGGCTTAAAGATGTTTCTGCATGATGTAACATTATGTACTTTAAAGTTTTATCTTTCTTATGCAGGAAATATATATATATATATATATATATCTGTCTTTATAGGAAATATGTTCAGTATGCTCAGACATTTACTAAATTCATGTCAAACACGTGTTTAGAATACTTAGTACATAAAACAAGAACTATGATCTAAGAACGGAAGTAGTGTTAAATGCGATAAAAACTAGTATGGTATTATTACAACGCAATTATTAAAAAAATTGTCTACCGGTATCATGAGTATCAAGATTCTCAGAGCCAAAATCCCTCGAACTAACAAGATGTTGATGTTCTGTTAAGCCATTTGATACTGTTGTATTATTAGTCTGTTGTGATGGTGCAACTGCATGGATGTTTCGAGGCGTGGTTACCATGTTGCTATTAAGAAACTCGTGAATAAAGTGAACTCTTAGTTCTTCTCTACCTGTGGACAAATATTAAAGCAAATTTAGTATAATGTTTAACTTCTAAAATATTCTCATGTTTTCAAGTGCTAATTAAGATCAAGTCGTTGCGGAAAGTTAATGTATTTGTAACTCTTATTGGTACTTGAGTTTGCCGTGTACATGCAAATGCGGATAACGCAGATTATTGATGTGTAGTTAACTTAATTGTACTTTGAGCGATATTTCAATATCTTAATAGCTACGTCCGGGCACTTCATATGATTTCCTAACAACAGTCACTTCACCGATTTTAACAACAGAAGGACAAACAAATTTAATTTTAGTTCTTGCATACCGTATATAGACAAAATATGTCACTAACCGTACTTTTCCCTTGCCTTTTGAATAGCCTGTTCAACATCCTCTTGCCTATACTTTTTATCTATTAGAAGCAATGCGGCCTTACAATTTAAATCTTCTATTAGCTGGTCAGGAACAAGATGTTCTTCTGCTAGTCGTCTACTTAATTCCTTAGAATCAAATGAAACGTAAGTAAAAAAAATAATATATTCATACAGGCTAGATTTAAAGATCTCTTTGTAATTAAGAAGTGTTAAGTTTTTGCAATAAAAGTATGACTTTTTTTTAAATTAGTATTAGTAAATCCAACAGGAACGGGTAAAACCTTATTTCATTTCAGAGCGCAAGAGCAGGAAATATGCTAAAATGTCTCAAATGGTCAGCTACAAGTTAAAATTATGAAAATGCTATTTCGGTCACCTGTGTATCCATTTCGTTCATGTTTGCTGCTCTGTTTATGAAATCTTCTCCCATACACAGTTTTACATATTCACAATGTGGGAAAACTGTTGCATGCTGTATCCATGGATCATCACTTCGTTGCCAGTCTTTTACCCCACCACCACAGTAAAAGCACCTAACAGAGTCTTGGTTTCCTAAAACAGAAATAAGAATAGAATAGAACAGAACATATATTGATTAGTCTTAAGAATATAAAAAAGTATCGACAAATACGTGAACTATTACATACTGAAGGGTATACGTAATGCAGAGATAAAGCCCGCCCGCTTAGCTCAGTAGGTAAGAGCGTTGGTCTACGGATCTCGGGGTCGCGAGTTCGATCCTCGGGCGGGGCGTATGTTCTCCGTGACTATTTGATAAACGACATTGTGTCTGAAATCATTAGTCCTCCACCTCTGATTAATCATGTGGGGAAGTTGGCAGTTACTTGCGGAGAACAGGTTTGTACTGGTTCTGTACTGGTTAGGTTAACTGCCCGCCGTTACATGACTGAAATACTGTTGAAAAACGGTGTTAAACCCAAAACAAACAAACATAATGCAGAGATAAATCATATATTTTCATGGAAACCAACACGTAACAAAATGCACACACAAACAAAAACAAAAAGCACAAAAACGCGATAATCTACATGATAATACAGATAAAGATAACTTTTACTGTACATAAGAAATTAATTGACCTATGGACTGCCCTCTTATGTGTCTGTTTCCACGCAAAAATTATGTTTGAGATCATTTATAATTCCGTAACACTTAAAACAGTCACATATTTATTACACTTTTGCAAACATAATGATTAAATAAGAGCAAATGGTGAACTTTCATGAGACATTTTACTTTTAAAAGATGGGAAATAGAAAATACTAGCACGTGCGACGAGTAATGATCTTAAAAACGGTATTTCTAAAACAAGCAACCTTCATTTGCTTTTTATCTTAACGAAATATAACCATATAAAATTTAATGCTTTTAATATACGATATTTAAACTAGATATTCAAATTGCATAATATACCTTGAACAGATCTCTAGATTTAATATTTATCAGCTATAAAATTTGTATTTTTTTATTTGTTGCTTTATCTTGAAACAAATAGTTAGTTTTTTCTCCTCCTACAAACGATAAAATCATCGTCTGAAAAGCGATAATGTTGGCAGGACGATCGTATACTTAAGACAACCTTAATAACATCCTTAACATAACATGAAAACCATCAAACCGAATTAATTTATGTGTCGCATTCTTGCATTTGTTGTGTTTAACATTCAAGTTGGTGTAAGGCAATAATTATACAATGTTAATGTGCTTAATCATAAAAATGAAACAATGACAAATAATGCTGTTATGCAAAACTGGTATAATAAAGGGCTATTGGTACTTTGCGAAACGAAACGAAAGGAACGAGGGGCACTATATGGGGGGGATTAAAAAATCAAATTTAAATAATAAAAATCAATATATAATATTAAATTACATGAACTTTGTATAAACATCAGTTTTGGAATGATGTATAATATCAAATGAAACTCCTGATACGCAAAACATTAAGTATTAAACAGGTTTTGTCTTGTTTCGTTCCGTTACGCAAAATACCATTACCCACACAGGTATTGGTACTTTGCGAAACGGAACGAAACGAGAAAATTTTAATCTACTTGCATAAAATATTTCAGGAATTCATATCTAATAATCGTTTATTTGTGTATGTATGTATAAATGTCGATCCTGGATCTGCAAGTTATCCTTTTATGTATGAAGATTACAGGAGAATTTGTATGTTCGAGAAGGGAATATTTTTTGCATATTGTCTTGCAAGTATCTGCTTGTAATGAAATTTGGTTCCCATTAGCGACAACTTAACAAAGCAATAATCGGAAATTACTGCATCACACTGTAACTATGTACATACCTGCACACACATATATATATATGAACTTTCGTGAAGTACATAGGCATGCAATATAGCCGGACATACCGAATAATCATTTATGTTTGTATGTTTATATAATTGCCGAGTCTGGATCTGCAAGTCGCCTTTTTATGTTTTGAGATTGTACGAGTATTTGTATGTTTGTGAAGGAAATACTTTTTGCATATTGTCTTGCATGTAACTGCGTGTAATAAAATTTG
Source organism: Mercenaria mercenaria (assembly GCF_021730395.1). NCBI lineage: Eukaryota > Metazoa > Mollusca > Bivalvia > Venerida > Veneridae > Mercenaria > Mercenaria mercenaria. The sequence continues at coordinate 24,652,625 of NC_069364.1, read as the reverse complement.
ATTCTCCTTTTATCTTTCAGTTGTAGTTGTCAACATCTTTATAAAATAAATTATATAAGTTATAACAAACTTTATCTTTTTATTTGTTACAGTAGTTGTCAGCATCTTTAATTACATAAATTATACATTTCTATAACAAACTTAGCCTTTCCTCTCTCGTTTCGTTCCGTTTCGCAAAGTACCAATACCCACACAGGTATTGGTACTTTGCGAAACGAAACGGAACGAGACAAATTTAATTCATTTACATAAAGTATTTCAGAAATATCGGTAGACTCTTCCAAGGATAATCATGTATGTGTATGTTGAACTGTCCAGCCTTGATTTGCAAATTAGCCTTTTACTTGTGAAAAATTACAGGATTTGTTTGTTTGTGAAGAGAATACCTTTTGCATATTCGATCCATGCATGTAACTGCTTGTAATGAAATTTGGTTCTCCTATTTATTTTTTCAATTCTTACTTGTCCGCATCTTGAATTACATAATGCATATATAACCAAATTAACTTTTCCGATCTCGTTTCGTTCCGTTTCGCAAAGTACCAATACCCACACAGGTATTGGTACTTTGCGAAACGAAACGGAACGAGAAATTTTTGATATATTTACATGAAATATTTCAGGAATTCATATCTATATATCGTTTATTGCTTGCATGTACAGTATTGGTTGAGCCTGGATTTGTAAGTCGTTGTTTTTCAAATAATTGGCGACGACTTAACAAAGCTATAATCTGAAATTACTGGTTTCATGCAACACACTGTAACTATGTACATACCTACACATATACCTTCATAAAATACATGGACATGCAATATAGCCGGACATACCGAATAATTATTCATATTTGTATGTATGTATAATTGCCGAATCTGGATCTGCAAGTCGCCTTTTTATGTTTTGAGATTATACGACAATTTTTATGTTTGTGAAGGAAATACTTTTTTGCATATTGTCTTGCATGTAACTGCGTGTAATAAAATTGGATTTTCTTTTTATCTTTTTATTTGTTACAGTAGTTGTCAGCATCTTTAATTACATAGATTATACATGTCTGTAACAAACTTAGCCTTGCCTCTCTCGTTTCGTTCCGTTTCGCAAAGTACCAATTCCCACACAGGTATTGGTACTTTGCGAAACGGAACGAAACGAATATTTCAGAACTTTCGGATAATCATTTATGTGTGTATGTATGTTTAACTGTCGAGCCTTGATCTGCAAATTATCCTTTTACTTGTGAAAATTACAGAATTTGTTTGTTCGTGAAGGAAATACCTTTTGCACATTTCCTTGCATGTAACTGCTTGTTATGAAATTTGCTTCTCCTTCTATTTATTTTTTTAATTCTTACTTGTCCGCATCTTAGATTACATAATGCATATAAAACCAAATTAGCTTTTCCGATCTCGTTTCGTTCCGTTTCGCAAAATACCCACACAGGTATTGGTACTTTGCGAAACGAAACGGAACGAGAAATGTTTAATATATTTACATGAAATATTTCAGGAGTTCATATCTATTTATCGTTGATTATTTGAATGTACAATAATGGTTGAGCCTGGATTGAAAAGTCGTTGTTATTCAATTAATTGGAGACAACAAAACCTTAAACGGAACTTACTGGTTTTATGTATCACACTGTAACTATGTACATACCTACATATGAACCTTCTTAAAATGCCTGGACATGCAATATAGCTGAACTTACCAAATAATCATTTATGTTTGAATAATTTCCGAGTCTGGATCGCCAAAAAACAAGGAAGAATATCCAACAGCGAAAGCTACGTTCCAAAAACGGAGCCTACTCCCCAAAGGCACACACGATCAACACACACACACACAACAACAACAACAACAACAACAACAAAACAAACATACAAGGACAAAACAAACAAAAACAGGAACACAGTGGGGCACCGCCATGGAACGGTCAAGTCGCCTTTTTATGTTTTGAGATTATACGTGAATTTGTATGTTTGTGAAGGGAATACTTTTTGCATATTTTCTTGCATGTAACTGCGTGTAATAAAATTTGATTCTTCTTTTATCTTTTTATTGGTAGTTGTCAGCATCAATAATTACATAATACATGTATATAACACACTTAGCATTTCCTTTCTCGTTTCGTTCCGTTTCGCAAAGTACCAATACCTGTCATTTGTGATAGGCTTTTTATAATACTTCCTAAATGTTAATTATTTTGACCATCCTGCTGTTCTCATTATAGTACCTATGGGAACATTTATTCGTGAAGCATGAGATCTGCAGATCTCATACAGTGAGATTTAAACAGATAAGTGTCAATTCCTGCACTATCTAGTATCTGATCCATCTTGCGATCGTATCTTTTGACACAGCTTTAAACGTTTTACTATACTGACAAACAACGATATGAATTCCTGAAATATTTCATGTAAATAAATTAAAATTCTCTCGTTTCGTTCCGTTTCGCAAAGTACCAATACCTGTGTGGGTATTGGTACTTTGCGAAACGGAACGAAACGAGAGAGGAAAGGCCAATTTGGTTATATATATGTATATGTGTTATTAAAGATGCTGACAACTATATATATATATTATACAAATTAAAAGAATAGTTAGAAGGAGAATCAAATTTTATAACACGCAGTTATATGCAAGGAACTATGCAAAAAGTATTCCCTTCACAAACATACAACTTCTCCTATCATCTCTAAACATATAAAGGAGACTTGCAGATTCAGGCTCGGCAATTATACATACATACAACTATAAATGATTATTTGATATGTGCGGCTCTATTGCAGGTCGAGGTATCTAATGAGGATAGGCCTACATGTATCTATGAAGGTACATAGGTATGTACATAGTTATAGTGTGCTGTATGGTACAAGTAATTTCCGGATATGGTTTTGTTAAGCTGTCGCTAATTACTTGAAAAACAATGACTTGCAGATCTAGACTCGACCATTATTGTACATGCAAGCATAAACGATTATTAGATATGTATTCCTGAAATATTTCATGTAAATATATTAAAACTTTCTCGTTTCGTTCCGTTTCGCAAAGTACCAATACCTGTGTGGGTATTGGTACTTTGCGAAACGGAACGAAACGAGATAGAAAAAGCTAATTTGGTTATAAATGCATCATTTAATTCAAGATTCTGACAAGTAAGAACTTAAGAATAAATAGAAGGAGCATCAAATTTTATTACATGCAAGGATGCAAGGAAATGTGCGAAAAGTATTCCCGTCACGAACATACAATTCTCCCGTAATCGTCACAGTGTGTAAAAAGATAACTTGCAGATCCAAGCTCGACGGTTACACTATAAACTTAATATACACATAAATGATTATCCGATATTCCTGAATATCTCATGTAAACAAATTAAAATTTTCTCGTTTCGTTCCGTTTCGCAAAGTACCAATACCCGTGTGGATATTGGTACTTTGCGAAACGGAACGAAACGAGATAGAAAAGCTAATTTGGTTAGATAGGATTATGTAATTCAAGATGCTGACAACTAAGAATTAAAAAATAAATAGTTAGAAGGAGAATCAAATTTCATTACACGCAGTAGATGCAAGGAAATATGCGAAAAGTATTCCCTTCACGAACATACAAATTCTCCTGTAATCTTCACACATAAAAAGATGCTGACAACTAAGAACTAAAAAATAAAGGATGCAAAGAAATATACGAAAAGTATTCCCTTCACGAACATACAAGTCTGTAATTTCCACACATAAAAAGATAACTTGCAGATAACTTGCAGATCCAAGCTCGACAGTTATACAAACTAACACACGTAAATGATTATCCGATATTGCTGAAATATATCATGTAAATAAATAGAAAATGTCTTGTTTCGTTCCGTTTCGCAAAGTACCAATACCTGCGAAACGGAACGAAACGAGACAGAAAAAGCTAATTTGGTTAGATACGATTATGTAATTCAAGATGCTGAGAATTAAAAAATAAATAGTTAGAAGGAGAATCAAATTTCATTACACGCTGTTACATGCAAGGAAATATACGAAAAATATTCCTTCCAGGAACATGAAAATTCTCCTGTAATCTTCACACATAAAAAAATAACTTGCAGATCCAAGTTCGACAGTTATACAAACATACAAATGTATATAAATTATCCAATATTCCTGAAATAGTTCGTGTAAATAAATTTCTCTCGTTTCGTTCCGTTTCGCGAAGTACCAATACCTGTGTGGGTATTGGTACTTTGCGAAACGGAACGAGAGAGAGGAAAGGCTAATTTGGTTATATATATGTATTATGTAATTAAAGATGCTGACAACTACAAATCAAAAAAAAAGTTTGAAGGAGAATCAGATTTTATAACACGCAGTTACGTGCAAGGAAATATGCAAAAAGTATTTCCTTTACAAACATACAAACTGTCCTATTATCTCTAAACATAAAAAGGCGACTTGCAGATCCAGGCTCGGCAATTATACATGCATACAACCATAAGTGAGTATTTCATATGTCCGGCTATATTGCATGTCAATGTATCTTTTAATGGTACATGTATCTATGAAGGTACATAGGTTATGTACATAGTTAAAGTTGGTTGCATAGTACGTGTGATTTCTGGATATGGCTTTGTTAAGCAGTCGCCAATTACTTGAAAATAATGACTTGCAGATCCAGGCTTGACCATTATTGTACACGCAAACATAAACGGTTATTAGACATGAATTCCTGAAATATTTCATGTAAATAAATTAAAATTTTCTCGTTTCGTTCCGTTTCGCAAAGTACCAATACCTGTGTTGGTATTGGTACTTTGCGAAACGGAACGAAACAAGACAAAATCTATTTCATTTCTTTATGTTTTGCGTACCATGAGTTTCATCGGACATTATACATCATTCGACAGTTTATGTTTACAAGACTTTATATATATCCGGTACATCATATAGGGTTGCTCTAGTTCAAATACTATTGCGCTTGTTAACAGATGTATGCATTCATAATCATTCAGTGTTATGCTTTTAACTACTATGAATGTATATCAAAGAAAAGATAGGGTTTTATTCCTTTTCACCGATATATCTAACCCCTTTTAATGTTTGTTTCGTTCCGTTTCGCAAAATACCAATACCTGTGTGGGTAATGGAACGAAACAAGACAAAACACGTTTCATACTTGATGTTTTGCATATCATTAGTTTCATCGGACATTATACATCATTCAACAACTGATGTTTATACAGGGTTCATGTAATTTACTATAATATTTTGATTTTTAAAATTAAAATTTGATTTTTTATTTCCCCCCATATGGTGCCCCTCGTTCCGTTTCGTTTCGTTCCGTTCCGTTTCGCAAAGTACCAATAGCCTAATAAAGTGGCAGTATATATAAAAGACAAAATTTGAAACAATAAACATGATGTAAGAACATACATTTATGCATTTTCAAAATCGCGTAAAGATTTATAATGTTATTTAATCGTTGTATAATGAGTCTTCATAACAGTTATTAACATTCGTATATTGTTAACATGTATAGATCCGCTTGTAAAGTATCGCATCAATATTTAAAAAGTACCTGTTGCGTAAAATCCCGCCTTCGCCAGGTCTTCAATAGCTATCCCATCTCTTGACCAGTCTTCGAATGTCACAAGTCTTTCTTTCATCAAAGCATAATCAGGATTCTTTGGTCTTCCATTCGTAATTCCAGGATAACGCTCCATATGTTCATTCCAACCGCACAAATGTGCCCGCTCGATTCAAATTTAGTATGCTAAAATTAAACCTAACCTTTTGCTAAAAATAGAAATGTAGTTGGAAAACCATGATCGAAGGGTTTAAAAATAAAAGTAACTGAAGTGTAACATTTTTCTGTAGTTTTGTTAAACAATCTTTATGCTTGATTAAGTTTATTCTTTGGTTAATGTGTGTAAATATACTGAATATTTACATTAAAAAAAAGAAAAATTCTGACCAAAAAAAGCGAAGTTTAAGATATTGATAATTAACAGTTTGAAAATGGCCACTATTTGCAGAGGTTTGCAAGAACATCAAGTAATGTCTGTGGGCCCATAATGATATATGTGGAAAAAGCACACTAATTCTGGGTCGTGACTGCATTTCGGCTTGTTTTCATATGAGAATATAAATGCACATTAATAAGGGCCATAATTTTACAACAAAGGCAACCCCTTCAAATTATATGATGAATTCAAAAGAAAAACATACAATCCTTTACATTCTTTAGAGTAATGTTTTGTCTTGTTTTTCGAGCAAAAATAAGAAAAGCGTTGTAACGGAAAATATTTGTATAACAGACAAGTGTATGTTTGTTGCTGATTTCATCAAACATTCTCTGACATCGGTGAAATCTACATAAACCCCGTAGCTATAATGGCTGTGGGTTCTCTAAACAGGTGGGAGTGTTACGCACACAAGTGACAAAATCACTGCCAGTCTCAGCAAGCCTTAGGCTACAACCCCAAACACCTCAGCACGTCCCTGTTATCTTACTTAAAACCAACAATTTTCTTATTAAAACGAGTGCATATTTTTAAATACTGGTTATTTTTATATAATATTTGGAATGAGCACTTTTTGTGTCCTGACATCTGTCAAACAGGGGGTTAATGTCGGAACTCGGATTCAAATTTATGGCAAATGAAACATTTCTTTCGCTAACTTTGTTTAAGTCTATCTTCATGCTATGAATAGTTTCAGATCGATTTATTTTCCTGAAAAAAAGACCTTTGATCTGTTTTCATCGCATAAACGATATAGTAAACAGACTGAAAACGATACATTCTTTCTACTCTTTCCCTAAAAGTCGCAACATTATGGTTTTGATTTTTCCCGCACTGGTCAACGAGTTTTTGCGTGTTTTCTCTTCAATATTTCAGATACTTTTTATTTTGAAATTAAGAAAGATAGAAAATGTTATTACTTTTTTTTGCACGGAATAAATTTACACTACAGAAAGGTTGACTGAAGTTACATACTAAAGTTGGCCCTTTAGTCAAATGGAGTATAAAATCCTTAAAAACGAAATGTTCCTGAAATGCTTACGTGATTTCTTTACGGATCCTGTAGTAATCTGCTCTAAAGTTTAACTTGTTTATTTACATTTATCAATTTTTGCTTAAGAATTTTATATAACATGTACAGTGCAACCTCTGTAGAGCAACACCTTTTGGGAAATACAAATATTGACTGTTATGTAGAGGTTGCTGTTCTGGAGGGGTTTAAATTTGATCGTATATTTCAGCTTAGGGAAATTTTGATGATGTTGTTATAGAGAGGTTTAGCTTAAGAGAGGTCGCTCTGGAAAATGTACTGTACTTGCCTAAAAATTATAGTACCAAACATAAACATAAAGATATTGCACTATGCAAATACTAAAGCAATCTTTTATTTACAAAAAAAAATAGTATGCCCACATTGAAAAGAAGCATTGTAATGTCACGGTAAGAACTGGGAGAATGTGATAGACGGCCGGGTACCCGGCCCAGTCACCCTGTGACATTTGCGCCCAACATGGGACTCTGACAGCACTACACTGGTTTAGTCTCCGACGCCTGAAATTGCTTATATAATAACATTCCCGATAGTGGGAAATATGTCACGGTATAGAACTTGAAAATTAAAACGGGAGAAAATGTGTGGACGGCCGGTAGCTCAGTCAGTAGGCATCGGAACGATAATCCTAGGCCCCGGGGTTCGAGTCCAGTCTGGCTGCACATTTTCTCACCCTGTGAAAAACTAATTGTTTTTAAAAACTAAATACCCTTTTGGGGAATAATTTAACAACAACAGTAGGTTTTTTTATAAGAGGTGTCAAACTTTGTATATTATACAATCAGAGACCCAATTTGTTTTGAATATTTAGAAAAAGAAGAAAGAAAATGGTAAAAACAAACATTAAAGGACGAAAAAATGCGGTGTTTCTGTGTATACGTGTACGGTTCATATAATTATATATACAAGCATTTGTTTTTAATTTATCGTGCATATACTACTCTCGCACGGTATTTGTAACAATAACATTTAAATGCTACTATGAGAAACGGGAATGGGGTTAGTGAAACCATTATCCGTGACAAAATAATTGTACTAATATTTTGAATATAAAGAAACTCTTGATTTACCATGTCAGTAAACCCTAAATTTAAACCAATAAAGACATAATCGACTCTTCCGAAAATGTTTTCGTTATCGTCCTCTATTAATAGTTACCATTGTGTATGTTGGGACAAGATCTATTTTATTAAAAACTGTCTTGTTAGAGGATTGAGAATGATTCTGGTGCACATAAATAACCACACAAAATTCATTAGTACATTATTTTGCCACTGAACTTTTCCAAGGCAGTCGCAACTGTGTTCTTGTCTAAATGAGCATGTTGCCTGCGTGCGTGTGTGCGTGCGTGCGTTTGCGTGTGTGTTTTACTTTGACCATGCATTTTAGTGTAAAATGTGGTAATATGTGAAAACAGCAGCAGAGTTTTTTTTTTCACCCGTCTCCGTTCGTGGATTGTCCTATGAGTCATTGTCTTTATTATTTTGTTTTTCGTTTTTTTAGTGAAATATCATAATCACTTTTTTTTGTAGTGAAATGTCATAATTTCTGTTTTTATTTATTAACATTTTCCCCGGGCTTTAATATCTTTGGTTTCAGGCGGATAAGCCCAATTGTGTCTTTTATATCAGCCCTACAGACTGCACACTTGTTTTGTCTGCCACACATTGCCTGAAATGATACCATGTGCCCGCAGGGAATAAACACAATACATGCATCATTGTCCGACATATTTTGCAGGTAATCCTGTTTTTTCAGAGCACGGTTCTCTTCCAACAAACATCTTGTTCTGAAAAATGAATACCCCTTTTTTGATTGCATTTTTGTATAACTACCCGTAAGAACCATTTACAAACGAAATTAGAGGCTTTGTATTGTGTGTTCATAGTTACCCATTTACAGAATCTAGAAGTCAAATTTATTAAGGGGTTTTCCCATTTTGAAATATGTCTGTAACATTTCTGTTTCTTAAAAAGAAACAACTGCAAATATTCTTGGGTATACTAGTAACTGATCTACGTTAGCTATGTGGTCTTTTGGCCCCCCTAGGATTTAATTAAAAAAATTTAAATTTGGGACATAGGAAAGGTTTTTAAGTTCATTTAAGGAAATTTGACAAATCTAATCAAATGCAATAATTTTTGTCCTAATTCCTTTTGCTTTATATCAATATGACCTTGATATACATAATTTGGATAGCTTAGTCACTTAAAAGATAAAGTCCTTACTGGGAAACAATAAATTCATGGATAAATGACTTTTTGTATTTATCTAAAAATACCCATTTAATTTGAGAAAAAGACTAATAAGTACTTTAAAAAACACATACTATCAAAAAGGTGGAATAATATAAATGAATATAATCTTGTTGCTGTAAGATTCACTTTTTAGACACATTTCAAAGTAAACACCAACTTGACTTATTTCATTTCTTCTACGTATCACCTAACTATCCAAATTTCAGTGCATTTGGGGATTTACTGCATTATTAAAATATAGCACCATGGGCGTAGGAGCGAGTTTAAACTCTGGGGGGGGGCCAAACCTTTTCGACCGGCGGTTTGGGGGGGGGGGGGGGGGGGGGGGAGGTGTTAGGGCAAGGTATCCTCGGGGCATTATCATGACAAAGACTCCCAAAACCTTGTACAGGGATTAATTGGGGCCATAGGCCCCTCAAACCTTTTTTTTAGCAATCATTGATTATTCAGATGAATACACATACGACTAGGGACTGAACTGTCTTAACATCATATTATGTATTGTTCTAATTAAGTGTGCCATTTTTTTTTAAAATTCTTCTGTTGAACCCTGGACAACAATCAATTAGCACTGCATTTGTCTTATTGTGGTATAAAGTTGTGGAAATACATTTCCCTTGAATGGGGCAAAAGAAAAACAAAAAAATACATAACTTACATGCGTAAGCAGGCTTAATAGTTAGGCCTACATTGATTTTGCAGACGCTCAAACCGGAACGTAATGATTTTTGCTTAATGATATATTATTTTTATAAAATGTAAACAATTCTTGTCGTGGCGCGTACAATTTCAGTAGTCACACTACGGAAAGAAAACATTTTTAGTCTGAATACAAGGGAAGGCCAAATGCAACAGAAATCAGGTTGAAAAGAATTATATGATGCTAAGTAAATGTTATATTAGACTGCAATTTATATCTCTTTTCCAGAATATTCGGGGGGGGGGGGGGTGCAAACTATACTTTGGCCCCCCCTCTCCTAGCTTTGGGGGGCCTGGCCCCTGCTGCCCCCCCCCCCCCCCCCCTGCTCCTACGCCTATGAGCACAGTCAAAGTGTCTGAAAATTATTAAGTATTGCCATTGGGATAATAAAGCGACGATAAAGATCTAAATGAATTTACCAGTACAAGTGCATCATCATATATGTCTTTTCTCCAAGAGACTCAGAGACGTTACCCCACAAATTGACTGGAACATGTACTGGTCGTTCCGTGTAGCCATTTGACAATTCAAATGGTTGGTTGGTCGTGAAGAAGAAAATTTTTCTTTAAATACAGGGCGGGTAAACGTCTCGCTTTCAAGTAGAGCCTCGAGAATATGATGAGCCCTTAAATCCCCGCTACCTGTAAAAGAAAATGTTCAAACTGATCATGATCATAAACTGTGTATGATTTTTTTAAAAATTTTAAAACCCGTATGTGTAAAAATTGCAACGGAAGTTTGAAGTTGGCCAAACCGGGGAAATTGGTGGGCACGTGGTCAAATTTCATATCAGGGTTCAATTTCTGTTTCTTAGGTAGGCATGATTGTTCAATAATGGGAAAAATCATGTTAAGTGAAAAGTCCAAGAACTTGTTTGTCTTTTCCGATTTTAACTGCAGAGGAAAAAAATAGTGCATGTTAGAATTTATATTTCTTAAGTACCTTCTAACACAGTAATTGTACCATTTTCATTATGTTTTCAAAAAAAAATACCTCTCAGTTTAACTAACCATGCTTTTTTCTTTCTCTTTCAATCGCGTGTTCAACATCCTCTTTCTTGTACCCTTCTCCATAAGAACAAGATGCCTTACTATTCAAATCTTCTATCACTATCAGGAACAAGACTTTTTTCACATGCCCAAATGTTGATTCCTTAAAACGAATCAATTAATAGATAATAATTTTCAAAAAAGTCCATCAAGATAGAAGTAAGACTTTGAATCTCCAACTTTCCCGAAAATTACATGCAAAAACGCAAATGTAAATAAAGCAAATGAATTCTTTATTGACTGGCCAAAATGACAATCTTCAAAATGTAAGATCAAATAATTCACAATGATGTATTGCTTAAATGTTGCCCATGGAACTCTGACAGGTTCAAGTTGGATTTAACGATAAATCAAAATTTCAGTTAGCAAATTTAAAATTGTTATTAAGAAAAATCGTTCTGACTAGCAATTCAGAGATGTTGATCAATTAAAATTTCTGGTTTGTCTTTAAAGTATGATTTATATCAATGGTACACTCAGACAATAAACAATGTCAAAACAGACAAAGTCCGACCGGAAGAAATATGTCGATCATAAGGAACGGTGACTCGAGACTTAAGATTCAAATAAATAGTGGCGTTTGATATACATTATAACATGACTCGATTGCTCTTCAGTGAAACAAAGGATGAGGTCAAGTGTTTTATATTGACGAACTGACTTGCGAGAGAATATTTTCACGGAATTATAAATGTTATCAATCATAATTGTTTTTAATCACCATTGCATCTTTTCCATCCACATAGTGTGCCTTTTTTATAAAATCTTCTTCTACATGTAGCTTTAAAAGTCACAATCTGAAAATGTCTTGCATGCTCTATCCAAGGGTCATCATCCTGTTGCCAGTGTTGCATCCCTCCTCCGCAGTAAAACATTTACAGAGTCTCGGCTTCCTGGAACAGGAATATAATTACTAAACCTTTTTAAATTAACTACAGTTTATGTGTAAAAGTTTGCCTTGCGTCAGCAGAAAAAAATAATATGAATGTTTTCTTTGTTTAAATCAGTTTAAATAGCCATTTTAAAAGTTAGAATAAAAACAATAACTTCCATTTAATGAATTAATTTCGTAAATTTAAAATATGTGCATTTATCCTTTTCAAAAATATTTTCGAAAAAAAAACATCGGTCTTACATAATCAAATATTCAATAAAGAACATTTTAAAAGTTTTTTCTGCTTTGTAGACTTTTCAAATAAATAATCTATTAGGTTTTACAAATTATCTTATAAAAAAACAGCATATAAACAAACTTTTTTATTTTCTCACATTTTTTCAAAACGTGTTTTGGTTAAAAATTCCCCGCATTTTGTTAAACTCGCATTTGCGTTAGTTAAAGAATGTGATTAATTTTTGGGGAAGTGATAAGCGTTCTGAAAGTTACACCACAATTATCGGTATCATGGTCAAATATCACAAATAAATGCAACATTAATCGATATATCAGGGGGTCACTAAATCACGCACGTATTTGCAATGCTAACATGTTTACTTTATTATTGAAAAAGGGAATAAGGTAGTGAAACACTAATCCGTGACAAAATTGTTGTAAATACTTTTTAATCGAAATTTCCCATAAAGAAAACCCAGATTTACCATGAAGAAGCCCCATTACCAATAAACACTGATAAAAGACATATAATAATAATCGATAGCGTTTTTGTTGTCGTTTTCTATTCATACTATCAATGTAACAGGTAAAATAGAGTAAGGTAACTAGATGTCTTCGTATGCGGAAGAGCATTAGTGTCATGTGCATTTTATTTATTGTATTTTATAGTCAGTCGAGATTTCGAGTGAGTTACATATTGTCTCTATTTTCTTTGCGATTGTCAAGGCCAAAACTGTTCATCCTTAGAAAATAAAGGCATGGATACATTTACCCACACATCAATATAATGCATCAAGTAGGGACTTAAACTTAAACTTCTGACATACTCTAGCTTTTACAGTTTTTCTTTATTTCCGCTATATATACCTACATTTACTTGTATAGTATGCTCGTGCTGTACGCACTAGGTCAAAAACCATTCAAGATATTGTCAAAATGGTGCAATATTCTAAGAAATCATGTTTGGTAAAGAAGTGAGATTATTGAAGTACATGTAATAGAAGGCAAAATATATATTTCCAAACAAAGTGATCCCAATTCTTCTCCTGAACAATTCAGTACACACAATATGAACAGAAATGGTCTCTGACTCTACATAACTTTTAAAAAATCATAGTTTAACTAACCTATACACCCAACCTCACTAGTTGGTTTAATTTAAAAGTTTATGCAATACATATTAAATGAATCCATATAGTAGACAACTTAGTGGTCGATAATGGTAATAAGTTATAGATCACCTGTTGAATAAGTTATTGTTTTCACTTCGATGCGCTCCGTTTACTGCAAATATTTCAGTAGAAGGTCAATAAATATGTGTCCAATCCCCAATTAAGATATTAACATTTGAAAAATTCTAGTATCTAGTAAAAAAAAACAAAAAAAAACTCATTTCTTGTTTGATCCTTGTTAGACAAATAGAATTGGTTTACATGATAAATGTAGCGACGTGATCATGTCCAAACTTGTTATGTCTGACAATATGTCAGCAAAATATGTCCGTAATTTTACAACAAACTTATTAAGTACCTGTAGCATAAAATCCCGCACTCGATAATTCTTCAATAGAGATCCCATTTGTTGACCAGTCTTTGAATGTTGCCACGTCTTTGAATGTTGCCAGTCTTTCCGTTACCATGGAATAATCAGGATTCTTTGGTCTTCCATTTGATATTCCAGGATAACGATCCATGGTTTGTTCTAGCACTTAACTACGATTGTGAATATGATCTAATAATGTGGAAAGCCATTAGAAACTATTTATAGTATACAATTATGTATACGCTATTTAAAATAAAAAAGACAAAAAGACAGAAAAATGATCAATAGAACATTAAACATTCTTTTACATTAATGAAATCCTTCAAATATGCATTTTATTGATGTGTATGACAAGGAGCCATTTTTAAAAACGCATATTGTGAGAAAACGCATCCACTTAATTAGCTCAATAGGAAATGTGCAGATCTATGGAACACTATAGAAAGGGATATCTGACAGTATGATGCACACTGCTTTAATTACAACAATTGTATTTCTTGCGCATTCCTTTTTAGCACATCATCATTTTGGATATTTACTTTTTAAACTTTATTATGTTATCTTTATTGAGATAAATAACTAATATATCTATGCTTATTTACAAGAGAATATTCTGTAGCTGAAACAAATAAAGAGAGTACAGAAACACTTCAAATCAGCAAAGAAGGTGATGAATCTGAAGAAAGACAACATCAGATTGCGAAAGCGAGATGGAATGCATTCTAAAATTATTGAACGAACTGGAAACGATCAAAATGACAATGGAACGAAAGGAGAAAGAGAGCACAAGAGAAATGACGTTTGCTTTTGGAACTAAAACATATCAAACAAAATCATTTAAAAAGAACATCCAATAAAAAACTGGCGTAAAAATACAGAATGGCTTGAAGGCATTGCAAACTGCAAACTAGCAAACCGTATCTGGCTAGAAATATGTGCATTGTCACATTAATATTATTATGATAGTGATTAAAATAGAGCTTTACATTAAATAGTAGGTAATATTAGTATTGTACAGGTTACAAATGACATTTTGCAAATTGGCATTTAGGGGGTTCAGACAACACGCCATGTACCCGGATAATCTTAACTCTGTTCAGCGACCCTAACTCAGTGCCAACATGGCGGATGTAAAGCCGATACAACTTTTGTTTTCTGTGTAATTACGATGTATAAAGGAATGTTTCTGTTGTTATATCTATCTCCATTGATCATGTGTCTATTTATTTCAAAATGTATCATGTTAAATATATCAACCTTTGTGTATTAAGGTGGAAAAACGACGAACAAGGCAACTTTTTCAATGAAAACTTTTACAAAAAAATCTTTAAAAATACTTCTATGCTTTTGATGCCTCGACTATTTTGTTGTTTGAAAGCAAAGATATACTGCTTTATAGGCCCCTTTACACTATGTTGTTAACCCACTACATGTTGACACAATACATGTTCAAATGTACTGACAGCGAGAAAAGGGATAAAAACCTAACTTTGATTCGATAAAAACCGAACTCAGTTTACATGAGGAATGGATAAAAACCTAACTTACACGAAACTGTGTGACGGATAAACACCTAACTGACTAGTATTCTATAGAAGAGAATGAGTTGACATGTAAAATGGTCTGATTATTGTAATCATTAATTTATAAGCGGTATTGTCTTCAACTTTGTCATTAATTTTCAGATGTTATATGTATGCCCACTACAGTCAAATATTTTTTCATAATTTTAATATTATGCAAATAGCAATGTTTGGAAAAATCTGGATAAACCCTAAAAATAACTCAGTATAAAAGTCAAAATTATTATATTTACATAAGAAATTATTTAATACCACCGATGTTCGAAGTTCTGTAGTCCCCAATCCTCTCCCCGCCCCCCCCCTCTCTCTCTCTCTCTCACGCACGCACGCACGCACGCACGCACGCACGCACACACACACACACTGTTTCAGAAGAATTGTGTTTGTTTCAAATCTTGTATATCGTATAGTGTAAGAGATTTTATAGAGGTGCTAATGGAATATTTTTGATACTGTTTAAATGGGATTAGATTTATGATTAATTATTAAATATGATATATTTCAGACGGTAAATAGGGAAGAAAAGTGGGGGGGGGAGTGATGCATGGACTGATGAGACAGGGGTGTGGGTATCCTTACATTTTTCACTTGTTCACGGACACTTAAAATCCACTTGTCCATAGTCAAATTTCACTTGCTCTGATTTGTAATATTAAACGTTCATGAAAGCACAAATAGACTGGAGATCGAGTTCTTTATTTAGGACAATGAAAAGAAAAGCATATCACAGTAACTGTGGTAAAACATAAACTGTTGAAATATTTGCCTTTTAACGTTTATAAAATTCTGAAATCGCGTAAGCAGTGTTCGGGATCTTTTGAGGTCATGCCCGAAACACTGCCCACGCAATGGTGCAAAGCCAGATGAATTCAGAGGAAGACTCTTAAAACGTTCCGACTTGTTTAGTCATACTTGCGATCTCTGTGCGCTTTTGATTTTAATTTGGCTGACTACTGGGTCAAATATTTCCTTGACAGTGACTTATTGTCTCAGCAGTTGGAATTCTACTTACAAACTTGTCATAATACTTTTTTAAGTTGTTTACGTTTCTGATGTCTTTAAATGTCCTTTTAGTTCTCTGTGTGTAACCCTTGTTTTCCTTTTTTAGTTTTAGTTACAGAATGCTATATGCTGATGATGCAAATATTTTTCTTCAGCTACTTTAAGTAGTTATGTTCCCTTTAGCATGTATATGGTTTCTTCTTTTATGTTTTTTTTAATGCATGTTGTAAAATGTGACTCTTCTTATTTTTGTGTAGTGTCAGCTAAATTTTTTATGTTGCTTTAAATGTGCTAAATCTGTATGTGGTAAATTACTTTTTCATTTTATTTGCTAGTACATATGTGCTATTTTGTTTTAATTTGCTGTAATATGTATGTGATAATTTGTGATTTGTTTCTTATCTACTTAGAGCCAGATGCTTTATCTGCTTTGATGTGCTTTAACATATTTGCATTTTGTTACAGCTGTTTTACTTATGTTGAGCTTATTTACATGTGTTTGTCGGAAAATAGCTTTAAGCTAGTGTTATATGTTTATACTTTTCCGACGTTAAATAAATCTTCTTGTATCTAAATCTTCTCTGATATTTTATCATAGTCACCGAGTTACAGTGTGCGCGAGACCTAGTCAAAGAACCCATTATCTTTATCACCTCCATACATTTGAAGCAACACACAATCTAAACGATATTTTATGTTTTCTCTTTTTATACCTGAAAAAGTATGCTTGTCCGCGGACACACGGAATGAAAAATGCACTTGTCCGCCGGCAAAAAATCACGAGTCGGATAAGTTGGACATAGGAATCCCACATCCCTGCAGGGTGGGTAGATCAGAGAACTTCGAACATCAGCAGTCCATAAAAAAGCACAGACGAACAGCAGTTTTCGTTTGGTTAGGTGTTTATCCATTCTAAGTTCGTATTTATCCAGCACTGTTTTCTATACCAGTTAGGAATTATCCGCAAATTTAAACCCACCTCATAATCAATACAATTTTTAAGGTATAAAAATCGATTTCAAACTTTGATACTGTTAAACATTGTCAAAGAATATTATGGAACTAATACATTTAATAAGTAAGGTCTTACTGCAGTTTCTGGAACTCTAAAACAGTTAGAAACATAAAACATGTTCATTTTGAAGACTTTTTTGAGCACATTTTAATGAATTCCAGCCACATAATGTGACATTTCGACTGAAATATTTAGTACACAGAACATGTTATCAATACAGGATATTATGACTATCAAAAGTTTTACGCTAACATTGCATACTGGCATAAAAACACGAAAAAGACAAGGAAATTAACTACATACATCGTCTTTCTGTCAGCCATGTTGGCACCGAGTTAGGGTCGCTGAACAGAGTTAGGATTACCCGGGTACATGGCGTGGACAATCATATTTAATACTTGCTATCTATATGCATTTATTATATACCTATATAAATTCTGTAAAAAAGTCGGGCTTGTATTTCACAATTAAATATGAACAGACAGACAAAAATTCCGTATTGTACCTTTAAAATTCCGTATTGTACCTTCCGTATTGTATGCTGCCGGACTATTTTCATTAATATGCATGACCCGACACATTTCTATAAATAGCGCACATAAAAACTTCACTAAGTTCCATTTAATATCGATAAACATTGAAGATTTCGTTCAAGAACAAAACAAGAATCAAAATGGTAAAGGTATATAATAAAAGGGCCATTATAACAGTAGCCAGATCTGGGACTTAGTATTCGGCTCTCGTGGATTTTGCAAGGTCGGATCACACTCGGCGCTTGCGCGCCTCTGGCAAAATCCACTCGAGCCGAATACTGCATCCCAGATCAATCTACTGTTATAATAACCCTATTGTATTGTACTAATGCAACAGTGTTGATATGAATAAGTGTTTCGGAATATTGCGAAAACATGAAAACAGTATAACTGCAAAAAGGACAGAATATGCATTATGGTAGATTTAACTGACGGTACACCGTTCACATGCAAGATTCAGTATACCTGAATTTTAACAATACCGTATATAGAACATACATGTATGGCTGATAAAGATATTACAAATACGTAAATTACTATAAATAGTTCTCACAGCCTATTTTTATCAACAAAACTGGTATCCCAGGCCATTAAAAATACCAGTTCGTTGATTCAGGGTTTTTCCACCTCACATTCCATGAATAGTACATTTGCTATATATGCAGATAAGCTATCATTTGTTAGTTGTGTATGTCAAACACTTGACTTCGTGAATAAATATGATGTGTTTCAATGTACTAGTTTCATTTTGAATTATTCTTTCTTATTTATCACTGCAAAATAGCAAGTAAAGCTTATTCTTGTTGGATTTAATTTCACTGATATTAGTGTTGTTGTTGTTATCATCATCATCATCATACCAGATTTGCATACCATACTTTTCATAATAAAACAGTAAAAAGTGTTTGACATCCAAAATCAGTCAGTCTGGGATCTACCAGTACAAAAACAAGGCGAACTGACATACACACACGCGCGCACACGCACACAGAGAGAGGAGAGAGAGAGAGAGAGAGAGAGATCTAAGTTAGCCTAGACAGCCTGGTACTTTAACATGCACCGATACATACAAAACTCTCTTTCCTGGGAAGAAAAAATACTGACAGACCCTCAATAGCATCTTAAAAATATCCAGTGCCTGAACCGTAGTTTTGACCCCGGACCTCTGCATTGATAGGTAATTGTGTTTCAACTGGACCACAAAGCAACCCATTATATAGACGTAATATGGCGATTTTCAATCTTTCCGTGAAGGAGGAAGACCCCCGTTACCCTCAGAACATCACCACTTAGGATATTAAAGACCCACCGATCAGCTGAATGGCTTGTTCACATGCAAGAGTTCTATACCATAAGAGTGGTTTCGAACACATAGCGGAGTAAAGCAAGAAGCAATTACTCTATGAAATAAAAACGAGAGCAGTGACCTGTGCTTTTGCAGATCTTAAATGTCTTAGAAACTAATGTTCTTGAAGCTCAAAGAGTATGAAAAAAGAATTCAACTGTAAAAAAAAAGATCATAATTCCTTAAGCCAGAAATTATTACGTTTTTACTTTTCATATATCCCGAAAGAAACTAATAAATTTAGGGAACGCTCCCTTTACATAAAGCTAGATCCCTATTAAATATGTATGCTTTATTGATTTTTGTAGAATTTTGTAATTATATCTCCCGTTATTAAGAAAAAAACAACAACAAAGACATGTGTATTTATTGAGAAATACCTAACATACCGTTAAAATAAAGTAGCGCTCTTTCTTGGTCGCAACAAAAACTTTGTTCTCACCGCACGTTAACGTGACGTCATTCTATCGCAAGCGTGCTTTAATAGAGACAAGTATTAGAATACGACGGATTTAGACTAATTTCTAGACAAAGCGTTTATTTCTTGGATGCAATCAATTTCGTTCGAATGTATCATTCTGTACAAAATGGCATTTTTGTAAAAAGTCATTTATATTGCCATTGACCAATTAAGTTTAAACACTGTAGTATATTAAATATTAATTTTTCTAAAGGTATTTTCTAAAGAAACCAATAATTTGATTTTTTTCTGTGACACGGGGAAAAAGAATTCTGCAAAGATATTCCAAGGATTCAACATGTGCATATTTACATACATTATGTAAAAGACTTAGTAACAGGAGACTTTGAAACAGGACGACAGGGGTTAAATGGTCGAGTGGTAATGGTCGCTTTCTTTGAATCACTTGCCCTTCATCGATGTGCGAATTCTAAACTGCTGCTTTTGCAGTCAAAATGTCTAAAACTGGTTAAAATATTGATATGTGACTTCAGTAACTCCAGCGTAGATAAAGTAACGATCAAATCCTCGTTGGTTTTGCTTGCACAGTTCCACTGATTGTAATAGAAATGTTGAAAGTACTATACTGCATCTATTACAGGAACCGGTGAGCTCAGAGCTCTTTTTATCACAGAGTTCCTTTTTGAATGTAACAAGAATAAGTACCCCCCCCCCCCATCCCATCCTCAAACCATCCATGAAAACTCGAAGTACCAGTGGCATGCCGGTACCAGCTCATTCAGTTTTCTTCATTTATCACGTGAGGCCTTTTCATATATTACAGTATATTACAATTTAACGTTCAACGCAGTCTGCAGATGCAAAAACTCCATTTCACCCTGACAACTACACAGCTGAGACACAAAGTTTTAAATTCATTAAACGATTTATTTCTCCTTGACCTATAACCCTTTCGAATAGGTTTCACCGGATTAAGGTTTTAATATTTCTCCAAAGATGATCATTCAATAAAAAATCATTTCCGTAGGTATCAGCGATCGGAATACGTTTACAAGTCTGTGGGCAATATAACCGTGTATGACCTTCTATCTGTTCACCGTAAAAAGCAAAATCGAACTTGGTCATGTATTGCCTTGATGCGTATATATACTTTCAGGGTCAGTTTGTGTTTGACTCCGACTGTGCAGAGTGCTTTTGCTTTACCCGGTCAAAGGGAGACAAATCCTGTTATGCATCTGTTTAGTTTAGAAGAATTTTTTCTGGTCGATTGTGAAGAAAGCTCCAAGCTACCACTCTAGACTCCACTTCTTAGAAAAACTTTGCAGAGTTTCTTCCTTGAGTTTACAGGGAGAGTGGATACCTTGCAAAGACTTTCTTGGGCTTACTGGGAGAGCTGGATACTTTGCAGACCTTTCTTGAGCATTCTGGAAGCGATAGTTTTGAAAGTTTTTCATTCCTGAGCTAACAGGGAGAGTTGGATATTTTGCATTTTCTTTCTTGAGCTGAGAAAGTTGGATACTTTTCTTTCTTGAGCTTACTGGAAAAGATAGATAGTTTGCAAAGATTTTCTTTCTTGAGCTAACGGGGACAGATGGATACTTTGCAAAGACTTAATTTCTTGAACTTACTGGAAAATATAGATAGTTTGCAAAGATCTTCTTTCTTGAGCTAACAGGGAGGGCTAGATACTTTTCAAACTTTTCTTTTTTGACCTAACAGGGACAACTGAACACTTTACAAAGAATTTCTTTCTTAAGCTTACTAAGAGAGATGGATAGTTTGCAAAGACTTTCTATCTGAATCTGACAGGGAGAACTGGACAGTTTGCAATCAACTAGAAAAAAAAACAAGCATGCAAGTACTTTATGAGTAGATCTTTTATTTCCCTCAGAGTTGGACAATATATATTCTTAACATTAGATAACACTATACATGTACATTATCAACATCAAGTAAAATATGAAAAAAAGAAACAAAATAACTTAATTGATTCCACAAAAATATCATCCTCTCTACCGAATGGAAGACACATAATTCATGCATCCATTCATAACTTTACAGTGTTCATATTATATCATAATACATTGCTACATTGTTTATATTACATTGCACAACATTATGGCATACGTCAGCAAAAAGTGTTAAATTGCATTTCAAGTGAAAACCCAAAAGAAAGAAGATGGTTGTCCAAAATGAACAATTTCCCAAGTTACAAAAGATAAGAAGTTTAATAAATAAATTGATAAATGAAAATGCAGTTTTAGCTTCAATTGTGATACATTTTGCAGTACTGAACTGGAATAAAATTACTGTAAAATGTATGAATTTCGTGGGCATAAAGAATTGTGGTTTAGTCCATAACAACTACATGTACTTCACTAGACTCGATCTGAATTCATTTATTTATTTTGTTGGACTTAACATCGCACCGACACAATTATAGGTCATAAGGTGACTTCCAGCTTTGATGGTGGAAGAAGACCCCAGCTGCCTCTCCATGCATTATTTCATCATGAGCGGGCACCTGGGTAGAACTACCGACTTTCCGTAAGCCAGCTGGATAGCCTCCTCACATGAAGAATTCAACGCCTCGAGTGAGACTCGAACCCACATCAATGAGGGGGCAAGTGATTTGAAGTCAGCGACCTTAACCGCTCGGCCATGGAGGCACCCGTCTCGATCTCAAATTGTTAGAATATGAACAATTAATTCAATGGAAATTAGTTCAACACTAATAATTTAAAATGTTACAACAGAACTTACATCTTAAATCTAAATGTCTATTAGGCAAAAAAATAACTGCTACTGTCGTCAAAGTCTATTTATAGGAGCCATTTTTGTTCAGTGTCTTCTTACATGTAAAGCACATTCCACAACAGAAATATAGGCAAATAGTATAAACATGCCTTATTGCTATTATTCACTGCAGCATCTGCTTGTAATTGGCGAGTGAATAGCCATGGAATATTTTTGTTTTCAGTTATCCATCAAGAAAATATCATTTTGATGGCGTTTAATGCCATTTTTCAACAGTATGTGTAATTTGGTTATGTAACAATGATTAGCCAAGTTAACCTAACCAGTGTTACTGGGATTCTGTACTAACCTGTTCTCAGCTTTCCCACATGAATTGCAAATTTCGGACAACTGACTTCCATACACATTCTATTCTGTCAACTTATCACAGAGAACATGCACCTTGTCAGGGGACAGAACTCATGATCTCTTAATTCACAGTATTGTGTTATACCTATCGAGTTAACTGGACAAGCTAGCAAACGTGGCAAAGTTTGATGTAGAAATATATAAATTAACATACTTAAATCCATAAACTATACTGTAACATACTTAAATCCAGAAACTATAAAGAACATACTTAAATCCAGAAATTATACTTAAACACACTTAATCCAGAAATTATAAAATAACATACTTAAATTCAGAAATTTTACTAGAACATACATAAATCCAGAAATATACACTGTAATGTATTTAAATGCAGAAATTTATACTAAAACACATTCAGAGCTTGAAATATATACTTGAACAAATTTAAATCCAGAAGTTCATACTGTTCAAAATACCAGGCTAATTGTAGTATAAAACATCAAAATGTGACATGTCTATCATTTTCATCCTTTATCATTACCATATTTATTACAAAATTATATAAATAAAATAGGTACAAGCATATTTATATAGCTATGCCATTTTGTACTACCCACAAATATTTACATCACTATTCTATAACACCCATAATGAGCAAATTTTCTAAGATTAATGTTAAAGCAACATGCCTACAGACGAACATCAAAATTTCAATTTTTTTAAAACAATAGCAACTGATATTAGATATAGATCTTTCAATAAAAGTACTGCCAGATTGCTTTTATTCTAGGATGAAATTTCAAAAACAACAACATACGATTTTCAATCCTTTACTTATTATAAATTTGTAAAAGTTTTCACAAAGCTTCAAATAATTAGCTTCTTAGAAACATAATATATTGTTTTCAATTTCTTATAAAGATTAAAGAGATATGGAGCATACTTGGTCATGTCAGCTTTTGCTAGAGCCGTAAAATCTCGCGCTGGGAAGCGACCGAGGGCATGTTTTTAAAACTTATTTTCCTAACCTTGTTGCGCTGTAAACAAATATCCAGTATACCAAGGTACCCCTTTAGTACCTTTAAACCAATGGCACTCCTTAGTACCATAATGTATCCAAGTAAACCATATACGGTTACCAGGTACCCTATTTGTACCTAATAATAGTACCCTTGTACCATATTAATTAAACCGATAAACCATATAGCCAGGTACCCTATTTGTACCAAATAATGGTACACCGTTGTACCATATTAAACCGATAAACCAAATAGCCAGGTACCCTATTTGTACCAAATAATGGTACACCGTTGTACCATATTAAACCGATAAACCAAATAGCCAGGTACCCTATTTGTACCAATAACCATTAGCGCAACAATGCTTACATTCGAGAAAAACAAACCTATGCAAAAGAGGGAGTCATTGTAAGAACGCCTAGCCCTTTTCGCTCTCTGGCAAGTTCCTACAAGCTCACAAAAAACTGTAGTCACAACGACTGTAATTTAGACCACATGGGCTTTCAGCCTCCTAAGATAACTACTGTGGTAGGCCGAGACACCCACGGGGATGCAAAAAGATTGTTATTAAATTAGCGATAGATATAATATGCCCCTGATCGCGTCCCAGCGAAAGAATTTTCCGCCACGAAATAAACCTTTATTTCCCCCCAAAATTCTTACGCGTTGTATGTCTCCAGACATTCCTGAAGAGCATTTAGATAAAAATCTAAACCTACGTCAGACAAATGAATACCGTCAGGTCGAAAAAAGCCTTTAGTTTTCACATCTATATCGACTCTGAGATTTTTTACGGACAATTTCCTACCTAGCTGGTTGACTCGTTTTCTTTTAGTTTCTATACTCTTGATTTCATTGTCTGGAACACCCCAATTTAATCTCTGAATTATATCAACCCAGATCGTTACTGCGTTTGGAAACGCCCTCTTTATATAATCAAAGGAGTCCTGTATAATTTTAAAGATGCACTTAACAGAATGCTTTGTTAAATCATTCCCCCCTAGATGTATCACAATCACCTGAGGAGGACTCCTAAAGAGGGCTGGGAGTTGTAATGCATGTGTCAGCTCATCCAGACTCATCCCTCTTTTGCACCACCATGCTATTGTACAGGGTAGCCGTAAATTGTCAATCCCCCTTGCGCTGGCTCTCACAACTGCCCAATGAGGTATAGAGTCCCCAATGACCCAAATGTCTGTAAAATTGCATGTATAATTAATAACTTACTATAAAATAGATGAAACTATGACGTACCTAACCTAGGTTACGTAAATCTATAATTGTAAACTTACTATCGATCTACAGTAAAATAATGTTTCAAATAGGAATCGCACCCAGCCTGATAAATAAAAGCGAGTGACTTTACACTATTTCATTATATGGAACATCATCGGTCCAGGAAAATATCCGGTATATACTCTCATCTTCAGAACAAACAAAATACTGAAAAACTTTCTCCCTTTGAAATACTATTGAATTATGTTCTTATATATGAAATATAGGCATTGGAGCGCCACCTACCTAATTTCATGATGGAAGATTCCGGAACCCCCTTTGACGCTAAATGGGACGCTCTACCAATACGAAAGCTATGCGTTTTGAAGTTTGGCGACTTAAACTTAGACCTGTCTATGCATTTCTTAAGGATAGCTGAAAATTGATATCTTGTTACCGGTTGGCTATTTTTGTGAATAACCAAAGGACCAGTCTGACTTGGTCTCACAAGCATATATTCCTTCAATGTGCCCACTGGGCAGATAGCTTTGTTTTCCTCACATGGTATTTTCAGAATTATTGGATGGCCACGTTGATTTGTTTTAAATGTATGCATTACAATTCGCACGTTATTACGAAATTGACAGAAAGAGATATCACCTGACTGAAGTGTGTAATTTTGAGATCTACTCGCTACAAGCTCGCTAACCCGAAATAAACCAAAATATGCTAAACAAAAAATAGCTTTAAACAATTTTGCCTCATAATCGTTAAAACAAACTGACAATAACAATGTGCAAATTTCTTCCAACATATTAGCAGTAATTGGTGCTCTATTATCAGTGCATCGGCGAGACCTATGACAACCCTCTATTAACTTTTTTATGATGAATGATTGTGATAAATCCAACCAATTATTTAGTTTATGAAAAAATGATAAACCGGACGTGTATGTAGCTATGGTTTTTGCTGAATTGCCTTTTTCAAAACAGTACACAATAAAGAGCACGACATGTTTTAAAGGTAATGGCCAAATTCTAGACAAATTATATAATGTTCTGAATGATTCTAGCGAATTTACAGCCGTGTTATAGGTAGACGCTGTATTATTTGCTATTCCTGCTCGAACCAAGTGCTTACATCTGCTTTGAAGATATCCCAAAGATAGTCTGGTATTGGTGTCGGGGACGAATCGGCCTCTGGTGCTAACGTTTTGAACCGGGTGAGCTGAAAACGAGATAATGCGTCGCTTATTTCATTTTTTGCCCCGGCTATATGAGAAGCTCTCAACAAACAATTAAAGCGCAGACACTGTAACGTAAGTACCCTTATTAATGACATAACCTGTGAGGACTTGGAAGACATCGTGTTCATATATGTTACTACGGCCTGGTTGTCACAGTGAAACCGTATCTTCTTATTTCGTAGCTGCCCGCCCCAAATACAAATAGCTGTAACAATTGGGAAAAGCTCTAATACGGTTATGTCCCTTGTTAAACCATTACTATGCCATGCAACAGGCCATCTTGCGTGACACCAATGCCCATTAAACCAGATACCAAAACCAATGCCCCCAGAGCTGTCTGTGTACAACTGTTCGTCATCGTTGGATAACCAAAACCGATCATGAAAGACTGAAATTCCGTTACAGTTTCTAAAAAATCTAAGCCACATTTCCAGATCTAATTTTATTCCCTTGTTCAGTCGGACATGATGGAATGGACGCTTAACGCCACAAGTTGAATTAATAAGACGTCGGCAAAATGGTCTTCCAACAACTATCGCGCGACAGCAAAAATTCAAAGATCCTATAAGCGACTGCATTTCTCTAAGAGTAACGGAATTCTTTGACAAAATGAATTCAATTTTTTGAATGACTTCATCAATTTTTACGATCGGTATTCGGATCTCCATTTTATCCGAATCAAGTTCTAAGCCCAAGAAAACAATGACCTTTAAGGGACCTTCCGTTTTTTCGTCTGCCAATGGAACGCCTAGCTCGTTCATGATTGTTTCGAATAATAGCATTAGGCTTTTACAAGACTCGTACCCTTTCTCCCCGCCAAGGAAGTCATCAAGGTAGTGTATAAGACGTCCTGAATTCATTTTTGATTTAATGCAAAATTCTAGAAAAGTAGAAAATTTCTCAAACAAACTAGGCGAAATGCTACAGCCAAATGGTAAACATTTATCGAAATAAATCTTTTCCATGCAAGAAAATCCTAAAAGTTCGAAATCGTCGGGATGAATCGGAAGTAATCGAAATGCACTTTTTATGTCCATTTTAAATAAATAACAGTTTCTACCCAGGTCTTGTATAATACGAATCGCTTCATCGAATTCTGTGTATTTAACCGAGCATATTTTCGGATCTATAAATTCATTGACTGATAATCCCTCAGGATATGACAGGTGATGTATAAGCCTGTATTCGCCCGGACTTTTCTTTGGAACCAAGCCAATTGGTGAAATCTGCAAGTTTTTAAATGGGCTAACGGTAAATGGACCGGCAACTCGGCCTGCGTCTACCTCTTTTTGTATTTTTTGTTGTGCTAATTCAGGCTGTTGTTTTACGGACTTCAGGTTTTTTTGATACACGAGCTTGACGCGGGCCCGAATAGTTCAATCTGAAACCGTGCTTAAAACCGTTTAATAAAATATTTGCATCATGCGACTTGTACTTACTAAGCCAAATTTCTAAAAATTGGATATTTATAGGTGAATGTGCTACTTTAAAATGGACATCATCGCAAGGTAAGTTATTACTTTCTGTTTGAACCCCTTGAGCCCCGATACTGGTTGAATCCACGACCACGCCAGAATCCACGCCCTCGAAAAAGGTTTTTTCGGCCAGTTTGTTGAAAATTACCCCCTGTGTTTTCTGGCAATGAGAACGTCTCTCCATTGTTATGTTTTGTACCGGTAAAACAATTCATCAAGCTATGTGAACGGCCACAATGGTAACACGCGTGCCGAAACTTGCAGTATGACCAGTTACACGTGCCTTTATTAAAAGGAATACATATGTCTGCTGGCTTTTGCTTTATCTGGCTTTGCCTTGTAGGCTCGTATATGGACGGCATTAACCGCGACCATAATTCATGATTAATGATAGCCCATGACGAAGGCATGCTAGCTTGACGCAGACGAAATTGCTCGTCATACATTTTCCAAAATTTTCCCCCATGACGAGATGCGCATTCCCGCATTACATAGAAATACTGAAGGAGTTCGTGAACTTTGTTTGGGTATGCCGTTAAATAGACAGACATAAAAATGATAAAAGCATCGGACCAGCGTTCGATATTTCCGATGTCATCTTTACACTCTTTAGGCCGACAAGTAATTGTACCATCATGAGAAAACTGCAAAGTACTTCCCGAGGCAAAATCTGAAAGTTCCACCGCACCCTTAAGAAGTAATGCCATGTTGATATATTCACCCCCGCATATTTTCTGCTTTATGCTTGAGGGAACATGAATAGCGATATCATCTTGCGCTAAGCGTGTCATGTCATAATTTTGAGGAAACGAATTTGCATAGTTCAATGAATTGTTAAAATTCACTAACGGTTCATTACTACCTAACATTGTATAATTGTCGGTAGCGTTAGCATAACAATTTGAGCCATCATTTTGGTTTACAACGTCCGCATTTTGCGCGGTCAATACCAGACATTCACCTTGAGTGTTGTTTTGTTCTGAGTCGGGATTATTTCTACTTGAAAATAAATTATTAGACTCAAAATCGTTATTGAAAGTTTGAGTTTCTCTACTTTGAATGCCATGTACAACCTCAGAATCACGAATTATCTGTTCAAAATCAATAATTGGTGTATTTTGCCTACCTCTGTCCGGACCTGTGCCGTCGTCAATTGCCGGCCTTGCTCGTTTAGCCTCGGCTGCCCTTGTTGTCGGGCCACGTTTATCCGTGCCCCTTCTCTTCACGCCCCTTCCACGACCTGGCATGCTTAAAACTGCTAACTGAATTTACTCTAGATTTTTTAAATGTTGTGCGACGCTGAATTTGCGGACTGAAAGATAGAACGTGGCGGTCACGTGACTTTTATACTCGGCGAAGTTACGAACGATCTCGCGAGAATTACCATGGTTACACTACGCGGCGTCTTGCAACGCTAATTTCCGGTAAATATCTAACCCAAGTTAAGCGAGAAATTTACACCAGAATAAACTAGATTAATATTTAAAATAAATTAATCTCTCTTATTTGATATTCAATCTAATATTAAGGTAGTTCTGCACATTTTATATACCAGAAGTGATGGTGTCACATCATTTTTTCCAGAAAACATAGAAAAAAGTCTGGATTCAGCATACCGTAATGAAAATCATTTTATGAATTAATGGTAACCTGAAAGTAAATTCATTACAATGGCACTGTTACTATCTTTCTACAGTTAAGATTATGATATTAAAACATATGACAAGTTAAATAATTCAAAACAATGTCTTAACAGTAGCTTGAAATGTGCATTTCACTTTAGTTATGGTCAAATATCTCAAAACTAAGTACAAGAGCCTATACATTTTATTTAACCTTATTATGGACCATATGTTTATTTACAACCGTGAGAAGTTTCATAAAAATCTATTTTGTAGGAGAATTTATATTCGCGAGAATGTTACGAAAGTTGTGATTTTCCCATAGATTCCGAATATATAAAAACATAAAATCAGTCCAGCAAAAAATCAAGAACACAATCATACCTTATTTATTGCTGAATTTTCTATGTACATTCTGAAGTTTTGAAAAATCAGAATTTTATCAAATTCTATACTGTAGAAAAAAAATTGATCCAAACGTCGTGCAGAACTACCTTAAGACAGACACATTTGCGAGCTCTAACTAAAAATGTGTTACTGTAGATAAAATGTTCCTAAAACACATGAAAGAGCTTTAAAATTTCTTTCCATTGCAATTACTAACTAAAGAAAGGCTTTTTTAATCTAATAAACATGACATAAATCTAGAGACATGCAGTTTTAACATGTTAATATGGTGTGCACTGTGTTTGTCAAAATGTTGTGGTTTTTTTACAAAAACATCAATTATTCAATCTTAAAGAGAATATAACAGTTACTACTGTTTAATGTTGACAAGAAATCGATAAATTTAAAACTATCAAGAAAATTCTCATAACTGTTGGTGATAATGCTAAAAGAATGTCTCATAAACTTCACACCAATGCCCAAGACACAGTATTAAAATGTGTTGAATGGTAAGTCATATTTAATGGAATTCAAAGCCATTTTTGAATAGTTTTTCATTTAGTTTAAATGTACTTTACTGCATGTATACTAATGATGCAATTTCGTAATAATATTGAGGAAAAGGACAGAAAGCTATGATAGCTTACCCTCCTTATTTCAGTTTAGTAATAGCAGTATATGAACTTAAAAACATATCCAACCCAAATTAATATTTGAAAATATGAACAATTACTTTATAATATCTATGTTAACATAAAATTATCATGTCTGTGTGTATAAACAGTACCATGTGTTAGGTTTAATAAAAAAAAGTACACATCTATTAGATAAATGCTAAACACAGTATAAGTATGTACTACCACTAAGTAACTGTAAATTTAGCTATTAAACACAGTTCATACATTTAATCAAGCTTAGTTCATTTGGCGAGGATTGATTCTGCCTATGCGACCAGTGTAGATCATGATCAGCCTGCACATCCATGCAGTCTGATCATGATCTGCACTAAATGCCATTCAGTCAGTATCTTTTTTGGTATGCACTTCTTTTTAACAGTTAATGGTACTGTCCAAAGTGAATAGAAATTTAACAGCGTAAGGGTTAATTTTGCTGAGGATTTTCTACATTTTACGTAAGTGTCTAAAATCAAAATATCTTAATGACAGATGCACACTGAATATCTTTAATCAGTGTTCGCAAATTGTTTTCAAGAACATACTTGTTCTCTAAAAGTAGATGACAACTTCCAAACATGAGTCAACTCCAGGCATACAGTCAAACCTGTATTAACCCTTAGCCTGCTTGCAGCAAGTATTTCTGCATTTGCAAAGAGTGCACATCCATGCAGTCTGATCATGGTCTGCACTGTTTGCTATTCAGTCACTAAATTTTCAGTGAACACCCCCTTTGAATAGTAAGCGGTACTGCGCAAATTAAAGGAAGGATCAGTCCATTTTAAAAATTTATCTGACTAATGGTTAAGTTAACATTAGAGTAAAATGTCATCTTGAAAATCTAGCTGACTGGATTAGGTGACCACTAACACAGGTTTAACTGTTTTGTCTTCTGTCAGATCCTCACAGAGTACATTCCCCTGACCTGGGGATTACACTCATGACCTAAATTCATTCACTTGTTCTCTACCTCATCAGCTGACAAGGTAGACTTATCACAGAATATCAAGACTGCAGTCAGACTTGTTTCTCAAAGCTCATACATTTCCACATATCTCACTATAAAACAAACCCTCATTTACAAAAATTAACCAGCCAGTAGAAAACATCCATAACAACGAAAAGAACAAAAGTAATTCCTAGTAAATGAATCCATCAAAGTAAAAAAAACAATCCACAATTTGTCTCAAAGGTCACAACACAAAAGAACAATAAATAAATGGAGAAAAAATAACGATGTTAGATAGGCTGCCTCAACTTATCTTTCATCCAAGCATAAGAAATACCACATCTTTATATTGTTTATCAATGTCATGATAATATGGAAATTGTTTCTGTAAGTATCCTAGGAAAAACAAAGGAAATTAACTTTTAACAAAAGGTTAAACCGAACTCCATCTCTTGTCCACAAACAACTTTCATACTTATATAACGTTGAAAAATAACTTTGCAACCTATAAAATATCTTAAATTGCTAAATATTTAAATGCTGATGCCAACAAATGGCTTAGTGCAAAACCTCTACCTATTCTTTAAGAAGTAATACTAAAATTATGAAAATTATAGAAAAGAACTTCTGAGAGTGTAATGTAGCAGTTACTCCTCATATCTACCGTGATTAAAAAACACATCAATCATAAACGATAAAAGTGTGCCACTATGCAAACACCAACATTACAGCTTGGACCCTGCAAGAATCCGTATCTGTCCACATCCATACTGTTCAATATATCCCCACATCCACAATGTTCATTCATAAATTTCGGCACTTGCAGTAAGGCTCCAAATCAGACAGAATAGATGTGCAGACTGATCCACATCCATCCTGGTCACAAAGCCCTAATGTTGGTTTTGGCACAGTGGCACTCATTAATAATCTCATTTACTTCAACAGAAGTTAATCATAATGATGCAAAACAGAAGTATTCTTTAATAGAGTTTGTGGTCAAACTTAACAGGAAAGTAAATAAGGTTATTTTGCAATTAAGTAATGTCATTTTTACAATCCATGGGATTGCACATAAGCAAAAATACTAAATATTTCTTTATCTTCTTCATATAAACTCAGTTGCATATAAGGCAGGCCAGAAAACTGTGGTCCAAAGTAACACAAGGCAAAATAAACCATTCAGGCA
Organism: Mercenaria mercenaria; assembly: GCF_021730395.1. Taxonomy (NCBI): domain Eukaryota; kingdom Metazoa; phylum Mollusca; class Bivalvia; order Venerida; family Veneridae; genus Mercenaria; species Mercenaria mercenaria. Next base: position 24,620,130 of record NC_069364.1, on the reverse strand, counting down.
ATCAAGTCAATGTAGGAAAAAATATATCAATACACCAATCCTGATATCTGTTCTTTTTCAAATTTTAAAACTACACTCAAAGTGCTTTTCTAAGGGACATCAAAGAAAACATGTACATTTACAAAAACCCAATTAACAGAATGAAAATTCAATAGGAAATCACTGTTTTTATATCAGTGAATTTTTGGTAAAATAAATGTAACCATGTTTTCTATTCCAAGAATTATATCTTTATATGAATAACATAAATGAACAATTTAAAATTTAAAACAATTAAATTAAAAACAAAAGAAAACTTGTGACTGCAATGAAGACATCTGAAGTAAGGTCTTTCACATGAGAAGCAAATATGTGGTATACACAGGTGGAGAATATATATTGTTAATCAGACTGGTTTTCATACTTAAATGTTCAGCCTGTTTTTGCAACAGTGTCTTTAAGATTTAAGTAACATCGTCTACTCCTCATAAATGTCTCTCAAAACCAAATTAACAATATGATGCACTGGCACCGGCATTACTGCCAACAACAAAATACACACATCATTCCTAAATTGCAAGTAAAAAGATCAATATAGAAAGTGATGTAATTTCCTAGATTATATTCATATTTCAGCTTTATATTGCACACTTTTACGAGAATAAAACACTTTTCCTACCCTAGAAGACAAACTATTTTTTTTTCAATTCAGATGGCCATTGAATGAAAAATGTATACTCTAAATGATTCTGAATCAGTTAGTTAAATACTTGTACAACACGGGGCATTACGGTACCTAAGCCATTAAAAGTCAATTAAAATAAAGCAGTTTTGTCCCTTTCCAGCCTGAGAAAAAGTGACCATTTTTCTGGACTTTTTTTATCAAAACATAGGTTCAATCAATATGGCACAGCATGAAATTTAAAAATTATCGTAACATCATATTTTCATGATTGGCATTTCCAGGGAAAAGGTCTTCTTTTAACGAGAAATTTTCAGCTTCAACCTGCAAATTAATAACTTACGACAGAAGTTAGGAACTTAAATTCTATACAAAAACTTAACAGTTCTTTCCATTATTTAAAATTCTAACCTCATTAAATTCTTTGAATCATGTTTCAAGCTAGAACAGGCTATGGGGTAGACTTGGGGTACAACGTATCAGGTTTAATTTTAATACAGCAGTATATCACTTGTGACTCATTTCAAATTTTGTGCTATGATGTAAAAGAAGAATATCTAAACTATGTACTTTATAAAAATATTATCTATATATACTATCTGTTTCTTTGTTCAAACACAAATAGTGTACAACTTTTTGCAGTGCCTGCAGTGACAATATTCAGTGAATTACATGCATTTTAAGTCTAAAAATAGTACAGTCTAAAAATAGTACAGCAAAATCAGTTCTTTAGATATTCCCACAGAAGAAATGTGTATCTGTCACAGTAAGTAAAATATGAGAGTAAAATGTGAAGAAAGACTATACTGTTCCAATGCTTACTGAGTAGTCCCAATCCATGACTCTAATTACCTCTCATAAAGGCCCATCCACAGAGACCCAGATAGCATTAACTGGAAAGCACAATCTCTAAGGTAAATTCCAAGTGCATGTATACTAGTGCAACTAAATGTGTATTTCTATCAGGAACTATTACTTACTGATAAAATTCATTTACACAAAACATTTTTGCAGAGAGCTCTAGCTCTGCAACGTTACAATTTTCCCTTGCCAGTTCCTTAATGAACACTCCAGATAACCTCTTGTGGACAAATCGAGCACGAATTTATACTGTGCTAAAACACAGAATGTTCATATATATATTTAACAGCTGTTTCTTCTACAGATTTTTATGAAGAATAAGCTAAAATAATTTATCTGTTCACAAGATCAATAGAGTACCTACATTAAATTAGGCTCTACTTTGTTTCTTATGTTCTTAAGAGTTTAAAATTTATGTTCTGCTATGAATCAATTATGATTATGCAGATTTTCAGACTTGGCCAGGTTGGACGTAGTACAAGACTGGAATCAAAGTCACGAGCTGGACTACCAATTGAGCTACTGTGCCACATACACATTTCCTCCCCAGAATTGTAAATCAAGAAACAATGATACATCTGCTATGAAACATCAATAAGCACTATGCTCAAGGCAAACCATTTAGTAAAGATGCTGATACCAAAGTGACAAAAACGTCATTAGTTATACAGAAATATATGATTGCAAACATTTAGGCCAACAGTGAAATGAGCCATGCCATGGGAAAACCAACATAGTAGGTTTGTGACCAGCATGGATCCAGACCAGCCTGCGCATCCGCACAGTCTGGTCAGGATCCATGCTGTTTGCTAACAGTTTCTCTAACTGCAATAGACTTTGAAAGCGAACAGCATGGATACTGACCAGACTGCCTGGATGTGCAAGCTGGTCTGGATCCATGCTGGTCGCAAACCCACTATGTTGGTTTTCTCATGGCACGGCTCAAATATACCATGTGCAAGTGTATGAAAAATGAGACTATACCCTCAGTCTGACAGAGGAGTAAATCTATTCACACAACATAGCACTGACTAAATATAAATGCCAAATTTGCTAAAAGTTTTCCCACTACTTTGAGCCACTAATCTCCTTCTGTGCCATAACTTCCTGTCACATGACTCTGCATAACCAATCAGAACCCTGCATTTATACAATAATGCTGACTAATGGTAACTACTATGGAATGCTAACTGTTCATTTGTCAATGGATGATGCTGAACGCTGTCAGTATTTAAAGTCCCTACAGCAATTTGACTTGGAATATCATTGGCCCCTGTGTTTCTGCCTTGTGCACTTTGGCTGGATTTCTGTGTATTTGACTTTGTAGGACTGCAAAATGAAATCAAATACATTTATACATCATAAGATGGAGTGATTTTTCAAAATCCTTAAGTATACATAAACTATATCTACAGGCACTCTCCCTAAATTACATTTTAAGCCAGACAAATTACAAATATATGACCTGCGTAAATATCATTCTTTACTTGATGAGGTCTATATAAGCTATCGGCTTTCGAACCTATCCTAAGCATATTTCTGAATTTGTTAGATAGTATACAATTTGTAAACTATGTATTTTGTTAATAAAATATGTTTAAACCAATAGCATTTCTCTGTCTATGTAAAGGCCTTAGTTCGAAAAATTTTATAAAACATTTTTTCAAAACTTAAGAAAAAAAAGTTACAAAATTCCTCACATGTCAAATCAAGTGGGGCTTAAACGCAGAGGTAAGGGACAATAAATAAGAAGTCAGCACTTAATCAATCCTTCAACAAAGGCCTCTGAACTTCATTTCTTTATAAATTTTTGTAATTCAAAAGTATTACAAAGCTTTAGTGTTACTACACACACACATATAACAAACATTATACAGTGAAACACCGCTCGCTCGAGCATCGATGACTCGAGCACCCGGGCTTGCTCGAGCAATTCATGTAGTCCCAGCCGATTTCCTTCGCGAAATTACCATGGCTGGGTCGAGCATCGATAACTCGATCGCTCGAGCATGACACCTGGTCCCTGTGTATCAATTTATTCTTTGTTTCTTCTGGCAAACTCGAGCAGAAGTATCAAAATTTTTCACACCTTCGGTAGTCAGAATGTATCGTTTAATCAAAAATTTTCACACACCGTGAGAATTGCGTAGTCTATTCCAAGACTATCTTAAATGATTGTTTGCTGGTATATTTGATCTTATAATGAGATTAATTATTGATAAACGGTTAAAGAAAAGTTTCATTGATCAAATATCGATCAATTACTGATTACTTAAAACATTTTTTCTGTGGGATCGAGAAGATAGTTATGAGATCTTAGTATTTTAATCAACAGTTGTTTGCTTGCAAATGAAGGAAGGAATATAACCTTTTCATTAAATTGAGATGATAATTATGATATGCACTTGTTGATGAATATTAATAAACAAGAGGACCATGATGGTCCTGAATCGCTCACCTGTCCCAACATGACCCAGTTTTGAACTGAGTATGATGTCGTTTTTTTTCTATTATTGACATAGTGACCTAGTTTTTGAGCTCATGTGACCCAGTTTTGAACCTGACCTAGATATCATCAAGATGAACATTCAGACCAACTTTCATACAGATCCCATGAAAAATATGGCCTCTAGAGAGGTCGCAAGGTTTTTTCATTATTTGACCTACTGACCTAGTTATTGATGACACGTGACCCAGTTTCAAACTTGACCTAGATATTATTAAGATGAACATTCTGACCAATTTTCATGAAGATCCATTCAAAAGTATGGCCTCTAGAGAGGTCACAAGCTTTTTCTATTTTTAGACCTAATGACCTAGTTTTTGACCGCAGCTGACCCAGTTTCGAAATTGTTCTAGATATCATCAAGATGAACATTCAGACCAACTTTCATACAGATTCCATGAAAAATATGGCCTCTAGAGAGGTCACAAGGTTTTTCTATTATTTGACCTACTGACCTAGTTTTTGAAGGCACATGACCCAGTTTCAAACCTGAACTAGATATCATCAAGGTGAATATTCTGGCCAATATTCATGAAGACCTTGTGAAAAATTTGGCCTCTAGAGAGGTCACAAGGTTTTTCTATTTTTAGACCTACTGACCTAGTTTTTAACCACAGCTGACCCAGTTTCGAACTTGGCCTAGATATCATCAAGATAAACATTCAGACCAACCTTCATACAGTTCCCATGAAAAATATGGCTTCTAGAGAGGTCACAAGGTTTTTTTATTATTTGACCTACTGACCTAGTTATTGACGGCACGTGACCCAGTTTCAAACTTGACCTAGATATCATCAAGGTGAACATTCTGACCAATTTTCATGAAGATCCGTTCAAAAGTATGACCTCTAGAGAGGTCACAAGGTTTTTCTATTTTTAGATCTAATGACCTAGTTTTTGACCGCAGCTGACCCAGTTTCGAACTTGACCTAGATATCATCAAGATGAATATTCAGACAAACTTTCATACAGATCCCATGAAAAATATGGCCTCTAGAGAGGTCACAAGGTTTTTCCATTATTTGACCTACTGACCTAGTTTTTGATGGCACGTGACCCAGTTTCGAACTTGACCTAGATATCATCAAGATGAACATTCTGACCAAATTTCATGAAGATCTTGTGAAAAATATGGCCTCTAGAGAGGTCACAAGGTTTTTCTATTTTTAGACCTACTGACCTAGTTTTTGACCGCACGTGACCCAGTTTCGAACATCAAGATGAACATTCTGACCAACTTTCATAAAGATTCCATGAAAAATGTGACCTCTAGAGAGGTCACAAGCAAAAGTTTACGCACGGACGGACGCACGGACGGACGACGGACGCTGCGCGATCACAAAAGCTCACACTGTCACTTTGTGACATGTGAGCTAAAAAAGTCTTAGTTGTTTCTTTACATGTGCCATTTACAAATTACGTATTGAAACGTCTATCATAGATAACGTTTGTAATACTTTTAAAATGTCACAAATATGTTATTATTACCCATCACCGTTTACTCTGCAAACGGTCCAGATGAAAATCGGTAAAAGTAACTTCAATTTTCTTCATATGTTGGTCAATGTTTGGGTCGCTCGAAACCATGGATAACTTCAGCATTTTGCTCATCCCCTTGCGACCTCGAGCGAGCGGTGTTTTACTGTATATGAATTCAAGCGTCAGTGTGTTGAACACAATATTTTTAATATTTACTTTTTACATTTTTCTGTTCTCCTGAAAGATTAACTAGCATCACAAACACTGAATTGCTTAACATTTATGCTTGTCTTTCTCACAACATATTTCTTTGTTCTATAGCAAGATACAGCTTATCCATTCATCATAGCCTTTAGTAGGAGTAATATGAGGAGACATGCACCTTTTTCATAAGTCTTGTTTCCTTTATATCATTATTATTGTCATAATTATTATCATTCTTCTCCTTCTTCTTCTTCTTATTGTTATCATTATTTTCATTATGCACTAATGGCATCAGAAGTTAGGTGTTTTAACCAAAAGTCAACAGATGTAATCCTTGAAGCCCTTTGGCATATATCAAAGCTACCTTATCCACAATGATTGTAGCAGTACACCAGTTTTTGTTACATAAACATATTACATGTTTCCGTTTTCAATAAGTGCATTTAATATCCCTTCTTTTCCCACAAACCTTAACTTACAACATATTTTTCCCCACTGAATCAAACTGGTACTATCCTAACAATCGGGGAAAAAAAGCACCGCAATGCGGTGCAATATAAGCCAGAATGTATGACATAAGTGTGACCAGATTGACCTTAAAGCGACTCGTCTGAAACATGCACTCTGCATGTCGTCTCGATGTGGTGAACATTTGTGCTAATTTTCCTCGAAATCCTTCAAGGTGTTCAAGAGTTACAGAGCGGATACGAAATTGCACTGACCCCTAAGTGTGACCTTGACCTTGAAGCGAGCCATCGAAAACATGCGCTCGGCACAACGTCTTGAACAGGTGAACACTTGTGCCAAGTTTCTTTAAAATCCTTCAAGCAGTTCAAGAGTTATAGAGCGGAAATGAAACAAAGTCATATGACCTTTGACCCCTAAAAGTGACCTTGACCTTGAAGTGAGCCATCCAAAACATTCACTTTGCACGTTGTCTCAATGTCATAAACATTTGTGTCAAGTTTCTTCAGATCATTCAAGAGGTTCAAGAGTTACAGAGCGGACATGAAACTGCTTTGACACACATGTTGCAGTGATCATATATATGAAGTTTCATAGGAATCTCCTAGAAATTATGGATTTTGCTAAACCAACTTGAGGGAGGAGTGGGACTTAGGTGACTCCCACCTTCATACATCCCAGAATAAAATGTCATGTACATCTACACTTCATGAGGAATATAATATAAATATATACATTTGTATTATTTTTTGTTGGAGTCCATTAAAAATGTGGAAGTAGCTCGCTCCATAAACTACCTGAAATAGACTGTTTCACTACAAGACCGACAATCCATGACTCCAAAATACCTCCCTAAACTTAGTTTTCTGGGATATAATGATGTTGACAAACAAATACCCACACATATATTTGTTATATTGATATTTTTGTTCCTGTTTTTTTTTTGTTTGGTTTAATGTCGCACAGACACAATTATAGGTCATATGGTGACTTTCCAGCTTTGATGATGGAGAAAGACCTTAATGTGCCTCTACATGCATTATTTCATCACAAGCGGGCAATTGGGTAGAACCACCGACCTTCCGTAAGTCTAATTCAAGTTCAGTGACTTGACCTACTCAGCCACAGAGGCCATGCTTAAGTGTAGTAGACCAATATGTTGCATACAGGTTACCTGGAATTGTTGCTTTCTTGTGGGGAGGAGCTGGTTGGAGATGAAACACCATTTGCTCTAGGAGCATTTAACACTTCTATATGATCTATTGAATTTCCATCACTATTCTGACTGACCACCTCTTCATCATATATGCGATACCTAAAAATAATTTTCCAAATATGTATTACTATATAGTCTAATAAATACTATTAAGGATTAATAATCATGACCTCTTTTTGAATCAATTGTTAAAAAATGTCTATGCAGATCATGAACAGCATATGCCTTTCTTGACTGTCTACAAAACAGCGTTGTTTTTTTTTTACTAAAAATCTTCTCATAAGCAGAAATCAAGAAGTATTGTCTGAAATTAAATGTTTTAAAGATACAATATTTTACTCAGACAGGTACTCAAAATAAATATCACTGTGTAAAACGTAAAACAAACTTTTTGTTGATTTTTCTTATTACCACATTGCTTTTTACCAGGTATGGTTGGAACTACCTTTTATGCAAAAATTAAAACACACTTACACACATGCATATTTCATGAAAGCCAATTACATAACTAAGAATTAAAATTTAACCAATTTTTTTTTAAAAAATCTTACTTTAATAAATTAAAAATATTTCTTTTTGAAGCAAATGGGCTGTTTGGCGATAAGCAGTCGATGTAACTTGGTTAATAAGAAGTTCTCCAAAAATTTTCAATTTTTAGAAATGGAGGCCCCTAAAAGAGGTCAAGTGGTCTCATTTGAACAAACATTTGAGGTAGACACATAGACACTACAAACATAGTTTGGTAAAGATTCATCAAGTGGTTCTATTTGTTTGTTTTTATTGGTTTAACTTCACATTGACACAATTATAGGTCATATGGCCCTTTTCCTGCTTTTGACATGAAATAAGACTCTAGATGTCTCTCAAGACATCATTCCAGCTGTAAGTCTGTTGGATAGCAAATTCTATTTATTACAACATCACACAGACAAAATTGTACCCGGTAAGTCATATTGTGACTCTCTAGATTCTGACAGTGGAGGAAGACCCTACATGTGGTGCTCCAGGCATTGTTTCGTCATGAGCAAAACCTGGGTAGAATCACTGATATTAGTTTATCTCATGAAAAAACATTCTACATCATAAGCAGAATTTGGTGCCCACAATGAAGATGGGCAATAGTTTTGAAGCCAACAACCATAACCACTTCTCCATGGAGGCCCATGAGCCTGGAACTACAAGTCAAGGAGTTAGTGCCAGAAAGCAGTCAATGCCTTCTTTACTATTATGCAATTTTGACCTTCTTGCTCTATTCCTTCAATTGAACTGGTCTAAGTGAAGATGCTACAGACCAAAGAAGAGGTCCTTGGAAGTGTTTTCAGCTTAAAATTCTGATGGTCTTTAAAAGGGATCAAGTAGAACCATTTGAACAAACCTCGAGAGAGGTCAAAACAACGACAATACACAACAAGTTTTGTAAAGATCCATTACGTCTCTTAGTTTGTTTTGGGTTTGGTTAAGAGCCACTTTTTCCACAGTATTTCAGTTAGGTAACAGCAGAAGTTAACTAAATCGATGTTCCAGGATTCTATACCACTATCTGTTCCCTGCAAGTAACTGCCATCAGCAAGTATGTAAATGCAAGATGACAGATGATGGATGCAGGACCAGGGACCATCAATCTATAGCAGTAGCTCACCTCGAACTAATTGGTTCAGGTGGGTTAAAATAGAACAGCACATTTCCTACTTTTTGTTTTAACTCAGTTATAATAAGTTAATATTTTGATCTCAAATAAATGCCATGAAAACACTACACCTAAATTCAGCATTATAAAACTACAATCAGACACATGTCTCACAAAGCTACCCTGTCATTTGCCAATTTCAAATCTGTACAGAATCAACCAATCGAAATACTCGTCTCAAATTCATTTTTATACCATTAAACTCAGCTTTAATTATTTTTACCTAAATCTATGTCCCTTTTTAAAAAATTATCATTTCAAATATAAGAAATACCATGAAATACCACACCAGGTCTTATCATTTACCTAAATCTATGTTCATCGTCAGCATCTTGGTTATCATTTTCACTGTCCTCGTCTGGGGCTACAAACATTACCTCTAGTTCTATATCACCTTGCTGAAATATATAACAGCATTAGGTTTTTTTAACATTGTTTCTGTACAGTACCACCAATATATCTGGACACATATCCATTCAAAAAACATACTAGACTTGCTGTAGGTCAGTCCACTATAGACTGGAGTCTAAATACATACTGTATTGACCTGGAAAATTTTAAATAGTATTTTTATTCTATGTTTATTGTTCTATGTTAAAATGAAAAACAATGCAGATGGACATGCTTCAATACAGAAACAAACGGGAAATAAAACACACAGAATTTACTAAAATTAATTTCACAATAATCTTTTCTCAGCTCCAGGTATTCTGAGTAAAGTAAGGTTGAGAATTTCATCTGCCTCACATCTCTGTCCTTACACCAGTCACTGACAACTGTATTTAATATGCAATTTACTTGGCAGGTGAGCAAATTCCATAAAATTCAAGAGCTGTCTATAAGACAGCACGCTTGACTTTTCTCAGTGCTTGACTCCGAATTAGAGTTTTGCCAGTAAAAGGGCTTAACTCAATCAAATATATAATCAAGAGTTCTGAGGATTGTTTCTACTAGCGTTTCTCAGTGCTGGACTATTCTCAGTGCTAAAGATTCAAAGTTAAAAAGGGGTATAACTCTGTCAAAATTCAAATCAAGAGTTATGGGAATTATTTCTCCTGGTGTAGACTTTGAAAGTAAATTAACTATTTTAAGCTTCAAGTCAAAAACTTTGATAGTTACAAAGATATTTGAGAAATTGACATTGCTGGTGACAAAATCAAATCAGTACATTGTGTAAGGTACCTAGGAGTGTTCTTAGATGAAAATCTTAGTTTTAAGGATCATGTCAAGAGAAAATGTCAGACCGCAATGGTTAATTATCTTAGAATCAAAAATATTAGAAAATACCTTACTAAAGAGGCTACTGAAATTCTGGTATTATCACTGGTCATTTCACATATAGATTATTGCAATGCAATATTGTATGGTATTCCTCACTGTGAAATTCAGAAAATGCAAAGGATACAGAACATGTGTGCCAAACTCGTTTTAAGACTCAGCAAGTACGACAGTTCAAAACAAGCTTTGTTCTGACTACACGGGCTTCCTATCAAAGCTAGAATTGAATTTAAGATTTTAACTGTCATGTTTAATTGTTCAATTGGCCAAGCTCCATCTTACTTGACTGAATTATTATCGAAACAAGCACCAAAACCTAGTTTAAGGTCTTCAGACTCTGTTACAGGTTGTTACGAGGTACCATTTAACAAATGTAAAACATTTGGCGACAGAAGTTTTCAAACTGTAGGGCCGAAACTATGGAACAAACTACCAGTAGAAGTGAGACACTTTTAAGAAAAAGCTCAAAACACTGTTTTTTAAAAGCTTTGAATCATGGTTCTGATTATTTCTCTGTTGGTGGACTAAATATGGTAGAGACGCTGAGTATACTCTACTATGTAGTGTGATCGACGTATGCTTTATACGCAATGTTGTAATTTACACTGTACAGAAATTTTGTCAACTGTGTCGTGTTTCATTGTTTGATACCATTATGTATATAATTTATCATGATTTTTCGTTTTAAATTTAATGTACAACACCAGTGAATATACTATGTGTAAAATTAGGCGTTTAATCAAATAAAGCAGTTTCAGTTTCAGTTTTTTGAGTTTATCAAAAACTTTAACCAAAAACTTCTAAGTTAAAAAGGAGCATAACTCTGTCACAATTCAAATCAGTGTTATTGGGAATGTTTCTCCTGGTGTAGGCTTTGATAGTAAATAGCAATGTTAAGTTTCAAGTCAAAAGCTTTGATAGTAACAGAGAAATTTGACTTTATCAAAAACACTACAGTGACGCAGCGAGTGCAATAGCTCTACTTTTTCCTCAAAAAGTTGAACAAATAAAACTACATGTAACAGTAAACCTAACATCTTAAAAATAAATCAACCAAACCTGTTAAAACATGGAAATCTTACTCTAAATCAACTTCGAATCTCACTCTCCTTCAGTATTTCTTTAATCAAAAGTCATGGGAGCCGTAGTCACATTCAATGATCAACAGCTTTTATTGTTTAGTAAAACAAGATGGCCATGATGGCCCTATATTGCTCACCTGAGTATGACAGCTCAAACCGGTATAACAAGAAACATTTTTGCCAAATTACTTTGAAAACTGTCCTGCAGATTCAGAGGGACGACTTTCAAACTTTTTCATAGAGCCAAATAGAGAAATTAAGGCATGCACCTGGCAGCCACACTTTTTTCACAAAGCAAGATGGTCACCAAAGAAACACTTCTGCAAAATTACTTCAAAGATCGAACCAACGCTTTAGGAGGTGCTATTTCAAAACACTCTCATTTTTTACCTTTTGCCAATTTTTTTTTTTGGCAAATCAAAGCAACTGAAACAGTCTCAATGGAGGGTCCTAAAAGAAACATTTTTGTAAACTTACATGTATTTTAAATTCAAGCAGGCTAATTCTCTGTTTACAGAATCCACTAAATACATACTGGGAAAAGTGACCTGACCATGCCCCATAACATTCATGTTTTTTGAGAAATCAAGAGTAATTTGAAAACTTTTGGGAAAGGCAATCAAAGGAACATTTCTGCGAAATTATTTTAAAATTGGACAAATGGTTAAGTGTGAGATGCTCTCTCAACAGTACAGATCAAGCAGAACTCTAAAACTGAAAAGGACGTAAGGCATACAGTAGATTTACCTGCTCTGAGAGAATCTTGACACCCTCAGCATGTTTTGCATTGCGCAGATCTATATTGTTCACTGAAAGGATTGCATCACCAACATACAGGGCCTGACACCGGTCCGCAGGCTGGCCCTCATGGATTTCTGATATCAGAATAGGAACACCATGTTCTTTTCCACCCTGAAAAGAAATTTTTTGTTACAGAAGATTATCACAAATTGCAATGTTCATGCAAATATGTCTTCTCATCTGACATTTTCTTATTATTTGGTTATAGCTCACAATTTTGAATAATCCAAGCCTAATAACAACTCCATAGACTCAAGAGGATCTAGCTGGTAATCGAACTGAGCTGAGATTTTATGCCTATAAGTATTGTGACAAAGTTTGGTGAACACTGGATAAGAACTGCTTAACTTGAGAGTGAACAACTTTTATTGCCCATTCACTTGCTGCTGCAGGTTTTCCCATACTACATCCAACTTCACAGGTGTATAAAAACAACAAAGTTTTCAAAATCATGAAAAAAGAACAACAAAGTTGTGAAAATTTTAAGTTCAATATTTCCAATGGTGACTAGCCGTATGGAAAATATACTATTGTGGGCAATATGATAGATGTCACATACAGTAATTGACATTCCTAATCCTTCATCAGGGTCTTTGTGCAGCTGTACTTTCCTTACATCTCCCAAACCATGTCTCCGTCTCAGTGAGTTGAAGTCCTGAAACAACAAGCAAATTTAAGAAACTGTTGTAGCATACACTGATTCAGGGGAGATAACTGTCATGTAAATAGGAGAGTGAGAACATTTGCGGTGGTGTTTGCTGGAGAACAGATAAACTCACACAAATTATCAACCAGATATGAAACTAGAAGGAACAAATGCAGGTACTAATTAATTATAACAAGTTGCACATGTTAAAAAAGACTGCTTTCTGAAAGAGAAATTCTGCCATGTTCTGCTGTTTTATGGGTTAGTTGTAAGCAAAATTATAAGAGAGAATTCTGTGTTAGATTAATTTTTTTGTAAAGAACCACTCAGATTAAGCCTAGCAGTGGGTTTCAACAATCTAGTATATTCATTTTAATCAGTTGTAGGATTTCCAGATTATCTATAATTCATATTTATGTTTAGGTGTCATACTTTTCAATCTGAAGTCATAATTATTCATAGTAAATTCATGATCGTAGTAAATAAAAACACTTAGACACTCGCTAACTGCACTTGACAGATGCTCTAAGTATCTTAGCAACCAGTACTGTTTCCAAGACTGGTTTACATTTTGTACATGCGAACAGCTTTTTTTAAGAATATAATTGCATCTAAATAGTTCAAGTAGCTTCCAACAGTTTCTGAAATTGAAATCAGCTATTCAGAAAGTATTATTGCATTTTTTGCATGCTTTGCTTACATTTTGAAGCAAAGGTGTAAATTGTAGGCAAATATAATGAAACATATGCTATAATGCCAACCCTGCACATGATGTGCATAATCCCGTAGTTCCTGTTTATAAAATATGCAAACAGACAGCTGATCTGCAACACTGGGTAAAGTCCAGTTTCTGAATAAACCTTCCTCATTTGTAAATTTCAAATTTTTCTCTGAATCAACCAATCAAAATTTGTTAGTCTGTTTTGGGTTTTAACACTGTTTTTCAACAGTATTTTAGTTATGCAATGGAGGGCATTTAACCCAACCAGTGTCCCTGGATTCCGTAACAGTACTAACCTGTTTTCTGCAAGTAACTGCCAACTTCCCCACATGAATCAGAGGTGGACATCTTTTATCAAAACCTCAAGTAGAACATACACCTCGCCTGAGGATTAAACTCGCAACCCCATGATCCGTAGATCAGCACTCTCCCTATTGAGCTAATGCGGGATGCGCCAGTTATGGGACTGGTCTCAAAACATAGAATTCTGAAGTGACCTTGTGTCTTTTTGCCCTTCCTACAAAGTTAAAATCAAATACTCAGAGAAATTGCTTACATGTCCAGGAGGGATAGGCAATTTTTTCTTCCTATTTGACCGTCCTCTGCAGGCCCGTATGACAGTTTTGTGTCTGTGTAGATGTATCTCGGCTTCTAGCTGGTTCCACAGCTTGTCATGCTCTGCCCCCTTCATGTCTCTTCCCAACAACTGTATTTGTTGTATTCTAGAGAAAGAAAACAAACATGCATGTACGAGGAATGTCCCAGAATTTAGTTTTGTTTTGTTGGATTCAGAGTCACTACATTTCAATTTTAGGCTACACATTGACTATTCCAGCTTTTCTTGGCAAAGAAGACCTCATGTGCCCCTCATGCACTGAAGAGAAGCGAGATGAAACAAGCCAGTTAGACGGCTTCCTCACATGAAGAATTTTACGCCAAAAGCAACAATTCTGTTATAACTTATAGAAGGGAAGTGAAACAGACTGTCATATTCCACTGGCATGAAGCGCATTTGCTTGACAGGTATACATGTGTAATTTTAGTTGTAGAAGATTACCTCAAAGTGCACTTGTAACTATTTAAAGAAAACTACAGTGTGGTGGATGGACAGGTCATTTTTATGTAATAACCTTCATACTTGTTATTGCTTACTTAAATTTCTTTAGAAGACAGGACACGAGCTTGGGACAACATGTGCGAAATAGTCACTGGAACTCACAACTTCTCTCACAACATCAATGTGAAAGTCAAGTTGGCTTATTTCTTTATTCATTCCCTGCTAAATGCTCATCATAGGCATGTTGACAATTTGCAAGCATGTCATTATGACCTTAGACTTACATGCAAACAGCATAATTTAATCCTTAGCCTGCTGGCGGCAAGTGTTTCTGCCTTTGCGACCAGTGCAGACCAAGATCAGCAAGCACATCTGTGCAGTCTTAACTACACAACCATAGACGCCCCTACTGCAACATGCACAGAAAATTAATCAGCTCCGACTCACCTTCCTGCTAATTCCTTGTCTAGGTATTTAGCTGCAAGACGTGCACCATAAACCTCACTCTGCAGGGCGATAGAGTATTGTCGTAGATCATTGTTCTCTTTCTGAAGCTGTTTAAGCTGGGCCTCAAGGAGGGCAAGATTTCTTGATTCTGTCATTTGAGATTCCATTTCTATGTCCTTGAATAATAATTGTCGATTTTTCAAAAACTAGCAATACTATAAATGTTACGACTAACAGCACAAAGGGCTAAACTGCTAAATCGATTTTGCCTACCTCAGTCCTGTATATATTCTTTATAGTAGGAAGTCTAAACAGGCGCTGTTTGCAATACACTTAAGCCCCCACCGATAATGGCCCTTCAGACGTAACTTGGTATATAATTTTCATTGTCTCATAAATGTATCTTGTCACCTTGACCTACCTTGACCTATGACCCTCAGTCACACAAAGCGAGGTCATCTACTGACCATAGACAATTACGTCAAAAAGTTTGTGGCCCAGTTATAGATCTTAAATCATTAGTCTATACTATAATTGCAATGTTATAATGACATTGGCCTTTGATATTTTGACTCCATAACAAGCGGGGTCATCTACTGACCACACAAAGCATGCTATGAAACTTGATTGCTCCAAGTCCAAGCATTCTTCTGCTATAGATAAGGCATATTTTTCTTTTGTTTTTTGATCCCTGAAACAATATTTACTGCTCATATACTGACCACAGGCAAATATACGAAGAAGTTTCACAGTCCTAGGCCAAAGTAGTGCCCAGATATTTTTTCAGATCTAAGTTTTCAGCCACTGACTGTAACATCGACCTTTCACCAACTGTTCACAAAACTATCTAGAATCATCGTCTGACAAGAGACAATAATGGCATTATTATGCATAGGCAAAAGCATTCTCCAGATTTTGATCAGCAACGTTTTCTTTTCTTCAGGTTGCTGTGAGCTTAACCTATGACCTAGTGACCCCTAAAAATTAGAGTTCATCTGTACCCAGCAGCAAATCACTGTAGGCCTAAGTGTTAGAAAGTTATTGATGGGAAATCTGTTTCAAGGCCACGGTGACTTTGACATCTGAGCTACTGACATAAAACAAGAGCTGTCACTAATGGTGACAAATGCCCCCGCAGCACCTTGACCTTTGACCTGGTGACCCATAAGTCAGTAGGGGTCGTGTACTCAGTAAGTACTATCAGCATGTGAAGTTTGAAGGTCCTGGGTGCAGTGGTTCGCGAGTAAAGTGCCTTCATGCAAAAAGTTAATGTTGTGACGAACGAACGAACTAACGAACGAACAGATGGACAGTTGAAAACTAATATGCCTCCCTTCGGGGACATAAAAACTTAAACGGTCATCTATTAACTTGAGGCATTTTACCACTGAAGGTCATTAAGTATTCAGTAGTCACTGATAAACCAAACAAGGGGGCCATGAATGGCCCATGATGGCCTTAGATTGATCACCTGAGTTGCTGAGTTATGCTGCTCGCATGAACAGTTTTGCAAGATGGTCATGCAAGGAAAATGTCTGGGAAATTATACTGAAACTGAGCAAGTGTTTTCTGACAAGAATATTTTTAAAAGTATAGATCTACAAAGTAAATATGTGCAGAAATAAGTATGATGGTCATGTTTTTTTGACAAACCAAATAATTTGAACAATCTTGGTAGAAGGTCACACAAAGGTCATTTGTGTAAAATAATTTCAAAATTGGGCCTGCCATTTCACATAAGTTTTCCACTACATGCATGTACAAATAGGGAAAAGTGGCCACGCCCCCTGGCGATCATGTTTTTTGACAAAATCGGAATAATTTGAAAACTATTGGTAGAAGGTTACATATGGACCATTTGTATGAAATTGTTTCTAAATCAAACCAGCGGTTTAGACATGTTAGATGAAGATGTTGTTTGAAAATTTCTCCATTTTTAGCCCAGGCTTAATTTTTAAAAGCCACTTTAAATAAAAGTCCTGTTGTGAATTACAAAAATGACCTTTTTATGAATCAAGTCTTATTTTGTGATATGTGTAGTTAAGTAGAAGGACTTTATATCCTTAAACCTTGTTTTCTAAGCTGGGTAAGTTGTTCAATTTGATAAACAGTGCTACATAAGTACTAAAGAGACTAGATTGATAAATACTGGTATATTAACTAACCAACTTTTTCTTGATACTCTCAGAGTCCACTTCTACACCTTTACTGGCTTGCAGCTGTAGTTGTGTGGAATGCAGCTGCATTAACATATTGTGTAGTTCTTTCTCAAGCACAGCTTTTGCTGCAGTCACCTCAACATTCTCTTGTTTCAGATCTAGTATTTGTGCCTGCAAATAAGTACCGGTACATTGTAATCTGTATATCTCACAAAGTGATAAGATCTATGAATACTGGTAAAAATGAACCTTTAGAGATTTAATACAATTCAGTCTTGTCAAAACCTGTCAATTCTCTATGGCATGTATAAGTAAATCAGCAAAACAGAAACTGTTTCATTAGTATTACATTTGTTAATGTTACTGACAATCACGCACTGCAAAAACCTGTAACCTGTCCAGATCTTGTTGAAGAAAACTTTAATGAGAAGAGTTTTTGACTGTGGTAAACAGCAACTAATTTGCATGTGAAAAGTGAACACCAAACGGACATCCCGCAAACATTATACAATTGTATCAGAAGTGTTTGTGGCATGTTCACCTGATATTCGCGGCATGATCGCAAGAAGTGCTTGCGGCAAACTATAATATTTCCGTTTTCAAGGGAATGAATTTATTTGACATTAAAGCATAAAATTGCCTTGCTGACATTTTTTGAATGTGTATTTTGTGTTTCGTTTCTCCAATTCAGTGTCATAGATCTGCAGTCTGCTGTGTATGAAACCGGTGCCGGTACAGTCTGCGAAATTAGCACTTGTCCGGTGTTCTGAGACAAGCAAAGAGCTATAAAAGTAAATAGATCGGCAACTTGAAAGGCATATAGAGCAAATCTCGCCAATAAAACGTGACAACTGAATGAGATCTCATTACCAGAAGTGACGCATTCTCCATGTGCCATTTTGTATGCGTAAGCAATTATTCATCGGTAAATTAATTATCACAGTATGACCATGCTTCTTTTAATGGTAAGAAACATGTACTTAGTGTCTTAAGACTATTTCACATTACAGTAACGTTGTATTAGAAGCTAACATGTATAACACTAAATTGTATTTTAAATGTAGTTTTAAAGGTACGAATTGTAACTCCATGCTCACCGATGTTTGTTTTTGCTAAGATAACGCCGATTCACGCTCTGACATGAGATCACGCGAGATTACAGCCAGTTGCCATTCTGTGTATTTTATACTTCTCTGAGACGGGAGACAATCAAAATCCCCTTGATCAAAATCCCCTACACTGAAAAATGACAGGGTGTTACAATATCCCCTTCATACTTCTGCAGGGGGTATCATAATCCCCTCTGTGATTTTTACTTATTTCATCAAGTTCAAATACAATCTATATATCTATAATGTTAATCACAGAGGGGATTATGATACCCCCTGCAAATGTGTGAAGGGGATTTTGTAACACCCAGTCATTTTTCAGTGGAGGGGATTTTGATCAAGGGGATTTTGATATACACTCCTCCGAGACAAGTAACGATCTGTAGATATTGGTCACAACCCACAGTCTCATTATTTTACAAGGTAACCTACCTCCTTAACAAATTAAAGGATTTCTTATGCTTTAATGATATTAAACTTATCTACATGTTTTAATATGTTCTAAAACATATCTGTAATAATTTATTAAATTATGCATATCCGAAATAAAATATTCCGAGGACTACTACATTTTTGTAAGAAAAAATTTAAATAACTAAACACATGTACACCTAAAATTAAGAGAAACATATGCATGTTTGCTCAATTTTATTTACTAGCATTCCGACTTGTGAAAATGCATTTAAACGCTAAGTAAGAGCTTACTTCAAGTTTTGCATTCGTCTGAAAAATTGTCTGAGCTTTGTGGCAGAGCTGCGCAAATGCAGCGCTGAGAGCCGTCATTTTTTGGCGCCCATCATATGTTAGTTCACACTGATCCGGATCTACCTCTCCAAGCAAGAGATCAAGATCAACAAAAGCTTTATCAAACTCTTTTTCTAAAATTTCAAGCCAGCGAAATGACACTGCAGCAGCCATTTTGAATGAAGGCAACGTAACCAAAAGTATAAAGCCTGTCACGTGCCGTATAACATCTGTTCTAAATCTCATTCGTGTTACTATTATATATACAAATGTCTTTTTCTTTTCTCTTCTGATTAACAAGATCCGACGAAACAAGGCTTCAAAAAGCTACAAACCTGCGTGAATAACATAAATGCTATACATGGTATTTTATCGATGACATTATGGCCAAATCGTGATGGGATTCAGAAAAGCTATCACCATGAATTGATTCACAAGCTCGATACCCTGAGTGTCCACACATTAGCATCCCAGTGGATAAAGTCATTTTTTTCAAGGACCGATCCCAAAAGAGTAGCTGCGGATGGCTTTACCTCAGATGAACTTCCTGTTCTCTCTGGGACCCACAAGGATCAATCATTGGCACTTGTCTGTGCCTAGCCTACATAAATGAATTTTTGCAGATGACAGCATCCTCCCTTGATTCTCAAACCTTACGAAACGATCTCAGTTCTCTATAAGCCTGTGAAAAGGACTGTTCAGTCCAGATAAGTGTGAGGTGTTGAGGATACTTCCGAGAAAGAAAAAACCCTATCAACTACAATTAATCACTCCATAATATAACTCTAAACTTCAGAAACTGCTAAATACCTGTGCGTCACACTAAGTAAAGATCTCAGCTGGTCAGCTTGAACATATTAATAATCGAGGGTTCAACGCAATAAGGGCGTACCTAAATATGATTATTATATGTAGATACAAACTTATTGCGTTGAACCCTCGTAATATCACATCAAAAGCTAATAACTCAATTATATTCATTAAAAGAAATGTCAAAACAAACGGCAGAAAAGTAAAAGAAACAACATACAACACTCATGTCTGCCTCCAGCTTAAATGCTGCTCTTCTATATGACACCCCTGGCAAAAATCCCTAACATACAAAATTTAACTAGTACAACAACCTGCAGATCGATACGTTATATGTGAATCTTTATTTAATACGTCTCATAGAACGACCTGAAGCTCTGAAATCTTTATCTACGTCTCATTCACGTACAATATCACAGTATGTTTCAATATTATTATTATTATTTTTATTATTATACCAGATTTATATAGCGCCCTTTTCATGATCAATCTCACGTTCAAAGGCGCTTTACATAGTTCAAATGCAGCCACACAGGGCGCATAATTCATCCTCTACTAGTACAGACACAGAGCGATCTGACCAGAGGGACAGAGTGAGACAAAGCCCCTACAGAGAGATCAGAAATCAGATACAGGCTTGTCCGGCTAACTTAGCCTAGCTCGTTACGAATAGACAGCCTGGTTCTTTAACGTGCCCAGTGTATAGCACTGATACACGCAAGGATTAATACACAAATAAATTAGTTCATGACCGTTCAAATTTGAACTATTAGAGAACTATAAGAAACTACCACAAAAAAAAATACAGTATGAATTTACACATAACACATAGTTATAGATACATTAAGTTAATAGATGCACGTATAATAAAAGCTGTCCGTAAGACAGCGCACTCGACCTTTCTAAGGGCTTGATCCTGAATTAGAGCTTTGCCGGTAAAAAAAAACTTATGTAACAACAATGGTCAAACACGCAGTGCCACCCAAGTACTTAAATATCTCAACTGGCAGTCCCGTGAACAACGCCGCATCAACTTCCCCAACCACCTCATGCCTACATGGAACTTGAATTATTTGATCTCCCAATCTCATACGCAGTACCTTTCTAACTCCTTTTTTCCCAAGAATAATTCGTTCCTCTAATGGTCTTCCCCTTAACATACAGTCCAAACACAGTTTGATTGCTGACAACTGTTACGTTATAATGTGTGTCTATGTTTTTAATCTTATAATATATATAGTAACTGTAGTTCTTTTTAACTTCGCACTCATCTATGAGCTCAGTTTGTCCTATGCAAGCGCTTCCCAATATTTTCCTTATTCCTTATTTTTGTAGAGCATGTCAGTGATGCTTTTACTCGCTTTGCAAGGAATTTGTACAATGGGGCCACTGAATAAAAACCTCTTGGCATTTTTTGTTGTTGTTTCTTTTCTATTTTTTTGCAATAACCGGCCTTGCCTGCCTTTTACTCAGCTATTGTTTGTTATTTATGCTCGCTGTCGCTCATAATGATAAACATAATTTTCATCCCCAGTGAGCAACTCAGAATGTTCTTTTCTTTCTTTATTTATTTTTTATTTTTTTAGCAGTTTCTTCTGTCTTTAACTAAACGCTTTGACTTTTGATTGGTGTCAACAAAAAGAGACCCATTTAGCACAAACCTTTTTAACTTCAACGTTAAGTCCAAATATGGTGAATGGTCTCTTCTGAAATACCTATAGTGTTTTAATGAATAATGCTAATTAACACTGTTTATCTTTCCTTTTACTTTATTCTTGCAATTTCTATTATGGTTGTCGGGATATAGGTCAGGGGCTATTTTTTTTTTTTGTTATACTTGGCTGCACGTTAAACAATGTTTCTGGTATCTTGTATCATGTATAAATGCTGTTTTCCGTCCCCTATAACGTTTACCGAAAACACACTTGGAAAAAAATACCCTTACAGCAAATAATAATTTCAAAATACTCCAGAATAAACTGAACACCATAGAGTATGGGAGTCATCCGTGTCACATACACTTGCTGTTTAATCCATATACAAAATGTAAGTGCCAGGTATATTAATCAAATTCAAGCAATTATTTCCTCATAATTTGAGAAATGACAATGTCTAGAGTTCCGATAACCTAACCTATCGCCTTAGAGATTAGAGGTCGCTAAATACTAGTATATGCTTATACGTATTGCATAATATGCAGAGAGGAAGTTATTATCCTCAAGGATCCTCAATCGTGATAGTCTTAATTCCTGTGTTTCTCTGTACCTCCTCTATCGCAAGAGCATGTATTAATATGCTGATTACCAGACCCTTAGCCACTGTCTTTTAGAATCAGTCTTCACAACCGTGTACCTGGATGAATACGCCTCTTCTGGCCTATCAATAGACACATACTAGAGCACATTTGTAATTCAATAATTTCTGTCGCTAGTCTTTGAAAGCCTAAATTATCAATCAGATCTTTTTGTTCATGTCGTACCTCTTAGGTATTCTCATTGCACATAATTTAGCACACTTTTGGAGTATTGCTATCCATAATCTAAATGTTACAAAATAGGCCCCCTTGGTATGCTGTCGAGACCCTGAAAAAACGCGATATCAACGGCACTTCAAGTAGCATAGCGTTTATCTGCGAGAATTTCTTTTCGCAATGGAAATAAGAAAATGTCACAGAAACGTGTGACGTAGTTAGGTTAGGTGAATAAGGTGGGCGCGTGTTGCTGTTTAAGTCCTTAAGAGAACACAATCAAGTAAGATATCTTGAACATGACTGAGGGCAAGGTTTGTGCAGTCACAACTTAAGATGTTGACGGTTTGACATTTTTTTTAAAAAAGAAAAGGAATGGAAATATATAAAGACTATACAATTGTCTTCTGTGGACGGACGCATTGTCATGAATTAGCTGTATGCCTTTCAAAACTTTACAAGGCCGTTTATTCTAATAGGTTTTTTAAGAGCACTTTAGTTTTGTATAACAAGTATGTGATGGTTTTACACTCTTTGGGTGGAATTTGTTCAACGGGGCCACTGAAAAAAACTTCTTGGTATGTTTTGTTCTATTTCAGTTAACCGGCATTGTCTGCCTTTTACTTGGCTATTGTTTGTTTTTTATGCTTCGCTGGGGAACATAATGATGAACATAAGTTTCACCCCCAGTGAGCAACTCAGAATGTTTTTTTCTTTTTTCTTTTAGTTTTTATATCTTTTTCAGCACTTTCTTCTGTCTTTAACTAAATGCTTGGACTTTTGATTGGTGTCAAGAAAAAGATACCCATTTAGCACAAACCTTCTTTAACTCATAAGTCCAAACATGGTGAATGGTCCTCTCTGAAATGCCTACAGTGTGAGATATTTGGGAAATAGTTCGTCGGCCACCTCATTCTACCATACCCCTAACGGTAGAAATGTTTTTCTTTGTTGCTGCAGCAATAGGCCTGCCTGGACTCTCTGGAAGACTGAACGCATTGAAATTGTTTAACCGAAAAACGTCGTCACGGAGCTAAAATGGATAAAACACAATTTTTAACTCAGAAAAAATATCCCTGGGTGATATCCGCAAAGAAACCCTAACTGGCTTTAGCCTTGATTTCTTTGTCCTTCATTATTGGTTAGAGCATTGGACATTGCCACTGTATATAAGTGTGAATAAGTCAACAATGGTGTAACTGGATTAAATAGATATTGCACAGGTGTTTAGAGTAAAAATTCATTCTCAAGTACATGAAACTGCCGTCACGTGACATTTGTTTACCATTGATTCTATGGAAGAACATGAGTGGCGGACTTTACTGAATCACCTACGTACAAAATTCGGACTTCAACTAAGGTGAACAACACACTTTGTTTTCTGAATAGACATACATCTGGTTTGATTGAATCTGCTCATTAAAAGTAACGAAACGTGCAACACGTCCCATACCCTCTAGCGCCGGCTTAAGCGGAACTCTAACGCATGGTTGTGATGTAGTAACTTGCTGCTTCTTAAGCTGCTTTTCTGCTTGTTGTATTAACAATTTTCATTTTCATTGTGTTAGCCTGGTGATTTTCAATTTCTTCGAGAAAGTATATCTTAGCTGAATCACTGCTGATATCTACACCGTTTCAAATTTATATTCTTCGTCGACTTACAAATTAAATGGTGCTCCTCTGTGAATATATATATATATTATGTCTGACCGTGACTGAAGCATTTACGAATGAAAATATGGTCGCATACTCCTAAAATGTAAAGTCACAAGCGTGTTAGATCTACCTTGTTCCGATATCCAATACATCTTGAAATAAAACACAGTGCTGTAATATCAATAAAACATGTTGTATTTTTTTCGACACATTCTTTTATAACTGGTAATGTAAAGCATTGTTTGAAGTCTGTAATATATACTCTGTATCTAATTATTCATGTTTTCTCTCATTTTTCTCATATTTTCTAAAATGTTTGACAGTTTGAAGAACAATGCATTTTTAAATGTAATGTAGCTGCCTATGCATGTATATGGTAAATATACGTAAATCAAGTGTTAGAAAAAATACATTCTCTCTGCACTTCTCTGACATTTCTCAAAACTGTACTTTTATGTTGTTGTTGTTTTTTTTTTCACACTGGTATCAACGCAAACTTTTGGATTTTTCGTTTTTACTGTCCCCTGCCCCCATAACTTCTTAAAATATAAAACAAATATAAGTCGTTGACAAAAACAACAACACATGAAGTGTAAATGTCATTTGGTTATTAGACCTTACCCCCTCCCGGAAATACAGTCAATTGTTTTGCTCATTTGTGTTTATAATGAGGAAGATAGATTGTTGATGAGCATTCTCATTTCGTGAAATAATTTTTAAGACTCGCGATCAACATTCGATGCACAAACATTGTGAAAATGCTACCATTTTGTTATTCTTACATGTTAGTAATATTTTCATTGATATTCTTCAAATCGGGTATCTGCGAAGAGCCCCAATGCCAGCGATACTATATGGAGGAAAGGATTCTCGAGAAAATGGTGTCGATAGATTTAAAGCTGGAACACACGGTAGAGAAAATAAGGGATCTAGAAGATAATCAACAATGCAAGAAGACGAATTTAGTCAGGTAAACAATTCTCTTATTAGTTGTTTCAGTTATAAGTATTTCACGTACCTGCCTGTGTGGGATGAGTTTACCGGTCCCGAAGGACATAAAGGAACGAGAAACCGAGCGTATCAACGCTATCGACATTGGCTTATGTTCAGTCTGTTTTGGTAAAAGTAAAAGCATAGCTCTATGGCTGTGTTGTTTGGGATGCTCTGTACTACCCCTACCTTTTATCTTTGGTAGTATTTATGAAATTCATTAAATTAATGATACATTTTAGTAAAGCATTCCTGAAAATAATACAGTCTCTTAGACGATTTTAAATAATGAACAACATTCAATTTCTGATTTACTTCTCAAATAATATGATACATGTTTTACTCTTTTTGTCATTCATGTCAAAAGGATATAAATTTCAAACTCTATCTAGGGGGCTTCTTTGGCCGTGTTGGCAAGATCGCACGTGCTCCTCACCGATGTGGGTTCGAGCCTCACTTGGGGCATAAACTTATTCATTTGAGGAAGCCATCAAGCTGACTTACGAAAGGTCAGTGGTTCTATCCAGTAGTCCACCTTTGATGAAGCAATGCCTGGAGGGGCACCTGGGGTCTTCCTCCACAATGAAATGCTGAAAACTCGCTATATGACCCATAATTGTGCCGGAGTGACTAACAAAAACAGAAAAGAATTCTGTTCAAATGATAATAAATTGATTTTTATCCGAACACAGAGACGATATCTTTAAAGGCGGTAAGTCATATTAAAGCAATATTTCATGACATTATTTCACTTTACGTATATTTTATTTAATACAGACTTATTTTAGGAACAAGAACGCCTATAACATAGTTAGTATTGTGTTTATTTAATAAGAAATACTCGGTTTTGTAAATACTTTCATTATAAACTCTATTATAAAAGTATTTAATATTTCTTACGATTTCAATGAAATTGCTAGGTTGACATTTGCATTTGACAGAATATTGGATATTTATCGGTCTGAATCGAAAGGCAAGTTTTAAAAATGCGTGTAGCTTCGGAATTAGTTTATTTTCACTTTATTTTGGTTGCACAGTCGGTATAGAAAAAAGGACATAATGCAAATTTTACTAGCTTGCATTTCTCTTGAAACTCGGCTAAATATGTAACTGTCTGTGCAGTCTTTTGACAAATATGGTTCCTATATTCATGGTATAATTTCCTAGGCTATGTATGTACTAACCAGGACAGAACAGTCAAATTTTAACAATGCCCCAGTCAACATGTATCATTTATTAAACTCGGCTAAATACGTAACTGTCTGTGCTATCTTTTGACAAATATGGTTCCTATATTCATGGTATAATTTCCTAGGCTATATATATATATATATATATAAAGTAATACTTACACTAAAATAATTCTATATTGATTGGGCAACCAGGACAGGACAGTCAAAATTTAACAACGCCTCAGTCAACATGTATCATTTATTAAGCTCTCAGTAAGTATAAATATATAAAAGATAATAGGTAAGGGTAGATTTCTCGGACGCACAGAGCACCAAAAACACAGCCCCAGAGCCACGCATGTACATAGTAGGCCCACAACAAAAAGAAACTGAAATGGAAATATATTTCAGACGGGTTGCTTCAAACATCTAACAAGTACATATTAATATAAGCTAAATATTGATAAAAGGGAAGGAATGGTGGTAAGGGGCGAAATGGGGTCGGGGTGGGGGAGGAATCCGAAGGGGAAAGTTGAACAAGGACGAATATACAAGGGAATGCCATGTTCTGTAAGTATAATAAAATATAAGTGTTAAACAAAGTCATTACTTGCCAAAAGTCTGATAAACTACCATTAAAACGTACAAACGTGTGAAAAATACTGGTGTTTACCGATACTGCAAAATGTATTTTTATAGTAAAGACAGACAATTACAAACTCTTTCTTTAATCATTTTTGTTTGACCGTCCAAAGGCACCTTCCAGGGATTCGCATTATAAACGGTGCACTTTACAGCAAGATAATGGATCTTTTCGACATTACAGGTTAGATACACCTTTAACAAGCGCACTGAAGATAACGGATCTGGAAAGAGACGGCTGGCAAATGGTTTTTCGTGCGACATCTAGCATCGGTCACAACGTGTTCAATGCTTGGACAACAGGTGCATATACTATTTAACCAATCTGAAACAAATTGGACATATTGATCGAAAAATTATTCGACGTTTCTTGTTGTTTTTTCTTGTTGGATGTATATGAAGGTGTTGTAATATCATGTAAAACTTGAATAAATTTGTTTATTGTCATCGTAATACTCCTTTTAAATTAGTAAAAAAGGACGAAAGCTAATTGATATGTAATATGTATTTTCGTACTATATTAGAACCAAGAGAAATATTGAAAGTACTTTGCACTCGTTCTAAGTTGGTCGAAATACATAGCTTCATGTTTGCTATGTAAGGCATTTTTGGATATATACCATTGAGATACTGACTATTGGCCGACGGCCAAATGTTTGTTTTGAGTTACACTGACAATCAGAAAAAAATATCGATAAAAAGAGAAAGAACAGAGACATATAGATCTGTCTAATTGTGTGCGATCTTTAATTTACCTCATTTTAGGAGCAATGTGGCAGAACAACCATTTCTTTTATGCAAGATAAAAGTCCACGTAACTCTTTTCTCCTTCTAGGCAAAGGTTCTTGTGATGTCAAACCTGTTACGATGGAAAGATCCTACGCATGTCACTACCGTAACAGTGTCATTACGGACTGGTCCAACCTTGGTGTCAAGTACGTCAAATACGCCTTCTTTGATACAGACAGGGAGGTGGCTCATGTGATCTTCAATGGTGTTGGCAGTAACATCATTTCCTGGTTTGACAAGAGTAAAGTAATTTCTGCAAGCTGGTCCGATCTAACATCTATGCATGAATACAATTACTTCTCAATAGAAGGGAATTTGAAACGAAGATTTTTCATAAATCGAGCTTACAATACTTGCGATGGAGACACTGGACACATGTCTGTAATTGACACTGACAAGGCTGGTCCATGTGACTGGGATCGACACCCCGTGTATCCTCAATTTCTTTATTCACAGATAAATTCAGTAGACTATTGGAATAGACGGTTTGGAAGAGCAGACTATATGGCGATTTTTTTGAAAACTGATTGACGTTTTCGGCAAGTCATGAAAATACAGAGTGCACTTACACTTGTTAGAGGGTAGTATGTTTCCACATAATTTCAGCAATCAGTTTACTGACAGAAATATTTATTAAAAGTAAGCATTTACTTGTCATCTGGCGTTTAATTTTTCATGCAAATAAAGCATTAGAATAAGGAAGATAGATATTATACAAGTAATGCGTATTTCGAATAATAATGGTGTACTTTGTTATTGCCAGGTTTACACTAAACCGGTGCGTTGTTGTTGCGCATCTTTGAAACATAATGACGGTCTTTCAAGTATATTTTGAATGGTCAAAATAGTTGATTGGTTTAAATTGTTGCTGTACTCTTCAAATTTTGTCCTATTTTCTTTGTCAGACTTTCTGGTTTATAAAAGGTATTGATAGTACTATTACTAACTTCAAGGACTACTGAGTAGAAATGGGCCTGGAACAACATGTTGATTTCAGAACTCGTACTGGAGGACATAGCTTAGATCTAGTCATAACTGAGTCACTAAATGGTGTTCATGTAGAGAAATGTGAGCCGGGACCATTTATATCTGATCATTGTGTTATTATGGTTCCCCTATATGTTCAAAAAAGACTATTGCTAGTAAGAACGTATCACTTAGACACTTAAAAAATCTGAACGAATCAGAAGTTTCCAGTGACCTTAGTGTAATAGACTTTGAATCAAAGAATAGATCTCAACAAGTTTGTGAATGAGTCTGAATCGAAAATTGAGGATGTCCTGATAAGCACACTCGCCTAAAAGAGAAAACTACAATTCAGAGAGCACCGAAACTATGGTTCAATGAAAATTTACAACATCTTAAATAACAAGTTAGAAAGTCTGAGCGTACATAGAGGCGTTACGGTAAAACATTTCTGTTTGACTCGTATAAAGCAGTAAGAAACGGATACAGTTTTGAAGTCAAAAGAGAAACACACTCAGTGAAAAGTTATATAACGGAAAAGGTGATTCCAAGACTGTATTAATTAGTATATGAAATAACTGGTACCAAATCTGAAAGCCCACTGCCTTAAAGAGAGTCTAATAATTCATTGGCTGAAAAAATAATTAACTTTTCCAACTTTTCAAAAATAAGTCAATCCCTGAACCTGAAGTAAGAGATGTACAAACGTAGACAAATTTACTGAATTGGCCAAAAACGAAGTGAAAAGAACTCATTATTGATTTGAATACTACGTCTTCATAGCTAGATATTTTGTCAACAGGTATTCCGAAATCACATGTAAACGAACTTCTCCCTAGTATCACTAAACTGGGGATCTTTCATTACAACAATGTGTTTATCCTGTGAAATACAAACAAGCTGCTAAAAACAGATCTTAAACTAGAACTTTCCAACTATCGTCCTGTGAGTAACACATCACTTCTGTCAAAACTTATTGAGAAAGCTGTTCCTTACAGATTAAACAAACACGTAAATCATAACAGTGTTTTTCCTTATAACAAGTCTGCTTGTAGGACTGATTACACCAAATAGGAAGTTAATACTCAGTGTTACATGTGAAGTAGTCCAAAATGTAGTTCCATGTTGTTGATGAAATCTAGAAAAATGATTCATATCAGGATCTGACAGTTATAGTTTTGGCTTAGTTTTATTGCATATTGTATTGAGAAAAGACCTAGACCATTTTCATTCTGAATTTCTAGGTATTAGTTTTATTCATTGAGAAAATGTCTACATACGCGTAATTGCTAAACAGCAATTTTCATGGGAGCATTTTCAGAGGGTGATGTTTTCTTTCAGAACAGATTGTTTTTCTTGTATGTAACATGACATTTTAATATATTGTTTTTGTATATTTGATAAGAATAAAATCTGTAAAAAGATCCTTGAAGCAAAAAATGCAACCAAGAATAATAATAGCAGACTCGGTTTGATTGAGTCTGTTATGAGAGGTAATGAAATGCGCAACACCTCTCACGCAGCATCGGTTGGTTAATGATCTTCCAAGTGGTATAGAGAAACAGAAAGTCATGGCCCTTACTGCAACTGAATTAAGAGAGGCATTTGACACTGTCGACCACGCCATTCTACAAAAATCCTAAAAGCACAGTATGGTGTCTGTGAAACAGCTCTACAATGGGTAGACCAACTTAAAGCCTCGTATTTTTAAGATTAATGTCATCCATCAATGCATATTCATCAGACCTCCAGCTTGATTGCAGTGTGCCCGAAGGCTGTTGTCTTGGTCCTTGGCTGTATCTCACCTATGCTTGAACTCATTCCCAAATCCGTATCAGTCTACGGTTTTGCTGATCACCATATAGCAAATAAAAGCTTAAGTTTCGTCCCATATCCGCTCCCGTAGATTTACAAGTGGTCGGAGACCTCAAACGGTGCGCAGTTATAATCAATGATTGGATAAATATAAACAAACTGAAAACTAACACTTCAAAAACTGAAATTATTATGTTTGGTTGCATACCTCAATTGAACAAATGTTTCACAAAGTCGGTTAACATTACTGGTGATGATATCAAACGTGAAAGCACAATTAAATATCTTGGTGTATTTCTTAATATAAAACCTTGAACTTCTTTAAATATCATGTAAATCGCAAATGTCGTACAGCCATGTTGAATTACCTACGAATTAAGAACATCGGAAAACATTTAATCAAATCAACCATAGAAATTCTAGTTTTAATTGTCTCTAGTTATTTCACATCTGAATTGCTGCAATGTCATACTGTATGGTGTAACTAACAGTGAAGTGCGTAAGATGCGACGTATTCATAGCACCTGTGCGAAACTTGTCCTTAACAGAAGGAAATTTGACAGTTCCAAACAAGTGTGACTTACATTGGTTGTCGGTGAAGGTAAGGATTGAGTTTAAGATACTTTATTAGCTCACCTGAGCAATGCTCAGGTGAGTTTTTCTGATCACTTGATGTCCGTCGTCTGTCTGTCTGTCGTCTGTCTGTCCGTCAACTTTTAGCTTGTGTATGCGATAGAGGCTGTATTTTTCAACTGATCTTCATGAAATTTGGTCAGAATGATTACCTTGATGAAATCTAGGCCATGTAAATGTTTGAAAATGGGTTATCTGGGGTCAAAAACTAGGTCACTTGGTCAAATCAAAGAAAAACCATGTGTATGCGATAGAGGCTGTATTTTTCAATTAATATTCATGAATTTTTGTCAGAATAATTACCTTGATGAAATCTAGGCCGAGTTTGAAAATGGATTATTTGGGGTCAAAAAGTAGGTCACTAGGTCAAATCAAAGAAAAACATTGTGTATATGATAGAGGCTGTATTTTTCAATTGATCTTCATGAATTTTGTTCAGAATAATGACATTGATAAAATCTAGGCCGTGTTTGAAAATGGGTTATTTGGGGTCAAAAAGTAGGTCACTAGGTCAAATAAAAAACAACCTTGTGTATGCGATAGAGGCTGCATTTTTCAATTGATCTTCATAAATTTAGGTCAGAATGATTGCCTTGATAAGATCTAGGTCAAGTTTAAATATGAGTTATCTGGGATTAAAAACTAGGTCACTAGGTCAAATCAAAGAAAAACCATGTGTATGCGATAGAGGCTTTATTTTTCAAATAATCTTCATGAAGTTTGGTCAGAATGATTACCTTGATAAAATCTAGGTAAAGTTCGAAAATGGGTTATCTTGGGTCAAAAAATAGGTCACTAGGTCAAATCAAAGAAAAACATTTTGTATGCGATAGAGGCTGTATTTTTCAATTGATCTTTATGAAATTAAGTCAGAATTATTCCCTTGATAAAATCTGAATTGAGTTTCATTATTGGTTATTTGGGATCAAAAAGTAGGTCACTAGGTCAAATCAAAGAAAAACCTTGTGTATGCAATAGAGGCTGTATTTTTCAATTGATCTTTATGAAATTTGGTCCGAATGATTGCCTTGATGAGGCTGTTCTTTTATCATTTGATCTTCCTGAAAGTAAGTCAGAATGATTGCCTTGATGAAATCTAAGTAGAATTTGAATATGGGTCATCTGTAGTCAAAAAGTAGGTCACTAGGTTAAATCAAAGAAAAACCTCGTGTATGTGATAGAGGCTGTATTTTTCAACTGATCTTCATGAAATTTTGTCAGAATCATAGCCTTGATAAAATCTAGGTCAAGTTTGAATATGGGTCATCTGGGTTCAAAAACTAGGTCACTAGGTCAAATCAAAGAAAAACCTTGTGTATGCGATAGAGGCTGTATTTTTCAATTATCTTCATGAAATTTGGTCAGAACGATAGCCTTAATGAAATCTGGGTCAAATTCGAATATGGGTCATCTGGGGTCAAAAACTAGGTCACTAGGTCAAATCAAAGAAAATACTTGTTTTTGCTCCAATTTTAATGATAATTGGTCAGAATACTTTTTTCCCATGAAATCACTAGGTCAAGCATGTTTACGCTGTTATGGTGTATTATGGTGTGTTTCTCAGGTGAGCGACCTAGGGCCATCTTGGCCCTCTTGTTTTATGTATAGCTGTCACATTGGCAGAGCGCCGATGTATTTAGCAGAACTGCTTACAGAGTATGTTCCTAGTAGACAAGGTTTGAGATCGTCAGAAAATTCTGAATGTCGTTATGTTGTTCCATACAACAAGAGCAAAATATTTAAGTGTCTGTACTATAATTACTATTGGTCCAGACACTGTGGAATGAACTTTCTTTAGCATTACACAAAAGTGAATTTTGATACAATCAAAAAAATCTTAAGACACGATATTTTAGAAACTTCATGGCATTGTTTTAAATTTTTTGATAATTGTTTGATATGGATGACAGCAGGTGTTAGTTTTTATTTTTTAAAAGTTTTTCTACATTTCATCATTAATACTTTAAGTTTTGTTAAATTAAATGTACAACGCCATTGAATATGTCATTTTATAAAAATAGGCGTTTAACCAAATTAACCAGTTTCAGTTTCAGTTACAAAACTAAATAAACGAGTAAACAGGGAATGCAATTTTACCATAATCCCAAGATTTTCCTTTAGAGAATCAAAATAACTCTTCACAATTTGCTACATTTCGGCCTGAAATCCGTGTCATTTTGCTCGTAGATCGTACGAATCACCTCATCGCATGAACGACATCCCTAAATGTTGGAAGAAACGAAGCTTCACCGCTGAATTCACTTCTTAAAAAAACAAGACATATACAAGACGCTGACAAAAACAACAACACTTTAAGTGTATGTATCAAGTGGTTATTATACCTAATCCCCTCCAGGAAATACAGTCAATTGTTTTGTTGTTTTGGAAATATATGATTATACAAAATTAATATATGTTGTAACGGACTTGGACAATAGTGTTTAACGCGCACAGCACTTTCATTTCTTTATTATTATTTTGCTCGAAATAAATATCGGTCATTTATAATCAAGAGATAAAACAACTTAACGGATATTAATATAAAGGGATATCAGCTGTGCTTTTTAATGAGGAAGATCCATTGTTAATGAGCATTTTGTTTTTATGAAATATTTTTTAAGATTATTGATCAAGACTGGATGCACAAACATGAAAAAAATGCCACCATTTTGTTATTCTTTTACATTAGTAATGTTTTCATTGACATTCTTCAAATCGGGTATCTGTGAAGAGCCCCAATGCCAGCGATATTATATGGAGGAAAGGATTCTTGAGAAAATGGTGTCGATAGATTTAAAGCTGGAACACACGGTAGAGAAAATAAAAGATCTAGAAGACAATCAACAATGTAAGAAAACGAACCCAGTCAGGTAAACCATTCTCATGTTGGTAGTTTCTTTTATTTATGACAATTATTAAGATTATATAAGGATTTCACGTGGCTGCCTGTGTAGAACAGTGTTTACTCAATCCGAGGGACACCGGGAAATGAGAAATCGAGCGTTAGTAGGGTTTCGTATCCACGCTGTCCTCATTGGTAAAGTAGGAATATATACATTGGGTGCTGTTTCAGTAAAAGTGGCACTTGATAGTACTTATATATTCATTAAAATAATGATACGTTTTAGTAAAGCTTCCTTACACGCTTTTAGAATAATGAACAACACTGAAATTCCGCATTTACTTTTACACAATATCAGTTTTAATTTTTTTAACGTTCATGTCAAAAGGACATATATTTCAAACACTACTTTGGGCTTCCTTGGCCGAGCGGTTATGGAGACCTATTACATTTAGTAAGGCCCCAATTAGAATTAGATATTGTGTTTATTATGTAAGTACTTAAAAAGCTGTATATTTCTTTAGATTTCAACATAATTTCTAGATTCTCTTTTGCATTTGATAGATATTCATCTTGAGAAAACTGTAACATTGCATTTAGCTTCAGAATTCATTTCTTTTCAATCTGTCTCGATAAACATATGAATATAATACAAATTTTACAGACTTGCATTTCTTAGAGATGGTATCTTAAAAAAATCAAATTCGTTTTAACCGTTTTTTTTTCCAGTGTGAAATGATAGCTAAGTGCACTAATTTACTAAATATATTTATGTTTTCCCCCTTCTCTTCATAGATAGAAATAGAAATATTTGATATTTAAAAAATGACCTTCTAAAAATACATGAAGCAAAATGGACAGCTTCCGTATAAACAGTTTTTCATTGATTTTGGAATTTCCCCAATTATAGCCTCCACAGCTAAATAAATTCAACATAATATAGTGTAAGTTTAGTCAACTATCAACACTTACTTAAGATAGCATTTCTTAATGTAGAACAGAATTTACCATCATTTTCATGGTGATCTTTTCACCATTACAGGTTAGATACACCTTTAACAAGTGCACTGAGGATAGCGGATCTGGAAACAGACGGCTGGCAAATGGTATTCCGTGCGACATCTAGCATCGGTCACAATGTGTTCAATGCTTGGACAACAGGTACATATACTATTTAATCAATCTGAAACAATTCAAATGGACATATTGATTGAAAAATTATTCGACGTTTTTTGTTGTTTTTTATTGTTAGATGTTTATAAAGGGATCGTTACTATCATGTAAACTTTGAACAAATTTGTTCATTGTTTTTAAAATGAGTAGAAAATACGATGCTAATTGATATGTAACATGTATTTTCGTTTTATATCAGAACCAAGTGAAATATTGAATATACTTTGTACTCGTTCTAAGTTGGTCGAAATGCATAGCTCCATGATTGCTCTGGAAGGCAGAAATGGATAGATACCACTGAGGCACTGGCTAACGGCTGACGGCCAAATGCTTGTTTGGAGCTATACTGACAATCAGAAAAAAATCTATAAAAAGCAAAAAAGAGAGACATATAGATCTTTCTATTTGTGCGTAAACTTTGATTTACCTCATTTTAGCAGCAATGTCACAGTTATACATAACAAAATGGCAGTACACCTATTTCTTTTATGCAAGATAATATGGACATAACTCTTCTCTCCTTCCAGGCAAAGGTTCTTGTGATGTCAAACCTATTACGATGGAAAGATCCTACGCATGTCACTACCGTAACAGTGTCATTACGGACTGGTCCAACCTTGGCATCAAGTACGTCAAATACGCCTTCTTTGATACAGACAGGGAGGTGGCGCATGTGATCTTCAATGGTGTGGGCAGTAACATCATTTCTTGGTTTGGCAAGAGTAGAGTAATTTCTACAAGCTGGTCCGATCTAACATCTATGCATGAATACAATTACTTCTCATTACAAGGGCATTGTGAACGAAGATTTTTCATAAATCGAGCTTACAATGGTTGCGATGGAGACACTGGACATATGACTGTAATTGACACTGATAAACCTTGTACATGTGATTGGGATCGACACCCCGTGTATCCACAGTTTCTTTATTCACAGATAAACTCAGTAGACTACTGGAATAGACGGTTTGGTAGAGCAGACTATATGACGATTTTTTTGAAAACTGAGTAACGTTTTAGACACGTCATGTAAATACTCTTCAAATTTTGTCCTATTTTGTTTGTCAGACTGACTGGTTTATAACAGGTGTTGGTATTCTTCGAATTTGGTGTTATTTTGTTAGAGTTTCTTGTTCATGAAAAATATTAATTCCATTTTTTAATCGACTTTCTAGACGGCCTCTTTGGATTCAAAGTGGCCGTCATCATTTTTTATGTTTTTGACATTAGGTTCGAAAAATTCATCATATTGAGCTGAGCTTTGTTTAAAGAAGGGCATTTGGTAATGGAAATTATTGATATGATATAATTTAATTATTATTTAGGTAATCTGTGTGTACAAACAGGGTGTATATGGGGGCAAGGTATTTTCTATATATGTGGTCGAGAGTGCCCATACGTGGAAGGAAGAAGTGACGTTTTTAGCTGTGTTTCTTGAAGTTAATATCATTTTGTCCTATGCTTAGCTCAATCTCAACACACATTATGCCCATTTGATACTCTTATTTCTACAGTGCTGGTCCACCTACGGTCACGAGGAACACAAGATGGTGGCCACGATGACCAGCATGCCGAATAAGATTTTCTGCTTTACACTACGCATATACTTGTCATTTATATTATGTATTCAACCCTACTTAAATTGGGCAGATGGTTTTCTTGGACACTGCATCTAAGTAAGATAACAAGAAAGATGAATTCTATCATGACTCTCCAACGATGAAACCTGAAATGCTGTTACCGCCTAAACAGTTGCCTAGGACCCGGATATTCCCATCTTCCCAAATTCATGTTAGAACATCTTGATGTCTAGGAAGCTGTTTAAACGTCACATTGCTTTTTATTTTCTAATTGTGAGAAATCGTAAATTGGTCAGGAAGACAGTGCTAAATTATAAAACATAACTTCCTTATTTAGGTAAGAAAATGAATCGTATTATAAAATAACGAAGTCTTAGGTCAAACTCCTATTATTTCTTTGAACGAAGATAACATAGCTACAGATCTACATGAAAAAAGAACGGTGCAAGTGTGATTCGTGTTGGACAGTTTAACAACGTTTTCTGAGAAAAATAGCGCTCAGCTCATATACATTGGCATGTCCTCGATAGAAGAATATGTATGTCCTTGATTGAGCAATATATATGTTGTATAAGTTAAGCTACGTATGGTATCATAATTTCCGTGCATTTCCTCTAATATGTTTTGTTTTGTTTTTTATTTAATTGATGCTTAATTATTTACTTAGAGAGGAATCGTTTGAACTTTATTAATTTGTTTTTGATCACCGTGTTATTTCTTGCGTTGTGAAAATGGCATAATCCTTAATATTGCCAGCTAGAGCATATGTGATTCTTTTATTACGCAATTCATGCTTAAAACAGACGTTTTACTGCCAATTTAAATCAAATGTAATCAAAGCGCGAGAATTGCATAGCCGTAAAACGAAAAGATATCACAGTGTTTCAGAGGCGAACAACAAAATTCAGGTTCGGCTTTATCATCGATAGCGTAACGTTACGAAACTTTCTTCAAATATATTTTTGAGCCGAGAAATATACTTATAAGGAACAGAATGCAGCTGCAAAGATTTTTAATTTTGAACTCTACTAGTCTGATACAGATGAAACTAGTAAACCAAGCTAGTAGACAGATGTTCTATTAGACAAGCAGCCGTAAAATTGCTTTTAAATGATGTAAGATGACGGTGTTTATGGGAATTTATGTCCTTGCCTATAAAACAAGACATTTCAAAACTAAATAAAAGCGTAAACAAGGAATGCAATTTTACCATAATCGCAAGACTGTCCTTTCAAGAATCAAATAACTCTTCACAAAGTCGTTACATTTCGGCCTGAAATCCGTGTCAGTTTTACTCACCAATCCTTTATCGTAGATCGCCACAAATCACCTCTTCGCATGAACGACATCTCTAAGATTTGGAAGAAACGAAGCTTCACCGCTGAATTCACTTCTTATAATACAAGACAAATATAAGTCGCTGGCAAAAACAACAACACTTGAAGTGTATATGATGTCAAGTGGTTATTAGACCTAATCCCCTCCAGGAAATACAGTCAATTGTTTTGTTGTTTTGGAAATATATGATTATACAAAATTAATACATGTTGTAACGGACTTAGTACAATAGTGTTTAAAGCGCACAACACTGTTAAATATTACGATTCTTTTTTTATTTTGCTGGAAACATATATTGGTCATTTAAAATCAAGAGATAAAACAACTTAACGGATATTAATATAAAAGGATATCAGCTGTGCTTTTTAATGAGGAAGACTGTTAATGAGCATCTTCATTTTATGAAATATTTTTTAAGACTCATCATCAACACTGGATGCACAAACATTGTAAAAATGCCATCATTTTGTTATTCTTATATGTTAGTAATGTTTTCATTGATATCCTTGAAATCGGGTATCTGTGAAGAGCCCCAATGCCAGCGATACTATATGGAGGAAAGGATTCTCGAGAAAATTATGTCGATAGATTTAAAGCTGGAACACACAGCAGTGAAAATAAAAGATCTAGGAGACAATCAACAATGTAAGAAAAAGAATTCAGTCAGGTAAACAAGTCTTATATTGGTACTTTCATTTATTTTTGACAGTTATTAAGGTTATATAAGGATTTCACTTGCCTGCCTGTGTAGGACAGTGTTTTCCCAACCCGATCGAGGAATGAGAAATCGAACGTTAGTGAGGTCTTTTATCCACGCTGTCCTAGGTAGGAATATATTCATTCTGTGCTGTTTTAGTATAAGTGACCCTTGGTAGTATTTAGCAAATTCATTAATTTAATGATACGTTTTAGTAAAGCATCCTTGCAAATTATACAATCTCTTACACGCTTTTAGAATAATGAAAAACACTGAAATTCCATAACCTTTTTTAAGTTATAACTCTTTTTATCATTCATTTCGAAAGGACATATATTTCAAATTTTAGGTGGCTTCCTTGGCCGAGTAGTTAAGGCTATTACATTGAGTACGGTCACAATTAGAAACAACTATTGTTTGTATTGTTAAAGTATCTAAAAAGTCGTTTATTTCTTATCATTTCAACATAATTTCTAGCTTCTCATTTGCATTTGATAGAATATTGGATATTCTTCAAGCTGAAACAAAATGCAAATTGTAAAGTTGCATGTAGCTTTGGAACTCATTTATTATGTCTTCTACCACACAGTGGTGTGAGAGACATATTGATTTACTCCTGTATGTGTGTGTGTGCGTGTCTATCTGGCAAACATCTTGTCCACACTCTAAGTCAAACATTTCTCATCCGATCTTCACAAAACATGAACAAAATGTGTTTGCTAATAAGTCCTCGGCCAAGTTCGATAACTAGCCAAATCGGCCCATCCACTTCGGAATTATGGCCCTTGAATTACCCAAAATCGGTCTTTTTACCCTTCAAAGGTATATGTGTAGTGAGTAAACAGTATATAAAAACTGACTTACTATTTAGATGATGAGGCAGTTGTAGGAGACATGCGCTTTTCTCAAAAACAGCTCTAGTTTTAAATCTGTCTTAGTTGTAAAGTCAAGATAGACATATGGATGTTATACAAATTTTACAAACTTGCACTTCTCATGAATCTCGGCTAAATATGTAACTGTCTGAGCAAAGCTTTGGAATATATAATACAATGATATTCATATTCATATTTACATACAATAAATGTGTTTACTATAATAATTCTATAATGACTTGGCAACCAGATCAGGAAAGTCAAATTTTGACAATGCTTCCAGAGAAC
This sequence comes from Mercenaria mercenaria, assembly GCF_021730395.1. Taxonomy (NCBI): domain Eukaryota; kingdom Metazoa; phylum Mollusca; class Bivalvia; order Venerida; family Veneridae; genus Mercenaria; species Mercenaria mercenaria. The sequence goes on along the minus strand of NC_069364.1, from coordinate 24,580,274 downwards.
ATGTATCATTCTTTACGCTCTTAGTAAGTATAAATACGTGTAAAGGAAGTTTTGGACACATACATTACTTGCCAAAAATCTGATTAACCACCATTAAAACGTAAAAAAAACGTGTGAACGTGTGAGTTTACGGATACTGCAAAAAAGCATTTTTATAGTTAGGACAGACATTTACAAACTAGTTACTTATTTGTTTTTGTTCAGCCGTCTAAATACATCTTCAAGTGATTCGCACGATAAACGTTGCACTTTCCAGCAAGATAAAGGATCTTTTCGGCATTACAGGTTTGATACACCTTTAACAAGTGCACTGCGGATAGAGGATTTGGAAACAGACGGCTGGCAAATGGTATTCCGAGCAACATCTAGCATTGGTCACAATGTGTTCAATGCTTGGACAACAGGTACATATACTATTTCATCAATCTAAAACAATTCAAGTGGACATATTGGTTGAGAAGTTATTCAACGTGATTTTTTTGGTTGCTTGTTCTTGTTGGATGTATATGAAGGGGTTGTTACTGTCATTTAAAATTTGAATAAGTTTGTTTATTGTCATCGTAATATTCCTCGAAATTGAGTATTAAAAAAGAGGACTAACTTATATGTAATATGTATTTTCGTTTTATACTAGAACCAAGTGAAATATTGAAAGTACTTTGCACTCGTTTTAAGTTGGTCGAAATACATAGCTTCATGTTTGCAATGTAAGACAGATTTGAATATATACCATTGGGCCGCTGCTTGTTTTGAGCTACACAGACAATCAGAACAAAAATAATTTCGATAAAAAGAGAAAGAACAGAGACATATAGATCTTTCTAATTGTGTGCGATCTTTAATTGACATGTACCTCATTTTAGCAGCAATGTCGCCGTTGTACATAACAAAATAGCAGAACAACCATTTCTTTTATGTACGACGAAAGTCCACGTAACTCTTCTCTCCTTCCAGGCAAAGGTTCTTGTGATGTCAAACCTGTTACGATGGAAAGATCCTACGCATGTCACTACCGTAACAGTGTCATTACGGACTGGTCCAACCTTGGTATCAAGTACGTCAAATACGCTTTCTTCGATACAGACAGGGAGGTGGCTCATGTGATTTTTGATGGTGTGGGCAGTAACATCATTACCTGGTTTGACAAGAGTAGAGTAATATCTGCAAGCTGGTCCGATCTAACATCTATGCATGAATACAATTTTTTTTCAATGAAAGGGTATCATGAACGAAGATTTCACATAAATCGAGCTTACAATGGCTGCGATGAACACACTGGACACATGATTGTAATTGACACTGACACCCCTTTAGGATGTGACTGGGATAGACACCCCGTCTATCCGCAGTTTCTTTATTCACAGATAAACTCAGTAGACTACTGGAATAGACGGTTTGGCAGAGCAGACTATATGGCGATTTATTTGAAAACAGAGTAACGTTTTAGACACGTCATGCAAATACAGTGTGCATAAAGACTGGTTAGAGAATAGAAAATTTTCGAATGATTTCAGTTTTCAGTTTAATTATTTGTTGAAAGTAACCCTTTACTGAGTACTTGTCAATTGCCGTATCAATTGTCTAGCAAATTAAGCATTTGAAATGGGTATTTAGAGTAGTAGTGAAAGTATTGTTTATTTTCAGTTTTTGTAGTGTACACAAAGATTTACAATTTATCAATTTACTTATTTTGAATTTAGTTCTCTCCTAGATCAAAGTGTTAAATTCCATCGAAGTATAAATTGACACAAAGTACTTCATCTTTATAACTACGTGCTGAGTTGTTCACCCAAATTTTTTATTAAGTAAACCAATAACTATCTTTTTTACAAACTGATCTATTTTCTTCTCATTATATTATTCGTTGTCGCAACTGCACGTAATTTCATATTAAGCATGGAATGCTTTCAAGAGCTATTTTTCATCTGTTTTGCTGTATTCTCACCTAAAGAAATGAATAAATCTACTAAACATTTAGGATAGGATTGAGGGCACTTAATCGATTTCCAGCCACCCGCCCGCCCCCCACTAACCCGCAACACCACAACAAACATCACACAAATTATAAAGCGGGACAAACGTTTGACACAGTCTATGACGCGCTCAATGGAAACTGCGACTCCATTCATTTCCTATAACCACTCTTTAGAAATTTTATCAATAGTTATCATTTGAAGCGAATGCAGATCTCAAAAGACCTAACATAATAACACTTTGAACGTGCAGGATTAGCTTGTATAAGCACACGTATAAATATGTGTGACAGCTAAATAATTTTGTAAGAAATAAAATTAATTCAGTATATATTGAAAGATAGCCAAAGTCAAACTAAGAAAGATTGTTTTATTATAATACTAGGTTTTGCTACGGAACTGTGTACGCCCCACACAACTCTTTTTCCTCGTAGTACGGGGTAACCCTATTTCGTTGTTAGCTCTCTATTTTTCTTTACTGTTTTAATATTCTATTTATTTGGCTTATGCACCTATTCTTCCCTATCATGATTGTATTCATAGGTCACATGATAATTTATAATATTTTGCTACTTTTTCAGCCTTATTTTACTTCTTTGATTACTCTTTGCCAGTTTCTCATTAATACCGTTAGGACGCCAACTAGTTTACGTCTTATTTCTTTCTTACATTTTATTTTATCATTTGATGGACTGATATCTTGTTTCTTTTGTTTTAAATTTATTATTATTTAATGTTATGTCGGTTCAGCTGTTCGTAATATTTCTGTTATGGTACGTCATGAAAGGTATTCAAACCTTCATATTTTCAAAAATCTTTGTCCTTATGCTGTATTTAAGCCACACTGACACAAATCATCCTATTATTGTGTAACATTTTAAACATTTTACGTGAAGAAATAAAGGTATCCGTTTGAACATTGTTTTTCAGACACGGCCGGCACCTCCAGATTTGCTAAAAAGCTAACGATGCTTCCTTACTAAAAATTCACATTGAAAGTAAACTATCGCAACGGGGAGGACAAAGCGATCTTAACCAACGATCACGAACGACGCCCCTAAATGTTGAGCCCGATCATGCGTCTATACTCCTAATTTAATCCTATATTAAACATTTTTTGTAAAATTACTTCGATTGTTCACCATCAATTATCAAACGCCAAGCCCAAGTCAAGGTCAAAATTAAGTAAACCGTCCGAATCCTATCTTAACGCTCTTAAATTTTCATCTTTTAATTTTTGATTTATTTAGATGTTAATGCGAATCTTGTCATTTGTACGGGTAAAATGTGAGCGTCCGATCATTTGTAAAGCTCTCTGTTTGAAGGACTTTCTTGAAACTTTGTAAATAGATCTAGTGCAATATTCAACTTATCAAGATAAAAAGTACAGTTTAAAATATGACCGTTCAATATATCAATAATTAAAGGTATTATATGTCAGCCAGTGTATTTGTGCATAACACACAGTTAGTTCCAGTCCGGGTCACAAATGACTGTCGTATGGTTAATCTTTGGATTATCGTGTTATTCAAAGCTCCTAAACCAGTGGGTGATACTTTTCATTAAACTTCAATTTTAAATGTTCAGTTTATCAAGACGGCGTATAGAGTCTATTTTGCAACAAGGTCAGGCTCATTTACTCAAGGTCACTTGTCAAGTTCCAATATTTTTGGATATCTATTATCTAATATCCTGTGACATTTTACTTCTCCTGTTACTATATATAGAACCACACACTACTGAAAAGTACAAATGGTACTGCCCGATTTAAGTGTTTCCCTTTTTCGGCAATGAGTCAATCACTACATTGTTAGTAGGTTTTAGGAAGGAAAGTTTGAAATCTTTATTTATTTCACAATATTTATCTTTATACTTTATAGGCATGGAAATATACCACCATTGTAAATCATAACCCGTTTTAGGTTGTAAATTTCATCCAAAGTCAGATCTAATCGAATCTTCAATTACTATATAGCTGTTGTAAATATTTAATTAATGTAAACGAGATTAAGAATATAGATCTACTCTGTTAAAATAGACACAATAATAAATACTAAGTTACTATAATAATAATTGTTATGTTTTAAATTGTACCTGACAATATGAAAAAAAAATAATCAAAATTTATTTATAACATTTATATGTCTTACACTGCACGTGAATGAAACATAAGCTTAATCAAAATTCGTATTTCATCCGGAAATATTTGTATATAACTTTAGAACGATGAATGCAAGTGTCACACAATATTTTCGAGTCATGACCTATCTGACATAATGTGCGAGTGACGATTCGCTGAGGATGAAATCTATAAATGAGCCGTGCCCTGTGAAAAGCAAACGCAGTTTCTCTAATTGCAATAGGCTTTGAAAGCGAACAGCATGGATCCTGACCAGTACGCGGATGCGCAGGCTGGTCTGGATCCATGCTGGTCACAAAGCCACTATGTTGGGTTTCACGTGGCACGGCTCAAATGCTAATCACATGGACTGCCGTGAAGTACTGTAACTCGTAATTTACAACCACTTGTCCTCTTCATATGTAAACACATAACATTTGATGCTCATAAAATTAGTAAACTGTCCTGAAATGATGACTATAAATCTAAGGAAACCAAATCCACATTCATATTTAAAGCTGTTGCCAAATCTCTTAATACTTTCTTCTTATTTTTGATATTTTAGCGTTGGAATTACATGCGGTAATTCTTTCTTTTTTTATCGTGGCAAGGTAAGACATTTTATGAATATTTATATAGTGATTTCAAAGTATCTGCTTATTGTTTCATTTAATTTTTTTTATCCGGTTCAGATTTCTGACTTAAAACGTGTAAAAAAGTATCAGTTTTCCTTATAAAATTTGACAAAAGTTTCCTAAATATCAAATTTGAACTTGAAATAGGTTTGATGAGGGTCAAGTTGTAATTTGTTAAGACATATCAGGAAATGAAATACTAGAAATCATTGTAAAGGTTTGATCAAATATGATAGAGCTGATCGATGGTAGGTCGTCACTCTTGCGGAATAGTTCCATTAAATCGCAAATGATGAATTATTCTGCACAGCTCCCAGAAAATTAAATCAAGAGATAGTGTTATGTGACATTTCGTTTTAAACATACTTTTTAGTAAAATATTGTATCAAATTTATTTAAATAAAGGCTGCAAATAAATCCTACAAACAGACAATGTGAGCTTGGTTGGAAAAATAAATGCGGGAAAAAGAAAATACGTAACGTTTTAACTGTGCTTAAAATTCCCAATTTTCTTAACACTGTAGCGTGAAAATGAACCTGGTAGTCAAGGAATTTTATAATCTTATTTTATTCAAAAACATGTCAGGAACATTTTCAGAAAATAAAAAAAAGGCAGGAGAGAACGAGCAGTAAAATGTTTAATTAAAAGTGTTGTTTTTTCATTACGCATTTTTGCGTGTTACAAGCATTTATAGGTATACAAGTGTGACAATAAAAAATCGGTAAGAAATCGGGAAATGGCTTATAAAATTAGAATACGCTGAAAATGAAATTTATGTTATTGTCACGTGAATTTTTTTATTTACTTGTTTTTCCCCAAAAATACAAACAGTTCTCCGTGAAATTCTGATGCACAAAAACTTTGCGTGAAAAGTGTGTGTGTGTGTGTGGTGTGTGGGGTGTGGGGGGGGGGGGGGGGGGGGGAGAGCGGGTGAGGGAGAGGGTCATTTAAGATAATACAGCGATAACGAAGATAGTGACCACCGTATTTTTTTATTCATTTTTTTCGCTTATTTTACAGTAAAATAAATTGACGTGATAATTTTAGTTGTTTTTTTAAATAATCTGTGGAACAGTTTTTACACACTACTTAGTCATTCCGCTCAAAAAAAAGGAAAACAATATAATAATTTTGGCGTGATTTTTGCATAAAGTAAGCATTCCTTCGGCGAATAGCCGGAGTACATATTAGAAAATTACATCACCGTATAGGTTTCAACGGGCCTGTAATATTAAATGAAAAGAAAATTAAATAAAATGGATGCCCCGAAACTAAATTAATCGCCGTAAAACGGCCACGTCACAACAATTTAGGGCTAGGCTAAAACGTGGTTTTTCGACGCCATTTGTTTAAGAAATATGTATTTGACCTTGTTTTTGAAAATAATAGTTATAGTTACAACCTACCCGAAAAGGAATCCTGTTACAAAAGTAATCGTGCGGGACCTGCAATGACAATCGGCAGTTTCCGTGAAATTTCGTATTCTGTTACTTCTGCATTCTTCGGCCACAAAGGTTGCTAACACGAACAAGGCCGTAGACTTCCGACCTGACAAACGAAAGAATCGTAATCGAATAAAAATTACTGAATGTCATTATGAAGTCTTCACCTTAACAATTATATTATCATAAAGAAGAAAACCCACGTGCAGAAAACAGACGCATGTTCCGTATTTAATCTCTATATATTTGATAACAGGTAAATTTGCTCAATGATGTACATGACGACAATTGTAAGTCTTACGCTGCTAGTTATGGCTTATCATGTAGAGGCTTATTCTGCCGGAGCACCTGAAGCTGCTTGTCAAACAATGGTACCAGGTCACCAGGCGACTAGTTTATCTTCTGATCCATTTTATGTCAATGTGTCCAGTGATTATTACTGTCCAGGTGAAGACATACACAGTAAGTGTTTTTGGCCATTTTTGTTAGGAAATACATGTTTCTTGTTAATCTGTTTTATTCTGTGTAAGGATTGCTTGAGTTACGTTTATATACAGGCTTTCCTATTTCTTTTTAAAAGCTATTTTCATGGTTGACTTTTGCCCAATTTTGTTAGAATGTACCACAGGTGGGTTGCGATCGTTTTGACTTCTTCAAGAAAATGTAAGTTACAGACATTTAAAATGGGTCCTGATGTGTGCTGCGGTCATTGGAAATAGGTCAATTTTATATAGAATAAAGAACAACAACTATTTAGTGTGTTATAACCTATAGGCAAAATGATACCAAAGTCACTGCCCAAGAATACTAAAATAGTTCTGGAAAACCAGTGAAAATGTAGAAAATATGTCTCACTGCAGTGAAAATATAGAAGAATATGTTTCCATGGTTTCACTGCAATGAAAAATAAATACAATGAAAACATGAATTATTTTTCATCAGTATTTCTCAGTATTTCATTAGAAAGTATATAATAAAAACTCATATTGACCAAATTGATTGAAATGTTTCAAATCAAGTGGATATAACAATTAGCTTTTTTACAGTTGACATAGGGATATCTGCTGAAGGTAATGCAGCATTTCAAGGGTTTAAAGGTTTTCTGTGTAAAGCCAATCTGAGTGGAATACTTACAGAATCAATGCATGAAGCGGGTACACTGACGGCAACTGTTCCATACCATAACGTTTGTTCTGAGGTTGGTACATGTAATATTAATTTACCCCGGATAGTAAGAATTACTTCTCTTGATTTATTTCTCGCCATTTGTAGTTTGAGTAAACAAGCAGAATCAGTGATCTCTCATGCGCGGACCCAGAGGGGGCAGGGTCCGGGGGTCCGGCCCCCCCCCCCCCCCCCCCCCGAAAAATCTAAAAAAAAAAAAGAAGAAGAAGAGAAGAAGGAAAGAAAATGTTTTTTCGAAAAGGCAATTATTAGAACCGCATTCAAAGTGTATGTGGCTGCTGCTACATACGACAGCGGTGTAATTCATATTTATGTTAATTATCTCAAAGAAATAAAGAACTTTACCTTAAAGAAAACTTAATTTTATTATTTTTCCCAAATTTTAACAGGTGAGCTCATAAAAAGGTGAAAATAAGGGGTATATTGTATATATGATTGCAGTGGAAAAGGTGTTCTTAAATGCTCCTAAAATGTCCCAGAATGCAGGAAATGAAGCGCTGAATTTCAAAATTTTCCAGGCCCCCGGACCCCCTAGCTGGTCAACTACTTTTCTACTTAGCCTGTTCAACAAAAAATGTTTAGCAGTCCTGCCCTACTTGTAAACGGCTAGCATCCACATAACACATACATCAAATTAGTTAGTGTATAGAGACACTTGTTTGTCATAGTGAGGGGTCGGTCGGACCCCCTCTGAGAAAATTGGCTGGATCCGCCCATGTCTCTCTTTCGATAAGCTTTGTACCTTCTTCTACCAAAATAACAAGAGCCATGTCAGACATGGCTAATCCCCCCACCGGGCATATCATAATTGAAGGATGTGGTCCGCATCAGGGGTTTTAAGATGTGGAAGAAAGAATAAGTCAGTAGTGAGGTGGTTTACTGCTAAATTTTATTAATTTTCATGAAGAGTATAACTATGATGTTTTCTATATGGCTACTGTAAAAAGAAGGAATGAACTAACAGGGAACAGAGTGCCAGAATGTAACAATATATGCCCGTCAAAGCAAATTTCTTTACTCTAGCACTGTATATGCAAATGGAATGTTAATTTTGTAGGTTTGTTAGTAATCATTGTAAGTCTTTTGTTTTTTAAAGTCCACAAAAAAATCCTTACCAGGTAAGAGATACCTTATACATAATAAAATTAATTAAAATACACATAAAACTGGAGAGTAACATTCTATGCTGTACCACAGAAAGTGGTCTTGTTTTTTCCCTAGGTCAATTATAAAATTGTTACAATATTAAGTTATTTATTAGTAACAACTAAGGGAAGTTAATCTTTAAAAAAAAAAAATAAAATAAGCAAAAAAAAAAAAAAAATTGCAAGTCCAACCAAAAATCTTTATCAGGAAGAGAACTGGTCAAAATACACCTCAAAATGGATTTAGCATGTTTGTTGTACTACAGAAAAGTGTCTCGATTTTCCTACGACTAGTAATGAAAAAGTTACAATAAAAGCTATTTAAAGTAACAACAAGGAAGTATTCTAAAGAAGGAACTGCGCATGACACTTCGTCTCTGATGGTGTATAATTGTGCAAGTTACATCAAAATCCCTCATGCATGAAGAAGAAATGCTTCGGACAAAGTCATTCTTGTATCTGACCTTTGCCTCTAAGTGTGACCTTGACCTATGCCTAGTGACCTGGATCTTGCGCATGACACTTAGTCTCGTGTGGTAAACATTGGTGCCAATTTATCAAAATCCTCAATGCATGAAGAGAATGCTCCGGACAAGGTTTTATTCTTGTATCCTTTGACCTTAAGTGTTGACCTTGACCTTGGGGACCTATGGGACCTAGTTCTTGCGTATGAAGACTCTCGCACATTGGTGGTAAACATTTGTGCCAAGTATATCAGAATCCCTCAATGCATGAAGAAGATATGCTCCGGACAAATTTCTTTAAGAAAAATAGATAAAGAGGAAAAACTCAAAAAAATAGTCAAGGTAGAGTTATTGTTCTTGCACACTGCACTTCCTCCCAATGTGTTCTATCAGTGTATGAAGTTTGAAGAAAATCCTCCAGTACTTTTGGGGTTATGCTCCGGACAAAATGTTTTAAGAAAATATGATAAAGGGAATAACTCTAAAAAATGGCAAGTAGAGTTATTGTTCTTGCACTGCACTTCCTCCCAAAATGTTCTAACAGTGTATGAAGTTGAAGAAAATCCCTCGAGTACTTTTGGAGTTATGCTCGGACAATTTTTTTTAAGAAAATAAGATAAAGGGAAATAACCTCAAAAATAGGCAAAGTCAGAGTTATTGTTCTGCACACTGCACTTCCTCCCATGTGTTCTAACATGTAAAGAAGTTTGAAGAATCCCTCATACGTACTATATGCATAATAGTTATGACTCAACGGACACATATCGTTTGCGACGCACGGACGGACGGCGGACGGACAGACGCACGGACGGAGAGCATTTCTAATATCCCCTTCACCTTTGGTGGGGGGATAAATAACATTCTGCAGTGTAAATTCATACATTGAAATGTATAGCGCTGTCGTAAGAAACTAGTAGTTCAAATCGCCGTACTTTGATAGAACGCTCACTGAAATATATGAGAATAGTGTTTGATACAGTTAACCAATTTAAGAAATAAGAATGAGGACTGTCACGTGACGTTGGTCAAATACGGCAAAACTGCTAGAAAAATCAAACGGTTCCCAGATGTTGGAGATGAAAAGTCGAAGCAGAAAAATAATTATCATAGCAATTGGAACTTTACAGTAGAATAGACTATCTTATTCTATATCTATTTTATCTATCCAATCTTGAGTAAAGATGTGAAACACATAAGACATACAAGTTGCGGATGCGCAGGCTGGTCTGGAACCATGCTGGTCGCAAATGCACTATGTCAGTTTTCTCATGGTGCAGCTCAAATCAGTTTACCATATTGTCGAATTTTTATTACTTCTGCTTTCTGTATTTTAGTTCCCTTCAGTAACACATGCATCGAACACACTGAAAACAGATTTACACCTCATTTGGAGAAGTAGTAGTAGAGTAACGTCCACACAGATGCAAGTAAAGATCAAGTTAGTATTAACATTTTCTGTACGAAAGGTCCAGCAAACAAATTGTATTTCAGACTATTATCGACAAACCGATAATTGAGCCGAGCCATGAGACAACTAACATAGTGCATTTGCGACCAGCATGGATCCAGACCAGCCTGCGCATCCGCGCAGTCTGGTCAAGATCCATGCAGTTTGCTTTCAAAGCCTACTGCAAGTAAAGAAACCGTTAGCGAACAGCATGGATCCAGACCAGCCTGCGCATCCGCGCAGTCTGGTCACGTCTGGTCGCAAATGCACTAGGTTGGTTTTCTCATGGCGCGGCTTATATCTTTCCATGATATTGGTTCAATATTCAGCTGACTTCAGACACCAACAACTAACTTTACTCTCCTTGTCAGTTCCCTGCTACACCTTTTATATTTTTAGTACTGGAAACGTGTTCTTTTATGTCCAAGGTCATTGAAAAATGTATCATTGTGCTTAATATTTTTAATTGATTAAAGGAAAAACAGGTAAACAGTATATTATTTTAATTCTGGTGATAATACTTGATTGACTGCCACGGATATTTATTTTGTCATTGTCAGTGACATCTATGCAATGTTTTTAAATATAAGTCCAAATGTGCATGGACTACATCAAAACATGTGTATGAATTTCAGTTGCACGATTGTAATAGATTTTTCAACCTACAAACTAGGCATAACAACTCGTTGGATTACACAAGGTCTACAACAGGAGTGTAATGGTACATCAGGTAATAGCTAAGTATTTGAGTCGCGCCATGAGAAAACCAACATACTGCGTTTGCGACCAGCATGGGTCCAGACCAGCCTGCGCATCCGCGCAGTCTGGTCAGGATCCATGCTGTTCGCTTTCAAAGCCTATTGCAATGAGAGAAACCATTAGCGAAGAGCATGGATCCTGACCAGACTGCGCGGATGCTGGTCGCAAACGCACTATGTTGGTCTTCGCAGACATGGCCCGTTTTCGCGCTTTTTGCGTCCGTGCATGGTAGCGCTTAAACTCGATACTACAAACGTATTGGTGGCGCCAATGCATTAAATTATATATCAAACGACAGAATACGGCAATTCCAAAGTGAACATTACCATGAAAGACATTTTCTATCTGAATTTTGAAGGAGATGCTAAAACAGACTTTTGTTGGGGGTTTTTTTAGCAAATTCCGGAAAAAAATTGCTTCTGATCCATTTTGTAAAAAATTGACCAGTGGAATATTTGCCAAATTTTCATATGTGAAAATCTATTTGTTTGTTAATATTTGTACTAAATTACAAAAAATTCACGTCACAATTTTTATATTATAACCGTTTGAGTTTAACCACTGCGGCGTCGTTACAATACGCATTAACGTTATGTAACGTTACATTTGTTTATTTTTAAATGGCTTGTCAGGATTCGACTTGGAAACCTATAAACAAGCAATTATGTGACATAAAATGAATATTTCAATCTAAAACATATTAGGCATTTCCTGACCGAAAAAAAAACATGCAGTATTTCAAAATCTTTTCATTTAAAAGAGTGTATCTTTTGAATGCTTGAAGTTCTTGATCTTCATTTAAATACCCGCTTCATTCACTCTCCTGAATGCATTGTTTTTGCGAACTCGTCTGCTCTCTAGGAAAACGTATGCTGTCGGCAATGGTGTCACTGACGTGTTCCGTTACGAGAATTTAAAAAAAAATGGAGACTGAAGTCAGAGTGAATCGCGATAAATACAGACAATTCAGAAAGCTAAAAAAATAGGTTTTTGAAGAAAGGGAGTGTTGGGAGTGATAATAAAACGGACGCACGCACTCACGTACGCACACACATCCCAAGGTCATACATTTTATTATTTCGTTTCTTACATTTCCAGCCTAGTAACATCTGACCATAACATTAGTGTCCGTGTGGTTACCCGGTTAATTGCCCGCTCCGCGCAGTGACGGCTGAATTTGGTTAGACAAATTTGACATTTTTTACCACAGGCGCTATCTGAAATAAATCATAACTTCTTTAAGTCCCGCAATTATGATATAAGAGAGGTGTCGCTCACAATACTGTCCCTGCGTAAGCGCATCCTTATAATTGAGCGTATCCTTATAAACTTCCGATAAGTGTACTGCTAAATTGTTTTTGAAAACGCTTATCAAAATAAAGAATCAAAACTTACACATATTCACGTACTCATACAAAATGTAATATTTCGTAAATACGAAACCAGTGGTTGCAAGTTTGAGCCGCCGCTCCTCCATGCAAAGTTACGATTTTTGAGTCGCCCATATAGATAATGGCAACATAGATTTAGACATGTTTAACTTCAATCGATGTTGAGTTACAGCAAGTCTCAATCACAACCGCTGTTTTCCTTTCTTTCACACCACCCGCTTAGCTCAGTAGAGGGAGCACATATCTATGAATCGTGAGTTCGATCCCCGGGTAAGGCGTGATGGTTTGATAGAAGGTAGGTGTCCGAAATCAATCGCCTTTCATCTCTGATTTAGGGTGTAGCTGGAAGTTACTTGTCGAGAATACAGAATACAAGAACACTGATTAGGTTTACTTTCAACCGTAACACAGAAACAAAACCCAAAACAAATAAAAAAAACTTTCTTTACACACATCTCTGGAGAGCTAAAACCTCGTTGCAAAGGATGGTGTTTCTATCCAGGCAAGCAGCTGAATAAATTAAACTTTCCAGAGCAACAGCCTTTGTATAACAAAAATATTTTGTTTCCCCAGGGTTATTGATGTTATAAATATACATAAGGGCTTTTTTAAAGTTGTATTAACTTCGGCTATTAGCATTTTTTTTTTCAGAGTTCGGTGTTACGTTAAAATGAATACTTTCTATTTTTACTTACGTTTTACTTTTTTCGTATTGTTCCGAGGTTGACTATATCTGTATAACCTAGTATTACTTTCTGAAGACTGATTGTCGTTCGAATCCGTTTTCTAAGATGAGTATTAACTAATAAAATATCTATGTTATATGTGTATAATATAGGCCTCAGTGCTATAAGATGCATGTGTAACCATTTTATTACGCATGAATTATACGTCATTGAAATAGCGGCCTATGATGGAATTCTATACAGATACTCTTTAAAATCTAAAGTTTGAGATAACTAGAATAAATAGAGGATATTTGTTTGTTTTGAGTGAATATGGAATATATCTCACTGAGAAGTGAGAAAATTTCAAATATTTTCACGAGCGCGTAGCGCGAGTGAAAATGTGAAAATTTTCTCACTTTGAGGTGAGATATATTCCATATTCACGAAAACAAACAATTTTCTTTTTATTTATGTTCAATTACGTTGAGATTTGCATTTTGCAACTATTTTTAATCTCGCGCGGAAACAGACACGCGTAAACAGACATGACGTCAGCGTGCTGTGACGTTAAAAGACGCATACAACATAAAGTTCCATTTTATTTTATTTTTTGCTGCATAACGTTTGAAATTCTTTAGGTAAACTATTTGAATCGAGAAATAAACTATAAGAACAAAATGCGACTACATTTTCATCCTGTTTTAAGCAAAAAATTCAAATTCATACACATGTAATGAGGGGTGGGCTATATCTCTCACAGTGTGAAAATTTAGATTTCATATTTTCACAGTGTGAGTGATGAAATATGAAAATATTTAACTGATAGAATACAGTATTTCATTAGTTAGCATAAAATAAAGATTTTTATTTGCGAGATAAATAATTTCAATCTTAATGTTGAATAAAATCATTGTTTAGTTCTAACAGACTCTTTTAAAAATATACTACTTTAAATAGGTTAAAATGAGTTTCTCTTGATCTCGAGACATACGAAAATCCATTGAACTATGCATTTTTATCGGGGGTAGGGGTAGAGTAATGTAATTCAGCGCAACGGTAATGGGTGTCGATTTTGTCGCATTCTCATATATTGAATATAAACTAAACATTAAAATCTGAGTTCAACACTGAAAAAAAATCGCCCAATGTAACCGAGTTTTAAAGGTAATTTTGATTTAATTATGGTAAGAAAAATGAAATAGTAGAGTTTATCTTAAAACGAGGAGATACATGAAAAAAAAATGCTCAATTGTGCTGTCTTGTGATATGGGGGTAGGGGTAGCGTACTGTAATTTTACGCGAAAATGAATTCAGTGAACCCATAATTTTATTCCTTCGCTCGACAAATAGAAATGAGCCGCGCCATGAGAAAACAACATAGTGGGTTTGCGACCAGCATGGATCCAGACCAGCCTGCGCATCCGCGCAGTCTGGTCAGGATCCATGCTGTTCGCTAACGGTTTCTCTAATTGCACTAGACTTTAAAAGCGAACAGTATGGATCCTGACCAGACTGGTCTGGATTCATGCTGGCCGCAAACCCACTATGTTGGTTTCCTAATGACGTGGCTCAAATAAGTTTTCATTATAATGTTAGTTAGTTTGTTTGTTTGTTTTTTGTTTTTCATTTTTATTTTTTCATTTTTTTTTGTCAAATTCTATCGTTTGGGTTTCACATGAGACAACATTAAAACAGACTTTTTATTCACATTATTATACAAATCAGTACTTGTTGACTGAATAGTACGGTTTACTAATAAAAACAGTTTGACAGACGCGAAATCATGGTTCATCAAAATTGGACATCAATGGTCGTGTTTGAAGGTTTGCAAAGAAAAAAAAGCAGAAATACAAAGGAGTACAAAACTGCGGTGGCACAGAGGTGACATAGATGTTTTTATATTAATACGTGTGCACGTAATAACTAATACGTGCACACGTACTAATACAAAAAAAGCATCAGCGCACGTATTACTTTATATGTACGTAGATGTTTTTTTATACCAATACGTGCATTAAACTTGCTTGTTTTTTTTAAACTTGCATGTGAGCTGATGTTTTTCAAACTAATACGTGTGCACGTAATAAATTATACAGATGTTTGTTTTTTTTCTCTTTTTTTCTATTGATATGTATGCTGGTGTTTTTTTATACCAGTACATGCGGTGATGTTTTTTATATTAATACGTGCGCACGTATTAGCTGTTACGTGCTATTACGTACGCAACAAGTTATACGTGTGCAGATGTTTTTTATACCAATACGTTCGTTTTTTTTAAACTAATACTTGTGCACGTATTAGCTATTACGTGCACACGCAATAAGTTATACGTGTGTAGATGTTTTTATTTTCTACTTTATGTGCGGTGATGTTTTTTATACTGATATGTTCGCGCATGTAAGTTATAACGTGCGCACGTACTAGTATAAAAACACATATGTCACCTCTGTGCCACCGTACAAAACACATTACGGGAGGAATATGCTGATTTTTTATAAAAAAAAAAATAAACGGAACCCAATAACTTCAGCTTAAGCGCATTTCACCTTAACATCATTATCTATTAAATCAAATGTAAAATTTACACATGTTTGCTTGTTTGTTTGTTTGTGTGTTTGTTTGTTTGTTTGTTTGTTTTGGGTTTAACGCCGTTTTTCAACAGTATTTCAGTTATGTTTACGTCATGTCGTAAGCGACGTACTTCATGCGTTGCCGTAATCAAATTCAAACGGTTAAACTATAAAAACGTTTCCGTGATCTTTTTTTTTTCTAATTTTGCACAAGTATTAACAATATAATGAATTTTTACCTAATTATAAAAATTTGGCAAAAATTCCACGGGTCAATTTTTAAAAAATGGATCAGAAGCGATTTTCTTCCGGAATTTTCTAAAACAAACAAAAGTCTGTTTTCGCACCTCTTTCAAAAATTCAGATATAAAATGTCTTTCATGGTAATGATCACTTTGGAATTTCCGTATTCTGTCGTTTGATATATAATTTAATGCATTGGCGGCACCAGTACGTTTGTAGTATTGAGTTTTATACCAATTTAGCGCTACCATGCACGGACGTAAAAAGCGCGAAAACGGGTCATGTTTGCAACGTCATGGTAACGTTATACTCATGTATATTGCTCTAAAAGATGATGAAATAAATTGGAAATATCTTCAAGTTTATTTAGGTATATAAGACTATTAGCAAATCTTAAATTTTGACAAAGTACCATTCCCCCTTAAACAAATTGCTTGAATTTGCAGTCGTGTAAAAGCAGTCTTTGGTATTAATTTATCAACGTAATTATGTTTACAAAATATTCTCGTAAACAATGTGTCATAACGATTTTCAAAAATCAAAATCCTGCATGGGTTGGTTATTTTTACAAATTCCTATGGTAATTTTTCATATATAAGGTAAGTAATCCTGTTGGGGCTACCGTGTTGTGTTGTCGCTAGCCGCGATACAAAGTGTCGGGCATAGTACCATACCGTGGTGTGCGACAATGATATGCTACGACCGTAGCGTAATCAACCTACCGTTTCATACCAAAATCACATTTGTACGGAACTCGTTACGTAGCATATCAAATAACTTTCTGTTACTTTTTCCAGTAGAGCAATCTCATTTTGTTATAACAAGATGATTTTACTTCAAGTCCAAAAAATTAACGAAACCTTGATTTGTTTGAAGAGCTTTATTTCAGCAAAAAGAAATACACCTATGTTTTTTATGTTTCTGAATGCACGACTAGCTGCTGCACCGTCTTGTGCTGCGGGATCATACTACAATCTCACGCAGCAGGCATGCGTTTTGTGCCCAGCTGGGTATTTCTGCCCGCCCAATACATGGACATACGAAGATTATGCGTGCCTCGCAGGTTATTATTGTCCAACTGGCTCAAGCCTCCCTACCCAGGTTCCGTGTCCACCAGGGACATACAGAGCAGACACGCTTGGAACCAGCATTACAGACTGCCATCTATGTCCATGTGGAAAGTATTGCGACATGAATGCACTCTCTTCACCGACAGGAGACTGTAATGAAGGTAATTATAATATGACAACATATTGTTAAAACTGAAATAGATAGTGGCTAATCTCTGCCAGGTCGCGATGGTGGGAAGAAAATATGAAACAAACTCGACAAATTTCTCCAAGTACAAGACAGTCAGAGGGTTTATTTGTCGAGCTGTCATGATGGCGGTAAACTGTCTCGTTTAGTTGGCCTTTTTGTCCTGTTGTCATGTCTTCATCTCGCCAATACACCATTTCGTCACATGGCTTACCTATCGAGCTTTTGTGACGGCTTTTCGCCAACACTAAATAGCTTGACAACCTGACAAATTTCACTCAAAAACATGACATTCAAATGGCACCAACACAGTAGAAGAATATTTTTGTGTCTGATATTTTGTACCACTTTTGTGCCTCTTTTTTATTTCGAGTTATTGTATTTTCTCGCTGCCGAAACGCCTTCTCGACAAATACTAGTAGTTAATAAAACACAAAATAAACATCTTCCTTTTCAGGTTATTATTGTATTGAGGGTGCGGAGAGTGCAACGCCGACTGATGGTATAAGTGGGAATTCCTGTTCATCCGGATATATCTGTCCCGCGGGTTCCTGTAAACAAACGGCATGCATAGAGGGATACAACTGTACTTACGCAGGTAGATGATACTGTCACTTTTGAAGAAAGATTCCGTGTACTTTCCATTGAATTTATTTTAGTATCATACTGGTGGAAAACCCTAGGTTTGGGAACTAGTTTTTGGTTTATGCTCATCCGTCAATCGACAATTTCACTTTCAACATTCCTGAAAGTTTTCAAAAAATGAATACAGTCACAAGATGTTAATCAGTTTTGATAATGAACAAAAAACTTTAGTAACATTAGAGTTATGGATCTTGAATATGTCAAAATAGCTATACACAGAGCTCACGTGTAGTCTCGGACCAGAAAAATAATAGACATATTTGTTTCAGCAGAGTTATAGCTCTTGAGTGTAAACGTTTACATCGGTCACAATTTCTTGAGTAATATTCTGGAAACTTGTACAAAATGTACATGTATATGACTACAAGGTATCGGACAAGTTCGATAATGGTCAGTTAAGACTGCTACTGAAACACAAGCGTTATCCCCAGCTTTTATTATATTTGACTGGCAAATCAAAGTAGGTTGTCTCCCTTGAAACTTATCCGATAATCAATATTGGTTTCCCTATAGATATTACATCGAGCAATAGATTATATAGGAAATTTATTTTTAATGATTAATTTCAAATATTTCTATTGGTTTGTGAATATTCTATTAGATATGACAGTAAACTTCAATTTCTTCTCTTCAATTTGATGTGAAAATATTTATTCTAACTGAACATCTTCTTGCTTCCAACATTGTTTTAAAAGTATCACCATCGCTTATATTGAACATATAGTGAAAAACAGTAAACTTTTAAATTTCTCTTACTTTAGAGGCAAATAAATCATATTTTACAAAGCATGACAATTTATTATCACATATGTAGGTATTCTTGACTTTATAAACAATACAATAATATAACTTTAAGTGTAATAGGGTAAAGGCTTCTTGCTTCCATTTTACTTCAAAGTATATCCAGAAATAAAAAACTTCTGGATTTCTTAAAGTTCTGATGTAACTTGAACCGTGTTAATCTACGGAACTGCATACATCAACAACTGACGTACGATTCATTGTAGTCTTTTGAAATAATAACGTTCATAATTGTCTTATTAGTCAAAAAAAAATGAAAATAACAGAATAGAACAGAGCTTTGATTTTTCACCAAACTGTTTATGAGAACAATACGAATCAACATAAATTACGTAATTTCCGACTGAAAGCTAGATATCTTTGAAATATGAAATATTGAAATATTGAATAATACATACGAGGACAGGAGAAAAACTACTTCAAAGAATAATTTTCTAATGAAATAGTGTAATTTGCAAGTTAGGCGCTCACTGAAAGCTGGTAAGAGGGGGAGGGGATGTGTACATTTATTTAAACAAAAGACACAGCATAGTTTCCACGATGTGCAAAGAAAGGGTGAAATTAACAGACGCGCAATATCATGTCTATTTTAAAAAATAGAAATGAAATCCAAGCTTGAAAACAAAAACTGGCACGCTTTTCATGAGTTTGCACGGCAGGATTATCTCTTTAGTACGACCTACATTTTTTGTCACGGTTTTGTTCGTGGAAAGCATGAAGAACAGCCATCTTTACAGCTAAAGACTTTAGTTTACACGATAAATTTGATTTCATGATAAATTGTACAGTATGTACAAACACATATTTGAATGGCATATTTGATTTATGTATAATCAAGTAACTTAGACACTATAAATAAGTAGACAGGATGAATCAGAGCTAATTGTTTAAAAAATGAGTTAGGATCTCTATGATACACATACACCAATGCTGATCAGAAAAAAAAAATCAGAAACTTGATTCATAATTCAATAGATTCTTTCTTTCTTTGATTTCTATGAAAAACCTTGGATCAAGACCAGTTAATAAAACATGTATGTGCGTGTTTTAGTAACAGGTATGTTTTTTATGTTTGTTAAATTGCTCGGGGTTTTCTTTGCCATTGCCTGACAAATACAGTATTGCTTAGTTTATTACTTTATTTTATCATGTTTTAAAGTGTAAACTTCTAGGCATGAAAGTTAAACAAAAGTACCGTTATATGGACATGAAAAATCAGTCAAAATGGGAATACATGTATCTTCACACAAGTTTCGTTTTTCTGGAGGAAAACTATTATGTACACGTGTGTTTGTGGGAAAGCTCGTTTATGAAATAATTTTCAGATTTCAATGTTTGGCGGGATTCAAATTTTCAAAAGAAAAGAAATTTATTTAAATGTTTTCATTTTCTGTAACATGACAACACGAATTTTACAATATAAAAAGCTAACATAATGTTTTTTACATAAATAATACTTCTATATGAATCTATAAAACAACATGATTTATATCAAAAACTGGCTACATGTTTTGATGCTTTCTATGGAGTAACATGCGACCTTAATTTCCGTGTATTATGGTTACTTAAAGCAAAATATTAGATCAATGCAAAATCCATAACAAAGAATTATTGACTTAGGTCAGGAATGACACGACTTTAGCTAATGTAAGGGAGGCAATCCAGTTTGAAGAGAATTGCTTTCACACAGTCAACAATTAAGGGAGAGAATTCTTGCAAATTCTCGTTAAAAGCTGACCATGTCTTGAATTAGTCAGAAATATCTTTTTATCTCACCATAGACAAAATGATGAGCCTTTATCTGTTCGTTATCCGTCAACTTTACTCAACAAATTGATAACTCCACACCTGTTTTTTTTTTTTTTCATCTCTGCCAAATTTTAACAGATTTGAATGAAATTTGTACACAGTGTTTAATGATTACTTTAGTCAACCTACCATTTCATACCAAATTCACATTTTGTACGGAGCTCGTGTCGTATCAAGTAATTTTCTGTTACTTTTTTTCAAGCACAGCAATCTTAATTGGTTATAGCAAAATGTCAGTTAAGATTGCTGCAGAAAACACAAGCGTGTTTGGCTCTTGAATTTAGAAGTCAGAAATACCTTTTTATCTCACCATAGACAAAATGATCAGCCTGTATCTGTTCGTTATCCGTCAACTTTACTCAACAATTTGATCTGGTCAGGATCCATGCTGTTCGCTTTCAAAGCCTATTGGAATTAGAGAATCTGATAGCAAACAGCATGGATCCTGACCAGACTGCGCGGATGCGCAGGCTGGTCTGGATCTATGCTGGTCGCAAATGCACTATGTTGGTGTTCTCATGGCGCAGCTCAGTTATATTCTAGTGCAAGTTCGAAACTGTTATCTAGGGTAAAAGGGTAAAAAACTAGGTCCTTTATAACAAATACACGTCAACAACTGGTAATAAAGACTACAGAAGCCCTTGGGTCTGTCACATAATATATACACAAAAAAATGCAATATCCCTATAGTCTTACAAATCCGTGTTTGGCAAAAGAACAAAATGTGATTTTATGCACTATGCTTGAACAGATCCTTGCCATTGCTTCCCACCGAGCCCTCCGCAGAATGGTAACGTGCAAATCATCTCCGTGATGGGTGTGCAAGCTGTTTTCACGTGCGATGTTGGCTACGAATTCGCATTTCCAGATATCCCAGATGAGAGAAGCTACGGAATATATTGCTGGTGCGGGGAATGGAGGGGTTTTACGAATGTTACATGTGCACCAGTAGGTAAGTGGAGAATTGCTTCTAACTTATACTATATGATCGTAAAAAGAGATGCTGGGATTCTTTTTTTTTTCAAGCTTTGTGCTAACTATAATAATAGTTTATTGACAGAAGCAGACTAGTGTCGCTTGATAAAATG
Source organism: Mercenaria mercenaria (assembly GCF_021730395.1). Taxonomy (NCBI): domain Eukaryota; kingdom Metazoa; phylum Mollusca; class Bivalvia; order Venerida; family Veneridae; genus Mercenaria; species Mercenaria mercenaria. The sequence continues at coordinate 24,558,632 of NC_069364.1, read as the reverse complement.
TGATATTGCTATAAAAGCCTCTTTTGGGGATAATACGATAATGCAAAAAATATATATCGAATCTTGCAATTAACCAGTAACAAACTGGCCAGTAAAAAAATAAATAATTGATCAAACACAATATCCATGACAATTTACATGTGTAATCGTGTATCTGTTTGTATATCAATGATGTTATTAAAGTATAATTGTTTGCATTGCCACATCTGAATTAACGCCCTATATTTTTAGAAACTATTGTGTCTTGGTAGTAGGGTTTGGGTATAAGGGTGCACTTATACTTCCTTGCTATTGAGCTAGCTTTTATAGCGACGTAGTAGAGTGTCCGCCTTAGGTGTGAGAGGTCCCGGGTTCGATTCCCGGTCAGACCTGAAGTATTTTCAGCCTGTTACACTTGGCACCCAACGTAAATAACTCACGAGTAGAGATAAATGGACACCTTGGAACGTCCCACAGAGGTTCATACTCCTGGAATTCGAAGAAGAATTCTAAAATGGAAGGGGTGTATGTAGTAGGGTAGAGTATATGGTTGCACTTATACTTCTTTGCTATTGAGCTAGCTTTTGTAGCGACGTGGTAGAGTGTCCGCCTTAGGTGTGAGAGGTCCCGGGTTCGATTCCCGGTCAGGTCTGAAGTATTTTCAGCCTGTTACATGTATACAAAAGTTTCGCGCCGAACCCTCGATATATTTGAGAGTTTTATTAATTATCATCCGAGAAAATAAAAATTCAGCGCATTTGTTATCATGTGAGACGGACTAGAATTCATTTACTGGAATAATTGTAAAAATGATGTAATTCTGTTTTACATCTCTGTTTCATGAAGACTGTGGCGGAAATGCTACACTGAACAACGGGTACATATATTATGGAGATGGTACAACATTTGGAGCAGCTTCCGTCTTCGTATGTAACACCGGATACAGGCTTAATGGGCTCAGCAGTGCAGTATGCATGGCAAGTGGCCAGTGGAGTAGACCTATTCCTGAGTGTGAGCTTGTTGGTATGTCAATCTGTGTTCTAATCTTTTCATTCTCTTTATATCATTTCATCGCATTTTTGGTGAAACAACCGTCTCTTTGGAAACGAATATGTTCGTGTTATGAGAAAAAGAAGCTAGAAGCACAGATAGGAGTTTTGATTCAGGGTCAAGTAACGTCTACCATTTATGTCCACACCACCACTTCGACAATGTTTATAGATATTCCAAATTGTTTGGCAGGACCAGCTATGTATTGTCATCTTTATGGTTACTATTTCCAAAATTGAACGGTAACCATAACAACAGTGAATTATACGTAGTTCAAAAGTGTTGTTTTTTTTAATGGGAACATTTTTTTTATTTTCAAACAAACAATTAGGTACCTATGAAAACATTGTCTAGAGTGACGGTGTGCACTGGTGCACATGGCAGACGTTACTGGACCTCAACCTGTTTGTTTTGTCGATGACATACCAGAAGTGTTTATTATTAGGTGACTAAACATGATTAAATGCTACAAAATGTCTGACGGATCATGTACGTAGCAATGACCTTAAGACGTCGAAAATGTTTGTAACTGACTGAGCAATATCTAACAATTTTAAAGCTGATCATCTCGGACTTATTCTTCATTGCCGGGTCTCTACACGTGTTCTGTCAATTTACAGATTGCGGACTCCCCAGATACACAGTTTATGGGTTTATATCGGATCCACCGGCAAACAGTATAATTGCCACAACATTTAATTCTGTAATCACTTACGAATGTAATGATGGGTTCCTACTTAAGGGTCACAAAAGTAGGCGTTGTCTAAGCTCTGGTGTTTGGAGTGGCCACATACCCTTGTGTGTACAAGGTAAGGCTATTTTCCTTGAATGAAACAGAATAGAGCTTCTTGCAATTCATCAAAACAAAAACCATACCCGTTTAATGTTGTTGCAAATATTAATGAAATTAAGCTCAGCTATGCATGCATCCATTCTCTCTTTATATATACGAGCGTACGTTAACAAAAGTCAAAATTAAAATTAAATGTTACCTTTTAACTTTCTAAATCAGTCAGAAGTCCTTTTATCTTACATTTGAGCCGCACCTTGAGAAAACCAACATAGTGGCTTTGCGGCCAGAATGGATCCACACCAGCCTGCGTATCCGCACAGTCTGGTCAGGATCCATGCTGTTTTCGAACAGTTTCTCTAGTTGCAATAGGCTTTGAAAGCGAACAGCATGGAGAACTGCGCGGATGCGCAGGCTGGTCTGGATCCATGATGGCCGGATCATTTTTTAAATGATTAAATAAAAAATGTGTTTGTGGCTTCTACTGAATATTATTAGACATCATATTATTTCTTTAGTTTTAATATTATAAGAGAACTGGAAAAAAAACTTTCAAAAGGTAAGGGTACATTTCCCAAAATCAACGAGCACGGCAAACGCATTCAGAATCATACATAGCAAAGTAAGCCTGCCGAAAATAGTAACAGTAGTGGAAAGATATAGCAGACGCGTTTCTTCAAACCAAGAAGAACAATAGCAGACTCGGTTTGATTGAATCTGTGCATGAGAGGTAAGGAAACGTGCAACGTCTTTCACGTGCCATAGCACCGGCTTTAGCGGAACTCTATTACACATATGTTGAATGAACTCTATGATCCGAAAGGATTAGAAAATATAACAACACTGAATCCAAGTACGGGAAGACTTTTTACAGCCGCCACACGACACTTAAAGATATAATTATTGTTCTGATAATTAATAACAGTCATTTCTTACACAAATTTGGTCACACGGTCATTTTTGCATAGCAAAGTACCTGTTTTGTATTAAGTCACACTGATTTTTCGGGAAATAGATAAAAAAAAATATCAGTTTATTATTACCAGAACACACATGTATTATTTGAATAATTATTATCATAGGACCCACATATATTTTTTGAATAATTTACCTATTTTGATGGTCAGTGTTGGGGACAAAACCTGAGCCGTGTATTAACGATATAGACGATAGAGGCACAGTGTGGGAAATAACTCCACCAGGAATGGTATCAACAAAGCCATGTTTAGATGGATTTCAAGGTACATTATTTCATCATTGCGAAGAACTTTATCCTATACTTTTGTTATTTTTTCCGGAGGCAGGTTTAAGAGGGTGTGTTATTGCCTAACTGGCGGGGAAAGTTATACGGATCATCTGGATAAGAGATCACCTTATCATATACCTAGGGAAGGACTTGTTACATGTAGGTCATTATTTAAGAATAAATTTATAGCAAAAGAGTGCTTTATCACTATTTATGCGTGATGGGCGGTTATACGTCGTGCGTAATAATTGCACGAGGGCGCAGCCCGAGTTAAATTATTTGTACAATGTATTGCCGCCCGAGTGTATAAATAGTGTTAAAACATTCTAAGGAAACTAGGATGGGAAAATCAAATTAAAAAGAATACTTTTAATGAAAAGTTTGCATGTTTTAGGTAAATAAGTGTAATGATTTGTTATTAGTTTCAAACAAATCAGTAACATGACCAAAATCTGATTAGCACCCCTCTTAACATCTAATGGCACAGTTTAAATTGAAAGATGGAAAAGTTCATTATAGAAATTTAGCAAGGTGAGGGTTTAGATCAGTTTTCAGATAGGTTAAGCTAGAAGTTTATCAAGACATTTGGTATAGGCTGATCACAAACCAAAGACAGCTTTTTTTTCAAGCACCAAGTCTGAAGTTTAACTGTATGCACTTTACTTCGACTAATTTTATTGTAACGTATATGACCCGCGCCATGAGAAAACCAACATAGTGGCTTTGCTACCAACATCGATCCAGACCAGCCTGCGCATCTGCGCAGTCTGGTCAGGATCCATGATGTTCGCTAATAGTTTCACCTATTGCAATAGATTTTGAAAGCGAACAGTATGGATCCATGCTGGTCTTAAACCCACTATGTTGGTTTTCTCATGGCGCGGCTCATATATAGATTATTAACAAATTGAATAGCATGTTTTTATGTAGATGTAGATATGTGTTTTTACTGCTCGTTCAGCCATTCTATTGTACACAAGTGGACAGTCTGCGTAAATAATTATATGAATTTCTTACATGTTTTTTGTTGATAGTTTTAATATGAATATAGGAGTCATATCTAGAAACTGCACAGCGCTTGGACAATGGTTGTTGCCTACCTATAACTGTGTGCGGGAGACCCTCGATGAAATCACTAAACTGGTAGTTATATATCCTTTTGTCGCTTTATCCTTTCATTTGGTAATAATTTATCCTCCTTACGATTTCGTCTAAAATTAATTAGATCTATTAAACGTTCTTAGTTTGTTTTTCAGAAGGTTATTATTAGATTATTCAAACCATGATACAGACTATAGATTTTGTACTGTATTTACCTGTTGTGCTGCGAATGGAGCATTTATGAGGTCCCGATGGGAAGTTTAATGTTTCAATTACAGTCCATTTCACAGGATTTGTATTTCTACAATTATAGGTCGAGGGCGCTGCGGAAAATCCATCAGAATCACTTGTAAGCACAATTTTGACAAATTTGTCCGATGTTACGACTTCCGGTGCAGACGACATATTGTATGAAGGAGAACTGCAGCTGGTCACTACGACGCTTGAAAATATAGTTGATATCAGTCAAAACATAACCATTGACGACAGCCAAACACAGGTATCTATCGAATTGAATGATAGGAATATTGGACTTGTGTGACTATTTTCTATGCAAAATGCATTGTTGATTACGTAATAGTTCATACACTTTCATTATCTACAGATACCATATATGTACATACAACATAGAGCTATGCTTATTAATTTTTATTGACATGTTTATGTAAACCCTTTTGTTGCCAGCGAACGGTTGGTTGACTACAGATTATTACTACATATCTTTCCAGAATTTTATAAGGACGGCTAGCAATCTTGTGGACAAGAAGAATGCAGACTCATGGAAATCAATAAACCAGGCAAACGAGATTAACAATGTATGCTTGCTTTCAATAGAACTATCAAAGCTTCATTTATCAGCCTGTTGATATAAGCGTGATTGTATATTTTCCAGTTTCATTGTTCAATATGTATATGCATTTTAAAAACACTGTCGAGTTATATCAAAGGTCAACATGTTTTCTTTACAGTAATTTAATACCTTACTATAAAATAGTTTCAAAATTGTACGGGACAAAATTTTGTGAATCGTGCCAAATCCGGAAGTTTACGGGGCCTCCATGACCGAGTGGTTAAGGTCGCTGACTTCTGATCACTTGCCCCTCATGGATGTGGATTCAACTAGTTTTAACTTGTGACCTCTTTATATTTTCTCGCTGTAAGGATTTTCATAAAACTACCATCATTTGTTAACATCGTCATTATAATTTGTTGAGTCCACAACCCAGGTCACTAGTCAAAAGTCAAGGTCACACTTGAAGGTCAAAGGTCATGATCACATGATCATGATCACCCTGTGAAAGCTGCATCTTGGAAAATTAATCCGGCGTTTATTGGTGGTCCTATTTCATATTAGAATTACCTATATGACATCAATGTACTACACATATTTGCCTACTTTTATGAGGTTTTTAGATTTCTACTTCAGCTAATACACAGTAATATTGCACTCCTAAAGTTTTGTATACATTTGCTTTGGGACTCGTTCCATGATATTTTTTGATGAAAATTTAATCACATTTTAATTAAAAAACTCACACTGAGACATTTAATCTACATGTATGACATTGGAACTCGGCAACTGCATTGAAATGAAATTTCAGTTCTAAATAGCAATTTATTAAGGGGACGCATACTTTGAAATTAGAAAAATGTGGGTGGGGTATTATAAAATTTACCTGCAAAAAAGTACAAGGTTTTGGTAAATGAAATGAATACTGTTTCAACTGTTATAAGTACACAAAGGATTGCTCACTAAAATAAAAATGAGAAAAACTGAAACAAGGAAGTTATTGTTGAATTACATAAGACTTCTTGTGTACATTCAAAGTCAACAATTCAGACTTTTTGGTGCGAAAATAATAGTGCTTCACTTTGTCCAAACATTTATCAATGTCCTACAGATTCTAATTTAAAGAAAGAATGTAAAATAAGTTCACTATCTTGCTTTTCATTTGGCATATGTGAGCTTAAACACATTATTTAGTTTGTTTACAAAGTAGTGCATAAGAAAAGATACGGTGGTCAAGGAATGCCACATTCCAAAACTAAAAGAGTATATTCCCCTTAATACATTAAACATTTATCGTTACAGAAGTCTAGTGGCTTACAATAAAGGCCTAGAAATGTTGCCATTATTAATTTTTAACTTGGTATTCATGAACTACAATGCACTTAAATATCAAAACACATTCAACAAACTTTTGAAAATGTATTGTCTTAAAAATCCCTAAAATAAGGTATGAAATTTGGTTGAGAGGTCCAATCAATATGTATATGTGCAAAAGCAACATTCTAATCTTGTTCACAAAAGTTACTAATACACAGCAGGAATGTCAATGATCAAAACTGGACGAATATACAGTTATCCTCACTTTAATGCCATTTATAATTTGTCCTTAAATTCTCCACCATACTTTTCATAACTCTGTTTGCACGAGTTGCACGAGAATGCTGTCATTCACGTAAAAAAAACGGGGTCAAATAAGTTGTAAATGCAATACCATCTAAACGTAATTAATGGATTATGCAGTTCAAGATAAACTTTATCTCATAACGTAACGAACATGTATAATCTAACAACAACTTTACTTACACTGATTTAAGTAGCAGTCGGTTTATAAGTGACTTTATTGATTCATTTTGTGTTTTGTTATTGTTGTCAAAAAGTATAACGGAAGTGCCTCACAACTGAAGCGGAAACCAGTTTGATGCGCAAAGTAGTCCACTGTAAGTAATATTTTTTGACAAATGTCCACATAAATTAATAATTTTCTAATATTAAAGACGAATATCTGAATAGGATTCATTATTTGATAAGAAATTATAATCATCGACATGTTTTTTTAAAAATCGTACACGTGCTGACACCTAAGTTGTCTCCCGTTGTTTATTAGAGTTACCTTTCGTCCGGCGCAGTAATACATTTGCAGTGAATCGCCGAGAAGCCGTGGGAAAATTAAAAACCATGTAAACAAACTAAAATTAACCACCTTTTCTAGATGAATTTCAAGTGATCGACATTATGCATTTAACCCGCCTGACCTGTGTAGCATCTTAGATATCTGTTCTAAGGTATTCATTGTGTAGAATGTCATGTTATGCCCTTGCAATGCTAATTCCACTCTGATTTTTTTGTTTACATTTTTTATCAATGAGAAATATGGCGTCCATCCCGAGATGAACTGACGTGGCGTTAAATTTTTACATGTTTAAGCAAACCTGGTGTGTTAGAAAGAAAATGTCATCCCTTCAACATTATTTGGAACACTGTTATTGTAAAAAACCTGTTTTTTCCTTATACAAAAGCTTAATATTTTGTGTTGAATGTACTTTCACAAAGACCTCTGTTTTCCAATTACATTCATAGTACCACATCCTTATCCACAAAATACTGAATATTACAGGTGTCCTTCAGTATTATATCAGTTTAGGAATATGTTTTTTATTTTCCCACCATCGATTTCTTGAATATGCACCCCTTTCGCATTGCTGTATGAACTGTGAATGTAGCAATATGCGTCCCCTTAAGTTGATTGGTTCCATTATAAATTACTGTTTTAAGATGCTGCAACAAACAAATATATCTCTTTGTACATTACAATATTAGGCATACCGTTTATACTTATGCTAGTCTCTCCTGTACGTATCTCTGAGTATTTTTAAATACGTAGCAAAACTTTTCACCAAAAGCGCTGCTACATCTGTAATGACACTCGGCATTTTCCGTGCGTTTACGTAATCTTCGTATACTGTTTCGGTGTCTTTCGGCCATTTTGCATAAAAAACGGAAAATGCCGAAATCGAATACGGAGAATACGGAATCGGGCGGAAATTGCCGAATGTCATTACGGATGTACTACATTATTTGCAGATTACAGAAAACGGGCCTGCTGGGGTTCTAAGGGCAGTGGATGGATACAGTGAGGTTATAGCTAACTCAACGACCAGTGCCATTGAAATAAAAGAACAAAATATAGGTATTTCTAAGAACCAACATCTAGTTATTAATTGTGTCTGCCATATTCAAGAAACAATGAATTCAGCGTAATATTTCACAATTATGCGTTTTGACAGATAATTGTTATGAGAAGGCTGTTTATTTATAAACATTAGGGGCAAAATTGTCGTTATATCTCCAAATAAACGCAGTTTTCACCACATGTAGGGCCACTCACCAAAATTTTATATCGTTTCTGTGATATAAATCAATTGAGGTAACAGTTTTGTGCTTTTCAGTATTTCGTGTCGCAAATTATACCAACAACGGAATGGAAAACATCAGATTTCCCGTGCAAGCACTTGCTGAAGAGCTGCGAACATCCTCTTTCTATTTTCTGTCGAATATTTCACTTGAAGGTAATGTTGCTACAGTTAATAGCATATTTAGATAAAGTAATTCATAGATTACTCATAAGACCAATCCGAAAAAGCAAAATATATGTTCCTATAGTCAAGCCGGTTGACTTAAAAAAATGCATTCCGTTTTTAAACCCTTAGCCTGGTGACGGCAAGTTATTTTGCCTTTGCGACCAGTGCAGACCAAGATCAGCCTAAACGTCCGTGCAGGCTGATCATGGTCTGCACTGGCCGCTATTCAGTCAGTAAATTTTCAGTAAATTACCCCTTTAAATAATAAGCGATGCTGCACGAAAAGACTGATGGACAAGTCCATTTTAGAAATTTAACAGTTTGATTAGTATCAGCAATATTTGATGCTGGTACGGAACTATAAGATCGGTAAATACCTTAGAAATCATTTTAAAAGACTTGAAGTATAATCTACATCAAATTTCTTTTACTCGTGAACACCAAATATTATCTTTCCACTTGTGGCAAAATAATAAAGTTTTTATACCCTGACCTGACTTTGGAACATGGCGGAGGTTAATGGTGACGGCTGGTGCTCAATATTAATAAAACTAACCTCATTCCCCAACGATGTTTTGACACACTTATTATTCTAAGACGGCGCCCCCACTCTTTCATTTATTTGTTAAACGCCCTTTCGAAGAAAGTCGGGTATGCTCTTCCGGTCCGTCTGTCGGCCGATATACCGTAGGGTTTCCGATCAATAACTTAAGAAAGCTTTGGCTCTCAATAGTCAAACTTCATAACATGGCTATTTGTGTAAATAAATTACCGTATTGTTTCTGGGGCCAATAGCTGAAGGCCAATGCCACAGTAACATTGAGATTGGATAAAGTTCAGTAACTACAGAACGCTATGGCCTACACTGAGTCCATAAACTTCATAAATGATTGCCGGTAGTAATGTAATGGAGGTCAATACTTCAAAGTTCACAGAGACTTCAAGACTTAAAATGGTTGTCACTCAGTAATGTACGAACACTTTGTTCTGCTGCATTCAAACTTCATAGGATGATTGTCTGTGGTCAGTAGATGACCTCTTTTGTGTTTTGGTCGGTAGGTCAAGGTCAGAGTGACCTTGAAACTGAAAGTGTACTTGACAACGCCTTGGCAAACGGTTCACAAACTTCATAGATTATTCCCTGTGTCAGTAAACGACCGTTATATGTTGGAGGCTAGTAGGTCAAAGGTTAAGGCCAATGTAAATCTCGAGACTGAAATTTTTTTCAGGTGTCAAGCAGTATTCTTCGGTGTTTTACAAGAACTTGACAGAGATATTACCAACGTCTACATCAAGGTTAGTAAACTTCATACTTCGTACCGTCTTGTGACAATTCACAGTTTGGGAGTACAAACCTCTCTTCGATTCCTATTTGTAATTCGGATAGTTATGTCAAACGTTTGACTTTATTAACCTTTCAGGAGTTACAGCTCATCTGAAATCAACGGAGCAGTTTTGACACTTAAGCTGATACCGTACAAAAACCACCTCGAATCACCGCTAGAACTACATTTTCAGCATTTTAATGTGAGTATTGCTGTTGATAGTTGTACATGTACACATATTCTGAGGTGAACTTAAAATCATATCTTTGATTCAATATGTAAGGCATTCATGAAGATTTAGATATGCATTCACAAGATTTATTGCAAAAGAATATTTTATGTTATTGTGAACTACTTATGAAGTAAGTCTTACATGGTTTACACGATAGTCGAAAAGGGTTTTGGGAAATAAGTTAAAATAAATCCACTATAGTTAATAAATGTAAAGGGTGGAATATAAATGAGCGCAAAGCCGGGTTTAGAATAAAGCACTGTTATGGAAGGATAAGGATAGCTTTGAAAGGCAGGTGGGTTATGGTGAACAGCCACATGCTGTGTATTAGACTTTTGTTGCAATTCTTGTATGATATAAAGATATTGCATAATCAATTTAAACAAGTTTTTTTTTTTAAATTTCAGACCTTTTACAAGAACCCTGTGTGCAGCTACTGGAATTTTGACAGGTACTTAAAAGAACTCTTTCTAGCAATCACTGACCTGTTAAAGGAACAACTGAATGATTTTACTTCAGAAGCCTCACGGTGTAAAATGACTATAGATATTATACTGTATTTTTTATCCTTAAGTCACATATATTTTGCAGTAACTTTCAACCGTTTTTGTTGTTATTAGGTCGCAACTGATATTACCAGTCTTGTAGCAAATTGATCATTCGTCATGTATTTTCGCAATTCTAAAACTATGCAGTAATATAGAGTGATCACGAAGGTCGTGCTCAAATTTCAAGAGGTCACAAAAGTTGTTCAGTAATTTCAATAGCTCACAAAAGTTGTTCAATAGTAATTTATTTAACAAGTCACTAAAGTTGCGCAGTAATTTCAAGAGGTCACAAAAATTGTACAGTAATTTTAAAAAAAGTCATAAATATTGCTGATTTCTGCTGGTCACAAAAGTTGTGCAGAAAGTCTAAAAGGTCACAAAAATTGTGCAGTAATGTCACGAGGTAACGAAAGTTGCACAAAAATTTAGTGATCACGAAATATATACATGTACTTTAAACCCAGAGTACATAAAAGTTGTATAGTAATTTACAGATCTGAAATGTCCGTTGATTGATTCAAATATATTTTACTTCAGCAACAACTCTGGCTTACAAAAATTGTTTCAATGAATGCATGTGATTCTGAACTTTCTCTAGAGCTGTTCGTGTTTTGGTATAGCTACCTTATATACTTCAGTAATGGTTGGGATAACGAGGGTTGTACAGTGACTTCCACGAATTCTGAAGAAACAAGTTGTAAATGCAACCACCTCACAAACTTCGCTATTCTCATGAGTCCTTACAAACAGGTATTCGTGCTCTTATATATTGTCAGCTCACCTGAACTTTGTTAAGCGTGATTCTATTTAAATATAGGTGGATAGTCCATCCGTCGCCGTCCCTAACCAATATCTTCTTCTCTGAAACCATTTAGAGGAAGTTATTGAAACTTGTCCAAGGGTTTTAAAAAATCCAATTCGATACAGAGTTCTGGTTGCCATAGCAATGTAAAAAATGGAACAAATTAAAAGAAATTCTTCTCAAAAACCACAAGGCCCAAGGCTTAGATATCTGGTGTTCAGCATATCTGGTACATGTAGTTCTCTACAAAATTTCTTAAAATGTTCTTGTCTAAAATCTGAAAACCCACGTCTTATATATTTGGTACGTAGCATCATTTAGTAGTTCTCTACCACATTTGTTCTAATCTTGCCCCTAGGGTCCAAACTGGCCCAAAGGAGTGGTTCACTTGTTTGCTGAACAGGTATTCGTGTATATCTACATTTTCTAGTTCATAGGTTGCATGACTTTTGAAACATGTATTCGTTCATACTCACATTTGAGAGTCCATACTGATACTGCGCATGTCTTTACACAATGATAAATTATTACCTACATTTATACTTCATCTTTTTGTTTTATTATATACTGAGTTGATTCTTTTTACTCTAAACAATTTATTTTAACAAGTGCTAGACAGTGCGCTATAGTACAAAATGTAGTGAACAGTTTTCCGTTCTTTGGGCTGTCTAGAAAGTACAGCAAAACTGTCCACTTAAACTGCCCAATGTCTAAATAACAAAAAAAGATAGAAATTAAAACGTTTCGTAATTTTGAATTTACATTGCGAATTAAGCAATATAAAGAGGATTTTTACAGAAAACGTTTCATTCCAGGATGTTTCTAAGGCGTTAAACATTGTAAGCATCGTTGGCTGTAGTATTTCTTTGATTGGCTTGGTTTTGACGATCGTAGTGCACGTCGCTTTTTGGAGGTAACATTTTTCGTTTGTCAGTATTTCAATGTTATTTTCATCCTGCTTCAACTCAGCTAGAACTGTGATCATTTTTAGAATTGTCATTTTTCGTACAGCGGCATTTCCTTTCACAAATGATTTTAAACCAACATTGGGGTAGATCATCGTCATATTTTTGTTGTTGTCAAGCGAGAATAGAGGTTAGGTTGTGTATTTTTTTGTAGCTCTGATCCCATAATTTGTAGCACATTTTTTGTGCTACGGTTGAATAAAAAGCCATTAAGAAACACACAACACTGTTTTGTGTGTGTGGAGAATTTTGTTTTGGATGTATTTGGCGGCTTATATTGACACGACATACAACAACCAGGTTAATCCTTATGTTCAAGATATGAACGACATTAATTAGCAGTGCTGGAAAAGCACCTGTCATGGGGACAAATTTCAGTGCATTATTCATCTTGTACAGTGTATTATTCATCTTCATCTTGTACAGTGTATTATTCATCTTCATCTTGTACAGTGCATTATTCATCTTGTACAGTGTATTATTCATGTTCATCTTGTACAGTGTATCATTCATCTTGTACAGTGTATTATTCATGTTCATCTTGTACAGTGCATTATTCATCTTGTACAGTGTATTATTCATCTTGTACAGAAATGGATTTGATTATATTTGTCATTTCTGTTGAAAACAATTTCGACAAGTTCTCCATAATAATTATTATACTCAGTTTTTATTTGGTACTGAACACTAAGTACTTAGTCTCTAAAAATAAGTTTATTTTTTCATTTTAGGTATGTAAAGTCTGAGCGTGTGATCCTTATTCTGTGTCTTTCAGCCGCTCTGATAATATTCTACATAATTTTTATTGCCGGAGTGGAGAGAACAGAAAATGAGGCAAATGTTACATTTTTTAAACTATATTCTTTAATCTGAAATTTTAATTTACTAAATATTAATGCATTTTGTATTTTATTTTAAATGTACGTGAAACATAATGCTATAAATGATGCATTATATTATTTTTTCTTTAATATACGCGAGGTAGTGCTATAAATTGTGAATTACTTTTGTTTTTTATCACACTGATGCAAATGCTTTAAGAAGTAAGGGTATATACTTTTATCTTAAATATATTTGAGGCAGATGGTATAAATTTTGTATTACATATTCTTTTGTATTAATTCAATACGGGTGAGGTGAGTGCTATAGATTTTGCATTATACATTTTTATCTTAAATATATATATATATATATATATATATATATATATGTGGCAAGTGCTAAATATTTTGCCTTTTATACTTTTGAAAATACGTGTGGCAAGTGCTTGGTATTTTGCATTTTATATTTTTAACTTTACGCGAGGCAAAAGAAATAAATTTCACATTATATAATATAATCTTTAATGTACATGAGTCGAGGGCTTTTAGTTTGCACTGTTTGAGACAAATGTAATTAATATTGCATTGCATACCTTTATCTTTAATATTCTTCATACTGATGCTGTTTCATAAATGGCGCTAGTGCTGAAAGCATTTCTATAGCTAATCTAGTATTAATGATGGAAATGTGGTTATATTTGCACTGCATAATTGAGCAGCGCCATGAGAAACCAACATAGTGCATTTGCGACCAGCATGGATCCAGACCAGCCTGCGCATCCGCACAGTCTGGTCAGGATCCATGCTGTTTGCTTTCAAAGCCTGTTGACATTAGAGAAACTGTTAGCGAACAGCATGGATCCTGACCAGACTGCGCGGATGCGCAGGCTGGTCTTGATCCATGCTTGGCGCAAATGCACTATGTTTGTTTTCTCATGGTGCGGTTCATATATGTATTTAAAAGTATTTGTTTAGTCGTTATTTAGTAGGCGACATTCAAATGGAATTAGACTCGAGCAATAGAGATACAATTAAGGTCTAGATGTGTCTACAGTGACTTGATTATTTTTTTTACCAGCAGCGGCGACTGTAAAAACATAACGAGCATGTATTTCTTGTTGTTTTTATTTTGTTATTCTGTTATTGATCGCGGCCTCGTCATATTGAATAGGACAAGTATATGCGCGCTGGGGAAACTATTTCATGATGGACCTGTGAATTCTTTATTTGCGGGTGAAACAGGTCTCATAAGCGTAAATACGACTAGCTTCTACTGATTATAAAACATACCGTACGATTTGTTGTGAATTAACTGTTGTTGTACTTTTAGTAGTTCAACCGCCACCCTTGTTTAAGAGCAACATTTAAAAAACACGTTTTTTTTCATCCTCAAGTAATAAGTAAGTAGACTCGCCCAGTTTAATCAATCTAGACGCATAATCTAACTCAATACATAGAGCGCTTACTTCACCCGATTTACATTCGGAACATTTTCACGCGTTTCGGGCTTTATCGTATGTTTAACATGGGATTTTTGAACCGTCCAAAGATGTTGGAAATGTTTGTCTCATTGTTTATTTTCTTTTTAATAAAAATGTTACTGCTTTCATTGTCTACCACTTTTTTTCCACCCTTGCCTGAACAGTAATGAGTTTGTACACTGTTCAGACAATTGTGCTCTGTTGAAATTTAACCAAACACAAGTTTACCTACATAAACAGAAAGCATGATATGTCACCATGCGCGGATCCAGAGGGGGGTGGGGACCGGGGGTCCGGACCCCCTCTGGAAAAATTTAAAAAAGGAAAGAAGACAAGAAGGAAAGAAAAAGTTTTTCGAAAAAGGCAACATTAGGACTGCATGTAAAGTATATGCGGCTGCTGCTACATACGACCCCGACATAATTCATATTATTTATCTAAAAGAAACTAAGAATTTTACTTCAAGAAAGCTTGATTTTATCATTTTCCCAAATTTAACAGGTTAGTCCATAAAACTGTCCCAGAATGCAAAAAATGAAGTGCTAAATTTCAAAATTTCCAGGGTGGAGGGGGTGGGGGCAGGGGATCGGACCCCCTCTGAGAAAATTGGCTGTGTCCGTGCTTGGTCACTATACCTGTCCAGTACTGGACATTATGGTAAACGCTTCTTTCCTGCACAAATGACAATTTCGCAACTTCTGTCCGGTTTGTACAAATTTCTGGCCGCGATAAACCATTTGACTTTTCTTGCATACCAGACGGGGATTTCCGGTATTTTTACCGGTGCTGGAAAATCCATCTTACACCCCGGGGTGTAAGATGACTCTCGTGCTTGGAATGACGTATTACGAACTACATATATGTAGGAGATTTATGTAGTTATTTATATTTTATTTCGAAAAACGGAATAAAAATCCAGTACCCTGACAGTTCCTCTTTCTTCCTGATAGTATATTTCTCGATTCAAAACACGTTATTTTATAAAAAATCCATAACGTTACGCTGGAACTGGTAAAACAAAACCGGAACTACACATTGTTATTTGTCTTTGAAACGCCATGACGTCTTTCCTGTTTACGGACGTTGATTTCCCGCGCTTTGTTTAAATACGCTGCTATAAGAAATAGTTCTAAAAAGAAAGCCGTTCGACTGATTTTATTTTTATTATTATATCTTGATGTCGGTATGCAAGAAAAAGATTCTGTCACTGGTTATAGGTGCAGATGGGAATATCCGGCTCTCGGGTAACTGTTTAGGCGGCAACTCGGTAGGAACCTCGTTACCGCCTAAACAGTTACCCTCGAGGCCGGAAATTCCCATCTGCACCTATAACCAGTGAAAGAATCTTATAGTATTCAATTTTGAATTGAACTATATCTGTGGTTCCACAGTGGGGAATAGCATCACATGCAGTGTATAAAAACTGTAACTACTGCAACACGCACGGTACCGTATTCTGTAATTTTATAACCGTTCCAGCATTATATTGGAGGAAGTGTGTATTCCTTCTGTGTGAATTCCAACACCTATGTAATAATAACAAAATATTAACATGTTTTTTTGTCAGTTTGTTCTGTTTAAAACTCCTAAAGTTAAAGATATCAAGTGCCTCTCTTTCATTCAAATATTTCATCCTTAGAGAGAAATGCAGAAAATCGTCGCCAACTGTATTTGAGCCGTGCCATGGGAAAATCAACATAGTGGCTTTGCGACCAGCATGGATCAAGACCAGCCTGCGCATCCGCGCAGTCTGGTCAGGCTCCATGCTGGTCGCTTTTAAAGCCTATTGGAATTGGAGAAACTGTTAGCGAACAGCATGGATCCTGACCAGACTGCGCGGATGCGCAGGCTGGTCTGGATCCATGCTGGTCGCACACCCACTATGTTGGTTTTCCCATGGCACGGCTCAAATGTTATACAGAATCAGTCGTTTCTAAGTTTTCAGTTGTAGTAAATATTTATACTGTAAAGCTATATGTATATTAAGTGTATTCAATTATATAAATTCATTGCTCAGTACCGTTAATACAGTAAAATGTAAATTTTATGAAAACATAAACTAAATAAACTATATCTAGCATTTTTCGTGTTTTGAAATTATAGGAAATTTGGTCCCAGTGTTTTAAATTGTGTTGTCGCTTTGACCGACATTTTCCGAGGTGAAATATTAGTTAAAAAAACAATTTCAGACATGAATTTCCAGATAGATTACATGATATATGTATTAAGATTTTCTTTGTGTATGTACACTTCATTTTTAATCATTGTGAAAAGTATTTTGTAACATATTGTAATAAAGTTATTTACTTCCAGAATGCATGCACAACCGTAGCCGTGTTGCTACACTATTGCCTGCTTGTCGTGTTCTTTATGATGCTTGCAGCGGCCGTGCAGATAGCCTTCAGCGTATTGTATGTCTTCGGAACCAAAGTTAAGAAGATAAAGCTGCTCCTGCCAATTGCTCCAGGTATGAAACTACCAAGTTTTCTTAACCATTCAAGCAGCAAAGGGACTTTTATGAGCAGGTAAAGTGATTCCACAAGATAAAAACAAAGTGATTTTACAAGATAAAAACAAAAGCCAGAAACACAGACAGGGCCATTCGTTTATAAGTTTTACCATTCTGTTTTTCATTCTTACCTGCTTAAATGAAATTAAAATAAAAATGTTTGCGACGTCACTGACGATCTATGCAGTAACGTGACATCTGATTAGATGACATCTCATAGTCTTGAACAAACGCCTATTGCTCACTGCGTATTCTGCCTGTGGATGTCACACTATAATAAGCAAAAAAGTTCTGAACAAACATGTACTACTGTAAAACTGTGTGGATAAGTCAGTTAATTTGATATGCAGTTTTTAAAAAATACCTACTTTCTACTGTGAAAATGATCTGCGGGTTTATCGGTCTATATTTAGAACATGATTTTGAAACGACACCTCCTTTAAACTGTAAAAATCATAAATGGGTAAAGTCAGTCTATGTTTAGCTCATAGTTTTGAAGAAACATCTACTTTCTACTGTAAAAACTTTTTCGGCGAACGCCGTCTAAATTCGTTTTCGTTACCTATGCCACGTGACTTCAGTTTGCAAATCAAACTACTTGATAACGCATTATAGATAATTTATCAAAATGGAAGATTTATGTAACACTCTGCCTGATTGGACGAGAGTGTCAATTTCTTTCACTCTGGTGATTGTGCTACGCTGAGTGAAATGTAGACAAAGCGTTTATCCTAAACGACGCTGTTCACAGTTTTAAAGCTAACTTTGGCTCAGTTTATTTAGCAAGAATATTGATACAATGTATATCTCAAAATGATAAGTAAGTTTAATAAATATGATAAAAACCTGTTCAAATACCAACATATATCAAATTAAAGAAAGAGCTGAATACGGTCTGCGTATCACATGAATAAGGGTGTGATAAGAGTCTTTTCTGTAGAGAAGTGCTTTTTAAAAGATTTTCCTTGTTACAATTGTCGTCTGTATATGAAAAGGTTTCTTGCTTTTTGACTTATTCAGATTGCATATTAAAATGAGTACTTGTTTGCTTTGATATATTTGTTATAAATTATTTAACTGATTTATTATATATGAATATTTTTCTTTAGTTTGGTATGCAAATATTGAACTCAGTTGAAATCTGTTTTATTATATATATGCTATATAATGACTGAATCTCATTACACTGAAATGTAGGTACGCTGCATACAGTTTATCTATGTGATATGACTACGGTCAAACTTTCCTTATGAAACAAAAATATTGAAATAATTACAATTGTATGTTTTGCTTGACCTTCACTTTTTTTTATAGGTGTGACGTCATTGTCCAAAGATTCATGAATAGCGAATATGCATTTGTTAAAGCGGGATCAGTTGGCCTATTTTAGAAATAAATAAAAATAATAAATAAAAAAATCCTTTAATTGATTTTTTCTCATGTATTCTAATCAAACTTGATTTGTAGCATCTTTATTAGGCCCGCAGCCAACTTTGTTCAGCTGGGACATTTGACCCCTTTTAGGGGCTGCTAGAGCTAAAACTAGAAATGCCTTTATACAGCGTCTCATGAACAACTTGGTGGATCTTTGTCATACTTGGTCTGGAGCATCATTATAAGGTCCTCTTCCAAATTTGTTTATATAGGAACTTGGGCCCTATTAGGGACCACTATAGCTAAAAGTAGATATGCCTTTCTTCGCATTAACCACTAAAATGTATTTATCAAACTCGATGTGTAAGAATATCGTAAGGTCTCCTGCTATTTTGTTACAAATGGGGATAGGGACCAATTTAGCTAAAAATATAAACACGTTTAATGACCTCGCTTCATGAATCTTCATCAAATTACTGCTGTAATTATTTGTCTAAGGATAAACGAAACAAAATTGCAACCCTACGAAACCTTTGCGAAAACTTAAAAGAGAACCATTTAAATTGTTAAAGTGCGGTGTTTAGTTTTGCAATTTGAAAAATGTTAGATGAAAGATGAATGTTAGATGAAAAATTCATAAAACTTCTTTCCTTATTACAATTCGCCGACCATCATTTTTAAAGATATTTCTTGTTATGGTTGAATCAGTCTATGTTTAGCTCATAGTTTTGAAAAAAAAAACTACTTTCTACTGTGAAAACCTTTTATGGTTGAATCAGTCTATGTTTAGCTCATAGTTTTGAAGAAACATCTACTTTCTACTGTGAAAACCTTTTATGGGTGAATCAGTCTTTGTTTAGCTCATAGTTTTGAAAAAAAAAAAAACCTACTACCTTCTGTGAAAACCTTTTATGGGTGAATCAGTCTATGTTTAGCTCATAGTTTTGAAAAAAAAAACTACTTTCTACTGTGAAAACCTTTTATGGTTGAATCAGTCTATGTTTAGCTCATAGTTTTGAAGAAACAGCTACTTTCTACTGTGAAAACCTTTTATGGGTGAATCAGTCTATGTTTAGCTCATAGTTTTGAAAAAAAAACCTACTTCCTTCTGTGAAAACCTTTTATGGGTGAATCAGTCTATGTTTAGCTCATAGTTTTGAAGAAAACCTACTTTCTACTGTGAAAACCTGTTATGGGAGATTCAGTCTATGTTTAGCTCATAGTTTTGAACAAACACCTACTTTCTACTGTGAAAACCTGTTATGGGTGAATCAGTCTTTGTTTATCTCATAGTTTTGAAAAAAAAAACTACTTCCTTCTGTGAAAACCTTTTATGGGTGAATCAGTCTATGTTTAGCTCCTAGTTTCGAAGAAACGTCTACTTTTTACTGTGAAAACTGTCTATGGGTAAGTAGCACATAGTTTTGAAGAAACATCTTCTTTTACTATGAAAACTGTCTATGGGTAAGTAGCACATAGTTTTGAAGAAACATCTACTTTTTACTGTGAAAACTGTCTATGGGTAAGTAGCACATAGTTTTGAAGAAACATCTTCTTTTACTTTGAAAACTGTCTATGGGTAAGTAGCTCATAGTTTTGAAGAAACATCTACTTTTTACTGTGAAAACTGTCTATCGGTAAGTAGCACATAGTTTCGAAGAAACACATACTTTCTACTGTGAAAACTATCTATGGATAAGAAAGTTTAAGTTAAACTCGTGGTTTGCTCTACCTTCGACGTGACGTTTAATTAATAATAGTCAGCTAATGATTATTTCAAACATACATTTAAAGATTGTACATAGTTATACATGTTTTAGAGACTTTCGCCTTGTTTGACATAAACATTCGTACCAGTAAACATGAATATATGTGATTCATTAAAGAGATATATTTTTATTGTTAGTTTTTACAAAACGATCGTTACATTATTTTCACAGGAGTTCCGGCAATTATTGTTACCATTTCTGCATCAGTTAAAAAATTGAATGGATACGGAACAGAAGACTAGTATGATTTTTTTCCTTTTTAACTCACCTGAGCATTGCTCAGGTGAGTTTTTCTGATCACCCGGCGTCCGGTGTCTGTCGTCTGTCTGTCGTCTTTCTGTCTGTCTGTCTGTCGTCTGTCTGTCAACATTTAGCTTGGTGTATGCGATGAGGCAGTTTTTTTCACCGATTTCATGAAATATGGTCAGAATGATTCCTTGATGAAATTAGGCCGAGTTTGAAAATGGTTTATCTGGATAAAAAAACTATTCACTAGGTCAAATCAAAGAAAAACTTGGTATGCGTTTAGAGGCTGGTTTTTCAATTTAAATCTTCATGAATTTTGGTCAGAATGATTATTGGATAAAATCTGGCTGAGTTTGAAAATGGGTTATCTGAGGGTAAAAACTAGGTCACTAGGTCAAATCAAAGAAAAAACCTTGTGTATGCGATAGAGGCTGTATTTTTCAATGAATCTTCATGAGTTTTGGTCAAAATGAGTGCCTTGATAAAATCTGGGTCAAGTTTGAATGTGGGTCATCTTGGATCAAAAACTAGGTCACTAGGTCAGATCAAAGAAAAACCTTGTGTATGCGATAGAGGCTGTATTTTTCAATTGATCTTCTAAATTTGGTCAGAATGATTGCCTTGATAAAATCTAGGTTGAGTTTGATTATTGGTCATCTGGGTTCAAGTTTAAATATGGGTCATCTGGGGTCAAAAAATAGGTCACTAGGTCAAATCAAAGGAAAACCTTGTGTATAGATAGAGGCTTTTTTATCAATTGATCTTCCTGAAAGTAAGTCAGAATGATTATTGCCTTGATGAAATCTAGGTAGAATTTGAATATGGGTCATCTGTAGTCAAAAGTACGTCACTGGGTTATATCAAAGAAAAACCTCGTGTATGTGATAGAGGCTGTATTTTTCAACTGATCTTCATGAAATTTAATCAGAATGATAGCCTGATAAATCTAGGTCAAGTTCGAATTAGAGTATCTCAGTTAAAAAACTAGGTCACTAGGTCAAAATCAAAGAAAACCTTGTGTATGCGATATGGCTGTATTTTTCAATTGATCTTCAGGGAAATTTGGTCAGATTGTTAGCCATGATGAATCTAGGTCAAGTTCGAATAGGGGGTTATCTGGGGTCAAAAACTAGGTCACTAGGTCAAATCAAAGAAAAATTATTGTTTTGGCTCCAATTTTAATGTTAATTGGTCGAATATTTTTTCCATGAATCATTTAGGTAAAAACATGTTACACTGTTACGGTGCATTATGGTGTGTTTCTCAGGTGAGCGACTAGGGCCATCTTGACCCTCTTGTTTATTGTACTGCTTTCTTTTGTTATGATTGTCTTACTGGACTGACAGTTATTTTGCCTTTTCCGACAACCTACCTAAATGTCTTGTTAAATTTCTCTGTTACAGTTACCTGTGTTTCATAGTTGCTGCCGATTAAGTGATACGAAGCGTTGATTACATTGGACTGTGACTTTTTATGTTCGATTTTTTAAAATCGCAGTTTTGTTTTTCAAGGAATTGTTAAGAAACACTTACGAAAGTGCTTTCTAATTTTTATCTCCAGCTCGCAAAAAGGCGTGTCCTTGATGAAAATAACAAGTTGTTTTTGTAATTTCTTAAACCTCTAGTAGCCTGTCTGTAAGTAGGTCTCATAAAGCCAGAAATTTTATGGATACCTCGACACTATATCATGCCAAACACGTATATCATGAATACAGAAAAAAATGTTGCTTTATGTTGTTCGGTGCAAAACAGGATATATTTGCACTCGCACAGGGCTGAAAATCATCCAGTATTTGTTTCAATTGAGTATTCGCCCAAATATATCTCCGTCTTGTACAACAGGCCATGAAATAATCGAATGCTACAACAGTCTGACGCTAGTAATCACTAATTTTGTAATTATTAACAGCAAGTTACCAAAGTGAGTTCTTATTCATCTTTCAGTTGCTGGCTGGCAACAGACAATGGTGTAATATGGGCATTTATTGGACCTGCTATATTTGTAATATGTGTAAGTTTTGAGTGTTTACCTGTCATATCATATTATATAATACATATCATAGCATATCTTGCCCAAAAGTTCATAATATGAACTAATACTGGCTATTATAGTTCATTCTAATATGCTTGATTCTGTTAAATCACGCTAAAATGATGTCACGTTAACGTGCGATGACATCAATATTTTTGTTGCGACCAAGAAAGAGCTCTGCTATATTTTATCTGTTTTATATTAACAGCATATTAGAATCGAAATATTGTATAACAAAATCGTGTTTTACTTCAGTTAATACACTCAAATCGGTTATACGTCCCCAGAATAATTCACTCTGGCTACGCCCTCGTGGAATTATTCCGCGGACATATAACCTCTTTTCGAGCATTAATAACGATAAAACGATAAAATACATTGTTTCCTAAATAATCTCACTTCCAGGAAATGAGGAAAATGTTAACTAACTAACTAACTATGTCATTTTCTGTTTTGAGCAAAACAAAAGATATTCGTTTTGTATTTTTCTCCTCTAAAAATGAATCTAATGGAGGAGTAACTTCATCTGAAACACATCATTTTTGTCTTTTTATAGGTAAATATGATCTTGTTGATCCTTATTCTAAAGACCATGCATTCTACAAAATTTGTGTCACAGAAGTCCGGAACAGATAAAATCAAGTAAGATTATATTTCATTTAGCATGCCCTTAACGTCAATACTTGGTTTACATCTAAGATAATGAATGTGTAAATATCCGCTTTAATGACAGTTCAGGATGTACTAGTAGGTCTATGTTATCAATATTACAGATTCGTAACCTTTACCCTGCCAAATTTCTAAAATGGACTGGTCAGTCATTCAATTTGGGAAGTTCCACTTCTTATTCAAAGGGGTGTTCAATGAAAATTTACTGACTAAATAGCGAGCAGTGCAGACCATTCGCAAAGGCAGTATCACTTGCCGCCAGCAGGCTAAAGGTTAAGGACAATACATGTATATGGGACCATCTGCACAATAATTCCAAAAATCTGTGTTCTCAGTTGGGAACAAAGAACCTAGGCTCAGAGCAATACTTCACGTTTCATAAAAGATCATGATTTTTTTGTTGTTGTTTTTTTTTTTTTTGTTGTCATTGTTTTCTTGCATTTACACATAGGTTTTCAAGTGCAGTGGTACACAGTGGTAAATCAGAAGCTAGGTTCTTATTTGAAATTTGGTTTTTGGTTTAGGGCATAGGTTCTCAGTTTAGAACATGAGTTTTCAAGAATGCATAGTTTCGCTCATTGTAGTATGCATAATCCCGGTTAATTTCCACATTCTTTTTTTTACTGAGAAAAGAGATGAGGATTTTAGAAATTGATAAAAAGTCTCAATTTGCGAGTTCGGAATGAAAATAGGAATGTAAAAACTGTATAGGACGAATAGCTCTGAATTTTGTTAAGTTTTGCTTTCTTAAATGGTTCTTTCCCAAAGATCTGTATCTATATTACACTATCTATTCAAGCTATAAACACATTAAATGTATATTTCACCTCAAAATATACAGGATTTGTCAACAGAATAGACAAAATGTTATGATTTAATGTTATAAGAACTTTAGAAAAACTTGTGATATAATGTTATGAACATAGGCTGTCGAGGACATATTTTATAATTTTGCTGAAAACTTAAGTTCTTAAAGCAAATCTGTTTTGGAATGGACACACAAGTTTTTGAAATGCACAATAATTTTAAGAACTTATGTTATCAGAAAAACTTACTATCTGACTCGAGAACCTAGGTTCTGAGTTGGGAACATAGGTTTTGAGAAAAATAGCAATAGCTCGAACACTGTATTTTTAAATGCGTACTTATCTTTTTACTGATTCAAAATTACCATATCAGATCAACAGTGAAATGTCTATGTGTTTTGCTCCCTGTGATGGGTGTTACATGGGTTCTTGGCCTGTTTTACATAAATGACGACACGAGCTGGATTCAGTATTTGTTTGCGGTATGCAACAGTTTGCAGGTAAGAAATTTGTATATTAACATAAATACATACTTTTCTTAAAAAATGCGATTTCCAATATTTGAAATTGAATATTTTATTTTGTTGAGTTTAACATCCCACCGACACAATTATAGGTCATATGGCAACTTTCCAGCTTTGATGGTGGAGGAAGACCCCAGGTGCCCTCCGTGCATTATTTCATCACGAGTGGGCACCTGGGTAGAACCACCGACCTTTTGTAAGCCAGCTGGATGCCATGAAATTGAAGTTGATGGTATTATGCTTCTGGCTGAAGACAGTTTCTTCGTAAGAAAAATTTAGAAAAAGGCCGCATGGAAATTTTATGTCAGTTTTTTTAGCTCGACTATTCGAAGAATGTTCTAGCTATTCTACTCACCCTGGCGTCAGCGTCACACCTTGGTTAAAGTTTTGCATGCAAGTACATACAGCTTTGAAACTTATTTTTTCTTTTTCAAGGTCAATTACCAACCTCATTGGATCAAGTCCCATAACTCCTGGTTAAAGTTTTACATACAAGTTACAAACTAATGCAGATATTGAATTAAAACTTCACATGTGTCTTCGGGTTTAGAAAACTAGTTGATAGCACCAAGTCCCACCCATAACTCTGACCTGCATTTTAGCCAAATTATGCCACCTTTTGGAAAATCCTGGTTAAAGTTTTGCGTGCAAGTACATACAGCTATTACTAAATGAAACTTATTTTTTTTCTTTTTCTAAGTCAATTACCAACCTCACTGGGTCAAGTCCCATTACTCTGACATGTATTTTGGGCAAATTATGCCCCCTTTTAGAATTGAAAATTCTAGTTAAAGTTTTACATGCAAGTTACAACCTCTAAAACTAATGGAGATATTGAATTGAAACTTCACATGTGTCTTCGGGGTTATAAAACTAGTTGATAGCATCAAGTCCCATAACTCTGACCTGCATTTTGGCCGAATTATGCCCCCTTTGGACTGGTTAAAGTTTTGCGTGCAAGTACATACAGCTATAACTTACTGGATCAGGTCCCATAACTCTGACATGTATTTTGGGCAAATTATGCCCCCTTTTGGACTTAGAAAATTCTGTTTAAAGTTTTACGTGCAAGTTATTATCTGCACAACAAATGCAGATATTAAATTGAAACTTCACATGTGCCTTCGGGGTTATAAAGGGAGTTGATTGCATCAAGTCCTATAACTCTTACATGCATTTTGGTCAAATTATGTCCCCTTTGAAACTTAAAACTTCTGGTTTAAGTTTAGCAATGCAGGTACTGGATTGAAACTCTTTAGATATTTTATTATTTTCCTGCTTCTGGGATAATATTTCGAATAGTCGAGCATTGGCTGTCTTACGGACAGCTCTTGTTTCATTTTGGGTCTCAAAGCATTCAAATGTATATAACCAGAACTGGAAAGAAAAGAATATATAGACGATACCTGTCAAATGGCATTTGTTCTAAATACGAAAAATCTTATAAAATTTTTATCATTTTCAGGGCCTGGTGATATTCGTCTTCCATTGTGCACTCAATAAGCAGGTAATACAAGTTTTATTGTTTAAGTAACACGGTACACGTATGTATACCACTACTGTGGCTATCTGCGTGTACGTTAAGATGAGATGACCTAATGACAGTGTTCATAAAGACTGGTTCCTAGACCCAGATCTTCTAAGTAAAGCTGAAAAAGTCTTATGAAAAGCAGCATAGGTGGAAGGCTCTTTTATGTGTTCATCTTATCTCATTTGTTTCAAGACATACTTGCATGACTTTTAATAAGGCTTGACGAAAAGCCATATGGGAGTATTTTATATGGTGTTTCTGACAGTAAGAATTCGTTTCCGCACATAGGAGTTTATTACGGATTCGCACAGCTGCAAATGTAGGCTACAAAATCTAGTAATTATCCCGTAACAAATTAACAATAAAATGCAACATATACCAATATCCATTTAGAAAATATACTTCTTACTACCAATAACCTAAAAACACTGATTCAGATGTTAAAACTAAATTGCTTTGATAAATATGATAACAGATAAAACCGTCATTGTACGAAACATCTTACGTGCGCTTTTTTGCAGATCCACAAAGCGTTTTTGTTGACTAAGAGGAAGTATTCAGTGGAGACATCTGAATCGAGGCTCGCAAATCAAATGAAATAGGTATGAAAAGATTTAAAGCAACTCCTGCATACATTTGTCTTGTGAAATTTGTTGTGGCCAATGGTTTGAATCTTTTGCATGATATTCGAATATATCGTTTTCACTTCTTTTTGATTTTACTTTATATTGTCTGATAAACACTTTAAAACAACTTCTGTTAAAATGAAGCACTGTTCCTTCAGTAATTTTGAAATAGAACAAGAGCGTATCTGTCATAGATTGTCGGGTCTTAAGTTACTCAAGGTTTAATCGGACATCTTGGTAACGGAAAGTTAGTTGGATAGATTCTTCACATTAATAATTCAAAAACCCGTATGAGGTTCGAACTCTTAGCTGCGAGTCGTAAGCGATTCAAGATATACCAGTTTAACCACTAGGCATCATGTTAGATTGCTCATTTGTCCAAATGATTCAGTGACCTGAATACAAACATTCGAATGTTGTTTGTTGTTTTTTGTTGTTGTTGTTGTTGTTTGAAGATCGAACTCATAATTTTTATAGTGTCTTTCCAAGTAAAAAACTTCGTATATAGTAAATAATATGAAATAATGCTAATGAAATATCTATTTTCATTTTTTAGATCAAGATGAAAGATACATTGTGAACAGCTCCTTACGACACAGAGAAAAAAATAATAATAAACTAATTATACCTTGTCACATTAAAAGCAGTAAAACTTTATACCGGGAAAACACAGCCATATTAACCCTTAGCCTGCTGGCGGCAAGTGATTCTGCCTTTGCGACCAGTGCAGACCAAGATTAGCCTGCACATCCGTGCAGTCTGATCATGGTCTGCACTGTTCGCTATTCAGTCAGTAAATTTTTAGTAAACACCCCTTCAAATGATAAATGGTACTGCCCAAATTGGAAGATGGACCAGTCCATAATAGAAATTTAGCATGGTAAGGGTTAAGTATCGTGCGGAACTGAATGTTCGGCGAAGGATACTACACTATTCAGTCAGACGACCCAATGAGTTTTAACAACTTATCTGAAACTACAGCCACACATTCAAAAGTAGTCACTGTTGAAGAGATCTCATGAATATTCCATTGAAATTAAATTCCATTCAAAATTTCTTACACAAATAAAAGCGTGTTTCAGAATGAGATATCTAGTTGGAGTTAGTAAATCAACGTTTTTATCTTCTCCGATTCTTTACAGCAGGTTATTATAAAACCCATACAATGATTATATAAAGAATGTTTTAAAGTCTTATGTTATTCTCTCTCCCTATCATCATTACCATTGCATTGTCAAACATATCTCAAAGTGACCAGTAACTCGAGGAAAATTAAACTCTCTTCTCTTGTGGACTATAAGAACCTGTAAAGGTGTTAAATACCTAAAGCGCAATGTATGGTGTCGTTCGGACTGACAGAAAATTGATGAATCCATATTGACAGACCTGGAAATCCCGACGAGGTTCGTCGCCCTCCTCAGATTCAACTGGCATTTACATGCGGAAAGCAGATTGCATTGGAACAGAATCCAGGAACATAAGTTAGCTTAACTTCCTGGCATAATATAACTGAAATAATGTTGAAAAAGCGGAGGTAAACCAGATCAACGAAAACGCCTTAAGCAAAAAGATTGATAACACGATAAATTCTTACCAAGCATCATCTAACCCTTTTAGAAGCTTGAGTAGCCTTTCCTTTAGCATTTCCCTCTCTGCAGCACCAAAACGTCCATTGGTACCAACTATCCAAAACCAAACTAGAAAATGAAAGTACTATCAAAAGCTCCTTGAAATTCTTGTCATTTATTTAAAATAGACTGACAAGAATACGAAACCAGTGATCTGGCTACCGCAACTTAAGCTCATATCATTATGGATTGAACCCAACATCACACAAGTGAAATGTTTGACTCGGATTTATGCTAGTTTAGAATCGTGCCGCAAAGGCATGTGGTTGGATCTTAATCGTAGTTAAAATTTGCATTGAAACCAGACATCCAGCTAGCTTATGCCTAAAACAATACGCTTCACTATATTGTTATTTTGTTGCTTTCTCTGTAAAATATTCAATAATTGTTAAATATTTTCTGTTTTCGTAATATTTGTAAAAATATTTGTACGAATTGGCTATAAATCGACGCCCCAGAATAAGGTGAATAACTACATACTAAGAGGCATAATCCTATTAGAAAATTGTTTTGTTACTAACTGTTAACCAAATTCACCAATAGTAAAAGGGCGTCAGTAAAATGTTTTTCAGAATCATAGTAATGGAAGGGCGTATCTTCACTTAAATGTTGCCAAAAAACTATGGTTTTCCATTTACGCCCTTCTCATTCTGAGGCGTTGAAATGAATGTGCTATGCGCTGTGTTATAAAGCGATTCTGCTAATCCCAAGGTTTGCGGATAAACTAATTCAACCTAAAAGGATAGATTTGCCTAAAACGAGTTTACATTATTACAGAATACAGTTTACTCTATGGCTTCGGAGAGGCATGCGATATGAGATGAGATTATTTCACGGAATTTTCATAGCAACAAAAGTATGTTTTATGTAATAGCTGTTCACTGTCGAATAATTAGCCATACAACAAGAGCGTCTGCTATATCTTGATAACATAACAAAAGTTTCGTCATGATATGCCCATTTGACAGTGGAAATACACTTTCGTGCCGAGAGTTGTCCTTCGTGTGGCAAGTATCGAAGAAGTTTTTTACTCAATGTTCAATCATGATTATAGACGTTACATAATATAATTGATAACAGTTGAATTCATAAAATAGAGCTCTACTAAAGCCGATGATTATGGGCGTGCGTGGTGTTGCAATTTCCTTACCTCTCGCGAACAGATTCACTCAAGCCGAGTCTGCTAATATGTATGGCTGATTGCGGTCTTTGCTTCCAAAAGGATCTTCTGATTTATGTACTACACCTGACAAAATACCTAAATCACATCTCAATATGAAACAAATAATTCTGCCTCGTTATGTTTCAGATTAAGAAAATGTTGCATGTTTGTTCTAGTACGTTAGTGATTCAGGGACAAGAAAGACAACTTTTCTTAAGAATAAATCTATTCAATTTTGCAGTCATCACTTGATTCAGACACATCACAAATAAATGTTCAGAAGGTTATAGGTAAATTTATTTCTCTAACATGATGAATTAGACAACAAGCAAATAGCTAAATACAAGTTACAGTAAACACAATTGCATAGCTTAACATGTGTACCTATATGTATGTTAAATGTATGTTAAAATGTTAAAGATTTTATGTATACTAGTGTCAGTTAGGACTACATTTCACATATGAAAGCACAAACTTCTGCATGTTCTTGTATCTTAAAGAAACTAATATAAAAAAGATAATAAATAAAAAGCTGTAAACAGTATCTTAAATATTTATTTGCAAAAGACTGATAATGAGTCCCCTGATATAAATACAGTTAAGGTTGGTGCCTATCTTGCCTACCATACAATTACAAACTTAAGACTATGATGACAATTCTAGCAAAATTAACGGCATCATATATAAGAATTTTTTTCTGAGTTCATGCGAAATGAACGACTGAACAGGATTAGTAAATCCATTAATAGTGCTAGGGATTCATGTTTAATTTTCTGATCCTATCCTGTCGCTCATTTCACATGAAATTCATATCTTATATTTACATATTATTTCCTGTCAATTTATAAACAAGGTTTTGTATTTACAAATTGCACATGTTTCGTTGATTTAAACATTGTAATCAGCTTACAGTCACTCTGTTCACCAGACAGAGCAACTACGACGTCATCTAAGAAAAGTTCTCCCTGGCTACACATGGACGTCGTCAAACAGCGGCACTTTATCACGTAGCAGCGTTTTCATATTTGTGCGCATTTCCTTTTATTGTTCATACAAAATAAACGTCATACTTTTCAATAAAACGAATGGAGAGAATGTAAATATATAAACATAGCAAGATGACTCTTTATTTGTTCATTTCTAAATGACAACAGTTTATACCTTTTTAAAATGCTTTCAGAGATTTTCATAGTATTTTCAAAGTATATTTTCTAAGTTTCTCTTAGGTATATGAAATAAACAAGCAAGGATAAAGCGGTACTCAATTTCAATTTGAATTACACGGTGAAAAAGTCTCTGTATTCGATCATTTCTGCATCACATTACTGTCAATATATCTTGAACTCGCAAACATGAAATTTATAGAAGCAATTGGTTTAGTACATGAATTACATTTAGCCATCCAGTGTTGTAGATACTGATGTTTTAGCCATAAGTCAAGTTGTTGTGAAAACGATATCTGGTTTACAACAACTTGGTTTTCCCATAAATAATCAATGTTATTACTGTTTTTTTTCCATAGATAATAATGCTTTTTCTGTATAAATTAAATGTAGCTTAACTATAAATTTCTATATTTATCTTATGCTATGATAATATAAAAACATATGATAACATTTCACACAAACTAAATCTGGCATGTCAGATATTTTTAACACTTTATACACCGTTCACAAGAAAAATAAAACATGTAAAGCTGCATTTACGTGACCGCACAGAAGCGTTCATATATCCTTTACAAGAGTACAGTTGAATTTTTATATAATCTAGCTTTTGTAATATCTGATCAATACAAATACAACTTTTATTGTCAGCATATAGCATATTTTTCATAAGAGGCATCCTTTTGGTTTTCAGCATTATAAACAGATGGGCTTTATGGTCTTGAAGCGTAGGTTATGTATAAATATTTATTTAAAAAAAAAATCAACATTAATTTACAAATATACATAAAAATATATCATTTGAAGAAATGGAAGTATCTATTTTCAACAGTAATTTACAATTCTAACACGGTTCGATTTGCTTTCCAGTTAAACAAAGAAGGAAATCAAGCTCTATATATTCTGCGATAAACAACGGTTGACGCGCGGACCGGTAAAAGAGCATTATGACGTCAATTATGACGTCATTTTGCCGCATGACGTTCGATACGTTACTCCTCAGGAAAACGAAGTCCAGTATAATATCTATTAAAATATATCAATGAGCATGTCAGAATGAAAACAATCAAGACCTTCCTGTTATTTGTCGCATGAACAACTCGAAGACCTTGATTATTTGTTAAATATACAAACAAAAATATCTTTTGAAGCAATGAAATTATCTATCATACACAAATTCAGAGGCGTAACTATCCACTTCCTCCGTTCCCATGTTTGAAGCATCTTGGTCAGCTCGAACATTTAACATTTGATCAACATAAGGTTTGCAAATTGCAAGTTTTACTTAATCATTTATAACATGAACTTCTCATTACAGTTGTATTATCATTTAATTAACCTCGAGACAAAATCTGATTTATTTCGAGTTTTACAAAAACATGAAAGTCTACAGTTCGTGCAGTTATGTGACCGCAAAAAATAACATCCATTTGCAGTAAAGATCCATTACTAATTATCATATTTTTTATACATTTATTGCCTGGCTCGGTTTTGTTATTATGAAAAATTAAAGAGATCACAAAGACAAGAAGTAAATATATGCACATTACATAATTATTTGTTTCAAATCAAAATAATTGTTAATAAGTTTGCGACTTAATATCAGATGTAAAGTTTTTTATAATTTTGATGAAAAACAAATATTTTTCAATAATCTCTGTTATCTGTATAGTAACTTTATTTCAAATTTACCTTCCCAACAAAATAAATCTTCCAACACCATCAAAGCTGGAAAGTGGCCATATGACCTATAACTGTGTCGGTGCGACGTTAAACCCAACAAAAACAAACAAATTTAATCAAAATCATAGTTGAATGTAACATATTCCTTAAGCTGAAGAGTAGAAGTGTAAAACTACTGTAACGTTGTAAATACAGTGGTGCCCGATAAAGATTGAATAATATTTTGAAATTATAGACGCATTTTCATATCATATTTTCAAACACTTAGTAGTACAAACTAATGCCGCTTTGTATTGGTGCCATACTGTTAAAGTGATTTGCTCCAACACTGTACTAATTAAGTCAGGAATCCATCGCCTCACTGCCACATTAAGGCAAAGTTTAACGGCATCCAGAGAATTGAAAATTCCAATCAAAATTTTACATCAACATGCTCCTATCACTTTTCATCATTTCACTATGATATATCATTGACTGCAGGTGCTAGCGACATTAATAAACTCTTGACACTGTCATAGAAAATATTTTCATTTTCTTCATTTTCAGGTAGGTCATTTGTGATGAAATTCAAATCCATGCAGATCCTCTTATATGTTGAGTAACTTGAGGCGGGCGGTATTTCTACTGT
The DNA here is from genome assembly GCF_021730395.1 of Mercenaria mercenaria. Taxonomy (NCBI): domain Eukaryota; kingdom Metazoa; phylum Mollusca; class Bivalvia; order Venerida; family Veneridae; genus Mercenaria; species Mercenaria mercenaria. The sequence continues at coordinate 24,525,575 of NC_069364.1, read as the reverse complement.
CTCGGGTAAAGTTATCACCACAACCAAAGTCCTTTGATCTCTATCCTCCACCATCTTTTGTATTCTATCTGTTATATGCAGCATTTTTTTATCGTTCATATCAAAATTAACAAGAATCGCGAATGAGTTTGACTTGGACATTATATCTGTCATACCTATTATTTCTGGCGTGCCGGGAATAATGGCAGGGCTGTCCGTATTAAACGTTGTTTTAAGTCCAAGATTGTTGAGAAATTCCATAAGCTTTTGTCCACATTCTTCGTCGTCTAGGTTTGACAGAATATATAGGTCAAACCTTTCGTCGTCATCAATCAAATCTGCAGTTTTATTCACGGGAGTGAGCTTATGTTCATCAAAAACTTTGAAAACCTCTCTGATTCGCAAACGCGCTTTTTCGTAATGCTTCTTTCTAAAAGCATCTAATCCAGCCTCGATATAGACTTGGACAAACAAGCTATTTTCTACTGGTGTGTGGCCGTCTCTCAGTTGCTTGCACATACAAATGGCAATAACGGCTTCTTCAAAGTTACGCAAACATAGATAATGTTTGATAAGATCTTCAATAATTTCAATTTTCTCTTCTTCGTCCTCAGCTAAACGCTGCAATTCTTTCAGAATTTCAACAGCTTCGAAATGTTCATTTAGTTTATTGTACAAAAACCAGAGCTCTTGGAGAGTCGTCTTTGTTCGTTTTATTTTCAATTTATCGAATAAAATATTTCTTAACGTAGCAGCAGATTTCCAACAACTGTGAAGGAACGGAATCTTTATCTAAAGATTACATGATATTTCAATGTTGATTTAATAAAGTTTCTGTCGACCTGCATTTTTTCTCTTTTCTCCATGTCACCAGTACCAGACTTGAACAATATTTCATCTATACAAAAGCTGCCTGCTCGTTATGTTTTCTAACATAACCTTGGAAATGAATTCATTTTCATTTTGCATCAAATGTTCTAAAACTTCTAATGCATTTTCAGATTGTTCTATCTGGCGATAAAGCAGTGCCTTATCGTATATTGCCACAATGTTTGATGACATTTCAGACGCTTTGTCAAGGTGTGCAATGATTGTATCAACTACAACTTTATTTTCCTCATAATTTATTCGTATTGGATGTCGTGGACATTTAACGCCCGGTTTACATTTAACGTTTGAAAAATGAGGACGAAAAGTATGTTTATTCTTACGAAAATGTCTAGAAGTACTACTTTTAAGATTTGCTCTTTCTTGCCCCGGGAATCTGTACGTTGGCGTGTGGGACTGAACATCAGTTCTGTATTTGTGAACAGCTTCTGAATCGTGCCTCGCTGAATGTGGTCTATCGTACGCTTTTGCTGAAGGTAAATTTGTTTGTGTGTCTTTACGTTGAAGAATAACAGTTTGTGAAAAAGTTTCAGTTAGTTCGTCTACCACTGATTCGTCTAATTGTGAACTGACGCTGTTTAATGTAGACCTTCTACCTCTTGCATAATGGTAGTTACGCCTTTCTATGTTATTTGCTGGTTTTGTGGAGTACATGTTTGCCTTGCTGTTACTAGGAGCGTTAAACGGTTTGTCTAAATACTTGGATTTATCATCGAAGTAACTGAAATCTTTTCTTCTATTCCTGAACGAGGAGTGTGGTCTGTCATAACTATATCGATTACTCCTGTAATCTTTCCCTTTCTTTCCCATTTGAAAAAAGGTATCAACAGGTTGAGGTGCTCCCTCTGCAGACCAGCATTTGTCATATAAAACCCGATTTTTTTCATGAGATTCTCCTTGTGGTAAGGTGACAAATTCTTTGGTTTTACCGTTTGGGTTTGTAGGACCACTAAAATGTGTATAATTTGTATTTGACAATTCAGTTGCCGCCTCAAGTTTCGTGTAGATTGTTTGCGTCTTCATATCCAATGCCGTGCACTTTTTGTCCAAAGTTTTGGTCGGAACCTCTTCGTGTTCAAGAGGAAAGGATTGTAATCTATTTACTAATGTCCCTTTATCATATTCAAGCAGTCTGATGAAGGATAAGGCTAAGTGGTGGTATCCAAACGATGTAGGCTTAATTCTTATAGCCTTGATTAATAGGTGTACTGATTGTACGACATCGTCTACATACCGGAAGTACTTTCCACTTCGCTCAAGAACGAAAACATCTTCGGGAAAATATGAAAGGGCTGTTGTAAAATAATCTGTCGTTTGCATAAAAAGCGGGGAATGTTCAGACAAAAGATCTGCCATTCCACAGGGAAATACAGCGGTCTTTTTGTCAACATCATACGCAATTAAACCAACCTCTATATATGATCTCGCTTTGTATCGTTTAATGCATTCGTTGTCATATCCATCCAGCTCTATTATACTCCTAAATAGGTCTAACGTTAGCTTGCAGTTTTGTTTTAGCTCTCCTATTTTCCAGACATCATGCATGTTATTCAAATTCGACAGTCTGTGTTGACAAAGAGCTCGGCCGTACATCCACACACATATATACTCTGTTGGAATTCTATTGCGAGTGTCAACTGAACTGGACGCTGTCTCTGTTCCTTCGTTTACTTTCTTGCATTCCCAAATGACGTTTTCAAATTCTGATACAGCCTTCTGATAACGCTTTAATCCTAATCTTGAATACGTGAACGCTATCTCAGCTTTCGCAACTATACTAGCTAGTTTGTCAGTTCTTAGCGATTTAAGACGTTCGCATACTTTCTGACAGGCAATCATGTTCTTTCTATCACGCAGTAAAAACCATGCTTTATTGGACAAAGCGATCACGTTATCGGGGCTAAGTTCCAAAACAGTCTGGTTATATTCGACAGCCTTGTTTCGTTCTCGCAGAATGAAATACAGATAAGATAGTAAGTTTTTTACACGTATTTTCTCCATATCTGTGCTAAATTCGTTCACAGAAGAATCCGTTTCAGCTATCAACTTGTTCTTTATTTTTACAATTTCTTCACGTGTTAATACTGCTATGGTTTCTGCGACATTAAAACTAGATGGGTACTGACTGAGGGTTTTCTCGATGGACTCCATTGTCTTGGAAAGTTGGTTTCTTCAGCTGAATTTTCCCTGAAGTGATAATAGTTATTTGGTCATATTTCTAATCTTCATTATATCTATACGGTCAATTTATATACAGGTTAACAGTCATTGTGTTTAACTTATTAGCTAAGATATTTATCAGGCAACTTCATATTTAACATATTTTTTGCATTACACAGATTGTTTCAAACAAATATTGATATCTAAAGTCCGCATCTATTTCATATAAGCCAAAAGAAGTGCTGTGTTTATCACCCCTTTTTCGGATAAATACTTAATTCACACTGATAATACTGTTATCAGAAAATCAAGTGCACGCGTTGAATTTAGCCCATATAAATACTCTTAATAACATTTCGATTTTGGGAGAGTAATTATCATGAATTTCTGTCATGTATTGTCTAAAATATGAGAAAACGATTAATGAATTTAGGCGTGCATATCTGGTCGATCTCAGCATATCACATTAAGATAATCATTGTATTTATTTTATTCTATAAAACAGTATCTCTGTTTTTTCATTACTTTAGAGAGGAAGAATCAAACATGTTTTGTATCTTTAAAAGCAGTGATTCATCTATTAACAATGAGCAATTCAGCCGTCATAAACGTTCGAAGGGCATTCTTGGACGAGTAAGGTTACTGACTTCGAATCACATCTCCCTCCCCACTGTGGGTTCGAAACACTACTTTGGTGTAGACCTCTTTCATGTGAGGAAGCCATCCAGCTGACTAGTAGAAGGCCATTGGTTCTACTCAGATACCAGCCAGTATCTGGAATAGTGTTTCGCCTAGAACAGCTTGTGTCGGTGTGACGATAATGTAGGTCCTCACGTTCGGATGAAAAATCTTTATACTATGTAGAACTGATTAAACCCTGAATTTTCAAAGCTTTATAGTATACTTAGAAAATTAGGCAAACAATTAAAATAGGGTCGTGTACTTGATTATTTATTAGACTTTAAAGATTTTAAATTTTTAGACCTCGGACAAAATTGCATGCGGATCTATGAGAAAATCACAATTTTGAAAGCATTTTCGCGAATACAATTTTACAAAGACGTTTTTGACAGACGTATTTATACATATTCTACAAAACGTGAAATAATATGTATAGGTCCATGTGCTTATTTTGAGATATTTGCCAGTTATTAAACAGATTCGCACATTTCTAGCTGGTTTTAAGATATTGTTTGGAATTATTTCAAGTTTCAAAAGTTTTAATATCATATTTTAATATTAGACAAACAGTAACGTTCCCGTTTTAAAGAATTTACTCTAGGCTTTCATTAGATCATATTAAAAATAATTTTCATTTTCTTATCCCGAGCCGAGGCTTTATTCTACGCCATTACTACCGGTTTTGTCAAATTAAAACATTGATCTTATGTCAGCTTAAACAGTTGAACATGTATTCCAAGCTACAAATGAAAATCTCTCTCAAAAAATAATACAAGATTCTTTTAAAACATTTGACCTTCGGTTGTGATCTTGTATTCCTTGTTGGCTTTTAATGTCATACCGACAAAGTTATGACTCACCGACCTTCCATAAGCCAATTGGATGGCTTTTCACATGAAAAAAATATCTACACGACAAGTGAGTTTTCGTACCCACACCGATGAGGGCAAACGGATTAGAAGTCAGTGACCTTAACAACTTAGCCACAAAAAACAACAAGGATTGACTCTACACGTCGTCTAAAGTGAACAATTCTCTAAACTCAAAAGTATCCTCCAATGAATTTATAAGATACTGATTTGATACGAAATACAAATCTTAAAACTTTTTCCTTTAGTTGGCGTTGGCTTGAGGATTTTGCAGAAGGCAAGTAATAGTTCACCCAAGTACTTTTTTCTATTCTCTTATGAGTTACGAATATAAGGGCGTATAGTAGTGACTATGAGTCTAAGCCGGCACATACAAAACATGGATTCTACTCAATGCCTAAATGACTGGAATATCCTTCAAGGGATTAAAAGTTAAAAAGATATGGATCAGACACAAATTTTAAGACTGTAGCGAAATACATTCAGTTGCACCTTTCAGTGCAGAGTGTTGCATTCTTCTATGAGTATTCGTCATGAATGACACGAACTCTAAGGCTCAATGTGTCCGAGTTTATCTTTGACATTGGGCCAGAGGAATTGGAACAAAGAATTGTATATGTGTAGGCTTTTTTATGGCAAGAACATTAAACTCGAGTTTTATACAAACATTCTGACATGACCTTGACTTTGGCTTGATACAATATTTAACACTTTGCAAATAGCCTTGAAGTGGTTTAGAAGATATAGAGCTAGATCGAACACAAAATTAAACTGACGGACAAAATTTAACACGATTTGGAGGTATTTCCATAATGATCCGATACACGAAAAAATTGTTGCATTTTTCGATGCTTGTGTTTTTTGGAGGGTTGGGAGTCAAACAGAAAAACAATCAAAAAAGAAAACGATTTAACATTTTTTCCAACATCCCTCCCTTCGCCCCCCTCCCACCCCCCACCCCCCGGCTTTTTCAACTTCCCGGTTTTTTCAACTTCCTTCTTTCTGGAAAGTCGACTTGTTATTGTTCTACAAAAATATACTTACTACCTTCTGTTGTTTTTTTTCTCTATTATCCTTCAAATCTAAAACCTTAAAGTGCACAACCAAAACATTGTTTTTAGATAATATCAACCAAGCATATGTCATCTAGATATATTTTGTCAATCTTGTCTAAATGAGAAATTGTTCACATTTTAACAAAATAACTAGAACTGAGGAGAGTATTCCAGTCCTTTACTGGCAGCTGACAATTAAGACAAGACAAAATCGAGCGTTTTATACAACAAATCAAATGTACAATATAAACAATATGTTTGTATTTTCTGAAAATAATTTGCCCTAGTCTACTTTATATTTCAGAAACTTGATACTGTTAGGTAAGATATGGAGCGCAACGCTTGTCAGTTTTCCAATATTGTAATCAACGTAAGCTGGCGAACATTGACTTTATTGATTTTGCATTCTTAAAAGAAAAGTACATATTTTTGCAAACAAAATATATATGGTATGCCTAAACATATATGTCATATGAAAATAGTATTGATACTGTGTTATTCAAGCATGGTTTTATAGGTGAAACCACAGACACTTGATGGCCAGTATTTTCGTACGATCACAAAACGGGTTTTGTTACCATTTAAGCATGTTTTCAAAATGCACTTTTTAACATGAAAGATGTGCATCTGTAAAATTAACATTAGAAAACAATAGTCGATTTAGCTTTTAAAATAGCACCTACCTATGAATCCCTGATATTAATCAACGATTTTGTAACCATTCCAGTCCTGACAACTGACGTTCGGGTTCCGAGTAGAAATCAATAACTCATAAATAGATCAATCTTCGGAACTCTTTCCTGCGAACTGATCCTCGCTATGTAATGCGCATATCGTAGACGGTTGACAATTGGACTTATATCAGGAAGTGACAAGTAAAATTTTGATGCAGAGCATCAAATCGCCGGAAAACTGAATTTACAATAAGATAAAAACGAAATTTAATGATATACATATACTTCATTTCGACAAAATTTATCTCGTGATCCGAAACAGGTAAACAGAGAGTTTCCCAACCAGTGTGTTTATATACATACCACATGTACACATTACAAAGATTAAGTATTATCTTGAATAAATAACACAGAAAAAATTAAGTTTAAATTGTTTATTCTTTATTTACCCAGCAATACAGCTGCATTGTCCGCCAAGAACGATTGATTCTTATGTATATGGTAATTCATTTTTCCTCTGACTTCGACAACTTTTTGCTTTTAGAAGGAATTTATTTTCTGTTTTACCAACAAACGCATCATGTACATAACTTTCAATGAGAACAAATTGTATCCTTTATCAAAGACCCTGTTTTATTTCCTCTTTCTTTTATGTAATTAGCAATATTTTAGAATTCCATTTAATGTTTACTCCAATTCAAAGAACTACTGGGGGCCATTTCTAAAATTATCTGTAGAATGTTGTAAAGATTCGGATTAAATTAGGATTCTGTGTAGGTCCAGGGTCTTATTGTTTATTTATTAGCAAGTGATAAGAAATAGCTAGATAACTATGGTTATTAATCTGACATGGCTGTAAACCCCTCTGCAGTGTGCTGAGAATGTTTATCTGTTTCAGATCACGTGATAGAACTATCGATACGGAGTAAAGGGATAAGTTCTTTATACATTTTTTTTTATTTTCCTAAAAAGCTATCTTTTGAAATAATAAAAATCTTATGCAATTTTCAGCTCATAATTCCTTTATATAAGCCTTTAAAAAACTGCATTTCTTTTCATTTATTTAAAATACCATTTCTTCATTGTTACATTTTAACAACTTCTCCTACCAGCTGCAGAATCCTCCTAAAGCCACTAACGATCCGGTATAATATAGTCGTGCGCATTAGTTTTTGTACCCGGTTTATGACACACGCGGTACAACGCGGGTGTTCAAGCGCAAGCAAGACTTAGTTTCACAATCTGACTTAGTACATCTCCTATTATGCTACGCATAGGATCTGAGAGCGACCTATTGATAGCCTCGTTCTGACGACCCTTTCGCTAGCCAATCAGAGTTTAACTTACAACATTTTGCAAATCTTCATTTAGCCTTGATTATTGATATATACAATTCTTATTTCATTACATGTCAGATAGCCGGTTAGCACAGTCGGTAGGCCACTCGCTTTGTAAGCGAAGGGTCCCGTGTTCGAGCCCTGGAGTGACTACACATTTTTCTTACTCTGACATTCGAACAAGTCGTCTGATTGGTTCAAATAAAAACAGATTTGCGAAAATAAAAAAAATAGCAATACTGGAAATCCAAAATATACAGAAGACGTATGTGAATGGGTCGTTCTCAGATCTTTGTTTAGAAGATCAAGTACTTTAGTCAGATTGTTAGTTGCTCTTTTTTAATTTTTAAGAGTATTGATGGTTAAAAAGTGCGTTTTAAAAACATGTTGTTATTGTAATAAACCTTAAACGTTTTATGATTTTCACCTACGCTGAGTACGTGTTACAATGCTAGAAAATACTGGCTATCAACCGGCAGGAGCGATGGCGGGCTGACCTCATGTGTCTGTGGGGGAAACAACCTATTTTATTTAAAAAGTCTTCTTTTTTTTCAAATCTTAAAGAAACCTCCCTATTCAATTAACTTTTTTCTTCCATTACTTTAAATAAAAGGAACAATTTTCTCTGCAAAATAAGTATGTTGTCTGTATTTAATAATACACTAATATCTTTAAAGCTGCTCGCCCGCAGAAAGGTTTACGGATTCACAGCACTATTTGGTTATGTAGGAAAAAGTAAAGCGTTGCAAACGGTTTAGAATTTTTCCAATATAGCCATATAGAGCGGTGAATCCGTAAACCTGTTTTCATAAGCCATTTTCTCATAACGTTACGTAGATTTTCGCTTATTTTGTTGATCATGCCTTTTTATTTTACATTCTTGTTATAAAAATGTTGCTTTTGTGAAATTGAATATTTTCGACCAATCTGAGGGCGAGCAGCTTTAAATAAAATGGTCATTTTATGACGATTTTACATTATGTTTCTGTTGATTGTTTTCTATCAGTTGTTATAAAATGATACTAAATTAATTATACATGAACGGTTTTAGATAAAAACAAATTTAAGCGACCGTAAGATGTTTTGGGGATCATTTTATTGTACTTAGGATGGAATGAGTATAAATAACGTAGACAAAATATGGTGGAAATATATCAAACAGTATGAGACAGTCGCTTTAATACGCTGGAAGACAGACAATAGATACAGCGTGTTAAAGCCATTTTTATACACGTAGTAAATATTAAAGGCACTCGCTACAGTTTTTCCGGACGGGTCGATATTTACCCGAACACCGTGCCAATTTGGTTTCGATGTAGCTCACTGCAGATTTGGTGCGTCTTCTGCGCATGCCCGGAAGTGATTATCTAATGTCGCGTACGGCAAAAATTCACAAATTATTGTATGTTCGCATGCATTTAATGTACAAAATGTATAATATACTGACTAAAGGTAAGGGTAGGTATCACCATGGTTACAAAATATATACATTTAAAGTACTTTTAGTTCAAATTGCTTTAATCCGACATATACTGCAGTCTGTTATTTATACCAGCGCTCAAACTCTGCATTGAGTCACAGCTGTTTCTAATTCCGTACCGTACCCGTACCGTACATTCGTAAACTATAGGTTTTGTTAAAAAAAAAGGCGGAAACTTTCATCGTTCTATGCCATCAAAATGCTTCAGAAACACCTTAAAATCCGCTTATTAAGAAATCTGCCGTTTGATAATTATATATATATATATATTTCTAAGTCATTTGCTCAAACACTGAATGAGTATTTCGTACCAACCTGCGTTGTATAAATGCCCGCCACACCCCCACCTCGTTGTAATTTGATTTAAGCGAAATCTAATACGGTGACCTATCAATTTTCTTTTTGTTTTAGATTAGGTAAACATAACCAAAGGCATGTGCAGAGTTTGATTAAATTCTATTATGTGAAACTCAATAAAATAGCAGAAGTACCAACTTAAAATTGACAAAAATATGCAAAAAGAGCCCTTGGGTCTGCTGAACAAGTATTCCTTTCTTTACAAAATAATGTTCTTTTGATTTCTCTGAGCATGTTTCAAATAAATATATTGTTTTCCGTTATAAAAATGCTTAGATAATCAAATTTATGCTGATTATTGTACTTTACTGAAATATATTTTAGGATTACAGAAATTTTGAAAAATGTTTAAAATAGCACCATATCTAGGGGCAAATTAAATTGAAACAAAGCTGGTGACCTAGTATTTTTATTTTATTTTTCAATACATCATAACATGATCTTTTCGTACAAAACATTTCATCAAAATCTATTATTGAGAAAAAAAATGACGAAACTGTAGCGAGCGTCCTTAAGCAAAATAGCGTGTTATGAGGATTATTCTGAAAAATATGACAGTTCTGCTTGGATCTGTGTACAAACTTCAAATTCATTTCATATTTTCAAAGTATTCGCCCTTGACTTCTACGCACTTCCGCAATCGAGAACGCTGCAGGTAGTCTCCTCTTGAAGTTGTCTTATACCACAGTCACACATACGGTGCGGATAGCTACGTCTAGCCACGGATAGAAACGTAGTAATCCGTATCGATCCGTACGTGAGCCGTACCTTAAAGTAGTAATCCGTATCAGTCCGTACCAATCCATACGGCTACGGCTAGGCACGGATCGATACGGTTTACTATGTTTGTATCCGTGGCCAGACGTAGCTATCCGCGCCGTATGTGTGACTGGGGTATTAAGCAACTGAAACATATACCACACCAATTGCCAAGTTATTTGTGATATTTGCGCCAAACCAGTACTTTTTTTCGGCCTTGGAAAGTGTTAATAGTCACAAGGACTTAGATCTGAGAGGCTTGATTTGTACTACTTTTTCATCTCTTTAAAAGTTCTGAAAAATGCCAATTTTGTGATAAAGTTAAAGGACGGACGGTTAAGAATGCCTAACAAAGGCCCTCTGACCTTTTTTAAGGTTAATCTCATCGAAGTATTTTGTTTGTTTCAGAACTGATAATATTCATTCCCCAGCTTAAGAGTTTTAAAAGATAAGCAGACAGTACCAACGTTAAACAAATTATATGGATTCCCGTTTGATTGAAACCTATTAGAACTCTGAACTACCATTATGCGAGTCACAATGATTGCATTACATTTTTGATAGGCCTTAAGTGACTTTAAATCAATGTGATAAAAGCTCGATCGGGATAGAATCCTGAAAATCCAGATGAAACCTGATGTCAGTGAGCTTCGCTATGTGCTAAGTAAATCTATAAGCAACATGTATTTTTACGGTAATAAATGTCCGACATTTCCAAATGCATTATAGGTCTAGACCACAAATAGCAATGAAATACAGTTTACCCTCAAGAACATTAAAACGATTTGTTGAAACACCATCTACCTGCTGCGTTACGGTCCATGCGGCTTGTCTACCAAAAGAGTTGTGGTGTAGTGAACATTGCAATGGCTTTTGCCCAGCAAATATAACACGTAAAAAATAGAAGAGGCAGTAGGTGAGTTCAATATTGGTCAAAGTTCAATTAATACTTAGCAAATGGCGTATTTTTCCAACGGAAATTTCAGCCATTAGAATCTAAATTTTGACTTAAATTGTGAATGGGTTAATATTAAACGTATGGGAGATCTTAATTAGCATAAAAGCAATTTTTTCATGTACAACTTAATTAATTTTCGAAACAAACATCAAAATTATAATTTAACCCTACTTAAAATTATTTGATTTCAAAGACAGCAATTCTTCATATCCTATTAATCAAATCGGTATCCGCTTTGTTCTGACTATCTATTCAATAAATATACAATTTATTTATTATAGTTAAGCTTTAACAATGCATTCTATGCTTCCAATGGATGTTTTTACAGATTTTATTAATTATCACATCAGCAATCTGTTTCGTGTTGCGGTTGTAAAAGTTTAACAGTTCTTGGATTCAGTGTTGTGATATTTTCTGGTCTTATGGGATCATGGAGTCTATTCAATGGATGCCTAATAGAGTTCCGCTTAAGCCTGTGCTAGGGGGCGTGAGAGGTGTTGCACATTTCATTATCTTTCATGAACAGACTCCATCAAACAGAGTGTGCTGTTAATCTTCTTGGTTATATTCTATACTTCTACATCAAAATGATCTTTTAACAGATTTTATTAGAATTTTTACGTATTTTACATCCTGTAACCTGACCAGCAAATTGCATTTGGTCTGCCGTTTGGAAGAGGCAGCCGGTCGATATAAAGTAAATGCCCACGTATTCGCAATCAAAGACTGGATGGATGAAACAGGTCTTAACGTTGTTGCTGGTGTTAAGATCTGCTTTATCCCTAAAATTTATCGCAAGTTTTTTTTTTTGTTTTTTTACAAATGCATTTTCAATTTCTTACCGTCTGACATCAAAGGGAATTAAGTTTTGGTTTAAATTGGTTTCGTGTAAGTTGTGTCAAACAAAGAATAAATTTGGCGCATTTCGGCAACACTGTGTTTAAAGATGTGGATCGTCTCAGATACTATTTGTCTCTTTTTTTAGCGAATCCGCTTCTAGAACATTTCAAGATCTGTTATAATACTGGCTGACTAATTTTGAATCCAATTGGCTCAATTAGAAGTTTCAATATTGGCCTTTCTTACTTTGAATATCATTCATTTATTTAGCGATTACAAGATTAGTCGTCTAAATTTGATTCTTATTTATTCTTTTGTTGATTGCAGTACTGAGTCTAATTTTCAATCTTGTGTATTTATTCATTGTTGCAATATTGGCCTGTCTAACCTTGAATACTCTTCATACTTTAGGAGGTTGCAGTACTATCGGTCTAATTTGGAACCTTATTCAATCATTTACAAGTTGCAGTATTGTCCTATCTAATTTTTGAATATCATTCATGCGTTTTGCGGTTGCAATATGTCTAATTCTTATTCTTACGCATTCATTGGAGGTTGCAAAAATGGCCTGTCTAATTTTGAATCTTACTGAATCTTCTTTGAAGAGTGCAATATGGATCGCCTATTGATGACTATCATTCGTTTATTTACAAAGTGTTGAACCTAAATCTCATACTTACTGTTTGTTTTATTGGAGACAGGAGCGGCTTCTTCGTGACAGTTAATCATTAAAATGTCTGAGAATATAAGATTCTTTCACTGGTTATAGGTGCAGATGGGAATTTCCGGCCTCGAGGGTAACTGTTTAGGCGGCAACGAGGTTCCTACTGTGTTACCGCCTAAACAGTTACCCGAGAGCCGAATATTCCCGTCTGCACCTATAAACAGTGACAGAATCTTTTTCTTGCATACCGATATCAAGATATAATAATAAAAATAAAATCAATCGAACGGCTTTCTTTTTAGAACTATTTCTTATAGCAGCGTATTTAAACAAAGCGCGGGAAACCAACGTCCGTAAACAGGAAAGACGTCATGACGTTTTAAAGACAAATAACAATGTTTAGTTCCGGTTTTGCAGCGTAACGTTATGAATTTTGAATAAAATAACGTGTTTTGAATCGGGAAATATACTATCAGGAACAAAATGGAACTGTCAAGGTATTGGAATTTTATTCCGTTTTTCGAAATAAAATATAAATAACTTCATAAATCTTCTACATATATGTAGTTCGTAATACGTCATTTAAAGCACTAGAGTCATCTTACACCCCGAGGTGTAAGATTGATTTTTCCAGCACCGGTAAAAATACCGGAAATCCCCGTCTGGTATGCAAGAAAAGCCTTGCTCCCCGCTGCCATCTTATGTTCATATTGCACTGCAATATAATGTCAGTGCTAAAATAGTTCGTGTAAACAGACGCAAAACGAACTTCCGCCTAAAGTGATGGTTTAGGTATGACATATTGTAATGGTCTATGTTTTTTCTTTGTTTTCTCTTTTTAAATGTTATCTCTATTTATTTTCCTTTGGCGTCTTAACCTTTAAATTGACGTAGATACTTAGCGAATCTTCTTTTAATATCTATTTAATTCGTTTTTATAAGTGTCCCAATTAACCTACTAGTATTTAGTCCTAAGCATAATGAATATAAGCATGAATGATTAACAACTTTGAAAAACAACGAAACTAACAAAACAATCTTGTTAAGATAATTATTAAAACATTTCTGTTTATTGAGGTTTTTTTCTGATATATAATTGAACAACAATTTATATAAGTTTTGTGGATCGGGCATGTTGGCAATTACTTTTCAACGCAATCGGAAATATTTCTGGTTCATTCTTTTGTCTTCGCTGCTGTTCATTATTTTTGTAACTTCTATTACCTCAAATGTCTGCTCCATGTCTGCTTTGCATTTCTTCGACTGGTTGACAACGGAACAGTCGTAGGAATGGTGAACAAAATCAGGAAAAATATTGCTTTATGTTAAACTCAAGATCAAGAAAACCGTAATAAATACTGTTTTACTTTTATCTAAGGCACTGACCTGGAGATCGTACAACACACAAAAAACATTTTAGATATCAGAAAAACTATTTAATGGTCGTTAAGTACGTATTCCTCTGTGGTGTACTGGTCAAGAACGCAGGAAAAATTTTATTGCCGTGGCAGACCGGTTCGATTCCAGAATCGGACATGTTTTTTTCTTATTTTGGCATTTTAAGATAGTATAGAATCAAAAACTCATGTTCTAATATTCCAGTGTGTACATACCACGTGGTTTGTGACGTCAATTTCGGATATTACGGCAAGAAAAGTAATAAACAAATCCGCCGATTCAGAACTTAAAAACGCCGTAAGTATTTCACTTTTTCACCGATTTTGATAAAGTTTTTACGAGGCTCAAGCAAAGATAGTGGGCTATAAACATAAAACAAAGTTTTTTTTCTGAAATTCTAAGCAGTTTTTGCAAAGGTCCGTTCCAACCCTGAAATTCAGCAAATTCTTGGTAATACGGCAAGAAAAACCCGTGTTTTACAAAATAATGCAGGATTGCTTTCCTTTACGTTGCTGTGTCTTTCACCGCTGTTTATTCCGGTTCCAAGAAGGCATGCGAACCACTTTACTGGAAAAAAATGGTAGGTTTCTCTGTGAAAAATGTGTCTTTCCGAAAATGCTAATACGGCAAGAATGATATGACGGCAAGCAAATTCATGAATACACCAATTGTTCCTTTACGAACAGTTTAGCGGATTATTGAGTTTGAGACTGTTTCCTCACGTATAATATCTGTTTGCAGATTTCTTTAGCCTCTAAGATTAGTTTCGGTATGATGTTATATGAAAGAACGGCTTTTTTCAATGCTTCTTAAAGATAGTTTAGTAGATCTGTTAAAAGTTTTTTGTTTCATTACTTGTTATCTAATAATTTAGAGCTTTCAAGAGAAGTTTCCTAATTTCTACTTTATTTATAGTCTCAAGAGGTATATTAAAAATGAGTCCCTATGTATCTATACTGTTGCATCCGCGAATGCTAACAACCATCTTAAAAGATTCAAACTGCCAAAATGTCTGCAAAAATGAAAATACATCCTACATGCTCACTCACATTATGTGTATTCTTATCAACCATTAGTGAAAGTTGGGCCTCTGAACAACGTCTAACAATAATATATATGTCATACTAGAGTATAAAATGCAGATTCACCTTTAAAAATTAAAAGCAATATACAAAACGTAATGTGTTAAAATATTTTCCCCAATATTTGGACACTTTCAACGCGTAAAACAACTACTAGATCAATATAATAAATTCGAGTTTGAGTAAAACTTCTTTGTATCCCATAAAGACCACACCAAACGCGAGAGAAAGAATTATTGCATGACCTTTGAATAAAGCGTTGGTGATTAGCCAAAGAGCACACATAAGTGCGTTATTGATCTGCTCCTGAGTCATACCTATCTGTTGGTAAATAAAACATAGTTATCACAGACGGAATCAAGGCTCGGTGTAACATCTTCCAAATACAGGTCATGTAATGAAACAGTTGTCTGCTGATAAATTATGACCCTAGTTATGGTAAGGATCGCAGAATCATTACTGAAGATAACTTAGGCTTATCATAAAACTTAAAAATCATATATTCAATCATATAATGACGAAACCAGAAAGTGCTAAAACTGTATGCCCTAAAAAGGGAGCATAAAAGTATGAAAAGAAAAGAAGTTGTATCCTGTTCGATAAACGTAACATTATGAATTTGAATATTCTTAAGATTTTGCATAATCTAATATCAAAATTGTACAGTATTACATACATTCTTCAGACCCCTCTACGTATGTTGTCATGGTATTAAACTAATTTTGACATGTGCATGAAATTAGCCAGAGCAGCCAGAGTAGCCTAGAGTTCAGTCAGAGTTTAGCCAGAGTAGCCAGAGTTCAGCCAGAGTTTAGCCAGAGTAGCCAGAGAAGTCAGAACTCTGATTACTCTGGCTGGCCAGAGTAGCCAGAGTTTAGCCAGAGAAGTCATAACTCTGTTTACTCTGGCTGGCCAGAGTAGCCAGAGTTCAGCCAGAGAAGTCATAACCCTGGTTGCTCTGGCTGGCCGGAGTAGCCAGAGTTCAGCCAGAGTAGCCAGAACTATGGTTACTTTGGCTGGCCAGAGTAGTCAGACTTTCTAGGATTTTAACATGTTTTTGCTACTCTGGTCAGCCAGAGTAGCCAGAGTAACCAAGTCCCATGTTCACAAAAGTTTTTCAGTCTTAGCTGAATTTGATTATGAAATCTTAATAATTGAGCCGTGCCATGAGAAAACAAACATAGTGGCTTTGCGACCAGCATGGATCCAGACCAGACTGCGCATCTGCGCAGTCTGGTCAGGATCCATGCTGGTTGCTTTTAAAGCGTATTGGACTTGGAGAAACTGTTAGCGAAAAGCACGGATCCTGACCAGCATGCGCAGGCTGGTCTGGATCCATTCTGGTCTCAAACCCACTATGTTGGTTTTCTCATGGAGCAACTCATATGTCATTTCTATTTAAATAGCATGTTTAAAACTGAATTTCAAGTTAATAACTATTTTCATATTTTTATGTTTAGAGTAGCCAGAGTAGCCAGAACTCTGGTCACTATGGCTGGCCAGAGTAGCCAGAGTTCAGCCAGAGTAGCCAAAATTCTGGTTACTCTTGCTGGCCAGAATAGCCAGAGTTCAGCCAGAGTAGCCAGAAATCTGGTTACTCTGGCTGGCCAGAGTAGCCGAGTAACCAGGATGTCAATTGCTCTGGCTACTTTGGCTAGCCAGAACAGCCAGAAGTTCCGAGATGTCCATTGGTTCTAGCTACCCTGGCTAGCCAAAATAGCCAGAGAAAATACTGTAATACCTATTGCGAAATGACCGTTTTGGTACTCTCAGGTTTGATTTTTTAGTGTTTTATATGTATCAAGTGTATCATCGTACCATCGTGCATCGCGGTTTAGTATTAAATAAAAAGTCACGATTGTCCAAACGGAATGCCGTACATAACAGTGTGAAAATGGTGAAAAGTCAATTTACATTACTGAACAAAATTGATAGGTAAGACCAAGTCAGATTTAATGATATTTAATAGTTACCATTATTATATTGAATGACCCTCATACACTATACTTGAATTTTTTAAGCTCGTGTCACTGTGTGACAAGGTGAGGTTTTGTGATCAAGTTTTGTCTTGTCTATCAGATTGAGTCAGGCTCTTTGACTGAACTCAGTACTTATTCCATTTTATATTGTTAAACCTTAAAAATCTTCTCAAGTATCACAAGACCCAGAGCTTAGATATTTTGCAAGAAGCATTGGCAAGTACATCTCTTTCAAAATTGTTCAAATCATGGACTCCGGGGTATATATTGGGTCTGCCTTGGGGCTTTAAGTTTCACATAGAGTAATATGTTAAATCCTACAAAAATATTCTTATTTTTCTTTAGGCCCAGACTACATATATTTTGTATGTAGCATGGCCTAGTGAATGCCTCTCTTAAAATTGAGCGAATCATGTCCTCTGATGTCAAAATTGCCCCCGCTTGTGCTAATGAGCTTGCAAAGTCTAACAGGAAAATCTTTTAAAATCTTCTCAAAAGAATTGCAATGACAAGAGTTAAGATATTTTACAAATATTTTTCAAATCAATACCCCAGAGTCAAAATGGTTCCTACTTAAGTTTTATATAGAAGAAAAACATGATATACTTACATAGCAAAAATATTTTTCAGAGCCACAAGGGTAAGAGCTGAAATATTTTGCATGTAAATTAGCAAAATTTATAATGGAGTTCTTTCAAACTTGATTGAATCACCACCCCCAGGGCAATATTAGTCTCTCTCCGTGGATTATCAATATACTTCTAATCTTATACAATATATGTTTAAAATTTCCAGAATGCCCAGAATTTAGAGTTAACAATTACAAATTGTGAATTTTTACTATGACAGTCATATCCCACAAGGTCCAGGTAAGCGATTCAGGACCTTATTCAGGACGATATGGGTCCTCTTGTTTATACTGCTATCATAAACAATTGCAGTGAATTCCATATAACTTTGAGTGTAAAAATAAAGAATATTAATTTGAAGGCTTTTGGTCTTTTATTTATTTAACTTCAGTGTTTGCCTTGAATTTGTACCAAATAAATTAACTTGAAGACATAATATAAAGAAATTGGAGAATAAATTTTTCATACTTGTTAACGGCAACCAATTCCTGAAATTTGCATTTTAAAGTTGTGGAAGTTGACGAAATGTTGACATGTGAACACATACACTTAAAGCGGCTTAATAACGGTATTTCATCTAAACCCTTGGAAAAAGGTAGGAACCTGTGACATGCCAATCAAAACGCAAAATGCCATTCAAAAATTGATTGTGGTCACCTTATGCCATCAGACAATCAACATTCCATGTTTTATTAACTCGGTATTACTTGAATGTGTACGTGTATGAAACGATATTGACTGTGTTTGGATTAAACAGTTATAGGACTACTAACTGATAAGTAAGACAATTCTTTGAAGTCCGTTTGATGAATCACTTGATACATGAAACACTAAAAAAACCTGAGGGTACAAAAAAGGGTAATTTCGCAACATGTTAAAGCCCTAGAAACTCTGGCTACTCTGGCAGAAGTCCGTTTAATGAATCACTTGATACATAAAACACAAAAAAAAATCAACCTTGAGAGAACCAAAATAGTCAACAATCTTTTCACACCTTTCCAATATAGCTTCCGTTCCAAACATAGCTATGAGGCTCAATTGTTATCCTTTACACAAGAAACTTTTGACAATCTCCAATCTGGAAACAAACAGGTCTCATTGTAATGGATTTCTCGAAAGCTTTCGACAAAATCGATCATCAACTCCTTCTCTATAAAATCGTGAAACTTTGTGTCTACAGAATCTCTCTATCCTGGATTCAATCTTTCCTTAGTAACCGTTCTCAATCTGTAGTACTTGAAGGCTCACACTCTTTACCAGTTCTATCAGGGGGTTCCTCAAGGTTCAGTGTTGGGTCTTTGTCTCTTCCTTTGTTTTATCAATGACCTTCCTGACTCCGTTAAAGGTAGAATACGCTTATTTGCTGATGACACTATCATATACCTCAACATAGACTCGTTTATAGACTCTTACAAAGTTCAAAATTAGAAAAATGAGAACGTAACTGGTCTATAGAATTCAGTCCTGATAAATGCGAAGTAATGGGAATCTCAAAAAAGAAAGAGAAAAAATATCATCTTTCCATATAAATTACTTAATCAAGAACTAAAAACTACAGAAAATGCTAAATATCTTGGGATTACTATTAGTGATGTCTTAACTTGGTAACACATATTGAAATTACAGCTTCAAAAGCTAGTAACACTCTCAGATTTATAAAAAACAATATGTACAATGTAATAACAATAATATTAAAGAAACTGCCTAAAAACATACGTTCGCCCACAATTAGAATACTGTAACACCATATTGCATCCATTGCAGAAAAAAAAACTTAGTATATGAGATTATTATCATTATTATATTATTATCATCATCATCATCATTATTATTATTATTATTATTATTAATCCAGATTTGTTGAGCGCCCATTTAATATAGAATATACATTCAAGGGCGCTTAACAATTAAACATGTGATATATCGCAGATATGTAGGAAAATCACAAAAGCATGGCATATGCAATATTAAAACTAAAACTGAATAATTTGATTAACGGTTATTTGTACAACGTTATTTGGGATGCATGTATTCTTCTATGTTCTAGTGTCTGCCATTTAAGTTTCAAGCATTGATGTTACGCTGCTTTGGTATGAGTAGCCAGAACATGTTAGAATCCTAATAAAGTCTTGTTACTCTGGCTGAACTCTGCCTACTCTGGTCAGCCAGAGTAACCAGAGTTCTGGCTACTATGGCTACTATAAATAGCCAACTGAAAATAGTTATTAACTTGAAATATAGTTTAAACATGCTATTTAGATAGAAATGACATATTAAGTTTCGTAATCAAACTCAGCTAAGACGGAAAATGTTTTGTGAACCAGGTTACTTGGCTACTCTTAAAATCCTAGAAATTCTGGCTACTCTGGCCAGCCAGACTAACCAGACCAAGTAAAATCCAGATGACTCGGGCTATTCTGGATACAATGGCTGACCAGAGTAGCCAGAACATTTTAACATCCTAGAAACTCTGGTTTTCTTGCTGAACTCTGGCTACTCTGGCTGAACTCTGGCTACTCTGGCCAGCCAGAGTAACCAGAGTTATGACTTCTCTGGCTAAACTCTGGCTACTCTGGCCAGCCAGATTAAACAGAGTTATGACTTCTCTGATTGAACTCTGGCTATACTCTGGCCGAACTCTGGCTACTCTGGCTAAACTCTGGCTGAACTCTGGCTACTCTGGCTGAACTCTGGCTGAACTCTGGCTACTCTGGCTGCTCTGGCTAATTTCACGCACATAATTCTGACAAACAATAAATATCTTTTATGAACAATATTACAATCGTTCAAAATATCGTCTCAGAATCATGGTCATAAAATGGATGTAAGACTATGCATATACAATCACTTTACTTGCCAACATTATTCTTAGTATTCAAGTTGTGTTAAACAGGAAGACTTTAAAAAATAATATCGAGACGGCTATGACAGTCCGTCGTCGCTCACATAGTACAATTGCTTGTACAGCAAAGCCCTCATCCTTCCTATGGACTGAAAGTGCATGAAAAGGTAACAATAATTTTGAAAACAGACCACTGAATTATTCTTTCTAATTTTAGGCATACGGAAAAATGTTTTGTCAACATTTCAAAAATGAAATAGGGCTTTACTGTTTATAAACGGTTCCGTCTAGTTTAGCATACCATGCACTAAGTAGGTAGGCCCTATTTACTTAACTGCAGACAGAAGTAAGTAGTTTTAAAGAACCAACTCTCAACTGCTGTTAGGAACAATATGTGTATTCATGAATCTGCTTGCCGTCATATCATTCTTGCCGTATCAGCATTTTCCGAAGACATATGTTTTCACAAAGAAACCTACCATTTTATTAACAGTAAAGTGATTCACTGGCCTTCTTGGAACCGAAATAAACAGCGGTGAAAGACAGAAAAAATGTAAAGGAAAGCAATCCTGCATTATTTTGTAAAACACGGGTTTTTCTTGCCGTATTACCCTCCAAACATTTGCCTAATTTCAGGATTGGAACAGACCTTTGCCAAAACTGTTCAGAATGCCTTGTGTTTATAGCCCACTATCTTTGCTTGAGCCTCGTAAAAGAATTATTCAAATCGGTGCAAAATGAAATACTTACGGTGCTTTTATCGACGGATTTGTTTATTAATTTTTTTGCCGTAATATCCGAAAATGACGTCACAAACCACGTGGTATGTACAAACTGGATAATCGTCTTCCATTGTGCACTTAATAAGCAGGAAATAGAAGTTTTATTGTTTAAGTAAGGGTAACATAATACACGTATGTAAACCACTACTGTGGTTATCTGCGTGTAAAGCAAACACCACCTAATGACAGTGTTCATAAAGGCTGATTCGTAGACCCAGTACTTCTAAGTAAAGCTAAACAAGTCTTATGAAAAGCAGCATAGGTGGAAGGCTCTTTTATATGTGCATGTAACCTCACTTGTGTCTAGACATACTTGCTTGATTTTTCATCTGGCTTCACGAAAGGCCATTTTGTGGTGTTTCTGACAGTAAGGATTCGTTCTCGAACATCGGAGTTTATTACAAATTTGCATAGCTGAAAATGTAGGCTTCACAATCGTATAATTACCTCGTAATAATAAACCGTAACATATATCAATAACCTTTTAGAAAATATCATTCTTACTACCAATGAACCTAAACTCATCCATTCAGATGTTAAAACGAAGTTGTTTAGATTAATATTATAACAGATAAAACTGTCATTGTACGAAACATCTTACGTGTGTTTTTGCAGATCCACAAAGCGTTTTCGTTGACTAAGAGGAAGTATTCAGTAGAGACATCTGAATCGAGCTTGCAAATCAAATGAAGAAGGTATGAAAAGTACCTTCATTATAAAATTGTACTGTGCGCTTTGTTCTGTTTTCTGTGGCCAATAGTTTAAATCTTTTGGTATTCGAATATTGTTTTCACTTTTTTTTACCTTACATTTTCTGTTAAACACTTTAAAACAACTTTTTTAAATGAAGCACAGTTCCATCAGTAACTTCGAAATAGAACAAGAACGTATCTGTAATATACTGTCGAATCTTAAGTTACTCGAGGTTTAGGCAGACACTTGGTAAAGCCCACAATTACCGGAAAGTTGATTTGATAGCTACCTCACATGAAAGAATTCTAAACCCCGACTTTGAGTTCGAACCTATATCGGCCAATGCTAAGAGATTCAAGATATGCGACTTTAACCACTAGGCCTTATGCTGAATTGCTCATTTGTCCAAAAGTTTCAAAGATCTGAATACAAATATTCGATAGGGCTTTTACGTTGTGATTGAGCCAATGTATTGATTGTTGTTTGTTTTTTTCAGTTGTGATCAACCCATGTAATTTGTGAGTCTTACCCAGCCAACATATTCGTACACAGAAAACAATATGAAATCATGGTAATGAAAATACTTATTTTCATTTTTCAGATCAAGCTGAAAGATACGTTGTGAACTGCTCCTATCGACAATACTCTTTATACCGCCACAGTATCTGGCGGAAAGGAATGTACGACGAAGGATACTACAATATTCAGTCACTCGACCTAACGAGTTTTTACAATTGATCTGAAATTTCAGATACACATTTCTAAGACGTCACTTTTGAAGAAATATCACGAATATGAATAGTCCTTTGAAATTATATTCCACTAATAATTTCCTCAACAAATACAAGCATGTCTCAGAATACGCAACCGAGGTGGAGTTAGTAAATCAGGGTTTTTATGTTCTCCGATTCTTCAGAGCAGGTTATTATAAAACCAATACAATGATTGTATAAATGATGTTTTCAAATCTGTTAATCTTTCTCCCTATCATTCATGCCATTGCTTTGTCAAACAGAGCTCAAAGTGACCAATAACTTGAGGTAAACTAAACTCTAACCTCTTGTGGATCTTATAGAAACGTGTCAAGGTGTCAAATGTCTAAAGCGAAAAGTCTGGTGTCTTTCGGACTGTCTGAACATTGTTGAGTCCATATATGTCAAGGAAATCCCAGCGGGGCAAGGGGTCTGGAAGTTCACCTTTAGCTACTAGCGCGTCCGCTTAGGTCAGTAGGCCTGAAATGTTAAAACTTTGGATCAAGGGGTCATGAATTTGATAAAAGATATTGTGTCTGAAGTCATTTCGCCGTCTTCCTCTGATGCAGTTGGTGGTTATATGCGTAAAACAGGTTTTATACTGGAACAGAATCGAATCTAGGAACCCTGGTAAGGTTATTATATGCCCGTCATTACATAACTGAGATAATAATGAAAAACGGCACTAAACAAAACAAAGGAAACGCCTTGAGCGAAAAATTATCACAATTAATTCTTAAAAATCAGCACCCCTAACACATTTAAGAAACCTTAAAAAAGATCTTATCTTGGTAATCTCTCCTTAAGCATTCCTCTCTCTGTCTGCAGCACAAAATCGTAACATTGTAAATTTCCGAAACCAAAGTAAAAGTAACATTAAAAGACCCTTGAAGTTCTTGTCATTTACTTAAATTGTTGACAAAAACTTGAGACCAGTAACCTTGCTACCGCAACTTAACCTCATTTATAGGGCTTGAACCCAAAATCACATAAATGTGATGTTGGACTCGGATTTAAACTAAGGATCGTGCCGCAAAAGCATCTGGTGTAATCTTAATTTTAGTTATGGGTTGCGGATAAACTAATTCCACCCAAAAGATTAGATTTGCATGAAGCGAGATTCCATTTGGATTTATGTAACCGCACTCACTGTGCACGGTAGATGTATTCCCTTACTGTTTAGTTATTGTAATGTTTTCAATGGCGTCAGCGAGGCATGCGATGTGAGATGAGAAGATTTTACGCCGAAATTTTATTAGGAATTCTCATATAGACAGTAAAAGTGTGTTTTATGTAATAGGTGTTCACTAACAAATGCGTCCATTATATCCTTACTATAGCATGATATACCCATTTGACCATTGAAATACACTGTCATGTTGAGATGTCCGTATTTGGGACTTCGTGTTGCTAGTATCTGTGGTCCTTACACTTTAATCTGTAAATTATGACTTCCATTTACGCCGGTGACTGAGGACGGATTGTTGCAATTTTCCTTACCTCTCATAAACGAGTCTGTTATTGTACATGCTTGATTGCGTTCTATGCTTCCAAAGGATCTTCCGATAGATGTAGATAGATGTGTGTGTGTGTGTTTGGGTTTAACGTCTTTTTCAACAATTTTTCAGTCATATAAACGACGGTGTCTACTTGTAGCAGTGAGCACAATGCCCAACTTTATAGTGCTGCCTCACTGGAATATCACGCCGTAGACACATGGCACGATACCCCACCCAGTCACATTATACTGACACCAGGCTGACCAGTCCTAGCACTATCCTCTTAATGCTGAGCGCCAAGCGAGGGAGCTACTAGTATGTAGATAGACGTACTAAACCTAAAAAATACCTAAATCACATCTCAATGTTAAACAAATAATTATATCTATTATTGCATCGATTATTGGCGTTTCAGTTTTGACAAAATGTAACATATTTGTTCTAGTACGTTCGTGATTCATGTAAAATATTTTTACAGACAAGAAAGACAACTTTTCTTAAGAGTAAATTAATTTTAATTTTGCAGTTATCACTTGATTCAAACACATTATAAATAAATGTTCAGTAGATTATATGTAAATTCATTTCTTTAATATGATAATTTAGACAAACAGACAATGCATCAATACAAGTTACAATGAACACAACTGCATAACTTAACATGTTAACATACATGTATGTTAAAAAAAGAATAAAGATTTTATGTATACTAGTGTCAGTTAGGACTACATTTTACGTATGTATACACAAATTCCTGCATGTCCTTGAATTTAAAGCAACTAATACAAAAAAGAAACTAAATAAAAGCTATTTACAATATTTTAAATATTTATTTGCAATAGACTGATTATGAGTCTCGTTTAGACAAGACGCTTATATAAATGCAGATAATATTGATGCCTCTTTTACCTACAATACAATTTATCATCTAAGGAACATTACCCCTGGCTACACATGGACGTCGTCAGAACATCGGCACTTTTCTTAGCAGCGTTATCATATTTTGGCGCATTTCCTTTGTTTTTCTTTTGTTTGTTCATACAAAATATACGTCATACTTTTCAATAAAACGAAAAGAGAGAAGAGAATGTAAATATATAAAAAAAAATAGCAATATGACTCTTTATTTGTTCATTTCTAAATGACACCAGTTCATAATTTGTAAAATGCTTTCAGAGATTTTCATAGTATTTCTAAGAATATAAGTTTCTCTTAGGTATATGGAATCAACAAGTAGGGATTAAACAAGTATGGATAAAGCGTTATTCAATTTCAATTTGAATTACACAAAGGAAAAGTGAAATGTCTGCACTTAATCTTTTAAAAAACCTGTATGATATTGATGTCAAGATATTTCTTAAAGGCGGGAGCATACATGAAATTTATATAAGCAGCTGGTTTAGAATATCAATTACATTCAGATATCCAGTGCTGTAGATACTGATGTTTTAGCTATAAGTCAAGTTGTTGTGAAAACGATATCTGGTTTACAACAACTTGGATTTCACCCTAAATTATCAATGCTATTTATGTATAAATGTATCTTAACTATGAATTCCTATATTTATCCTATGTTATGATAATATAACAACATATGATAACATTTCACACAAACTAAATCTAGCATATCAGTTATTTTTAACAAACAGTTCACAACAATAACAAAAAAAAACACATGTAAAGCTGCACAGAAGCGTTCATATATCCTTTACAAGAGTATAACTGAATTTAATATATTCAAGTTTTTGTAATTCCTGATCAATACAAATAGTACTGCATCTTTCGTTGTCGACTAGCCGCATATTTTCTCATAATCTGGTTTTCAGCATTAAAAACAAATTTGTTTTATGGTCCTAAAGCGTTGGTTATGAATGAATGTTTGTTAACAAAACAGAAAAATTTCAACATTAATTTACAAGCAACATTAATTTGAAGCAACGAAATGATATATTTTCAACATTGATTTACAAAAATACATACTAAAATATCATTTGAAGCAATGAAATTACCTATTACACAAAGATCCAAAGGCGTAACTAAGATAAATCTGTATCCTCTTCCTCCGTCCTCACGTTTGAAGCATTTTGACCAGCTCGAACATTAACACTTGATCCACGTAAGTTTTACAAATTGCAAGTTTTACTCATGCACTTCTCATTATAGTTCGATACAAAATGTACTTTATTTTGTTTTTTTATGAAACATGCAAGTTCGTGTAGTTATATGACCGCGAAAATATAAGCAATTATATATCCAGTTGCAGTAAAGATCAATTACTGATTATCATATTTTCTATACATTTAGTGCCTAGCTCTGATTTGTTATGATGTAAAAGAGACCACACAGGCAGGAAGTAAACACATGCATATTACATATTTGTTTCAAATCAAAATAATTGTAAATAAGTTTTTGTAAATTTGGTTAAAAACAATATTTTTCAATAATCTCTGTTATCATTACAGTAACTTCAACTTTATTTCAAATGTATCTCCCCAACAAGATAATGAAAGTAACAACATTGAACATTGAACATAATTAATAATTGTAAATAAGTTTTTGTAAATTTGGTTAAAAACAATATTTTTCAATAATCTCTGTTATCATTACAGTAACTTCAACTTTATTTCAAATTTATCTCCCCAACAAGATAATGAAAGTAACAACATTGAACATTGAACATAATTTATATATCTAATCACAATTGGGGCCTCCGTGGCCGGGCGGTTAAGTCGCTGGCTTCAAATCACTTGTCCTTCATCGATGTGTGTTTAAGCTTTACTCGGGCATTGAATTCCTTATGTGAAGAAGCCATTCAGATGGCGTACAGAAGGTCGATGGTTCTACCCAGGTGCCCTCCCGTGATAAAATAAAGCACGCCATATGACCTATAATTGTGTCGGTGCGACGTTAAACCAAACAAAAACAAACACATTTAATCAAAATCATGGTTGAATGTAACATATTCCTTAAGCTGAAGAGTCCAAGTTTAAAACTACTAACGTTGTAAGTACAGTGGTACCTCGTAAAGATTGAATAATATTTTGAAATTACAGACGCATTCTCATATAGAATTTTCAAACACTTAGTAGTACCAACTAATGCCCCTTTGTATTGGTGACAGACTTTCAAAGTGATTTGCTCAGACACTGTACTATTTAATTCCGGAATTCCTCGCCTCACACCCATATTGCGGCAAGATTTAACGGCATTCAGAGAATTGAAAATTCCAATCAACATTTTACGATATATCACTGTCTGCAGATGCTAACGACGTTAATAAACTTTTGACACTATCATAGAAAATATTTTCATTTTCTTCATTTTCATGTAGGTCATTTGTGATGAAATTCAGATCCATGCAGATCCTCTTATATGTTGAGTAAGTTGAGGCGGGCGGTATTTCTACTGTCTCGGGTAAAGTTATTACAACAACGAAAGTCCTTTCATCTCTGTCCTCTACCATCTTTTGTATTCTATCTGTTATATGCAGCATTTTTCTATCGTTAATATCAAAATCAACAAGGATCGCAAATGAATTTGACTTGGACATTATATCTGTCATACCTATTATTTCTGGCGTGCCGGGAATAATGGAAGGGCTGTCGGTATTAAAAGTTGTTTTAAGTCCAAGGTTGTTGAGAAATTCCATAAGCTTTTGTCCACATTCTTCGTCATCTAGGTTTGATAGAATAAAAAGGTCAAACCTTTCGTCGTTACCAGTCAAATCTGCGGCTTTATTCACAGGAATTGGCTTCTGTTCTTTGAAAACCTCTCTTATTCGCATTCGAGCTTTATCGTAATGCTTCTTTCTGAAAGCATCTAATCCAGCCTCGATATAGACTTGAACAAACAAACTATTTTCTATTGGTGTATGACCATCTCTCAGTTGCTTGCACATACAAATGGTAATAACGGCTTCTTCAAAGTTGTGCAAACATAGATGATGTTTAATAAGATCTTCAATAATTTCAATTTTCTCTTCTTCGTCCTCAGCTAAACGCTGCAATTCTTTCAGAATTTCAACAGCCTCAAAATGTTCATGGAGTTTATTGTACAAAAACCAGAGCTCTTGAAGAGTCTTCTTCGTTCTTTTTATGTTCAAGTTATCAAATAAAATATTTCTCAAAGTAGCAGCAGATTTCCAACAATTGTGAAGGAACGGAATCTTATCTACAAGATTACATGATATTTCAATGGAGGATTTCAAATAAAAGTCTCTGTCGACCTGCATTTGTTCTCTTTTCTCCATGTCATCAGTATCAGTCTTGGACAATATATCATTTATACAAAAAGCTGCCTGCTCGTATGTGTTTGCTAACATAACGTTTGAACTGAATTCATTTTCATTTTGCATCAAATGCTCTAAAACGTTCAGTGCATTTTCAGATTGTTCTATCTGGCGATAAAGCAGTGCCTTATCGTATATTGCCACAATGTTTGACGACATTCCAGACGCTTTGTCAAGGTGTGCAATGATTGTATCAACTACAACTTTATTTTCCTCATAATTTATTCGTATCGGTTGTCGTGGACATTTAATGCCTGGTTTACTTTTAACGTATGAAAAATTAGGACGAAAAGTCTTTTTATTCCTCCGAAAATGTTCAGAAGTGCAGCTTTTAAAGTTTTCTCTTTCTTGCCTCGGGAATCTGTACGTTGGCTTCGGGAATTCAAAATCTGTGTATTTGTGACCAGCTTTTGGATCGCGCCTTGAAGGTGGTCTACTGTATGCTTGTGCTAAAGGTGCATTTGTTTGTTTGTCTTTACGTTGGTAAAGAACAGTTTTTGAAAGAAGTCCAGTTAGTTCGTCTACCACTGGTTCTTCTAATTGTGCACTAGGACCGCTTAATGTTGACTTCCCAACACTTGCGTAATGGAAGTTACGTCTTTCCACATTGGTCGGTTGTTTTGTTGAGTAAACGTCTGTCCTGCTATTACAAGGAACGTTAAATGATTGATCGGAATTCTTGGATTTATCATCGAAATATCTGAAATCTTTTCTATTCCTGAATTGGGAATTTGGTACGTCATAACCAAATCTACGATTCCTGTAATATTTCTTTGTCTTTTCCATTTCCACCGGCTGGGCTGCCATAAATCTGTCATGAATAACGTGTTTCCTTTCCTTAACATGACCTTGTGGCATGGTGACAATTCTTTTTATCTTTTCATTTGGGATGGCAGGATCATTGAATCGTGTATAATTTTCATTAGGATAGTCACTTGCCTCACGTGTCCTGTAGCTTGTTTGTGACCACATATCGAATGCTGTGGTCGCTTTGTCCAAACTTTGGTCGGTAACCGCATCGTGTTCAAGAGGAATGGATTGTAATTGATATGCTAATTCGCCTTTGTTATGTTCAAGCAGCCTGATGAAGGATATGGCTAGATGGTGGTATCCAAACGATGTAGGCTTGATTTGAATAGCCTTAATTAACAAATGTATTGACTGTTCGACATCGTTTTCATACCGGAAGTACTTTCCACTCCGCTCAAGAACAAAAACATCTTCGGGAAAGTACCAAAGAGCTGTTGTAAAGTAATTTGCCGTTTGCATAAGAAGTGGAGAATGTTCAGGCAAGAGATTTGCCATTCCTCGCGGGAATACAGTCCTATTCCTGTTAACATCATACGCAGTTAAACCAACTTCAATATAAGATCTAGCTTTGTATCGTTTAATACATTCGTTATCACATTCATTCAGCTCTATGATACTTTTAAATAAGTCTAATGTTAGCTTGCAGTTTTCCTTAAGCTTTTCAGTTTTACAGACATCATACATATTATGGAAATTCGATAGTCTCTGTTGACAAAGAGCACGGCCGTACATCCATACACATATATACTCTGCTGGAATTCTATCGCGAGTGCTACAATCAACTGAACTAGAAGCTGTCTCTGTTTCTTCATTTACTTTCTTGCATTCCTGAAGTACGTTTTCAAATTCTGAAACGGCCTTCTGATAATGCTTCAATCCTAATCTTGAATATGTGAAAGCTACTTCAGCTTTCGCAACTATACTTGTTAGTCTGTCAGATCTTAACGATTTAAGATGTTCGCATACTTTCTGACAGGCAATCACGTTCTTTCTGTCACGCAGTGAAAACCATGCTTTATTGGTCAAAGCAATCACGTTATTGGGGCTAAGTTCCAAAACAGTTTGGTTATATTCGGCAGCCTTGTTTCGTTCTCCGAGATTGTAGTACAGATAAGATAGTAAGTTTTTTACACGTATTTTCTCCATATTTGTGCTGAATTCGTTCACAGAAGAATCCGTTTCGGCTATCAGCTTGTTTTTTATTTTTACAATTTCTTCACGTCTTAATACTGCCATGGTTTCTGCGACATTAAAACTAGATGGGTACTGAGTGAGTGTCTTCTTTATGGACTCCATTGTTTTGGAAATTTGCAGAATAGGGTTTCTTTGGCTGATTTTTCCCTGAAGTGATAATAGTTGTTTTGTTATATTCCATCGTACCTTTCACATATTTATACTGTCAATTTATATACAGGTAAAGAGTAATTGTGATTAACTTTAAAATTGGCAAAGATATTTATCAGGTAACTTTATATTTAACATATTTTATGTATTACACAGACTGTTTTAAAGAGCAAATATAGATATATTAAGTTCACTTGTATACCATATAAGCCATAAGAAGTGTTCTGTTGACCGCCTTTTTTTCGGATAAATACGTAATTCACACTGATAATACTGTTATCAGAAAATCACGTGCACGCGGTGAATTTGTCGTAGATAAATACACTTGATATTTCAAGTTTAGAAGTGTGTTTATCATGAATTTTATCATGTATTGTCGAAATAAGAGAAAAACGATTAATGAATTTAGGCGCATGTATACTGTATTTGGTCGATTTAAGCATAACATTAAGATAATCATTGCCTTTATTTCAGTCTGTAAAACAGTATCTCTATTTTTCTCCACTTCAGAACGGAAAGATCAATCATGTTTCATATCTTTAAAAGTTGTGATTCATCAATCAACCATGGTATATTTACTAAATAAAGAATTCTGGCCTCATAAAGGTTTGAGGAGGATCCTTGGACGAGTGGTTAAAATTGCTGACTTCGAATCACTTCTCCCTGCCCGCTTTTCGTTCGAAACTTTTCTTGGATATAAAATTTTCTTATGCGAGGAAGCCGTCTAGCTGGCTTGTGGAAGGCCATTGGTTCTATTCAGGTACCCGCCAGTATCTGGAATAGCGCTTCACCTAGAACAGCTTGAAAGCCCTATTATTGTGTCGGATAAAAAAAATCTACTATTTAGAAGAACTTAAACCTTGGTTTTTCAAAGCTTCAGAATATACTTAGAAAATAAGGCAAATAATTAAGATAGGGCCGTGTACTTGATTGTTTGCTAGACTGATTTTAAAAATTTAGACCTCGGAAAAATGTCATATCGGTCTATAGGAAAATCACAATTAATACATTTAAATGATTTTCATTTCCGTATCCCGAGTCCAGGCTTTTTTTATGTTATCCGGATAAATGACGTTACGCCATTACTTCCGGTTTATCAAACGTGAACTCAGTCACGTTGATCTTGTGGCAGCTAAAATAGTTGAACAGATACTTCAAGTTTTACGAATGGAAATTTCTTTCAATGAGTTTGGAACTAAATAATTCAAGATTCGTTTAAAATGTCTGACCTTCTCTTGTGACTTTGAATTCTTTGTTGGCTTTTACCGTCACACCGACAAAGTTATGACTCATTTGGCAATTTTCCAGCTTTTAATTGTGGTGTCCCCCTGGGTATTATTCAGGCAGGGGTGGGAGACCTGGGTAAACCACCGACCTCCCATCAGCCAATATGACGTGGTTTTTTTACATGAAAAAAAATTCAACCACGAGTTTCATAGTCAGCGACCTTAATCACTCGGCCACAGTGGCCCCGAAGACTGACTCTACACGTCGTCTAAAATGAACATTCTCTACAGATTCAAAAGTACCCTCCAATGGATTAAGAAGATAATGATTTGATACGAAATACAAGCCTTTTTACCTTTAGTTGGCATTGGCTTGAGGTTTTAGCAAGTAATATTTCACCTGTGTTTATTTCTATCCTCTTATGAGTTACGAAGATTGGAGGGGGAGTCTGGGACAGCACTTATAAAACATGGGTCATACACGATGCTTAACTAGATAAGTGAAATATCCTTCAAGGGATTAAAAAGATATGGATCAGACACAAATTTCAAGACTGTAGCGAAATACATTCAATTGCATACATGTTGTATTTCGGTCATGGTTCTGCATTTGATGATGGATTATTCAGTGCATTCTTATATATTTTTCATGAATGGCACGAACTCTAAGGCTCAGTGAGTTGACTTTCGGAGTTTATCTTTGACATCGGGAAAGAGGAATGAAACAAAGGTTTCTATATATTCGCGCTTTCATTACACTCCGAGTTTCAAATCAGACATGGCCTTGGCTTTGGCTTGATAAAATATTTGACATGGGTTCGACATGTTGTCTTATTAAGCTATCTTGAAGTGGTTAAGGATATAAATATCGGATACAAAATTAAATTTACGGACAAAAATAGCATGATTCTTTCCCATACAATGATGTAACGCTTTGGCTACTGGGAAACAGTCTGATACAGGATGTAACATGTTTCATTTTATCAGCTGTGCTTGTGTTTTGGGGTGGGATAGACTCATACGGAATAATATTCGGATCCGACTAAAATAATTACGACTTTTTTGTTTTTGTGTAGGAAAATAGAGTGTCCCGATGCGAAAATAAATAACGCTTAAACATTTCTTCACTCCCCCATCCCTCTCTACACCCTCCGCCTGTCTTTTCTACTTCCTTCTTTCTTGAATGTTATTCTCGTTATTGTTCTACAAAAATGTACTTACTATATTCCGTTTCTTTTTTCTCTATTATCCTCCAAATCCTTTAAAGTGCACAACCACTTACAAGAACATTTTTTTCTGATAATATCAACCAAGCATGTCATCTAAATATATTTTAAATCTTATCTAAATGAGCAATTGTTCACATTTTAACTAAACTAAAATGAGCCATTTACTGACCGCAGAAAATAAAGATAAGACAAAGTCCAGGGTTTTATATAACAAATCAAGTTTACACTAATAAACAATATGTTTGTATTTTCTGAAAACAATTTGCCCTAGTCTACTTTACATTTCAGAAACTTCATGAGCAACTCTTGTCAGTTTGCCAATATCATAATCAAAGTACTTAAACTACTAATGGCTTGATTTATTCATATTTAATGATTTTGCATTCTGTAAACAAAATACACATGTATATATAGTATGCTTAAACATATATGTCACATGATTATAATATAGATAATGTATTGTTATGGGGGAAACCAAGGACACTTTGGGTCAGAACCCCTCACCCTCCCTCCTCCGCCCCTACCAACTGATAGCCAGTATTTTCTAGCATGATAAAACGTACTGAGCGTAGGCGGGTTTTGTTACAATCTGCATTTTTTTTTAAAAAGCACTTGTTAACCATCAGTGCTCTTAAAAAGAAAGATGTGCATCTGTAAAATTGACACTAGAAAACAATAGTCGATTTAGCATTTAAATTGCACCTACCTATGAATTCCTGGTATCAATCGATGATTCTGTAACCAGTCTGTCAAATGACACCGATCCTAACAACTAACATTCGGGTTCCGAGTAAAAATCAGAAACTTTCATAAATCGATCAATCTTACTTGTGTTGAACACTTCCCTGCGAACGATGATATCGTAGGCGGATACCAAAACTGGACTTTTATCATAGGAAGTGATGATCCGGTATAACATAGTCGTATGCATATTAATTTTTGTACCCGGTTTATGGTGTCGGCCTAGTACAATTCTAAAGACAAGATAAGATAGGATAAGTTTATTTAAAGTCGGCAAGAAAGCAACATCATAACATAAGCTCTGAAGAACTTTTGATCGGACTATAACAACATGATGAAAACAGTAGGAACATATTATATAAAAGCTGTAAAAAAGAGAGACAACTCAAGTTGGTCATGATTAAAGCTATGCTGGGTTTGCTTATCATGACCCATGGGTCTAAAAGCTGCTATAAAGATCTGTGTAAGACATTGAAAAGTAAAAGGGACACACCTGTGTTTTGCTAGAAAATGGTTTTAAAATACCTATTATCACCCCAAATCAGATTTGGAGATAACTGATCAGCAACTCCTTCATAGATGTACAAATTACAAAAACATTTAAGGATTAAAACAATAAGCAATAGACATATAGAAACAAACACAAGGAGCATTATAAGCTGTTAAATGATACATCTACAAGTACATGCAAGTGTGATGGGAACATAGGCAAGCACATTGAAAGCAATAATCAGCAAAATAATAATGATACATTGCATTAGCACAGAAAACAGAACAAACAAAAAACAAATCAGCAAATAAATGAGAAAAAGGGCAAAATAATAATGATACATTGCATTAGCACAGAGCAAAAAAAAATCAGCAAATAAATGAGAACAAAGAGCCAGGAAAGACAATTCATAAATAAATAAAATTTACATTGAAAACATTGGCAGCAACCCTTGTGCTGTGTCCCTCTTTACGAACATGCAACACACTTACAATCAGCTCTTGTTCATGAGGACATCAACCTCTTGAACTGATTGAAGCTTGTTGCAGTTCTGTAATCGTCTGGTAATGAGCTCCACAGCACGGGGGCAACATACCTTAAATGAGTTCTTACCGTAGGTTGTTGTTTTTACTCTAGGAACCTGTAAAATATTTGAATATCTGAAGTTAAAACTTGAATTTCTTTTTATGACAAGATCTGAAAGAACATCTGGTGAAATTTCATTGAAAATTCTATAAGTCTCCATTGCCATTATTATCATTCTTCTAATATGTAAGCTAGGTAAGTTTACTTTTGTTAGGAGATCTTTATAACTGGAAGCGTAGTCATTGTATACAAATCTTGATGCTATTTCCTGCAGTTTTTCCATTTTTTTTAGTGATGTATTCTGACCAAAGTGCCATGCCATCGGGCAGAAATTAAAGTTTGAAAGTATAAATGTATGAAAAATTGTAAGTTTGTTAAGTTTGTTCAGGTTATGTCCAAGTCTTTGAAGAATATTTAATTGCCTACCTGCTTTTTTACAAATATTACCAATATGGAAATTAAAGCTTAAAATCAATATCAATAACTAATAATTTAACTGTTTCTTCACACGTAATGCTACTCGAACCAATTTTAAAAAAAGCGGATTTTTTGCAAAAGTTTTTTTACCAACTGCTATTGATTGGAATTTATCAGGATTTGCCTGCATCTTTGCAGTTCCTGTGATATGCAGGCTCCATAACCTCAGATCCCCTTTCTAAATTCCAGTTTGTTTAGTTCTGCTCATTGTTTTCTCGTTTAGGGCAAACCCATTATTTTAACTGGGGACCATACGCCGCTTTTCATGGAATTACACACTAGTGCAACATTGAAGGTTCCATGTGCACCGCTGCGGGTGTCTCTAAATTGTTTTTTTTTGTACTTTTTAACATGTGTAAATGTTGAGTTCTGCTCAACCCGGGGCTAGAGGGCGTGGACGGTAGCATGCATTTCCACTACCGTCCATGAACAGGCTCAATCAAACCGAGCCTGCAAAATTTTCGTTTTTGTTGTGTTGAGCGACCTGTGGAGATTCCACTTTTTCTATTTATTAAAATTAAACCAGTCTATAAGGATATTACTCTCACTTTGTAAAATATGGATTAAATTGTCAAAATCTGGTGAGTGAAAAGATAGGGTATTATCGTCTGCATAATTGTATAATGTGCTTTTTTCTATAAAGTAGAAGATATCATTTATAAAAATGTTAAAGGGCAAAGGTCCTAATATAGATCCTTGGGGTACCCCTTTATTTATTTTTGCCCACGAACTGACAATATTTCCAATCTTGATTTGTTGTTTTCTGTTACTGAGGTAAGACTACAGGAGAGTGGAGGCAGACCTTGACAACCCATATGCCGCTAATTTTGAAAGAAGAATGTCTTGGGGAGGCAGTCAAAGGCCTTAGATAAATCCATTAATATAGCGGCTACATATTCATTGTTGTCAAGAGCCTGTCTCCAGTCCTCCAGCAGTCTAAGAAGAGTTGTCTGGCAACCATGACCTTTTCTAAATGCACACAGAAAGTTATCAAAAATGTTTTCAAAATATACTGTAAGTTGTTCTGCTAACACCTTTTCAAAGATTTTGGATGGTACTGGTGAAATACTAATGGGTCTATAATTTGATTTTGTTAAAACATCATTTTTCTTAAATGGGGCGGGGGGGGGGGGGGGGGGGGGGGTAACTTGAGCTTGCTTAAGCCTATCAGGAAATATGCCGGTTGTTATTGAATAATTTATTAGATGTGTAATGGGTTGCAAGAGAGGTTTCATTCTTCATTAGTTTGACTGAATTTTATCTGCACCTGTAGCCTTTTTACTGTTAAACTTATCTATTATTTTTGACACTGTGTTTTGGTTAGTATACATAAATTCAAAATTATTCTCCTGAAATTGTTTTTCATTATTTTTTTTCAAACTAGGATGATTTTCAGGGTCAAAATTATAGTCATTGTCAATACTCTCAGCTACATTTGTGAAAAAAAATTGTTAAATACTTCGGATACTTCTTGATTATCAGAAATTAATTTTATCACCTTCATTTAAAATAAATTTTGTTTGTGAAGATTTCGCTTCTTTGATAGATAGGGTTTAACCATACTCCAAAAATCTGCAGATTTACTGCCTCCAACACAACGTTCTTGAAAATACTTATTTAAAGATTTTTTCTTCAGTTTGTTCACAAGATTTCTACTCTGCCTATACCTTTTCCAGTTTTTTTTAATTTTTGTATTTTAAGTACTTGTTGTAATGCATTTTCTTGTTGTAAATGACCTTTCTCAGTTCTCTATTCATGTATGGAAGTTGATTAGGTTTTACATACATCTGTTTAATAGGAACATGCTTATCAATAATTTCCCTAACATCAGACTGCTGAGTTAATATTTACTCCACTTTCAGCAAGTACCTCTGATGTTTGTATGTCAATACTTGAGAGATCATAATTAAAATTATCAACATTTAGTTTTTCAAACTGCGATAATGAATCTTCTGCTTTTCAATTTTAGGTGTGTTATTGTTTATAACAGTACAAATCATATTGTGACAGTCACTTACACCTGTCGCAAAGTTTAAAGTTTTCATACACAGAGACTTGGAATTTGTGAGCATAACATCTATTAAAGAGGGGTTAAAATTTTTCATAAAACAAGTAGCAGAATTTATTAGATTTTTAAAATCAAATAATTCAATAAAATCAGACAATAGTTTTCCTTTGCTATCATCTAGTAAGTCATAATTCAAATCACCTATTAACATGCAATGGTCATACTGAGACATTATCTTATCAACATTTGGCACTAAAATATTAAAAGATTCTTCATCACAAGAGATTGAAGGTCTGTACACTGAAGCAGTTAACCATTTACTTTTATTCAGCGTTACCTCAAAAGAAATGTTTTCAAGTTTATCTGGTTCACAGTCTTTTCTTTTGCGTGCTGGAATGTCACATCTTATGATTGCCGCCACACCTCAGCCATGAGCATTTCTGTCACACCGATGGATTTTATAACCCTCCAATAAGAACAGACTGTAAAGAAAAGTAGAGTCTAGTTTTGTTTCTGAAATAAATGATAAATCAACTAACTTGTCTGATAAAATTTCATGGATGTCGGCAAATTTATACCGTAAACTGTTTATGTCTAGATGATAAACAATGAATTTAGCTGGATGTTTATTTCTAAGAGACCGAAGCTCATCAAAGCATGATTTCATAGAATTAATGCTGGTCTGATCTTCCAAAGAATCCGACAACAAATCTGTGAAATGAAATGGTTCACATGGTTTGCATATCCATGGTTCGTCGCTATCCTGAAGACCCTAATATGTAACAGGACAGATTTTGGCACATTTGATATGCCACCACAGGTTGCACGACTCACATAGCACAGCACGATGGGTTTTGGCTACTGGCTTCATACATTCACCACAAGGATACTTAGTAGGGCCTGGATTAAGAGCCACATCACCAGATAACAATAGCATAAATCTACAAAGGTTTTTAAGGTTAACAGGTGTTGATTTCACACGTCTTGGGTGTCGCATATGATAACAGAAGACAAAGTAGGTGTCTAAACTGAAGTCACTGTATAAAACAATCTAATTCCTGAGGATTCTTGCATTCAAATGTCAAGTTACAAACAGTTTTAATGATGTCACATTTCTTGAAGTTCCAAAGAGGTGAGGTTGCTTGTGATGCGGTCCACGCATGCGCAACTTTGTCCTCATTTGCTGTATAGTAAAACAAGCATATTTGGACATGGATTGTGACTTTCACAACAAAATTGCAGCATTGACAGCTCTGTTTTGCTGAAAAATAACCCTGTTCTAGTCAATATAGTATTGTACTTGGTGAATAATTACTTTAGCCCAGAACCACTTACCAACAGCTTATAATGATTGATGAAGTTGATAATGTGGATGAGATGACAAGATTACACAATCTGACAAAATGGACGTCTAACTGCCCGGGAACGCTATACAGGAAACCACCTTTTCAGCTTCCGGTTAGGCTATCCTCCTGTAGATCGGACCAACCGTACACAGTCACTACACTCCTCCCCGTCCTATTAGGAGGTAGTTCATAGACCATGGAAGTATACCATAATCTCTTGCTCATAAATATGAGATGTTCCTGGGTTTAACCAGCACTGGTATTGTGGCACTTCAGTCACAATACCCCCTCTACCGGCGACCATGTATCTCCGCATCCGGGATAAGCCCCTATGGTCTAATCAGTCTCTGCACCTTACATTGAGACGGGCGGAAGCTTCTCGGTGTACAGTCTGCGTGCATTAGCACTTGCCAATTAGAGGAGTTCCCTCCAAGCAACCGGGAAGATTCTAAATTATGGAGCATCTCAAGATAGTCATTTGACTTACAGACCAAAATTGTGAACCCAAGATAAGTGTTAGGAAACACCTCTAACCACTTCTGCAATATGTCCAATGACCCTGTGAAGCAGTGAATATGAATCAGCTGCTCCTTACTGACTGAGGAATGACTCTGTAACAAATGAAACATAGTTAGCAGAGACTCATCGACAGTTTTGTCAAACTCCTACAGTGAATAATGAGCACATGATCCGGCTGATGCAAAGTAAGGACCTTCTCCACCTTCCGGAGCTGTTCAGCCAATTTCTCACTTGGTTCGGTTCGAACAAGACCTATTTCCCCAATCCTACATTTTCCGGAAATTTTAGTACGCTAGCTTATTGAACGCTTTCTCGGTAAGCGCCATCCTACGATGGAGTCCCACTATCATGAGACTTTAATGGGTTAAGATCACTCATCTCCTTCAGAGATGGGTTGGTCATCCCCAACTCCTACATGGTCCTCTCAAGTTGACAGTGACTGTCAAAGGCCTAGGGCGGTCTTCGGAGGTTCTGTTGATCTTGCTCGGACAGTGGAATAAGTGTCCGAGTTTCTCAACCTGGTGTCGCTCCAGCACAGACATCATTGACAAGAGCAAGCGCCAGTGCACCAAAGCCGTAACACCATTACCCTCCGGTACTACTTTCACGTCTTTGGGAACTGACACCCTACAAAGCCAAACCTAAATCAACCCTAGCCTGCACTGTGGAGGCATCTGGCTGGCTCAACGGAGGTTAGTGGGCTCAGCGATACGAGATACTAAAGTAAACCAACAAATCACTGAGCTCCCGATGTGCTCCCAAAAGTCACCTGCAGCACAGCTTCAAGGCGCTTAATCTCCTTTGAGAGACCTTTTCTCCGGAAGAGCTAGATTGAACACACCGGGCACGTGACAGAGAAGCGCATGTTAACGGTTAACATCTGCCCCAAAGCCTCCAGCCGGGCACCTACGACCACGCTCCGGTTCCTCCAAAGACAACCTGGGCTTTTTACCAAAGCTGTCCCTACTCAGCGAACGTTGAGCAGCCCGACCTTTACAATGGGATCCTTTCCCTGGTCCAATTGGCTGCTTACTCTTACCCGAAAGAGTAACTACTGGCTGAGCCGGGCGTTGCCTAACAGAGGGTCTTGGTACCCTATTTGCCGGAATAAGCATTCAAGTCTCCTCTGCAGCAGGGCCTTGCGGAACCTACCCTATTCCAGTAGCACTGTACTGGGCCTTACTCTCGTCCCGCTCACGTGTTCGTGGCTTTACCGGACTAACCGGTTTCGCACTGCCTGAAGGGTGTGTTGGGCTGCTACATCCCAACAACTTCTCAGCAGTTCTAAAAGAAACAAATCCTGCCTCGCTGTCGGCCGCTCCCCCAACAAGCAACTTTTGCTCTGCCGGAGGAACCAAATCGAGGTTCTCATCAGTCCGTTCTATAGCCGGATCTGTTCCTAGACGGATGTCCCTACTCTGTTCACGTGGGGCATCCCGCCACTTGGACTCTGAATGGGCCCCAAACGGCTCACATTTCAGGAAATCAACTCACGGGAGTGACACTGGAGAATGTCTAACTCCCTTGCCAGATCTCTTCATCAGCCGTACTTTCGCCTGTT
Organism: Mercenaria mercenaria; assembly: GCF_021730395.1. NCBI lineage: Eukaryota > Metazoa > Mollusca > Bivalvia > Venerida > Veneridae > Mercenaria > Mercenaria mercenaria. The sequence goes on along the minus strand of NC_069364.1, from coordinate 24,484,594 downwards.
TCTGGCCTCACGGACCTAGTCCAGCAGGATTGCAAACCTGTTCGGTCTCCTACTTGAGGTGACCTTTGCAGCCAGTTCAGAACTGCACAACCGGTCCATCTTAAGTGCCTTTACTACCCTTCCCAGACCATCACTGTATCCTTCAGCCATATCTGAAAACACACCCAATACACTCCCTGACAGAGTGTCAAGACAGTGATCCACTAAAGGCAATGGAAAAACGTCTTTCACAGTCTTTTCATTCAAAGCCCTATAGTCAATACACCACCGTACTGAACGGTCCCGTTTCCGGATAAGTACTGGGATGGAAGCCCAGTCGGATATTGACTCTTGGATGACCCCTATCTTTAACACTTTATTGAGATGGGCATCCTCCTCCCCAGTGAAACAAAACAGGCGTGCGTTGCTTAACTGGGTTGGCACTACCCGTGTCAATAACATGTTCAACCGCAGTAAAATTACCAAGATCAAACTCATCTTGAGCAAACACATCTTGGTACTCAAAAAGCAACTGGGCCAATTGCCGCTGTTGCTCCTCACTCAGATGTTTACAGGATTCGGAGTACACTTGCTGAAGTTGGGGGCAGGAGAGCACTATCACTCTCCAGCCTAGGAATAGGGTCCTCTTGCCACCCCAGGTCAGAAATTTGCTGAATACTATACTCCTCATCCTCCTCCCCCACATCAATAATTTCGGACACTGGATAAACTCACCCTATCTCAGATCCCTTAGAAATTAACTTCCTTGACCACCCTAGGCTTCCATACCTTAGACTGGTCCAACGGTTCAATGACATAATCAGTCAGCTGTGTGTTCATCTTACACTTTACACGGGCCACAGAATCGGGCGGAATAACCATGCGTTTAACCCCATAACTCTGGACACCGATGGAAAACCATTTAAACAATCAACATCAAGAGATATGTGCATGCCGTCAAAGATTATTGCCCGTTTTCAATCGGTTTCTTTTCCAGCGCGCCGCTATGCCGCTTGACGCCGTGACGTAATAAATGTGACGTCAGAACAGTGATTTGTTGTATGATAATTCATTGCTTTCTTCCTTCTTTGTTTAATAGGAAAATGAATCGGACCGTGTTAGAATCTATGATTTATTCCGAAATACTTTAGAGAAACAGCTTAACCTGCATGTAACAGCCTACCAAAAGATCAATGTGTCTGGCAAGGTTAAAACAGGTGTCTGCTTAAGACAAGTTGAAGTCAGTTTGGGAAGTTAGCTGACGGGCTGTTTATGTCTGTTTAATTCAGATGGCATCTAAGGCAAGTTCAACTGAGTAAACAAATAAAGCAAATATTACACGACAGAATATATTATTGATGGTTAACAGAGTTATTCACAACTGGGTGTGTGAAAGTCACTGATAGTTGTTTGATAAGCGAAACAAACTAACATGCTTGCATACAATCGCTGTTTTTGTCTTTCCGAGGACTTTGAACGGGTTAAAAAGCAAATACAATTTTATATATGTGCGTTCAATGGCAAAACGTAACTTATTACGCCTCATAAAATAAATGAAACAATTCTGAAAGAAATGAAGCTCCTTACATATTATATGCTAGAATAGCGTTAACTCGTGTTTGTTTCCTGTTCTAGCATCAGCCTGATCCCGGGTCTCTCAGTCCCGGGGAAAGAACAATCACTTCGGATTCTGTAGACAGCGTGAAAAATGCGTTATCTCAATATATCACATTTGTTTTAAGTCTAAAACTATCAATGTTTCACTTTTAGAGGTTCTTTGTTGCCTCTGAAATAAATATTTTTGACGACCTTTATGCACTTTCTTTTGTATCATGCATCATGCATAATAATTTGTTATCATTTGCAAGATACTTTAACTGTTGTAATGTAGTCGTTAAGTTCTATGCTATATTTTATTTGTTTATGCTGATGACCAGTTGCTTAAAGTAATTTGTAAACTTTCCAGGAAATGAGTGCATTTTTTCTTAAAATATTTCAGCAATAAATCATATTTTACATATTTTTATTCACTCCCTGAAATTGTTTTAGCGCAAAATTACGCGTTAGTTCTTGAAACTGACACGAGATCTTGGTAGCTGTCACAATGATATTCTTAACTTTCCAACAAATTTGTGCATTCATGTTTTTCTAACAACGTCGCAATAATTTTTTTTTCTAGATATACTTTTTATTAGCAGGAAATTTTCGAAATATCAAGATAATTTCTGAAAGTATCGAGACAGCTGTCTAGAAAATATATGGCAGCTGTGGGCCCTACGCAACCCGTATCGAAATAATAGTGTAAATTATCGCAATAATGTTCGGCGAGAAAACTTTCTCTTTTCAGAAAACTATATTTTTTAAAAAATATATTTTTAAATATCGTGGCAGAAATATGACACCACAGTTTCATAATGGATAATGCCGAAAAGTTCCTTTCCAAAAAGGCGCATTTATGAATCTTGTAAACCAGAGAACTTTCTGGGAGATATGAAAAATCCAGTACTTGCTAGAAAGAACTTTAAGGAAACGCTTTTCTGATATTACAGTTGGATTATAAGTTTTTATTGGATATTATTTTAACTTATTCATGGTGGATTTCATTTCAACAAGTCGTTGGAATTTTCCCTTCAGTGTACTTGGATATAAGTGTTCTTGTATGGCGTTTTGTATTAATTGTACTTTTTAAAAGTGAGATAAATGATTTTTCAGTCAGTGCTTAAATATCCAACAGACATCTAATAATATTGCATTCTGTAAAATTCTTTTTTTATAAAATTGTTATTTTTTAAAATGTGTTGCTGACTTCTTTTTCTCATTACCCCTGGCCAGTAACAATATTGGTCGCTATTGTCGCTACTTTAAAATAATAACTTGTACGTAAGTGTTTGTTTGTGTACTACAAATTTTAACTGTTTGTCGAAAGTACAACACGTTTAAATGGGTCAACCGTGTTCTTGTACTCATATTTTTGATTTATATGTAATTCAAATAAAAAACGACATAAGCGATATGACTCACATACGTTTTGCTCTATTATTTTAAAGCCTCCAGATCGTTCGACAACAAAAAAAAATAATATTTTTTTTAGATATCTTGAAATAAATGCTATATTTCTTAAGAAGGCTTTAAAACTTAATTACTGACAAACTTTATGTTACGGAAACACATGAGAATTTTCTGTTTTACTACTTTTTACGATGAAAATCGAAAAACGTTTGTCACGCTTTTACTCCAGGTAAACAGTCTCGATTATAAATATCTATATTTTGAAGTCATTATTCACTACTTCAGCTATAGCGCTATTGGTTACGACGACGGGAAAATATCTTTATTGGCGCGGCGGTCCGGGGTTCGATTCCCGGCGCGGTTAACTTTTTTCTTTATTTGGGACTTTTAAAATACTTAAGAAACAAACATTCATATTCTAATGTTCATAATATGACCAAACTTTAATTTGAAAGAAAGATTATTTTTAGCCAAATCTGGAGGCATGCTGCTTTAAATACCAGAATAGAGTAGTTATGATCATGTATATCTTTCTAACAATACATAAATTCAGGACATCAATTTGATCAAATACGAGTGTATGCTTAGCATTATGTAGATAATCGTAGCGTATTGATTGCACCGCTGCTGCACGGTCTTATGCCTACAGTTTTAATGTTACCAGACAGTATACTAAACTGAAAAAAATAACGTATCCATGTTTATCACTAGGCACGGTATGGTGAAAGTTCCTCGAGGGATGAGATTCGTTTGATTTCGGACTTTTCCTCTACGGATATGTCACTGGCATCTTTAGCGCTGGCCTTGATGAAGATTTTCCCGTCCATGGACCAGGCACCGATGAGTTTATTATCCTTAACAAGCTTTCGCGCTTCGAAAAGTAGGTATGATCTTTAAAATGTTAGGTGCTCATTCACGAAAGTTCCACGGAGTCCAAGGTCACGATTTTTGAGAAGTGTACGCTTTTTGTACAACTTTTGGCAAGCCCTGTATGTCGCAAACTTTACCAGGATGTCTCTGGGACCGTTGAGTTTTGGTTTGCCTAATCGATGACATCTATCAATTTCAGGCAGTGTAATATCAGATTTGACAGCTTCGCAAACGTCCATCCCTAATTTGTCAGGGTCTTCATTTCACGTTTAAGCAATACCAGAGATACGTAAAAAGTTACGTTTGCTATATTGGTCGTCATCGTCATGCTGCCTCTCCAGAGCGCTGACCCGTTTTTCTAGAGTAATATTTGTATCTCTTTGAGATTTATTTTCGTCCTCAAGAGAGATAATACGGGCCTGGAGGCCTAGAAGTACACCGTCTATTATTGTCTTAATTGTTGGTACCATTATAGACTGTACATTTGCCTGAACTGTGTCAGACAAAGCAGCTGAGATTGCCATGATAGCGTCATGGTCAAGTGTTATGTTAGGAGGTGTAGAAGGGGACGTAGAGACTGACATTTTGACTTTAGACTCAGATACTTCCAGAGGAGAACTGCAAAATCATTGTAATTTTGATTCAGACTCTAAGTCAGTTTCCGGTGACGAAAGGTCTCGGTTTTTCGTTTTCAGTTCAGATGTTGGTGCACTGAACGTAAGTGTCACGTTGGATATGTAGGGTAGTATACCAAAACAAATTTGACCGAGACAGTTGAATGCACGCAATGTCCCTGCAGTTCGTGAAGGCACAAAAGAACGAGAAAATTTGAAAATTTGTATTTCAAATTAGAGTTTTATGAATAAATAATACTTACCTGTCATTACAGTGTGGATTCTCTTTCTTGATCCGCATAATAAACTTTTTATATACCGAAGGTGAACATTTTACCCTAACACAGGTTTGTCACTTCCTACTAGAATCGCCACATGCTTCAGTTTCCTTTTCTGGCGAAAGTGTTCGCCTCAGGAAGACTGTTTAAAAGGCATTTGGGGAAAAAGGGTGGGTACCTGTAATGACAAGTTAGTATTATTTATTCATAAAACTCTAATTTGAAATACAAATTTTCCAATTTTATTTCATAAATAAGCTTACCTGTCATTACAGTGTGGATTATTTTCAGATTCCACGGCAGTATTCTTAGTGGTGGGAGTCATTTTAAACCCATCATATCCATACCAAGGAATAATCATACTGTTTGTAACTTATACTTCACACAAGAAAGTTCTATGAATTTACTGTACACTGTAACTTACAGTTACATATTATAAATGATACACATATTGCATCCACTTAGACAGCATATATTTAATGTACATGTCCTAACTGGCATTTCCACAGTAATCTTTCACAATATAACAGCGATCCGCAAGAAAAGAGATACATGTATGTAACACAGTTCATCTCGATAAAACTATTTACAAAAAGGATATCTTCCTACACATTCATAAACTCTGTATTCAATTTTTTGAGATAGTAACAAGTAAAAGTGGTCTCCATTGACCTATCAGCCGATTCCATGACCTGTTGCAGCGATGCCTCTTTGAAAAGAGTCCATGATGGGCCAATACTCCCGGTTGAATGTCCTCTTATTTTACCTGAAGACTTACGTTCTAAGTTATAGCAGAATGTTATTATTAACTCTACCAACCATAAGGATATAGTTTGACATGAAACAGGCTTGTGAGGTTTTTTCCGTGCTAAGAACAATTTCACAATATCGTCACCTGTATCTTTTTGTCTGAAAAGTTCTGTTTTCTTCAGATAATAGGTCAAAGTACGCTTGGGGTCTAAAAGCTTGTTTTCTGGTAAAGCTGGCACAAAAATATTTTACCAAGATGATCAGGTCTGTCTTGTTTGGATAAACCAGTTCTTACAAACGTCACACCTTGTTTTTGAACATTGACTGATCCTTCGCCCAGCTGTAAAGACCGTAGGTCACTGCAAAGCCTGAATGTAGTGATCGTCAGTAAGAAGCACGTTTGCCATGTCAAAAACTTCAAAGACGCATCCTTCAACGGCTCAAAGGGTGCTTTCTTCAAACATCCTAAAACGAGAATTAGATCCCATTCAGGTACCAACCGTTTAACTGGTGATCGTTCATTAAATACAGCTCTTAGCAACCGCATAATGAAAGGATGTTGACCTATAGGAATTTTTCAGCTGGGTCTGATACTGATGATAGCATTGATCTGTAACCATTGATAGTCCTGTATTTAAGCCCTTTATCAAACAGGTAGGTCAGAAAATCGACACAATTTGCTAAAGTGGCAAAATAGGGATCAATATCCCTTTCACTACACCAGCTAACAAATTGTCTGAATTTGCTTCTCTTTTTGTGTGCCTTTCCGCAAGGACTTTGCCAGTAATTTTCTTGTTGTTGTTTTTTTTCAGAAAACTCTGTTGATGAGAAACATTGGTCGATAACAACCATGCGGTCAGATGAAGTGTTTCCGGATGTGGATGGGATTTCTTTCCCTTGCACTGCGTTAACAGATCCTGACTGCATGGGAGTTTTCGTGGACAAGCTATCAATAGATTCAACAACTGAGTGTACCAGTGTTGTCTTGGCCACTGTGGAACAACTAAGACCGTTGTACATTGTGACTGTTGGAAATCGCTCAACACTCTGGGAAATAACTGCAGAGGAGGAAAGGCATAAACAACATGTTCTGCCATACAACTGACAGGGCATCCAAAGCATAAGCTTGTGGATGAGAGATCCATGAACAAAACAGTGAATTATTTTGTTCTGAAAAGTTGAAAAGAGGTCCAAAGTTGGTTGGCTCCAGATGCTGAATATCTTCCATGCCACTTTATTGTTCAAATACCAGTCTCTGTGGCCCTCACTTATTCTCTGCTTAATGAATATGCTTGTACATTCTTCACCCCCTTGATATGTACTGCTTTAAATTTCATTTTGTTGTTTAGAGCTATATGCCACAGATATATTGTCAGATTGCAGAGCTGTACAGACCGTGTCCCACTCTGGTGGTTTATGTACTGGCATACAGTTGTGTTGTCTGACCAGGACATTTTGACCTTTCAAATGAGATAGGAATTGCTGTATACTCATAATCACAGCCATCATTTCTAAACAATTGATGTGCATCAATTTCTGAATTTTGCTCCACTGACCTTGACATGTAAGGTTGTTCATGTGATCGCCCCAGTCCCATTTGCCACTGGCATCTGTGGTGTAACAACTCCTCTGAATCTGAGTCGACATGAAACTTATCAAAACTCTTCTCCGAGAATGCTGACAAAAATTGGGTTCTTTGCATCTGTAACTGCTTTCAAGGCCTTCAATTTTAGATTTATCAAGTACCAGTCCTCCTTTCTTATCAGCTTTTTTCACTATAGCCTGCGTATCCCTATTGTCAAGCTTGACAGCGTTGACTTTAATGCACCGTTCGAAGAAAAAAAGCCTTGTACCGCAAAATTTCTATCCACCGGACTACTTTCCTTCGATGGTCTAGCTTATCACAGATCACTGAGCTATAAGACACCTCCCTGCACAGACCATGTCATAAGCCTTTAACGTACAGACAGCAGTGACGCTATATTTACAGCTGACTGTTTTCACTGTCGGTCTCATGTCTTTAGTTATTGTTTGATTATGAAATCAGTGCTATACATAAATATTCTTAGGAAGAAATTTATTCAGAAAACTCTGTTATCTATTTGGCTTTGTGAAATCTCCTTGAGTATTTTTGTCCGCTATGGAGTGTGCTATATTAGGTATCACCAAGGGCCACCTACTGCAATAGAATTATGTCTTCTTTCTATGCGATTATGCTATTTATCGCTCTTGTCACGTCATGAACTTGCTATGTGAATTTTCAGTTGCATTCGGTCCAAACTAAAACCTGGCAATAGCCTCTCAGTGGCGGCGACAGCAAAGAGAATTCTTAGTTATCGTTCAACTTCTTTAGTATTTCTTTACCTTAGTGTTATATTTGCTACTTCTGTATTACATGCGGTAACCATAATTTTGATAAAAATTGAAAACTTACGGTATACACAACTGATACTTGGGATGGAAGCCGCGTCCATATTGAATTGTATTTAGACCCATTTCTATACGTGCTATGGTTCAAAGAATGCAGACTGCAACTTTTAACATTTCTTGCCGTGTTTCTAAAACGTTACAGACGAAAAGCTGAGCAAATGAAGATTGATGTAAACAATATTGTTACAAGAGAAGTAACAGGAACTGCAAACAGCAACAGATTTTGAATAATGTTCGTTCACCACTCGTACATGCTACACGCTCAAATTAAACTGAAAACAAGAAGCAAATATTACTTATGTCTGCTTAAACAACCATTCTCCTGTTAAGAGTCTTTCGAAATATGTCTGCTTTTAAGATTTTAAGTTGCTTTTAAGATTTGCTTTTAAGATCCAAAGAATGCAGACTTCAACTTTTAACATTTCTTGCCGTGTTTCTAAACCGTTACAGACGAAAAGCTGAGCAAATGAAGATTGATGTAAACAATATTGTTACAAGAGAAGTAACAGGAACTGCAAACAGCAACAGATTTTGAATAATGTTCGTTCACCACTCGTACATGCTACACGCTCAAGTTTAACTGAAAACAAGAAGCAAATATTACTTATGTCTGCTTAAACAACCATTCTCCTGTTAAGAGTCTTTCGAAATATGTCTGCCCGCTCACTTTCAGCCGATACTTCTCTACAAAGCTTGGAAACAAGATAATGTGCTTGTATGCTTCAAAAACTTTAGTGTTAAATCATACGGGAAAACCGAAGGTTCTTCCGTCTATAGATAATGTAAACGTGTATATGTCAAAGTAAACCTATATACCGTTCAACTTGAGAATATGTTCTATACCTTCACCGTCTTTTTTGTTGTTGTTGTTGTTTCTGCCCATAATTCCCGAAACTGCTACTGCACAGTTCGCGCAGTAAAACATTTTCAGGACGACATTTGATAAAAGATATGTGAAAAAGAATACGGATTATTCTTATTCTATCGTATTCTAACGAGTTGAAAATTCGCGGTATTAATGAAATCGGTGTTATTCGGGTTTCTTCATGCAACGAGTTTATGGATGATTTAAGCGGCCCACTTTTTGTTTCCAATATTGAATAATATTGTATATTACAGCAGTGTTTGTATAACAAAATCATTGCCAATTTATTTGTTTTAATGTAGAAAAGCCAATAATGTCAAAAATGTCAAAGTAAAACGAATTTAGACACGCTGCCGTAAAAAAAGGAATACAGATACTTTTTGGCGCTTCGATGGCTCCCAAGCAAACTCACCATACAAAGTCATTGTAGATGTATATTTGCCCACACCCAGAAAAAAGTCCATTGCTCTACTATGTACAGCTTCAATACAGGAGTAGACTTTGTTGTCCAAAATACATGCACCGTGGTCTATAACCGGCCATACCATGAATCATATAAAAACAACGTGTGGAAAATCGCCGTCTAACTTAGATTTGGCTTTAAGTAAACCGAGAGCTCGACCAGCTTTTTGAGACACAGATTTGGCAGTATCATTGTGATCTAAATATTCACTTAAAGCAATACCTAAATATGTATACTTGTCTACAGCTGATAGTTTTATCCTCACAGGTAAACTTCACGTTTGTTTTCAGTATTAAAGGTTTTCTAAAATGAACTATATTGCTTTTAAGATCATTGATGACCATATCATTATTACCACACCAAGCATGTAAACCATTTAAAATTATTTGCAAGTCACTGGCCGGCAATATCATCCGCATACAACAAAATGCAAACTCTTTCACCATTTACAGATATACTAACATTCAACGATCTAATATAGAATGTAAGATCATTAACATACATGTTAAATGATAAAGGGGAAAAATGCATCCCTGTTGTAAACCACATAAAACAATTAATCCGGACAGTATGTAAGTTTCCCAATTATCCCTATATCAAAAAGACGTTGCCAACGTTTCTGACGGTTAATCTAACCGTACACTTTACGAAAGTCTATAAAGCCCAAAAGTTAGATTTGCCTGTTTAACGAGTATCAGTAATAGACCTAATCTGATAGACTGTGCTTTGCTTCTTTCGAAAACTAGTCTGCTCATCCACTATCTTGTTATTATCATTATACCATTTTGTCAGTGTTTCATTCAGAATGAAACAGTTTATCTTATACATAGAAGGAGCTAGTGCTATACCTCTATATGATAGCGGATCCCTTGGACCCAGTGATGCTGACTTTTGGTATGAAATTTATTATACATTTACTCCATATAGAAGGCACAACGTCTGAGCTAAAACAGACATTGAACAGAAAGTGGAGAAATAAAACAGAAGCGTCATTCTTTATAACATCATATTTTTATATTGTAAAACTCTGATGCTTTACCACGCTTGGCATTATCAACGGCTCGTCTAACCTCTAATATGGAAATGTTATCCTTAGAAATGCCCTGACGGTCAACATTCTGTTGATGTAAGAAAGTTTCATCTGTTAAATCTCAAGCCGAACTGTTTAAAGATGATCTTAAATCCGTCTGCCATTTCTGTAGTAACTTATTAATGACATGCGTGGTGGAGCCATCATCATTACAAATTTCAAATTTCAAATGTCATTTTTAATGATTTAGTAAACCCTTTGCCAATTTTATTAATTGTTTTCCAAGATAAAACATTTTCATTATTACATTCATAGTCCAGGTGTGGAACCCAAACTATCATCACAAGCGTGCAGTTCACTGCAAAGTAAATGTTTTTGCAGATATGAATAGCCGAGACATTGTTGTTTATGAATCTGACTGATGTCAAATTGCTATCTTTGGGCAATTCTCTAAAATCAAGATGGCGTCCGAGGTGGCCGCCAAATTTATCAAATCTTAATTTGTATAATGTATCTAAGTTAAAATGTTTATTAATCTTGATAGAATGACTTATTTATGGATTAAATTGAAATATTTTATAAAATTTATCAATTATTTGATATATGAAAGCAATTTAATCAAGCAAATCATAAATCTTACGGTAAACAGGAGAAAAAGATTAATAAAATGGTTTGTATGACGCAAATTCGTAAATTTTAAAAAATTATTTTCTCAAAAAAATTTGTATACGCCATAATATGTAAAAGAAACACATGTTAATGGAAATTGTTCGTTCATATCCATGGATAATATTTGCTGCTAAACACAGTTTCCAAACCTTCAAAGTTCAAATGAACTATAATTTAATTTGATCATTACAACACACGCCTATTTAGTTTGTTCGTTACAACACACGCCTTCTCCACGACATACACAGAACACAGTACACAAGAGACGTAAACTATTATAGCGACAACGCAAATTGGAACAAGGCGTCTCGCTCTCACATGAACACCTGATCAGTCTTAGTACATCCTGAGGTGCATATTGAATTTCACTCGGTAGTAAAATTGGCACCAGTGATTTTTGTTCTTCGTCTTTGTTCCACCCATAATCGACTGGATCAAGTACTGGAGGATCTGGATCAACTGCATGTTTCCACACACACGCTTGAAAGTGAGCTCTTTTCACGTTTTCCAGAAATGACACAGTTGTTGGAACAAGTGTTTCGATTTTTGGGCCAAAAACTGCTGACTTTCCCGCTTTTTTTACCATACTTTAATCCTTGCATTTGACATTGCGTTTGACTCTCCCACACCATAACAGGATGAAATGAACTTTTTTGATTCTTTAACAACATCATCTATATTTGCCCTAGTATCACCGATGGAATTTACTGTGCATTTCTTCGAGTTGAGCACTTTGATTGCTTTTCCCTTTCCAATACCTTGATAGCATGGCACAGTGTCACATCCAGATAGGGCATGAACAGCTGGAAGTTCAGAAACAATATCTGTATGAGCATCTACAGTTGCATTTATGTCAATGACTGTCCTTCCCTACACTGGAGACTCCATTGTAATCTGATTATCTATTCTTTGTTTCCTGACATGACATAGTGTGAGGATATAATGTATAATGTGTATAATACCGCTGATCCATCTGTCACCACACTTTCTATCTGCTTTGAAGACTGTCTCGTCGATACTTCTACCTTTAAGAATTCCTTAAGTTTTGACTTGTTCTTTGCAATTCTTTGCTTACCCGTTTTCTCAAACATAGCTGTTGGAACTGTTATACACCGTCAGTTGACCAAAGACTGGTACTGTCAAAGACTATTTGATGAAGTTCAGAAAATACGTCGAAAGAAAGCTGACTAATTACAACTTATACCTCATTTTCGACAGATATCGTGACTTAGCACTAAAAGTGCTACCAGATCTGATTATGCTGAGAAGAAAATAGTTGTGCCAACTCGAATACACAAACTGGGCCCGGGAATTGAGATACCTCCACAAGGTGAGGTCCTCACAGTTGCTGAGAACAAGAGGCAGCTGATAGCCCTTATTTGGGAAATCTTTCCGAGAACGTATCATTTTCTCCCTCAGTCAGAGGTGTACAACGTAAGTTGGTCCTTAGAGGGGAAGACGAAACACCTATTGAAATTACTGAGTGTGTCAAGATACGACGTGAAGACATGCGCACAAGCCATGAATAAACTGATAATATAATTGTTCAACAAGTGGTCCAGGTCGCAAGAGAATCCACTAAGAGGATAACAATCATAGCTGATGATACAGATGTGTTTATCCTCACACTATATTATGTCAGGAAACAGAGAATTAAAAAAAAATTACAATGGAGTATCCAGTGCATTGAAGGACAGTCATCGTAAATGCTCATACAAATATTGTTTCTGAACTTCCAGCTGTTCATGCACTATCTGGATGTGACACTGTGCCTTCCTATAAAGGTATATCGGAAATGGAAAAGCAATAATAGTGCTCAACTCGAAGAAATGCACAGTAAATTCCATCGGTGATACTAGGGCAAATATAGATGATGTTGTTAAAGAAACAACAAGGTTCATTTCATCTTGTTATGGTGTGGAAGAGTCAAATGCAATGTCAAATGCAAGGATTAAAGTATGGTCAAAAAAGCGGGTAAGTCAGCAGTTTCTGTCCCAAAGATCGAAACACTTCCTCCAAGAACTAAGTCATTTCTGGAAAACGTGAAAAGAGCTCACTTTCAAGCGTGTGTGTGGAAACATGCAGTTGATCAAGATCCTTCGGCACTTGATCCAGTCGATTATGGATGGAACAAAGACAAAGAACAGAAATCACTGGTGCCAGTTTTACTACCAATTGAAATTCAATATGCATCTCAGGATGTACTAAGACTGATCAGGTGTTCATGTGAGAGCGAGAAGCCGTGTTCCAATTTGCGTTGTCGCTGTAATAGTTCACGTCTCTCGTGTACTGTGTTCTGTGTATGTCGTGGAGAAGGCGTGTGTTGTAACGAACAAACTAAATAGGCGTGTGTTGTAACGAACAAACTAAATTAATATAGCATATTTCATTTGAACTTGGATGGCTTGGAAACTGCGTTTAGCAGCAAATATTGTCCATGGATATGAACAAACAATTTCTATTAACATAATACGAGACTGATAAATATTCTTTTAACCTAATTTATTTGCCTTGGTTTTAAGATAACAAGTTATAATTAAAAAACATTTATGAAACTAATGTGTTTCATTATGGCAAATACAAACCTTTTGAGAAAAGATTTTTTTTTAATTTACGAATTTTCGTCATACAAACCATTTTATTAATCTTTTTTCTCCTATTTACCGTAAGATTTATGATTTCCTTGACTAAATTGCTTTCATATATCACATAATTGATAAATTATATAAAATATTTCAATTTAATCCATAAATAAGTCATTCTAACATGATTAATAAACATTTTAACTTTGATACATTATACAAATTAAGATTTGATAAATTTGGCAGCCATCGTGGACGCCATCTTGATTTTAGAGAATTGCCCAAAGATGACAATTTGTCATCAGTCGGATTCATAAGCAACAATGTCTCGGCTATTCATACGTCAAAAAATATTTAATTTGCAGTGAACTGCACGCTTGTGGTGATATTTTTGGTTAATATTTTCTAAGAGCATGTTTACATTTATTTTACAAATGGCTAACTTAACAAAGGGAAGCTACTGTTCTGCTACTAAACATTTACAAATCTTCTTCATTGAAATATGTGTAAAGTAGAAGTTAATACTTACAGGTAAAAAAAATAACTTTTAGCATTTCTTCATTTAATAGATAAAAGGTGCAAGTATGATAATTATAATCATTAGTATTTCATGTTAAGGTGGAACCGCAGCCTTGTTTTCGATCATTATTATATCATAATATAGGACAATTTTGAGCACTGAATAATATTAAGATTGTGTATAAGCTTTAGGTAATACAAGAAAGATAAATGAGCTTCATATTTAAAATTTTGCTATTATTTTGTATTAAATATCTAACAGTCTTAGTATTAAAGGTTTATACAAACATTTTATAAAGTTTCTGTGAAGTTTGATGTCCTAAATGAAAACCAAAGGCATTAATCACCAATTAGTGTGTCCGTAGCCGCCATCTTGGACGCCATTTTGAATTCTGAGAGTTGCGCAAGGATGACATTTTGTCATCAATCGGATTATCAACATGCATACCCATACCTATCAACTGCAAAAACATTTACTTTGCAGTGAAATGCAAGGTCCATTTGGGGTTTCTCCAGACTATCAGTAGCAATATTATGTTGTAATTATACCTGTACATACTCTTTGAACGCTGAATTTCTTTATCAAATTTCTTACGTGTTCGAACATTAATACTTTTACAATTAGCATTTTTATTACTTTTACGCTATAGGCGTTCAAAATGACAAACATCATACCAAAGATTATCAAAAGCTAGATTCCACCAAGGTTTACCAAGCTCTAAAATGCCTTTTACAGGAATCAAATTTGACAGTTCTATGAGGTAAACTATCATACATATTTTCCAACATCGCTGGTAATAAATAATATCATATCACACTGCCTTGTTTTAAGTATTAAATAGTTTAATTGAAAAAAGTATTATCAATTAGGAATACGTTAAAAATCAAATTTGTCAAAAGTTACAAAATCTTCTTTAACATTTACCGGCTGCAAACAATTACAATTTTCACAATTTACACTTGAGGTTAAAATACTCCAACACAAAAGTGAGTGGTCTTGAACGTTACTTGTAATTACTGATGGAACATCATTTTGATTATTTATGAAATCTGATGGATCAATAACTTTAAAATCAGAAAAAAATATCTAATTCTCCATGACTGTAAAAACAATAATCTACTACTTAAAGTCCTTGTATTGATACAGTGAAAATGTATTTTAAAGTCCTTTTCAAATCACCCATTTAGCATACACATATTTGTGCTTATCAAAAAGTCAATTAGCAGTTCCACATAGCTATTTACTTTAAAATCAACAACATGTCTAGGTCTCATAACATCAACACCCGCAATGAAGTCTTCAAGATCCTCACATCGGCTATTAAATCCTCACAAATGAATGTCAGTCCAATTTTCTGATATTCATAAAAACTACATAACAAACTATCATAAAATGTATTCACATTTATACGCCTAGAAGATAACACACACCTGGCAAAATAGTATAATTCATAGGGTTTTTTCACCAGTTTTAATCATAAAAATACCTTCAACAGACTTTTTTTGATAGTTTAATGTTAAAGTCATGAGTAAGTCCTTCATCAGAAATCCCACAACGCCAGAGCCTGATTTTGCATTACGATGTAATTCTATCCTGTTATGGCCAATTCCTGTGTAAGCGGGAATATCAATATGATAAAAAAGTTGAATACATATAATAAAAACCTGTTCAAATACCAACATTCAAAAAAATGTATATCAATTTACAAAGAGAGAGAGAGAGAGAGACAGAGAGAGAGAGAGAGAGAGAGAGAGTGAGAGCTGAAAAACGGCCTGCGTATCACATGAGTAAGGGTGATTAGCCGATCGATTAAAGTCTTCTAGGTCAGACCACTGCTGTAATTAATCGTCATAGAGTAAACGAAAGAAAATTGCATGCCTACGAAACATTTGTGAAAAAGAGAACCATTTAGATTGTTAAAGTGTGGTGTTTAGTTCTGCTATTTGCAAAATTTTAAACAGATGACAGAATAACACAAATGATATGAAAAACTCATAAACTGCAAAACATTTCAAATTTCGTAAAGAAGCCTCCTTTGGACGTAAGCAGTCTATATAGACATATCGTCACAAGAAAAGAGCACACTGACTGTACACGCGTAAGTATTCACTTTTTGCACTTAGATAACGCTATCATAAGGTTCTTATATGCCTGACCATGAAAAACTTTATTGCCTACTTGTCATATAATATGAGCGATATTTGATTTATGATATCTTTCAAAATATTGCAGTTATATCAACGGTAGGCAGAAAAATGGTCAAACATGACTGCCTGGGTAAGAAAACTATCCCTCGAGTTTGGGAAGACCCTAACTTACACAGGCAGTCATAAAAGAACCAAAAGGACATCTTGGAAAGCGAGGGTTTATGGTTGGTCATTCTAATTGAAAATGAAACACTGGTAATGTTTAGACCTGATTAAATATTTATGCTGCTGTTAAAATATTTTCACTGCGAAAATAAAAAAAAAATACGTTTGATGAGGATGGCCAACATGTAAATAACTGAATCGCCAAAATACTTATTTCAACTGCAGTTAAATTATTTTCACTACACCAAAAAACCGCTTATCTGGCCGAGTTGTAAAAGTAAATTGTTTTTACTGCAGTCAAACGTAGGTTTTTGCCATAAATATTTTATTTGAACTATACTTGGCAACATCAATTTTAACTCGTACTAGGTGTGGACACAAACTGACTCGGCCATGTTCATGGAGAAAGGGTAGAAAGAAGGTTGTTTTTAGTCTTTATAAGATACAAATATAATTGTGTTAGTAAGCTTATTGTCGGTGGTTATAGTACGGTAGTAGGGCTGGCTAGGGAATGATGGAGAGAAAGCGAACTATGGCAATAACAATTCAGTTGAAGAATGTAATTGTGTACGCTAAGAAAATTTCAAAACATACTTTCATGATTTATCATAGAATGGCTGAGATATAGTAGGAAACAGACTACTGAACGAAGCGTATGTACTAATGTTGTGTGAGTTAAAGAGGAAAATATTTTAATTCTTCATAGAACGGCAGAACTGACCTGGGAATATTGAAGAGAGTTAATGGAGACGCCCTTGTCCACGACATTTTTATTGCTTACAAAAGAATATTATTTTGTGTGTGTGTGTGTGCGTGTGTGTGTGTGTGGAGGAATAAAAATGTAATTTTCTTATTGGTCATAGAACAGTTGGGCTGACAAGGGTGTGATCGGGAAGCAAGACAGTGGCCTTTAAATTGTAACAATGTTATTTTACGTAAAACGGCCAAGCTGCCAAGGGATGATTGAATGGAAATAACAGAAAGATACTCCTAAGTTCTCTGTTAGAATACTGATCTTGTTATTTTTGTAAAGTGATGGAATTCAAAAACAATAATTGCTCATGCTTCATATAACGATCAAGCTGACTGGGTGAGGGGTTGGGGTGGGGGTGGATTAACAGTAACGAGAGTTTGAAAAGGGGATTGTTCTTCAGGTCAGAAATTATTTTTGTAAGATGAGGAATCGGAAAAGAAAACAACAAATAGTATTCATGGAACAGCCGAGCTGATATGGAAACGATTGCAGACAGATATGATTGGAGTATACATCTTTCATGGCTTTTACTACAGATCGTCGGAACTGTTAGAAAAATACAATACGAACCTAAAAGCACTTCTAAAACTTGGACTTACACACCCGGAATACTATGGAACACACTGGTTATTCGGGTACCTACTCGTGTGAGCGATACCGCCCTCGTGTGATTTATGTACATGTAGGTAGTTTAGGGTATATAAAAACAATGCCAACGTATGACACATATTTAAGAATGTTGAACATTTTAAAGACAGATTCGTCCGAGGCAATGCATTAATTCGCATTGGTGAAAATATCAGTCCTCAATAATATTGATATGACTATTAAATTTGAACAAATGTAGCGAAATTCACGTATTTTGACGTTTTGAGACGTATTTTTCTTTGTTCGAAGTTGAATAAAATGAATTTGCCACTCAGCTTGGTGGAACTATATATACTCAACTACAAAACGTTTGGATCATGTACCTGCAAGTTCTTTTTGTTGATAAAATTTCATTTATATGCATCCTGTTGCTGTTTTTGATGGTACCTCTGACGATGGATGAAAATAAACAAAGATACCTACCCGTTTGCACATGGGTACCGTCCTCGTTATGTCAGTGAACATTTATAAAACTCCCCGCAGCGTTTGCTTCCGCATACGGTACACTAAATAAACACAATTGAAGGCAGTTGCTTTGAGGATCTGGAAATAAGAACTGGAAATGTGAAACCCGACCTTCAGTAGATCTATTTGATTAGAATTTTAACTTTAAAGATGTAAAGAATGGGAGCGGACCGTGCTAGCAGTACTTCACCAATATTAAATCTTCCCTCACACCCACCCTCTATTCTACGCATTCTGTCATCTTGCCTTCTTGAAGTTCTCCTTTTTCTCCTCCAGTCTCATTATGAAAACGACCAAATTTGTCGCACACCAAGCAAAAGGGCTTAATATGTTAAGACCTTTTTTTCTTCCTGAACGGGAAAGTGAACCCTCTCTCTGGGCATGTATTCGTTTAGGGAGAGGCTCTGGCTTCATAAATCTGCCTTTTATCGTATCTTGTGATATTCGTCTCTGTTCAAAGGCGCAGCTTCCATTAAGGTAGTGCTTATTAGGCGGCTTGTTTACAAGTGCATACAATATATACTACTGTATAAGTGTCTTACAGGTGACTAACTGAAGAAACAGAAGAAGATATGGAAGTCTGGGTATCAGATTCTATCTCTTTTTATTGTTTGTTCAAACACTCCAAACAGCGGTTGTAAACGTTAAATGTACTTCTAGGAGGAAATCTGTGAGATTCAAGATTTCAAGATTTTATTTATAACTAGGCCCATACGGCATCAGCATTATAATAACAACTAATTTAACAAAACAAACACTAATACATAAAATAAAACAGTAGTTTTACGGTCATAATAGATCTGATACAAATATGTTGT
Organism: Mercenaria mercenaria; assembly: GCF_021730395.1. Lineage (NCBI taxonomy): Eukaryota > Metazoa > Mollusca > Bivalvia > Venerida > Veneridae > Mercenaria > Mercenaria mercenaria. The sequence goes on along the minus strand of NC_069364.1, from coordinate 24,465,538 downwards.
AAGCTAAAAAATAGAAGATGGTGTACATTTAGAATTAACCAGGTTGAAAACATTGTTTTAACTGGTCAGCAAGTAACTGCCAGTGACAAAAACCTATCCCTACCTAAAAATTTGAAGTATTTTCTGTACAAACAATGCTAACTTAAAAAGAAGAGTACTTTCATTACTTTGAAATAAACGTTGAAATGTCATAACATTTAACAGTTGAAAGTCATTTGGTAAATATTTTACTCTGTCCAAATCAATGTAGGGACATTCTAAAATAAGAATATTGCGGAATACACTGGTGAAAGTATTGACTGATTCAACCAGAATGCAGCAGATCCAAGTTGTTCTAAAGATTCTTTTACATATTAAATCCAAGAACAATAACTTACATTTTGCTGATGATGTCTATACATGAACCTGTAAAGTATACAGTTTATCTTTTCTTGTTTACCATTTAATAAATTGTACACCAGTAGTTCAATATTCTATTTCTAATTACAATATCTATTGGTAATACCCCAAGCTCACCAAAACCATGACACAATGTGTTGACTTTTTAACCTTCAGTAATGTTTCTAAAAATTTAAGCTGAAAACTTTTAACAATGCTAACATCACCACATCCCCATACCTCTGATCCATACAATAATATTGGTTGAACCACAAACTTAAATAAATGTAACTCTGAATCAATACTAAGCTGCAACTTCCTATGTTTTTTTCAACAGAGCATACATAGCCTTTCTAGCTTAGTCAACCAAATATATTTTAGTTTTATTCAAGTTACCATTGTAGTTAATTCCTAGATAACTGAAGTCATCTACTACTTCAAGTGCCGCATTATTCTGATAAAAGGTAGACTTATTTTGTACTTTTCCAAGTTAAAAAAGAGCAACCTTAGATTTATTTGAATTAACTGTATGTTTCCAAATATAATATTCTGACATACATTTAATGCATATTGTAAATCATTTTAAGATTCTGCAAATAACACTGTATCATCTGCATAAAGTAACAAAAATAGCTTGAAGAACATTTCTGAAATATCATCACTTAGCAGGTCCTACACATTGTTTGATAATTCCACTAGTCCTGAACAATAATTAGACATATATGAGATTAAATCATTCTAGAAAACAGAAAATAATATTGGTGATAAATTTTCACCTTGTCATACACCAGTTGAGTTAATAAAGATATTTGATAGACTTTGGCTACTCTTTACACACGATTTGGCTTTATCATATATTGCATAATATACAGCCTTAAAGACTTTCCCATCAATGCTATGCTGTAGTAATTTATTCCATAAACACATACGATGAACAGAATCAAATGCTTTCTTGTAATCTACAATGGCACAATATAAGAGCAGATTGTTTTTTTTATACTTTAACTTACTGCCTTTAGATTCATAATCACCATTTGCAATACAGAATTAGCAACAGACTATAAGACAGGAAAGATGATATTTTGCTAAAGTTTAAATATCAGACGAGCTGTAATAACTTTGAAATAATGTACAAATGGTTACCAAGAACAAGCAAAATTTCTCGTCGCTTTTTTTCTTTTCATTTCCTACCATTTTAACTCTGCTTTCAACAGTTGGATGATAAGCAAATTGCTTGGGCTTGAATTGTTCGACGAACCTGCAAACCTCCTAAACTTCATGCCCTCTTTACCTACTTTAATAGAACATAACTTTTTCCAACACCTATTTTTCATGAAAGTTCTATCATAAGCTAAAATAACAATAAAAATAAAGGGGGAGCTGAATAGTTCCTAGTAAAATGCCGGTCAGTTGTGGTCTCTACCCTAAAATGGCGCGTATATACTCCTGTCCGCACAATAAACCCCCTATTTTCGGTTTCGATCTGCAAAACCTGTATGTGAAGTGTATAAACATATCTCATCTCATTCTATGTATTATGTATTCCAGCAGTAAAAAGGTGTGATTAATGCACTTGTTCTACACGAATTTTCGCACAAAAAAAATGGTGAAACAAGGATCTGTTTGCTACTGGCTTCTTTCGACTACTCAAACGAAGCACATTTTCGACCGAATTACTGGCTTTATTCCTCAAAACGAAGCTCAACTAGGGTCGATCGCAATAAAACATTTGACAAAAATCATATCATTTCTGAACAAATTTAATTTTGTTTTTGTTGCAAACATTTTGTACCCCATAACAACTTAAATAACAAGACAAAACGTACAGAAGTCGCAATATTCAATTGAAAATACACCTTAGAATGTGTCTATATAGATGAATCTTGAAGGCGAACTGAAAGAAATTATGTGAGAAGTTTTTCTTCGGATAGGCTGCTTCCAGTAGCTGGAGGATATAAAAGACCAAAGTTTTATCTTCATCCTAGCTGGTCATTGCATATTATCGCTAAATTTTAGAAAAGGGATCTGCGTCAATGTAATGTTCATTTCAATAACGAGGACGGTATCAGCTGGATTGACAGAAACAACGAGGATGGTACCATGGTACATCGTCAGAGGTATCTTATTTTCTAGACACTGTCTTCGAAAAAATCTATCTAATTTTACTGTGCTTCAAGTTTTTGTGAAATGAAAGCAATGACTAATACACAGAATGACTGCTTTTTATTTTCCAAACAAAAATTTCCTAATATAATCCGAAATAATATCATTAATCGTGAAAATACATACCATCTCCTTAAAATATCTTTATTTCCCCGACAAAAACCGTATTTTTTTCACAGTTATTCAGATCATATGAGATAGATATTTGACATGGATATAGTTAAGGTATGATCTTACACATTTAATACTAAACCTTTTCAAATATTCAGTAAAATACGGAATAATTACCTGTCATAGGTGTGAATTTCCTGTTCACCAACATGTACATTAATCACACGAGGGCGGTATCGCTCACACGAGTAGGTACCCGAATAACCAGTGTGTGGAAATGTAGTTTAAAAAATTCGGAAAATTAAATATAGCCCTTACTTTAATCAAATATTTGTAAAGTGGGTTAAAAAGTTTATCAAAAGAGGATACGGTGCGAAAATCGTAAAGCACATTGCATGTTTAGTGAGTGACCCCTCTACAGTTAATTGCTGCGCTTTCCTATTTGATGGTGCGATGACTAATCAAGTGTAAGACTCCATAAATCCTATATACAACGAACGGAGTTGATTTTTGTCTTACAGTTTTCTTAGGCGTGCCCTTAAAAGTTAGACTCTAGTTGCTCTGACTTCAGACAAGTTGTCGAGTACTTTGGTATAATTATACCTTAGATTTACCTTAATTTCATGTTTTACTTTATTAATCTGTTATTTTTGCACTAATGTTAGAGCCTTTCTCAGCGGGGATTTAATTTACATTGTGTTGTCTAACTTGTTAAAAATAGGGTAAGTGCGGGGTTGGCATGCCCTAAACGCGTTAAAACCCCCAGTTTCCTTTATATAGGTTACTGACTGTTCCAAGGCGGTGCCCCCATTTTCAACTGGTTGTTTTGTCTGTCTTGTATTGTCTGTTGCGTATATTTTCTTGTTTGTTGTAAGCGTTTTTTCCTCCTTCTCATTCCCCCTACTGCCCATTCTTTCCCTTGCATTTACTCTACTTTTGCATCCACTCCCCTTTACTTTGAGTATGTTTTCGTGTCTCCCCTTTGTTTTGGCAGCCGGAATCCTAAGACGGTACACGATTGTTTTTTTTTTCTACTTGTTTGGGTGCGTTTGTATGCTTGTGAGTCTATAACGGTGCCCTACTGTTTCCTTATGTGTTGCTTGTTCGTTTTTCTATGTTATTCAGTTAGTCGTGGTTGTATGTTTATCTTTGGTACACGAGTGTCTGCGCTATCGTAGTGTGACTGTTATTAAGGAACGTGGCATTCCCTTTGTATATTCGTCTTTGTTTAACTTTCCCCTTCAGGTCCTCCTTCTTCCCTCCCTTCCCACCAAGCGGCCCAGTTTTGCTCCTTACCATTTCCCTCTCCTCCTTCCATATTTAGCATAAATTGATATGTACTTGTTGGATGGTTGAAATATTTTTCCATTACAGCTTCTTTTTATTGTGGGTCTACTATGCATGGCTGTGTTTTTGGTGCTCTGTGCTTCCGAGGAATCTACCCTTACCTCTTATCTTTTATATAGCCAAATGTCTTTTTGCAAGCATAGGAATGAGAAAGACTTGAAAAAAATGTATTTGTCTATGGTGACCGAGCTCATTAGCGAGCAATCGGGAATAGAACTTGAAAGAGGCCCGAATCTTTGGACTCTGAAAAGTAAAAACAAAACAAAACTATGTTTTGTAAGATAGTAACGTTGTCAGTGGCAAATTTTGACAAAACGAATGGTCATAGACCTACTGTGCTGACAAGTGGAAATAAGTTAGAAAGAGCGTAGGAGTTTGCTGATATACATTCTAAATTAAGAGTGGTGGAATTTGTTAAAAAAATGAAATATTATAAGTCAAATAAAAGTCGATCTGTTTAGGGAGAAAGGTTGTTGTAAAAAGCGCATGTCCCCGATGTTTATGTTTTAGGCGAAACAGAAAAGAAAAAAAGCTGTATCGGTTTATCATCAGTCATAGAACATTTACATCCACTTGAGGATTATATAGTTACAACTGATCATGAGTTGTAAGATTGGAATTGACGAAGTACAAAAATATATAATTTATTTTATATCATAAAACGAAACATTTATATACTAATTTATTTAAGGTCGATCACGAAGCAACTTCTACCATTTAATATTAATTCCTTTTCAAGAGAGTTACATGTAAAATTGTTGACATCTTCGTAATGAAACAGCCAGGGACCGAATCCACTACCTACAGTCCTCGAAGTAGAAAGAACTACCATGTGGAAGATCAGAGATGTGTGTGTTTAACTAGGTCATTAAATTATAAAAGAATTGACTTGTAACAATGCAGCCATTTGGAAATGATATTATTTTGTCATTTGTCTATGATGACCGTGTTAACACTTACACTGCTAAGTTTCTGAAATGAAATGGTCCATCATCAATTTGGACAGTTCCATTTATCATTCGAAGGGGTGTTCAATGAAAATTTACTGATTGAATAGCAAACAGTGCAGACCATGTGCAGGCTGATCTTGGCTGATTTCTGCACTGGTCGCAAAGGCAAAATCACTTGCCGCCAGCAGGCTAAAGGTTAGGATGATCGCACAGAAAGAAGCAGACGACATATATACAGCAGCTTGACAATTGCCTTATAAAAATGTATTTTTGCAATGTCAAAGTTTCAAAATATGCCATTATGAATTTATGGTCTATGAAGTTCGATGCAAAGAAGCATAATATATGTTAGTAACATATCTTTAGCAATCATTGGTGAAACGAGTATTGTTATTGAGCAACAGAATGCGAAAAATAAGGGAAAAAACATCCGAGCTAATTGTTGAAGAAAACAAGAAAAACCAAGAGAAAACTTCATTGTGATACGGAAAAATCAACTTTAAGCAGCTAAAATCAATGTTTTCTTCAATTATGCCCAACAATTAACGACGGAAAATGATTTTACGAAGTTAAATATCTTTTACGATATTGACTTTTTAAAACATGAATGTCAAAATTATATAACTTAACTTCCTTTTTCATTTTTGCTAGAGTTATACTTGAATGTATTTGTGTATACAGTGTATCTCTATCACTAAAACATCCTTTTGTGACAAAAATAATGTTTATATCAAATATCAGCAAGAGATTATTTGTATTATATCTGTGTATCGATTTGAGGCGGGGTTTAATTTTACGTTATGCTTTGCGATTCGTTCACCCAATACTGCGATTATAAAATATATAACCATGTCCAATATAAACTGCCGCATGCGATGGAAATGTTTTCATGAATTTTGAGAAGTTATGAACATTACGTAAGTACGCATATTTTTATTTTATAAAAATTGTATACTTTTTCAGATATGAAATATCTTATGCTGTACAATGTAATTAGATTGTATGCTGTTTATAACATGGGTTTATTGAAAATATGAAAATGACTTTTTTATTTGATGCTTGGATGATCGTCATATCTTTCTTCAACTCTTGTTCACGAATATACTGGCCAGAGACTTTGTCCGGTCCAAGAACCGTATTCATCAACGCGTTAAGTCGGAAACGCAATGAAATTTTACGTGCGCTACAAACAGTTCACTTAAATTTCATGACAATTTTGTTGTTATTTTGTTTAAAAAGCAAGGTTATGGTAAAGTGACTATTTGTCGTTCAAACGTTGATGAATACGGGTCCAGTACCCTATCTGGACCTTTTTTCAGCCCCTCTATTCATTGATCTATATCATTATATTTTGCTACAATGTTAACAAACTTCTTACGAAAATTGTAAGCTTTTACTGAACTATCATGTTTGTTTTTGCACAGAAGTGTTAAAACTTAAAGCTTGTAAAAGAATTTCAGTTTTGAAGACATTGTGATCAAAGAAGGCCTCATATTTTAGTTAGGTTCTTCTGTTGGATTCTTATTAACCCTTATTTAATATGCTGGACACGATTGATCCTGCCTTTGCGACCAGTGTAGATCTTGATCAAACTGTACATCCGTGCAGTCTGATCAAAATCTGCATTGGTCGCCATTCATTCAGTATCTTTCTGGTAAGCACCCCTTTAAACAGTCAATGGTACTGTACAAATTGAAAGCTGGACAAGTTCATTATATAAATTAAGCAAGGTAAGTGTTAAAGAATTTCAGTTTTGGAGACATTGTGATCAAAGAGGGCTCCATATTTTAGTTAGGTTCTTTTGCTAGATTCTTATCACATATCACATTATAATGTAGAGGCCGCAAAAAAGGTATTCTTGTACTTGGACTTAGCGATGTCATATTAGCTGGTCTTTTGGTATCAGCCTGCTAAATTTCTAAAATAGACTGGTCCATCATTCAATTTTGGCAATACCATTTATTATCTAAAGGGGTGTTCACTGAAAATTTACTGACTGAATAGCGAACAGTGCAGACAATGATCAGCATGCACTGGCGTGCATCTTGTCAGTATTTCAAATTAGGATTATATCTGCAAAGGAGTGCAGGAAATACTGCCATGGTCTGTGTAACCTTTTCTTGAAATTCGCTGTCTCGGTGCTTTTGTAAATTATAAAAAAAATATTCATATCAGCTTTTGACGTTGTCTTGGTGAAAACTGGAATACATAATTTACGCCCTGTCTGCATAACTATGTGTAACATTGCCCCGTCAGATATTTAAAAAAAAATTAAATTCAAAAAAGGGCAAACAAGTTTAAGATTACGTCCTTATTAAATAGTCCGTATCCATTCAAATCTTTTGACTGCTCTGAGAAATATTCCCGAAAATACTTCGGTTGACGTACTATAACAAATAACGATTTTTGACACATTCTCCTTCATTTATCATTTCATATGATTAAACGGCACGATCATTTGAAAAGATCTGGATATTTATACCGAGACAGAAGGGCTCGAAAAATTATAATGTTTTTTTTTTTTCGTCTGTTATTTTGACCAAGAAAGCCATACGTGTGTTATTTTCGAGATATTATTCACGGAATTTAAAAGCTCTAAATGGCTTATTTCTATCATTTATGGATAGCTTAGAGATCTTGTGTATGTGTTGCCCTTTTTATTGTCATTTTTGTTTTCATTAAATGGGGCTAATTTGAGACAACGTCATATGTACTTCTTTGGTTTAGGCTACTTGGTTGTTTACTCAGTGACATGTCTTTCATAAATTGAGCCGTGCCATGAGAAAATCAACATAATGGGTTTGATACCAGCATGGATCCAGACCAGCCTGCGCATCCGCGCAGTCTGGTCAGGATCCATGCTGTTCGCTAACGGTTTCTCTAATTGCAATAGGCTTTGAAAGCGAACAGCATGGATCCTGACCAGACTGCGCGGATGCGCAGGCTTGTCTGGATCCATGCTGGTCGCAAAGCCACTATGTTGATTTTCTCATGGCGCGGCTCAATTTCTTTTGACGTTTTTATTCTGATGATTGTTGATGCTTCTTCGGTACAGACGTTTAAAAATACATTGATCTGTAGTAATTAAATTCGTTCACCTATCGATAGGTTTATATGATATGACAAGTTAATTAAAGTTTTCTTAACTGTAATATCTTTGTTCGTCATGAAAATTAGAGTTAAGTCAGTTAAGTTTCTTTCTTATGTATTTCTTTTATGGAACATATAACGGGAATAAATTCATTTATAAACGTGTCTACCACGAAACGTTTTCTTTGTCGAAAATACTTCCCCAAAAATCACAGTAACTCGTTTAATTTCACAAAATCTCGCGGTGTCTACCAAAACGGCACTTTCATTCAATTGGGGCTTAAGTTTGTGGCTCCCTAAGTTAGAATTTAAAAACTATAGGAGATTGCCATGCTGGGATTTTCTGACGTGGATTGACACCAGCACGGAATACACGAAAATTAGTCCCCCGTCAAAATATATGATTTAACAGTATTTGGCTATCGGTTTGAATATCTTAAATTAACCAGGTTATATAGTACGAAAATGAAAGTTTTGAAGTTGACTTTTGCTCAAGGTTGGTGGTCACAATAAAACGATCCTAATCAACATTTGATAATGTTTTACAAATTGATCCCTTAAAGTGAAACATAAGGTCGCTTATTTCAATAATCTTCAGTAATTTGTATTAATGTTTTCTCTTTTTCTGCTCGTGTGCGCTACTAATTACCTTAATTGTGACTGTAACTCAAGTGAACTCGAAGTTTTCAATTGTAGAGGTCATATTTTAATAATTGTATATAATTGATAATTGTTAATGTCGGCCTATGACACCATTGTCTTTTTGCTTGATCTAAGGCTAATAAAGAATTTGAATTTGAAATTGAAATTGAAAAATTAAATGTTTTTTTTTTTTTCTGTTGGCACGTTCAAGGTAGTTTTTTTACTACGTTAGAAAATTAATGTATCGGCATTATTTGATGATATTCCAAAGTTTTGTGCCCGATAATGTCGCAGAAGTCCCTATTTTTTGTTTTAATTATTTGCTTTTTCATTTATATCTAATTAAAATATGTGTCTGAATATTAATTTTTTCTCAGTTTAAAAGAATATGGCGTCAGTAGCAAACAGGAAAAATACGCACTTCATGTTTTAGCGTTTTTCTGTTTAGTAGGTTAAGACTGCTGAAAGTAAATTTCTACACTCTCCCAGTAATAATAATAATAATAAAAACATATAATTATGGTGATCTACATTTGGAAACATTAACACGCGAAACAACCAGAGAAAATAGTTTTGCAATATTATGACGAATTACCTCAACTGCGCCCTGTTAATATATTTCCGTTTCTTAAATCAATTTGCAATGGGAAAAATAAGAACTCTCTGTTCGAAAAAGGGCACAAACAAAAACATTTACATAAAACATTGCATTTTCCTAATTGAATCTCGGTGTACCTTTAGAATGCCACTGTTACTATCTATTTACCAGATCATAATGAGGAATAGACGTATCGAATTCGAAAGCTACATTTAGTTATGGACATTAGGCACTTCCTGTAGAATAAACGGTGCAATAGATCTAATGTTGAAAAATGTTATTTAGTCCATTTTTTTCTGACTTATAACAACTTGTTAATGCAATCCATTAACTTCCTTTTCATTTTTGTCTAAACAGATTATTAAAACCGAAACGTTTTATGTTAGGAGAAACGATTATTTCTTTCCGGAATGAAGAAAAAGGAGTACTTGAAAAAATAGTCCGAAAAGGCCGACGCGTGTATTAGCTTTTGTTTTCTTTTCAATGTCGTGCACATGATATCACTTAACACGACTTCAACATCTGTCAAAATATTGAGCGCTTTGCCATTAATACTATCTCTCTTTCTGTTTTCTATAGATATTATTCTTAAAAGAAATTAAAGTAAAAGCTCCAGTTAAGGCAAGATGTAGAAGCACCCTTAAGAGATAGCTGTAATTTTATCCCACGTATAGATGCACTTCTACCCAGTTTTTGAGGGTACTTGTAGCTTTTATTCTATACGAATGGACTCAGTAACAGCTCTTTGCAACAATACCGCTGCACTGATAGTAAAAAGTGAAACATCGACCTCAGAACCTCATTATCTTTTATGAAATTTTGTAGGTTTGGCGGAATACAATTGACGTTTATATTGCAAGAAAAACGAATATCTTGTCAAGAATAATTGTTTATATAGATGCATAGAGCTAACGATTTTTCTCAATCTTTTAAGGACATGCTCACAATTTCTCTATATCCTTCTTTTGTCTGATATTTTATTTTGTTATAATCCGAAAATACTTCTTTTCAGCGCACAATATATGAACAGCACGAGTATCATTAAAGTTTAATCACTGTCGGTTCTCAAAAGCAAAGGAACCCATTTAGGATGCGTATTAAAGTATGATCGTACCCTTAGCAGGAAGAAATATCATCTTATATCATGTTTGTCCTTTTTCATTTCGTCTCTTTGATGTTGCTTTTTATTTTGTAAATGAATGATGTTCTTCTATTGCAGATGCAAGAAATTGAAAATTACTTATTGTAATGGCTGACGACCGACTCCGTCTTGACGGAAATGGATCCAAAAATGGACATGATTCATGCGACGAAAACAAAGCGATTGACTACAGTGTATGTGGGAGAAGCTCTGTACAGCACGGGTATAGCGTGGAAGATGAAAGAAGCCGTCTTCGGCGGTCCGGCGGAATTGACACAAATGCTCCTTTCGGTTTTCCAAAATCACCACCGTACTTCAAGAGTTGTGACTGGTTAGAGTGCACTCGGCAGACCTGTCTTAACAGCGGCAACATTTTTCAAAATGTCATGGATAAATACGAAGAAAGTGATTTACTGAAAAGATATGGAAATTTTCCGAGAGAACCATTTGGACAGACATTAGAAAACTGGCCAATTTTTGGCTTTCGATCTGCGTTTGAGCATTATCATGACCTTTCGAAGGAGAGAGTGAATGTGCACCCGATACTGGCATTTTACCCGCATGTTATGTTTGACGTACCAAATATGTACAGGCTTGTATGCCACTATCCTTTTGCGCATCCTGCCACATCACCACTGGCTACCTATGAGCAAATTTTACGATCCGAAAATGTCTTGCGTCATGAAATCAGCAATTCTAGTCCTTACCAATTTCCTCAGAATAACGCAAAGTTTCGGACTGAAAAGTCAGATATTAGAAAGGTTCAAAGCGAGAAAAAAGAACCTTTTCAACGGGACAGCGCTATTAATCTCTCCGTACCGAGGAAATCACGAGATGAACGCGGACATAAATCACTACCATACCCTTTAGCGAAAAAGGACGGAAAGATGCATTACGAGTGCAAATTTTGTATGAAATCGTTCGGCCAGTTGTCTAATTTGAAAGTTCATCTTCGAACACATACGGGCGAACGTCCGTTTGCTTGTCGTACATGCGGGAAAGGGTTTACTCAGTTGGCACATCTACAAAAGCATCATTTAGTCCATACCGGAGAACGTCCGCACGAGTGTTCTGTGTGCCACAAGCGATTCAGCTCTACTTCTAACCTGAAAACACATCAACGTCTTCATAATGGAGAGAAACCATTTATATGTAAACAATGCCCAGCAAAGTTTACACAGTTTGTACATCTCAAGCTGCATAGAAGAATACACGTGAACGAGAGGCCGTATGAATGTCCACACTGCAACCGGAAGTACGTCAGTCCGAGTGGACTAAAGACCCACTGGAGAGGAAGTGACTGCTCGCAAAGAGTGTCGCTTGGGGTGTAGCATATTAAGATGACCTTGTGAAAAGGCCAAAAATTGTGAACTCTTAAGTGTACAGACACACAAAAAAATGGAGGAAAAAACGAAAAAATACTTTTATCTGAGTTCAAAACTAAATGATAATCGGAAAATTCCGTTTGATAACGTATTTCCGTACACAATTTCGGAAACTTCCGGTTGGCTTGAGATACATTAACGACCGGAGAATTCCGAAGTAGGTACGGAGATTACGTTTACAATCGTACGTGAATTTCTGAGTACGAGTCTAATACCTGAATCATTTAATAATATATAGATAAAGATCAACGCAATCTGACTAAAATACATCTCCTATAACGCTACGCATAGGATCTGAGAACGACCTATTCATAGCCTCGTTCTGACGACCCTTTCGCTAGCCAATCAGAGCCTTACTTACAACATCTTGCAAATCTACATGTAGCCTTGACTTTTGATATTTACAATTCTTATGTCGTAAGTATCAGATAGCTGGCTAGCTCAGTCGATAGGCTACTTGCTTCGTAAGCGAGGGGTCCTGGGTTCGAGCCCTGGAATGACTGCGCATTTTTCTTACTCTTTGACATTCGAACAAGTCGTCTGATTGGATAAAATAAAAATAGCAATCTGGAAATCCAAAATATACAGAAGACGAATGTGAATGGGTCGTTCTCAGATCTTCGTTTAGAAGATCAAGTACTTCAGTCAGATTGAGATCAACGTATGTTCCATTCTCTGTACTAGGGCGAATCTCGGATGGATGAGAATATGCCTGCTCAAATGAAACCATTGAGATATCTGTGTCCGAATTATCTAAACACAGAATTGTGGAAACTAAATATAGCAGCTCGAATCCCGTCTGATGGTGACATATGAGATAAAATCCGTACTAATCCTAAAAAAATCTGTTGCGTCGTAATTTTATCTCTTACTCCAGATTTTTCATTGATCATAAAAGGAAAATCTTGTCTATCTGTTTATCAGTACGACATAATGGCAAGAGAAATTTAATAAACAATGAAAAATTACCCGAAACAGCTTGTTGCATTATATGATAAAGCCAGGTAAAACTGTTCTCTAATTACTATAATACACGTGTTCTTCACTCTCTCGTGTCATTCTATATATATTTATTACAGGGAATTATGCATTATGAAAACAATATTGGTATATGTAACATACGGTGCAGTGGTGTTATCAGAGGAAAAAAACCTTCCGATATGTTTGTGAATTTGTTTAAGTCTTTACAATAATAAATTATGCGCTCTATTGTAAAAACTCGTTTGCTATTTATTATCTTTCATAAATCTTATAGACCCTGCTGTTACATGCCAAACGTTTACTTTACATGGACAAAAAATATTTTGGTATTCACTTTCCATGACTCATATATGATTTGTTTTTAACCCCAAAGCCAACACTACAATTTCATTATCCAAATTCAGTAAGACTTTCGAAGTTTAGTATATATTGTCTCGCCAAAATTTTGAAAATGAAAGTGTTAAAACGCAATAAGTATTTCAACTTAAGTATTTTGCAAAAATAAAATTCATTAACAGTTTTTAACCCTTACCCTGCTAAATTTTTGTAATGAGCTTATCCGTCTTCCAGTTTGGACAGTACCATTAACCGTTATTAAAAGGGGTGCTTACCAAACAGATACTGGCTGAATAGCGAACAGTGCAGATCATGATCAGACTGCACGGACGTGCATGCTGATCATGATCTACATTAGTAACAAAGGCAGAATCAATCGTGTCAAGCAATGTAAGGGTTAAAGATATTAAAGGTCTTTGTTTTTTTATAACGTTCAATATGGAATATAGTAATGATATTATATGGTTTCTTGTGTGTCTAACTAAATGTATGTAATACTGCTTGTTATATTCATAATACGTAGAATCACAAATGAACTGGCAGTTCCTACCAGAGTAATGCCCCTTTCACCCACAAAAGCCCTGGTATAATCTTGACCAGTCGGAAGAGTAACAGTGCGGTATAACAATACAGTATACAGTAAAACTGTTTCTATCTAAGACATGCTAAATTTGAAAAAAAAAAATAACAGAAGGCACGTTAAAACGTATGTAATCTTAAATGCAAAGTTAACCCGAGCAATTTACCATTTGATAGGATACATTTTATTCTGAATCAATGTGTTTTGGTGACATTGATATGCGTTCAAATATTTATTTCCGAGTAATTGATGTTTTTGACATGACATGATTTTTACAATGGGCATGCTATGGTTTTTTGTTTTTTTTCGAGTATAAACTTTGGCAACATTTTTGGTGACCCAGCATCGAACGCTCGTGTTCCTGACGCAAGCAAAATACGTCAGAAAATAAGAAAAAAATGCTTTTAAATGTCTAAAGCTGGTAAACATTTGGGAAATCCGCCTATTTCTTGGACTTCGGTTCGCTAATTGCTGTCTTTATTGGGTAGCGTTTGTTTTCACATAGCATTGAATACTGACAAATATGTCAATTAACGTGCAGACTCCTTAAGTTTCAAATCTTTGTGGCTAGATTGTGCGTTAAAAGATGCCTAAAAGCCAACCGTTGGTAACAAAATTGAAACCCGTCTGTGGCACGTTTTAGCTAAACAATTAAATACTATCGAATTACCATTTCAGTATGAAATCAAATACGAACGTACTTGTCACCTTTTGTTTCATTTTTGCTATTTGCATAAAAAGAATGTCACTTAACTTCAGAAATTCAATTAACCTTTCAGCATAATTTAGAAATAAATGTAAAAATGAAATAATGGTATTATTGTGATTAATCTTTGAATCCGCACGGGAATTTCGTGCGTGCAGAACTTGAAAATCCATCATATATATTCCTTCATAGTATGAAAATATTTCAAACTTTGAAAGTAATATATTGGGCATTTTTGGATTTTTAGCAAATTTAGTTTTAAGAAAATTGTCAAGTCAGCATCAGTGCCCTTAGACTTTAGGCTTTCAAGCCGCATCTGTAAAAATCGTTTTGTGCTTTGACTAAATATTTTTGTTAGTTTCTGTTCCTTTGGGGTCATGAAGTCCATTAAATGATGTTTTTAATATAGAGTTCAACTTAAACTGGTGGTGGGATTGGTGGGGCATGAGAGATGATGCACATTCCATAACCTCTCATTAACAGACTCTGTCAAACCGAGCCAGTTATCATTTGCCTGGTTGCATGCTGTGCTTCTTCTTTAAGTTTTAGACCTTCCTTCACAGCAGCTCGGCTTGAATAGTACTGAGCGTTAAGTTTCGATGTTTTGGATGAGTTTATAAGCATTTTCTATTTTTTTTTTGTCATGATTGAAAGATATTTTGTACTTGTTATCATAAGTACTGTTGAATTAAATGTTTACTTACTATAATGTTTATAGTTTCCTATAATTCTGAAAGAAAGGACATACATGTGTATGTTTTACACGATTAATTTTTTCTTGGCACTTTTAGATTTTATGGTTCATTGATCTTTATGTAGTTCCACTTGTGCTAGGGGTAGCGCGAAGGTGTATCGCATTTCAACAATTCTTATAAACAGACTCAATCGAACCGAGTCTGCTGCCATTATGCCGAGTTGCTTTCTGCGCTTCCAATGAATCTTCTTACATGTTATACTGATGATTTTCTAACTGCATTTCTCCTACAGCGCTATTCACTTCAGATATACAAAAACATAATTTGCAATTAAAATAAGACTAAATGATAATGAGAAAAAAGGGACATATGTGAACATAATCTAACAAAAATCTGAAATCTAATTTCTGAATGAGTAAATAATAAAGATGTTTTAGAATCAGTCACAGTGACGATGTAATGAACTTCGCTAAAGCAAAAAAAAAAAAAACAAAAAAAATAAAAAATAAATAAAAATAAAAAAAAAAACTGATATTCTAGAATGGCATACGTTTCTCAACAATGTAACCAAAAGGACATAGAAGACGTTGGTTTTTCTGGTAATCCTTCATAACGGCAAGTCTCAAACATTTTGCATCTCGCAGGTAATAAAGCGAAGAGTCTGAAAGAGTCTGAATGCTGAAGGAAACCAGACACCCCATTTGCAAACCGTTAACTATACTTTTTAATAGGTCAATATTCGAGTGATTTGAAAGAAGCAATGTAATGCTCCAATTAAAAAGTTAAACATATCAGTCCCCTGTAACTACAGACTTGCTTAGAACTGTAATCACTTGTATAGAAACAGTAACGAAACCCATTGTGTTCAAATATCTGTATAACTTTCGTGATGAAAATACTTACATAATGGTCAAACAGATATTCTTCCGGATCACCCTACAGATTATCAGGTTAAAACCATTTATGTCGAATCTAATAAAGCATTTGATGGATGTATATATACTTTTTTGCGACACATGCAAAGCGTTTGACAGGAGTAAGCAATCTGTTGTGTTTTTTTTCTGGAGGTGACATTAACTTGTTAACAAATTATTAAAACGAAAGGAATCAAAAAAGTATTCATTATATATGTGTTTTCGAACGAACAATATATCACTTCCGGTATGCCTTGGCTCCGCTCTCTATTGTTGCATGACAGCTCCATGGCTTTACGTTCAAGTAACATAAATGAGCCGTGCCATGAGAAAACCAACATAGTGCGTTCGCGACCAGCATGGATCCAGACAAGCCTGCGCATCCTCGCAGTCTGGTCAGGATCCATGCTGTTCGCTTTCAAAGCCTTTTGCAATTAGAGAAACCGTTAGCGAACAGCATGGATCATGACCAGACTGCGCGGCTGGTCTGGATCCATGCTGGTCGCAAACGCTCTATGTTGGTTTTCTCATGGCGCGGCTCAAATTACATTGAAAACACAATCAATCGCACAATATAGCAATGGTCCGTCTAATCAAAACTTTCCGCGACTAAAGTTTGATTTTGACGTTTGAGGGTTCAATTTATAGACGCGTCTGCCGATCAGGGAAAACAGCTTGACTTACCTTGCCGTATTGAGGTAAGACCCACTGTCGTACCTAATAACACTGCCTAAAAACATCGCTGACCTCGAAACCAAACTATACCCCGCAAATTTCCAAAATAAACTTTTAAAATAAATTAGTGTCAATAAACACCTTGGAAATTGGTCATGGCATCAACACATTTTAGATATAGATTTATCAGCGTTTTAAGTCATTAGATCAAATGCGCATGATACAATCTGAATTAAAAAGAAAATCATATAATAAATGTACATTTCATTCTTGAGACAAATTATTGAATACTCCTCCTGGTTTGGATAACCTTCACTCGGGGCGTTGAATTCTTCATGTGAGGAAGCCATCCAGCTGGCTCACGGAAGGTCGGTGGTTCTACCAAGGTGCCCGCCCGTGATGAAATAATGCACGGAGAGTCCTCCACCATCAAAGCTGGAAAGTCGCCATATGACCTATAATTGTGCCGGTGCGACCTTAAACCCAACAAAATAAAATAAATACATGTAAATAAATGTTTTGGATAGTTGAACTGTAAACGAAAAGGATAATCTAGAAAAAGATGAAATGCTTGTAGATACTGGTTTAACAAGATTAGTTTCCATTGATGTAAATCTTCTTCGGGAAATTAGTTTTCTTTGTCAAACAGGAGAGAAATGCAGAATTAAATATTGCCACGGCGAACAGCCTGATTACGAGTCTACTGTTTATAACTTAAGAAATTATGTGAACTATGCAACAATCGCTAAACGATTAGAGGTAATTATATTCTTACTCAGTTGTTTCTTCTTCGGTAAAAAGTGCGGAATAGTCTAGATATTGGTACTCGTAGCACAAAATCGCTCTAGTCTTTTAAAAGAAAAATAAAAGAGAAATTTAAACTACTTCAAAATCCCCTTCTACTTCTTAAAAGGTAATAAATTTGCACATGTACACGAATACGAAATAACAGAAGCAATCGGAAACACTAAACTGCCAAAGTGGCTACGGCAATGAAAACGCAGGACATTTATTTTTCAAATGTCCACCTTATATCCTAAACAACCATGAATCTCGTACATATTATTTATTGGCACAGTCATTATCAGTGATGAAGACAATTAAAACTTGTTTCATCATGTACTTATCTTTATAGAAAAATTTATATCGAAAGTAAGTAATTTAATTACATGTGTATCTAAGTGATTTTTTTTAAAGGAAAAAAAAACACATATATATTATACAACGTAACTTTTGTTTCCTTGTTAGTTTAAGCACAGTTAGAAGGCAAATTAGAGATGCTACATGCATCTGCCATCAATCAACTAACACAATGCATTGAGATAAGCCAACGCCGTATCAAATTGCAGTAACTGTTGGGCTATTCGTTACTTTTAATTGTGCGGAATTTAACCTTTCAATAATTATATTTCAATCTAAGACAGTCTTTCTCCATTAAACTGGAGTTATGAAATTGAATCTCTCATCCATGACAATTTAAGGTTTTACTGGTAGCTTAAATTGAGAAAACGTTTGCAAATGAACGTTAATTATTTGGCATGTAATGAAACTACTGGTACTGATGATAAACTCGGACAAATGATAAAGTGACTACCATTGAATTATTCGTTTTCAATCGGTAATTCATATAATTCAATATCCCGTCTAATAGCAATCACTTACAACACCAACTGGTGTAAACAAAAACAAAATTGGTAAACATTCTGTATAAATGAATGACTTACATTTATCTGTTTAAAAAATATTTATCCAAAATTACTGGGGAAGAGGATGTTTTTGCACATGCTCACTGTCAACACATGAAGGCCTGACATTGGGTCACTTTTCATTACTTGATCCAGAATGACTGTTGCATCATTTTTTGGGGAAAGTTTCAATATAATACTATGGAGGAAATTTTGTAAATGACAAAGTGGTTGACTTTATCACCAGTCAACGTTCGTCCAGTCCCCATTTTACATACCCTTTTCAGGGCCTCACTTTGTGTGAGTTTGCTTTCTAAATATAAATTTAAATTATGTCAATGATTTCAGCAAATGTTAAGCTTTATAATGTGCATATTTGAAGAAAACTTTGATGAAGCACTGCGTGTCACACTACTTCGCGACAACGATATGATCTGCCAATATCGGACCGATATCATTTTAATGTTGGCCAAATATCGTTTGCCAATGTCGGACCGATGTCATGATGATGTCGGCCCGATATCGTCTGCCGACGTCGGGCCGACATCATTCCTATTTGCAGCCGATATTGAAGCCGATATCGGGCCGTTATAGACAACGACGTCGGTTTGATATCGGGCTGATATAGAATACTGGCTGGGCCATTCCTGTTTCTGTCTTTTTCTGTTCTGTTCTTTTCTCTCTTTTTTCTTTTGTTTTAGAATTTAGGACAAAAGTATCACGGAGTCTTACACTTCATTCGTCGTCGCGTCATCAAAATGGAAAGCGTAGCGACTAACTTTTAAATAGAGGGGTCAGTCACCAAACATGCACCGTGCTTTCTGATTTTCGCTTTGTATCCTTTTTTGATTAACTAACTTCTAAACACATTTTACAAATATTTCAACAGATTAAAGTAAGCATTATGTTGCATTTTCCGTAGTTTATAAACTACATCCCCGTAGTATAAGGGCTGTGTAAGATCAAGTTTTTGACTTGTTTTAATGTCTGTTTTATATTTCTTTAAAAGTTCGGACGATCTGTTGTAAAATTTAGTCAGAGTCTGCCGTAGTTTATGTTATCGGTGACCTTTTTGTAATAACTTTTTGGCAATATGAAGATTTTTTTATCAAAAGCAAACTCATGCAAATCGAATAAGTTGTGAAATAATAAATTCTCAGAGTAATTTACTTAAGAACAGATGTGTCCTGCATCATGTGTATGATGGATATTTGATTTTATTAATATAATAATTTTCACAACTATATACTACATGTTTTATACAGTTACGTAAGTTTTCTGTATATTCTTAACATTATTAAAATTGTTATATTTTCATTTTTTTGTAAATGAAAATATTTCTACGGCGGCATTCTACATAAAATAAAAATGCATCTTAATTATAACCTCCCTTTATTACATATAAAATTTTGATAAATACCGTCTACAAATTTTGTTTGGAACCTAGTTTGATTAATTCTGGCATACATCATATTTGCTTAATAAATTAGCACACATAAACAATTAGATTACTTTTTCACGTTTATCAATAATATTTTGAAAAATATAGATCTAGCTATATTAGAGAATCCAATATCGGCCCGATGTCAATCCGACTTACGAAATAGTTACACTGACTGATGTCGATTTCTACCGATTTCAATATTTTGCGGCAGTTCAACGGTCCGATCTCGGCGATATATGATCATTTTGTTTCGATTCGCCGCAAAACCTAACTCACTCACTCACTCACAACGGCCCGACGTCGGCCCTACATCGGCACATTTTGCCGACATTATACCTATATCGGGCCGATATAGTCATGCTGGCTGGGGGAATTTTGCCTTGCAACTTCCTTAGTCGTGCCCTCCAGTAAAAGTTAAGCTCTTCGACTTCAGACAAGTTGTATAAATTGTATGTTTGTTGTATGTCGTATTTTTTGTCTCTTTTGTTAGAGCCTTTCTCAGCTGTGAGTTACACTTTACTGTCTTATTATTTGTGCGCTTTTAGATGATTGATATATATATATACAGATAATATTTTCTTTTACAGCTATTTATATTCTTGTTGACCTCATATATATTTGTTAATGGTCGGTTAAAAAGCTCATCAGAGCTTATGTTTCATATGTTTGTGTCTTGCCGACTTGAAATAAAACTTATTGTATTGTATTGTATTATATTGTCTTACTTGTTGACACTTTGGTGAGTGCGAGGTTAAACGCGTTTAAATCCTTAATTCCCTTTATATAGGCAAGGTGGTGCTCCTATTTTAAACCTTTTTTGTCCGTTTCGTATTTTATGTTACGATTATTGTCTTGTTTGTTGGTGGTGTTTCCTTCCTTACGCCCCCCCCCCCCCTGTCGTTTAACAATTTTATGAGTTAGGTAAAGGTTGCCGTCCCTGGGTGGTGCCCTAATGTTTTTTTGTTGGTTTTTTTTTTTTTGTTGTTGTTGTTTTTTTTTGATAGATACAGTATATATAAAACCAGGTGTCACTACATTAACAGATTGTAAAAGGAGTCATGATTTGCACAGGAATTATACTTACAAAAATATATCATTATGTTTTACAATTTAGTTCATTGATTTAAAATCTTATCTATCATCAGGATTGTCTGCACATAATGCTATATAATTACTGTAGGCCGGCGGCTGCCCAAACTCAATTAGCAATTTGTACACTTTGCGATTTTCACAGACACCGGCCCGGCATCTTTAAATGGCAAAACAAAAAAAAAATTACAGGTAAACGCAGAAAAAGTCCATTAATGGCATTAAGTTCCATGATCACCTTCATTTCGTGCAATTATAGACTCTATAGCTGTCTTATACGAGGCAGAGACACTTGGAGGTCAGCCTCCCTCAACGCGCCACACCCACACTGCAGTCTGCACAGACACTTTGAGGTTAAGACATCTACATCTACAATCCATGATACTTCCAACAATCATTAACGATTATGACTGGAAGGCGCTTGTCTGGGCAGTGTTAAAAATGAGAAAACTCATTAGGTGCAAAGAATAAAAATTACTACAGGTGCTAAGTTAAAAAACATAGTGAAGGAAGTTACTGCAGATGTACAGTGGCCAGCCGCTCAGCAAATATGTTGAGGCTGGGGCTGGACTGTACATATTGGGGAAGGCCATTCCATAGTCTGATTGTACGGGGGAAGAAGGAATTCATGTGGTATTGAGTACGGGACTGTGGAATTAGGTAGTTCAGGTTTCTGGTCGGAGTTAGATGGTTATGGTCGACGCATACATGATTTGTTCGGATTTTGTAAAAATAGATGAGAGAAGATTGTATGCGCCGTTGTTCTAAAGTTTGCCAGTTTAGGGTGTTAATCATCTGGGTTACACTGCTTGTATAGTTATAGTCGTTAAAGATAAACCGTGCAGCTGATCTTTGCACTTTTTCGACTTTGTATGAGAGGGACTTTTGCCAGGGGTGCCAGATGGATGAGCAATACTCGAGTTGTGGACGGACATAGGTGTTATAGGCTTTCTCTTTGACCTTTTTGTTTGTTGTCTGAACATTTCTTTTGATGAATTTAAGAGAGTTGTTTGCTTTAGAGGAAATAGTATTAATATGTTCAGACCAGTTTAAGTCTTTAGTTAGTGTAACACCTAAGTATTTAGCGGTATCGGTAGATTTCAGTTCCTTGTCATGCAGGGTGTAAGGAAACATGACAGGGTTTCGTTTGCGAGTAATTCTCAGCACCTCACACTTGTCTGGATTGAATTCCATTGACCAGTCCTGTTCCCACTTTTCAAGGGCGTACAAATCTTTTTGTAGTGTTTGGGCATCAGATGAGGACTTGACTGTAAGGTATACTATGGTATCATCTGCAAACAGTCTTGCCTTACTTCTAATAGAATCTGGTAGGTCATTAATGTAAGCCAGAAAGAGACAGGGCCCTAGGACGGATCCCTGAGGGACACCGGACAGGACAGGCAGGGTGTCAGAAGTGCAGCCGTCTACAACTACTCTTTGGGTTCGACCCTTCAGAAATGACTTTATCCACTGTGATACCAGAGGGTGGACACCCAGCTCATTAAGTTTAAATATCAATTTATTGTGATCAACCTTGTCGAATGCTTTACTAAAGTCCATTACTATTACATCTGTTTGTTGACCTTGCTCAAGGTTGTCGTAAACTTCTTGTGTAAAGCTGATCAGTTGTGATTCACAGCTATGCTTAGATCTGAAGCCATGCTGGTACTGGCTTAAGAGGTCATTATTGTCAAAATGTGTCATGATGTTGGAGACTAGAATGTGTTCCAATAATTTGGAAGCTATGCAGGTGAGAGATATTGGCCTGTAGTTACTGGCCTTGGATTTCGGGCCTTTCTTATAAACAGGGGCGACAACTGCACTTCTCCAATCTGGCGGGACACAGCCAGTTTCCAGGGATGACCTAAATATAATTGTAAGGATGGGCGCTATCTCGTGGTGTAGCTCTTTTAGAACTCTTGGTGAGAGTTCATCTGGGCCAGAGGCTTTGTTTGGAGAGAGCCCCTGCAGGAGTTTATCAACACCCTCTTCTGTAACGGAGATCATGGGCATGTTGGGTGCTGAAGTGTTTGTAGTAACTTTTTTGCAGAGTTGCTTCAAACTGAGTGGTTGTGGTTTTGAGAAGACCGACTCAAATTGCCTATTTAGTATATTGGCCTTGGTGGCAGGGTCAGTATATGTTAGACCCTCATGCTTAAGAGGTGCTACACCACAATTTTCTGTTTTCTTATGTTTTATGAAGGAATAGAATTTCTTATTTTTACCTGGTTGTGAATCGTCCATGAATATGACTGATTCTAGGTAAGACCAGTATGAGTTCCTTAGCTGTTTTTGGATGCTATATTTAAGGGCTTTGAAGGTGTTACTTTTCCATGGGGATTGGTTGGATTTCCTCAATTTAGTGTACATTTTATCACGCTTGCGGATTTGCCTAAGGATCTTGGGAGTTAACCATGGGAGGTCGCAGCGTGTCTTAGTAGTTTTAGTTGGAATGTGTAGAGAACTAAGTCGATTTAGTTCATCTTTGAACAGATTCCAATCTGAGGCGGGGTCAGAGTGGTCAGAATCAGCGAATTTCTTTCCAAACTCTGATAGGTCCCTTTTGAAATCATCCCAATTTGCTTTGTTAAAGCATTTTATTGACCTTTTGGGCTGGAGGGGACGGCCTATCTTTATGTTGATTTCATGGAAAACAATGTCGTGGTCAGATTTACCTAGACAAGGGATTGTTTTAGTACATTGACCCCTCCCCTTTCCGCCGCTGCAAAAATCAGACAATATTTTCAGTCTTATAAAACACACTGAGCATATGTCTCAAACATTTAATATTTGTAGAAGTGTCTAGGGGTACGGACCCCTCCACTTTCCGCCGCTGCAAAAATCAGACAATATCTTATAAAACACACTGAGCATATGTCTCAAACATTTAATAGTTGTAAGGAAGTGTCTAGGGGTACGGATCCGTACCTCTAGAATCTGATTCTAGGGGTACAGATCCATACCTCTAGACAAGCCTGTTAGGGGTTTTCTAGGGGTATGGACCTCCTTTTTCTAGCGATTTAGGGTTATGTATATCTTGAATTTTGTTGAAAATGAAATAACAAATAAGACTTAACCAATCTTCACTTAAAACTTGGATCTAATTTGTTTACTGATACCAGCATTCACTCGATTGTTTAACTTCTCTTTCAAAACCTAAATAACCGAGGAACTCCAAATCAGGAAGGTCTAATACAGGGAGTAGACACTCCGTATAAATCAATACATTTATCTGTATTATGCTGTCATCCATACCTGTAAATATCGACCAGTCGTTGGCGATCGATATTTTTTTTTCGCTACTATCAATTAGCGTGTATTAGCATATTACCTCATGTTAATCATGGAGCTATAAACTTTTTGTTCAAAGGGTTTACCAGTCACATGTTAAGTGGCGATAATTAGATGATCAGAGATTGATCTAAAGGGATTCTGAAAGAAAAAACAGCATGCAACTGCATGTGGTGATATGCTTAATTATTATGAATTAACTCGAGCCAAAGAAGTATAAAATACACAGAATGGCAAATGGCTGTAATGTCACGTGAGCTCGTGTCAGAGCGTGATTCGGCGTTATCTTACTAAAAACAAACATCTGCAAGCATGGAGTGGCAATTTGTACCTTTAAAACTACATTTAAAATACATGTTAGCTTCTAAAACAAAATTAGTTTAATTTGAAATGGTCTTAAGACATGATCGAAGTACACGTTTTTTTTTTTGCCATCGAAAGAAGCGTGGTCATTCGGTGATAATTATTTTACCGATGAATAATTGCTTTCGCATACAAAATGGCGCGTGGAGAAAGCGCCACTTCCGGTAAATGAGATCTCGTTTTTTTGTCACGGGAGGTTGGCGAGATTTGCTCTATATGCCTTTCAAGTTGCCAATCTATTTATTTTTATAGCTCTTTGCTCGAGCTCACTTCCCTGAAGAAATATTTTGCCACATAACATCAAACCTTTATCAAAGGACCGGTTTTTGTTGGATTTGAATAAATAAAATGGAAAAAAAAACCCAGAAAGCTGACACTTTTCTTAATCCTGTAGAGCCATAATTATAATTGTTGTTTATAATGTCAGATTTCTACATACAGAAACAAACATTCTTCTTGAACGCAGAGAATGTTTCAAACGAAATTGTTGTTTAAACTCCAAAAATTAGTTTAATTAATTTAATCTTAAAACTGATGTGTGAAAAATACAATGTATTTAAATTAAAATAACATTTAAATTTTAAAAAAAGCTGACAACGAAGTTACATTTAGCATTCCGAACTTTTAGATAAAACTGCAGAAAATCATCTAGGTTTAACACGCATTTAAATGGTGAAGAACAAAGCAATATCATAAACAAATATTTTCAGGCAACAGTTTACAGTTTCAACTTGCTATTTTCAATAAAATATGTCCTAATTTTATTGTTTTAAATACTTTGAATCAACAAGGCAAATATCATGTAAAAAATGACATCTTTCTCTCTGGGTAAGACAAGCCTAGATTTAGCCATTTTCACAGGGCGAAAAGTAACATTAATGTAGATATTTTCCATTTAAAAACAGATGCAGGCAATAATTTCATGGCAGAACTTTTGTTTTCCACCAAAAATTTAACAAATGCTTTCCCAGATTTTCACTGAAAGGACGAGTTAAACTGTAAAGCGTAAGTGTTTGAGTAATAGCAGAATAACCTACGGCATACCCTTCGATTGGACGACAGCATAAGATAAGATAAATGCCGCATTCCAGTCCCCGTATCAGTTGTTCCAGTCCAAATTAATACACTGTTGCGTGCCGATTAGATTGTTGTCAAATAAACTGTTGATAACAGCTAGATTAATGAATGAATCTATCCCTTAAAGGAATTCTATTTGAAATTCAGCAAAAAAGATAAAAATAAAATAAATTAGGCATAATAATATGCACCTATTTATTTTGTTATTTAAGGTTTAGCAGTATATCACAAAACAACAGATTTTTTTAGCGAATGAACAGCATCTTGACACACAACTTATCTGTCTAATACATGTTTTACTGTTCTGTCCCACGGAGTTGGATACTTAAAATATTCTAAATGAGTTGTCCCCCTTTAAATAAGAATGCCATTTGTAAAGAAATAAATGTAAACAATTGTTTTTACCTAATTATGTAAAGTTTAAACACTCGCACAATGTTGCAAATGCATCAAAACGAAGACATGTAACAGCTTTTTAAAAATGGTGAGTTTTTAAAGGCGCTGGACTGTCCAGAAGTGTGGCCCCTTCAAGTAGTCCCTTTCCGGAATTCAATACATATATGAATAAATTGACAATGGTTTTGTACAAGAATATAAATGTTTTATATGCTGTTATATTTTCATGTAAAACAATGCTTTCTTTCAATGATTTGATGACGTTTGAACTTTTTTTCTCCAAAGCATGGACCTATACCTTAACAAGGTATAATGATAATCGGCACGGAACTGATTGTTTAATAATCAATCAAGCGAAATTAAGTAAAAGAAACTGTTTGTAAAAACGGCTACCAAATGTGTGAAAAACATCATACACTAAGGGTTAATTATCAATTAAATATAGTTTTTTTCCCAACATATTTAACATTATTTTGTTTAATCTTTAGCTATATCTTTTTTTCTGCCAGTTCGAATCCTCGTGATTTATTTGGTGTTCCTCGGTTACTTACGTTCCGAAAGAAAATGTAACAAATCGGATGAACGTTGTTATCTGTAAACTATTTAGATCCAAGTTTAAGGTGAATTCTGATGAAGTGTTATCTTTATTTCATTTTCATCAAAATTTGAAATATAAATTACCCTTAATCTCTAGAAAAACGGAGGTCCATACCCCTAGAAAACCCTTAACAGGCTTGTCTAGAGGTATGGATCCGTACCTCTAGAATCAGATTCTAGAGGTACGGATCCGTACCCCTAGACACTTCCTATTTGTAATACTTGATAATCTCTTATTTTTCTTGTTGTTTTAAATACATGGTAAGTCGCAGGATACTGTAGTCGAAGATCTTTGACAATGATCATGAGCATTATATTTTATTTCACGCAAAGAAGTATAAAATACACAGAATGGCAACTGGAGAAAATCTCGCGTCAGCGCGTTATCTTATTTCAAAGCATTTGCAGACTTGATCAATTGCGATCAAATTAACAGAAGCTTATTAGCTCGACTTTTCGAAGAAAAAGTAGAGCTATTGCACTCGCCATCGCGTTGCCGTTGGTTAAAGTTTTTGATAAAGTCAAATATCTCTGTTACTATCAAAGCTATTGACTTGAAACTTAAAATAGTTATTTACCATCAAAGTCTACACCAGGAGAAACAATCCCCATAACTCTGCTTTGAATTTTGACAGAATTATGCCCCTTTTTAACTTAGAAATTTGGTTAAAGTTTTTGATAAAGTCAAATATCTCTGTTACTATCAAAGCTATTGACTTGAAACTTAAAATAGTTATTTACCATCAAAGTCTACACCAGGAGAAACAATCCCCATAACTCTGTTTGAATTTTGACAGAATTATGCCCCTTTTTAACTAAGAATTTTTTAAAAAATTTTGATAAAGTCAAATATCTCTGTTACTATTAAAGCTTTTTACTTGAAACTCAAAAGTGTTGTTTACAATCAAAGTCTACACAAGGAGACACAATTCCCATAACTCTGATTTGAATTTCGACAGAATTATGCCCCTTTTTAACTTAGAATTTTTTGTTAAAAGTCAAATATTTCTGTTACTATTAAAGCTTTTGACTTGAAACTCTAAATAGTTATTTACTATCAAAGTCTACGCGAGGAGACACAATTCCCATAACTCTGATTATAATTTTGACAGAGTTATGTCCTTTTTTAACTTTGATTTTTTTACTGGCAAAGCTCTTATTCAGAGCACTGAGAAAAGTCAGCGCGCTGTCTTACGGACAGCTCTTGTTGAAGTATTACACTGGGGATACGGCCGGGGCGTAATAAATCCAATCTAGTCCAATTTTCAAACAACAGCTGTTGATTTCTAAGTCTTCTAAACATAAATTCATGTCTTCCCTGTTTAGAAAATACTAATAACATTAAAAAGCACCATTATCATTATAAACAAACGATCGGATAGAAAGTTTTTTATGACACAATTTTTATCCTTATACCATCTGTTCATACATCGGTAAAACAAGATCTCATTCAGTTCCCATGTGATGTTGGCGAAATTTGTTCTATAGTCCTTTTAAGTTGCCGATCTATTTATAAATAGCCATTTTAAAAGACCTTATTTGATTATGGTAACTAAGGAAATAGAAGTATTTGTATTCTTTAATTCCTGGAAAAATACGATTGCAAATTCGACAAATAATGATAGCAATTTGTACGCCTTGATCGGAAGCTTTTATTACTTTTAGTTTTTCTCGGGACAGATGAATAAAGATGATAAACTTAATGTTTTCTTCAGTACTTACAAGACGTGGATTTTGCCCATGAATTGTTGAATTCGTTTTACTTCTTGATTAAATAAATAACTGTTACAATGACTACCGGAAATCATTGTTTAATTCATATTCAATAATTCGAACTGGAGTGAGACCTAATTAAGTTATACAAAAAAAAATTACAAAAATAAACGTAATAAATAAAGGCATTTTTATGACAATTAATCATAACTTTCAAATTACTCTTGGTGTAGAGGTCCGGTTACTGTTATTTATAAATTTGACTGCACAACACCGACCAAGCTCGGATCATAGAGGTAGTATAGAGATGGAGTGCTAACGAGATAATTGGTGCTAATTATTCATTATACCACATGTAGTTCCTTGCTGAGCACCTTTCAGAATCCTATGACAGATATTACCACAAACACATAAATATAACTATTTCACATGTATTTAACACAGTTATCCCCGAACACACTTTGCTGCACTGTGGTTGTTTTGCAAATCAGTAGATCTAGATGCATTAAAATTTCAACAAAATGGAAGCAGTGGGTTACATATGCATGCTTGTCATAGTTTGAAACTAGTAATTACAAACAATGTGCACTGGATATTGGGGATTCATTGGGAGAATAAATGTACTATCACTTACAGTTATAACATGAGTTTCTGTGATTATTATTCAGCCACATGATGTGACACATGGTGCATTACTTTTTCAGAAATTTTCCATGAATTATGTCCCTTTTATTCTTACTTCATGTTTTCATACACTGTCTTCTCTATCTCTGTTACATTCTCGCATACCAGAGGTCTACCATGGTTCCCAGGATGAACCTCTGGCACATTTCGCCAATATCTGTGGTTTGGTTACATTACAGGTATAACGTTTTAGCCAATCAGCGTCGTTTCACGACAAATCATAGCAAACCAATCAAAATTGTCCGTGAAAAGCATGACTGCGTTCTTTCCAATATCAGTGCCGACTTACGAGGAATATTATTATTTCTTAAAGGTAAATTTCTTTACATCAAATTACAGGAATAAATCTTCATTAATCGCAGTCATGGAATATCGCCTTTACCTGTCGTTAGCAAGTACATTGCTTACATGTTGTTTGAAATTTCAGTTTGGCATGCCAAATAGCAGCAAACAATGATTGGCTGAAACTACTCCCGGTAATAACTACGAGTGCGCATGCGCACCAAATAAGCTATAGAAATAAATCAGAGGTTCGTCTCTGGATTTTGATGAATCTCTGATGGATGAGAATGTCTCTGTTATTACTAAATACATTTGACACAGACTTAAACTAGTGTCCAATATCTTCATCCACATTGGAGTCATTAAACACTCCAGTGACAAATCCAGCTTCCCCAGATGTGCCCAGTTTCACTATCCAGCATCGAAATAGTTGAGCATGCTGTCTCCTGTGATAGCTCTTATTTTACTTGTAGTTGCTCTTGCTAACATTTACATCATACGTGGTGAGATTCTTTGTCTACTGTTAACTCCCAGGATTGATATTCTCTTCCTATAAAACTAGCTTGCAACTTTGCTCCAGCGTGGGCCATGCAAATTATTCAGAAAAAGGAGAAGCTTTATGTAATATATGTAGATAGATCTATATAGATAAATATATGTAAAGTTGACAGTACAATATTTTTGAAATACCTTGCAGCATGTCCACCAAAAGAATTCATGAAATGAATATAAGAGTATCTCAATAGATTTTACTCAATGAATTAGTTGAAATGATTTATAATACATTCCAGATTAATGTATCATGGATCAAGATTTGTTTGAAAAAGGACAGTACCAGTCAGTTCTTGATGAATTACAAAAGAGACCACAATATGGACCCAGTCCGTCCAGTTTGGCAGAGCAGTTGTCAGTCTCTAACAACATGGCAGTCTGCAAGTATTTAATGGTACAGGTATGTCTGTTATAGTTTCTGGCAGATACTTTCTTCAATTTAATACCTGAATAATGAAAGACCTATGAAGTATTCAAATATAATTACCGTCACTAACTTATGTAAATTTTGTATTGAGTACTGGAATGAGAAGCAGCCATCGTATAACAATTTTGCATACCATATATTCTCTAATTAATGCCATGCCCCAAAGTCTATTTTCATAAAAAAGAAAATATTGATTTTGGTCATGTGAATACAAGCAGTAATAATGAGTATGGTTCCTTCATTTTAAGTTGCATTTGTAATGGGTAGTTTATATTTCTAAAAAATGTAAAAAGAACATGTTTTAAAGCCTTAATAAGCACCCCCAACTTTTTCAAAATGTTACACACTGGGGTGTTTATAAGGGAATATACGGTATTTAGATTTTTATATGCAGTCGAACCTGTCTTCAGCAGCTAGACAAGGGAAATGGCCGTAATGTCAGCTTTAGATAAGATGACTGTTTAACAAAGGAGTAATTTATTGAACATTCTTCTGAACTGATCTTGTTGCCTAAAAAGGTTAGTTTCTGTAATATGTATAGAAGTTTTATTTAAGAAATAATTTGTAGCAAAATTTTGCTATAAATTATTCTGATTCTTGATATGTACGGTATGTCTTTTATTGTGAAAATTTAGATCAAATATGATAAAACTGTTTCTTCGCGCATGCATGGCGCCAAATGGTAGGTCATCACGCTCCTTTGTTTATACACACTACGACAAGAAATGGTAATACGTCTTGTGGAAGAGTTCAGTTATAGTGAAAATGATGGCAAATATATTCTAAAAAGCGACTAACCAGCTCAGTGTGTGTGTAAATTAATCAATGCAGATGTGCAATGTGATATTTCGTTTTAAACATGCTGTTAAGTAAAGTATTTTAGTGCTATTTCTCGATGCATTTATGGCGCTAAATATCACGTCTACGTGACATCAACATAATATTGTTGTGATGATTTGAGCATCGCTAATGGTACTAGAATTAGGTTTATGTCTTTATAGAATTATGTTTCTTCCCATTGTTCAGTAAACACACAATTGAAACATACATTTGACCATTTATATAAATGTATGTAGATGTGATATTTTGAGAATTGATTATTCAACTGCTCAGTTTGCCAGTAACAAAAGTTACAACTATCTATATACAGGAGCAGCATGAAGAGACAAGGAAGACCTACTGCAAAGAATTTGTTGATATCCTGAAAAGATGCTCTAGTAAGTATTAATCAAGGGCAGATCAAAAAGGCAGGGGGCACACACTCTTCCAGGCCCCAATCTCACAATTTGGTGAGCACATTATATTTGATCCGCTATTTTAGTCAAATTTTTCCATGTGCTTCACTCACAAAAATTTATATCAATAGTATTAGTGGTGGGACCAAACCAATCAGATCAAAAAGATATCATCTTGGTCAAATTACTTTTTATGTAGAAAATTTACAACTTTAAAAGATGACAGTATTTAAACTATTCATGCTCAAGCTATGTCAAACATATGTAAGATTGCGCCATTTTAGATGTACTTGACATTTGTTGTAAGTTTTTCTTCACAGATTATTTTTCAAAATTCCTAATTTTTATCTTTGTACATTATATATATTTGTTGTGATGTATTATTAGCCAAAATTACTCCGAGGCTTATATATAATTGAGCCGCACCATGAGAAAACCAACATATTGCATTTGTGACCAGCATGGATCCAGACCAGCCTGCACATCTGTGCAGTCTGGTCACAGTTTATACTGTTTGCTTTCAAACCCTATTGCAGTTAGAGAAGCCGTTAGCGAACAGTATGGATCCTGACCAGACTGCGCTGATGTGTGGAAGCGCAGGCTGGTCTGGATCCATGCTGGTCGCAATTGCATGATGATTTTCTCATGGTGCGCCTCATTTTGTTTTCATTAGGTGTTCCTGCTAGAGAAGATGTATTGCTTGTAGAGTTGAGTGCCTTGTACAACTACATATACTGTTATACTGAGGCTTACTGTAACACAGAGACGTGGACACAGGAAGCAGGCATTTACTGTCAAGTTTATAAAACTTTTACAAGAGGTAGATAGTTCCTTTTCTTCTCTTTTGGTAATATTTGCTGTTTAATATGTATTTATCTGAATGGCATAACATTTGATAACTACTGTTACTTATGTCTGGAAACTGCTAGATATTTGGCTGTTTTCAGCCTAGCACGCAAAATTCTGCTTTGTAATATTTAATGTTCTCAAGCTTCAAAAATCAAGTTGATTTTGGGTAAAGGAATTTTGCTATATTTCTAAGTTAGGTTTGTTTTGAAGGTTTTGATATTGTAATGAAGAACATGTGGAGGTTTACCAACTTAAGATGGCTTGCAGTTTTTTCATGTGGATTTTTTCTGCTGACATTTTTATGTTCTTCTGAATCTGATGTTACTGGAAAGCATGTTAAATTATACGTGTATGTGTTATGAATATAATTATGTGTACCATGTATGTAAGACTTACTGTTACTGTTTTTCAGTTTGTAGACTGATGTCCCTGCAGAAAAGAAAGGGAGACATACTACAATACAGAGATACAAAAACAGCTTGTTTTGCCTTGTTTGATGATGTTTTAGAGAAACTGCAGTTTGGAATTGGTATATGAATATTTATTTTATGCTCCTAGGTGAAATACTGAAATTTATCAGTGAAATAAAATTGATATTTTCACTGTTTCAAACAGTGAAAAATCATTTTCATTTTTCACTGGTATGGAACTACACTTGAATGTGAAAGAATATGAATTATGAATAACAAAAAATTCCATGCAAACTATACTTCAGTAAAGATACAGATTTGTAGAAATACTAACAGGATCATAAATATATACATTCTATCATAACAAAGTGTAACAAAAATCAATAGAACTATTTGCAGTTTTTCTGCTGGATATAATTTGGTTAAAACCATTAAAAATACATAGAATAAATAGAAAATTTGTTTGTTTCAGTGTAAGATCGAAATATATTTCACTCTTGAACACCATAATTTACATTTTCACTCGGATTTCAGTCTTACACAAACAAATATCCTCTATGTGGTTGTTTTGTACAATTATCCATAGCAATAGTAAAACTAAAACTTATCACAGCACCTGAAGAAACAGTAGAAATATATTGCTCTGAATTTGTATTCCCATGAATATGAAATAGTGGTTTGGCCGAAACTGAATTCTGTGCATAGGAAATTAAGTTATAACAAAGAGTTCAAACCTGGATTATTTCATTTCCTCTCTGTATACATATGACAACTATACTGTGTAGTTTCCATAAATTTAAATGTACATGTACATCACATATATATGTCTAATTTGTAAAATCAGTTATTTCCCATGATAACTAAGAACTTTTTTTTGGAGAATATTTTTTAATACTTAGCTTGAGAGCATAATGGGACTACAACTTACATCTTTTTTTTTGTAGGAAAGGAGTCGCTGTTTATTCATGTGTGCCAGTGCATTGTGATCCTGTCTGTAAGAGGAATAATGAATGAAGATGGCAGCATGACTTACAAGCTTTTGGACAGAGTAAAGAACGTTCCTAGAGGTATATATGACACAGATGCTCACAGACAACAAACCTTCTGCCTTCCGATGAAAATGGAGCATTCCCAACTAACACTTGTACACAGGGATCACATTATGGATGTCACATCTTTCTTGATGGGGATATGTTTGTGTAGAACTCAGTCTTGGGAAGAAGCTTTCACGACTTTGGAAGGCATCAACACAAGCCAGATTAAAGATGTTGCACAATTCCTGTCTGGTTAGTATAAATGTTTTAGCTTGCCCTGAACTAAGTTCTGGTGTATTAGTAGATGGATAGTCCATCGTTGGTGTGTCATCAGTTTTGTTTTTACATCTTTTCCTCTGAAACTACTGGTCAGACTTACACCAAACATGGTCAGTTAAATCCTGGCATAGAGCTCTATCAGCTTTTTTTTAGCTCACCTGTCACATAGTGACAAGGTGAGCTTTTGTGATCACCCGTCGTCCGTCGTATGTCCGTGCGTCCGTCCGTCAACAATTTCTTGTCTGCACGATAGTGGTTTCATTTATGATTTTATTTAAACCAAACTTGCACACAACTTGTATCACCATAAGATCACGGTTCCTTTCTTGAACTGGCCAGATCCCATTATGGGTTCCAGAGTTATGGCCCCTGAAAGGGCCAAAATTAGCTATTTTGACCTTGTCTGCACAATAGCAGCTTTATTTATGATTTGAATTTTACCAAACTGGCACACAACTTGTATCACCATAAGATCTTGGTTCCTGTCTTGAACTGGCCAGATTCCATTATGGGTTCCAGAGTTATGGCCCCTGAAAGGTCCAAAATTGGCTATTTTGGCTTTTGCAGCCATATTGAGACTTCATTTATGGTTTTATTTGATACAAACTTCCAAAATATCTTCAGCAACAATAAATCTTGGATTCCATGACAAATCAGATCCAATCATATGTTCCAGAGTTATTTTATATCTGATTATCTCCCCTGATTGTAATCAAAATGGATTTATATCAGTAAGTACTTACAGGACTTATTTGAAATTTCATTATTGTTATTAGTTGGACAGAGACAATCAGGGTAGATAACTATGGACTGATTTTATGTCAAATTACCTCCCTTTATTTCAAATTTAAATTGTTATATCTCCATAACTTATGAAGATACTGATCTGAAATTTCATTTATGTCAACAGATTTATTTGGCAGATCCTTCTTTTGTCCACTTACAATATTTATTTATTTTTAGCTCATCTGATTTTTTGAAAAAAAATGATGAGTTATTGTCATCACTTGAGCGGTTGTCGGCGTCGGCGTCGGCGTCGGCGTTGCCTGGTTAAGTTTTATGTTTAGGTCAGCTTTTCTCCTAAACTATCAAAGCTATTGCTTTGAAACTTGGAATACTTGTTCACCATCATAAGCTGACCCTGTATAGCAAGAAACATAACTCCATCTTGATTTTTGCAAGATTTATTGCCCCTTTTGTACTTAGAAAATATCAGATTTCTTGGTTAAGTTTTATGTTTTAGGTCAACTTTTCTCCTAAACTATCAAAGCTATTGCTTTGAAACTTGGAATACTTGTTCACCATCATAAGCAACCCTGTACATCAAGAAACATAACTCCATCTTGCTTTTTGCAAGAATTATTGCCCCTTTTGGACTTAGAAAATCAGTTTTCTTGGTTAAGTTTTATGTTTAGGTCAGCTTTTCTCCTAAACTGTCAAAGCTATTGCTTTAAAACTTGCAACACTTGTTCACCATCATAAGTTGACCCTGTACAGCAAGAGACATAACTCCATCCTGCTTTTTGCAAGATTTATGGCCCTTTTTGGACTTAGAAAATGTCAGATTTCTTGGTTAAGTTTTATGTTTAGGTCAACTTTTTCTCTTAAACTATCAAAGCTATTGCTTTGAAACTTGCAACACTTGTTCACCATCATAAGCTGACCCTGTACAGCAAGCAACATAACTCCATCCTGCTTTTTGCAATAATTATTGCCCCTTTTGGACTTAGAAAATCATTTTCTTGGTTGAGTATTATGTTTAAGTCAACTTTTCTCATAAACTATCAAAGCTATTGCTTTAAAACTTGCAACAGTTTTTCACCATCATAAGTGGACACTGAACATCAAGAAACATAACTCTATCCTGCTTTTTGCAAGAATGATGGCCCTTTTTAGACTTAGAAAATCATGGGTAGGACAATATTTCTATTACACAAAAAAAAATCAGATGAGCGTCAGCACCCGCAAGGCGGTGCTCTTGTTTTTAATTACTTCCCTTTTACGTTACTATAAATAGCTTATTTTAGTAACTTTTTTATTATTGGCCGTAGGGAAAATACGAGACCAGCTTTCTGTGGTACAACATGGATGGTACCTCCAATTTTTAGGTGTATTTTAACATATCTATACCTTGTAAGATTTTTTTTTCTTTTTGGTTAAATTCCTTCCCTTTGTTGTTCCTGTCCTTTGGACTTAGATATTTTTTCTGAGGACCTTCTTGTCCTCAAGTGCAATGATAACAGGTGAGCGATAAAGGGCAATCATGGCCCTCTTGTTTTTCAAGTGGTACAACTTGACCCCTTGGCCATCATATTTAAAAATAGAAAAATCTTTTGATGGTTTCTCCTCATGAGCAGTTATGCATCTTCATCAGACTTGGTCTGTAGCATCATCATAATGGTTCCACTTGGCCCTGTTTAGGGGCAGCAACAGAGATAAGAATAGAAAGAAGATTTTTACAATTTCTTATCGTGTAGTTTGTTCTAATGGTTACTTACTTTTGGGTTGTTTTAGCAAAACATAGTAAAAATGATAGACAACTTTTAATGAGCAGCTTATTAAAATAAACAATGTTTACAAAACTTGGTCAGAAGCAAGTTCAGATGGTCAAGTTCTTTTTCAGGTGAATGATTTAGGCCAACTTGGGCCTCTTGTTAAATTCAGTAGTAGTTTTCTGTGCTGTTAGGGAGACCAGGGTTTAAGGTTAAGGTTTGAGACAAGTTTCATTCTCCAAAATCTAAGTAGTTTATTCTGGGCTTAATACTGAAGTCGGCTGTTGAGAGACTGAGAATGCATTCTGGGATTGGTCTCAGATTTTAGCGTTTTGACCTATCTCTAGACTCAGATGCTGAAATTATCATTTCAGTTATTATTTAAGATTTTCGTTTTAACTCGAGTATTTGTTGTTATGTAATTTTTTTGCCTAGAAAATGTATTTTTTATGAATTTTTCATCAGGATTTTGCTTGTTGAAAAGTGGTAGATGCACAGAGAGTATATGTTGTCTGATGGAGGTGCTGAGGTCTGGAGAATCACTCACACAAAGACTGAAAGCAAGGATCTACAACCTCATAGGAAAATGTTTTGATAAACTTGTAAGTTACCACTGTTCACAGATATCTGTTCTTGTATAGATGTATAAATTTGTATTAGTTTTATTTTTTTCCCCATAAAGTATCTGTACTCAAGTGGTTACAGTCAATGGCTTTCAGTTTCCAGTCATTGATGTGGGTTTTAAACCTCACTTGGTGTGTAGAATTCTTCTCATGAGGAATCCTTCCAGCTGGATCATAAAACGTTAGTGGTTCTACCCATGTGCACACAAATGATGAAATAATGCTTGGAGGGACCCTTAGGGTCAACTTGCACCATCAAAAGCTGGAAAGTCATAATACGACCTGTAACTGTTTCTTGCCAATTTATGAGTTTATTTGACATAACAATTTAGGGTTTGAGAGACATCCTAAACCATGGGATGGTCTGCCACCCTGGGATGTAAGATTTTTCCAGTACATGTTTAAACAGTGGGAAATACTGTCCAGTCTTGTAAGAAATTTATGAAGTTATATTGATTTCAGGAGAAGTGTCAGTTATCTATACAGATGTTCAAGGAGGCCCTGTGTGCAGATTTCAGTTACCTGGTTCCCTTGTTCAACACATCTTTACAGTACAGGAACCAGGAAGACGAGGATATGGAACTGGAGTGCTTGAATTTATTAGTCACTGTAAGGGTTAATTTTAAGTTTCTCTCGTACATATCACTTTATTAAAGGAAATGAATTCAAAGTTACTGGCAGTATATTTGGCATAGGTATTTTTTTACCCTTTAACCCTTACTCTGCTTTTCTATAATGAACTTGTCCATCTTTCAATGCGGACAAAACCATTAACTGTGAAAAGGGGTGCTTACCAAAAAGATACTGACTGATTGGCGAACAGTGCAGATCATGATTAGACTGCATGGATGTGCAGGCTGATCATGATTTGCACTGGTTGCAAAGGCAGAATCAGTGATGTCCAGCATGATAAGAGTTAATGAATAATTCAAGGTGCTTTATGAATGGGAGAGTGGTTTATCATGGCACTGAAAATCTGCCGAAATAAGTGGTTGACTTTTAACAATTTGATTTATACTTAGTTTCAAGCATAGATTTGAAACACTATTAAGTCTGCTTCCTGGAATTGATAAGTATTGATGTCATATGAGCTGTAGTCATGGCTTTTGCAAATGATAAAATTCACAAGTTTGAAGTCGCACAGAAGTTTACATGAGAACAGTACTATGAAATCAGATCATTGACATAATGATTACACACTTAACCTCTACCCTGCTAAATTTCTAAAATGGACTGGACCATCATTCAGTTTGGGCAATATCATTTATTATTTGAAGGGTTGTTCACTGAAAGTTCACTGAATAGCAGACAGTGCAGGCCATGATCAGCCTGCATGGATGTGCAGGCTGATCTTGGTTTGCACCGGTCGCAAAGGCAGAATCATTTGCCGCCAGCAGACTAAAGATTAAAATAAAACAGTTAAAAAAACATTTTATCAAAAATATTCTACATCAGATGAAGTAAAACCCTGAATATAAAGGCATGATAGAAATGTGTGGTTACAATCAATTGTTTATTGATAATTATTCTAATTGAACACTTTCTTTTTCACATTTATATTAGTATTTGCGAGGAATTCCTCTTGCAAAATACATGTAATATATACTTTTGTTCTTTTGAGATTTTTTGTATTGAAGATATTCATTCATACTGCATGTTTTTGAGTTAATTATTGAAGATTTGAATAAAATATATCTGATAAATTCTTATTGAAAGACATCAAAAGTACTTTTCACCTGGCGAAATATATCTAATATACAAAAATTTGGTTAGAACCATTGAAAAACATGAAAAAGAAATAAAACTTGTTGTTTTTACATGTGAGATCAAATATCTTTCACATGTACACACAAGTTGCTGAGTTTTCTTTCATGGCTATGCCAACTCACAAAAATACTGCATCAGATGTTCTCTTGGTGAAAACTATTTCGATAATTATACATGTACACTGAAACAAGCAAATAGCCTCTATCTACATTTATTGAATAAATAGGTTATAATGTTTGCAGTATGGCAGTTATTGCTCTCTGTTCCACAGGCTCTTGAAATGAGAGAAGTACAGATGGTTCATTACGAAGGTATTGACCTTATTTGTTTGCTAAGCACAGAGGATGAAGACATATCTTACGTGAAAGCCCTGTATTCACTTTCTAATAGATCACTACAGTTGAACAGGTACTTTTATGTTTCAGAGGTATTTGCCTCAATATCGTAATCTTCAAAATATGGCTAAAAGTCTGAATGAGGTCCTCTGTAGCCGAGTGGGTAAGGTCGCTGACTCCATATTCCTTGCCCCTATCTGATGTTGGTTTGAGCCTCATTTTGGGCATAGAATTCTTTAGGAAATCATCAAGCTGGCTGATAGAAGGTTGATGGTTCTACCCAGGTTCCTGCCTGTGATGAAATAATGAGGGGACCAGGGTTTTCATCCACTGCAAACAACTGCAAAGTTGCCATATGACCTATAATTGAGTCGGTGTGACGTTAAACCCAAGAAAAACAAGAGCCTGAAGAGGTTTAATACGCTAAATGATTTATCATAAACATTTTTAAAATTTATGAAATAATATCGGTAAGGTTATTAAGGTGTTGATGATTTTTGTATAAAAAGGAGACCAAGATGGTGTCAGTTTTTCTGCCAAAAACAGATCCTAATATTGGCCGAGTTGGCCACTCAGAAGTTGCAGCTTAGGTGATTTACCAGTCGTGTTAACTAAATGTGACATGGACATAGAAAATTATGTTGTATTGGCCAAGATGGAGCAAAATTTGTCAATTTTATCGTTGTATGACTTTGACAGTTCATGTAGTATTACAGCAGGTATCAAAATTATAGTTAATTAGTAGAAAGGAATTATGTATTTTGTACAGCGTTTTGTCCTGAAAAAAGTTCTCTTATTTCCAGATGTGAGCATTCTCTTTTCTAAATCTATTAAGGATTTAACCGTCTGAAAATGTAGTTTTAGACTGCATTTTTATAACAGTAGAATATCAGCAGAATAAATTCTGTATAACCAACGGATCAAGATGCTGTTACAATTCTTCGAGCGGTAGATTTTCCATCGGGGTTTATCGGGAAATTTAAAGGGAAGTTATATCATGGCTGTTGTAATCAGCTTTGAAAAGAAAAGAATCAAATTTTTTAAAACTGAAGACAAATTAAAACTGTTGCAATTGTTGTTTCTATGTTTGTAGGTATGATGTAGCAGCTGAGAAATATGTTTCTCTTCTTGACTATCTCAAATCCTGGAAGGCTGATAAAAGGGTAAAAAATACCATAATTTAGTAATGACTTTATATGAAAGGAAATAATGATGTTGTCACTGCGCCCAAAATTGCTGCCATTTCATTATTTAGATATTCAAGTGGCAATGTGTGTTTAGTCTGCCCTTCATTCAGTATATTTTTGGAATGCACCCCTATTAAGAGTTAATGTACTTTCCAAATTGAAAGATGGATAAATTCATTAAAGAAATTTAGCAGGGTAAGGTTATTGTAGAGGAAGTTGGTTTTAAGCATTTACATGGTTAGAATTTCAATTGTGCACATTGTTCATTTACCTATCCAATGTTTCTGAATTATATACCTGGATACTTACTGTTACAGAAGACAATGCATTTGAAACCTTTCTTCTTGTCCCACAAATTTATTAGGTCATACGTTTCTTGTCAAGGTAGTACTGTTACAAAATGCAGGAACAATACACAGGTTCACTTGATGTTGTAACAAAACTGAAATCTGGTGTTGGACTCATTCTGACAAACAAGGGCACTGCAGAACAGGCCCTTCTTCAAAATGATAGACATTTTAAATCAACATATTTCTATTTGACAGGCATTTGCCTTTATGCTTAATATCATTTGCTTATCAATTTTGTTGAAACAGGGTACTCTGTCTATCCCACCATTGCTACAAGTTCATCATGAAGCCATAGAAGCTCTTCTCAAGTCAAGAAAGTATGAGGAATGTATAACTCTCTGTGATCATGTACTTTTGTGTTATCACAACAATATATCATCTTTAAACGAGTCTTCATTGCTCTCACAAACACTGGACCAAAGTCTATTATCACAAAGTCAAGGACATCCAAGCAACAGCCAGACTGTGACAGGAAAACGAAAACTGAATGAACTGAGTCAGAGTCAGTCGGACGAAGAACATTTTGGTGACATGGATGTGATTGCATTGAAGTACAAAGCAGCAGCACTTGTCAAAATGGGAGATAACTCTGGAAGCCTGGTATGCCTTCAACGGTAAGGTTTCACTTTATGTTGTGTTAAACTTTAATCTTTTTTTTTTATGCCTGTGCACAAGATACTTGAAGGGGGCTATATAGTAGTCATGTTAATACACATGGTCACCATGAAATGGAGGTCTACATGACATATTCTTTAAGGCTGTATTAAGAATAATGACAGTTCTAAAGGCTAGTTTTCAGTGAATGATATCCTATTCAGTTTATATCTTATTTGATGTTTCCTGTAGCATTAATGTGTGTTAAATGTTCATATTTTTGTTTTATTTTATAACTTCAGGGCCATTGACAGTATTACAGGTTATCGTAAA
Source organism: Mercenaria mercenaria (assembly GCF_021730395.1). Taxonomy (NCBI): domain Eukaryota; kingdom Metazoa; phylum Mollusca; class Bivalvia; order Venerida; family Veneridae; genus Mercenaria; species Mercenaria mercenaria. Next base: position 24,423,758 of record NC_069364.1, on the reverse strand, counting down.
TTTCGACTACAGCAGAAAATGAAAGATTTAACAAACAGTCATGAACCAGATAGAAAGAGACAAAAAATGGACCCAAGTTTAAGCGCTACTTTAGAAAATAGTTCACATATAGAGTCACATGACAGAACAGCAGGTACTTCTGAAAGTAGTTCCAAAGACGTTACACATTCTAGTCAAAACATTTGTGATAAAGCTAGTGTAATAAGCGAGTTATTTCTTGACTCAAACAAGATGCTGGAGTTAGAACACGAGTTGTACAAAATGACAGCTGAAATACTAGAGTCTTTGGAGAAGAAGAAAGATGCTTTGCATTACAGCAGGTTAGCATCACAGATTGAAAACATCAAAGAGAAACTGTGAAAGATGCAGAATGTTTGAATAAATTTATCCCTCAGAGTGAAGTTAAGAGGGTACATAGGAGTCATATTATGGTTGTGGAGTTGGTCATTTCGTCATGTGGACAATCAGTCCCCTGCAAAAAAGGTTGTGGAGAAAAGGATTTTAATGAAATGTCATACATAAATCCAACTTTAAGTGTACAGGGCTTTAGCTAAGTGGTGACTATAGCGAAGTAGTCGCTTAGTAGCTCCCAGCTTCGCTTTAATCTAACATCAAAGCGGAATTCAAGTTGCCTGATTTTTTATTCACACTCCTGCAATTATCTGGTATTGGCCTGTTGACACTTGACTCGAATACACAGTGGCAAAATTTAAGCTCCGCCTACTTCAGATACCAAGAAGTGCGAAGACCATTATGGTCTTTGACACTTGTTTTTGTAAACTGATTGTTGATAACAAAGCAGTGGGAATTTGTATTACACTATTTTATACATTCTCCTTTGACCTTTAAATAGTATCTTAGTTACCTTAAATAATGTTCTTAAATCTACGTAATTTTACTCGTATTTTTCAAAACCCAGACTTTAGAAACATAACATTATAACTAACACTTTCTGTAACTAAAATAACTTGAAATTTATACAGATTTTTGACACCTGCCTTCTGAAACTGTATTAAACCTGTTTGACAACTTTTTCTTTTAATGTCTGCCGACACTAGCAGATCAGACTGTATTTTGTGTGATGTCATAGTGATGTGACGGCTGTTGACATGTATGTAATTCAAGACCAGCATAATACAGAGGGACTGTGAAATGCTTTTATGGGTTTTCATGTTTTTAGTGCATTAGGACTGGGAGTCTAGAAGCTTGATTTATTTTTTGCTGATATGGAGTTATCTTTTTTTAATAATATTTATATTTAAAGGGTTTTTTTGGTTTGGACAGTCTTTAGGCAAGAGTGAAAAAACCCTTAATTTGCAGTTTAATCACATTAGATTCACAAGAATAAAAAATTAGATTTACAAGGATAAGAAAACAGAATCACTGATATTTTTGGTGAATTTGTTATTTACTTTAAATTGATAGACTTAAACAAAGACAGGAAATAATAGAAATAGTTATAAAAATATTTGGTTCCTTTTTTGACTTGCATGTCATGGCGCGAAAATCTTTCCACGTTTCCCTAAAATCTTCCCATTTCACCCTAATCTTAGCAGAGGGAGAAGTGACTTCTCCCTAAAATCTTATCGTAGCTTAAGCCCTGAAGTGTATAAAGTGCTTGGCATAGTTTTCTGGGATGGACCAAGAAAGGAGGCCCAAAGCCCTATCCCCATTCTGCAAAATGGTTAAGGAACAAACTAACATCTTTAAACGGATAAAAATGAAACTTCATACACATGGTCACCATGATGTGTAGATATGCATGTCCTCTTTCTTTCCGGGATGGACAAAGGCAAGGCCTCCATCCCCCTCAGGTTTGTGAAGTGAACTACTTCAACAATTAGAATAGGATTCTGATGGAATTTAATACATGTAATCCCTGAGGTGTGTAGATGTGCATGACTTCCTTTTTTCTGGGATTGATGAATATGAGGGGTGCCTCTACCACTATCCTCACAAAACTGCCTCTGTAGCCTAGTTGTAGAGTGCTGGCTTTGAGTGAGGGAAGTTATGGGTTTGCTCCCTGATCACATCATAATGGTACTAGTATCTTCCTTGCTTTGCACTCGGCATTAAGAGGATAGTACTAAGACTGGTAAGCCTGGTGTCAGTGTAATGTGACCTGGTGGCATATCATATCACATGTCTACGATGTGATATTTAAGTGAGGCAGCACTATTATGTTGGGCATTACTTCTTATAGAGCAGTATTAGGGGGTATTAATAGCACTATAGTTAATGAGTTATTGCTGTAGTTATTATTGTTACATATCAGTGTATTTTACATTTGTTAAGACACTGTTGTCTGTTGCTTTCAGTAATTTTTTAATGTCATTTTATGATAAGACTGAACAGCATTTAGTGCTAAAAAATTTCTGCACAGAGGGCAGTATTGCTTCCCAGACTTTACCAAGAACCCTCAGAAAAAACTATACTCTAGTTGGTGTGATAAACTTGACACTAAATAGCAGGTTTTTGGCAATATTTTACACATCTGTATAAATATGTCTAATACCATGTTCACACTAGCAGATCGGTTTTATTTTTATCAGGCACTAATTGGCTATAATTGGTATTTGACATTCAAAACCCATCAAAATATAATCTAGTCCACACTAGGCAAAGAAATGTAGTTTAAATATATACATGCAATGTTGGAAGTTAACAAATATCTTGCAATAAGCAAAAAAAGGTAACAAAGAATTGAGGCTAACAGAAACAAGAAGGGGTCATCAATGTTTAAACTTCTGTGTTCATCTAAAAATTTCTGTTCATTAGGGCTGTGGATCGTCAGACAAGTGGCGATCCGATCCGATCCGCGAGTTGGGACTGACGATTCACAGATCGAACCACGGATCAAAAGCAACAACTTATAAGGATACAAAAATGCAACCCTGTTATTTTTGTACTGTTTTCTTTATGGAATCTAAGTTTTGCAGTTCTCATAGTGCTCAGTTTAATAGTTTTGACCTATGTTTAATGTTTTGCTCATTAATTAAAGTCAGGTTTCGCAGGTGGACTTCTGTATGTTCGGCCATTCTTGCAGATGAACGATATGACGTCGGTCATTAATTATCACAATATTTAGTAACAGTTCCGCATTTTTTGATAAGAAAATTTTATTTGTTGGACAGAAATTTTTAATCTTAACTTTTTAGCTCACCTGAGCACAAAGTGCTCAAAGGTGAGCTTTAGTGATCGCCCTGTGTCCGTCGTCCGTCCGTCCGTCCGTCGTCAACAATTTGACTGTTAACAGTCTAGAGGTCACATTTTTGGCCCAATCTTAATGAAACTTGGTCAGAATGTTACCCTCAATAAAATCTTGGACGAGTTCGATATTGGGTCATCTGGGATCAAAAACTAGGTCATCAGGTCAAATCAAAGGAAAAGCTTGTTAACACTCTAGAGGTCACATTTTTGGCCCAATCTTAATGAAACTTGGTCAGAATGTTACCCTCAATAAAATCTTGGACGAGTTCGATATTGGGTCATCTGGGATCAAAAACTAGGTCATCAGGTCAAATCAAAGGAAAAGCTTGTTAACACTCTAGAGGTCACATTTTTGGCCCGATCTTAATGAAACTTGGTCAGAATGTTACCCTCAATAAAATCTTGGACGAGTTCGATATTGGGTCATCTGGGGTCAAAAACTAGGTAACCAGGTCAAATCAAAGGAAAAGCTTGTTAACACTCTAGAGGTCACAATTTTGGCCCAATCTTAATGAAACTTGACCAGAATGTTAATCTTGATGATCTTAAGGTCCAGTTTGAATCTAGATCATGTAGGATCAAAAACTAGGTCATCAGGTCAAATCAAAGGAAAAGCTAGTTTACACTGTAGAGGCCACATTTATGACCATATCATAATGAAACTTGGTCAGAATGTTAATCTTGATGATCTTAAGGTCAAGTTTAAATCTGGGTCAGGTGGGGTCAAAAACTAGGTCACTAGGTCAGATCAAAGGAAAAGGTTGTTAACACTGTAGAGGCCATATTTATGACTGTATCTTCATGAAACTTAGTCAGAATGTTAAACTTGATGATCTTTAGGGCAAGTTTGAATCTGGGTCATGTCGGGTCAAAAACTAGGTCACCAGGTCAAATCAAAGGAAAAGCTAGTTAACACTTTAGAGGCCACATTTATGATCATATCTTAATGAAACTTTGTCAGAATGTTAATCTTGATGATCTTTAGGTCAAGTTTAAATCTGGGTCAGTTGGGGTCAAAAACTAGGTCACTAGGTCATATCAAAGGAAAACCTTGTTAACACTCTAGAGGCCACATTTATGACTGTATATTCATGAAACTTAGTCAGAATGTTAAACTTGATGATCTTTAGGTCAAGTTCGAATCTGGGTCATATCGGGTCAAAAACTAGGTCACGGGGTCAAATCAAAGGAATGGCTAGTTAACACTTTAGAGGCCACATTTATTACCATATCTTAATGAAACTTGGTCAGAATGTTAATCTTAATGGTCAGGTGAGCGATACAGGGCCTTCATGGCCCTCTTGTTATTGAATTTAGTTACTTAAATGATAAATGTTTATTCACTGTTTTGATAGATAATTTTAGTTCGAAAATAAGACCAATGTTATCTCTACCTAATACATTTGTTTACATCCGGTTTAGAATCTGACAATGCGCAATCGTCTTAGATGTGCAAGAAACTTCATTAAAGACGTTTAATTTGGCTTTAATTTAGTTTTCTTGATAGAATTTTACAAATTGCATGTATCAATGAAAAAGATCGCGATCCAACGATCTTGACAACGACGAATATCCGTACTCGAACTTTTGGTCAAACTCGTGGATATCCGAGTACTCGGATACTCGTTACAGCCCTACTGTTCACTCCATCTATTGTCCATTTTGAGCGTCAGCATGACTCCATATCGCAATTTAATGTTTTTGTTTCATCAACAATCCAATTACTTTTGCAATCCACAGCATCAGTTGTTTGATACAAAAGAGAAACACATGGTAATCTTCCTCCAGAAGGTAAGATCTGTGGATTTGGGATTGTAAAACCAGTTATAACCCACATTTGCATTCACATTTGTAAAATAATGCAGTGTTACTTTTTAATGTAGTATTAAAACCACCTCCCGAGGTAGTTTTAATGCTACATTACAGAAACCACTTGACCTTTACAAAATTCACGTTTTACACCACATATAGTGTGGATGCAAAGGAGTTTAAAAAATAAACCCAAGTTAATGTAGGATTAAAAACGTAGTCTGAACACGGTATTAGTTGGCATGTCAAAAACGTTCTCAGTGTGTTGTTTTCCCAGTGACACCACTAAAGTTATATTTAGAAATGAGACATATTCTATTAAGGGGCCCGGAAAATAGATACCTGATAGTAGGTAAATTTGGCAGCTGTTTTTTTGTTGTTTTTTCTTTTTTGGCTCTCCTTGTGCTGTATAAATTTTGCATATAATAAATCTGTGACAAACATGTGTTGCACATAATAAATCTAGGCTTTATAGATGTTGATTATAATAAATCTAGGCCTTGTAGGTGTTGCAAAAAATTCATTTAATAATTTTTTTCCTTAGAGGCAGCTACCGAAAGGAATCAAATTGGACTTTTTTAACAAAGTTTAGCTCATTCAAACCATGTACAAAATGGGCATCCTAACTAGAAAATTACCATGCATGGATATGTTTCATACAACAGATGATATAATGATGTATTATCTCTATCTGTTAGATTACCTGATTATATTTATACAACAATTTCAGTCAATAACAGCTCTATTTATATATATGTAGGTGTTTTAGGCTTTATATGTGTTGTGTTTTATCAAAAAGTGCTTTTTAAATATTATACATGATAAACTAAACCCTTAATGGTTTTATTTAAAACATATCTGTGCTTACTGGCATTGAACATTTATGTAATAAACCAGTTCTTAATGCATTCACTGTACATGTAATGTAGGATAAAAGAGTGTTTTATAGCTGTTATATTTAATAATTAACTGCTTTTATATGTACAAGTTACTGTTAATCTGTGCTTTCTAGGTATGCAGAATAATCCAAAATTAGGTGTTTGAATGCTATACAGGTGATTGTAACTGTTACAGTTAAATGCTCTGATGGGATTGCACCTGACAGGCTGATGCCTAATGACCTACCAAGTGTTATCTATGATAAACCAGTGCCTTGTAGGTGTAGGTATTTGTTTTGTTTTGTTTTATTCATTCTTATTTGTTTACGCTGCGCTGCGTAGTTATGACTGTTTCCAGTCTAACTAATCAATCGTAGGCCCAGCGAGATTTGAATTTTGAGACCCGTTGCCAGATACAGGTCGGCGCCTGAATCGATTCCAAAGAATTAGATTCATATGATATAGTTAAAAAGGGACCTTAATTCAAGGCCCGGGTGTTATTTTTGAACATGTCTGGGTTTTGGCTGGAGTATTTATTGTTATTATATTGTTTTTAGGTTATCTGATTTTTTGAAAAAAAATGATGAGTTATTGTCATCACTTGAGCGGTTGTCGGCGTCGGCGTCTGCGTCGGCGTTGCCTGGTTAAGTTTTATGTTTAGGTCAGCTTTTCTCCTAAACTATCAAAGCTATTGCTTTGAAACTTGGAATACTTGTTCACCATCATAAGCTGACCCTGTATAGCAAGAAACATAACTCCATCTTGCTTTTTGCAAGATTTATGGCCCCTTTTGTACTTAGAAAATATCAGATTTCTTGGTTAAGTTTTATGTTTAGGTCAACTTTTCTCCCAAACTGTCAAAGCTATTGCTTTGAAACTTGGAATACTTGTTCACCATCATAAGCTGACCCTGTACAGCAAGAAACATAACTCCATCTTGCTTTTTGCAAGATTTATTGCCCCTTTTGGACTTAGCAAATCAGTTTTCTTGGTTAAGTTTTATGTTTAGGTCAGCTTTTCTCCTAAACTATCAAAGCTATTGCTTTAAAACTTGCAACACTTGTTCACCATCATAAGTTGACCCTGTACAGCAAGAAACATAACTCCATCCTGCTTTTTGCAAGATTTATGGCCCCTTGTGGACTTAGAAAATATCAGATTTCTTGGTTAAGTTTTATGTTTAGGTCAACTTTTTCTCTTAAACTATCAAAGCTATTGCTTTGAAACTTGCAACACTTGTTCACCATCATAAGCTGACCCTGTACAGCAAGCAGCATAACTCCATCCTGATTTTTGCAATAATTATTGCCCCTTTTGGAATTAGAAAATCATTTTCTTGGTTGAGTATTATGTTTAAGTCAACTTTTCTCATAAACTATCAAAGCTATTGCTTTAAAACTTGCAACAGTTTTTCACCATCATAAGTGGACACTGTACATCAAGAAACATAACTCTATCCTGCTTTTTGCAAGAATGATGGCCCTTTTTAGACTTAGAAAATCATGGGTAGGACAATATTTCTATTACACAAAAAAAATCAGATGAGCGTCAGCACCCGCAAGGCGGTGCTCTTGTTAAATGTTATACCCCCCTAAACTGTGTCATAATTTCCGAAATAATAAATAGGTTATGAAATATATATTTAAATTTATTAAATTTTGACATCCAGGGTAAGAGCCGCGACTACCTTACTAACACTCCTGAAGCGCCTGAGAAAAACTGCCACTGACCATGAACTACATCTATACTCTTAAGCTTTATTTAATTAATATTAAAACTTTAAAAACATTAAAACTTTAAAAACACGTTTAAAACATAGCCTTTATATACGTCCGATTGTTGACAGTACACAGGTTATTTATAGATTACACGCCACGCCTACTGCATAAATGTGTCATATCGATAAATATGCTTATTTTATATTCTCGTAAACATTCAATGTGCTTTACCGATACCGTTTTACTATATTTTTAAAATGCTGTCATTTTGTCATTTTTTAATGTTTTTCCGTTCTGTTTTTTGTACTTTATAGTCCAAAGTCTGAATTTAATGATTATATCGGTATTAGTTACTTTACATATTGCATGTAACAGATATTTACGATCGCGCTGTATGAAATTTTGCGGTTGTTTTTATCAAAATTCGACCGTTTCTAAGTGATTTTGGTTATTTTAATGATATTATCTTGCTAAAAGTGCTCTAGCAATGTAGCTATATGTGTTCTTTAGCGATTCTGCAAATTTGAAGATAAACTATATATTAATAAATGTTTTACACGCGAATCCTGTGTACCCGTCGCCTAAATTACGTGTAAGAATTTTTACTTAAAATTTACCTGTTTACCTGTTGTTTGTTTACCGTTGTGTGTCGACGTCTGTATGTTTCTGGATCATCATCACTACTGGATTTTCCTATGGTGGCGTCTTTCTCGGACTGGGTCATGCTTATGCATGCCACCATAGGTCCCTATCACATATATACATTGCTGACCATTACTTTAAATTATTTTTATAGCTTTATTTGATATTGGTTGCTTATGATTTCATGATTTTATTACTGTTATTATAGAATTTGTATAAAAAAGTTAAAATTGAATAAAAGTTGATTAAAAAGCTAGCTAAAATTTGATAAAATTTGATAAAATCAGAGTCGGCCTTTGCCGAAAGACGAAACACAAAGACTCTTATTTCTGATTTTTATTTGCCTAAAGTTTTTAATAAAATTAAGTTATAAAAATATATTTAAAACTAATTTAGTAAAAACAGGTGACCATCCTTGCCGAAATGTAAAGTGTTTGCAAGGATGTGTCTCCTAGTTTTAAAATCATAGTCTAAAATTAGCCTAGTCATGGCTTAAAATTACGTATATGTTTAAAATTAGAACAATTTAAAAGATACTGGTTGCTAAAAGAGTATTTGGCCTTTTGATTATTATATAAAACAATAAAAATAACATATGTATATATATATTTTAACAACTAAAAGTAAAGTACTATAATATAAATTATAGTGTTAAAACCTCTTTCGGGCTTATTTTGGTATGCTTCATATACAGTCGGCTCCTGTTACTATGTTATTCTTGAATTTATTTCTAGCTGTTCATAGTTGAGGCCCGACCCTAGCAACTTTAATAGATAGCGCCTTTCACCCTGAGGACATATAGCCTGTATTGACCGCACCAGTGCCGTTAAGCCTTACATGGTACCCCCAGACGGGGTGCATATACAAGCTCATCCCCCCTGGTTATTGACGCCATCTCTTTTGAACGAAGTTTAGGATTTTAACATGTTTATACACGTTTCCCCTTAGATTATATTATCTCTATTGACCGCACCAGTGCCGTTAAGCCTTACATGGTACCCCTAGACGGGGTGCATATAGAGATTCAAACCCCCTGGTACTTAGTGATATTAAATTAAGGCCAAAGTTATAAAATTCATTGTTAGGTCGGGCCCCTCCTATGTAATGTTTATGTTTTGTTTATATTCTGTTCAAGTAACCTATTTTGGTGATGAAATGTATTAGGAGGCTGTAGACCTGCTGCTCGACTTCCTTCGGAGGGAAGAGGAGTGTTTTTCTGTCTATACAGACCAACCCGAGTTTCAGGAGTCCACATTCAAGTTCCAATCTGTGTTCTGCATTTCGTGCACACTCTTTGTGTATGTCAAAGAATACGTGGTTGAATGTTTCGTATTCTGTACAGTATGGGCATAGATGTTTATCTGAGTAGTTCTCCCAGCCCAGACCGTTCCGCCCCAGCCTTAGTCTGGTAATGATCTTATCATGGCCGGTGTTTGTGCTATAAATTTGCATTTTACTGGGGATATGTTCTGAGGCGCAGCGCATTGTGTCTTGTTGTAGCCATCTCTGTCTAAAAAACTCCCTTGATTTGGCCTTTATTATGCTATTAACCTCATATACTGCTAATTTGACCTGTTTTGGGGCTCCATTTTCGGACCCTTGCTTTGCTAGTTGATCGACCCTTTCGTTTCCCATAATGCCTACATGACTCGGGACCCATATTAGGGAAACGTATACCTATTTTACTGAGATGGCTGATTTTATGAATAATGTCAACTATTATATCAGATCTTGATTGTGACCTGCCTGTATTTATTGATTGTAATACAGACAAACTATCTGTAAATATAGCTATGTTTCTGGGCATGTTTTCGGGTATCCATTTCAGTGCATGTTGGATGGCTGTTGCCTCACACGTGAATATGGAGACCCTAGGGTCTAATTTGAGAGCCGAAGAGCAAATTTCTTTGCTATAGGGATCAAAGACAACAAAGGCCGCGCCCGCTTTATTTTCGCTGGGATTTTTGCTACCGTCTGTATATATATGGTAATGTGACCTATAATGCTTCATTATGTGCATTTCTGTTATATGTTTGGCCTGGGTGGTATCTTCTGTTTTATTAATGAAGCATTTAAGGCTTAAGTCGGGGGTTGTGACCATGATCCCAGCATTATATGAAAACACCGGCTCTTGTATATTTACTTCACTTAATTGGTATTTATCTAGTAACCTATTAACCTCTCGAGTGTACGGCTGGGTTCTAAGCTCTTTCCTACCAGTGTGACCGTTTCTAACCCTTTCGATGGTACTGGGGCATTCTTTCAGTGCTTTGATTGTATTATTTATGGGCAGATTTTCACCTAGGCGGCTGGATCTGGCCCAATATTTGAGCATATTGACCTCTCTTGTTATATCTAATGGTAGCTGGGCCGTTTCTACTAATACTGCCATTTTATTAGTTGTTTTATATGCTCCAGTGACTACTCTTAGGGCCTTACTTTGTATTACATCTAGCCTTTTTAACTGTGATTTGCAGGCTGACGCATATGCTGTGCTACCATAATTAATTTTGCTCATAATTAAGGAGTTATATAACATGAGTTTAGTTTTCTTATTAGCTCCCCAGTTTGTTCCTGATATTAGTCTCAAGAGGTTAATATCTTTTTCACATCTATTAACTAGATTATTTATATGATGGTGCCACGTTAAATATTGATCAAAATACATTCCTAAGAATTTGGCGGTCGGTGCTATTTCAAGGGCTTTACCACATAATTTAAGTTCCGGCGTTACTTTATTCGATTTTGCTAGGACTTTAAGATATGGTTGCCGGCACACCATTAGCATTAGTGTTTTATTAGGGTTAATGGTGAATCCCCATTCATTACTCCATTTTTCTATTACCTCAAGGACCTTTTGGCCTTTTAGTAATACACTATGTGGGTTTGGTGATGTTACCCATGTGGCTCCATCATCTACAAATTGGGCAAGTTCGGTCCGGTCACCGGGAGGGGACTGTTTGTTGTGTGCATCTATAGCCATGTTTAGAGTGTTCATGATGAGATTAAAGATCAGTGGACTAATCACACTTCCCTTGGGTGTGCCATTGTCAGGTTCTACTGTATCTGACAAATGGCCATTGACCTTTACCTTAATTTTTCTGCCTTCCAGGAAATTAGCGATCCATGTAAGCATTCTCCCCTTAATGCCTAGAGATATTAAATTCAAGAGAGACCCTTTATTCCAATGCCTATCAAATGCATTACTTAGATTTAAAAATATGCCTAGTAGGTAATAACCTTTCCGATGGGCCTCTTTACAGTCTGATTCGAAGCGAAGGAGGTGATCTTCGCACGAATGGGCTTTCCTACATCCTGACTGATATGGGGAGAACAGATTATTATTTTCAATATAAGTTTCAAGTCTTGGTTTTTATCATTCTTTGCATGACCTTGGTGAGGGTTGACGTTAGGGAGATGGGGCGGTATGAAGCAGGGTTTGTTTTTTCCTTATTGGGCTTAAGTATTGGTACTATAATGGCCTCGCCCCAGCTTTCTGGGGTAGAGCCTTCTTTCCAAGACTGATTATATAGCTTTAAGAGTTTTTCTTTGGCATGTATTGGTAAATTTTTGATCATATCATAATGGATCGCATCTTCGCCTGGGGCAGAACTATTATATTGATCAAGGGCCATGTTTAATTCAAGGAGGGAGAATGGTTTATTATACTCAATATCGTCATGTGGGGCTGTGTTATTTTCATTGTAGAGATCGTATTCTTGCTCTTTTTATTGTTTATTTGCCAAAAATTCAGCACTGTAATTGTCATTACTGCTGATTTTCTTATAGTGTTGCACCAGAAAATTTGCCTTATCTTTTTCCATAACCACCGGATCGTTGTCGTTCAGAAGTGTACCAATAGAGCTAGATGATTTGCCTCTAAATTTATTGACAACGTCCCATACTTCTTTTGATGTTGTTTTATGGTTTATTTGTGTTATGTACTTTTCAAGACTGGTGCGTTTTGCTTTTTTAATAATCTCTACAGCCTTATTACGGAGTGACCTGTATTTTTGCATATTTTCATCATTCTTATTTCTGCTATAATTTTTCCTAGCATTCTCCCTTTGTTTAACTGCATTTGCGCAATCCTCAGTCCACCAGGGTATAACCTTTTTCCTACTGTTCTTGCCTTTGACCATTGGTATACTCTTCTTACTAATACTATAGATATCATTTATAAATTGTGTGTGATTTTCATCCACTGTCTTGCCCTCAGTGTTATAATGGAAATGCCTGATTGCGAAGTCATAATATTGGTCCCAGTCTGCTTTACCTATCTTATATTTGCGGGTGGTATGAATCGCCTCTGTTTTTATTGAAAATTCTAATCCCAGCAATATTGGAAAATGGTCACTGCCAAAAGTATTATTGATAACTCCAAAGAATGCATATTGTGCCAATGTATGAGAAACTATTGCCAAATCTATTGCTGAGTCTTTTTGATTTGGTAAATCACTTAGCCTTGTTATATTTCCATCATTTAATACAGCTAGATTTTTCTGTGATAATAGATTTAACATAGTCTCAGAGGCCGAGTCACACCTTGGATCGCCCGGGGGATTCCAGAGTGGGTTTTTAATGTTGAAATCTCCCAGAATTACTGAGTGGTTTCGTATGTTAGAGAACATTTTTTGATAGTGTTCTTCGGTGTTATGTTTTTCATACGCTACATAACAATTATAAATTGTTATGTTTTTGCTGTGACCATATATAGTTATGCCGTTAATTTCATATTCATTGTGAATTATTGACCTTTCAACTGTGAATTTGATGCCCTGTTTGACATATATTATTGTACCGCCTCCTTGATCTGTGCGTTTTTGATATGTGGCAATTTCATAGTCATAAAGCTTTGGTGGTGTTATTTTTTTTTTCCATATCTAAACGCTTCCTGAATACACACGGCATGTATTGTATCTGTGGATGACTTAAGGAAGCTGTTTAATTCGGTGACCTTTGTATTTTTGTCCCCTGCAAACCCCCGGGCGTTCCAAGACATTATATTAAAATTACGATTACATGCCGTCTTGGAATCTACAACGGACATTATTAATTAATTAATTGTATGGGGTTATTGTTAATTAATTTACAGGGATTTAGATCTGATGTCACCTAATAGGGACCATATCCGGCATACCACTGGGGTGGTGGTGGGGGGTGGTGAGGTACCCAACGAGGGCGTCTGCGACCCATTGTACCATGTGGCCTTGCATGTCTGTTGAACCTATTGTGTTGGCGGGGTCCAGATAACCTTCTGTTATGGTATCTGGGTGCATTGCCTGTATGTGAAGAAGTGGGTGGGGTAGGGGTTTTCCCTGTCCCCGTGGGTTGTGTTTCTTCTTGCTGTTCTGGTGCGCTATTGCCCTGTGATATGGCTTCATCAATCATTTGTTCAAGTACCTGGTCATTTATTTGTTGACCTTGTATCTTAGGTGCTATGTTTTTGATTATTTCCATAACCTTGGTCTTATGTATATATTCTTTATTGTTGTGTAGTGTTCGTGTTGGTGTGTTTGCACGTGTTGTTTGACCAGATGTAAGGCCAGCATTTCTCATTCTGGCCTCATATTCTGTTTTGATTGCGTCATTTTTCTTGTGAATGTTTTGTAGATAGTTTGTGTATGCCAAACACCCTTTGAATGCTGCACTGTGTAAACCGTTGCAATTTGCGCATTTTTTGATGTTTCGGTATTGGCATTCATAATGTGAGTGTGGCCCTGCACAATGTGGGCAAATTGTTTTACCTGTGCACTTGTTTGCTGAGTGTCCGGTAGGTGTAGGTAATTGTAAGTAAATGCTTTATAAGCATTATGCATGATAAATCAGTGCTTAAAAGATGCTGTTCATGATAAGCCAGTGCCTGATAGGTGCTATGCATGATAAGCCAGTGTCTCACAGGTATTATGCATGGTAAACCTGTGTCAGATAGGTGTTGCGCATGATTAGCCAATGTTTAATAGGTGCTCTGCATGATTAGCCAGTGTCCAATAGGTGCTATGCATAATGATTATTGCCTAAGAGATGCTATTCATGATTACCTAAATATGTAATTGGTGCTATCTGTGATAAACCAGTACTTTTTAAGTAATGATAATTGAGGTTGCTTTATGATGAATCAGAGCTATATTTGTGCAATTGCATATGAATGTATTGCCATAAAAATAAACTTAAGTGAACACATAATTTTTATCAATTGTCGTTCCATATTTTGTTGGGTTGAAGTTCTGTCATGGTGATAAAATGTCTTGTCAATGTTTTTGTAATAAACCTATCAAAAAATACCAGACTACCTATGAAAAATTAAACGCGTAATTGTTAATTTACACTTTTAGGATAATACTGTAAAATCATTTAATTTCGTGGGCATGAAATCTCGTGGTTTTGGTCAACACGGCAATTTCTTGGGGATATGAATTCGTGGATTTCAACTTTTGAACATAAATTGAATGGGAATTTTACTTGTTCGTTGGGATTAAATTTTGTGGATTGACTTAACCACGAAATCCACGAAAATTAGTCCCCCACGAATATTAATGATTTCACAGTAACCCTAAACAAATGTGTACATGTACTCGCTGTTGTGAAGAACAAGTGCTGCTTATATGTTCTGTAAAAAAACAGTGATTAGGAAGTGTTCTGTTTGATTAACCAGTGATCTGATGTTTTCATAACAAAACCAGTGCTTTATAGATCCTTAGGCAGTACTAATTTTAAAGCCCTTTCTTAATTTTAACTTGCCAACAACAGACTGCTGGCAAGTGAAAGAGTGTATATTTTGTTTTAAAAACTGCTTTATAAAATAAATGTGCTTTCACAGCAATTTGTGTTTGTTAATATCCCTCCCACGTTTAAAACCTGGGGGAAATATATTCACTCTGTCTTTATCTCAACTGAGCATGAAGTCCTTGGGGTGAGCTATTTTGACCGCTCACTGTCTGTTATCCACCTGTCCACACTTTTTGTACCAAACTTGGTCATTAGCATCCTTGCCTGGTCCTTTTTCAAGTTTTTTCAAATATTTCAGCTTGGGGAGCCCCTTCTAGAGCCTGCCAGAGCTAAAAATAGAAAAATCCTTTAAATGATTTCTTCTCATGAACTGCTTGATAGATCTTCATCAAACTTGGTCTGTAGCATCATTATAACGCCCAATTTAAGCAAAAATGTACCAAGTGCTGATAATTAAAGAAGGTTATGGTACCTTTTTGCATTAAGGGGGCGAAAATCACGATCCTATCCAAAGTTTGTTTGAATTTGGGTGCTTGGTCCTTTGAGGGGCTGCTAGAGCTTAAAATAGAAAAAAAAAAAACCTTTGAACTACATCACGTAAACTGCATAATTCATCTACATTAAACTTGGTCAGTAGTATCATTGTACAGTCCTTTCCCATTTTTGTTAATCCCCCAGTACTCGTGGCCACGATATAGGATTATAGTAACAATTGTGTCCGCACCATAGAACTTGAACCCCTTGAAGTATTTTCATGAAACTTGAGTCAAATGATAACCTCATCAGGAAGATGTGCAGAGCTCATGAGTCAGCCATGTCGCTCAAGGTCAGGGTCAAAATTCAAGGTTAAAGGTTTGAGCTTTCCGTTTTGTGTCTGCTCTGTATCTCCTAAACCTCTTGAAAACATTTTATAAAACTTGGGTCAAATGATCACCTCATCAAGATGATGTGCAGAACTTGTGAGTCAGCCAGGTCGACTCAAGGTCAAGGTCACAACTCTAGGTCAAAGGTTTGAGCCTTCCATTTTGTGTCCGCTCTGTATCTCCTATACCTTTTGAAAATATTTCATAAAACTTGGGTCAAATGATCACCTCATCAAGACGATGTGCAGAACTCTTGAGTCAGCCATGTCGACTCAAGGTCAAGGTCACAACCTTCCATTTTGTGTCCATTCTGTATCTCCTTAACCCCTTGAAAGATTTTAATATGACTTGGCTGTAATATTCCCCTTATCAAGACCATGTGCAGAACTCAAAAGCTCAGGGTCAAGGTCACAACTCAAATGTTTGAGCCTTCAATTTCCTGTCCCCTCCTTTTCTGCTAAACCACTTGAAAGATTTTCTTGAAACTTTGGTCAAGTGTTCACCTTACTGAGATGGTTTGCAAACCCAAGAATCAGCCAAGCAGGCTCAGGGTCAATGTCACTTTAAAATATACTTGACAACGTCAATGCTTCCACCCAATACCATCAACCCTTTCACTATTTAAATTCAATCACTTGCGAATGTTGTATTTTAAAACAAAAGTATTCATCCGAGATGGTTTGTAAATTACAAGCAAAGTGTAATTTTCTTATGGAACAACTTTTATTAATTTCATTAAGCACCTGTTCAATGTAAAATAAAAAACATATTTTAACAAAAATATATCTTTTACTAGTAGTTTATATTTGAAGATTATTTCTGTTTCTAAATGACACCTGAAACTTCTACTTTTCAAAGATAATGCTGCAACTTGTTCTTTTTATAGAAAACATGTATAGATTTTAGTGGAACTGTATTATTTAACAAAGGACTGCATAATTTCAGCTGTTTATATGCTTATTATACATATAACTATAAAAAGTAACTAACTACCGGACAGAATTCAAACAATATGCCTAAAACAGGAAGTCTGCACAATAACCAGTTATTGGCAGGCAGCAAGATACAATAACAGGAAAAAACTTTTCACTATATATTAAACGACTCGTTAAGAAGGAATAGCGTGCCTTAAGTGTTTTTTTTCCACTCTTAAACCTAGATTTGCACTTGGGCTACACCAAATAATCAACCTAAGGCACATCGGTGCTGTTTAGTAAGTGTATAATCTTCAAGTTATAAACAATATACCTTTAATGTTTCTTAGTTACAGTTTAAGCTATCCAATCCACAAATAGGTAAAATTTCGATGCCTAATGACCCCATATTTTTTTGGTATCATTTGAAAGAGTGGTGTCTGCTGAACAAGAATTAGTAAATAAGATGACCATAAATAATATGCAAGAATCATTAAAGTCATGTTTTTGGACTGTTAAATGATGAATTTTACACTGTAATAACTGGATTTCTGTTGAAGTGTCATTGAAGACTATAAAGTAATAAAATAAAAATACTAATAAAAATACTATAACATATTTTGTCATGTAATTTATATATTTTTTTCATTAGACAATACACTTCCAAATAATACCAAAATTATATGAGCTTACCAGGCATCAAAATCTTATATAATTTAGTAGCATTGTTATATAGAACTTGCTTATATGTGGATCGGATACCTCAAGTATCAAATTCAGAACATTTACAAATACAGACCATGAGCTCAGTAACTGTCAGGTTCAATACACAATGTTCTTAATGAAACAATTTCACTATGTCACTCATTATAATGATTAACCTTTTTCTTATGTTTTAGCAACCTCTCATATGTTTAATAAATAGTCTTTGATTATGCTCATTTTTCATGCACTCTGTGACAAAAATGTGGCAAGTCAGTAAAACCAATAGGTAATTACTTATAAAAATCTTAAAATCTAATAAACATATTGTAATATAATACTTTGTGAAAAATGCCGTGTTTTTAAGGTAATGGACCCGTTATAATAATTGGCGATTTCCATTGAATTGTTTCCTCTTTGCTTTCGGTTTTCCCCGGCTGTCAAGGAAGGTCATGTAAGCTTGTAACATCCGAGGAATACCAAAAGAGAGCAAACAAAAAAAGAATACATTAATACATGGGATTAGCAGCATGTCGTAACAGGTCCACTTCCTTCAAATAAACCTTTGTGAAAATGATATTCCAAAATGTCAAAAAATATACATATATTAAATGTAAATGCTGTTTGTCATGATCAAATTTTAATGTTCAAATGCACCAGAGATAGCTTGAATGTAAAAACAATTGTATGAACAATGACTTATTTAAACATTTATAGTCTGATTTACATAATCCATGCTTTCTGTGAGCTGTGGCTTTAATTTGCAAGACCCCAATATAAACTACACATAAAGGTCCCAAAGCACAGTAATAGTTAAAAATATCTATTTAGTAATCATTTTATGAACAAAAATGCAGTTTACCTATTGTAAACATTTGGCAAAATCACAATGTCAAGAAGACAAAATCTTGCTAACTTTACTTTTTTGCATGGAAACGTTGCTTTTATGCTAACTTAGATCTCTTGAAGGTTTTATAACAATACAATCATTGGATTTAAAAAAAAAAAAAAATGGTATCCAAAATGGCTGAAATTTACAATGGAAAATACCCTTATAAAAATCATTCTTTGATGACAATTTCAAAAGTAATCTAGATATTTTAACAACAGCTGTCCTATGAGAGCATGCTTGGCTGTTCAACAGCTTCTATGTCATACAAGGACCATAACTTGGCAAGATTTCAGTAACTTAGTTATTTATTACAATTGATAATAAATTTGAAATTTATTAGAGCAATGATAATGCAAAACTTCATCCAAAGTCGGTAAGTTGAAAAAGGGCCATAATCTTAATTTAATTCAAGCAAGAGTTATCTAACTTGGTTATTTCAGAAGGTTCGTAGACTAGGAAATCTTGTGTACTGTTTCCATCCATTACATGCAATGGTTACTGAGATAGAACCTGCACACAAACCTTGAATTCAGTATTCTTCGAAAAGTCGAGCTACGAATTTAAAAAAGCCGCTATTATCACCCTCAGATATCTTTCAAATAATGTATGATATCAATAGCATTGTCTTGTACTTGAAAAACAGTTTTATGGAAAAAGTGTATCAAACAAGATGGGTGAGATTTCTGCTCTCGGCTACATGAAGGAACTGCATCAGCATGAATGAAACATGCGTCAGAGGTCACACAGTAATGGCAGCTATAAATATGGGCAGACAAACAAATGAAAGTAAAAAAAATGACATGCTCATGAAAGTATGGCACCTATTAAAATGTTCTAGCATTGAGGTAAATAAAGTGTCGGGTTGAAATTTGGAAAAAACGATTATAAAATGTTTCTCATACTTCCATACAGTTCCATTAATAAAACAAAAATAGAAACATTATTAATATCATAATTTTGCCTTTTGCAGGTACGGCGTAACTATCTGCATCCAGTAACATCATAATGAAATGAGCTGCACCATGAGAAAACCAACATAGTGCATTTGCGACCAGCATGGATCAAGACCAGCCTGCGCATCTGCGCAGTCAGGTCAGGATCCATGCTGTTCTCAAATGGTTTCTCTAATTGCAATAAGCTTTGAAAGCGAACAGCATGGATCCTGACTAGACTGGTTGGTCATGGTGCAGCTCAAATGCTCAAATGTGCATAACATATTGAAAATTCATCAATATACAAACAAAATTCAAAATACAACAAAGAAACCTAATTTATGTAAGAATAATGTACATTATCGCATGTAATATACATGTATTACCAGCTATATAGACTTTTTCGCCAATTATAAAAAGGACATGGTATTTAAAAACCGACTGTTTAAGAATCAAAATTCTCTTAAAATTTCTACATCAGGGTTCAAACCCAGTCCTTTGGGTTACGTAGAACATCGGTCAACTTCTGTTCTGGAGACCCCGGTTTCACTTCATGACAGTACTCCCAACTCTGAAATATGAAAAGATACCCCATTTGTCATACATGCAAGTACTTACTGCATATAAAATGTTTATACAATTTTTATACCGATTCCTATATTTTGTTCAATTTGAATAAAAATCGCATCTTTTTGGTAAATGACTTATAGATATTAAATAATGTTCAAAGTATCTGTGTAAAGTGTAAATTCATGTTTTATAACAGCACAGAACAAAACTGATATTCTACAGGAGTTTTCACACAATCATGATACTTAGTTTCTACATATTTATTTTACATCCGTTTTAGAGAACTTGCCACAATACATGTTAAATACATTTAAAGAATTTCATACAAGACAATTTGCAGCAGCACTGGTTTAGTTTTATTTATTCAGACCACTTCTGAAGGGAGACAGGAAATTTTTACATGGTTTGTAATATGACCACATATTAAAGGATATAATACTATATCATCACCGAAATCCATATATGACTCAAACTTCCCTTTCACATGATCTGGATTTCCATAATCACATACATGATTCATGATCCAGTCATCCACATACCATTCACATTGCCGCACATGCATATATTGATGGCTGAAAGCAAAACTGTTGCAATCTCTTTGTTTGATGTGAGTTATAGTAGTATTGCATTCACCTCTCAATATCTCATTAGTGTTACACTTAAGTAGAAAAAGACTGTGAGGCTTCAAGTTGAAACTTACAGCATTTAGTGGCAGAGACATCATAATGCTTTCTATTCTTGCCCCAGGTGTCTGTAAACCAAACTTTGTCCCTCTGTCATACACCAGGTTGAATTCTGCATAATACCCTCTACGAAGTAACTGCCACCTCCTACGTAAGAAACAAAGCAGTTGTACCTTTTCATTTCTATGCATAAAACTTCTGAAATCTCTGTTTAGAAAATACGTATTTATGCCTATTCCATTTAAGTTTATAGCAAGAAAGGACCCTGATACCTATGGAATTCTTACAAACGTAACATTAAATATCTTTTCTTAACTACAGTCGTGTTTTCTGCAAGGCAGTCCTTATAAGGTGATGAAGCATAAAACCTTGAAATTCAAATGACTATGTTTAGCAACTTTTACTATATATTTTTTTCTTACTCTACAATAAAGGTAAAAAAAGCTGGCTCAATGTTATTTTTGTGAATTGCCAACCTTTTTTAGGGTAACTCAACAGAGAAACTGCCTTACCTATCTTTGTACGAGTATCCCTTGTTTTTGTTTTTCTTCACAAGTGGAATGTATGAAGGTGTTACTGATTTGGCACATGTCTACAAATATATGCACAAATAAACATATACCCAGTATTACATATGTGAAAAAAAATCTAGTTTAAAAAAATAAACAAAGATCACTGAAGTCACATTTTTAAGTAATATTTAGTCACGAAATATCATTTGTATTTTGTATGTGCACAAGTATCAAGTTACATTCTTAGATTTATATAAAGAGACACAGTCTTTAAACATGCTTTTCTTGTGGCAAATTACTTTCCACAATATATTTTCAAATAAGGACGTAGATATACTGTGTTAGTTTATCCGCCCGTTTTTATGAAAATAACAGTTGAAGAAATTAAATTCAATTTAAAACAAGGAGCTATGTTCAATAAACGCTTGATGCCCCCGGTGGCAGCCTTTTCGATACAAAGCAACCTAAGTCCAAAACGAGGTCAAGTTCAAGGTCAAACTGAGGTCAGGTGATGTCTGAAGATGAGGAATGGTGACAGGTTACATCTGCATTAGTATCAAGTCATTCTAGTAAGGGGTATTGATGCTAGACGAAACGGTCCCATTTGGTTAACCTCGAACGGACGGACGGACGAACGAACGAACAGACAGGACAAACACTATATGCCTCCCGCCGCAGTAGATGCCGGGGGCATAAATATTGGCTCAGTTGTTTGAAACTTTAACAGGCGATTAAGCTAATGGTTGATTAACTTTTAGAGTTTAATTATATTATGACATTTTAGAAGATATGGAAAACACAAATTGGTAAAAATCATGAGCTTATTTAATTTCACAGTAATTATAAGTAACAAATTTAAAAAGAAAATATTTTTGCATGAAAACTTGAAAATAAATTGCCCAAAAGTAGTGTTACAAATATCTACAAAATTTAATATAACCGACACATGCACGAGCCTGAGAAGTATATTGTTCTGTATCCTGCTGTATCCAGGTGATGCCACATAAATATAACATATGATACTGCAGTTTCTCTTTTCTTATCTTTACACGTACCTTATTAGTAAAAATTCTATGAATGTTGCTATGGTGCAATTTTGTATTGCCCGGCAAAAATCTTCCAGCTTTAACAACTAAAAGTTACTACCTAATTTTAAAAACATACCGAGACAAATTTAAACGTATCTTCAGCCGATCCATCTTCCAAATCATCGAAGAAAATACCACCAACACCTCGAGATTGTCCTAAAATATTTAAATGTTAAAATATGAAATATCTCAAAGATTTTACTTTTTTCCCAAACCTTTATACTGGTAATTATGGGTCATTTGTTTTGGGGGGGTGGGGGTGGGGAAGGAAGCCTGTAGAACAAGTAGCTGCATTTTCAAAACACTGGTGTATGACGTTGTTTTTTGTAAGTTTTAAGTGTAAAGGTGAAGATCATATGAAGGTCAAGGTCATCTATATATAGGTCAGTTTGCCACAAGATTTGTCGAGTGTGAGTACGAACACAGTGCCATAATTCTGGTCTGGCTGTGGCAAATCCCGATTAAAACACCTGGTGCACAACTTTACATCCTGAATAACAATCCTGAGAGGTCTGATAACTCTTGGTCAAATGCTTTTTGTGAGATGCATTACACAAATTGGCACAGATGGACGGACGTATGGACAAGAGCAAATCTAATTGTCCTCTCCCAAATGTATTTGGTGCCCAAAAAGTTAGTATTAACCTAAACAAAACTCAAGTTTTAACATCATCTTAGCAGATGATTGTTCTTTTAATCTGAACTAAAGTAAAAATGGCAAAACCAACCCCTGTGTTTGATAAAGAAGTATTCGTCACACCATTTCTTGAATCTAGGGTAGTAACCTTTGTCATGTTTATCGCAAGCTGTCTTCAGGGTCTTATGGAAATGTACAACATCCTGCAATAAAAATATATCTATATAAGTGTATTAATTTGTTTTATCATAGATGCAACATACTGTGCTTTTAACCCTTACCGTGCTGAACATGACTGCCTTTGCGACTAGTGTAGATCATGATCAGACTGCAAAGATGTGCAGTCTGATCATGATCTGCACTAGTCGCCATTCAGTCAGTATCGTTTTGGTAAGCACCCCTTTTAACAGTTAATAGTACTGTCCAAACTGAAAGATGGACAAGTTTATTATAGAAATTCAGCAGGGTAAGGGTTAAGTTTATCTCTAAAGGATTCACCTTATATTGTCCAAGTTCAGGTTGCGTGAACACACCCTATAACGTGATAACGCGACACCACCAGATAACATGACACCAGATCGGATAACGCGACACTCTGCGGAGTTTGTTGTCGATTAGAAGTAAGTATTTTCAATTTTTTCTTTACACAATGTGAATCAATGAAAAGCAGACTCTTACCAGGTTTCGAGGATAGAAAGAGGCATCTCAAGGAATGTTTTCTGAATTAAAAAGACCACCAAATAATCATACAGATGGCTAATCCACGGCCAGATTTTCATTGTTTTGGATATTGAACCGAGGATTTTTTCTCATTTCTGAAGCAACAAGTTTGGCATTACCCTCAATAGAAAGCCAAACATTCTCTCTCTTTGTCTGCCAAATATCCCGGCGAAATCTCTATTACTTTCGAAAATACGAGGTGTTAAAGTCGGATGGGTAGACCAAAAATGTTCTGTCTGACACCACATAATTCCCAGGGAAGGTTCTTACTGACACCAACTTTTGAAGATTAGATGTTCTGTATGACACCAGCATTTGATCATACTTTTTTTTGCCTTTATTTCGCTCGGTTTGTAGTATTTTATCGAATTTACGTATGTTTTCGGGTATAACGGGTCGTTAAATTCATTTTTCTAATAAGGGTTTAGGTTATAGTGCAGAAATTCACCGTAATTCGGTCGAAAATGTGACTTCGTGGTGTTGTTGAAAGTAGTATACATAAAAAAATACTTACTTTTTTTATTTTTGGCACTTTTGCGTGTAAAATGGGGGCTTATTTCATTCGCAGAATGTATTTTCAGTAAAATAAGACGCGTTTCAGGTTAAATATCGCGTGTATATGGCAAATGATGAGAGAAAACGAAAGATGGGCCGTTTACTGCGCGACGCCGTCAACACCGCGATTCGAGAAAGGGTCAGTGGCTTCAATCTGGCGGCGTTCCACCACAAATCTGTCTACACCACCTTTTCTTTTCATAGTTTGACGGCTGATTATTTGTAGTTTACTTTATATATATGGGTTTCTACGGGTTGAAGTTCTAGAAAGTATAGTACATGGATCTAAACTATGGTGAATTTACGCTAGAACCCTGGTATAAAACCTTTACAGTTCAAGACGACATTCAGCGCGATTTTAGGTGTCATGACAATAAATGTGTAGAGAAAGTAAAGTCAGAGTGGGGTAGGAGGAGTCATATTTTGATAGGATTGTCAGAGTCAATATTCAACAAGCTCTGAAAGACCTATTCATATATTGTTGACCTATTCATATTCTGTCAATGTTTGAGTATCTAGATAAATATGATATATGAGCACCATGAGAAAACCAACATAGTGGCTTTGCGACCAGCATGGATCCAGACCAGCCTGCGCATCCGCGCAGTCTTGTCAGGATCAATGCTGTTCGCTAACAGTTTCTCTAATTGCAATAGACTTTGAAAGCGAACAACATGGATCCTGACAAGACTGCGCGGATGCGCATGCTGGTCTGGATCAATGCTGGTCGCAAAGCCACTTATAATGTTTGTTTTCTCATGGTGCGGCTCATATAGAAGTAGAACATATATTTTGAGGGGGTCTCAGGCGTCATTTTGATTCATTGTGCTGTTGGTGGAATCCAGACATTTGAATTGAAAAGACTGACTGGCAGATAGGTTGCTATTTACAGTAATGGAGACCCATTATTAAAAACATCTTATAGTCCAAAGGTCGTGTACAGAAAATTTAAAGACATTCTCTCCTCCAGAACTTACTCTTTGGTACGCTTTCAAATAATCGAAAATGAATGTACTATCGTATTGCATACATGCCCTTGATACATTAAAACAACTTGCTTGAATTGAAACTGGCAATATTCATATAGACACCTTAGTTAAAATGTTAAGTTATTGCCAATTTTCAATATTACAAATCATCTGCAGGCCCGTCGGAAGTATTGTAAAGTTGCGGGTGCTAATTATATAGCGGTCGATAGTTATAGCGGCTAATTCAACCGTTTTCATATAATTTCTGTATATATCTATATATTCCACACATTAATAGCAATTAATATTTCAGGTTAATGGAAGAATAATGGACAACAGACGGAAGTACAGGTGTTATTACTGTGATGAAAGCTTTGATGTATTCAAACTTACAATAGATCATTTAGTGCAAAATCACCCATCATACTGTATCAGATATAGAGAAATTGAACTGAATCCTGAAAATGGTTGAAATTAAAAGGTTTTATACCAGTATAAATTGAAATCACTGACCCTTTCTCGAATCGCGTTGTTGACGGCGTCGCGCAGTAAACGACCCTACCTTCGTTTTCTCTCATCATTTGCCATATATACGCGATATTTAACCTGAAACGCGTCTTATTTTACTGAAAATACATTCTGCGAATGAAATAAGCCCCCATTTTACATGCAAAAGTGCCAAAAATAAAAAAGTAAGTATTCTTTTATGTATACTACTTTCAACAACACCACGAAGGCACATTTTCGACCGAATTACGGTGAATTTCTACACTATAACCTAAACCCTTATTAGAAAAATGAATTTAACGACCCGTTATACCCGAAAACATGCGAAAATTCGATAAAATACTACAAACCGAGCGAAATAAAGGCAAAAAAAAGTATGATCAAATGCTGGTGTCAGACAGAACATCTAATCTTCAAAAGTTGGTGTCAGTAAGAACCTTCCCTGGGAATTATGTGGTGTCAGACAGAACATTTTTGGTCTACCCATCCGACTTTAACACCTCGTATTTTCGAAAGTAATGGAGATTTCGCCGGGATATTTGGCAGACAAAGAGAGAGAATGTTTGGCTTTCTATTGAGGGTAATGCCAAGCTTGTTGCTTCAGAAATGAGAAAAAATCCTCGGTTCAATATCCAAAACAATGAAAATCTGGCCGTGGATTAGCCATCTGTATGATTATTTGGTGGTCTTTTTAATTCAGAAAACATTCCTTGAGATGCCTCTTTCTATCCTCGAAACCTGGTAAGAGTCTGCTTTTCATTGATTCACATTGTGTAAAGAAAAAATTGAAAATACTTACTTCTAATCGACAACAAACTCCGCAGAGTGTCGCGTTATCCGATCTGGTGTCATGTTATCTAGTGGTGTCGCGCTATCACGTTATAGGGTGTGGTGAAGCTCTGTATAACTCCAGCAATTTACTCATCTGCTTGCAACTTTGAGTGATCGCTGTTTTAGTGTATACTGGATTCTTCAAATACCATTCAAATTCTCAGGTCTTTGATTTTTCTCTTAAATATTTGAAGTGTAAAAACTCTAATTGCCAACATTAAATAATTTTACTAAAAAGAAAAACCTGGTCTAGCATGCATCACATCCCTAATCTAAACCAGGTAAATTGCAAAAGGCAAAAAACAAAAACAAAAAAAAAACTGATAATTTAAATGAAGCTCAAGGCCCTTTTCAACATATCTGAAAATGGGCAGATTCCAGCAGTTTCCAGGTGCTAAATTCTTTTATGCAACATAATATCAGTTGATCTACCTGGGTGGTCATATACTGTGGAATTATTTAATTTCTTGGGCACAGAGTATTGTGGTTATGGCCAAAACATTTTTGCAGATATAAATTTATGGGCTTTGACCTTTGAACTTAAAATGAATGGGTACTTTACTGCTTCACTGAGATTAAATTTTGTGGATTGACTAACCAAGAAATCCACAGAAATTTGTCCTCCATTAAAATTAATAATCTGACAGTATGCCTGAAAGAAAGCCTGATTGGCATATTTAATCTTTTTCAAACCATTTACCCTGGAAATCGCCATATTCCTAAGCCATTTGGGCGACTCCAACTCAAAGAACTGTCTAACTTACAAGTATGGTGAATGATCAAAGCCATCTCTGCCTTAATTACCTGTTCATCTAGAAAGTATGGTGTAAGATCAGTGCCACCACCAAACCACCAATGTTTCTGTCCAGTTTCATCTGTTACTTCAAAATAACGGTAGTTGAAATGTATTGTAGGCACATTAGGGTTTTTCTGAAAATATTAGTAATAAATAACATACATGTGGTAGTACTTTTAAATCTTTTACTCACAACTGTTACTTGATCAATCAGAAAAAAAAAATATGGAGTTAGTAAAATGCACTGGTAATTCAGTCCCGACAATTTGTTATCAAGAGGTTATTATAATATACGACTGCAGTATTCACAACTAGTGCAATGAATATGAAAACTAAGTATGCCATTGTGGCCAAGAAGGCACACCCCAGCTTTATTCTATGCATATGATGTCAAAGTCAAAACAGGCTGACATTTTGCTTAGGACCTGAATTATGCCAAAAACATGTTGCTGGACATGTGCCAGTATCACTTGAGACAAGTCAAATAGT
This sequence comes from Mercenaria mercenaria, assembly GCF_021730395.1. Lineage (NCBI taxonomy): Eukaryota > Metazoa > Mollusca > Bivalvia > Venerida > Veneridae > Mercenaria > Mercenaria mercenaria. The sequence continues at coordinate 24,396,113 of NC_069364.1, read as the reverse complement.
ATTTGTGTAATTTTAACGTAAATTTGTTGCTATTTATAGTTAAATATTAGGGATGTCAACGGATATCCGGATATCTGGTTATTCGGTCACGGGTCCGAATATTCGGATCTAATTTAAGTATTCGAATATTCGGTAGTAACAAACAGATTCTTGAAATATTTATTTTCATGTTCATAGCATTATAATTTTTCGTCACGTAAATAGCGTGTCAAAACGTAATACACAGTCGCCATGGTGATGACACCTACCCGACAGGTGTGCGAAACATACTTGTCAACTTAGCTAGTCTTGTTTGATCAAACAATGCAATTATTGTCAATTAATAATTATACATAATTTAAAACATGTGTTTACAAATCGTCGGCAAATATTGCAGCTTTAAAGAAAAGACGTAAGAGAGTGCGAAAGTAATAATTAGTATGGTACATGCTCTTTTATTCACGGGAGCTGCAACAATATTTGTTGATAAATATCGGCACTGAACTTTTAATGGTTATGTGCGGGAACGAATATCCGGATATTCGCTCGGACGGTTGACCGAATATTCGGATACCAGTTTTGGTATTCGTTGACATCCCTATCAAATATATAATAAGGTCAGTTACACATATATAGGCACAGTTCATTTCACGTAGCAGGACAACTGGTTGTCAAGCTAGCCTGGTAAGAGCACCAAACTACAAATATCAAGGTTGTGAGTATGATCCTCAGATGAGGTTGTTCTCCACAACAGTTTGACAGAAGACAATGTGCAAGTCATGTGTTCTACACCTCTAATCTATGTGAAGAAGTTGTAAGATACTTGTAGAGAAAAGGTAAGTCCTGGTACAGTATCCAGGAGCACCGGATAGGTTAAATGACTGCAGTTAATATGACGTAAATTTCTGTATGACATGTATATACATGACCGTGTTTTTTGTATCAGGAAACAAGTTCCAGGACTGAGAACAAACATAAGGAACTTACAGGATGTATTACTGAGCTGACTCCAGTAGCAAAGAACGGTAGAGTCTTTCCTTCCAGACTTTTCCCTCTGTAATATAATATTGTACATGAAACAAAACTTTAACCCAGCATTCCAGCAAAGTTATTTTCCAAATTCAAAATTAACTGAAACATTTTCGTGATGCCAAAACATCTATTTCTCAAGTTGGAAATGGTATGCCATCATATATTTTTTAACATGTAAAATAATGCACTATATTATATACTTACCCGGTACTAAATGGCTTGACTGTTGACTGGCAAGCCATTCAATAAGTATTTTATTACATAACATCGGAAATTATTTTTTACAGTTTTAGTTTTACATTTTTGATTTAATAACATAGTAAGCATGTGCTAAACATAGACCTGTCATATAGCACAAACTATGGACAATGATTTATATAAGGAGTCATCAATAAATATTATTAATAAGAGCTTCCTTAGTATTTTAGGAAAAACAGCAAAAATATATCCAATGCCAAACATTCTGACTTTACAGCATACCACATCATATAGATCTATCATCCATACAAATTTCGGATTCGTAACTGAAAACCATTGCAATCATTTCATAAATTTCAATGCATACCTTAGTACCGATTTGTTAAAATCTAAGCATGAGCTTGGGAATATTCCAGACTTTCTTTTCAAACCTCCATAAATTTACCCTCTAACTCTCCCTCACCAAGAAATAATCAAACTATAAAAAGGACAACATTCTGCCAACATAAACTTTGTACATATACCAACTAACTTTTGTAATTATTATATTATTATTATTATACCAGATTTATATAGCGCCTTTTTTCATGATAAACACATTCAAAGGCGCTTTATATATAGCAGACGCAGCCACACAGGGTGGGAAATTGTTGCATGACAGGGTGGGGGTGAAATGGCATTAATAATGAACACAAATCCACCTGCATGTAGGAATCAAGAGGTTACCTTGTCTTCATTTGTGCTACAGCTGCTGGGGGTAGGTTGCCCATGACAACAGAGATATTAACCCCTGCTTTCTCAAATACTTCACCATCCTGTAGAACACAGGTGATACCTCCACCTCCCTGAAAAATAGAATGATATTTCTTTTGTTTTGTTGGGTTTAAGGTCACACATACAACTGTAGGTCATATGGTGACTTTCTAACTTTACATGGGAAAACTCATTTGTCCACCCATCTTCTATAAGCCAGCTGGATGGCTTTCTCAAATAATCTGACACCCTAACAGAGGTTTAGAGTCCACTGCCATCTGTGACAAATTAGATAAAACCAACTTCACCACTTGGATGCAGATGCCCGAAATAAGACAAGGTATCTTATTTTCTCAACTATATTCTATCTATTATGTGGATAAATTCAAAATAGCACAAAAATTACATACAATATGTAGGTTTAGCAAATCTTAGATGACAAGAGAAATATAAATTTAAGTAACAATCTATGTATACCTCCTTCCGCTGCCATTTATCCACTAGGAACTTTTTACCTCCCTCCTCAGCCTCCAGGGCCCTGCAAAATTCTGCCTGAAAACAGGAAATAATGGCATCAAAAGTGATTTCAGTTACCCAAAAAGCCTTTTCAAGATCACTGGTTGTTCCTAGGCAGTGTCCCTATCTTCAACTTGCTTTTCATTCTAATACTTCCAGAAATTCTACTTTTTAGTTTTATACATTAACTTTGTATCCAAATAAATGGAATATTCTAATAACTAGTATTCAAATAAGTGGAACTGACAGTATTTCCATTTGCTCATATCTGTATTTAGCATCAAGAACATTTGGTCTGCCCATATCTATTTTCAGCAAAAAGGAATAATTCTCTGGATATTTTCTGGCTGTCAAAGACTGGGAGCCAAAACTGTTAAAGTCTGCAGGCCATTTAAGATGATAGGCATGCATCAGGATGAGAACTGAGTATTTCTGTTCTACACGAGTTTTGATACACATTTAAAGAAATCTCTATTGCATGTTTTGCATATCTAATTGGGTATTTATGCAAATATGCAGCTTATCTGTTGCTCTGGAATTTCAAGTGTCTGTTTGGATTTTATATTATAAATTGATGCAACAACTAAATTCACAAATAGTGGTCCCTCAGGAGTAAACCAGCTAATTTGAGCTGCGCCATGGGAAAACCAACATTGTGGCTTTGCGACCAGCATGGATCCAGACCAGCCTGCGCATCTGCGCAGTCTGGTCAGGATCCATGCTGTTCACTTTCAAAGCCTTTTGCAATTAGAGAAACTGTAAGCAAACAGCATGGATCCTGACCAGACTGCGTGGATGCTGTCTGGTCTGGATCCATGCTGCTCACAAACGCACTGTTGGTTTTCTCATGGCGCGGCTCAAATAGTAGTCCCTCGGGAATAATAATGATGAATAAGATAATAAAAAAAGATTCATCACAAGTTTGACATCATGAGAGTGAAATAAAGCCATTACATAAATTTAATAACACACTAGTATAATAAAGCTATGCCGTTGACGTCAGTTTATAGGAGACATTGGTCGAATTTTCTTGGTCTATAATAGGTAAAGAAAGAAGAAATTTTTATGTTTCAACAGGAAAAGCTTACATGTGATAAAAAGAATATTACATTTGTGTCTTTCCACATTGAATTTATTAAACTTGTTGAATAAAATTGATAAAATGCTTGGCAGAGCCTCACATTTTATAATTTTATTCAACTCGTTTAATAAATTCAATATGAAAAAGACACTTATGTAATATCCTCCATGTATCTATCCAAATTACATCTAAATATGCCAGCCTTCAGGAATGGGACAGAGTGTGCATGAGACATAATAATTACCTGAATGTCCATGATCATTTTTTCCATCCTGATTCTCATGGTGTCAGAATTCTGAAATAAAAACACCTACTGTAACATTTTATCTTAGTACCATATCAATTTAGCAGATATAATAATAATGGGGAATTATTGGAATGAAAAAACCAAAATAAAACCCAGCTAAACTTGACTAAATAGCTACCATGTCAGTATCTTGTTGGATATGTTTGACTTTTCCACTATCCAACCCTGCCTCACTCTCTGAGTCCACAAAGAGGTAAAAGTTTGGTAAGATGTAAGGCAGAGTTACAAATAAAGTTCCTTATCCATTGCCAGATTTTTAGTGTAAGAATACAAATAAGAATTTATGACAGAATACAAAAACTTGTCTAAAGATGACAATTGTTTCATTACACATTATCAAGAAAATTCTATGTCTGACTTGCTACTTTTTTCTTTGAATTTATGACAAAGAACACTGAAAGCAAAAAAGAAAAAAAAAACTCACACAAGCAGTCAAGAATTACAACTGATACTAAAATTTATACCTTCTCCATCTGTACTGGGTCAGTGACAGGCTCTGACATCCAGCCATGTTTTTCCAACAATGTGGCTGCATATACTTTATTCTTTCTGCAGTGAATTGCTGCTAAACTTACAGTAGCGAAGCCTCCTACTGCAAACACTGCTCTGTAAATTATATTACAAATTAAATTAACGCTATCCACCACAAAAGGACTACAGAGAAATTGTTATATACAGGGTTGTCTTTTTAAAAGATGAAATAACTGCTACAAATTGATCACTTCTGGCCAATTTAGGAGACTCAATACTGATTTGGTTGTTTTAACTAAATAACAATGCCTGCATTCACCATAATCAAGTCCCAGATGCTCTAAAACAGTCATTATTTAATTGTTCATAAAGTATCTTAACAGACAGTATTGACTAATTGACCAGTATTGACCAATCGACCAGTATTGACCACTTCAGGGAGTACTGACCGGGGCGGTTTTAACCGTTTAAAACCAGCGGTTTTAACTGCCCAACATTGTTTTTGTGATATATCTGCTGGTGAAGAAAAGGTTCACACAAATTATTAGCTAGATATCATGATATGGCACTGGATGGACAAAAACTACAATTGAGTTCTAACTAAGGGGGAACAACTTTAGTGTTAATGTGAAAATTCTGCAGTTAACAATAAAATATATTTTACAGGTAAAAAATACAGTCAGCTAGCCCAAAATAATGAAAATAAATCTGGAATAATAACAGAACTAATTTGGAATTTGATTTATATCTGAAAAGGTACCATCTGTCAGGAGACAAAATGCAGACAGAAACACCTAGACGTGAAGTTTATGTACAATAACAGATGGTGTTTACTACATGACACTGACACAGTTAAAAATCTAAGGTAAAGTGATTAATGCTTTGATGTCATGCAAGTCAAGAAAGTTCAGGTGACTTTTTTTGTCCAGATCACTGATCATAAGTAAATACAAAATGTTACAAAAGGACAAAAGCAAATACCTTGGGCAACATGTTTTAACACTTTTCAGCTCTGAATCAGTTTAATTAAGAGCACAGAGCCCTTAAACCATTTTTATAGGTATCAGGTCAACCTGTCCCTTAGTCAACTTGACTTGTCCACCAGTCAGCAAATCCCAAGCTTGGTCATCTGTCCCCTAAATTTGATCATTTTGTCCCCCTTTCATTTTGATCAAATTGTCCCAGTTTTGGTCCGTTTGCCACCAACCCCCAACCCACCCGCATGTTTATATTTTGTAATTCCATCCTCCCGCATCCCTTCCCCATCTCATTTTACTTTGAAATTATTCTTTATACACTATCTGCTGAATAGTGATATTGGAACTTTTTTGCTTGTAACCTATTTATAGCCAACACTGGAAAGCCATATGGTCGATTCCTCCAGAAGACTGTTAGTAACTTTTGTGCAGGATGCAGAAGACGCCCCAATTCCAGAAGTCTTCAAGCTAACCTGGTTCTTGCATGCCAGTTGTAACGCATCCATACACGAGACTCTTATCCCAGTGTTAGTAAATTTTAGTTGGAGAAGCAGGGGGGTCAAACTCATAATTCCTGGTTTCATAGTCTTACAGCATTACCACTATACAACTACGCCTACTCCAATTTTAACACTTATTTAATTACACGTGGATATTTGAAAAGGTGTTAATGTTGACTAATCACCTTAACAGTCGCTGTCTCAGCTGACTGAAAGGTGTAAACAGGGATATAGAAATCAGTTATACAATATATTTATTGGGTGTAACACCCATGAATTTGTTTGCAGTTCAGTTTCAATTCAGCATTCAAGTTTTTGCTTCTTTTTCTCCCTTCACACTCGCTACCAAATCCAGTAGATTATTCAAAATTCCTTTAACGATGTTTTGGGGATCATTTTTTGTTGGTTTAAAGATGTGACATAGAGCATTTGTTTACTTAATACATTCTTGGAAAGAGACATGTTGTTGTTTACTCTGAACTGTTTACTCCGCACCCGAAGTTGATACTTCAAATCAACACTGCTTTAAAATACACTACCGTACCATTAATATTAATTCCCAACTATTTGATTTACGCATGCATTGAGTGTATAATATAGTTTAACTTAGGTTTATAGAGTACCATTCAATGCGTGTGTACCTAATCCTTTAATGATTATGTGGAAGAATTAATGCTGACCGTGCTCTGTTACGTAAAGCATCCAGATGATTTAGATTTGTTTACGCTAGTAAAAAGCCAGTATGTGCATTTCTGTAATTTCATATACTACGTTTTTATACGTTACAAAAATTATCAGACATGCGTATAAGCATTATTTTAAAGCCTAATTTACGCTAATACGCATCTTTTCTGGAGCCCTGGTATACATACAATAAAATACAGTAGACAGAAAAGTTAATTTTTCATTGTTCTTGGTCATTATGAAATGTATTTACCCCCATCCGGATCTGTTGTTCCTGGTCTGAAATGTGGCAAGTGTTGTCAAATTTCTCGCAGTTCTCAGGCTTCCAAGCAATCTTCTCAAAAGGACCATGTTTTCAACACCTTAAAGAGTACTTCAGCAGAAAATCAGGTAGGTTTGACTTCACTTAAACTTGTCCATATGTGCGACCTATCACGTAGATGGGTTAAAAACTGGGACGACCTGCTTGTTTAACTGGTTTTGTAGGGTAAATTTGGATATTTTCTATTCATGCAAAGTTTATGAACACTGGCATGCAAGGTTAACAATTTCTTTTCACAACAGGCGTGAAGATTCGCGATTCTAGTAACATTTGACCTGTGCAATACCAATGAAAGGGCGGTATTTATCAAATTTGCAAACTATATCCGACACTCTCACATATGGGCGCAGACATATTGGTTGCGATCAATAACAAAGTTTACGAATCTTAATAATACGAAATATCTAATTGTAATTTACAAAATTTAATGGAAAATGAAACTGTTAAAGTCATTACAAACACGTTTGACCTGAGTTTTATTTCAATTCAAGATATTCTAATAAGAAATACAATTTGTCTAAAAAAATTAGAGACGTTTATTAACATTTTCGTCTAATTATTACAATTTATTTATATTTTTGATACAGCCGTGCTCAGAATCCGGGATATATCCGGGCATCCTCCAAAACCTGGAAGTGTTTTTTTGACATTTGTGCACAGAAAGCTGTGGTATAATGCATTTAACTTGGATTTCATTTATATTCATGCGGTGTTATTCTAGGTAGTTATAGGTCATGTCTGGGAAAATGAAAAAGATTCGTGGCATGTTGGACGGGCTTCGGCAGTCGGTTGGCAGTTCTTCGCCAAAATCAGAAACCGAAATCGAAGAAACTCTGCGGTCAGAAGATCTCCAAGTGTGCAAGGTCAGATTTCCGATTTGCTGATCTTTAGTAGTTCATGTGGCCACTTCCTAAAATTATATGAGACCCAATAGAGAGCATGTTAATTATTTACCCCATTCTTATTTTATTCTTTCAAATAACAGAGATTACAAATTTGTGTACAATTTTTAAATTTTATATTAATTAATACATTAGGTTTTGAATATCTTTATCTGGACAGAATTGTAAAACAACAATGACTTAATTATTACAGCTGATTATGTAGTGAATAACATGAAGTAGGAACTGTCAAATGACTTAATGAGTAAATGCAATTGTTCACAGCGCATTTGCATCGATTGCCAATTTCAGTATCTTAAAAACTGCAAAATTGAGGGAAAAATGTTTGAGTCAGGGACTGAACCTGGGTCACTTGGGCTATAAAATCTTTCCTAACATCTTGACCAATACATCATGGAGGAATTTATATAAGCACTTACGACCATTAAATGTAAACCTTTATCATTAATTACCTCTGGTACACCATTAAAAATGTTTTTACTTTTTGATAGAAAAGTTTGTAAAATAATTATCATGTGTTTCCATGACATGTCATCAGTCAGTAACAAAGTTTCAAAGCCTTCTTAAGAAATATAGCAGTAATTTCCTGATATTCAATGTGTAAAAAATTTTTTTTTACAGTTGTACAATCTGGAGGTCAGTGCCTTTAAACTTTTTTCTGACAGCTCTAGAACATACTAGCTTTTCTCTACTGTGCCAATTCCTTTATGAATAGACCTATTTAGGCCTAAAATAAAATCTTGTTTCCCTTGCCACAAAATATTTTATTGCAGGAGCCAGCAAAAGATTTTCTTCTTCTAAATCTAATATGTTAAATATTTCTAGGTTCAAATAGTTTTGGAACAAAAACGGACAGATGTACAAATTGTACATGTACAAAATTCACTTTGTTTCGTGTCATTATAGATGTCAAAAGTGTTAAATTTTCTTAAAGTGCCAATAAATTGTCCGCGGCCATGTTTGTTTGAAATACTTTATGACCTCGGGTTGGTTTACATTGTTTTAAACCATGTGTTGAAAAGGGCGGGAAAAATCTATACACTGTCTGCCAGGCTTTGAGAACCTAAAAACAAGATGCGGTGTCAGTTTCTGTCAAAATTGATATACGATACTGCAATGATTTTTTTTTTAATTGTGAATGGGTCCAGTACCAGAAAAATTATGAAAAATAGCATCCTTTTTTGTCAAAATTGTGATTTTTTCCCCCTTTAATTGTGAATTCTTAGCTCACCTGAGCACAGCATGCTCTAGGTGAGCTGTTGTGACCGGTCATTGTCCGGCGTCTGTCAGCATTTGCCTTGTGAACTCTCTAGAGGTCACAGGTATGACCAAATCTTGGTCAAGTTCGAAATTGGGTCATGTCACATGGGGTTCAAAAACTAGGTCAGTAGGCCAGATCAAAGGAAAATCTTGTTAACACTCTAGAATTCCACAGTTTAAGTTTGAAACTCATGAGAGTTGGTCAGAATGTTTGTCTTGATGACCTCTACGTCAAGTTCGAATCTTGGTCATATGGGGTCAAAAATTAGCTCACCAGTCAAATCAAAGGAAAAGCTTGTGAACACTCTAGAAGCCACATTTACTCAACCCAATCATTATGAAACATGGTCAGAATGTTTATCTTGATCTGCATAGGTCGAGTTTGAAATTGGGTCATGTAGGGTCAAAAACTAGGTCAGTAGGAAAGGAAAGGAAAATCTTGTTAACACTTGTCCACAATTTAAGTTTGAAACTAATGAGAATTGGTCATAATGTTTGTCTTGATCATTGACCTCTAGGTCAAGTTTGAATGTGATGTCAAAATCTAGGTCATCCATTCAAATTTAAAGAAAAGGTTGTTAACATGCTAGAGACCACATTTATGACCCTATCTTCATGAAACTCGGCCAGAATGTTTATGATGAAACTTTATCTTGATGATATTTAGCCCAAGTTTGAATCTGGCTCATTTGGGGTCAACAGCTAGGTGACTAGGCTACATTTGTAGATCAAAGGAAAATCTTAATAAGACTAGAGTCCACAGTTTAAGTTTAAAACTCATGAAAATGTTTGTCTTGATGACTTATAGGTCAAGTTTGAATCTGGGTCATGTGGGGTCAAAAACTAGGTCACCCGGTCAAAGCAAAGGAAAAGCTTGTTAACACTGTGGAGGCCATATTTATGACCCTATCTTCATGAAACTTAGTCAGATTATTTTGATAATTTCTAGGCAAAGTTTGAATCTGGGTCATGTGGGGTCAAAACTAGGTCACTAGGCCAGATCAAATGAAAATCATGTTAACACTCTAGATACCACACTTTTTAACATTTATCAAAGAAGAACCTTGTGTATGCAATAGGGGAGCCCTGCTTTTTTCATTTGATGTATATGAAACTTGGTCAGAATGTTTGTCTCCATGAAATCTGGGATGAAACTTTATTTGGGTCAACAACTAGGTCACCAGGTCAGATCAAAGAAAAAGCTTGTTTACACTATAGGGGCCACATGTTTGATTCTGTCCTCATAAAATTTGGTCAGAATGTTTGTTATCATGAAGTCTTGGATGATTTTGAATCTGGGTCATGTGGGGTAAAAATATAGGTCACTACATCAAATCAAAGTAAAAAGCTTGTTTACACTCTAGAAGTCCACTTTTTTGTCCCAATCTTCCCGAAACTTTGTCAGAATGTTCGGTTTCATGAAATTTTTGACAGATTCTAATCTCGGTCATATGGGATGAAAAACTAGGTCAATAAGTCAAATCAAACATATTTGTCTCATTGAAATCAGTAAGTCAAACATGTTTACACTCTTCTGGTATGTTTTAATACTCTGTGAATCAAAATGTTATAAATGGGGTGTACAAAACAACTGTGGAATGAAACCAATTGAAAGATTGTACCGGATTCATACCTAAAAGCACTATGAATTAACGTTTCGTATCCAAACACAACTATGAGTTAATGTTCAAGGGTAGATGATATAGGGTGACAAACATAACAAATCTTGATCAATCAGACACTTTTTCCTTGCAGAAGTCGATAACAAACTTCTTTAAAGTTTTTCAATGCTTTTTTTACGATTTTCTCTTCGTCGTATTTTGTGTTTGGAGCATAACTCAATAACCATTCAAGGTATTTATTTTCATGGACCAGATGAGTAGGTCAAAGGTCAAGGTCACAAATGGAGCAAGAGCTCAACATTGACCCTCATATTTCATGTTCGAAGCGTAACTTGATAACTGTTCTAAGTGTTGACTGTAAACTTGTCATATACATGTAGGTAGGTGTCAATAAGACGATGCGCAAAATGCATGAATCAGGTCTATAATGTCACAGGTTAAGGTCACGAAGTCAAAGGTCAAATTTGAGTATCATGTTTCCCACTGGGGGACATATTGATTTACTCCTGTCTGTCTGTCACAAAGCTTGTCCGCACTCATAAGTCGAACATTTCTCATCCGATCTTCACCAAACTTGAACAAAATGTGTTTGACCATAAGACCTTGGCTAAGTTCGATAACTAGCCAGATCTGCCCAGGCACTTTGGAGTTAAGGCCCGTGAACATCATTACCAACAACCACAGGCGCAGCATTGTAGACGGTTACTCCCATCCGCTACCGCCGAACAGCATTGTACAACGACACAGCATTGTAGACCGGTTACTCCCAACATGTGAATACCAATAGGCCACAAACAGTATACAAAGACTGACTTATTATTCAGATGATTAGGTAGTTGTGTTACTATGCAGACGATTAGGCAGTTGTGGGAGACATGCGCTTTTCTCAAAAGCATCTATAGTGCTCAAGGTGAGCTTTTGTGATTGCCCTGTGTTTGTCGTCCATTGTCGTGAACAATTTGACTGTTAACACTCTAGAGGTCACAGTTTTGGCCAAATCTTAATGAAACTTGGTCAGAATGTTACCCTCAATAAAATCTTGGACAAATTCGATATTGAGTCATCTGGGGTCAAAAACTAGGTCACCAGGTCATATCAAAAGAAAAGCTTGTTAACACTCTGCAGGTCACAATTTTGGCCCAATCTTAATGAAACTTGATCAGAATGTTACCCTCAATAAAATTTTGGACGAATTCGATATTGGGTCATCTGGGGTCAAAAACTAGGTCACCAGGTCAAATCAAAGGAAAAGCTTGTTAACACTGTAGAGGCCACATTTATGACTTTATCTTCATCTAACTTGGTCAGAATGTTAATCTTGATGATTTTTAGGTCCAGTTTGAATCTGGGCCATGTAGGGTAAAAAACTAGGTCACCAGGTCAAATCAAAGGAAAAGCTAGTTAACACTAGAGGTCACATTTATGACCATATCTAATTAAAACTTGGTTAGAATGTTAATCTTGATGATCTTTAGGTCAAGATCAAATCTAGGTCAGTAGGGGTCAAAAACTAGGTCACTTGATCAAATCAAAACACTCTGGAGGCCACATTTATGACTTTATTTTCATGAAACTTAGTCAGAATGTTAATCTTGATGTTCTTTAGGTCAAGTTCAAATCTGGGTCATGTGGGGTCAAAAACTAGGTCACCCGGTCAAACAAAGGAAAAGTTAGTTAGCACTTTAGAGGCCACATTTATGACCATATATTAATGAAGCTTGGTCGGAATGTTAATCTTGATCTTTAGGCCAACTTTAAATCTGGGTCAGATTGGGCCAAAAACTAGGTCACCAGGTCAGATCAAAGGAAAAGCTAGTTAACAATGTGTAAGCCATATTTATGACTGTATCTTATCTATGACTTGGCCAGAATGTTAATCTTGATGATCTTTAGTCAGTAGGTAAGGTGAGCGATACAGGGCCTTCATGGCGCTCTTGTGTTTTGACCTTGTACTTTGTGTCTGGAGCAATACTTAATAGCCTTTAGGCATGACTTCAGTCCTGGCATATTGGTAGGAGTCAGTGACACAATGTGCAGAGCACATAAACCAGGCCTATAGGTCAAAAGTTAAGGTCACAGCAAAGTCAAATCTCTCATATTTAGTGTCAAGAGTGTGACTTAAATTTTTTAACCATTCGAGATATTGACTTCTAACTTTCCAGGCCGCCTGCTTAGCTCAGTAGGGAGATCAGTAGGTCAAAGGTCAAGGTCAGTGACCTGAAACAGTTAAACGGTTTCCAGATGATATCTCAAGAACGCTTGGGCCTATGATCATGAAAGTTGAAAGGAAGGTTGATCATGACCAGCAGATGACCCCTATAGATTTTGAGGTTGATAGGTCAAAGGTCAAGGTCACAATGACCCAGAACGGTTTCCGGATGATAACTCAAGAATGCTTGGGCCTAGGATCATGAAGGTTGATAGGGAGGTTGGTCATGACCAGCAGATGACCCCTATTGATTTTGAGGTCAATAGGGCAAAGGTCAAGGTCACAGTGACCAAGAGCAGTTGAACAGTTTCGAGATGATAACTTAAACTTGGGCCTAGTAGAGTTGGGTATCGCCCCTGAAAATGTATTGCGATATTATCACGATACTTTTGGTTGTAACGTGATAAGTATCATGATACTTACACATATTGAATGAATGCAGTTTTGAACTGAGTTTACAAACTTAAGCTTCAGAGCACTCTTGCTTTTTGGGACTGGGGCCACCTGGGTCCATGCAAGGGGACAATTTCGCCTGATTAAATAGAAACATTCTTTTCAACTTTACTGACCCAAACCTGAATTCTGTTAATTATTTACTCTGTTTCATGAGTTCTGCCAACCGTAAACAGCATTATTCAGGCATCACACCGGGTATTTTTTCTCTGAGCTACAACATTTTCGGAAACAATAAAATTATAAACTTAGCCAACAAGTCAACTGCAAAACGCTTAGCATTGATGCTCTTGTAGGACTACCAAAGTACTCCAGAAATTATTTTTTCTAATCTTTCTACCCTTACAAAATCTATTTAAAGATATCAAGTTTTGTTAACTTATCATTACTTGCCATTTATAAAAGGGGTTTTGAAGATTTTTTTTAAGCAGATCAAATTTTAACATTCCCTAAAAGTGGGTGGAATTTGACACTGTTCCAAACTAAGAGCTGCTTCTGCAACAGTTTGTCATATTTATCTTGAATGTAGACTTTTTATTGACTTATGATTAAGAGTGCTCTAGAATTTCTGGTAACCGTTGTAAATCACAGAAATCTACGAAAATCACGGTTGCGAAAACTGGTGACATGTATGGAAACCGAAAGTTAGAATTTTAATTCTTGATAAAATTGTGTTTAGTTTCTTTTCTGTCATCACAGCTGTTTCTGCTTTAAATATTCAAAGAATTTTTTTACTAAGCATCGGGGGATTCGGCAGTAATTAAAAAATGTTGTAAATCATAACCGGCCCACCACACATATAAATGTTAAAAGCAAACAAAATAATCATTATAATTATCAAATTTGTTATTTAGTAATCTAATTATCACCCATTGACTGCCTAATCAAATAAGATTGTTGCAAATTGGCTTCCTCCTTTCAATAATGGATGTTGTTTTTGATCGTCAATTAGTGTGTCACCTCGTGTCAATTTTGGTATTCACAGTTTTATCTTGGTTAAAGATAATACTTTTATCTGTAATAAGTATCAAAATATTTGTGGTTTTTTTATATTTCATCAAATTATTATGAAACTACATGTAGTTTTGTTTAAAAGAAATATAAAACCTCTTGACCTTTTACGGAATGTATCGGCGATCTTAGATTTTAGTGTAGACAAAAAGCGCAGAGAGTAGTTTCCCTTTAAGAAAATGGCGAAATGACAGTTGTGGTTGTTACTATAATACATATGTGATCGAGTATCGTCCAGAATCGATACCCAGGCATTGTATTGCGATACTGTATCGTTAAAGCAAAAATCATGATTCACCGATGCATCGACGAAATCGCCTCAACTCTAGGGCCTAGTATCATGAAAGTTGATAGGGAGGTTGCCCATGACCAGCAGATGACCCGTATTGATTTCGAGGTCAGTAGGTAAAGGTCACAGTGACCCAGAACAGTTATACTGTTTCCGGATGATAACTTGAGAATGCTTGGGCCTAGGTTCACGAAACTTGATAGGGAGGTTGATCTTGATCAGCAGATGAACCCTACCAGGGCGTCAAGTTACCTATATTTACCTATATTTTCCTATATTTTAGCCCTCTACCTATAATAACCTATAAAATCCTATATTTTGCCAAAATACCTATAAATACCTATAATCTGGAAATTTTGTGGTAAGCAAGGAATACAAAGGTCATTCAAACCATTAAAAAAGAAGTAATTCTATGATAATTGAGTTTATAGATATGCTGTTACCTTTTAGGCATTGAAATTCGTATTCCTTTCAGGTGTAGCGACCCTGCCCAGCCCAGCTTTAGGAAAGCTTTAAGTAATGGAAGTTCTTTTTTCAATTGGAATATTTTCCATTTCTTAAAGCTTTCATGTATAAGAATGTGAATAGGAAATGCACATGTTTTTATTTTGTTTTCAGAATAAACAAGCCTTAATGTTTCATAATTAAGCCTCATAATGCCTGCTAATAAGAGTCAGTTTCGAGATAGGTGGCTATCAGAAGTAGATGGCAATGGACATGAACTGAAATTATGGTGTGTCAAGGGGAAGAGTGACTCTTATGGTCACTGTACATTGTGCAAAACTGACATAAAGTGTGATAATGCTGGACTGAGACAAATTCTTCAACATGCAAAAGGCACTCAACACAAGAAATTAAGTAAAGTTGCTTTCTCATCAACACAAGCTAAACTGAAATTTAAACCTCCAACAGCTGATGAAAACCCATGTTCAACTTCAGAAGGAACAGTCCATGGTAGCATTAGTGAATCACCAGCTTCATATGTTAAAATGTTATTTCAATTTGTTTAAAATCATAAAAGTAGCCACTTTTTCTGTTCCTTTGTATTTTATGTTTAATAAAAGAGAGTGCTGGTAGGTGGTGGAGGAGGATAAAACACTTGTCTGACTTGTTTTCTTCATTATAAGCAACCTATATAATCCTATATTTTTGACTCCCAAAAGCACTTGACGCCCTGCCCTACTGATTTTGAGGTCAGTAGATCAAAGGTCAAGGTCACATGGACCCAGAACAGTAGAACTTTTGTGTACAGTGACCAAATAATTTCTGTTACTTTTGCAATTACTGAATGCATCAGGGGGGTGGGGCATTTCATGTTCTACGAGCTCTTGTTAATACTAAAGTTGGTCTGTCTGCCGACACATGTTTTGGTACCTTGAACATTTATTGCATATCCATTCACCACTTAAATGAAGCTGTATGTGCAATGAAAAGCAATATCTAGTGAGTAATGTAATGAAGTCTGCATTTGTCACATTAATATTGGCATTTCTTTGTATTTATTTCAGACTGTTCGACATGGTTTTCCCTACCAGCCAACTTCAGTTGCATTTGATAATGTACAAAACATCTTGGCCATTGGAACAAAATCAGGATCACTTCGAATGTATCCTTTTGGGGAAAAAATGTGGTAGTGAAGGAGAAAAAAATGGAATAGATATTAAATATCAGGAAAAAAATTGTTATACAAGTTCAAAATATATATGTAGGAAACATCACTCAAAACAGCTGTTAGCTTGGTTTCACTGACCTGTTTCTAATTGTTCAGCTAGAGATACCCATGAACAGTTTAGTTGATAAGTTAAAGTTAAGAGGAGGGGCTGTAATTATATTGTAAAATAGATGTTGTAACAATGCCTTTAACCAAATTATTTAAACTTTAGCCTGCTGGCTGCAAACGATTCTGCCTTTGCAACCAGTGCAGACCAAGTTCAGCCTGCACTGTTCGCTGTTCAGTCAGTAAATTTTCAGTAAACATGCCTTTGATTGATAAATGGTGCTGCCCAAATTGAATGATGGACCAGTTCACTATAGAAATTTAGCAGGGTAAGGGTTAAAATGACTACATCTTCTGTTGATATTTTTACATCCACGGGCTGCTCAAAATAGAAAACCATTTTAATCTTCTCTTGAACATCTTCGGTAGATTTTTGCCAAACTTGGTCAGACATATTTTTGCATACACATTTTAGAAAAAATTTAAACTTTTAAAAGCTTCAGTTACTGATAAATTAATAGGTAACATTTTTAATAGAAACGTTGGTGGTGTGTAACTTTCAAGTCAGTCAAATTGCCTCTGCAGTCAATCAGACGAGTATCTTAGGACCACTGGGCTCTCTTGTTCCAGTTAGTCAAGACTGTGGATGAAAGAAAGGCAAATGGTATAGTAAAAAAAAAAAAAAATTGTCAGTACAGGGCAAATAGTATTGTTGAATATTTTTCTGTCA
The DNA here is from genome assembly GCF_021730395.1 of Mercenaria mercenaria. NCBI lineage: Eukaryota > Metazoa > Mollusca > Bivalvia > Venerida > Veneridae > Mercenaria > Mercenaria mercenaria. Next base: position 24,379,100 of record NC_069364.1, on the reverse strand, counting down.
GTACAGGCACTCTGTACTGATAATGTCAGACTATGTTTTTGGGAAAATGCACTCGTGATGGACTTTGGAGTCCTGTTCATATAACAGACTGCTCATTTATCTTATGAGTATAATATTAATTCCAGGGAGAAAATGAGCAGTTTTCTGGAAGCTTGAAGTGACATGGGAAAATTAGTATCATACAGAGTCCTACTTTATAAGGCAGACAGTGTTCTTGTTCTACGAGTGTACATCTAGATCGCTTAGATCCGAATTTCTATAGATACATATAGTAACTTTCACAGCAGTTATTCAGTTATTTGATCAAAATATAGAACATCCAAGTTAATATTTGTCTTCAAGTAGGTAGCTTAAGAGTTTTGAACACAAGGATATCATTTGAGAGGTTCCTTGACGGATGCCTGGGTGAGGCAGATATTTGCTGTAATTTTTTTTTCACCGAAGACAGCATTCCTCAAGTCATTTTGATCCTCCACCTCTGATTCTTGCAGAGAAGCTGTGTGTATAGCTCGGCAGCTCCACCAGAGACAGAGAGGTACAGAGAATATAGTAGAAAAATACCACTAAACAATTTTGATATACTGACGTTTCGCCGAAAGGCTTCATCAGGGTAATACATAAATAGCGGAACTGATGTAACGTCAGCGTGAAAAATAGCGCCAACACGCTTAACAACATTACATACATATGTGGCAAAATGCATTTAACAAAAATACAACAAAAGGTATATTTGTAATATCAGGCTATCGGATCAGTAAGATACGAAAAGTTTCTATAAAATGTAGTATATAAAAAAAGGTAGAGATTGGCATACTATGGCAACTTTGACTTTGAAAAGCCCTTTTACATCATACGTAGTTCTTTAGTCCAAGTACTATGCATATAATTCATGTAGGATTGGGGATAGCTGAGGTGTGAGGCCATTATTTGGACACTTCGCAGCCAAAAGCCATTTCATATTTTTCTTTTGAATGCTTGATACAATTTAAGTACCATTCCAGTGGAAAACAATTTTTAGAAATGGTTTATATGTTTCCTTTTCAATATTATAGTGGAAAAACATAAGGCAATGTCATTAGAGCAAGTTTAGAGAAGTCCCCCTGTACAGAGTAACAATGCTTAGTGATCAATCTTGCCTGGCTTTGATTATTGCGTGGCCAAAATCAATAATGGTATTTCTATGTACTGAGCGTGGTATTAGGCAACATGCAGTTACCATGTATTGGAATTCACAGGGATTCAACTCCTGCAAAAGATTGATAGGAAATTCTGAAATACAATATCTCTGTTGATGTTTTTTTTTTTTTGCCCTGAGCTATTTTTAGCATCATTTAAGGATAAAGTTGGCTTTGTATTGGTCTGTCCAACTATTCTTGTATCAGAAGATAATGGAAAAACATAAGCCTGTCTATATAAGATCAGTGTAAGATATTTTACAAATTTTATCCACCACTCTTAATTTAATTTGATTATCGATACCTTTGCTTTTATACAATACATTATATTAGGCGTTGTCTGCATGTGGACACATTTTCAAATATATGTGCACATAATAAAAGTCTGCAAGCACACATCAATATACTTGTGCATGTACATGTATACATATATATCGGTGCAAGCATAGATGTAGGTGCAAACATATATAGGAGCACTGTATATATGGATGTGTACACTTCCAGGCTCTTGTAGATTTGTAGATTCATTAGGCCAGAGTTTTTTTATCTTTCATTTTACGGGAGATTTTTGAAAAATGAGCAGGGGGAGGAGGGAATAAAAATAAAAATAAAAAGCTTGAAAGTGAGCATCTCGGAAAAAAATAAAAATAAAATAGAATTTTTTAAGATTTTTTTTATTTTGATGAACTTTCGTTTCAAGTTTTGTTTACTTGTGTTTGTGTCCAGTATTTAATATTGTGATGTATTGTTATGTTTTAAGACTATAAAAGCCATTTATACAGGATGAACATTGAATAAAATTTTCATGCATGCTTGTGAATAAACTGCTTCAGGCACTGTAACTCACACTGGCAAGTCTTTAAAATTCAGAAAGCTTGTTTTACTTAATTTAAGTGGAAGACAAAAATTATTTTATCTGTTACAACAGCCACAGTAAATTTCAGTGACAGCAAGTAGAGACTAAACACGTCTGGTATAAAGTGGCTTAGTAGTGTAGTAGTTTTGGTGGTTTGGTTTGCTTGCATCTTCTGCTGTGTAACCTCTGCTTTTTATACATAATATTTACTTATTGTATCTTTCACCAATATCGTCTTTAACAGCTAACTTTACAGTTTATGCCAGCTCATAATATACTGGATTTTATCAGCAAAATAAAGTATTTAATAACTTTGAATAACAGTCACAGTGCAGAGGGCAAGATTTTTTTTTCAGTGATGAAAAACGAAAGATAATCTAGCAAAAAGTAATCTGAAAATCTACTTCATTTAACTCTGTAATTTGCACCTTTTTATAATACACTTAGTTCAAGTACCGAAGTTGCTTCTGTAATTTGCACCTTTTTATACTACACTAAGTCAAGTACTGAAGTTGCATCACTTTTTATTAAAATATTGTCTCCAATAAAAAGTATTCTTTATTATTCTTTATACACTTATGAATTCTATTGAAGTTACAAAAGAAATGGACCATCTGTCTGAGATTTTGCCAACACTACCAGCTGCTTTATGCCAGACAGTCCCAAGCCTGTGTAAAGTGTGAGGGGTCACCATTGAAATAGAAATGTAAAAAAAAATCTGCTGTTACAAACATTTATTTGTTCTGCAAACAACTAATGTTTTGAATAAAATTTAATGTCAAAGCACCTTTGATATTGTATTACCTTTCTATGGCAAACTTTAAGTTGAATCTATTGAAAACAAAATGTGAGTAAGACAATCTTTAGACAATTTAATACTTTAAATACTGTCACTTTTATGAAAGGAGTATTATGTACAATAGTATTATTTCCCGAAAAATTTTTTTTTTGAAAAGTGTCTAAAAAAATTTGGACACAATCATCGTCCATCCACCCGTGTAGAAAGAGAGAAAAAAAACGTTAAAGATTATCGGTAACTATTCAGTGATAAACTAAGTAATGTTGACCTTGTTTTCATGATCAATTTACACCCCCTCTAAGAGCTAAAAGAAATGTGTCAGTATCTTGACATCTGAAGCGGAGATCAAAGCGGTATTTTTGCTCGAGATTGTCATGGCATTACGTCATGTTTTCGCGCCATGTGACATATCACTGTCTGATCGTACCGCATCGGTTCTTAAAATTGCTGAGAAATAGAAATCAATAAAAAATTTCTTCTTTAATTTGTTATCAAAAGCGAATGTGCTATATCCCATATAAAAGGTAAATGTCTCAAACGAGAGTTACTATAGTGGATATCCTACCTCTGTGACCTATTTGCCCTCAAGGAATTTACATTATTGTTTGACAAGAAAAACTTTTAAATTGTTGGTAAAAAATACATGTACAAAGATTCATTTAAAACTTATTAAAAACCGCAGTGACATCACATTGCTTTATTTTAAAATCGCATTTCTACTCACGTTCACGAGGTCACCTAACCTATTCTGCCGCACTAACAGAAATCTGTTTGCCAAAAATCGTCTTACTCCATGTATTGTAATCGCAGCCGCTTTTTCATTATTTAAGATTTTTTTATTCTGTTTTTTGTACTTTCTGGTCAAAAGTCTGAATTTTAAGCCCATAGTATTCATCATTTATTTACGTTTAGAAAGAAATAAGTAACTAAGATCGCGCTGTTTGAATTTTTACAAATGATTATATGAAAATTCGACCGTTTTTATAGAATTTCGCCTACATTTCTGTCGATATCTTATTAAAATCATTATAGAATTCAAAAAGTATTATTTCTCAAGGGGTGTTGAAAACTTGATGCGAAAATATTAAAAAATGAATGCACTACGCACGGTTTTTGTGTACGTGTCGATGTAAATTAGATGTTACGATAGGTCACACGTGCTTGTGGAATGGAAAATTACCGGCATGACGTTTTGATATCTTTACGATTCGCGGGTAAATTCCAGTCAATCCAGGTAGCGACTGAACCATCTCAAAGTTTGTTGACGTTTTGTAGATGTAATTTCTGAATTTTGGTAAAGTAAGGACGTAAAAAAACCACTCGCCCGATCGGCCGAGTACACAGCGAGGTCCACTCGTCCTACTCAGACTTAACTCGCCAATGCGAGCAGGCGAGTGGAATTTTACACCCTGTTAATGCCGATAAATGTACGGCAAAACACCATATTTTGCACGCGTTAAACTCCCTTCCTGTGAAATTACGTCCAGGTAAAAATACACTAATTTTATTTTCTTTGGGGCTGTAAACAACCGACCGGCGGAAAAAATAAAATAAAACTCGGGAAAGTGAATTTTAATTTTATTCCACTTTTGCAATATTTAGGACCGGCGCTCCCGTAAAACGAAAAATAAAAAAACTCTGGCCTTATGTATATGTAAATGCTATCCACATAATGGTTGCACCTACTTGTAATGTTTAAATTATACATCATGCTTGTATAAAATGTATATGTGTGCAAACATAGTTTTATAATGTGCACATACAGTATACTTGTAAATGTGCACACACTCGACGTAGGATTCAGTGTTGTTATATTTTCTGATCCTTTGGGTTCACAGAGTCCCTTCAGTAAAGGTGTAATAGAGTTCTGCTTAAGCCGGTGTTAGGGGGCATGAGAGGTGTTGCACATTTCATTATCTCTCGTAAATAGACTCGGTCAATCCGAGTCTGCTATAATTCTGCTTAGTTGCATTCTGTGCCTCCAGAGGATCTTTTTACAGATTTCATTTACAACCAAAATTTAATGTTTCATCATAATTTATGTATTTTCTTTGTGGAAATATTTAATGGATGCATAAATGGTCGATAAAAGCACACAAGATCCGGGTCACACTTAGTGGAGCTTATTTCGTGTGTCCTCACGATCTTTACACAGCTGAAAGATTTTTTCATAAAACCGTCGTCCATAATACTTTTAATCTCATCAAGATGATGTGCAGAGTGCCAGCCTCATGTCACTAGATCCAAGCCACATCCCATTTTAATAAGAAAACTGTGTCTTACATTCATCAGTGTTAGCTCTAGTTTCATATTGACCTGGTGATTGAAAGTGGGAGACGTACTTTATATCTTGCAACAGGTGTATGTGTGTTAAATATGAGCCCTGAAAACAAATCATAAATCAGTAAATGTAGTATTTCAAGGTTGGTGGTAATATAAAACTGTTTTCATACAATCAGTAATTATAGTTTTGCATAATAAATATTATGGCAAATGTACTGTTTAACGGTTAGCTCCATATTTTGCGAAAAAAAATAAACAAAAAAAAACAAAACGAATATAGAAAGAAAGGATTATTTTATGTGGAAATTGAATAGCAAAATTATAGAACATATATATAACTCTACCGAACAATTGTCAGTTTACTGATAAATACAGTTGTACATTGAATTCTGAAAAGGGACTGCATAAACGCCTGGTCACACTTTGGGACAGTTCAGTGCCTTTGAAATTACCATTTCCAAAGAACTGTTACATATCTTTGTTTTGATGCATTTGCAATAAGTTTATACTGATTTATTTTAGGTAGATTGTGAAGCAAGTTCTACAACTTTTATTAATCACTCTCGACACCTCTTTCCTGATAGAATCCATCCCCACGAGGGTATGAGAGAAGAAAAGTCAGTTTCTCCTATAATGCTGAGCGCCAAGCAAGGGAGCTACTGGTACCAATTTTCACGTCCTTAGTATGAAGTGGTCGGGTATCGAACCTACAACCTCCAGTACTTGGAGCGGACGCTCTACCACTAGGCTATCTAGGTGGTTAAACAGCATTTGCAGTAATGTCCCTAGGTGGAATTTCTCATTTTTAAAGGGGGACAACTTTTTAAGACTGAAGTATCCAGTTGTACTGGACAGGATAGTAGAATATGTATTGAACAGGTAGATTCTTGGGAAAGATTTTGTTTGTTTGTCAAATATATCTGAGTTTTGATGATATACTCATAAAACTCTAATATTTGCCCTAACGATGGATGGTCAAAAATTTTAACACTAGTATGGTGTTGAAGTAAGTTGCACACCCTCAATAATATTGTGTCCCCAGGATAACCTTGTATTTAGTTAGTTAAAGGCTAAGCCTCTTAGGGAGATGGTTGGGGAGAGTATATTGTTTCAGGCCATCCTGATTTGGTTGCTGTTGTCATATATCAGGGGCCCAATAGCTGAGCCTTTCCATGATGATGGGAAGTGAGGTTTATATTGTTTCAGGCCATCTCGATGTGTTTGCAGCTCACATCTATCAGTTAGGATGGATATGTAGTTTCAGGTTATCTTGATGTGGATGCTTTGTATCAGGGGCCCAATATTGGCGCCTCTCAGGAGATGGGGCTAGGGGAATATGTTGTTTCTTAAGCAATCTTAATGCGGATGCAACCCTCGTGTATCAGGGGTCCCATAGTTGTGGCTCTCAGGGGATACAGTAGTTATGACACGTCGTTTCAGGCCATTGTGTCTGAAATCATTAGTCCTCCACCTCTGATTCATGTGGGGAAGTTGGCAGTTACTTGTGGAGAACAGGTTTGTACTGGTACAGAATCCAGGAACACTGGTTAGGTTAACTGCCCGCCGTTACATGACTGAAATACTGTTGAAAAACGGCGTAAAACCCAAAACAAACAAACAAACAAAATCTTGAAGTGGATGCAGCCTATCATTTATAAAAGGTCCCATAGCTTGTCCTTGGGACCAGTGTTGGAGGGAGTGAGATAGATATTTGTTTCAGACCATCCTAATGTGGATGCAGCCCTTATTTAACAGAGGCCCAATAGCTGAGCCTAAAAGAGGGATAAGGGATACAGAGGATATTTCGTGAGTGCCTTTTCACATTGAATTTATTGAAAAAGTTGAATAAAATGCAAGGCTCTGCCTTTCTGTGGAAAGACACAAATGTAATATTCTTTTGTCACATGTAAGCTGTTTCTGCTGAAACATCAAAATTTCCACTCACAGATCAGACTCCCCTATATTTAAAACAACCTCAACATCAATGCTTCGTTATAGTTGTCTAGTACCAAATTTAAACAGTGCCTTTATTTTACTCTCAGGATGTGGAACATGTTAAATATTGTCTGAGGGCATCTTGATGTTAATGCAGCCCTTTAAGTAACAGAGGCCCCAGAGACATACAGGCTTTTTCAGTTGTACTTACACATAACCATGACCTTTTGCTGCTCAGGTTGGCAGTTGAAGTTAAAACCTGCCTGGAATTGTCTTCCTGCCCCTCCTCAAGTGACTGGGACTCTGCACAGGGTTTCATATACAATTTATGATTCTTCTTTACAATATAAATTGATATTAAGAAAAAATCATTTAATATTTATCTACTCTGTTTGCAGTATCATGCTAGTATTTGTTTTGTAGGTCTATCTTGGAAAATATACAAAAGAAATTCCTCTAGTTTAAATCAATGTATTTTTTTTGTAGTTTCTTTGAAAAGTCAGCTTGACATGTTATATCTTATATACCCATAGCTAATGAAAACCACAGAAAAAAATTAATTTACAATATTAACCAATATCCTTGTATACATGTAAGTTTGTTAAACTGTAAGGTGTGGAGCTGGGCTTGCCAATGCAAAACTTAATTGCATTTAGAGCAATAATAGAGTTGGCATTGTAGAGATATAAATTGAAGAATATAGTCCAATATATGTAAACAAACAAAAAATACCTGCAAAATACTATTTGCAGTAATTGACTAATGTTTATCACTGTCTCTGTACATGTGACATGTCACAAATTGATTACATTATATACCATACTGTCAACTCAATCAAAATAAGATTTTTAAATTGCCCATAAAATTATTCAATTGATTGCTCACAAAAATTACTATTTAGACTTTGAAATGCAAATTACTTGAACTTGCAAAAAAGATAGCAAAAAAAACAACAACAGTTTGTAATTGACTGTTCATGATATACCTGTAAATGACCTCTTTTTACTAGCATTATTTCGGTATAAATCAATTTTTTTTCTATTTCAGTGCTAATATGAGTATTTGCAAAGTGGCCTAGATATTCTGTTATTTTTTCAAGGTATTACCTTGTAAATACTTTGCAAATAAGGTTTTGTGTACATTGAAAAAAAGTTTGATTTATAGATTACTCTGAAATATGCTAGAGAAATGACCTTAACAAGTATTTTAGACTGGGTCAGCCAGGCGTTGATCTTCACTGCCACCACGGAAGCGAAGTCGCGGTTCAACAAATCCTGTTCCTTATTAATGACGTAGGTATAGTAGGATTCAAAATGAATGACCTTACACATACAAATTATCTATAGGCATATTCATTAATATTTAGCCTGCTGGCAGCAATAATTCTGTCATTGCAACTAGTGCAGACCAAGATCAGCCTGCACATCGGTGCAGGTTGATCATGGTCTGCACTCTGCACTGTTTGCTATTCTGTCAGTAAATCTTCAGTGGACACCCCTTCTAATAATAAATGGTATTGTCCAGATTGAATGAAAATTAGCAGGCTAAAGGTTAAAGAGCAATATGTTGTAAGAAAATGAGTGCATTCCTTGAGAAACAGAAACATGTATATAATAGAGGTATTATAAATATCAGAGATGTATGACCTTCAACAATTTGAATCTGATGAAGCTGTTTTTTTAGGTTGATTTTGCAGGACAGACAAAATTGAGTAGAATATATATACAGTCAAATCAATGCTTAAACTTTTCATTTAAAGTGACCATTTCTCATTTTCAACAGGAACTTTGCAATTTAATTTAGCAAGTAAAAATAAGTCAACCGGATGACATTATTTAGCTTACATAAAAGGTTTATACTTCAAAAATAATGTTCTTTGTCATGTTATTATTATGCCAGTACATGGAAGGTCTGATATATTAACATTTGGTGTGCTGTTATTTCTTTTGAATATATCAAGTTTATTTGTAAGCTGATTTATAGTGGCCAGCGGTAACCCTAGTAATGTTAGTGGGAGGATAGTGCAAGACACAAAAGATGCCCCAATTCCAGAAGCTTTCCTAGTTCTTAAGTCAACAGGTGTGAAGCACCCATACATGGGACACTCTTTATTACTATGTTTTGAAATTTTAGTTGGACAGACTCTGAACCACTTCCTGCCTCCTGATGGCATTCAATTAATTTCCATCCCTACTAGCTTCATTAGATAATGCAGTATATCCAAGACAAGCTTCTAATGATCTTAAATAGAAATATTAACTGATGGTTTACCAGTTAATTTATATTTCCTACCCTGTTACAATGCCTTGTCACAAGATCAGATATCATTTGACTTGTGTCATGTCATATGACTGCTTACTTGTCATATGACCTTTTTATAATTTAACACATGACCACTCTCTCTTGAACACTTTCCTGTTATTAAAGTGTTTTAAATCGTTATTAAATTGTAGACTTTAGTTTTTTTTTTTAATTATTTGAAGATGAAGGGAGTTTGTTCTTTTCTAGTTGTTGGTCTGTCTGTTGGTCCTTTTAGCTGTTGGTCAGTTCAGTCAATTTGGCACATTGAGACTGAAAACAATTTCAGTTTTATTAATAATAAAGAATGTTTTGGTCTGCAGTGGTCAAACTTCATAGGATGATTGCCTGTTCTCTATAGATGGCCATTTTTGTTTTATGAGTCAGAAGATCAAATGACAAGGTTATAGTGACTTCACAACTTAAAACTCTTTCAGACTAATAACTAGAGAACACTTTGACTTACTGTCGTCACTCTTCATAGAATGATTTCCATTGGTCAGTAGACTGCCCATTAGGTCAAAGGTCAAGGTCATAATGATCTTAGGACTAGAAATGAGAGAGTTCGCAAAACAAGGAGTTATATTGCTTTGCACCTGTCGGTCACATTGGTCCATCCTTTGGTAGAGTGAAAGGTTTCTACCCAGTAGCTTGAGAACCACTTTACCCAGAATCTTCAAGCTTGGAAGCATGATTCGGTTATGAAGTAGATGACACCTTTTGCTTTGCACCTGTTGGTCACATTGGTCTATCCTTAATGGTAGAGTGAAAGGTTTCCACGCTGTAGCTTGAGAACCACTTGACCTAGAACTGTCAAACTTGGATCCTTCCAAATACCTTTGAACCATTTGAGATAGAACCTTCAAACTTGATAACATGATTGGGCTTAATGAAGTAGAAGACCCCTGTTGTTTTTGGGGTCAGTAGGTCAAAGGCCAAGGCCTGAACCTTGAAAATGGTTTCCACACAATAACTTGAGAAAAAGTGGATGACACGTATTGGGTTCGGGGTCAATAGTTATATGGTCAAGTTCACAGGGACCTGAACATCGAAAATGGATTCCACTCAATAGCTGAGAACCACTTGACCCAGAACTGCAACTTCATAACATGATTGGGCTTATGAAGAAGATGACCCCTATAGTTTTAGAGGTCAGCAAGTCAAAGGTCATGATCACAGTGGCCTGAACCTTGAAAATGATTTCAACTTAATAACTTGAGAACCACTTGACCCAGACTCTTCAAACTTCAAAACATGATTGGGCTTATGAAATAGATGACACATATTGTTTTTGGGTACAATAGGTGTAAGGTCAAGGTCATGGGTACCTGAACATCACAAACAGATTCCACTCAATAGTTTGAGAACCACACGACCCAGAAACTTCGAACTTGATAGCATGATCATTGGGCTTATGAAATAGATGACCCCTATCATTTTTGGGGTCAGTTGGTCAAAGGTCACAGGGGCCTGAACCTTGAAAATGATTTCCCCACAATGACCTGAGAACCACTTGATCCCAAACTCTCAAACTTCAAAGTATGATTGGGCTTATGAAATAGATGACTGGGTCAATAGGTGTCAAGTCTAGGTCATGGGGACCTGAACACTGAAAATGGTTTCCCCTCAATAACTTGAGAACCACTTGACCCAGAACCATGAAGCTTCTTAATTGGGCTAATGAAATAGATGACCCTATTTTTGGGGGGTCAGTAGATCAAAGGTCAGGGTCACAGGGACCTGAATAGTGAAATCTTTTTTTGCATGGTAACTTGAGAAGCACTTGACCAGGAACTTTCAAGCTTGATAGCATGATTGGGATTAATTTTTTCTATCTGTCTGTCTGTGCATTTTTTGTCTAGAGCATAACTTAAAACCATTAAAGGTATTGTTTTCAAAATTGTCATGTAGGTAGGTTGAGAAGAACAATGTTTACATTGTTTATCAGTCATAATTAAGAGACTGGTACTCTGGTGTTTTATTTTCAGGGTGCACTTGTCACTTGTTGTTCTGATGACAGTCTACATTTATGGAACTTCAGACAAAAACGACCAGAAATTGTACATTCCTTAAAATTTCAAAGAGAAAGGTAAGAGGTTTGAGCGAAGTACAATAAAGGCAGTTTCAAAAATCATTCAAAATTTACAAAACTTTTAAGTTTCATTTTCGTACATTGAAATTTCCATGGGTCATACCTTAACTAGATGATGAATTTTTACCAAGCTTGGTCTATAGCATCCTTGTATGTTCCTCTCTCAAATTAGTGTTCAGATGGTTCAGATTTGCCCACTTTAATGCCTTTAGAGCTAAAAACAACTTCTCAAGAACCATTTGATTGATCTTTACAGAACTTGGTCTGTAGCATCCTTGTATGGATCTCTCACATTTGTTCAAATGGTTGGTCTTTTTTAGTGGCTACCAAAGTAAAAAAAAAAAAGAAGCATAAAACCTATAAAATTTATGATGTCCACCAAACTTGATCAAGAGCATGGCCTACAGGTCACAGTCCTCAGATGTACTATTTAGGCCCATTTTGGTCTCGTGTTCCTTAAAATGTATAAGACTGAAAAATGGTAAATTTTGGAATAGTGTATGTTTGTGACGAAGAAGCAGAATATTGAAAGGTTGTTTATACGTGTGTTTTAAAAAATGATTAGTTCAGGTTAAATAAGTACAGTCGAATACCGTTACCTCGATATTCAAGGGACTGTAAAAATTGCATTGACGTATCCGAAGTTCGACGTAACGATATCAACTATCTGGGACTTCTTTGAACTTGTGTTGGACGTCTGTATTGTCATTATATCCAAGGTTTTTTTTTCAGAGGGTTTGAAAGGGGAAAGAAATAATATAAAACGTAAATACGATTTTAATTTTATTTACAAATAAAACATCTTAATTTAATACATACATACAACTTTTTAATTTTTCAAAATATACATTTAAACATTAGCATTTTATTCCTTCTCTAACGAGTCTGAATGCAGCGGTAACGTTCCTAGTTGAGTAGTCATTTTGACTGTGCTTCAATAACGAAAATTTGCCAGTTAAATATGCATATTGTTACTCAGTCCTAAATGGCAGATTTTTACTCTGTCAAACAAAATATTTCATCCAAATTAGTTGTTATATTTGAAAACAGCTTTCCTTCTTGCACGGTGTTTTATAACACTAATTATTGGGAATTAAATGCAAACTTCCTGACAATTAAATTGGATTAAAGATTAGATAACAAACGAAACAAACACACAATCTAACTTGAATATGATTAATACATCACCGGACAACAATAGGTTGATTTTCACACCTTACAAACAACATGGATATTTTTGGCAAGCTGTGATATCGACGAAACTAGGTGTAAAAACAGTACAGGTAAGTTGACGGGACTGAAAAATCTCATCGAGCTAAACAAAATATCAAGCTTATCATATCGAGGTAATGATAAATAATTACATTAAGATAAATGGGACCGACTCAAACACATCGTGCTAACCGGAGTATCGAGCTAACCGATATCGAGGTAACGATATTCAACTGTATATAGATAAATTTCTTGAAAGTAAGAATGTGAATATCAGCTATTTTTTCAAAGAAATTTCTTACATTTTGATGAAATCACATTAAATTTATAGTTAAACTCGGGTATATTAATATATTCTGATTTGTCTTGTATTTTGCCTTTTCAGAATAACTTATTGTCAGCTATCATTCCAAAGTAAATGGTTATATGTTGGGACTGAACGTGGGAACATACACATTGTCAATATCGAGTCTTTCATGCTATCTGGATATGTCATAAATTGGAACAAAGCCATTGAACTGTAAGTAACTGCTTAATCACAGGAATATTAATCAATAGTAGAGAATTATTGCTCATTTTGTTGTGATTTACATGCCACTGACATTGGTTTTGATAAAGAATACCATTTACGCCTGTGTAATTGCCGCCTCTATTTTGCTACATGTTTACTTGTTTGCCATAAATGATTACCAGTTGTATACATCTATGCTGTCTGTCTTTTAACCGTTTCATTTTTGATAAGTAACTAAGAAACCTTCCACTTATGATCTTTGAACACGGCAGGCAAATTGCCCATAGGCAGTGCATAACTTTGATTATTAACCCTTAACCCTTAGCCTGCTGGCGGCAAGTGATTCTGCCTTTGTGGCCAGTGCAAACCAAGATCAGTCTGCACATCCGTGCAGTCTGATCATGGTCTGCACTGTTCGCTATTCAGTCAGTAAATTTTCAGTGAACACCCCTTCAAATGATAAATGGTATTGCCCAAATTGAATGAAAGACCAGTCCATTTTAGAAATTTAGCAGGCTAAGGGTTAACATGCAGGACATGTTTGATTCTTCCTTTGCAACCAGTGTAGATCATGATCAGCCTGCATATCCGTGCAGTCTGATCATGATTTGCACTTTTCGCCATTTCAGTATCTTTTTGGTAAGCACCTCTTTTAACAGTTAATGGTATTGTCCAAATTGAAAGATGGACAAATTCATTATTGAAATTTAGCAGGGTAAGAGTAAATTTCAGTTTAAAAATGTGGTTCCTCTGGCAGCAGAAGTGACAAATGAACCTTCTGGTAGATTGCAAGGACTTTAATTTCACTGCAGCAGTCTTGTTGATAATAAGGCTAGTGGATCAAAGTTCATGGTCCCAGTCAGGTTCATGGTCACTTTGTTTTCTGCTCAGTATCTGTGAAACCCTTTACTTAAGATTCTCAAATGTTGCAGGCAATTGATCATGGTCTGTGGATGAATCGTTCTGATTTTAAGGTCATTGGGTGAAAGGTCAAGTTCACTGTGACTGTTAGTAGCAAAAACAATTCCACCCATTTCATGTGGGCGGTATTTAGAAAATTCATGTTTAACAGCCTTATTCACGGTGTTGAGAATTTGCGAAAAATGAATGTTTGAGTTTTAGGACATGAAGCAGATTCATTCTCACAAATATTTTTAATTTGCGAGTGGCATTATATACAAATAATGGCAAAACTGAAACATAAAATATACAATAACTTGTCCCTTCATAAAACCACCCACCTACCACTAAAATTCTTAAAAAAATGCAATACACCTTGGGGGATACAGTATCCTGGTAAAAACAGGATATCACATTCTTGCATACCAGACGGGGATTTCCGGTATTTTTACCGGTGCTGGAAAAATCCATCTTACACCCCGGGGTGTAAGATGACTCTCGTGCTTTAAATGACCAATTACGAACTACATATATGTAGAAGATTTATGTAGTTATTTATTATTTATTTCGAAAAACGGTATAAAAATCCAATACCTTGGCAGTTCCTCTTTTTTCCTGATAGTATATTTCTTGATTCAAAACACATTATTTTATCAAAAATTCATAACGTTACGCTGGAACTGATAAAACAAAACCGGAATTAAACGTTGTTATTTGTCTTTGAAACGTCATGACGTCTTTCCTGTTTACGGACGTTGATTTCCCGCGCTTTGTTTAAATACGCTGCTATAAGAAATAGTTCTAAAAAGAAAGCCGTTCGACTGATTTTATTTTTATTATTATATCTTGATATCGGTATGCAAGAAAAAGATTCTGTCACTGGTTATAGGTGCAGATGGGAATATCCGGCTCTCGGGTAACCGTTTAGGCGGTAACTCGGTAGGAACCTCGTTACTGCCTAAACAGTTACCCTCGAGGCCGGAAATTCCCATCTGCACCTATAACCAGTGAAAGAATCTTATAGTATTAACAGGATATACTTAAGATACCTGCAATCATTTGCATTTTAGTTCAGTGGGTCTGATAAGCAAAATACGGTTTAAATAATAATGTGTTTTTCCCTTATAAATGAGGTTTGGTAAAGATTTTTTGGATGATAACAGGTATTGGACAGTTTTAAAGACATTTTAATGACTATAACAGTACTGTAAATTAGGTGCATGTCCATGTAAATGCGTGCAGTTTATATACAGAAATGCACAGTTTATTTCGGTAACGTGTGTATCACAAACATGGTGCTTGCCAAAAAGAAATTATATTGAGTAATCTCCTTTCCTTTAAATTATAAAGTGACTCAAAACACAGTAAATTCTAGAAAGAAGGTATAGACCAGTTCATGATTTATCATGCCTTTACAAACCAATAATTACTTATTACAATATACAGTTCTGTCTGCATCCTCCACCAAGTTAAAAATTGTGAAATATCAGTGCAAAAAATGTAAATTAAAAAAACCCCAACATTTTATGGTTCTGCAGCCTGCATAAATGACCGAATTTAGTTAATCCCTCACACTCATTAAACCCTGTGGCAAGACCTACAAACTGACCAAAAATTTATTTTGGCTTTACTGTTTCTCAGTATTGTTTCTCACTAAACGAGATCCAATGCACTAAAAAACCCTTTCAGAATGTGATCTTGTGAAACTTTAGTTTCATGGAGTGTTCTTCTGCTGATAACTCTTTACAGGAATGTGTTCATGACTTGTCAGCAAGAATGTGACGTACTTTGATGTGAATTTTTTTGTTAAAGTAGAGAACTTGAATAGCCACACTTAACACTTTTCACTAGGTTTGTTAGCAGAACTCCTGTTTACTGAGAAAAAAAAATCTGGATGACTTGTGAAGAAATGCTGACATGGTAGTTTCAGTAAATAAAGTTGATTTGACTAGAGCAATAGCCCTTTTAACTTTCTAAATTCCTTTATTTGGAGGAATATGTCATATAAACATTAGCACCTGTGGACATTTGTTCTGGTTTTAGATAAACTATTTTGTAAATTTCGGAGACAGTCTTTTGTGTTCCCATACAA
This sequence comes from Mercenaria mercenaria, assembly GCF_021730395.1. NCBI lineage: Eukaryota > Metazoa > Mollusca > Bivalvia > Venerida > Veneridae > Mercenaria > Mercenaria mercenaria. The sequence continues at coordinate 24,362,947 of NC_069364.1, read as the reverse complement.
AGTTATTACTGTATAATTATATATTATTTATTTGCTTGCTACCCAATATTTGATCTAATGTAAGTATAATTTTATTTTGTTGTTTCAGTTCTCGTAAGACACATCCAGGTCCTGTCTTACATTTGAGTGACAATCCATTAGACCCGGGAAAGGTAAGTTTCACAGCTAATGAATATGTATCAGAGGATTGATTGGATGTTTGCTTGTTTTAAATGTTCTTTTTTTGCTTCACCTAAATGTAGTGGAAGAGTTAACTGCACAAACTGAAGGGCATAAATTAAGATAAGCTTTGGTCCTATATCAAATGGAATAATTATGCACCCAGACTCCCTTTTAGAGGGGCAGGATATAGTAATCAAATTGTTTGTCTGTCCATCCCCACAGAAACCTCAAACTTTGTAGGAGTGTAGGTTGTGGTTGACAGATACCCCTGTTTATTTTAGGATCAGTTGCTCAAAGGTCAAGGTTGCTTTGACCTTGAGCTGAAAATCAATTTCTGATCAGTAATTTAAAGAACCACAAACTTCATAGGATGATTGCCAGTGGTCAGTAGATGACCTTTACTGGGCAGGGGTCAACATAGTTTGGTTTTGTGTAAACTTTCATTTCCAGTTCTCAAAGATTTTGTCTACAATGAATCATCCAAACCTATGATCTCCCGATTTGAATTTGTGTGCTTCTGAGCTAACCAGGCAGGTTGCATTTTCAAAAAAATATATCCAGCTGTGTGAAAACAAATAACGTGTTACTTGTATTCAATGCAAAGTTTGCAGAATATACAGCAGTTGTTCTAGAAAAATCTGTTGCATGGCATCCAAAACTTATAATAAGTGTATTTCGGATAGACATTTATTTGGGTATACCAGATAGTGAGATTCTCATTCATATTTCAAAATAGCTCAGAGCAGGCTAAAATGTATCAGTAAAATCTTTTAGGTGCCTCAATGCCCAAGTGGTTAAGTTCACTGACTTCAAATCACTTGCCCCTGACTGATGAGGATTTGAAACTTCGCTTGGGGTGTAGAATTCTTCATGTGAGGAAGCTGTCTAGCTGGCTTATGGAAGGCTGGTGGTTCTTCCAAATGGAAGGACTTCTTGGGACTTCCTTCACCTTCAAAGCTGGTAAAGATTCCCTGCCGCATTTATTGTATTTGTTTGATGCTGCACCAAACAAAAACGAACAAAAAGTCAAATTTTGTATAAACTAACAAATCATCTGACACCTTTTGGCACTGAGATTGTGAAATAAAAGCAATATTTGACATTACAGTTTCTTAAGCATAGAGGAAAAGAAGGAAAGAAATACTTAAACTTGTATAAAAGATTGTCATTGATCAGCTTGACACGATTGTAATATTTCCATTTTGACATGATTATTGATCTTAAAATCTGAATCTTCTGTAAGAATATATATGAGCTGCACCATGAGAAAACAAGCATACCGTATTTTCCCATATTAACGCCCCCGGGGGCGTTACATTTTCCAAAGAGGGGGCGTTTATTTGAGGTAAAAAGATAAAAAATGAAAATTTTTACAAAACTTAAAAACATCGTTCAAACTAGCTGTAAAGAGTTTCTATGTTGTTTAATCCCCCCAAAACGTAATTATTTGGCATCCAATTTAATGCAGTGTGTCTTTTATGCATTTAAATACAGTACCTCGTGTATTCCATGTCTGGCTTTTTGACACGCTCGCGACACTACACATTACGTCATGACCCAAACAGCTGTGTACTCCGATAACATTTTCCTTAGTACATGCGGGTAGCTAATAGCGCAATACACAATGTCAGTGGTTTGACACGCTGCTGTGCCTGCTTTTAAATTAAAAATTCTTAAAACTGCCGAAGAAAAGGGTATATCGTAAACACATTGCTGCAAGTTTGTTTAAAGTCGGCAGGAAGCGTGTGCGCGAGTGGTGTAAAAACAAATCAAAAATGTATTTACCGTTTAATTTTCTGTTACGTACCGTACTTAGTACAAATGTTTTGGACTTACGGTACATGGACTGTTTAAAAGTGTGTTTAATTTTTAATACATTGGACTTTAGTACTGTAAATTACTTATTATGTTGACTTATAAAAATGAGGTAGGTGATTTTTTCCCGTTCTTGTTGACTTTTTCCCCCCTCCAAAATGGGTGGGGGGCGTTAATTAGAGGGGGGGGCCTTAATTCGGGAAAATACGGTAGTGCATTTGTGACCAGCATGGATCCAGACCAGCCTGCGCATCCGCACAGTCTGATCAGGATCCATGCTGTTCGCTTTCAAAGCCTATTGCAATTAAAGAAACCATTATTGAACAGTATGGATCCTGACAGGACTGCGCGGATGCGCAAGCTGGTCTGGATCCATGCTAGTTGCATTTCACATGGTGTGGCTCATATATTCTGTATGTATTTATACGTAGATCTCATATCATTGTCAAAATCTGATCTTAGTAATCATATCGGAAAGAGAATAAAAACAAATTAAAGAGATACCATTCATTGTTTGCTGGGAAGAGGCAACTCTGATTACATAATTTGTTTATTTCTTGTGTTTGATTACATAATTTGTTTATTTCTTGTGTTTGCGCATTTTCATTAACTTTAGCAGACAAATTGTTATGAATTCTGATTGTTTTCTATACAACACGCCAGACTTGCATGCTGGGTCTGGACCCAAGTAAATAAGTTAGAGAAGAGACAATATTTACATTTTCCTGCAGTTTTCTATTATTCACCTTCTTCATGTTTGATCTAGCTTTGATGAATTCGCTATTACGTTTTATGACAATCATAAATGTATAAAGAATTACATCATGAATTCCCTTTCTATCGATTACCATATTTAATAGAATTCCACTGGTCTAATATAGGCAGTTAAATGGTGATTTGAGATCATTATGTGGTTTATTGCGGCAATTCATCTTAGTTTTCCCTGCGACAAAAATGTCAGGAATTATCAAATTTGTTTTATTAGAAATATTAATACAACAGTGCAAGCTCGGAACTTAATCTTTATTTACTTGAAGATCAATTGTAGAAAGTCACATTATACCATAAATCTCCGAGAAATCACTGCTAACGACTGCTTCCCTGCTTACCGACTGCTTCCCTGGCTTCAGAGAGGTCAAATGATTAAAGGCATCCAGTAGCATTAAATATTGAAGAGAGCTGCAAAATTAGAGGGTTAAAACTTGTGATAAATGAAGATTGTTACAAACTGGAGAGAATCAAATCTGTAAATCACAGTGGGGCTGGATAGCAGAATGTAAAACTTATGTTTGTCACTGATATTGATTAAGTGGGAAAGTAATGGATTAGGTAATATTTTACAGAGAAAACTTTCTGAAGATTTTACCTCTTTACACTAAAGCTTAATGGAAGAATGTCCGCTAATCGTGCTTTTTTGTCCTAAAATAAAGCAACTTCCTTGCAGGTGTATTGTTCCAAAGCACTTAGCTCAGTAGGGAGAGCACAGATCTATGAATCATGGGGTCGTGAGTTTGATCCACATACGGGGCAAGCAGGTAGGGAGAGCACAGATCTAAGGGTCACAGGGTCGCAAGTTCGCTCCTCAGGCGGAGTATAATTATATTCTCCTTGACAATTTGATAAAAGACATTGTGTCTGAAATCATTCATCCACGACATCTGATTCATGTGGGGAACAGGTTTTAACTGGTACAGAATCCAGGAACACTGGTTAGGTTAACTGCTTGCCGTTACATAAATGAAAATAAAAAAACAAAAACAAGCAAAACCAATTTTATTGATAATAAATGCTGTGGTTGCTGTAAAAAGTCTATATAGCTCGTTTAAATGGGTCAGCCGTGTTACTGTACTTATAAAAAAGACTGGCCTGGTTTAGGTTGGTCAGGGTTACAATATGTATTGTATTTTGCCATCGAAATATTTCTGTAAAATGCTTCTTCCCCTTCTGTTTGGATTCGTCCATGTTTACAAACACGTTTGTTTATTTTATGGACTGTACTTTGTGTCGTTATACTCTGATTCTTTGGGAACATGGAATCCATCCAATGTATTTGTATAACAGCATTCCACAAAAGGTTGAACTAGAGTATGTGAAGGATTGCACACTTTACTTGGCTCAGTTTGTTCTTTGCTTTCAAAGGATTTTCTTACTGTACAGATTTTGAAAATAAATTTGTGAAATTGCATTTTCTTACTGCATTAGTGGTACTAATTTAAGTTTCATGAAAAGGCAATTTTTTTTGAATAATGAACAGAATGAAAATTTGCCGTCCAGGTTATATACTTTGTATTTGATACTGTTTTGATTGCTTTGTCGAAAAACCCACAAAACAAAATATGTTCCAAGACTTTCAGAACAGCTCTCAGTTGAATGCCTAGAAAGTTCAAGGTATGTGCCATACATACAGTAAAATGTCCTAAGAGGAAATATTCGAGTTATTCATTGTGTCATAGAAAATATTAAGGAGATGGTTGGGTACCAAATTTATTACTTAAACAAGCTCAGATACTACTTGTGCCACTGATGCTGAAGTGGGCAGTGCTTCGATGTATATTTTGACAAAAACTTGTGCCCTGGTGTTGGGCAAAACAAAAGGAATGCATTTTCTTTGCCAGATAAAATGCTTGATGACATTCACATGTTACCTGTTTATTTTTCCTGTGCCATCTTTTTTTTCTGGCATGTTTTAGAAACTGTTCAACATTGTTCTGTTGCTGTTCCATTTTTCTGCACATCTTGCAAATTGAGTGTTGCCAGGTCTAGGAATTTTCAGGACATGTTCCAGGCCTTTTTTTATGCTGATTTTAGGGCCGAAATTCGGCCCCATTCCCCAATCTAAAAAGTATACTTTTTTCCCCACCTTGGCCAAAAATTCCCCATGCAAAAAAAAATCAAATTAGTTTTGATTTTCAGTCCTGATTTTAACAACTTTTCAGCAAATATATTCCTCCAAACAATGATTTCGCGACGTAAATTTCCCCTCCAAAAGGGACCTGGTACCCTTCCCCAAATTTACAAAAAAAGGGCTGTGTTCTGATTTCAGGGTTTTGACTGCTGGAATTGCCCTATATAACTCTAATTCTCTAACTCTAAAAATGTAATAGAATGCCAGGCTGAAATGTGTTGTGTATAATAAGGGAGTATACATGCAATCGGTCAGTTGGATTTGAGTATAATTGTAATAGATTTTTGTCACCTAACCACTTGAAAATCACATCCTGTTAGGTATTTTTAATGAGAAGTTTTTGGGGCCTCAGTGGCTGAGTGGTTAAGGTCGCTGACTTCAGATCACTTGCCCTCATCGATGTGGGTTGGAGCCTCACTCGAGGCGTTGAATTCTTTATGTGAGGAAGCCATCCAGCTGGCTTACGGAAGGTCGGTGGTTCTACCCAGGTGCCCGCTCGTGATGAAATAATGCACGGAGGGGCACCTGGGGTCTTCCGCCACCATTAAAGTTGAAAAGTCGCCATATGACCTATCATGTGTCGGTGCGACGTTAAATCCAACCAAAAATTTAGTGTAATGTTATAAGAAGTGAGAAACTTGTAAGAACTGGGGTTTCTCAATATCTTTATGTTTTGTTTGTTTAGACCCAGCAGACAAACAAACAAATCCTGATTATATATTCCTAGAAAGGTTTTTACTGGAAGAAATGATCACTAGATAAAAAATGATATTACCAGTGGAAGTTTGAATTCTTTTGTACTTAAGATATAAAAGTGTCTTTCAGTAGGAGACCGCTCAAGATTATGACTTTTTTTTTTGCAATAGGATTTTGTTTTTTTGGTAAACATTTATTTTTACTTTGGATTAGTTATAAGATATCACAGTCCCGGATGTTAAAATTACTCAGATGTTTGAACTTTGATACGTGGGGAGGGAAAATGGTAATATAAGGACTGTAATTATGTATGTCTTATGCCCTAATATTTGATAATATATAAAAAGAAATGGGACTATTTACACAGGCTTCTTGATGATACTGTGACAATTGTGGTCTAGAAATGTTACCAGACTTACGTCAATATTGGTTAGGGATGGGGGGATATAAATCACTTCCAGTCCTGTTCCATTTGTGTAGGTGGATATTGATAACTTCTTTGCTGTAGTAATTTCATTGTATAGACCAGAATTACTTATACTGAAATGGTTATTATTCTGACATGGGGGATGTATTTTGTGGGTTTTGTGGTATAGTTAATCCATGAAATTAAATGCCAACAAATACGTAAAATTCCCATTCAATTTATATCTATGAATTCTTATCCTCACAAAATAGACATGTTGGCCAAAAAAAACCCCAATAAAATTCCATGCCCATGAAAATACATATTTCACAATAATAGATAGCCAAAGGTTATACTTTATTCTACAGACCAAATTTTATAACTATTAGTCAATAATAATATTATTTCTTTTTGTATGTAATAACATAACCTTAAGTCATATAAATTAGTATCATTGGGGGACATGAAGATTTGAGAGAACAATTAACAGCTGTAGTTTTGGTTCATTATGACTGTTGTTTCGTAATATATCAGACTTTTATAACATCTTGTCACTGGTTCTCCAGCATAATCGCCTTTGTTTCTGGAAAATCTAACTATTGGTTACTGGGAAGTATATCCAGTTGATGACTAAGGCAACATCACAGGCACTGCATAGAACCTTCTTTTTACTGACTAGGCACAACATACCACTTTCTGTAACTAGTATAATATCTTAACTTTGGTCGCTGTGGCAACATTTTGCTATTGGTTACTGGGACAACATTGGCCTTTAGTTAATGGGACTTTGTTACATGTTTGACGCGTTTAGCTCAAAAAGTATTTAATAAGAGTTGATTAAACCTCGCATGAGTCTTAATCATGATATGAACTTGTGCACCTCCTAATTTTCATGTGGGTCTGCCTCCTATTTTTAGAGTTACGGCCTCTGAAATAGTTAAAAATGCACATTTTCACCTTGTGATGCCTCTAACTCAAAGTATTTCATATAAAAGGATGAAAATTTGCATGAGTCTTTATCATAATATGAACTTGGCATTCTTCTTGAGAATTTTATTGCTTATTACAGAGTTAAGGCCCTTGAAATAGCCAAAATAGTGGATATTTTTGTTTGTGATGCTCATAGCTCAAAAAGTATATGGCCTAGAATACTGAATCCTTTTCATAATATGTTAGTTTAGGCTCTGTTACCCCATTAAGACTGTAAACATTTGAATTATTGTCCCTTATTTGTGACAAATGTACCAGTGGGGGAGGCACACCCTGTGTCCTATAGACACATTCTAGTTGGTTACTGGCACAACATTTTTAGCAACATCCACTTAATTATACACCTAAAGGGGCATATTGTGTTATAACACCGGTGACCGTACGTCTGTCCGTCCGTTAGCAATTTCGTGTCCGCTCTGTAGCTCTTGAACCCCTTGAAGGATTTCAAAGAAACTACAAAAATGCTCACCACATCAAGACAACATGCAGACCGCATGTTTCGGATGGCTTGCTTCAAGGTCTAGGTCACACTTAGGGATCAAAGGTCATGTGACTTTGTTTTATGTCCTATCTGTAACTCTTGAACTGCTTGAAGGATTTTAAAGAAACAGCACACATGTTCACCACAGCGAGACGATGTGCAGAGCACATTCAGATGGCTGGCTTCAAGGTCAAGGTCACACTTAGGGGTCAAAGGTCATACCTTCAGGCATATTGCTCCACATTTTGGTGCTCTTGTTATGATCTTGGACCTGTGGTAGCATCTCCTTATTTGAGTGTAATAATGAAAGGTATGGCCAGTTAATGTCCAATTAACACAGCACAATGTAGTAAATATATTTGGTGTATCTAAATTGCCCCATTAAAACTTATCATTTAAAGTTGAAAGAGGCGGTAACTTATCCTAGTATATGTTTGTATATTTACACTTGTTGTAAGTATTGGTATTGACAAAGTTGCTCAGTTTTCTATATAAGGCACATGTTACAAGCCTTAGATGGGAAATGTTCTGCAGGGCTACGCGCTAATATTGATCGAGATTTGCCACTTGTGCCGAGATAATCTCTTTTTCCTGAGACACTATTCTGCTGTTTTTCATTAAATGTGATGATTATAGCTATGGTTTGGCAAGGTCAAATTGTTTAGTGTCAAGGTCATTCACAGGTCCTTATTTGTCTTATTACATAAAATTGATACATCAGAAATGTATCTTTAATTCTTATGAACTAACTGATTTTTATAATGGAAAATAATGTTGAAAGTTACCGGTATTACCTAAATAATAGATTTTGGTTTAAACAGTATTTATTTCGAATACATTGAGTACATACTTGCATATATGAACCGTGCCATGAGGAAACCAACACAGTGGCTTCGCGACCAGCATGGATCCAGACCAGTCTGCGCAGTCTGGTCAGGATCCATGCTGCTTGCTTTCAAAGCCTATTGTTATTAGAGAAACTGTTAACGAACAGCAAGGATCCTGACCAGACTGCGCGGACGCGCAGGCTAGTCTGGATCCATGCTGGTCCGAAAGCCACTATGTTGCTTTTCCCATGGCACAGCTCATATACAGTTGGATACATATGAGCAAATTATACATAGGATTAGAAAACAAGTCTTCAAAAAAGGCTTATATATTATTTGTTTCTTTAAGTGTGTAAGATTTAATGGCATTGGTCTGAATTTAGGGTATGTGTGTGTGTGTATTATTTTTTAGATAACATTATGAGATTTTCGAAGCGGGAAGGATAAAAGAAAATAAATGTAAAAAAAAAAAGGAAAGGAAAAGAAGTTTGATGCAGAAATGAAGTTTGCTGCAATCAACAATCGTCCCAAGGCCTGGTGTGCATGCGACCCTCTTATAGATTTTGTTCTTTAATTGATGGAATATCATATAAGGACTTAATTTAAATTAGGAATATATGTTTTTAGAAAAATCAAATCTTGAAGTTGTGACGTACTATTTATCCAGTAACTCTGAAATCATCAATATTGATTTGTAGTTGCATGAATGCACAAAATCTGAACAAATAAATATAGTTCCCATTCATTTTTATCTTGAAAAGATAAAATGAAAAATATCTTATCCCTGCAAAATACACAATATGGCCATCACTAATAAATTCCATACCCATGGTTATTAAATAATTTCACAGAAGTTAAGGTAAAAAATGGTCAGTTTAGAACATGCCAAGCAAAATTTTGTACTCCAGGGACATTTACATCATTTTAAAGATTCCAATGTTATCTGGAAACAGTCCCATGAGTGGTTTGAATGTATGCTGTAGGATGAAACTGCTCCAATGTCTTTACAAACATCTTCTGATGGGTTTGATTCTCCTTGACAGCTCTTCAGCATGTTAAACAAACGTTTAAAGATACAGATAGAATTATTGACCTTAGATTGAAAGCTGAGAACTTCGTTTGTTTACACTAATCATTGGAATTGATTTGGTTTGTGGGAAACTTAGATGAAAAAGCTATAATGAGATTTGCCTCCATAAAAAAAGGGGGATACAGTAAAATACTGATTGCTGGAGACAGTTGCAAGGGGATGAGCCAATCGCTAGAGGGTTTTCCGGCTGTCCAAAGATAGAAAATATAAGGAAAACAAGCCAGGGACCAGATGAATTGCTTGAGTGAACTCTGGTACTCGGCCTGTCAGGGCTCTAATGAGTTGAGTTTCACTGTAGCTCAAATATGGTACATTTTAGCTCACCTGAATCAACTGTTAGAGTATGTTGATGTGATCCATAGTGGGTACTAGAAACATTTTAGTCTTGTAACCTTTTAAACTGGTAAATAGTCCATCAGGTGCTAATGATATTTTTTACAATGATTATCAAACATCAAAAACTGTCAGATGCTTTTTGACCAACTTGATGTTTTTTTTTGCTTTTCATAGGTCTTTTCGACCAACTTGATGTTTTTTTGCTTTTCAAAGGTCAGCAAGGAGATGCGTCCGCAAAAGTTCTCTGCTCTCTAACTTTAGCAGTTCTTATCATGAACTCAAATCTGAAGTTACTGATTATTTCAATAATGTTGATTTAAACAAGTCATAGACACATATAAAAATTAGCTGATTATTTCAGCACTTCCTAAACACTGATTATTTTCCTAATGATAGATTAACACTTTCTATAAACATGATTTAATACTCATTAAACTATCCATAAACACTGATCATTTCTGTGAGTGTGTATTAAAACTTTATACCCATTATTTCCATGAACCATGGACACTGATTAATTTCACCAACATACATTTTATCTTTTCATGAACACCTATTACTTTTATACGAGGGGCTTTCGGAAAATATCTGGACTTTTTACTCTTCATCAAAGTTTTTCAAAAATTCATTTTATTCTCGTTTATTCTCTTTTAATGTATTCCCCGCCTATGTCTTTACACTTTTGCCATCTTCGTGGGAGCTTTTAGATTCCGTCTGCAAACCGTGAAGTAGAACTACTGCTGAGGTACCAATTTACAGCTGAAGTCAAAGCTGCCCTGGTCTCATATTTGTTTCCAGTGAGCCTTTTTTCAATTCTTGAAACAAAATAAAAGCACAGGGACAAGGTGTGGGCTGTATGGAGGATGGAAATTGCCACTTGTAGAAGTTGATAAGTTCTACTGTAGATGAGGCACTATGAGAGGGGGGCATAGTCATGCAAAAGAAGGACATTTTACCGGGCTAGCCCGGGATGCAACTTTTTTCAGATTTTCTTTGAGTTTCTTCAAAATTACTTCTGAATATAGTATCTAGGAGTCGCAATTTGACCTTTTGGCATGAAATGAGCCCGTATTGTTCCATGTGAATCCCAAATGCAACCAGCATAACCATGCTAACAGAGGGAGACAGCTTAAACTCCTTGCACATTTTGCATGACTGTGAAGTCTGATGTTATGACTCTTTACCGAACCGAACCTAAACCGATTAGCTACCTCCTGCAATGTCACTCTGCAATCTTTGTTGACAAAACATTTGCCACCATTGTATACGTAACTGCCTCAGCAGGCCTCCCTGGCCTAGGCTTGTCCCTCACACTTGTCCTGCCCTCTTTAAACTGTGAAACCAAGCTATAGAAAGTTTAATGGGATATGCAGGCTTTAGAAAAACATTTCTGCAACCTTTGAAAAATGTGGCAAGGTTTTTCAACCCCTCAAAGCAGGTCTCCATTCCTTCAGCTTAAGAGTCCATGGTAGCCCCAACACTTACTTTGTTTAAATGCTCAGAACTATGTGTATGCACATTTTTTACTGAAAATAAACTGACTGATCTATAGTCGATAAAATGTAGTTTTTGCTCAAGTATAATACGTGTAGGTAGCTGCACGTGGAAAGACTGTGAGGAGCATGAGAAGGATATTCTCCAACTGCCCGTCCTAAATATGGACTTATTAACATTCCACGAACACTGAATATTTCCATGAACATGGATTTACAATTTACATAAACACTGATAATTTTTGGTTTGTTCGTTTATCCCGAATATGTTTCCAGTCAGTAACACGAGCATCCATCAAGGGATTTTAATATAACATGGCAGAAATGTTCCCCATTATGAGACATTGTGTCTTGTACAAGACATGGGCTCCTAGCTCAAATGTCAAGGTCAAGGTCAACAGGGCTTTTTTCCTGTCCAGTCTGTAATACAACCATCCATAAAGGGATTTTAATATTACTTGGCACAAATGTTCAAAAATATTGTTATTCTTATGATTATGGATTGAATTGTTCATGAACTCTGATTATTTCCATAAAGATAAGATTAGTTTCTGACAGTCATGGATTCAAACATTCCTTAATACATTGATTTAATTAATTACATTTTCAGTTACTGGTAGGATTTGAATCTGGAGCCATTGTCCTGTGGGACCTCAAAAATAAAACAGCAGACTTTAGATACCAAGCGCATGAGGTAAGTGTTTTTGCTGCTTTTTGGTTGCAATTCTTAAAACCTTGTGAACACCATGACTATCACATGTCAAAGGTAAAAAGGTATCATTTAACACCAGGGGTAAAAAATGATGATTCTCCCTAGATGCCTGCAAAATGAGGAGCACCTATGTTCCTTCCCTACAATAAAAGCTAGTTTAAAATATGACTTTTGGAACACTGTGGTAACATTAAAGGACCAAGTTGATATTTTAGAAGAGTTGGTGTCTCTCTGAATTTCAGTTGTATCATGACAGTGCTTTGAAAATGGCTGGCAGTACTTGTGTTTCCTACCAAAGTATGTTTGCTGCTGTAATTTTAAGACTGTTAGTTTTTAAAGCTGTACTTTTGAGACCTGAATGTACTACAGCAGTTTTAGAATACAGGTCTTTTGCAGATGTATTACAGCTGTTAAAATGGTCCTATTTTTGTACAGATTATGTTGGCCTCACAGTTGGGCACTTCTTGATTTATACAGAAATAATAGCAGAACACTTTCCTTTTTATACGCCCGTTTGAAAAACGGGACGTATTATGGGAACGCCCCTGGCGGGCTGGCGGGCGGGCGGGCGGGCGGGCGGGTGGGTGGGTGGGCGGCGTCCACAGACCTTGTCCGGAGCATATCTTCTACATGCATGAAGGGATTTTGATGAAACTTGGCACAGTTGTTCACCATCATGAGACGGAGTGTCATGCGCAAGAACCAGGTCCCTAGGTCTAAGGTGAAGGTCACACTTAGAGGTCAAAGGTCAAATTCAAGAATGACTTTGTCCGGAGCATATCTTCTTCATGCATAGAGGGATTTTGATGAAAGTTGGCACAATTGTTCATCATCATGAGAAGGAGTGTCATGTGCAAGAACCAGGTCCCTAGGTCTAAGGTCAAGGTCACACTTAGAGGTCAAAGGATACAAGAATGAAAACTTTGTCCGGAGCTTTCTTCTTCATGCATAGAGGGATTTTGATATAACTTGGCACAAATGTTCACCACCATGAGGCGGAGTGTCATGCGCAAGAACCAGGTCTCTAGGTCTAAGGTCAAGGTCACACTTAGAGGTCAAAGGATACAAGAATGAAAACCTTGTCCGGAGCATTTCTTCTTCATGCATAGAGGGATTTTGATATAACTTGGCACAAATGTATACCACCACGAGACGTAGTGTCATGCGCAAGAACCAGGTCCCTAGGTCTAAGGTCAAGGTCACACTTAGAGGCCAAAGGTCAGATACAAGAATGACTTTGTCCGAAGCATTTCTTCTTCATGCATGGAGGGATTTTGATGTAACTTGACACAATTATACACCATCATGAGACGAAGTGTCATGCGCAGTTCCCTTCTTTAGAATTACTTCCCTTTGTTGTTACTATAAATAGCTTATATTGTAACTTTTTCATTACTAGTTGTAGGGACAAATCGAGACCACTTTTCTGTAGTACAACATGCATGCTACATCCAATTTTGAGGTGTATTTTGACCAGTCTCTACCTGGTAAAGATTTTTGTGAGGACTTACAATTTTATATATTTTTTTTTTTTTTTTTTAAGATTTACTTCCCTTAGTTGTTACTATAAATAACTTATATTGTAACTTTTTTATTATTGACCGTAGGGAAAAACCAAGACCACTTTTCTGTGGTACAACATAGATGTTACTTTCCAATTTTAGGTGTATTTTAAGGTATCTCTACCTGGTAAGGAGTTTTTTTGTGGACTTAGAAAACAAAACAATATGTTATTACTAAACAACCACAAAATTAAAATTCCATTTGCAAATACAGGTGCTAGAGTAAAGAAATTTGCTGTGACGGGCGTATATTGTGACATTCTTGCACTCTTGTTAACGTAGTAATTCAGCAGGGGTCAAATTGTCACAAGAAATTATATAATGTTGTCAGTTTTCTTTTCCTAGAAAATATGCTTATGACAAAGTCAGATTAATTTTCCTGGACTGTTCTATTTATATTCCACTGTATATAATTATATAGTGACCTGGTTTGAAAAAAATGTGGGCTACATATACCATCCGTCTGCTTAAAACTGTCTCAAAATGCTTCATTGTCATTGGTCAGATAGATTTAAACTTAAGCTCAGAATTAGCCAATCAGTGGTTAGAAAGAGGAGATTGATACCAATTCTCTGCTTTATACAATAGTCTCTAAGGCATTGGTTTAGAAAATCTTTTAGTATTGCTGCCAAAAAATGAGTTTCTCTACTTGAGAAATAAAAGTACAGTACAGCCAGAAAGCAATTTCCTAATTACTGTCTCCAAGCATTACCATAAATCAGTTTATGGCATGAAAGCAGCCAAAGTGTCTAAAGATCTCTGTAATCATTATTGCTTGTACACATTGCCAAGCTTTTATTGGTATTTTCTGACAATAACGTGTCAACAAAGTTTGCCTTTTATTGTCAAATTATACATACTCTCAAGCCATATTATTGTTTCATATAGTGTTTACAATGTGCCCTGTCACTCACTCGATTCGCTCAATATTTTGATGGCAGCTTCATGTAGTTATTCTCAAGAAGATGTCTATTGATACTCTAACATATTGATTGAGTTACAGTGTAGGCAAAGGTTGACCATAGTAGGCATGTTTGTCATTGTAGGGGAAATTAGACCACTATCAGAATGTTTGTCACTGTAGGGAAATTTAAATCATTGTTATTATGTGTTTTATTCGACCTGGCGGGGCGGAGTTAATAACTGACTTATGCAAAAAATGATAATTTCAAAAAAAACAGAAAATAGGTAGGGCAATAAACGACAAAAATTCCACACTACATTGGTTACAAGGTAAGGTAAATGGCCACTAAATAAGAAATAAGGTTGCCAAATATACTACTTATCTTGCACATTAATGCAGCGGACCGTCGCGAAACCCCGCCCGCCAGGTCAAATAAAACACACAATAGTATAGAGAAATTTAAAACTTTGTAGGCCTGGGTGTTTGTTAATAAAGGTAATTTTAACCATAGGTGTTTGTCAGTAAAGAGAAATTTTGACCATTGTAGGGCACAGGTGGCAGTAGCGTAAGGATACAGTATGGATCCATGAGCCATATGCACTTAAATTTACTACAATTATAATGTTTTCTTAGGAAAAAAATGACAAAAAGCCATTTTGAAAAAAATTTTGCTCCTGTGACAATGAGCCATGAGAAAGGTGATCAAGAACAGTTTGACATGACTGTGCATTGCTTCCAGGTCCGTATTTTTTTTTCAAAACAATATTTCCTTATCAATGGTTGGCCGCCTTTTCGGCAAAAGATTAATCTTTCAGAAAAACCTTACTTCAAAACCCAGTTCCAAACCGTTTACGCATCACGAGCGAGCAACGGCATACGAAACGATA
The DNA here is from genome assembly GCF_021730395.1 of Mercenaria mercenaria. Taxonomy (NCBI): domain Eukaryota; kingdom Metazoa; phylum Mollusca; class Bivalvia; order Venerida; family Veneridae; genus Mercenaria; species Mercenaria mercenaria. Next base: position 24,347,681 of record NC_069364.1, on the reverse strand, counting down.
GTGATTTCTCCACCCGAATAAATCCCACACATTTTTCGCATCGAAGTCTCCCCCATAAAACACATCAAGCTCACAGTGCGAGTTTAAAATATCGTTATAACCGTTCATAACAGACTAAACACAAACAAACAAGACCGAAAACTAGGTTCAATCCTACTTTATTACTTACAAATTCGCTATTTAACATTTTCGCTTTCGGAAATTACCTTCGCCTGCCATGATTACCGTTGACAAGACGGTGGTTGTAAAGAACGTTTTCATTGGCGGAGACAGTTTACGTATTTCAAACATAGCGATAAAATCCAAAGAGTACCCGAATATAAACATGCAGCGATGGCTCACGAGGATTATTTACCAAATTCAAATAAATAACAACTGGTAAGTAATTAAGTAGAATTGAACCTTATTTTTAGTCTTGTTAGTTTACATTTAGCCTATTCTGACTGCTTGCAGTGCTGTTTTTAACTGACATAGTGTACTTGATTTGTTATACGGGGGAGACTTCCGTGCCAAAAATGTGTGGGATTTATTCAGGTGGAGAAATCACTATCGTTTCGTATGCCGTTGCTCACTCGTGATGCGTAAACGGTTTGGAACTGGGTTTTGAAAAATTTTCAAAATGGCTTTTTGTCATTTTTAGCTCACCTGTCACAAAGTGACAAAGTGAGCTTTTGTGATCGCGCGGCGTCCGTCGTCCGTGCGTTCGTAAACTTTTGCTTGAGACCACTCTAGAGGTCACATTTTTCATGGGATCTTTATGAAAGTTGGTCAGAATGTTCACCTTGATGATATCTAGGTCAAGTTCGAAACTGGGTCACGTGCCTTCAAAAACTAGGTCAGTAGGTCTAAAAATACAAATACCTTGTGACCTCTCTAGAGGCCATATAGTTCATGAGATCTTCATGAACATTGGTCAGAATGTTCACCTCGATGATATCTAAGTCAAGTTCGAAACTGGGTCACGTGCCATCAAAAACTAGTCAGTAGGTCTAAAAATAGAAAAACCTTGTGACCTCTCTAGAGGTCATATATTCCAAAAGATCTTCATGAAAATTGGTCAGAATGTTCACCTTGATGATATCTAGGTCAAAAACTAGGTCAGTAGGTCAAATAATAGAAAAACCTTGTGACCTCTCTAAAGGCCATATTTTTCATGGGATCTGTATGAAAGTTGGTCTGAATGTTCATCTTGATGATATCTAGGTCAGGTTCGAAACTAGATCACGTGCGGTCAAAAACTAGGTCAGTAGATCTGAAAATAGAAAAACCTTGTGACCTCTCTAGAGGCCATATATTTCATGAGATCTTCATGAAAATTGGTCAGAATGTTCACCTTGATGATGTCTAGGTCAAGTTCGAAAGTGGGTCACGTGCCTTCAAAAACTAGGTCAGTAGGTCAAATAATAGAAAAACCTTGTGATCTCTCTAGAGGCCATATTTTTCATGGGATCTGTATGAAAGTTGGTCTGAATGTTCATCTTGATGATATCTAGGTCAAGTCCGAAAGTGGGTCACGTTCCATCAAAAACTAGGTCAGTAGGTCAAATAATAGAAAAACCTTGTGACCTCTCTAAAGGCCATATTTTTCATGGGATCTGTATGAAAGTTGGTCTGAATGTTCATCTTGAAGATATCTAGGTCAAGTTCGAAACAGGGTCATGTGCGGTCAAAAACTAGGTCAGTAGGTCTAAAAATAGAAAAACCTTGTGACCTCTCTAGAGGCCATACTTGTGAATGGATCTGCATAAAAGTTGGTCAAAATGTTTATCTTGATGATATCTAGGTCAAGTTCGAAAGTGGGTCACGTGCCTTCAGAGAGTAGGTCAGTAGGTCAAATAATGAAAAAACATTGTGACCTCTCTAGAGGCCATATTTTTCATGGGATCTGTATGAAAGTTGGTCTGAATGTTTATCTTGATGATATATAGGTCAAGTTTAAAACCGGGTCAACTGCGATCAAAAACTAGGTCAGTAGGTCTTGAAATAGAAAAACCTTGTGACCTCTCTAGAGGCCATACCCTTGAATGGATCTTCATGAAAATTGGTCAAAATGTTCACCTTGATGATATCTAGGTCAAGTTTGAAACTGGGTCACGTGCCTTAAAAAACTAGGTCAGTAGGTCAAATAATAAGAAAACCTTGTGACCTCTAGAGGCCATAATTTTCATGGGATCTGTATGAAAGTTGGTCTGAATGTTCATCTTGATGATATCTAGGTCAAGTTTGAAATTGGGTCAACTGCAGTCAAAAACTAGGTCAGTAGGTCTAAAATTAGAAAAATCTTTTGTCCTCTCTAGAGGCCATATTTTTCAATGGATCTTCATGAAAATTGATCTGAATGTTCACCTTGATGATATCTAGGTCAGTTTTGAAACTGGGTCACGTGCGGTCAAAAACTAGGCCAGTAGGTATAAAAATAGAAAAACCTTGTGACCTCTCTAGAGGCCATATTTTTCATGAGATCTTCATGAAAATTAGTGAGAATGTTCACCTTGATGATATCTAGATAAAGTTCAAAACAGGGTCACGTACCTTCGAAAACTAGGTCAATAGGTCAAATGATAGAAAAACCTTGTGACCTCTCTAGAGACCATATTTTTCAGTGGATCTTCATGAAAATTGGTCAGAATTTTTATCTTGATAATATCTAGGTCAAGTTCAAAACTGGGTCACATGAGCTCAAAAACTAGGTCGCTATGTCAAATAAAAGAAAAAACAACGTCATACTCAAAACTGGGTCATGTGGGAAGAGGTGAGCAATTCAGGACCATCATGGTCCTCTTGTTTTCCTAAGAAAACATTATAATTGTAGTAAATTTAAGTGCATATGACTCATGGACCCATACTGTATCCTAGGTACGTTACTGCCACCTGTGTTGTAGGGGTGTTTGACAGTAAAAAGGAAATTTTAACCATAGGTGTTTGTCAGTAAAGGAAAATTTTGACCATTGTAGGGGTGTTTGTCAGTGAACAGAAGTTTTCACCATTGTAGGGGTGTTTGTCAGTAAAGAGAAATTTTGACAATTGTTCTTTAGTTAAGAGGAAAGTTTTACCATTGTTGGGAAATGTTTTACCGACATATTGACCATTTCAGGCGTCTTTGACAGCTGCTGTATTTGTATTGGTATTTTTTTGTAGACAGACCTTGACATAAAGTATTGAATCAAGTTTGTTGTTAAAGGTGTCGTATTTCTTTCCCAGTAACTTTATATTGGCACTTTACAGAATATTTTTTTCAAACTGAACTTGAGGTTTAGGTTCCCACTCTGAAGCAGAGGAATAACAGTATTTGCATTTTCCCTGTTTCTGTCAGGTCTCACAGATAGTGTTAGAGAACCACATACCGATTAGTGCAATAAACAGCGTCATTCCAAAAATAACAAAAAGGACTTTGGTCTATAAATTTTGCTGTATGTCTGGCCATCGTAAGACCTGTCGTATGTCCGAGCCTTGGTATATATCAGAGATGGAGAACAAAATTAATAACTTCAGACTGCTATATCTATGTAAGAATCATTTTGTAAAACAATTGTCTTTTCTTGAGGCGGAACTAATGGTCTGAACTGAACTCTTAGACAAAAGCTCAGTTATTTAGTTAGCCAGGAATACCAGATGAATGACATTAAATTTCAGTTTGAATATTTACATGAAAAGAGAAGTCCATATCTTGATAGACTGTATCTGTTTATTGTATTTTTCAGTCACTACGTTCTATAACATGGCATCATGAGGGTAAACAGTTTATGTCGTGTCATACAGATGGCAGTCTTCTAACGTGGAATATTAAGTCTCAAGGAAAACCAGTCAGTATTATTACACCTCATGGTTAGTATACCAATGTTTATAGTTTCTCTTGTAGAGTTCTTTAAGAGCACAAATTTGAGCTTTTGTAATTTCATTGTGTCCATTGTTGTCTGTCATTGTCAACAGTTTGAAACTGGGTTATCTGAGGTCAAAAACTAGATCTCAAGAGTATTGGTAATACTTCAGAGGACACACTTCCCACCAGATCTTCATACTTCTTTGTATGAAATTTAGGTCCAGTATGAACTGGATTATCCATGGTCAAAAACTAGGACACTCGTTTCATAGAAAAACTTTGTTATATTATTTTGTCGATGGAATTTTGGTCAGGTTTGAAGCTTTGTAACTTGAGGTCAAAAACTAGGTCACTTGGTCAAATCACAGAAAGACCATGTTTAAATACCATGTTTACACTATAGAATAAACATTTAAAGCATTGCTAACAGTAAAGAAGCCATGTTTTTACTTAATAAAACTTAGCAATATTTGCCTTCATATAGTGTAAGTACGAAACTGGGTGAACCGAAGTAAAAAAAACTAAGTCACAAGACAAATTCATAGAAGAAACTTGTTTACATAATAGGGGCCACATTTTATACCTTATCTCCATGTTGTTAGAATGTGATAAAATTAACCTAAAATTTGACACCAGGTCATCTAAGAGTTAAAATTCAGGTCACTAGGTCAAATTAAAGGAAACTGTGTGAACATATGTTACCTGATTTACATAAAACATGGTCAGAATACTTCTTTTAATGAAACTTAGGTCAAATTTGATACAAGGTTATCTGGGGTATGCACTGAAAGACAGGTGAGTGGTACTTGGCTGTTATGGCCCTCTTGTTAAATTTTAGTGTTGAATATTTTAACAAAAGACATCACTTAGCAAAATTAACAGTAGTCAGACATAAAGCCTGTTACTTAACAGCCTTAATTATTTCGACATGCATTAACCACTGGTCTGATGTTTTAAGTGAGATACTAGTTTGGTTTATCAGTCATCAACTTCATATTTCATGCTGTTTATAGCAATTACATTTGTCCTAAACAACACTTAGCAGAATTAAGTTTTGTAAGGATTCAGGATGTTTGTTCAAATCAGAGAAATTCCCTTGTACTGTAGTATATGTTGCGTTTATCTGTTGCAGCAAAAGTTGGGAAAGATGGGCGGCCGGATGCTTGTAAAGCTATAACCAAAGTGGAATGGAAATCATCACGAACTGGGTAATTAGAGATACGTTCTGTCTATACAATCAGCTCCCAAACATCACACACATAGGCCTGTCTCACTGTCAAAATGCAGTTTTACGTATAATCCAAGTTACAAATTAGATGATAGGGCTTTTAGTAGATTGGTAGATTTTGAAAATTGGTCACAAATGGTTATTTGCCAGACAGTGTTGGAGATTGTATTACTTAGAGCTTTGGCTATGCTGTAACAGAATTCTCATCAGTGTTTAATAAATTACATAGTTTGGTACAGGAATGTTATTTTTAGCTCGACTTACTGAAGAACAAGTAGAGCTATTGCACTCGCGGCGTGACCATTGGTTAAAGTTTTTGATAAAAGTCAAATATCTCTTTTACTATCAAAGCTTTTGACTTGAAACTTAAGATAGTTATTTACTATCAAAGTCTGCAACAGGAGAAACAATCCCCATAACTCTGATTGAATTCTGGCAGAGTAATTCCCCTTTTTACCTTAGAATTTTTTTATTAAACTTTTTGATAAAGTCCAATATCTCTGTTAGTTTCAAAGCTTTTGACTTGAAACCTAAAATAGTTATTCATTATCAAAGTCTACACCAGGAGAAACAATGCCCATAACCCTTCTTTTGACTGGATACCACTAATTATGTCTCCCACCACACAGTGGTGTGGGAGACATATTGATTTACTCCAGTCTGTGTGTGTGTGTGTGTCTGTCTGTCACAAAGCTTGTCAGCACTCTTAAGTCGAACATTTCTCATCCGATTTTCACCAAACTTGAACAAAATGTGTTTGACCATAAGACCTCGGCCAAGTTCGATAACTAGCCAAATCGGTCCAGGCGTCGTGGAGTTATGGCCCTTGAATTACCAAAAATCGGCCTTTTTACTCTTGTCCGCACTCTAATTTGAATATTTCTCATCCAATCTTCACCAAACTTAAACAAAATGTGTTTGACTATGAGACCTCGGCCAAGTTCGATAACTAGCCAAATCGGTCCAGGCATTTTGGAGTTACGACCCTTGAATTATCGAGAAATTGGCCTTTTTACTCATGTCCGCACTCTTAATCAAACATTTCTCATCCGATCTTCACCAGACTTGAACAAAATGTGTTTGACCATGAGACCTCGGCCAAGTTCAATAACTAGCCAAATTGGTCCAGGCATTTTAGAGTTACGGCCCTTGAATTACCGAAAAAATCTGTCTGTTTACTCTTGTCCGCTCTCTAAGTCGAACATTTCTCATCCGATCTTCACCAAACTTGGAAAATGTGTTTGGCCATAAGACCTTACCCAAGTTCAATAACTAGCCAAATCCGCCCAGGCACTTTTGGTTTATGGCCCTTGAATTACTGATTGGATCCACTCATCCAGACCATCTAATTGGATCCACTCGTCTAAAACATCTAGAGAAACTAACATTTTTCATAGGGGCAGTTGTGGGAGACATGTGCTTTTCTCAAAAGCATCTCTAGTTAATGTAGGCTATTGCATAAATTAACATAAAAAAGCATGGTTAAAAATACATTGTAAATTTACTGCATAAATGGGTGACAGCATAATAAAAAAATATGTGTACGTCTTAAGTTCAGTGGAACAAACATCTTTGTTTGAAATTAGGAAGGAAGCCTACAGTGACAATTGCCTCTTTCTTTTTGATTTTGTATTCTTCACTGTCTGATTTAAAAAGGCATCACATTGATTAACGAAGAATGCTGAAAAGGATATGAGCCACACCATGAGAAAACCAGCATAGTGCATTTGTGACCAGCATGGATCCAGACCAGCCTGCGCATCCTCACAGTCTGGTCAAGATCCATGCTATTTGCTTTCAAAGCCTTAGTGCAGTTAGAGAAACCGTCAGGGAACAGCATGGATCCTGACCAGACTGCGCGGATGCGCAGGCTGGTCTGAATCCATGCTGGTCGCAAATGCACTGTGTTGGTTTTCTCATGACGTGGCTCAATTATGAGGATTTATGCAATCAGATAAAAATTGCCGTTTGTCATTCTAAGTCCATTGCGGGCCAAATTCAACAAGTAGAAGTTATTTGTGTTGATTTTTGATACTATAAAGGTTAGGCCGATGGCTAAGGTTCATAACTAGGTGAGTACGAGCAATGAACGTGCATGACTTACCTTTAAAAAACTGAGGGATATATCATGTATAGTCATGTCTCCTTTCTTTGGAATACTGTTAGTTCCAGCATCATGCAATAAAGCTAACAAAACATGTGTTTTTAGGGTATTTTAGCAGATATGTTGGCAATAGAATATTAAAACATAAAGTGTATATGGGTTGTAGGTCACTGGATCAAGCTGTTGGGGTTTGAACCACTCATCCACATAGTATTTTGACACCAGTTAAGGATTGTGTTTAATACAGTTAAGTTTCAAAAGTATGAGTGTCTGTTACTGAAATGAAAGGAAAATAGTGAGTTCTTTTGATACTATGATGCAATTAAGGTAGTGGACCTGTAGTGAGAAATTTCTGTTTGATTATGTTTTTCTCGTATATACACGAGTGTCTTTTTCATATTGAATTTATTAAACAAGTTGAATAAAATGCGAGGCTGCGAGGCTCTGACAAGTATTTTATCAATTTTATTCATTGAGTTTGATAATTTCAATGTGGAAAGTTCCAAATGCAATATTCTTTTTTATCACATGTTAGCTTTTCCTGCGGGAACATCAAAAATTATACTTTCTTTACCTATTATAAACAAATCAGTTTTACCAACATCTCTTACTTTAAATGACGTCGATGTTAAAGCTTCATTACACTAGTGTATCATCAATTTAATGTAATGGCTTTATTTCATTCCCTCAATGTCACACGTGTGTCTGATAAATGCAATTTTGGCATTCTGAAATTTGGAAAGCCAGGTGCTAGTATGAGCTACGTTATCGTCCCAAGAATACTGCTAGACCATTCAAGAATACGTAATTGCCCGGAAATTGGAGAATGTCATCATTGGTTCACTACCTTAAGAAGCCGTGTACTTCTTTGTTGTCTCTAACAGTCTTCCATAAAATTGACATATTTGTGCATTGGTCTTTAAAACCGAGGGATGATAACTTATCTGTACTAAAATTAGGTTTGATAATCTGGGAACTACCTTTCTCTCATAGTCTTTGATTGAGCATTCAGTATATTCGAATCTTTAAACTTTACTTACCTTTAGTTAAAACTGTAACATCAGCTGTAGAATAGTTTGTCAAGCTACTTGAAACTGCATATTCTCTATCTAAATCATCCATTGTTATGCATGCTGGACCTTTAGGACTGGATGATTGACTGAACTTGAATCACTTACCCTCAGTGATGTTTTACAAATCTTCTAATGATTAACATCTTCCATGCTTGTCCTTTTTTTAAAATTGTCATGTTGACTTGTGCTGGTGCTGGACCTTTGTGGCCAAGGAGTTCATGCAGCTGATTTCAAATGGCATGTGCCACTTTGGGATTGCAGCTGCAAGTAATGTAGAATCTTTTAATTAAAGGCACCCATCCCATGGTCCCTCTTGGGTCAGCCACCATTAAAAGTTGGAATGACTCTAGAAGACATAAATTATGTCTGTGTGACTTACAAAATCTACTCAGGTGCTAGTAAGAATCTGAAAATGAGGCTAAGCAGGGCATTACGGGAGTAAAACGTGTCCCTACGTTTCTATACCCATCCCAAAAAGCTTTAAAGATAACCAGTCTAGTTTAGTAGCACCCACATAGGGTTTATAGACCATACTGTATTCAAGGATTATCCCAACAACAGAAATAGCACAGTTTGCTCAAATCACAACAATGGGTATAGATGCTTCCAGAGTAATGAAACTAAATGTCCATTATGAAACTGCAAAATTCAGGCATGCATTTCATGAAAGATATAAAACATTTCAGGAACTCCATCAATTTTCTGTAATGCAGTATGATTTATAAAGTCTCTGTTTTCACAAAATATTAAATGAAATATTACTGCAGGATGCTTATTTTCATTTGCTGCAGGATGTTTTTAGCTCGACTATTCGAAGAATAGTCTAGCTATTCTACTCACCCTGGCGTCGGCGTCGGCGTCGGCGTCACACCTTGGTTAAGTTTTTGCATGCAAGTACATACAGCTATCATTTAAAGGCATATAGCTTTGAAACTTATTTATTCTTTTTCTAGGTCAATTACCAACCTCACTGGGTCAAGTTCCATAACTCTAACATGTATTTTGAGCAAATTATGCCCCCTTTTGGACTTAGAAAATTCTGGTTAAAGTTTTACATGCAAGTTACTATCTCCAAAACTAATGCAGATATTGAATTGAAACTTCACATGTGTCTTCGGGGTTATAAAACTAGTTGATAGCACCAAGTCCCATAACTCTGACCTTCATTTTGGCCAAATTATGCCCCTTTTGGACTTAGAAAATTCTGGTTAAAGTTTTGCGTGCAAGTACATACAGCTATTACTAAAAGGCATATAGATTTGAAACTTATTTTTTCTTTTTCTAGATCAATTACCTACCTCACTGGGTCAAGTCCCATAACTCTGGCATGTATTTTGGCCAAATTATGCCCCCTTTTGGACTTAGAAAATTCTGGTTAAAGTTTTGCGTGCAAGTCAAACAGCTATTACTAAAAGGCATATAGATTTGAAACTTATTTTTTCTTTTTCTAGATCAATTACCTACCTCACTGGGTCAAGTCCCATAACTCTGGCATGTATTTTGGCCAAATTATGCCCCCTTTTGGACTTAGAAAATTCTGGTTAAAGTTTTGCGTGCAAGTACATACAGCTATTACTAAAAGGCATATAGATTTGGAACTTATTTATTCTTTTTCTAGATCAATTACCTACCTCACTGGGTCAAGTTCCATAACTCTTAACATGTATTTTGAGAAAATTATGCCCCCTTTTGGACTTAGAAAATTCTGGTTAAAGTTTTACATGCAAGTTACTATCCCCAAAACTAATGCAGATATTGAATTGAAACTTAACATGTTTCTTCGGGGTTATAAAACTAGTTGATAGCATCAAGTCCCATAACTCTGATATGTCCCCTTTTGAACTTAAAACTCTTTTGATATTTAACATTTTGGGTAATAATTTCCAGCTTCTGTGACAATATTTCGAATAGTCGAGCTTGGCTGTCTTATGGACAGCTCTTGTTTTTACTTAATATTTTTGCCTATTTTCCAAAACAGTTAAATTCAATTATAAAGTTCCTAGTTCTGATGGTTTGAGAGACTTAATTCAAAGAATGATGAATAAACAGAAATTTGCTGTTAGTCATGTTTACAGACAACAATGCCAAGCTCAGACTTGATTTAATTTAATACTCTTTGTTGATGTTTGGACATTTAACAAAAAAGAAGGGAAAAATTTAGATTCTTAATGCACTTCTTGTAATATGGATCATCAGACTGTTGATGAAGTATCCAAACATCATCCAGACACTTACAGAATGATGTTGGTAGAAATTCTCCTTTTTTATATGCCTTAAAATGGGATGTATTGTGGGAACACCTGCGGTGGCTGGTTACGGGCAGTGTCCCTTAAGGTTGTCTGCACTTACTTGCAGCTCTCACCTAATGTTCACCAAATTTTGTCACAACATTTATAGCCAAGTTCAATTGACCCAATGGCTCTTGAGTTATGGCCCTTGAATCCAGTGTTCACTAAACTTGTTCACAATGTTTATGGGTATAGAATATCATCCAGGTTTGATAACCATCTAGATAGTCCCAGTGGCTCAAAAGTTGTGTGTTTAGGCACAGAATCAGTGACACACCCTAATTATAATGGGTACATTTTCCTTACTGAAATCTGTAACATAAATGAAAAAAGATATGCATTTGAATACCACTTTACTTGTTTCTGGGACTTTGTTCTTCCAAAGAGTTAAATTTGTGTAGTTGTGTTGCTATGGTGATTGAGGTACTTGACATCTGAGAGATTGAAGGTGGGGCGGGCATGGCATTTTGATGCCTATTCACCATCAAGACTTAGTCTAGAAGTCTGCATAGTCCATTTATGCCGAGTTCCATTAAATGTAGTATATTTTGATGAGGGTCCTTTCCAAAAGTTTTTTTTTTTTTCAAAATCAGGGTTATATCCAAAGGGTTTTGTTTCAAGATATAAGATAAATGTTTCGTTGCAAGATGTGTGAAGATTCCAGGAATATTCTTAACTCATGCTTACAAGACACCTTGTTTGTGTTTGTTTGGATTGCAGTTTGGTGCATTGAAAATTGATTCCACTGTGTTATTTACAATAGATTTTATAAAACTTTATACACAGTAGAAGGTCATGGGGTTTACATCTTAAGATATGTCAATATTTCCAGAAACTCATGTTAACAGCTCAGTATATTCAGTCTTTTCATATGTCTGTCCATGCATTTTGAAACATGAGAGCATTGTTGCTTTTGTGTGTCACTTAAGTTATTGTACAGAAATTGCCTTGGGTTTTAAGATTTTTACAAACCTATCCTACTGCTTGAATTCTATATTTGGAATCATGCATTATTTAGTTTGTGTTCTGCTTAGTACTGGGCTTGCATAAGAAGTAAAAGATTCTTGTCTGTAAGTTCTCATTAAACTTTAATGACACCTCTTTAAAAAGTTATAAATTTGAGCTGCGCCATGAGAAAACCAACATAGTGGCTTTGCGACCAGCATGGATCCAGACCAGCCTGCACATCCGTGCAGTCTGGTCAGGATCCATGCTGTTCGCTAATGGGTTCTCTATTTGCTATAGGCTTTGAAAGCGAATAGCATGGATCCTGACCAGATTGCGCGGATGCGCAGGCTGGTCTGGATCCATGCTGGTCGCAACGCCACTATGTTGGTTTTCTCATGGCACGGCTCAAATTTGCATGTGTTAGGTTCTTTGTTGTTGGCATAAGAATCAAACCACTTTATTTCAATGGGGAGGTAACCATACATATTTTATGGAGGATGTCTGTGGCTCGGGTTCAAGGGCGTTGTGTTTGTTGTGTAAGATAATCAACCAGCTGGTTAAGAGGTCAGTGGCTCTTATTGATATCAATTTCCCCTCTCCTCCTTCCTTTAAAAAATGGTTATAATGAAGTCAAAACTGATTGACTTGTAAATGAGAACTTTGTGGCAGGGAGGCAGGAAAGACTTTTATCATTATTCAGTGATTGTATTGTTTGTCATTACATTTAAAAACAAGCTTTTACTTGACAACAAACAACAGTCGCTGGCAACAGTTACTGTCAAAAGTCAACATAAGTTTCTGTCTGTAGACTTCGGTTACTAACAGCAATGACTGATGTAAAACAGCAGTTGCTGATTAATGTTGATTAACAATACTTGCTGATAATTGCAAGCAGTTGCTGTTATTGTAAGCAGTTGCTGATGATGGCAAGCAGTTGCTGATAACGGCAAGCAGTTGCTGTTGATGAACAGCAGTGATGATTGACAGCAGTTGCTGATGATGAACAGAAGTTGCTGATGATGGCAAGCAGTTGCTGATGATGAACAGCAGTGATGATTGACAGCAGTTGCTGATGATGAACAGAAGTTGCTGATGATTGCAAGCAGTTGCTGATGATGGCAAACATTTGATGATGATTGACAGCTGTTGCTGATGATGAACAGAAGTTGCTTATGATGGCGAGCAATTGCTGGTAATGAACAGCAGTGATGATTGCAAGCAGTTGCTATGATTAACAGCAGGTTTTGACAACTCGAGTCAAACAAAACAAAGAAATCAGATTCATAAAATAGTTTAAGTACAATGTTTGTTGTAAAGTTATATAAACAGAAATCAACAGTTGTGTCATTATAATGAATTCTTCACATATAAGAAAGTACTGGTAACAGATGGTGCAAATATTATGCAAATATGGAACAAGCACGTGCCAGATTGTTTGATCAAGATTTGTTCTCGTAATGATTTATTTAAGTCATGCTAGTGATGATTGTGGTTTTCATTAAATGAACACATGTGGGGGGCAATAAGCTATTCAAGGGTCTGTTTTGAAACAGTCAGTTTTCATCTTTTGCCTGCTGCTGCTGGCAAGTTGTTCAGCCTTTGCAACCAGTGCAGACCAAGATCAGACATGCAGGTTTATCATGGTCTGCACTGTTCGCTATTCAGTCAGTAACTTCTTATTGAATACCCCTTCAAATAATAAATGGTACTGCCCAAGTTGAATGATGGACCATTCCATTTTAGAAATTTAGCAGGCTAAAGGTTAATATTTATACACTAAGTTTGCATAATCCTTTCAGTGACATTGACTTGTGCTAACTTGAAAGCTTGATGGTTTTACCTTTGTATTCAACCATCTCAACTATCACAGTATTTGACTTTCTTGACTGACATAGAATGTGATATTCATTACTGCTGTAGAATGTGACCTTGACTGCCAAAGGATATAACTTTGACTGCCATATGATATCACCTTGACTGCCATAGGATATCACCTTGACTGCTATAGGATATGACCTTGACTGTCATAGGATGTGATCTTGACTGCCATAGGATATGACCTTGACTGCCATATTAAATGACCTTGGCTTTCATAGCATGTGAGCTAGTGACATTGTCTGCCCGAGTGTAGCTAACGTACTGCGTTAAAAACAGTTTCACACTTCTCAGAAAGCCTGGTTTTGTGCAGTAAATGATGTAGCAATATAATGTGCTAGTTCTGTCATTAATCTTTGTTTTATTTCATAAGAAAAATTACACTAGAATGATTATCCTTGCAGCAGTTGTTCAGGAATATATATCAAAGTTCAAGTATTATTTTACAGCAATAAAGTTTTGGGAGAGGATTATAAATGGAAGAAAATTAGGCCCCATGTGTTAGTTAATCTTCAAGAAAGTTTCTGAAATTACAATTATTGCCCATGGGAACCCTGTGGGTTCTGATGATAGATTTTAACAAGCTAAAGTTTGCACTGAAATTGTTATTAATCCATTGATTTTGGTGGTATTACATGGAATTACATGCCATTAGGAGAAAATATCCATGTGTAAATTCTGGCATTGTTTCAAGATTTTCACTTCGGTTGGAGTCTGTCACTTCAGTTGGAGTCTGGAAGGAGAAGAGTTATTGGTAGAAAATGTCTGCCGTAGCTGTCAGATAAACAGAATTTGTCTGCGGTGTAGGGTGGGGATAAACAAATTTGCGTTTATTTGAAGGTGGTTTTAAACCAAGTTGTCTCCAGTAGTTGTTTGGGTATAGAAAAAACTGTCTTTTATTTAGTAGATTTTTGGGATCAGAATATGTCTGCAGTAGTGGGTGGGGATAAACAGAAATTATCTGCTATCCTGGTTTGGGATGAAGAGAGAAGAGATATGAATAGCAGTGTTTCGTCATAAACCAAATTACCTTTATTAGTTTGTGGGGATAAACAGAATTATCTACAGTCATGTTTTGGGATGAACAAACATTTGTAAAGCATTTGTTTGGTTCTAAACAGAATTACCTTCAAGAGTGGTAGGGATAAATATTATTGTCTGCGATATAGGCCCCATGTTCACAAAACATTTTTATGTCTTAGAAGATTTTGGGATTGAAATTTTGACAGGAAAGTTTACTTAACTTTAAGATTAAATTCCAAAGAAACTGATCATCAGTACTGAATAGTCACTTGAAAGTAGTCAGTACAGGGGTTTCTTTAAGTGCCAGGGACGAAGATTTCTGCTTCCTATAGTGGTCTGACTTTTTCTGTAGCAAATAAAGTTCTAAATTGGAGAGCTCCAAGATCCCCTCCATTGTCTACTTCAGTAATTAACGAAACACCTTGATAGATGCAATTCAGTTTTGTTGATTTGACAGAATAATATGTGCTTGCTGTGGCAACAAATAGTCCAAAACTATGACAAAAAGTGGTGCAGTAGGATTCTTAGATAATTTAAGAAGTACATGAAACTTGGTATGTGGGTAGAAGCCAGTATGGAGAATGTGCATATCCTTTATTTTGCAACAAATGTTGTTATAGCAACAGATCGGAAAAAAAAAATCTGAATTCTAAATAATTCACAAAGTACAAGACATTTTTTCAGGAATCTTCATAAGTAGAAAAAGTGTGGAGAATTTGCACATTATTTTGTTTGCACTGTTTTCTGTCCATTTATCCACAAGATTTTTTTTTTGCGTGGAAATAGTGATCCACAGATAGATGGCAATTTGAAGAATTTGCAAATTCTTTTATGTTGTTGCTATGGTAACAAATGTGGTTGCAGTGGCAACAAAAAGTAAAAAAAAAAATACAACAACTGGTTGATCATTTTATAACCTGATAAGTACTAGAGACTTTTTCATAAAACCTGGGACATAGATGGGATATAATTTAGAATGTACAAAGCTTTTATTTTGTCTTCATCTGTCTTGTTTGTTCATCCTTCTGTCCATCTATTAATCAAGCACAACTTTCAAAGTACAAGAACTTTTTTCATGAAACCTGACTTATAGATGTTACTAGATATTTCAAGATTTTTTAAGTTCTTTAGTTATATTTCAGTTTCTATGGCAGCTATCATGACAAAATTTACTGTCCATATTATTGCTTGGTAAATGGTCTTGTCAGACACTCCTTTGCAGTGGAAACTCTGAACATTTGTGGCTTTACTGAATACATTGTATTGGAATTAAGCCTGTTTTATAGGGAAAAAAATATTGTGTCAGTAACTGATATTTGTAATAACTGTGATGACATTTAACAGTATCTTATTTTTATAACTGAGGTTGGCAAAATTAGGTCTTAGACTACCAGATTAGTTTGTTTCACATAAAGAATTTATTTCTGAAATATTCTTGTTTATTATATTAGTTATAATTTCTGTTGATGTCTTCAACTGCAAAGTTTCAAAAAAGAATATTAAAAATGACTTGCAAAATAGTAAAGTTATGGACAAGTTGGTTGATTGATTTTCAGCTTCAGCACCATTTAGTACGATTGTACCAGTATTTTTTTTTTCACCCAGATTGACAAAAATTTACCTGACAATCTGGCTGTTAATGAAATACATGAAATTATCTCCAAGTCCAACTGGACTTGAATGTTTTTTGTAAATTACCTATGATTTTTATGTTCATTTCTTATTTGAACTTCTTATATATCAGTATTGTTTATGTTTATGCCAAAATAAGATTAACAAATTTTTCCTGCCAAACAGGATGGAGGAAAGAGAGTGATAATGCAAATAAAAAGGCAGTGTTTTTTAGTGTATTTTAACCCTTACCATGCTGGACACAACTGATTCTGCCTTTGCGGCCAGTGTAGATCATGATCAGCCTGCACATCCATGAAGTCTGATCATGATCTGCACTGTTTGCTATTCAGTCAGTATCTTTTTGGTAAGCACCCCTTTATAATAACAGTTAATGGTACTGTCCAAATTGAAAGATGGACAAGTCAAGTTCATTATAGGTAATATCTACATATTATGTAACATATTATGTAGCAGGTTAAGGGTTAAAGATTTACATAAAAATGCACAGGCCATTAATTATATCAGTTTCTCAGTGTCTGTTACTTTCTTTTGTTCACATGTCTCATTATAGGCCCTTGTGGTTAATGCTGCAGACTTGGATGTGCGTTTGAGCTGTAGGAAATTCTTTTATTTGGTGTGCAGCTTTATTCTTCATCCATTGAATACACTGTGTTTCTCTCTTTTTTCTTTGTTCTAAATTCCAACGTTTACTATGTAAAATCATTTCATTGTACATTCTGTGAGCTGATTTTCAAGTGAAGGAATGCAGAAAAGGGTATGGAGATCTTCCTGGGACCCTGCCAGTGCAAAGGGTCACCAAGGCTCTCCCTAATTTGTCATTAGCTGTTAGTTTGACCGTTAAACAAAACAGAGAAGGACCTGTGTCCCAAAAATGTCAAAAAACCTTTGCTAAGCTTATAATATGTTGTTTTGAATTATATTAGAAAGCACCATCAATTCCAGCTGATCAGTGAAAATGATATTTTCAGTAGACAACCGTGCTAGTTAATAAGACTTTGTGTAAAATCAAGAATTTTCAGAAGAGATTTATATCATTGCAACTTTACACCTTCCCAATTCCAGTTCTTTGGCCATATATTGTCAGTATTTTGCTAAGCTTCCCATTTCTGTTCTTTGTCCATATATTGCTAGTGTTACATCTACAACTCTGACCAATTCCAGTTCCTTGGTCATGCTATGGATATATCAAATTTTAGTGTATGTCTTAAACCAAATTTGTTTTAAGAACATGATTTTTCTCATAAATAGTTTAGTCATTGTGCAGAATTTTCATGTATTTTGAAAAATGGATTAGAGAACAAATAATTAATTACGTATTTATGTATTTTTCAGTGACCCTCTGATAATTTTTTCTGGCGGGATGTCATATGATCGTGCAGGACGTACACCTTGTATAACTGTGATGTCTGGTAAAAATACCACTGTACTCGAGATGGAACATACCATCATAGACTTCGTTGTCCTATGTGAAACCCCTTGGCAAAATGGTCAGTGAAATATAGAATTGAGCCGTGCCATGAGAAAACCAACATAGTGGGTGTGCGACCAGCATGGATCCAGACCAGCCTGCGCATCCGCGCAGTCTGGTCAGGCTCCATGCTGTTGGCTTTTAAAGTCTATTGGAATTGGAGAAACTGTTAGCGAACAGCATGGATCCTGACCAGACTGCGCGGATGCGCAGGCTGGTCTGGATCCATGCTGGTCGCAAAGCCACTATGTTGATTTTCTCATGGCACGGCTCAGTTATTTATATATAAAACAGTTGAAACTCGGTTTCTCAGAGTCGAAGAGATAACAGAAAGTTGTATTAAAAATGATACTTCGTACACAAGTTTTCGGACGGGACTGGAATATGTCTTAGAAATAGCAGGCATTTTGAGATAAGGGAGTTCAAGTTATAGAGTTTCAGCTGTATATTCAACAAATGTTGTTATTTATGCTGTATGTAAAATGTCCGAAGTTATAAAGTGCTGAATTCATCAGTTCATTTTTAGCTCACCAGTCACAAAGTGACAAGGTGAGCTTTTGTGATCGCGTGGCGTCCGTCGTCACATGAGCTCAAAAACTAGGTCACTATGTCAAATAATAGAAAAAACGAAGTCATATTCAGTTCATGTGGGGACAGGTGAGCGATTCAGGACCATCATGGTCCTCTTGTTTAGGTAATTCTTCTGTGTATTCATACTCTTTCTGATTTAGATTTGATTCCTTTTATTCTGAAACAAACCCCATCTCTTCTATATGCTTCCTCTTGCTCTGGAGTCCCTCTAGTCAAGATTGCTGTATCTGTATTGGTAGAGGATGAATTATAATTGGAAAAAGGTACTAAATTTAAATCTAGTATGATATCTTAAGAGTTGTAGCCTTGACACTATACAATAAGGGAGTAAATAAGTCAATAACCGTAACTCTGTCTGACATTTTGATAAAATTATGGTTCTTTTTCTGCAAAGAATGTTAAAAGTTTTGTTATACAAGAACCACACTACTCGTACAGAACAAGTATTGATCCTCACAGGCTGTACTATTGTCTAAATCACCTCATATGTACTATAATTCTAAGTTGCTAAAGAATACTAAACGAGTAAAACATAGGCCTTTGTTCTAAGCATGCATAATGATTGAGCAGCATACAGCTTGTTTCTTTATAATTAATGAGTACCCGCCACAGATGGTGTACTTATATAATATAGATTTAGAATTTCTGTCATGTTGATCTAGTATATACAACAAAAGAGATATTTGCTTTATAAAAGTGCCATAATTGTCTGCTAATGCAAAAGTTGTCCTCTTTCCAGCTGGATTTTCATGCTCACTGTAGTTTGATATGCCAATGTTGTTTTTTTTTTTTTCAGATTTCCAAGACCCTTATGCAATTGTTGTGTTATTACAGAATGACCTAGTTGTTATTGATCTCACTTCTCCTGGGTAAGTGTTATTTTGATGTGATCTTAATTGTGTTGATCTCATTACTAAGAGGTGAATGTTATTATAGAATGTCTAGGTAGTTATTGATCTCAACATTGTTATTAAGTTAGTGTTATTAAGGGGAAGACTTGGGCATTATTGTGGTTATTACTACAGTACCGATTGGGTGTTATTGATCTCATTTTTTCATTTCAAGTTGACCAAAGTTGTTACTATATCACTACTTGTTTAATGTTATTACTGTGCAGTCAAGTTATTGTTGATTTCATTACTAATGGGTAGCTGTTAAACAGAATGATACGGTAGTTTATTAATCTCACAACTTCTATATGAAGAGTTCTATTTTAAGACTGAACTAGAACTTGTTGATCTCTCTTATGACTAGGTGTTATTATGTCTCCCCCAGGAGACATATTGTTTTCGCCCTGTCCGTCCGTACGTCACCCTTCATTTCCGAGCAATAACTGGAGAACCATTTGACCGAGAACCTTCAAACTTCATAGGGTTGTAGGGCTGCTGGAGTAGACGACCCCTATTGTTTTTGGGGTCACTCCATCAAAGGTCAAGGTCACAGGGGCCTGAACATTGAAAACCATTTCCGATCAATAACTAGAGAACCACTTGACCCAGAATGTTGAAACTTCATAGGATGATTGGTCATGAAGAGTAGATGACCCCTATTGATTTTGGGGTCACTCCGTCAAAGGTCAAGGTCACAGGGGCCTGAACATTGAAAACCATTTCCGATCAATAACTAGAGAACCACTTGACCCAGAATGTTGAAACTTCATAGGATGATTGGTCATGAAGAGTAGATGACCCCTATTGATTTTGGGATCACTCCGTCAAAGGTCAAGGTCACAGGGGCCTGAACATTGAAAACCATTTCCAATCAATAACTAGAGAACCACTTGACCCAGAATGTTGAAACTTGATAGGATGATTGGTCATAAAGAGTAGTTGACCCTTATTGATTATGGGATCACTCCGTCAAAGGTAAAGGTCACAGGGGCCTGAACATTGAAAACAATTTCTGATCAATAACTAGAGAACCACATGACCCAGAATGTTGAAACTTCATAGGATGATTGTACGTGCAAAGTAGATGACCCCTATCGATTTTGGGGTCACTCCATTAAAGGTCAAGGTCACAGGGGCCTGAACATTGAAAACCATTTCTGGTCAGTAACTTGAGAACCACTTGACCCAGAATGTTGAAACTTAATAGGATGATTGGTCATAAAGAGTAGATGACCCCTAACGATTTTTGGGGTCACTCTATGAAAGATCAAGGTCACAGGGGCCCGCACATTGAAAACCATTTCCGGTCAGTAACTTGAGAACCACTTGACCCAGAATGATGAAACTTCGTAGGATCATTGGTCATGCAGAGTAGATGAACCCTAATGATTTTAGGGTCACTCTGTTAAAGGTCAAGGCCACAGGGGCCTGAACATGGAAACCATTTCCAATCAATAACTTGAGAACCTCTCGACCCAGAATGTTGAAACTTCATAGGATGATTGTTCATGCAGAGTAAATGACCCTTATTGTTTTTGGGGTCACTCCATTAAAGGTCAAGGTCACAGGGGCCTGAACATTGATAACCAGTTCTGATCAATAACTTGAGAACCACTTGACCCAGAATGTTGAAACTTCATTAGATGATTGAACATGCAGAGTAGATGACCCCTATTGATTTTGGGGTCAGTCTATTAAAGGTCAAGGTCACAGTGGCCTGTTCATGTAAAATCATTTTTTGGAAATAACTTGAGAACCACTTGACCTACAATGTTGAAACTTAATAGGATGATTGGACATGCAGAGTAGATGACCCTTATTTATTTTGAGGTCACTTGATCAAAGGTCAGGGTCACAGGAGCCTGAACAGTGACTTGAGAACCACTAGGCCACGAGTGTTGAAATTTAGCGGGATGACTAGACATGCCAAGTAGATGATCCCTATTGCAGCCAACCACCAGTGTCTCTTTGACTTTCGCTCCTGACCCCTATTGACTGCTTGCCTATAGGACTTTGCATTTGTGGGAGACATGCGCTTTTTTACAAAAGCATTTTCTAGTTACAGATTGACCTACTTGTTATTAGTCTCTTTAGCAGAGAGCTGTTATTATGTCTCCCCCAGGAGACATATTGTTTTTGCCCTGTCCGTCCGTCCGTCCGTACGTCACACTTCATTTCCGAGCTATAACTGGAGAACCATTTGACCTAGAACCTTCAAACTTCATAGGATTGTAGGGCTGCTGGATTAGACGACCCCTATTGTTTTTGGGGTCACTCCGTCAAAGGTCAAGGTCACAGGGGCCTGAACATTGAAAACCATTTCCGATCAATAACTAGAGAACCACTAGACCCAGAATGTTGAAACTTCATAGGATGATTGGTCATGAAGAGTAGATGACCCCTATTGATTTTGGGGTCACTCTGTCAAAGGTCAAGGTCACGGGCCTGAACATTGAAAACCATTTCCGATCAATAACTAGAGAACCACTTGACCCAGAATGTTGAAACTTCATAGGATGATTGGTCATAAAGAGTAGATGACCCCTATTGATTTTGGGGTCACTCCATCAAAGGTCAAGGTCACAGGGGCCTAAACATTGAAAACCATTTCCAATCAATAACTAGAGAACCACTTGACCAAGAATGTTGAAACTTCATAGGATGATTGTACATGCAAAGTAGATGACCCCTATCGATTTTGGGGTCAGTCCATTAAAGGTCAAGGTCACAGGGGCCTGAACATTGAAAACCATTTCCGGTCAGTAACTTGAACCACTTGACCAAGAATGTTGAAACTTATTAGGATGATTGGTCATGCAGAGTAGATGACCCCTAACGATTTTGGGGTCACTCTGTGAAAGGTCAAGGTCACAGGGGCCTGAGTATTGAAAACCATTTCCGGTCAGTAACTTGAGAACCACTTGACCCAGAATGATGAAACTTCATAGGATGATTGGTCATGCAGAGTAGATGACCCCTAACGATTTTAGGGTCACTCTGTTCAAGGTCAAGGCCACCGTGGCCTGAACATGGAAAACCATTTCCAATCAATAACTTGAGAACCTCTCGACCAAGAATGTTGAAACTTCATAGGATGATTGTTCATGCAGAGTAAATGACCCCTATTGTTTTTGGGGTCACTCCGTTAAAGGTCAAGGTCACAGGGGCCTGAACATTGATAACCAGTTCCGATCAATAACTTGAGAACCACTTGACCCAGAATGTTGAAACTTCATAAGATGACTGAACATGCAGAGTAGATGACCCCTATTGATTTTGGGGTCAGTCTATTAAAGGTCAAGGTCACAGTGGCCTGTTCATGTAAAATCATTTTTTGGAAATAACTTGAGAACCACTTGACCTACAATGTTGAAACTTAATAGGATGATTGGACATGCAGAGTAGATGACCCTTATTTATTTTGAGGTCACTTGATCAAAGGTCAAGGTCACAGGAGCCTGAACAGTGACTTGAGAACCACTAGGCCAAGAGTGTTGAAATCTAGCGGGATGACTGGACATGTCAAGTAGATGATCCCTATTGCAGCTAACCATCAGTGTCTCTTTGACTTTCGCTCCTGACCCCTATTGACTTCTTGCCAATAGGACTTTGCATTGGGGGAGACATGCGCTTTTTTACAAAAGCATTTTCTAGTTAATATAATTATTTACAAGGAGTGTTCAATAAGTACCCAAAGAAGTGCTCTCATTTCCTCATGTATCATCAAAAATCAGTGTGATTGTTTTATAATGAAGATTGGGGAATAGTTAATATGTCAAAATTGCATTTTCAAAGTAAATGCTTGTCTCCCAAGGCAAGGTCATGTGACATCATATGGTCTGATTTTATCTCCTTTTAGCTTGACTTTTAGAAGAATAGTCGGAGTTATTGTACTTAACCTGGTGTTGGTGTTGGCATCACACCTTGGTTAAAGTTTTGCATGCAAGTACATATAGCTTACATTAAAAGGCATATAGCTTTGAATTTCTTTTTTTCTTTTTCTAGGTCAATAACTGATACTACAGGATCAAGTCCCATAACTCTAACATGTATTTTGAGCAAATTATGCCCCCTTTTGGACTTAGAAAATTCTGTTAAAGTTTTGCCTTTCAAGTTACTATCTCCAAAACTAATGCAGATACTGGATTGAAACTCTGTAGATATTTTAACATTTAGGGTAATATTCCTGCTTCTGGGACAACAATTGCACATTTGCAACAGATTTGTTCAAACTACTATTTGAGCCGTGCCATGGGAAAACCAGCATAGTGGGTATGCGACCAGCATGGATCCAGACCAGCCTGCGCATCCGCGCAGTCTGGTCAGGCTCCATGCTGTTCGCTAATAGTTTCTCCAATTCCAATAGGCTTTAAAAGCGAACAGCATGGAGCCTGACCAGACTGCGCGGATGCGCAGGCTGGTCTGGATCCATGCTGGTCGCATACCCACTATGTTGGTTTTCCCATGGCACGGCTCATTTATATACTCCTAACCCATCACTTTATCTATCAATGTAATATATGATGTATCAAGTCTGACACATTTCTGTTTCTACATTACAGGTATCCTTGTTTTGAGAACCCTTACCCTATGGATATTCACGAGTCCCCTGTTACAGCGTGCCAATATTTTGCAGACTGTCAGACTGATCTTATACCAGCCCTTTATTCTGTGGGATCTTCTAAACACAAACGAACAGGATTTAGTGAAAAGGTGTGAATTTACGGATTAAATTTTCAGCGCAATTCGTTAGTATTAGACGTTGCTTTTTGTGCAAAGCAGTAGGTGTGTGTTTTAAATTCTGGTGAAATGTTGGAATTCTTACTGGATTATGATTATGGTGATATTCAGTTCAGTCATATAAAACGTATCATTCAATCTTGGTTTACCTTGTCAGAGGTAATTAAAGATTACAAAAGCTATACCATACTGTATTGGCTTCCAGAGGTAAGAAAGGTATACCTTACTGTACAAGAGGTTATAAAGATTATATATACGTCTGAACCTTTTAAAGAGTTCAAGAGGAATTTCAGACTTTACAAAGAGGGAATTGCTGTTCTAAAGGAAGATTTTAAGCGGTGCTGCGAACTTTGATATTCGTGCCATAATTATGCTCTTGAATAATTACATAAAGCATATTTAGTTTTACTTAAACAATTAGATTTACTCTGTTGTCCTTTCCAAAAATAATATTTCAACATTTTTTTTCAAGAATCTAGTTAAATCAATATAAAAATGAAGCAAACAAGTACTCCAAGAACTTTGATAAGGAAATTTTTTACATGTTTTGAAAATGGCTGCAGTTTTAATCTTGTCTACTTTCTGCCTTAAATTCTTTAAGTGAGCTTCTATCTTATTCTAGAAACCCATAAAATCTTACTCCAGTCTCTCAAGCATTTAATTTTGCTCATATTGCCTTAAAAGGCCGTAATGCATACTGTATGAGAAATCCGACGGAAGTTCAGTTTTATTTATACACCAAACACGAGACAGAAATTTTGTATGAGGCATTATAAAGTCTGAAAGAGGGAGAAAGTCGGTAATATTTCTAAATAATTGTGTTTCTCTCAGACATTTTGGTATGTATAGAAATAATTACTGCAGATAATGTATAGTGTATAGGAATAAATGCTACAGATAATTAGATATATGAGGGGCATTTTTGTCACATTCAGGAGAGAATGATTGTATATTGAGCCTTTATGTCAAATGTATATAAAACTTCTGAGTTTGGAGACCAGTCTACAAATACAGCCTTGGCATTGGTCGATTTTAGTCATGTGATCAGAAATAGCCAATCAGATGCTGAGTTTATAGACTGCTCTTAAAAACTGAGTTAAATTATTTTTGGACACATTTTATAATGTTTGTTCAAGTGACCACAAGAGCTAGGTATGTAATAGAAGGTGTCCTTCGTTTGATAGATCTCTCTCATATTCTAATATGGACCATATTATACCTGCTTAGTGTTGTAGGTAGAGCACAGGATTGTTGATGTTAATTTAAATGTTTTAGGAAATGGGACCAGGATCTTTCCAGTCTGATCCTTAAAGGTCCATTACTAAGGGAAAGTGAGTTGGCAATTTTTTTCATAGCCAGTGCATAGACTTCTGCAAGACACTAAATAATGAAGATTGGCAGGTCAAAATTTACAGAAGGTCTTTGGAACTCAAAGAAATATACGTGTATTATGTTGAAATTTCAATGAATCGACAAAATGACCCCCCAGGTCTTTTTAACTTTCTTCATACTTCATAGAAAAATAGTTTCTGTGCTTTTTAAAAGAAATTAAAATGTTCACTTTCCTTAGTATTGGACCTTTAATGTACCAGATGTAAATGTCAAGTTCACATTGTTGTATCATATAGATAAATAAATAGTTTTTTTTAGCTCACCTGAGCAGGAAGTGCTCAAGGTGAGTTTTTAGAACTGTTGGATGTCTTGTCATCTGTCCATCCACAATTTCTTAAAAAAATCTCCTGCTAAACCACTGTGCCAAATTTAACCACACTTCACAGGAATGTTCCTTGGGTAGTTCCCTTTTAGATTCCTTCAAACATTGACATGACAGTTGAAAGGAAATACTTCAAAAATCTTCATCTCAGAAACTGCTTGCTCGATTTTGAAACAATTTCACAGAAATTTTCTTTTGCTGACCCACTACTAAATTCCTTCCAATTATTTTGTTTTGTATGAAAACATGGTTCCAGGAGGCCAGGCTACTAGTTGAGCCCGCCTGTGGAAGCAAAAACATAGGCGTCCAAGTGGCTGTTCGGTGCATGTGCGTTAGTCTGTGCGTCCATTCATCCGGATTTGTTTGTCCGGACAATAACTTTGACATGCATGGAGCAATTTTGTTTAAATTTGGCATGAATGTTAACTTCAATGAGACGTAGTGTCATGCGCAAACCCAAGGTTCCTATCTGAAAGTTCAAGGTCACACTTGGAGGTTAAATATCATCTTAGATCTTGTCCAGGCCATCACTTTGACATACATAAAGGAATCTTGTTTTTCCCCCAAACAACGAAGTTGTAAGGGGGGGTATACTGGTTTCAGGTTGTCCGTCCATCTGTAGACACAATCTTGTGCATACCGACTCTTCTCATCCCTCAGTAACAACAGTAGTTGTGCATGGTGCAGGTTAGGTTCTTTCAGAAAAAAAATTTGCAGAGTTACGGGACTTTGATTTTTGTTACTATACTATATACACATACAGTCTGCATATGCAATCTTGTGTGCGCCTAATCTCCTGAACTCCTGCACACCATTTAATGAAACTTGACACAAGCGATCAGTAGTAACCCTAGTTGTGCATGGTGCATGTTAGGTTCTTTCAGAAAAAAGTTCTGCACAGTTATGGGATTTTGTTTTTTGTTAATATACTATATACATACAGTCTACATATGCAATCTTGTGCGTGCCTAATCTCCCGAACCCTTGCACACAATTTAATGAAACTTCACACAAGAGATGCAGTACCAACCCTAGTTATGCATGGTGCAAGTTACGTTCCTTTAGATAGATATTCTGTAGAGTTATGGGACTTGTTTTTTGTTACTCTGCTATATACATAGAGTCTGCATATGCAATCTTGTGCGCGCCTAATCTCCCAAACCATTGCACAAAATTTAATGAAACTTCACACAAGTAATCAGTACCAACTCTACTTGTGCATGGTGCATGTTAAGCTCTTTTAGATAGATATTCTGCAGAGTTATGGGACTTTGTTTTTTGTTACTATGCTATATACATAGAGTCTGCATATGCAATCTTGTGCGCGCCTAATCTCCCGAACCATTGCACACAATTTAATGAAACTTCACACAAGTGATCAGTACCAGCCTTACTTGTGCATGGTGCTTGTTTGCTTGTTAAGTTCTTTCAGAAAAATATTCTGCAGAGTTATGGGACTTTGTTTTTTGTTACTATACTATATATACAGAGTCTTTATACATACAGTCCACATAATTATGCAATCTTGTGTGCGACAAATTGCAATGTACTGTGTCAGTGCGTGGGGGGGGGAGGGGGGACTTCATCACCTTCAGTGATAGCTCTAGTTTTGTAACTTTTTTATTATTGGCCATAGGGAAAAATTGAGGCCACTTTTCTATGGTAAAACATGGATGGAACCTCAAAATTTTAAGTGTATTTTGACATATCTGTACCTGGTAAAGATTTTTTTGTGGACTTCAAATTATTGTACCCCTCCAACAACGAAGTTGTAAGGGGGGTATACTGGTTTCAGGTTGTCTGTCCGTAGACACAATATTGTGCGCACCAATATTCCTCATCCCCTTGACACAATTTAATGAAACTTCACAAAAGTGATCAGTAACAACAGTAGTTGTGCATGGTGCATGTTAGGTTCTTCCAGGAAAAAATATTTGCAGAGTTATGGGACTTTGTTTTTTGTTACTATACTATATACATAGAGTCTGTAAAATCATTAAATTTCGTAGGCATGAAATTTCGTGGTTTTGGTCAAAAAGGCAACTTCATGGGGATATGAATTCGTGGATTTCAACTTTTGAACATAAAATGAATAGGAATTTTACTTGTTCGTTGGGATTAAATTTCGTGGATTGACTCAACCACGAAATCCACAAAAATTAGTACCCCACGAATATTAATGATTTCACAGTATGCAATCTTGTGCGTGCCTGATCTTCAGAACCTATGCACACAATTTAATGAAACTTAAAACAAGTGATCAGTAGTAACCCTAGTTGTGCATGGTGCATGTTAAGGTCTTTCAGAAAAAAATTCTGCACAGTTATGGGACTTTGTTTTTTTGTTAATATGTTATATACATACAGTCTGCATATGCAATCTTCTGCGCGCCGAATCTCCCTAACCCTTGCACACAATTTAATGAAACTTGACTCAAGTGATCAGTACCAACCCTAGTTATGCATGGTGCAAGTTACGTTCTTTTAGATAAATATTCTTCAGAGTTATGGGACTTTGTTTTTTGTTACTATGCTGTATACATAGAGTCTGCATATGCAATCTTGTATGCGCCTAATCTCCCGAACCATTGCACACAATTGAATGAAACTTCACACAAGTGATTAGTACCAACCTTACTTGTGCATGGTGCAGAAAAATATTCTGCAGAGTTATGGGCCTTTGTTTTTTGTTACTATTCTATATACATCTATATACATGCAGGCCACTTAATTATGCAATCTTGTGTTCGTCAAATTGCAATGTACTGTGACATTCATCACATTCAGTGATAGCTCTAGTTTTTTTTGTTTTGATGATTATACCTCCACAAAACAAAGTTGGAGGGGGGGGGGGGGGATATGTCGGTCGGTCCAACGGTTCGTTGGTTTTCATGGTTTCCGGACAATAACTTGTGAAAGGCTTAACAGATTTAAATAATTTTTGGTACACAGGTGTAACATTATAAAAGACAGGTCAAGTTCGACTTTAAGGTCAGTAGGTCAAAGGTCAAGGTCACAGTGACCTAGAACAGTTAAACGGTTTCCTGATGATAACTTGAGAACACTTGGGCCTAGGCTCATAAATTTTGGTACACAGGTGTAGCATTATAAAATACAGGTCTAGTTCGACTTTGAGGTCAGTATGTCAAGGGTCAAGGTCACAATGACCCGGAACAGTTAAACGGTTTCCGGATGATAACTTGAGAACCCTTGGGCCTAGGATCATGAAAGTTGATAGGGAGGTTGGTCATGATCATCGGATGACCTCTATTGATTTTAAGGTCAGTAGGCAAAAGGTCAAGGTCACAGTCAATAACTTGAGAACGCATGGGCCTAGGATCATGAAAGTTGATAGGAAGGTTTGCCATGATCAGCAGATGACCCCTATTGATTTTGAGGTTCGACTTTGACATTGGCTTACTTCTGTCACAAGGCCGTATTGTGGGGGTATAATTCGTCACTCCTGTAACAGCTCCAGTTGTTTCTGTTAAATAACTTTAGTTTGGGTCAAGATAT
Organism: Mercenaria mercenaria; assembly: GCF_021730395.1. Taxonomy (NCBI): domain Eukaryota; kingdom Metazoa; phylum Mollusca; class Bivalvia; order Venerida; family Veneridae; genus Mercenaria; species Mercenaria mercenaria. The sequence continues at coordinate 24,318,769 of NC_069364.1, read as the reverse complement.
TGAAATGAAACTTGTTATAATTGGCTGAAATGTTTGAGTCATTCACACTGTGTTTCAACAAATAATGGGCTAGACATTGTTGCCCTTTGGGCTTCAACATTCAAGTTTTTCCTTTATGGCTTGATAGAAAACTTTGAAAATCTCCTCTGAAACTGGTGACTTGATTTGAAAATAATTTGAAAGAAATGATCCTTTGGTTACCCATTACTAAATTCCTTCAAGTCATTCTGTCTTGTTGAAAAAATGGCTGCCAGAGGGCTAGGCTAGTTTTCCCTATTTGGCTATATGGAAAACTTCTTTGAAACTGCTAGCCTGATTTCAAAATAATTCCATACTAGCAATGCATCTCAAGTGACCATATACAAAATTCCTTCAAATAATTCTTTTTTATCACCATGGGGCAGGGCAAGTTTCACCATATAACTATAATTATGGAAAACTTTGAAAATCTGCTCTGAAACTGCTGGCTGGAGCTAGCTCAATTTTAAAATTATTTCACACAGATTTCCTTGGGCGGCTTTCAAGCAAATTCCTTTGAAGTCCGCACCACATCACTACCCCCCCCCCCCCCTTATATTTATTTAGTCGAAGTTTGAAAAAAAAATATTGTCAGAAAACTCTGGCCCTATTTTAAAATAATGTAATAATGTCATAGATATTTTCCTTGTGTAACCATCAAGCAAAATTTTACAAGCAAGCTGTGTGACACAAGTGAGGGATCTAGGGCCATCATGGCCCGTTTGTTTAATATAGCAGAAGCTCTGACTTCCAGTGAACATATTCTCACAGGCCTTATTTGAGGAATGATTTTGCAGGAATAAGGATTCTGCCATTTAGCTAGTAGGTTTATGGTTTTGCAGGCTCTTCAAAATATCTTAGTTTGGAATTTATCGTCAAACAACAGTTTCATTGGGGTGTTTTTCCATCGTATATAGTCATTTTAAATACTAAGAACTCTTAAAATTTTCACTGTTGATGACTCGATGTAAAACTCCCAATATATGTTAGCATTAAAGCAACATTTCCATGTAAAATATTTGTAAATTTTAAAAGAGAAAATACGATTTGGGCCTTAACATTTTCCATAAAAATTCGTAGAGCCTACAACCAGACTGTTACAATAATGTTAAGTTACATCTTGCAAATTAAAATGGCAATTTACGAGAAAACCTGTTATTAAAAAGAGGGGTCGAATAGTACATTCATTTACTTGTAGCGGCGTCATGTGTTTTATGCTAGACTGTTAAAGGTTAATTTGATTTTCTTCTTTCCAAAGTCATTCTAAAAGACAGAAATAGAAACACACTGAAGTACGCATGTACTGAAAGCTAATGTCTTAATTGAATGAAAGAACTAATGTATCTTCTTGTTTAATTGTATGAGAAACAACGTCTGTTTCTCATTAAGCTGAAAGTTTGTACAAATTAGGGAGGTGAAACAACACAAATAAATAAGATGTTGTACAATAATGGAATAAGGACTGTTTAGGCCAAACACAAATTGTTTATTTGTTACTCAGAGCTGTTTTTTATTTGCCCCACAGCAGTCATTGCCCTTATTCCATGGTCATCAACAAATTTACTGTCGGGTCTTGAGAGGTGACAGATTTTACCCAATTGTAATGAAACCTTTTCAGAATATTTGCCACAATAAACATCTTGGGTAAGCTTGATAATGGGTCACCTGGGGTAAAAAAATATATCACAAAGGCAAATCATAGAAAATCTTCTATAAATCTTTTTATTCATCTTTTAAGTTTTTTGAGTCATCATTATGATTGTAAAAAATCCAAGTTGAAACTTGGTTGTCTTAGGTCAAAAACAGGGTCACTAAGTTCAGTCATAGAAAACCATATTTAGTTAATGATAGAGGGGGCCATAGACCTGCACATCATGTGACCTTATAAGAATGTTTGCATTAATGAAATCTTGGCATGTTCTTGAACTAGTTCAACATGGATCAGAAACAGGGTCACTAGGTACAGTCACAGAAAGAAATGTGACTACATTTTCTACCTGATATGCATGGAACTTTATAAATATGAATGTTTGTCTGTATGAAAATATAGGTCAACTGTGAAACTAGCTCATCTTAGATGAAACTAGCACACTTGCATGAATGTTTACCTCTGTAGGGGAGCGGTGGTCTAGTGGTTAAGGTGTCGGCCGCTCAGTCCAGGGGTCATGGGTTTGAGCCCCACTGGGGTCACGACCATGACTTCTCATATGACACCAGTACTGGTTTTTCCAGGAAGCGGACTCGAGAGTGGTTCCAATAAGCTTGAAGCTTTCATCACAATCGAGCTAAAACAAATTAGTATAAACTAATGTTTACCTCAAGGAAACAGTTTGCGCACAAGCTCAATGTTCCTATCTCAAAGATAAAGATCACACTACGAGGTCAAAGATGATGTCAGATCTTGTCTTGACCATAACTTTGATATGAAGGGACCAATCTTATCTGTATATAGCATTTATAGTCCTCTCAGTGAGAGTGTCACATGCATTTAATCGAAGTCCCTTTCTTAAAAGGTCAAGGTCACACATGGTGGACAAAAATCAGATTAGGGCTTGTCAGACATGTAACTTCAACAAGCGTGCAGCAGTTTTATTTTTATTTTGGCATTATTTGAATGTTAACTTTGTCTCCATGAGAGTTAGCGTCTTACGCCAGTCTGGTCTTGCCCAAAACCCAGGACTCTGTCTTAAATGTCAAGATCACACTTAAGGATCAAAGGTTATTTTAGAGCCTGTCTTAGCACTTTGTCATGCATGGGAAATCTTATTTGTATTTGGTGTAAATGTTTGTCTCAGTTAGATAAGGTGTTGGTGCAAACCACAGGCCCCTTTCTTACAGGTCAAGGTTACACTGGAGGTTAGAGGTGATAGAAGATACTGTCTAGGCCATAAATTTTACATGCAATGAGTAATCTCTTTAACATTGGCATAAATAATAACTTCAGTGGAACAGGATAATGCCACAGGACTTTGGTCCTTATCTCAAAGGTTAAGGTCATACTAAGCGGTCAAACTTGGTCATAGCATCCTTATAGGGGCCTATCTAATATGGGGATTTTGAATTTTTAACTTCTCTAAACCATTGTTCAAGGTGAGCTATTAGTATAGATGGACCATTCTAATATGCTTGTTTCAGTTAAAACATGCTTATGCTAAAATGACGTCATGTTAATGTGTGATGACGTCAATGTTTTTGTTGCGACCAAGAAAGAGCGCTACTATATTTTATCTACTGTCTTAGATTAAGGGCATATTAGAATCGAAATAATGTATAGCAAAATCGTGTTTTACCTAAATTAATACACTCAAAATTGGTTATACGTCGCCAGAATAATTCACTCGGGCTACACCCTTGTGAAATTATTCCGCGGACATATAACCTCTTTCCGTGTATTAATAACATTAAAACACAGTTTTTCTATACATTATTTCTTAATTATTCATCATCACTAATTCACCTTCTATTCAACAGTTTTACTTTTAACCAACCTAGGGTTACAGTGTTGGTGCAACCTTTATGAAACTGGTCAAAAAATTTTGGGGTTCGGTGGGGTGCGGGGGAGATGCTTAAGTCTGTTCATCCGTCAGAATTGTGTTGTGCATATCTCAAAAAGTATTTGACACAGTGTCATCAGACTTCAAAGGATTGTTATTCAGCATGTGAAGTTGTGCACCTGGTGTTTTAATTGGGATCTGACACAGCGAGACCAGAGTTATGTTCCTTGACTAAGTCAAAAAATGCCTATAAAGGGCCAACAAGTTTGTGTCACATTTAACTTGGGAAGTATTTGACCTTAGATTAGGAAACATTACAGGAATATTATTCAGCATGTGAAGTTTTTACTCTTGAGGTTTGGTAAAGATTTCGTTCAGCAAATCCAGAGTTATGGCCCTTGACTTAGTCAAAAATATGCATTAAAGCATAAAAGTTTGTGTTGCATGTACATGTATCTTAAAACGTATTAGACCTAGGGTCATGAAACATAATAAGAATATTATTCAACATGTGGAGTTATGCACCTGGGTTTTGATTGGAATTTCTGTCATTCATACCAGAGTTATGGCTCTTGATGAAGTCATAAATAATCATAAAGTGCATACAAGTTTTTGTCATATGTATCTCAAAAAGTTTTGAAGTAAGTGTCATAAAACATTAGGGGATTGCTATATAGCATCTTGTGAAGTTGTGCACATGGTGTTCTGTTTGGGTTTCACTTAGTCAGACCAGATTAGCGGTCCTTGACTGAGTGAAAACTGCACAGAAAGTGCTTAAAAGTCTGTGTTGCATATATTTTAAAAAAATGTTTCACCAAAGTCATGAAACATTTAGGAATATTATGAGCATGTGAAGCTGTGCACCTGGGGTTTTGTTCTATTGTTCATTCCAGAGTTATAGCCCTTGATTAAGTCAGAAATATTCATAAAAGGCATACAAGTTTGTGTCCCATATATCTCAAAAAGTGTTTGAATTAATTGATAAAACATTTGGGTATTGTTATATAGCATGTGAAGTTGTGCACCCTATGTTCTATTTTGATTTCACTCAGCCAGGCCAGAGTTATGGTTCTTGACTTAGTGAAAAATACACATAAAGTGCTTAAAAGTTTTTGTTGCATATATGTATATATTAAAGAAATATTTCACCAAAAGTCATGAAACCATGTACAGTAACAGGAAGTAGGGGCACATCTAAGAAGCATTAGTTACTGGGTCATCTGAGGTCAGAAAATAGGTCACTAGATCAAATCATAGAAAAATCTTGATAACATATTTAGAGGTATTTTTTTTTTAGTTGATCACAGCTTATCAGAATGTTTATCTTGATGAAGTCTGTCATGTTAAAAACTGCGTCATCCTAGGTCACAAACAATGTCAGTAGATCAAATCATACAAATATTTTCTTAACAGTCTATAAAAGTCACATTTTCCGCCTGATCAACATGATATTTCAACTTGATGGAAGTTAGGTGAAGTTGATCATGGGACAATTCAGGTGATTTAAGGTCAAATGGTAGAAAAGCTTTAATAGTCAGAATGCCACATTTTAAACCCAGTTGTCAAGCATCTTTATGAAATAAACGGCAGGTTTGAAATGTGGTCATTTATGGTCTAATTAGGTCACTAGGTTGATTAAAAAATGTTAACACTCCATAGGTCACATTTTTCTACCTGATCTGCATGAAACCTGGTCAGATTGTAAGTCTTTACCTTAATATCTTTGTCCTTTTTAGAGTGGGTCTTAAAAACTAGGTCACAGTTCAATTCATAACTGAGCCACATTTTCTTCTCAGTCATATTAAACTTGGTCAGAATGTTTGACACTAGGACATCTAGGGTCAAAAACTGAATTCTGGTCAGATAGTTTGTCTTACAAAGTTGATGGCAAATTGGGTCTCGTAAATATTAAAACTGTGTCCTTAAGTCAAATCACAGAAAAAGATTTTTTGATACTCAAGAAACCATACCTGGAAGTAAAGAATAATACAATCTTAGTTTCCCAGTTTTGGTTGATGGGAACAAGATAAAAACTATGAGGTTACAATGGACGACTTTTGATTGACCTCTGTTTGAAGTCTTTTTTCAACTAAGTTTTGGTTTGGTGTGGTGTTCTTAGACTTAAATCGCTTTAGTGACCTTCACCATGTCAAAAAAAAAACAGTAGCACTTAGGTGAGTGAATTACAGCTATCTTGCTACTCTTGATTTTTTCTACCAGCTTCAGTGAAGCCTGCATAACTTTTAGAATTTGTGTTTCGTTTTAGGTATGGCCAATCAAGGGTGGACAGTGGGGCACAGCAACCAGCAGCTACTCGGAGATTATTGTAACAGGGTAGGTTCTCGTATTATAGACCACAGTCTAGCTCTTTAGGTTCTTCTGAAGTGACCATCCAGCTTGCTTACGGAAGGTCGGTGGTTCTACCCAGGTGCCTGCTTGTGATGAAATAATGCATGGAGGGCCACCTGGGGTCTTCCTCCACCATTAAAGCTTGAAAGTCGCCATATGACCTATAATTAGTGCGACGTTAAACGCAACAAAATAAAGTTAAACCCAACAAAATAAAATCTTTTGAAGTGACAACTGTATACCCATGAATAAGTGTCCCCAAAGGCAGTGCATTTTGTAAAAGATGGTTTTAAAAGTGGCTGAATTAACCTTTAGCCTGCCAGCGGCAAGTGATTCTGCCTTTGCGACCAGTGCAGACCAAGATCAGCCTGCACATCCGTGCAGTCTGATCATGGTCTGCTCTGTTCGCTATTCAGTCAGTAAATTTTCAGTAAATACCCCTTCAAATGATAAATGGTATTGCCCGAAATGAATGATGGACCAGTCCATTATAGAAATTCAGCAAGATAAGGGTTAAAAAACGTTTGGGGTGTAGCAGCCTTCTATAAATCAAACTAATGAATCATTTTCATACACCCATTAAACAGGACATTTTATGTGATCATTTGTGGTGTCAGGTGGCATCCACCAAAAAAGTTGTCTTCTTTATAAATTGAGCAGTTCTTATCCAGTGTTATCAAACTTTGTAACAGTGATGATAGGCATAATATCATGACCAAGTTTGAAAATCAGCTGAATCCTCCCCACGTATTTCTGGAGTTATGGGCCTTGAATTATTCATAATTGCAAAAACTGACAGGTTCTGTTCTGTTCTGTTCTGTTCTGTTCTCTAGGTTGAGCAGTTCTTACCAAATGTTATCTAAACTGGATTGCAGTGTTAATGGGCATAATTAATTGTTTCAGCAAAGTTTGATTGCAGGGAATTATCTAAGAGACTCCAGAGTTACACCCCTTTAATTTAAAAATAATATGAAGACATGTGTCTAACTTGAGCAGTTCCTACGCAGTGTTCACCAAACTTTGTCACAATATTTTTGGGCATAATATCTTGTATAAGTTTGATAACCAACTAGATAGTGAAAATTGACTGTCTCTACTTCATAAAATAAGCAATTCTTATCCAGTGTTCTCCAAACATAGCCAAAATCTTAAAGGGTATATTATCTTTGGTAGGCGCAATAACTAGCTGGGTAGTTAACAGGACGTCTGGCCCTGTAATAAGTTGAAATGGAGAAAATTGACAACTAGTCTGCTCAATAAGGGATAAGTACAGTGCTGTGATAGACATACCTTGTGACAGTTTGCCATTCTTGTTAACAATTCTTACCAAAATAACACTTAGATTCTGTTATTGATGGATGTGTTTATTTGGAGTAAAACAGTAAACAAGTCATCCTAATGAAGTATTTATAAGAGTTTTTTACATTTTTAGCTCGACTATTCGAAGAATGGGGGAGCTATCCTACTCGCGTCGGCGTTAGCGTTAGCGTCACACAAATGTTAAAGTTTGCGTACCACCGGAAATATTTTCAAAGTCCATTGAGATATTGTTTTCATATTTTGCATACTTGTTTACCATCATGACCCCAGTCTGTAAAAAGGAGGAGGCAACTCTATCAAGCATTTTGACTGAATTATGGCCCCTTTTTGACTTAGAATAAATGTTAAAGTTTGCGTACCACCCCAAATATTTTCAAATTCAATTGAGATATTGCTTTCATATTTTGCACTGAATTATGGCCCCTTTTCGACTTAGAATATGCTTATTGTAATGTTAAAAGTTTTACTCATTGCTTATATTATACTATCAAGCACTGAGAATAGTCGAGCGCGCTGTCCACTGACAGCTCTTGTTTTTTTATCTGGTAGATTTCACTGTAATTTTGTACAAATGTAGGTTGATATTCCATAAATGGATGTCAGTAATGATAACAGTAGGTAGACATGCTAGTTTTGAAATAGTCAAAGTTAAAAAACACTGACAAACTGTATTTTTGGTCTTCGTCAAAAAAGTTCATGCATAATGATTAAAATTACAGTAGTAAAAATGTCTTTGATTTACTATTGACCATATGTCAGTCCATTTGTATGTGAAGTTTTGAACCAGGGGTTTACAAAAATTAATTTTGCTTGCATAATTGAAATGTTATAAAGTTACCTCCAAACAATACTACCAGTCCTAAAGACTATTAGAATGTTATATAATTATATTTAGCTCCTACAAAATATATAAGGAATTGATTAAAAAAAAATACCCTGTTTCGGAGAGAAGTTGAGTTAATAGAACAGATTATAGAAGTGTTTGATGGGACCGTTACATGCACAAAGACCAAAGAGACACACAGTGGTTGTATGGAAATCTGTAAATATAATATTTCTGGTTCTGACAGACTCAAAAGCTTTAAATTGATGGATAAGAAAAATAACTGATTTAAATCTAATTGCTATTTTGAATAATACCACAGAGGTTAAAGTATTAAAGTATGGAGCTTGAGCCATGTTAGGCTTTGGGAAAATATTGAAAAGTTATTCTTCACTAAAGCTTCAGAAATACTGCGTAGATATATTAGGTACAATATTTTCTCTTTTAATAAGGTGAAGCAAAAACATACTAAATCAACGTGTTTTGGAACCAGTCTTAGACAAGATGAATGAAACCGCTATTCTCTAGAGTTTTACATCAATAGATGTATTATTGGTTAATGACTTGTCTAAAGTTGAATGACTCTATCAGTCTAGGGAGGTTTTTATAGAGGGTACTTTATAGATATATCAGGTTAGAAGGACGCATTAGAATAGATATTGTCTTTATAGAAGGATAAGATATGCAAATCTGGTTTTGGCTGGTTCTGTATTTTAAAGGCTTGAAGTCTTCATTGAGGGAAATCTGTCTAATCTGTAAGGCTTTTAGAGAAAATCAACAATACATAAAGTGTCCAGTTGTGTTTCTTATGATTAATGTTGTGAAAAGGAAAATTTGAAAATTAGTACTTTCTGTTGCATCAGTCAGACTGGTATGCAACCCTTGTCACTACATACACTGACATTGGCACTGCTTTTGATAAAGTTTAAGGTGATTAATGCTAGGTTTTATTCAAAGTTAGGGCATTATCTTTCCCTGTTTAGGTTGAAGATACATTATTTTCATCCTGTTTGTCCATCTCTCAAGCTTCCACAAAACTTTTGTCAAAAACTTTGGTTCATTTTTGAACTTCTCAGCCAAAATAGTTCTCAAGTGTGGTTGCTAATATCATAGTAGCCATTTTGAAGGGTAGTGCTACATAATTGTTGTTGCCAAGTAAATAATTTCTTGTGAAGGATTTTAGAAAATCAAAATTGGTTGCACTAGTTCTCCAAAACCAATGAAATATCTAAAATGTGACACCAGAAATTTACTTGAAAATTCCACATTTTACTCCCCTCTCCTTCACCCCCCACCCTCTTCTCCCAGGCACCGTCTTACTTCCTCATTCCCCTTGCCTTTTGGAATGAAACAGATAGGTGGAGGAATCGGCACTTCCTGACAAAAACAGTATTATTATTATTATTATACCAGATTTATATAGCGCCTTTTTCATGATAAACACATTCAAAGGCTCTTTACATATAGCAGACGCAGCCACACAGGGCGCGAAATTCATACTCTAGTAGTACAGACACCGAGCGATCTGACCAGAGAGACAGAGTGAGATAAAGCCCGCAGAACAGATAGAGAGAAATCCTTTTTAGATACAGACTTGTCCAGCTAACTTAGCCTAGCTCTTTGCGATTAGACAGTCTGAATCTTTAACGTGCCCACCCTGGGAAGAACCAGTACAGGCCTCTAAGTTAGGTGGGAGACACTCGAGAGCATCCAGTGCCTAAACTGGGATTCGAACTCCGGACCTCTGGATTGGCAGTCAAGCGTGTTACCACTAGACCACTGGCCCACCTATAAGCCATATTGTTGAGCAATAAGTAGCAGTTCTTGCTAATGTTTAACTAAATACAATAGGTTCTTGGGTTCTCATTAGTCTGTCCATAGGTATACTTACCAATATTTGCTTAAATTAAATATTTTTTCAGAAAATTTCCTGTGATCATTGTTTGTTTATTCAGGAGATATATTTGACATCCAGTGAAGATTTTATACATTTCTGTTATATTTCAGACATGCAGACGGCTCCCTTAAGTTCTGGGATGCATCTGCTGGTAAGTCTCAATAAAATTATGCCTGTGAGTTTTTAAAAGAAACAGCAATATATTATATACCATAAACTTGTTGAATGGCTAGTTGGTCTGTAGTGAGGACAATTTTCCCTGAGGCGAGGGAAGGATTGTAAGAACTAATGAACAAGGCTGAATGACATATTGTGTATTTGTCATCTGCATAATGACTGGAAAGAAATAGTGAAGTGCAAGGTCTATCAACTGGGAACCAATCTACAGGCTGAGCACATAGCAAAGAATAATGATTCCTCATGAAAGGATTCCTGTGATAAATTTCCTTAGTGGTGGTAGTTAAGTCTTCAAGTTTTTGGTTGCGGGTTTATCCGGCTACCAAAGTTACAAGTGTATTTCTGACAATCATATAACATCTTTATTTTATTCCGAATTACATCCAAAGGATGTTCATGTGCTACACAAAATAGTCCCATTCATGAACAATGCGGATGAATTATCAATGAACAAGCAGTTCTTATTCAACCTGTATCCATTCACACTGACCATTTAGATTATATAAGATCTATCAATGATAAGGTATTCCAGCCCATGGTTACATCAAAAGCTAGATCAGGCAGAGTTTAACTTAAATATGAGGCACATTTGTATATTTGTTTCTCATTCATGTATATTTATAGACTGGCATTTAAACAGAAAAAAAATCTACGCTACCAAAAAACCTGCAACCATCAGAAGGCTTTGATTAGTTGTTGTTGATATATGCTAGTCATCAGTTTGATACAGGTGTTAATGTAGACAAAGTCTTCCAGGATAGGGCTGCATGGTATCTTGTAGCTAGGGGGCTGTTCTCGTGACTATATTGCTTTTTTTTCAGCTCTGTTTGAAATGATACAAAATGTGTCTATAGTAAATACCACATGACTAAATAAAAACTACAGAACTGCATTTAAAATCAAGTAAAATTTTGATATTGCCAGAATAGCTTTCATTTCATTCAAATTTTAACACTTATTTTATTTTCTTTTTCAGTAACATTGCAAGTGTTGTATAAAGTCAAAACTGCCAAAATATTTGAGAAACCGAAGAATAAAGTGCTAGATGGACAGGATGATGACCCTTTTGCTATATATATGATATATTTAGATCAAGAAAGTCGATTGTTAACATTGGCTGGAGCCACACATGTGATGCTGTTTAAATTTTCTAAACAAGAAGCGTCATTAGAAGTACCAGTAAGTTAATATACATTGCAACTTCCCCAAAGAGAACGCCACTGAAAACTGTTTGTTTAAAAGAGGTTGTTACTATTAAAAGTTTAATTTACTAAGCATTTTGTCTATTGAGAATGTGTCTTTATATGTTGGTTTTCTCATGGCGCGGCTCATATGTTTAATTTTTTTGTGCAATCTGAAATAATAGTGGTTAGTAGATGTGAGGTCAAAGTTCAAGGTCACAGTCACCTTGAAGCTGAAAAGTTCCTAATCGCTGTCTAGTTTGGACCTTAGTTTTATAGGATGATTGGCTATTGATTTCGGGGTTTTATGGTCAAAGTTGTTAGCTGAAAAAGGCCATAATTGGTGGTATTTTGCAAATAGGATTCCTTTTAAATAAAAACCTTTTTTTTTTTCAAAAATGACTGAATTCATTATACAGTTTTTATACTCTGAGCTAAAAATGTACCTGTAATTATCTTTAAAGACAATCAAGTAAAGTGTATTTCAGAAACACAACATTACTTTCTACTTTCAGTCATTAGAGGTATCAATAGTATATGAAGTGTTTGATGACCTGGATTCTCCTGACCTAGATTACCCGAAACCAAGTCTGGGTGTGGCGACACAGCAACATAGTGGCAGTGTGGGCTCATACTCCAGTAATACTTCAGATAGCACCAAAGTAAGTTTTATTGAAAAAAAAAAAATCAAAAATAAAACAGCAAGGTTATGACAAAATATTTAGGGATAAGTTGTTACCTGTGCGTGAAACTGTTGTTAATCGGTTAAGCCAAGCTGTCATGTCAAGTCTTGTGAATGGGAGTTTTGCCATGGTGTGTTAAGAAAGTGCTTAGGAATAGTTTAGCAAGAAGACTGTGTGCCAGAAGTCATTCACCAGCTTTTGATTCGTGATTTGAATCATGATTTACTTGTCAAAGTATGATCTTGTTCTTGCTGGGTAGATATACTGACGGCATTGACATGGCCAAAATGTAGGATTTGAACCAATTTATCATACAAACGAAAAGGCAGTTACAACAGTTCCGCTCTAAAGCAGCACAATGCATGGTAGAGATTTTGATAGGAAGTTATACACATGGTTAAATGATTTCTTTTCCACGTTAAATTTTATTATAGTTTGTCTGTAATCTTAATTTAAAATAGACTAGTAAATTATGTTTTGAGTTGTTGCAGTACTTTCCATTTCATTTAATTTCTTTTTTAAACAGTGGCCCAAATCTTGGCATCCAGCACATTAAAAACTTATTAAATGAAAATTTGATCTTTTATGTATATCTTTGGCAAGTAAAATTTTTGAAAAGGACAAGACTGTTTGTTATTTACATTTATAAATGACTGTGAAAAAATGTTCAGTGTTACTTGTATATTCCAAAGATTTCTGTGTTTACTTGTTTGAACTGTTCACTGAGTTAGTGTTCTTTTCAGCTTGTACATGAAAAAATTGCAAACTTTAGTTTGGTTTGTTTAACTTTATGCATTGGGAACAGGGGAAAGGAAATAATTGAATTTATACTTTGTTTAAGTTGGTCTTTTTGACTGAGATCTTTGAGGAAGGTACTGACAAAATTTAACTTGTAGAGAGTAATTCCTTAAATCAGTATAATATATTTGTGAAAAGAAGTAAAACCAGGATGTTAGATTTAAACATGGCTTAGTATTACTTTGCATGCCTTGATAGTTTTTTTTTTTACAATCAAAATTATTTAATTCCTAGTACAGCAAAGGAACAATGATATAAAAGGCATAATTGACGTTGATATTTTCAGACTTCCAAACCTAGTTTAAGTGTATTATCCCAGCAACAAAAATCGGGCGGGAGTATGGGGTCATACTCCTCCGACAGTACCAAAGTAAGGTTCAACTCTATGTATTGTCCTGCAGTTTTATCCATTTGTATTTTACACTTTTTTACAATTTTTCTATATTATACAGATTTACTTATTATAAGAAAAACACTACATATGTGACCATGATTGTTGATATTGAATTCAGTAAAATGGAGAAAAAATGCATGTCAGAGGCTCAGCATAGTGTTTGTTTCCTTTCAATGGATTGTTATTTAAGAAATTCAGTTAAATTTACAAGAACAGCATTAAATGAGTGCCGCTGTGCAGAAACAAACGTTAGAGCTTTGGAACCTGCAACAATCAAGATCAGTGCACATCCATACTGTTCACTTATTCCCACATCCATACTGTTCGCTTATCTATCCCCACATCCATACTGTTTGTTTATAAATTTCAGCACTTGTAAACATCAGCTTGCACAGATCCGATCCTTACTGGTCCCAAAGCCCTAATGTTAGTTTTTGCACAGGAATACTCAAATGTATTTTATGCTTATTATGTAGCAAGTTAAACCAATATTATATACACTGCTGAAACCATCTCATTTGATTGGCTGAGAGAGCTGCATGCGCAGATATTCAAGAAACCTACCATGATATGAAAAAAATATTACCTTCAGGTCAGCGAAAGTAGATATTGACCTCGATTGTAGGACATTTGCCCCCCAGGACATTTGCCCCCAATGAAAAAATGTACTACAGGACATTTGCCCCCCAGTTGAAATGGCAGATAGGACATTTGCTCCCCACTTCTTATTTTTAGAATGGACATTTGCCCCCCAATATTTTTGTCCTATGTGCCAGTAGATATACTGTGTTTCATGTTGTTTTATTATCAAAATTACTCTAAAAGGCAATATTCAGTAAAAAAAAAAACTATTTTATTGATAAAAATTTGATGAATATGTTAATTACATTCAGGTGTTAAGGTAAGTAATAGCTTATTATTGAGTTATAAAAGTGCTCATAACGATGTTATAAAATTTTAATTTGTGCAATGTTTTTAACATTCAAGCTTGTTAATTTGGCAATTATCTACTAGAAAGATGTAAGAAACAAAGACATTGTTATCTACAATATGATAATTATCTTCTACCAAGTTCCTAAAAAATCACTAGGGGGCAAAAATATTGGGGGGCAAATGTCCATTCTAAAAATAAGCACTGGGGGGCAAATGTCCTATCTACCATTTCAACTGGGGGGCAAATGTCCAGCAGTCCACTTTTTTATTGGGGGGCAAATATCCTGGGGGGCAAATGTCCGGATCCCATTGACCTCAACAGAAGTCTGTATATTAGTATCTAGTATTAAGCCCAGACTGAGCCTGTGTATGGTGATTATACAATTAATTAGCTAAATTTACAGGCAATGTTTTTTAGTTGTGTTTATTTAGAGCAAGTGTGGCAAATTTGCGATTCTACTAATAATTTTTCATCAGTCTGTATACAAATTACCGTATTTCTGAAACAGTTACCGTAATTACATCATTTGATATTTTAGGGTATAGACATTAAATGTGTTTACTTATATCCATGATCTTTACATTAACAAATGCATAGTGTTAGAAAAACAAATCTGTAAACTTTAGATGGTATTACAGCAGCATGAGATTTTCTGCACAGTCTTGTTTCCTGAATTTTTGAAACAGTTAGTTACCTAATTTCATAGAATGTTCTGTGGATGCATATGTAGTGTTCATTAACAGTTTTCTTTTGTCTATGTTTTTCTTTAAGGTAAATGTCTCTGTCTTGTTATTGTCTCCCATGTTATTGTTTCTCTCATGTAACTGTGTTCTTCCAGTGTTGTGGTGTTTCTCTCATGTTACCATATGTCTTTGTAGTTACTATGCTTCTGTTATGTTACAGAGTTTCTAGTTACTGTGTGTCTGTGTTTTCTCAAGTGTTACTGTTTGTCTCTGATATTACTGTGTTTCTCTCATGTTACTGTGTTTTCTTACATAATTTCTTTAATCTTCTCTTCAGTCTCATGTTACTGCCTCTTTCATGTCACTTCTCTTTCTTCACTGTCTACCTGTCATGTTACTGTCTCTGTGAATTTGCATCTCTGTCATGTTATTGTATCTCTCATTGTCCTGTTATTGTAATGCTACTTCTCGATAAGTTTCTGTCTTGTGTTACTGTATTGCTGTCATGTTACTATGTCTCTGGGGTTACTTCTCATTTATTACTTTCTTTTATTTTACTGTATCTCTGTCATGTTATTGTTTCTCTCATGTTACTTCTCATATGTTACTGTATTGTGTTACTGTCTGAATTGTGTTACTGTCTGTATTGTGTTATTGTCTGTCAAAACTTCTTTTCTTTCTTGTTACTATCCCAATTATTATGTCTCTCACAGCACTGTGGTGGGAGACATATTGATTTACTCCTGTCTTTGTGTGTGTGTGTGTCTGTCTGTCTGTCACAAATCTTGTTTGCACTCTAAGTCGAACATTTCTCATCTGATCTTCACCAAACGAACAAAATGTGTTTACCAGTAAGTCCTTGGCCATGTTCGATAACTAGCCAAATCGGCCCAGCAACTTTGGAATTATGGCCCTTGAATTACAGAAAATACTGATGCCAGTGATACCGATCTTGCTGCATGATTGGCTTGGATACATAATGGAGAAGAAATGCCAATCTAGATGGTTAGGCAGTTGTGGGAGACATGCACTTTTCTCAAAAGTAGCTCTAGTTTCTTCTAAAATTGCCTTGAACACTTAAGTTTACATCTGTATATACAGCATCAATATTTTATTAATGTTATTGTTTGATATTATTCTTTCCTGTTCAGTGCTGTCAGTATTTAGAGATATTTGTAGTTACATTTCACAGAAAATGGGGGTATATTGTTTTGCTTGTGTCAGTTGATCTGTTAATCTGTATAACAGCATTTGCAATCCAATAACTGGAGATTTCTTTGGTCTAAAGATAATAAACTTCATAGGATAGCAGATGACTCCTATTGTCATAGGAGTAGTAGTGAAAGGTCAAGGTCACAGCAATCTTGAGACTGAAAGCAGTTTCTGATCAAATAATAAACTTAAGGTTTTGCCCTACAGCTTATTAAGTTCTTAGGATGATCGACAGCACATATTATTCTGGAGGTTTTTAAGTTCAAAGGTCAAGGTCACATTGTACTTAAAACTTGAAAATTGCATAACTACTTAACTGTGACAGGCTATCAGAAGGGAGCATAATATTATGTGTTTTATAAGCAGCTGTTCCTGTGAATGTTTTCTAAGGCCATCATTTATGTTTTTGTGGGTAATTTTTATGCAGTTTTTGTCTGTTAGTGTTTGTGATACCTGTTTATCACTTAAACCAGTCCTGCAGTATGTCTGTGCCTTTTTTCCATCCTGAGGATCATTTATTGTTATGAATTTTTACT
The DNA here is from genome assembly GCF_021730395.1 of Mercenaria mercenaria. Classification (NCBI taxonomy): domain Eukaryota; kingdom Metazoa; phylum Mollusca; class Bivalvia; order Venerida; family Veneridae; genus Mercenaria; species Mercenaria mercenaria. The sequence continues at coordinate 24,302,270 of NC_069364.1, read as the reverse complement.
ATTAACATGTAGTGCCAGCTACATTTTTCTCAGCAATTTTTTTTTTTTGAGCTGTGTATGAATTCTTTAAATGCAGTAGCTATTTTATGTAGTAAGCCATTAAATATAAGGTAATTATTTAAACAAAATTTGAGAAATGTTCATATTTATGTTACATTCATCTGTCTCATTATGGGCTTTTTTAAGACATTGACATTTTTTCATGATTTGCTGGATTTAGAAAATACGTAAATGAGGTGCAAAACTTTATGGTAACAAATAACAATTTATTTCATTTGCTGTTCAAAAGGTTTGAAAGTTTTTTTACTTGACAAGTGTGGCTATATATTTTAAAAGAAGTGTATTATTTACAATTAACAAAGAAAACATGTGTATGTTGTTTGTTTTCCTGTTATTGTTGTTCCTGGCTAAAGCACAATGTCCTGTATGCTTTGTATTTTCATCAGTGTATGTATCTGTATTTGTATTTTTAGCTCGACTATTCGAAGAATAAGTAGAGCTATCCTACTCACCACGGCGTCGTTGTCGGCGTCTGCGTCACACCTTGGTTAAGTTTTTCTTACCAGTCCACTTTTTATGCCCCCGAAGGGAGGCATATAGTTTTTGAACCGTCTGTCCGTCTGTCAGTCTGTCGGTCTGTAAGCAATTTTCGTGTCCGGTCCATATCTTTGTCATCGATGGATGGATTTTCAAATAACTTGGCATGAATGTGTACCACAGTAAGACGACGTGTCGCGCGCAAGACCCAGGTTCATAGCTCAAAGGTCAAGGTCACACTTAGACATTAAAGGATAGTGCATTGATGGGCGTGTCCGGTCCATATCTTTGTCATCGATGGATGGATTTTCAAATAACTTGACATGAATGTGTACCACAGTAAGATGACATGTCGCGCGCAAGACCCAGGTCCGTAGCTCAAAGGTCAAGGTCACACTTAGACATTAAAGGATAGTGCATTGATGGGCGTGTCCGGTCCATATCTTTGTCAACCATGGATGGATTTTCAAATAACTTGGCATGAATGTGTACCACAGTAAGACGACGTGTTGCGCGCAAGACCCAGGTCCGTAGCTCAAAGGTCAAGGTCACACTTAGACGTTAAAGGTCATTTTTCATGATAGTGCATTGATGGGCGTGTCTGGTCCATATCTTTGTCATTCATGCATGGATTTTAAAATAACTACGCATGAATTTGTGGCACAGTAAGACGACGTGTCGCGGGCAAGACCCAGCTCCGTAGGTCAAAGGTCCTAAACTCTAACATCGGCCATAACTACTCATTCAAAGTGCCATCGGGGGCATATGTCATCCTATGGAGACAGCTCTTGTTGACAAAGTCTTTTGAGATAAAGCTTTGAAACTTTCAACACTTGTTTACCATCACCATGTCCAGTTGAAGGCAAGAGTACATAACTCTATCAAGGATTTTGGCTGAATTATGGCCCCTTTTAACTAAGAAATCTTGGTTAAGTTTTTTGTACCAGTTCACATTTTGTGAAAAGCGTTTGACATATGGCTTTGAAACTTTCATCACTTTTTATTATAACAGTCTCTATCTGTAGGCAAGAGTACATAACTCTGTCAACTATTTTGACTGAATTATGGCCTTTTTTGGACTTGAAAATTGGTACAATTTGTGTACAAGTCCATGTTTTGTCAAAACTATTTTACATGTGGCTTTGAAAGTTTGAACAATTGTTCATCATCATGATTTATATCTGTAGGCAAGAGTACATAACTCTGTCAACTATTTTGGCTGAATTTTGACCCTTTTTTGACTTGGAAATTGGTTCAGTTTTCGTACAAGTCCATGTTTTGTCAAAACTATTTGACATATGGCTTTGAAACTTTGAACACTTCTTTATCATCATGATTTCGATCTGTAGGCAAGAGAACATAACTCTGTCAACTATTTTGGCTGAAATACGGCCCTTTTTTGACTTGGAAATTGGTTTAGTTTTCATACAAGTCAACGTTTTGTCAAAGCTATTTGACATGTGACTTTGAAACTTTTAACACTTGTTTATCACCATGATTCCCATCTGTAGGCAAGAGTACATAACTCTGTCAACTATTTTGGCTAAATTGTGGCCCTTTTTGGACTTGGAAATCAGTGAAGTTTTTCGTACCAATCTATATTATGCCTAACCTGTTTGTCATTATGGCTTTGACACTTCGAACTCTTGCTTACCAACATGGTCACACATTGCATTATAGTGCAAAACTTATTCAAATTCACAAGTGCAGGTACATTGTTTGTCTTATCTGTTCCTTTTCTTTTGTCTGAAAATCTCAGGTAATATTTTGACCCTACACTTCTATCAATGCTTCGAATAGTCGAGCGCGCTGTCAACAGACAGCTCTTGTTTTTCATGATTTTGAAATGTAATTAATTGGGGATTAAGTAGAATGCTGTTTTTTATTTAATTAAGTAGTGGATGCTTTCCTAAGAAGAACATGCAGTTAAAGATGAGTTTTAAGAAATGGCAAAGTTATGAAATGAATTCAGTGTACGATGCTACCCTAAAATGAAATAATCACTGTAACTGGTGAATGTCATTGCAGGTCTATTACTTTTAAACACTATAATAACAAGTGTCATATAAAATATGGGTCTTAATTTTGTTTGAAGTACAAACTGTAGTGATATTTTAATTCACTGATTACAACATGGATGGTGGTTAATCTTGAGTAGGTAAATGCATTGAAATTAGAACCTATGTTTGTCGATAAAGTCTTCATCTACTTTACTGTTTAATTAGATTTCTCTCTATGCTACTCTAGAATCTTAAGTTTTCTTGGACTACTATTTTTCGCAGACTTCGTGATTGCTTCAATCCACTAAATTAACAATTTAATCCCAGTGAACAAAGAATATTTTGATTTAATTTGTCTTTCAATTTAGAACCAATGAAAATGCTGCTTTTGGCCAAAACCACAACATTTTATGCCAACAAAATTAAATGATTCTACAACGTTTTAGAGAATTAAGTTGATATTTTGATACTGCATGTTTGGTAATTGTATTGATATTTTGCTCTGTTTAAAGGTATACTAGGCAAGAATTTCTGCATAAAGTTTATGTAAGCATAAAATTAATGTGCTTACATTTACAACACTTGATACTGTATATCTACACGATACTGTATATCTACACACAGTATAAATGTGTACTATAATTTACTGAAATGTGGCCTTGAATAATTATGAGAATTTTCTACATCTGAAGAAAATTCGTGAAGTTAAAATATAATTTATAGAGATATTGGCATTTGATATCTTTAAATGTTTACTAGCTATCTATTAGCTCTTGTGCATAGAGGATATGGCACAAATAGATAGAAATACAAAATAAGATCAGTGACTGTCTTTGATATATGAAGCACTGAGCATTTCTAGCTAAGTATTTTAATTTCTTGTAAGTAGATTGACTTCTTTTGAATGGGAAATGTCAAGCTATGAGAATATTGAATTGCTTTAGGTATATGAGCCGCGCCATGAGAAAACCAACATAGTGGGTGTGCGACCAGCATGGATCCAGACCAGCCTGCGCATCCGCGCAGTCTGGTCAGGATCCATGCTGTTCGCTAACAGTTTCTCCAATTCCAATAGACTTTAAAAGCAAACAGCATGGAGCCTGACCAGACTGCGTGGATGCGCAGGCTGGTCTGGATCCATGCTGGTCGCAAAGCCACTATGTTGGTTTTCCCATGGCACGGCTCATATTATGTAAAAATGCCAATCATTTGGTGTATTCTGTCCAGTTGGTGGGTTCTTGAGGTAGAATACTTGACCAGCTTTAGGGGCCTCTGTGGGCTAGTGGTTAAGGTCGGTGACTTCAAATCACTTGCCCCTCATTGATGTGGGTTCGAGCCTCACTCGGGGCGTTGAATTCTTCATGTGAGGAAGTCATCCCGCTGGCTTACGGAAGGTCGATGATTCTACAAAGGTGCCAGCTCATGATGATAAAATGCATAGAGGGGCACCTTGGGTCTTTCTCCACCATCAAAGCGGGAAAGTCACCATATGACCTATAATTATGTTGGTGCAATGTTAAACCCAACAAAATAAATAAATTGACCAGATTTAAGAGACTTTGTCATTGCACAAGACATCTCCTCTTTTTGCCAGTTGACCCAAGACATCAGGGGTTATATTCATAGGTTATTCTGAAGTTACTCAGTCACTACTGCAGTTTAATGTTGTGAACTGATGACAGGAGACTTATTAAAAATGAACTTGTCTTTTTTTTTGTTTCCAGAACTGTTTGATAGAGGGGTTTGGCTTTCAGCATTTAAAAGTGATAGAGAATCAACTGTTCTTAAAACTTTGAAAGGTGAAAATATGATTGTGATATTTTGTCATTTGTACAGCCAGAACAGATTACAGCATTACGGGTGAGGAGTGGGGCGCGGAAATGGGTAGCTGGGTACCAGCCAGACATTGTGTGCCTGTTGACCTGGATGGACAGTGAGCACCCAGGCAATATAACCAGTATATCTATCAACTCTTCATATGGTCTGTAAGTATATTGTTTACTTTGCAATGGGTTTTGTCAGTAAATATGAGCTATAGATTTTAAGTTTGTGCAAGACAGTTGCTGTTTGTAGATAAATATTTGTTAGCTTTTGAAATATTGCAATTCTGCATTATTCTTTTACATTGGTTACGTCAATTGATTTGTACCAGGTGTTGACATTTGTAAAAACAAAAAACAGTTGTTGGTCTGTTTATCTATTCCTGGTGGGTATATTTTTCATGGCCGACTTTTAGTCTGCTCCATAACTTCTAAACCCAACAAATTTGAATGCTCCAATCAGCAATGTCAAGGTCCTGTCCATATTGTTTAAACCTCTTTGAAGTTTTTCATATAACAGCATTGATTGTATACCTCACCAAGAAGGCATGTCGAGTGCACAATTCACTAGGTCTAAGGTCAAGGTCACATTTGGGGTTTAAAGGTCAAGTGTCTTAGCTTTTTCTTCATTTATCTTCTTTACCACTGGTAAGTTTTTCATAAAATAATAACATTGTATGTTAACCTCATCAAGGCTACATGAGGAACACAAAAACCATGGCACAATGTCCAAGGTCAAGGTCAGATCAAGTGGCTTTTTATCTTTGTCTGCTCCACATCTTGTAAACCACTTGGAAGCTGTTTTACTTCATGAAGATGATGTTCAGAGCACACAACCTTGGTCACTAGGTCGGTCTTGAAGGTCAAACATCAAATAGCATAAATTCGTGTCCACACAATGTCTTTTCAACCACTTGAAAGATTTTTGTAAAAGAAGCATCAATTGTTGACCCTGGTCACAAAGTCCAAGTTTACACTTTAAGGTCAAAGATTGAATAGTTCAGATTCATGTTCAGTTTCATGTCTTCTAAACCATTAGAATGAATTTTACAAACAGTAGCATCAGCTGTTGATCACATCCAGTCTAAATGGAGATTGCACAACCCAGGTCAGTAGGTCGAAGTTCAAGGTCACAGAGGTCAAAAATCAATTTACTTTGTGTCCACTACATGTCTTCTTTGTTAACCTCATTAAGATGATATGCAGAGTGTACAACCTAGGTAACTAGGTCAACACTCAAAGGTCACATGTCATGGTCACAACATTTTACTTTCCTTATATCAAAGCAGCATCTGGGGGTATTAATAGCATTTAGTGATAGGTCTAGTTTTATATCAGTGTTAAATATCTGTTCTATTCTTTTTCAGGTTAGCATTTGGTAATGAATCAGGCTTGGCTATAGTAGATATTATTCAGAAAACATGTCTGCTCAACCTCGGAACACCCGACTTGTATGGTATGATAAAAACAAGCTCTCTGCTTCTAAAACGATTTTGCAATAGTCTCCTCCAATAACATTATATTCTCTGCCTGGGAAGGGCTGTCACTGGCGAAAATTTAGCTTGACTAACAATTAGAAATGTTGTGTATATATTTTGAGGAGTTAAGGAATAAAAGCTATTCACCATTGTTGTACACATTGGCAGATCTAGTCAGGTCTTGATCTGTTTTGTAGTACCGGAAATTTTCAGATTGTTTACACATAGGTTATTGGCAAACGTGCCAAAATGAAGTTATTGCAGTGATACTTCATAATGTATTGTTAGGCATATCTTTCCCTCAAATCTAGAGATGTTTTTTTGTTTTTTTTTTTTTTTTTTTTTTTTTAGATAGCAAAACTTTAAAACTTAGTGTTTTCGTTTGGAAATTTATGTTTTCCTAAAAATATTGGCTTAATATTGATACAAGTTTCTGAACATTGAAGAAATATCTTGAAATCAAAGTCAGTAGATTAGTAATTTAAAGAAATCAGCTAACATTATTTTTGCTATAATTGTCTAAAAATTCAACAGTGATAGCCCTCTTAGAAATCCTTGAGAAATATCTTAACCCTGAACCATTTTGAAAAAATGGGATAGTGTAGATACAGAGTAAGTAAAATAAGTCTAGGATGGTTAAAGTGCTAGCATAGCTTAGTTACATAACAAACAAAATATTCTATATAGTAAATTAAGTGTTGCATACTTTTATTTTGTGCCTGCAGCTTAAGAACGGTATATATATAAGTATTATTTATTGCATTTAAAAAAAGAAGTGCAACATAGCTTTTAAAGCAGTATAACTAAGTGTAGCTATTTACTAGAATTGTATGTTGCCTTTAGAAATTTGCAGATAGATATTTAATGGGAATTGAATAAAAGCTGAAAATGTGATTGTTGTCCAAATAGCAAAAAAAAAAAATGCGAAATCCATACGTAATGTGTATGATGAAGCTGATGTTCAAGAAAATTGAAGACTATTTATAGAATCTTAAAAAAAGTGTGCAGATATATTTTTCACAAAGTTCTGACTTATTTCTGAAGGCCTTTGTGAAGGGAATTGGCTAGATTCTGGAAAATGCAGTTTCCAGAAATATTAGTATTGAAATATGTTCTGTGACTGCTTGGCTTGCTTTGCTTACTTCTGAAAAGGCAAATGTTTTGTTGCAGCTTTAGACCTGGAGTTGCAAATGTCGGACCAATTTCCCTGGTTTCTTTTTCTTCATGTCCTTTAAGTAGAATTAAGTGAAATCTGATTTAATACAAAATTTCAGTTTTGAAATGCCCCTTTTTTTTGTCCATAGACATATTCCTAGAAATTCTGAAAATTGTACAACATTTTGGGTATGGGAAAATCGTGTATTTGGAAATCTGTTACTTTTCTGTATATACATTATCCATTTGAACAGATGCTTGCATTGTCATGCATGCATAATATCTTAAGTGCATTTTGATTAGTTGATACAAGTACTGAAGGAGACCTATTTCAAAATCTATATATAATATATATATATTTACCTGACATGTACTTTCCTAATTTCCTTTATTCCTTAACATATATCAGATCAGAAAGTTCACTTTTTGTTCTCCTAAGATAGGTCAAATTTCAGTTTTGGTACTTAAATTCTTTTATCTCCCCCTTACACCTCATTGTACTTACGTTGCACCTCGATCTTATATAGCTTTATACCTTAACAACACTGGTAGGGATGCTATAGACATTAGAGGTGTGGTGAATATTTCAGTTTCTCGTATTGACCTATAGGTTCTATGGATCCGTACCAACGGGCCCCACGCTCACCCAGGGGCAAGAAGCCCATGCAGCCCCAGGCTCTAGATGGGAGTAATCCTGCACTTAATGACGAAGGGGCGCGGTCTCCAACCAGTGATCAAGTATGTGTAATTTAGTATTGCAATATTTAGTTTGTATACTGGGTCTGTATTCTTCAGTGTTCTGAGTGTGACTTTAAAACCTAAATTAAAAAGAAAAAAAACTAAACTTTCAATTTTCTCTGCTAGCGTTCATACATATAAACGGATACTTTTTATATGAATGTAGCTGTAAAAGTTCAGCCTCTATTTTGCCAGGTGGCGAACAGCTTACCTCAAATCACTTTGCCATTGTTAAGTAGCAGGGTTTTCTGTTGAAGAAACAATGTCTTATATAAAAATGTGAGGATAGTTATTCTACTCAGCTGCCAGTCGATTCCACACTTTGAAAAATGTAAATAGCAACACTTTGTGTCTACCTTTGCTGTGAAAGCGGGAAAGTTGCTTACCTTAACACAACAAATCTCTGCAAAAAGCTGTGCAGATGATGGTTGGTTCTTTTTTAATATCAGTTTTACAGTCTGGCTTAGAATTATTGATGAATATTGGGCCCAGTTTAAAATCAGTTGTAATAGTGGAGGAGAAAATTCCACAATCTTAGCATTAAAGCATATATCATATAAATTATTGAGGATTGATAAGTGAATATCTATTATGTAAGTTAAGCATGCTATTTGAATAGATATCCAGAATATGTCTGCTTATAAGATTATAAATTGGAGTTTTTTGAGACTATTCTCAGAAGTCTTGAGTATTTTGTCTATTCTCAGAAATCTGAGTATTTGAGACTATTCTCAGAAAACAGCCTTCTCATTGGTCAGTTTCAAAAAAGCTCTCGGAAGCAACCAAACAGGTGCTTAATTTATAGACTGGTCTCCAAACTCAGGTTTATAAACTTGGACCCATCCAGGTCTGCCATAATAATTATGGTTTTGTCAAAAAAGACTTTGTGGACAGTAACCAAATTATTATGCTTCATAGACTTAGGTACTCAATGTCCTGAATTTATGGCTCCTTGCTTTTAGCAAAAGAAAAAAATCATCTTCTTTGTTTAAATTGTTTATTCAACCAATAAGAATTGTCTGTACATTGTAAGTTGAGGCAAAAACAGCTTTTGTCTTTAAATGGGTCAGAAATAATTAGTATTCGAATAAATGCAGAAATGGAGTGAAAATCAGAAATGTCTGAACTTACAGTACAAAGTTTCCACATCAACAATTGTTGATTGTTAGTTTGTTTATTTCAAGTTTTGTAAATTGTTTAGGTGTGTTAAGGTCATTTTGCTAGAAAAGGCTGTTATTAAATTTATTATGCCCCTTTAGAAGTAGACAGGGGTAAACTGCTTTGCTTGTGTTAGCCTGTCGGTAGACCATAACTTTGGTTTCCAGTTGATACATGGAAAGCACTTCAGCTTAAAGCCTTCATACTTTATACTTGTACTAGGAAGATTGCCTGTGGTCTGTATGTCAAAGGTCAAGGTCACAGTGACCTTGAGACTGAGCATGGTTTTCAGTTTATATCTGGAGAAGTTTGAAGCTTATGGGTGTAATGGGTTGGAAGTTTGCCTGTGGCCTTTTAAAAGTCAAGATCACAGTGACCTGCAGACTGAATGTTTCCAATTTATTTGAGCCTGTGACTGTTCACCTCCATAGGAAGATAACTTTTGTTGAAGATGTCTCGTCTTGGGTCAGCAGGTTTTGAGGTCATAGTGATCTTGGAGTGTAAAACAGTTTCCTTTCAATAACTTAAAAAATGTTCTTATCTACAGCACTGAAACTAAAAAAATCTTATCCTGTTGCCAGGTAGGGACTTATATTGTTTTATAGTAATTAGGTCAACATCATTGATATTATTGTTTTGTAGTAATTAGGTCAAAGGCCAAATTCAGGATAGAATTAATTATTATAAAACCAGTTACCATTGACAAGTGATCATATAGGGGCATAATTATGGTGTTGACAAATGCCTCTTGTATTATGGTAGCAAGAACTTAAATTTCTAATATTTTTGTTCCTCCTTCTCTGTTTTGTGTCTGCTAGAAACTGTTTGAAATATATGTCGACTGTTCAGTGAAAAACTATGTTATCTCCATATATAAATCAATATAGTTAGCGTAGTGTTATGTTGAACCATCGATGTGTATTAGTAAACAACCGCATACAAGAAGTTCCACATCAGGGTGAAGTGTAATAATATCAAATATATGTCAGCAGTTAACAAAGAATCAATATATGAGCCATGCCATGAGAAAACCAACATAGTGCGTTTGCGACCAGCATAGATCCAGACCAGCCTGTGCATCCGCGCAGCCTGGTCAGGATCCATGATGTTCACTTTTAAAGCCTACTGCAATTAGAGAAACCGTTAGCGAACAGCAAGGATCCTGACCAGACTGCACTGGTCGCAAAGCCACTATGTTGGTTTTCCCATGGCACGGCTCATATGTCATCAATTCACAAAGAATTATATTGAAGCATGCTCCTCAAACTATGTGTTGTTTCGCAAAAGCAATGCTTTGTGTATTGTCTGTTGTGAAGTATTAGTAATTAGAAATTCCTGACCTAGAATAAAATGTATTTTTTCATAAGTATAATCTTGCCCCCTAGAATGCAAGGGTTATTAACTTAAAGAATGTTTTTGTCAATATTATTTTGCTCCATAGAATACTAGGGTAATTAATATGGATGGGATCTCTTGTGTAGACCATACCACCTAGATCTGTTATTGAAATGACATACATTTTAAGCAGACAGTTTTTAAATAAAAAATCTCATTTTTTATCTAGAATATTTGAGGAATACATACCTGAAGTAATAAATTTCAACATGTATTACAGAATAAGCAGCACATTTAGAAAGACCCACTGTATCAGAATTAGGCTTATTGTATGAAATAAAAAGGCTATTACGTCATACAAAATTAAGCAACATTTTCTCTTCAGTATATAATTTAATACTTCTTTCAAACTCGTGCACTTTGGTCCTTATGTGACGTAATCAAATGTTTCTCCCAAAATCAGGCAACAAGTTCACAGTAGAATTTGGTCAAATATCTATAAAATCATAACAGAATGTCACCAATAGAACCTTACTCCATCAAACAACACATTTCATGCAAAGTCAATCAATATTATGCTACAGAACGACAGATTGCAATGATTAAGAAATAGTAGAGAAAAGTGTTCAATGTGAAATTGGGCAACACACAGTCTAACAGACTCATCTGACATGTTGCAGAATCAGACAACACTTGATATAACAGAACAAAGTAACACATTCCAGCCTTAATCAGACAGACTCTTTTAATACATTTGTGGTGAAATCAGGCAACGAAAAATCTAACAAACTTGCAGAATCATCCACACATTTTATAGATTTAGCATGTTTCTTACTAAATAAGACAACATTTAATCCAACAGACTTTTAGAATCAGGCAACATTAGGTCTTACAGACTCAGTAAAATACATTCCTTTCAGAATCAGGCAAGATTAAATCTTATAGACTCAGTAAAACACATTCCTTTCAGAATCAGGCAACATTAAGTCTTACAGACTTAGTAAAACACATTCCTTTCAGAATCAGGCAACATTAAGTCTTACAAACTCAGTAAACACTTTCCTTTCAGAATCAGGAAACATTAAGTCTTACAGACTCAGTAAAACACATTACTTGAAGGATCAGGCAACATTAAGTCTTACAGACTCAGTAAAATACATTCCTTTCAGAATCAGGCAAGATTAAATCTTATAGACTCAGTAAAACACATTCCTTTCAGAATCAGGCATTAAGTCTTACAGACTTAGTAAAACACATTCCTTTCAGAATCAGGCAACATTAAGTCTTACAAACTCAGTAAACACATTCCTTTCAGAATCAGGAAATATTAAGTCTTACAGACTCAGTAAACACAATACTTGCAGAATTAGGCAACATTTAGTCTTACAGACTCTGTAAACACAATACTTGCAGAATTAGGCAACATTAAGTCTTACAGACTCAGTAAACACAATACTTGCAGAATTAGGCAACATTAAGTCTTACAGACTCAGTAAACACAATACTCGCAGAATTAGGCAACATTAAGTCTTACAGACTCAGCAAACACATTCCTTTTAGAATCAGGCAACATTAAGTCTTATAGACTCAGTAAACACAATACTTGCAGAATCAGGCAACATTACAGTAAACACATCGCTTGCAGAGTCCGGCAACGTACAACGTGACACTCAGTTAACATATTCGTTGCATAATAGGGACATTTTAACCAAACTGACTGATTTAACACATAACATGCAGACATTGCACAATAAAGTTTACTCCTTGAACACAGTCCTTGCAAAATCAGATGATATACAACCAAACAGACTTATTTAACATATTTCTTGCAGTTTGGCAAAATTAGGCAACTGACTCAGTCAAGAAAATTATTCTTTTCTAATTCAGGCAACATTTTATTGGAATTTAAAGAAAATTTTTACAAACATAATGCCCTAAAATACTAGAGGATTCAATGTCATGCCCTACAAAAGAATAGGTGCTGTATCTCTTATAAGACAGGAGAACAGAAAGGTTGAATATGAATCAGAAATAAACAGATTTGGAAGGGGGGCCAACATGACATAACTTTAGCTGAAAAGTAGTGTGTATATTGTTGTATAGTTCCTTCTTGTATTGTGCGTTTTATTTTGACCTGTTTGGATAAAATGGCAATATAACAACCCCCCACCAAACACACAACGAAAAAAAAAATGTGGAGTAGGAATTTGAAAACTGATACAGTGTAAAGTTATACTGGATGTAATACTTGAAAAGCATGCATGATTGTCTTCAGAGTTGTCACCAAGATACAATATCTTTGATACAGGGGTAGATAAATAAGGGAAAAAAACACTAAGAAATGATGACTTAGCAGGGTTTTCATAGATAATAAGTAGTATTGTGCAGAACACATGGAATAGAGGCTGTGAAAGTCATGTCCATTTACTGAAGAATGAAACAAATAACAAAATTGATAATTTAAGAATTTGATAAGCTATGGCTCCTCTCTAAGACATTTATTCGTCCCTTAATGTTTTTAGGAAGCAAATTCTTGGAAAAACAGAAGTTTTTGACATTTTGATCGTAAATATGCAAGTGTAATTGGAACGGTTTATGTTGGGTCTGAGAACATGAGAATGTTTCTAGATTGTTTTTTGCCACTTGTCCAAACATTATTTGTTGTGGTTTTATTTTATTTTACTTTTTGTTTTGATTTTTTTCCTGCTTTCAGCCTACTTCTCCTGATGCCTTAAGTCCAATAGCACCCCCGCGGAAGAAGCGCCATAGCAAACAAATGTTGATCTTGAATGATTCAAAATCTCATCGGAAAAATGACACTGGACCTCAGACTGCCCCACCAACAGCAACCTGTTTTGATTATAGCGATTTTTCGTCACATAACAAAGATCTTTCAGATAGTTCAACTGCGACGTCTCCAATGGAGCCATCTCCGGGTGTTGTCATTATTCCTCCAACTCCACTCACAGCTCGGAAAGAATCGGATACAGAAAAACCAAGTGAAGGTAAAAGCATAGAGGTACTGTCGCCAGGAGTGAAAAAGACTTTGACAGGGAGAACATCATCTTTGCCTCTCGTACCTGCAGAGGATAATGATAAAAGCAATATTAACGACAAAACAAAGTCAAAATCTCATGATAATATCTTAAGTACCGAGGCTAGCATTGTAAATAGTAAAGAAGATACTATTCATGTAAAAATTATGGACGCAGACCATGATTCTAAACATCACCATCATAGTCATAAATACTCAATTAAGAAATTTAAGCAAAGGTTTAGGCATGGTAAAAAGCGAGACAAAAGCGCCGAACGAAGTCGTAAACATTCTAGTGAAAACGAAAGCGAGACACATTCAGAAAATGAGAGTTGTTCTCATGATGAACTAGCAAGCCAAGGAAGTAGATCGGAGAATGATGAATCCCTATTGACAGATGATGACTTGAATGCTGGGGGTGATGATGCAGCGTTTACGTCTGAAAAGAAAAACGGATTCTTTAGGAGGATGAGTGTAAAGGTTAAACAACTTGTTCTTAGACATGATGATGAAGAAGAAAGTGAAATGGAAAAGAAGTTAAAGAAAAGAGAAGAACGAATTGTTACAGTTAATGATCTAACTGAAGATAATAACAACTCAAAACCATTGTTTAATAAAATGACAGTGAAAGAGTTGGTGCACGGTCCACAGGGTAGGTTCATGAGCTATGTATTGCTTGGCTTTATCAGTGTTGCTGCATGCTTAGAAACTTCTGTGTCTCAGTTTCAGAGGAAAGTGATTCCTGGTTTCCAGTTCAGTCAATGAAGTTTGGGAACCAGTAACAGAATGCAGGCTTGTCATTGGTCAGTTTAAATCTTGATACCTAAAACAACCAATTAGGTGCTTACCTTTTAAGACTGGTCTCTTATCTAAGTTCTATAACCTTGTTGCTGTACTGTTGAAGGGAAAATTATTTCAGAAATGTGTATATAGAGTCACAGCTATTATTTAAATGGTACAAATATGCCCTTTAAAATTGTGAACATACCTGGAACTGAGACAATGCTTTTTCTGTCTATTGCTATTAACAAAAATCTTTCAAAAGGTGAAAGATCTCTGTCTTTTTGTACTCTGTATTTTGTATGGAGCATTATATTTTTGTGAAGTGTTTTTATTTTAAGTTTTTTGTTTGCTTGCTGCAGTATAGATATATATACCTAATTGTATGCTTACCTTTGCTTCCTGGTTTTAAAATTTTTTGAAGGGTGACTTGTGGGGATTCTAGCTTATTAACTAGCATATTAACAAGTGTATATATTCAGAGGGTATTGCTGTATTTATGTATAGGATGTAAACATGCTTTGTATCTTGTTTTACAGGGTTAGTGCCATATTATTATGTCTGTAGTACTAGTGCCGTATGGTTATGTGTCCTTAACAGCAGTGTTTACCATAGTGATGGTAGTAATGTTTTTGATCTCTTGTTTTGTATTACAGAAATAATGCCACACTGAGAGTACTTTCTATTTTGGTTCAGGTAGTGCCATTCTGATGTAGGCAGAAGGTATCTCACCTATGTTAGAATGATTTTTTTTCTGCTTAGAGGTATCAGGTTTTAATATGACAGGAGAAAATGGTATAAAAAGGACATTTTAGTTCCAGTATCAAAAAGATTTTCAATGTTCAAAACAATGAAAATGTCTACAGGAAATATAATTTGTCATTCTTTTTTCAAATACATCATTAATTTATTTACAGGTCTGTTAATGTAAATTTTAAATATATAGCTCATCAAGGAAATTGCAAGAAGATTGTGCAAGCTGCAGCCACCATATACCAAGCTGTCATTTCTACACTATAGCCATCTTATATTTCATATCTGTACAAAGATGCAAGTACACAGAGCCTGTCGATCAGCAGTGTCAGATGGAGTTTAAATCCTTATTTTTATAGATAGCGATGTTTTGAGTATTAAAGGTTTGCTCTCAACTATTTTCAGGGTAAGGCATGCCAGTGCTGCAGGGTGTGTTCGATAAGTGTGTTTACATGTATCAGCACCCAAGTATACCACCGTGGTAACGTTGTGTATAGTTTAGAATGACTTGTTACATTCAGTTTCAACACTCACATGCCTCCAGGGAGCCTTCTCTATCAGTACAACATGTTTTTATCAGAGATAATTTGAGAAGATTCAAAAGCCTTAGCACTGAATGTTACCCTTACCCTGCTAAATTTCTATAATGAACTTGTCCATCTCAATTTGGACAGTACCTTAACTGTTAATAGGGGTGCTGACCAAAAAGATACTGACTGAACGGCAGTGCAGAGCTTGATCAGACTGCACAGACTTACACTGGTCGCAAAGGCAAAATCAGTCAAGTCCAGCATGATAGCATCCCAGTACAGCCTTTCTGATGGACTATTTTTCTCTCCAGTAAGATTTAATAATTCAAAATTGAAACCTGCAGTCTCTTTATTCTCAAGTAATCAGAAATGAAAGAATACTATAAGCAGTCCAGAGTGGAAGAGAACCCTTTTCTTTGCACTCTCAAGTAAGATATAAACATCAAAGTGAAAGAACTTGCGTCCTTCACTGTCCATGGAGATGCAGCATAACAAAAATGTAAGAATACCTTTGCTTCATTCGGTGGCAAGATGTGGAATCCAAAATGGAATAATATTCTTTTCGTTACATTCCAGTAAGGGTTTGAAGGGAACAGTACTCTTTTCATTGCTCTCCAGCAGAATGGTAGAATATCCTGTCTTTTTTTTTTTTTGGAAGGAAGACACCCTTTCCATTGCTCTCCGGCAAGATGAAAAATCCAAAATTATATAGTAGTATACGATTTCTTTGCTCGCTAGTAAACTTTTGGAAGGAAGAAAAACATTTTCATTGCTCTCCAGTAAGATATTAAATATAATAAATGATAGATTACTATTTCTTAACTGGCCAGTAAGATTTTGAATGGAGGAATACCCTTAACATTGCATTAGCATTGGTTCAAACTTTTCTCCAGTTCTGCAGAGATATATTTTGTAAGGAATTTTTATGCCCTCTCTTTCCCCCTCGACACAAGTCACACACACAAAAAAGAATTTAAGTGGGGGGCACCAGTGTTCTATGAACACACAATGTCTTGTAGTTATTGGTACAGTCGTTTGGCTTGTTTTGTTGTTCTTTTTTTTTTTTTTTTTTCAGTTTAAAAAGTACAGTGATCAAGGGTGACAAAAAATGCAGTCCTTTAGATTTGAAAATAACTAAAACATTGTCGGTGAGCTTCATTCTTGAGGCATGTGAGTGTCAGATTTTATGTAACCTTTGAGCAAGTTCTGAACACATGCATGTTTCAGAATTGTTCCTAGGTGAGATAAAAACTTTGTTTCTTTAATTTGCAGAGTTTCTGTTAGGGTTGACTTTGTCAAATGGTGCATGCAGGGCTTGTAAGTCATGCAGAAAAATTGGACTATATTTGGATTTTAAATTCCCAACAATGAAAGGACTCCATTTTCATATTTTGAAAAGAATATGATAATAGAAGGAACCATTTTTTTTTTAAAAAACACACAAACAAAAAAAACTAAAAGAAACAAATTTTGAAACTATAAGGGGTGTTCATTTGACATATATGTTTTTGTTTGACAAGTGTGACAAATGTGAGTGAATTAACTAGAAGAGTATGTCCATTTTTCCTGATTTTCTTCATTTTAAGAAAAGGTTTTAGGAGTTGTTTTTTTTACCTTTGTTGAGTTGCCCAGATGCATCATTCTTTGCAATCTAGTCTGATTTCTATAGCACTTGCAGTATAGTTCTTTTTGTTGTTGTTGATTTTGGTATTTTATCATTTTAATGATTATTTTTCAGAAGATTACAGATTTTTACCAGACTTTCTGTTATTTTATCATTTGGCATCATAACAGGGTTTAGTTTGGAGTGTTTTCTTACTTTCTTTATGGAAGGATTATTTTATGGTTTGTACTGATTTTCACTTGTTTATAGATAAATGGCATTTGCATGAGCCCTACAACTTATAGAGCCCGTGGTAGTAAACAGCCGGGCCCTGAACTGAAACGAAGTCGGTCACAAGGTACTCAACGTAAATTGGTGAAAGCCTCAAATGTGGCGTCCACGGAGGACCCCAACTACAGTGGAGGTGCTGTATCATTCAGTTTTGCACCATTCTTCGTGCATATACCCCACCCACTTCTAAAATTGTTATTTTGTGAATTTTTAGTTCTTCTCTTTCGTCAGCTTCAGTTCTATTTCTGTCAACTCTACAGAGTCGTACAGTACAGTGACCTCAAACCAGCTTTTCTTTTTGTTTCTTTACACTTTTTCTGTTTTAATTTTTGTTTATTTCTCTTATAGATTTTGTATTTGTATTTATTGTCATATATCACAAACTCAATAAGAGCTCAGGACTGTAAAATATTAGTCTGGAGTATATTAAATTTTAATTTTTAATTATTTATTTACAGAAAAAGACAATAATAGGTAATCTTACGGCTATAGAATTAAATTTATATGTAATACTATGGAAATTCTTTTTTTAACACTGCTTAATTGTATTATAGTAAATGAATCTGCCTTCAAGTATTTGAAGGATCACAGCATCAAATTATGTCTGTCTGTTATTTCGACATGTGTTTTCTGTGTGATATCTTTCAGTTTTAGATTAGATTATCCTCTGGTTTTAGTTCACCTGAACCTGAGCACAAAGTGCTGAAGGTGAACATTTGTGATCAACCTGTGTCTGTCATGCTTATCAACAACTGAACCGTTGAAACACTCCAGAAGTCACAATTAGGACCCATTCTAAATGAAATTTGGTCAAAATATTTGCCATAAATTAAATCTCTGACAATTTGGTACTGTTTCATCTAGGATCAAACATAAATCACTGGGTCAAATTATAGAAAAGTCCTTGTTCACATCATAGAGGCCACATCTTCTGAAATCATTAAACTGTTTTGTCCCAGAAATATCAGGGAAAATTTTAAATATAGCATTAAATTTTGAAAATCTAAAATGCTAGATAAGTTTTAAGGGTAATTATTTGAACATCACACAATTTGATAACTGAAAACATTAATTTTTTTCAGCTTTTTAGCTCTCTGTTGGCTTTAACAATTTTATGAAAAGAAGAACCGAAAAAGTCCTATGAAGTCATAAAATATCAGCTCTAGTTAGTGTGAAACATGTACATGAAATGTCTGTTGTCCATGGTGTAATATGATAAAATTCTTGTTGAGAAGTTGGGAAGTTACGCGTGGCATATAGCTTAGTACTAGTACAGAATCCAAAAATCACTGGTTGGGTTAACTGCTTGCTGATTTTGTTGGAGGAAAAAACAGGTCATTAATGGTCAAAAACTAGGTCACTAGGTCAAGTAACAGAAAAACATTTTGAACACTCCAGACGCCATATTTTAAAACTTGATCTTCATAAAACATTATCAGAATGATTGTCGTCAGAGCCAAAAAAAAAAAGGTCACCAGGTCAAATGATAGAAGTCATCTAGAAGTTTAGTTTAAAGTGATTTTATTGCTCTATTATTATAAGCCCGAAGGGACATAATGTTATGACCCCGGTGTCTGTCTGTCCGTTAGCAATTTTGTGTCTGCTCTGTAACACTTGAACCCCTTGAAATATTTTGAAGAAATTTGACACAAATGTTCACCACACGAAATGAGTTGCGGAGCGCATGTTTTGCATAACTCCCTTCAAGGTTAAGGTCACACTTGGGGGTCAGATGTCATATGACTATGTTTCATGTCTGCTCTGTAAACTCATGAACTGCTTGAAGGATTTTAAAGAAACTTGGCACAAGTGTTCACTACATCGAGACGATGTGCAGGGCCTGTGTTTCGGATGGCTCACTATAAGGTCAAGGTCACACTTTGGGGTCAAAGCTCATACCTTCAGTCGTATATTGCTTCACATTGCGGTGCTTTTATGATAATACATGAAGTATTATAATATGTATTCATATACATTCTGTGATTATTTAAAAGTAGCAAAAGGGTTGAGCTAAAAGTTCTAACAATATCAGTAAACAGCTCTCTCCTAAATAAAGTTCTCCTCAAAAACTATTTCAGGTGAGTGATACAGGGCTTTCTTAGTCCCCTTGTCCTATTGAGTGTACTGTATCCATTTGTTGAAGTTCTGTGTTAATTTCAGTGTCTGCCCATGTTCAAAATTTGCTTCAATGTCATATTTCTGATTGCCTCATATTATCTAATGTGTAAACATCATCTGTTAAATTTGAGCAAAAAGAATGTAGTTTTTTCTGTAGAAGAAAAAATATTTAAAAAATATCTGTTTCTTATATAAGTAATGAAGAAAGGTACTCTGAATACTCCCAGCTAGCATTGTATATGCAAGACTTGTTAGAAGTACATATTATTATAATAATGTCATTTTACAGAATTGTGTTTTTAGTGCATGGCATGAATACATGATCAATGTTATACCTCATTTTCTGTTCAAGTTTTAACCAAAATTTCTATTGAAAAGAATATGTATGTTACTGTTCTTTGTATTTTTGGTTTTTCATCATACTGTTTATGATTGTGTTGTATATTACGTGTTTATAATTTTCCATTGTACTGGAGTGACAATACTTGTTCTAAAAAATGTTCTTTCTGAAATTTATCTTTTTCTTAGATGTCAAAACATTCTATTTAATAACTTGTTGGATAACAAAATTGATGAGTGTTCATTCTATCAGTTGAATTTGAGATTCCACTAAAATACTATATAAAATTTTTGAGTGAATATGAGCATTTTCACAGGTTTATTTTGATGGCGTCTTAGGAATAAACCTGTTGTTGACCAGACGTAGAAGTTTCTGTATGTCTGGAGGGATTTATTGTGCATGTTGTCAGTTTGTCAGAAATTTCTATCAATCTATCAGCAATTTTGCTTCAGACTTTGACCTATGATCTTCAAACTTGATATGCACATTGTTCATGGACAGTAGATGACCCGATTTGATTTTGAGTCAGTGGGTCAAAGTTGAAGGTCATAGCAACTGTAAGTAATAAAAAAACTGTTCATTTATGTCTTAACTGCCCTTGATCTACGATCCTCAAAACTTGTCAGGCATATTGCATATGGGGAGGACATGGTCCCTTTTGATATTAAGGACAGTGGGTCAAAGGTCACGTGACTGGTAATGCAGATACAATTTCTGCTCAATATTTTGAGATCCCCTCAACCTATGATCTACTGCCCATGAGCAGTGCATGACCTCTGTTGATTTTGAGGTCGGTTAGTCAAAGGTCTGGGTCTAGAGGCAATAAAAGGATTTTCCAAAGTTACATATAAAATGTTCACCACCTTTAATGATGTGAATCATGTAAGAATCGGGTCACACATGAAGGTCAAAGGTCAGATAACTTAACTTGGTGTCCACTGGGTATATTCTAAATTGCTGGAAGGATTCTCAAGTTGTTAGCTCATCAAGAAAACGTGTCAGGCACCCAAACCAAATCACTAGATCCAAGGTCAAGGTCACACTCTGATTTCAGTGTTCAGATAGTTTCATTTCAGACTTTTCAAATAAATATTATAACTACAAATAAATGTTCAGCAAGAATCATGAATGACTTGGATCACAAGGTTTAATGCCAAGGTCACTCTTGGAGGTCAAAGTCAAATACATTAACTTACCATGATGACTACTACATATCTTACAAACTGCAGGAAGGATTTTCATGAAAGAAACACATCAGTTGTTTACCTGATGAAGACAATGCTCAGAATACACAACCCAGGTCACTGGATGTCCAAAGGTCAGGGTGCAATATCCAGGTCACTAAGTTCAAGGTCACTGTCAAATTTGGATGTGGAGTGTTATGAGCATAAAATGTTACCTTCTCTGTGTCAGTTTGGTGTCTATGGTATTTGAAACATTCAGAGATATCTATAGTCAACCTTTGAGCTGCACCACGAGAAAACCAATACAGTGCATTTGCGACCAGCGTGGATCCAGACCAGCCTGCGCATCCGCACAGTCTGGTCAGGATCCATGCTGTTTGCTTTCAAAGTCTATGGCAATTAGAGAAACGGCTAGCAAACAGCATGGATCCTGACCAGACTGGGCAGATGCGCAGACTGGTCTGGATCCATGCTGGTCGCAAATGCACTATGTTGGTTTTCTCTTGGTGCAGCTCAAATATTTTATTACCTCTTAAATCAAATTGTTTTTTATCTAAATTTGATATTAAGCATCCCATGTTTCTATTTTAAGTATAATTACCAAGATATATTGGATTTGGCAACAATGACATTTCAAAATTGGAATTTATTGTCTTAAATTCGAATTTGTTTGGGTAAAATGACCTTTGGAATTTATTGTCTGGTTAAATAATGCATGCAATAACTTCTAAACATCCGTTCTTTGAACTTTCAAAGTTGATTGAAAAGAAGGCTTTTAAAAACCTGTATAATGATGTTTTATATATGCAAGTTGGTGGGAAAATGTTTTTGTATGTGAGTTAGCTTTACATGTGAGTTACATACTAAATGTGTTGTTTGTTTCCAATATGTAGTGGTGTACCTCAAACCAGATTCAAGTGCCTCTGGTAAGTGAAGACATCCTATCAAACCATGCTTCAAGTCATTATTACCGCATTTTCATACTTTTTTCTTCTTTCACCAGTATCACAAAATGTCCAGACATAAATTAGTATTATTGGAAAACTATTAAACTTGATCCTCAAAATGGCCCAGAACAAAATACTTTATCTAAAAAAATATTTTAAAAAAAAGGTTCCGATGAAAAGGCGTAGGGTAGCTATTTTTGAAAGGAAAATCCATTAAAACTGTTCTTTGTCAAGGGAGGGAATGAAATTGAGGGTTAGTTTATTTTATCAAACCATTAGATCTGAATCTTTGAATGATGTTATCTTTGAATTGTGCTCTTATCTGAACTTTTTAGTTTGCTTTATTCTTAGAATGTCATGAAATTTAATTGTGAAAATACAGTAATTTTAAGGTACAAAATAATTCATTGAAAATATCATGGAGAGACATCTTGAAAGATGTCTGAAGGATCCTGTATTCTCAGTATCACACAGGTTGGGTGGTGAGTTGCTAGGGGAAAGGGGGTTGATAAAGAGATGATTTACCAAAGCAGTATTAGATTACAAAGATCACTTTGTTGTTTGAGGGAACAGGAAGTTCAACACGTTGTGCTGATATGAGGTATTTTATCTTATAAAAATAGAAATAACACTGGGCAGTCCAACTAAAGACAGTAAATAATAAAAAATTGTTAAGATTTGAAAGAAGTGAACTTTTTAGCTCTTTTGTGGATGTGATACATTACCCCAGTAGAAACAGTGGTTAACTGCTTATATATGTTAGCGGTAACATATAATTAGGGCATGCCTGTGAACTGGTGATAGAAAACATTTTTTTTATATTTTTGCACACTAAATCCATTGTAAGTTTTTTTGTATTATGAAATTACGAAAAAAATTCAATTTCATATTGATTTATATATATACTTTTTTTGTCTTAAATGTTTACAAATTCGATGCATTCCTGGCCGTTTGATTTGTTACAATAAGAAAAGTGCATGATATATGCTCTTGAAGGAAAATATTGTAGCTGTTACATATTTCTGGTGTTAATTATAAAACGTAGACTATACTTTATAGTGCACATATAGAATCAGGTGCAAAAATGTTGTATGTGCGCATTATTGAGCAGGATTTAACAGCATCAAAAATTCTGATACTGAAATTAGGTTGAAGTATTCACAACACATTTTTAGGCAAATTACAATATCAGTTGTAACCAGCTTTCTGCATTTGTCTAGGAGTTGTCCATTGAAGGGTCATAGCGATTTTGATAAAAAAAATATTTGAATGAAATATAACCATTCATTTTGATTTTTAATTTTTTTTTTTTTTTTTTCAACATTTTATGATATTTTGATAGTCTATTCTAAAACAAAACTATTCAAAAAAATATTTCCAAACTTAGTGATTTCATTTTTATTTGAAATAGACTATAGTTCAATAGGTCAGACCAAAGAAGTGAAACTATAGCCTGTATCAAGTACATTTTCATCAGATCCATGTCAAAGGATACATGTCGAGAAGTTTTATGTTGACAGTATGTGGCCAACATTATGCTTTAACCCATACACAGCTTAATTTCTATAAAGAACTTGTCCATCTTATAATTTGGACAGTACCATTAATTGTTGAAAGGGCTGACCACCAAAAAGATACTGAATGGCTAACAGTGCAGATCTTGATCAGATCAGACTGCATGGCGGTCGCAAAGGCAGAATCAGTCATGTCCAGCATGAAATGGGATTAACTGTTCAAATAAAAACTACAGAAAATCAGCGAATCATCTCCATTTTTTCTAGCACGTTCCATTGTCCTCAATGTCAATTGCTTATTACACTTTTTAAATATTTTGATATTATATGGATGTTTTTCAGTGTTTGTGGTCCTATATAATTATGTCTATATATGTCTGTATTGTATTCCTTGTATGTGTATATTTGTAAATATCATCACTGTGGTTAATATATGAGGTGACATACACTTATTACATGGCAAGGGTGTGGCTTAGATAACCACTTATTGTACACATTGCCTTATGATAAGGTGTTTATTACATACCTAAACATACTTGTACTGACTTTCTATTATTGGCAGGAGTAATATGATCCTGTCTAATACTTATAGTACGGAGTGTAAGAAGTCTGTTATATTTTAACATTATCTCTATATGAGCCGTGCCATGGGAAAACCAACATAGTGGGTGTGCGACTAGCATGGATCCAGACCAGCCTGCGCATCCGCGCAGTCTGGTCAGGCTCCATGCTGTTCACTTTTAAAGCCTATTGGAATTGGAGAAACTGTTGCGAACAGCATGCCCACTATGTTGGTTTTCCCATGGCATGGCTCATATGTTGATGAGTAAGATAGTGGAATTAAAATCTTATTCAATATCCATAGATGGGCTCAGAGCTAGCAACCCTCAAATAAGTAAGATTATCCGTTTATTATGGTTTATCCCAACACTGTTGTCAGTGATGTTTAGTTGCAGTGGTCATGCTTACACCAAAATTGTGTTATCAGCATCTGTTGTCTTTAATTTATGTGCACAGAAGACCAGATTATATATATTGTCCAATTATTGAGCTGATCTGTGCAAACCATTTTGAAACTTGTTTGTATTATTGTGAGTAAGTGTGTTGTTAAAACAATGCTTTGATATAAGTAACACTTATTTCATGTTGTTCAGCCTAGCGCGTAACACTTGCTGTATGTTGTTCAGTACAGTCTATAACACTTGCTAGATATGTTCAACATATCCCAGAATGTTACTTCCATCAGATTGTGTGGCCAGTGATTTACACACTTTGTCAGATTTTGGTTTGGCTCACAGGCTATGATATACCCAAGATTTTAGTTTGTCTTAAAGGTTACTTTATATACAAGATTTTAGTTAAGGGGTCCCTGTGGCTGAGTTTGAATCACTTGTCCTTCACTTCTGTGTGTTCCAAACCTTGCCTGTATGTAGGTTTTTTTCATAATTGAGCCGTGCCATGAGAAAAGCAACATAGTGGGTTTGCGACCAGCATGGATCCAGACCAGCATGCGCATCCGCGCAGTCTGGCCAGGATCCATGCTGTTCGCTTTCAAAGCCTATTGGAATTGGAGAAACTGTTAGCGAACAGCATGGATCCTGACCAGACTGCACGGACGCGCAGGCTGGTCTGGATCCATGCTGGTCGCAAACCCACTATGTTGGTTTTCTCATGGCGCGGCTCATATGAAGAAGCCATCCAGTAGCATACAGAAGGTAGATGCTTCTACCCAGATGCAGCTGGTGATGAATTAATGCTTGATGCACTTTCGGTCTTCAGACTCCATAAAAAAAGCTCGAAAGTCACCATATAACCTATACTGGTACTGATGATAAACCTGGACAGATGATAAAGTCGACCACCTTGGAAGTATATGATTGCAATATATTGGTTATTTATAAAATTGAACACGCCATCTAATAGTTTCCACTTACAACACCAACAGTTACTGGTGTAAATAAAAACAAAATTGGTAAATATTCTGTATAAATAAATGACTTACATTTATCTGTATAAAAAATATTTATCCAAAATTACTGGGGAAGAGTGTTTTTTGCGCATGCTCTCTGTCAACAAATAAAAGCCTGACATTGGGTCACTTTTCATTACTTGATCAGGAATGACCGTTGCAGCTTTTTGGGGAAAGTTTCAATACAATACTACAAAGAAAATTTTGTAAAATAAATTAATGACAAAGTGGTCGAATTTATCATCAGTCAACCTTCGTACAGTCCCCATTTTACAAACCCATTTCAGGGCCTCACTTCGTGTGAGTTTGCTAACTAAAATATAAATTTGAATTATGTAAAGTTTACAGCAAATGTTAAGCTTTATTTTGATACCGACCATTGATAACAATTGCAGAAATAAAAAAGTTACAGGTAAAAAACCTCATTTTCTGTTCGGGTTTATCATCAGTACCAGTAATTGTGCTGGTGTGACATTCAGCCAAATAAAAGTAAACATCAAGAAGAAGATTTTAGTTTATTTGGCTGTTCTGAGATGACTTGTATGTATTTTGAACATAATTTCTTGTGCTATATGCTAAGAATGATGGATCTGAACATAGTTATGTTCGATGGTTTTCTTCTTTTAGGTGATGGAATGTTGAATCTTAAACATCATCATGTAAAAAATATTTATTTTGTTTCATGCTGAAAAACAGTGTCTGTGACAATTCAGAACCATGATAGTATTGAAAGCATTTGTTGTGCTTGATGCTGTAATACGGGATCCTGAACATGATCGTGTTTGGTGCTTTTCATATGCTTGATGCTACAGAACAGGGTCAAAACATGATTGTGTTTCATGCTTTTCATATGCTTGATGCTACTAGGGGTGTAACGATACATCGAACTATCGATGCATTGCGATACTAAGTGTCCCTATAGCATGCATCGATAGAAAAGTCACGATCCAATAACAATCGCCGATAGTTCCTTCAACAATCGATTGAAATCAATTATAATTTATAAACCAAGAAACAGAGCCAGCTTTCATTTGCGCCTCGGAAAATGTTTATGTCTCCATTACAATAATTACCCTCACGGAATTAAACTACCATAAAGGACTGAGAAGTCTGGGAGATAATTAATAAATTTAGTTTCTTTGAAACTTTGATTAAATATGTTTAAATAACCTGTTAATTTTAGATGAGAAAATGTACTATGGACATGGAGAAAGAAGGCCACTTGTATTATACAGCAAACTGTTCGGTAGGGCCCTTTATTTAGTGCTGGTACACCTTAATCCGATCCGTTAATTTTCGTCTTTTTCGATGCTTTGGGTTATTACATGTAAACATGTTGACATTCGCAACAAAATGGCCGATTCGTTTGAGTATACCTTGCATAGGTTTATTGTTTTACTTATTGTTCCAAAGCCAAGGAAGGCAAGAAATATTTAATATTAGAATTATTTCTGTCCGTTTCAGTTATACAAACATCTCAATGTGTGTTAACAGCAATTATAAACAGTGCCGTCTCTTACACTGTGTAACAATGCCAGTTGGTAGCTTTACTGTATAAAATATGATGGCCGATAACTATTGCAATAGTATCGCAATAGTAACCTGCAATAGAATAGTATCGCAATAGTTTTTAAGCAATATCAATAGTATTGCAATAGTCAAAATTGGCCTCAATAGTCACCCCTAGATGCTACAGAACAGGGTCAAAACATGATTGTGTTTCATGCTTTTCATATGCTTGATGCTACAGAACAGGGTCAAGACATGATTGTGTTTCATGCTTTTCATATGCCTGATGCTACAGAACAGGGTCAAGACATGATTGTGTTTCATGCTTTTCATATGCTTGATGCTACAGAACAGGGTCAAAACATGATTGTGTTTCATGCTTTTCTTCACTTGATGCTGCAATACTGAGTCAAAACATGATTGTCTTGGGTGCTTTTCTCATGCTTGATGCTATGATGACACTTGGCCAAAACATGATGTTCTTACACTTTATCCTTTAATTCTAAACATTGTTGTCTTGAATGGGTGCTTTTCTTATGCTTGATGTTGTAAAACTGGGTCAAAATGTGATTGTGATTGATGCACATCTTGTGCTTAATGATAGAAAGTTGATTCCTGAACATGATTATGTTGTATGCATTTCTTGTTCTTGTTGCACAAAGGTTGGAATATTTGGGTTAGGGCTTATGTCTCAGTGTTTCATTTTGACTTTTAAAAGACTGAGTAGAAAATCATCTCTTCTACAAGGTAATTAATGAAATATAGAAGCGCAATTTGAACTCAAGAAACAATCAGATGTTCGAATTTTTGACTGGATTCGAGATTGAACTTTTATAACCTGGAACACTGATCTTAAACTGAGGATCTGTGTATAGGTACATAATAAATGCACTGCACTACCTACTGTGAAATCATTTTTATTCGTGTAGGACGAATTTTCGCATATTTCGCGCTAGGACTGATGTGCCAGTTTAAGACCAAGCTATTATTTTTGAGTCGGCTAAAGGCTGAAAGCCTTTTGACGAGTCCTTGCTATCCAACGATTCTCTAAATGGACCGAATAACATGTGAAGGGATGTAGTTCCATTAGATTTCTCAAATTTCAAACAGTTCACTGCATGAATGAAGTTAAGTTGTGTCAATTCCCTTTGCTATGACCAATATACGATGTAATCTGTCATATTTATGACTTGTAATTGTGCAATTCTCGAATGTAACTCATTAAGCATAAATGTGCATTTTAAGAATTGCGCAGGCTTACAAAGCTTGGGTAACATCCAGCGAAAGACAAAAAATAGTTCCACTGCAGGGCTCCAGATAAGATGCGTATTAGCGTAAATTACGTATAGAAATAATGCAAATACGCATGTCTAATAATTTCTAAGCGTATAAAAACGTATATAAAATTACAGAAACGCACACAATGCTTTTTTAAAAACAAAATCTGAATCGTCTGGATGCGTTAGGTAACATAGCCGATCAGCCTTAATTCTCCCACATTGAACGTAAACACGCATCGTATGATTTCTATAAACTTTGCGTGGGTTGAATTTAGCAGTCAGTAAACGGATAAATTATCGGAAGAAGAAGCTCTTACTGGTTTGTTTAGTTACTACTGATATTAAAAATGATTTTAATTCTTATTTTTCGAGAAATAAACAAATCGGCGAAACATTAAATTGTATTTTCTTGTAGTTTTTGAAATCGAAAGTAGATCGTCTATGTTTGGCGAAACGAAACAACTTTTTTATGAAAAGATTTAAATAAGAGGTAATTTAACCGTAAACTTCAATGTCAGATACTGCCAATTGCTGCTAAATGTCTTCGTATCATCACAATTTGTAAAATATATTGTTCAAACTGGAGAAAAGTGTAATCGTATCCGGATATATTATTTTGGGTAAATATCAAGCTGTGCTATGAAATTTTAAGAAAAAAAATAAAAACAAACTGAAACTGGTAGACTATACTGTCAGTACATCAATCATTAGCCGACTCAGGCCATTCAGGCCTTTGATTTAATTTTATTTTTCATTTCTAAAATTGAAAATGCGCGAATTAAAGCCCGCGCGAAATTGTCCTTTTTCACGTTTGAACGAAATTTCATGCCAGTGAATTTAAATGATATCACAGTATTTCTGAGTCTGTTTTCTAGGATATTTAGTGGGTGTCAGTGGCTGTTTTAAAGAAAAAGTAGTTTTTGACTAGTTAAACACCATGTAAGATTGTCCTTCAACAAGATAAGAAAGCCATAGTTATCTGAAATACTGAATTTTATCATATTTCAACATTGTGAAAGGTGAATGAATTGAAATTTCTCAATTAACATTATAGTCTTTTCTATGCATAAGTCAGTGAGTTGACTTTGGGCATGAACACTGATTTAGTTGTATATACAGATGTTTGTGATTAGTAAATCAATACAAAAAATATTTTTATTATGATATAATTATAATCATTGATTAAATTTTTTTTGCATGTTTTTTTATTGAATATTTTGACTTCTGATTTTATAACATTTTCATATTTTAGCTGTAAATGAAGCTGTTTTTCTATTTGCTTATAGCTAGCCTGTTAGACTGTTTTACTTACATAGGTAACAATGTTTGTTGTTTTTCATGTGTGCTTTTATTTTCAGGCTGCAGACAGAATTTCAGTTTTGACTTCCGGCCAGAAAACATCTTGCAACATAAACATTAAAATAGCTTTTTACAGCTTCATAGAATGCTTTAAATACTGTTCACATTTTGATTCTTTTTTACAAGCTTTTCTACTCTTGTGATAGTAATGGCACACTGTTTACATGTAGAAGAAATAATTAGAATACAAGAATTCTAAGCTACGATTCAGTTTATATTGTATATCTGCAGTTTACTTTAAACAATAGCTTTGAATAATATTGATAATTTTTAAATGTTGAAGTTTCCTAAGTTAAATGCTAAGACGTATAATATAATTTAAACTTTTCTGTTAAGTTTGATAAAATTGTGATTTCATTTGAATTTCAATTGTATGCAGTCATATTTGTAATGTTTATATCTTAAAATTGATTAAGCAATAGTAAATATTTACCTTAGTAATACTGTGACTATTAAAGATATATTTTATACCACCAAATTGCTGCGTTTTGCTAAAACAGGCATTTATAAAGGGGCCAAATTTCCATTTCATATTTTGTATGTGTAAATAACTGTTATTAGGTGTCTGTCAGGGGGAATGTAACTGTGTGATAATGCTATGAATGCTCAACAAACAACAAAAACAGAAAATGTTTCGTTTGTATGTTTCAGACAAGAACGATGGGTCGTCATTTTCTCGATCTCGAAGTTCCAGCATGTCCAGTCTCGAGAACGTTTCCAAGGAAGCCATACAGTGTCTTGTCTTTGCTGATTCATATACTCGCAAATTTGGTAAGTTTTTAAAGTATTTAACCTTTACCCTGCTAAATTTCTAAAATGGACTTGTCCATCTTTAAATTTGGGCAGTCTGTCAGGATCCATGCTGTTCGCTAACAGTTTCTCTAATTGCAATAGGCTTTGAAAGCGAACAGCATGGATTCTGACAGACTGCGCGGATGTGCTGGTCACAAATGCACCATGTTGGTTTTCTCATGGTGCGGCTCAAATATCGTTAATTATTTCATTGAGATTATTGAAATCTCAGTTTCACCGGTGTAAAAAATGACAATGATATAAAAGCATGGTCAGTTGATAGATAGAAAAAAAAAGAGGACAGTGTTGAGTGTTTGTATTGTTTTTACAATAATTAAATTGTATTGTGCTGAGGACCTTACAGAAAAGGTTGCTGTTCTCTAATTTAGATGAGCTCCAATTGTTTCCCATTTTGCTGTCCCAGTGTGTGCAGTTGCATGCCGAAATGCAATATAAACCCATGGACAACCTAAAAATAATCCAATGGACAACCAAGTAATAACCATAATGGACAAACCAATATAAACCCATAGGCAACCTAGGATAAACCAATATAAACCCATGTGGAACCTAAAAATACCCCCCTGGACAACCAAATAATAACCATAATGGACAACTTGATAATAACCTTATGGACAACCCAATAACCCAAGGGACAACCTGGTAATAACCCTATAAACAACCCAGTAATAACCCTGTCAAAAACTAGGTATTAACCATAATAAACACCCTGTTAATAACCACAATACACAACCTGGTAATAACCCTATAGATAACTCAGTAATTACCTAATAAGGACAATCTAATAATAACTTTTTGGATAACTGAGTAATTTACGTATAACCTGCAAATAGTTATATGGATTACTCCGTAATAACCCAGAACTTGATCATTTTTCAATCAGATACAAACAAAACGTGTCTATCTAGGTTATAATACCTTGTAATTATGTTTTAAAACACTAAAACATTGTGACGCAATGTTTCCATCCTTGTTTCCTAAATATTTTGATTCTAACACTGGAGACTGAATTAGGCAATTATAACACATTACTGAACTGAAATCAATGGATGTTCAATAAAGTTGTCCTATAGTTTGCCTAACACACACCTACAACACAACAGTTTTACTAAGCATGAACATGTTTTACAATGTTTCTAGATCCCACCTACAAACACAGCTACTCCTGTATTTCCACATTAACACTTCCCAACTTTAGACTGTAAAACACCTCCCACAAACCTCGGATTACATAATTGCCATGTCTCATAATAAACTCTTGTCTCATTAAAATTCATGTTTCCCACAAAACTTTAAATGTTCAAAAATATCCAGCTCAGTGTTAGGCTGTCAAATCATACGCTCAGTTTTTGGTTTGTACATTATGGTTATTACTTGGATGTCCATTGAGTTGTTTTTAGGTTGTCCATGGGTTTATATTGGTTTATGTTGTCCATTGGGTTTATTTTAAGTTGTCTGTAGGTTTATATTGGTTTATCCATTATGGTATTACTGCTTTGTCAGTTATGTTATTGTTGGCCTGTTTGAAATATAATATAAATAATGGAGAAATATTGGAACTTCTTTACATGAATTTTTAGTCAAGAACTAAGATAAGGCTTTTCTTAGACAATGCCCTGTACTTTATAATGATTCTAGTTTGTTTCAACTTCAGATAATTTTACAAGCCCTTGTTTATGGGTGGGGACAAGCCTAGGCTCAGTGTTGGTGATAGTGCTAAATCTTCCTCCATCGGGGGAGCAGCGGTTGTCTCAACCAGTGATAGTTTCACCTAGTGGTAAGTCTTTTAAGAAATGATTTGATAAAAATTCCATTTGGTGCTAAACAAAAGTGACACTAATCAACATTGAAAATATAATAACTTTGTGAATATTTAAGTTTCAGTACCTGAATGACAAAGGTCTTAGTTTGGGTACTGATTGGGTGACTACTGAGTCATGACAGTTCACTCAAAACTTCACAAGAGTGATCATTGTGAAACCTAGTTGTGTATGTTATGGGCATGTTCAGGTTTGGTGTTTCTCAGCAGAGTTATTGCCCTTGATTCATAAAACTATGTTTCCTACATGTAGTGGGGGAGACATGTTGATGTAGTGCTGCCCATCTGTCAGTGTGACGGTCTGTCATAAAGTTTGTCCATGCAACTCCTCCGACACCACTGTCAGATTTACACCAAACTTTACAAGTTAGAATGATCATTGCCAAGCAAAGTTAGGCATGTCTTCAGCATTTAATTTGATGATTTTCAGCGGAGTTATGGCCATAGCTCAAGAAGTATTTAATGTAAATTCATGAAACCTTGCTAGAGTCTTTATCATGACGTGACCTTTCTCACTTGGCATTCCTCTTGAGAATCTTTGTGCTTATTACAGAGTTATGCCCCTTGAAATAGCCAAAATACTTGATTTTTTGTTTGTGATGCTCATAGCTCAAAAATATATGGCCTAGAATAATGAATCCTTTTTAGCTCATCTGATTTTTTGAAAAAAAATGATGAGTTATTGTCATCACTTGAGCGGTTGTCGGCGTCGGCGTCTGCGTCGGCGTTGCCTGGTTAAGTTTTATGTTTAGGTCAGCTTTTCTCCTAAACTATCAAAGCTATTGCTTTGAAACTTGGAATACTTGTTCACCATCATAAGCTGACCCCGTATAGCCAGAAACATAACTCCATCTTGCTTTTTGCAAGATTTATGGCCCCTTTTGTACTTAGAAAATATCAGATTTCTTGGTTAAGTTTTATGTTTAGGTCAACTTTTTCTCTTAAACTATCAAAGCTATTGCTTTGAAACTTGCAACACTTGTTGACCATCATAAGCTGACCCTGTACAGCAAGCAACATAACTCCTTCCTGCTTTTTGCAATAATTATTGCCCCTTTTGGACTTAGAAAATCATTTTCTTGGTTGAGTATTATGTTTAAGTCAACTTTTCTCATAAACTATCAAAGCTATTGCTTTAAAACTTGCAACAGTTTTTCACCATCATAAGTGGACACTGAACATCAAGAAACATAACTCTATCCTGCTTTTTGCAAGAATGATGACCCTTTTTAGACTTAGAAAATCATGGGTAGGACAATATTTCTATTACACAAAAAAAATCAGATGAGCGTCAGCACCCGCAAGGCGGTGCTCTTGTCATAAAATGTATGTTTATGCTAAACCCCATTAACACTGCAAACATTTGAATTATTGCCCCTTATTTGTGACAAATGTACCAATGGGGGGCACACCCTGTGTCCTACAGACACATTCTAGTTTTGGGTAATTTTCCACCAGACCATACAGGAGTGATCAGTGCTCAGCCTAGTGATACATATCTTTGGGCATATTTATGTCTCCCCCAGGAGACATATTGTTTTTGCCCTGTCCGTCCGTCCTTCCGTCCGTCCGTAAGTCACACTTCATTTCCGAGCAATAACTGGAGAACCATTTGACCTAGTACCTTCAAACTTCATAGGGTTGTAGGGCTGCTGGAGTAGACGACCCCTATTGTTTTTGGGGTCACTCCGTCAAAGGTCAAGGTCACAGGGGCCTGAACATTGAAAACCATTTCCAATGAATAACTAGAGAACCACTTGACCCAGAATGTGGAAACTTCATAGGATGATTGGTCATAAAGAGTAATTGACCCCTGTTGATTTTGGGGTCACTCCATCAAAGGTCAAGGTCACAGGGGCCTGAACATGGAAAACCATTTCCGATCAGTAACTAGTGAACCACTTGACCCAGAATGTTGAAACTTCATAGGATGATTGTACATGCAAAGTAGATGACCCCTAACGATTTTGGGGTCACTCTGTGAAAGGTCAAGGTCACAGGGGCCTGAACATTGAAAATCATTTCCGGTCAATAACTTGAGAACCACTTGACCCAGAATGTTGAAACTTAATAGGATGATTGGTCATGCAGAGTAGATGACCCCTAACGTTTTTGGGGTCACTCTGTGAAAGGTCAAGGTCACAGGGGCCTGAACATTGAAAACCATTTCCAGTCAGTAACTTGAGAACCACTTGACCCAGAATGATGAAACTTTATAGGATGATTGGTCATGCAGAGTAGATGACCCCTAACGATTTTAGGGTCACTCCGTTAAAGGTCAAGGTCACAGGGGCATGAACATTGATAACCAGTTCCGATCAATAACTTGAGAACCACTTGACCCAGAATGTTGAAACTTCATAGGATGATTGAACATGCAGAGTAGATGACCTCTATTTATTTTGGGGTCAGTCTATTAAAGGTCAAGATCACAGTGGCCTGTTCATGTAAAATCATTTTTTGGAAATAACTTGAGAACCACTTGACCTACAATGTTGAAACTTAATAGGATGATTGGACATGCAGAGTAGATGACCCCTATTTATTTTGAGGTCACTTGATCAAAGGTCAAGGTCACAGGAGCCTGAACAGTGACTTGAGAACCACTAGGCCAAGAGTGTTCAAATATAGCGGGATGACTGGACATGCCAAGTAGATGATCCCTATTGCAGCCAACCATCAGTGTCTCTTTGACTTTCGCTCCTGACCCCTATTGACTTCTTGCCTATAGGACTTTGCATTGGGGGGGGACATGTGCTTCTTTACAAAAGCATTTTCTAGTTTGATTCAGTGATTGTCAGCAGAGATATGGCCCTGAGTTGTCATATTTTAAAGTGTTTAGTTACTGTTTACGCTACTTGCTATATACAATTAGGTTGAATTTCACCAAACCTAGCGAGAGGTTAGTGTGAAGCATAGTTGTGCATGTTATCGTCATGTTCTGATTAAATGATTTTCAGTAGAGTCATGACCCTTGATTGGTCAAACTTTTGGATTTTTGCTACTTCTTCTATACCACTAGTTCTAACTGGACCAAACTTCACAGGAGTTACATCTGCCGAGCCTAGTTGTGTATATGTTTGGGATATTATGTTTCAGTAATTTTCCCTGAGTTATGGTCCTTATGTATGTGGCATTTTATAAATTCCTTGTGGTAAATGGTGGGAGACGTTACGTTTTTTGTGAAAAAAAAAAACAATATCTAATTCATATTGTTTTCCTGCATTGCATAAAGTTAAAAAAGAATTTTTAGAAACTCCTACTGAGTTTTCACAAACTTGGTCTGAAGCATTCTTGTTTTTGCCTTTGTCACGTTTGCTAGAATGAATTCTCTCAGCTACACACAGATGTAACCAAAGATAAAAAGTGCATTTGGGTAAACTTGGGGAGTGTTATTTTAAACACATACATCAATTTATTCTTTGTCTGCCTTTCAAATCTGAATTCTTAAAAAGGGTTTTCAGCGATCTATAATGGGAGAATGACTTGCATCATGGGAAATAATGTCTGATAGAAATATTTTATATTCTACGTAATATAGATCCTTCTTTTTGTTAATGCAATAATCAAAGACCGACCTCTTGTTTTTCTCTGTGAAGTGTCTGATCATTGATGAAAACAAAATACTTATGATATAAATTCTGTTTTGTGCAGCATCTATAAATTGTCATTGTGATAAATTTATTTGCGTGGGCAGACCTGCATCATGTCAAAAATGTCTGCACAGCCAGGGTAATGTTTTGCTTTCGTGACAGTTTGTCATGAGGTCTTTTTGGGGTTAAGGTGAGAAGTTACTATATATATATATATATATATATATATATATATATATATATATTAGGCAGTGAAAGAGAGAAGTACAGAGTAGAATACTTTCAAATTCGGCAATTATCAGATTTTTGCCCAGTCCCAAAACAGTTTGGTCAGCTTTACGGTCTTGTCAAGGGAAATGCAGAGATTTTTGTCATGGCATAATCATTGAAAGACATTTATGCAGCCTCTTCACAGTGTATTTTAACATCCTGTTTGTCCTCAGTTCATTATAACTTCATAATCTTGCCCTAACTAATCCAAAGGGCAAGGTAGAGAAACAACAATGGATTATGCAAACCTCAGGGATCAGTCAGATGACAGTAAGGGAATTAATTATTTCTCCTAAATTAAATATGTGGGGGAGATATTATGTATTTGTGCTGTCTGTCCATCTGTTTGGCTGGACTTCTTCCTGGAAACTGCTGGTGGGATTTTATTCAAGCTTTATAGAAAGTTTCAGCACGTCTTTGGCATTTACAGAGTGATTGATTTCTTTTTATGCCCCCAGCATCTACTGGTGAGGGAGGCATATAGTGATTATCCTGTCCGTCCGTTCATCCGTCCGTACGAGGTTAACCAAATGGGACCTTTTCGTCTAGCATCAATACCCCATACTAGAATGAAATGATACTAATACAGAATGTAAACTGTGACCATTCCTCATCTTCAAATATCACCTGCCCTCAGTTTGACCTTGACCTTGACCTCGTTTTGGACTTAGTGCAAAATCTATAAACAAGGATGCTACTGGTGGCATCAAGCGTTTATTGAATGCAGCTCCTTGTTTTTTCATGAAGTTTGTCTTGTCTATTTGTCTTCTACAACTAGCTGGATTTGAATGAACTGTAGGATTGATTTGGACCAAACCCAATCACATGTATTTAAAAAGTTTTTTAGTCAGTTAATTTTTGTTGAAAAAAAGCTATATATTTCACTATGTTTACACCACAGCACCACAATTTCTTCAATCATTCCTTTTATCATCCCATGTATTTACAGAGAACATTACAATTTTCTGTAGGATATGTAACTGCCCAGTTGAAAATAGTATATCCAGAGTTATATGCCCTTGGTTTACCCCCAAAAAATGTCATATTTCATGGTTTTTAGGCAGTACTGAATTCATTTTGTAACCAATATAAATTATTTTTACGCAGAATGTGTATACCAGTGAGACCACTTTCAGATAAGTAGGGTGTTGAATTCTCAAAAAAATGCAATATTTTACCGTTAACATTTTCTAGCACCTTTCACAGAATCCTTATCCTGTTTATACTAAGTCTTGTAAAGTCAGTGTCAAGTCCGAGCACTATTGTAGTCAGACAATTATTTAAAATGAGTTCTGTTCTTTTAGTTTAGTAGTGACTGCCATATAACTTATGCAGTGTAACTCTTGTATACTACATATACATTGTGAACTTGACCTTTGAACTTGACCTAAAGAGCAATCATGATACTTGGATACTCTGTTAAAAGGCCATGTTGGCCCTTTGATTAGTGCATACAACATCCTGTTTACTTTCATTGATTTCCCTTTCTATTATCCCTAAGAAATAAGTCACAAACATTATATTGCTTAACATTTATGTTTGTCTATCGCCCAAACACATGTCGTTGTATTATACTGAGATATTGCGTGTCGTTTATTCTGCCTTTTTAAAGGAAGCGATATGGGAAGACATTCACCTTTTGCTTAAAAGTAATCTCTAGCAATTTCTTTTATTATACAATATTTTGTTAAATATTTTCAGGAACCATATTCCGGTTAAAAGGTGCCATCCAGTGTATGTCGTTTCTTGACTGTAACGGAATGATCATACCAACTGTCACGTCCGGTGCGTGGAGAGATTCAGTGAAAGAAGATCAGGCTAAAAACTCCAAAACACAAAATACAACACGTGAGAAAGTTTTTAGCCCACCATCATCAGATGGTGGGCTATTGAAATCACTCTGCGTCCGTGGTCCGACGTCCTTCCGTCCGTCCGTCCGTCCGTCCGTCCTTCCGTTAACAATTTCTCGTTATCGCATCTCCTCACAAACTACCAGGGGCATTTTGACCAAACTTTGTCAGAATGATGTATTGGTACTCTAGTTGTGTCCGCCTGAAAATCAGACTGGTTCAACAATTTTTTAGTGAGTTATGGCCCTTTGTTTATTTCTATAATTTACATAGATTTATATAGGGAAAAACTTCGAAAATCTTCTTGTCCAAAACCGCAGAGCCTAGGGCTTTGATATTTGGTATGAAGCATCATCTAGTGGTCCTCTACCAAGATCATTCAAATTATTTCCCCGGGGTCTAATATGGCCCCGCCCCGGGGGTCACATGGTT
Source organism: Mercenaria mercenaria (assembly GCF_021730395.1). Taxonomy (NCBI): domain Eukaryota; kingdom Metazoa; phylum Mollusca; class Bivalvia; order Venerida; family Veneridae; genus Mercenaria; species Mercenaria mercenaria. The sequence goes on along the minus strand of NC_069364.1, from coordinate 24,264,061 downwards.
TATATAGACTTACATAGGGAAAAACTTTGAAAAACCTCTTGTTCAAAACCATAGGGCCTAGGGCTTTGATATTTTGTATGTGACATCATCTAGTGGTCTTCTACTAAGATTTTTCAAATTATCCCTCTAGGGTCAAATATGGCCCCGCCCCGGGGGTCACATGGTTTACATAGACTTATATAGGGAAAAACTTTGAATATCTTCTTGCCCAAACCACAAAACCTAGGGCTTTGATATTTGTTATGTAGCATCATCTAGTGGTTCTGTACCAATTTTGGTCAAATTATCCCCCTAGGGTCAAATATGGCCCCGCCCTGGGGGTCACATGGTTCATATAGACTTATATAGGGAAAAGCTTTTAAAATCTTCTTGTCAGTAACCTACAATATTTAAATTTGGACCACATGTATGGTTTTGAGTGGCAAGATGAACCTTGACATGAGTTGACCTTTGTGTTCCGAAATGAAATTTGACCTTGATTTTGACCTAGTGACCTACTTTCACATTCCTCAAGCTACAGCCTTCAAATTTGGACCACATGCTTAGTTTTGTGTACCTAAACAAACTTTGACCTTTACATTGACCTAGTGACCTACTTTCACATGTTTGAAGGTACAGGCTTCAAATTTGGACCACATGCATAGTTCTGTGTTCCGAAAAAAATTTGACATTGATTTTGACCTAGTGACCTACTTTCACATTTATTGAGCTACAGCCTTCAAATTTGGACCACTTGCATAGTTTTGTGTACCGAACAAACTTTGACCTTTACATTGACCTAGTGACCTACTTTTACATTTTTGAAGGTACAGGCTTCAAATTTGGACCACATGCATAGTTCTGTGTTCCGAAATAAAATTTGACCTTGATTTTGACCTAGTGACCTACTTTCACATTTCTCAAGCTACAGCCTTCAAATTTGGACCACTTGCTTAGTTTTGTGTACCGAAATGAACTTTGATCTTAAGATTGACCTAGTGACCTACTTTCACATTTCTGTAGCTACAGGCTTCAAATTTAGACCACATGCATAGGATTGTGTACCGAAACAAACTTTGACATTGACCTAGTGACCTACCTTCACATTTCTCAAGCTACAGCCTTCAAATTTGGACCACTTGCATAGTTTTTTGTATCAAAATAAACTGTGACCTTAAGATTGACCTAGTGACCTACTTTCAAATTTCTCAAACTACAGCCTTCAAACTTGATGCACATGCATAGTTTTGTGTACAAAGAACTTTGTCCTTGAAATTGATCTAGTGACCTACTTTCACATTTCTCAAGCTACAGCTTTTGAATTTGGACCACATGCACAGTGTTGTGTACGGAAATGAAATTTGACCTTGAGCTAGTCAGTAAGTCTTGAAATTTGGAACACTCAAAAATGGCACATTGGTGGGCGCCAAGATCACTCTGTGATCTCTTGTTTAGTTTATTCAGAGAAATAAAAATCAGGTCATAATTAAAAAATTGTTTTGCAGTAACGCCACCTTAAGTTTTTTGTGTGGGATTTTTTTTTTTTTTTTTTTTTGCATATTATAATCGTATAGGGAAAAAAATTTCATCTGACTGGCCAGAAAAAAATCTGGGTCACAGTGATTTTCACAGGTAGGACGTGTTACTGCAAAAAAAAATTTTTTGTTCATTAACTTTTCTATTAAAAAACAGTTGTCAATTAAATCTAATTATCCTACTTCAAGGAACAATGTCAAGGTTACACTTGCCTCGAGAAACAGATTCCAGTGCTTAGTCTTAAAAATGTTGTTGAAAATAGTGATTCGTGAAAATATAATTGTTGAAAGACTTTTTTTGTTTTAAACTAGTGATAACTTTAGACAAGGATGAAATGGAATATAACTGACTGCCGATGAAAAAAAATTGCAAACTTCTCTCGTTTATTAAAGATTTAGTCCACTTAATTACTTGGTTTAACATCGGTAAAATGTTTTTGGCAACTTAAGAGTTAAGAAATATATTTGCTATGTTTGAATTATTTGACTTAACCCTTATCATGCTGGACACGATCGATTCCGCCTTTGCGACCAGTGTAGATCATTATCAGCCGGCACATTTGTGCAGTCTCATCATGATCTGCACTGTTCGCTATTCAGCCAGTATCTTTTTGGTAAGCACCCCTTTCAACAGTTTACGGTACTGCCCAAATTGAAAGATGGACAAGTACATTATAGAAATTTAGCAGGATGAGGCTTAAAAATAAATTTACTATTTATTGAGCCAAAAATCTGTATTTATTTGTCTTTCTTTTAACAGCTCAAAAATTAAAGATATCACCAAGTTCTTCAACAGAAGTTACAGACAGACAGTTTGCAATCATATGTTCAGAAAAACAAGCAAGAGTGAGTAACTTATACATACATTGATTAAGATTATGAATCGGATAGGGATTTCTGTCAGCTTGTAATCATTTGTGAAATACAAGCTGTGTTTGTTACAAAATATTTTTAGGTACTGTAAAATCATTTAATTTTGTGGGCATGAAATTTCATGGTCTTGGCAATTTTGTGGGAATATGAATTTGTGGATTCAATCATTTGTCCTCCACCTCTGATTATTCATGTGGGGAAGTTGGCAGTTACTTGAGGAGAACAGGTTTGGACTGGTACAGAATCTAGGATAGGTTAACTGCCCGCCGTTACATGACTGAAATACTGTTGAAAAATGGCGTTAAACCCAAAACAAACAGACATCAACTTTTGAACATAAAATGAATGGGAGTTTTACTTGTCCATTGGGATTAAATTTCGTGGATTGACTCAATCACAAAATCCACGAAAATTAGTCCCCCACGAATATTAATGATTTCACAGTATATGATTAAAGTATTCTCCTTTCACAGAAACGCAGTTAAAAATATTTTTTCAACCATGACGGTGTTTGTTACGGAAACTGCTATATTTGACTTTAAAATGTCTTTCTACAGCCATCAAAAACTGGTAGGTTACTCTGTGATTAATTATTCAAAGAGAATGATTAACACATTGAAAATAAGAATATCTTTTATTTCAGGTTGTTTCCTTACCATCACAGACATGTCCTTACAAGGCAAGAATATCTGAGTCATCCTTTATTATAAAGGCTGATGTTGTTAATCTCAGGGGTATGCTTCTTCCTTAAACTTACAATCTAAATGACATATTAAATGTCAAGGATATTCTTGTTTCTTGAAATTACATCTTATTCCATATTTCGAGTGTTACAATTCTTTTAAAATGTTAAGTGTGGCATTCTTATCACAATGGTATGCTTTTTCCTTAAATTTCTTTATAATGCATGTTTAATCTTTGAGGGAATGCATCATCCTTAAAATTACATCTCTTTCTTAAAAGTACATTTTATAGCATAGTTCTGCTTGAAATTATCCAGTCACCAGAATCAGTAGAACATGAATAGAATTTTAGTTTGTACAAATGTGATAGCATATGATTGCCTTGTTTGATAATTTCGCTAAAAACCTTCTAAAGACAAATAAGCCAGAGTGAAGTCTTAATTAGGGACTTGTCAATTTTACATTACAATGCATTGAATCTCAGTGGTATACTTCTTCCTAAAAGTTACCTCTGATGTCATACTTAATCTCAGGGGTATACATCTTCCTTAAAATGTATCAGTTGCAACAACAGAGATGTTTGTTAAGTCACATATTGATATAGCATGTTATAATCAATATCTGTCAACAGTTAGCAATACCAAGTCAATCATTTCATGCACTGCAAATAATTTTGTTGGCAACAAATTTAAGCTGCACCTATAAAGGTACAATGGATTGTTACAAAATTTAATCTTTTTGAAGCCCACCCGCTTAGCTCAGTAGGTAAGAGCGTTGGTTTACGGACCGCGGGATCGCGAGTTCGATCCTCGGGCGGGGCGTATGTTCTCCGTGACTATTTGATAAACGACATTGTGTCTGAAATCATTAGTCCTCCACTTCTGATAATTCATGTGGGGAAGTTGGCAGTTACTTGCGGAGAACAGGTTTGTACTGGTACAGAATCCAGGAACACTGGTTAGGTTAACTGCCCGCCGTTACATGACTGAAATACTGTTGAAAAAGGGCGTTAAACCCAAAACAAACAAACAAATAATGTTTTTGAGTTGTGTAGAAATAGATTTACACTCTCTGCCAAAATGTTACAGATTTAGTCAAGTTAAAAATAACAAGGGGAGCAACTCTGAGCTAATTTTTTATTAATATTCAAAGAAGTTGAAAGAAATGTCTGAAGTTCATAATGAAGATGTATAATGTTTGATAGAGTATGTATGGGATGTTTGCAGCCTTAGTTACACTTTCACTCCTTATTAGCACGCATTATTCATGTTCTTTGCAAGTTAATTTCTGAGAAAACACAATAAAGGCAAGCTTTCTTTGCAAAAAAAGGGTTAACCCTTAGCAGGGTGGACACAATTGGTTCTGCCTTTGGGACTATGGTAGATCATGATCAGCCTCCACATCCATGCAGTCTGATCAAGATCTTCACTGTTCGCTATTCAATCAGTAACTATCATTTTGGTAAGCACCCCTTTTAACAGTCAATGGTACTGTCCAAATTGAAAGATGGACAAGTTCATGAAAGAAATTAGCAGGGTTAAGTAAATACATATAAACTATACCATATCACAGGTACTTACTTTTATGTACACAACTGTTGATGAAAGATTTTGTACTTTTGTAGGTGAGAGTGTATGTTTGGCATGTTACGTTGCCAACGGACACATCATGGTGTACAGTCTACCTAGTCTCAAACTGCTGCTTGACGTCGAATTTCTTGCTCTCACAGATCTAAGGTATCATGTTCATTTCCGGCTTTTTTCCTTAATTACCGTATTTACCCATCTAGAATGTGGTCCTTTTATAAGATGGATTCCTAATAACTTCAGAATTGAAACTGTTTGCTAGGTGAATGACACCGACTCACTTCTTAGACAAGGTAACACATTAGTAGGTCTGAATTTTTTTTTTTTCTTTTTTTTTTTTTGAGAAAAAGAACCTTGTCATATATAAATTCGGTATTTGTATCCACTGTTATTCTCTGATGTTATGACAGAAGAGAATGTGTCTGAAGTTGTACATGCTCCACCTCTGATTCATGTTGAGAAGTTGCCTGGTGCTGGTGGAGATCAGTTCAGCACTGGTTAAGGCAGGAGCAGACTCCGGGAGCACTGGTTAGGAGCAGCAGTTGGCTGCTGTTATATCACTGAAATACTGTTGAAAAACAGGATTAAGCCCAGACATACACACAAATACTATTGATGTACAAGTCAGAAGGGGCACTGAATCCAGGAAGCATGTTAACTCACCATATTAACTGAAATAATTTTCTGAAATGAGCACTGCTGTGCGAAAACCTACATTTGGGCTTTGTGGCCAGTATGGGTCCAGATCAGCCTACACATCTGGATCCATACTGTTCCCTTATCAGTTGCATACAAGTACGATATTAATAAACAAAAATAGTATGGACACGAGTATAACAAACTGTACGGATGTGCACTAATCTGGATCTTTGCTGACCGCAAAGCCTAAATGTTGGTTTTTTGCAGAACAGTGCTCATTTAAAACAATGTTTAAAGGGGCGGTAAAGAGGGAAACAAACTAAAAAAAGTTTTCTTTAGTTTTGCTTTCTACAACATGGTTTTGTTCCTTTATATTTGCAGAGTTGCAAGGACTTTCTGTTTTAGTAACCATGGACATGCAATGTATATGTGTTCACCAACAGAACTACAAAAAATAACATACTCTGCTGACTTTTGGTAAGCCATCTTCTGCAAAATTACGAAATTAATCTTACATCATTTTCATAGTTTATGAACATGATGTGCTAGTCTATCTGTCTTACCTTTTTGCTGCAATATTTATTTGAAATTACTTTGATGTGGTGACCTAAAAGCAAATTATTTTGTTTGATGTACCGTATTTACCCTGTCTTGGGACAGCATAAAATAATTATTTTTTTCACTGTCCCAAGACTTATTTCCCGAAAAATAATTATTTTGAAGTGTCCCAAGTGTTGGTCATCGGGTAACATCCCCCACCCACCCATGTTGAAAGCGAAAAAATAAACATTTAACGATTATCGGTAATTATTCTGTTGATAAACAAAGTAATTGGCCTTGTTTTCATCATCAATTAACACCCCCTCAAAGAGCTTAAAGTGTGTCGGTATCATGACATTAGAAGTGGAGATCAAAGCGGTATAGTTTCCCCGAGATTTTCATGGCATTACGTCATGTTTTCACGCCAAGTTGTACATCACTGTTTGATCGTACCGCCTCGGTTCTTTAAAGAGCTGAGAAGTAGATCTAGTGTGGTGAAAATCAATGAAAAAAACTTCTTTTTAATTTGTTAAAGTGAATGTGCAATATCCCGTATAAACTGACAGGTAAACGTGTCAAACTATAACAGCGGATTTCTTACCTCTGTGACCTATTTGCCCTCAAGGAAATTTCAAAACAGTTTGAGAAGAATATCTTATTATAAAGTGTCATGTCAAAAAATACATGTACATGCACAAATATTCATTCAAAACTTATTTAAAAAAACGCAACAACATCATTGTTTTTGTTTTTTTAAACCGCGTCCCGATTTTCTATTTACGTTCACTAGGTCACGTAACAGAAATCTGTTTGCCAAAAATCGTTTTACTTCATATTTTTAAATTGCTGCCGCTTTTTCATTATTTAAGATTTTTCTATTCTGTTTTTTGCACTTTCTGGTCAAAAGTCTGAATTTTATGCCTATAGTTTGCATCATTTATTTACTTTTAGAAAGAAATAAGTATTTAGGATCGCGCTGTTTGAAATTTTGCAAGTAATTTTATGAAAATTCGACCGTTTTTATAGAATTTTGCCTACATTTCTGTCGATACCTTTTTATACCCCCACCAAACATGTTTGAGGGGGGTATATAGGAGTCAGTTTTGTCGCGTCCCGTCCCGTCCCGTCGCGTCCCGAAATCTATTATCTCAGTTATTACCAAATGGATTTGATTCAAACTTAAAATACATGTTCCAGCTTATCACCCACATCATGTGACACAAGGTGCATAACTCTTGACACCAAGTTTTCATGAATTATGTCCCCTTTTACTTAGAATTTAGGGTTAATTTTGCTGTATTTTCACTCTATCTCAGTTATTACTAAATGGATTTGATTCAAACTTAAAATAGATGTTCCACCTCATCACCCACATCATGTGACACAAGGTGCATAACTCTGACACCAATTTTTTTTATGAGTTATGCCCCTTTTTACTTAGAATTTAAGGTTGATTTTGATGTATTTTCACTATATCTCAGTTACTACTGAATGGATTTGATTCAGACTTAAAATAGATGTTCCACCTCATCACCCACATCATGTGCCCACATCATGTGACACAAGGTGCATAACTCTGACACCAAGTTTTCATGAATTATGTCCCCTTTTACTTAGAATTTAAGGTTAATTTTGTTGTATTTTCACTATATCTCAGTTCTTACTAAATGGATTTGATTCAAACTTAAAATAGTTGTTCCACCACACCACCTACATCATGTGACATAAGGTGCTTAACTCTGACATAATTTTTTTATGAATTATGTCCCCTTTTACTTTAAATTTAAGGTTGATTTTGATGTAGTTTCACTATATCTCAGTTATTACAAAATGGATTTGATTCAAACTTAAAATAGATGTTCCACCTCATCACCCACATCATGTGACACAAGGTGCATAACTCTGACACCAATTTTTCATGAATTATGCCCCTTTTTACTTAGAATTTAAGGTTAATTTTTATGTATTTTCACTATATCTCAGTTACTACTGAATGGATTTGATTCAGACTTAAAATAGATGTTCCACCTCATCACCCACATCATGTGACACAAGGTGCATAACTCTGACACTAATTTTTCTTGAATTGTGTCCCCTTTTACCTAGAATTTAAGGTTAATTTTGATGTATTTTCACTATATCTCATTCTGATTGGCTTAGAGCCAAAGGGAAGTAACCTTTTTTTAACTTTTGTATGTAGTTTCTTCACCTTAAATTCCAGGAATTAGTCTATTTTTAGAAATCCTATTTTTAGATTTTCAATATTTTAGGTATTTTTCTAACTTTTTTATTATAAGTCCTATGTAAAAAGTAAATACATTTTTCTGTGGTAACATGGGTCGGTAAGACACTTTTTTGTATTCACTTTTAGTGTATCTCTAATATTAAAGATTTAATATATTTACTAGTATTACTATACTATTATTATACTAGTATTACTTACATGTGGAAGCCCAGGATGAAGTACTCCAAAGACTAAGTATTTTTAAGATTTCTTATGGTTGCCATTCTTCTGTGACAAGACCGTATGGTGGGGGTATGAGTCACTCCTGTGACAGTTCTAGTTAAAATCGTTATAGAATTCAAATTATATTACTTCTCAATCTACGTTGAAAATCGATAAAATCAAAAAATGAATGTGTGACGCGCGTTTTTTGTATACGTGTCAATAAATAAAAGTAACGGCGTTGTAAGTTAGACATTACGATAGGTCGCACGTGCTCGTGGAATGGAAAATTACCGGCATGGCATTTTGATAGCTGTACGATTCGCGGGTAAATTCCAGTCAGTGGTAAATAAAAATAACTAACGGAAAACGGACTTCCTGGCTGCAGAAAAAAAAATATACAACACTTAACTGGTATGGTAAAAAAACGCTTTACTGTCAAAAGAATATAAAGTAAAAACACAACACGAAAATGTTAAAAAAATAATCTTTGGTTCTTATAATTATTTGAATTTTGATCGATACAAAACCATACAATGTTTAATAACGGTATTTGACTTACATCTTGAATCAGTAACAACCATAGTACCAACACTTAGGGACGAAAAATATGCTGAGAAAATAGATGTCCGAAAAATTAGGGACAAGAAAAATAATTATTTTTCCAGATTTTAAGGGTGTCCCAAGATTTAGGGTGTCCCAAGACTTAGGGTAAATACGGTAGTCTCAAATTGCTAGTATCTGATAGGTTGATTCTGAGCTCAAACTTGAAATGGACGAATGGCAGGAGAGTTTTCTTTGAATACTGTAAAAGCATGTATTTTTGCTGGGTAAAAATTTCGCGAATTTGAAATTTTGAGTATGTTTGTGAGGTTTAATATTCGTAATATTGTTTAAATGGTATCCTTCTTTAATTTGAATTATACTAATTGTAAATATTTACGCGAGGATTAATTTTCGTGAGATGTAGGGCAAATTAAACCCTTGCGAAAATTCCTGCTTTTACAGTAAATTTTTTCAGTACTTTTGATCATAGGAATTGAATTGTTTGTCAACTATGGAGAATACGTCAGATACATTAAGTAGGTCATATTATATAAAACTTACATCTATCAAAGACTTATCTGTCTGTTTCTGCATATAATTTACTTTGTCATCTATATTTTTAGATGTAACAGCCTATTAAAGTGAATGCTGTAAACTAAACATTGGATTTTCACTTTTTGCAGTGATAACCTGAATGAGATGTTGGGAGAGCTTTTCTTGCCTACAGAAACACCTGATGCACCCAAACAGAGCTTCTTCAAGAACTTGTTTGGTGGAGGACCCTCAGCACTAGACAGAGAAGAACTTTGTAAATTTTCATCATTGTTTTTTCTTTGTTTTGCAAATGATGTTAAAGTTACTTAAAGTTTTGCATTTATTCCAGTGAAATATTTTATGTTTCAACATTTAAGTTTCTTGATTTGTTTTGCCAAAGTTTAATTGCTGTTGTCCAGTTCAGTAAGCTAAGGTTGAAAAACCATCTTTGTGAGAATGCTTTGGTCCTCAGAATGAGTCTGCATATGTGCTTTTGTGCTTGCCCAATCTCCTGAACCCTTGCAAACAATTGAATGAAACTTCACACAAGTGGTCAGTACCAAACTTAGTTGTGCGTAGTGCATGTTATGTTCTTTCAGAAAAAAAAATCTGCAGAGTTAAGGGACTTCGTTTTTAGCTGGACTATTTATAGAATAGTAGAGCTATTGGACTCGCCCATGCGTCAGCGTCCGCGTCCCGATTTGGTTAAGTTTTTGTATGTAAGCTAGTATCTCAGCAACCACTTGTGGGAATGGATTGAATCTTCACACACTTATTCACTGTGATAAACTGACTTACATTGCACAGGTTCCATAACTCTATTTTGCTTTTTTACAAAATTATGCCCCTTTTTCGACTTAGAAATTTTTGGTTAAGGTTTTGTATGTAAGCTGGTATCTCAGTAACCACTTGTGGGAATGAATTGAAACTTCACACACTTATTCAATGTGATAAACTGACCTACATTGCGCAGGTTCCATAACTCTATTTTGCTTTTTATGCCCCCGAAGGGAGGCATATAGTTTTTGAACAGTCTGTCGGTCTGTCAGTCTGTCAGTCTGTCCGCAATTTTCGTGTCCGGTCCATATCTTTGTCATCGATGGATGGATTTTCAAATAACTTGGCATGAATGTGTACCACAGTAAGACGACGTGTCGCGCGCAAGACCCAGGTCCGTAGGTCAAAGGTCAAGGTCACACTTAGACGTTAAAGGATAGTGCATTGATGGGCGTGTCCGGTCCATATCTTTGTCATCCATGGATGGATTTTCAAATAACTTGGCATGAATGTATACCACAGTAAGACGACGTGTCGCGCGCAAAACCCAGGTCCGTAGCTCAAAGGTCAAGGTCACACTTAGACGTTAAAGGATAGTACATTGATGGGCGTGACCGGTCCATATCTTTGTCATCCATGGATGGATTTTCAAATAACTTGGCATGAATGTGTACCACAGTAAGACGACGTGTCGCACACAAGACCCAGGTCTGTAGCTCAAAGGTCAAGGTCACATTTAGACGTTAAAGGATAGTGCATTGATGGGCGTGTCCGGTCCATATCTTTGTCATCCATGGATGGATTTTCAAATAACTTGGCATGAATGTGTACCACAGTAAGACGACGTGTCGCGTGCAAGACCCAGGTCCGTAGCTCAAAGGTCCTAAACTCTAACATCGGCCATAACTATTCATTCAAAGTGCCATCGGGGGCATGTGTCGTCCTATGGAGACAGCTCTTGTTTACAAAATTATGCCCCTTTTTCGACTTAGAATTTTTTGGTTAAGGTTTTGTATGTAAGCTGGTATCTCAGTACTCACTAATGGGAATGAATTGAAACTTCACACACTTGTTCACTGTCATGAATTGACATGCACAAAGTAGGTCCCATAACTCTATTTTGCATTTTTACAAAATTATGCCCCTTTTTCAACATAGAAATTTTTGGTTAAGTTTATGTATGTAAGCTGGTATCTCAGTATCCACTAATGGGAAAGGATTGAAACTTCACACACTTGTTCACTGTCATGATATGACATGCAGTGCAAAGGGTCAATAACTCAACTTCACATTTTACAAAATTATGCCCCTTTTTTAACTTAGGAATTTTTGGTTAGATTCTTATATGTAAGCTGGTATCTCAGTACCCACTTACGGGAATGGATTGAAACTTCATACACTTGTCCACTGTCATGAGCTGATAAGCACTATGCAGGTTCCATAACCCTATTCTGCTTTTTTTACTAAATTATGCCCCTTTTTCGACTTTCTTATTCATTCAATCGACAAGGCTGTTGAATAGTCGAGCGTTGCTGTCCTCCGACAGCTCTTGTTTGTTACTATACTATAAACATACCGTCCACATAATTATGCAATCTTGTGTGCGTCAAATTGCAGTGTACTGTGTCAGTGCATGTGGTGGGTACATTCATCACCTTCAGTGATAGCTCTAGTTAAATATATGTGAGGTATATTATGTTAATTGGTTGAACTTGGAATACATTATGTACGTAAGAATGATATGGGTTGCACTATACTTTTGTTTAATGCAGTTGGTGAGGGGAGTGGTAAGAGTGCACGTGGTACAGCAACCAGGGTACCAGGGACTGGTGGCATGCAGAACCTACAGGCGCAGGCGCAAGCAGCAGTAGGTGGGGAAGTGGGTAGAGCCAGACTGGTATGTTTTGCTATATTGAAGTTCAATTGATGCTCTATGCATTTGATAAGTATGACTTGTTGTACTGATGTTCTTGTAGTAATTATGCATTCAGTAACATTTTTTGACAGTAATAGTTTTTTGCTTTTTGCTTGAATCACTTGCCTCTTATCTTTATGGATGAATTCTCTCATATAGGCAAGCTAACACTTAGTTGGTTGTACTACCGGTTTGCCCACCGATGCCTTAAAAAATGCCTTTATACAGCCTTTGAAGTGGCCTGTTCCAATTTTGCAAACATAAGTATAACAAGCAGATGACCCTAATAATCTTCATCTTAACCCTAAATTTTGTTGATTTCATTTCTACAGTTAGCACTAAATTCTTGTCAGGGACTGGTTGAAAGTGTAAATAGCTTAACCTCATTTTACATAATTATGATGTTTTAAAAGAAATCAAAGAAAATGTTATTGAAATGCATGACCAATGTGGATTAGGAGTTTAAGTCAGGCCTTTGACAGGCTGGAACCTCAAAATAAATTTGAAATATTTAAAGTTTTACTATTTTCTTCCTTGCTTTCTGCTTCACTCCTTTTTGCTAGAGCAAGTTTTCCTGTTAAAATTTTCACATCTTCATCATCATCTTAAGTAATTGCCTCACTCTAGAAGAGTATACGCATGATTTTGGGTTTAATTAGATACGGAACAAGTTAAGTTTTGCCGAACCTTCAGAAATTATAGAAGTTTTGTCAACCTGTGTAAAATACCACTTAAGATTGTAAGTTTCATTTTCTTATTTGTTTACAGCTACTGGGTGAGAGAGGAGAGAAGTTAGCTGGAGTAAGTGATAGAACTGAGGAAATGGCATTGCAGGCAGAGGCTTACGCTAACACTGCTCATTTACTTATGCAGAAATACAAGGACAAAAAGTGGTACCAGTTTTAATGCAAGACTTGAAATAGTACAAGACTTGAAAATTGGCTGGAAACCAGTGAAAGAACAGTGATATTCACATATACTGTGCTAATAGTTTATAATCACGAGAAGCCTGTGCTGGCTCTGTGGAATTGAGAAAGATTTGTGTTAGAATTGTAACCAGAACAATAGATGGCTTGTATTAGAACACGATTGTGTTTGTGAAAAGTGGACGGAAAACCTGAAAATTAGAACTGTTTTACAAACAGTCTTTACCCTAGTGATTAAAGAGGCTTTGTTCACTGCACTGTAGTGATAGAGACTTTTCCTCTAAAGCTCTTACTCAATGTCCGATTTATTTTAAACGCGTTTGCGAGGTTTTTGCCGCGTATAATGCAAGTACGCAAAGGTTTTAATAGAAGTGATACTCTGTCAAAACAGAGTACCGAGAGCAAGGTGCTGACTTTGATATTATACTCACATATGTAAATATACTTTATCTAATGCAAGAAGGAACATTACAGATGTTTGAAGTAAGATGGGTAAAAACCTACACGTATTTCTGACAGAATGTTGACCTTCGTGCAACATTCCGCTTAACTGTTGATAGTGAATGCTTTTACAATTTTTTTAAAGTAGAAGTTATACATGGTTTGTATTTACCTGCTAAATAATGTACACCTACCATTGTTTGAATCAGTCATCACAAAGTTTTGTGTTACGAATTGTAGTGATGTTCATATAATTAGATGTAGGCTGCACCATTTAATGATTGCACCCAGTCAGCCATTATGAATGACTCAAACCCAGTTATTGTTAGTTTTGGCCTAAAGCTTTAATAACAGAATTATTGTTATATTTTTGAGCGTCTTTCTTTATTTCTCGTTAGAATGCAAAGCTATTGTATGTCTATTATACTCCTGTTTACGAGAAGTTTTGCACTGCAGCTACAGATTAGTCCTGACTTGACAGAAAGAGAGTTTCTAGGCTGAGCTTACTGTTGGATCCACCAGATCTGTAACTAGTTTTTTGTGCAGCAGGTCCGTTATACAGTCTTTGGTGAATTTCTTATTTATTTTTCATGATCTAGATAAAAGATATTTATCATTTTACAGATTTCTTTGGAGTGGTAGCAGGATCATTTCGACTATATGTTATATTGAAGCATGTTAACTTCATAGGCAACAATGTTATTTTTCAAGTTGCAATTTATAGCCTTAAATTTTAAAGTAACCAAAATATTCTTGAGTGATCCATATGGATCCATCTACAAATGAGGTCAAAGTTGCAAATTTTTCAATATTCAAATGGCGGAAATATACAGCGGAAAATACTTACTTGAAAGCTACTTGCCTCTAAAATTATCTAGTATGTGTAGTCGAAAAACAGTTGATTATGACATCTTTCAATGATTTTAAAAAGATAAGAAAGTGGTTCACAGAGGTGTGTAAAATACTTGATTTCTGATTGGATCAAAACTGATAAAAGTAGATACACGCAAGACATATAGGTAAATCAAGGTAAATATATATTTAATGAAAGGCATCCTTGAAAATATCCTTTCAAAAAACTTTTCTTTTAGATTGACTCATATTATTTACACAAAATTTTTATTACTTCTCTGGTCTCTTTAGAATGATATATATATGGTATTGTCATGTATTTAAAGAGAAATCAAGGAAAAACTTTGTTTCTTAAAAAGTGGATCAAACAGGAATATATTATCTTGGCCTTTTATTTTTGAAGAGCTATAACATGGATAAATCGTGTGTCAACTAGGCTGTCAGGTCAGTAAGTTTGGGGCACAAAGAGTGTAACTGTTACAGAGAATGCTACTTTTTCTTAAATTGATGTATGTGACTATTCTATTAATAGTACTCTTGCAAAGTCACATGACTGATATGTTCTATTTATAGTGCATGTAACAGGTGTTTTAAGAATGACAGCATGTGAAAAGTGTGTTCACTATTGTACCACAGGTAGTTTTCTATTTATAGTAACACTGAGACTGCATTTAAACATGTTTATAGTAGTACCAGAATTCATATGCGAGGTGTGTCAAATTGTGTAAGATTTAGACATTTGTGTGTTACAATTCAATGTCACCCTATACAGTTAATGAATATTTGTTGTGTGCGATCCTTGAATCATTTCACATCATTGAATATTTGTTGTGTGCGATCCTTGAATCATTTCACATCATTAAACAAAACATCTTTTCATCTGTGATAGGCTCAATATTCTGTTGGAATTTTCTTCCAAGACAAAAAAAACAACAATAAACTGTTCAGTGGGATGGAATTTGATAAATGTGCTATTTAAGATCAGAATTTGGTGTACTGAACTAGTACATGTATAGTTACATCTGATTGTCATATCTACCGCTCCAGAAGAGTATTAATTATACAGGTAGAAGGATGGTGTATGATACACAAGACTGCACTAGAGCACCCAAGCACGGGACTCTTGTCTGAAAGAACGTAAAAATTTAGTTGAGAAGCAGGAGGATCGAATATGCAACCCATTGTTTTATAGCCTTAACATCTTACAGCTGGACTACTACATCGCTTTTAAGATAAGATTGTTCTTCTGTTTGACTTGACTTTCTATAATAGCATAATAGGTCCAATTATAAGTGCTCACCAAGGAGTATTTGTTTTGCAGGAAGTTTTCAAATTCAGTTGACCCATCACTCATATTGAATCACTTATTTCATCTTGATTTGACTTCCAAGCAAATGCCACTGTGAGTGAGGTAGTTTTTCATGAATATTATGCATCTGACTAGGTCAGAAGGTCAAATGAAAGTTAATAATGAAGCTAAAAAGGCATATCATCCAATCATGGGAGAAAAGGAAAAATATTTCAATTTATTCTACACACAGAAGACAGTTCTTAAATTAAAGGTCCAATACTAAGGAAAGTGAACATTTTAATTTCTTTTAAAAAGCACAGAAACTATTTCATTTTATTGGAAAATGAAAGTTGGTATGTAGAAATCTGAAATAAATTGCAGTATATGTACAATAATGTTTCTATGAAGTATGAAGAAAGTTAAAAAGACCTGGGGGGGTCATTCTGTCGATTCATTGAAATTTCAACATAATACACATACATTTCTTTGAGTTCCAAAGACCTTCTGTAAATTTTGACCTGCCAATCTTTATTATTTAGTGTCTTGCAGAAGTCTATGCACTGGCTATGAAAAAAATTGCCAACTCACTTTCCCTTAGTAATGGATCTTTAAACTCCATTTAAGTTGTAAATAATAGTTTGATTCAAAGAAAAACAAGTATTTATGCATTCTTTTTACTGGACAGAACATTGGGAAACTGTCGACTTTGTAAAATCGCCTTATCATGTCCTGGATTGTTTTTTGCATCTCTTAGATTTTCTTTGAATTTCTGCAAAGAGGAGCAGTAATGAATTGTCACACATGAAATTAGGAAACAATTAAAATAGTTTGATTGAGTGCATGGTGATGTTTGGGGTAAGTGTGTATTTGGGCATTTAATATTTAGTTATACTATATTCTATTCATCCTCTGAAATTTTGTAAACATATGAAATTTGTTTTGAATTATTGTTGATTTTATATACAAATAGTTTATTATTTAGTGTTCATCTATTATATTTATTAATATATTAGCAATTATTTATTTTATTACCTCAGTGCAATTCTATCTCTTTTTTTGTGTGTGTGATATTCTGTTATCAGTGTTTGTATGCCACATCTGAAATCCAGCTCGGAAACGGCCTGTTTTGTGTTTATATTCTGATGAAACTGTTAGGCATTTTGTTTGGAAAATACTGCATAAACGAGAGTTAGGCATTTTGTTTAGAAAATACTGCATAAAATAGGTCTACAAATGATATTGTATCATTATAGGGGAGAAAGAAATTGCCTGTATCTAGCACTTGGAAGCTTATCGTGTTGAGGAAATATATGCTTCCTTACAGAGATATTCAAGGTTTTTGCCTGGAACAAATTCAGGTTATAACGAAACTATTTTACAATTCTGAAGTTCATTTTAAGAAATCAAATATTTATTACCTGCTGTAAAATCTTATTTTTTAGAAGGGATTAGTTTTGGCTGTGTTCACAAACTCCATCTTTGCAAAAAGATGCTATAAGTGTGAAGATTAACAATGATAATCATTGTTACATGTTTATGAGGGTTATATTTCGTTACTGAATTTTGTACAATTTATCAACTCCAGTACAAACAGGAATTGTAATGTTCAGATAAGTATATGGCTTATTTTCCCCATACGTTATTGTTCTGCTGTAACTGGGCATGGATTCAAATAGGACGTTTAAATGTTACAGGCACAAATATATTCCTTATTTATTTTTGGCAACAAACCGGCTGAAGAAAACTCACTATTCTGACATTGTGGAGCATTTGAACAAATTGAACGGAGATTGAACAAGTGTTAGGAATTAAGAACATTTCAGTTATTACTAGCTGTTACCCACCTATTGGTTGATGGGTCATTATACCCTGATATTTAAATGTGGTTTCATGAACTTTGGCTTTTAATTTTTTGTGAGAAATTTTGTAACTGTGATACATAACTGAAAATACCTTGCAAATACCCATTAAAGAACTTCTATTCAAGACTTTGGGAGTATTTTATGTACATAAATGGTTTAACAGAAACTTGTTTAGCAAATTAGAAGAGTTAATTGTTTTAGAGGTAAACTATGTAAATATATATTTAAATGATGAAGCAGCAGATTTGTGCTGAGGGCAAGACACTATGTCATGTGAAAATAAGGGCCAAATTTAATGACTCATTCCATGAAAGTACCATGTATTTTTTGTTTTTATCTTTTCAGAATTTACTGAAACTGCTAATATGTTTTTCCTGAATGCTTTATTTTTTTGACATTTGTTATGGATTTGTTGCTTACACCTGCAAGGGCAAGAGTTGGACGTTGGAACTGTGTGGGAGATTTGATAGTACAGATGTCTTGGTAAAATAGCCAGAAGATGTGATATGAGGATAATCTATAGTTTATATGCCTCATTAAAAAAACTAGAAGATAATTGTATGAGGTAATCTTAAGTATATATGTCTTGGTAGAATAGCCGGACAGTATTGTACAAGAACACATTCCTCTGTAACATTGCCGGAAGATATTGTACAACGATAATCAAAAGTAATTATGCCTCAGTAAATTGACCAGAAGATATTGTACTAGGCTAATATAAAGTAAAATAGTCAAAAGTTATTTATGCAGATAATCTACAAGAATAATCTGATAAAATGGCCTGAAGATATTATGCAAGGATAATCTTGAGTATATATTCTTTCTTCAGAAGATATTGTACAAGAATAATGCCTCAGCAAAATAGCTGGAAGACATTGACAATAATCTAGAAGTATTCATTTCTACACACCCACATATAAATTATGGTCATTTTATCTCCACCATGCAGAGAATCTTACCTGTCATCCATCACCCAGTTTGCTAGTTACTACATATATGTTTGTACATTAATGTATGTGTATGCGTTATTTATTTTAAGTGCAATATGTACCTGTCAGGTACATGGCTTTGGATTGTTTGTTTTCAACTGTTATAGGGTAGAATTTGATGAATTTCTGTACATGCTTTATAAATGTGAATTAGTTAAGACTAAAAAATTCTGACGTTAGAAAGTAATAGTGTTTCAAGTTGAATTATGTATTACAAGTTAAATCATGTATTTTGAGTGTGAATCATGCATACTTGAATACAAATTAATTTTAAAAGAGGTCAGTGGAGCGGTGGTCTAGTGGATAAGGTGTCAGCCCCACAGTCTAGGGGTTGTGTGTTCGAGCCCCACGGGGTCACGAGCATGACTCGTCATATGACACCATTACTGGGTTTTCCAGGAAGCGGACTCGAGAGTGTTTCCATTAAGCTTGAAGCTTTCCTCACAATTGAGCTAAAACAAACTAGTATAAACTAAAAGAGGTCAGTATAGAGTGGCTATGGTCAGTATTATAATGTCAAATCTGACTGCAATGAATCTTCTTGCCTTTCCCTAATTGGTACAGTTGTTTACTGTTTCAGTGAAGTACTTAAATAGGGCTTGATATTATTAATTATACTCAGAAATATTTAAGAGATGCACATCTTTAAATTTTTCCAATTCATTTTGTTGCATTGTTTTCATTGGCTAAAGTAGGTCATGTGTCGCCATTTTTCAAATTTTTATATATTAATGAAACATTGCGTTTGTTAACAGACAGAATTATTATGACAATATTCAAACTTAAAGAATAAATCTATGCTGCCAACAGGATATTCCATGTTCAAATTAAACAGGGGAGATAGCCGGTACAAATAGCAATCAAAGCAGCCCACTTGATTCAGAAAATAAATACCCACTTCTTGTTTTGAATCATCCCATTTCCGCAGGGGCAATTTAAATTCAGGAGAAATACTTCCATTATGACTTCCTTAGATCCACCGACTATGGTAAGTAAATGCTCAAAAAATGTCTAGGATAAAAATTTCTAACATAAACATGTCTTTAAACAGGGTTGAATGGTATAAAAATAATATTACATCCAATTACGTCACCTGTTGGGTATGAAATTACTTCAATTTTTACTTCAGTAGTTCAGTTTTAAGCTCAGTGGAAATTTTAAGCATTTATTTCTATTGAAATTTAATTTCAATTTGTAAGTGATTTGGCAAATGTTATAAACGTAAAAACCCAGGAAAAAAAACATACACCTGTTCTGTAATGGATATCCTATTGAAACAGTTCTGTTTTAAAATGCATACTGAAAATTAAGAATTTCAGTGTTTGATAAGCAAATGTCAAATATGAGAACAAAGTTATGTACACACACCTTTCTGAAGCATAAACCATGTCAAGATACTGAATATAATATGTACTCTTTCTTTATTTAGCAGATTCTTATTAACCCTTATGCCGGACACCATTGATTCTGCCTTTGCGACCAGTGTAGATCATGATCTATACTGTTTGCCATTAAGTCAGTATCTTTTTGGGAAGCATCACTTTTAACAGTTCATGGTACTGTCCAAATTGTAGGATGGACAAGTTCATTATAGAAATTTATCAGGTTAACTTGTGTAGGGATTTTCATGTAAACTTTAAGTATTTAAATATTAGATTCATCTAAAATCCTTGATTATTCCACCATATAGATTCATAAAGCAGCTATATTTTTTTTTTTTTTTTTTTTTTTGAAGGAAGTGTGTTATTTATGCACCATTTTGCTGATAGAATTGATTGAATTTCAAGCCTAATACTGAAGTTATCTCAATTTCAGTCTGTCATTTACTTTCTGCGGAAAAATTAATCACAAATCAGATATTTCATTAACAAGAACCATGGAGATTACATTCCATATACCGTACTGCAGATTACGTGCTCTTGTGTGATGGTTTTATTTTCACAAATGCAAAACAAAATGTCACATGCTAATTCAAACTATCCATGAACATTTTTCTGAACTCAAACATTCCTATTTCCTAAATTCCTAACATCATGAATGAGGCTACTAACTTTAAAATCGCTGGGGGAAAAGCGTACCTGAGTATTACCATATCTACAGTTTTAATGATTATAGATAAATGAATTTAACCAAAAATAATAATGTTCATTTGCTGATTCTACATTCCAAGATTATAAAGGTATCTCATATTAATTTGAGCCACACCATGGGAAAATCAACATAGTATGTTTGCGACCAGCATGGATCCAGACCAGCTGGCACATCCATGCAGTCTGGTCAAGATCCATGCTGTTCACTTCCAAAGCTTATTGCCATTAGAGAAACCGTTAGCAAACAGCATGGATCCTGATCAGACTACGTGGATGCGCAGTCTGGTCTGGATCCATGCTGGTCGCAAATGCACTATGTTGGTTTTCTCATGGTGCGGCTCATTTATTGCTGTGATTTCAGACTATTTCTTACAGTTATCAAAGAGAAAAAGAAATCCCAAAACTGGTATGTGATCTAAAGAATCCAATGCTTGTATCAAGGTGACTCTGATTGGGAAAATTGTAAGTTTGTCAAAAAAACCAGCATAATTATCAATTACATTCCAGATATGTATAAGATTTTCTTTTTGTAAATGTTTGCAAAATGATCATTTTTGTTGTTAAGGAATTCAAAAATTGTGAGTAAATTTTTGAATGCTATTGTTAGTATGTGTGTGAGAATATCAAGATGGTTGATTTTGCCTCACTTGTTATAGATAACCTGTTATATGTTGATGTTTTAATTGGACAGATGTTAAACTCCTGTAGAAATATTCTGAAGGTCAAATAAAATCCCTCAACAAAATGTGTCAGTAGTTAGTTCTTTATTTTTCTAGCTTCAAATATTTCCAGATTTAAAGTAAGCTCAAGTCATATCTGATTGCCAATTTATACACCGCATTAATGATGCCTAAAAGCAATACATGTACATTGTAGAATTCTGTCAATTTTAAATGCCTGGTGTTCGAATCTTTGGCCATGCACTGGAAATTTCCGAGATGCTCCCCAGTGTCTCCCACATAAATAAGAGTACTGTTGTTTTGTTGGGGTTTTTTTTCAAGGAAAGACTGCATACAAAGGTGTGATATCAAATGATCTTTTTGAATAGGACGCAACACTGACGTCAACATCAACATCAACTATGTTATTTTGATTTTGTTGTCATTTCTCCCATCATGACGTTTTTCAGTTGTTTGTAAATTCTTACGAATTTAGTACAACTTTTTAACTTTTCAAAAATTAATGAATAAATCCCATACGATGTGTTATTATTTGATTTTATTGAAATTTTAAAATGTTATTGTAACACCTTGTTTTACGCGTACGCTAAAAATAATTTCAGTAATTTTTAGGATAACGGCAAAATAACAAATTGCGGGTTAGCTGTTTTGTTTAGTATAGATCATACTGCAGTCATTCATAAACTGAGTATACATATGAATAAAGAAACGAAACAAGCAACTTTTCTTTTAATTAACGTTATCTAGTTTTATCATACTATTATCAGTTCATTTTTTCTCATCTTCATTGTCCATTCTTTTCTGTAACTGAGCAAGGGCTGCTAGACGCTTGTCTCTCCAGTTTCTGCGGGCTTGTAACGTATCCATAGGAACCAGCTGTTCCATCTCGGACTGGATTTGATCCAGGACTGGTCCATCAAACTTATCTGGCTCTCTGAATGTGGCCATAACACCTTCGATCATCGTGGCGTAGCGTTCTGAGTAACTGTACATCCCTTAAAAATTGAGACTGAATAAGTAAAACAATGCAAAGCTTCAGTAAGACTTACAAAGTCTGTTGAGATCAAATAATCTGTAATAACGTTAATTTCTTTCTTGATACTGACACTGATAATTTCTCAGAAAACCATTTCCTCTCTAGGCTCATCTCGGGTCAGAGATATTGTAATTTTTTTTCAACAAAGTGCTATTAAAAGACAGGATTTTATGGTAGAGATATTTGTTTCGGAGGACTCTAACGACTGTTGCCTGTCGAAGCTTCAGTGTCAGGACTCCAAAGATTTATCGTATCCAATCGAATTGTATCTATTTTTTTGGATATTATTATTACGGTGTATATTTTTTTATCACTGTACAGCATAATTTGTATTAAACCTATGATATTTATATATATGATATTTATATAATATCTTTAAACACAGGGAGGGGGTGAGATGGATCATGGATTCTGGATCTGGGAAGGGTTGGGGAGGGTTCGTGAACTTTAGGTGGATCCTGGATATAGCTTTGGGGAGGGTTCACGAAGGTTTGAAATTTGGAGTTCATTTTTGCGTGATATCAAAGGAGACGTTAAACGTGATTGTTTTACTCTAGGGAGATACAGACAGTTATAAATTTAAATACTTGCCGTCAGCATTGAGGTAAGCTGTTTCTATTGGTCCCATGAAAGCATATCTCCGTCCTAATCCTGCACTCATAACCTTGTCTAAACCTTCTACGTCTATTATACCATCCTGAAATGGTAAAACAACCTTCCTCTATTATACTATTCTGAAAAGAAAAGAAAATTGCCTTCGTCTATTAACCGTAGAAAACAGCCTTCTTTTATTATACCATTTAAAAAAAAGATGACAGCCGTCGTCTACTCATGATAATGTCCTGAAAAAAAAGAAATCAACCTTTATCTATTATACCATAAAAACATCCTTCATCTGTTATACCATAAAAACATCCTTCATCTGTTATACCATATAAAAAAAACATCCTTCATCTATTATACCATAAAAACATCCTTCATCTATTATACCATAAAAACATCCTTCATCTATTATACCATAAAAACATCCTTCGTCTATTATACCATAAAAACATCCTTCATCTTTTAAAGTATCCTGAAACATGAAAACAGCCTTCTTGAAAAAAGAAAACAACCTTTGTCTATTATACCATAAAAAGCATCCTTCATCTGTTATACCATAAAAACATCCTTCATCTGTTATACCATATAAAAAAAACATCCTTCATCTATTATACCATAAAAACATCCTTCATCTATTATACCATAAAAACAGCCTTCGTCTATTATACCATAAAAACAGCCTTCGTCTTTTAAAGTATCCTGAAACATGAAAACAGCCTTCTTGGAAAAAGAAAACAACCTTTGTCTATTATACCATAAAAAGCATCCTTCATCTGTTATACCATAAAAACAACCTTTGTCTATTTTGCCTCCCTGAAAAAAGAAAAAAAGTATTCGTCTGTTACTAGTACAGTAATACCATTCTGAAAATGGAAATTGTCCTTCCCAGAACAAAGACAGCAGCCTTCTTCTATAACATCATGCTTAAAAAAAGGAAACAACCTTCGTCTGTTATACCGTCCTGAAAAAATAAAACAGACTTTCTCTATTAAAAGTACAGTATACCATTTTCAAAACAGGAAAATATCCCTCCCCGAGAAAAGAATACAGCCTTCGTCTATTACAAGTACAGTATACTATTCTCAACACAGGAATATATCACTCCATGAAATAAAGAAAAAACAGCCTCCGTTTATTACATCATCTTGGAAACGAAGCCAACTTCGTTTGTTACACTATCTCAAAGAGCTATAAAAATAAATGTATTTTATACTTCTTTGGACCAATAAACCATTTTGAAAAAAATGAAAAGAAAAAAAACAAGAAAGCAGTTTTCGTCTGTTACACCATCCTGACAAAAAAAGAAAACAACCTTCATCTGTTATACCATCATGAAAAAAGAAAATGGTCCTCATCTATTACAGCCTAAAACAATGTTCGTCTCTACGTCATTAAGAAAATAGAAAACAACCTTTATCTTTACACCATTATGGAAAAAAGAAAACAACCATCATCTATTATACCTCCCTAAAAAGGAAAACTGCATTCATCATTTACACCATCCTCGAAGTTGACGCATTGGTCGAAAGGGCTAAGACGCTTTCCTACGGAGGTGAAGACCCCCTGGTTCGATTCCTGGCTATTCCCATTGCGGCGTGTCCTTGGGCAAGGCACTTTATCATGATTGTCTCAGTCGACCAAGCTGTAAATGGGTATCAGCAAATTGCTGGGGGTAGGGAATAATTGGTTTTAACTGTTCTTCAAATAGGGTCGCTCAAAAGCTCTAATTGTTTCACAAAGCGACGGTAAACAAAATTTACCTTTATTTTTACCTGTAAAATGATTTATACCGGATATATGGAGAAAACACTGTGTACTGAAAGACGTAAGATTCTTTTAACAACCATATGACACTACAAAGCTCTACGGCTCTTTAATCTAAATTTCGACTAGGACAACAACATGATAGCCAACCCACGTAACTTTTGGATACCGTGCACTTGGAGGAAACGTCTCGATTTAGGTATCATTTTGCAAATATTTTCCTTTTTACTTGAATAAAGTTCGTCGAAGACAATAAAAATGAGTGTTTCCTCCGCACAAAGCATCTGCTATCAGTTCTTTTCTCAAACACTTCGCCTAACTGCTTTCGTGGACCAACTGTGTAGATAACGTACACACTTAGAGAAAAAGAGAAAAGTACTGTAAACTGATTGCAGACGTTTTGTGCGGAGGAAAGCACAAATTTGTCTGTCTTCGGCACTCTTCATCCTATGAAAATCCGTCAAGTAATAAGGAAAATATAGGCAAAATTCTACCTGAATCCGGACATTTTCTCCATATGAAGGATATCCAAAAGTCACATGGATTGACCATCCTGAACAATTAACCAAGCTGAAATAAAGAAACAGCAGTAGCAGACAAGTCACATTTACGAAAATCCGTGATGGTCATAAGAATAATATTATTCTGCCGTATTGAAAATAAGTAGTGAGAAAAAGTCCAAAGATCTATAAAGAAATAAACGTGCGTTCTTACTTTTATGAGCCTCCAGCTCTCTTTCATGATGGCATATTGAATTCTATTCAGGACAAATCCATCTATTTCCTTCTTCAATATTACTGGTACCTGGCCTAGTTTTTCCATAATGGATTTTGTTGTCGGAACCACGTCGGAATCTGCCCATGGGCTGGGAATCAATTCAACAAGTGGCGCATAAAATGGAGGATTTGTCTGAAGTTTAGTGTAAAATTTAATAGATCTCGCTGATAAAATATTGGAAAGACATCTCCTTTTTCCCTAAATAGTTTACCACTCACGCAAAACTTGCAGCAAAGCATTATATTCGGCATGTTTTCATGAAAAGTCACTGGTAATCACGTTATGACAGTAATAAATATATATCATGGAACAAACACCTAACTAAACAATACCAACGTTTGTGGATCGACTCTTTCTTACAGATAGCAAGCTTCTGGAATTGGAGCGTCATAATTATCTTGCACTATCTTCCCACTAACATTACGAGCAGTCTTCTGGAGGAGGCGCCTAAATGAGCTACCGGTGGCGACTATAAATAAACTTATATACAAACAAACAAACATATGGTCTTGTCTGTTCATAGAAGCTGAAGGTGGCCATAATTGGTATTACCTTTACGGTCCGTTATAAGCATTAAAAAACAACAACAATAAACGAAATAGGTAACTGGTTTGTATCCTAGTTGACTCGCCGTCCTAATTTCAAGTTAAATAACGTACCGGATGTACAACGATGAATCTATTCTTGTGTTGAATGTTTGCTGCTAGTTTGGACGGCAATAAGGCGCTAGCGGACGAGGCTAGTATACAAGTATCATTCAGTAATTTATCCACTTTGGCATAAACTGCAGTCTTCAATTCAATACGCTCTGGAACACATTCCTGCAACATAAAACAGCAAATCTATAGGTGAGCTCGATTTTGTAACAAGATTTCTCTCAGTATACCCCTTTCGCCCGATTTGTACACGTTTACGGGCGTATCAATCTTATGCACCTGTTGGACATGCTGAATAGCTCGACCGAATCACCACGGCGTTTGTTTTTTTTTGTTCCTATTACGTGGCTGAGATAGCCCGGTGCTGTACAAGTCGAGCCCTTCTTCTATTGTTTCTTTTTCTTGTAGAGTACGAAACGAGCATCTGATTGGGTATTATCGTTAAAAATTGAACAAATATGTAAATATAGCAGAAGCTTTTGCCACTCAGTTGATTTTTTTCTTAGGCTTACATCCACACCGACACATCATCATGTAATGTCATAGCTGATGGTGGAGGAAAACCTAACATTCTTCTTGGTGGAGGAAAACCTAACATTCTTCTTCGGTCATTATTCGGTCCGATTTAAACTTGTTGACATAGATTCAATAAGGATTTATAAAATATTCCGTGTATTGAATTTTTTTTTTTTTTTTTTGGATTTAACGTCGCACCGATACATGATAGGTCATATGGCAACTTCCCAGCTTTAATGGTGGAGGAAGACCCCTGGTGCCCCTCCGTGCATTATTTGATCACGAGCGGGCATCTGGGTAGAACCACCGACCTTCCGTAAGCCAGCTGGATGGTTTCCTCACTTGAAGAATCCAACGCCCCGAGTGAGGCTCGAACCCACATCGATGAGGGGCAAGTGATTTGAAGTCAGCGACCTTAACCACTCGGCCACGGAGGCCCCTTTTGAAAAAAATAGTACGTCCACGCATTTATTTAAAAAAAATCATCTTTTCACCGAATATTTTATTATTCGTTTGCAGTAATATCGATTGAAGCATCAATTTTACAGTTTAGAAAACTTCAGTTTAAACTTGCTAAACATTTATCTTTTTCAGATGTCGTAAATATAATTAGGGTGCTTCTGTTCTTTTGCCACTGTTACTTTATATATATAAAAACGAGACAGACATGCATTTACACATTTTAAACGAATGCTCGTGCGCTCAGGATGTATATCTAGTACCTACTTCAACTTTATGAAACGTGGTCAATCATTTACTATCCTATTGCATCTCAAAATAAAAAAGTACATACATGTACATAAACGGCATTCTTCACACATTGCTCAATATCGTCTGTCGTATTGATATTGTTAAACTGTTGTTCTGCAGTCAGGGATCCTCGGAGTAGTTGGAGACCCTGTAGCTCTTTCAGTTGTGCTTTTATTTCATTAACTGCACTAGAAAGTTGCGACTTCTCTATATCATACAGCCAGACCTCATATTCGGCGGCAGCGAAAAGCATAGCAAAGCTACGCCCAATAAGGCCACTGAAAAAAAAATGAATGTGGAAAAAAATAAACACATGAAAACCGTGCCTCTATCAATGTGTTGTCATATAGTGTCTTGCTGAATATTCAGATGAATTTGGAGAAAAATAACAATATTTTCTGATAAATTGCAAACAAAAAACTTATATAACGCATTTGAAGCTGATCCACTGTGCTCCAGGTGAGCAAAATCGCCAATGTGATATTGCGACCAAGCGGCGAGGAAGGTCAAAGTTAGATATAGCAACCAGAGTTCGCCAATCGACATTGTCCGGCATAAAATTATCATGCGCGATTATAAATATAATAACATTGGTAATATCTACCTGCCAATTATGCCAACTTTCTCCTTACGTGCTGCCATTGGAAGGAAAACGATTCAAATTTTAATAAAGTTAACACGATACAAAGTAAAGTGATCTTAGTTAATGATCTTTCCTCCAGTAGGACTGATCTTTATCTATCTATTAGTGACCCGGTAACTATTATTTCTTATCTTTCACAAGGCCAAATAATCTTTGTTTCTTGGTCACGTATCATCAAGAAGCAAACGGTAGACTATATTTCACCGACGAATTCATCATTTATGATTCACTGTTCAATTTACAACCTCCTTAGAATTTAAAAAAAAAATGATTTTGGATAAAATATCCAAAACTGAACATGAAAGAAAATGATGAGCAATAATATCATAATATCATCTCTGAAGAATGACCGCGAAACAAGACATACTTTTAGCATTTTCAGGTACTTCTGACTTGGTCCCCATAGGTAAGGTAAGCAAAGTCCTGAAAATTGTGCATAAGCGTCGTCGAAGTAGGAAATTATCGGTCTAATTAGCTAAGCGGACCGATGGAATTTAGGAAAAATCGATTTCACAATAATTAGAATGTCTTTTTTTCATTTTTCATCCATTGTTCCACCTGTGTATCCTTTTAAAGAACTTTATTCTCATTCGTTACATGAAACATTGCATTTTTGTCTAGCCTGAGGTAAGTTTCGGTCAAAGCAAATTACCATATGCAATGAAGTTTGCAATTAAAAAGTGCAAATTTACCGGTGCAATGATAAATTCGATTGACCGACTTTTACAAGCAGTTTAGTATGCATAGTCATCAAACACTCGAGACAACTAATTGCTCCCGAATACGATTATTTCTTACTTTGAATATAAAAAAATGGGCCGTTAAAAGCTGACGCAAGTTTCGAGTTGACGTACTTCTTGTACATATGAGCCGCACCATGTGAAAACCAACATAGTGCGTTTGCGACCAGCATGGATCCAGACCAGCCTACGCATCCGCGCAGTCTGGTCAGGATCCATGCTGTTCGCTAATGGTTTCTCTCATTGCAATAGACTTTGAAATCGAACAGCATGTATCCTGACCAGCCTGCGCGGATGCGCAGGCTGTCTGGATCCATGCTGGTCGCAAACGCAAAATGTTGGTTTTCTCGTGTCGCGGCTCATATGGTTATCCCGTTAGAGGTATATGTATGTTACAATCTTGATGATAAACTGGTTTTGTATGAAAATACGTATATATGATTACATTTCAGTAGTCAGGAAAGCGTCATAGATTTCGAATATTTATCAATTTAAGTGGTCTTTGACATTTGTGTAAAGTTTCATCAAAATCCATTCAGTGGTTTTAGAGAGGTTGTTTAAAGAAATTGTTGATCAAATAAGTGTGGCGGTTGGGGGAGTGGGTGAGTAATGTGGATTGTTCCACTCCTCAAATCACCTCATCACCAGGCACCTGTATTCCAAGTTTAAAGTTAACACCTTGAATAGTTCTGAAGTTTGGCTCATTTTGTGACCTTGGCCTACCAACCAAGTTTTTGCATCTGTACACACATTCATTCCCACTTACCTATATGCAAAGTTTAAAGTCAATACCTTTAACGGTTATCAAGCTATGCTCTGGACATAAAATATGACGGACAGAACTGACCTTGCTGTTGTCCTTGACCTCCGACCTACAGCCCTGGTTAATGTACTATGCACAAAAACCAAGATTAAAGTCAATACTTTATTAAGCTATGCTCTGGAGACCAATATGAAAGGCAAATTTGACCTTCGAGCTCCGTTTGTGACATCGATCTTTGACCTATCTACCTAGTTCCTGCGCCCTGCAAATCGTCACTTACCTATATGCCAAGTTTAAAGTCAATACGTGAATACCTTGAGCAGTTAAAACGTTATGCTCTGGAAATGAAATATGAGGGTCATAATTGACCTTTGAGCTCCGTTTGTTATTTTGACCTTTGAACCTACCAACCTGGTTCATGTACTCTGCCAATCGTCTCGTCGCCATCTTCCGATATGCCAAGTTTAAAGTCAATACCTTGAATGGTAATGCTCGGGACGGATATGACGGATGGACAGACAGACGCATGCGCCATCACATAGAACGTTGTTTTTTTCTACTTTAATAGTAGAGGGCCATCATAGACAATTTTTTACCAAAGGATTAACTCATTTATTGTAGTAAGATACTTATGCACCTGTCAATATTTTGCCCGCCCGGGGGAGCGGCCGGCATACACGGGACTTTAGACAGAAGTCCATTCCCGACAGGCGGGGATTTGACAAACATTTGATGTACCAACCAGGCTCTAGGGTGGGATTTAGACAAAAAAGGTTGTCCCTAGGGTGGGGATTTAGACAACAAAATTTGTGAAATGTCAAATTCCCCCGGGTCGGCCCGCCGCCCCCCTGGGCGGGCAAAATATTGACAGGTGCATTATATCGACCCTCAACCTGATACAATTATGAATTGTTCCATGAAAAATTGAATGATATGCAAAGATAAAGTGAGGAATATAATATTATAACTTTTGAGATACTAGTAGCAAAGTTGCCATTGTAATAAAGGTCACTGACTGCCATAATTTCATAAATGATTTACATTTCCCTACTCCAAGTCCAGGTTTTATTCCACGTTTTCAGGATAAATGACATTATGCCATTACTTCTGGGTTTTCAAGTGGGCAAACTACCTTAATATATACACTTAACAGACACAGTTTATGGTGGTGGGTTTTACACCATTTTTCAACAGATTATCAGTTCACTAAATCTTCAGGTGACCCGTTAAATTCACCTTTTCTGCAAGATTCGCTACAATAATATCGATTAAATACTACATTATAAAGAACTAGAGCTGCTTCTGAGAAAAGGGCTTGTCCCCCACAACTGCCTAATCATAAAGTGATTCAAAATGGTTTGGGCGGGTAGTTCCTATAGTTATTCAAAGGCCATAATTCAAAAGTGCCAGGACCAATTTGGCTAGTTATCGAACATGGCCGAGGACTTACTGTCAAACATTTTGTTCAATTTTGCTGTCCGACTTAATTACGAGTGCGGACAAGATTTGTGACAGACAGACAGACAGACACACACACACACTGTGTGGTGGGAGACATAATAACTCGAGTGGTTTTTCCTAAATTTACAAGCTTATTTCTTTGAGATTTGAATTTATGAACACTAGGCCATACACAGCAATATTTTTGGCAAATATTGTTTCCTCAACTCATAATAAAAAGGACAAACCAATAAGAAATGATATTCATTTTCAATTCGATGCATATTACATTTTAACATCATCGCAGACTCCTTTCAGTATTTCTGAATCTTCCTTCTTCGATTGCCAACTTATGCGCGGAGCATCTGAATCTGGATAAAGCTGTTCTATATTTTATATTATCAATACATGATAAATATTTTTCTTGGCAAAAGTCATTTTTAAAGACATTAGATCTATAACTTTCTGATTTTGAAAATGTACTAAGTTCTGAATGCCAGTGTTGTAAATAATGATCAAATATTCTTTGTATTACTGCATTTATTTGAACAACACTAATATCATTATAATTGCATAAGTATGAAAATCCTAGATCAGACAGCAAACTTTTCACATTTTTTTACCAACTATTCACTAATATTCTATTTGCATCGGTTAAAAACATCAATTTATGTAATAAAGGGTTTAGAGATTTCGTGATCCTGTACCAATACTTAATAATTCTAACTTTACGCATGACCGACAAAGGAACATCCCCAACTTTGAGCGTGAAATATACGAGAACCGCAACTCTTGTCGGTATTGATTTTTTGCCTTGTGCGCCGTTGTAGTTGTTTCCCTTTACACTAAATTATCGATAAACCTGCTGTTTGGCATTTATAGGTAAGCTCGGCTCTACATTTTTGAGCAACGCATCTTGGTTAGACAGAATTATTGAAGTATGCAAATTAAAGCAGAATATAACACATCTTTAAGCTACTGTAATTAATTGTATTTTAACATTTATTTTTATAACTCTTTGATTTTATGGACTTTGCTAGATACCGACATTGTTCCAGGAGTTATAAATAATTGTATTATATTAAAGGTCCATTACTAAGGGAAAGTGAGTTGGCAATTTTTTTCATAGCCAGTGCATAGACTTCTGCAAGACACTAAATAATGAAGATTTGCAGGTCAAAATTTACAGAAGATCTTTGGAACTCAAAGAAATGTATGTGTATTATGTTGAAATTTCAATGAATCGACAGAATGACCCCCCAGGTCTTTTTAACTTTCTTCATACTTCATAGAAAAATAATTGTACATATACTGCGATTTATTTCGAATTTCTACATACCAACTTTCATTTTCCAATAAAATGAAATAGTTTCTGTGCTTTTTAAAAGAAATTAAAATGTTCACTTTCCTTAGTATTGGACCTTTAAACAATAAGTAAAATGTACGATTTTACAGTAAAATATTTGTTTATCATGCGTATGTAATGTTGATTTTCTGTCCTGTATATGCTGAGTGAAGTTATAAGTTTCGTTGAATGCATGGACCGAAAATATAAAAATAAAAAATGTCACTTTTCAGTGGTAAAGGATATACATAAAACATCACACAAAACGATTCCTTTTCTTTCAAATCCCTTTTGAAAGCCTTTCCCCTTTTTGCTGTGAAATGTAATGTTGTAAAATTATGTTCTCGAGTTATTTTTTTTTTTAATTTATCGCCCTGAAAATTTCGATTTTGACAATTACTGCATATTGACTTTAAGTGTTTTACGCGTGATGTTTTATGGACCTTTGCGAATACACCGGATGGAGACAAGATAAACACCCCAGGCTATGCTTATTACCCCCAAAATACGTCTGTAATAAAAATCATCAACTGAGACATAAAGTAGAGATGTTCTGCTATATATATCTTCTTATAAAACAGATATTTATTTATTAAATTATTTATCGGCAAATTGATCACAGATGTACTTTTTTTTACTTATTATACTTTTTTGCATAAAATTTTAGATGGGTGTTTAAAATTATAAAAGAAATTTAGGTGACGGTTAAGCAGTTTGTTCCAGAATAGTTTCGAACAGCTGGACAATACAACCTAAACTGAATTAAACACAGAAGATATAAATTTTGGCAATTTCTAGTGTCATGTGTGTTTTTAAATGCCTAGATCTACTACTATATAAGTTCAACATTTCATTTGAGTCATCTTTGTGCACATTTATATTATACATACATTTGTTAAAAAAAAACAACACATTTTATAAGTGTCTAAAACACATACTATCCTACATTTTACAATTAACCTAAAGTATCTATTTGCTATTAAAAAGTATTGTATTACAATAAAACTTCACTGTTTCACAATATTCGCAGTAAGACCATAAAACATTTGTGAAGAGGTGTCCTACACGATAAACCAACCTAAAATCGCCGTCTTATCTGCTGCTTATCAGCGATTATGTAATAGTCGCTAATTGATGGGCAATTTTGCACAACAGGGGTCCCCGTGGACCATGAAGATTTGTAGAGTAGGAATTAATTTTCCTTTATGGAATGTAGAATAATAATATAGTTATAAAAATGTCTTTGTTTTCATAAAAGATTTCTGCCAATATCATGATAATGAAAAAGGTCATATACCGGTGAAAGTGATTATTGTATTTGATAAATATATACTTGTTCTTTTTCTGTTTTTTCAATTTGAATAATAAGTTTCGTAAAGTGTACCTTTTTTCATCTTCTACTGAAATGCACGCACGGGTAAATAAATCAAATTATCACCACAGTTAATATGACCATCATTCATTAATTTGTAATTTATACTTTAACGTTCACGCAGTGATCAGTGAACGTTAAGAAGCCATGGTTGTATGTAATATTTTAGGCACATACATAACAAAATTTTCGCGAAATGTTTCAATTATTGAACAGTTTATTGTAATATCGTCAAAAATTATACCGGCACACAGCTTGTAAAGCAATTACATAGAATTAATTCTAATTGCCTTTTTAATTTAATGCGGACTTTTTAAGACCAATTTATTTTCCAATTACAGATGTGACTTAAAGTTTGCCAATTCAAAAAAGTTTTACATTTAATCATAATAAATAAGTAAATAAATAAATAAAATGCTCGAACAGATATGCAACACATTGATAAGCATTGCCTTGTGTCGTCGTACCGTCAAGTAAATATTTGTGAAAAGCGTGCTCAAGATTGCGATTACTTCATTTTCAAATTAAAATGGAAGCAATTTGTCATAATTCAATTTTAAAATAAAAATTACCCAGACAATGTTCAGACAATGGAGAATACTTCACGAGGTTATAAAATAATGTCATTTTGATAGAAAATGTTTTTATAGCCTTTTAAAACCTGACATAACCGACCTTTTCAAAATTTCTATATAGAAATACATAGAAACCATAGTCATCAACTTCAAACAAAAATGGAAGCAATAAGTTTTTGTATCACATCGATAAAAAATATATTGAAATAAAGGGCAAAAAATGAAGATTACTTCACGAGGTTATAAAATTTTGTTAAATAACGATAAAATTACGTTTTTAATGTTTGAAATATATTTTCCTATACAAATCTATAGTAAAACTGTTTATCGATAAACGTTATCGGGTCCGCGATCCGTGTATATTCAAGGGAGACTACTTTTGCCGAAACTACTGGTCAGTGTATTGGAATGTTGGCCATGGTCTGACTAATTCACAAAAAAGTGCTGAAGTTGTTGTCTGCTGTCGCACACCGAGAATCTGTTAAAAAATTTGAGATATATTTTTTTTTATATCAGGTACTTTATGAAATCCCAAAATCTCTTATCCGTATGACAGAATTGGTAAAATCATGCAATCAAAAAAGGGATAGCAAACTTAACCTAATTGTTGATCACGAGTATAGAATAGATCTTACTGCAAACTGAGTATAAATATAAACAAAGAAACGAAACAAGCAAATTTCTTTCTTTTAATTAACGTTATCTAGTGTTATACTATCATAAATTCATTTTTTCTCATCTTCAATGTCCATTCTTTTCTGTAACTGAGCAAGGGCTGCTAGACGCTTGTCTCTCCAGTTTCTGCGGGCTTGTAACGTATCCATAGGAACCAGCTGTTCCATCTCGGACTGGATTTGATCCAGGACTGGTCCATCAAACTTATCTGGCTCTCTGAATGTGGCCGTAACACCTTCAAAAATCGTGGCGTAGCGTTCTGAATAACTGTACATCCCTTAGAAAAAAAGAGACTGAATAAATAAAACAATGCAAAGCTTCAGGCAGATTTACAAAATCTGTTGAGATCAAATAATCTGTAATAATGTTAATTTCTTTCTACATAGTGACACCGATATTTTCTCAGGAAAAATTTTCTCTCCAGGCTCATCTCGGATCAGAGATAAAAGATATTGTAATTTTTTCAAAACATTGATATTTGTTTTGGAGTACTCTAACGACTGATGCCAGTCTAAGCTTCATTGCCAGGACTGCAATAATTTATCGTATCCAATCAAATCGTATCTTATTTTTAAATATTATAATTACGTTGTATTTTTTATCGTGACTTTAGAATATAATGTGTACTAAACCTATGCTATTTAACAATATCTTTAAACACGGGGAGTGGGTGGGTGGATCATTGATTTTGGATTTGGGAAGGGTTGGGAGGGTTCGTCAACTTTGATTGGATCCTGGATATCTGAGAAGGCTTGTGGAGAGTTCGTGAACATTGGGCGGATCCTGGATTTTGGCTTTGGGGAGGGTTCGCGAAGGTTTGAAATTTTTAAGTTCATATTTGCGTGGTATCAAAGGAGACGTTAATCGTGACTGATTTACTATCGGAAGATATAGACAGTTATCAATTTCAATACTTACCGTCAGCATTGAGGTAAGCTGTTTCTATCGGTCCAATGAAAGCATATCTCCGTCCTAATCCTGCACTCATAACCTTGTCTAAACCTTCTACGTCTATTATACCATCCTGAAAACAATAAAACAGACTTCCTCTATTATACTTTTCTGAAAACAAAATTGCCTTCATCACGCTGGCCATAGCTTTATCAGATCAAGTGGTTCCAACGTTGTTTGAGCGGTGAATTTTACGCCGATCAGATGGAGAAATATGGCCGATACTACAAATTTCAGGTACTGTAAGTATGACTTAAAGGAATTTCTACCCGTTAAATAACGAATCAAATGAAAACGATGGGTGCACCTGGAGCGCAAATGTGTCGATGTTTTAGCACATATGTCCATTTAGCTGAGATTTGTGCCGTTTATTCAAACACTTATGTACATTCCGGCGGGGGAAGGGGATTTTTGACAGTTTCTGACAATATCGCCTCAAATATAGTGTTTATCGGGAACAAGTAACTGTTAAAACACTTTTTATGTAAAGGGCTACTTCTTTAAACAAAGCGTGTGTATTTCCATAAAATTATTCAGCGTTGTTTCTGAAAAATCGGCCGAAAACCTAATGCAACGCCGTTTCGAGTGGGTCGCAATGCAACGCAATCAAGTGGATACCGTTCTCTGTCTTACTTGCGAAGTCTTATCCGTCTTAAAAACCGTCATTAAAGCCTAACAATAAATAAATTTAGAGAGTTTTATATCATTATAATGATTCCGCCATTTCTCATATATTGTACTTTTACCTTTTTATGCTCGCTTAACATTTAACATATTTTTGCGGACATTGTCAAAAAACATCAACACAAAAACATAAAGCAAGGATGAACATCGAACAATATCACCAAGTAAATAATAGTAATAGTTCGTAAAAATTAGAACCAGTTCACGGATATTTATCTCCTCCACGAATGTTACTAAACAGCATACCAAAATCGGGTTGACTCTTTAAATCAGTATAGTTACAGTTGGTTACTTTTAAGTCCCTTAAAACCAATACATTTCGAGTTCATTACTGATTTATTGTGCATTTAAGCTGTTCATACAAAATAAATAAAATTTGGCCCATGATAAAAGTATTGATCAGTTGTTTGTACATATTTTCATTCATATTCCTGTGGTAGCGTTCATTTATTTTCAGAGAGATAAATCACAGAGAACGTTAAAATTGGCCAGGGAAAAGACAATATTTCATTTGTCCTCCATAAAACAGAAACGACGTAATAAAACTCTATGGCTGCCGTTCAAATATGAAAATACAAATGAAATACAGACACCAATGAAAGAAAATAAAACGGGACCAGCAATACTAATAGAGATGTGTCATTAAACAAACGATTAAGAGCGTTTTCTCCATATCCTCAAAGTGAATAAAAATTAAAAAAAAACAACCGAAAATACTGCTAATTCCAACTTCAAGCACCAAAATATCAAGAAAAAAACCTGTTCACAATAAGGTATTAAAAGTGAGAGTTTTATGTGATGAAATGTTTGAAGAATTAGCAGAGGAAGAGACAGATTTTTAGACAATGCAAGCGACAAGGCTATCCTGAGACAACTTTCTGAAGCAAAAGATACATTATTTTACAATATTTTAACTCTTATCAATTCGAATAAGTAGAATAAGTACCCGTTGGCAAACATCGCTTTTCTTCTTTGGTAAGAGACAGTTAAATAGTACAACTGTGGCACATCTCTATTAGTATTGCTGGTCCGTTTATTTTCTTTTATTGGTGTCTGTATTTCATTTGTATTTTCATTTTTAAACGGCGACCATAGAGGTTTATTACGTCGTTTCTGTTTTATGGAGGACAAATGAAATATTGTCTTTTCCTCAGTGGCCAATTTTAACATCCTCTGTGATATATCTCTTTGAAAATAAATGAACGCTACCACAGGAATACGAATGAAAATATGTACAAACAACTGATCAATACTTTTATCATGGGCCAAATTTTATTTATTTTGTATGAACAGCTCAAGTGCACAACAAATCAGAAATGAAATCGCAATGTATTGGTTTTAAGGGACTAAAAAAGTAACCAACTGTAACTATACTGATTTAAAGAGATTTTTTTTATGTTTCTGCGTTGATGTTTTTTGACAATGTCCGCAAAAATATGTTAAATGTTAAGCATAAAAATGTAAAAGTATAATATATTAGAAATGGCGGAATCATTATAATAATATAAAACTCTCTAACTTTATTCATTGTTAGGCTTCAATGACTGTTTTTTTAAGACGGATAAGACTTCGCAAGTAAGACAGAGAACGGTATCCACTTGATTGCGTTGCATAGCGACCCACTCGAAACGGCGTTGCATTAGGTTTTTGGCCGATATTTCACAAATAACCATGAGTAATTCTATGAAAATTCACACACATTGTTTTAAGAGGTAGCCCTTTACATAAAAAAGTGTTTTAACAGTTACTTGTTCCCGATTAACGCTAAATTTGATGCGACATTGTCAAAAACTGTCAAAAATATCCTTCCCCGCCGGACTGTACATAAGTGTTTGAATAAACGGTGCAAATCTCAGCTAAACGGACATATGTGCTAAAACATATATACATTTGCGCTCCAGGTGCACCCATCGTTCTCATTTGATTCGTTATTTAACGGGTAGAAATTCCTTTAAATCATACTTACAATGCCGGAAATTTGTAGTATCGGCCATATTTCTCCATCTGATCGGCGTAAAATTCACCGCTCAAACAACGTTGGAACCACTTGATCTGATAAAGCTATGGCCAGTGTGAACATAACATTTGTCAGTAATTAAGTTTTAAATCCTTCTTAAGAAATATAGCATTTATTTCAAGATATCTAAAAAAATATACTTTTTTTTTTGTTGTCGAACGATCTGGAGGCATGCTGCTTTAAAGCTGACGCATTCGAGTTGACGTGTCGCTCCCAGACCACTTCTTGTACACATGGTTATCCCGTTAGAGGTATAATATGTATGTTACAATGTAAAAACATCTCAGCCACATTCAACGTTGCATTGACCAGTACTCTTCCGCATTTTTGTAAGAAAATACGTTATTACAGTTCAGTAGTCAGGGAAGCGTCATAGATTGCGAATATTTATCAAGTAGTCTTTGACATATGTCTTGCCCCGTAGTTCTGGATGGAGGAGGAGGAAGTAAAACTTAAAGACATTTTTGTGTATGTGGTGAGAGGGGAGCTGGGGATTTTGTGTGTAGCAAGGAGGGGGTTGTAGTGCGGCAGCGGGTTTTATGCAGCAGCGTTGATTGAATACTAAGGCACAAGAATTGGATTGCCATACTCCTCAAATCGCTCCATCACCACCTACCTTTATTCAAGTTTAATTTAAGATTTTGAATAGTTTAAAAAGTTGTGTTGTGCTCTCGACACCAATGCAAAGGACATGTTTGAACTCATTTTATGACCTTGATATTTGACCTACCAACCAAGTCTCACTGCCAGCTACCCACATACCGAAGTTTAATGACAATACCTCGGATGTTACGATCTTGACTAAAAATTTTATGGACAGATTCGACCTTGCTGTAACTTTGACCAGCCTACCTGCTTCATGCACTCGAATAAATATGCGGGAGTAATGTGGATTGTTGCCCGCCTCAAATCACCTCATCACCACGCACCTGTATTCCAAGTTTAAAAAAAAACACCATGAATACTTCTAAAGTTGTGCGCATTTTGTGACCTTGACCATTGACCTACCGACTAAGTTTCTGTGCTCTACACACAGACTCATTCCCACCTACCTATATGCAAAGTTACAAGTCAATGCCTTCCCTTACAGAAATATTATAGTTTGCCGCGAACACTTGCTGCGATCATGCCGCGAATATCCGGCGAACATGCCGGGAACACTTCTGATACAATGGTTATATTTGTTCGCGGGATGTTCGTTTGGTGTTCACTTTTCACATGCAAATTAGTTTTGCCGCGAACAAGTTGCCGCGAACTTCCCGCGAACAAGAGCTGTGAACTTCCCGCGCGACCATCCCTCGAATTACATTTGTAGTTGCTGCGATCATTCCGCTAACTAGTTGCTGCGAACATGCCGCGAACTAGCTGAAAACCATCACTACAGAAATTGTGTGCAAAAAAAGCATGTACAGATAAAAAAAGTGCAAAAACAAATAAATTAATAGGAATCGGGGATATAAATTTATTGAATAAACTTGAACACCGAGGTTGTAACAAATTCAATAGTCAATGTCTGAACTTTTTCATATCATATTTGGAGCATTTTGAATTTTAATGATAAAATATGTTTGAATTTTACTGTTAATTGTCATTTCAATAACACACGTTTGAGTGCATGTTTTCATTTCATCCCAATGTTTTTTTCTTCACACTGCTTATAAGTTATATGTATCACTGCAAATCTGTCATAGTTTTGCATGTTAATTATCAGACTTATGAAGCTTAAAAATTGTCAAAATAAGCTAGTTTTATATTTCTTTTTAGATAATCTGAGTCAGCTCTGCAAAAGTTTAAGCATATCTATTTCATTTTCAAAATTCCTTATGTTTATTGAGATATATGAGTATAGATATTAAACATAAATTTTCTGACTTACCACAAAAAGGAATATATTCCTATCAACCTCTAAGAATCACTAATGAAAACTGTCTGTAATGCACACAGATTTCCTTCTAAACATGTCCAGAATATCTGGTTGTAATTAAATTATCAGACTCATACTGTGACCTTACAGATAATGTTACAAATAAATTGATCTGCAATTACCTGCTCTTATAAAAGCTCTTCATTAACAGTTTACCAAAAGATTATAATCTTCTAAGTTCTTCTCGCGAACATGCCGCGATCAAATAGTCTTCGTGCCAATATCCCGCGAACTAGTATCAAATCAATCGCGGCATGATCGCGGTAGCAGCGAATATCCCGCGAATACTTCCTGCGAATAGGTATGTTCGCGGCATGTTCGTGGCATGTTTTTTGACCATTTCGTAAGGGTTGAACGGTTATCAAGCTATGCTCTGGACACAAAATATAACGGACAAAACTGACCAGCCCTGGTTCATGTACTCTGCACATTGTCTCATTGTCACCTACCTATATGACAAGATTAAAGTCGAAACTTTGAATGGCTCTGCACACGAAAATTGAAGGACAAATTTGACATTCGAG
This sequence comes from Mercenaria mercenaria, assembly GCF_021730395.1. Lineage (NCBI taxonomy): Eukaryota > Metazoa > Mollusca > Bivalvia > Venerida > Veneridae > Mercenaria > Mercenaria mercenaria. Next base: position 24,223,122 of record NC_069364.1, on the reverse strand, counting down.
CTCCATTTGTGGCATGATCTTTGACCTACTGGCCTAGTTTCTGCGCTCTGCCAATCGCAACCTACCTATATGCCAAATCTAAAGTCAATACATTGCACACAGACACGGAATATGAGTGTCAAATGTGACCTTTGAGCTTCATTTGTGACTTTCACTTTTGAACCTACCGACCTGGTGTGTGCCCCTACTGGTATATTTGTCAGAAATAAGGGGCAATAGTTCAGAGGTTTGAAGTCTAAAGTGGGTATAGCCTCAACAAACATTCTATATAAAAGATTCATTATTCTAGGCCATTACTTTTTGAGCTATGAGCATCACAAACAAGAAATCCACAATTTTGACTATTCAGGCCTTTCAGCATGGCCTTGCAAAAAAGTAGGTAAAAAGTAGGAGGTCCCTATACAAAAAAGTAGGAAAAATCAGGAGATTTGCGGACAAAAAAGTAGGAAAAGCAGGAGGTTATAAACATAAAATTTGCAATGCTTACCTTAATAGCCGTTAATACTACACATATACCAAAATCTTTGACTGGGGGCACCAGTCTAGAACGAAGATGTCACCGCCAAAGCGCATAGCGACCGCTGAGAGCAGGTAGGTATTGGAGGGGTTGTTTTGCCCATGTTAGGGGAGTCAGGGGGTCTCCCCTTGTATTTTTTTTAAATACAGATAAGAAATGGTGGCCTCTGGCACATTTACTGGTGGCTGTACTCCCTCATTTTAGTGGGGTCAGGGGACTCAGGGGGCTCTCCCCCTGGAAAATTTTGAAATACAGGCATGAAATGGTGGCCTCTGGTGCATTTCTGGGTCTAAATTATTCCTTTGCCAAAACAGTATGGTGCATCTTTGATGAGTATAGGTCACTTCTCAGCCAACTTGGGGACACAAGCCCCCGCTGCTGGCCCTGGATTCTGGCCTGCACACTGGCAACCAAATGATGAGCCAAGATGTCTTGACTGGCAGTTTCTGTCCTTGAATCAGTGTGCACATATGATTTGGTAGGATTATAGGTACCTTGAAATGAGGCATTTTATTGCAGGAGGCACCAAATGGCTCCAGAAACTGCCAGCAACACATCAAGAGTCCATCATCTGCAAATATAACTATGAAAAGACTGTTTATTTTTTTTCCTTTTTATGTCAAGCAAAAAAGTAGAAGAAGGAGGTTTTCATCAAAAAGTAGGAAAAATTAAACTAGAGGGCCATGAAGGTCCTGTATCGCTCACCTGACCTATTGACCTAAAGACCATCAAGATGAACATTCTGACCAAATTTCATTAAGATATGGTCATAAATGTGGCCTCTAAAGTGTAAACTAGCTTTTCTTTTAATTTAACCTAGTGACCTAGTTTTTGACCCGACATGACCCAGATTCAAACTGGACCTTGAGATCATCAAGATTACCATTCTCACCAAGTTTTATGAAGATAAGTCATAAATGTGGCCTCTACAGTGTTAACAAGCTTTTTCTTTGATTTGACCTAGTGACCTAGTTTTTGACCCCACCTGATCCAGATTTGAACTTGACCTATAGACCATCAAGATTAACATTCTGACCAAGTTCCATTAAGATACGGTCATAAATGTGGCCTCTACAGTGTAAACAAGCTTTTCTTTTGATTTGATTTGGTGATCTAGTTTTTGATCCTACATGACCCAGATTCAAACTGGACCTTGAGATCAAGATTACCATTCTGACTCAGTTTCATGAAGATACAGTCATAAATGTGGCCTCTACAGTGTTAACAAACTTTACCTTTGATTTGACCTGGTGACATAGTTCTTGACCTGACATGACCCAGGTTCGAACTTGACCTAAAGATTATCAAGATTAACATTCTAAGTTTCATGAAGATACAGTCTTAAATGTGGCCTCTACAGTGTTAACAAACTTTACCTTTGATTTGACCTGGTGACCTAGTTCTTGACCTGACATGACCCAGGTTCGAACTTGACCTAAAGATTATCAAGATTAACATTCTGACTAAGTTTCATGAAGATACAGTCATAAATGTGGCCTCTAGAGTGTTAACAAGCTTTTCCTTTGATTTGACCTAGTGATCTAGTTTTTGACCCACCTGGCCTCAAGACTAACATTCTGACCAAGTTTCATTAAGATTGGGCCAAAAATGTATCCTCTAGAGTGTTAACAAGCTTTTCCTTTGATTTGACCTGGTGACCTAGTTTTTGACCCGAGATGACCCAATACGAAACTCGTCCAAGATTTTATTGAGGGTAACATTCTGATCAAGTTTCATTAAGACTGGGCCAAAAATGTATCTTCTAGTGTTAACAAGTTTTTCCTTTGATTTGACCTGGTGACCTAGGTTTTGACCCCAGATGACCCAATATCGAACTCATCCAAGATTTTCTCAAATTTGTGACATCTCGAGTGTTAACAGTCAAAATTGTTGATGACGACGACGGACGACGGTAGGAAAAAGTAGGAACGCCTGACTATTTTAACGGCCGTAACTGTGTAATTAGCATTAAAATCTCAAGAATGCCAAGAGTGCAAGGTCATATCATGATAAAGACTCATGCAAGGTTTCTTGAATTTACATCGAATATTTTTTGAGCTAGGCACGTCATTAGGTGAAAATGTGCATTTTTGACTATTTCAGGGGTCATAACTTTGGAAACGGGATGGAGCCAAATGAAAAATAAGAAGTATTTAAGTTTAGATCATGATAAGTTTTAATCAATTTTTATCAAATACTTCACAAGGCGCATTTTTGACTATTTCTGGGGCCATAACCCTGGAAAAAGGGGGAGGAACAAAACAAATAATAGGAGGTGCACAAGTTCATATCATGATAAAGATTCATGCAAGGTTTGATCAATTTATTTGAAATACTTGAGCTAGGCGCATCACAAAGTAAAAAATATGCATTTTCGACTATTTCAGGGGCCATAACTCTGGAAGCAGGGGGCGGAGCCAGACGAAAATTCATGATAAAGACTCATACAAGGTTTCATCAATTTATATGAAATACTTTTTGAGCTAGGTGTGTCACAAGATGAAAATGTGCATTTTTGACTATTTCAGGGGCCGTAACTCTGGAAATAGGGGGTGGAGCAAAACGAAAAATAGGAGATGTGCAAGTTCATATTATGATTAAGACTCATACAAGGTTTCATCAATTTATATGAAATACTTTTTGAGCTAGGCACGTCACAAACTTCGGACAGACGAGCAGATGCATGGACAAGACCAAATCTATATGCCCCCTCCACTCTGTTGTGGGGGCACAATAAAAAAAGATATCGTTGTGTGCTGGATTTTTTTGCTAGACTGCTTTGAAAAACAAGAGCACCGCCTTGCGGGTGCTGACGCTCATCTGATTTTTTTTGTATAATAGAAATATTGTCCTACCCATGATTTTCTAAGTCTAAAAAGGGCCATCACTCTTGCAAAAAGCAGGATAGAGTTATGTTTCTTGATGTACAGTGTCCACTTATGATGGTGAAAAACTGTTGCAAGTTTTAAAGCAATAGCTTTGAAAGTTTATGAGAAAAGTTGTTTTAAACATAATATTCAACCAAGAAAATGATTTTTCTAAGTCAAAAGGGGCAATAATTATTGCAAAAAGCAGGATGGAGTTTGTTGCTTGCTGTACTGGGGTCAGCTTATGATGGTGAACAAGAGTTGCAAGTTTTAAGCAATAGCTTTGATAGTTTAAGAGAAAAAGTAGACCTAAACATAAAACTTAACCAAGAAATCTGATATTTTCTAAGTCCAAAAGGGGCCATAAATCTTGCAAAAAGCAGGATGGAGTTATGTTTCTTGCTGTACAGGGTCAGCTTATGATGGTGAACAAGTGTTGCAAGTTTTAAGGAATAGCTTGATAGTTTAGGATAAAAGCTGACCTAAACATAAAACTTAAACCAAGAAAACTGATTTCTAAGTCCAAAAGGGGCAATAATTCTTGCAAAAAGCAAGATGGAGTTATGTTTCTTGACGTAACAGGGTCCTGCTTAAGATGGTGAACAAGTATTCCAAGTTTCAAAGCAAAAGCTTTGATAGTTTAGGAGAAAAGTTGCCCTAAACATAAAACTTAACAAGAAATCTGATATTTTCTAAGTACAAAAGGGGCCATAAATCTTGCAAAAAGCAAGATGGAGTTATGTTTCTTGCTATACAGGGTCAGCTTATGATGGGAACAAGTATTCCAAGTTTCAAAGCATAGCTTTGATAGTTTAGGAGAAAAGTGACCTAAACATAAACTTAACAGGCAACGCCGACGCCGACGCCGACAACCGCTCAAGTGATGACAATAACTCATCATTTTTTTTCAAAAAATCAGATGAGCTAAAAATGACCTCACACGTACGAGTGTTAATGCTGGAATAACATTTTCGCTGGTACAATTTTTGTACAGTAGGTTTCAATAGGCTTCTCACAAAAGTAAACTAGAAGGAATGCATTTGTAGAAAGCGCATGTCTCCCTCAATGCTTAGTCATATAGGCAAGAAGTCAATAGGGACAGAAGTAAAAGTCAAAGAGACACTGATGGTTGGCTGAAATAGGTAAGTCCAATCATCCCACTAAGTTTCAACATTCTGGGTCTAGTGGTTCTCAAGTTATGACTTGAAATTGTTTTTCATGTTCAGGCCCCTGTGACCTTAACCTTTGATTGAGTGACCCCAAAATCAGTAGGGTCATCTACTCTGCAGGTCTAATCAGCCTTTAAAGTTTCAACATTCTGGGTAAAGTGGTTCTCAAATTATTGACCGTAAAGTGTTTTCCACGTTCAGCCCCCTGTGACCTTGACCTTTGATGGAGTGATCCCAAAAACAATAGGAGTCATCTACCCTGCATGACCAATCATCCTAAAAAGTTTCAACATTCTGGGTCAAGTAGTTCTCAAGTTATTGATCGGAAACGGTTTTCAATGTTCAGGCCCCTGTAACCTTTAGCTTTGATGGAGTGACCCCAAAAACAATAGGGGTTGTCTACTCCACAAGCCCAGTCACCCTATGAAATTTGAAGGTTCTAAGTAAAATGGCTTTCAGTTATTGATTGGAAATGAAGTATGACGGATGGACAGGACAAAAACATCGTCTCCCGCGTGCGCGCAGGGGGTAACAAAGATAGCCTATATGGTGAAATAAAATGTATAGGCTCATGTGACTGTTTTTGAGATATTTGAATATGATGAAGAGATCTGCACATCTGAGCTGATTTTAAGTCAAAAACGTGTCAGATGTTTAAATAAATATAATATTTCAATATTAGGAGACAGTGACTGCAATTTTAATATATTGTCTCACTGGTTGCCATTAGTTCATAAAATAATTTTCATTTCTATACACCGATTCCAGGCTTTATTTTATGTTTTCTGGATAAATGATGTTGTTACTTCCGGGTTATCAAACGTGCAGAACTACCTTAACCGTAACGCAGAAAGACAGTTTATGGAGTCAAGTTGTACACCGTTTTTCCTAAGTGTATCAGTTTCTTTAATCTTCAAATAATCTTTTGTTAGATTCACCATGTTATCTTCATCTTAAAAGCACGCAGCATACTTAATTTTTTTTCCGAAGGATATAAATACTACACAGTGAAAAAGTACCATTCATTTTTTTATTTATTTATTAGCAAGTAATGCACTGTTTAAATGACACATCTGCCGTCAATAGCCAATAACAGATACGACCACTAAAACAAATTACAATGAAATCATTGTTCAACCATACATTTACAATTCTCTCTTACTTTATACAATTTTTTGTATTAATTGAACATAGGCTAATTAATCATGTGTTTTAGCACAGCAGTTCTACAGAAAATATACTAGTTTAAGTCTTTACACAAAAAAAGAAATGATGCTGCTATATGGTTAATTATTTCAATAAAAAAATTTATTATGCTTATACTTCAAGGCGAGGAAAAAAACTCGAACCTAACTCTAAAAAAAAATATCTTTTTAAATTTTACTGCACAAGAACAAGCTGAAGAACAAGGCTTAACCTTTACCCTGTTCAAATTTCTAAAATGGACTGGTCCATCATTCAATTTGGGCAGCACCACTTATTATTCAAAGGGGTGTTCACTGAAAATCTACTGACTTAATAGCGAACAGTGCAGACCATGATCAGACTGCACGGATGTGCAGGCTGATCTTGGTCTGCACTGGTCGCAAAGGCAAAATCACTTGCCGCCAGCAGGCTAAAGGTTAAAGATGCTGTTATTTGCTATAAAAATAAAACTCTTATTGTATTTTTGCTGTTCAACTTAAGAGAACAAAGTCAAACATTTTGAGATTAAAAATAAGACTTCAAAGTGTAGAATTCCAGGTACTTTAAAACCCTAGGAATTATGTAATCTCATGTATCTAAAATACTGTGCCACTCTTCATAGATATAGTGAAAAGTTTACTATTTGATTTTGTCTACAATCAAAACCCTATCATAATTATACAGGCCATAGATTGTCTACAAAATCAAATTTCATCAAGTTTCAACTTTAAACAGTACGACCATATTAAACAAATAAATATCTATCTAAATCAAAATTATATACAGAAAACATTCTAAAACGCTCAACAATAACAATATGGCTTATTTTTGCACCATCAGATGGCCCTAATTTTAAAAATAATTGAAAATAACAAATGAAGTTTCTTCTCAACTGCAAGAAAAAATGTCACAAACTTCAAACACACTGAACTTCATTAATATTCAAAGATTGTGAGCTAAAATTCAAATATTTAGCAAAAGAACTGAGTTCTGAATATTCCTACTTGGCAAAAATAACTTTAGATGGATAAACCAAAGTATCTGAACACATCAAAACAATTTTTTACTACTTCTAGCCCAAAAAAACCCACAAAACTTCTTTACAAAAAGAGTAACCTGTATTTCACCCAGTTAAGATATGAATTAAAGCAGTTAGAAAAACAAGGAAAAGTAGTATCTGCTTGTGTAAACAAATACACATGTTCCCTACATAACACACATATCTTCTTACAACATTTCTACTGCACACTTTATTCATCTAATGTGCCAAATTAAATTTAAAAATGAAACAATTTTCCCCATAGACATACAAACTGTTCGCCTTTTTCTGTACTACTGCAGTTTATATATTTCACCAGCATTCAAAAAATGCATACATACAGAAAGCTATACAATTTGTATCTTTAGATTTCAATTAAATAAATTTGTACACAACATAAAAGTTTATCTATTGAATTTTCCAAAATACCATCAACTTTAATAAAATGGTATATAATTTTCAATTTTGGTAACATCTTAATTAAAGCACTGTGTTTTAAATATGAACAGCATATAATTTTGAGAAAAACATATAAAATGGTCCAATATACGACTGGTTTTTTAAAGGTGGCAATCAATGCAAGGTTATGGGACAGATTATTTTGTGAGCATTAATTTGGCACCGACCTGTAGATAGGAGGTAGAAGATATTTAGATATGTTTCTGTTGGGTCTGACATTACACCAACATAGATATAGGTCATATGGCAACATTACAGCTTTTCATGGCAGAGGGTGACCCCAGATGACGCTCCATTCTTTCAGACTCTGGTGAGCACCCAAGGTTGAACCACAGACCTGTAAGCCAGCTGGATGACATCCTCATATGAAAGAGTTTTACATCCCAAGCATGATTTCGAACCTACAGCAGTGAGCGGCAAGTAATCTGAAGTCAGGGACCATAACCACTAGGTCATGGAGGTTCCTACAAGGTATTCTAAAGAACAGCAATTGAACAAAGTCTGTAACAAACAAATTTTCAGAAAACCCACTCCCTCAATGCTTTAATTCACAAAACTTTTATGCAAAACTTCACAACTATGTAACACTGTTCTTTGAAAGATTCCATAATGTAAAGTTATTTAAGGGAGGTAATATTTCAAGTCAATATTGAACAAGGGGCTAATCTGAATAATATGCCTTTTTTTGTTTTTGGAAAATAATTATATTTAACAGTGTCTCTGAAAAGTGAGTGCCTTGAAATTGAAACAGTACTGAACCTAATAAATGCTTTAACTTTTTTTCGCTTTTCAGTAATAACACATTCATGTACTGTAATTGGTTTAAATACATTGCCTTCTACGAAAATCTGTATATATAAAATGTGCATAAAAATTATAACATGATAATGTGTGTTAACAATTAGTTTGCATATAAGAACATATAGGTTTATAAGGGCATGACAAAGTAAAGAATTCAGGTTTCTTACACGAGATACTGCTTGCTACGTCTAATGGGAAAACACAGATATTGATCAAATTTCCCTCATGTTTAATAAGAGAACTAAACAAGAGTTCTATTTATCTTCTTATGTTTAACATGCTTCTACATGAACCTTTAAAACACCAATAAAAGGTAAACAATAACTTAAGTAACCAGATTTTTTTTAAAAAGACAAATCAATCTGACCAACATTAAAAATAAAACTGACTTCTGATATTTAATTTTTGGGTTTAACATCACAATTACTGGTCATATGGTGCCCTTCCAGCTCCTGGTGGTGAAGAAAGACCCCTTTCATGCATTATTTCTGACATTTTAGGGCATCTGGTTAGAACAACCAACCTTCCACCATCCAGCTGAATGAAAAACTTGCATGAAAAAACTCGGTATCGTGAGTTTTTGAACTCACAGCAGAAATATGAACTGATGACTGGAGGTCTGATGATCTCAAAACTAGACTAAACCAACAGTCTCATGTCTTCTGGAGATATGCTAGTGTTGACAGTTGAAAAGCACAGAGACGATCTCAGCAACACTCAGTGATCTAATTGTTTAGTTTAGTTATTCCAATTTATTTTAGCTTGGTTGTGATGAAAGCTTAAAGCTTATTTGAACCACTTCTGAGTCCCCTTCCTGGAAAAACCAGTACTGGTGTCATATGAGAAGTAATCTTTACAAATACAAAGCAGAAAATGCAAAAGCTATCAATAGAGAAAAAATCCACAAAGATAACCCAGAACAATTTTACCTTTACATGAGAGAAGTGAGCCCCAAAATCATTTGGCAATATCAAAATTATAAAACTGATTTTGTTTCTACATTCCACTACTATCAGTCCCACAATGATATCTGAATACAAACTACACATATACACAGAACAGCACATTTCTAACAAACTGCATTTATCCAGTATTTTACTTACCTATAAAGATAAAGAGATCACCACTTTACAAGAAATAACAAGGTCAATGTGTACAATCAAACATACTGACACCTAGATGCAATAAAACAGACCTATCGGGTAATAAGACATTTATTTTTCAAAGTTTCTCAAACAAACAAGTGTCAAACTATTACAATGTACGTCTGCCACAGTAATTTACTTTTGATTTTTAAAGTACTTCACTAACTGAGCAGACTGGTTGTCAATTTGAACTTTTCAAGGGTCATAATTATAGAGCTACAAAGACTATGCCTTAAGTTATTTAACTTGGCCAAGATAATATGCCCATACACATTCTTAGTTTGGGGAACTTTGGATAACAGATGCTTAAGTTTTCAAGTAGGAGTCAATTTTTGTAATTTTAAGTAATTCAAGGGCAACAACTCAAAAAGTGACTGGGACTATTTTGCTCGTTACATAACTAATCCGAGATACTGTGTCCATAAACATCATGACCAGGTATGATGAACACAGGAGAGAAACTACTGAAGTGAAAAAGCAGACACTATCAACTTTGCAATCATGAAAACCTTGGAGGAACCAGCTACTTATTGATCTTTGCAAAGATATCACGACCAGAAACCTGTGACCAAGCTTGGTGAACTGCTTGAGAGCGAACTACTTTTGTGGATGTTGACCAGTCCTGTAGTTGCTCCAATAGTGAATACTATGTCCAATTTTCATAATGTCAACTATTCTGCATTACATTTAGAGTATTTTTTTATCTTATATTTCTATTTATCCTTACACAATATGAATTAGTAAAATTATGAAAACATTATTCACACCTACCTAAAAACGAAAAAAAAAAAAAAGGAACAAAAAGGTATTGCTATGTCTTCTCTTTTCCAATTAATGAAAAGATGATACTAATTCCAAAATAAATGACTATATACTTTGCCTTTTTTGAAGTTGGAAAATTGCTCAAAATAACTTTTTTTATCCTGAATTCAATATAACCTTCTGCTCTTTTAACTTGACAAGTTTTTCCTTTTATCTTTCTTATCAATAGCCTCTTGAACTACCTGATGCCGACAATGAAACTTGACCAAAACAGGAAACATTTCCCTAGGGTATGCATGACAATATATATGATTTCTAACCACAAATACTGTATTAAGCATCTAGATGACAATCAATTACTTGCTAACCATGATAAAAACGACAACATTATAAATCTTCAATATCGTCAACAGTCGAGGTGACCCCGTTCATAAATTTCTGTAACACTGGCTCCCGTTCTTTTAAACTTCCCGCAGAACCAGGACTTCTGTCATTCGGGGACCTACTTTGTGTATGTGAAACGTCTGTCCGTTCCTTAACATCGACTGTCAACTGCTTTGAATATTTACTATTAGGACTGTGGTCTTTAGGTGGGCTACCGTTTGTAGTCTCAGTCATATGATTACCTTCACTCCCTGAAGTCTTGGATTTTGAAGCAGCTTTTTTATTTGGACTAACTTTTGATGGCCTTGGACTCGGAATTCTTGATTTCTCAGGAGTTCTTTCTCTATCTGTTCTATTTCCTTTTCCACATTCTGTCCTTAAAGCATCTTTTCTGCCATTTTCAACGTCTCTCAAGTCTTGTTCGGTAACTGTTAATTTTTCTTGGAAATCTGCTGGTTTATCGTCTTTTAGCTGCCTAGCAGAGTCCGAGGACTTTGGCGATCTACTATGGGATGTATTTTGGACTGATGAATTTGTGACGTCTTGTGTAGTCTCATTTGACACAGACTGATTGTGTTGATTATTTGACTTATCACCGTCTGACGGTCGAGTCCTTTCTTTTGATATTTCTTGATGAGTATCGTCAGTTTCCATTGCTTCTTGCTCCGTTTCTGTTTCCATGTAGGAACTTTTATAATCTTGTGAATCATAGTCTTCATCGTAGTTTTTATAGCCATTTTCCTCGTATTCGTATTGCTCAGCTTCCACACTTTGTTGACGTTCTAGTTCTTCTTGGTATTTGTCGTCATTTTCATACATACCTTCATAATTATACTCTGCTTCGAGATCACTATCAGTCTTCTCTTGATAATACCTTGTTTCCATAGCAGTATAGTCTGTATCACTCGAATACGCATTCTGATTTGAATTCTCTATTTTCACTGGTCTTTCTTCTATTTTATCTGGTTTTTTAGGTAACGTCTTACTGACTGACATGTCGCCTGATCGGAGGCGTGCATTTTCCTCCTCGAGAGCAGTGATTTGTTCCTTAGACTCGCGTAGCTGTTGTTGTAGTACATAGATCATGGTTTGCATTCCTTCCACATCTTCCTCCAAATCACCCAAGAACTCGTCCAGCTCTGTAAAGCAGTGAACAAAATGTTGAAAAACAAGGACCTATGGAACAGCACTATTTTTTTTATGTTTCTTCACTTCTATTATATACTATTATACCTCTATTAAAGTTAATCCTTCCTAATGTTATTTACTTGGTGTTTTTTTTTTTTACAAGATAATTAAGTTTTAACATTTTTGCTCTTACGCTACTATTGCATACGTAATAGACACAAATACTGAAAATTTACAAAAGTAAACAAGAGGACCATGATGGTCCTGAATCGCTCACCTATCCCCACATGACCCAGTGTTGAACTGAGTATGACATCGTTATTTCTATTACTTGACAAAGTGACCTAGTTTTTCAGCACATGTGACATAGATATCATCAAGATAAAAAATTCTGACCAATTTTCATGAAGATCCATTGAAAAATATGGCCTCTAGAGAGGTCACAAGGTTTTTCTATTATTTGACCTAATGACCTAGTTTTTGAAGGCACGTGACCCACTTTTAAACTTGACCTAGATATCATCAAGGTGAACATTCTCACCAATTTTCATGAAGATCTCGTGAAAAATATGGCCTCCAGAGAGGTCACAAGGTTTTTCTATTTTTCGACCTACTGACCTAGTTTTTGACGGCAAATGAACCAGTTACGAACCTGACCTAGATATCATCAAGCTGAACAGTCTCACCAATTTTCATGAAGATCCATAGAGAAATATGGCCTCTAGAGAGGTCACAAGGTTTTTCTATTTTTAGACCTACTGACCTAGTTTTTGATCCCACATGACCCAGTATCGAACTTGACCTAGATATCATCAAGGTGAACATTCTGACCAATAATCATGAAGATCTCATGAAAAATATGGCCTCTAGAGAGGTCACAAGGTTTTTCTATTTTTAGATCTACTGACCTAGTTTTTACCCCCACGTGACCCAGTTTCGAACTTGACCTAGATATCATCAAGCTGAACATTCTGACCAATTTTCATGACGATCCATTGAGAAATATGGCCTCTAGAGAGGTCAAAAGGTTTTTCTATTTTTAGACCTAATGACCTAGTTTTTGATGGCACGTGACCCAGTTTCAAACTTTACCTAGATATCATCAAGGTGAACATTCTGACCAATATTCATGAAGATCTCATGAAAAATATGGCCTCTAGAGAGGTCACAAGGTTTTTCTATTTTTAGACCTACTGACCTAGTTTTTGACCCCACGTGACCCAGTTTCGAACTTGACCTAGATATCATCAAGATGAACATTCTGACCAATATTCATGAAGATCTCATGAAAAATATGGCCTCTAGAGAGGTCACAAGGTTTTTCTATTTTTAGACCTAATGACCTAGTTTTTGACCCCACATGACCCAGTTTCGAACTTGACCTAGATATCATCAAGGTGAACATTCTGACCAATTTTCATGAAGATCTTGTGAAATATATGGCCTCTAGAGAGGTCACAAGGTTTTTCTATTTTTAGACCTACTGACCTAGTTTTTGAAGGCACGTCACCCAGTTTCGAACTTGACCTAGATATCATCAAGGTGAACATTCTGACCAATTTTCATAAAGATCCCATGAAAAATGTGACCTCTAGAGTGGTCACAAGCAAAAGTTTACGGACGCACGCACGCACAGACGGACGACGGACGCCGCGCGATCACAAAAGCTCACCTTGTCACTTTGTGACAGGTGAGCTAAAAACACTTTAGAAACCTGTAATCAAATGATCTACCATCAAATATTAATTAATCTATCTGATGTTTTGTGCAACATCAAACACACCTGAAAATTAACATCAACCACATCCCAGAAACATTGATGAAACAAAGCTGTAAGTGTCCCCTCCCATTTGACACATTTGCGGCCACAGGAAACAACGGTTTTCAGACTGAACTTAAATGAACAATCTGCATACTCCCCAAATAACCTACCATCTGTAAGTCAGGTTTCATGACAAAAATTCCTTGTACTTCGAAGTTAAAAAAGGAGATTTATTTTGTTTTTGTTTTGGGTTTAACACCCTTTTTCAACAGTATTTCAGTCATGTAATGGCGGGCAGTTAACCTAACCAGTGTTCCTAGATTCTGTACCAGTACAAATATGTTCTCAGCATGTAACTGCCAATTTCTTCACATAAATCAGGGGTGGAGGACAAATGATTTGCCTTTTATCAAATCGTCACGGAGAACACGCCTCGCCCAGGGCTTAAGTAGCGACCCGGTGATCCATAGATCTGCGCTTTCCCTATTGAGCTAAGCAAGCTGCTTTATTTCTTTTGTGAAAGACTAACAGACCGATAAACCAATGGATGGCTAACAAGACCGACAAAATGACCTGAATATTCATGATACTATATCCTATCTATGTCCCAGGGTTCACAAAAAATTCTTAACTTTTGAAGTGAAGGAAGAATCCACCATTTGTGACTGTCAATAGGACAAATGCGTGAATGGATGGACAAATGTAAAAAATAAATTAATGTGTATGTTCTCCACACTGTCAAGTGTATTCAAAATTGCATGAAAAATCTCTTTTGCTTAATTGCTATTATAGTTATGGTAGAATCCACATTTTTTGTCTTATTCTTTTTTTATTTATTGCCATAGCATCCATTTTTTTTTTAACATAGCTACCAAATAAAATGACTTGCATACTCTCCATATTGCCATCTATTCATGTATCAAGTTGCATGAAAAAATATTTTGTTGTTTTAAAGTTATCACACAAGTAGACTTTGTGTGATGGACCGACAGATGGAATCAAACCAGGAGACAAAAAAGTCCTGTCTAACTTCAGTTTGAATATACCGATATTCAGAGTAACTCAGTCAGTCAACAAAGATACTATCAAACTGAAATGTCTGATCATTTAATTTTATTGGCAGTCATCTTTTAATTAAATTACATTGCAATAAAATAACTTCAGTACTCAGTATTGGTTGGTTCATGAAATTTCTGGCAACTTTTAAGCCTTACTATCTTACCTTACATTAAACTAGAGCTATCACTAAAGGTGATGAATGTACCCCCCGCATGCACGGACACAGTACATTGCAATTTGACGCACACAAGATTGCATAATTATGTGGACTGTATGTACATAGACTGTATGTATACGGAATAGTAACAAAAAACAAAGTCCCATAACTATGCAGAATATTTATCTAAAGGAAGGTAACATGCACCATGCACAACTAGGGTTGGTACTGATCACTTGTGTGAAGTTTCATTAAATTGTGTGCAAGGGTTCGGAAGATAAGGCGCGCACAAGATTGCATATGCAGACTGTATGTACATAGTATGTTAACAAGAAACAAAGTCCCATAACTCTGCAATTTTTGTCGTTGAAAGAACCTAACATGCCCCATGCACAACTACTGTTGTTACTGATCACTTGTGTGAAGTTTCATTAAATTGTGTCAAGGGGATGAGGAGAGATGGTGCGCACAAGATTGTTTCTATGTATATAGTATAGTAACAAAAAACAAAATCCCATAACTCTGCAAATTTTTTTCTGAAAGAACCTAACATGTCCCATGCACAACTACTGTTGTTACTGAACACTTGTGTGAAGTTTCATTAAATTGTGTCAAGGGGATGAGGAGAGATGGTGCGCACAAGATTGTGTCTATGTATATAGTATAGTAACAAAAAAACAAAGTCCCATAACTCTGCAAATTTTTTTCTGAAAGAACCTAACATGTCCCATGCACAACTACTGTTGTTACTGATCACTTGTGTAAAGTTTCATTAAATTGTGTCAAGGGGATGAGGAGAGATGGTGCGCACAAGATTGTGTCTATGTATATAGTATAGTAACAAAAAACAAAGTCCCATAACTCTGCAAAAATTTTTTCTGAAAGAACCTAACATGTCCCATGCACAACTACTGTTGTTACTGATCACTTGTGTAAAGTTTCATTAAATTGTGTCAAGGGAATGAGGAGAGATGGTGCGCACAAGATTGTGTCTATGTTTATAGTATAGTAACAAAAAACAAAGTCCCATAACTCTGCAAATTTTTTTTCTGAAAGAACCTAACATGTCCCATGCACAACTACTGTTCTTACTGATCACTTGTATAAAGTTTCATTAAATTGTGTCAAGGGAATGAGGAGAGATGGTGCGCACAAGATTGTGTCTACAGACGGACAGACAGACAGACAGACAACCTGAAACCAGTATACCCCCCTTACAACTTTGTTGTCGGGGGGTACAAAAATCTGCAGTTTTGTTGTTTTTAGTCATTAAGAAAGACCTGCTGGTAAGCTATCTTAAATTTTATCAAAAATTCTTCTCTCATTCAAGATTTAACTATATTGAGAAGTTGAAATGATTATGGCCTAAATATTATGTGGTACAAGATTTTAAAAAAACTGTTTCATTACCCGACTGGTTGTTCTTCATTTCTGTGACAAGTGTTTTCTGCAATGCAATCTCTCCCTCGAGTTTAGCTGTTTTACCAGAGGCAATAGTCTTACCCAATTCCTCATTCTCTTGTAGTAACATCTGACATCTTGCCATTAACCGTTTCCCAGTTTGGCTGTAAATATATTTTGAAGGCATGCATTTACATATTAAAAAACTTAAAACTGTACCTGCCTTTAGTCGACGAGAAAACTCTAGCCACTAGGCACCAAATCCCATCCAAGAAAGGTCGTCTCAAAGAGTCTTTCTTAATAATACATTAATGCATAAACTAAATTTACGAAAACCCCCATTCCCAAAGTTTTGGTGTTGTTCAGTCAAAAACGATACTACAAACCAGACTTATTTGAATAAGCACACCAAACTGGAAGTATGACACTCCTTTCTGCTGTTGAAAACCTGCCCTATTAAACTTCTTGTGAACTACTAGGTCTCCACAAATCCTAATCACTCTATTAGAAAGAACACTAAACCACTTTTTTGCACTCAAAACCAGACACAATGTGTGTAAAAGGCAAATTTCTCTGATGAACACAATTAAACTCCATCTTACATCTAGAAGAATGCAATACTGTGAAATCATTTAATTTTATGAGCATGGAATTTCATGGTTTTGGCCCAAACAGTTACTTCATGAAAGAATGAATTCAAGGATTTTCAAATTCTGAATGTAAAAGAATGGGAACAGTTCTTGTCTGGATTTGATTTCATGGATTCACCCAAGAAAAGTAGTTCCCCCATGTAAATTAATGATTTTACAGTAATCTAATTGGTGTTTATTCAAATAAATGAAGTACTGAGCCTGTTAGCATTAACCTTTAATATACCCACCCTCGACTCCCAACATTGCAGGGCTAAACATCCTTGGTTGTGTTTTTTTTTTCATTGTTGAGCTGGCCATGATTACTTAAGAATTTGAGTTAAGCGTGTGTACAACACCCAGGTAAAGTTACTCAGAACACAAAATTAAAAGACTGCCTTTCTTAAATGGGACCCTATGCATAGGTACATTCACAACAATGTTAAGGCATTTAAAATGTCAACATATCTCAATTCAGCATCCTTCTATCTTGTAAAAACACTTCCAAGGGTAAATGCAACCAGGAGCATACATTGGTTCAAGTTGAAACTAAACATTATGAATATTGCAAATCTTTGGTGAAGAATATCAAAATGAGAGGCCATCCAAAGCTCTATGCTACTCACCTTAATATAGCTATTTAGGTAATGTTAATAAAAGATTTACACAAGGATACAAGAATCTTACTTTTATGAAAATGTATACAGCCTATCAAATTTAATAAAGTTGTGCATCATAGTGCAGAATCATTTGAACAATTCTGTCATGGCGGCCCTATATTGTTCATTGGAATACAAGTTACTTCCTTAGATTTGTTTGCTTGTTTTGTGTTTAATGCCATCTTTCTACAGTATTTGAGCCGTGCCATGGGAAAACCAACATAGTGGGTATGCGACCAGCATGGATCCAGACCAGCCTGCGCATCCGCGCAGTCTGGTCTGGATCCATGCTGGTCGCATACCCACTATGTTGGTTTTCCCATGGCACGGCTCATTTCATTTATGTAACAGCGAGCAGTTAACCTAACCAGTGTTCTCGGATTCTGTACCAGTACAAACCTGTTCTCCTCAATTAACTGCCAATTTCCCCACATGAATATATTATGTACTCTGTGAAAGAGTAAAATGTAACTCTTTTTTTTTATCAAACCAAGGGCAATAACTCTTATGTTACTACAGTAATCCTGTCCATTACAGAGCATGTCTGTGACATGGCAGCAATATCCAATGTTCCAGTTTTTGGAAAATTGTTTACAAGCAGACTTTTTGTTTGTTATCAAACATCCATCCTTCCCTAGAACTTTTGAAGCAATACTTACTTACATCTCCACACAATCAGAAATGGAGGACAAACGACTTCAGACAGCATGTCTTTTGTTAAATCTATCAGATTACATGCCCTGCCAAAATATCTTACACACTATTTATTCCTGGCCCATTTTTTTTTTTTTGTTGGATTTAACGTCGCACATGATAGGTCATATGGTGACTTTCCAGCTTTAATAGTGGAGGAAGACCCCAGGTGCCCCTCCGTGCATTATTTCATCACGAGCGGGCACCTGGGTAGAACCACTGGCCCACAGTTCTACCTCCTTAGCCAACTTGGCAGGCAACACATGCTATCAATGATTTTAGTGATACACTAATGTTGATACAGGATATTAAAAGAGTGCTGGATTATACACATATACCGCAGCAATATCCCTTTTGTTTAAGCCAAGTAACATTGCAATTACTTACCCAGTGTTGAACCTTACAGAATTTCACATTTTTCAGTATTATGTCTTGGTAAAAATGTTTCCACACAAAAAGTACCAATATTTACACGTGATGACATTAAAACATGACTCTGACCAACTATATGAAGATGTTATTCGTGAGCAACTGAAGAGCATAACTGGATCATCTCTCACTGCTATCCCGTACCTGCAAGGCATCCTACTGAAGTTGTTTATATCCTGCTGAAAATGAAGATAACCTATCTACTGTTCAATGAACAGTAAGAGTATTTAATACTTGCATTCTCCAAAAATTTGGTGTTCAGATAAACAACGCATCAACAAGAGAAAATCAATATATGAGCCACACCATGAGTAAACCAACATAGTGTGTTTGTGACCAGCATGGATCCAGATAAGCCTGCACATCCGCGCAGTCTTGTCAGGATCCTTGCTGTTCGCTTTCAAGGCCTAGTGCAATTAGAGAATTAGCTGGTCTGGATCCATGCTGGTCTCAAACGCACTATGTTGGTTTTCTCATGGTGCGGCTCATATCCCGTCTCCTTTGTAGAGGAGCATAGATATGTATTTCCGCCATGAAAGTCTTGCTATTTAACTAGACATCTGGTTCCTGAATGGTAGTGTTTTTAACCAACCTATGAAATTTGTAAGTCACCAGAGACCTAGTGACTTGTTTGTTTTGGCTTTAGCACAGTTTTTAGAAAAGTATTTATGTTACAGTATGACCAATTTTGTACCAATAGTTATCTGTTTCCTCACAAGTAACCTCCAACTTCTCCACATAGATCAGAGGTGGAGGACAAAATAGAGGATAAAATGACCAATTACAATATCTCTTATCAAATACTCACTGTCACGGGCTTTCAACTTGGAACATAATCATTATCATTAATATTTTCTAATGTCTAGTTTTGGAAACATAAAAGATTACTCCACAGCATCTGGATGAATCAAAAACAACAGGTAACTTCCATCAAGAATATTTCTACAGGTATATATATGAACCTGTAGTGATCAACTGTTTTTCACTATCCTAGGGAAAATACGGCCAAAACTTCACAAATTTACGTAGAACTGCCCTTGTTTTCACAGAACAAATGGCTACAGCTCCTTCACAATTTTGGTAAAAAAGCCTTACAAGTGACTGAAGTATTGCCATGCAATACACAGTTCCCAAAGCATATTTTAAATGCTGGGCACTTGTCAAAAATGTATATAAATGTTATATACACAATAATTATGTTACTGGTTTGACTTTGCATAGCTGAAAATCTATACCTGTTAATGGCTTTTAAATAAATATCAATGTAAAAGTATATATAATAACATTACACTTTAAACTGGTGGAAAAATAGAGAAAATACATCTAAAAATTGGATGTACCATCCATGTTGTACCCCAGAAAAGTGGTCTCGGTTTTTCCCTACTGCCAATAATAAAGTTTCAAAATAAGCTATTTATAGTAACAAAAAAGGGAAGTAATCCAAAAAAAAAAAAAATTACTGTAACAGTGTACGAAATTCAGATTTGATTCCAATAGCCCGTTCGGGCTACCAGATTAAAAATTTTCCAAGCCCGACACCAATTTCACTAGCCCGAACTTTAACACCTTAAAATACATAATTTTTGCACCATATAACATTTTGTTTCACAGACATCTCTATGCATGTTTGAAGTAATAAAAAAGACATAAAGTACATGTTTGCCATGTTTTTAAAAAAATTTAACTCGAAATACTCCAGTCCAGATCAGCATCGTCAGAGTCCAAAAGCATCGGCCATGACACTCCTTGCCAAAACGAAATCTAAACTGTTATGCCCGATTTTTTAGGATCCGCACTCGCCAATTACTGCAACTCAGACTGTTGACAATTTCTAAGATGTGATATCGAGTGCTGAATACACATTACACACACGCTGATAGCATAATTTAAGCTCCACCTACTGCAGGTACTTGTGAGATTTTCGCGAGAAGTGTGAAAGCTAATCAAATTATCCGTTACGCTAGAGGTGATTGTATTCAGCCAATTAGAGCTGCGGTTACGTCTTTGACACTGTGTTTGATTGTCAACACGTAAGAGTGCAAAAACCAATAATTCCATAAGCGTTTCTCAGTCTGGAAAATCACGATGCAGTACTCGTTTAATTAGCATGTTTTTTTTTAAACAAATGAGGAAAATTCGGTAGCCCAGTCGGGCTTGTACCTGTGGAAAATCGGTAGCCCGAGCTGAAATTTGGTAGCCACGGGCTGTCGGACTACCGTGAATTTCAAACACTGCTGTAAGAGAACAAAAAGGGATCTGCCAAATAAAAACAAGAGCACTGCAATGCATAGCAATATACACAAAGCAGTCATATATGACCTTTGACCCCTAAGTGAGACCTTGACCTTGAAGCGAGTCATCCAAAACATGCGCTCTGCACATCGCCTCAGTGTGGTGAACAATTGTGCCAAGTTTCTTTGAAATCCTTCAAGCAGTTCAAGAGCTACAGAGCGGACATGAAACACACTCATATGACCTTTGACCCCTAAGTGTGACCTTGACCTTGAAATGAGACATCCAAAACATGCCCTCTGCACGTCATCTCAGTAGGATGAACATTTGTGCCAAGTTTCTTTGAAATCCTCCAAGCAGTTCAAGAGTTACAGAGCGGACACGAAACAAACTGACATGACCTTTGACCCCTAAGTGTGACCTTGACCTTGAAGGGAGACATCCAAAACATGCGCTCTGCATGTCGTCTTGGTGTGATGAACATTTGTGTCAACTTTCTTTGAAATCCTTCAAGGGGTTCAAGAGTTATAGAGAGGACACTAAATTGCTAACAGATGGACAGACGGACGGACACCAGGGGTATAACATAATACATTCCTTTTGGGCGTATAGAAAGTGTCATATTAAATTTTAACACAAGAGCACCGCCTTGCGGGTGCTGACGCTCATCTGATTTTTTTTGTATAATAGAAATATTGTCCTACCCATGATTTTCTAAGTCTAAAAAGGGCCATCATTCTTGCAAAAAGCAGGATAGAGTTATGTTTCTTGATGTACAGTGTCCACTTATGATGGTGAAAAACTGTTGCAAGTTTTAAAGCAATAGCTTTGATAGTTAATGAGAAAAGTTGACTTAAACATAATATTCAACCAAGAAAATGATTTTTCTAAGTCCAAAAGGGGCAATAATTATTGCAAAAAGCAGGATGGAGTTATGTTGCTTGCTTTACAGGGTCAGCTTATGATGGTGAACAACAGTTGCAAGTTTTAAAGCAATAGTTTTGATGGTTTAAGAGAAAAAGTTGACCTAAACATAAAACTTAACCAAGAAATCTGATATTTTCTAAGTCCAAAAGGGGCCATCATTCTTGCAAAAAAGCAGGATGGAGTTATGTTTCTTGCTGTACAGGGTCCACTTATGATGGTGAAAAACTGTTACAAGTTTTAAACCAATAGCTTTGATAGTTTAGGATAAAAGTTGACCTAAACATAAAATTTAACCAAGAAAACTGATTTTCTAAGTCCAAAAGGGGCAATAATTCTTGCAAAAAGCAAGATGGAGTTATGTTTCTTGATGTACAGGGTCTGCTTATGATGGTGAACAAGTATTCCAAGTTTCAAAGCAATAGCTTTGATAGTTTAGGAGAAAAGTTGACCTAAACATAAAACTTAACCAAGAAATCTGATATTTTCTAAGTACAAAAGGGGCCATAAATCTTGCAAAATGCAAGATGGAGTTATGTTTCTTGCTATACAGGGTCAGCTTATGATGGTGAACAAGTATTCCAAGTTTCAAAGCAAAAGCTTTGATAGTTTAAGAGAAAAGCTGACCTAAACATAAAACTTAACCAAGCAACGCCGACGCAGACGCCGACGCCGACGCCGACAACCGCTCAAGTGATGACAATAACTCATCTTTTTTTTTCAAAAAATCAGATGAGCTAAAAATAAAAGCTAAAGTTATGCAACTTGTCTTGTAGGGTAATCTCATAATGTCAAATACATATGTGAAGTTTGAGAGCAAAACATGCCAAACTTTTGAGATGCAGATGCTGACGAAAGGGTGACAACAATAGCATAACTACTTGAAAAATTTCAATTAGCTGGGCTAAAATGTATAATGTTTAAACACAGTAAACATGCATAAATAGATCATGTTGTGCTGACTGTGAATAAACAAAATTTAGAAGTCCCCCCCAATTCACCTATATACTTAGAACATAATTCTAGTAAGGTTACAAAAAAATTCTTTCACAAGTCCAAAATTAACTGCAATTTAACACTAGGCAGAAATTCACGCATGTAATCTGTGTGCACAATGTCTTGCTTTAAACCTGTAGAATAACTTTCTGTCTTATCTAAGATCATTACCTGTAAATTGTCGTTCAAATACACATCTAGTTCAAAACTTCATTTTCTTAATCATTCCTTTTGGGTCAACTTTTTATCGTAACAACTGTTTATTTTATATGCAGCCCATGTTTAAACTACACAAGGTGAGATGCTGCCTTTTAAGCACTGTACCTCATACAATTCCAGACTGTAGTTTGCTTCAACAACTTAAGTCCTTCACTCTGCATGTATATATATTTTCACATTATTTCGATGTTGATGATATCTTCTCGACTGCATGACATTCCCTCCATCATTGTCCATCTGTTATCAGTAGGCATTACAACAGGTATAACGCTTCCGCAACACACTTTTTTACACAGCTCTCCTTTAAACACCTTCACTTCGCAAATTCTCGATGTTGCTAAACTTTTCTCCACATTTTGGATTTCGTATGCAACATGTGTTAACTTTTTTTTGCACAAAACAAAAAGAGCATTTTCTGCTGAAATATTCTGCCAAACTTTTGTTCCAATTCTGACACAAACAAAAGGAACGATCTGAATGATCACTACACATACGAAAGTGGCTATTGTAAAATATTGTGTATAGTTGACTGAACATAACCTTCATGATCCTGGTTGCATTTACCCTCTGATACTATTAACTTACATTGTAAGACTTTGCTTCCTGTTTAAAAGGACATGTTCCAGACGTATATCAAACACAAATTTACTAAAACAGCAACACTAGTAAAATCATAAATCAGCATGATCAAAGCTGATAATTTACGAGTATACATTTATAATTCCTTTTAAGTTTACTACATGACTAATTTTCCAGTTTTTTTCCACAATTTTTAGCTATTATGTATATGAAATCTCACTTGTAACTTGTGACATAAATCTAGAGGCATGCCCCTTTAAAGTTAGAAACTCTGCATCAAGTTGAAGTATATATAACTGATAAGATGTGCATATATAATGACTGTAGAGCATTTTTTTCTTATCACCATCCTCAAAAATATCAAAATTATAGGTTTCCTCAAACTCTAACTGTGACATCATGAATATGCATTACAAACTTTATAGATGCACTTGTTCAGAGCTGCCACTGACTGAAACAATATTAATATCCTTAACACCTAGGACTCCACATGTAATTGTTGCCAATTTGTATCTGTGTACGTATATGTATGATAATCCTACAAAGCATATCCCACCTTTATTCATTCTTTACTTAGGTGTCAAAATTCAGAACATAACATTTTACACATAGATTCACATGTAGCTGGCAACTTAGGAAAATTTGTAGCACATGCTTACCAATATGTACTGTGTTACTTTATGTAATGAATTGATACATAGCTATAAATTATTCTTGAAAGGGGTTCATATCAACACAAGCTTCTCAATGACAGCTGAATTTCCTTATCTTGTTACCATATACTTCTATCTTGAAACTGATTCACTATGATAAAAGCATGTGATAGAAGAAATGTACAACATGAAAAAAGAACTTACAACTAATGAAATAAATACATTACCCCTTGCTTTCCTTCAAAGACATCCAGCCAAACTACTAAATGTCAAATGTCGCACTCTTCCATAGCAATTTTAAGAGTCAACTTACTGCGTAGGATTTTACAAATGTTTCAGTTTATATATATAATAAGTCTGATAAGCCGGAAAATATTTGGTGTAAAAGTTGTAAGCAGGAATTATATGTCAAGCTGGATTGGTGCTTTGCGATACGAGATATCTAAAGTATTGTCAAACCTTTTAATCAGGAAATGTTAAAGCATTTATGTGTCTGTAAGTAAGAGTATTTCAGGCAATTGCTGTTTTTTTTCAAAACTAGATTCGTAAAGTGACACATGAAGAAGTTAAAAATTGTTTCCTACTGCGAAAAAAGGGTCATCATCACAACAATGATAGTTTACCACCATGTTTTCCCCAGTGTTTGATAGTATTGTTACAGTTACCGAGCGACCAGGCTCACTTGTCTATAGAGGGGGATGGGCCTGCCATGAATACTGTGACGTGATTGGCCAGCAACTCGGGAAAGAGTCAGCTTGCGATTAACGCCACTTAGTGTTCAATGTCTGGCTGGCATACGCATCTTGTTCCCTTCAACTGACAACAAGCCGCCGATTTCAGTCATATTTCCCGTAGCGGTGATTCCTAAGTTACAAAAGTTACCATATCGAGAGATAAGCACCTGTCGGGTGTGAACTTCCAAGCACTTAGTTCGTTTTGGGTTTGTTTAAGTTTTTCTTGTGCTTCTTCCATCTCTTTAGCCATTCTCTGGAACACGATGTTGACTGCCGGATCGAGTAACATTGATTTCAGCTGTGTTGTTCCTTGCGTCTGTGCATGTTTCAATTCAGCTATCTGGTTCTGGGAAATAGAAACATGGTAATTTTTACACATTGTTACAGAACTTGAACATGTTTCTTTTGGGTAAAAATGGAGATTGATTAGAACTCGTAAATTAAGTACGACATTCAAAATGAAAACATTCCCAACTTTAAGACAAATTATAATCCAGTAGTCATAGTAGTAGTTATAAAGTTCCTCTAATGCTACCAGTCAGACTGAGTCTTTACTTGCACTCACTTCTATCAACAAAACTTAAAGAACTAGCTAATGACCGGTAATAAAAATCCCCTTCTAACAAGTATTTTGTTTACAGAAAAGCTTGGATGACAAGGACAAACTTTCCACATTTTCTGTTTCAGGAAAGTAAAACTTATGGAAACTGATTTTCCACCTTGCTTTGTCTTCAACTGTCAATATGAAATAAAATAATGCATGTGATCCCTCAAGTACAGGAAAATATAAACATACCACATAGTCCTGTAATTCCTGTTCCTTTGTAGTCAGTCTGTGTACGAGAGTGTTTTCACGACGAGCAGCATCTTTCTGTTGCTGCTTCAGGCGATCATTGACCTCGGGATCATCTTCCACTACAAAACATCAAATTTAGTTTTCATTGCAACGTTCCATAACTATGCTTGTTTTAACACCCTTAACAGACTTACATCATTTTTACTTGAGTAATATACTAAATCTTGTCTTAAAAACCTATCTTACCAACTGGTTGAAAATCTGAAAAATCGTTTGACAATGGCAAATATACATGTATGTACCATTAACAGCATTTGTATAATGTATATTGTCAAACATATCTACTAGTAATTTCAAAAGCATTTCCATATTTTTGAATTGAAAATGATCTTCAGAGAATTGTAAACACTTGTACATTTTCTTTATGAAGTTTTAAACTATATATTTTTTAAGCTTCCACCCTAGTATTCCTTGTACATTTAAATACATCAAAGCTAGACATCTTTTTTGTTAATTTATTGTTGGATGACTTAATATTTTAACCAGAAGCTGTATTTGGAAGACATGGATATTCCACACAGACAAAAAACAGGTTTTTCAGACATTCAGTATTAAACAGTACCCTTGACTCAACAATGACCTTGGCCATAGTCACTACAAAAAACATTCCTCCAACCTTTTGTAAAGTAAGAAACAAAAATACCTTTATCAAGCTTCATACGTTTTGACTCCAGCTGTTTGATATACTGCTCTTGCTCTTTCAGTCTGAAATATTTACAAAATACAATATTACACAAACTGTCCATAAGAAGATAATTCACAATATTAACCCTCACTCTGATAAAATTTCAATTTCTATAATGAACTTGTCCATCTTTCAATTTGGACAGTACCATTAACTGTTAAAAGGGGTGGATACCTAAAGATACTGACTGAATGGCAAACAGGGCAGATCATGATCAGGCTGCACAGATGTGTAGGCTGATCATGATCTACACTGGTTGCAAAGGCAGAATCAATGGTGTCCAGCATGGTAAGGGTTAACCAAATAACAGTAATTCAGATTTCAACACTGTTTCAGGGAACAGTATTAAAACAGTTTTACCTTTCAGACTGTTTCATATTACCTACACTGGGTTGTATTCCCATCTGTATCTAACTGAAATTTCTTAATAACCAATTTAAGTGTTAAAATTTTCTTATTTTAAAGGAAACCCAATCTGACTATTACTCAAATCATTAAAACATCACTAAAACCCCATCTCTACAGCGGCAAGGAACAGGAGAGAGAGAGAACTACAGAACCTCAGATGTAAAATGACTTTTGTCCCTGCTATTACTTAGAATCTTTTGAAACAGGCAATTCATCTGAAGTATCAATTCAGTTTAAAAGCATCTTGAAAGCCTTGAATAAACAGCATTATTATAACTCAATTTCCATCTGTTAAAAACATTTTTGTAACAAGGAAAAAAACAACTTCTGAATCAGTATTACATGCAATTTTCTACTATTTATATTTATTATATACATGTACCTGGCAATAAGATCCATCTTAGAAAGTCCCTCTAGGTCTTCAGCATCCGAATGCACCTGAAAGTGAAATATTTCAAACAATTAAAAACATACTCATGAATCTGAAAGTGGTGACATGTAAACAAGTGAAACACTGGTATCTAATACATACACTAATGTGCTATTTGTGGTAAGCTTTCCTTGGAATTATAGTCAATAATGTTCTTGATATACTTGAAACTTCCAAGGACTTGAAATTAATTTGTCAGTAAGAGTACTGTAAGACACTGATATAAAATCTAAGCAAATTAAATTAAAAATTGTATGTCATAAATTGTATATAACTAAACATAAACAATAAAGTAGTCAACCTTTTTTGGTGTTGGAGATCTGTCCGCCATGTCCTTATGTTTTACCTGTAAAAGAAATCATTCTAAACAAACAATAGTTCTCAAATTTGCATTCTTCTCTTATAACTAAATATAAAGCATTGATTACAGACTATCAATGAAGGAAGATTCAAATTCTTTTACTTTCCTACAAATGTTTCAACATAAATTCAAAGTTCATCTACAAACCAGTTTAATGTAGCTTCAAATTTAACCATTTATGAGACAATTAGATACTGAACTTTTTTTTGTGCAACGTATGTACTAATTTTAAACAACGTCTGTCTAATGACAGCATACTAAAATATTTGAAGCCCTTCCAACTAATACTTAAATCCTAAACCTGTGTCACAGGGTGAGAAAAATGTGCAGTTAGTCCGGGGCTCGATCTTACAGGCGATTGATCTACCGTCCGGGCTAACCGGCTGCCCGACACATATTCTCTCGTCATGTGACAAAGTCCGTACTGTGACATATATTCCCCCAAATTGGAAACTCGTCCTCGAGTTCCGGAGGTATATATATATTGCTTGTGTCGCAAGACTGACCAAACAAGCATGCCCCAGGCCCACGTTTGGCGCTAAATTACACAGTGATTGCTCTTTCGACCCAACTAACCGGCTGCCCGATACATAATCAGGTCGGTGATTTCCCCTGGATTGAGAGACGGTCTCTCAATCTAAACACTCTCTCGTTTGAAAGATAAAATGTCTTTCGATCAAAAGACTATATTTAGCTTAAGTGTTGAAAAAACATCGAATCATTATTAACACAATCATTTTTCATTACAGTCGCATTATTTATGTATTGAAACAACTTGTTACTTCAAGTAAACTTTAAAGAAACACATTGTCATAGTGTCACAGAAGTTTGCTTAAGCATTATAATGCTTAGACAAAATTCCTTGATTTTGAGAATGTGATAAAAGAAAGATTATTTTCTTTAATTATTTTCTTTATAAATTTATATAAATTTGCACATTATAAAGAGAGTTTTAATTACTGTTTCACTGATTTTCATTTTCCATTGCTTAAGCTAGTTCGAGTCTTTTCTTATCAGACAAGGATAAATACTGATCAGTACTCATTTTTCCCAAGGACAGTGATTAGTTGGAACCTCCTACCGATCTCCTGTGTTATTTCTTTTAGCCTGGAGGCATTTAAATCCTCCGTACAGCTTGTACCATTCTCAGTGTAAGGAAACTGAAAACTGTACAGTGTAAAAACAAGTTTGATCTTCAGATCGTCTTTTAAAGTGTAGTGTGAAAAGTTACTTTAAAGCAGATGCTGTCGTCGTACAACACAGAAATTAAATGTTTATAGTTTTATCTTCCGGAGCACTTTACACTGCACAACTGTAAAGTTACCCTTGGCGTAAATGTCTTTGTTGTGATGTTGCCAAGTACCACTGTTGAGGTTTAGACAATGTTTAGATCGAGAGAATGTCTCTCAATCCAGGGGAAATCTCCGACCTGATAATCTCTTCTTAAGTGACAAATCTCCCCTTAAACGACACCTGATAAAAGTGAAATGATTTGATCAGATTCAATACCCTACATCAAATTCCTGACAACTAAAACACAGGCTTGGCATGAGGTAACTAGACGCTGTCTGAGACAGCTAGCACTTCCTCAACAAGGCAGTGGGTGGGGTTAAAAAAGATTAAACTATTTTCCCCAAGATTTTGCTATAAAAGATGACACTTAATAATATTTATACATTTACACTTGACTAAGGATTAATCATAATACAAATGCCACAGTTTTAAAAGCAATTCAGTAGTTTCAAACAAGTGCAAACATTCAAAAACGAAAGGAGCTGTGGGAATAAAAATGGCGGACATATCACGGATCGATAAATGTAAACATTTTGTGATTTTCACTTGAAATACATCTGCATTTGAATAGCTTCATGGCTAGCAGTATATCCTGTTACTTCTATTTGCAATTTACCTTAATTATCTATGATTTAACAATATATATATTTGCATTTTAATTCAAACAACTTTTCGTTTCCAAATCGTGTGGGGGATTGTTTAGACTGGTTACTTTTCTACTCGAAGAGTCTGTAGAACCAGTCACTTAAAAATAGTTAAAATTTATGCCATGTATTGAAATTAATTACTTTATTAAAATAATTTGGTATAAAAGTCTTACCAAAGACTTCTTTCAAACAATGTTTAAAAAAAAAAGTGAATAAAAAAACACGTGGTTGATTTCGAGTGGCAACTCGAGAAATGTGGCGGTTGAACAGAACTAAATCGCAATACAATACAGTATCTAACGCTGATAAATGCGCAATGTGGGAATACGTTTACAATGGGTTGCACGACGTCTGGTGCTGGTGTAACTGTTGCGTGTCAGAAAGGACGAGAGTAAGGTAGACGTCTTTAGTTTTTGTTAATTATAACACATATAAGAATGTTATCGAAAAATGCTATTTAACAAAAATATGATTAAGGATTTTTATATAAAATATCTACTTTTTTTAAGATTCGACCATTTCACTGCAAAACCTCGACCGGCACAAAACGTCAACAAGTATGAAATGATTAAAAAAATGCCCATTTCTGATCACACGTGCATACTTTGAGGACATCTATCGCATCCAATGATAAAACGCATAGTGTAGTATACGGACAGATATCTTATTCTTTTAAGCCAAAATCGTTATCACTGATTTTTTTCTGTTAGGTGACGACACAACAGGTAATTTAATGAAATAACATCTCCCAAACACAAGTGTTGTCCACGACCCTCGAGATTTCTATGTGTTCTTTTCCTCGCACATCCATAAATCCATTTAAGATTTTTATAACATTTTAATATTTATATATAATACTGTAATCATATTTTTTCATATCCAGTTGCCTTTTTATCAATTACATGATTTACAAATGAGTAAAGTTGCAAGGAGAACATATATGTGTAGCCAGTTTCCAAAGCATTTAATGGTAAACAGCAGGCTGAAAGAACATTTAAGCACACTGAGGAATGGCAAAGGTGTTGATGCAATGTCTGCTTTGCTGGATTCTGCAACAAGACTCAATAAATCAGACATTGGTATGCTAACGTATGTGATACTTGCAGCAAATGCCTTACCCAACATAAGAGCATGCATCTTGATGCAGGTGTTTTATCAAAACAGATCAACAAAAACACATATTGATTCCTGCAACAATAAACAAGATAGTAGCAACACTTGTAATTATGGCCTACAAAACTTTAACTGACAGTCTTTTTTGACTTGTAATGATAATAGATAAACGTGCACTTGTGTACTCAATGCTGATTGAAAGATTAAAGTCTCTTAATTCATTTTAATTCATTGCTGATTTGTGTTTCAAGACGGATATTTTTAAGTCAGTTCGTATATTTTCTGATTAAAGAAATCTTTTAATGTTGTCTGAAGTATTCAAGCGATTAACTTATATTCAATTTATAATTTCCGTCCTATTCACTGAAAGGTGTAATTAAAAGTCAAGGTTTCTCGCCCGCTAAATCCAAAGTCAAATAAAAGAAGCTGAGATATGAATGAACACCACTGAAATAGTGCAGAGAAATACCACTTCGAGACAATGCAACTAAATGTCTTTTTTTTCTCTGCAATTACTTGACAGAAAGCGGTTTAAGGCAATTTGACCGGTAGAAAATAATATAAGCACTGTATAAGCTGCATACATTTTATCTTGAGACAAAATGACATGAAAGGAGATGTTGGTTTTGTTTCAGGCAGCCATTTTAGTTGTGATGTAATCAAGACAGGAAAACGATAGGACAATAAATTTTACACGACTAACTAAATTCCCGGGGTTGCAACTCCACTGCCAAGGATATTTTGTTACTTTTACCAGTCAGCAGCATATTGAAAATAATGCGAAACTTGTTACTCTATTACATGGGTTTTATCATTAGAAGCATTACATAATCACAAAGTTGTCACAACAGGACAAATAATGACATTGAGCCGTGCCATGAGAAAACCAACATAGTAGGTTTGCGACCAGCATGGATCCAGACCAGCCTGCGCATCTGCGCAATCTGGTCAGGATCCATGCTGTTTGCTTTCAAAGCCTATAGTAATTAGAGAAACTGTTAGCGAACAGCATGGATCCTGACCAGACTGCGCGGATGCGCAGGCTGGTCTGGATCCATGCTGGTCGCAAAGTCACTATGTTGGTTTTCTCATGGCATGGCTCACATTAATGATTTAGTACGTGCTTGACGTTTCGTGTTGGTCGAGTTTTTAGAACAGGGCCAACTTTTCAAAACAGAAAACAGATATTTCATACATATGATCTTTAACCATATTTGTGTCAATAGTGTTTTGCTTTCTTGATTACTTCCGTAATTGTGTCGTTATAAGCAGAAACAAAAATCCATCTACCTCCATGCCATCATTTCTCACGCGCAGTACCAGCATTAGACTTTGCGCAACCCATTTTAAGCGTATTCCCAGTGGGAATTGTATTGCACGTTTACCATACAAGTATTAAAAATACCGAAAGTCTTCATCTATATCTACACAATACCCTACACAATCAATGCTTGTTATATGACAGAAGCCCAAAAACGCAAAGACAAATATCAAACAGGGAATGCCACGTACCAAAAACGTTGCCTCCCCAAAACGAAATCCACAGCACGCAGACGTGCACACGCGCGCGCACACACACATGCACACGCACACACACACGCACACACACACGCACACACACACGCACACACACACTAGGACAAAAGGAACAAACAAAGGAACACAGTGGGGCATCGCCTTGGAACAGTCAGTGGCAAAAACTCCACTGGGGAGCTTTAACCGGTTTATGGTGCGCACCCAACCTCACTCTTACCCCCACCATGTTCCAAAGACACGGGACAGTGTAAATAAAAGTAATCCCTTCCAGGTGAATCTTTAACACACGTAATGGAAACAAAAAGGCATGGCAAGTAAAACACAAAAATGCTCGTGTATAAATATATAAAAAGCAAATCTTAAAAACCAAAAACGTATGTACTCAATGCTTTTGCAGAAGACAGACCAACAAGAAAAACACCCTTAAGAGCCCGACGAAACAGAGCAGAAGACAGATATCAAAATAGAGAAAAGCGGAAACTCCACAGGTCGCTCAACACGACAAAAACGAAAAAGTTGTAGGCTCGGTTTGATTGAGCCTGTTCATGGACGGTAGTGGAAATACATGCTACCGTCCACACCCTCTAGCCCCGGGTTGAGCAGAACTTAACATTTACACATGCTAAAAGTACAAAAAGCAATTTAGAGACATCCGCAGATGTATTCAAACGGCGGTGAACATGGAACCTGCAATGATACACGTGCTGAGGCGGGTAATTCCATGAAGAGCGGCGTTTGGTCCCCAGATAAAGTAAAGGGTTTGCCTCAAACGAGAAAACAATGGGCAGAACTAAACAAACTTGAATTTAGGAAGGGTATCTGAGGTTATGGAGCCTGCGTATCCCAGGAACTGTCAAAAGACAAAATTAAAAAGCAGGCACCACATCCAAGGGGTGATTAAACAATACCCAAGGCTATGAAAGCGGGAGTATTGGAACCACCCAGGCCGAAATGGTCATGTTGAGAAACTAAACAGTACCAATAACACGACATAAATGTCGTGCTGAACGATCCGAGAAGATCGAAGTTTAACAGCCCTGATTGAATGTACGGGAGACTTTTTACGGCCGCCACACGGCACAAACAACGCTGCTGTGATAATAAAATAGAGAAAAGTGGAAACTCTACAGGTCGCTCAACACGACAAAAACGAAAATGTTGCAGGCTCGGTTTGATTGAGCCTGTTCATGGACGGTAGTGGAAATGCATGCTACCGTCCACACCCTCTAGCCCCGGGTTGAGCAGAACTCAACATTTACACATGCTAAAAGTACAAAAAGCAATTTAGAGACATCCGAAGATGTATTCAAACGGCGGTGAACATGGAACCTTCAATGATACACGTGTTAAGGCGGGTAATGCCATGAAGAGCGGCGTTTGGTCCCCAGATAAAGTAAAGGGTTTGCCCCAAACGAGAAAACAATGGGCAGAACTAAACAAGCTTGAATTTAGGAAGGGGATCTGAGGTTTTGGAGCCTGCGTATCACAGGAACTGTCAAAAGACAAAATTAAAAAGCAGGCACCATATCCAAGGGGTGATTAAACAATACCCAAGGCTATGAAAGCGGGAGTATTGGAACCACCCAGGCCGAAATGGTTCAGTCCTGGTGGGATTTAAAAACTGCTTATGATAGAGTCCCCCACCCCCTCTTCCGTCAGACACAATCAAAGAGGGAAGCGTAGTGTCCAACTGTAAACTGGTTGAACACTAAACATGCGGTATGTCTCAAAACTGTTGGGTCGTAACCTCTTAATAAAACGTTTTATAATTTTACCAAATGCAGTTGGAAAATTACCATGACCAAAGATCTTACGAAGTTTGTAAAAAAACAAAGACAAATATCAAACAGGGAATGCCACGTACCAAAAACGCAGCCTCCCCTAAACGAAACCCATAACACGCAGACCACAAACACACACACACACACACACATACACGCACGCACACACAAAGCCAACACACTAGGACAAAACGAACAAACAAACACAGTGGGGCAACGCCTTGGAACAGTCAGTGGCAAAAACACCACTGGGGAGTTTAAACCGGTTTATGGTGCGCACCAAACCTTACTCTTACCCCCACCATGTTTCAAAGACACGGGACAGTGTAAATAAAAGTAATCCCCTCCAGGTGAATCTCTCACATACGTAATGGAAACAAAAAGGCATGGCATGTAAAACACAAAAATGCTCGTGTAAAAATATATAAAAAGCAAACCTTTAGAACCAAAAACGTATGTACTCAATGCCTTTTCAGAAGACAGAGCAACAAGAGAAACACCCTTAAGGGCCCGACGAAACAGGCCAGAAGACAGATATCAAAACAGTTCAGTCCTGGTAGGATTTAAAAACTGCTTATCATAGAGTCCTCCCCCTCTTCCGTCAGACACAATCAAAAAGGGAAGCGTAGTGTCCAACTGTAAACGGGTTGAACACTAAACATGCGATATGTCTCAAAACAGTTAGGCCGTAACCTTTTTTTATAAAACGTTTTATAATTTTACCAAATACATTTGGAAAATTACCATGACCCAAGATCTTACGAAGTTTGTAAACCACATCCCCATGAAAAACGGGTTTAGAAATACCTTCCCGCAGAAGTGTCTTTAAAATACTATTGAATTTTAAAACTAAATCAGAATTACGATAGTAAACTTTAGCAAAATATTTACGCAATTTGTAATAACGGTAGCCTTGCTGAAGAAGTTTACTTGTAATATATTGATTACGTTCATTGAAATGCTTGACGTGACTACACGCTCTGGCAAACCGAATTAATTGAGAAATATATATCCCATAAGATGTAGCCGGAGGTACATCCCCATCCAAATGGGGAAAATTTACAATACTAAAATTAAAATCATCCCTCTTGTCATAAATTTTGGTATGTATAATATTGTCATAAATAGAGAGATGTAAATCTAAAAATGAAGCATCAGTATCCGAATTGTTAGTTTTAATTAACTGAAGCTCCCTAGGATCAATAGTACCCACCAATTGACCAAAAAACGGATTATCCTTATTAAGAGTATCATCCAGATAGCGTGATGTATTATTAAATGCAGTTATAATATCTGCCTGCGTATCTTGAGAAAGGCTCAACATAAGTCTCTTTCATAACAATATAAAAACAAATCTGCGACAAGGGGTGCACAATTTGTTCCCATGGGAATACTAATTACTTGTCTAAAAACTGCATTCCCAAACCTGATGTAAATGTTGTTCAATAAAAAGGAAAGGGCTTTACAAACTTCGTCACAAGTCCACATTGTATCATGTTTAATAATATTGCTAGTAAAAAAAGCTTTATCAAAATTGCAAGCGAGAAATGTAGCATTCTCTCTGGCAAAAGTCTTTTGAATTAGGACAGTTAGTTTGTCATTTATCAAGTTATGTGGTAAAGTCGTATACAAAGTAGAAAAATCGTATGTACTGACTGTAGATACCTTGTAATTATTGATTTTAAACTTATTCAGGACTTCGCCAGAATTTTTAACCGACCAAAATAAGTGTTTACCAGTTTTTGTATACTTTATCGCAGTATCTTTCCACGTGGGCTTTCACAGCAGTTAGACATGATGTTAATAGTTTTGAAATATTTGTAGTTGTACAAGAGCTTGAACTAGCGATGAAGCGAGCTTTATATGGTTGTTTATACAATTTAGGAATCCAGTACATGGTTGGTAGTTTAATTTGTTGATCGTCTATACGAACTTTTAAATTAGAAACTTCAGTGATGTGATCAGTGACCAAATTATTTTCAACAGAAGGACTCAATGTATAAGTTTTAGTGCTATTTAGTTCGTTTTGTAAAACATTAATATAATGTAGGCGTCAAATGATGATAATATTGTTGGCCGCCTTGTCTGCTGGAACTAAGACATACTTAGAATGAAATTCTTGGATTTTCTTTTTCAAATGTCTTAAAGAAAACTTGGGTTTTGGTGGAAGTAGGTGTTCATTAGTTTGATAAAATTTTATTCGAGAATCAACAATGTTAAAAATATTTCGTTTCCAAGACGTTAATGCATTGGGATCAGCATTCTCACGGCGACACCATTTAACACAAAAAGTTTCAATGGATTTCGCATCAAAATCAATGGTTGAAGAAATTCTATATTTAGGTCCTTAAAAGAATAAATTACAAATACGTTTGTCTTTAATAATATCAAAATTACCAGTGATGACATGACCGGCATCTGAATAGCAAAATTTGGAAAATTACCATGACCCAAGATTTTACGAAGTTTGTAAACCACATCCCCATAAAAATGGGTTTTGAAATACCTTCTTGCAGAAGTGTCTTTAAATACTATTGAATTTTAAAACCAAATCAGAATTACGATAGTAACATTTAGCAAAATATTTAAGCAATTTGTAATAACGGTTGCCTTGCTGAAGAAGTTTACTTGTAAAACTGAAATCCAAGTCATGAGCACAGTTGTTAAAAGTAAGACATTTCTCACGAGTGGCAAGGTTATAACAATGGTACTGGGACAACCCGGACCAGACAACCGGACTAGTCTGTTACACTGATCGTCTTATCGAATACAGAGTCAGTTACAAGCCGATTAAAAACGTACAGATTTCTGTACGAATACCATAATCCACCGCGCGAATGCTAATCTAAAAATAGCCAGGCTTTCCCAAAGAGAAATGTGTAGCTCAGGTTAAACCTTGGTATTGAATGCATATAGTACATTGTCTTATTAATTCTGAAAGGATTGTTCAATCACATAACACAAAAAGTTAAACCTACAACTATGAAGGTTTAAACAATACACATTGCAATAAGCGCTTCCAGTCAGCTATATTGTCCATGTTGTAGAATAGGTATAGAAATCTAGATCTACTGGTAACTTACTATAAATCATTCTCTTTGTACGCAGGTATCTAGTATTGATAATAGAATTGTAATTAGGTATAACTAATTGAAATATTCTGCTGCAAAACTTCATAAATTAATGACTTTACATATCCAGTGGTCAAATTACTAATGTATCTCCATCATTTATTTTTTCTAACACATTCAACTTTTTGGGTTTAAGGATACTGAATTGTGTGTTACCTTCTTTATTTTTATTTATTTTTTAATTTTTTAAAGAAATATCTAATGTTTTTGTAAATTCCATCTAGCAGCCGACAAAAAAAGAGATCTAAAATAAAAGGGAGCTCTGCGTGACGTTTATATCGATATATACACTCAGCCAATCAGCGATTGCTATCTTCCACTAATTTTATATCTGGTGCGTCATAGTTCTTGGGTTGTAACAGTCGTTAATATGTAATATCTAACGCGTGGAAGTGTCTAACAACCGGACCATACTCGGGACAACCCGGAACACGTTTCAGAACGACTTGGACCATGTCACCTGTATTTTTTTATCAAATGATATTTCTTGATGTTTCAGAATAACTAATACAACCGAAGACGAATAATGCTCATTTGTAGTAAAACTTATGCCTAGGTTAATGTTTTGGACGACCCGAACCATATCACGGACGACCCAGACCATACTTAGGACGACCCGGACCAAGTTTTAGACAACCTGTTCAAGTTTCAGTATCTAATCTATATTGGATCTGTTGATTATAGTCTCTTGTTATTCCAAGACAGATAAATGAGATAATAAGGATTTGTTGTTTACTGAGGATGTGCTTTTTTATGTAAATGTGTATTCTTTAAAATTAGCCAAAGGCATAATTAAATGTGATTTGCTTGTTCGTTTTCTTAACAGGGTGAGAAAAATGTGCACCCAGATCGGAACTCGAACCCGAAGCGTTGGAATACCGTTCCGATGCTCTACCGACTGAGCTATCCGG
Source organism: Mercenaria mercenaria (assembly GCF_021730395.1). Taxonomy (NCBI): domain Eukaryota; kingdom Metazoa; phylum Mollusca; class Bivalvia; order Venerida; family Veneridae; genus Mercenaria; species Mercenaria mercenaria. The sequence continues at coordinate 24,185,388 of NC_069364.1, read as the reverse complement.
CCGCCTACACATTTTCTCCCCGTTTTGATATTCGATTTCTATACCGTGACAAATATTAAGACTACCGTACTATGGTTAAAAACAGAAGAAATACATCATTAAAATTATGTATAATAAGGGGTACAGTAGGCAATCGCTCAGCAAATAGACCAAGGCTTGGTCTGGACTGTACATTTCTTTAGAGGGTATTCCATAGACAACTTGTTCTCGGAAAGAAAGAATTTGAGTAATACATTGTACTATGTTGGTGAATATGGAATTATGTAGCTGAGGTTCCTGAGAATCTTGGACGTTTCGACCCCAAGACATTTCGACCCCAAGACATTTCAACCCCAAAATTTAATTTTCTTGGACAATTCGACCCCAAAGACATTTCGACCCCAAGACATTTCGACCCCTCAGAAAAAGTTGTATGTTTTCATTTTATATTTCTTCCATTTTGCATATTTTAGAAAATATTAACATATAGATGTATAAACATTCTATTTTTAAATGAATCATACACAAAATACATGTCAGTGAATAAACTGCGCTGACCGGAAAGTTTATCATTGGAACTAATTCAATTATTTCTTCATGTTTAATTTGATAATTTAAGAAGAAAATTTATTATGAAAAATCAGTTTTTAAAAGAATTATATCATGTTTATATATGAATATAAAAACGTTTACTGCATTTATTGCCAAAGCACAATTAATGTCCTTTGAATATATGCGGCGTAACAAACACGTGCCTCTGATTAGTCCTGATAGAGTTTGATTGGATTATCACACCTATTGATTATATCAATTAATCAGTATATTTGTAAGCACACACAAGTGACATGGGACAAATAATGTCTTACAAGCTTAAGGTAAGTGCAGTTAAATATGATAAGCTTTTATTTAATTTAAAAGCTAACAAAATTACGGCGATTGTTGTTCATCCACGAGTGCGCAAATTTCCCGTGCGCTCAACAAATTTTCAACTTGGTGTAAAAACGTTTTGTGCATTTTATTTTCCTATTGTAAATTAATTATTTATTTGAGATATGATTGAACTCTATCATAAACCCTAAAAACACGATTTATTAAAGAAATACCTGTGTACATTACAGAATCTAGGACATGGAAATTCCGAATGCACAAATTTCCAGTGCGCACGCCGATTTTCAATCATGTACAAGACGTAACGCGCAAAAGTATTTAATTTCCTTTTGAAAAATAATAATTTATGATATATATGTTTGAATTCAGACATAAATCACTTCAAAAATACAATATGTTAAAAAAATACGGGTGTATTTCGGTTATGGTAATTTCCCGCGTGGTCGCCGAATTTCAATCTCTTATAAAATCGTTTTGCGTTAAAGAATTTTATTTATCCTTCTGAAACTTACTGCCAGTATTATTTATATTATACACGAATGATTTCTGCAATAAACCCTACAAAAATACCATTTATTAATAAAATAATGGTGTATTTCGGTAATGGAAATTTTGCGTGATCAAACGTATTTTATTTTCCTTTCGCATTTTATTCATTTATGATATATATGATTGAATTATTTCAAAAAAAATTCAAAAATACCTTTAACTTGCAAAATACAGGTGTATTCCGGTTATGGAAAATGTATTCCGGTGTATCCCGTTTTTTTAGGTGGATTCCGGTTTAATGTGTGACCGAAATCGCTTGAAGTTGCTAAAATTATACTTTTAAAATCATACTTTAAATCACGTGTATTTGCTAAAATATTTAATGTAGAAAAAAGTAATACGGCTGCCACATTTTCTTTACAGATATGAAATATGATAATAATTTTTTCCTCGTTTTTAACAGAACAGTACTCATATATTCTTATATTTTTCAGTAACGGTGATTTCGCGTTTGATATTTTACAACTGGAAGGAATGTCGTTTATAGAAAAGAAAAGAGCAGTTTGCAAATAACAAAAATCATATTCTGTATTTTGTAAAGCAAATACTTTATGTGTGCGTCAAAATCGCTTACGAAAATAACATTAAATGCGAAAATAAGCAATGTGTTGTTTAATTTCCTATTGTTTTCTTTATATTTTCGCCGAAATTAAAGATAATGTTGACACATGTTTATAAATATCCGATGTCACCACAATCGCTTAATTGATTGTTAATTGCAATGCGCACTGCAGATAATTATACACGTGCTTTTATGCTGTATACCAACAAACAATTAATCAAGGTGTGATAATCCAATCAAAAGATCACTTTTTTTCTGATTATGATTTTAAATATCAATGTAATGAAGATAGTGACATCTTAAACTTCTTTGAGTTACATTATAATTATTAATATTTGGCTGAAATAAATAAATAAAGAGGTATTAAAGATGTGACTTTATTAAAGTTATTTTCATAATTAAAATCAGCGAAATCGGCCCATGATTTAAAACTCTTGTTTTTTTTTAATATAGCCGTTTTAAGATGATCTGAAAATATAAATAAAAACCAAGTATGAAAATATGTTATATAAAGGTTATTTTAAGATAGATAATCAGAACGGTTTGTTCTTAAATTATTTACGTAATAAAAGCGGCTGATACATAAATCCCGTTATTTTCGTTAATATAAAAAATTATAAGTGATGATTATTTCGTTATTGTGAGATAAAAATCACTCATTTCTCATATGAAGGCAGGTACTAATAAAGTCTTTACGTAAAAAAATCTTATTTCCGCGAAAATAACCGTATTTTAACATTTTAATTGCTAATTAAGCATTATTACATTTTGAAATTGCTCAATTATCTATAGATTAAAGCTTAATTATAATAATGATGGCATTCAAAGATGTTTTCAGGCATATCATTGAATGGGGTCGAAATGTCCAAGGAGTTGGGGTTGAAATGTCTTGGGGTCGAATTGTCTCTTGGGGTTGAAATGTCTTGGGGTCGAAATGTCTTGCTACCGGTTCCTGATAGTGGTTAAGTGATTGTGATCTATATGGACTAGGTCATGTTTGATTTTGTAAAATAAATTCAGAGAGGTTTGTTTGTTTGTTTGTTTTGGGTTTAACGCCGTTTTCCAACAGTATTTCAGTCATGTAACGGCGGGCAGTTAACCTAACCAGTGTTCCTGGATTCTGTACCAGTACAAACCTGTTCTACATAAGTAACTGCCAACTTCCCCATATGAATCGGAGGTGGAGGACTAATGATTTTAGACACAATGTCGTTTATCAAATAGTCACGAAGAACATACGCCCCGCCTGAGCATCGAACTCACGACCCCTCGATCCGTAGACCAACGCTCTACCTACTGAGCTAAGCGGGCGGGCTCAGAGAGGTTTAAATCTGTTGCCGGCGTTGTTGTAGGATTTGCCAGTTTAGGGTTTTTGTCAAGTTGAAGACACTGCTTGAAAAGTCATAGTTATTAAGGACAGAGCATGCTGTGGCCTTGTTTTAAAATCATTTCGATTTTGCAAGTATATCGCCAAAAGTGCCAGCTAGCTGAAAAACATTCTAATTCGGGGCGGACATAGATGTTATAAGCCTTTGTATTCATTTATCCTGATTAAACGGAGAGTTATCTACATTAGTCTGTTAGTCGGAACGATACCTCTCCTACATCCAAATCCTACACCAAAATACTCTTTTCCATGAATTCCAAACAATATTCAAAAAGGCACAGCAAAACCTATAATGTAACCACAATGTGCATTTTGCAACAATTTAGTGGTTTATACCTAAAAAGTACTTTGACTACTTTGATAAAATCTTTTCATCTGTAAATAATTATGTTTTCAATATATTGAATTTCTTAGTAAATTTTGCATTATTTTTGAGCTTCAAAATCCATATAGGATCCAAAACTATATGAAATAAGAAAAAAGCAAACCACAGCGAACGCACCGGAAGTAGTTTTTCTGCGCATGATGGCGGCTTAGACAGAAAATCGTGTTGGGTGAATGTTAAAATTGAAGATTTCTTCAAGGTACTGAGAAAACAAAGAATAGAGTTTATGTATGCAGAAGCCAAAAATGAAAAACAAGTCAAATTCATTAATTGTATGATTTTTGTTTAGTTATTTATCGATGTTAGTCGCCTACATGACCGGCAATTTTTTGTTTTTCCTTGTTCTTTTCAGACGCTGGTTTGCGCGCTAAAACGTGCGTCGGGTGCATACATTAAAATTGCTGTTGTTACTAGCGTTTGTTGATGCAATTTCAGAAAGCATTAATATATTGCAATTCTGTGATGACAATGAACTTTTAAGTATCTACATAAAATTTTTTTATGTTATTATGGTAACAGCCTAACATGTCGGTGACTTCACATGAATTGGGAGACATTCTCATGATCAGCATGCCCACTCATTTTTAAAGTTAAAGTTGCTTTTGCAGAATAGGGGTACACTTCAAAATTTGGGGGTACACTACATCGCAGATCTGAAAATTTTCTATTTAACTACTGAAATTTGTATAGTATCCCGGTACAACCCGTTTTCGGACAGCTAACGCTATATCGCTACGGTTTCGCTACGTGGAAAATGTTCAACAATTATAAATGCTGGAGTTTTGTTCAACAATCATTTATCCTAAAAAAATACGCAAGTAAACAAACCTCATCCTGCAGCATGTTTTAGATATCCTTTCCAACATGGCTGACCCACTTTTCCATTAACCGGAAGTTGTACAACCCGTTTTCGGACACCTGCTTCAAAATATACTGTGCTCCAAAAGTTTACGTCACAAAAAGTCTGAAACAGTTTAAACAAATCTCGAACATCAAATGTAACTGTTAGTAACAAGAAAACTACCAAAACGTATTTACAAAGTATTTTCAGTGTTAGTTTATGGAGTTAGTTGGTGGGATCAGCACAAATGGGATACAGGAACGTGTCTCCTATTCTGATTACCCTCACTGTTACATACAAAATGATAAGTGTACCCATCCCTTACATATTATCAGCATAAGGTCTATATGACCCCCTAGTGGGCACATGCTTCTGAAAAGAAACAGAGAAAAAAAACTTTTCTACTACTATTTAAAATTTAATTAACCAATTGATTAAGAAAACCTCGTAAGGTACACTGGTCTGTAAGTGGTAGCTTTTTGTGTGAAGTATACTTTTGCAAAATTTGATAGTGGGGGCAGAGCCTGTAAAATAACCTAATCTGTCGGACGACCAGAGCTTTCAACATGAAAACATTGGATTTATTTCTAAAAACACATATTTTGGACGTGAAATTTTGGGAATAGTGAAAAAAATTAAAAATGTAACAGTATGTAAGTTTTTATCATTTGCTTACCCTTTTAATTTCAATTTTTCTTCAAAACTACCAGCGTGACATTTGTATGGTGTTTGTAAACAAAGCATGCGTGTGTGAAACCGGAAGAGGCGTGTTTTCCAGGAAAACTAAAACATTACCGGGGCCGGCCGAATACGGGTTGTGTCCGAAAATAGGTTGTCGCGGGATACATTGTTTTTTTATGCCCCCGAAGGGAGGCATATAGGCCTGGTGCACAGTAAAGTGCCCAATTCAGCAAAAAATCATGTACATAGCCCCATCTTTCAAACAATGCATGATAGAACTATGAAATAAAGTTTATAAGTAAGGTATGGAACAGATGTAGATGTGGACGTGAACATTTATCATGAAAATTTAAAAATAAAGTAGTACGACAAGTTTAAGTAGGCAAAAATTAGCCATTTTTGCATGTAACGGGTTAGCATCTAAAATTTCATCATTTTTGTAAGCTGTCTCACAGAAATTCTGTTCTTTTTTACATCTTCACTATTAAATTTTGTGAAAGAAAAATATCTTTGCTTTCATTTGATATATAACATCATGTTCTTCTGTAATTCTTGTTCTGAGAATCATGGTTTGAACCAAAGTTGTATGGATGTAACGCCCTAGAAATCTGAAAATGCTATACTTAAAAAAGTGAAGAAAAAAGTAGTATCTTTTGGTGCTAGAACATGTGAGATGGCCTTGAAAAGTTTGAAAAATATGTAAGTTGAAATAGTCAAAGTATCATATTTGTACATCAAGTCTATAAATAAATATAGCCGAATATCTCATAAAAAATTAGTTTGTGACAAAAAATCCGTAATGTCCGTCCCCCTAGCATAAACTTCATTAAGTGTTATAAAACTAGAAATTTGCAGCACATTTTTATTACATATGATGACATAAGTAACATTTCCAAAAATTGTTGAATTCCATCAAGAAGTTTTTTAGATATTGACAAAAGTGTAAAAGTTATCTGTAATGTCCGTCCCCGTAATGTCCGTCCCCACTTATCATTGATTTTGAATGTTGTAAATATATTACTATTTTCTCTCTAATTCAATTCCTTTTATTTCTGATTTACCAATAAGAACTGAAATTTAAAAAAAAATGCATTTAAAATCAGTAAAATACATTATTTTGTGATATTTTTTCTTAAAAACACAGTGTGTGTAAAAAAAAAATGTCAAAATTTGTTGAAATCTTCAGCAAAATGAATCAGTTTCATAATGAATTTTACTTTCATATAAAGAGCTCATGCAAAAACATGAAAAAAGACTAATGAGTATATACATAAAGTAAAACTTTGCCAAACATTATCTTTAAGCACATTTAAAGTGTTGGGGGACGGACATTACATTTTTGTACTAAAACTACATGTTGAAAAAAGTAAGTAGAGTTTTAGTCTTCTGTCTTCTTGAAATTTATAGTGTTGTAATTTAAAGGTTTAAACATCATATCCAGAAAACTATGCCCCTCTTTTGTCCCTTAGTAATTACAAAAACTTTTTGAATGCTACCATAAACACTTGATCCCCCTTCCCGACCCCTAGTGCCCTACTGTATATTTCTTATCTTTTTTATTTTCTCTTATATTTTCATCTACACAATAAAGGGTCATAAGATGCATCATAATCATTCCTTAATTAAAACAACATAATTAATTAGTGACCTACTGAGATGGCAACAACATGCCATAAAACACAGGTGGCCATAGAAGATCACAAAATCACACTTTCTCAACAGGGTGCCAATATACAAGGGACCATAAAACCCCTAAACTGGATCTTAATTGATCATTATGGAATCTTTACCTAAAACAACACTCTTTGATATAAGTGTTATAATCCAGTGTATTGTATAAAATTAAAACCCCTAGTAAGGATACATTTTGCCTTTTTTGCCAAGGACTTCCCCCTTTAAAAAAAGCATAATTATATTAAATTAAACCATGAAAAATAAAAGACTGGTACAAGTATACAAAAAAAAAAAAAATAAAAAAAATTGTTGAAGTGTAATATTTTTTCAATCATAGACAGAACATTATTATGTTATCATTATTTCATTTTGTACCATTAACACAGCACTGATAGAAAGCTAAACTGATTCAGTAATGTTATGGTCATCTACATTTAATATGCTTGTATTCTACTGGAAGGTTGTTAGATATGGATTAGTTTTATGGGAATGCTTGTACTGCATGTATGTTTTTTTCTTTGAAACAGAACAGTACTTGCATATATAAATTATGATAATATGCAGTGAAGAATTGATTGTAAAGCTGATTTTGACAAATACTGCTTAATACTAGTAGAATACTTTTTGCAAATTAGTAAAAATGAAATACTTCAATCTCGCTCGCTTTTTAACTGCTATTTAAATGAATGTCCGTAATGAATTTCCTTTATCATTTAGTAAAATCATTTACTATATTTATAGACATATTACCTATTGAAAAGATACAAATGTTCCCTTAGTTAAGAAATTTGAATTTCAGAGTAATTTATGTTCCAAAGTAGTTATAAAAGCTGAACCAGTCATTTTATGTAATGTCCGTCCCCCGTTTCCGGCACTATTTATTTATGATATTTTCTGCTTAAATGTAATATAAATAAGAGTATTTATGTTTCTACTTTGTGGTTTGTATTAATTAATTGCTTTAAAGGTGTTTTCCTGCTGTAAATGTTCCGTTTTCCAAATTTTATATTAAAGTGAATTTTACGATTAATAGAAAATAATCGTAATTTCAAAGAAATTAGCTATTTTTTAAAAAAAAATGGAAAAACAAAGAGTTAAGGCTTATATTTTCTTGATCTGTGACCTCAAACTATTAGAAAATACACATAAAAGAAGTGGCTTTGTATAAAACATTTACAGTAGGAATCTAATTTAAATGAAGGTGTAATGTCCGTCCCCAACCCGACATGGCAACTTAAATCCACTTTTTAGAAAAAAAATCCCAAAAAGTTATCTATTTGGGTACTGATCCTTGTGCACAACATGTTGAAGTGTTGAAAAAAGGCAGTTTTCAAGGCAAAGTATAAACTTTATTTTTTGACTTAGATGCTAACCCAATTGGGCACTTTACTGTGCACCAGGCCTATAGTTTTTGAACCGTCTGTCGGTCTGTCAGTCTGTCAGTCTGTCCGCATTTTTCGTGTCCGGTCCATATCTTTGTCATCGATGGATGGATTTTCAAATAACTTGGCATGAATGTGTACCACAGTAAGACGACGTGTCGCGCGCAAGACCCAGGTCCGTAGCTCAAAGGTCAAGGTCACACTTAGACATTAAAGGTTATTGCATTGATGGGCGTGTCCGGTCCATATCTTTGTCATCGATGGATGGATTTTCAAATAACTTGGCATGAATGTGTACCACTGTAAGATGATGTGTCGCGCGCAAGACCCAGGTCCTTTCCTCAAAGGTCAAGGTCACACTTAGACATTAAGGGATAGTGCATTGATGGGCGTGTCCGGTCCATATCTTTGTCATCGATGGATGGATTTTCAAATAACTTGGCATGAATGTGTACCACAGTAAGACGACGTGTCGTGCGCAAGACCCAGGTCCGTATCTCAAAGGTCAAGGTCACACTTAGACATTAAGGGATAGTGCATTGATGGGCGTGTCCGGTCCATATCTTTGTCATCGATGGATGGATTTTCAAATAACTTGGCATGAATGTGTACCACAGTAAGACGACGTGTCATGCGCAAGACCCAGATCCGTAGCTCAAAGGTCAAGGTAACACTTAGATGTTAAAGGTCTTTTTTCATGATAGTGCATTGATGGGCGTGTCCGGTCCATATCTTTGTCATTCATGCTTGCATTTTAAAATAACTACGCATAAATGTGTGACACAGTAAGACGACGTGTCACGCGCAAGACCCAGCTCTGTAGGTCAAAGGTCCTAAACTCGAACATCGGCCATAACTATTCATTTAAAGTGCCATCGGGGGCATGTGTCATCCTATGGAGACAGCTCTTGTTTTTGTTTTTTTTTTTTATATATATATACAGAACTCTCGTGGGTGGGGTATAACAGATGAGATAATTTTAGAAAATGTAAAATGTTTTTCCAAAGTTAAGATAGGAAATTCTGAATCAAAAGACCCCTCCCTATATTATACTAAATATAAATATGTTTTCAGCAAGGTTCATGTATTCCCAATTTCGTGAACGGAACACGATTCGTCCGAAATAACATACAGTCAACTGAAGACTGGTAAAATTCGTCCATCAATAATAAATGCCCAAACTATTACAGATATGCAATGTGTATCAAAATTGCAGTTAAATATCGAAAAAATAAAATACTGTTAACCTTTTGCTGAGTTTCTTAAAGCTAAAATGCCTTTTTGCGTTTCGTATCCATTCTTTTTTTGCACACGACCCGTGTGACGTCCGACTAAAACATTTACCAAACCCCTCCATACAGCTGACAATTACGCCGAGAATTCGGTGATGGAAACGAAATTATAACGTTCGTGGACCGGATCTGCGTTTTAGACCATACCAAACAATTGGCAAGTGTGCGATGAAATAAACAGCGATTTGGCAGCTGAACTGGAGTTCCGAATCTCTGCGTGCATGTACCCCCAACAAGTGATTTTTATGCGTGCATTTGATATTTTGTACGTGATTCACGTACTGCAGTGCGTGAATGGGCATGCTGCTTGATCTAAACAAAGAAGAATAAAATACACAGAATTGCAGCTGGTTGTAATCTTGCGTGATGTAGTGTCGGAGTGAATTGGCGATATCTTAGTAAAACCAAACATCGGCGAGCATGGAGTTACAATTAAATTGTACCTTAAAAACTACATTTAAAATACATGTTAGCTTCTAAAACAACATTAGTTTATTGTGAAATAGTCTTAAGACACAAAGTATACCATTCATCTGTATTGTCGTGGCACTTGACATTTGATGTAACGACATTAAACAAGAAACATGCATGTGTACTTCGAACAACAATAGTCGGCCATTGTCATCATGTGACGTCACATCACTAACGTCGCGGTATACAGGGCTTCCATTAAGCGGCGTCCCCACTGGCACCAGATCAGAAAGAAAATGCCTCCGTACGTGTTATACCCTACCCCTAGGTATTCTATAAGAACCATGGTCATGAACGGGAAAGTGCACTAACCCGTTTCAATCGTACATTTCTCAACTTAAACGCGCAGTTCGGTGAATGGGTACCTAGTATATTGAACAAGCGATAATTTATCTTCCATCGTGCACCAGTCACATTGTCTCAATATTCCATATTGCTGAGATTATAAAACTATTTTATGCTTTCGTCAACGTTACAGAAAAAACTTGCTTGAACTTCCCTAATGAACATCCGGTCTAGAGGTCACGGCTGTGCGCACATGTTTGGCGAAACGTAAACAAACAAAAACAGATTTTTCAAAAATCACAATTTTACACTAAAACTCGAAATGATGAATGAAATTCATCTTGTATATGATCTTTAATTTGAAATCGTACATTGGTCGGCATCTGCTCTGTAGATTTTATTAATTTTGCACATTTTGCTGCATTTTCACATTTTAGCGAACACGTGTAGTAAAATGACGATTGACATACATTTTTACAACAGCCAATCAGAATCGTTTTAGAATCTAGAACGGAACTTCACCAGGGAAGTTCAAGCAGGTTTTTTGTGTAATGTTGAAATTACTATAAACTACGCGTTGTTTTTCTAAGATAAAATGTATTGAAAAAATGTGACCGGTATACAATGGAAGATAAATTACCACTTGTTTGATATCCATAGTACACATTTACCCCACTGCGTGTTTAAGGTATGAAATGCGCGATTGAAACGGGTTAGTATATTTTTCCGTTCACGACCATGGTTCTTATAGAATACCTAGGGGTAGGGTATAACACGTACGGAGGCATTTTCTTTCTGATCTGGTGCCAGTGGGCGTCCCGGTGTAAAATACACCAAAAAATATAATCCGTACGCCAATACACAAAGTCAGTGGCGTACCAAGGACTTCCGATATTTTCAAAGGATGACAAAATCAATACACCGTGATGTAACTTCACTTGAATGACGTGATTAGCTCCGCCCCGAAATTAATCAAAGCGGTTTAACTCTTGACTGACAGCTTCGTAAAAACTGTTGGCAGTGTATGAAGTGTGAGACTAGTGTGAAAGCATCGTGTTTGATAGAAACTGTCTGTAAATGTAAACCGTTATCCAGATCAGTTGACATGTTTTGAAGGCGCTAATTGGCGACAGTAAAACATTACATGCATTCGGCTCGGATTAAGTTAGTGAACCAAGCTCCGAAGTCGGAAGACAAAGTAACTAATTGTGGAAAATATATTGATAGTTTCAGCACAGAAAACCTCAGCAAGTAACTATATTCTTCTAGCAAATGACATTTCACATCCTGTTTAATTTAAAACATTTTTATCTGATCGGTAATAAATTTGCTACTTACTTTGAATTTTCGTGAATGATAAATTAGCTCTGCCCCGAAATTAATCAAAGCGGTTTAACTCTGGACTGACAGCTTCGTAAAACTGCCGGCAGTGTTTGAAGTGTGAGACTAGTGTGAAAGCATCGTGTTTGATAGAGACTGTCTGTAAATGTATTTTTAGTGAAAAAAAAACAAAACAAAACAAAATCATTCAATTTTTCTTCTATTAAGAACTGATATCTTTGACACATTTGGATGACACCAGCACGTGGCTTCAAAGGGAGGTGTCGGCAAAATTTTCCTTTATTGATTTTCTTTGATGTGGGATGAAAGTTAACTGGTTGAGTATTGCCAGGTGAATGACGTAATTTGACATAATTCTACTCCAAGTGAAATGTACTTTAGATTTTTTAAAGTAGATTTTCGTTATGTAGCTGAACAACAGTAAGTCTGTTGATTTCAATAAAATGCTGACTGTTGCTATACGTATAATAAAACAATAAAATATTTTTTGTTAAATAAAATGTTCTTTAATCATTCTAGTGGTCCTTTTATTCTATTACTTTGCACATTGTTCTGAACCAATTAGATATGATGATGATAGTAATGATGATGATGATGATGATGATGATATTGAAGGTCATTGTACAAAGTGATACTACGTAGGACTCCAAGAAAATTTAAGAGGGACTCCAAAATCTGAATGTTAGGCAGTCCTGACTCCATGAAATTGAATTCTAATGGAAGCCCTGGGTATAGGCCAACAGTGGTGGCAATCAAATTATCATAGGTTAAAAAAACACTAAATATTATTCAAACATGAAAAGCTATCTAAGTTAAACTAACAGGAACACTTAGAAGTCATTAAACGATAATTTAAACGTTTCATATTATCTGTTTACATTGGCACTATCTAAAATATTCTGCTCTGGCCAGTAGGCACACCAGATATTTTGCAAGTAAATAACAAGTTCGCGGGCGTGGTTATAATGTAGCGAGGCCTAAGAGTTGTACTATTATTGACTATTTTCTATCTGATAGTTATCTAACATGTTCCAATTCACTGCTCAGTATCATGGTGTATTTTGAGGAGATGGTCGCGGGCCCCCATCCCCTCCTCCCCCTTAAAATCCGTCGAGTTGACGTTTTAATGTTTCGCCTAGGTCAAAACAAAAAGTTCTACTCATTTGTCAAATCGAATAGGACAGAAAATAGTGGTGTTGCTCCTCTCAAAAGTGAAGGTCAAATTTTTGTCGAACGACAGCAAAAGCAAACATACTCAATCGGCAATTTGAGTCAGTTTTCTCACGGCCTCAGCCCCTGAGCCTTGCCCAGTCATGCAAACAACTGCTAACCCCTGTAAATAAACCAGTCATGCCCAAGGTCAACATATCCCAGGAAGGTTTACAAAAGCTCCTTAAAAGCCTGGAACCAAGTAAAGCCTCTGGCCCAGATGAACTGCCACCTAGGTTATTGAAGGAGCTGTACTTAGAAATAGCCCAGGGCTGTCCTTACCTACATATTCCAAATCTCCCTCAATACTGGTATTGTCCCAAATGACTGGAAGCATGCAGTCATTGCCCCTGCATATAAAAAAGGCCCTAAGAGTAAACCCTCTAATTACCGCCCCATATCCCTCACATGTATTGCCTCTAAGTTAATGGAACACATTCTTGTTTCCAACATCATGTTCTTCTATGATCAGTTTAACATTCTCAGTCCCTACCAACATGGTTTCAGGTCAAAACACAGCTGTGAAACCCAGCTAATAAGTTTTTCCCAAGTCAGTGACAGCTTAGAACAAGGTCAACAAACAGATATCATAGTCATGGACTTCAGCAAAGCTTTCGATAAGGTAGATCATCACAAACTAGTCAACAAGTTACAAAGACTCGGTGTCAATCCACAGGTCATTTTTTGGGTCAAGTCCTTCCTTCAGGGTCGCACTCAGCAGGTTGTAGTCGAAGGTCACAATTCAGACAATCTCCCCGTTCTCTCTGGTTTCCCTCAAGGCTCGGTCCTCGGACCTTGCCTCTTCCTCTTGTACATAAATGATCTGCCTGAAAGTGTTAAAGGCAAGGTGAGGCTGTTCGCAGATGATACAATAATCTATGTTACGGTCAAATCAAACAGTGATGCCCAAGTCCTACAGCAAGACCTTTTCAGTCTCGAAACCTGGGAGTCTGATTGGTCCATGGAATTCAATCCAGATAAGTGCGAAGTCCTAAGAATCAGTCGCAAAAGAAACCCTGTAATATTCCCTTATAAGCTGCATGACATAGAGTTGAAATTGGCTGATTCTGCCAAATATTTAGGCGTAACCATTAGTAAAGACCTATCATGGACCAATCATATCAATAATGTAACATCAAAAACAAAAAATTCCCTAAGATTCCTCAAACGTAATGTCAAAACCCCAAATAAAAGAGTCAAAGAGGTTGCATATAAAACCTATGTTAGACCCAGTTAGAGTACTGTTCCACCATATGGCATCCATGGCAAAAATACCTAACCCATAAAATTGAGCAAGTTCAAAGATCTGCACCAAGATATGTCTATAACGACTACAGTTACACCAGTAGTGTCTCCAAAATGATAAATGAACTAAACTGGCAAACACTAGAACAACGCCGTAAGATCAGCTCAGTTACTATGCTATATAAGATCAAACAACACCTTGTTTTTGTTGACCACAGTCACCTTAGACCTACCAGAATCTTGAACTACTTGATACCGTATTCAAAGACACATTATCATGCAAACTCCTTTTTTCCCAGAAGCATACGTCTGTGGAACAGTCTCCCCGTGTCTTTGCAAGCTAGTCCCAACTTAGAAGTATTCGTTGGGCGGCTACCACCCTTCTGTCAGTTCTAATGCAACTTCCTGCTTTTACTTTTTAACCTGACCTGTATAATAGTTCTTTTACTTTATCTTTTAGATGCACATAATCTCTGTATTCTTATTATTTTTAACAGCTATCCCTGACAAAGTGCCTGCTAGTTATAATCGATAACAATTGTTAAGCGGTATAACATAGACCTAATACTGGTATTTCATTCATTTTTGTGTAGCTGGGGGATGTTACGTAAAATTTGGTGTCCTCTAACCTATAGGCGGGACTTAATTTGCATAATTAATGAGGACAAATGCCGATCAGCTGGTAGACGAACTTGTAAACATAGCAAATATTTGCTTAATTCATGGATTTTTTTTTTATTTTTGCATTACAAATTAGTCTGTTTCTTTTCCTTTGGTAAGTCAAGTGTTCATAACTGAAATTTCTTCATTACTTTTTTAACCAGCTTTATAAAAAAAATCACGGTGAATATGTGGAATATGACTGTCTCTCAGATTGTTTTTATTTCTTCAGATTTCAAGACATTTCAAATAGCAGAAACTTGAACAATGCCTGCAAAGCGGAAGGCATCTGCTGAGAAAAAGGGGGCAGCTAAGGAACCAGAAGTTGGGACCCGACGATCAACTCGGGGTGCTTCAGCTACCTCAGACAATAAATCAGCTGCTGGAACCAAGAGGAAGGCAAGTCCAAGCCCTACACCAGCTCCAAAGAAAGCAGCATCTGCAAAGAAAGGAAGGACAAAAAGCCCAAGTCCGGCACCAGAAATTAGGTAATAGTTTAATAAACAGTATTTATTTCAGTAAACTTGTACATGCACACACAAATTTAAACATTTCCAATTTTAATCAAAGAAACATTAATTAATAAGATGAATAAATGAAGCTATACTTAAGTGTAGAAAATTCTGACTAAATAAATAGACTTTGATTTTTAATCTGTGTTCTGTGTAAATCTTTATTGTTAATGTATTTTATGTATGTGCATAGCTGCTATTAGATAAAAGGGTGAATGATAATTGTGTAAAAATCATACAAATTTATTCAGTTCAGTAGATGGAGAACAGGACTTTTAAATTGACAGCTCTGCCTAGTGCCAAAAGTGCAGGGTGAACTTTGTTTGTCAGAAGTAAAAGACGTTTCAAGAAAGACTTTTTGCTCATATTTATCTAAGGTACATTAATGTTACTATTTGTACAGGCCATCAAGAAGTAGGTCGGTTAGTACCAAGAAACCAGAACCAAAGCAGGAAGTAAAACCAGCAGCAAAACCACCAAGTAGAAGTGCCAGTAACCAAAAAGGTATACCCATATTCTTTTTCCTCTCATATTTTTTATAATTTTTAACTACTATACAAAGTATATGAAGAACTACCAAGGGTCTGAGTCAGTGTCTACAGCTTGGTAGCATGTTCTGGTTCAATGGTTTTCAGTGGAGTTACTGTTGTTCATTTGTCAGATTTTATGATATTTAGGCAACCTCTTTGACACCATTGGGCAGATTTCCACCAAACCTTACAGGAGTTATCAGTGCCTAGCTTAGTTATGCATACCATTGGCATGTTTGGTTCAGTGACTTCTTGTTTTGCATATTGTTGTCACACTCTTATTTTATGTTATCAGCAGAGTCATGACCTTGATCTGTCAAATTCATTGACAGTGTGCTACTTCTCCACCAAACTTCATACTGTAACCACTGCCAACCCTAGTTTTTTTTATCAGAATTTTATTGTTCAGTGACTTTCTCAGGAGTTACAGCCCTTACTTTGTGGAAATTCACAATTTCTGTGTGTTAAATGATGGGTGACATACTTTTTTCGTGAAAAACAATCTATTTTAATTCATATCTATACTGGGTGTCATTCAGTGTTCAGTACATTTAACAATGTAAAGAAATTCAGTGTTCAGTACTTTTAACAATGTAAGCAAAGACAGATAAGATGGGTTGCAGAGAGCTTGTTGAATTATAATATAACTACTATTACGACTATGTATAAATTGAAACTTTGGTACTGAAATTAAAGAAGGCTGTGTAGAAAGTATAATGAAGTTTTATGTTCTTTTATACATGCTTTTCATAACTTCAGTAGTACAGGATGCTTTGATACGAATAAAATAAGGTTAATAAAACTGTTTTCTTTTGTCAAGGAAGAGTAACTAGAAATGTTGTGCAGGAAGTAGAGAAGAGACCAGCAGAAACAAAATCAAGAAGTTCGTCAAGAGGA
The DNA here is from genome assembly GCF_021730395.1 of Mercenaria mercenaria. Lineage (NCBI taxonomy): Eukaryota > Metazoa > Mollusca > Bivalvia > Venerida > Veneridae > Mercenaria > Mercenaria mercenaria. Next base: position 24,168,618 of record NC_069364.1, on the reverse strand, counting down.
GCAAAAGCACCTGCAACACCCAAGAACTCTGCAACTCCAAAAAGTAAAGCTGTGACACCAAGTCCAAAAGTTGCAACTCCAAAGAAAAAAGCTGAAACTCCTAAAGAAAAGGCTACACCACGTGGACGTTCTGCCACCCCAAAACAAGCTAAAGCAACTCCCAAGCAAGCTACAGTCACCCCTAAACAGAAGTCGACACCTAAGCAAAGGACCACTCCCAAACAACGGCAGCAAACCCCTAAAAAAAAGTCAGAACCAGCATCAAAGAAAGAAACACCAAAATCTACTTCAAAGAAGAAAAACAAGCCAGAGTCTCCCCCTAAAACCTCAAGGTCTAGGCGGTCAAAAAATGAAGAACCAGCTGAGAAAGAGGAAGAGGATGTTGAAGATAAACATGCTACAGTTGAAGATTCAGATCAAGCTGAAATGGAAGTTGAAGATAAACCATTAAAAGAGGAAAAGCCAGTTGAAGATGCAAAAGGAGTTGTTGAAGAAAGCACAACTTCTGAAGAAACAACAGTTGTAGCATCAAATGAACCTACTCTTAACACAGATCAAACTGAGGAAGAGAAAGGAACTGTTGAAAATAAGGAAGAGAAAAAAGAAGAGACAGAGACTGAGAAAGGAGCTGAAAAAGAGAGGACAGGAGATACTATTGAGCAAGAAGATAGAAATAAAGAAGACGACCAGGTCCAAGAGAAGGAACAACTGGAAATTGAAGAAGAAACTGAAGAAAATGCTGAAGCAAAAGAAGAAGAAAGTCCAGATGTGGTAGAAGAAGAAATGGAGACAGATGCTAAGGATGAAACGAAACAGTCTGCTGTAGAGGCAAATGAAATTGAAGAAAGTGAGGATGTAACAGCTGATGAACAGATTGATGACTCACATGCAGTAAAAGAGTCTGCAGATGATGTTAATTTAGTGACGGTTGAAAATGAAAATAAAGTAGAGGAGAGTGTTGAAAAACAGTCAACTGAGGTATCTGCCACTATGCAGCCAAGTAAGGAAAATTCAGTAGAGACAAATGAAGACATTGCTGAACAAACCTCAGTTGATTTAGTTGAAAGTGATTCTAGTGAAGGGGTTAAGGCAAATGAAGGCATTGCTAAAGAAACCACTGCAGATTTAGTTGAAAATGATTCTAGTGAAGGAGTTGAGGCAAATGAAGGTGTTGTTGAAGAGACCTCTGTCGATTTAGTTGAAAATGATTCTGATGAAGGAGCTGAAGCAAAAGAAGGAGTTACTGAGGAAACCTCTGTTGATTTAGTTGAAGATGTTTCTAATGAAGGAGTTGAGGCAAATAAAGGTGTTGTTGAAGAAAACCCTGTTGATTTGGTTGAAAGTGATTCTAATGAAGGAATTGAAATTATTAGTGAACCATCTGAAGAATTGTCTCAAAAAGTAACTGAATTAAATGAGGATTCTGGGGAAGCTATAATCACACAAGAAGAACCAGCTGTTGTTAATGATTTGACAAATGCTGATGTTGGGAATGGAAGTGGTGATCAAGAATTACCGAAAAAAGTTGCACTAGTTGAGGAAATTTCTGATGATGATATTGAAGAAATAGACACAAAACAGAATAATTTACAAGGTAATGGAGCAGCTAGTGATGAAATTGAAGTAATTGAATTTGTTGACCAAGAAGATAAATATGTTGAAAACTGTCCAACTAAAAGAAAAATTGATGAGGTTGAAAACCAAGAGGAGGATAACACTTCACCTCTAAAAAAAGCAAAAGTATCAACAGAGGAAGAAATTCAGGAAAATGGTTCTGGTTTACAGGAAGATGTGGCAAAAGAGTATGTTGTAATTGAAATGGGTGACGTCCCAGCACCTGATAGTACAGAAGTTCAGACCAGTCTTCCTAATCCTATATTTAACCGTTCATTCATCCCAAATCCAACATTTAGTGGTTCATCGGACAATTCAAAGCAGTTTTCTATTGTCAGTTATAATATATTAGCGGACTGCCATTTGTTTAGGAATGACTATAGTTTTACTGAAACAAAGTATTTACAGCCTGAGTACAGATTAAAGAATGTGATAGAGGAACTCAGACATCTTGATGCAGATGTGGTGTGTCTACAGGAAGTGGATCCCAAGTTCTTTGTTGATCAGTTGTTGCCTGCTATGAGAAGGTTAGATTTTTTACATATTTATTATTTCAGTACAGTAACAATGGATGGAGAAGTAATCTCTGTCGCAGTTATGGCCTAATATTTCAGTGGAACTTTAAAGGTATTAGTGCAGTTAATTAAAGTCCTACTTCAGTAATTCTAATTGTACATGCTTTCTCTCATGATTGAAGTGACACTGGTTTGTTGCATGAGAAATTCAAGTGTGTACAACACACTGGGCCAATTCGTTTCACTTTTGCGGCGTACGCCATTTCGTCGCGTGCGACCGGCTAGGCGTTCGTTTGGCTGCCCGGGTATATCCGGCGTACGCCGATGTGCGCCGGTGTTGTGAGATAGGCAAAGCGGCAAATCATACATTTTCGCGACATAAAATTGGGTAAACATTTGGAAATTTGGGTTAGTACCTTGAAATGTAGAAAGATACTGCAAGAACTTTTTGCTAACTTATTTGGAACAGGCCACAAGAGAAAATCATAATTAATTGGATTTTTTTTTTGTATTTGCAGCTCGCGTGGCCGGCGTACGCCAAAACGTTCGTTTATTAATAAACCGGCGAGAATTTTTTTCTTGCGGCTCACGTTACCGGCGTGCCCCGGCTTGAGTGAAACGAATTGGCCCACTGAGGCTCACAATTCAGTTTTTAGCTCGACTATCTGAAGAATAGTTAGGAGCTATTCTGCTCACCCTGGTGTCAGCGTCGCACCTTTGTTAAAAGTTTATATAGCTATCAGTTGAAGGCATGTAGCTTTGAAACTGTTTTTTTCTTTTTTATGGTCAATAATAAACCTCACTGGGTCAGGTTCCATAACTGTGAAATGTATTTTGGCCAAATTATGCCCCCTTTTGGACTTACAAAATCCTGATTCAAGTTGTGCATGCATGTTACTATCTCCAAAACTAATGCAGATATTGAATTGAAATTTCACATGTCTTCAGGGTTCTAAAAGTAGGTGATAGCTTCAAGGCCCCTAACTGTGACAGTTATTTTGGCCAAGTTATTCCCCCTTTTGGACTTAGAAACTTCTGGTTAAAGTTTTGCATGGAAGTACATATAACTATTATTTTAAGGCATATAGCTTTGAAACTTATTATTTTCATTTACTAGGTCAATATTCAACTTCACAGGATCAAGTCCCATAACTCTGACATGTATTTAATTTTTAGACAAAGTATGCCCCTTTTAGACTAAGTCCTGGTTAATGTTTTGCATGCAAGCTACTGTCGCCAAAACTAGTGCAAATATTGATTTGAAATTTCACATGCCTTTTCATGGCTATAAAACTAAGTGTAACTCTGACACGTATGCATTTTTGGCCAAATTATGTCCCCATTTGGTCTTAAAATAGTCTTGGTTAGTTTTGCATGCAAGTTACTATCTCAAAAACCAATGCAAATATTGAATTGAAACTTAACATGTTTCTTCGGGATTATAAAACAAGTTCATAGCATCAAGTCCCATAACTCGAACATGTATTTTGCAAAATTATGCCCCCTTTTGAACTTAAAAAAAAACTTATGGTAAAAGTTTTGCATGCAAGTTGCTATCTCCAAAACTAATGCAGATACTGGATTGAAACTCTTATATTTTAACATTTAGGGTAATCTTCCTGCTTTTTGGATAAGAATTCAAATTGTTTAGTATTGGCTGTGTTAGGACAGCTCTTGTTATATACGTGGTAAACCGTAACACAATATACAAGAGCATCTTTTTATCTTGGATTGTGTTAAGATCAATAGAATTTCAGTATACATATTTTGTTATGTATTAACCTTGTTTGAAAGGCTAACTGTAATGGTTGGCAGAACTTGGCACATGACAGAAGAATTTAGACCAGACTAAAGTAGCAGCTCCAAACACATTCTTTACTTTATATGGGTATAAATCATCATTTCATCAACGTCCAGTTTTCATGATCATGAGAATCGCTAAGGTAGTGAGGTCAGTAAGATTTGTAAGTAGTAGAGATGTCAGTGTTTGTTTCTTTAATACTTCAAATCTTCCATCTGGATAGAGTAAAATATATACTGCTCCTAATGACCTATTTCTCTCTGCAAAAATCCGCACTTTCTGCACAAATTTGACATAAAAATGTTTTACAATGGCTCTTGTTTAATTTTTAATGATTTGTTAGGCCAGAGTTTTTTTATCTTTCGTTTTACGGGAGATTTTTGAAAAATGAGCAGGGGGAGGAGGGAATAAAAATAAAAATAAAAAGCTTGAAAGTGAGCATCTCGGAAAAAAATAAAAATAAAATAGAATTTTTTAAGATTTTTTTTATTTTGATGAACTTCCGTTTCAAGTTTTGTTTACTTGTGTTTGTGTCCAGTATTTGATATTGTGATGTATTGTTATGTTTTAAGACTATAAAAGCCATTTATACAGGATGAACATTGAATAAAATTTTCATGCATGCTTGTGAATAAACTGCTTCAGGCACTGTAACTCACACTGGCAAGTCTTTAAAATTCAGAAAGCTTGTTTTACTTAATTTAAGTGGAAGACAAAAATTATTTTATCTGTTACAACAGCCACAGTAAATTTCAGTGACAGCAAGTAGAGACTAACATGGGTGAAAGTTTTCCGGAATACTCCGGAAGTTCCGGATTTTCCATCTCGGCCGGGATCGTTTTTCCAAATCGTCTAAATCCGGGTCGAAATTCGGGGGGGGGGGGGGGGGGGGGGGGTTGGTATTGTGTCATCAATCAACAAAGCTTATAAAATCAGTCGATCGGCGACAAACACAATCGACTCTGTTTATCACATTTGCCGTTTGCAGCGCATCTCGCATATTGTCAATATGTAACGACAATTTTGATTGGCCCGCATAGGCGCTGTACTTCAATGAAAACAACTGTTACGTTTTTCATAAATTTTACATGCGCCGAAAACTTCCCGCGCGTCAGAATTTGCACGGACTTTTGTCTGCAGCATGCATTTCTCGATTTCTTGCATGCAATTTTATCTTCAAACACCACGGACATGTAGCCGCCTCGTATATTGCGAGTTATGTCTTATACGAGTATTGATGGGTTAAAGTCTGGATAGGGACGAGTGGACCTCTCTGTATGCTCATCCGATCGGACGCGTGGATTTTACCTCGTAACTTTACCAAATGCAGAAATTACATCCCTAAAACTAACCTGGATTGACTGGAATTTACCCGCGAATCGTAAAGATATCAAAACGTCATACCAGTAATTTTCCATTCCACGAACACGTGCGACCAATCGTAATAATAATATCTAATTTAGGCTAGATCGCCGTTACTTTTGTTTATCGACACGTACACAAAAAACGCGCGTAGTGCATTCATTTTTTAATATAATCGCTTCAAATTTTCAACACCGCTTGAGAAGTAATACAGTTTGAATTCTATAACGATTTTAATAAGATATCGACAGAAATGTAGGCAAAAGTCTATAAAAACGATCGAATTTTCATACATTTATTTGTAAAATTTCAAACAGCGCCATCTTAAATATTTATTTATTTCTAAAAGTAAATAAATACTACATTCTATGGTCATAAAATTCAGACTTTTGACAAGAAAGTACAAAAAACAGAATTAAAAAATCTTAAATAATAAAAAAGCGGCAGCTATTTCAATACAGGCAAACAGATTTCTGTGTAATGCGGCAGAATAGGTTACGTGACCTCGTGAACGTAAATAGAAATATGGTTTTAAAATAAAGCAGTATGATGTCGCTGTGGTTTTAAATAAGTTTGATAAGTAAATGAATATTTGTAGATGTATTTTTGACACGACACTATGTGAGATATTCTTCTCAAACAATAATGTAAAAAAAAAAATAGGGCAAATAGGTCACTTATCGTTTGACACATTTACCTGTCAGTTTATACGGGATATTGCACATTCGCTTTTAAAAAAAATTAAAGAAGATACTTTTTTTACTGTTTTAAAGAACCGAGGCGGTACGATCAGACAGTGATGTGTCACATGGCGCGAAAACATGACGTAATGCCATGACAATCTCGGGCAACTTTGATCTCCACTTCAGATGCCATGATACCGACACACTTCTTTTAGTTCTTTAAGGGGGTTTTAACTGATGACGAAAACAAGGCCAGTACTTATTTTATCAACAGAATATTTACCGATAATTGTTAATGTTTTTTTCCGCTTTGAACAGGGGTGGGTTGATGATAATTATTTTCCGGGATTTTCGAATCCAAGGCAATCTAGATCAGATAGGATACAAGAAAAATAATTAACAGCTGCATACTGATAAAAGGAAGCAAGATTCCTGTTTGTTCTATACTTAATGTTCGTCCCGGCAGTGCAGGACCGAATGTCCGGCCATTTTTGGCAACTTCCGTGATGTCTGGATTTTATTATACACACCTTGTAAAGAGTTCCAATTATAAAACAAGCGTCAACCACGGAAAAGTCACTTTAATAAAAAAATATTGCAGTGATGATTACTCGATCCTGTTACGTACCGAAATTTACTTCAACTGTTTGTTTTAAAACATCATTCTAGACGACCGTTTATATAAACTATTCGCTCACGTTTTTCATGACTTTCACGTGCGCCTAAAAGTTGCCGCGTCAAAGTTTGCACGGACTTGCACACGCATGTCTTGATTTCTACGGTTTGCACGCTTTTATCTCCAAGTATCAATCTTTCTACGAGGAACAGGAGGAAGATCAAGATTTCTTTCGGGGATTAACACGCCGTAATTAGGGCTGCACGGGATAGTGCCTGAAAAATAATGTTTTTACCGCCAGCGTACAATACTTAGGACTTAGAAAGCAAACATGGTAACAAATGGAGATGGGCTTGGCTATCTGAATGTGACACTGATGGTGATCGATGGGGTCTTTGGCTACGAAAACCGGATATTGCAGGGTCTGCATTTTGTGAATGTGCCAGAACATTAAAATATGGTGTCATGAAAAAACAAAAATGTTGCTAGAATTTTCAGGTAGTTTCAGTCTGAATCTTACAAAAATATGTTGAGGGTATATTGTTGAAACAAGTCCTTGACTTAGAAAAGTTACTGTTAACTGAAAATCATGCATTTTGTGCAATATAATAAGTAAATTTTTGGCACACATATAAGAGTAGAATAGGGCTGTTCTAAGCGTTCAAAATCACTAATTCTCAGAAGCTTCCGGGGGGCCTTCGCCCCCCTGGCCCCCCTACCAGGGCTTTGCCCTGGACCCACCGGGGGCCCTAACGGCCCCCAAGCCCCCAGCAAATTTTTCAGGATTTTCAATATTCTATACTTTCACCCTTGGACTAAACACGTCCGGTATAAAGTGGCCTAGTAGTGTAGTAGTTTTGGTGGTTTGGTTTGCTTGCATCTTCTGCTGTGTAACCTCTGCTTTTTATACATAATATTTACTTATTGTATCTTTCACCAATATCATCTTTAACGAGCTAACTTTACAGTTTATGCCAGCTCATAATATACTGGATTTTATCAGCAAAATAAAGTATTTAATAACTTTGAATAACAGTCACAGTGCAGAGGGCAAGATTTTTTTTTTCAGTGATGAAAAACGAAAGATAATCTAGCAAAAAGTAATCTGAAAATTTACCTCATTTAACTCTGTAATTTGCACCTTTTTATAATACACTTAAATCAAGTACTGAAGTTGCTTCTGTAATTTGCACCTTTTTATACTACACTAAGTTCAAGTACTGAAGTTGCATCACTTTTTGTCAAAATATTGTCTCCAATAAAAAGTATTCTTTATTATTCTTTATACACTTATGAATTCTATTGAAGTTACAAAAGAAATGGACCATCTGTCTGAGATTTTGCCAACACTACCAGCTGCTTTATGCCAGACAGTCCCAAACCTGTGTAAAGTGTGAGGGGTCACCATTGAAATAAAAATGTAAAAAAGAATCTGCTGTTACAAACATTTGTTCTGCAAACAACTAATGTTTTGAATAAAATTTAATGTCAAAGCACCTATGATATTGTATTGCCTTTCTATGGCAAACTTGTAAGTTGAATCTATTGAAAACAAAATGTGAGTAAGACAATCTTTAGACAATTTAATACTTTTAATACTGTCACTTTTATTAAAGGAGTATTATGTACAATAGTATTATTTCCCGAAAAATATATATTTTGAAAAGTGTCTAAAAATATTTGGACATAATCATCGTCCATCCACCCGTGTAGAAAGAGAAAAAAAAACGTTAAAGATTATCGGTAATTATTCAGTGATAAACTAAGTAATGTTGACCTTGTTTTCATGATCAATTTACACCCCCTTAAGAGCTAAAAGAAGTGTGTCAGTATCTTGACATCTGAAGCGGAGATCAAAGCGGTATTTTTGCTCGAGATTGTCATAGCATTACGTCATGTTTTCGCGCCATGTGACATATCACTGTATGATCGTACCGCATCGGTTCTTAAAATTGCTGAGAAATAGAAATCAATAAAAAATTTCTTCTTTAATTTGTTATCAAAAGCGAGTGTGCTATATCCCGTATAAAAGGTAAATGTCTCAAACGATAGTTACTATAGTGGATATCCTACCTCTGTGACCTATTTGCCCTCAAGGAATTTACATTATTGTTTGACAAGAAAAACTTTTAAATTGTTGGTCAAAAAATACATGTACAAAGATTCATTTAAAACTTATTAAAAACCGCAGTGACATCACATTGCTTTATTTTAAAATCGCATTTCTACTTACGTTCACGAGGTCACGTAACCTATTCTGCCGCACTAGCCAAAACCCGTCTTACTCCATGTATTGTAATCGCAGCCGCTTTTTCATTATTTAAGATTTTTTTATTCTGTTTTTTGTACTTTCTGGTCAAAAGTCTGAATTTTAAGCCCATAGTATTCATCATGTATTTACTTTTAGAAAGAAATAAGTAACTAAGATCGCGCTGTTTGAATTTTTACAAATGATTATATGAACATTCGACCGTTTTTATAGAATTTTGCCTACATTTTTGTCGATATCTTATTAAAATCATTATAGAATTCAAAAAGTATTATTTCTCAAGGGGTGTTGAAAACTTGAAGCGAAAATATTAAAAAATGAATGCACTACGCACGGTTTTTGTGTACGTGTCGATGTAAATTAGATGTTACGATAGGTCACACGTGCTTGTGGAATGGAAAATTACCGGCATGACGTTTTGATATCTTTACGATTCACGGGTAAATTCCAGTCAATCCAGGTAGCGACTGAACCATCTCAAAGTTTGTTGACGTTTTGTAGATGTAATTTCTGAATTTTGGTAAAGTAAGGACGTAAAAAAAAACACTCGCCCGATCGGTCGAGTACACAGCGAGGTCCACTCGTCCTACTCAGACTTAACTCGCCAATGCGAGCAGGCGAGTGGAATTTTAAACCCTGTTAATGCCGATAGATGTACGGCAAAACACGATATTTTGCACGCGTTAAACTCCCTTCCTGTGAAATTACGTCCAGGTGAAAATACACTAATTTTATTTTCTTTGGGGCTGTAAACAACCGACCGGCGGAAAAAATAAAATAAAACTCGTAAAAAAGAATTTTAATTTTATTCCACTTTTGCAATATTTAGGACCGGCGCTCCCGTAAAACGAAAAATAAAAAAACTCTGGCCTTATGGTTGCGCACAATTTCTTATACAATTTTGGTCATTCCCGCCTATTTTCCAAAGTATAAACTTGTATCACAAAATGTCTTTGTGATATGACTGGATTTTGTATATCAATTCACCTTTCTGTTCAAATGAAGCAGAATGGGGAGACATGTTCTTTCACTAGTAGCAATCTCTAGTTCTCTATATTAGGAGTACTGTTTTACCTAGACACTGCTAATACTACACAATATGCTCACATTTCATTACTACTTCAGAAATAAATGTGTTATCTTGGTTCTGAAGCAAGGTCGCTTGGTCAGGTCTTAACATTGTAAACTTGGTCAACACTGAGTAATGTGGAGTACAAGCGAAATACTAGTAAAGAGCAATTTGAGGCCTCAGCACAAAACTAGTCTGCTTCTATTTCTACATACACATAAACTAGTTTCGCATTGAGCCCTCGAATTGCGAACTTGATAAAAAATGCCCATATGTTACATTGATTTTCATGAAAAAAGTCACCATTATCAAGTATAGTTCATTGCAAGATTATATAATTTTAGCCATGGGTATGAGGGAGTACACAAGCAACGAGAAGGGGAATACTTTAATGAAGGGGAGGCAACTTTCTTCAAGATTGACAGATTTACTGTTGTGGAGACCGAAGCATCAACTTTTTCACAGTTACTGGAAAAGGTAAGTTAGAATTTAAGGTAGATCTGCGCATTCGGATCGAAATTTTTTCTACAATGTAGATTTTGAGTTTGTGCTTTACGTTTTCCAGATAAATGACATTACACCATCACTTCCAGTTTGTCAAGCAGAACTACCTTAATAACTTTTATTATACAAGTTTGTTTTATTGAGATTACATATTATGTAATGTTCATATATGCTATAAATGTTATGAAAAGACCTGCAGTGTTGTGAAGTGATTTGTTGTTGTTGAAATGTGGCAGTTGTGTATGAAGATGGCAAGGTTACAGATTCATGATACAGAGAGGTTTAACAGTAGTCCAGTTTTAGTAGGAGTTAGGCAAAAGGTAGATGCACTGTGTTTGCATTTCATTTAGATGAAATAATGTTGTCCTATTTTTAAGAGATTTGAAACTAATGTTACATTTGGTAAATATTATCTTTAAGGAATTGGATGGAATAGACCCAGACATACAAGAAGCTGTGAGAAAGTATACAAATTTACCTGATGTTGTAATTGTAACCAAACTGCAGTGTAAAAATACTGGTCGTGAGGTGACAATTGGCAATGTTCATATACACTGGGGAGAAATGAAAATGCCAGACGCACAGTGTGTACAGGTATATATATTTTTATTTTGTCATAAAACTTTTTATAATATAAGAGATGTGGTATGTTCAAATGAGTTACAAGTTCAGGTTTGTTTTTACTTAGAAGAGCCTGGACATAGTATTTTGGAGAAAAAAAAGCTTTTGTTTTAGCTCAGAGGAAAAAATGCAGATATAGTCTTTTCTCAGGGAAAAATTGCCTGCTTTTAAAGAAATTTTCTCAGGGGAAATGACCAGTAAATGAATAGACTTCAATTAACTGCACTAATACCTTCAAAAAATATGTTTTTCTTAGTTGATTTGATAAATTTTTGCCATCTCATTTGAACTAGATCGACTCGTTGCATTTAAAACCACTCTTTATGTTTTTGTTAACTTTGAATTAGACTAGGTTGTTCAACTTTGCAGTTATTAGTTTGTTGATGGTAGTTATGTTGCATTTGGCTTTGTAGATAACTAGTGCTGTCAAAGAAGTTGATAGGGTATATGCATTGCTTTTTGTCATATTTTTCCTTTAAATACTAGTTAACTTGTTTCTTTGTATTTAAAGTTAATCTTGCTTTGTTTTAGCATGCTTTAAAGTAATAGTTCACTGTTAGAATCTTATACTTGTTTCATTTTGGGAAAATTGTTTCAATAGAGAAGCCTGCTAAAAATAGATCACTGCTAATACTTTTTATTTACAAGTACAAATGCATCTGTTCCGATAATTTTCGGCTGAAGGTCATTGTAATTATATAATACATGCTTTTTGTTTTCTAATAAATGTTGAAATAGTTGAATGTTTAGTAAAGGTTATCAAACTATTCAGTTTTCTATTATTAGTCTTGGCATTGTTATAATACGCAAAGTGCACCATTGGGATAATTGCGAACAAATTTATACTCCGTATCGACAAATTTTATCACGTGACCCGAAACAGGTAAACAGAGAGTTTCCCAGCCAGTGTGTTTATATACATACCGCATGTACACATTGCAAAGATTATCTAGTATTATCTTGAAATCATGGTGTTTTACTGCTGTGTTCCCAATTGTAAATCTTCAGGATTTGATGAACATGTATCAATGCATAAATTTCCAAATGATGAAAGGCAAATTAAGGTAAGAAAGGTATTTCATATTTTTTATTTATAAAAATAGTTCAGTGTTCAAAATATTAAGATAGAAATGTTGCTTGTTTAAAGAACATACAGAATTCATCAAAAAAAAAAATCCCAGCTGCTGTTACAAGGAAAAGTGAAGTATTGTTAAGAGTGTCTTCTGATAAATAGTGTTTTCTTTTTAATTTTAGGTGTGGAAAGACAGGATACGTAGGTCAGGGTCACTGGCTACAAAGGATGACTTTAGAGTAACAGCCAGCACCAGAGTCTGTTCAAAACATTTCCAATCTGTAGACTATGTTTGCCCAGATGCAGCAAAGAAACGTTTAAAGTGTGATGCAGTTCCATCTGTTTTCACATGGATTCACACACCAAAGCGGAAGTCACGAGAAAGAGAAAGTTTGAGGACAGCGATGAGACAGACACTGCATCAGAAGGCGAGGAGAGAGTGCATCAGGAAGTACAGGCTAATATAGTCATGCCGTGTACTCATAGATTCTCAATGAATAACATCGTACATTCAATCCTAAGCTGAATTTGTTACGTTTTTATACAGGCTTTGCAACTATTGCAGTTTTCAATACCGTTTTAGAACTGATTGTGCCAAAAAAGGACCGAAGTTCAATAACATACTGGGATCGACGCAAAAAGTAGTTCATACACATCTGGAGCTGAATATTTTGAAAGTGACTATGAAATGTCAGAAAAGTGAAAGCAGTGATGAAGAAGATTTTGATGCATCTCAAGCATCCAGGACTTACAAACTTTCTTTGGAGGATGAATTCTTACTGACTGTAATGAAACTTAGACTGGGGTTATTTAACAAGGACTTGGCAAACGTTTTCAAATTTCGTTATCAATGGTGTCAAGAATTTTCAATACATGGATAAATTTAATCTACATAAGACTAGGTTCTATGAAAGTTTTTCCTCATCGTGATATAATATCAAAAATATGACACATGATTTTAAAAAGCAGTATCCAAATGTAATGCTAATTATTGATTGCACTGAGTTAAAAATACAAATGCCTTCTTCGTTAGTACGAAAGTCACAAAACGTATTCTGACTACAAGTCGGCAAACACATATAAAGGCCTCGTTGGAGTAGACAGTCGTGGAGGAATAATGTTTGTGTCACATTTATACACTGGTGGAATTTCAGACAAAGTAATTTGTCAACGCAGTGGTCTCTTTGATTTGTTAAAACAAAAAATAGAGACTGGCGAATTAAAACGTGGAGACGGAATCATGGCAGATAAAGGATTTACAATTGCAAACGAATTGAACGAGATAGGTCTCTGTCTAAACATTCCTCCGTTCCTTGGAAAAGAAACGATTGTCTGCTGCAAATGTACAGGATACACTGTAATTAGCTCATCATCGGATACATGTTGAAAGGGCCATAGGAAAGTTAGAAACTTCCATATATTTGACAGAAGAGTTACCTATTAAATCTGCTGGTGTTGTAAACCAAATATGGACTGATTGTTGCCTTTTGTCAAATTTCCAGGACCCTCTTATTGCAAAACTTCAATGACGATGACTAAAGTACTCACTTAAACGTCCGTCTGCTTGTTTTTAAGATAAGGCACTGCTGAGTTGACGTAAAATTGAGCAAGCTTTGGGAAAATCTTGCCCACACGTTTTTGTCATAAAATATACGTTCTACAAATAGTCCTTTGTTCGTGAAAACAACAAAGTCGCACCAATTTACACGGCTATTGCATCTGTCCAGTCACTTGGTAGAAGTAACTATGTGACCTTTTTAAATGCAGTCCTCGTCCCTTATTTCAAGACAGAAGTCTGTATTTCTTGTGCTTCGCGGGTGTAGTATTTCTATATTTATATGGGCACTTAATTTCCAACAGCCCGAAGTGATCATAAGATGACTGTCTAAAACTTTGCCGTCTGGGGAAGCTCCAAGATAAGGACAGCTTGGATTTATTAGGAGTCCTGTGCGAAATACTGACACATTTGTTTACAATTGTTTTTCATTTTTTTTAGTGTACAATTTTCGTGCAGTATCTTCTTTATCTCTGCCATGTGAAATTGATTTTACACTTGATAAATCTTTGCATGTAAATAAATTTTGACAAAAGCTTCACTTGGTTCACTTTTTCTATTTATAACGTCGCCAAACGTTGATGCTGTAAGTCTATTTTTACGCATCTCATGCCATAGTTTATTCTGAGACTGATCGATAGTGATTTGTTCAATCTCCTCAGACCTGGCTTTAGTTACGTCCAGTGATTGCAAGAATGTTTTGCTTGTTTCATCAGTTGAGTTAAGTCTATGTTAAGACTTGAATTTGGTACAGGTATATCAGGGAAGCGAAGGTTGTCTTGCAAAACAATATCAACTTTGCTGGGAATGTACGCTGAAAATTCAGACTTAGAGCTGTGATAGTCTTGGAGTTGATAGCTGAGTGGGGAACCAGTAGGAATTCTCCAAATAATGTGTCAGTTGAGTGTGTTGTTGAGTGGTCTTTAGTTAAATACACTATAGGAATGTTACTGTTGCGTGCTCCAAACTATTTCTTGTATAGTAGCTACCTCCTCTTTTGATGGTGCCAAAGTTCCTTTACTTTTTTTTGCACGCCCGTCATACAAATAACATTTCACAGGTTCCCTTTTACGTAGCTGTCTGTCAGTTGCTGCTTTGGCAAAGGTGAGCTTCATTACTGGTTCTGGTTCAATTTTGTCCCCACGTGGCTTATGCCATATTTGGCTCACTTCTGTACATGACATATCTGCTGGGATCTCTGTCATTCTCTTGCTACTCCAGTGATTTACATTGTATAACAATGCAATTATATGGTTGCAAACTCCTCCGGTTCTGAAAGCATAAATGAAATCATATAATTAGAATTTATTTGATAATATTCATTATTCTTTTAGTGACATTTGTTTGAAAACTTCAGTATAGTTTTAATGGAATACAAGACAAAATAATTCATACACAAAAATCAAATTAAGTTTCAATCATTTAAAAAAGTACATAATTTTCACTCACCCAGCAATACAGCTGCATTGTCCATCAAGAACGTTTGATTCTTTTAAACATATCTCTGCCGATAAAATATGTGGCAATTCATTTTTCTTCTGACTTCGCCAACATTTTGCTTTGACAAGAAATTTACTGTCTGTTTTACAAACAAAAGCATCATGTACATAACTTTCAATAAAAAAATTGTATCCTTTTTCAAATGCCCTGTTTTTTCCTCTTACTTTTATATAATCAGCAATTTGTAAAATAGTAAATTTTGGAATTTCATTTAATTTTTTACTCAAATTCAAAGAACTACTAGAGGCCATTTCTGTAATTTTCTGTAGAATATTGTAAAGACTGAGATTAATTAGGATTCTGTGTAGGTTGAGGGTCTAATTGTTTATTTATTAGCAAGTGGTAAGAAATAGATTAACTGTGGTTATTAATCTGACATGGTTGTAAACTCATTGTAGAGGCATTCTCTCTGCAGTGTAGTGAGAATGTTTACCTGTTTCAGATCACGTGATAGGGCTGTCGATACGGAGTATAGAGTTCGCTTTCCTCAAGATATTGCCAGCTGCTTGAACAATTTTTGTTCCAATAGCTTATATAGGCAGACAGTCGGGTAATGATTAGATTCTACACATGTTTTTCATCTATTTTAGATTGCTAGTGCTGTCAAGGAGATAGTATCCAAGGCAAGTGGTGACAACTTTCCTCACATAATCTGCGGGGACTTTAACTCACCGCCAATGAGTGCTGGCTACCTGGTAGCAAGAGATGGTTATCCAAGTGGAGACGAAACTATAAATAACATGATGAAGATTGAAGGACTGGAAATGCCAGAGGGAAAGGTACTGAAAAATGTATTGCAGGGATATAAATTAGCAGGGGCCCAGTAGCCACCTGTCCCTTGATTTTGGGCTGGGCCAAAATGCCCATATACCTAATGTTAAAAAATTATATATTTTTGACAGTCTGGGCCCCTAAATAAAAATAGCTAGTTTACATCCCTGTATTGTATTTGTGTATTAAACAAGCTGAACATGTCATTTAGGTTTATTTGTTAGATGTTTAAATCAGAAAAAAAACAAGGAGACCTCTGTCCAAATTTGTGTTGTGCATATCTCAAAAGTGTTGACTTAGAGTCATCAGATCTCAAAATATTTTTATATAGCGTGTGGAGTTATGTACCTGGTGTTTTAATTGTGATTTCACACAGCCAGACCAGAGTTATGGCCCTTAAGTTGACAGTCAAAAATATGCATACAGTGACTGGAGTTGGGGCACCAGTGTCCAATTGAAATTTGAACAAGAAGCTAAAGCAAGATGGGAAATCTGTTTTTTAGCTTTAAAAGTTTCTGACAAGGCGTGCTTGGAAATAGGTCCTGAAATTTTTGAATGTATGTCTTAACTGACTTCACAAGTTTGCAATCCAGTACAGGGTTCGCACAGGCCTTGGAAAGTCCTTGAATTCAATGGTAGTCCTTGAAAACTCCTTGAAAATGACAAAAACCCTAAAAAACCCGGAGAAGTACTTGAATTTTGAAAAAAAAAACTGCTTGAATTTGACCTTTCACTCCTTGAAAACATTCTGTCCGTAACTTTTGCTCTGCAAAATGAATAAGGCTTAAAATAAATCGGACAAAATGAAAATAAATTCTTGAAATTGCCGGATCGGGTCACTCATTGATTTCCTCGTATGCTATGGTAGTGGTCTACGGCCGCATTTTATCGATATTTACACAGAGTGCTATTTCTACTGTATCACCGTTTGTATATTTCCGTTTCCTTTTAAATATTCCGGTGAATAATAACTCGCAAGTTTTTGCTGTTTACGAGTGTTTCCAGTGAATTTAAAATGAGTAAGAAAATAAACATGTTAGCTCAAGTAAGTGGGAGACAAAGGACGAATATAAACAGTGGCTGAAGCGCTATAAAGCAGACTGAACGAAGGGTATATGACGTCGTATGCCAAATTTCTTGACGTATCAACAGTGGGAGTGCGCTAAAAAGTCACAAGAAAAGCATTAAACATCAGCAAAATAGTGAATCACATCAATCTAACAATCCAATTACGTCATTTTCAAAGGTGTGAAAAGTGATGGTTGTTTTATTTTTGCATTACATGGTGAACACAATAAAAACTCGATAAAAGTTGTTCAGATTAGGTCATGGTTTTGAAAAAAAATAGTCCTTGAAAAGTACTTGAATTTTGTCTCTGATATTCTGTATGAACCATGCAGTAACTTCAAGTAAAAAAAGATGTGTTTATAATCGTACACGAAAAATTAAGTAATAACAAAATTGTTTTTGCTGGGGGATAAAACTTACCTGTTAGTCACTCTTAGTGGCTACTGATATTTATAAGAACTAACCCTGCATGTCAATTGATTATGCATTGAAATAGCTGATGGTGGATAAAGGTAGATTTTATAGACAAAATTATCAGTACCAAATTATTGAAAATATTTCTTGTTTTTGTCCACAGAAAGCATCGTTGGTGAACTCTTTATGGCCAGCCTTCCAGCATACATCATCCTCATTGAGAAGTGCATATAGTGAAGCCCAGGTAATACAGCAAAAGTATCTCGCTCGAAATTTGTGCATATAGTTTATGGATTGAAACTTTCCCAGCATATAGCCATTTGACAAAATACTGAATATTTGGCATGAGATGAAATTTTCTGCAGCTTTTTCACATGGTTTTCTGTGAACTAAAGGATGAAATGTGTCTAGTAACTTCACAGTGAACAATGTATTTGATATTTTTCAGAAATAGGGAACTACAAAATGAGTAAAATTATGGTAAAGCTATTGAAAAGACACAAAATAAGAGAAAATCTTTTTTGCTTATAAGACCAGAATATCAATTTTGAACACAAGGTCTTACTTTTTCACTTGTATGCGGCTATGCAACTAATGGAGATACTACATCTGATTTTCACTTTGTGAAGGATATTATAATTATGTCTCCCACCACACAGTGGTGTGGGAGACATATTGATTTACTCCAGTCTGTCTGTGTGTGTGTGTGTCACAAAGCTTGTCCGCACTCTAAGTCGAACATTTCTCATCGGATTTTCACCAAACTTGAACAAAATGTGTTTGACCATAAGACCTCGGCCAAGTTCGATAATAGCCAAATCGGTCCAGGCGTCTTGGAGTTATGGCCCTTGAATTACCAAAAATCGGTCTTTTTACTCATGTCCGCAGTCTTAATCGAACATTTCTCATCCGATCTTCACCAAACTTGAACAAAATGTGTTTGACCATGAGACCTCGGCCAAGTTCGATAATAGCCAAATCGGTCCAGGCATTTTGGAGTTACGGCCCTTGAATTATCGAAAAATCGGCCTTTTTACTCTTGTCCGCAGTCTTAATCGAACATTTCTCATCCGATCTTCACCAAACTTGAACAAAATGTGTTTGACCATGAGACCTCGGCCAAGTTCGATAACTAGTTAAATTGGTCCAAGCATTTTAGAGTTACGGCCCTTGAATTACTGAAAAAATCTGTCTGTTTACTCTTGTCCGCTCTCTAAGTCGAACATTTCTCATCCGATCTTCACCAAACTTGAACAAAATGTGTTTGGCCATAAGACCTTACCCAAGTTCGATAACTAGCCAGATCCGCCCAGGCACTTTTCATTTATGGCCCTTGAATGACTGATTGGATCCACTCATCCAGACCATCTAATTGGATCCACTCGTCTAAAACATCTAGAGAAACTAACATTTTTCATCATCTAAGGGGCAGTTGTGGGAGACATGCGCTTTTCTCAAAAGCATCTCTAGTTTTAAACTGATATGAACAAATACATTTATATTCTGTATCTATTTTAGAAGAAATGAAATAAAGTACAAATTGCAAAGAATCTTTATCAGTTATGTTATAATTCAATTATGTTTCAGGGTTATGAGCCAGAGATCTCGTCATATAATTGTGTGATGTGTGACACGGTTGATTACATCTTCTACAGCTCCATGTCTCTGGAGAATGTGGGTGTGCTCCAGACTGCCAGCAAGGAGAGAGTCATGGAGACGGGCGGTATACCAAACCAGAATTTCCCATCAGATCATGTATCCATCAAGGCTGTCCTCGCATTCAAATAATTGAACAAGGTACTTCAGTTGTATAATTATTATGTCTCCCTCACACTTCATTTCCGAGCAGTAACTGGAGAACCATTTGACCTAGAACCTTCAAACTTGATAGGATTGTAGGACTGCTGGAGTAGACGACCCCTATTGTTTTTGGGGTCACTCTGTCAAAGGTCAAGGTCACAGGGGCCTGAACAGTGAAAACCATTTCCGATCAATAACTAGAGAACCACTTGACCCAGAATGTTGAAACTTAATAGGATGATTGGTCATGAAGACTAGATGACCCCTATTGATTTTGGGGTCACTTGATCAAAGGTGAAGGTCACAGGGGCCTGAACATTGAAAACAATTTCCGATCAATAACTAGAGAACCACTTGACCCAGAATGTTGAAACTTCATAGAATAATTGGTCATGAAGAGTAGATGACCCTTATTGATTTTGGGGTCACTCAGTCAAAGGTCAAGGTCACAGGGGCCTGAACATTGAAAACCATTTCCGATCAATTACTAGAGAACCACTTGACCCAGAATGTTGAAACTTCATAGGATGATTGCTCATAAAGAGTAGATGACCCCTATTGTTTTGGGGTCAATCCGTTAAAGGTCAAGGTCACAGGGGCCTGAACATTAAAAACCATTTCCAATAAATAACTTGAGTACCACTTGACCCAGAATGTTGAAACTTCATAGGATGATTGTACATGCAAAATAGATGACCCCTATCAATTTTGGGGTCATTCTGTTAAAGGTCAAGGTCACAGGGGCCTGAACATTGAAAAACATTCCAGTCGGTAACTTGAGAACAACTTGACTTATAGGATAATTGGACATGCAGAGTAAATGACTGCAATTAATTTTGGGGTCACTCTATTAAAGGCCAAGGTCACAGGGGCCTGAACATGGAAAACAATTTCAGGTCAGTAACTTGAGAACCACTCAACCCAGAATGTTGAAACTTCAAAGGATGATTGCTCATGCAGAGTAGATGACCCCTATTGATTTTGGGTTCACTCCGTTAAAGGTCAAGGTCACAGGGGCCTGAACATTGATAACCAGTAACTTGAGAACCTCTTGATCCAGAATGTTGAAACTTCATAGGATAATTGAACATGCAGAGTAGATGACTCCTATTGAGTTTTGGGTCAGACTATTAAAGGTCAAGGTCACAGGGGCCTGGTCATGTGAAATCATTTCCGGAAAATAACTTGAGAACCACTTGACCTAGAATGTTGAAACTTAATAGGATGATTGGACATGCAGAGTAGATGACCCCTATTTATTTTGGGGTCACTTGATCAAAGGTCAAGATCACAGGAGCCTGAACAGTGACTTGAGAACCACTAGGCCATGAGTGTTGAAACTTAGCGGGATGACTGGACATGCCAAGTAGATGATCCCTATTGCAGCCAACCATCAGTGTCTCTTTGACTTTTGCTCCTGACCCCTACTGACTTCCTGCCTATACCACTTTGCATTGGGGGAGACATGCGCTTTTTTGCAAAAGCATCTTCTAGTACTTACTTACTTATATACTGGATTGTGAAGAAAGCTAGAAGTTTGGTGAGTTTGTTTTGTGGAAAAATTGGTACTGCTTCCATAGAAGCTGGAGAATTTGTCACCAAAAGTTTAGTTGATTTGTATTTCAAACATTCGTTTTTAAGTGGCCAAGTGGTTGAGGTCGCTGACTTCAAATCACTTACCCCTCACTGATGTAGGTTCGAGCCTCACTAGGGTCATTGAATTCTTAAGTGAAGAAGCCGTCCAGCTGGCTTACGGAAGGTCGGTGGTTCTACCCACGTGCCAGCTCGTCATTTTACAATGCATGAAGAGGCACCTGGGGTCTTCCTCCACCATCAAAGCTGGAAAGTTGCCATTTGACGTATGTGTAGGTGCGAAGCTAAACCCAACAAAAACAAAACGAGGGCCATGATGGCCCTATATCGCTCACCTGTTATCATTGCACTTGAGGACAAGAAGGTCCTCAGAAAAAATATCTAAATCCAAAGGACAGGAACAACAAAGGGAAGAAATTTAATCAAAAAGAAGAAAAAAATTCTTACAAGGTATAGATATGTCAAAAAACACCTAAAAATTGGAGGTACTATCCATGTTGTACCACAGAAAAGTGGTCTTGGTTTTTCCCTATGGCCAATAATAGAAAAGTTACTAAAAATAAGCTATTTATAGTAACGTAAAGGGAAGTAATTAAAAAAACATATTGTAAGTGAACAAAAGAAGGATCTGCCAAACAAATATGTTGGCATAAATGAAATTTCAGATCAGTGTCTTCATTAGTTACGGAGATATATCCATTTTAATTTGAAATAAAGGGGGGTAATTTGACATAAAATCAGTCCATAGTTATCTACCCTGATTGTCTTAGTCCAACTAATAACAGTAATGAAATTTCAAATAAGTCCTATAAGGACTTACTGATATAAATCCATTTTGATTACAATCAGGGGAGGTAATCAGATATAAAATAACTCTGGAACCTACGACTGGATCTGATTTGTCATGGAATCCAAGATTTATTGTTGTTGAAGATATTTTGGAAGTTTGTATCAAATAAAACGATAAATGAAGTCTCTATATGGCTGCAAAAGCCAAAATAGCCGATTTTGGACCTTTAAGGGGCCATAACTCTTGAACCCAAGAAGGAATCTGGCCAGTTCAAGAAAGGAAGCAAGATCTTGTGGTGATACAAGTTGTATGCAAGTTTGGATAAAATCAAATCGTAAATGAAGCTGCTATTGTACAGACAAGGTCAAAATAGCTAATTTTGGCCCATTCAGGGGCTATAACTCTGGACCCCATTATGGCATCTGGCCGGTTCAACAAAGGAATCGAGATCTTATGGTGACACAAGTTTTGTGCAAGTTTGATTAAATTCAAATCATAAATGAATCTGCTATTGTGCAGACAAGGTCAAAATAGCTAATTCTGGCCCTTTCAGGGGCCATAACTCTGGAACCAATAATGGAATCTCGCCAGTTCAAGAAAGGAACCAAGATCTTATGGTGATACAAGTTGTGTGCAAGTTTGGTTAAAATTAAAACATAAATGAAGCTGCTATTGTGCAGACAAGGTCAAAATAGCTAATTCTGGCCCTTTCAGGGGCCATAACTCTGAAACCCATAATGGGATCTGGCTAGTTCAAGAAAGGAACCAAGATCTTATGGTGACAAAAGTTTTGAGCAAGTTTGGCTAAAATCAAATTATAAATGAAGCTGCTATTATGCAGACAAGGTCAAAATAGCCATTTTTGGCCCTTTCAGGGGCTATAACTCTGGAACCCATAATGGGATCTGGCCAGTTCAAGAAAGGAACCGACATCTTATGGTGATACAAGTTGTGTGCAAGTTTGGTTAAAATTAAATCAATAATGAAACCACTATCGTGCAGACAAGAAATTGTTGACGCACGCACGCAAGCATGACAGACGACGGACGAAGGGTGATCACAAAAGCTCACCTTGTCACTATGTGACAGGTGAGCTAAAAAAACAACATTTGTTTATGTTTCTAGTATTGACATTTTTGATTGGCCATAACATTATGTATTAATAGGCCTGTCCACAGGTTAGTAAGGTAGAAGTCCTGTTTTTGCACACTAGATCATTTTCAGGTGGTTTCATTTTGTTAATATTTGATTACTGAGAAAGTAGGGACTAAAGAGACTATTAACAAACAGTATGTTTGGTAATATGAATAGTTTTTACCATAAAACAATTGTCTGGTGACTAAGCATTTGCTAAATGGAGCTGACATGAAAAACGCCATGCCTGCAGTACTTAACATGTTTGTTGAAGTATTTAGGACTGACCATGTGAGCAGGCTTGCTGACTTGCAAGTCAGTGGTTCCACTTAACATATACCTGACATGTCCAGTTGGAAACCTAGTGTCTGCCTCGATTATTTAAGCTGTAAAGTTGCCATAAAATTGTGTGTACCGGTATGTTACTTAAAATCCAGTAAAACTAGCAAACATTGACCAAGTGAGATGACAATACTTTGATTCCAATTCTGTTTTCCATTTTAAGTATGTTCTTAGTCAAACTGAATTGTATATGCTTTTATCTTTACATTTTTTTTTTCAGTTTGAAACATCAGAAGACTTCAGGAAAAAGCAACATAGTAAAAGGATCTCAGTCAGAATAAACTAAGTGTTGTATTACATGGTATTAACAGGCATGCGTTTACCACTTTTCTTCACATGTTTTTACAAGTGAAAAGCAGCAGGGTTTAGGTGTAGAAAAATATTCTTTGTGACATAGTGGTATTTTTCTAGCCATTAAAATGAACATTTGCTTTCCATATTCTGTTAATGTTGCATTGTTCATAATCATTTCTTTTGTCAGTTCATATGTTTTGAAAATATTTTGCCAGCATTTAAAATGAAAGATTCTTTGTGTGGAATCCATTTGGAAACTATTTTCACATTGTGAATACTGAAAGATGTTAATAGATGTTAATTAATGTGTACATGTACTTAAAATGGTCCACATGTTATTGTAAAAACTAATAATCTATATAAACAGAAGTTTCCTTCTATATTATTGACATACAGATTTAGTAGATTGGAGTGGGTGGGGGTCTCCGTGACTGAGTGGTTAAGGTCGCTGATTTCAAAACGCCCCTCATCGATGTGGGTCGAGCCACACTTTGGGCATATAATTCTTCGTGTGTGGAAGCAATCCGGCTGACTTTCAGAAGTTGGGTGGTTTTACCTAGAAGCCTGCCCATGATGAATAATGCCTGGACGGGCGCCTAAGATCTTATTCACTAAAAGCTGGAAAGTCGCCGTATGACCTATAATTGTGCCGGTGTGATGTAAGTCCAACAAAAACAAAAATTGGGTAAAATTCCTTAAACACATGCCATAGTTTTAGCAATAGAATAATGTTGAATCGATTAAAAAAATCTGCTTTCGATTTGTAAAAAATTCAGCAGATAGTGCTATATTCATATTGAAACACAGAGAGCAACCTCTTTGTGAAAGTCTTGCAGCTATACCTTATGTAATGAAATAATATACATGTATATAGTTAAATTAAATTCCATTTCATCTTGTACCTAAGATTCCTTCTTTGCCATATTTAGTCCTAGGTTTTTGTTTTGCTTTCACTGAAATATTTCTTGTGAGTAAATGTTGTATGTTGGTATATTTTAACTCTGCAAAATTAGTTTATTAGTTTCTTGTTCTCAATTTTTAACACACTGAGCCCATACAACATAAGGAAATGCTTGCTGTCATCCCATACATGTATATGCTGACAGTATGCCTGGTGGAATAAATTGTAAATAAGTAAAATTGTAGTACATCAAATATATGTACACTTCCTAGTTAAAAATTGACATTGTAGGAATAGAAAGGGCAATAGTTCATGTTTTAATTGTTAAATGAGCTGTTCCATGAGAAAACCAACATAGTGCGTTTGTGACCAGCATGGATCCAGACCAGCCTGCGCATCTGCGCAGTCTGTTCAGGATCCATGCTGTTGATCCATGCTGTTCGCTTTCAAAGCCTATTGCAATTAGAGAAGACGTTAGTGAACTGACTTTTCGGATGCGCAGGCTGGTCTGGATCCATGCTGTTCGCTTTCAAAGCCTATTGCAATTAGAGAAGCCGTTAGTGAACAGACTGTTCGGATGCGCAGGCTGGTCTGGATCCATGCTGTTCGCTTTCAAAGCCTATTGCAATTAGAGAAGCCGTTGGTGAACAGACTTCGGATGCGCAGGCTGGTCTGGATCCATGCTGTTCGCTTTCAAAGCCTATTGCAATTAGAGAAGCCGTTAGTGAACAGACTGTTTGGATGCGCAGGCTGGTCTGGATCCATGCTGTTCGCTTTCAAAGCCTATTGCAATTAGAGAAGCCGTTAGTGAACAGACTGTTTGGATGCGCAGTCTGTTCAGGATCCATGCTGTTCGCTTTCAAAGCCTATTGCAATTAGAGAAGCCGTTAGTGAACAGACTGTTTGGATGCGCAGTCTGTTCAGGATCCATGCTGTTCGCTTTCAAAGCCTATTGCAATAGAGAAGCCGTTAGTGAAAAGACTGTTTGGATGAGCAGGCTGGTCTGGATCCATGCTGGTCGCAAGGCCGCTATGTTGGTTTTCTCATGGCACGGCTCAAATGTTAATTGTTTGATGATTGATCAGTATTTTTGTGTATGTTTGTGCAATTCTGAATTAATTTTTAAGGCTATCAGATCACCAATGAATTATTTAGAATCATTTCATGTTAAGATTTCCAACTCCTAGAAAGTTAATTGTATGTCATACGGTTTGCAGTCCTTTTCTCTGAATTTATTTTACTGCTATTTTTTCTTTGTTATTTTATTGAGAGTTTAAATCTTAATCAGTGAAGTCTATAAGAAGTTCTTTTGGAATCATAGAATGCAGCTAAGCAAAATAAGTCCGCACCCTTGGTGGTATCAGGGAAATTAAGCTTTGAAAAAAACAAAAACATTTTCAGTCATGTCATCTAAATACATAATATTTTGCTAAATGTTTTCAGAATTGCTTTTGAAAGAGGGATCAACATTTCAAATCCCAACCTGGCTTATACCCCACCGAACTCAAGTGTTATATTTTCTGGTTCTTTGGTATCATGGAGTATATTCAATTTTGCTATAATAGAATTCAGATTACGAGGGTGCTAGGGAGTGAGGGATGTTCAACATTGCTTTGTCACTTGTGAATAGATTCAATCAAACAAATCTGCTATTATTTTGCTTATAGTTGCATTCTGTGATTTTATAGTTATGGAAAATACATTGTGCAAGTTAAATCTTAATAATTTGGTTGATATGACATTTTAAGACAAAGAAACTGGACCAAGGACTGATGGTTTTGCATAATCGATTTTTACTGGTCTACAAAATGATATTTTATGTATGTACTGATTTTATTAATTTTGCAAAGGTGTGAGTTGTAAATATAAATCAAAATGTATAATTAGTAGTTGTAATTAATTCATTGTACATATTTCATAATAAAGCTTTTAATATAAAACTTATAGTCATGCTTACTGCTATGGTCAATGGATTATCTTTGTACACTGATTTTCAATGATGTAAAGCACCACAGGGTGAATAGCATTTAGAAGGTTCATTGCTGACTGAACTTAAAGCTAGGTCACTTTGATATTTGACTGTCAGGGTGAGGGTTAGAATTTAATTTTTTTTTTGCACTTGCAAGTTTATGCTGATACACATGTACAAGGAATTTCAACATCTTGTTAAATATCAGCTTGCATTTTTGATCATGATTTTTATAGAACATTAGTGTCAGACAAAAAATTGAATATTAACTGCAGATAAAATTGAAGAAATATCAATTCAGATCCTATTTTTGCACTGGCAAAAAGAACTTTTCTGCAGGAAGATACATGTGTAGATGGTATGCAGGTGTTAAATTCGAGCACTGACGATAAGTTCTGAAATATATGAAATTTTCAAGTATTAATTTAAATGGACTGCATAAACCAAAGTATTCCGCCTGATTCTGTAGTAAGTAGTGACGATAAAGAGTAGACTTTTGTATGTGAAGTGAGTTTAAGAAGATTGTTCAGGTATTACAGTTAGATGGTGCTGAAATGTATAGCAGTTTATAGCTTTTCTGCGTATTGGAAACCATATGTGTGGTGTCGAGTATCCAGATGCACTGTAAAATTAGAATGCACTGGTTTAGCATTAAGTAGGGTTGGATATTGTGACTTATACTGCAGTATATCATACTACATAGAAAATAAACCTTAAGCTTGCTGGCGGCAAGTGAATCTGCCTTAGGGACCAGTGCAGGACCAGTGCAGACTGATCATGGTCTGCACTGTTTGCTATTCAGTCAGTAAATTTTTAGTGAACACCCCTTCGAATAACAAATGGTATTGCCCAGATTGATGGACCAGTCCATTTCAAATACTTAGCAGGCTAAAGGTTAAAGGCTTCATGCAAAATTGATCATATAAATTAATAATTATTTCAGAATCACTGTCTTTGTACAAATGTCATTCTTGCTTTTGTGCTATGGTCGTGGAGCAATTTCATCATAAAAACCAGATTTGTTATTATCAGAATAAAAGATTTTTCCCATACACTCAGTTGTCCAGTTAAAGAGTATTTGGTGAAAAGTTCTTGTGTATAAATTTTATATATTTTATAAGCATTGATTATGAAAAATGAAATCCCCATGTGTCATTAAGCAGCTGTTTTGAATTTCTAGTGGTTGCTATACTTATTCGTCACTTATTCGTCAGTATTTATACCAACATTGTTTATACTTGCTAAATAACAAATTTTCAATAAGTGTTGGTGCAGGTTAATAAGATGTATAAATTTCATATTTATGCGTATAATATATCCACATTGTGAGTTTTTAACTGCTCCCCAAGAACATTACCTTGTCCTGTCAAGCTATATACACATTTGTCTCAGCTGTTTTTAGCTCACCTGTCACATAGTGACAAGGTGAGCTTTTGTGATCACCCGTCGTCCGTCTGTGCGTCCGTCCGTCAACAATTTCTTGTCTGCACGACAGTGGTTTCATTTATGACTTTATTTCAACCAAACTTGCACACAACTTGTATCACCATAAGATCTCAGTTCCTTTCTTGAACTGGCCAGATCCCATGGGTTCCAGAGTTATGGCCCCTGAAAGGGCCAAAATCAGCTATTTTGACCTTGTCTGCACAATATCAGCTTTATTTATGAATTGATTTTTACCAAACTGGCACAAAACTTGTATCACCATAAGATCTTGGTTCCTTTCTTGAACTGGCAAGATCCCATTATGGGTTCCAGAGTTATGGCCCCTGAAAGGGCCAGAATTAGCTATTTTGACCTTGTCTGCACAATAGCATCTTCATTTATGATTTGATTTTAACCAAACTTGCACACAACTTGTACCACTATAAGATCTTGGTTCCTTTCTTGAACTGGCTAGATTCCATTATAGGTTCCAGAGTTATGGCCCCTGAAAGGGCCAGAATTAGCTATTTTGACCTTGTCTGCACAATAGCAGCTTCATTTATGATTTTAATTTAATCAAACTTGCACAAAACTTGTGTTGCCATAAGATCTCAGTTCCTTTGTTGAACCGGCCAGATCCCATAATGGGTTCCAGAGTTATGGTCCCTGAAAGGGCCAAAATTAGCTATTTTGACCTTGTCTGCACAATAGCAACTTCATTTATGATTTGATTTTAACCAAACTTGCACACAACTTGTATCACCACAAGATCTTGGTTCCTTTCTTGAACTGGCCAGATTCCATCGTAGATTCCAGAATAATGGCCCCTTAAAGGTCCAAAATTGGCTATTTTGGCTTTTGCAGCCATATAGAGACTTCATTTAAGGTTTTATTTGATACAAACTTCCAAAATATCTTCAACAACAATAAATCTTGGATTCCATGACAAATCAGATCCAATCGTAGGTTCCAGAGTTATTTTATATCTGATTACCTCCCCTGATTATAGTCAAAATGGATTTATATCAGTAAGTACTTGTAGGACTTATTTGAAATTTCATTATTGTCATTAGTTGGACTGAGCCAATCAGGGTAGATAACTATGGACTGATTTTATGTCAAGTTAACTCCCTTTATTTCAAATTAAAATGGGTATATTTCTGTAACTAATGAAGATACTGATCTGAAATTTCATTTATGTCAACAGATTTATTTGGCAGATCCTTCTTTTGTTCACTTACAATAGTTTTCTTTTTAATTACTTCCCTTTTACGTTAATATAAATAGCTTATTTTTAGTAACTTTTTTATTATTGGCCGTAGGGAAAAACGGAGACCACTTTTCTGTGGTACAACATGGATGGTACCTCCAATTTTTAGGTGTATTTCGACATATCTGTACCTTGTAAGAATTTTATTTTCTTTTTGGGTTTTAAATTTTTTTCCTTTGTTTTTCCCTTTTTTTTTGGGCCCTTAGATTTTTTTTCTGGGGGACCTTTTTGTCCTAAAGTGCAATGTAACAGGGGGAAGTGATTTTGGGGCCCTCAGGGCCCCTCTTTTTTTTTTTAAAGCGAACTAAAGGACCCCACAGTTTTGTTTTTTAAAATTGTTAAAACTTAGGGTTTTTTTTTTTTAAAAAAAAAAAAGTATGGTATTTTTTTAAATTTTCTGTTTTTAGAAAGGGAAGAAAAAAAACTTGTAGAAAACCCTTGTTATTGCAGTACCCAAAACCACATTAAAAAGGACCCCCTTTGAAACCAAACATTTCTAGTCAAAACCCATTTAATCATTCAGTTTTCACCCTTGGGAAATTGAAACCAAACATTTGCAAATATTTTTATGTTATTTCAAAAAAAATTCTCCCTTTTGGTTTTTTTGTTTTTTCTATTTTTTTAGTAGTTGGCATATAAAAGCGGGTGGTATTCAAGATATTTGTTTCTTTTTCTTTTGTTTCCCAAAAATTGTGTGCACTCCCTGTATATCTGTTATTTTTGTGGGGCTAAAAAGGTCGCTGTATTAGAAAATTAAAATGTGTGTTTGGGAAAAAATTTTTTGCAAAAAAGGGCCCCAACTTGAAATGTAATCACTGTTTTAAGATTACTTCCACTGTATTAATTTTTAAAGGGAACCCGCAAAAACCCCAGGTTCCGGGCCCAAAAAGTGGAAAAAGGTTTCCTTTTCTTCGGGGCTTGCCCCCAAACGATGTTTTTGAGCCTCACGGGGCATGAATTCTTCATGTGAGGAAGCCACCCGCAGGCTTAAGAGGGTCGGGGGTTATCCCCAGGTCCCCAACCCTTTTCTTGGGTTTTCCTCCCCATAAAAAGCTGGAAAAGTTGCCAAATGTATGTTTGTGCGGGATGAAACTTTTAACCCCAAAAAAAAACAAAAATTTGCAAGACCAGATTTTTCAGTATGGATTAGGTCGGGTTTCAAATTTTTCTTTTCTCATTGAAAGGGTTAAAAAGCTTTTTTAAACCTTTTTTGGGGAAATATCTTGAGACTATTTTTACATCTGTCGTGCAAAAAATATTTGATAGGGGTTTTATAAACAGCATTATGTTGACTAAAAACATTGGCCATTAAGTTAAACTTTAAAAAAATTGTTTACTTTACTACAGCGGGCTTTGGGCCTTATTATTAAATTTTGTTAGGGAAAAAGGTTGGTTTAAATTTTTTTTTTTTTCCCTCATTTTTTAAAAACTTTTTTTAATTCCACTAGTTAGCTTTTCACTTTTATATACTTTATGGAAAATTAAATGTATATGACAGCAGAATAAAAGGGAAAATTTTCTTCCATTGTGAAAAATCGCATTTAAAATTGCTGTTTATTTCCTAAATTAGAAAAGGACTTTTTGTTTAATTTGTTTAAACCAAAATTTTTTTTTTTGAAACCCCTTTGGGAGTTTAAATATGGTTTTTGTTTAAAAGAAATAAGTTTTTGTCCCCAAGAAAGTTTTTTTATTTGAAAAACAAAAAAAAAAAACAACAAAACCATCAAGTTTATGAGAGAAAATTTTTGTGTTTAAAAGGGCCCCGGCCCCAAAAAAGATTATGAAGAAAAACCCGTGAGTGATTTTCAAAAAATTGAAAAACTGACTTTGGGCCCCAGTGGTTTTCCCAAAAAATTTTGTTTGGGTTTGATTCTAGGCAAAAACCTTGTTTTTCTTTTTTTCCCATCATTTTTTTATCTCCATATTTTTCTACAAACTTGGCAGGAATACTTGAAAAATGTTAGAATGTGTTTCCATTCCAGAATAGCTTGGCCCGCAACTGTTACAATGCCCTTGTTGTTTTTCATCCATTAGAAAAATATGAATATTTTATTTTCTAGTTTTTATTTCCCGGTTTTAATTGTAATAAAGTCTGCTTTGTATATTTAACCAGAACAAAAATATTTTCCTCCTTTGATAAAATTTTTGAGCCGTGCCATGAAAAACCCAAAACCTTTGTGGTTTTGCAAAACCAGCATGGATCCCGCCAAGAGCACGATGCGGGATGCACAGGCTGGTTGGATCCATGGGGGTCGCAAAGCCACTATGTTGGTTTTCTCATACCCGGGGTTTTTTTGGGTTTTTCCCTCCCCCTTTGTATTTGTTCTCGGGGTTTTTTGGAAACTAAAATTGAGGCTGACCAGCAAGTTTTGGGACAAGAAATTATTTTGAAATAAGAAATTTGAGGTTCTGTTTTTAGTTATTTTTTTTAATTTTTTTTTAAAAGAAAACGGAAACATCACATTTTTATGAGCTTTTTATGAGAAAAAGTTTTAAAATATTCAGTTATTTCGGGTTACTTTTTTTTATAAAATTTTCTCAAAATGAAAAAAAAGTGTATTTGATAAAGTACATTGTTTCCCTTTTAAAGAACAAAATTTGGTGCATTTTCTGGGATTTTATTTCTGATTTTTTCTGTAGACAAAATTACTACCCCCCCCCTTCTTTGGGAAAGTCTTCTTTTACATTATTCATCCCAAAAACAAAAAAGTAAATGATCTTATTTTTTTTTATGGTTTAAAATAAATTGTGGATCAAATCTGGTTTTGTTTTTAAATTTAAAAAATTTTTACGGGTAGCCCAGAAACCTGAATGCAGCTTTGGGTTATAGTGAATCCTGTTTAACCTTTATGTGCAGGCTGATTCATGGTCTAACTGTTCCCCCTTTGCAGTCAGTAAATTTTCGGGTGAAAAAACCCCTTTGAAAATAAGTGGTACTGCACAAAATGAATGATGGACCAGTCCATTTTAGAAATATAGCAGGGTGAAGGTTAAGTACTTTGCCCTTTTGTTCGGCTTTTTATCCGCCGACGGTGGCGGAGGAATATTGTTTTTACATTGTCTGATCGTCGGTCCGAAATCGAAAAGGCTTATTAAAATTCAGAAAGTTTTTTTTGTTTGAATCACCAAACCTTTTTTAGCACAATTTTTTAAAATTACCGTTTGATTTTTTACGGTTCTGTGCATCTCTAAACTAAAAAAGGGTTTGGTCAATGTTTAAAAAGTTAAGTGCTTTACTGTAATGTTATACAAAAAAAATTTTCGTATTGAAACGTTTTAATGAAGAAAACCCACAATTATCAAACATTTTTAACCGTTCGAGGTTACCGTGGGGTTTTTATACGTTTGCACATTGTTTGTTTATACATTAGCCACGGGCGTTTTGTTTGTGATCTGCTTTGAGCTTGCCCTTTGGTATAAAGGGGGAGGAGTTGGACAAAAATTTACGAAAAAAAACTTCCCACCCCCCGTTTTTTGTTTAAATGTTTGTTTTAAAGTGCACAAGGGGCATCAAATAGTGAATAAAAAAAAATAAATAAAAAAACCGCCCCCATAATTTGAAATAATTAAAATGAATTTTTTTTTTTGAGAAGGCATCTACAGGTTCGTGCATTTTCCCCGAAGGTTTGGTCGTTTTCCCCATTTTATATATGTGGCGGAAACATTTAAATATTTCTTTTCACAAATATTTTGAGTAAATTAGTTTAAATTTTTTAAAATAATTAACCCGATTTATCCTGGGTGCCCCTTTTCTTTTTCCCAGTTTGTGAAAAAAAAAAAAAACGATTCCACGAGAGGCCCCTTGAGTGATTTTTTTCCTTTTTTAAAAAAAATGGGACAAGGCTTTAAATATTTCTCAAAACATGGTCAAAAAAATTGAACTATTGGGGCAAAACCTATTTTGAGTAACCCCCCCAAGTTTTTCTGATTTTTTGTTTTTTTCAAAAATCGCAAACTTTAGGTCG
Source organism: Mercenaria mercenaria (assembly GCF_021730395.1). Lineage (NCBI taxonomy): Eukaryota > Metazoa > Mollusca > Bivalvia > Venerida > Veneridae > Mercenaria > Mercenaria mercenaria. The sequence goes on along the minus strand of NC_069364.1, from coordinate 24,135,701 downwards.
CTGGGGTGCTTGTACAAGTCCAGTAAAACCCCTGGGAAAAGGTACCCCAAGACAACTTCAGTATTGTAAAAAGTTTCTTTTTAAATTTGAAATGACTTGAAATAAAACCGCATGTTTTTGGGACCCCAAAGGTTCAGGCTATGTTGATATTTTTACCCGGGGGTTTCATTAAAGGGCCCCAATCCTCAGTTTTTGTTTTAAAACGGTCTTTCATCAAGTCGTCCCAAATTTTAACATTTTTTTCCAGTGTAGGTCACGTAAATAAATCCCGAGTCTGATTGCATTTTTCAACGGGGGGTAAAAACTCCCAATTTTGAAAACGTTGGGATTATCGGCCCTTTTATTTTTCTGCGAAGGGAAAAACCAAGGGTCTATGAGCATTTTTTGTTTTTTTCCTTATTTGTGTATTCCAAAAAAGATATGCATATCACGGAGTCGTGACTTCGATATCAAGACAATGCGAATGTAGATGCTGACAATTACTTGTGAACCGGTTAGTACTTGTACAAACAAGGAACACTGCCCAAGTGTAAAAAACAACCCCTAAAACCCCAAAAAACGGGAAAAAAAAGGGGATTGTTTTAAACCCGTTTGTCGAAATAGAAAAAACGTGGTCAAACTTTTCCGTTTAAAAAATTTGGATAATTCCCAAAGACACATTAATTTATTATTATAAATGAAAAGGGCAAAATAATTTTAGTTTTTTTTTCAAACCTGTAGTTTTTTTGGTAAATTTTATTGGATTAGTTCCCATTTATTCACAGTCCCGGGGGGTTTCCCTGACCAACTTTGGATGTGAATTAGGGTACACACTCCCAGTAGCCTTTAAAGGGGTGTTTTATAAATTAAAAGCTTGCTACCCATATGGTCTTACCGGTTTGGGCGAGGGAAAACCCAATTAAAACACACCCCAAAAAATTTACCAAATAAAGGTAGTTTTTTCAAAAGGGGTTGTTTAAGTGTTCCTAAATTCAATCTTAGGTACAGAATGATTTCATAAAGCGGTGGGTTTAAAGGGAAAATCAGTTGATTAAAATGGTAAAGGGTTTGATGATGCATAACAAAAAAAAAAGTTTTTTTTTTAAATTTTAAAAATATTTTAAATTTTTAAATTTGCATGTACAAAAAAATTTTTTAATTTTGGGTTTGTTTTTTCATAGATCACGTTTTAGTCTTAATTCAACCCTGTTTTCTTTTTTTAAAAAATTTTCAAATTCGCGGAGTTTGTATTTTTTTTCCGTACTAAAAGCCCTTTTAAAATTTTTTAGTGAACGGCTTATTCGATTTTTACAACTGTGTCATTTAAAACGGCATTTTGTCTTTACAAATTACGATTAATTCTGTTTTTTGGGTCTGTTTAGGTCATTTGAAGAAAACCGGAAATATAAACGAAACACACGGAAAGCCATTACAAATAAGACGGGTTTTGTTCACTAACCCCAAAAAGAAGTTAACAATAGAAATGGAATTTTTTTTTATCAATCAAACATATAAAAAAATTTCCGTTTAGTAAATTTGAAAAACCCCTTAAAAAACGCCCCCAAGTAAAAAGGGGTACTGGGGCAAATGAATAAAAGGACACTCAGGGGGGTTTTAAGAAATCTTTAATTATTTTGGCACCCCGAAAAAAAAAGAATTTTTTAAAAGCTGTTTTTTTTCATTCTTATCCTTCTCTATTCCCTTGTTAAAAAACTATTGTGTATTTTTTTTAAAATTTGTACATGTATTACGGGGGAAAAAAAAAATTGTTTAAACTTAATCAAAGTTAAAACAATAGGGCTTGGGAAATTTTAAAGCGCCCCAAATTGGGACACTCAAAAAAAATTAAAAACTGCAAAAATTATAACCTAAAAAAATAGAAAAAAAGTTTTATAGAAAATGATTTCAAATGACAAAAAATTTTTAAAAATGTTAACCATGATGTGTAGGAAATACCTTTTTTTTAAATTTAAAAGGGGCTCACGAAGATGAGGTGGAGCGGTTTTAAATTTACTTAATCAGTTAAAATTGTTTCTTTATATTTTAATTTTTTTTAATGTGGGTTTTACATTTTGTTTTTTGGGTACCTTTGTGGGTACTTTTTGGTTTTGGGGTTTACGTTTTTCTTTGCCCCCTTTGAATAATTTGCACAAAAACCCAAAAACATTCCCCAAATTACAAAATTGTACAACTTATTATTGTATGTGCATTAGTGTTTGATAAAATGATGAAAATTTTTAAAAATTTCTTTAGGCCCCATTACCATGGCGAGGGCAAAAAAATTCTGCCATTTCAACGAATTATAAAATCCCCCAAAGGGGAGTTATAAAAAAAAAATTATACTTTTTGCCCCATTTTAATCGCATGAAGTTTAAATAAAATCGCAACAAATCGTTCACATCATTAGGGGACATTTTTCAATGAATTTTTCCAATAGGGAAAATAAAAAACTTGACAAAGGATATGTTATATTTCTACAAAAAGGGATAAATACTTTGAAACGAAAGATTTTAAAGGGAAATTAGTTTATTGACAATGCAAACTTATCTAATTTAAAATCCTCACGTCCATTTTTTAACTGGAAGGGAAAACTCTGTTCATTCTTGTGACACTTTCTGATGTTTCAGCAGAATTGGTGATTGCTTTTGATTACGGTCCCATAAGGGGACGGTAAAACACGGGATATGTGTATGTCGCATAATAACATGCTATTTCCTTTTGGTTGTTCACTGATTTTCCCCCGTGAAGTCACCATGTGTGCCAAACCCTTGCTGGTCAGGTGGGGGAGTAAACCCAGCAATTTTTAGGGAAAGGACGGTGGTTCTACCAGTTTCCCTGCCGTAAATGAAATAATTCACGGGGGGGAACCTAAAAGTTTTCTCCTTTATAAAAGCGGGAAAAGTCGCCATATAAACCTAAAATCCGTGTCGGTGTCTGTGCGACTTTAAAACCCCAAAAAGAAAAAAAAAAAAATCTTTAATTTAATTGGTCATTTCACATCAATTAAACAATAATTCTGGCAGCCCGAGGGAAATTTGGGTTTATTTTAAACAAATACAAATACAAATACATGGAAATTTTTTTACAGCGTTAAAAAAATTATAAAATATTCAAAGGGGCTTTCCCAAATTTCCCTAACACCATTTAACACAATCCCATAAAAAAATTTAAAAACAGGATTCTAAAACTTAGTTTTAAAGGTTTTGGGATTTATATTTTTTATTTTTTTACACCACTTCTAAATTATTTTGTTTTTTAAACCCAAGATAAAACTCATTGTTCAAAAAAACTGCCAAAAATAAAGGTGTTTTCGTTTTGTTTCAAAAGTTTGGTTCGGGCCCTAAATGTTTTTAAAGTAGCTAGGCAGATTTTCCCAACCATTTGGGACCAAGGGACTGCCATAGATCGTCTGTTGTTTTGTTCCCCGTTTTGGGATGTTAAAGTTAGTGCCCATTTTGTGAGCGAATTTCTTTTTCGTTGCGAGTAGGTACAAAAAATTTCCCTCGGGATTTTAACTGGGCTGTCCCAATTGAGGGACAGGGGAAAGACAATTACTAAAACTTTGAACATGACTTACCCTTAACTGGAACCAGTGTAATTCTTTCAGAATTTTCGGTACTTGGTTTTTCATGGGAAAACCCCATTCTTGATACTCTAGCGGCTTGATTTTGGATCGCTGTAGTTTTTTGTTTTGGTGGGTGGATTTTTCCTGAAAAATAAATTTTGGGGAAGGGGTCAATGTGAGAATAAACCCAACCCATGCACTAATGATTCAGTTACTTTGTGTGGAGGTTTCCGTATGGGCCAAAGGGTTTTCGAAACTGTCCCTGGGGTTTATCTGACATTTTTTTCGGAATTGTGAGGGTTTAAAAGTTGGTGTTTTGGGTCTTGTTGCACCTAGGTCTCGACGTGATCGAGTTTTTTTCGTCACACCCCAAACGTTTACACTTGTGATTGTCCAATTTCGAAAATTTGTTGTCTTTTTTCCAAAATAATAATTTCAGTTTTAGATTGTTTCTTTTTCAGTTTGAAGGTTTTTCATCCATTTTATGATTTCATTTAGACAACTTTTCGATTTGTTGAAAAAACAGTTTTTCCCATTTTGAAAATTTTCCCCGCTTGATTTTTAACGCAATTTTGGTCGTCCGGAAATCCATAGGTTCAGCGGGATATTTCTGCACCCTCGGTTAAGGGGCCGATATTAAGGGTAAAGTAAGGCCCGGCACAAGAACCTGCGGACACCAAACCCTTAGTGGTCCGTGTCAGATGTAAACTGTTCGACTAAAACTTTCATTTTTCTGTTCGTGAGAAAAAGATTCTACCCAATTTAAGGGATTTTTTTATGTTTTCCCAAAGTCATTTTTGGGGGGATTTAAAATCCGTATGGGGAATGGATTTTATCGAACGTTTCACCCCGGGGTTCGATCATGCCCCGATTGTATTTGTTTTTTCCCATCTATGGTTTCCAAAAAAATCATTATACTTTTTGCCCTTTGTTTGTTTCAACCCTTGATATTTTTCCCTATAGGCATTTGGGTAAGTGGGGGGAAAGATTTTTAGCTTAAATTGCTTGTTGTTTGATTTAGTGCAGCTTTTTCAAAAATTTTTGGAGGGGAAATTTTAAAAATTTGGGGACATGGGCGTTTAGTTTTCCCGTTCAAGTGGGAGCCTTTCTTTTTCCCAAAAAAGGGTTTTTATCACAGCACTTTTCCATTATCGGGGAAAACACACCAGATAGCAGTGTTTCCGATTTACAATTTTTCACATCAAGTTCAAAAGTTGTAGTTTTGATGCATTTTACAAGTTTCAAAATTTTCGTTTTCGGAAAGGGGTTTTGGAACCAGAAAATTGTTTTCTTAGTCACAGGTGGATTTGAGTAGGAAAAATTTTTCCATTGGGTTTTTTCATTTGTATGTTGTAAGATCTTTCCAACTTGATTATTTTATCAGCAAGTATCGTAGAAAAGTTTTTTCCCAAAGGGTTTACTGACTTGTGTGAAATGGAAGGGGATTTCTTTCGCCCTTTTCCCATTTAAATCGGATGTTACGGCATACGTTTTTTGGGGGGTTTCCTTCTGCTTCCCCAATCTTGTTTTGGTAATACTCCCCCTTGGGCCCCTAGAAGCTCAGCGCTATATAATTTCTTACCCAAAAACCCCTTTCTTTGAAAGGTCAGATTTGTCATTCTTTAAGGATTTTTTCTTTGATCGTTTGTATTTTTTCCCGCTTTTTTTAGGTATCCAAAAGTCCCCAAGGAACTGTGGGTCTAAAGAGAATAGTTCCCCCCTTTAGGGGGGGCATGTTTCGGGAAAAATTTGTCGGACGGATTCTAGTAAAACTCGGGACACAAGTCTTTGGACATTGGAAGTGTTCATACAATTTCATTTAATTGTCATTAAAACAGTCTGACATGGGCATTCAATGCTTTTATAATTAAAGATACCACATATATTTTTACACATTTTGAAAAGAAATGTTAAACTTATTTATTAGCCAACTCGCCTTGGCATTGACCGGTGAAGCTATTTTTAAAAAATTTCGGTTTCCCTTTTACTTCTGGGGGGCCCTTAAGAATTTTTACTTTTGTTTTTTTCGTTGGCTAGTAAATCATTATTCCCAAAAGAATTTCGGATTGGGAACTTCTTTTTTGCTTGTACTTGTAATAGTTGCTGCAGTTTTTTTCAACTACAGATTTCTTTTTCCAAAAATATTGGGGGAAAAAAACCCAAAGGACCCTAAATTAAAGGTTTTCAAAAAAAGTACACTTGCCCGTAATATTACGTTTTATTCTGTTTTTATGCGTTTCAGTTCAAAAGTTCGACTAATGAGAGAAGAAAACTTCAAATTTAAAACATTTTTTATTTTCGGTGGGTTCCAAAAAAAAGGAAACATACAGGATATGTTGAAAATTAAAAGACCCTTTTAAAGTTTTTGGGGAAATTTCGGAAAACTGAAAAGCAAAAAACCCTTACAGAAATTTGTTTCCCGTTTGGCCGAAACAAGGGCAGAAATTTCATGGTCCCGCCTTGTCACTAGAAAAAGTACTTTCAGGAGCGGGACAGAAATGGCAATTTTGCTGGGTTGTGAAATATGATTTGGGGAAGATACCGAACTTCCGTTCCTTTTTAAAATTGGGTTCACCCGCAAACCCAAAACGTCTGGCTTCAAAGGATTTTAAAAATTGGGGCCGGATCCCTGCATTATTAAGTGTTTCTCTTGGAAAAATTTTTTTCCAGGGATGGAAGGGGGCGATCTGGTTTTTGGAACCCTAAAAACCAAGGAACTCGCCAAAATTTTCCCTTTTCCCCACAGGAGTTGATAAGTCTAATGTTGGGAATTTATACAGCGAAACACAGCGGCAACAGGCGCGGAAAAAAAAGGGAAAAAGTGGAGCCATCACCTGGAGGGCGTTACGTACGAAAAAAAGTTCACAATCCTCTGACAACCCATGCAAGCACCCAAGGAGGGCGCCCAAAATAAGTACCCCGATTTTTAAAAATTTCCATTTCGAATGGGGGCATTTTCAGGTTTGGGCAGTTCGGGAAATAAAAGAAACCCTGCGTTCTCGCTGTTTCGGGGTTCTTTTATGCAGGTAAAAACAAATTTTTCTTAAATCGGCACAAAGTTTTTTTGTATGGCATGCTTAAAAGTTTTTATTATTTTTTGGGAAAAGTACCCGTTTTTACTTTCTTGATTTTTTGCTTTTTCAAACATTTGGTTTTTTTCTTCGTATTTTCATTTTTAGAGACGGGATTTTTTAAAAAATTTAACTATATTTATTTTAAAAGGGTTTTAGCGATTGCGTTGTTTTTTCCTGCGGAGGGGGGGGGGCGTAACTGGGAATACGGGGGACGGGGCCATGGGGGGGAAAAACGCAAAATGGGGTTTTCCCGGTGTTTTGTTTCTGCCGCAACAAAAAGGGGCAAGGGTTTATCAGGGGCACAAGGAAGCGCAAGCGAATCGGGGAAACCCCCGGGCCCGTAAGCTTTGTTTTTTGTTCGGCAGTGAAAATTTTCCCAAATGTCGTTTTAAAACAGTTGATTAAAAAGGGGATGATTTTCTATAAAAAAAATTGGGTTATTTAGTTTTTCGTCGTACCCTTGGGGTTTTTGAGTGCGAATTTAAAAAGGGCACAAATAAGATACATCAAGCCCTAGATTTTTTTTTTTTTGGCACATTAGGTGCTTTCTCGCCCTTTATTCCAAAAAAAGAAGTGGGGAGGTGGAAAACCATCAAAATTATCCATTATTTTATTTCAGTCTGTTGGAAAATTTCGTCCCAAAGTTACATCAGTATATGATACGTTCAGAGTTGTTTACTTTAGACTACAGGAGAAGATTCCCAAAAGTGAACAGCTAGGCAAGTGGGAAAATTTTTTTAAGCCAAGGCAGAGGTTAAAAGTTGGCGGAAATGAGACGCAAATTTAACCCCCAAATTTAACCCGGGATGAAAGATGCAAAAAAAATGGCTTTAAATATTAAATGGTTTTTCCCAAAAATTTAGGCCCAAAAGTTTTAATTTGGGGCGTTAAAATGTAAAAACCCAAAAAACAAAGGGCCCAAAAAATTTATTCACCCCAGTTCGTTTTTTAAAACATCGTGTTTGTAAAAAATTAGGGGATTACGTTTTGTAACCTTAAAACCCGGGTTCCATAGTTTATTTGTGTGTCTTGTAAAGAAAAAACGTGAGCTCAAGCTAAAAAAAAACAAATAAAAAAAGAAAAAAAAGTCATTTTTCAAGTAGTGAAAAATTTTTGGGAAAAAAACCCTATGACCTAGTAAAACGAAATTTTAGATAGGGTAATACGGAAGCAGGAGGGGACATCCCGGTTTTTTTAAATTTTTAAATTTTTCCGTGGCCCCGGGGTTATAATAAGACAAAAAAAAAAAAAAATGTTATCTCGTGGCCGCTAGAATAATAAAAAACAACAACAAACAAAAAACAAAAAAAAAACCCGTTTTTTTAATTCGTGGCCGCGAAATATAAAATAAAAAAAAAAAAAAACGAATTTTTTCTATTTAATTTTTGGGCCCCAAAAATTTTTTCAAAAAAAAACCCAAAAAAAAAACGATTTTTTTATTTTGTGGGGGTTCGGAAAAAATAACTAAGAAAAAAAAAAAAAACAAAAAAAAAACCAAAAAAAAAAAAAAAACCCCATTTTTGCTTATTCATAGCCACAAAATAAAGTAAGGAAAAAAAAAAGAAAAACGATTTTTTTTTTTTTTTGACAGGGAAAAAAAAAAAAAAAAAAAGATTTTTGCTAAAAATTTATGATTTTTTTTTTTAGTCGCCACGAAAATTTGCAAAAAATTCCCCTTTTTTTCCCGTTTTCTTTTAAAAATATTTTATTTCGTGGACAGAAATTTGCCAAAAAAAAAGTTTTGGGTTTTTTTTTAGTTTTTATTTGTGGCCCCGAATTAAAAAATCGTTTCTTGTTTTTTCTTAGTTTTTTTTGTGGCCCCGAGATAAATTAAAAAAAAAAAAAACCCGAAGTTCCTCCCCTGCTTCCGTAGGTAATAGTCGCGTTTGGGTTTTTTTTTTCCAATGCCCTTTCGAATTTGGGGAAAAAAGCCCGAAAAAATTGATACTAAATATGAAATTTTTTGGGGTTTTTTTTTTTTGGGGGAAGCACATTACCTTTTAAAAAATTTAAAATAACTCCCTGTGATTTTTCGCTGAATAAATCACTGTTTGGAGTTCAGATGCGAAGGAAAATTTTATCACGGGGCCCTGCCGAGGAAAATTAATGCTAGCATCTGAAAGGGGAAACAGGGGGTTTTTTTCAAGAGCAAAAAACTAAATGAGTTTTATTATTTCGTTTTTAACCGTTATTTAAGGACTTTTAAAATTTCACTTTGGCGGGATGCATTAAAAAATTTTGGCAAATTTTTAATAGGGGGGTTTTTTCCCGCGCGCCCCTTCGCCGTTGCGCTATGACGTAATAGTTTGAGTCAGAAAAGTGAATTGTTTAAGAAATAAAATATCTATCCCGTGATTTGTCGTTGAATTAAAACAAATTTTCTTAGGGGTTTGATGCGAAGGAATTATTTACGAGGGCGTTTGCCCCAGTGATAAATAAAAAGCTTGAAAAGGGGCAAGCAATGAAATTTTTAAAAAGCAAATCACTTAAAAAGAGATTTTAAATTTTTTCCCAATTTAAAAAGTTATAAATGATTTTTAAAATACTTTCCTTTATGACATGAAAATTTAAAAAATTTTTCCCGTTTTCAACCCGGGTTTTTTTTCGTGCGCCCGCAAAGCCGCGGACGCCATGACGTAAAAATTGTGACGTTTAGAACAGTGTTTGTTGTATGAAATTCACGGTTTCTTTCCCTTTTTGGTTTAATGGGAAAAAAGAAATTTGGATCGGTTAGAATGTTTTAAAAAATTTACTTTTCTCCAGCCCTTTTTTGTTTTAAAAGGAAATGAAAAAGGATCGGGTTAGAATATTTTTTTTTGTTTTTTTCAGGAAGGGCGTGTGCATATCAATATACATGGTATAATTAAATTAAAAAAATCTTTTAAAAAAATTTTTTTTTTCAACTTTAAAAATTTCTAAATTTAAAATTTCCCCAATGGAACTTGATTTAAAAAATCCCCAATGGGGAAAAAAGAGGGTGTATATTTTGTGGAAAAAATCAAGAGAGAGAGAGAGAGGGAGAGAGGGAGAGAGAGAGAGAGCAATGACAATTTTAACTGCCACAGAAATCCAAAAAGTTGAATAAAAAATTACTTTTTAAAATTTGAAAAATAATTTTTTTAACGATAAGGAAAAATTTTGAAAAATATTCGGGTTACAATGATTTATCTTATTTAATGGGTACCATTTTGGTTTTTTTGCACCAAGCCCTTTTTAAATAACAAGTAAAAAAAAATCGCCTTTTTACCCTTTTTTAAGTTCAAGGTTTTCCCCGGTTTCCCCCGGGGTAGGGGAAAACCCCCCCCAGATTGTTTCCCCCCAACGAAAAAACATTTCCCCAGGTTTTTGCCAAAAAAATACATACAAGTAAATTTTTTTTTTGGCGACGGACGTTTAGAAAATATTCGCGGGGGATGTTTAATTTCGATTTTGTCCTTGTATGTGAAAAGACGTTTTGAAAAAAAGGGAAAAAAAATGTGAAATTTCTTTAAATCGTTAAAAATTTTTAAAACTGAAAAGCATTTGTTTTTTACTTTTTAGATACGAAGCGTTTTTAAAAGGAAGAAAATTTTCCAGGGGTTAAAACAACAGTAACCTGCAAAAAATTTTTATGGATAAAGAATCGAAACGGGTATTTATCCCATGCGGCCACATGGTGTGCTGCGAGACGTTTCGCACCCCATATCCCGGAAGTGTTGCCTTTTTCAGACGGCTGATAAAGGGCGCGTGAAAACCCTTCCCTGTCATGGGAAATTTGAAATGATGAAATAGGGGGTTTTACGTTTAAAAAACAACCAAAAAAGGGATTAAAAAGGAAAAAAAACCAGAAAATTTTGCTTGCAGTGGGGTTTTTGGGGCTGGGCCCCCCTTATATATAGCTAGTTTTAGCCGAGAAATGGAGAAAAGGGTCAATTTAAAACCCGAGTTAGTTGATTGCTAGCGTCTTTTTACCCTTGGGATCTCATTTTAACGGAAAGGGGGGGATAATTTTAAAAGGATGTGTTTTTTTTTAAAATTTTTCTAATCTGGGAAGGGGTTTTTTCTAAAGTTATTTCCCTTTTTTTTTTTTTGATTTTATGAATCATAATCTTTTTTATTCAGTTTCAGCCATCGTGATAATACAAATTGTATTATCTATTGTTAGTTATGTTGAATTTTTCAAGTGTTTCCCGTTTGATTTTTTCTTTGCAGTGTCGCTTTATTTTTTTTGTTTTGGGATTGTAGTACAAAAAAAAAAAACCCGGTGCTCCAAGTTTTTTAAAGTTTAAAATTAATCCGTTCTTGTAGTTATAAAAAGAGCAGCATTCTTTTTAAACCCAACCCGTACCCCTTCATCTCAATGGTTTTTAGTTTCCTGGTTTTTTTAGTATAGAAATTTTAATATTTTGTTAAGCCCCAAGTAAGTAAGATATAATGTGCCGACAAACTTTAATTTGGGGCTATGTCCTTGGGAGTTGATGGCTATTGTGAGAAAAAGCGAATGGGAAAAGAATGTTTTATGTGTTAAATATCCTCGTGTAAAAAAATATTTGTTTTTTTTCAACATGAATTTTTTTAAAATATTTAAATTATGTAAAAAAAAATCTCTTTGTAAATATCTTTCGAGGGCAGATATGGGAACAAAAAAATTCCTTTAAATTTTCTTTACCAACGGATTAAAATGGGGTTTAAAATGTTTTGTTTCTTGCACTTGATTTTAATTCAAAATGAAATTTTTCAGGGGGAAAATTTTTCAATTTTGACAACTTTTATCATTTGCGTCCCTTTAAAAATGAATTAAAATTTTGTAAATTTTTTATCACTTTTTCGACCCATTGGAAATAATGAAAAAATGGTATACCCCGTTTAAAATGTTGTTTCCCAATTTTCGGCTCCCTTTTTTAAATTTAGTAGGTTTTTGGGGAATATCCGTAGTAGTCTCCGCACAGTTGTCTCCCCCTTTTAGTGAAGGGGAATTTATTTTCGGGGAAAGGGAATAAATGCTTTTGCTCGTTTAGGTTTTTCTGGACAGGGCAATAGAACATTTTCTGCAAAAAAAATTTTCTTTTCCCTTGAACCCCCTCCCATCCCCCCTTTTGTATTTAAATTGCATAATGATCGCCGGTGTTCACATGTAATTATTAGAAAACGTTGTAGACCTAACTATTTACTACATTTTTTCAAATATTTAATAGCAAGTACTGATATGGAAAGTTAAAGTGACATTTATCCATTTTTCAGACAGTCGACAGAAGAAGATTTATATCTATTTGGTTATACCAGGCATTAAAAAATTACATGGGATTTAAAAAACATGATCAAAATAAAAATACAAGAAAATAATAAAATAAAAATTGGTGGGCTAAAACACAAAAATTGGGGAGACGAATCCATAATAAAAGTTTTAAAAAAATACAAATAAAAACATTTAGCCAGAATTTTTTGGAGATACACTTGTAATTTTTAAAAGAAATTTCGGGGGTTTAAAAGTATTAAAACGGGGAGTGCGAGGGTTTGGGAAATTTAATTTGGTTTATACGTCTTTTTTGGGACTGAGAAGAAAAAAAACACCCTTTCATTTGAAAAGTTTAAAAAAATTTATTTAGATGTTTGTTTATTTCCCAAATGGGCCCAATTTTTAGGGCTTTAAAAAATTTACTTTTAAAAAAAAACCCAAAAAAAAAAAACAACAAAAAAAAAAAAAACAAAAAACTCTTAAACCCTATGGGTTCTCAATGAAAATTTTCTTTTCCTAACTGCCCCGAAAATAAAAAACCTTAAAATTTTCTTGGGGTTTAAAAGCGAAAACACACCAAATTTCTTTTTTCTTTCATTTAAAATTTTTTAAAGATATCTGAGTAGCCCTCAAAAAGAAAGCTTGTTGGGAAAAACCCAAATTTTGAAAGGGTAACATGCCATTTTGTTTTGGAAAATTAAATTTTAAATTTTTTTATTTTTTCATAATTTAAAATTTTTTGTTTTGTTTTTTGTTGGGTTTTAAAAGCCGTTTTTCAAAAGTATTTCAGTAAAAAATTTCAGTTTTTATTTGGCAAATCAGCAAAACAATTTCCCCTTTTGGCCCATTAACAAAACAAATTTTAAATGGCCCAAGGGGCCTTTCATACACATACATAATCAGGATATTTTATTAAAATTCCAAAATAAAATGGAGTAGAGATATCGTTTATTAGGACATCGTTTTATTTGTCAAAAACATTTGTTTTACAAAATTAGAAATTAAGAAACGCTATGCGCTCAAGGGTTTCCTTTCTACGCCCTTTAACGGATCCTTTAAATATTTTGCAAAATTTTTTACATAGATTTTTTATATGTAGAAGAAAGTTTTTTTACAAATTTTTTTTTCGTTGGCCCAAAATTATTTTCCAAAAAAACTTTTACGTATATCGACATAAAGAGGGCAAACCCAAAAAGAAAAGGTATTCTGTTTTAATACAATTTAAAATTTCACATTTTAAAATTTTTTTCATTTCTTTAAAAGGTACCTACGAAACTACCAAATTCCCATTTCCAACTTGTGAGGTTAAAATTGGGAAAAAAATTTAAATTTTTTCCCTTTAAACCCTCAAATTTTTAAAAAATTTTTAAAAAATTTTTCAAAAACAAAAAATCTGTTTTTTAATTTAAATTTAATAATCTAACTTTTACATTGTTTTGGGCCAAAAAAACACGCCCGTTTTGGGTAAAAATGGTCGAAAAGCTTGTTTTAAAAAATTGGGGAAAAATTTTACCTTTTAATCCAAAAATTTTTCCAAATTCACTATAACCCCAAAATGTTAAAAACGCCCTTTACGGACTTTGCCCAAAAAGTTTTTCTTTTCTGTTATTACATGTTTATAAAAATTTCTTTTTTACTTGGAGAGTTTGGGGTTTTGGCATTTTGTTTTAACCAATTTTTTTAATGTTCTTTGTTTTTCAATTAAAATGATAAAGGGAAAACCCTTTCCCGTTTTCCCCTAAACGCCCAAATTTTGGGGGTTTTTGACGAAATCCAAGTACTGTTTTTTAAAAAATTTTTTGTGCAATTTCAATTTCTTTTTAAAAAATATTGCCCCACACCTCAGAACAGGATGTAAGAACTTGGTACAACCATGGTATCAAATAAAGGGAAAATTTAGTTTTCATATTTTATGTGTCCCCGATGAAAAAATGATAATAAAATAAATATGCCTTTAAAGGGCCCCGGGTTTTAGGCACTTTAAAAAGCATTTTTCATTCCCCCAGTATACAAAAAATAACTAAAAATAAAATGTCTACAAAATTCCCAAATTTTTTCCCTTGAAAAGGGCCAGTTAAAAAATTTTTGGGGACTTTTTTTTTTTCGAATACACATATTTTGGTTTTTTGAACGTTAATCTTGAGACCCCATTTTTCTGAATATGTATAAATAATATCTAACTGAGCTTGTAGGCTATTCGGATCAGTAGTAAACAATGCAATATCGTCAGCAAATAACAACATATACATAGATAACTGGTTCAAATCATTCTCTGTTAACTTATTAAAATCTAAAGTAGTGCTAGTAATAATAATGTTATACCATAATTTGTTAATTAATAAAATCTGCATTTTATTGAAGTGGCCAAATTGTGTGCTCTCTGAGTACCCAGGCAAAGTTAAAGATCATTTTCCAAAATGTTAACATTCTGCAAAGTTTTTTTTTTCTTAAAAAAAAAGGTTTATTGCATCTCTGTGAAAAAAAGTAGAAAATAAAACGTATGTAGACCGGAGTTCTGTCCTTACAACTCAGCAAGCATACATGTTTGGATGTCTAAAATTCTACACTTTTTAAATAAAAATAGTGTATATAATTGCTGATATAGATGGGCCAGAAGGCAGTTAAAATGCATCAAAGTGCTGAAAATTTGCACATCATGAAGATGCCTTTGTGTCAAATGTTTATGTTCAAATGAACGTCAGACTGCACCATTTCAAGTACATGTACTATGATACTTGCCACAATTTATGCACCCGGACTCGCGTAGAAATTCCATGCCCGCCAAACCAATACTAGTATCCCAGATTCACCCTGGACCTGGGTAGTATAATACTTGTATATTTATTGTAATGTGGATAGACTGAATATCAACAGAAACTGTCGTGGTATCTAAATCGAGGAGATGATCGAAGTACATTATAATTTAAGGATGTTTTCCGTCATTTTAAAGTTCCCAGAGGAAGTAGTGTTATTATCATTTTCATTTTACTACTAGAAGCCCTACTTCTACTGCTACCGCCACCGCCGTTACCAGCTCTACCAGTACTACCACGATGGCGACAGTTGCCTTTGCGACTTGCTCTGCCACTACCACTACCAGCAACACCACCACTACTACTGCTGCTACTGCTGCTGCTACAACTACTACTACTACTACTACTACCGTATTGCGACGACGACGACAACATTATCACGGCCACTACTAGTACTACCACTGCCTATACCACTGATATCAATAGTTAATAATAAAGTTGTGTTCTGTGCCATTAATTTAAGGTTAGAGACCACCAATTGTTTTCCCATAGACTTACATTGTAACATTATGGCGTGTACGGCCTTCCATACATCGAAACATGTATATCTAATTACAAGTTTTTCAAGAACTATCTTAGTTCTACCAAAATATCGGACGAAAAACATATGAATAGTGATACTTTATTTAAGTAATTTTCGTGTGAATGAGATGACCCCCTGTTTACATCATTGACATGGCGGGAGAAATTCGTTTGATAAAACTTTTTTTCAATACACATAAAATGTAGCAAATTTTGTCAAAATGTATAATAAAATACTGTAAATGCAGTGAAAAAATATCAATTTTGAAAAAATAATCACTTCCTGGGTTTGTTTACATGACTGACCAATCAGAACGCACAGACGTTACCTTATTCCCAGGTATACACTTAGCTCATTCCCAGTAAGTTCCCTGTACTTTTTTGAATTGGTGGTCTCTGACCTATAGATGAATGTTTCGTATCATATTTTCCAATTTTACAGTGATATTGTGAAACATGATCCAATACCAAATGTCTTACAAAGTTTCATCAAGAAATGTTCAGTTTTAAGAAAGATATGGACAGTTTACTGAGGTCACCCCCTGTCGATTTATATGCCCAGACTCAGTCCCTGTCGTCGTCAGATTGCAATTTTTCGTGAAAATTTCAGTTGTCTGCTTTTGATTTGACTTGGAAGCTGAAATACGATTCATTCCGTAAAAAATAGAAACAAGGTCTAATAATTTTGATCATTCTCTAACATTACAGAGATAGAAATGATCCTTTTTGTCCAAAAAGCTCAGATAAAAATGAGCACACCTGTTAAAAAAAGAGGCCAAATTAAAAAAAAAATCAACTTTCACGCTTATTTTTGCACGAAAACGTCTTTCTACATCATTTACAACAGATTTGTGGCCATTTACATTACCTGTGATGACTTCCGGCGAAAGTCATGTTTTAGCTCTATTATAGGTTAGAGACCATAAATTGTTTTCCCATAGACTTACATTGTAACATTATGGCGTGTACGGCCTTCCATACATCGAAACATGTATATCTAATTACAAGTTTTTCAAGAACTATCTTAGTTCTACCAAAATATCGGACGAAAAACATATGAATAGTGATACTTTATTTAAGTAATTTTCGTGTGAATGAGATGACCCCCTGTTTACATCATTGACATGGCGGGAGAAATTCGTTTGATAAAACTTTTTTTCAATACACATAAAATGTAGCAAATTTTGTCAAAATGTATAATAAAATACTGTAAATGCAGTGAAAAAATATCAATTTTGAAAAAATAATCACTTCCTGGGTTTGTTTACATGACTGACCAATCAGAACGCACAGACGTTACCTTATTCCCAGGTATACACTTAGCTCATTCCCAGTAAGTTCCCTGTACTTTTTTGAATTGGTGGTCTCTGACCTTAAGGCACACTAAAATATACCAGTCACCGGACAGAAATCGGAGTTTTATGAGAAATGAACACTGAAACATAAAATTTCCGTATAAAATTTCAGCTCATTTGTCACCCGAAAATGTAATAAACTCTGACTCAAACAATCGGACTTAAAACACTGGATATTTTGAGGCCCAAAAGGGGTAATGAAACGCACTTTATTATACAAAATGGTGGAACAGTCACCGGACAAATATTTGGAAGATATACGATGACAATTGTACCGTAAAAACGTTGACTATGTCCATCTGTCCTCTGCGTCTTCTAAAAGGGTTAAAGTATACTCGGGGTTGAACTATATAACAGCAATGTTTTGCCCGTGTTCCCATTTTAAACGATATATTTTCACGAGCTCGTACCAGAAATCTATAAATATATTTCAATACAAGCAGGTGATTTATACGTTTTGTTTTCCTTGAATTGGAAAACAAATGAGAAGCGTCAAATATTTGAAATTTTCTCACTTCTCAGTGAGATATATTCCATACTCACTCAAAATAAACAAATATCCTCTATATATTGGAGTCAGGTGTTGAGTGGCTACCATGTATTTTTCGGGCAGTTTGTCATTAAACCTTCAATATTTAAGAATCTTTAGTTCTTTTATGTTTTTTTAATCCTTTTTGATATGTTTTGGCAGTGCTTGTTGATTCTTGTGACAAGGTTTTTTTTTATTTTGAAAATTCTTCAACTTCAAATCGCTCCTCGCCTGCGAAATCCATAAAAAAACAAAAAAAAAAAAAAAAAAAAAAAAAAAAAAAAAACCTTTTTTATTTCTATTTCGCTCGCCCGCTCCTAAACATTCTGGAAAAAATCCATTGACCAAGAAATTAATTTGGAGTGGCCTTAGTAACCATTGCCGAATGATAAGGTAACTCTGCCGAATTTTAAAAACTAGGTAACTAGGTCAAATTATATTTTTGTAACACTCTAGAGGCCACAGTTTCTATCTGATTGTCAGAATGTTTTTATCTATGAAATCAGAAAAATCTTAACAGCACTCTAGCGAACACATTTTGTACAAGTTTGTCATATATTTTTTGTCAAAATGCTTTTCTCTATGAAACGTAGTTTAGATTTTAGATTTAAAACTTGGTTACCTGAGAGCATAAACTAGGTCAAATCATAGAAAACCATCTACGGGATACACAATTTTTGCCTGAATGTTTATGAAATTCAGATCAAGTTTACAATGACCGTCCTGTTTCAAGGACTTCATCAATGTCGGTTTTGCGAGACGGCAGTACCATTTTAAGACATTGTCATTTCCACAGGATTTATTATTTTTTCAAGGACTTTAACACTGTCGGTTTTGAGGCGGCAAAACCATCCCCGATGGCACAATATTGTTTCGTGAATGAACTCGTGGATTTCATCTTTCGAACATAAGATGAATGGGAATTTTACTTCTTCGTTGGGATTAAATTTCGTGGATTGACTCAACCACGAATTCCACGAAAATTAGTCCCCCACGAATACTAATGATTTCACAGTATTTGAAATAATTATTAAAGTTTTCTAATGACACTTTTGTGACTGACCGATTATGGCTAATATCACTTCGGTGTCTTTAGAGCTTATGGGTCTGAGTTATTTATAACACGCTTTCTATACAACTTCATATTTTAACTAGTCATACATCAAATCAGAAACCAGAGATTTTCAATTTTTGACACACTTTTTAGTTTATTATGCCATATTAGGTGAATCCATTATGTTTATCATTTAGAAACTGAAACTGAAACTGAATAATTTGATTAAACGCTTATTTTTATACAATGATAATTATATTCAATAGCGTTGTGCATAATGATAATAATAATAATGATAGTAATTATGGTAAGATTCAAGAGCAAAGAAAACACATCTGCCACATACGGCCACACAGTTTAGCTAGCAAATATGTGGGTTGTTATTGTTAGGACAATCTACGTTTTGAAACTATTTTTTTTGCAATTAATTTCATACTATTTACACTCAGTAAAAACGCTATTAATTTCATGTGTCCTTTTTCCGGATGAGCCTAGAAATAAATCATAACATTAAATAGATTGAACGCTTGTGTCGATTTTTCCACTATATTACATATGGTCATAAATGCAGTATTAGGGTCCAATCATTAGCACAAGCCCGGTAGTATTACTCTGTCTGTCTGTCTGTCTGTCCGTATTCGGACACGTTTTTGTCCTAGCCTTAACTTTAATTGTAACACCTATTCCGAGTTCATTTAAACACCATTGCATAATTCGTTGTATTATCTTATAATAATAATAATAACTTTATTTAAAGAAGGTAACACATAAAGATATGTAACAGTGTTAGAACATATTAAATATCTTAAATTTCAATGTGGCCTTCTGTAATATTACACACAAAAATAGATTAAAACTGATTATCTAATTATAATATAAGATAGAATTAGAATGATGAACATTTAAATACAGCATTCACTCTTGACAAACACTCCATTTAATTAGAAAAAAAATGTATACAATCATAAAAAGTAAAATCACTCAGATATGCATTCACCCATTAAAAGAAAATCAAATAAATAGCAATTCAAGATCAAGTTCGGAGGGTGGATGGGATCGGGCGGTGGCGGGTGTCTTAAAGGCGATAGAGCATTGCACTTACTTTTGCGGGTCATGACAACCTTATTACAATGTTATTTAATCTTGGTATCACTGTCGTGTAATCTTCAACATCAAATGGTCAGAAACGGTCATAACGGGATAACAATATGGCCCTTTTTCCCGAAACTGCAACTTTTCATGGATGGAATTCATTTACATGTAGGTGGGATTTTGGATTTTGACAATTTAGTAACAAAAAATAATCATTTCTGCATAAATAAAATTGAATTTTGCAAGCTTTGGTAGGATAACAGGACAATAATATAATCTGTTAGCAGATGCGTGGAAAGCACAAAATGCAAGCAAGCAAAATAATAGCAAACCGGTTTAACTGAGTCTGTTGAGCGTAGCACTCCTCAATCCCCTAGCACCGCCTTGCGAAGAATTCTATTAGTTTAAGAGTAAAATTGAATGGACTAAAAATCAGATAACATAACAGCACTAAGTCCGAGTATGGGTTCCCTTTTTTACAGCTGAAGACTGACGTGACTGTTAAATAAATCAAACGAAATCTTCAATGTTTATTGATGCTAAAAATAGATCTGAATGAAGTTTTTCTATGTCCGCTTTTTATAGAACTGTGTCAGGTTATGTTTACAGTTTACAATTTATTCAAATATATTTGACGTAGTCAGACAACATTTAATACGAAAGGCATAATACGGATTTTTTTTTCTGCCAGTTCATATTTGCTTGTGAAATACAAGCCGACAGTTTGACAGAATTTAAATAGGTATATAATAGTAATACTTGTCATATGTCATCACATGATATTATTAACAACTAACCGTATCATAACATAAGGAAAGAAATTGTTCTCTTTAGTGACACGTAACAGCATTTATTATGTTATTATAAACATATTCGGTATTACGTTATATATATGTTTGCAGCGATACACTAATTTAAGTGATCAGACAGACTACTATATTATTATAATAACATGAACTGATGAAGATAATTTTAACATACATGTAAATCTATTATGATAATGTTTTTGTAAGACGCGTAAGATTTTAATGTTCAACATGTCAGTATTCGGTATATTTTTATAGTAAATTTTATAGTAGAATGATTGAAACACGTAAGTTGTTACTTTATTTTTTCGAATATATTATACACGTTGCTACTCAATTTGCCATTTAGGTTGTGGCTCTTGCCAATCCTAGCACAGAGCACGCAGTTGTTTAAATTTGTTAATACGACATAACATCATTAATCATATAAAGAATATGCATTAGTGCTACCTTTTAGAAGTAAGCATGTTTATTCAACGTCCGCAAAATGTTATAATAATATCTCATTTATTAATCTTTTGGCATACGCAGTGGTTCAGTGGTTACTCTGTCTGACTACAAAGCCTGGGGTCTTGAGCTCAAGTCCCCGCTCGTCCAACTTAAAATTACTAACTTTGGGGTAAGAGTCCCGTGTACAGGTGTTTTACACCTGGCACGCTAAAGAACCAGGGGAGCTCTGTCACCAAAAGTCTTCTGGAGGAGTTGCTCCTACGGGTTACAGGTGGTAACTACAAACAAACAGTTTCTTTACTTTTGATATTGGCGATATCACCATTTAATATTCAGGGTAGAGGTTTAACATGAATTTATAATATATAAAAGTAGGCATATTCTTTATTTACCTCACACACACACACACACACATATATAGATAGATAGATAGATAGATAGACCTATTTAAACATTTATATGTTTAAACATCTATACAAGTCGGGTTTCCATTTTTTCCAAACCAGATAAAATTGAGATAAAAGTCATACTATCTTAAAATGCTACGAAGGATATTTGTTTTTCTTATTTGTGTCATTTTTGAGATCTTGTTACAAGGGAGAAAATCTACCAGTATTTTGATACTAGCATGCACCACATTTGAGAAAATGATTTCTTTCGAATCATTTGAATATAGCGAGAAAGTTCATCAGAAACAACAAATCAGCAATTCTTTAGAACGGGATAGAAAACAACCATTTTTAATCCTGAATATTCTCATAATTGTTGCTGTTTGTGTGGCTGTCGTATCAGTACAAACATCTGGGAAGTACTGGCTCGCAGAATTCAACATAAAAGACGACCTATACATGTCATGGAGCAGAGACAGAAGTATATCAAAGTTACCTTTATTTAGAGAGTTCGCCAGCATACCGGTACAGAAATGCTGGGCTTTACCTTTTTCACTTGGACAATACCTTAACAAATCTAAAAAAGGCAATAAAGTGGAATTCATGAATTATGAATGGGGAAGATATGAATCATTTAAAGACTTTCCTTTGGATTCACCAGCAAGACCGATGCGTCTGGCTTCTAATGGATTCTACTATACGGGCACTAAGGATACTGTCGAATGTTTTTCATGCAAATTGAAATACAGTGACTGGAAAGAAGGCGATGAACCAGATGCCCTTCATAAATTTTTGTCTCCGGACTGCAACTTTATAAAAGGTTTCGACTCTACAAATGTTCCAATACATTCAACATCCGAATCAATATCGAATGGCTCTGAATACTCTACGGAAGGAGCTGTGGGCGGTGCAAGTTATACAATAGAAAGTCACGAGAAAAGTTCCAGTTCTAATTTTCAAGTTCAACATCAGCCGAGACAATCACATGTAATTAATGATGCAATGTCTTCACGACACATTAAGCACAAATTTCCGGATTATGAAAATAGTCAACACAGAATGGATTCATTTAGTAATTGGCCTTGTGCCGATGTGATAGCTTCAAGGGTTCTAGTTGAAGCGGGATTCTTTTATGCTGGTACGAAGAAATATACATTTGTATTCCTTAATTTCAATTTTTCTTCAACTCATTTAACACAGAATCAATAAAATTCTGACAATCTTTTTTCTAAAGTTCAGGAAATGACTTCAGATCTTAGACATTTTAGTGATTTTTGATAAGAGTTTCCAGGTCTACACCATTGGCTTTATTGTATACCTGAAGTGATACTAGCCATAAATTAAAGAATAAAAATATTAAGGATTTACTGTTTATTTTTTAGGTTTCAGTGACTGCGTAAGATGTTTTTCCTGTGGAGGAGGATTACGTAACTGGGAGTATGGTGATGGTCCATGGGAAGAACATGCAAGATGGTTTCACGAGTGCAAATTCTTGATTGAACAAAAAGGACTAGAATTCGTTAGACGGTATCAAGAGACACATACGGATTCTGTTGACGAATTACCGGCGGAAGCGGTAACTGTGAAATGACTTAAGCTATTACCTCAGATTCTAAATACTAACCAGCTTATTACGACTCCAACTAAATTGTATGGAAACATACATTAATTTGAATTCCTACGATTTAAGGATAGGCTATATTGCGTAATTAAATCTGTAAAAAAAGATCCTTTGGAAGCATAGAACATAACCAATATGTAAGATACGTAAATATTTAAATATAATAAAAATGTAATCTATATTATTTAAAAATCGTACGTACTTTGGTATACCAAACAGTTACAAAAATAACGAAATATCTAAAAAAAATTCAGATTATGTCTGGAGATGAAGCCTTAAGAACACTTGGAGGAAATAGAAAGCAACATGAAGCTGAAAGTAATACATGCACCATAAATGAGAAAGAAGGTGAAAGAAAGATTGTATGCGATGTTAAAGGAAGGTTAAACGAAATGGGCTTTTTGTATTCTTTCCACCACATAAGAAACGCTATTCACAGATTGAAATGTAATGGTTAGTAACTTTCTAAAGATATCAATGCGGAACTATAATTAGATAAAGGTAGACTAAGTATATATTTATACTACGATTACAGTACGGCTTGTTTAACAGATGTAGATTTAGAGGGAAAGATGACACATTTTCTTTTTTCTTGGTGTCTTTTGATTTATGTTCTTGGGTACAAAAACGCGAGTATGAAGTCTTCATATGGTATTTATTTGATAGTCATTTTCAATTATTTATAATTCATAATCTCCCGCGTTAAGAGCATGTTCCTATCAGAGCTACTGTTATATTCGGTGATTACTAGATATTACCTACAATTATTAATAGACTGAAATACATGTATATGCAATAAAAATATCATTTAGCATGTTGTACAATTTTGATTTATATATAATCAGTTTCTTTGTGATTCAAATGCGCATTAAAACTCTGAGAAAAAAATCCTTCACGTATCCAACAAATTAAGAAATTGTTTGTTTTAGTCAAAATTATATTCATGCAGTGATATTCATGAATGTCTTCCTCTACATTTAAGGTGATCAAATTTCGACAGAATCAGTTATTACACATCTTATTGATAATTCTGAAGAATGCCCTGAACAAGTTGAAAGGAATAATTCAGAAGGAACAAATATATTACAACAGGAACCTGTTTTTGCCAACAGCATTCGTAGCAACAAGGAAGCTGAAAACAAAACTAGACACAATGCAAAGTCGAGCGGAGATATTTCATCTGATATATCCAATGCACTCACTGTTGCAGGTATGACATCAAAAATTGTGTCCACAAATTCGTTGTGGATTTATTTTCTTTAAAAATTGACATTCACACCTTCCGACCAATTTTTCCATATAATTGGTAACTGCAATGTGTCTCTCATAATAGGATTGTTAAAACACAAAGGTAGAGTCATCCTGGCTGGAGGTCTGACATGTGAAATTTTATCATCGGACATAGTGTAACATTAACCATTCAGCTACAGCGGTTTTTTCTTGTCATCAAATCTAATGAAACACACATAAATGTTTTTATGTTGCAAAATAAATACAACCACAACCGCGATCTCCCCATCACCTACCCCATTTTATAGGTCGGGCAGCCTGCAAACATACAATCTATTTTTACTGTCTCAGCAGTTATATAAGTTTTATACAATATAAGTAAATACATACAGGTTATTTTAATATGATTGTTCTGTTTCCAGATCCAGGTACATTACAAGAAGAAAACACAAAGTTACAAAACCAACTATTGTGCAAAATCTGCATGGACAGCGATTCAAATGTGGTGTTCATTCCCTGTGGACATATGGTTTCGTGTGAAAAATGTGCTCCACATATCCGGAAGTGTGCAGTTTGCAGGGTTCCTATAAAAGGGCGCGTAAAAGCATTCATGACTTAACGCAATGAGAAAAAGCCATCATTATTGTTGTTCTTGCGCTTTCTTTAAAATCAGTTAGCGTTTAGTTTAGCTTTTCAGTTTAGTTTATACTAATTTATTTTAGCTCGATTTTGATGGCAGCTTTAAGCTTATTTGAACCACACTCAGGTCCGCTTCCTAGAGAAAAACAGTACTGGTGTCATATGAGAGGGCGTAGTCGTGGACCCAGTGGGGCTCGAACCAACAACCCCTGGATTGAGTGGCTGGCACCTTAACCAGTTAACGTTTAAATGGCAAGATTACTGTCGTGTCAACATTTTTAGTTTTGTGGTCGTTCATAAGACAATGTCAGATACATTTTCTAAAATAAATAAGCCGGCTTAATTTGGTGTCAGAAAGTTTATACTACACCAGTACGCCGGGTTAATTTGTTTAATAAAGAAAAAATGTCCGATACAATTTCTTATGAGCGTCCACTTAAGTCTATTAATAGACGTAGACGTAATGTCTTGAAATATCAACCTTTCTATGTGAAATATTGTAGGCATCTGCAAAAAAAACCTTAACATAATTTTGAAGAATTAAAGTAGTCTTCCTTACCACAATATTATGAGCAGATGAGCTGCAAACACGTGGGTCTCAGACAGTAGAAATAACATACACAAACGTAAGCTGTAGCATTGGGCTGACAAGACTGTTTTGATAGATCAGGGACGACACAGTCGAAATGCAAGTGACATTCAAATTAATAAATTTTAATGAATACCTACTCTTACGGTTAAATAAGCTTTCTCAAGATACATGATAAATGTAACTATTGTTACAGTTTATTTGTATATCTATCATACGTTGATGAAACCAATGTTAACTAAAGCATCATATATAAATCCGATTTTTTTTTATTTATCGGAAGATGAAAAACTTGATTTTGTTCTCTTTAACAAAGATATGACAATTTTGATGCCAAAAACCTGCTACAGTATTTTTCAAGTTAGATTAAATATTTTGTATAAATAGGTTTCATATTTTTAACACCGTGATTTTTTTTATATGTTTAATCATTTTGATAGATGTCTAATATAACATTTTGTTTTACTCTGTAGTTTGATTTGAGAGCTTTATCTACTGAGAAGCAGTTGCTAATTAATACATTAGTTCATCCTTGATCTGATCCAGCTGATTTTTTAAAACCATTTCTTGATTGTATACTGTAGTGCCCCTATTACTTTTCAGGTTTTAATACCTTATCTTGGTTTTAAGACTTTTTGAAACTTCAGTTAGTGACTTCTCCTGTTTTATTATATTAATATGAGCTGGTGTAAAAAGACATGTGATTGTATAAATTATCTGTGGTACTAAAGTCTCCTATAGTTCAAAATTGCATATTGCATGTATTATTATAAATACGAATTCAACAAAATAGGACCAGAAAATAAAGGAATGAGAGCACATTTCCGCGTATTTATTGAACAGCCCTCGTATCTTATATATTTTTAAAGTTGTTTTTATGTTTTATATATTTATGAATGCTTGTAAATGAGACTTAAACAAACAAATAAACATATATATTTGTTGTATAATGATGCGACTATTTTTTTCAAAGTTATTTTGTTTTACCTCCCACAAGATTCTAGCCCTTTCATTGGTTGAGTAGTGTCACGTGGTTGCCCTCTATATTTCTATAGAGGGTCAGTGGGTAACCCTACATGGGAATTGCAATTCAAAATTGCCTGGTGTTGACCATGGAATTAACATTATCATTTTAAAAATTCAAAAGGATCCTACTACAACCTTCAAAGACCTTCCGAGAAGTAATTAAGTGGTCGATAAAACAAATCAATTATTGGGCTTGTTACTGACCCTCTACGGAAATATGTAGGGTCAGTATGCTTTATAGAAAGCTCGGCTTCGCCTCGCCCTCTATAACGCATACTGACCCAACATATTTCCGAGGGGGTCAGTAACAAACCCATTAATTAATAGTGTTTGTTGTAAAACTCTGAGCCAGAAAAGTAATGTGATTTGCTTATTGTCACGAATGAAAATGTTAATTAGTTTTTATCCGTTAAACTCTTCAGCCTGTTTGTTTGCTTAAAATAATTATTTTGCATAATATCAAAAAAGTTGCCTGTTTAATTTGAAATTCAATTTTGTTTCATATTTCTTTACATCATCTTTAAACCACTTATATCAGAGATTAGCATAGTGCAAAATACTTGTTCGACATGACTATGGAGATTTTCATGGGTATCATTTTTTTTATATAAACCAACTTATTTTTTTCACAAAAGGGGTTTCTGTAATTTCTTTTAAAAATATTTCTGGCCAAACTAAATTGATTGAGTAGACACCTTTTTACAACATGCGGCGCAAAGTTGAAAATACTATTTACTGGGTGAAAGAAAACAAAACTTCGTGCGCCAATTAACATTTCTACCAAGATACATGACTCTATATCACATATCTTTTCTTGAGACACGAGCTTGCAAACGGTTATTCAACGGCTAACTACTGCCAATTTCAGAATAGTGCGCCGATTCAGTGTTTGCACCATACACATGGAGTGACTGACTGATATCGATTTTCTTATCGTGAGTGGCTAATCTTGTAACAGTCATTTACATAAACTCCGCCCAAGACGGGAGACAAGTTATCTACATTTAAAATTCTGTGGGTTTTTCCCGTTAAATGTCTAACAACACATAAACTGAAGTCAGTTATGCAATGTGTTTACGGTTTTTAAAAACTGATGATATTGCCGTTTTTAGGCCGTGTCTCAGAATCAGCTTCAAGTCAAACATTTTTTTACAGAATAGACATCAACCACTCGCCCCGTTTACATTATGTGCGTAAAACTCACACCCGTTAACCGGTTCCGAGCAAAACAGTTCGTGGCGGACAAAACAGTTTACCGATATTTTTGCCGGCATCTGCATTGGGGTAAGTATTCTCCATCCAAGAATCGGTTGGTGCAAGATATGTTAAAGATTTTTGTTTCTGTAAAAAGTAGCATGAACGAAGAACATGCCGTGGGCTTCCCGTTTAAAAATAATCTATATTTAGTAAGTTATGGCGAGTTAAAAGTGTGATTTTGTTGAAAAACTGTGGAAATGAAAGTTTAACGCGGTATATTTAATTCACTTTTCAAAATAGGGCTATTGTATTAACATCAACCTGTAAAATAATGTTTGCTCTGAATATTGTCCAAGTTTTAAACGACAAAACCCAATATTCAACGAGTTATAGACATTCAAACATGACATGGTCGAAAAAAAGTGTGGCGGCATTGCACAGCTCAAACTTATTTGTGTGACGAGCAAGAGCAGTCCTGTGTCTTTTTTATTTTATTCTAATAATAAATGGTCTAAATAGTGATATCAAGCTCGTAACTCTTAAAACATAACGTTCTTAATTAGACAACAGCAATTTACACTAGCTTTTATTAACAAATAGATGTAAGTCAAAGCATAAGTAATCACACAACCGCCTAACAATGTAATATACATGTAACACCGCTCGCTCGAGGTCGCAAGGGGATGTGCAAAATGCTCGAGTTATCCATGGTTTCGAGCGACCCAAACATTGACCAACATACGAAGAAAGTTGAAGTTTGTTTTACCAATTGTCATCGAGACCATTTGCAGAGGAAACGGTGATGCGTAATAATAATACACTCGTGACATTTAAAAAAAAAAAACGTATAACAAACGTTATTTATGATAGATCGTAAATGGCACATGTGAAGAAACAGCTAAGACATTTTTTTATTTGAAATACTGTAATTGAATTCGCAATTTTCTTCTCCAGATTAAGATTTCATTTTATCGTCTCAATTTTATGAAAAGACTATCTTATTTCCTTTATTTGCATGCAAACAACTGTTGATTAAAATATTAAGATCTCATAATTATCTTCTCGATCCCGCAGAAAAAAGTAATAATTAATAACAATTTTGATCAATAAAATTTTTCTTCCACCTTTCATCAATAATTAATCTCATTATCAGATCAAATATACCGATAAACAAACATTTAAGATAGTCGGGGAATAGACCATGCAATTCTCACGACGTGCGAAAGTTTTAAATTAACCGATACATTCTGACCGCCGAAGGTGTGAAAAATTTTGACACCTCTGCTCGAGTTTATCATAAGCAACAAAGAGTAAATTAATACACAGGGACCAGGTGTCATGCTCGAGCGATCGAGTTATCGATGCTCGACCCAGCCATGGTAATTTCACATAGAAAATAGAAGGAAATCGGCCGGGACCACATGAATTGCTCGAGCGAGCCCGGGTGCTCGAGTCATCGATGCTCGAGCGAGCGGTGTTTCACTGTATCATCAACACTTCTTCCTACATTTTTGAATTATGGTTACAGTGGTACAGTAATTTGATGTGATGCATTCCCGTTTACGAACGTTCCATTTAAATTTCTTTCAGGATTACAATGCATATGTACCTGTGCTACTTATGCAATGCAACAGCTGACTTTTATAGGCACTTACTTCAGCACCTCTGTAATAGCCATAGGTTTGACACGTTAAAGTACAAGCAACTTGAGCTTGACTGACTGATAGGAAAGCCCGATTCAATAAGGAGTTTGAATTATGTCCAAAATATATGCACGTGTTGAAGAGATTGAAAAAGAACATGTACCGACAGAACCGAAAGATTTAAGAAATGAAGTATATGAAACTATCTGAGTAATAGGTGACAGAATAAAAGATTTGAGGGAGTCTATAAGGATCTTACATGCCTGCCTGTGTAAGACAGGGTTTTCCCTACCCGAGGGACAGTGTGGAATGGAAAACCGAGCGTTAGCGAGGTTTTTTATCCATGCTGTCCCGAGGGTAGGGAAAACAGCTGTCTTACACAGACAGACACGTTAGATCATTTTTCTTGCCTATCATGTTCAAAATAGATCGTGGAGACAAATAGGTTTTTGGTATTTCCTGACATTATTTATAAAGTTTATGACATCACAATGGTACCTGATTACTATGTGACGTCACCTTAAGTAGTGCACGCTATCGTAGACAAGGGTTTTCCCTAGGGAAAGACGGGAATATCTATCCCCGGCGTGTGCTCGGATGATTGTATACTTTCCCCGTTAGCCTAGGTAGGCAAGGATATTGTATCTTTAAATCGCGGCATTGAAAATTTAATAAACGGGGAAATATTGAGGGTAAACAGTGGACGAAATCAAGATTTGCACCAGTGATTGTTCGCTTGACTGAAATTTCTTGGCCTTAAAGTGCCTATAAACATCAGCTGTTGTATTGCAGTAGTAGCACAGGTACATATGCATTGTGATCCTCAAAGAAATATCACATACGATATGATAACTTTAGTGGAACGTTCCTAAACGGGAATGCATCACACCAAACTACTGTACCACTGTAACCATAATTCAAAAATGTAGGAAGAAGTGTTGATGATATATTACATTGTTAGGCGGTTGTGTGATTACTTATGCTGTTGTCTAATTAAAAACGTTATGTTTTAAGAGTAATGTTTTAACAGTTACGGGCTTAATATCACTATTTAGACCATTTATTATTAGAGTATAATAAAAAAGACACAGGACTGCTCTTGCTCGCCACACATATACGTTTGAGCTGTGCAATGCCGCCACACTTTTTTTCGACCATGTCATGTTTGAATGTCTATAACTCGTTGAATATTGCTTTTTGTCGCTTAAAAATTGGACAATATTCGGAGCAAACATTATTTTAAAGAGTGACGTTAACACAATAGCCCTAAGGTGAAAAATGAATTAAATGTATCGCGATAAACTTTCATTTCCACATTTTTTCAACAACATCACACTTTTAACTCGCCATAACTTACTAAATATAGGTTATTTTTAAACGGGAAGCACATGACACGTTCTTCGTTCATGCTAGTTTTTACAGAAACAAAAATATTTAACATATTTTGCACCAACCGACTCTTGGATGGAGAATACTTACCCCAATGCAGATGCCGGCAAAAATATCGGTGAACTGTTTTGTCCGCCACGAACTGTTTTGCTCGGAACCGGTTACCGGGTGTGTTTAAGATCAAAAGGTGTGTTTATACATGTAAAATTACACACGTCCTATCACATGTGAAATTTTTGTCACTAGGTCAGGGAATTTTCATGTTGAAAATACAATATTTGATTTAAACATAAATGCACGGTTTACATATGCAATTCAAGTTGTAAAGGTCTTTTCGTACATTGAACATGTATTTACACCTAATCATCGATTCAAATTTCGGTCCTGTAGCCGTTGTACATGAAATCAAACGCCTTGGGTGCTAGACTCGTCGAGAGGTCAAGGTCGCCAGCTTCAAATCACATTCCCCCTTATTAGCTACCCCTTATAGAAGTGGGTTCGAGTCTCACTCGTGGCTTTGAATTCTTCATGTGAGAAAGCCATCCAGATGACTTACGTACGGAAAGTGGGTGGTTCTACCCGTGTGTCCGCTCGTGACGAAATAACAGTGCACATTCAATGCGTGCATACACTCAATGCGGGAGATCTAATGCTGACCAAAACATACGGCCTTAGAATGGGCGTAGTGTTTGCTAAAACATAACTACCGTTTTCGGCCCAGAAATTGTAAATTAGCTATGTCCATTCCTTAACAAAACTGTCAAGTTGATTTGCAAGTTACATTTCCAGCGGGGTTTAAGTATATACTTTTTTGTGTAAAATATACGATTGAAAATTCTCATTATCATAGTTAAATGCAGAACTTGACTAAGGTTCAGTGACTACTTATCAAACTGTTGGTTTTTTATCTCAATACTATAAATAAACAAAATTTGACCTCACTTATTTCCCCTACGATGTCCTAATCTGTTGTTGGTCTTGCTTCCGATTGGTAGTTGGGTTTCGCGCACTTGCTAAATTGTCTCGTTTCGCGTTCCCCTGTATACTTTTTTGGGATCCCATGTTCAGTTTCTCTATACCCATTCTATTTTAAGAATAATTACTCTCAGTCGTGTTTTTCCCGATTACGACATGTTACTAAAAATTGCCACTGTTGAAGTTTTGTTTTTCCTATGAGCTTGTATTACTTTTTGGGCGTAGGATTTTACGTTGTGTCTCATGTAAGTTTTCGCTTCTTTTTTTTCTTCCGATACCGATTTAATATGTTTGTTTTTGTTTGTTAATCCAGGTTAATTTACATTTTGATGTTTTGACATTTCTGGCGCTGTCTGAGCTGTCACTGTCTCTCGCTCATAAAATACCGTACAGTCCACTCGGGTATTACGAATCAGCTTAAATGCGAGCCACTCTAAACGTTTTACACTAAACGTCAATAATTACTCCAGCAAAATTAAGAAAATGGTTATGTTTGTATTCTTTAAGCATCTGTGCATAATAAACAACCGTAGATTATATCATTTACATATTTTTCAAGCGATAAACATAGTTTAAGTATGTTGTATTAAGTTTATTGACTCGAGATGCTATTTTTTTACCGAGAAAATATAGAGCTGCTTGTTTTTGTTTGTTAATCCAGGTTAATTTACATTTTGATGTTTTGACATTTCTGGCGCTGTCTGAGCTGTCACTGTCTCTCGCTCATAAAATACCGTACAGTCCACTCGGGTATTACGAATCAGCTTAAATGCGAGCCACTCTAAACGTTTTACACTAAACGTCAATAATTACTCCAGCAAAATTAAGAAAATGGTTATGTTTGTATTCTTTAAGCATCTGTGCATAATAAACAACCGTAGGTTATATCATTTACATATTTTTCAAGCGATAAACATAGTTTAAGTATGTTGTATTAAGTATATTGACTCGAGATGCTATTTTTTACCGAGAAAATATAGAGCTGCTCTCTTCAAGAAACTCTTACGTAATTTTCATGTGATGTACATAGATAAATAATACATGGGCATGGTGTACAATATGTACCTATCACACTACAGATATGCGTATGAATATTTTAACAGTACATATAAAAATATGTTCATATGATTCAGAAACAAAAGTAATAAAATATGGGGTATTCCGAATAAATGTACGTGTGTCTGTTTTCTATTTTATACCAAATAGTTCTTTATATAACATATACCTCACTTCCCTTTCATCCCCGTTAAATATTTAATAGTATTCTATATTTGTTTTATTTATCCAGTCGTGAACGTTTATTTGACCGTACAATATATTACCATATTGAACGCAGGTGCGTACAAAAACAAGAGCACCGCCTTGCGGGTGCTGACGCTCATCTGATTTTTTTTTTTGTATAATAGAAATATTGTCCTACCCATGATTTTGTAAGTCTTGCAAAAAGCAGGATAGAGTTATGTTTCTTGATGTACAGCGTCCACTAATGATGGTGAAAAACTGTTGCAAGTTTTAAAGTAATAGTTTATGAAAAAGGCTGACTTAAACATAATACTCAACCAAGAAAACTGATTTTCTAAGTCCAAAAGGGGCAATAATTATTGAAAAAAGGAGGATGGAGTTATGTTTCTTGATTTACAGGGTCAGCTTATGATGGTGAACAAGTATTGCAAGTTTCAAAGCAATAGCTCTGATAGTTTAAGAGAAAAAGTTGACCTAAACATAAAACTTAACCAAGAAAACTGATTTTCTAATTCCAAAAGGGGCAATAAATCTTGCAAAAAGCAGGATGGAGTTATGTTTTTTGATGTACAGGGTTATCTTATGATGGTGAACAAATGTTTCAAGTTTTCAAGCAATAGCTTTGATAGTTCAGGAGAAAAGTTGACCTAAACATAAAACTTAACCAAGAAAACTGATTTTCTAAGTCCAAAAGGGGCAATAAATCTTGAAAAAAGCAGGATGGAGTTATGTTTCTTGCTGTACAGGGTCAGCTTATGATTGTAAACAAGTGTTGCAAGTTTTAAAGCAATAGCTTTGATAGTTTAGGAGAAAAGCTGACCTAAACATAAAACTTAACCAAGAAATCTGATATTTTCTAAGTACAAAAGGGGCCATAAATCTTGCAAAAAGCAGGATGGAGTTATGTTTCTTGCTGTACAGGGTAAGCTTATGATGGTGAACAAGTGTTCCAAGTTTGAAAGCAATAGCTTTGATAGTTTAGGAGAAAAGCTGACCTAAACATAAAACTTAACCAGGCAACGCCGACGCCGACGCCGATCAAGTGATGACAATAACTCATCTTTTATTTTCAAAAAATCAGATGAGCTGTATTGTTTTCCTTATTTGGACGGTTCAACAGTCCCATGTTAATCATGCAACGCGTGAAAATGTACCGAATGTAAATTATGTAAATATGGTTAAGTAGGCTCTTGAATCTAATAACGATGTTTCTCATTCGAGTTCCAAACCGTAAAACCCGATCTAGTGAATATGCCGTTGGTCTGCCGACGACAGTATACACATGTACCTATTTTGTGTGAACGGCAGTCAAGTGAAAAATACTAACTTTTCTCTTCAACGATTAAGCTACTAGAATCTACCGGTCTTGAAAAAAAAATTAATGTTTTTTTAAAAAAAATATTTATTTATTTTTAATTGCAGCCTGATTTGGCAGAAAGTTTGTAATGTGCACATTGCATATTTTGTTGTACATTTTGTCTAATCTAAAAAAAGCAAGCCTAAAACTATTATTGGCTGTGGCATTGAAAACAAAATGCCAACGGAAGATCTTTACTGTTTTTCAAAAATCAAAATGATCTGTAGGTTTTGTAATCCTTATCTTCAGACCCATATTCTAGAGATACGACTCTGACGTCTTAGCCGTATCGCCAGCGTGTGACGACAATAATATATTACTTAGTCGTCTATGATTAAGTGCTTTTTTTCGTCTGCTACAAATGCGACCAAAAAGAGCGTCAATTAATATTTAGTTTACTTTGTTACATAGATCTACTTACATTAGCTTAACCAGCAGTCAAGACAAGTAGTTGATGTCCTTTGTTTCGTGTAATCTTATAGAGTATAAATACGAATGTTTCGTACTCGGTTTGGTTATATCACGGATAAAGTGCGAGCTGAAGTTATAGACGTTACTGCAGTGTTGACCCCTAGAGGGCGCTTGTGTAAGACGACACGTACTTAAAGACAGTGTATTTTTAAATTTTGCGCATTTTAATAGCATAAAAACACTAAAGAACGCCATCATTGACATATACGGCTAAATTTGTATGACTTGCTAAGCAACTTAACAACAGCACGATATACTGTAATTTAGTCTACAGTATAATTCCATGCGTTATAGCATTAAAAGCTGGCTAGTTTCAGTTGTTTCTTGCTTTATTTAGATACGAACTCGACTATTAGAATACACCGTCTAGATGCGCTAATTTGTAGTTCTATAACTCATGCGCGTTTCTTATATTGAAGCACAACACTTTAGTGCCGTCTATAATTTCAGCTTGCACTCTAAAAAGGTAAAAGTAAATTTTATTTACCGTCGCTTTGTGAAACAATGTACAGCTATATAGGGCTTTTTAACGACCCTATTTCAAGAACAGTTAAAACCTATTATACTTTATCCTCCAGCAATTTGCTGGTATTAACTTACATCTGGGTCGACTGAGGCAATCTTGATAAAGTGCCTTACCCAAGGACCCACCGCAATAGGAGTAGCACATAATCGAGCCCGGGACTTTCACCTTAATAGTAAAGCGTCTTAACCCCTCGACAAATGTGTCTATTTATCCGGGATCGAACCATACTGAGTACGAAATATGTGATCATTTACTATATAAGAATACTCGAAGCGCCGGGACATCAACTACTGGCCTTGATTGACTTCTAATTTATAAAGGAAATGATTTAAGCAACAAAGGTAAGAAAATATTAACTGAGAATGAAGAAATTGACCATCTTTCCCGTCGTATTCATAGCAGACGGAAAAATGTGTACAATAAGAGATATATTTGATCTCGTACCCAGCTGGGAAAACCATGTCCAATATGGCTTTCTCAGCTTGGTACTCGTTCAAATACATCTCCGTAATGTACAGACCAATGTTAAACAAGGCAGTCTGAAAGACAGCTAAATCCCCCGCCACTGCTATGGATAGTGAAAGGGTAAACCTTTGATTTTAGCTGTGACCTTGACCTTGAACTGACATGGCTGACTCATGAATTCTGCACAACGTCTTGATGAGGTGATCATTTGACCCAAGTTTCATGAAAATCCTTCAAGGGGTTTAGGAGATACAGAGCTGAAACCTTTGACCTTCAGTTGTGACCTTGACATTGGGTTGACATGGCTGACTCATGAGTTCTTGATGAGGTGATCATTTGACCCAAGTTTGATGAAAATCCGCCAAGGGGTTTAGGAGATACAGAGTGGACACCAAATGGAAGGCTCAAACCTTCGACCCTTAGTTGTGACCTTGACCTTGAGCTGGCATGGTTGACTCATATTTTCTGCACATCGTTCAGATGAGGTAATCATTTGACCCAAGTTTTATAAAATTCCTTTAAGGGGTTAGGAGATATAGAGCGGACACAAAATGGAAGGCTCAAACCTTTGACCCTAAGTTGTGACCTTGACCTTGAGCCGGCATGACTGACTCATAGGTTCTGTACATCGTCTTGATGAGGTGATCATTTGACCAAAGTTTTATAAATTTCCTTCAAGGGGTTTAGGAGATATAGAGCGGACACAAAATGGAAGGCTCAAACATTTGACCTTGAGTTGTGACCTTGAGCTTGAACCGACAAGGCTGACTCATGGGTTCTGCACATTGTCTTGATGAGGTGATCATTTGACCCAAGTTTCATGAAAATCCTTCAAGGGGTTTAGGAGATATGGACCGGACACGATTTGGTTACGGACGGAAGGACGGACGCAGACCATTCCTATAATCCCTCCGCCACCTAATAGTGTTACCATATTCAAATGCCATAGTAAGTATGAATGATTTTACATGCAGCTATGTGTTATACAGAATGGCGGTTTGTCTCCATGTTGAAACAGCAACAATAAATGTATACAGCTTTCATTATTATGGTCTTACTTTTAATTCAAAATAATTATGTTGTGTGATTTACAGAGCATGAAGTTTTTCTAACATTCCGAAGAGCATTTCATTTTAAAACTAGAATCCGTCGGTAAACATCTAAAGGTAGAAATGAGTAACGGCAATAGTGATTCGGAATGCCCGTTAATGACTCGAAATAGCCAAGGTCGTAGAATTCGAGAAAATTTAAAAATAACGCAAAGTAAGTGATATTTCATAATGTAGATAAAAGGTTTTTTATTGGCAGTTAAATGATGTATTTCATGAATATATATATAAAAGATATTGTACATGTTGAAACATTAGTCCAATTTTAAGTTTTATGAAAACTGGTTCGGAATACCCGAGTAGACTGTACATTGCCAGCTTTCATAGCCAAATTGCTGGCTTATCGATGAAATTGTCTCCCTTGAAAATACGCTATCGGCGTTATCGATTTCTCGATCCGATTGATTTTGCTACTATGAGATATATAGGAAATGATTTTTTTTTTAATTTGTAATATTTTTTTTATTTTTTATGCCACATAGTTTATCCAAGTATGAGCACAAACTTTAATCTAATGATGAAAAAGTTTTGTGATTTAATAGCATCTTAATGCTTCCCTATATATTCCCTAATCCCACAATAGAAAACTGAAAGCCAGTTTTCATAAATAACCATTTTTCACATAGTAATTAATTTCGTACTTTTATAACTTAAGTACAAAATTTATCCACATACGAGGGGCGTTCAATATGTAATGTTACTCCGTATGTAGTTCCGTAACAGCTTGTTATGTTTAGATGCGGTTTTCGGCACATTATAGATCAATTTATTGGCAACACAATGTTATATAAATTATAAAAAATGGTAGATTCAAAGTAAAAATATAATCAATTTATGTCCAAAATATTGAGATTGTAATATGCAATTTCTTGATTTTACTGTTCAACAACTAGAAGTATAGTTCAATTTTCAATTTAAACAGATAAAACAAATCATGATCTTCACAAAAACATATGAAAACTAAAATAAAAAAGTTTATAATAGTTATAAATTGAGTGTGTATATTTTGAATCGAAAATTGATAAGGTGAGTACAATAAGCCTCTGCAATTTTGTCAGGCGCGATAATCATCGTTTAAAAATTCTTGTATTTTAAGTTGATACTAGTATCTTAATTCTCGATTGCGAAACTAGTTCTTACAACTTTGATCAATCACTCTCAACACCCATTCCAGATGGAATCAACCTCGAGTTTAGATTTTTTTAGTTGTGTTGTAAAATTAAAAATGCAATAAATAGTTTAAAACAAACACAAACGCATCACAAACTGCTGTATCTCGTAGACAAATGATAGGATTTTTTGATTTTACAAGTTATTTTATTTTTCTGAGACTCTGGATGCCCGGGACAAACCTAAATTTTAATTATGGTCTAGTATACCTGAGTATACCTCACTGTAATGATTATATTTTTACTTTGAACCTGCCGATTTTTATAATTTATATAGCTTTGTGTTGCCAATAAATTACTCTATAATGTGCCGAAAACCGCATCTAAAAATAACAAGCGGTTACGGAACTACGTACGGAGTAACATTACATATTGAACGCCCCTCGTATGTGCACAAACAACAAAGTATGAAGGTATTAATGGTATTTTTAAAAATGAAATTTATCATGATCTTAATTCTTCCCTGATCAATTTAAATCAGTCTTGTTTTAGCATAAAACCTTTTTCAGGCTATTAAGTGGGTTTGTTAAATGCGTTTTACTAAGCTAGATCTACTACATGTGTTAGTATACTGATGGTCGATTATATAATTTTAGTTCAATCTTGTTTGTTTTTTTAATTTCTTTATCTTTGCTATGTTTAATCATTAAAGGGACAAGTACAGGTGCAACCAATTACCGGTTTTATTAACTGAGCCAAAAATAGTTATCATGCATTTGGAAAACTGTGAAAATGACGCGACAGATTAAAAGAATGGGCTAATACAATATGATTTGAACACAATAGAGGAACAGAATAGTTAAAATCAGTCGGCAAGTAAAGACGGTGGAACGGATTATGATAAAATAAATTTTTATGCCCCCGAAGGGAGGCATATTAGTTTTCAACTGTCCGTCCGTTCGTTCGATAGTTCTTTAGTTAGTTTGTTCGTCACAACGTTAACATTTTGCAAGAAGGCACTTTACTCGCGAACCACTGCACCCAGAACCTTCAAACTTCACATGCTGTTAATACTTATCGAGTATACCACTCCTACTGACTTTGGGGTCACCAGATCAAAGGTCAAGGTCACGGGGGCCAACATTAACTTTTTGCATAAAGGCCTTTTACTTGCGAACCA
Source organism: Mercenaria mercenaria (assembly GCF_021730395.1). Classification (NCBI taxonomy): domain Eukaryota; kingdom Metazoa; phylum Mollusca; class Bivalvia; order Venerida; family Veneridae; genus Mercenaria; species Mercenaria mercenaria. Next base: position 24,097,090 of record NC_069364.1, on the reverse strand, counting down.
CTGCATCCAGGACCTTCAAACTTCACATGTTGATAGTACTTATTAAGTACACCCCTACTGACTTTGAGACACCGGGTCAAAGGTCAAGGTCACAGGGGCCAACGTTAACTTTTTGCATGAAGGCACTTTACTCGCGAACCACTGCATCCAGGACCTTCAAACTTCACATGATGATAGTACTTATTGAGTACATCACCCCTACTGACTTTGGGGTCACCAGGTCAAAGGTCAAGGTCACAGGGGCCAACGTGAACTTTTTGCATGAAGGCACTTTACTCGCGAACCACTTTACTAAGGACCTTCAAACTTCACATGCTGATAGTACTTATTGAGTACACCCCCTTACTGACTTTGGGGTCACCACGTCAAAGGTCAAGGTCACAGGGGCCAACGTGAACTTTTTGCATGAAGGCACTTTACTCGCGAACCACTTCACCAAGGACCTTCAAACTGCACATGCTGATAGTACTTATTGAATACACCACCCCTTCTGACTTTGGGGTGACCAGGTCAAAGGTCAAGGTCACAGGGGCCAACGTTAACTTTTTGCATGAAGACACTTTACTCGCGAACTACTTACCCAGGACCTTCAAACTTTACATGCTGATAGTACTTTATGAGTACACCAACCCTTCTGACTTTGGGGTCACCAGGTCAAAGGTCAAGGTCACAGGGGCCAACGTTATCTTTATGCATGAAGGCACTTTACATGCAAACCACTTCACCCAGGACCTTCAAACTTCACATGCTGATAGTACTTATTGAGTACACCACCCCTACTGGCTTTGGGGTCACCAGGTTAAAGGTCAAGGTGCTGCGGGGGCATTTGTCACCATTAGTGACAGCTCTTGTTCTCTTTGTTAATAACCGAAATGGTCAATAACTTTAGTTACTCAATAAAAACGAACAATGGACTTTCGCATGACGTTCTATTTATACATGTTAAGGAGGAACCACACTATAACTTTTTTTCAAAGCCCACGTTATTGACTGGTACCAACAAAAACTGGAAGATATTTCTGATTTACATCTGTGTATATTTTTACGTTTAATGCATCAGTGACGTTTCCATGACGTCGCAAACATGACCACTTCGCGCACTTTTGACGTCAGATATACGGGGACAAAATCTGCCTTAAAATGATTGTACCGGCAATATATAAATTATACATGAAATGAAAGCTGACGATAATTTAATTGGAATTGCTCTATGTTTTCGCGTAATAAAATGAGAGCCAAAAAACAAGTTTTCTTTTTACTTAAATTCTCCACAAAAAATAGCTTCGCTTAGCATTTGAAAAAATCCATCCGTAATTTTTTACCAAAATTGAATATGTTTCGACGCTGAAAAAAAATGACGTGAATGTGAAGATATGGCCCTTAAGGTTAGGCAAAAAAAAGTTTGTTTCTGGTAACATGCTAAACAAATAGGGTAGGTAGCTAAAGTGCCGCCAGTTTTTATTTACACATTTACAATCAACTATAATAGATTTTTATTTAATGATGAGTTAATCGGAATTGCTCTGCTTTTAATAAAATGAGAGCAAAAAAAACGAGTTTTGTTTTTACTTAAATTTTCCACAAAATAGCTTCGCTCAGCGTTAAAAAATATCCATCCGTAATTTTTTTACCAAAATAGAATATGTTTTACACTAATACGTCCTGTAAATATATAGTAAAAAAACAGAAAGTTTTAACGGTGCACTTCATTGCCGTATCTAATCTTAAGATATAAAACGGCCATAAGAAGATGGAACGCAGTAAGTAAGTAAGTAAAGGTTAACATTAAAATGAATTAATATCAAGTTATAACGACAAGATATTTTTAACAAAGAAATAAATTAACAGCGCTTTCTTTTGAATATTTACCCGAAAATGAATTTAACCTTTAACGTCAGGGTTAATTTAAATTCATATCTGATGATATCTTCGTTGTTTACATTGACCTATATATATATATATATGAAACGGCAAGACTAATAATGACAAAATACCTTTAAACAATGAAAAGTATTATAAAAATGCTATTTTTTCGATCTTTCAAACAAATTTGACCTTTCATTTTTTTATAAGCTTTACCAGTCACTGTTTTTAAAATACATAAGAGAGAATTATTTTCAATGAAAAAAAATGACAAGATGATTTTGAACGAAGAAGAAATTAAATATGCTGTATTTTGAATTTTCACATAAAAATGACCTTTGACCTTTAATGTCAGGTTTGACCTTGACTATGTTTTCATTATTATTTCAGCAATGATATCGATATTGTCTGTTAAATATACTTTAAAATGAATAGTAGTGACAAAAATACCCTAAAAAGTAAAGAAAAATCATTGCAAAAAGCTGGTTTTTTGCATTATTTACACATATTTGACCTCTGACCTTTGATAAAAGGTTTACCTTTGACATAGTGGGATAAGACCTACATTGCTGACTTGGCTTGACATGTATACATTTAAGTAAATTGCAAACAGTGAATTATAATAACAAGCTATTTTTGAACAAAGTAATGAGTAAGTATGCTACTTTTGTGATTTTTTTTATACAAAAATGACCCCTGACCTTCAATACCAGGTTTGACCTTGACTTATTTTCTCTTCCATGACATCGTCTGAAATATATACAGTAGCATGAAAAACGATCTGTTACTAAAATGATATTATTGCAAAATTTTAGACATTATTTGACCTTTGATATTATGGTTGACATTGAATGTTTTGAAATTATATGTGCATACCAGACATCGCCGAACTTTTAAACATTAAAATGAACTGATATCATTGACTATTATCGACAAGATATTATTATCAAAGATAAAAGTTAACGAGCTATTTTTTTCATTCTTTTACTTGAAAATGACATTTGACCCTTGATATCACATTTGAACTTGTCTGATTTCAGACGATATCTTTATTACTGACGTTATGGGGCATATATACATTACAAGATTACTGAATCGCTCACCTGAGTATATTGAACCACATGTTTCAAATGGCAAAAAAAAAAGCTAAAATATTAGAAAGTAGATCAGTAGGTCACATTTATGGTCACTGAAGGTTTCTCTACTTTTAAACCTACTGACCTAGTTTTTAACCGCACGTAACCCAGTTTCAAATTTGATCTAGATATCAAGGTGAACATTATGACCAACTTTCATGAAGATCCATTGAAAAATATGGCCTTTAGGGAGGTCACAAGGATTTTCTATTTTTAGACCTACTGACCTAGTTTTAAACTGCAGTTGATCCAGTTTCAAACTTGACCTAGATATCATCCAGATGAACATTCTGGCCAATTTTTATGAAGATCCATTGAAAAATATGGCCTCTAGAGAGGTCACAAGGAATGTCTGTTTTTAGACCTACTGACCTAGTTTTGGACCGCATATGACCCAGTTGCGAACTTGACCTAGATATAATCAAGATAAACATTCTGACTAACTTTCATAAAGATCCCATGAAAATTGTGACCTCTAGAGTGGTCACAAGCAAAAGTTTACGCACGCACGGACGCACGGACGACAGACACTGCGCGATCACAAAAGCTCACTTTGTCACTTTGTAACAGGTGAGCTAAAAATAAATCAAGAGCAATTACTAATTGGTATAGCCTCAAAAAATATGAAAAGGATTCATTATTCTTTCCCATATACTTTTTGAGCTATGAGCATCACAGACAAAAAAACACTATTTTGGCTATTTCAAGGGCAATAACTCTGTAATAAACGTTAAGATTCTCAAGAAGAATGCCAAGTTGGCAAGGTCACATTATGATAAAGACTCAAGCAAGGTTTCATGAATTTACATTAAATACGTTTTGAGTGAGGTACATAATTAGTTCAAACTGTGCATTTTTTACTATTTCAATGGCCATAACACTAAAAATAGGGAGCGGACCCAGGTGAAAAATAAAAGGTGTGCAAGCAAGTTCATATAATGATAACTCGTGCAAGGTTTCATGAATCTAAAACAAGTACTTTTTGAGCTAGGCGTGTCACAAGGTGAAAGTCTGCATTTGTGACTACTTCAGGGGGCATAACTCTAAAAAGAGGGGGTGGAGCCAGACAAAAAATAGAAGGTGCACAAGTTCATATCATGATTAAGACTCATGCAAGGTTTCATCAATTTAAATCAAATACTTTTTGAGCTAGGCGTGTCACAAGGTGAAAATGTGCATTTTTAAATATTTCAGGGGCCATGACTCTAGAAATAGGGGGCGGACCCAAATGAAAAATAAAAGGTGCACAAGTTCATATCATGATTAAGACTCATGCAAGGTTTCATGAACCTATATCAAATACTTTTTGAGCTAGGCGTGTCACAAGGTGAAAATGTGCATTTTTGACTATTTCAGGGGCCAAAACCCTAAAACTAGTGGGCAGAGCAAGACGAAAAATAGAAGGTGCTTAAGTTCATATCATGACAAAGACTCATACAAAGTTTCATCAATTTATATCAAATACTTTTTGAGTTAGGCGATTCACGAACTTCGGACGAACGCATGCACGGAAGGACGGACAGACGCACGGACAAGAGCAAATCTATATGCCCCCACCACTCATCGGGGTGAGGGGCACAAAAAATTAAACAGGTTAGAAAAAGTAAAAGTAACATTTTTCACTTTTTTGCATGAAAATGAAGTGTGACCTTCAATTGTCAGAGTTGACCTTGACTTTTTGCAATTAGAGTTTAAATTTCTGGATTAGAATAAAAAATAATTTTCAAATGTGCCATTTTTGTGATTTTTTACATAAATTTGACCTTTGACCTTGAATATCAAGTTTGCCCTTTATCCATTTTTGATGAATTTCTTATTGCTGACATTGTTTGAAATATATACATTTACTGACAATCAGATAGTTACTGTAATTAAACAGTAAAAACAATTTAGACGTATACGTAAACTTTACCATAACCCCTAGTATTTTTACAAGTGAGTTTTACCTCCACTGTCACAAACATAAGTGAACAAAATACGCTCAACAAAATTCCTAATCGGTCATTTCTTTTTTGTATTACTATTTTGTAAATAATGCAAGTATTTACACGAAATTTCACATCCGACATTTAAATAGGTACTGCAGCTAATTATTGATTTATTTTTGACCGACTCACCGCCAAAGTAACCGCTTTAGGCGTTTTGGCCAATTTAGCATATTTTGCACGTGCATGGCATGTGCACCAATATGCACGTGTTAATATATACTTTTTGCATTACTGACGAAAGTCCTACTAGAAAAACACATTTCGTTGTGAAATTGACACAAGAGCAACGCGCCCGGGCTGTCGAAATTATACAACAAAATTCAAAATCGGTCACTTCAATGAATTGTACTTTGGTTAAATTTCGACAAAAGAGCGCGGATGGTAGATAAACAACGAGTGAAGGTTCTTGTAAACGGAAATAAGGTCACAAATGGAAATAACCATCAAAGTAACAGTTACAAACAAATTACATCAAATTCTATTGAAATTGTAAAAATAATTACACACGTGTCGTAAATGTGTCCCAGCTAGCATCATTCCGACAGCTCGATCCAATTGCTCTTGAGTCAATTTCACCATAATATGTGTTTTTCTTGTTGGACTTTCGAAAGTAATGCCAAAATTGTAAACGAACACGTGCATGTTGGTGCACATGCACTACACGTGCAAAATATCCAATCTTAGGCAAAACGCATAATGCGGTTACTTTGGCCAAGAGTCGCCAAAAAAAAATTAAATAATTAGCTGCAGTACCTATTCAAATGTCAGCATGTGAAATTTCGTGTAAATTCATGCATTACTGACAATATAGTAATACAAATATAAACTGACCGATTAGGAATTCTGTTGAGTGTACAGACAGGCACGGCTTTGACACTTAAGAAATGGGTTTTCATGGAGGATGTGTAATATTGTTTCGTAAAAAGTATAAACTTCTTTTGGCCTCAATTGTTTCAATTAAAGTCCGTTAGCTCTCTGACCAATAGTTGTTAGTAATGAACTTTATTGAACTTCCTTTTATACGCATGATTTGGAAGATAAAGGCCATTTCATACGTAAATATTCTTGTTATTATGTTAGACCAAGCTTTGATAATTTTACAGATCTGTTATAGACTATGAATAAGAATGTACTAAAACATAGCGTGTCATATCAAAGTTGCAAAATGTAGTATAAATCGGATATGAACTTATTTTCTGTTCTGTTTTACCTTTAAGTTTAAATGTTTTTTGGTTTCAGGCGGGATATACACGTATTGTATCTCTTACGTCAGCCCTGCAGACCGCGCACGTGCTAAGACTCTCAGCACATTGCCTGCATGATACCATGTGCCCGCACGGAATAAACACAATGCATGCATCATTGTCTAGGCATATTTTGCAGGTCATTCTGTGCCTCAGATTACGGATCTCTTCCAACAAACGGTCTCGTTCTGAAAAATTAGGGATAAGAAAATGCAAGCTACTTGGCATCTTTAAGCTGCGAATAATTCATTCGACTATTGGTGAGTAATATATATATTTAAACATCACAGTTTGCACAAAATGTCTGTCTACAAAATGTACTTGCTCTTTTACTGTATGTCGATAGTTTGCATTTTGATTGCATATTGTAATATATACCCACAAAAATATAAAATTCATCAAACGTTTTTTATAATTTCAAATAGTTTGTTTATTATTCAAGAGAAGCTTGTCAGTAAAATGAAATGTACTTTAGGTATTTAATACAAATTTATACCTTCACGGTTTCTTCTTTCCGCTGTTTCGTGATCTTGATTAGAATGAGATAGTAAGTTCATAGTAGACCTTGGCAAAATGTCTTTTGAGTTCGTTGCATTGACCAGGTTAGGTTCTGTATTCAAAATGTTCTCAAAGATCTTTTCCGTGACCGGTTTATTTCCTGAAAGTAATTCCACATATTTATAGTGGCGACAAAATTACATACATTGGTACAAGTTAATGAAATATCATCAAAGAAAGGCTTAAGTCCCTTCCTGGATTTCTTCCTGAAGTTGTGCTTAAGTGATCTAAACAAACAGTTTTTTATTAAGTCTACCCTTTAATAGATTCAAGTAAAACTACAATGAAACCTCTCTGAACCGAACGGCATCCGGACAAGAGTAAAAGTACGGGAAAGAGGAGTTTCCATGCGTGACTAAAACCCTGTTAAACCCGAAAAACCCTTAAATACTGCTGCGCAACTGCTAAGCATGAATTGTACAATTCTCGAAGATGACGGTCTCCCAGAATCCTCGAATATCCTACGTTAAAACCCGATATCAGACACGGTACCGTGTAACTCTCTTAAAAAGGGTCATCGACCACTACACTTCCCCCACTTTATCAAAAAAGGAGTGTAGCCTACCCTATTGCTCAATATGCCATCCAAGTATTGGAAATTTGAACCCCAATCCCTAGAAAACAGCAAAATACCTATCCCATGAATCTGAAAAATGTAGAAATTTGTACGCCATTATGTAAAATTAATCCAGAATCAATGGCGGTCACTAAAACGCACTCCATCCCTGGGCAGTTCCTGCCATTTGGAAGTTTAACCAGTACTAAAAATGCAAACACCCGCAAGCAACTGACAGCTTGAAAGTTGCCTAGGAGGCAACTCCCTCATTGATTCACCACCCCCCCCCCCACCCCCAACGTCTTCTTAGCCCAGATACGAGGTAGGCCACAAATTCATGCCATTCCTGAAAAATATGACACATAACCTTTGACAGCCACATTACGAATGTGATCCTTACACAAAATTTACTGGCTTCCCACCTTAACAAACCTAATGTAGAGAGGTTTGCCACTGTTGCATCTTTAGCCATTACTACCTGTTGACTCAGATGCACAACTTCCAACTTCCAAACTTCTGCATGACTCCACGACCCCAGCATTTGCAACCACTTGTCCTCCTGTCGCAATTGCTCTGCTGTATATACAAGATCTTAAAAGATGCGCTGTAGACTGTCCCACAACAGATTTAGTCCCCACACCTTGTGCAAACCCTGCTGCACCTCCGGATACAACTATCCCTGTGGACTTCCCTCATCTAGCGCTCCTGTACAACTTCCCGAGACATTCTCTCGTTGATACCACCATCTACCACGCTAAATCACTGCCGAAGGCTACCACCTTCAGTCTCATACTTAGCCATTCTTTGATCTCGTGACATGCGACAACTGCTCCCGACACTGCCTTCATAGTTGAATTCAACCATTCAACTACGCACCTGCTGTCTGCGACTGCTACACATGTGCATCCTCTTACTATTTCTTGCCTATACTAGCAGCAATGTCCATAGCCAACATCTACCAACAACTCTAGCCTGTTTTTACTGCTCCCCGATGATTTTACCTTTCTATGGCCTCTAAGGTCCTTTTATTTGATGCCTTACTTCTGATTTCCTGGTACCACCCCGAGATTACCATGCAACTGCAATTCTTGTGTCATACTTGACTCGAACTACGTATGTCTTGAAATTTCAGATTCTTCGCTAACATCCATGACATCACCACACAAGAGGCGTAGGACGTCCCTTGTCCCGCATTTTTGTCTTGCTTCTTAAAACTGCTAAGGAGGGGGCTCCACCACCTGAGCCCATCCTAGCCCCTCTAAATCCCTGCTTCTTCCCCGTACCTGGCGCTTCCTATCCTGGTCCTTCCTCCCAGCAATCCCACTCTGCTGACTTTTGATACACTTGTTTTTCTAACAGTCCCCCTGGAATTGCCTTGTTTATCCGCCCCTAGCTGAGTACCTCTGCTGACCCTTTTCTAAACCCACAGCCTTTCTCGGTGTTCTAGCCTTTTGCTACCTGCAAACTCCTTAAGACCACTTCTGCCTTTGACCAGCCAGCTTCGCAACGCCACTGCTTCCCCTGTTCTCCTGACATTTTATGCATACTGCAAGCTCCGATGGCACATTGTCCCTGCATACCGTAACCCCCGCCACGAGCGGATTACCAGGAAACTCCTCCACCATTAGTGGTATAACTTCATCATCAAAAAATCATAATTCGCTTTGTCAGGTTCAGAACTGCTCTTTTGTGCAACAAGTCTAGCCCCAACAACATGACTTGTTCTATTGGTGCCACGTTCAGGTCTTCTTTGTACACTTTGGAAGCAATCTGCAGCCTGACTGGACCCGCTATAAATCCACTCATGGACAGCTCCTTACCAGCAGTCAGCAACTTTACATCCTTAACCATCCTTGGTAGAATCTTCAGAGCCTTAAACACCTCTTTTGAAATAATAGTGACCTCCTCCGCTGTATCCACCACTGCCAGAACATTTGTACTAGCCACTTGGATGTTCACTTTAAACCTTGATGCTGATGATAGTTTACAGATCTCTGCTAACTCCGTTACACCATAATCCTCTGACCGCCCGCAATTACCGGCCTGAACATCTGCTTCCCTGTTGAACGCCACTTTAGTCCTTCCAGCTGCAGCTTCATCATCTGACTGCTTTCCTTCACTTCCACTGACCGTCACACACCTATCTGATTGTGTTTCCTCTGACCGCATATGCTGACTTCCCGTCACAGTCCTACGAGGACTGCCACAATTCACTTCCCGTTCTCCAACCGCCTCTTTTGCAACCCTTAGCCTTTCCAACCGCTCAGGTTTCGTCTGTATTGTTGTTATCACTACCTCACTCTCCATCAGAAACTACCGCCTTCTTCGATTTACTCCTATTTTTCTCCACCGTAGGTTAACCGCCCTTTAATAACGTGACCAACATTTCCCTAAGCTCACTTGCTTCAATCTTGTCCAACAATAGTGACTTTGTATCCTCTGCCATACTGCTACAAGCAATAATAATTGTCTCCCGCAATTACCCTTTATACATACAGTGCATAAAGAAACACCGCCTGCCTGTGCACAATCACTACCAGCTGCAAAATCCAAACAGATTACTGACACATTGACAAAAGCCACAGGCTTAAGTCACTTCTGCACAGCTCTCAGTAACAATACCACTGCCACTGGAACGGAACAAGTATACCTAAGGTCTCCTACACAGACCAAGTCGCCACCTAAATGATGGACAGGGGTGGACCCAATGAAATCTGGACAAGCCTTGTCTGCTGAGAACCCTGTTTGGTTGCTTATACGCCTAAGCAAAAATGAACGATCCTACCTTGTCTGCAGGTCTTCTTACAAACAGACTTCTTACCGCAGTTCTATCTTGCACCGCCTCTGGACATTGTCTTCAAAAGGTGTCTTGAACCGCCCCTACCTCCTTCCAGACTGCACTTTAGTACACTATATAATTCAAAAAGTCCACATTTCCTCCAAGGAATTCAATGCACAACACAGTCACTACCACCAATTTCACGCTACACATGTGAGATTAATAAATCCTGCAACACCGTCTCACAATTGAAATCAGTTCCACTGGAGCTTATCAGTTATCACACAGACTGTCACAAATTCTTATAACAGTTCTGTTCACTATTTGTCGAAACACTGAACACGGTTTCAAAAAATAATTTTGACAGCTGCTATCACTCTTAACCTTTGTTATCATTTGTACAGAACCACTTGCTTTTACACGTCCGCGTGCATGCGCGAGTAATCCCAATAGATTTCTCCGGAGACGACCGGAAACTTACGAAATTTCACGAACCGCAAACGTTATCCCAAACTATCAAACGCAACCGCCAAAGTCACAAATCGGTAGCCAACCCCTTAAACAAACGGCGCTTTGTAAGTTTTCCCCGTACGACTGATTCCGGGCATTTTTACACTGTTACGTCTGTTAAAAGTAGCGCACCAATAAATGTTGGCTTAATTTTTTTAGTGCGGCGAACGGAAGCCATACACAAACAAAAAATAATTTGTTGTGTGTTTCTGAAAATATATGAGCAGCAAATCCGATGAACATTTTTTTTTTAATTTGGTGAGGCCTAAAAACATTTTTCTGCAATTTCTGATAAGGGTTTCCCGGTTTATAAAAAAACGGAATTCCCGTCAGCCAGAACCTTGCAAGCATCACGTGACAATAAGAGAAAATAACACTAAACATGATTATCAATAAAGAGCGCACCTGTATAGGTATTAATAAACTTTGATAATGTGGCAGGTGAGTCCAATAAGTCCAGGGGTGTTCAAAGATAATCCTTCATAGATCTATTGTGCAGCAAATATTGGATTTACCTGTATTGGAAAATAAACAGTGTCGACTGTATTGAGGTCAACTGCCACATTATCAAAGTTTATTAGTATTGCACAATATAATGACGTTTTAAGAATTAATGTAAACAAACAAAACAATAACATTAAAATGAAATCAGTACGCTCAATACGTTTACGACGCAATCGGTGATTTCTCGTTGTCGAGCGGTTAAGGTATTCGTTTTATACTTTTTCATCGTGAGTTCGATTCCAAGACCCCTTAAATTTTGTCTTAAAATCTGTATTTAAATTCTCTTTTTTTTCAATACGATTCATTGAAGACAAAACGGATAAGTAAATCTAGTTCTAACATGTTCACTAAAATTATATGTCACAATTGGCACGTAATTTAATTTAAATACACTCCACTTTTAATATGATCTAATGTTTTTTTTTATTACATAATACGCTTGTGATATGTGTAAGCTGTACGGGTTAGTTCTATAAGTTTTATAACGATCTTACACTTCACTCTCATAAAAGCATTGCCCGGCCATAATTTCAGGATCGATTGATTTAAAGATACTACCAGTTGTAGAAACAAAACAATAAATTAGGAACCAGAGAAAACAAACTTACACGAAGTATGTAATGCAGACTGAAAAAAATGGGGATCGAACTCCCGACGAAAAGGTATAATACGAATACTGTACAAGAAATGTATTGACTAAATTCAATGTTATTGTTTTGTTTTCAATTCTAAACGCCATAATAATACGAATATCATACGAGAAATCACTGACTAAATAGTAAACTTAGTGTATTGACTTAATTTTATGCTATTCTTTTGTTTTCACTCCTTAGCGCCATAATAATGTGTGCTATATATAGTTCGGCTTTTTAGATCAGCGATGTTTTTGTACTTTTTATAATGGAACGGTTTGTTGTTTAGGTAATGCTATTCAGTGCAATAGTAGTTCTTATCTAAATAAGGCAAAGTAAATCATTCTGATTTCCCTAATCGGCAGACGAGTCTATAAATTGAAACCTCAAACTGCACGCGCAAATTTCTGATATTCTTACTTGGTCGCGCGCATTTCAGCTATACGGTGATATCTATTGCTCAAACTATTCAGAGGAAATCTCTCAAATGTTTCGCTACATGACGTTAATTCAGAACTTAGCACAACACCAAAAGAATTGCAAAGTAACGATGAAAAGTTCCGTCAGTTAAGAGCAGTCTCCCCTCTACCAAACGTATCTATATTGTACCATTTCCCAGCCAGTCCCCTCTTATTTTCGTCCCTCCCAAAGTCACAGACCAAAATTTTTAACCAATATGAAGCGTAAGAAATACTGCTCGGACTATAAAAAAAAACAGCATTTGTCTTAAGCCCCAGTGCACCGTCCACATTCAGTGTAGAAAGTGTGAGAGTCATCACGGAGCACACCGTTGCACAAAACCTGCACATCAGTTCTTCTCGGCTCCTCATGGCCCAACCACAGAAACCTCCCCCCAAGAAGCCCGCCCCTACTAATGCCAAGTAAATCAAAATTGTTTGGTTTTTTTGCCTACCCCAGATTATGTGGATAACCTTGTAGAATTCTTTTCTAATTATCCCGAAGATAAAAAATCAAAGCTTATTCAAGGTTTCACTAACGGGTTTTCTATTGGAAGCACCTCAGATATTACACCCAGATTGGTACGCAACTACTCAACGGTCATCAGTCATGCCACTTTTGTTCGCAAAAAAATAAAAACTGAAATATAAAAGTCACGAGTAAAAGGTCCGTTTCCTCAAACACATCTGGATAGATTCATCTGTAGTCCTTTAGGGGTGGTCCCGAAACGTGCTTCCAATTCTTTCAAATTTATTATGATCTGTCTTTCCCTAAACATTCTGTTTCAGTTAACTCTACCATTCCAAAAGAAAATTCCACATTGATTTTTGAAACATTTGATCATGTTGCTCAGCTCATACATTCAGACACCAATTCACTTGTCGCAAAGGCCGACATTGAAGAGGCTTTTCGTATCATCCCAAGGCAAGTTTTATTTCGATACGGTCTTGCCTATGGGCGCATATCTTCGGTTGCTATCTTTAAATCTCTCTCCAAAGCTTTGCAATGGTTCTTGAATAATGAATTTAACATCCCAAACGTTTCACATATAATTAATAATTTCATCTTTATGGGCAAACCAAATTCGGATGAGTGCAAACTTGCTTTAACTTCTTTTCTCAAACTCGCACACACTATTGGTATTCCCGTTAAGAGTGATAAGACGGTTGAACCTACAACATCCATTAAAGGACATGGTATAACAGTACATACCAACACACTCACTGCGCATTTGCCTTTAATAAAGTTAAAAACACTAAGGTCGCTTTTACTTCAAACCATGCGTAAACGTAAAATCACTTTAAAAGCATTACAATCATCCTTGGTCATCTCAACTTTGCGTGTAAGGTTATTAAGCCAGGTCGCTGTTTCTTACGGCGTCTTCCTGGCCTCACTTGTGGCAGAACTTCACCACACCACTTCATCAAATTAAACGCAGAATGCCGTGCGTATCTCAGACTATGGTACAATTTTCTTGAGAAATACAATGCCGCATTGGATGGACTCTACTTACTGATGATCTGTTTGTTTCTTCTACTTCTCTACAACTTTACACCGATGCTGCAGGATCTAAAGGTTTTGGTTGCTCTCACGGTTCCTCCTGGGCTTTTGGATCCTTCCCAGAAGCAGTCAAATGTCATCACATAAACACCTTAGAGCTCTACCCTATTGCCCTTGCAGTCTCTCTGTTCGGTCATTTATGGTACAACAAAAACATCTTGTTTGTCTGCGATAACATGGTTGTAGTAAAATAATCAAACATCTAAAGACAAACACATGATGAAATTCATTCGTATTATTGTGTTACAAGCTTTAGACTGCACTCATTTTCACCTTTAAATCAAGGCACATTCCTATACATAAAAATACCATTTGTGACAAACTTTCTTGTTTGCAGGTAGCCGAAGCATTACGACTTGCACCTCATCTGGACAAAGTGCCTCTAGATATCCCCTTGAAAATGTCTCCAATACCTTGCTACAGTCCACATCATTTCTAGCTACTTCAACAAGAAAGACTTCCGATAGCTTCTGGGCGAGCGTCTGTTAATTACCTCTTCTATATCGAAGCTGCCTTTACTTGCTTCATCAAAGTTCATTGCACACCTACACATAAAAAGCTTCGCACCCCGTCTATCGACAGCCATTTGTCTGCTTTCTTGTATTTTCACCTTATCGCTAACCTTACAAATACAAGTTTATCATGCGCCGAATGGTCTTAGGCTGTCGTTAACTTAGACGAACGCAGGATAATCGGTTACCCCTGCTTGCGGACCATATCAGTCGCTTACTCTCTTCCGTTCACCAACTATTTAGCTTCAGCTCGTACCTCAAAAGCCTTTATTCGGCCAGTTTTTCGCTTGCATTTCATTGGTTCTTCCGAATGGGGAAACTCTTGCCAAGTGCGGTTTCTGAGGCCCATAACACAATGCAGTTCTCGCACCTTCATATCAAACGCGATTCTGGTAAATATGAGTAAATTGACAATGGTTTTGAAAAAAGATATAAATGTTTTATATGCTGTTAAATTTTCATGCAAAACAATTTTTTTTTATTATTATTTGATGATGTTCGACTTTTTTCTCCAAACCATGGACCTAACTCTAAACTTTATAGTGATACTGTGATACAAATAGTTATCCGGAAAAACCTTTCATCACACAGCATTTTGCAACATTTCAAATGTTAACGTAATATCTTTAACATGTCGACTGAAACATTCCTTAACATAGCGTTTAAAGCCCTTTTACTGATTATCATACAGGATTTTCATCAGAAAGTGATTCAAAACGGAGAAGTCGGCCTTACTTTCCAATACAATAATATTTCTGTGAAAATTCTGAAGATATAGTACAATAAAGATGGGTGAATCAAGACTAAATACAGACAAATATCGATTTTCAACATCAAATTGAAAGTGAGAAAAATTCGCACCTATCTAGTATTTGACTGTGACTGTAGTAGGATTCCGTACATGCGAATAAAATCTTTTAAAAAAAAGAGATTCCAAGGTAATTTCAACTCATCATTTTGCGCTATTTATTCATAGTTGAGTAGTTGAAAATAATTTATAGCCTCATGTATATATGCTTCTTGACCAGCAGTTAAGGTTTAGCAGTATATCACAAAGCAACAGATTTTTTTAGCGAATGAACAGCATCTTGACACACAACTTATCTGTCCAATACATGTTTTACTGTTCTGTCCTACGGAGTTGGATACTTAAAATATTCTAAATGAGTTGCCCCCCTTTAAATAAGAATGCCATTTGTAAAGAAATAAATGTAAACAATTGTCAAAACGATGTTTTACCTAGTTGTGTAAAGTTTAAACACTCGCACGATGTTGCAAATGCATCAAAACGAAGACGTGTAACAGCTTTTTTAAAAATGGTGAGTTTTTAAAGGCGCTGGACTGTCCAGAAGTGTGGCCCCTTCATGTAGTCCCTTTCCGGAATTCAATATATTTATGAATAAATTAACAATGGTTTTGTACAATAATATAAATGTTTTATATGCTGTTATATTTTCATGTTAAACAATGCTTTCTTTCTATGATTTGGTGACGTTCGAACTTTTTTCTCCGAAACATGGACTTATACCTTAAGACTGATTTGATAAATTTTAAAACTGGTTAAACTTGTCACTATGTCTAAACTGGCTCGAGTTAAACTTGGAAAATTTTGTGTACATATCCATTTTCATGTTTCCAGATCGGCCAGGTTTCTATTCATGGCAATGATATCGCCAGTGAATAATCTGTCAATTTTGGAAAAGTATTGACATGTCAATAAATAATAAATAATTGTTTCCACGGAAACATGGAGGTGTCAGAAATAGTAATTACGCATAAATTTCGTTGTAGGTGTCTAGATGATATACGGATTTAAACCATTGCATGTTTCAAGAAAACAC
Source organism: Mercenaria mercenaria (assembly GCF_021730395.1). Classification (NCBI taxonomy): domain Eukaryota; kingdom Metazoa; phylum Mollusca; class Bivalvia; order Venerida; family Veneridae; genus Mercenaria; species Mercenaria mercenaria. The sequence continues at coordinate 24,080,948 of NC_069364.1, read as the reverse complement.
TAATTTAAACAATAATATTTGTTTTATATAGGACAGAGGATATATCACTTCAATACAGATAACCAGCATTCCGTAGTAATTCTGCTCGACTGTAGAATCTTCGAGCAGTTAAAGATAACGTAACAAGGGACCCTTTTAGATATAATACACTGCTATCCGAAATCGAATATAGTGGCTAACAGCGACAAAAAGGAAACAAAGTAGTAAAAGAATCCGTGTTCAAACTACTTCGCAAATCGATTTGAAGTATAACCGCTATTTAAATATTTATTCATTCTCTTAATCTTGTTTAATTACATCAAGAAATCATATTCTAGACTGAATATTTAGTCTAAGACTTACTCTTAAAATAAGTTCGTTCATACTCAGTCATTCTGACCTTGAGGACGAATCGTCTGGGTGCTTGATTACCGTCCGTATCGGCAAACGATTTCCTACTAGTACCCGGTAAAAGTCACATAAGGACCTGCGAACAGCTAGAGAGATCAGTCTACTTCTGAACTCTCACCGCATGCACGTCGCGGATAAGGCATGCGGCTTCACCGAAAGTTCTCATAATTATAATGATGCCAGTGGGTGGAGTCGCAACAAAGGGCGAGAGCTGTGGTCCTAAGAAGGGCGGTCTACCTCCTCAGATTTCGTTGCCACCGAACGCAGAACATGGTACTTCGACAGGATTACGACAGTCAGCTTGAGAAGTCGCCCGTTGACGTTCTAGGATGGACAACGACGGCACAGATATTCTCGCCCATATGGCTAGACGGCAGCGAGTATAAATAAACTTATACATAGAGATCAAAATATGTCCTGCTGTCGGTTGTGTCCACATCGCCGGTAGCACTTTATATTAAATGATTATATTAAATTACAGAACGCCTACTAGGATCTTGTCTCGTTTAGGCTTGATTTCTATTAGTTTACTGGTTTCTGTACATGGAGGGGTCACTGCAAGCATTGCGGTTGCTGGGAGCTACTAAGCTGCAGTATAAGCTGACCTGTTTGTGGAGGGCTCTCTGCAAGCATTGCGGTTGATGGACGCAACTAAACTGCAGGATAGGCTGACCTGTTTGTGGAGGGCTTTCTGCAAGCATTGCGGTTGCTGGGAGCTACTAAGCTGCAGTATAAGCTGACCTGTTTGTGGAGGGCTCTCTGCAAGCATTGCGGTTGATGGAAGCTACCCAACTGCAGGGTAGGCTGACTTGTTCGTGAAGGGCTTTCTGCGAGCATTGCGATTGATGGAAGCTACTAAACTGCAGGATATGCTGACCTGTTCGTGCAGGGCTCTAAGCAAGCATTGCGGTTGCTGGGAGCTACTAAACAACAGGATATAACCTCAGTTTTATTCAGTGTTTGCTGTCCGCCTGATATTAAGACTTCTGCTCATTAAACATTTCTATCAGAAAGATTCATACCCTCTCATAAAGGAAGGATATCTCTTCCTATTCAAAAAGAAAAGACAAGTCAAATGGTTTATCGCGGCCAGAAATTTGTACAAACCGGACAGAAGTTGCGAAATTGTCATTTGTGCAGGAAAGAAGCGTTTACCATAATGTCCAGTACTGGACAGGTATAGTGACCATGCACGGACACAGCCAATTTTCTCAGAGGGGGTCCGATCCCCTGCCCCCCACCCCCCACCCTGGAATTTTTGAAATTTAGCACTTCATTTTTTTCATTCTGGGACAGTTTTATGGACTAACCTGTTAAATTTGGGAAAAATGATAAAATCAAGCTTTCTTGAAGGTAAAATTCTTAGTTTCTTTTAGATGAATAATATGAATTATGTCGGGGTCGTATGTAGCAGCAGCCGCATATACTTTACATGCAGTCCTAATGTTGCCTTTTTCGAAAAACATTTTCTTTCCTTCTTGTCTTCTTTCTTTTTTTAAAGATTTTCCAGAGGGGGTCCAGACCCCCGGTCATCCCCGCTCTGGATCCGCGCATGGTGACATATCATGCTTTCTGTTTATGCAGGTAAACATGTATTTGGTTAAATTTCAACAGAGCACAATTGTCTGAACAGTGTACAAACTCATTACTGTTTTTTCAGGCAAGGATGGAAAAAAGTGGTAGAAAATGAAAGCAGTAATATTTTTATTAAAAATAAAATAATGAGACAAACATTTCCAACATCTTTGGACGGTTCAAAAATCCCATGTTAAACATACGATAAAGCCCGAAACGCGTGAAAATGTTCCGAATGTAAATCGGGTGAAGTAAGCGCTCTATGTATGCGTCTAGATTGATTAAACTGGGCTAGTCTACTTACTTATTACTTGAGGATGAAAAAAACGTGTTTTTTAAATGTTGCTCTTAAACAAGGGTGGCGGTTGAACTACTAAAAGTACAACAACAGTTAATTCACAACAAATCGTACGGTATGTTTTATAATCAGTAGAAGCTAGTCGTATTTACGCTTATGAGACCTGTTTCACCCACAAGTAAAGAATTCACAGGTCCATCATGAAATATTTTCCCCAGCGCGCATATACTTGTCCTATTCAAAATGATCGCGGCCTCATAGCTTATAGGACTGGTAGGATAAAATAGCACTCCAACGTTCAAGAGGGACATAAACCTGTCTGCTTGTAAAGGATAGGCATATAGGGTCTGATATAAATCATTTTATCAATCATTGGTAACAAATCAAATAATCTATCCATATAAACTAAATCCAAGTAGGTCACGCAACAATATCTATTTTTGCATAAGCACACATTTATTTTTTGTTTGGATTTCCGTGTTTAAGTGTAACGTTTCATTCTGCTACCATGATACATATGAATTTTATAATCACTATTTGCACGGGTTTATTTGATATATTTCGATATACATGTAAAACTAAGCTAAACCACACAATGCAAGAATAGCCTGGCGTAAAATTTTCTAAGTGAATATTCTGAACGATGTACATTACCATTGGTTTTCCTTAAGTCTTCAATAGCAGCTTTCACGAAGGATTCGTTGTAACCCATCGATATAAGCAGTTGTGCAGCACTGCTATTAAAGTCATCCGTAACAGTTTCGGGAGCGCTTGAAGATTCTGACTCAGTACGGCCAGCTTCATTCTGAATCAAAAAGAACAAAAAATGAAGCGTAAAACTTTGCAGCTCTTCTTTTGTTTTTATGAACGAGATGTATAGTAACTTTTGCATCATCGTAACAGGTGTGCGAAGTGCAAACATATATAACAAAAGCTATCATTTAAATGTGATTAATATGTTAACATCCAATAATATCGCTTTGTCAAAGGAAAGGAATTTTTATCGAAAAATAAAATGGTGGGGATGTTGTAGCCAAAAAAAATTAAGGGAGTCAAAAATAACTGACTTTATACTTTACAAAATGCGAGATAAACTATAATAAGAAAAAAAACATTTGTATATTTGTGCCTCCACATTTGTTGAACCCCAGAAAATATATTAGCATATTTTTACACTTCATTTGATGATAGGTAAGATGTTTCATTGAAAACGTTTTAAACAAGAGGACACAAACAAGGATTGTGGTTATCGACACACTTAAGGGAGTACTCTGGCTATGAATGCCAAAGATATGTGACACATATTTGCACCTCATGGTGGTCATGTGTTTGAAGATTCAAATGATTCAAATGATTTTTTGCGAATAGGGTATAACTGTCCAACTCAGGCTAAAATGTCAAGCACTTTACACTTGGTTTATAAATCTCCGCACATGGTGTTCATTTATATCCTATCCGCAGCCTTAACGTACTAAAACATATTAGCGTCTGATGACCCTTTCACGCTTCCGTAGAAACAACATTTATTACACGAAACTTATTTTGAAAATAAATTTTCTGAAATGTCAAGGTCTGATGGGATGACCCCTGCGCGTGACCCCTGACTATCTACGAATCAAAATGCGGCTTTCGTTTTCAAGTTTAGCATTTCTACTTCCATTTTATTTACTTCCGGAAATAGCTGAAGGTCTAGTGACGTCATTTTCTGTGTTGACAAAAACATACATATGCCTGGCGAGATTGCATAAATATGTGCTGGCCGTCCTAAAGTTATTAGAGAAATCATTTTTTATCTAAAAATCAGTGCTTTTTCGACATTTTTTAACACGTCTGTACGAAAACTGACGTTGAGACAAAAATGGCTAAACTAAAATGCATTTTAGGAAATCTGTATATCCTTTCCGCAGCCTTAACGTACTAAAACGTATTAGCGTCTGATGGCCCTTTGATGCTTCCGTAGAAACAACATTTATTACACGAAACTTATTTTGAAAATATTTCTGAAATGTCTAGGTCTGCAGCTCTCAAATACGGTTATATCTTACATCAGAGGCATATACTGACACTCTCAGACAACATCAAAAATGACATTTTTAGCGATTTGATGAAGTTCCAAAATTATCAATGTACCCTTGGTCCGTTACGGACCCCTGTGGGATTTCTGTTTATCCAGAGCTCAAATATTTTTTCATAGATTAAAAGCTGACATGCTGTACTAAAGCCCAGGTAATTTCAATTCGTAATAAAGTGCTGAAAATTGACTCCCCAATAGCAAAAAAAAAAAAAAAAAAAGTCCACGCACATACATTTCGACGGGGTGACCCCTGCGCGTGACCCCTGACTATCTACGAGTCAAAATGCGGCTTTCTTTTTTAAGTTTAGCATTTCTACTTTCATTTTATTTACTTCCGGAAATAGCTGAAGGTCGGGTGACGTCATTTTCTGTGTTGTCAAAAACATACATATGCCTGGCGGGATTGCATAAATATGTGCTGGCTGTCCTAATGTTATTAGAAAAATCATTTTTTATCTAAAAATCAGTGCTTTTTCGACATTTTTTAACACGTCTGTACGAAAACTGACGTTTGAGACAAAAATGGCTAAACTAAAATACATTTTAGGAAATCTGTATATTCTTTCCGCAGCCTTAACGTACTAAAACGTATTAGCGTCTGATGACCCTTTCACGCTTCCGTAGAAACAACATTTATTACACGAAACTTATTTTGAAAATATTTCTGAAATGTCTAGGTCTGCAGCTTTCAAATACGGTTATATCTTACATCTGAGGCATATACTGACACTCTCAGACAACATCAAAAATGACATTTTGAGCGATTTGATGAAGTTCCAAAATTATCAATGTACCCTTGGTCCGTTACGGACCCCTGTGGGATTTCTGTTTATCCAGAGCTCAAATATTTTTTCATAGATTAAAAGCTGACATGCTGTACTAAAGCCCAGGTAATTTCAATTCGTAATAAAGTGCTGAAAATTGACTCCCCAATAGCAAAAAAAAAAAAAAAAGTCCACGCACATACATTTAGACGGGGTGACCCCTGCGCGTGACCCCTGACTATCTACGAGTCAAAATGCGGCTTTCGTTTTTAAGTTTAGCATTTCTACTTTCATTTTATTTACTTCCGGAAATAGCTGAAGGTCGAGTGACGTCATTTTCTGTGTTGTCAAAAACATACATATGCCTAGCGGGATTGCATAAATATGTGCTGGCTGTCCTAATGTTATTAGAGAAATCATTTTTTATCTAAAAATCAGTGCTTTTTCGACATTTTTTAACACGTCTGTACGAAAACTGACGTTGAGACAAAAATGGCTAAACTAAAATGCATTTTAGGAAATCTGTATATCCTTTCCGCAGCCTTAACGTACTAAAACGTATTAGCGTCTGATGGCCCTTTGACGCTTCCGTAGAAACAACATTTATTACACGAAACTTATTTTGAAAATATTTCTGAAATGTCTAGGTCTGCAGCTCTCAAATACGGTTATATCTTACATCTGAGGCATATACTGACACTCTCAGACAACATCAAAAATGACATTTTTAGCGATTTGATGAAGTTCCAAAATTATCAATGTACCCTTGGTCCGTTACGGACCCCTGTGGGATTTCTGTTTATCCAGAGCTCAAATATTTTTTCATAGATTAAAAGCTGACATGCTGTACTAAAGCCCAGGTAATTTCAATTCGTAATGAAGTGCTGAAAATTGACTCCCCAATAGCAAAAAAAAAAAAAAGTCCACGCTCATACATTTAGACGGGGTGACCCCTGCGCGTGACCCCTGACTATCTACGAGTCAAAATGCGGCTTTCGTTTTCAAGTTTAGCATTTCTACTTTCATTTTATTTACTTCCGGAAATAGCTGAAGGTCAAGTGACGTCATTTTCTGTGTTGTCAAAAACATACATATGCCTGGCGGGATTGCATAAATATGTGCTGGCTGTCCTAATGTTATTAGAAAAATCATTTTTTATCTAAAAATCAGTGCTTTTTCGACATTTTTTAACACATCTGTACGAAAACTGACGTTTGAGACAAAAATGGCTAAACTAAAATGCATTTTAGGAAATCTGTATATTCTTTCCGCAGCCTTAACGTACTAAAACGTATTAGCGTCTGATGACCCTTTCACACTTCCGTAGAAACAACATTTATTACACGAAACTTATTTTGAAAATATTTCTGAAATGTCTAGGTCTGCAGCTCTCAAATACGGTTATATCTTACCTCTGAAGCATATACTGACACTCTCAGACAACATCAAAAATGACATTTTGAGCGATTTGATGAAGTTCCAAAATTATCAATGTACCCTTGGTCCGTTACGGACCCCTGTGGGATTTCTGTTTATCCAGAGCTCAAATATTTTTTCATAGATTAAAAGCTGACATGCTGTACTAAAGCCCAGGTAACTTCAATTCGTAATAAAGTGCTGAAAATTGGCTCCCCAATAGCAAAAAAAAAAAAAAAAAAGCAGTCTACGCGCATACATTTAGACGGGGTGACCCCTGCGCGTGACCTCTGACTATCTACGAATCAAAATGCGGCTTTCGTTTTCAAGTTTAGCATTTCTACTTTCATTTTATTTACTTCCGGAAATAGCTGAAGGTCGAGTGACGTCATTTTCTGTGTTGTCAAAAACATACATATGCCTGCTAAAAATCAGTGCTTTATCGACATTTTTTAACACGTCTGTACGAAAACTGACGTTTGAGACAAAAATGGCGAAACTAAAATGCATTTTAGGAAATCTGTATATCCTTTTCGCAGCCTTAACGTACTAAAACGTATTAGCGTCTGATGGCCCTTTGATGCTTCCGTAGAAACAACTTTTATTACATGAAACTTATTTTGAAAATATTTCTGAAATGTCTAGGTCTGCAGCTCTCAAATACGGTTATATCTTACCTCTGAGGCATATACTGACACTCTCAGACAACATCAAAAATGACATTTTGAGCGATTTGATGAAGTTCCAAAACTATCAATGTACCCTTGGTCCGTTACGGACCCCTGTGGGATTTCTGTTTATCCAGAGCTCAAATATTTTTTCATAGATTAAAAGCTGACATGCTGTACTAAAGCCCAGGTAATTTCAATTCGTAATAAAGTGCTGAAAATTGGCTCCCCAATAGCAAAAAACAAAAAAAAGTCCACGCGCATACATTTAGACGGGGTGACCCCTGCGCGTGACCCCTGACTATCTACGAATCAAAATGCGGCTTTCGTTTTCAAGTTTAGCATTTCTACTTTCATTTTATTTACTTCCGGAAATAGCAGAAGGCCGAGTGACGTCATTTTCTGTGTTGTCAAAAACATACATATGCCTGGCGAGATTGCATAAATATGTGCTGGCCGTCCTAAGGTTATTAGAGAAATCATTTTTTATCTAGAAATCAGTGCTTTCTCGACATTTTTAACACGTCTGTACGAAAACTGACGTTTGAGACAAAAATGGCTTAACTAAAATGCATTTTAGGAAATCTGTATATCCTTTTCGCAGCCTTAACGCACTAAAACGTATTAGCGTCTGATGGCCCTTTCACGCTTCCGTAGAAACAACATTTATTACACGAAACTTATTTTGAAAATATTTCTGAAATGTCTAGGTCTGCAGCTCTCAAATACGGTTATATCTTACAGCTGAGGCATATACTGACACTCTCAGACAACATCAAAAATGACATTTTGAGCGATTTGATGAAGTTCCAAAATTATCAATGTACCCTTGGTCTGTTACGACCCCTGTGGAATTTCTGTTTATCCAGAGCTCAAATATTTTTTCATAGATTAAAAGCTGACATGCTGTACTAAAGCCCAGGTAATTTCAATTCGTAATAAAGTGCTAAAAATTGGCTCCCCAATAGCAAAAAAGAAAAGAAAAAAAAGCAGTCCACGCGCATACATTTAGACGGGGTGACCCCTGCGCGTGACCCCTAACTATCTACGAATCAAAATGCGGCTTTCGTTTTCAACTTTAGCATTTCTACTTTCATTTTATTTACTTCCGGAAATAGCTGAAGGTCGAGTGACGTCATTTTCTGTGTTGTCAAAAACATACATATTCCTGGCGAAATTGCATAAATATGTGCTGGCCGCCCTAAGGATATCAAGTTTCACTGAAATCCATTTAAAACGGCGGACGTAATTTACTCCATAAACTTGATGGTAAGGGCTAATGGGTTTCCGTACATTTGTCTGCCATAAAACAAAATGCCAAGCAGATCTACACTTCTTGGTAATGCAGGCAAGTAGTTCTCAACTGAACAGAAGGGGACATGGAGCTATAGGTATTCCCAAGCATCAGCCCCAGACAAATATGACATGCACTTCTGCACTTCATCGCGTTCATGTGAAGGAAGGTTTATTGGAATCCGTAATACACTGTAGAAACACATCTCACTACAAACTTCAGCGGCATTGAGCACAATCGATGCCACCTTTGTCCATTTCAGATACAAGAATGTGACAAACATCAATCTACATTTCAAGGTGACCGTAAGTATGAAGTTTCAAATGAAGGAGTACATTTTTGAGAGGTATAGTTAGGTACGGATGTTTTACATTTATCAACATAGCCAAAAAAATGTCTTGCACATCTAGAGTACATGTTGATTATATGTATAAAGTTCAGTTTAAATCATTTTATTTTGTAAAATTAGCGTCACAACATGAGGGCATACATGGCATCGATTACTTTGTGACCTCAATCTCCCTTTCCGCTGGAATAAATATGTAGTAAACTGCTTAACTTTATAACATTTATTCAACATTTTTAGCAATTTGTAAGATATAGTTTATTCGGTTAATCGATTTTAAAAACATTAGGCTAGTCTGTGTCAGGTAGAGTTCATGAAGTGTGAAATTGTATTTGTGAATTTCAAGCAATTTTCTCCAGTTAAATTTATAATTTTGTTTCAGTGTGCCAAATGTTATTTATAGTTGACTTACTATATTATGTTCTGTGTTGGGTATGTCTCCTACTAATTCAGAAATGTTAAATGTGTTCGCCGCAAAAGAGATTAGATGATCTGTTTATCTGTTTTCTGCTTCTATATGTTAAAGGTGACCGTTTTTCCTTTAAAATAATCTTCATTTTATTTCTTAAAATATTGCAGTTTCTTTTTCCAGTAGCGTTACCAATTTTCGTATCTATATGGTATGTTTGTAAAACGGTTTTTACTGTTATTGCCTTAAATTAATACACTAGTTATCAAAATTGAATTTGTACCTGTATGTATGATAATTTTATTTTAATATTGGTTTTAATTAAACTATAAGCTATTTACATCACAATCTTTGTCTACATCTACAGTAAGCTTTATTTTGTTACTTTCTCTCATTTTTAGCAGAAAATATTACTAAATGCGTTTTTTCCAGTCTTTATTTTGAAACATCAAATTTTTTTGCAGGCATGGAGGCATACAAGCGTTTGAAAAGAATGGCTAGAAATCATAAAAGGAGTATCCCAAGGATCTACACTTGGGCCTCTTTTTTTATTCAACATCTTCATAAACGAGATCTTCTTCTTTATTAAGAAATCAAACGTATATAACTATGCCGACGACAATATCTTGTCATTCACTCACCAGAACTTAAAAACGTTTAAGGAAACACTAGAATCTAAAAGCAGAGAAAACTAATAATTTGGTTTGAAATCAATTAAATGCAGACAAACCCAGATAAATTCAAGCAATATGCATAGGCAAGAAATCAAATAATGAGGACAAATCTTTCAATTTAAATAACAACAAAATCACATGTGAAGTTGAGGTCAAACTACTAGGTGTTACACTAAACTCCCTACCCTACATAGCTTCGACAGCCAGGTCCCCAACATATGTCGCAAAGCCACAAAACAATTGAAGGTCCTACAACGGTTAAGTAAATTCCGAAATATTCAAACAAGATTGGACATTTTTAAATCCTTCATCCGGTCCAACTTCAACTATTGTCCGCTCTTGTGGCATTTTTGTAGTAAATCAAATACCGGAAAGTTTGAAAAGTTACAGTTTCGTGGTTTAAGAATTGTTTATAATGATTATGAATCATCTTGTGAAACCTTATTTAACGAATTACAACTGAATGCTTTACATCTAAGCAGACTAAGAAGACTTGCTATTAAAACTTACAAAATGATAAACAACATCTCTATGAGATCCTTAGTCAAAGTAAAATCATCGTCATATTATTTCAGATACGAAAACGCAATAGATATACCAACAGTAAAGACAGTCATGTATGGCAAGCACTCTTGTAGGTTTGAGACCGTTCGGGTGTGGAACAGTTTGTCAAATGATATAAGGACAGCACAGGGGTACAAAGAATTTGTCAAGCTGATCAGCATCTGGACAGGTCCCAAATGTACCATGTACACATAGCTGCTTTTATTGTTTTCTTTGCTGCTTGGCTTTTTATGTTGCTTGTTTATTTGTGTACTTTGTAGTTGCGATTTCAGTTATAGATGTCTATTTTTACCAGTTATTATTATTTTCTTTTTCTGTGCTTTTGTGCTTTCTGTTTTTACCAATTATTTCACTTAATATTGCTTTATAACAACCCATCATCATACTGCTTGTTATTTTGATATTTATTAATATCAATTGATAATTTTCCCCTTGCCTTGTGGAATTTTCAGCGCATGTGGACTAGCCGTACATCTGGCAAAACCTAGTGAAGCTAAATTTAAACCGTTTTTTATTATCATTCATGTTTGTACAATAAGTCTTCGTATTTAACCGAGTACTGACAATTTAATGAGTAAAATGTATCTTACATTTTATTTGCTTACCATTTTTATTCAATTTACTGATCGCTCCTTTTCTGATAATATGGTACATGACAGATGCGGGTGCGGCACTTTTCTTGACATAATTACTTTTACTTGGAGAACTAGGTTTTGCCTTACACTTGTCACATTACCGATGGTTAACTGCTATTTCTTATTTATATCTATTGACTTGCTTTTACTTGCATGTATCAAATATATGCTTATTCCCTCTTATTTACTTGACGGGGGAGTAACCATGTCAGTAATATTATATCTACTGTAACAGGGTTACTTCCCATACCTTTTATGCGTTGCTTTAATTGTGTGCTTTTCCTTCACAGTCGCTTTTTAGCTCATCTGAGCTAAAGTCTCAGGATGAGCTATTGTGATCGCTCACCGTCCGGCGTCCGTCCGTTCGTCCGTCCACATTTTCCTTTAAACAGCATCTTCTCCTAAACCACCAGTTCAGTTTTGATGAAACTTCACAGGGTGTTCCGTGGATGGTTCCCTTTCAAAATTGTTCAAAGAATTCCTCACAAAACTCTGTTTGCCATGGCAACGGAAAGGAAAAACAATTAAAAATCTTCTTGTCCAAAACAAAAGGGCCTAGGGCTTTGATATTTAGAATGTAGCATCATATAGTGGCCTTTTACCAAGATTTTCAAATTATCCCCCTAGGGTCAAATATGGCCCCGCCCCAGGGGTCACATGTGTTATATAGACTTATATAGGAAAAAACTTAAAAATATTCTTGTCTGAAACCACAAGACCTAAGCCTTTGATATTTAGTATGTAGCATTGTCTTATGGTCCTCTGCTAAGATTGTTCAAATTAGGCCCCTAGAATGAAAAGTAACCCCGCCCCGGGGGTACCAGATTTTACATAGACTTATATAGGAAAAACTCTAAAATAAATTTGTCTGAAACTGCAAGGCCTAGGCTTTTGATATTTGGTTTGTAGCATTGCCTAGTAGTTCTTAATCAATATTATTCAAATTAGGCCCCTGAGATGAAAAGAGGCCCAACCCAAGTAGTACCAATTTTACATAGACTTATATAGGAAAAAATTTAAAATCTTTTTGTCTGCAACTACAAGGCCTAGGCTTTTGATATTTGATATGTCGGAGGCCCAAAGTTTTGCATTGAGATATATAGGAAAAAATAAATAAATGTCTGAAAGTTCAAGGCTTAAGACTTTGAGTTATATAGGAAAAAATACTTCAAAAATTATCTGATCATATTTCCTATACTGTTTAATTATAATTACCTGATGACCCCAAGTCATTATGGGTTACTTGAAAGTGACCTTGACCTACTGACCTACTTGTTTTGTTTTTAAGATACAGCCTTGAAATTTGGATGACATATACAGTTTTGCACATCGATCTTAACAGCATAGAAATTTGGACCACGTCAATAACTTTCGATAAAGATGTCAGTACTCGTCTTTAATGTTTTTGTCCTGACCTACTGACCTACTTTCTTGCTTTTGAAACTACAGCAAAACAATTTGAACCACAAGTCATGTATAATGTTTGATACAGATTTCATTACTCACTTGAATAACCTTAAAGTGGCATTATGCGCATCTTAATGCACATAGTGTGTTTTTGGTGAATGTTTTATAAATGCAACTTTCAGTTGCTATATATTTTAATGTGTTTAAAGAATGATATTGCTGCATAAGTATGTAAGTTGATGCTTTAACGAAATCAACTAATAAAATAAAAGTTCTTTTTTCTTTTTAATCTTCTACGCAGTGATTTCCCTTACCTATAAGTAGAGATTTCTGAAGTAGAAGGGAAGCAACTCCTGTGCGCAGATTTCCCTTACCTATAAGTAGAGATTTCTGAAGTAGAAGGGAAGCAACTCCTGTGCGCAGTTTGACTTTCCCCAGTCAAAATAAAAAAAAGTCATATTAGGAAACTTATTATTTCGTACTGGCAACAGGAAAAATTTTTACCCACACATCTATTTCAGCTGGATATTTACTTGAAAAGTGCGCATAATTCCACTTTAAGCATGACCTACTGACATACTTTTTTTAAGTTAAAGTATAGAAATTTGGATCACCTGTATAATTTTTTTGTACAGATTTCAATACCCATCTTGAATAATCTTGATCGTGACCTCCAGATCTACTTTCTTGTTTTTGAAGATACAGCATGGAAATTTGGATCACATGTAGAACTTTTATTACAGAATTCAATACTCATCTTAAATATTATTAACCCTGATCTGTTGACCTAATTTCTTGTCTTTGCAGCTACAGCAAAGAGATTTGGACCACCTATATAATATTTTAACAGACTTCAGTATTTATCTTGATGAATCTTTACCATGACCTTCTCACCTAGTTCTTCTTATTTCTGAAGCTTTAGCAAATAAATTTGTTTAAGCAAACAATTAAACTCAGGCCGTCTTGTTAGCTGTTATTATTTTACTACTGTTTGTCGGGAAATAGCTTTAAGCTAATGTTTTTATTATGTAATATTGAACGTTGAATAAAGCTTCTTGTATATTGTACCTTGTATCTAATTCTTTGCCTTGAGCTCGGCTGTCATTAGTTATTGCCATCTTCCATAATTATGTTCAGAGCGATAAAGATTTATATAGCAGTTACTTTTAATGAGTAAAAATAATTATAATGTAAGTCAGGGTTAGAACAGCTAGCTATTAACGGACATCTTATTACGTTAAATTATTTGCAAGCAATATGTCAAGTAATTGCTGAGAAAAAAAACTACTTTTGTCTTGGCCGAAATTGCCGATGCCGACTTAGGAGTGACAATAATAACTGTAATATTTTTAAACAAGTGGCACAAATGGCAGTCGATCGAAAGCAAATTCATATAAAGATAATAAAGATGCATGGTTTTTAAATGAGTGATTGTCAAGATCCGGGATAATATGAGATATTTTTGATACCTTGCCATGATTACAAAATTGTAAGTATCCACAACCAACACATATCAAAATTAATTAATAAGTTCGATTACATTTTTAATCTACTCGACTTCCTCGCCTAAAACCCCTCTCAAACAACTGTTAAAGAAAAACATGAAAACAACCCCTTTTATACCAGCTACAAGCTATCCCCCAGATTATGAAATGATATCTCATAACTTATCGCATTAGCCCTGTCAGCTATGTAGCCAAGACCATAGAGATGTATGGAGCTACATGCTATAATACACACCGACCCTAGCAGACCCCAGCATTCTGCAGAAAGTAACAGAAATTCTCTGATATGAAATACTCTAAGAAAAAGAAAATAAGACATTTATTATTATTATTATTATTATTATTATTATTATTGTTGTTGTTGTTGTTGTTGTTGTTGTTGTTATTATTATTATACCAGATTTATATAGCGCCCTTTTCATGATAAAAACGTTCAAATTTAAGGTGCTTTACATATAGCACACGCAGCCACAGGGGGCGCGAAATTCGTCCTCTACTAGTACAGACACAGAGCGATCTGACCAGAGGGACAGAGTGATTAAAAGCCCACAGAACAGACAGAGAGAACAGAGGGTGATACAGGCCTGTCCGGCTAACTTAGCCTAGCTCTTTGCGAATAGACAGTCTGGTTCTTTAACGTGCCCGGTGTATAGCACCGATACACGCGAGGCCGTCTTTCCTGAGAAGAACCAGTACATGCCTCTTAGTCAAGTGGGGGACACTCAAGAGCATCTCAGAAATTTTCAGTTCCTGGACCGGTATTCGAACCCCAGACCTCTGAGTTGACAGTGTTTCCACTAGACCACCGGCCCACCTAACATTTAAATTCTTTATAAAATTATTACACCATAAATAACTAAGAATGAGAAAGGTTTTATAATGATTGAGCATGTTGAGTCATACTGTCACAATTCAAATCAATTGATGTATTTCTAGCAGTTTTTATTAGCTCACCAGAGCACGAAGTGCTCAAGGTGAGCTTTTTTGACCGCCATGTGTCCGTCGTCCGTCGTCAACCAATTGACTGTTAACACTCTAGAGGTCACAATTTTGTCCCACTCTTAATGAAATTTGTTCAGAATGTTACCCTCAATAAAATTTTGGACGAGTTTGATATTGGGTCATCTGGGAAAAAAACTAGGTCACAAGGTCAAATCAAAGGAAAAGCTTCTTAACACTTTAGAGGTCACATTTATGACCCTATCTTTGTGAAACTTGGTCGGAATGTTTACCTTGATAACCTCTAGGCCAAGTTTGAAACTTGGTCATGTGGGGTCAAAAACTAGGTAAAGCATGTTAACACCCTAGGGGTCACATGTTTTATTTAATCTTCATAAAATTTAGTCAAAATGTTTGGTATCATGAAGTCTTATATGATTTTGATTCTGGATCATGTAGGGTCAAAAACTAGGTCACCCAGTCAAATTAAAGGAAAAGCTTCTTTACACTCTAGAGGTCACATTTATGAAGCAATATTCATGAAACTTGGTCAGAATGTTTAGCTTGATGACCTCTAGGCCAAGTTTGAAAGTGGGTCATGTGGGGTCAAAAAGTATGCAACCCGGTCAAATCAAAGGTTTCTAGGTCAGGTTTGAATCTGGGTCATGTGTGGGTAAAAACTAGGTCACCCAGTCAAATTAAATGAAGAGCTTCTTAACATTCTAGAAGCCACATTCATGAAGCAATTTTCATGTAACTTGGTCAGAATATTTATCTTGATGACCTCTAGGCCAAGTTTGAAACTTGGTTATGTGGGGTAAAAAACAAGGTCACCCGGATAAATCAAAGGTAAAGAATGTTAACACTTTAGGGGCCACATGTTTTACTTAATCTTCATAAAACTTAGTCAAAATGTTTGGTATCATGAAGTATTGTATGATTTTGACTCTGGGTCATGTAGGGTCAAAAACTAGGTCACTTGGTAAAATCAAAGGAATAGCTTGTTTATACTCGAGGCCACCTTTTTGCTTCAATCTTCATGAAATCTTGACAGAATTTATGTTTTTATAAAATCATGGACAAGTTTTAATCTGGGTCATGTGGGGTCAAAAACTAGGTCACTAAGTCAAATGAAAGAAAATGCTTGTTTACACTCAGGCCACATTTTTTGGTCACATCTTAATAAAAATTGGTCAGAATATTTGTTTCCATGAAATTTCGAACAGGTTAAGAATTAGCTCCGGTTGGTTAAAAAACTCGGTTACTAGGCCAAATCGAAGAAAAACACTAGAGGCCACATGTTTGCTCCAAACTTCAAGAAACTTGGTCAGAATGTTTATCTCCTTGAAAACTCAGAAAAGTTTGAAACTGGGTCATGTGGTTTCAAAAACTGGGTCACTAGGTCAAACATGTCTGTTATGGTGTGTTACTCTGGTGAGCGATCTATGGCCATCATGGGCCTCTTGTTGATAAAAGAAGATTGTAGGCGTCCCTAAGACTGACTTTTTAACCTCAAGTGTATACCCGAGTACAGGAGATCACAGAGTGATCTTGGCGCCCACCATTGAGCCATTTTTGAATGTTCCAAATTTCAAGACTAGCTCAAGGTCAAAATGGAGGTCAAATTTCATTTCGGTACACAACACTGTGCATGTGGTTCAGGCAATTGGTTCAAATTTGAAAGCAGTAGCTTTAGAAATGTAAAATATAGGTACTAGGTAAAAATCAATGTCAAATTTCAATTCAGAACACAAAATATGCATGTGGTCCAAATTAAAAGCCTGTAGCTTCGGAAATGTGAAAGTAGGTCACTAAGTCAATCTCAAGATCAAAGTTCATTTCAGTACACAAAACTATGCATGTGGTCCAAATTTGAAGGCTGTAGCTTGAGAAATGTGAAAGTAGGTCACTAGGTCAAAATCAAGGTGAAATTTCATTTCGGAACACAAAACTAAGCATGTGTCCCAAATTTGAAGCCTGTACCTTCAAAATGTGAAAGTAGATCACTAGGTTAATGTCAAGGTCAAATGTTTTTTCGGTGCACAAAACTATGCATGTGGTCCAAATTTGAAGGCTGTAGCTACAGAAATGTGAAAGTAGATCACTAGGTCAAGATCAAGGTCAACTCATGTCAAGGTTCATCTTGCCACTCAAAACTATACATGTGGTCCAAAGTTGCATGTTGTAGATATAATTGACAAGAAGATTTTAAAAGCTTTTTCCTATATAAGTCTATATGAACCATGTGACCCCCGGGGAGGGGCCATATTTAATCTTAGTGGGATTATTTGAACAAACTTGGTAGAGAACCACTAGATGATGCTACATTACAAATATCAAAGTCCTAGGCTTTGTGGTTTGGACAAGAAGATTTTCAAAGTTTTTCCCTATATAGGTTTATGTAAACAATGTGACCCCAGGGCGGGGCCATATTTGACCCTAGGGGAATAATTTGAACACTCTTAGTAGAAGACCACTAGATGATGTCACATACAAAATATCAAAGCCCTAGGCCCTGTGGTTTTGGGCAAGAGATTTTTCAAAGTTTTTCCCTATATAAGTCTATATGAACCATGTGACCCCGGGGTGGGGCCATATTTGACCCAGGGAAATAATTTGAATCATCTTGGTAGAGGACCACTAGATGATGCTACATACCAAATATCAAATCCCTAGGCTCTGTGGTTTTGGACAAGAAGATTTTCAAAGTTTTTCCCTAAATAAATCTATGTAAATTATAAAAATAAACAAAGGGCCATAACTCACTCAAAATTGTTGAACTAGTCTGATTTTCAGGGGGACACAACTAGGGTACCAATACATCATTCTGACAAAGTTTGGTCAAAATACACCCAGTAGTTTCTGAGGAGGAGCGATAACGAGAAATTGTTAACGGAAGGACGACGGACCAAGAACGCAGAGTGATTTGAATAGCCCACCATTTGATGATGGTGGGCTAAAATACGACTATTTTCTAGATATCTACTGGGTAATATTGTTACGATCCAGAGGGTAGAGGTCTCCTTATACTGGCTATGAACAAACAGGTTATCTGTCAAACGATCTTTGTAAATTATGCAGGTGTACTTTTCATAGGGGTAGTACGGTAGCTTGACTAAATCTAAGTTACAGTTCGCACGGAAGTGGGCTGAATATACCTAGCTTAGAGTAAATACGGTAGTCAGTTGAATCCAGTTTAGTTAAACACGGTAGCTGGCTTGATCTAAGTAAGAGTAAGTACGGTAGTAGACTGAATCTAACTTGGGTATATACGGTAGTTGGCTGAATCTAATTTAGTTACCATGGCAGGTGGGACCACTCTCAACACCTGATTAGTACAAGTAAGTACATGTATCAGGGTAAATACGGCAGTTGGTACTGGTAAACTGTAGTAATAAAGTATATTAATTTTGCCGACCTGTTAAGTTACTTTTTTCTAAGCACAGGAAACAACAGAGGACAATGTTGGCTTTCCATAACCTTGATAAGAATATATTGACTAGACTTTATAAATATAACGAGCGTATTTTCAAGATCTCCGTGTACGTTGTATAACAGCATTGCGCAAAACGCGTAGATTCTATAACAGTATATAGTATCCGTTGTGACAATAGTATAAGAGTTACTGTATACAAATAATATGAAGCACTGTTTCTTTAAAGATATATCAAAATGTTGTAAAAGTCTTTAGAAATAAGTTGAAAAAACAATGATCCCAGATCTAAGCAATTTACTTTTACTTCGTGAATTTTTTTGGCTTACTTCTAAATTATTCGTGATAAAACAGGAAATAACGGCGTAGGATGTATGTCCAAGAGGTCTGCCAGGTGACCAAAAATTGGGCAGCTTATATACTAAGCAGTGGTAGACCGACCCAAGGTTGGTAGCTGCTACCCGGACTTGGTAGTGCTGACCAAAGATTGGTAGAATGTCCGCTACCCAAAACGGGTAGTGACCCAAAATTGATAGAGAAAACTGTATTAATTCTGACAAGAAAATGGCCGCTAAAATCTAATGAAAAATGCAACTGACTAAGTTTAACATTGAATATTGTAATAACTACGGTAACAACCTTTATCAAACTACTGTATATAGGTATATTAGAGAGGTTAAATTACTCGGCCGTAACTACCCCACAATGCAAGAGATAAAATGGCGTATACAGTAGGATTTGTAAAAATCAATAACATGTTTTTACGTTTAAAAATGATTTAAACGTGGATTTAAACACTGAAACTTGGCTAAAATACAGCTTCAATACCATAGTTTACGAAGGAATCGACATATTTAACAGACTTTATGGAATAACAATGAAATAAGCGTAAACACTCGGAAAGATTAGGATATCGCGGAATCATGTGGCTTCGACCTAATGTCAGGAAGGAAAGTCTGGAATATTTGAACAGATACACTATGAAAAAGACAGGAAAGATAAAAGGCAATCACTGTTTGTTTAATGTGTAGACTGCCGGATAAATATTTCTTGTCACAATACATATTTTATGTATGGTGAATTGCCACATGCTTCGCACGAGTACGGAGATTTTGAATACCTAAAACACTATGAAAAATAAAGGTAAATGTTCACTTTGTTCAAGTTTTGACTAGTGTTCAAGTATAAAGTAGTGTTTCAGCATAATAAATTAGTTTTCAAGTATTATTTTATAACCGTCAGCGTCTGAACAACCGGTTCATAATGGTAACAACAGGTCAGGTAAAAAGTAGGAGAGTTAATTTCAGTCAGACTGGAAAAATAATCACTTACAATTCACATGCGATTCTAGTATTGTGGGACAATATTTTATTTAATAAATTCCGAGTCTAATTACCGACGATGTATCTTGCTCGGCATCAGTGTCGGCCTGTACTTCCCTGTGTTGTCTAATGAACTCTGATCCTTTCTGTTCCCTTAGAAACACACATCCTGGGAACCACCTTGCATGTTCTTCCCATGGACCATCACCATATTCCCAGTTACGTAACCCGCCTCCACAAGAAAAGCACCTTACACAGTCGCTGAAACCTGTACAATAGAGCATTGTAACTGTTTTCATGTTTGTATGTTTCACCGTCATTGTCACAAAGGATACGAAATATATTGAATCAGTCATTGACATCATTACTATATAAGAAAAAAACATGTTTAAACAATGGCTATTATCATTTACAAAAATCAGAATTGCATCGCATTTAATCAGCTATGATTAGATCCAAAAACCTTATTTCTAATTGTAAAAATATGTTCAATACTTCGTTGTTCATCGAAAACCCAAAGTTGGTGATAAATCATTTGTAAAAATAATTGTAAAATATCTATTAGTTTTAGATGATTATCTAAAAAGTAGATGTAGTTTTCTGGTTTACATTCGTGATGCATATATATATTTTTCATTCTCCAACACCCTTATCCAAAAGAACAAGAAAACATAACAGTACTGAGACGTGTGTATAGTCCTGTCTGACAGGATATCTACCTGCGTAAAAGAAACCAGCAGAAACGAGAAGTTCTGGGTCTATTATATCACAACACGGCCACCCAGTGAATGTGTCCATTCTGTGATGATAGTTTGCATGATCGGGGTACTTATGTCGTGGCAGTGTAGAAGTAGTGGTACCCCTGCTTGCTTCAGACTGCCGACTTTGCCTCTGTACGTAGACCTCTCCACTTCGGATACTGCCATCAGTTACAATACTTCCGCCTCCTGTAGCACCTTGAACTTCGCTGGCATGAATCCCTACGTTTCTTTGATCAGCTCCTACGATAAGGTGACAATCTGGTGAGAGTCTGGCATGTATATCTGCAACAGAATCACCCTCCCTCCATCCGCGGTACTCAAGTCCACACGAGAAACACGTGACACTGTCTCCTGATCCGTTGTAATAGAATCCGTTTGACGCTAGACGTATTGGCATTACGGGTGAATTAAACGGAAATGTTTTGAATGTTCCATACCTTGCCCATTCATACCTCATCAACCCGGAAGTACTATTATTATTTTCCAACTCTTTAAAGTACTTTTCCAGAGACGAAGGGAGAACCCAACACCTTTGCCTTGAAAAACGACTAAACGAAAAAAGATGACTATAGTCGATGTCCTTGCTTTTTTGTAGTCTTTTACTCAAAACGGTTTCATACGCATCCATTTTCCAGTCTGAAATATCACTTAAGTTCTTTGACTTTGTTCTGTTATACCGATTTATGATAGGTGTATTTTTCGAACTCAGAGAAAGCCATATTACAAAAACATACCAGCAGCAAACTAAAAATGATAGCAGTGTTACACTTTTTTGCTTATTTCCAAAACAACAAATTCCTCTCTGTTTCAAATATGCACAAGATATCGCAGTAATAATACTCATTTCTGTAATTACACGCACTTTATCTGCCACGGATATAAAACATAAAATCGTTAAACAAATGACAATAAGGCGTCGTGAAGTTCTCGAGAGCATTTTGAATCGAAGTGCGGTGGGAATAAAGTTTAACTCATATATATAAGGTAGAGATATAACTTAAAATAGATTTTAGGGTTTCCAAGGTCTATACAAGTACTTTACATACGCTGTTCACTTAAACCATTTATATCAATAATACTATTTGATAGGTTACCGCAGGGCAGGGATAACGAGCAGTGCCTATCACTACCACTGTTTTTCTTATGAAATGTTAAGTCTGTTTTAGTTTTAGAAAATAACCATTTTATGCACTCCGCTATAAGCTGGGGTTTCGGAACAAAACCTCTGCATTCTGAAACAAAAGCAATAAAATGCAAAAAATAAAACAAAAAAGACAAAAGGAACAGCGATACGATAAACTGGAAGACTAAACAGAGAGAAAACTTCAGTAGAAGAGATATTTAAATTTCCAAAACGTCTCATCCGTGTCTTGAACCTACATCTATATTTAACGTGTGCAAAAGTCTGACAACTTTACAAACTGCGCAAGATTTCCTATAAAAAATAAGCTACTGTATATCGAATAAGTTAATTTTACGGTTTCTTGTGCTGATTAAATTTGAACACAATGGGTATAGAGTATCGAGATGTGTATGTGTTGAACATTTCAATATGATGCTTTCTATACGCCCGAAGGAACGTATTATGTTATGGTCCCGGTGTCCGTCCTCCGTTAGCAAGTTCGTTTCCGCTCTGTAACTCTTGAACCCCTTGAATAATTTCACAGAACCTTGACACAAATGTTCACCATACCGAGACGACGTGCAGAGCGCTTCAACAGCCAAGTTCTTTAAATTTTTCTCCCATCCTCTGATGTAACCCTTCGGGCGTATATTGCCCCGCTTGGCGGCGCTCTTGTAGTATAAAGTATATTCAGGCATATGTTTGTTGCGTTTTCATAACTTGCCAGTGTAAATACGGATCGTAGCGTAGGTATGTATTGCTCTACTAACCTCAGCCCCTGTAATGAATACCAAGCCCTGAAGTAGTGAGGTATTTACGCTTTGCACGGGCTCAGGTTAGTATGGCGGCGCATACCGACACTGAGGCTCGGTATCTCATTTAACGCATGGTCATGTATATTACACATTAATGTGCAAAAATGATGAAGGCTTTGGGTGTGTCGCACATGTATGATATAGAAGGACCGGCGGAGGTTTTGACATGCAGGTGTAAAACAGGTTTCAATATTACCACTTGCAGTAATCAGTTTTAATAAATAACAACAAATTATGATGTGCACAGTGAATCTCTTTAAAATGTAATTGCTAATATATTTATTACAGATGTCTTATGTCATAGGGCATGACAGTGTTGTTCTGAAATTAATTGTTTTACATCTTCTTAAATAAAATATAAAGCATACTAAAATTGTTTTTGTTGTAATTAAATCGAGTACACCCCTTTTAAGATTCAGTGTAACAATTTCACCCAAATATTATTTACTATAAATCCGTACATCTTTTCCATCCTATAACCCTATACTTGACATAATAAATTACCGTTATCCTTGTCTACCCCGGTCCCCAACCTGAATTGTACTAATCTTTAATCTATGTCTTTGTATTGCAATAATCGAGAGCAAGTGTAAATGCTTCACTGCACTTGCCTTCTTGATGTAAATGCATATATAGAGAGTTTACATAAGAATAATAAATATATTATCTAAGATAATTATTGCTTTGTTTCAGGTTAGTACTTTTACTTCTTTAGTTACAGAGCTTATTTATAAGTGTATTAGTTTTTATGACTTTGATGTAAATTGTTCTAAAATTAGTATTTCATGTAATATTGTTAGGACATCAAGTGTACATGTATAATTGGAATTCAATGTATTGTATAAATGGTAAATGCTTCACTGCACTTGCCTTCTTGATGTAAATGCATATATAGAGAGTTTACATAAGAATAATAAATATATTATCTAAGATAATTATTGCTTTGTTTCAGTTTCAATATTTGTTCACTGGGACAAACAAGTGATCCCAGGTGTGTAGCACCCAAAGAACCCACATCTACCAGTAAAATATAAATATTTGGCAGAAGGGTCGAGCTAGCCTTCGGGCACGACAAGGAGAGCCCTTCGTCACTTAACCAATGAAAATCTATACGAAAATATTGCATATATATAAAAAAAATAAACATATGAAGGCGGCAATGCAAATGTAACTGATTTAACAGCTACCTCCGAATTTGCTCAGTAAATTGACAACGAGACTTCGACTAAAGATTTTGCGAGTTCGATACCCGGACTTGGCTTGTGTTCTCTGTTATAATTTGGTAGAAAACACGTTCGATGTCATTAATTCTTCACATTGCAGTAACGTAGAGAAGTTGTCAGTAACATGCAGAGGGCAAATCAGTATGGAAGGTTAATTGTCTAAGGATTTTAATGGTTTACATGACCAGAGTAGAAATGGAAGTTTCTTTCCTTTCAATAAGTCAAGACATGAATGCCTTTACGCGCCCTTTTATAGGAACCCTGCAAACTGCACACTTCCGGATATGTGGAGCACATTTCTCGCATGAAACCATGTGTCCGCATGGTATAAACACCACATTTGAATCACTGTCCATGCAGATTTTGCACAATAGTTGTTTTTTCAACTTTGTGTTTTCTTCTTGTAACGTATCAGAATCTGAAAAACAGGATAATATTTAAAACGCTACTTTGTTAACGTATGTAATAATTACATGTTTACTTTATATATAACTTTTGAGACGGTTAAAATACACTGGTGATAGGTGTGATGATAGTGTTGATATTGTTGTTTTTGCAGTACAGAGACGTAAAATAGAAAGCAAGAAATATATGCTGAATGGTTAAAATTACAGTATGACAACAGATGAAGGGGTAGGCATCCAGTTACCTTGGTGTTGCATATTATCCTTTGAAAGACTCCTGATGTCTGAAGCACCAATAAAGTGGCAAATTAACTGTGTTATAGTTGTAACTTTAAAACATGACGGTCACAGCCCCGTCATGCTGTAATAGTATTGACAGGTCATACCTGCAGGAGTAAGATCGGATGCAATAGTTCTGCTAGATTTTGCATTATGTTTCACTTTGTTTTCAGTTTCGTTGTTAATACGGATGTTGTCGATAAAAATAGACCCTTCTTCTGATATGTTCTTCTCTCCCAAATTATCCCTTTCGACTTCTTCAGGGTTGTCAATTAGATGTATAATAACTGATTCTATCAAAATTTGATCACCTTAAATGTAAAAAGGCGGCAATCAAGAATACTTCTTTTGTATGAAACAATTATATTCTCTTTTTAGGCGGGTATATGAAGTATTCTATAGCACGTTTTAAATCACAAAGAAATTGACAAAACTTCACATACAAATGCTTTATTGTTTGTGTTTCGGTCAAGTACTCTAACTTTTATATGATAGTATCGGAAGTAATTTAATACTGATACGTGTATTTGGAATTACACTTGAACGCGGAAGAATATTAAATATACCTCACCTATTATATGTGACCTACCTATATCAGCATTTTGTTTACAAACACTCACAGGATATATTTTTAGAATGATTACTCAACATTCGGAATTACACTTGAACGCGGAAAAATACTATATTATGTGTGACCTAATAATACCATCATTTTGTTTACAAACACAGGATATGTTTTAGAATGATTACTCACCATTTAACTTTAACCGATGAATCGCTTTTCTTACGTGGTCGAAAGAATATGAAATACCCATTTCATTTAGCTTATCTTTGACTCCGTATGCAATCGTTCTTTCTACTTCAGTTTCGTTTTCACATATTTTGGCCCCAATAGTATTATTACCCGTTTCATGAAAACTTCTGTTGCCTCTAAGGGTTCGTAAGGCCTCATCTCCAGAAACGATCTGAAAAGTTACAGCAGAATTTTAAATGGCTACATAATAGAAATGAAACAACTTTTAAATCTAGAATCCCATTCAAAAAAGTATCTCTTCCTTCTTACGTAGTTTTTATTATTAATAGTTACAAATCTGAGGTAATAGTCTTGCTTAGATTAATAAAAGTACTAATGATGTATTTTTGACACTCGAACTGGTAGACTTGTAACGTTAAAATTAAGGATTCAATTTTTAAGCAATAGTCTTCCTTCGATAATTAAATAATTCGATAGTTACCGCTTCTGTCGGTAATTCGTCCTCAGAATCAGTGCGTGTCTCTTGATACTGTCTAATGAACTCGAGTCCTTTCTGTTGCCTTAGAAATTTACACCCTGGAAACCATCTTGCATGTTCTTCCCATGGACCATCACCATACTCCCAATTACGTAGTCCGCCTCCACACGAAAAGCATCTTACACAGTCACTGAAACCTAAAAACGTTTAAAAAACATTTACTTTTTAAAGTTTTTAATTGATTCTTTAACCTCTGACAGACATCACTTCATGTATATAATAAAGTCAATAATAAAAGCACAGAAACTTTTATGTCTATGGTATTTAGTCAATCCGATATTCTTACCCGATTGTACGATGTTTAGAAAACAACTTGGGTTGGAATTTTATAGACGGATAAACATTTATAGACTTAAAGCGGATTTAAATTTAAGGTAAGTATTACGTGATACCAGCATAAAAGAATCCCGCGAACACTAGAACCGCAGGATCTATCACATCTTGACATGGCCATTTTTTGAATGAATCTGTTCTGTTTTGACTTTTTTCAAAATCCGGATATTTGTGATTAATTCGTTGTAAAGATCCAGAATCGTTGGATGCTTGTGACTGTCTAGACTGACGTTGTGCATGTACAACAGCATTATAACTTTCTCTGTAATTTTCTGTTGTGTAATTCGCACCGCCAATAGCTCCTTCCATAGGGTATTCAGAGCCATTCGATATCGATTCGGATGTTGGATGTATTGGAACATTTGTTGAGTCAACACCTTTCATAAAATTACAGTCTGGAGACAAACGTTTATGAAGGTCATCTGGTTCATCGCCTTCTTTCCAACCGCTGTATTTCAGTTTGCACGAAAAACATTCGACAGTATCCTTAGTGCCCGTATAGTAGAATCCATTAGAGGCCAGTCGCATCGGTGTTACTGGAGATTCCATCGGAAAGTTTTTAAATGATTCGTATCTTCCCCATTCATAATTCATGAATTCTACTTTATTGCCATTTTCTGCTTTGTTAAGATATTCTCCAAGTGAAAAGGGTAAAGTCCAGCATCTCTGTATCGGTGTGCTTGCAAACTCTCTGAGAAAAGGCAACTTTGACAACTTTCCGTCATTATTAAGTGATATGTTTACGTCGTCTTTTGTGTGTGAATGCTTCCGAAAATTTTGTACTGATGCCTCAAAAGTTTCTATGGCAGCCACACAGCCAACAGTAACTACAAGACATTTCATGAGAAAGTGTATGTGTTTTCCATCATTTTTTAAATAAACACTGATTTCTTGTTTCTGAGTAACGTTATCATTGAATTCGAGATAAATTATTTTCTCGAGGGTGATGCATGCTATCAGAAATTTTTCTACTAAAACACTAGTAAATTTTCCCGCTTGTAATAAAATCTCTAATACAAAACAAGCAATTAACACAAGTATCCTCAGTGACATTTTCAAGCAGTTTAAAATGACGAAAGCATGAGGAAGGTATATATATAAACATACATAGAAAACATAATTAGAAATCCAATAAGGCCTATCCTTATAAACATATGTCAATCTCAGTGAAAAAGTGTTACGAATTTTTCTTCCTACCAAACGTTATCAAACTATTAGCTGCAATATTTCTGACGTAATATACAACGTTTTGACACATAAAATATCATTATTAAACATTAACATTAGTGATATTAAATTATCTTTTTCATATTTCTCTTTGTCTTAATTATCATCATCATCATTACCATTATCATTATTATTCACTGGGGGTTTCATCGATGCATAATAACTGATAGTGCCCCGATGACCGTCGGTATCATCCCGTCATAGCCCGGCTGTGATCCGGTGACACACCGGCGCCTACCGGTGCTTACTCAGTAGTATATAAAAAATCACTGAACCGGGATAAACCGGGAGTCCAAACCGTGACAGTGAGCTTAATAAAGCTAGGGATGCACAAAGTGTGATATAGCAGTTGCGAAGCGCAAGGCCACGATGTTTTTGCGCGAGTTTACGATGGCGAAACTGCCAAATAATTTCGTGCTCTCGCGTTTCACCATCGTGATATCACGCTTCTCGCACGGTCGATATGAAAGGAAGCGACAAACATAACGGAACAACATACTGCCAATTTCAGAAAAACTCGTCGACTGGGCGTTTACATCAAACGCTGGTAGTAAATGACGTAGGTGTCACTCTAGTTATCGGTGAGAGGTTAATTTGATCACGCTTGTAGTTAACTCCACCCTAAAGTATTTTTCAATTGATCGTTACAGGTTAGTTTCAAAAGCAAAATATCATAGGTATTTATTTCAAGATAGCTCTGATTCAGCATAATAAATACATTCATGTGCATATATACTCTTAAATCTATGTAGATTATAGATTTGAACATTGATGTGTATACATGTGTTTATATAGCAACTCTCGACAAAATAAAATAAAACTGCTACGCAGGTTTTGTCTCGAAGGTTTCATGTATTTATTTTAAATTGAATGTACATGTATCCATTCTTCGTAAAATGTCCACGGATGTCGGTCATGGAAAATATCGCATACTCGATGTTCTCTTTACACATTGAACTATAAGTTTGCTTTCAGCTGTGAGAAAACAAACGCTGTAATAGATTATATTCATCAATTTATTTATTCAAAACTACATGCAGTATCTTGTCGAAATATAACTGGAAGTTGTGCCTAGACTCGTGAACGTCTGGTAATACCTAGTATAAGTCAAAATAGTTCGACGTTCAGATTGTTTTATAATTGTGACAGGAATCTATGCGTCAAAACTGGAAGGACCAAAATAAATGAGGATAAATCACAGTACACAGTCATGTAAAGTTATTTGTTTTATCGTTTGTGCATATTAGCTGTCAACATACAGTGATACATAAGTTTAAATCACTAGAAAATTCGTAATGTTGGATATTCTTTGATAATTTTTATGTAAATCAATGAGGAATCACCTTTCGATGCATGTAAGTTTTATTAAACTTATGGCCAGTTCGTGAAATAATCGGCATTTAAATTTATAGCATGTAAAGCGCCGGCAGCGATGAAAATTTCATCGGAAATTGTTCAATTATTTTGGTCTTTGACGCGAGTGGGAATATTGCCCATATGAAAAAAGTTTCTCAGTATTTCCTAGGATCGCTTCAAATCAGGTGGACTAAACCTAGTATGTGTAGTGCCTTTCTGTTTTAAAATGCACATAGTTCTGTCGCAGCTTGTTGCAAATGATAGAACATTTGGCTCTTGTTACACAGAGAATGGAAATCTATGACCATACACACGATTTTGTAATAAAAAGTTTATTGCACAGGCGCTACTCGATGCAGTGCTATTTTAACTGAATATGCTTTCAGGTTACTACAATACAATAGCACAAAGTCTTGTTCTGTAAGTCATTTCTTCTACACATGTGTATCGGACCACAACGCACACTGAGTGCGGCTGGGTAAATCGCGTGCAGTCTTAGCACTTTTTATTTTTAGACTGCTTCAAAAGTTGCTAAATGATAAACACGCAGCCAATTTTCATTAACTTGAACATATATACGCATTTTCTTTCCTACACGGTATGAATTTATGTAACAATTGTCGGTAAAAACACAAAGTGATGCAATCATTATAACTATACCATCTGAGTCTGATAACTATTTCCAGTCTTCCATTTCTACCGATATTTTCTCTCAAACTGTAGAATACCAAACCAAAGAATTAACATCGATAAGAAAAGATTCTATATGAAAAGATATACATTTTTTCATAGAAATCCGTCAAATAATTACTGCATACTAAAGACATGTGGTATGAGATGTCATGAAAACTTTAGTCAAACGAAAAAAGTAGAGATAAGAATAAGCTGTTAGTCGAACCCGTTGACAAAAATCAATTTGGGAGTTCTATGTCCACTTTAGTCTGGCATTACTGCAATAACGCACCCATGTGGTTTCTAGATTCCGAATCGTAGTAACCATCCATCGTGTGATCGCCCTTGTAGTCGGGTGGTAAGTCGCTGACTTGAAATCACTGTAACCTGTGGGGGATGGGTTCGAGCCTTGCTAGCCATATCTCTATGTAAGAACGCTTGGCAGATTCATACGGAGGACGGGGGTCTTGTACTGCTTCTTCCCATGAGCGATGGTTAGGTAAACTGCCCACCCGACAAACAGGAAGAACTGTTGAAAACGGACGTTAAACCCAAGAAAAAATATCCGTCGTTAGCAAATTTTTTGGTTAGGAAACTTACTTAGTCATGAATCTCGAATCAAGTTTTAATTCTCTGTTATATAAAGTTAAATGAAGGAGTTCCGCACTTTTTTTTTGTTTGGGTTTAACGTTGCATCGACACATTTATGGGTCATAATTATGGCGACTTTCCAGCTTTGATAGTGGACGAAGACCCAAGGTGCCCCATCATGCATTAAACCTATGTTAAACCTAACAGTAACCTTTAGTCAGTATAAAGTACACTCAATACGTGCGTACATTGAGTTTTTATCAATCAGATTTAAACTTTATACCATACTGTAAGATCATTTAATTTCGTGGACATGAAATTTCGCGGTTTTGGTCTAAACGGCATTTTCGTGGGCATATGAATTCGTGGATTTCAAGTTTTGAACATAAAATGAATGTGAATTTTACTTTTTCGTTGGGATTAAATTTCGTCGATTGACTCAACCACAAAATCCACGAAAATTAGTCCCCCAGGAATATTAATGATTTCACAGTATTCAAATAGTTTCGACTCGAACGTTGAGATTTGTGAACACACACAAACTATGGTTAACTAATCTATACTTGTGAACTTAATTCTTAACTGATTTGAACAAAGGATACTTATTTTTGTGGAGAAAATCTATTTAGATTGAATTGCAAATTGCACATTAGAAAATAAGCAAAGTAACTGAACCCCTTTGTTAATGCAGTATCTGCTCAATTTAACCAACCATTGCAGGTATTGCTCTCGTTAGACAAGTGGACGAAAAGTCAGACAAGCGCACCGAGAGGTCAGAGTGAAACTGTTTTTACATACCGATTAAAAAACGCACTTTTGTTCTCATCCCTCTATGGACAAAAGTGAAATCATGTCCCCACGACTTAACGTAGTGGTAAAAAGCCGTAATCATTATCGCAGTCCCATTATTCAAAATACATCGTTACTATCCTCAGTCCACTTAATAGCTATCCCCTGTGTGCAGTTATTTATTTGCTTCGTCTATCCTCAGTACACTTTCAGTTCATCAAATAGAATAAATATCTCCGTAACAACAAAACATATAGTATTTATATCATACACAATACTGGACGATGTAATTATAATAAAATCGCTCGATTCAGTTTTTATTCTTAATTTTTATTTATGCAAGCTCCGTAGTATTAGCTCCATATAACCAAGGTATATATCTTACACTCACTTTATGAGCTCTGTTTGATGATGTAGTAAATCAAATCAAAACCCAACACGTATCTTTGATTGAAATCTGTCATTTAATATCTAAATGACGAATTTGAAAACACAATTAACAATAAATGGTTCTGTTACATCATCATACATAATATGTGATAGGTGACTAATTTTATCAAGAAAAGACAAATATTAACAGTTGATATGCATCATCAAAGGTGGGGATCTAACCTTTATGCCATGCTAACAATTAAGAAGTATGAGAAATATCTATTATAACAATGACTACCATATGTTGAACATCATTTTTACAATGAAACTGTAATGACATATCTATCAAGACAACAAAAAATGACTGGCACATGTTGAACTATCTACAACTATATGTATACTGAGCATACCAGGGATGGGAGGGAGGGTTTGAAGTTCTTGATAATTTGCGCGTAAGCTTTTCGTGCTCCGCAACTGAATAATATTAAAACCCGTACCGTCCCGTACTTGCATAAATATATTTATTTTTCAATAAATCTGTATTTATGCAAGCTCCGTAGTATTAGCTCCATATAACCAAAGTATATATCTTACACGCTCTTTACGAGCTCTGTTTGATGATGTAGTAAATCAAATCAAAACCCAACACGTATCTTTGATTGAAATCTGTCATTTAATATCTAAATGACGAATTTGAAAACACAGTTAACAATAAATGGTTCTGTTACATCATCATACACAATATGTGATAGGTGACTAATTTTATCAAGAAAAAACAAATATTAACAGTTGATATGCATCATCAAAGGTGGGGATCTAACCTTTATGCCACATATTGCAAAAACATAATAAATGGATTTCATTTATTAAGTTATTAGCAATAACCCCATCCGAAGAAAGTGAGTGTATCATTTATTTATCAACAGCTTACTCATGTGTTGTGTTACACCCTCTAACATGCAGAAATTGTAGAAAATGGTATATTTAACATGACAAAATAGAGGTGAGCAACCCTTGGCACCATCACTCAAGCAAAGTATCAGTAACTCATAAAAACATGCAAAATTGCCTACTATTAAACTTTATGTAACATGATAAAATAAGTGCGAGAGACCCAAACCCCATCGCACCATTAGCAATAAGAAAACTAAATATTTACTTGATAAAAATCATCCACCCCAAACAAAGGTGTATGAGTTCTAAAATCCAATACTGATATTTGTATTAAGAGGATAACTGAAGAATACTTGTTGAAGTGTTACACTCTCTAACATGCAGAAATTGTAGAAAATGGTACAAGTATATTTAACATGACAAAATAGAGGTGAGCATCCCTTGGCACCATCACACAAGCAAAATATTAGAAACTCATAAAAAACATGCAAAATTGCCTACTAATAAACTTTATGTACATGTAAAATGATAACTTAAGTGCGAGAGACCCATGACCCCATCGCACCATTAGCAATAAGAATTACAATATAAGAAAACTAGATATTAACTTGATAAAAATAATCCACCCCAAACAAAGGTGTATGAGTTCTAAAATCCAATACTGATATTTGTATTAAGAGGATAACTGAAGAATACTTGTTATCATGATAATCACAAGGTGAGAGACCCTTGACCCCATCACATCTGTGACCATGATGTACCTATATTATTGGAGCTTTGACCCAATCTAATTTTTCTCCCATAGGAATGCGAATATACTTTTTATAAGCGTTTGAAAACCACCTGCCAAAAGATCGATTTTTTTCTTCTGAAACAACCCATAAACCTCTTTGCAATGCCGCACCAATGCGGAAACTATGATCTTTGTAAAAGTCATTACTATAACCTAACCGAGTGAGTGACATTTGAAGCTTGGTACAAAAGAACTATCTTGTCACTGGATGATTATCAAAAACGAAAATAGTGGGCCAGGTGGAGCGTTACTTAATGTATAATACGAGTACAATGCATGCAATGGGCACACCTAATTCATAGTGACAACATGATATATGCAGTTTATGGGTCTTGCCTCGACTATATTTATAGCTTTCAGAACCAAGTCAAAGCTATTTAGTTCGACTGAATGCTATATATACATGTTCTACTACTATAATATACGAGTCAGGAGAGGAAGAAGTAAATTCTCTAACTCGAAGGAAAACATGAAAGGTCAAAAAATAACTGGCTGTTAGCAGTATACGTAGAAATTGCGAATTGCAAACTACGTCCATTGACCGTATTAAGTTATGCAACTGGCAAACGTGTGTCTGTTTTAGGAACTAAATTATGATAATCTTGCAATGCTTTTAAGGTATTGGACACGTAATAGAGTATCTCCTTTATGAAGAGTATTCAATTCCTACCATAAACCTACTTTGACTGCAATTTTCAGGGTGGGGGGGGGGGGGGGGGGGGGTAACGTAGGTTCAAACCCCACTGGGACCAAATTTTTTTTCAATGTTTTCCTTTTTTCTAGTAAGTTTGTACTTCTTTCAAGACTAATTACGCATGTATTGTACAAAAGTGGAAAAATTTCATTTTATAAGCGACTTTTTGCTGTTCAATGTGAATTTACCTCTGAATCAGGAGGAGTAGATATAGACATCTTTAAAAATATTGAGTTACGTGCGTTAAAAGTTCTCTATTTTGCCTTCATTCTTTAGATTACATATTGTGGAAGAAATGCAGGTAGGTTTTACTATTGCCCCAAGGTTATTTTTGAATGAAATTAGCAAAATTCAAAACAGACCCAGAGGATTCGACCTTGATTTTTCAATGTTGGAGTTAGAATTCTGTCTCATTAAATCTGTTTACTTGAGGCACCCTAGAAAAAAATGATTTTTACAGTTCTATTTTGTGTTTTATAATTGTTTAACAACAGTTTGATGTTTCTTTTATCAAATTAAATGCTGTAATGAATTCTCTGCAAATGTTTTAGATAGGGACTATCACATTGAATTTTGTCTCTTCTTGAGCGTGAGGAAATACCATAAATTATACAAAGTTTACAAAGAACGGCACGGTAAAAGTTGTTTAAAATTTGCGACACAGTGTAAAACATGGTCAACTTTAAGAATATACCAAGCAAATGCCATTTTTTAAACATTGCTATTAGGGGTCTAATACCTTAAAATGCGTGTCTTAAAACAAAAAGTTATATTTCAAACATTGTAGAACTAATCTTTTGACCAGGCATATAATACTTAGGTCCTGAGATGTTTGTTTATTTACCAAGCCTACAACTGAATTGGAATGATTTTAAATGCATTTTGGACATAAATTTTGACAGAAGTGCACCAGGTCCAATAGTTTTCACAAGTTCTACTGCATCATCAATATTTTTATATTGAACAAAACACAATTCTGATGGGATTCCAGCCTTAACTGATTGACCTTCTGGAAATGATAAATGATGTATTCCACGAAATTCACTGGGTTCCTGATTTGGTACTAAACCCAGAGTTGAGGTCATAAAGTTGCTAAAAGGTGGTTCATTCAAAGGACCCGGAACACGACCCGCATCAATTTCAACAGGGATTTTAAATTATGCCCTCTAAATTTTCAGTCGCAGATTTGAAATTCCCAGGAAATTTATTAGAATGAGTACCTGTAAAAGGTATTTTAAAGTCGTTTGTGAAGCCATTCATCAAATATTCAGTTAATTTCAAGTCGTATACCTTGCAGCCAGTATCGTAGGTTATCAGAATTAATTGGTGTAACAATATGAAAAGTAGCCTTATTTAAGACTGCAGGCACCATGCATAGGGCTTCGTTATCAGTTCTTTGACTTGAAATTTGATTGCACCTTTTTAAAAACACACAATTCGTCCATGAGGACCGGGGCACTTTTGACATCTGTGCTGAAAGATCCACGATTTTTTGGCACTAGACCCGTTGTTAAAATCAAAGCACGGTTTGTTTTGGTGGTATCTTGCACCAAGAAAGAACTGTTTTTGTTTTGGTTTAATTAACCCCATGACCAGTGCCTGCGTGTATAACTGGGTATCGATTTCCCCATATGAAATCGAAGCCAATCTTGCTTCTTTTAAGAGACTAAATTGTCTATCGTAAAAATGGCAGCGGAATCCCCCGATTGCTTTGCAAGTTTACGAACCGTGTCGCAATGTTTCATTAACGTAGCAGCAGATGTTGGGTGTCTGTCTGTGTAAACATTTGTAAAAATATGAAATGTATTAAACCCTTGATCCAGCGTTTTTATACTGGTCGACGATTTAAAACTTTTTTGAACGAGAGTTCCCCACTGCCATTTTCGACTAAATGATATTGATAATCACCTTTATTTTATATGGAATCTAACTCCACAAACTGATCTGATACAATCTTAGCTTTGATTTTTTCATCAATACCAAGAAAAAGTGGATGCAAAAATGTGGCAGAATTTTGTTTCATAACTGAAGCTGGCAAAGTTGGTGTTGGAGCAGATGTTGAACTGCTTTGTGTGGATTCCAAAGGTATCTGTTCTTTCCCGAAGTTTTGGTTCTGAATAGTCAGGCGGTAGTACCTTCAAGTCTTTTAAAACCTACAACATACCTTGTGTGACAGAAGGAACAACATTTGATATAATTGTGTTCAAGACTTTTTCTGATAAATTGGATGTGTTAGCTTCTGAAACCTGCTCAATTTGGTTTGTTCTTTGTTCGGTTTTAGCAGCTTCCCCAGCTGCAGCAGCCTTCGCTGTCTTGGTGGCATATGAAATAGAAAACCATATACGAGAGCATGTAAAGATCAACTTCATGTTCATAAGCCTGCAGAAAGTCTTGTTTATCTAACTGAAATGGTTCTATCATATATGACAGACTAATATACTTACTATATCTATACTTACTAAAAGAGCATGTAAAAATCAACTTCCACGAGATAATACTGTATTTACAACAATCTCTTCTTGTAACATTTTATAAGTGTATGACAGTCATCCTGTGTTTAGCCATACAGTAAAAACAATCCATCGACTAAATAAAGTAGTCCATATGACTACATATAGTCCATTCGACTATAAGAAGAAGTCCATCTGATTATAAAAAGTAGTCCATCTGACTACACTGTAGTCCATTTGACTACATCAATACGGACATAATATCCGAGTAACATAGACTTAGTAGCCCATTTGACTCCATGCAGCCCATTTGACTACATAAATGTAGACAGCTGTCAAGTACAATCATTTTTTGTTGTCCATTTGTCAACTTGCGGTGTATTTGACTACAGGTTATTTGTCTGTAACCATTATTTATATAGTGGAACAGAATATAAGAAAATAAAGACAATGTGTCTAGATTTTATAATTCTAGTAGACCATTTAACTACATTTAAACAAATCGGCCACAAACGTATAAACAAATACAGACAATCTGTTTAGACTTTATAATTTTATTAGTCCAGTTACTTACATTTAGTCTTTTTACTAGAAACCGGAAAAATGTGTGATATACAAGATCTGCCATGTTCATAAGCCTGCAGAAAGTCTTGTTTATCTAACTGAAATGGTTCTATCATATATGACAGACTAATATACTTACTATATCTATACTTACTAAAAGAGCATGTAAAGATCAACTTCCACGAGATAATACTGTATTTACAACAATCTCCTCTTGTAACATTTTACAAGTGTATGGCAGTCATCCTGTGTTTAGCCATACAGTAAAAACAATCCATCGACTAAATAAAGTAGTCCATATGACTACATATAGTCCATTTGACTATACAAAGAAGTCCATCTGACTATACAAAGTAGTCCATCTGACTACACTGTAGTCCATTTGACTACATTTACGGACAAAATATCTGAGTAACATAGACTTAGTAACCCATTTGACTCCATGCAGCCCATTTGATTACATAAATGTAGACAGCTGTCAAAAACGATCATATTTTGTTGCCCATTTGACAACCTGCGGTGTATTTGACTGCAGATTACTTGTCTGTAACCATTATTTATATAGTGGAACAGAATATAAACAAATACTGACAATGTGTCTAGATTTTATAATTCTAGTAGTCCATTATCTACATTTAAACTATATAAACAAATACAGACAATGTGTTTAGACTTTATAATTCTGTTAGTCCATTTAACTACATTTAGTCTTTTACCACAAATGGACAGAAAATTTGTGATATACAAGATCTGCCATGTTCATAAGCCTGCAGGAAGTCTTGTTTAACTGAAATGGACCCCATATGGGTTTGGTTCTATCATGTATGACGGCTAATATACTTACTATGTCTATACTTACTGTTATATGATAATATAGATACAAATGTGCCACCAATTATAATACAGTATCTTCCAGTACATGTGTGAATTACATATCTGCAATGCACTTCAAAATCATTTCTCTCAAATTGTGGAAAAAATTCAAATCCCAGGTTGTTGAAATGAACACCATCTATCTGTAAAATGTTAGCATTAGAATATTTCATTCCTTTCAAATTCCAGTACGTTAAGTATTCCAAGTTCTTTCTTAAACACCCTGTTTGCTTTTCTCAGTAATAATGAAATCATTGTATATGTACGCTGGGCTGTGGCGGGTGTGTTGCCTTAGAATAAATTGGCAAATAAAGATATGTTTCGGATTGTAGCAACGTAAGAAAAGTTTAGCAATTGAAACATTTCGTAATGCTATGGTCTCTGTATTTAATGCAGTAGAGCCTGGTTAATCAATATCGTTACCACCAATGAACATGACACCATAGTCAGGATGATGCTTCACTAATCAGTTTTGAAAGAACAGGACATGGTTCGAGTTTGTTAAACAACCGCCACTAATTCCACAGAACTTCACGTCAATTGCCGAATCAATATTAAGTAAAACATATATTTGCAGTTTATAAATATACGCCACAAATTGAGCTCTATGAGAATCTCCCATGAACAGCAAAGACATCTCTAGCACTAAGTAAACTATATTACTGGGTCGAAAATGACCTAGTACGAATAAAGAAAATTAAAACCATATAAATACGATTGTCCAGTGTTGTACACTACGGCGATGTCTGCAGCATAACATTACATTGTGTTGGACATCAAATTGTAGTAAAACATCAGAACTGTACGTGCTAGAACCTCTTCTATTGACAATTTTGAAGTTCTTGATAATTTGCGCCTCCGCAATTGAATAATATTAAAACCCGTACCGTCCCGTACTTGCATAAATATATTTATTTTTCAATAAATCTGTATTTATTGTTTTATGTTTGAAATCCTACCACATTACTGAATATTTATTTGCGATCATGCTACTGACTGATCACTTTCAAAGCTGTATCAGGTGTCCGTTTTCCCACAGTGCTATTTGAGCTAAATTATGATGTCCTATCATGTTTGACATACAATATACCTCAAAAAAGTAGCAGAGAAGTATTTATTGATAATAAGAATGTTTTTGAAATGAAAGCAGATGATATGATGTATTTTGAAAATCTATATGAACACAAGTGTGAATTTATAATTTCCGGCGATTTTAATGCCAGGGTCAAAGAAATGACAGATTTTGTTATTAATGATAATATACATTTAAGTTTACATAATTTATTACCTGAAGATTATGTGCAAGTTTTTTTTACCAAGAAAGAATATGGATAAAAAAATAAATAAACATGGAAAATTATTACTAGAATTTTGTAAATGTACAGGTTTAAGAATATTAAATGGAACGGTTTAAGAATATCAAATGGAACAGTGGATTAAGATAAAAAATATAGGTAAATATACATGTATAAATTCACAAGATAGCAGTACCATTGACCATGTTTTATGCAGGACAGTTTATAGCAGTGTATAAATAATGAATATATATTTGGTGTTTTTCTTTTGTTTACTTTTTCCTTATCAGCTTTTCATAATTGATTTTACTTATAACATCTGCTTTTTCCTTTAAAAATACGAAACCTGTTTAATTACTAAAAAGCTTTAGCAATCATAATTTACTATATTTATGTATGTATATATGTATAAGTGTGACATAAAACACATTACTTTTGCAATGTATAGCGTGACAACCATGGGAAGGGCCCTCGATAATGTTGGCATAACTTTTGGCCCAACCCATTTGTATATATGACATATTTGATTGTTGTTTGTATTTCTGTATATATGTATAATAAAATATGATTAAACTAAAATAGTGAAGTCAAAATCACAAATAGAAATTAGAGACTGTCAAAAGAGGGCTGATGATGCAGGTACCATAAGTTATAAATAAAAATGGAATGATGAGAAAAATGGTATAAAAATGGCATAAACTTAATCAGTTTAAAACTACCAATGTACATCTATTCACTACTGTATTTAAATTTATCGGAAGCTATTCACCGGCGGTACCGGTGATACTGCCCAACTTGCTCGGGCAAATTATCCGGGAGTCATACATTCGTTAATATGAATTTCGTTTGATACGAACACATTTCCAAAGAAGTATAAAATACACAGAATGGCAACTGGCTGTAATCTCGCGTGATCTCGCGTCCGAGCGTGATTTGGCGTTATCTTAGTGAAGCGAGCATGGAGTTGCAATTTGTACCTTTAAAACTACATGTAAAATACATGTTAGCTTCTAAAACAACATTTGTTTAATGTGAAATAGTCTTAAGCACAAAATACACGTTTCTTACTTTCAAAAAAGCGTGGTCATACGGTGATAATTAATAATTGACAGTGTCATATCTTTCGCATACAAAATGGCGCATGGAGAACTTCCGGTAACGAGATCTCGTTTGCAGCCACGGGATGTTGACGAGATTTGCTCTTCCTGCCTTTCAAGTTGCCGATCTATTTATTTTTATAACTCTTTGACATTTCCCAGGTCCCGAAGAGTTCGTATAAAGGGAGTTTGCGAGTTTGACTATATATATATATATATTATATATAGTTTATTATTGACAAGACCCCCGTTGTTTCTTTTTATGTTCATCCCCCCACCCCCCACCCCCCAAATGTAGTACATGTTAACGCATTTTTTGTACTCTTACATCTGTTTGTATATTGGCTAGTCACAAACATGCTCGTCAATATAAGTATACATGTACTCGTTTCTCTTTTTTAAGTTCTTTTTTCCCAAATGTAGTGCATGTTAATGCAAAATAATTGTATCATTTTTACTTTTACATCTATCTATACATTGCCACTAGTCACAAATGTGTTGTTCATATAAGTACACATGTACAGCTGTAATATTGTAAATTTATTATTTACCTCACATGCACTTGATTAGCTGTCATTGTGTAAATATTTGCATTAGGGAAAACCCGTTACTAATGTTGCGAGAATTTGTGGGTCGACCCTTTTGCCTATTATATGTATAATTGACGTAGTTATTTGTTTATATATGTATATATTGGCAATAAAATATGTTTAAAACTAAACTGTTTTTTACTCTACGGGGTTTCGAATGTTCAAAGACTCTATAGTTCTCACTCTGTTTCATTAACGTTTGTCGATAGTTATCCTAAAAATATTAAATTGTTATTACCCTTAGGGTTATCGAATGTTCAGTCAGAGTCGCCTCAATTAGGAAAAATATAATATGTTTAGTCACGGAGTTTGATTGGCCAGCTCGTAATGACAACACATTTCGAGGTCACTTGCTCAGTCAAGTGTGTCTTACCGGCCCTAAGTATTCCTTCTCAAGAGAAGGAACAATAAAACCACTGAATAACAGTATTTTGTCTATATGTTGTATTATCCTCGTTCCGTGTATATATTGTATGAAATGTCTTTATGTGTTATTATTTTGTATTATTTCCATACAGCCCGATCCTATATGAATTCCTACATCATTTTCATTTCATTCATCCATCTAACATTTTCTAACACTTACCAGTTAATTTAAGGCCTTAACAAGATTTGCATGCCGGGCCTCATTTTTTTAATTTTCCCGGATGTAACTACACGCATGCGCACTTGGAAACAGATTCTTGATGGCTTGCGCCTGGTTTTTTCTATCTCGATAACTTATTTATCAATATTTTGTTTTTGTGCCTTTACAGGTAGTTGTTATTGCATTCATTTTGTCATGTATTCATGCATCTTTCCATATCATATTTATGTAATTCGCCGCTGTATTTATTGAATTGCACTTGGAAATAGATTCTTGATGGCTTGCGCCTGAAGTTTTTTTCTATCTCGATAAATTATTTATCAGGATTTTGTTTGTGTGCCTTTACAGGCCAAAACGCCCATCCCTACAGAAAGAGAACGACATCTGCTAAAATTTTCAAAGCAATCGAATTTAAAATTTGGATTGAATTTGAAACGGCTGGAATTCGATCTTGCATTAATTTTATTTACGTATATTCTTTAGGGTAATTGAACATGGCGGACGTGTTTTGATGACGTGTCACCTATTGCTGAAAGTTTCGCAGTTTATTGCAAAACTATGAACATGAGCGTTTGGAAAACTTCCTTTGGTGCTGCTGCTGCATCCGATATGCCTTATATGAACTGGTTTGAACCCCTATCCGACTCCTGGAATGAAGTCAATCGAAGCTAGAGAGTTTGTCATTCAACGGGTTGGGAATGGTCGGAAAGGTCAAATGCTCCGCCGTCACAAACTTTTCAAACTCTTAGTGAAATTGAACTGGATGAACTCAAATAACTCCCTACAGACGAAAAGCTAAATGTTATTATTGAAGGAATGTCTAGTATGGGACTATTAAAATACAGAATCGATAACATTGAGTCACATATATATGTACAAAGCGCTACGCACGAGGTCACACAACAACGCCTACGCCTACTAGAGTACAGAAGTATAGAGACAGAGGCGCATAGCAGGAAGAATAACATTATTATAACTGGTGTTCCCGAATCTAGTGCGGAGGACCCTTTTCAAGTTGTGAACAATATTATTAGTAATAATCTGAAAATGGACTCTTCCAAATTTGTCATTGTTCGTGCTTTTAGACTTGGTAGGGTTTTCACCCCACGGCCGTCACACCACAATCAAAAAGTCACAAACAAACCCCGTTTTTTATTTGCTGCCTTCAGCCATGCATGTGAGGTCGAGGCCTTGATGGGTTGTGCTCCTCGGCTAAGAATTCCAATATCGGTCTGTCTAGGGATTACCCCAGGGAGATCAGTGATGTTAGAAAAGATCCTTGGCCTGAATTCAAGAGAAAACGGGAAGAATTCGGCCAAGACAATGTAAAACTACTGTATCCGGCAGCTCTAAA
This sequence comes from Mercenaria mercenaria, assembly GCF_021730395.1. Taxonomy (NCBI): domain Eukaryota; kingdom Metazoa; phylum Mollusca; class Bivalvia; order Venerida; family Veneridae; genus Mercenaria; species Mercenaria mercenaria. The sequence goes on along the minus strand of NC_069364.1, from coordinate 24,038,808 downwards.
AGTGAATGTCCGTGCTACTCGTAATTTCTTTCCAGATTGGTACGAAATTCATAGGGAACCTCGAATAACGGATCTGTCTAAACGAATCTCAGACTCACTTAAATCTGAATCAGACAGTATACGTCAGGCGTATGATGCACAATTTGCCAACGGAAAACCCTCTGGTTTTGGTGATGGCCCTGTCCGGCCGCCATATAGTCCTCAACGTCAAACGACCGAACAATCTTAAATCTGACTCTCATACAGGGACAACTTCTCCTCCACTTGTCATTATTCCGGAAGCGGTTTCTAATGAAAACAAATCGTTTGATCATATGGAAACTGCAAAACACGAGGACGAGGCTTCGTTGGCTCCAAGCAGTAATAAATCAAACTGTGATGCATCAGTTGTGAGCTCAGTGCGTACGGAACACGATAACGGTAACTATGGATAGGAAGTGCCGGGGGCAGTGTTCTCTGGCATGGTTGATACTTCGACCAGTAACAGTTGTGGTATTGTGGATACTTGTGTAACATGTGCATGGATTTACCAAGTACTTCAACCAAAATTATTTGTGAACACATTGTAAGTTTAGAAAACTCTGGTTTGATAACAGAGAACAGTCAAAAACCTGTTCAAGGTCCAATACATGAACTGTCTTCAGTTAACATTTCTGAATCAAATATTGTTTCAGTAACTAATTTAAAAGTTGGTTGTATAAATGTATGTGGTTTGATGACTAGAACGAAATATCCTGAATTTATCGAAATGATAAACAAATTTGACATTTTGTGCATTGCTGAAACCAAACTTAGCCAGTATGATATAGTTAATGTTAGTGGTTATACTTTTTTATCTAAACCACGAAAAGATCCCCATTTTAGGAAATCTGGAGGTATAGGCTACTTTATTAAAAACAGTCTGATAGAGTTTATAGATATCATTCAATCCGACTACGAATACGTATTCTGGATTAAGCTGAAACATGTTTTAACAAAACTTTAAAAAATGATAGTATTTTTGGCGCAGTTTATTTCCCGCCTCAACAATCGCGTTTTCACAACGACGATGAGTTTTTCTTTTCCAATCTGAAGTATCCGATATGTGTACTAAACATGAATATTGTATTATGTTAGGGGACGTGAATGGACACACTTCAGTTCTACCTGATTATATTTTGGTAGACGATTTCATTTCAAAAGAGTTTGGATTTGATGAAGATCTTATAAAAAGTTTTAACTCAACAGATTGTATTTCTAATACTATTTTTCAAAACATATAGCTTCGAAAGATGATAAAGTAAATACTATTGGCTCGAAACTTTTAGATATTTGCAAAAATAATAACTTATATTTATTTTAAATGGTAGAGTAGAAGATAGAGATGTAGGAAACTTCACGTTTAGGGGAATATCTGTCATAGATTACATTTTTGCCTCTACCAAATGTTTTCCATATTTTTCAAATTTTGAAATCATTGAAACAGAACCATTATTTTCTGACGGACACGCCATTCTCAAATTAAGTATGTCACTTTCTGAACTAAGGGATGCAAATCAATCTAAGTTCTCAAGCAATAAAAAAAAACAGCACCTGTGTAGCAAAAACCGCCAAAATGGTTAAAATGCATTACAAAACGATTTTATAGCAAATATTTATCGTCAGAAATTTAGCGATATAAAATATTCACTGACCAACGCCGCTAAATGTCGCAACCACCGTTATATGTCGCAAGGTTGACGTTAAATGTCGCAACCACCGTTAAATGTCGCAAAATCGTCTGCCGCTAAATGTCGCACCTTTAACGTTAATGTCGCAAAAATTTGCCCACCGTTATATGTCGCAGCTCCAACGCTAAATGTCGCACAGCAAAATAAGGTAAGTTAAACAGTCTTTACAACTTAGAGATAAGATTGGGTAATGCATGCTTGCATATGCATCAGTATGCAATGTGTTGATTTTGGAAGGGCTGAAATGACCTTTCACTCTAATCTGCACGTTTGCTTTTCAGTGGTCCCGCACCATACATACGTTATATCTTCTATATATAAAGGTTTGAGCACTAACGTAGTACTCGCCACAGTACTAAATTCATTTCAGGTCTGAACTATGTAATTCTATGGAGTCCTGTTTAGCTCATGAGATATTAAGCTCGTGCTCCGTATTGTCGCGCGTTGTATCGCATGTCTTGAGTCGACCTGAATTTCGTTACATAACAGCCCGAGGGCTAGAAATTGTTGATGGAGGAGGGGGCACCAGTTAAAAACAAAAGCGTCACCGGCGATATGCGGTAGGTACAGGGTTCCTCTATCCGTATTTGTGGGAAAGTTTTTTATGTACAGGTATGAAATGCTGGCCTGTGGTGCATTTTTGTCTATTTTTTGAGGTACGTACTAGAGGGGCACTCCCCTTATTTTAGGTGGTTAGGGTCTTTTCCTCTATACAATACAGGTATGGAATGCTGGACTTTTATTGCATTTTTTGTTCAAAATTTCGGTGCATGGGAGGGGTTATCCCTGCCATTTTCGAGGGCTCAGGGGCTCTCCCTGAAAGTTTGAAAAACAGGTATAAAATGGTTGCCTCTGGTGCATTTTTGTCTTAGTTTTAAGGTACTGGAGGGGTACTCCCCTCATTTTAAGGGGTCAAGGGTTCTTCCCCCCTGGGGAATTTTGAAATATAAGTGTAAAATGTTCGCCTCTGGGGCGTTTTGGGTCTACATTTTGAGAAAATATTATTTCCAAAATAGTCGGGTGCAACCTAGATGAGTATAAGTCACTACTAAGCCAACAAGGGTGGGGTTGTGGGTGGGGGATCGGCTCGGGCCGCGATCCGGGCCTGTTACACAACAGGATGTTTAACTACGCGACACGACTACTGTAACTGTGTTTTGTACGAGCTGTAGAAAACCGTGCGAAGATTTTCTATTAATCAGCCATGGATTCTATTTCTTTGTTTGGAGGTTTACATTTAAAGTCATAAGGTAATTATTAAGCTTCAATGTCGGAGAAAGATCCTATGTGGCCCTCTGTACATTTTTTAGGTAAAGCGGGAATTTTGTTATTATTTTACTTTTAGTCTCTTAAAATTGTTTTGTTTAGTCTCATTCCCCTAATTAACCTACATTTCCGCCTACCCACACATAACCCCCTCTCTCTCACCCCCCTCCCCCACACACACTCCAGAAATGTAAATATTTATATTTTCTATTAATTGTCTTGGTGCTGTGTGTTTGTGTCTTAGATTTCTGTGTCGTTATTCACCCAGTTCCCCAACCATACCCAACCCCCACAAACATACAACATCATTACCAAATCGTATTTAGTTAGAAGAAACATCAGAATATTTCTGTCCTAAAACACTGATCCTATTACAAAATAATAAATATTTTTCTTGCGTGACTGTTCAAGCAAGGTGTGGTACTCAGGTGAGCGGTCTAGGGCCAACAAGGTCCGCTTGTTGCTATACGTAACAGCACTTATCATTAAGATAATTATTTGTATTACATAAACCTGTTAATTTTTCTTCCCTCAAAAAAGTAAATATACACAAGGAATTGATATTCATACTGTCAAATAGGAAGTGCGACATTTAGCGTTGGTGTTGCGACATATAACGGTGGGCAAATTTTTGCGTCATTTAACGTTAAAGGTGCGACATTTAGCGGCAGACGATTTTGCGACATTTAACGGTGGTTGCGACATTTAACGTCAACCTTGCGACATATAACGGTGGTTGCGACATTTAGCGGCGTTGCGACATTTAACGTTGCCACAAATGCACCGAAAAGTAATAGAACTTTTTTCGGGCCTCAGTGCAAGAAAGCGAGAACGCTTTATCATAAGGCACGTAGTAAATACAATAGAAATAAGAATGACTACTACAAATCAGAACTGACCCGTACGGAATCCTGTTGGAGCCATTTATAATGTCGCCGTCGCGTTTGTGGGGTCGACACACGACAACGCAAAGTGACATAGCGACATAACGAACTGACACCCGACAATGTCAAACGACGGCGACAATCCCAAACGACAATGTCGCGATATCCACTTTAAAATGTCGCCTTTCAAAAGCACGATATATCGCGATGTCACTTCGCGTTGTCGAGCGTCGTATCGCATTTTCGCTATGTCACTTCGTAATGTCGCGATGTCACTTCGCGTTGTCGTGTGTCGACCCCGCAAACGCGACGGCGACATTATCAAACGACATGCGATAATCACAAACGACGCTCGACAACGCGAAGCGCCATTTTCCTAATGTCGTACCGTATGTCGCGTGTCGCGGGTTTGGGTGAGGGTCGACGCGCGACAATTCCAAACGATACACGACACGCGAAGTGACACTCGACAATACGAAGCGACATTTTCATAATGTCGTATCGCATGTCGCCCGTCTACCGGTGAAAGGGTAAGATAAAAAGCTGTATTTCCGTACTTTTCCGTACGTAAAATGTCCATGTTTTTCATTAACTTCAAATAATTGTAGAATGTTACAAACACAAGATATTTTAATGAAATAACTTTTATAAATTAAATTCAAACATTGTCTAAACGGATATGTAACTTGTATAATTTTACCGCCGACGGTTTCGTCAAAGGACCGTCTCAAAATGTATCATTTTTCGTGAAAAAATGCATACTTCTTCATATATTAAATAGAGGGGTGGTCCTTGTCTGAGAAGCCATATCTTCATAACCTGATGTCCGATATTAATAAATAATAACTTGTTGCAAAGGGCAAGCCAGTACCTAGGAGAAATGAGGCCACGTCAGGTTCGAACCCGGTCGGCTAGGGTTCAAGGTCAAATTCCGGTAATATGAACTTGTCAGAGCAGTCAAGACAGTCCTGGAAACCCAAGCACTACCTTCACTGAGTCCAATGACACCATTGGAGCAATTCCCATGGCTCCCCGGGTCGGACCAGCCTAGTCTTGGCCAGCACCCTACCGTATATAACAAGTTTAATCATTTTCTGATACCTGTCCTGAGCTCTGATGGCATCATATGGACTTGTAAGTAGCTTAAATGTAAAGCCAAAACATCTCCAAACATATTCATATATATATATATGGTATAGGTAGGTACCTGGGGCGTAGAGACTCGAACAAGGGTCAAAATCTACCATAGTGTCATTATCAACTGAAATTCAGTATAAATTACAATACAGATCAGCTCACGCGGAAAACCCATTCTACTCGATCCTCGGAGGATGGCCAAAACGAGTACCAAGGCTCCGACTCGAAGTTTCTTCGAGTCAGCCATTTTCCGTGAAGGAATTTCGCTATCTGACTCCGAGGATTTATGCGAAGTCACTCGAAGGAAATCCTCGAAGTGACTCGAGATGAAATCCAATTAGCGGAATACACACTTATATTGGTTTCTTTTGTTTCCGAGTCACTTGACGGAATTCCTTCAAGTGACTCCGAGACGAATAATTAATTACCTATACAAATTTAAATGGGCCTTAGAGTAACTTCGAGGACAGGTTTCAGATAAATCGGAGCAGGGTGATTATATTTTCCATAGTGATAGGCGAAATAACACAGTATTTCTAAATAAAAATAATACTGTAGTATTTTTATCCTACTTTAAAATAAACCATTTTTTTCTGTTTACTTATGATATTTTATCACTTTTTGAGTGGATACGGCTGTAGTATTTTTTATCCTATTGAAAATTAATCATTTCTCCTATAATTCTCATTAATTAATAAAGGTCACTTTTCTTTCACAGCCATTATCTTAACGTTTATCTAGTCTTATATTGTTTCTAATTTAGTCCATTTTACATCAATTTACTTCTAAATCTAATTTGCACTGTCAGAAACTATTTCAATATAATAATTAACAAATCACTATTTTTTAACGGCAGTTATTTAAAATTTTGTTTAGTTTTATATAATTCTTAATACTTAACAATTTATATTTCTAGCGGGCGTATTTTTAAAACTTATCTGGTAATGTATTTCAATATTATACTAAACAATTACTTTTAGCGGGTGTTATTTTAAAGTTTATCTATTTATAAATTATTCTTAATTAAGTGTATAAATTATTACACGACTTTTTTCCTAAATTTAAAAGTCAGAAATTATTTAAATATAAAAATTTAACAAATCACTTGCCTTTAACGGCGGTGATTTGAAAGTTTGTTTAATTTCGTATGATTAATAATTTAGTTTATTATACATTAATATACGTCTTAATCTAATTCGCATGGTCAGAAACTATTTCAATATCAAAATTCACAACAGTTTCATACATTCAATTAAAAGAACAAGCTAATTATATAAAAACAATCCGTCCAAGTAAGGAAATACTGACTCAAAGTTTCGTCAAATCATCTCGCGGCACTCGAAATGACCGATTTATTGTTTATTACAGACTCGGAGTCACGCAGAGTGGCCATAAAATACCGGAAATCTTTATAGTGTTACCTGTATAATTTCGACTCGGAGTTCCGTCAAGTAATTTCTCGGAGCGACTCGACGAAATTCCGCTAAAGTAATAAAACTATAACAGTCGGTACTCCGAGTCAGAATTAGGCAGTTCTCGGAGGAATTCCTCGCTATGCAAGATTTTTCCTTCGAGGAAAAACGGAAAGTGGGTTTTCCGCGTGAGCTGATCTGTAATAATAATTAAAAAAAAAAAAAATAGGACGGGTATCAGAAAATGATCAAACTTGTTATATGCGGTAGGGTGCTGGCCAAGACTAAGCTGACCCGAACCGGGGAGCCATGAGAATTGCTCCAATGGTGTTATTGGACTCAGTGAAGGTAGTGCTTGGGTTTTCAGGACTGTCTTGACTGCTCTGACAAGTTCATATTTTGAGAATATTACCGGAATTTGACCTTGAACCCTAGCCGACCGGTTTGGAACCTGACGTGGCCTCGTTTCTCTAGGTACTGGCTTGCCCTTTGGAACAAAGTATCATTTATTAAAATCGGACATCAGGTTATGAAGATATGACTCCTCAGACAAGGACCACCCCTCTATTTAATATATGAAGAAGTATGCATATTTTCACGAAACCGTCGGCGGTAAAATTATACAAGTTACATATCCGTTTAGACAATGGTTGAATTTAATTTATAAAAAACTTTTCATTAAAATATCTTGTGTTTGGAACATTCTACAATTATTTGAAGTTAATGAAAAACATGGACATTTTACGTACGGAAAAATTCGGAAATACAGCTTTTTATCTTACCCTTTCACCGGTAGACGGGCGACATGCGATACGACATTATGAAAATGTCGCTTCGTATTGTCGAGTGTCACTTCGCGTGTCGTGTATCGTTTGGAATTGTCGCGCGTCGACCCACACCAGAACCGGCGACACGCGACATACGATACGACATTTGGAAAATGTCGCTTCGCGTTGTCGAGCGTCGTTTGTGATTATCGCATGTCGTTTGATAATGTCGCCGTCCCGTTTGCAGGGTCGACACACGACAACGCGAAGTGACATCGCGACATTACGAAGTGACATAGCGACAATGCGATACGACGCTCGACAACGCGAAGTGACATCGCGATATATCGTGCTTTTGAAAGGCGACATTTCAAAGTAGATATCGCGACATTGTCGTTTGGGATTGTCGCCGTCGTTTGCGATTGTCGGGTGTCACTTCGTAATGTCGCTATGTCACTTTGCGTTGTCGTGTGTCGACCCCACAAACGCGACGGCGACATAAATGGCCCAACAGGATTCCGTAGGCCCGTGCCAGAAAACATTATAAACAGACGATGAACACATATATACATACATGTATATGTAAAACAAATAATGAACGGAAAATACGTGATATGCACTCTAAACGTCCAAAAGACTTTTGGAAATTAATAGTTTAAATAAAACTGAACAAAACAAAATGCCGACGACAAGCGATTTTTTCGAACATTTTAAGAATGTAAATTCAAATGTGCATCCTACGGAAAGTGACATTGAAAGCCTAGCAATCCCCAATTACCTCCCAAGAAATTAATGAAATGATTTCAAAGTGCAATAATTGTAAAGCTGCATCACCGTTCGATAACATCTGTAATGAATATATAAAAAGTACCAAACACTTAATGTTACCTGTTTATACGTCCTTTTTAACGCTATTTTTAATTCAGGCAATCTGCCTGAAACTTGGCTGATTGGTACAATGAAGCAGTTATTTAAAAAGAAGGGTTCTCCACTGGATCCTTCTAACTGTAGACCGATAACAATCTTAAGTTGTTTGGGAAAACTTTTTACGGCTATTTTAAATGAGCGGGTTAATATTTTTCTTAAGCGCAACAATATATTAAAAGAAAATCAGGCCGGGTTCCGGTCTAGTTATTCTACATGCGACCACATTTTTACGTTAAAATATGTTGTTGACAAATTGAGACAACAAAAGTAAAAACTTTATTGCTCTTATGTAGATTTTTCTTTAGCCTTCGACCAAGTTTGGCGGGCTGGTCTGTGGAGCAAATTATTGAAAAACGGTTAACATACAAAAGATATATAGAAAAAGTTGTTACTCACGACTGCAAAATAAGCCCGTCAAACCGACAAGGCATGTCACATTTTAATTCAATGTCTAATGCTATTTTTCCATTCATTAAATTTCCAGCCGAATGACTCCGACGGTCAGTTTTCCCACGCTACTTACTAATTACAGTATATCTGCAAAATTTGCGCGAGGAAAGCAAGCGACTCTTTATTGTATGACCTGATAACCTGATAAAGTTAACTCATACGTTTAAAACTATGTTGATTTTATAGCACAAGTTCACTATATTTTTGACCATTTTTGATACATCGCGATCTTATAAGATTTCCCACTTATATGGAAGTATAACAATGTCCCCCATGTCGATTACCAGATGATTGTATATACTTGATCTTTTTCTGTCATGTTGTTCCTTAGTATATGAGCCTGACAGTAATAAATGTAAATGTTGTTGTTGTTGTTGCGAGCTCACTCGACGTTTCGACAATCTAGCACTGAATGTCGAACAAGTTCGAAAATCAAAGTCAAATTTTCAATCTGAATATTGAGCAGGTATTGAATTAGGAGCCAGTTTAAAGTTTTCTTTAAAATGCCGATTGACTAGAAACTCATGCTAGCTCAAAGTATTTAGTTTAGTTTATACTTATTTGTTTTAACTCGATTGTGACGAAAGCTTCAAGCTTATTGTAACCACTCTCGAGTTAACTTCCTGGACAAACCAGTAGTGATGTCATATGAGAAGTCTTTAACGTGACTCCAATGGGGCTCGGACCCACGACCCCTGGGCTAAATGGCCGACACATTATCCACTAGACCACTACTCCCCTCAAAATATTTGAATTTCGATCTTCCTTCTAGCTCTATGTTCAATTCTGCCTCGATGGTTTCTTTTGATTTGAATTTATTTTTCCGAGTTGGTGCGAAATTCCATCTAAGCAAAATTCAACGCCATCCTTTCGAAAATTTGAATTTCGATTTTTTACTTCTTACTTGCCCAAAATATGCCGCCTCAAATTTCAACGTTTGAAACTTTTAACGGTCTTTTTTTCTTCTTACACTCTCGAAATTTAATTCAAGCCCGAAATCAGTTCCTTAAGATTTCCATTTTCAACAGTCTCGATGCTAAATGCTGGCTCGAATGAAACACTGAACATTTCAAATTCAATGCAAACTCGAAATTCTTTTTTTTTTGAAATTTTAAATTTCGATCCTCAAGCTGTTTAAATTTGACTATTGGCTGTAATCAAAATCATATTATGGAGCGTCCACTAATTGATAAATCCGTACATGTATGCAGTTTAGCGGGTGAGAAAAAATCAGTCTTTACTGTTAAGGAGCTTAAATTCCGTAAGAATTGACGGCAATATACGAGAATGTTCGAGTCTTTCCGATAACGATAAAAAACCTATACTCATCTGCAAAATGCTTAAAAAGACCTTTTCTTCTTCACCTAGAAAACTGAAGTTAATATGAAACAATAGCTAAATGAATATAGACTAAGTCGTTTGCAATGGTCTTCAAGGGCAAATAAGAATATATTTATTCTTTGTTAAACAGAAGAAATTTCAGCAAAATATCCATATTTTACTATATATCTAATTGTAGATAGACAGACATAAAGTATATGCAAAAAGACCATTTTCTATTTAATCGATTTTGAAAATAAAATATTCATAAGAAAGACAATGCATTGAATATTATCACATCGTTTGCAAAGCTAAAATGCCGATAATACTTTTCCCTTAAATTTGAATAAAGTAAAGGGTTCCTTCTTTGTGCTATATAAAATATTTTTACTCGTGCGAAAACTCAATGGGTCTAATTTTCCCATATGAAAGGTGAATTAAATTGTAAAAGTTAAATCCATAACCTTCGTTTGGGAAAAACAATTGTTCAATTTACTTGTGTCCCTTACATTATTTTCCTACTTTTAGACCAGTCCTGACCTTGAGTGTTGATACTACCTGTCATATTTTAACTGTTTTAGACTTCAACCAAAGTCAGAATTAAAATCAGCAACACATCTTGTTTTTTGCTTTTATATACATATACAATAAATTCATGTTGTGGGAGTTTTACTGCATGTCTGTGAGTGTGATTATATGAACATGTAGATATACATAATTAAAACATTGTCATGACGTCACTCCTTTGTACTCGCTGTACTGTATTTTTAAAAATGAACTGCTTTCAATGGGACTTAGTACAGTATTTTCCAGGTGGAGCCAATATTATTGTGGGCGGCGTAGCCACGCCTACAGATTTACCATACCACAAATTTGAGGCCAAAAATCCTTATCCGGAACCGAACAGCATCTGCAGACGCAGTTACCTACTCATGAAGTAGTTCCATGACCTCCGTAAATTAGAAATAGTGCAAGTCTGTAGAACTTTGAGAAATAGCTTTTGAAATACAATTTTATAAAAGTTACATGCGTTTAACTTATTTTAAAACATATTTGTCTTAATCTAAGATTCATAACAAAAACAAAGCGTATGAAATTGAGCACGCTTGTTTTGATCACGTGACGAAAATAAACCAAATAATCTACAGAAAAATAGTGCTCCAGCACCATCCATGTAGATCTATAATCGAAATTGAAACAAAACTTGCAAGAACGGGAGCGTGTTATATAACACATTAAGGTATCCGATCCATAAATAGCGCTTATCACTTCGGCAATTATCGGATGATATTGGTGTTTACCGGAATTTTCATTCATGAACTTATTTTTATTTGATCTTTTTTACATTTTTGAATATCATTTAATAAAACCATTAATAAAAAGAAAAATACATAAAGAATTTTTACCAATAGTTTTCTTTTATCAAAAATTTAGGGAATTCTCGTCTACAGTACACTCTTACAACGAGATGCAATGGCGGCACCTATATAAAATACATTGCGAATGCCGATTTAAAAAAAATTAAAACAATGATAAACGTTTCACATGAGAATTAACAGTCTATGCGCAGGCTGGTCTAAATCCATGCTGGTCGCAAACCCACTATGTTGATTTTCTCATGGCACGGCTCATATATATTAATCATCTAAAAGAAACTAAAAATTTTACCTTCAGGAAAACCTGATTTTATCATTTTCCCAAATTTAACAGGTTTACCCGTTAGCCCATAAAACTGAAAATAAAGGGTATATTGTATATAGAATTGCAGTGAAAAGGTGTTCTTGAATGCTCCTAGAATGCCCCAGAATGCAGAAAATGAAGCGCTAAATTTCAAAATTTTCTAGGGGGTGGGTGTGGGGGTGGGGGTGTCGGTGTCGGTGTCGGACCCCCTCTGAGAAAATTGGCTGGATCCGCGCATGCTTGTCATTCTGTTTCATGATGTATAATGCTACCCGTCTGCACGGTCTGGTTGAGGGGCAGAGGACGAGAGGAGCTCGGAAAAGGGTCACGGCTGCACAGTTGGAGATTGACACACGCACCGTGACCAGTACTAGAGCTACCAAGTCACCGAAGCGGAATGACATGGGCTGTCAAGTAGAGGCTCCTATTTCTGATCCATTGGTGAATCGTAGGGATTGTATTACATCCGAACCTAATACTGGATCATCGGATAGTGGTGTTGGTGCGAGATCCGGGGAAGCAGTAACTCCCAGTGCAGTTAGATGAAGGTAATAGTATTCTCACGAACTGGCCTTTATCAGATATAAACATTAGACCCACATTTTCTCTACCAAATGTTGTACCGAGCGTACATACCGAGCTAGGTGTTCATTTATCGTTTGCCTTGAAGGGTAAAATAATAGCTGGTGATTTTTTTTACCTGGGTGCTCTTTTGAACACAAAAATTGACAGCGGTTACCAAACTCTAAAGTTAAATTTAGTAGGGGAGCTTGTTGCAAGTACGAATTCGCAAGTTCCTAAAATAAACACAATTGAAATGTGGACGGACGCTTTCATTGTATATGCAAGTGTTTATACTGCAGCACACCCAGAAAAAACGTCTCGTATATTAAAATACATGAACACAATAAGAACAGCCGCTAAGCGGTGTATTAATATGGGATGGAAAAACTATGACGAACAATTTCGTCATCGCATTTCTGCAGATCCTACAAGGTCGTGGTCCATCATTGACTATGAGTTATGGCTGTTGTTTATTTCGAGCTCTGGTTCAGCCGAGTCCTCCATTATTCGCTTTAAAGACAAAAAGTGTTTTGACTTTAATTACGGTACGTGTGCTCGGTATGTATGTTCGTACAAACATGCTTGTTTGAATTGTAACATGGAACATCCTTTCAGATTGTGTTCAGCAAACAGAGCCAGTTATTTCAGTAAACAAAGCTTCACGACACAACCACCTGGGCGGGCCATTGCCAACCAAGGTCAGCTCAGGTAATCCCCTCAACCCTGTCAAACAGCGCGGTCCGTCGTCAAGGTTTATAGCACCTAGGTCGTTCGCCAATAATAATTACCAATCTTCAAAAATACCTAGCGCATTATCCTCATAGAACCGATGCATCTTTACTATTAAATGGGTTTACTAATGGCTTTAGATTACAATGTACAGGACCAAAAAATGCTCAATTTGCAAAAAACTTGCGATCTGCATATGAGAACTTAAACGAGATTTCTGAAAAAAATGTGAAGGAAGTTACTCTTGGTAGAATTGCAGGACCATTTGAATTACCTCCCCTGTCAAATTTACGAGTTTCTCCAATAGGGGTCGTTCCCAAGTCAGACGGTGGCTGGCGGCTTATCACTCATTTGTCACATCCAAAAGACAGCAGTATAAATGATGGAATTAATGCAGAGTTGTGTTCAGTTAAATATACATTATTTGACAAAGTTGTTGACATGATATTTAGTTTGGGCCCAAACACTTTACTAGCCAAACGCGACATTAAGTCAGGTTTCAGGTTAATGCCTGTACATCCAAGCGATTTCCATTTGTTGGGTATGAAATTAGGAGGTAAATATTATTATGATAAAATGTTGCCAATAGGTTGCTCAATTTCTTCCAGTTTGTTCGAAAAATTCTCTACATTTTACATTGGTTGATAGCAAGTATAGGCGGGTATGATTCGTTAGATCATTTTCTTGATGATTTTATTTTGACTGGCAAGCAAGGTACAGATCAATGCGAACAGCTGATAAGCTGTTTTGATAAAATTTGTCAGGACCTTAGCGTGCCAATTGCCCATGAGAAATCGATAGGCCCTACTATAGTACTGATATTGCTGGGTCTGGAGTTAGATACTGTGTGTATGATGAAACGAATTCCGCAGTTAAAAATTCACCAACTTTCTGAAGCATTATCTCAAATGATCACGCAGAAAAAAGCCTCGCTTAAGCAGTTACAATCGTTAACTGGAAAACTTATTTTTTTCGGTCAAGCAATACGCTCCAGTAGGGCATTTCTGAGGAGGATGTATGATGCAATGTCAAAATTAAAGAAGCCCATCATAAGCTGAAATTAACTCATGATATAAAGCAATATTTGGAAATGTGGCTTATCTTTTTGCAGACGTTCAATGGTAAAGTGCACATTCCCGAGAAAGTACGGTTTACAAACGAAACCCTTGAATGGTTCTCGGATAGTGCTGGCGCGGCTGACTGCAGCAGCGTGCTATATGCAAGGGAAATGGGCATTTTATCAGTGGCCTGCAGACAGGTGGGACGACAGTATCTTAAGGGATATGACATTTTTAGAAATTGTGCCCGTAATTCTTGCGCTAAATTTATGGGGTTGTGTTGTAGCAAATAAAAAGATTATAATGTGGATTGATAACGCAGCTCGTGTTGAAGTTCTCAATAAGCAAACCTCAAAGTCAAAAAGAGTAATGTTTCTTGTTCGGAATTTTGTACTTTTAGCAATGAGGAACGGCATTATCTTTAAAGCAAGGTATATCGCTTCACGCGTTAATTCAATATATGACTCTATTTCTCGTAAACAGTCGGACAGATTTCATTTATTGGCACCAGAAGCGAATCGGTCACCGGAAGAAATACCGGAGCAGTTTCACGCGATGATTTGTACAGCGAAGCAGCAAAATTGTTAAACCACTTGGTTGCAGAGAATACAAAGCGCTCTTACAGCACTGGGCTTAAACGTTTTTCGGAAGTTTGGAAACTACTTAATATGGTAGAGTGTTGGCCACCGTTGTTATTGTGCCATTTGTTGCATATTTATCACCAAATGCTATTGCACACTCGACCGTAAGATTGTACCTATCAGCAATCAGTTTTCATTGTAAAATTAATTATAAACCGACCCCACTAAATCATTCGTGGTTCAAAAATGCTAGAAGGGCTTCGTAGAATTAAGTCAAGTAAAGACACAAGACTTCCTCAGATCGTTCAGCACGACTTTTATGTCGTGTTATTGGTACTGTTTAGTTTCTCAACATGACCATTTCGGCCTGGGTGGTTCCAATACTCCCGCTTTCATAGCCTTGGGTATTGTATAATCACCCCTTGGATATGGTGCCTGCTTTTTAATTTTGTCTTTTGACAGTTCCTGTGATACGCAGGCTCCATAACCTCAGATCCCCTTCCTAAATTCCAGTTTGTTTAGTTCTCCCCATTGTTTTCTCGTTTGGGGCAAACCCTTTACTTTATCTGGGGACCAAATGCCGCTCTTCATGGAATTACACGCCTCAACACGTGTATCATTGAAGGTTCCATGTTCACTGCCGTTTGAATACATCTGCGGATGTCTCTAAATTGCTTTTTGTACTTTTAGCATGTGTAAATGTTGAGTTCTGCTCAACCCGGGGCTAGAGGGCGTGGACGGTAGCATGCATTTCCACTACCGTCCATGAACAGGCTCAATCAAACCGAGCCTGCAACATTTTCGTTTTTGTCGTGTTGGGCGACCTTGAAGTTTCCACTTTTTCTATTCCTATAACTCCGTCATTACTAGCTTCCATCTTAAAGTATTTGCCACTGGTATGCAAATCCAAGTATGAAAGTCACTTGTTTTCTGCTGCATATACTTTGGCTTTTTATGGGTTTTTACTTGTAGGTGAAATCACTGTAATGAAGTCCGAGCAATTGGCACGGGTATTGTCTATACATGATTTGAATCTAGACATTCAGAAAAGCTCGTTTTCTATAAATATTCATCGCTCAAAGACTGACTAACGTGGCAAGGGAGTTACATTAAAAATAGCTGGAACGAATAACGCCATTTGTCCAATTCGGGCCATATTAAATTATTTAAGTGTGCGACCAGATAACGGGATGCGATCGGGTCCTCTATTTTGCCACAATAATTCCTTACTATAAACACGTTATCAGTTTTCTGCTGTCTTAAAAAGACACTTGCGATAATAAGTTGTGAATATTCGCATTCATTTAGGACAGGGGCTGCTACAACTGCTGTTGTCATGGGAGTACCTGTAGAGGATATAAAAAGGGCTGGCAGATAGAGTTCGGATGCAGTAAAGTCGTATATTAGAACATAAATATGTTTACAATTTTATAAGACTGTAAAATGATGAGGAAATTGTATCAATATTGAATTGCAGTGAACGTTTTAAGTTTAAACTTTTTAAATCGTATTGTAGGCAAAAAGATAATCTGGATGCTGGGGTCTTCCATATAAAGAGCCTTCGTACATGCAAGGTCACGACCTGGGGGAATTAACCTTGGAATGCGCAACGCTGAAATATGGTGGCAAGGGTACGCAGGCCTCACTCTTAAAACACTAAAGTATAGAATGCCCGTGTTCAGTAAAGTTTGAGACGGACCGAGTCCAGATTATATTGTGATTCACTGTGGTGGTAATGACATTGGAAAACTACCTATTGACCAAATTTTGAGAACAATTGACGACATCATTTCTCATTTACACTTAAACTATCCATCCACCCGTGTTGTCTGGTCGCAGCTGTTGCCTAGAAACCAGTGGCGATATTCCAATAATTTAAGGGCAATGGGCAAAGCTCGCAAACGGATAAATCACTATGGGGTTAAGGCGGCTTTGAATATTGGTGGGAATTATATTTTGCATCCAGAATTATGTATTTCTTCTGAGAGCAAGGGCTTGGTTTTATACGATGGTGTTCACCTGACAGTCCTGGGTAATGACATATTCTTTAATCAGTTTAGGGCAGGATTTGACAGGTTCACCTCTACTGCAGACCGTGTGCACACATAGTTTTTAAACACACAAAGAAAGTTATAAATGACCACGTGTTTGTTCATAAGCACTTCGACATAATTAGATAGACACAAACATGTAACTGAAGTTTATGAATCTTTGAAACTGCAAGTTGCCGAAGAGTAAATTAATGCTGTGTTGTTGATAGCGGCAAGTTGCCGAAGTATAGAAGTGTTGTCTTGTGGCAAAATTGCCGGTACATTATATATTAAACTATAACAATAGTAAAAGTTCTTTACGGCAAGTTGCCAGAATATCAAGTTAAATATGTTATTTTTTGTAACTTCCCAATTAAGTCTGAGTTTTACTTAATTTCGGCATGTTTTTGATTGTGGTTTTGCACGGCAAGTGGCAAGTTTCAACATTCTGGGTCGAGAGGTTCTCAAGTTATTGATCGGAAATGGTTTTCGATGTTCAGGCCCCCGTGACCTTGACCTTTAACAGAGTGACCCCAAAATCGATAGGAGTCATCTAATCTGCATGACCAATCATCCTATTAAGTTTCAACATTATGGGTCAAGCGGTTCTCAAGTTACTGACCGGAAATGGTTTTCAATGTTCAGGCCCTGTGACCTTGACCTTAAACAAAATGATGACTCCATAATCAATAGGGATCATCTACTGTGCACTACCAATCATCCTATGAAGTTTCAACATTCTGGTTTAAGTCGTTCTCAAGTTATTGATCGGAAATAGTTTTCCATGTTCAGGCCCCTGTGACCTTGACCTTCGACGGAGTAACCCCAAAAATAACAGAGGTCATCTACTGTGCATGACCACTCATCCTATGAACTTTCAACATTCTGGGTCAAGTCGTTCTCGAGTTATTGATCGGAAATAATTTTCCATGTTCAGACCCCTGTGACCTTGACCTTTGACGGAGTGACCCCAAAAACAATAGGAGTTGTCTCCTCTATAAGCCCTACCAACCTATAAAGTTTGAAGGTTCTAGGACAAATGGTTCTCCAGTTATTGCTCTGAAATGAAGTGTGACGTACGTTACGGACGGGCGGACAGGGCAAAAACAATATGTCTTCTCCAGAGGTGGGGGGGGGGGGGGGGGGGGAGACATAATTAGGATAAATTGTGAAGAGCTGGGGTTGTGACTTTGATTCATAGTAGTTTAGTTTATATTTTGTTATCTGTGGTGTGATATGCCAAAGATGTAATTATAAGACTTTAGTCTTGATTTTATTACCATGTATATGAGAAAGTTATCTTTCACATAAAATGTGCTGTTATCATTTTGCACCTGCCCAGCTAATATATACATGTACAAATGTAAGCCATATACACGTACCTTCAAGCTGTGTATTATTGAAAAATGTGATTAAAACAAACTTACGTCTCACCCAACAATTTAGTGTATTGTTGTTTAAGGTAGTTCTGCACGTTTGATAAACTGAAGTCATGGCGTAATGTCATTTATCCGGAAAATGTAGAACAATGCCTGGATTAGGCGTACGGAAACGGAAACCAGTTTTTGAACTAATGGCATTCAGTTAGTAAATTTATTAAAATGGTACTGTTACTATCTTTCTAAAGTTAAAATACAATGTATAATATTAAAACACTTGACACTTTTAATAATTCAAAATACTGTCTTAAAATTTGTTTGAAATAGGCGATTCACTTTAATCATAGCCAAATATCTAAAAAAAAATAAGCACACGTACCTATACATTTTATTTCAACATATTATAGGCCATATATTCATTTTCGACTGTGACAAGGTTTCAAATTTTCAGTTGTTGTGCATTTTCATGTGTAAAATGAATGATATTTACGCATAAGTATTTGGTCGTCGTGCTTTTGAAATATATAAACCTGGCATTCAGAACAGGACAATACTCTATTCTGTATGCTAAAACATACGGTAATCCAATCTCACTTGAAAAACTTCCAAGTAGGATGTCTCGTTATCAGCCTGCATGAAAAAAAGTGAAAAATGTAAACATTTTCAGAAACATGGCTATAATTATGGGGACTCGGATTTAGTCTTCATTTAAAAATGCAAAAGGAATTATTCACCCAAAATCACTAGTGAGGCGCGTGTGTATGTTACTGTTTACTACCTTATTCACAAATCAATAGAAGAGTAATTCGTCTCCATGTTATATAGCACTAAGCTTGTTTGATTTTTATACCGAATCTTTGACTGTTACCTTTTTAGCTCGACTATTCATAGAATAGTAGAGCTATTGGACTCGCCCATGCGTCGGCGTCCGCGTCCGCGTCGGCGTCCGCGTCCCGATTTGGTTAAGTTTTTGTATGTAAGCTGGTATCTCAGCAACCACTTGTGGGAATGGATTGAAACTTCACACACTTATTCACTGTGATAAACTGACTTACTTTGCACACGTTCCATAACTCTGTTTTGCTTTTTTACAAAATTATGCCCCTTTTTTGACTTAGAAATATTTGGTTAAGGGGACGCATATTGCTACATTCACAGTTCATACAGCAATGCGGAAGGGGTGCATATTCAAGAAATCGATGGTGGGAAAATAAAAAACATATTCCTAAACTGATATAATACTGACACCTGTAATATTCAGTATTTTGTGGATAAGGATGTGGTACTATGAATGTAATAGGAAAACAGAGGTCTTTGTGAAAGTACATTCAACACAAAATATTAAGCTTTTGTATAAGGAAAATACAGGTTTTTTACAATAACAGTGTTCCAAATAATGTTGAAGGGATGAGATTTTCTTTCTAACACACCAGGTTTGCTTAAACATGTAAAAATTTAACGCCACGTCTGTTCATCTCGGGATGGACGCCATATTTCTCATTGATAAAAAATGTAAACAAAAAAATCAGAGTGGGATTAGCATTGCAAGGGCATAACATGACATTCGACACAATGAATACCTTAGAACAGATATCTAAGATGCTACACAGGTCAGGCGGGTTAAATGCATAATGTCGATCACTTGAAATTCATCTTGAAAAGGTGGTTAATTTTAGTTTGTTTACATGGTTTTTAATTTTCCCACGACTTCTCGGCGATTCACTGCAAATGTATTACTGCGCCGGACGAAAGGTAACTCTAATAAACAACGGGAGACAACTTAGGTGTCAGCACGTGTACGATTTTTAAAAAAACATGTCGATGATTATAATTTCTTATCAAATAATGAATCCTATTCAGATATTCGTCTTTAATATTAGAAAATTATTAATTTCTGTAGACATTTGTCAAATAATATTACTCACAGTGGACTACTTTGCGCATCAAACTGGTTTCCGCTTCAGTTGTGGGCATTTCCGTTATACTTTTTGACAACAATAACAAAACACAAAATGAATCAATAAAGTCACTTATAAACCGACTGCTACTTAAATCAGTGTAAGTAAAGTTGTTGTTACAACATTATACATGTTCGTTACGTTATGAGATAAAGTTTATCTTGAACTGCATAATCCATTAATTACGTTTAGATGATATTGCATTTACAACTTATTTGACCCCGTATTTTTACGTGAATGACAGCATTCTCGTGCAACTCGTGCAAACAGAATTATGAAAAGTATGGTGGAGAATTCAAGAACAAATTATAAATGACATTAAAGTGAGGATAACTGTATATTCGTCCAGTTTTGATCATTGACATTCCTGCTGTTTATTAGTAACTTTTGTGAACAAGATTAGAATGTTGCTTTTGCACATATACACATTGATTGGACCTCTCAACCAAATTTCATACCTTATTTTAGGGATTTTTAAGACAATACAATTCAAAAGTTTGTCGAATGTGTTTTGATATTTAAGTGCATTGTAGTTCATGAATACCAAGTTAAAAATTAATAATGGCAACATTTCTAGGCCTTTATTGTAAGCCACTAGACTTCTGTAACAATAAATGTTTAATGTATTAAGGGGAATATACTCTTTTAGTTTTGTAATGTGGCATTCCTTGACCACCGTATCTTTTCTTATGCACTACTTTGTAAACAAACTAAATAATGTGTTTTAGTTCACATATGCGAAATGAAAAGCAAGACAGTGAACTTATTTCACATTCTTTCTTTAAATTAGAATCTGTAGGACATTGATAAATGTTTGGACAAAGTGAAGCACTATTATTTTCGCACCAAAAAGTCTTAATTGTTGACTTTGAATGTACACAAGAAGTCTTATATAATTCAACAATAACTTTCTTGTTTCAGTTTTTCTCATTTTTATTTTAGTGAGCAATCCTTTGTGTACTTATAACAGTTGAAACAGTATTCATTTCATTTACCAAAACCTTGTACTTTTTTGCAGGTAAATTTTATAATACCCCACCCACTTTTTTCTAATTTCAAAGTATGCGTCCCCTTAAGGTTTTGTATGTAAGCTGGTATCTCAGTAACCACTTGTGGGAATGGATTGAAACTTCACACACTTATTTACTGTGATAAACTGACTTACATTGCACAGGTTTCATAACTCTATTTTGCTTTTTTACAAAATTATGCCCCTTTTTCGACTTAGAACTTTTTGGTTAAGGTTTTGTATGTATACTAAGCTGGTATCTCAGTACTCACTAATGGGAATAAATTGAAACTTCACACACTTGTTCACTGTCATGATCTGACATGCACAAAGCAGGTCCCATAACTTTATTTTGCTTTTTTACAAAATTATGCAACTTTTTCAACATAGAAATTTTTGGTTAAGTTTTTGTATGTAAGCTGGTATCTCAGTATCCACTAATGGGAAAGGATTGAAACTTCACACACTAGTTCACTGTCATGATATGAGATGCAGTGCAAAGGGTCAATAACTCAACTTCGCATTTTACAAAATTATGCCCCTTTTTCAACTTAGGAGTTTTGGGTTAAATTCTTATATGTAAGCTGGTATCTCAGTACCCACTTATGGAATGGATTGAAACTTCAAACACTTGTCCACTGTCATGAGCTGATAAGCACTATGCAAGTTCCATAACCCTATTTTACTTTTTTTTACTAAATTATACCCCTTTTTCGACTTTCGAATTCATTCAAGCGACAAGGCTGTTGAATAGTCGAGCATTGCTGTCCTCCGACAGCTCTTGTTCTGTTAGTAATTTATGAAACTACAAACTACCGTAAACAATACATACGTTACTGTCGCCAGCTCATTTTTATGTTTAATGAACGTTCTTGTAGTTAAAATTCATCAGTAGTCAACGAAATCACATATTTTCATGAAGTAACATAGGATTTTATAATCAAACATAGACACAATTTTTCCGGACTCCTTTGGTATCAGTCATCATTTAAAATGATGTCCCAACCATAATGACAGATACGTTATGCCAAAGAATATGATAATGTTTCTGCCATTTCTATCTAGAATAAACAGTTACACATGTCTGTTCGTAAATTATATAACTATTATGCTTGCTCATTCATGCTGTTAATTCGGGTTACATTTTATACCATATCAGCATGGAAAACCTTACCCAAAAGCGTATATAACAGATTGATACATCCGTCACCGTAGAAATATCACAATTTAATTCATATTTTTTTAATGCTCTTAAAGACGAAGTTCATTGTCATATCTGATAGCTGATTAACCTTTAGGCAACAAATATCTATCTATGAATATTCTTTATGAGCATCATAGAAGGAAATGATACACACGTGATCGATACATACGTTACTGAAATATTTAAAACTAACTCCTACGTCAGCATACGTCAACAGTGACGCAGGATTTCTGCTATAGATATGATAAGAGAATAATATCACACCTTAATAAAGTTTTATATCTAATAGTTTTTAAATATAGAATATGCTTATTATTTTCAAATGAAATCATTACATATATATTAATATATATAAAAGTAAAGATACGGTGTGTACGAGTGATACATACGTATCGCAGTTTGTTTTTTGAACACTGGTGTAGAAACGTATGTATTTTGAAAACCCTCAAGGAAAAGTGGTGATGTTTTTTAATGTATCATAACTTTCTTCAGAGAAAGTTTTCATGGTTGATTTTTTGTGTGTTTAATCTAGGTATGTTTTATTTTGGAAATGAAATTACCTCACTTGTATACCTCAAAATGATTCTTTTTCAGATTTTTTACGACCTATATGCGCCTAATTAGTAATTTTGGGTGTATCACTTCTCCAAAAAAGCTTTTAAATTTTTGAATTATTATATACCATTAAGAAAAAGGCTTCTGGAAAATAAGATGTAGTCCTTTTTATAAAAAGATGTTAGCAGTAGTGTTTTCAAAGCATAATATTAAGATTTAGATTCGTTTATTTATTTATTTTTATTTACACTGCTTTCACCCCTGAAAACACAAATGTAAAAGCACATAGTGTAAACCCTCCTATACTAAATAGAAATTTACAGATAGTTAAATGTTGGCAAGGGATACTATATTAAATACTTGCTAAACTTTTGGCTTTCAGTACATCACGTGTCTGATAGACAGGCGGATACATTTTAAATCTTACTACATTGAGCAAGAGATAGTTATAAATGATTACCAAAATATTATTTTAACAGAATTTTACTTGATTGTCTCTGAAAAGAGCGAAGAAAAAAGTCGCTTGAAAAAGTGAACTGCACCTTATCCTCTTATTTTCTTACACTGTTCCTTACCATCAGACAAAAAACTGTGTAATTTAAAATTACGACTTTTAATCGGCTCCAGACTAACCATGAAGAAAATATATATTGAAATTTAACTTCTAATCTGAAAAATAGCTCACATCTGTTTGAATAATTAGGAAAAAAGACCATTTTTGCTAATCGCACTATTCCTTATCCCGTGTTTAACAGAGGACTTTCCATCGATTCAAATCCCATGACCAGCATTCCAGACAAATTACAGCACTGTTTCTAAAGTGAAAGGCACCGATAGATAGAAAAAACAGTGGAGCAGGTTGATAGACATTTGTAATGGATTAGAAATCCTTAAAAAGGATAAAAAATAAGAAAAACTCACATTTTCAGTTTGGGCCGCCATTTTGTTTCGATGGTAAGGAGTAGATCGAATACCCCCTTGTGCATGGAATACATCATCAGTATGAAGTGGGCATGTGCTTATTGTATGATCCTACTTTTAGTTAAGTACCTTTTTTGGACTTAACATTATTACAGCTCTATCAGTTCTTTTTGGACTATATTCGACCTACAGTTTTCATTAAATTCAAATGAAACTTGCAACTGGTATACTTTTATTGAGTTATGCCTTTTTTGTACTTTTATAATTCATTCTATCAAGCATTCTCAAGGGGCATAAGTAGCTATCCTACTCGCCCTGGCGTCGGCGTGAGCGTTAGCGTTAGCGTTACACAAATGTTAAAGTTTGCGTACCACCCCAAATATTTTCAAAGTCCATTGAGATATTGCTTTGATATTTTACATACTTGTTTACCATCATGACCCCAGTCTGTAAAAAGGAGGACGCAACGCTATCAAGCATTTTGACTGAATTATGGCCCCTTTTCGACTTAGAATAAATGTTAAAGTTTGCGTAACCGGCCCAAATATTTTCAAAGTCCATTGAGATATCGCTTTGATATTTTGCATACTTGTTTACCATCATGACCCCAGTCTGTGAAAAGAAGGAGGCAACTCTGACAAGCATTTTGACTGAATTATGGCCCCTTTTCGACTTAGAATAAATGTTAAAGTTTGCGTACCAGCCCAAATATTTTCAAAGTCCATTGAGATATCGCTTTGATATATTGCATACTTGTTTACCATCATAACCCCAGTCTGTAAAAAGGAGGAGGCAACTCTGTCAAGCATTTTGACTGAACTATGGCCCCTTTTCGACTTAGAATAAATGTTAAAGTTTGCGTACCACCCCAAATATTTTCAAAGTCCATTCAGATATTGCTTTGATATTTTGCATACTTGTTTACCATCATGACCCCAGTCTGTAAAAAAGGAGGAGGCAACTCTATCAAGCATTTTGACTGAATTATGGTCCCTTTTCAACTTAGAATATGCTTATTGTAATGTTATAGTTTTACTCATAGCCTATATTATACTATCAAACACTGAGAATAGTCGAGCGCGCTGTCCACTGACAGCTCTTGGTATATTCCTATAATTTGTCTCATTTCAGTGAGCTACCATTACCAAAGCACCTAAAATATGTAGGAACCATGACATTCAGGCAGTTCTGTTTGCTGTTGAAATAATACTTGAGTTGGAACCATGGCATGAAGGAAATCCTTGGGAAATATATGTAAGTGTTTGTTTTGTGTTCGTTTTTCATCAGTTTTTCAGTCATGTAACGGCGGGCAGTTAACCTAACCAGTGTTCCTGGATTCTGTACCAGTACAAACCTGTTCTCCGCAAGTAACTGCCAACTTCCCCACATGAATCAGAGGCGGAGGACTAATGATTTCAGACACAATGTCGTTTATCAAATAGTCACGGAGAACATACGCCCCGCCCGAGGATCGAACTCGCGACCCCGCGATCCGTAGACCAACGCTCTTACCTACTGAGCTAAGCGGGCGGGCTATATATGTAAGTGGAGAGTGAGACATCAAATTTGTAAAATGAAAAGACATATGAAGCCAATAGCAAGTTCTGAATGCTACAACCTAACTGTTGGCAGTCTTTGGATGATTTACTGACATAAGACAAAAATGACTCAGATACAAATATATCATAACAATGCATAGTTATTTACATGCCAAACTTCCAGGGCATCTGTACAGGAGAATATACAAGATAATTCAGTTGAAAGTCCAGGAGATTTCAGAATTTACATTGTACCTAGTTTGATAGTATAATTAAAAATATAGTTCTGAATTTGTTTCAGCACATCTGATTCATTTTTAGCTCGACTCTACAAAGTATGGAGAGCTATCCTACTCAACCCGGCGCCGGTGTAATGAAGTATTTCGACCCCCATAGAATAATGACCCCCCGGTCATTATTCTATAGAAAAAGTGACCCCCCGGTCATAGTATTATGACCTCCAGATCATAGTACTATGACTCCCCCACGTGAAGTAAACTGAACCTCATGAAGAATATTGACTCCCATAAAAAAAACGACCCCCGGTCATTTGGTCAAATTTAGTGATAACTCGTGTATCTAAGGCCTAATTGCTGCATTATATGCCCCCACTCGAGGGAGGGGGGCATATAGATTTGCCCTTGTCCGTCCGTCCGTCCGTCCTTCTGTTTGACCATTAGCCCTAGATACCATCACTTGACACAGAAATCAGAGCATTCCGCAACGGGAAAAGGGATTCTATTTCTAGACGCTGTATCTTGGTGTATACATTTTTTTCAGGAAAATAACAATTCACAATACGTTCACAAAACACACCAGTGTCAATAATCCCTGCAAACTTCGGTATGAAGTAATTCTTCAGAAGAAAACTGCACAAGAAACTGCTAGCATAGAACATAGTATTAATAGAAGTTGCAATACTTAGCAGTGGCAGTAAAGTACGGTAGCGGCAACAATAGAAAGTAGTAGTAGTAGTAGTAGTAGTGGCAGTGGTAGTGGCAGTTGCAGTAGCAGCAGCAGCAGCAGCAGCAGAGGAATAAGTGACAACAACAACAGCAGCAGGAGAAGAAGACGTAGATGTACAAGACGTATTAGTGGAAGCAGGTATAGTAGTATCAGTAGTAGCAGTTGTAGTAGTAGTAGTAGAAGTAGTAGTAGTAGTAGTAGAAGAAGAAGAAGTACATGTAGTAATAGCAATAGAAGTAGCGGCACCTGTAGTAGTAGTAGTACAATCAAAATGTTAACTATTGGCAATGGAGGGTATTAGAGTTGTAGATCTAGTAAAATTGTCCGTTAGGTTTGGTGGGGATCACTTTTTAATAGATATTATCGTCGAAAGTCTTTTTAGGAGCCGGTGTTTTACACGGAAAGAGTAACTTTTTTAAATAGAATAATGTCCGGGAATCGATATTGTATGAGAGTTCGAATGTAGTAATTTCGGTAGTGATTATTTTACATGGAAGGAGTCACTTTTTCTATAGAATAATAACCGGGGTCGTTATTCTATGAGAATCGAAGGGAATCATCTTTAGGGAGTCAGTATTTTACTTGGAGGGGTCAGTTTTTCTATAGAATAATGACCGGGGGGTCGTTATTCTATAGAGTTTTTAAAGGGAGTCAGTTTTTTATAAGGGGAGTCAGTATTTTACAGGAAAGGAGTCACATTGTCTATAGAATAATGACCGGGGGGTCGTTATTCTATGGGGGTCGAAATACTTCATTACACCGGCATCCTTCCACGTCCGCACTTTGCTTAAAGTTATGATGCACTTTCTCCTTTTCTTTGTTATTACTTTATGGATTTACTTTAAACTTGAAAAAGTTGTTCCTCATTCAGCTTCATCAAATATGTCCAGTTTCACTATCCAGCATCGAAATAGTCGAGCGCGCTGTCTCCTTAAATCTACAAGGTATTGTCCTCATTTTGTTGAACTTTTTCAGCTGTTGAATAAAACATTAAAACACAAATATACTTAACTGATTAAATCCTTACTTTAACCTTTTGATCACAATACCGCATGTTCACGCGGCATAATAATATCGTCTGCATATGACGCTACAACAACAACTTCGCGCTGAAGTTAATTTTTCTTCCAAATTAGTGGAAATAAACCGTCTGAGAACGAATCAAATCTTTATTTCACAAAAATGAAGTAAATATCAATCAAAAGATAAATTCAATGAGAGTAGGAAAGTACTTGCACCTAAGCCTATCAATGGTTTTATACAAAAAATGCTTTTAAGAAACGCATGTATGAGATTTTTACACATTTTATATGGAAATAGAAGGGAAAAATGACGAAATGATGGCATTAAATATCATGTTAGGAACGAATCAAATATTAAGATAAAATTTTATTTAAAAATACCGCGTGATGAATCAAATGTTGAACTTTGGTAATATTTTTGCACCTTAGGTTTCTTATTTTTAGTAATTTTGTTATTAAGTAAAATGTGTACATGCCCTTCTTATTTCTATATAGAAAATCTGGCCGCTATCGATTATTGGCCGGAGGAATGAATATTGTAATCAAATGAACGCAGTCCAATATAATAACACAGTACTGATAACAAAAAGGAAAATTAATATCAAAACTAAGTTTTATGTATAGTTCTAGATGCCTAATAAATATGGGCAAAATCGCAAAATTTTAAAAATAGCTTTATACAGTTTTTGCATGCGTCAGCATAGTCTTACTCCCTAAACGACAACTTCCTAGACTAACAATTTCCTCAATATTGTTCACGTTTCCAGTTTTAAAAATTGTGTAAGAATTTATTCCTCTCTGTTTAAAAAGCAGTTTTATAAGACCAATCATTATAGTTCCTTGAGGCCGTACTGTCAATGGCCTTTATCATTTTGTGAAGTTTCAGTGAAATGTCATTAATACTTTTCAAGTAATGCCCGGACAAGCCTTATTTTATATAACAAAGGGAGATAATTCAAAAGCTAGGTAAGGTAGAGTTATGGTTCTTCGACACTGCTCTTTGTCTCAATGACCTCTGTGATTATGTGAAATTTCAATAAAATGCCGTTAATACTTTTCAATTTATACTCCGGACGGAAGGACGGACAAAAGGACGGATTAAGTGGCAACTGTATGCTCGCTCTCCGAGGAGCATAAAAATAACAGTAATAATAATTTACTATTTACGGAAGTTAAGTGAATCATTGCATCCTCAAATATTAGCTCTTTTTTTGTTATGTCACAATCCACATTTTCCGAATTTATCCGTACATCTGTACAAAAACTAAAGAAATGCTTACACGTTTCTGAATGTTCTTGTTAACCCCTGTAAATGATATGAACCGCGCCATGAGAAAACCAACATAGTGCGTTTGCGACCAGCATGGATCAAAACCAGCCTGCGCATCCGTGCAGTCTGATCAGGATCCATGCTGTTTGATAGCAGTTTGTCTAATTGCAGTAGACTTTGAAAGCGAACAGCATGGATCCTGATCAGACTGCGCAGGCTGGTCTGGATCCATGCTGGTCGCAAAACCACTATGTTAGTTTTCTCATGGTGCAGCTCATATTTCTGTTGTGGGTATTGACAGTTACAGTTCATGTTTATTTGAGTATTATATCCGTATTAAAATAACTGTTAAAAACACAACAGGATGTTCCTTTCAAAATATAAACGTTTATAGCACCCTACGTAGAACAAAATGCCTTCATTTCTTGTGTTTGAATCCAGTGTGAAGCATTTGCTCAAATTTGTTCAGTCCGTGAGACTGCCTATCGGAAAAGAAAAACAACTGCAATTAATGGACACATGTACTTATATGAACCTTAGTTTTGTCGCATATCTTTTAATTTTGTACTCGTATATTCTATTTCATTTTATGCTATTTTTTATGAAATACTGAGATTTTAGTAAAAAAAATCTAATAAATTCAAAGTGAATGATATCAAATATATTTTTCAGTACTCCAGATGGGGCTACATTAAATATATTTCCCCTTTGGGTACCTCAGGCACTGTCATCTATTGTGATAATAAATTAAATAAGAGTAGCTTTGAGTGCATAAATAAAATTCATATTGAAAGCAAGTTTTCCTTAGTTTTAAGCTTCCGCCTCGCCACTATGCGTCGTGTATTAACCAGTTAAAATTAAAAATGCACGACAATAATATCACAAGTTTAGTATGTTTGGACTTACCAGTAGCTGTATCCGATAATATATTAAAATGTCTGTTCTGCAAGTCTTCTTGCATTAAATTTGAAGATTTTCGGGCAAATTCATGTACAACCCAACAAAAACTGTCATTGAACTAATAAATCACAACAGTTTAGCAGGCATAGGCATGTAAACAAGCAACCCACTTTCTCATTGAGTGCACATGCAGCAGTCATTTTCTCCAGCTGTCCGATTCCAGTTGCGCTTTCAGTGAAACATTATCCTCAACCGCCATACCCTTGTAAATTTTAACACCAAGAAAGTGTCCTTGTACACACTTAAATAAAATGAACAGAATCACTTTGCCCTTACCACGAATTAAAATAAATACAGTTTTTGTTTCTAAAATGTCACAAAGTTTCTTTCCTCCCGTCGCCACACATGAGAATACTGCTGCTTATTCCGTGCATGTGTAAACACAATTAAAAGCATCACGAAAATCCCGGGCTAACGAAAGTCCAATATTACGAAGGCGAGAAACCCGAGAAAAACGCAACCGTGCATTATGAGAAAAACGTGCGTAACCTGGTCATGAGGATCTACAGGGTATAGCAACTGTTATTAAATGCGGTAAAGTGAATAAAAACCGAATATTTTACGTCAATGGTTTATACGTATTTTATTATTGGTTATGTCATAAAAACAATGTTTTAAGTACGATATAAGCTTCGAACGATCCAATATGTAAAATACTGGACGGTCCTCAGCGCTAACGCCCTTCGGACAGTCCAGTATTTTACATATTGGATCGGTTTCGTCTTATATCCTATACATATATAGACTTGTATGGAAATTAAAGTAAGCAAGTGCTTAAAGTCCCCTTAAAACGTGACATAGTATAAATCTTATATTCTAATCAACCTGCTCAAAACATTAAGAATGTAGATGAGAAACATTTAACCACACATCGATCTACTAATCAGTTAGGATACGAATTCGAAGCACAACATATGAATGATATTTGAGCCGTGCCACGAAAAAACCAACATAGTGGGTTTGCGACCAGCATGGATCCAGACCAGCCTGCGCATCCGCGGAGTCTGGTCAGGATCCATGCTGTTCGCTTTCAAAGCCTATTTGAATTAGAGAAACTGTTAGCGAACAGCATTGATCCTGACCAGACTGCGCGGATGCGAAGGCTTGTCTGGATCCATGCTGGTCGCAAAGCCACTATGTTGGTTTTCTCATGGCACGGCTCATTTATCTATTATTTGCTAACATAGATTACCCATTGATATATACACTCGGGACCGCATCCAGAAATTTTTGACCGGGATGGGGGAGGGCACCAGTCTTGAACGAAGATTGGTTAGTCATTTTTAATAGATTTACATTACTTCTGACACACTCACTGCATGATTTAAACATATCATCATTTAATACTGTATATACTATCAAAGTTTCCACACATTATTACAGTGAGTTAAATAGATAAAGCTTTCAAATGTAATTTCATATTTATTAGCACCTGCTGGGTTATATTTAGTAACTATATTGTGCTTTCGTTTTACTTCAGGGATGCCATTTACTGCTGTGAGGCCATCGGATTTCTACTTTCGGTTTTGCTTTGATGTTGTTATACAAATTATTACTACTAGAGGCTATGTCACTGTTAGCTGCAAGTAAAATTATTATCCAAAATGAATGTCGGGTGTCAACTTTTTTTTCTGCTTGGATTTTTACTGGTTGTTGCAGTATTTGCATCTGCAAATTACATTATTCCTGAAACTATATATACACAAGAAAATTTAAAAGGACCTAAGTTAAAGTTTGCAAATGAACACTTACTGTTATATTGTGTTATCTTCTGCTTGATGACGGCTTCAGTCTCTAAAGCTCAACATTATGAGGGAGAGAATCTTTATTCAAAACATTTGAGATACTCCGTGAATCCACGAAATGGAATCATATGGGATATGTTAGAAAATTACAGATTTTTAAAGTTTGGTGATATTTCGGATCTTAAGAGCAAAGACTCTTATGCAAGTTTGTTCCAGTTTAGACAGAATACAAGACAGAAATTCACGGTGCGGCCATTGTCACTAGAACAATACTTTCAAGAGCGTCAGAGAAATGGCACCACTGCTGACTTGATGAGATATGAATGGGCAAGATATCGAACCTTCAGTACCTTCCCAACTGATTCACCTGCAAGACCAATACGTCTGGCTTCAAACGGATTTTACTACATTGGATCCGGATCCACTGACAATGTTAAGTGTTTCTCTTGTGAACTTGTTTACCAGGGATGGAAGGAGGGCGATCTGGTGCCAGATGTACATTCCAAGTACTCGCCGAATTGTCCTTTTCTCACAGGAGTTGATAAGTCCAATGTAGGGATTCATTCACAAGAAACACAGACGGCAACAGGCAACGGAAATAAAGAAACAACAAGTTGCCATCACACTGGAGACGTGTACGTACAGAAACAATGTTCACAATCCTCTGACAACGATGCAAGCACTCCAAGGAGACGCCAACATAAGTACCCTGATTTTGAAAGTTACCATTACAGAATGGACACATTTACAGGATGGACATGTTCGGAAATAATAGAACCGTGCGTTCTAGCTGACGCAGGATTCTTTTATGCAGGTAAAAATCAATAATTGAGCCGCGCCATGAGAAAAGCAACATAGTGCATTTGCGACCAGCATGGATCCTGACCAGACTGCGTGGATTGGATCCAGACTAGCCTGCGCATCCACGCAGTCTGGTCAATATCCATGCTGTTCGCTAACAGTTTCTCTAATTGCAATAGGCTTTGAAAGCGAACAGCATGGATCCTGACCAGGCTGCGCAAATGCACTATGTTGGTTTTCTAATGGCGCGGTTCGAATTCATTGTTTTTAAATCGGCATAATGCCTCTTGTACTGGCATCCTTAATAGTGTAATTATCTTTAGTAGTGTGCCTAATTCTACTATTTGTAGCTTATCAAAACATTTGGGAGTACTTCGCTATTACATTGTAGAGACTAATTATTTAATCATTTAACTATATTCTATTAAAAGGTTTCAGCGATTGCGTTAGATGTTTTTCCTGCGGAGGCGGGCTACGTAACTGGGAATACGGCGACGGACCATGGGAGGAGCACGCAAGATGGTTTCCTGAGTGTCTGTTTTTACTGCAACAAAAAGGACAAGGGTTTGTCAGACAGCACAAGGAGGCGCAAGCAGAATCTTGTAGCACCGACCCAGGAACTTCAGTAAGCTTGCTTCTTGTTCTACAGTAAAATACCAAGTTAGATTCTGAGCGTTTGATAAAGGGCATGCGTTGTTTTGTGAATTTCATGTCAGTAAATAATTATTTATTTTTGAACATTCTTTTGAAAATAAACACAAATAGATATACGTAGGTGTAGAATTGATATTTTGCCATTTCAAGACGCAAGTTCACAACAGTTGGAAGAGAATGGCTGGAAAACCATTTTCACGATACATTTTCTTATTTTTTTTGTTATATATGAGTCTGCTATTACTTCCAAAGTTACGTACATGTATACATACATATGATGCATTTAACGAGTTGTTTATTTTCAGACTGCAGGAAAAGATTTAAACGCGGTACAGGCGGGCAAACTGGACCCTCTTTATGCCATGACACAGACAAACGGTGGTGGAAACAACATGACAGTAACCGCCAACTCTAACGACGAACAAAACGGTATGGTCGCTATAAATAGAGGCGAACTCGCTAATAGACCGTTGTGACCTAATTTATAAAAATAGCATTAATATTAGTTTCCCAGTCTTCGCAATACTATTGAAGATTGAAATCTCTCGTGAATATTTAGCAGCATTAACCAACCTGAAGATACAGGGATACGCATGTTCTACCAAGGAAAGGTTGATGCCTGAGCGCGGTAGGGCGAAGGTACCAACGATTCATAGAGATTCTGAACGATTTCTTAGAGATTCTAAAGATATATGACAGAAAATGAACAGGCGCTAGCGCTGTTCTAGATGATTTGCTTTCCAGTTAAACAAAGAAGGAAATGATTAAGCTCTGTATATTTTGCGATAAACAACGCCCTACGCATCTGAACTCTGAACCGTGGTAGATTAGACGATAAACCGCTCGAAGGCCTTGATTATTTGTTAGATAAAACGCGTATTTTTTATGAATATATTGTCCCTAAACTAAATTAAATTTCCATTTTTTTTTGCCATCTTCATTATTTTGTTACTGTTTAACATTTCATGTTGTTGTTGTCAGATGCCCTTAAAGGGCCTTGACTTTACCAATAAACTTTGAAACTTTTTGTCGGTATATTAAAATTGTAATAACTTTTCGTGTTTGGAGGTATTTTCTACTATATAGGCCTACTAAACAACTTTGGTGAAATAATAATATCAAGGACGGCCCTTTCCGCGAGACTGCACGCATAATCATGACGTCATTCACAAAGAAGAAAAATAATACAACATTTCAAAATGAACACTTCAGGCCCGGATCCAGAAATATTTGACTGGGTGGGCACCAGTCTAGAACGAAGATGCCACTGCCGAGGCGCATAACGCCGAGAGCGGGTAGGTATGGAAGCGGGTACTTCAGCACATGTTAAGGGGTCAGGGATTTCTACCCACTGGAAATTTTTGAAATACAGGTATGAAATGGTGGCCTCAGGAGGCATTTACTGAGTACTTCCTTCAATTTAACGGGGTCAGGGGGCTCTCCCCTTGGATAATTCTGAAATACAGGTATGAAATGGTGAGCTCTGTTGCATTTTAGGTCTAAATTTTTAGGTAATGGAGGAGTAACTCCCTCTAGATGGGAGTGTGGGTCTGGGGGCTATGCCCCTGGAAAATTTTGCAAATTAGGTATAAAATGGTGGCCTCTGCTGCGTTTCTGGGTCTAAATTTTGAGAGAGTATTATTCCTTCGCCAAAGTAGTTGGGTGTATCTTTGATAAGTATAGGTCACTTCTAGCCAACTCGGGTGGGGGAGGGACACGAGCCCCCTCGGCCCGGACCTGGAACCGGGCCTGCACTTAGTTATGGCTTTAATATAAATCAATATGGCAGTATGATTTTTCAATTTGAAATACAAACCAGGAACTATTCTAGGCGCATCCTTTTGGCTCCGTCCTAACTTTTATTTTATTTTCTGATACTCCTTAAAAGCAAATCAAATATTTTGTAGCAAGCTATCGTAAAAAATTAAATATAAGAAGAGAGTGCTATTTTTGGAGCCTTTATACGATGGAGTTTCATAAAAATGATCCAAGAATCGCTAGAGCGAACGCCTTGATTGTTTTCATTTTGACATGCTCATTGATATATTTTAATAAATATTATACTGGACTTCGTTCACGCAAAGAGTAATATGAGCCGTGCCATGAGAAAACCAACATAGTGGGTTTGCGACCAGCATAGATCCAGACCAGCCTGCGCAAACCCATTATGTTGGTTTTCTCATGGCACGGCTCATTATTATATCGGACGTCATGCGGCAATATGACGTCATAATGCTCTCTGACCGGTCCGCGCGTCAACCGTTGTTTATCGCAGAATATATAGAGCTTGATTTTCATCTTTGTGTAACTGGAAATCAAATCGAGCCATGTTAGAATGTAAATTATAGATTTTGCGTCATGTAGGTCTATGAAACGTAGTACGATATATGTAGAAGTATTCACGGTGCATGTCTAAAACGACGTGAAAACAGCATTAAGAAAGAAAAAAAAAGAATTTCTAGCTCGTACATTATTTAATGCGAATTACGTTTTATTTTTCATTATAGATGCAAAGGGTTTAAAAGAAGAGAATACAAGACTAAAGAACCAACTGACTTGCAAAATTTGTATGGATAAAGAATCGAACGTGGTATTTATCCCATGCGGCCACATGGTGTGCTGCGAGACGTGCGCACCACATATCCGGAAGTGTGCCATTTGCAGACGGCTGATAACAGGTCGCGTGAAAGCCTTCATGTCATGAATTCGAAATGATGAAATTTCGGTTTCAGAGAATGCCACCAGTGGCTTAAAGGCAAAAATAAAGAAATGCGAGCTCTGCTTTCACTTGTACCTATTTTTATTAGGCTGAGGGTTTAGTTGGCTAGTGCTAGCAAAGTGATTGACAAAAGAGGGTTAGTTTAATCAGACGTCGGGATCTTTCAACATAGAGGTTTATTGTATAAAATACCATATTCATTTTTTTCATACTTTTTGTTACATTTTATATACACCTAAATAGAGTACTTTTCAAGTTATTCAGTTCTTTCTTATAGTCTGCCAATATCTTGGGAAAATGTGACTTCTGATGGCATTTTTTGCTAATGCTCGGATATTAGTATAAAAGTGTTCCTTAGGATCGAACATGAAATTTAAAAGGGGCTGTCGCCTTCTAGGGTTCCTCATTACAGTACAATGAGGTCAAAGGTCAAATAAGTGCATTTACAAATAAACTATGCCACTGTGCACTCGTTTTATTTTCATATACCATCTAAATTGGTTTAAATATTGTGTCTCAACGCCCTTTAGTACATTGTATTTTGTAAATAAAACTAATGATAATACATAAAATATATATGATATATATATAATATTATAAAGAATAATATATCTGGGAAAAGTGGCATACGACGGCAAAGTGTGTTTCACTTGACATGTTTTTGCTAATCTTAATATGTGGATGAACTAGAGAAAAGTTTTTGGAACTGTCGTATCCAAGGGTTATTTCAATGTGATTTCAAGGCCACAGACATGTCAAGGTCAAATCTGAATTTTTAAAAAATGACTTCTAAGTTATTAAAGGTAGCAAAATGGTGCGTATATTAATAATATACTAAATCCACACCTGCTTTTCCCCTTTATCGCCAAATTATGACAGATTTGAATGAATGTTTTACACAATGTTAAATGATTATTTTGTTATAATATAACATAAAAAAGATCATAGCCTGATGTAAATTCATTTGTAGAGGTAACAATTAGGTAACCCTTAAATTAAAAGTCACATAATTAGTAAATCACAGTAGTACACTTTGATCCTATTAATTCAATGAATTTCAAATTATTATATTCTGAATGTTCAACTCTGTTTAGTTGTAATGGAACATCCGTCAATATTTTCAATATGAACATGTTATTTCTTTATCAGGTTTGTGACGTCATTAATGACACCACATTAATGACAAAATTGATTAATCCCGCTGCCGCATACAGACCAGCACCAAGTTGCATTCATTCTGTGACATTTTTGGGGAGGGTGTGTACCTTATTTGAGCTGTCATGGCACAACGAATGTACGCACAATTGTTATCGCCTATTTAATTGAACTGGTCATTAAACAATGTGTCCAATTTTCATTCAAATCTGTCAAAATTTGGCAGAGATAAAAACAAAAGTCGGGTGCAGATTTAGAAAAATTGTTGAGCAAATGATTATAGAATGACACTGCTAATGCATTTCTTGCATTTAAGGGGACAATAAAATATGAATTTAAGCTTTGAACTGACTTCTATAAAAGGAATATTTACATATTGTACACCTTTTGAGAAATTCGTGCGAAAGAGAAAATATGATTGGTTTTGAGGAAGAAGACTACAGGGGAAAATAAATTACATATAAATGTATAAAATTTCTCACATAAACAGTTAAAATCACTTTACTGTCATGTATACAACCAAGTATTTTAAGCTTAATAAGTAGAGCGCAGATCTAAGGATGGCGAGGTCGTGAGCTCGATCGCTGGGAGAGGTGTATGTTCTCCATGACGATTTGATAATAGACATTGTCAGGAGTAATTTCGTCCTCCACTTATGAATCATATGGAGAAGTTGTCAGTTATATGCGGGGACAAGGCTACTACTTGTAGCGACTCCAAAACACTGATTAGGTTGATTGACCGCCGTAAAATGACTGTAATACTGTTGAAAGTGACGTATATAATATGGAATCCTTCTCCAGCCCCTAAAGAAATGATTTCAAATCTGGTGATGATTCATTATATGATATATATTTATGTTAATTTGTCCACGCAGTGATGGTTAAATAGGACCATTTTAGAAGAAAAACTGAAATATGGGTCACAACATAGTTCATTTATACACTATTCCCTTGATTTGCTGTAATAAAGTTCTTTTGTTACTCTCGGGCATGCATTTATCATCGTATTTTATGTATTTGCAATTAAGCAGCACATTTCAAGAACTAGATTTTCTATCACCGAAGCTCTTAATGCGATATTTGCATCAATTTTATTCTTAAAATTCAGCACGCTATTTCTGTTTCGATGCTTTTTATCTTTTGCTTTGCTTCTACACTCATTTGCTGTTCAAAACAAAAGTGAAAAACGAATCAGATCGTAACAATTTACAGATCTGACAATTGGTTTCAGACAGGAAGTCCTTGATAACATTGTGAAAACAACGCTAGTATCTTTTTACTGAAACATTAGTCATTAAGATGTTTTACAAATAAAAATGTAAAAATAAAGGTATTAAAATATCAGAAGGTTGCTTTAGATTTTTTTAATAGTAGCATTAAGGCTCATTCAATGAAATATTGAAGTTATACCCTCCGATATTTTCATGATTACTGACAGATGATTGTTCAACTAATCAAAATGATGAAATATGGTGATTCGATAGTTACAAAGAGATATAGAATGCGTAAAAATAACTTCCTGCAGGATGAGAAGAGCATGAAAAAGAGATTTGAAATTCAAAACGATTGATTTATAATAAACAAATAATGCCAATTGAATATGTCAGACTAAGACGTCTATTGCTTGTGAAGTGTTATGGGGTTTATTCATTTTTTTTATATAAGGGTAAGAAGTTATTTCTATATAAGAGTAGTTCATTCTAGCATTCCGCACTGCATTTAATTGACAATATATTTATTTTTACACGTTGAAGGCTACACTAGCGTAAGCGCACATTTGTTTATTTTATAACATCAGTAGATTCCTTTGTGATACATTGGTAAGTTTGCTCTACTGGGTTTTATCACCAACCAATCACTCGGAAATCTAAAGGTGTTGTAACAGGAAAACAAACATGCTTTGCCCCTTTATTCACAGTCATAAAGATCATACTATTAAGATTCGATATACTATCAAATTCACTGACATTATCA
Organism: Mercenaria mercenaria; assembly: GCF_021730395.1. Lineage (NCBI taxonomy): Eukaryota > Metazoa > Mollusca > Bivalvia > Venerida > Veneridae > Mercenaria > Mercenaria mercenaria. The sequence goes on along the minus strand of NC_069364.1, from coordinate 24,000,462 downwards.
AGCATTTTTGAAGTTATGACATCCATAGAACCAACATAAACAAATAGTTACAAAATTGTAGATATTGAAAACACTTGGAGAGTGGTTACCAGTTCTTATAATAGCCTATTGGTAATGTGCAAAGAAATATTTTTTTCAGCTGGTTCAAAAATATGAAAAGTACCATTTTCATGCCAATGGAATGAAAAGAAAAACACACACACACACACACACACACACAAAACGTAACATTTGCGGTTATCTAATATTTATATTTACACTTTGATATCGCTTGATTTTTATACATCTTAGATAGTAATTCTAAAAACTGAGTTTGCTATTTTTACGTCCTTGAGTTCTATGCTTAGGAAGGAATCTTTAGAACTGTCAACAATTAGTACAGTCAAACTATGTTTGCTAGAGCTCGACGGGGCAAGCAAAATGTGTTAGTACAAGCCAGCGTGAAGAATTAATTATACAGACTTGACGCTGAGTTCGAGCCAAAAGTAGTACTTGGATAATCCGAATTCGAGCAAAAGAAGTTTGACTGTACTAGTCTTTATAAAATACGCGCCATAGATTTTTTTTCTGCCTGTACTGTTCATACAGACACTCAAACAGGTAACCCACCAGACTTTATGGAAATTGCTGGTCTGAAAAACGGAAATTTTAGAAACATGAGAAAGATAACTTCCATAAATGAACAAAATATCAGAGCATACGAAAAGTTAAGCTTATTCTATAGAAATAACTTTAGTCGTTTTGAGTCGTCTCAAATGCAATAAATCTATTTGAAGTAACTTATTTTACTTCTCAGATTCATAATTATAACCGAAAAATTACAAGTTTGTATTAAAATATAGCAAAAATGGCGAAAATCTGAAGTTTGTAACAAAAATGCACTTATTGACCTTTGACCTTGTGCTGTGACCTTACTATGACCCTTAGAAGGCGACAGCCCCCCTGAAAAGTTTCCAATTTTTATAAAGTTAACAATGAATATGGCTGTCGGGCATTAACAAAAAATGCCATCAAAGGCAATTTCTAGGCCTCTTTTTTGGATATATAGGCAGACTATTAAATAGCTTGGTTTTGCAAATTTGCGATTTATCTCGATAGTGATAGCCTAATGATTTAGAATGTTTACAATTTGAGTTACACCTAACATGATTTTGTTTTTGTAAATATATACTGCCAAGAGCACACTGTGACGTCATACTTTTTTTTCTGACAATGTGCCTGTTGTTTGGCTAAATCTGCATTTCAACGACGGGCTGAAAGAACTGAATTCTTATCAGTAGAGTTTCAGTAAGATTACATTTAATTTTGAGAACACTAACTACAGCCTACACCGAAGTAAGTGACAATTTTCTCGCATGGACAATAACACTATTTTAATCGTAGTTTGTGTTTTAACCATATAGGAAATAGACAGATTTGGACGTGCATTGATTGTATAAAGTGTGTGTGCAAATATCCATACTGATTTTTTTATGACTTCTACTAATTATTTTATTTCTATCAATTAACATGCATTTTGTCACACTGCCTGGTTTACTTATGTTTGTAATATTTCAAGTTTTTGCCGGACCACAATGACAGTTATTAAATTTTACATATTATTCATATGAAAAATAATCTCCTAACCACTGCTTTTACCACATCAGTATTTAATCAATTTCAACGGTTCTAAATGAATGTTGTTTTTTCTTGCTTTTTATTTATTCGCATTGGAAAGAAGCATTATAGTCTGACTATATATTATACTGTTTGGCATTTGATATTTATGGCAGCTAAATAAACTTTATTCAAATTGAATTCTGTAGTCTATTTATTATTTATAGACTGCATGTTGGAAAGTAAGGATGCTTACCACGGCATTATCATGAGATATTTGTTGTGAATCTCATTAAATATGCTAGAATTCCAACAGTTATCGTGAGTGTACTACTTTTTTCTCAACACACAAATGAGTGTACACTCCAGCAAAAACACACAGTTCCGAGTCTGCTTCTCGCCAACCTTGCGCCACTTGATATAACTGAATGACCTTGACCGAATAGGAACTTGTGATAAGGAACCCGACATAAACCCAAAATGTACACTGTTAGTAAATACGATTTTAATCGTGTTTAAGCGCATTGTCCGTAAGTATTGACCTGGCACTCATGAAGTATTTCTCCGTAAATTAATTTTCGGTGTCCGAACATAAACAGCGATATATACATTACATACATATAATTCTTATTTGATACACTGTCGCATGTGCAGGTAGCTGTACGGACAAAGCGTTTAAAACTGTCAATATCAGGATTGCGGTTTCGAGTTCTATGTTTGACCATATCTTTTCCCCCAAATTTTATATGCAGACATACCACTTATTTGATCAAACGTATCGTGATACTTATGTTTCAGTCATTAAAAGTTATCATATTTACCCGTTGTAAAAAGTGGAATAAAATTGTTTTAAAAGTATTACTTAATCTTATAAGACAGATTACTTGTCACCAGTGTTCTTGAAAATAAATACAAGAGAAAACTTATGATGTATGATACATAAAATAATGTAAAAATAATACAGGTAACGAGAACATCAAGTTCATTAAAATATGTTCTAAGGTGCATTCGAACCAGTGGTAACGTGCGTGGAAGTCAGTTATCTTACCACTACGCCGCCGTATCGTCGGATAACTGTATATGCTATTTTAATAATACAGTTTGCAGGACATAAATATTACATAAATTAACGAAAACCTCTGAAAATATTGGCGAAGATTAATGAGTGTCAGGTCAATACTTACAGACAATACATTCCATAAAATACACAAACGTGTGTATAAACATGAACGGTTCCAAATAGACTGCTTTTTTAACCTCAAGATTAGATATTATATCTATAATATCATTTTCTGTAATAATTATATTGGATAATGAATTTTCTGTTCTTTTTCGCGTTTCTGGAAGGTTAACATTTCTATCATCAATATTCGAAATAGATACGAAGTAATCATTAAGACATGTCGCTTTACCAACATCAGTAAAGTAAAATTGTTCTGAATTGTCATCATTAACCTTTTTCAGTGGGGGTATTATTTCCGATTTTTTATTTGTTTTTACTAAATAACGTAAGTGTTTCCAGTATTCTTTTTGATTATTTATCCTGGCCTCAGCAATATTTTCTTCAATATTACTAAAAAACTTTTCCTTTGCAGACTTTTTGAGATTATTAACTTTTTTATTTCTAAGTGATTTGAATTTAGTCCAATCTGTAATTTTTATGCCCCCGAAGGGAGCCATATAGTTTTTGAACCGTCTGTCGGTCTGTCAGTCTGTCGGTCTGTCCGCAATTTTCGTGTCCGGTCCATATCTTTGTCATCGATGGATGGATTTTCAAATAACTTGGCATGAATGTGTACCACAGTAAGACGACGTGCAGTGCGCAAGACCCAGGTCCGTAGCTCAAAGGTCAAGGTCACACTTAGACGTTAAAGGATAGTGCATTGATGGGCGTGTCCGGTCCATATCTTTGTCATCGATGGATGGATTTTCAAATAACTTGGCATGAATGTGAACCACAGTAAGACGACGTGCAGTGCGCAAGACCCAGGTCTGTAGCTCAAAGGTCAAGGTCACACTTAGACGTTAAAGGATAGTGCATTGATGGGCGTGTCCGGTCCATATCTTTGTCATCGATGAATGGATTTTCAAATAACTTGGCATGAATGTGTACCACAGTAAGACGACGTGCAGTGCACAAGACCCAGGTCCGTAGCTTAAAGGTCAAGGTCACACTTAGACGTTAAAGGATAGTGCATTGATGGGCGTGTCCGGTCCATATCTTTGTCATCGATGGATGGATTTTCAAATAACTTGGCATAAATGTGTACCACAGTAAGACGACGTGTCACACGCAAGACCAAGGTCCGTAGCTCAAAGGTCAAGGTCACACTTAGACGTTAAAGATCATTTTTCATGATAGTGCATTGATGGGCATGTCCGGTCCATATCTTTGTCATTCATGCATGGATTTTAAAATAACTATGCATGAATGTGTGACACAGTAAGACGATTTGTCGCGCGCAAGACCCAGCTCCGTAGGTCAAAGGTCCTAAACTCTAACATCGGCCATAACTATTCATTCAAAGTGCCATCGGGGGCATGTGTCATCCTACGGAGACAGCTCTTGTTTGACTTTTTATTGCTTTAGATCTATGTCGATCTCTGAGTTTAGAGTACTTTCTTATTTCCGAGTCATACCACGGTTTATCACGTGGACGAATCACTATTTCTTTGGATGGAATACAACGTGACATTAGTGAAAGAAAAACCTCATTAAAACAAGAACATGCATCATGAACAGATACCGTATTTGACTGTATAAAATCCCAATTTTCTAAATTTATCAAGTTGTTTAATAACTCGAAATTTGCTCTTTTATAATACCAGATTTTTCTACGAGTACATGTTATATTTTCATCGCATATCTTTATATATAAAAACGTTACTTTATGATCACTTATCTCACTCTCTACGTCAATTAACCCACTGTAAACATGTTCAATTCCATCAGATGTTAATATGGGATCAATGAGAGTTGATGAACTGTCAGTAACCCTAGTCGGTTCTTGGATAACATTTTCAAGACTATTAACTATTACTAGTTGTTTTAAATTGTTTAGATTAGCATTTAATAGGTCCACATTCAAAAAGCAAGTAAAAATACAATGAATATCAATTATCAATTTCAAATTTCATATTCTGCCGTGTCTGTCTCTGTTCCTGGTGCCGTGTCTGTCTCTTATCCTGGAGCCGTGTCTGTCTCTGTTCCAGGCACCGTATCAGTAGACTCATCCGCCGAGTCAGTAGCCTCACTATCAGTTCCGGTCAATGCGATCAACACCCGAGTCTGTGCCTTCTCAGATGGAGCTATGTTCTCCCGCCAGAGCCGTGCCTCTATATCTGCCACGTGCCTGCAGCAGTCCGCCCACGCTGCCCTTGAAATTGATTGTAATCCCTCCTGGATGAGGCGTTTCACGTCAGCCATCTTGAAACTCAAGTTTCGTCTGGCAATATAAACTAAAAAGAACAAAACATAGCTTAGAAAGAAGCAATCATAAGCTAGACACTTTTACAAACTACACTAATACCAATACTTCAATCATTTCATGAAATACCTTTCAGAGTAGCCCAGATGAGTTCTATTGGATTTAGATCTGGATGATATTGTGGCAACCGTATCGCAGAGTGTCCATGTCTAGCCGAGATCTGATCTACTTAAAAAAAGAAGATGCGCAATTGTCTTAGCCATTGTTGGTAACCGATCCTCTTGTACTTTGTGGTACGGGGCGTTGTCAATGACCAATACCGATGCTGGTGGTGCGTTTGGTATAAAATGTATCTCCAGTCACTTTGTAAAGTTCTCCTTGTTCATCTCATCATGGTAGTTCCTGGTTTTCGATTTGGCCTTAAACACGAGTTCGCAGCCATTTAATTGAGGAATCGATTCTCGTTTCCACAATGTAGGACAATCATCCGTTCTCCTGAAAATAAAATATTTTTAAAAATATCAATAAGTCATATCAATTGAGAATGTCGCACTGTTGCCTACTGTTTCATTCGGCACATGCCGACCTTATCTATTACATGGCCAAACGTTTCATTTTTTTCCCATTACATTTCGAGCGTGTATTTACATTATTTAAATTACGATAACTTATGAAATACCTTTTGACAATGGAACGTGTAGCGAAGCCTCGGAGCTCTGCCAGCATTTTGTCACAGTATGACTGCTGTGGACAAAGGTCTCGTCACAGTAAAAGATGGGATGCCCTTCTTCCCGTGCCTTCCTTATCTTCTTCAGATAACTGATACGTGCCATGACAACATCCTTTCTCTCCATCAGTACCTGTCTATTAGATTTACATCTACGGTAGTCGAAACCCAACCCATGTAACAGTCCACAAAGGTGTCCCTTACTGTCATCGTACCCTATTGCAGCCTTTAATTCCTTCTGTATGTTGCTCAATGTGGGGAGCGTTCTTTTCATGCTGTACGAAGTTTCGGTGTCTGCGTGTGATCAGTATTTTCCTGAGAAACCCTCCTGATGGTGAATTCATTCAGCCCAGTCATAATGTAGGTCCTTTTCAAAGGTGCTTTCAGAGATATTTTTATCCCATTTTCTTCTTTTTCCATCGCAGAATTTTTTGATGTTTCAAATGATTTTTTTTTCGCGTCTTCACTGACACTTGACATCTTCGCGCAATGGTTCCCATTCAAAAACTGATTTGAAAGGTTTATAATGTAGATGCACGTCAATTTGCACGAAATTTTCCGATTCAACCATGACATCATGTGTAAAGTAAAATGTTCAATTAGCATATATTTACAACATATATATGAGATACCGGTTGAAATAATACATCTAAATATATATTTTTAATCAGTTAGAAAGAAATTATTTTTTAATTTTCATATTGTCCTAGTGAAAATCTGTTTTTTTAAAATATGACATAAAAAGTTTGACTTCACTGGGGATCGAACAAGTGACCTCACGGCAAAAGTCTATGTTTTATATATATACGAAAGCCTTACCCTTACACCACCGATCCATGCTCGAAAATAATGACAAAATACAGTACATATCGCATATCCGTAGCCCTGACCAACCAAAATAGGGCCAATGTATTTTATAAGTATAACAACACCGTTGACCCAGTTAAACGAGCTGTAACAAAACGTGTTTGACTGATTGTTCTGCACAGGGGGAGAAAAAAAATGTAAAGCCAGACAGGGACTCGAACCCGTGGTAATGGAATACCGTTCCGATGCTCTACCGACTGAGCTACCCGGCCACCTACACATTTTCTCCCAGTTTTAATATTCAAGTCCTATACCGCGACAGTTACATGTGCTTAATCTATGACTGACTGAATATATTTCTGCAAAGGTGTGTTGTCCCATATTCCTCAACGTTTAAAGTCTGAGAGTTTGACTTAAGGATAGCAACTATTCAATAATTTTGTTTATAGCAAATTTGTACTGCTGAAGTTTTGCTGAGCTGTCTGTTGGTGCATATTAAACATTCATGCAAAGTTTCAAGGAAATGTCAGGTAATATGTTAATCACAGGCACCAGTATCGGACCTGGGACAAAAATATGTTTGTTTTCATCCTAAATGAGTTAAAAATGAAAAATATGTAGTGAAATATGAGCCCCCTTCAAAATATACATATGTCTACTGAAGGCCAGAATCTCGAGAATCGAGCCTGCGAGCAATGGGTTCACTTCCCGGGCCGTTGTGAAATAAATTCTCTAGACAATTAAACAAACTACCTATCACCATTTCACGCGTACATTTAGCTACAAAATGAGACCGACCCCAAGTCTCTAGCTCTACCCATTCATGAAATATCTATCAGAAAACGAGTGCCTTTCTGCTGAAAGTTCCAGGTAGACAGAAATGTGGCACAACGAAACGGTACAAAATCACGGACTAAAATATGTTTGTCAGCCAAGCAAGGGTCAAATTCAATAAAAAATACTAAATAGTATAAATAAATACATAAACTTGGGCCGCTCACAATCGTCAGTAGCATCTCAAAACACGCGATATTGGCGTTTCAAATTTTTCCACGGTCTTTCAATTGAATGCTACGCCATTGAACAGAATTCGTAAGGTATTTTTAAACGCAATTTCTGATTGGTTAATAGCGACACACCTCCGACAGAACCGCATCGTTTCGCACAAAATTACTCCGATATTATCGTATGGGTTTCAATGGCGGATTATACAATTGAAAGACCGACGGAAAAATAAAAAAGTAAATATCGCGTGTAGCAGATGATACTGACGGTGGTGAGTGGCCATAATTTGCATATTTAGTAATACTTGTTATTAATGTCAAATGAATTTGACTCTTGCTAGGCCGACAAACATCTTTTAGTCCGTGATTTCGTACCGTTCCGTTGTGCCACATATCTATCTACCTGGAACTTTCAACAGATAGGCACTCGTTTTCTGACAGATATTTCATGAACGGGTAGGGCTAGAGACTTGGGGTCGGTCTCATTTTGTAGCTTAATGTACACGTGAAATATTGATATGTAGTTTGTTTAATTGTCTAGAGAATTTATTTCACAACGGCCCGGGAAGTGAACCCATTGCTCGCAGGCTCGATTCTCGAGATTCTGGCCTTCAGTAGACATATGTATATTTTGAAGGGGGCTCATATTTCACTACATATTTTTCATTTTTAACTCATTTAGGATGAAAACAAACATATTTTTGTCCCAGGTCCGATACTGGTACCTGTGATGTTAATCCGTCAATGGTTGTACGTAGATGCATATGGGGGTGTAACTGTTTATTTTCTAACGAAACTGTGCCGAATTACCGTCATAAAAGTTACCCTAGAGCCGGATATAATAGAGGATATTTGTTTGTTTCAGTGAAATAGATCTATCAATTTTATTTCACAAGTCAGCATCAAAAATTGATATTTTCACGAGTGGCGTCGCCACGAGTGAAAATGACTGTTTTGGTGCTCACGAGTGAAATGAAATTGATATTTCACTGACACAAACAAATTTTATTTTTATTTCATGTGTAAAACTCTACTTTTGTTGTGTTATTTATAAAATGTCGAAAATCGCGGGAAAGGTCAACAGAAAGCATAACACAAATGACGTCATTTGAACCACGTCATCGTCATTATAGTCCCCGGTATTCATAACGCTCGGTATACAATTTGATTTCAATCGCGACTGAGGACCGGAACTAAAGTTAGTTCGGCAAAAACAGTGAAAAATAAAAAATATAATCTACTGTTTTAAAACTGTGGATTATCACTTTTATTTCACTGAGAAAACTCTATAATTCACTGGAAAACATAAAATAAAAGTTGTTACCTACCGGCTCTTTTCTTTGGAAGAGGTCTATAAATTACTTGTAGACCGCATAAGGATGTAGGAGCGAATTTTTTCTAACATAAAGATTTTTTTCATTTCTGAAATTTTGTAAAATTAGAAAAATGGTGGTAGATCTACTTTTAAAAACATATAATATCCCACTTAATGTTATAGGGATTTCGGGTGTTACAGGTTAATATGAATACAAGGTGATGCCAGTATTATATAAGCATGACTGTCACTAACAATTCTCTTTCATTTTCACATATTGACATAATTACCCCCACCCACTTTATTGTCAATGGAAAAAGGACGTATTTAGATCTACAAAAAAATCTGACGTTAAGATTTTCAAAATGTTTTTCAGTTTTAATGACCCATAAACATGCTTCAAAATGGAAAGAAAAAAAAGTTGGGGTCACTGTGCATCTAAGAGATTTATTAAGAAAAAACTGTTAAAAATTGGTGAATTTTGACTTTTTGTTCTTTTTGTTTTAATACATGTTTTCTAGATAATATAATGTGCTATCTTGAAAACTTTTATTTCAATTATAGTTCATTATTACATGTATATGTATCAGTCAGAAAAATTTCAAAACCAAGCATAATCTTCTTTAATAGATATTTGACATTATCTATCCCTACCCCATTGTAAATCTTACGTCAATTTTAGACAAATACCGGCCAAAAATAAGAGTGAATCATTTTTTTTTTCGCAAAAAGTAGAATCTATTTGCTTAAATGGTACATTCTACTTTTTGCGAAAAAATAAATATATAAAACGGATTCAATTTGCAATAGTCGGAGTCAAGTTGCAGCGCGTCATTCCGTTTTGCACAGCACGTGGACGGTTTCACATTGCGCTGCATAACGATGTTCCGTTAGCGCCAGCGCACGCGAAGCGCGAAGGTACGACGGTACGATGGCGAAGCGCGACAATACGATGGTGACAGTCCGTTGTACTATCGCGCTTCGCATCCGTACTTTCGCGCTTCACCATCGTACTGTTGCGCTTCGCCATCGCACTGTCGCGATTCACAATCGTAATGTCATCAACTTACTGTCGCGCTTCGCCACCGTACTGTCACAATGTGCCATCGCACTGTCGCGCTTCACTATCGTAGAGTCATCATCGTACTGTTGCGCTCCGCCATCGTGCTGTCGCGCTTCACCATCGCACTGTTGCGCTTTACCATCTGGTTACTCAAGGTAATATGCATCACTATTTTCAACATACTTTTATGAAATTTTCACACATCAAAGCTGACGATTTGTCCAACAGAGTGGTATTTTTTGTCAGTTTTCTATTAATCTCCAATTTGCAGTTGCAAATCTTTAAACATGAGCACAAACATCATTTTTTTTTTCAGCAGAGCGCAAAGTGACGTACTTGACAGAATTTTATTTAGCGTTTTTATATACATCAAAAATACAGAAAAAATTCTTTACTTTAAAGTTTGTTTGTTTATTTCGATGTCACATCGGATATTACCTTAAGGACCGACTTTAATGTATCCTGTGAATTGTTTGGTCAGACGGATGGGTGAAATTTACCCCCAAAATAGAATTTTTTCAAACTTTGGACAATTGAAGGACAATCATTTAAGAAACAAAAATACGCTATAAAAATCATAGGCCACCGGTAATGAAAAAGAGTTATCTGCCCTTGAAAACGGCATTTTTGATGCCGTTAGCTACAAATATATCTAAAACAGATAGTGCTTACTATTACTTGAAGTATGTATTTTGAGTTTCAGTGTTTATTATTCTGTTTTTATTCAAACTCCACAAAATAGACATTCACTTGTCAAACTGTACGTCATTGCAAGGAATTGCACTGAAAATGTGTTTCTGGCTGAAAGAGAACATATGCAGGTTTCTGTCTTACTCGTTGTTTCCAGTTAGAACCAAAGAAAAAGAAATAAAAATAAGGTAAAGGTCATTTGAAAACTTATCGACAGCAGCAGCAATTCCTTCGTCCGGTCATATTTACCCATTTTTTTCTGGAACGAGTCCTACACCGGTGCGGGTTTGGTACCATCGCGCCTGTGAAAGCCATAACCAGTGCGTAACTTATAAGGCTAGATATACTGTTTAACTAATCTATAACTCGTTTGAAAAAGTGGGAGGATATGAATTCATGAAACATAGCATTCATGTGAAAAACAATAGTAGCATTCCTTCGATTTAAACATGGATATTCATAAAATTTGCGTGCATTACATGTAGGCCTATATACATTATGACATACCGTGCGCAAACACATATTCTAACATGGTTCGATTTGATTTCCAGTTAAACAAAGAAGGAAATCAAGCTCTGTATATTCTGCTATAAACAACGGTTGACGCGCGGACCGGTAAGAGAGCATTATGACGTCAATTATGGCGTAAAATAGCTTCATGACGCCCGATACATTATTCCTCGCGTAAATGAAGTCCAGTTTAATAATTATTAAAATATATCAATGATCATGTCAGAATGAAAACAATCAAGGCCTTCTCGTGATTTATCGTCTAATTTACCACGGTTCATCGTTCAGATGCTTCAGTATTTAACCACTCGGGCTAACGCCCTCGTGGTTCAATTCCTACGCATCTGAACTCTGAACCGTGGTAAATCAGACGATAAACAACTCGAAGGCTAAGTATACATACTAATTTTATCGGGTTTACAATACAGTAACAATATCCATATTTAAAATATCTTACCTCATTTATATATATACGTTAAACCTGTTCAAAATGCCACGTCGGATACTTGTTTTTCTTACTTGTGTCGTTGTTCAGATTTTGTTACAAGCGGGCAACATTAATCAGAAACAAAATAGAAGTTATTTAGAACGGGATGGAAAACATCCATTTTTTATTATAGTTACAGCTGCTTATGTAGGAATTCAAATATTGGCGTTCGAAGCCTTAGTACAAAAATCTTGGAAGCATTGGCAAAACAAAGTCGAGATAAAGGACGATTTATACCGGCCATGGAGCAAAGTTGGCAAGTTGTCAAAGTTACCTTTTCTAAAAGAGTTTGCAAGCATACCGGTACAGAAATACTGGACTCTACCCTTTTCACTTGGAGAATATCTTAACAAAGCTGAAAATGGCAATAAAGTAGAATTTATGAATTATGAATGGGGAAGATATGAATCATTCAAAAACTTTCCAATGGATTCTCCAGCAAGACCCATGCGACTGGCTTCCAATGGATTCTACTATACGGGCACTAAGGATACTGTTGAATGTTTTTCATGCAAATTGAAATACAGCGGCTGGAAAGAATGCGATAAACCAGATACCCTTCATAAACTTTTGTCTCCAGACTGTGATTTTATGAAAGATGTTGACTCAACAAATGTTCCAATACATCCAACATTCGAATCAATATCGAATTACTCAGAATACCCTCCGGAAGGAGCTATTGGCGGTGCAAGTTGCTCAACAGATGGTTACGCGGAAAATTGCTATTCTAATATACAAGTTCAACACCAGACAAGACAATCACAAGTAACCAACGATGCAATATCTTCACGACGCATTAACCACAAATTTCCGGATTATGAAAATAGTCAACACAGAATGGATTCATTTAATAATTGGCCATGTGCTGATGTGATAGCTTCTTGTGTTCTAGTTGAAGCGGGATTCTATTATGCTGGTACGGCGAAATGCATTCCTTAATTTCATTTTTTTTTCTTCAAATCATTTAATACGGAATCAATAAAATTCTGATACTCTTATTTCTAAAGTTAAGGAAATGACTTAATTCAGAATGTAGACATTTAACAGTTTCCGCATTTGTATTATTCCTGAAGTGATACCAGACATAAGTTAAAGAATAAAAATTAAGGAATTACTGCTTATTTTTAAGGTTTCAGTGACTGCGTAAGATGCTTCTCCTGTGGAGGCGGACTACGTAACTGGGAGTATGGTGATGGTCCGTGGGAAGAACATGCAAGATGGTTTCCCGAGTGCAAATTTCTGAGGGAACAAAAAGGACTGGAGTTTATTAGACGGTATCAAGATACACGTACGGATTCTGATGACGACCAATTACCGACGGAAGCGGTAACTGTCCATTGACTTAATTAGCTGAGGATAGGCTATTACTTCAGATACTAAATATTAACCAACTTTTTTTACGACTCAAGCTGAATATATTTAGGCCATTACCTAAGATTTGTAAAGATCTAAATTTGTAAATATCTAAGATAAATTCCACAAACGTACATAACAGAATTACGTCGCGACTATTTTTATTGATTTATATAATAAGAAAATTTAAAAATACTAACACTTTATGTATACCATTCAAAACAATTGCTATATAACGTTTTAGATTGTGTCGGGAGAGGAAGCATTAAGAACACTCGAAGAGAACAGCAAACACAATGAAGCGGATAATAATGTTATAAATGAAAACGAAAATGAAGGCGAAAGGAAGATTGCATGCAATGTTAAAGGAAAGTTAAACGAAATGGGCTTTTTGTATTCTTTCCACCATATTATGAAAGCTATTCATCAACTAAGGTGTAATGGTAAGCCATTCTTCCAAAAATATAGATATTGGAAAACCAGTTTAAGACTGTTTGTAAACAAAGATTAGTACACACAGGTCGTTTAACAAAATAAAGAGTGTATATTACACGGGTGGTAAACGCGCAATCCAAAATATACGTAAAATATCTGGTTTGTAATTTATGATTCGGCTCTATTATCACAAAACTCTGGCGGCACGAAGCGTGAAAAAAGTACGAACTCAACATAAATGGCAGTTTCTGACTTCATATGCCTTATCTGAGGACATCTGGTGCTTTTTATGATAACTCAACTGTTATGAAGTAACGGATAACAAAATCATTTGCTTCAAATCCTGCTTACGGCGCCATAATTTCAGATTTCAGAATTGTTAAAAAATCATCGGGAATGGGGTTGCGCACCGGGAATGGAGTTGCTCGTATACATAATAATGCATATAATGTATTCTCCATATATAACTCCATTCCCGGGGCGCAACCCCATTCCCGATTGTTTTATGCCAATCTTTCCCCCAAAAGCAACATTTCATTCAAGTGTATGTAATATTCATGACTGTTTTACACGTTTTTGATCATTAGAAGCGTCTTATTTCCGAAAAAAAAGGCACAAGAGTTAGAAAATTAGCATTTTTCACGATTCCATACTTATTTGACAGTTACAGCCAGCAGAGTTTTCGTGATATCAGGACTGATTTTTAAATTAATAATTTGGTATTTCAAACATATGATCTTTGTTCATTTTTGTGTCGAATAGCATTTTGCTTTTTTCGAAAAACACTCGTAAATGTGTCATTATTTACTAATGCGCAACACCAGCACCGGAAGTCGCGCAACCCATTTTAAGCGTTGCGCGTTTACCACTCGTGTATTAATAGCACTTCGGTTAGCATATGTTTATTCATAACACCGACAAAGGTATTCTTGTTGCTTTAATGTAAATTATGTTCTGTTAAAATAATAATATTGTAGCTTTATACGGTATATACTTTAGAAGCATAGAATGCAACCAAGCAAACTAATAGTAGATTCGGTTTGACTGAGTCTGTTCATGAGAGGTAATGAAAATATAACAATTTCCAATTATCTATAATATTATTCCGCATTTAAAATAATATTATATTTAGTGAATTTCACTATAAACTTAATAGATATAATCTACAATTATTTCTTAATGAAACTAGACTGAAATACATGCAGTGAAAACGGAATTATTTTGCAGGTGTACTTTTGTTTGCTTTAATGTCTAATCTAGTTCTTTGTGGTTTAAATGTGCTAAAACATCTTAGACTATCCTTCATATATCCGCTGTAGTAAGACTATATTGGTCTAAAAATCATATTCTTGCAACAATATTCATGAAAATCTCTTCCTATATTTAAGGCGGTCAAATTTCAATAGAATCCGTTATTACCCATCTTATTGACAATACTGAAGATTTCGAAAGTCATGGAGAAGCTGAAGGAACAGACATATCAGAACAAGAACCTGTTTTTGTCGGAAACTTTTGTAGCAACAACGAAGCTGAAAACAAAACTGAACACAATGCAAAATCGAGCGGAGATATTTCATCAGATCTGTCAAATACGCTTACTGTTGCAGGTATGGTATAACAAAACTATTGCACAGTTGTACCCACCTGTTTATTTTTATGTAAAAAGTTGTTTTCCAGCAATGTGTCTCATTTAGAATTATTAAAGCACCAAAGCATAACCAACAACATTTTCTCTACTCGGCTGCTTCCTGTTTACTTGTCAGCGACATTTCATCCTTGGAATAATGTAACTTTAACCATTAAGCTGCGGTGTACTTTCTTGTCAACAATTCTAATCTAAAATCATATGCACATCAATTTTATTTCCCTTTTTACGTTTATGCATTGCAACAACAACAACAACAACAATACAACCACAACCGCTATCTCCGCACCACCCACTCCCCACAATTAATATGATGATGTATGTCACTTCCCAGCCTGCAAAATATACAATTTATTTTAACTGTCTCAATACGTATATATACTGTATAAATTATTATATAATTATATAAGTTGATAAGCTTGTTCTGTTTCCAGATCAAAGTACATTACAAAAAGAAAACACAAAGTTAAAAAACCAACTGGTATGCAAAATCTGCATGGACAGCGATTCTAATGTTGTGTTTATACCATGTGGACACATGGTTTCGTGTGAGAAATGTGCTCCACATATCCGGAAGTGTGCCGTTTGCAGGGTTCCTATAAAAGGGCGCGTAAAAGCATTCATGGCTTAACGTAATGAAAATAAAATCATCATAATTGTTGTTCTTACGCCTTCTATAAAATCAATTAACGTTTAGATGGCATGATTCCTGTCGTGTCAACATTTTTGGTTTGGTGGTCGTTCATAAGATAGTGTCAGATACATTTTCTAAAAAAAGTGGCTTAATTTGGTGTCAGTAAGTTTATATTTTACCAGAATATACATGTACGCCTGCTAAACTTGCTTAATAAAGAAAAAATGTCAGATACATTTTCTTATGAACTTCCACTAAAGTCTATTCAGTCCATGGAATATGCCCGGAGAAAGCAAAAGTACTACAAAATTTCTTCCCTTCTCACACCAAGGTGTTAATTTGGTTCTTACTGCGGGCATATGATTGCTAGCAATTAGCTTGATTATAAAGTCAGCACCACGGCAACTATACTAATTAATATTATCTTATGTTATCACATTATTTGTACAGGCTGACTATCATTCTGTGCATGTATCAATAACCACAATCAGTGAAATGAAAAAAAAAGACTTTATATAAAAATGACACGACCAAAACTTTTTATATAAACAATTTTGAGATAGAAAGATTATTTTAAAATTACTGCAAAGTGACAAGATATATTATTTTTTGCTATTTATGTAGATTTTCTGTTACCTTGATTTTATATATAAGGTTCATTATTCTGTTGTATAAACACAACGCACTTTTCAGTTAACAAAATTCTGCAATGCATTTGACTATTCTTGTTTATGTTGCCTTGTTTATCATTTTGTATTCTAAGAAGAGGTTGTAAATGAATTCAGTATTCTCGTAATGTATTTAAAGAGTGGCATAATTATTTGTAAATTATTTGGTTTGAAAATATTTATTCAACATAACTGCATTTGTTACAATGTTACATATCAATTTATAGGATTGAGTAGAAAGCTTACAGCTTTTTTAAGAAAATAAATCATCTAAATACATGTTTTGCTTGTAGTTTCTTCGTTGATCAAAATGGTATAAGACATAAATTTGTCAAACCGCAGAATGAAATTTGGCTTGGAAAGGAACACGTTTTCGGATATATAATTTGAACTGTTGATTTAAACTTGGTCTAGTGGATAAGGTGTCGGCCGCTCAATGCAGGAGTCGTGGGTTCGAGCCCCACTGGGGCCACGATCATGATTTCTCATATGACACCAGTATTGTTTTTGCAGGAAGCGGACTCGAGAGTGGTTCCAATAAGCTTGAAGCTTTCATCACAATCGAGCTAAAACAAATTTGTAACAACTAAATAATGTTGAATATTTATGAAAGGTGACATATAGGTCCGGATGATTAAAATTTGTAATATTTTATATGTATCGGTATATATCGATGCCATACACATGCCATATATCTTACTTTTAGCAATTGAAATGAAATTCTTATCAGAAATTCTTATCATTTTTCATTTTAAAAAATGTGTCTCCATAAATTAATTATACATGTATTTCATGCTTAAGAATAAGTTTTTTTTTATCAATGCATCAACCAATTGTTTCATAGTAAATCATTTCTATTGTAGATAAAACTTTATTTCAGTTTATTACTCATTGTTAATTATATTTTTATTATCATACTAAAATTGAAAATAAAACTATTTTTAAAAAGAAAAATGTTTATCTACTTCAGCTTAACTATATAACAAATAATGTTCTATTGCAAACTCATATAAAAGAAATGTGTTCTCTTTATCATAAGCAATCTACAGATCATTATCTATAAATCATGCTTACAAGTAGTTATCATGCTGATTTTTCTCTGCCACAGAGCGAGAAGCATGTAATTATAATTATTTATTAATGATGCATGCCCTTGAGGTTACCTGGCTCAAAAAGAGCGGTATTTCGGGCAAATTCCGAGCAGTGTATTAAGTCTATTAATAGAGATATTGGGATTTCATACTTGTACGGTTACAAAAACAATAAAAGGTTAAATGAGAGCGGTGAGATGGGTGGTGGGGCTAGAGAGAAAGATTCTAGACGTACTTATCTTGGAATATCAACCTTTCTATAAGAAATATATACTGTTGGCATCTGCAAAAAATTAACCTTAAAATAATTTCGAATAACTGCAGTAGTCACTCTTACCACGATGCTATGAGCAGTATTTTGAAAGCTGCAAACATGTGAATCTCACATGTAGAAATATCATACAAAAACGTAAGTTGTAGCATTGTGCTGTCAAGACTGTTTTGATAGATCAGGGACGACACAATCGAAATGCTAAAACAAGTGTCATTCAAATTCATAATTTTCAATAAATACCTAGTCTTATGGTATTATAAGCTTTCTCAAGATACATGTACTTAATAACTAGTGTTACAGTATATTTGTTTATCTAACATACGTTGATGAATTAGGCAACAAGTATCAACCAAACCATCAGATATAAATCCGAATTTTGTTAATTTATCAGAAGATGAAAAACTAGTTTTTGTACTCTTCAACTAAGATATGACAATTTTGACGGCAAAAACCTGCTACTCAATTCCTCAAATTAGATGATATCTTTTGTATAAATAGGTTTCATATTTTTAACACCGTGAATTTTTATGATGTATTATCATTATAAATAATGTCTTATACAAGATTTTGTTTTACTTTGTAGTGTATGATTTTTGAGTACTTTATCTACTCTGAGAAGCAGTTGCTAATTACATTAGTTCATCATTAATCTGATCCAGAGTGATAGCTGATTTTTAAAACCATTTCTTGTGCCCGTATTACTTTTCAGATTTTTATTACCTCATCTTGGTTTTAAGACTCCTCAGTTTTATGATATAAATAGGAGCTGATGTAAAAAGACATGTGATTGTATAAATTATCTGTGATAATAAGTCCCCTGTAAATCAAAATTGTGTACTTTAATTGCATGTATTATATATTTGTTGTGCAATGATGGGACATTTTTACAAAGTGTTTATGTTTGTTGTTAAACTCTGAGTCAGAAAAGTAATGTGATTTGCTTAGTTGTCACGAATGAAAATATTAATTAATTTTTATCCGTTAAATTCTTCTTTCTGATTGTTTGCATGCAAGACCTTGAAGTTTTAAGTAATTATTCTGCACAATTTATATGAAAAAAAAAACAACAACTGAAAAACTGTCTGTTCAACTTGAAATTAAATCTCGTTTAATATTTCTTTACAGCATATTTAAACCAATTATATCGGAGATTGAAATGATGCAAAAAAAAAAAAATATTTGATATGAATATGTAAATATATTAATTCCTTTTTCATTTCATGTTGTAAATTAACATGTAACTGCATAGATTGTTCGATATACAGGTCCGGATCCAACGAAAAGAGGAGCGGGATCCGAGCTCCCTCGCCCACAGTCGCCTGAGAGGTGACCTATACTCATCAAAATTTTTACTAAAAATGCACCAGAGGCCACCATTTCATTACTATATTTTTGAAGTTTTCCTGACCCAAATACCTACCCACAGTTGTTGAATAGCTACCAAAATAATGTCTGCATTGATGTCTTCATATGCCGTTGTCTCTTTCTGCGTTCAGATTAATGATATTTGGGTACTCAAAATATGCTCCAGATCCCATTGTTTCATACCTATATTTCTAATTACCTTCTCCCACACCTACCGCCCCCACCCACCTTACCCCCACTCGGCGCTATACGCCTCGCCATTGAGGTCTTTCCCCACAACTTATGTTCCTTCTCCCTGTCTACCCCTAGTAAAATGTTCTGGGTCCTTTCCTGATATATAAGCTGTATAGCAGTTGGATGCGAATCAAGGGTAGGTGTAAGAAAGTTTAGTCTTCATTATTCATATATATATAATAGAAGAACAAGATCTATGAAGATATTCATGGATATCATATTTTATATAAATCAACTTATTTATTCCACAAAAGGGGTTCCTATAATTTCTTTTTCAGTCGAAAATAAATTAAATGAGTGAACACCTTCTCTTCGGCATGCGGCGCAAAATTGAAAAAACAAAACAAAAAACAAAACAACTATTTACTGGGTGAAAGAAAACAAACCTTCGTATTCATATTAACATTTCTGCAAAGATACATGACTCTGTGTCACATATCTTTTCTTGTCGTCACACGTGAAGCGAGATCAACATGGGGAAACGCGAGGCCCCAGTGGCGAAGCACGAAATTATTTCGAAGTTTCGCCATCGTTATCTCTCGCTAAGACATCGCAGCCTCGCGCTTCGCCACTGCAATATCACACTTCGTGCAACCTTTGCTTTAGCGATTACCAGAGCTCAGATCAAGGTTGCGAAGCACAAAATCGGGAAATTAGCAGTTTCACGGTTTGCCACTGCGATCTATCGCTTAAAAGAAAGGAAGTGAAGGCCCTAAAGGAACAGTTGGCCAAATGCGAAACCACGATGGCAAAGCACGAAGTCATGACGGCGAAGCTCGAATTCGCGAAATATTCGTAATTTCTCGCTTCGCCATCATAGCTTTGTCGCCATGAAAAGGAGATATGTGATGCACAAGATTACGACTGTGAAGCGAAAGGTCATGATAGCGAAGCGCGGTGCAACAAATATTTCACGAATTTGTGCTTCGCCATCGTGATCACGAGCTACGCGCTTCGCCATTATGAAAATGCGATACTCAAAGCGTAACATCACGATGGCGAAATGCGAAATAACAAAAATTACAAAATTTAAATTTTGCGATTTCGTGCGTCGTCGTCGCGGTCTCATGTTTTGCGTATCGCTCGAATGGGGCATACACGAAACCCGTAGTCACAATAGCAAAGCACAAGGCTACAGTGACGAAGTGCGAAATCACGATGGCGAAACTGAGAAGTATTTTTGCACCTAGCCGTCGTGATCTCGTGTTTCGCCATCGTGATGTCGTGCTGTGCTATCGTGATCTCTTGCTTTGCCATCCTGATCTTGCGCCGGCACATGGCCTATTCTAGAGAGGAGGCCAAAGCCCTACGGAAGACCATGCAGCTTTGCTGTAATTGTGTGAAACTTCAAATAAAGGCCCAAGTGTAGAACGTCACATTTTAAGCCTTTTCATCATATTTTTGACACAGTAAAATACCATAAATTTGGTCTAATTGGGTGAAATCTGAAGCAAAAGCCCCAAAGCATAATCATAACATTCCATCAAAGTTTCCTGACTTATGGGTCAAATGCTGTTGGAGATAGTGCGCGACACAAATTCTTTCGGACTGACATGCAGTCGGGGAAACATAGGAAATCTTAGTCCTCCCCCACGCACGCACACAGGCACGCAAACAGTGTAGGAATAAAAAAGTGCCATTTTAACAAAAACGTCATAACTATACTAGTATCTTGTTGTTACACTGGAAAGCATCCATTTCTCAGTTCTAATTTCGGTTTAGCTACACAATTCTCCTACGTATTTATCTATAGTTGCATTGTGTTATTCAAATAGTGATTCAACTTGAGCATCCTTAAGGTAATAGTATTCCGCAAGACTAGTACTGGATGTTCCTCGTATGCATTACATTTTACGAAAATGGCGGGTATGTAAACATCCTCAAACCTGTAGTGAGTTAAGTACATCTACCGGCTTTTGTTTATACGCATGTTTTTGGTCTTTGTGTTTGAGAGCTATTCTTAACAAGAGATGGAAGCAGGAATATTACCCTTACTGTTAAAATATCTAAGCTTTAAATGTTGATAGACAAGCAGATATGGCTTTCAGAGTAATGGAAATATTTCATTTTAAAAATCTGACTCGGAGCCTTAATTGTTTTCAGTGATTTGGAAGTAACTAAAGGCAGAATAATTTGTCGTCTTAAATGCATGCATTAAAGCGAAAAAGATCATAATACTATCTTATATAAAGCCATATTTGCTAAAACAAAGATAGAAAACAGAAATGAAAATAAGTAGGAATAACAAAAAAAATCTGAACATTAATCCACTCATATAAAACGATTTGCTGATTTCCTATTATCTGTATTTTACCCGACTGAGCTATCTTGCTGAATTACTGATACTGAATTGTCAAGTAATGCACAATCAATATTTTATCAGTTACAGGAAATGACACGTCCTCAACACGTTATCATTGGGACTACTTAATTGTTTGACTCACGGAAAACCATCTTCTATTTATAGTTTTCAGTATAAACAGGGTGCATGTACCACGCTAATCTGGGGTGCAAAAAAAAAACATGGCGGATTCCTCGATAAAGGTAACGTATTCTTAAATCTTTTATATCTTTTCACCAACCTGTTCAAATAAAAGGAACCCTAGATGAATGTCGTCTCATACGAAAATCCAACACTCGGCTACAAGTTTTCTGTTTCAAAGTCCGCTCGTTTTCTCTAAAAGTGCAACCGCGCATCTGAAGTGAACAAATTTGAAAATGTTAAGAGCCTTCAATAGCTTTCAGGACCAGATTTATCAACTTGCTAAGCATGCGCCGTTTCTCTTGATGCTAAGACGGGGGCGTAATATCTATATTCAACGAATTTCGAAACATTTCTTTTCTTAAATCTTTCTCTCTTTTTGCGGAATTATATTAAACAAGCGAAGCGCAGTCGGAAAGTGGTAATTAATCTTATAATATAACAAGGCAGTCTGAAAGACAGCTAAATCCCCCACCACTGGTATGGATAGTGAAAGGGTAAACCTTTGACCTTGAGCTGTGACATTGACCTTGAACTGACATGGCTGACCACTGAATTCTGCACATCGTCTAGATGAGGTGATCATTTGACCAAAGTTTCATGAAAATCCTAAAAGGGGTTAAGGAGATACAGAGCTCAAACCTTTGACCTTGAGTTGTGACCTTGACCTTGAGTGGACGTGGCTGACTCATAAGTTCTTGATGAGGTGATCATTTGACCCAAGTTTGATGAAAATCCTTCAAGGGTTTAGGAGATACAGAGCGGACACAAAATGGAAGGCTCAAACCTTTGACCTTGTGTTGTGACATTGACCTTGAGCTGACATGGCTGACTCATAAGTTCTGCACATCCTCTTGATGAGATGATCATTTAAACCAAGTTTCATGAAAATGCTTCAAGGGGTTTTGGAGATACAGAGCGGACACAAAATGTTACGGAAGGACGGAAGATGAAAGGACGGAAGAACAGAAGGACGGAAGGAGATTATTCCTATAACCCCCACCACCTGTGGCGGGGGACTAAAAAAATAGCAACAAAGAGTAAAATATCATGTCTAGATCAACTTTTGTAACAAATACTGTTTGTTGCTGAAAAAGAAACTGTCATGAACATCAGTAACAGTTGTGAAAAGACATCAGAAATGGTACTGGTTTGTTGGTCATGAAATGTATATGTATTTCCAGATATCTTATTCAAAGACATTTTGTTCGGAATGTGCTTTTTGTTTCAGAATCAATATGAATATCATTATTATTGTAGTACTAAAGCGCATTTACATTTCAGAAGTTTGTGTGCCAGGAATGTGCAAGGGAATATACTTCAAGAAAAAGCCTCCTGCGCCACGAAAGAGGCCACAAAAATCCTGGCCTATATACATATCGAGGGTTGAACGCAATACTGTTGTAAGTCCTTCTTTATTTAATAGGAGTTACTACAGTATTGCGTTCAACCCTCGATATGCTGCAGGCAGTCTTTCCCGGTGAGATTAATAGCATTATTTTATTACGACCCTATATTGGCATATATTAAGCATCGCACATTTTGTCCATCTGTCCTTAATTCCAGACATTGTATTAACTAAAAGGTGGGTTACTTTCAATCTTTTACAGCTGATATGCCATGATTTGCAGGAGATTGTAAAGGGTGGATATTTAGGTCCTGTGTTTCAATGACCCGTGATCATTCCCATACAGTATGTTTTGGTGTCGAACTTGTCAATCAAAATAATCTTAAACATTTTTTTTTAAATATTAACATACACGAAAAGGAAAGTCTGTGACAAAAATGCATTTTGGGAAAATTCTTGTTGATATAATATATGTGCATATTCACAGATGTAGGTACTAAACAACTGGAGAACCGTAACCTTCGACTCCATTTATGGTTCCATAAATGGCATGAACAATATTGTGGCACACCGAAACATTAATGCGTACCATGATGATGATGTTCACGGTTTTATTTTGTGTTTTATAATTGTTTACCAAAATAAAATTATAAAAGAACGGCACGGTAAAAGTTGTTAAGTTTTGCATACAAGTATCTCACTGGATACAGTATATTGCTGTAACATTGTTTTGTACATTTGAAATATTCACCATTAGTTGGGTCATACCTTAACCTAACAATTTAACAAATTGCATATTATAATTTAGTATTATCAGGCATCTTAAATTGGTCAGTATTTTTCTAGGCATTATACACAATACCTTTCATTTTAGGCAATTTACATAATGACCAACTACTTTTGTCATTTTGTAAAACGCCTAAAATTAGTAAATGCCTGTAACATATACACAGTATTATATATGTGTGTATGCATACTAAGGTGTAGCAATATGTTTGTATTTTAAACACTAAATCCTACATTCTGCTGACTTTTAAGAGAAAGTCATTTCTGTCATTAAGTTTCACAAGATTATTGTTCTACTGGAGTGCTTAGCGCATTGAGTTCTGTTTTGGTCGACAGTGAGATGTCTTCAGCTACGTTCATTTCTTGATGACACAAAGTCAGAAGATTATTTTCAATCTTATTTCCAACGACAACAAATGCTGCAGTTCATAATTTACAGTTCTAAATCTTACACAAAGGTTTTAATCAGTTCCTCACATTCTGTGACGAACTCTCTCTCTCTCTCTCTCTCTCTCTCTCTCTCTCTCTCTCTCTCCAATCACTCTGTGTGCGTGCGTGCGTGTGTGTGTGTGTGTGTGTTATAAGGAGTTGAAATTATAAATATTATTATAAACATTGTTATTCATATGTTTGAGAACTACTCTTAACAAGAACTGTCCGTACGACAGCCAAGCTCGACTATCGAATTGTTCCAGAAGCAGGAATATTACCCTAAATGTTAAAATATCTAATAATTTAATGTTGAGAGAAAGGCTGGTCAGAAAAAGTGTTGTGTTATGATATATACTAACCTTATTATGTATTTATAAAATATCAAATCTAAAAATAGTTTCGATACAAGGAATATGGCTTTCAGAGTAACGAAAATACTTTATTTTAAAAATCTGAGACTTGGTGCCTAATTTTTTTCCTCAATATGTTGAAGCCATAATATGTTTTTTCAAGCTTAGCCAAAGACAATATTTTTTTTAAATTCCTGGATTGTTCTGCACTGGTCGCCGTCTCGCAAAGGCAGAATAACTTGCCGCATGTATCAAATAGAAAAGAACATAATACTCTTATATGTAAAGCCATAATATGCAAAAACAAACAATCAAAGAGAGAAACAGAAATAAAAATTAATAGGAATTACTAAAGAATATCTGGTCCCGTGTTCACAAAACATGTTTTGGTCTCGGCTGAGTTTGAGTTTGACATTTTAATATCAATTTTACGAAAACTTCAATGTTAAATTCCGACTGAAACTGACCATAAATACTGAATAGCCACTTGAAAATAGTTATTCACTTGAAATTTAGTTTTAAACATGCTATTTAGATACAAATGACAAATAAATTTTCATTATCAAACTCAGCTAAGGCTAAAAATGTTTTGGAAGCAGGGTACACTTCGAATTTTGGCCCCCGTCAATATTTGTAATAATTTTAACTTGGATGTCTTTAAATTAAAGTGAGAGATAATGTTTATTAATTCTTTAGAAAATTTAAACAGCTGATACATGTAAAATTATGAAGTCAGTTGTAAAACTAACTGCTACTAGCTTTGTATGAATCGATGAGTCACCTTGGCGCAGGAAATTCAAATCATATGCTTGTTAATTGATACTACGGAACATTTTTGCTATTTTGTGAAAAAAAAAACCAAAAAAAAAACCAAAAAACCGGATGACCCCCATTCCATTAATATCCTGTATTTCAGTAGGAACTATCAAAGTGAGAAATGCAAAAAAATTGGACATTGTTCCTGCAACGGGATCTTTGTAGGCTGTTCAAAAAGTGCAAAACTGATGATTTTGGCATGTTATTTTTAATTGATGATGTAAAACTTTCGTTTTGATGACTTTCTGTATTCTTGTATGGGAGTCGTGATCTTGTCACACAATGCACACAGTTTATAAAAAGCCACCCCGATTCTGCTCATTAGAGAAGTGCACTATTACGACTCGCTACATGTAAGGCTGGCGATATTTCGAATCTAAGTGTACCTTGCTACCTTTTTGAACTATCATAATTTTTACATCATTCCTGTGTGAAAATCTCTAAAATAGACTGGCTTTTGTCTCCATGAAATTGAATTCGACGAAAAAGGGGAAAAATGTAGAAATATATCTATTATCAGTCTAGTGGCTAGTCTACTGATTTCCTATCATCTGCATTTTACCCAACTAAGTTGTCTTGCCGAATACTTTTTCGACAGTTAAAACGAAAGAAATACTGATTGGAGAGACCTCTCCATAGTATTGGCTTTCAAAAAAAGGAGAATTTAGACTTATCTACTAATTTTACGGCGTAAGATTTCACTTTCTAGCGCAAATTACGGTAAGCCAGTCTAAAATGGCCCAAATACGCTTGCGCACAAGTAAGTTTTGAAATCTTCTAAGACGAAAATAATTGTTCGTTTTAAAATAAAGAAATATTGTGTAATACAATTGTTACAAACGTTGGAAACGGTTTAGTTATTAACAAGAAATATATAGATATATATATATATTCACTATTCTTTGTTCGCAGTATTCAAAGATACGCATATGAATTGAATCACGTTAAAATGTATTTCGTTCAATTAAATGAATTTATTGTTTAACTGGCGTATATTATATTGTTTGCCCCATTCGGAAGATCTGCCGGAATAAGAAGAGTTCTTCCGAGCTTCTAATAGACGGAGATGTTAATCACGTGATCAAAACAAGGCGGCAATTCGACAAACTGAGTGATAAACTAGAACAAATAAAATGTTTAGAATTTCAAATAGCACATTAAAAAATCTTTTAAAAAAGAATGATATTTTTTACTTCCGACAGACGTCCGTTCGATTAAGATTTTCTTCTAAGTTTTTCTAAAGCTTATCGGAAGCAAACAAGCCTGTCAGGTGAGGTTTTCGCAAAAATGTTAAGATTCTAATTTGGCAGCTTTCACCAGGGCCAAGTTCAGTGTACAATTATTGCAGTGGTAGCTTTTGAACCTTTTTAAATGAAATTCAGTAACTAGGAAATGCTTGGGCTTACTGTCCTCGGACTGGCGGAGGTTGATCATAACCTGAAGATAACTTATGGATTTTGAGGTCATTAGGTCATGGTCACAGTAACCATGACCCCTAATAGGTCACAGTGACCTGCAACAGGAAAACTATTTTTCGTCTATTGCACAACCTATCATATAATCGGATAACAATTAGATAACAATTGTTATCTATGTCTCTGATATAACTTTAAAAGGAACAACACTGGACCTCTCCTATGTTTCTTTTTTAGAAGAAGCCTACTTGTATTCACTTGTCAAGTAATGTACAATCAATATATCACTAATTCATCAACACTTCCTCGCGTTTGCGAAGAGGATAAGTATGGAGAATGTTAATTATATTGTGCTATTTTTTAATCTGTCAAATGTGCAGACATTACACGTTCTATGCATTCGATATTATAATATTCGGACCAACCGGTGCTATCCGTATGTATTACGGAAAGAAATTTTGGTTAAGTGTCCAAATTTCATTATTTGTATTGTAAGTGAAACATGTACTCGTCATTCGTATCTGTGGCCCAGTGGTTACAGCACATGACTCAAATGCTTGAAATCGCTGGTTCGAGCCCATTAGGGAGAACAGTTTTATTTTTCATTTTTAATTGTTTATATGATTTATATGACTCCGATGATTGCAGTACCGACACCGCGAGCGAAACTGAATGATGAATTTAGCTAGGTGTAATTTATATGTATGGAATTTGTAATGTAGTGAAATGAACTTTGAATAAAAATAACATAAATATATATTAAAGAAATGAGAAATTAAAAAAAAAACTACTTGTGAAAAATACAATGAAGGGAACATTGCATAAAAATGTACATGTATAAAGTGTTTTTTGAAATTTGTGGGGAAAAAAAAAACAAAAAAAAAAAAACAGACTGAACGGTTTCGATCTTAATACCTCCATGTTTCAAGCTATTGACGACGACCACAGAGCAATCGTGACTTGCGTACATTCGTATGCACGCTTTAAAAATATAAACCATTTTACTTGCTGGTTACTTTCCGTATTCTATACGGAATGTAGCGAAAATCAACCGAAGATTAAAGCATTCTGTGCACCGTCCATGTAATCAATACTATAAAATACTACAATATGACTCACGGAAAATCCAATTCTATTTATAGTTTGAATTATCAGTATATATAGACTGCAGACTCACATGTGCTCTCTCGTTACATTTCGTTCCAAAATGTTCTCCAGACCTTTACAATATCTTATTGTTATTTGTTTAACAAGTTTATGTTTTATATCCATGGCGGATAGAGTGCGTGTGATTACAGAAATGAATATTATTTCAGTTATATCTTGTGCATATTTACATCAGCTAGGATTTTTTTCTTGTTTAAAAAATAAACAAAAAAGTGTGGTTCTGCTCTCCTGTTTGTTTTGTTGCTGGTATGTCTTTGTGATTTGGATTTCTTTGAATTCGAAAAATACACATATCAACTATGGGAGGTCAAATAACTCAATTTTATCAGTTAACAAGAAATTGGACTTATATAATAGAAACATCAGTAAAAGACTTCAAAAATACAAGGGCGATCATTACCAACATCTTTTTTCGTTTAGTCATGTTTCAAGACAAAAGTGTTGGGTTTTCCCCTCTTCTCTGGAAACGTACTTTCAGGAGTTAGAAAACAACAGAAATGGTGCCAGGTTGATGAGGTTTGAATGGGCAAGGTATGAAACATTCAAAACATTTCCGTTCGATTCACCCGTAATGCCAATACGATTAGCGTCAAACGGATTTTATTACAACGGATCAGGTGACAGTGTCACGTGTTTTTCGTGCGGACTCGAGTACCGAGGATGGAGAGAGGGTGATTCTGTTGCAGATATACATGCCAGACTCTCACCAGATTGTCACTTTATCGTAGGAGCTGATCGTAGAAACGTAGGGATCCATGCCGACGAAGTTCAAGGTGCTACAGGAGGCGGAAGTAGTGTAACTGATGGCAGTATCCGAAGTGGAGAGGTCTACGTACAGAGGCAAAGTCGGCAGTCTGAAGCAAGCGGTACCAGTCTTTATACACAGCCACGGCACAAGTACCCCGATCATGAGAACTATCATTATAGAATGAACACATTCACAGGGTGGCCCTGTAGTGATGTAATAGACCCAGGACTTCTTGTTTCAGCTGGCTTCTTTTACGCAGGTATATATGGGATCAAATCTATCATTAAGAGATTAAAAAATGAAACAACAGAATATTTTTGAAGATAATAAACTAACATTCTAGCATTTATTTTTTGTCCTGGCTGTTTGTCAGCAGTTTTTATTTTACAACTGTGAAGTGATAAAGATATATCAAGAATTTATAATTGTTTAATCAAAATGACTAATAAAACAATTATATTATTACAATAAAATGATAAAGATGTTTCTTATCAAACAATGAAATTATTCATAAGCATATGATAACTAACAATATTCTATTGTACAGGCATCAGTGACTGCGTAAGATGCTTTTCTTGTGGAGGTGGACTTCGTAACTGGGAATATTGTGATAGCCCATGGGAAGAGCATGCAAGATGGTTCCCTGAATGTGGATTTTTAAGGGAACAAAAAGGGTCAGAGTTCATCAGACAACACAGAGAAGTACAATCCGACTCTGACGAGCAAGAATCCTCACCGGTAATAAGACACTGGATTGTATTACACATGTTAGAAAAGAGATGGGTCGTATTCTAATTTTATATGCTAGGTTTCATTTCATCTATAACAAACAGATATTCTCTGTGCAATCTGGCATGTTTAGGAAATCGGTGCCCTGTTTAAAAAAAGTAATCCAGTTACAAAGTATCATAAACAATGTTTTTCAGGTCGTAATGTGTGTTGAAATAATGACACTCATCTGCATTTACATATCAATAATAGTAAAAAAGCATTGCAATCTGTTAAATTGTTTCTTCAGACTGCAGTTGTATCTGGTGAGGAGGCCTTGAATACAGTTAAAGAAAATAGAGGGCCTAAAAAGCCAAGCATCGGAAGTACAGCATCTAAGGTAAAGACAAATTATGGGGACAGCAAGATGTCGACAGAAGCCCTTTTGTCGGAAAAACTGCTGGCACAACAAACAATTCTTTCTAAGGGATTTTCTCTGGCAGACATTCAAACGAGTCTGGAAAGGACCGGTAAGTTTAGTTAACGTGTCCCACCTTTAGGTTAAAATAAAACAAAAAACTAAAAAACTTACGTGACCACTCTTATGGTAATTTATTAGAAGGAAATAACCAGCCATACAACTAGTCATTATCGTTTTCCATTAGCTAGAATCTATTAATACACAGGTATTTATAACTTAGGTGAAATCCCATTCATTGCGGTTTTCTTAGGGTATTCCCCGGTAATACGAGAGCGATACGACACCGTAAGAATACAACGCTAACATACTATGTCAGTATTGCATTTTCGCATCTGTTTTCTCATCGTATTGTCACAGTATTGTTCCATTATTAAAAAGCGATAAAACGGTGCGAAAGTGCGAAATGAACATTGCACAACCGTAGTTCCGTAATTTTGCCTTTGAATCGAAGGGGAGATAGTGCGATAATACGATGACCCATGGGAAAATGCGATGTTATAATCGCGTCATTGCATCGAGCTGTCGCGTTTTCGCGTCGCATTCTGTATTTTCGCATCATATTATCGGCCTTATCAATATGCAAGACGAAACGATGTATCCGGTAGAGTGCCCCGCCTTACGCAGCCAACCAAGAAAGCGACATAGTTTGCTTTTTTAAAGCAGGTGGCTGTTTCAGACAAACTGAAATTAGAACAAAAAGTAAATTAGAGAAGTAAACTCACTGGCTACTTAAGACAAGCAGTTGATTAATATAGGTGGTCGCTAAGACGAGTTCAGCTGTACTGCAAAGGTGTACATATTCTACTTCTGGTAGTATGCAATAAATTAACACGACGGGATTCTATGCATACTGCAAAACCTGCTTTGGTGATAATGTTTTAAGGATCATGTTAAATGTTTGGAGACCAACCTTGAGGTGTAATTTTAATGTTGGGCATTTATACCTCGTACACCACTATTTCATAATATATATCTGTTACATTATTCAGAAGAATTTCACAATATATATCTATTGCATTATTCAGAAGAATTACACAATGTATATTTAATGCATTATTTAGAAGAAGTAGGAAGTACTTTATACAAAGGCTAGTTGTTCCTGAGTATTATCTTCGACTGTGCAGAAAATATCAAAACCTAAAGCCTAAATAAAAATTCAGCCAAGGGGAGGTTTCAAAACACTGCAAAAGAACCTTAATTAGTGTGAATTCAGCGGTTGTTTAATCTTTGTTGTAGCAATCACCGATGTTACAGAGTCAGCTATAGCAACAGTACTAGATGACATGCTTAAACACTCACAAGCACACGGAACGGAACATTCAGATAAAATTGCATCATCTTATGATCAAAAACAGTTACATCACAGCACGGATGCAACAGCTGCGCAGGCAACACTAAAGGGTGCTACAAATACTTCTATTGAATTAGGTATAATTTATGATATTTAAATAACTCCTATTAATTTTTCAAGTCGCGACACATATTTAATTTTAAAGAAAAGGCCACGTGCTGATTATTCACTGAACTTATGAATCATGATAAAATGGTTTCTGGCATATCCGTATGGACAATTCATCATCAATGAATTCTTGCGTTACTGCTAAATCAAGTTTTAACGGCATGACAAAATTGCTATTCTCATTTATTAATTTAACAACCCCCCCCCCCCCCCCAAAAAAAAAAAAAAAAACAACAACAAAAAAAACAGCATTGTAAAAGGTGTAAAACTCGGGGCGTAATGTAAAAGAAAAAGCGCAGATCTTTGAACTTATTTCACCGTCCAACACTCAACAATTTAGATGTTTGAAGATCTTGATCTTTTGCACTGTTTAGCCGACGTGGAAATTTCAACGAATTGCCAGCGCTATAAAATGTATGTATTCGTCTTCTTTTAACAACAGATCAAAAAGTTTTACAAGAGGAGAACTCACGGTTGATAGACCAGCTTACCTGCAAAATCTGCATGGACAAAGAATCTAATGTGGTATTTATCCCATGTGGCCATATGGTTTCATGCGAGACATGCGCACCACATATCCGGAAGTGTGCCATCTGCAGGCAACCTATTAAAGGTCGCGTGAAAGCCTTCATGTCTTGAATATTCATTAGGGACGCAATGCTTGTATTTGCTGCTGGAAGTGCTCCAGTGACAAAAACTGAAGGGAACTTGTCTTCGTAGTCGAATGGATGAACAGCAAAGAACTTTCTTGTAATAGGCAGTGAGTCCGTTCAGCCAGTCAGCCAAGTACAATGGGGAGAGGATAGACCCGTGAATCTGCGATTGTCGCGAATTCAATCATCGGACAAGGTGTCCTCTACCTGGGACCACGTAGAGAAGTTGGCAGTTACTTGCAGATGAAAAGGGTTAGTACTGGTACAGAATCTAGGAACACTGCCCACAGTTACAAAACTGAAATACTGCTAAACCACGAAACATATATTGGACACTGTACGAACAAGAGACAGAGTAAAAGTTGTTTGTTCAGGAAGAATGCGAGACATGCTTTTGTCACCAGTTTTCAAACGACAATAAAATAACATTCTTTACCCGTAGTCAAGTGAATTAGTAATCAAGTGCATTAGTTATCATGTGTATTTACTGACGACCTTCAAAGATCTCACGTTTTTTTTTCATGCTTATAAGGATGTATCTTATGTTGTATCTATATTTATATTTAATTGTGATTTCATACATGTCAGACCTAAATATGCAAACAATAGATCATTTTTGTCTGTGATAGAAGGGCTCATGGATTTTATATTTATAGATAAAAAGTTCATATTTAGAATAATTGACATTTATGTTTTTATTTATAGATAAAAGTTCATATATAGAATAATTGACATTATGTTTGTTTATATTGTTGCAATTTTCACAAGGAAGGTTTCAGTTGTATATTTTGTTTAATTGCAACAGCCTTACATTTTTCTTAATAAAATTTGATCGGACTTTTTAAATATATTATTTTTTACTGTCTGATATCATTCAGGGTTATTTTTGCTCAATAGAATATTGAGTGACTGCCGGGCTGCCGGAGAGGTCCAGTAATTATACAATACTGCTGGACTGATGGAGAGAGAATCGGCAGTCACGCAATATTTAAAGTTATGTAGTATTTCATGTACTGCCTGTTAGTCCGGCAGACTTCTGCCAAATGATCCTGGCAGCTATCCGTCACACACCTATATAAGGGTTAACTTTCTGGGGAGATGGGGAGAGAAAAAGAGGAAAGGGAAAGAAAAGTTTGTGTGCTGGATAGTTGCTTGGATATATCTCATTTGAAGTTGTTTTTGTGATTATTATTGTTTTGTTCGAAATATTATTTGCTGTTGCAAAAGTGACTGTGAATTAAAAATTGTAGCAGAAGTAGAAATAATTCTTGTGTGACTGTGAATTAAAAATTGTAGCAGAAGTAGAAATAATTCTTGTTTATTTTCCAAATAAGTTTCCAAGTTAAACTTGGATGGTAGCAGCAGAGTAAATGTAGTTTTGTAAATTCAACAGTAACCGAGGAAAACGAATACAATATGTAGGCGTTACCAGGATTTTTTATGAGGCTTGAGTGCCGTGAAATGACTATACAATATGTAGGCGTTGCCAGGATTTTTTTGTGAGGGGTGAGTGCCGTGAAAGGCTATAGGGGGTAAGTGCGGGAGTGGGTTCACTCCTAGTGCAGATCTACCCCAGAAAAAATCTGTAATGCATTTCGAGCGATTTGGCTTATAATATCGATAGATGGACGGTTAGGCCATGCTAAATTAATCGGCTATTTCTATTCTCTCAAAAGTTGCCAATGTCCGACTTTGTCGCAGTTTACTTAGAGTTGAAAAATCAAGGAAGTGTTATCCTAGATTATACTACTTCGACAGTCTTTCACAGTAGAACACGTGGTAAGATGTTATCATAATTTTACAGAAATTATCACTTCATACCAATAAAGTTGTCACCTAAAAACTGGAACTTTTGAAAATTAGGATATATCAGATATGTATGTCTGTCATTTTTATTTCTATATACGGTGGGCTTATTAATGATATGTTACTGTTCTGGAAAAAACCGATGCATTCAGACCATTCCAAATTGACTCAGCAAATTTAAAACAAAAATATTGAGCGAGCGAATTTTTTCTTTTCTTTTTTTTTTCTTCTCATTTTAACTTTTTAAGAGGCGGGTGCATTTTTCATATTTTTATACTTACTGTAATTATTTCCAGCGCATGTTTTTTTAATAATATCAATGTGCAGCACACAAAGGTCTACGAAGATGGTACTTTTTTACTGACAGGCTGTAAAAATCTATAAATTTACCTATGTTTCTTAGCAGCTCTTTATGCGCCCTAGAAAAGCTGCTCAGTATGTATTGATATATTTCGTTACATTATATCTAATTTAGAAAATGCGAATCTCTTTAATATCACATTACCAGTAGAATATTATTCTTTTACTGTAATTAAATTGTTCTCTATCTGCATGCTATTTGATTGAAGAAACATTATGCACTCTTAAGATGTAATGTTACAATATTTTACAATTTGAATGGTAATCGTATAATACACGGTAATCCCCTATCTTAATGAACTTTAATTTGTCATAGTACATCTGTTATTTTAAATGTTATTATATGTTTTAAAAATACTGTTTAATGGTTAGTGAGTTTCCCCCATTAAACATGACTCTCTAAAAATAGAATGAAAGTTATTTAAGAAATAATAAGTTCCCAAACGTGGTTTATCGTAGAATAACCCGAGTTTTGAGTTCATATGCGTAAGAATATATCACGAGGGCCGTACGATAAATCACACTTAGGAACTTATTATTTCGATTCTAACACGACATACCAGTATCTACTAATACCGTGTTCAGACTACGTTTTTAATCCTACATTAACTTGGGTTTATTTTTTAAACTCGTTTGCGTCCACACTATATGTGGTGTAAAACGTGAATTTTGTAAAGGTCAAGTGGTTTCTGTAATGTAGCATTAAAACTACCTCAATAGGTGGTTTTAATACTACATTAAAAAGTAATGCTACATTATTTTACAAATGTGAACGCAAATGTGGGTTATAACTGGTTTTACAATCCCAAATCCACAGATCGTACCTTTTGGAGGAAGAATACCATGTGTTTCTCTTTTGTATCAAACAATTGATGCTGTGGCTGGCAAAAGTAATTAGACTGTTGTTGAAACAAAAACATTAAATTGCGATATGGAGTCATGCTGACGCTCAAAATGAACAATAGATGGAATGAACAGAAATTCTTAGATGAACACAGAAGTTTAAATATTGATGACCCCTTCTTGTTTCTGTTAGCCTCAATTCTTTGTAACCTTTTTTGCTTATTGCAAGATATTTGTTAACTTCCAACATTGCATGTATATATTTAAACCACATTTCTTTGCCTAGTGTGGACGCAAACTAGATTGTATTTTGATGGGTTTTGAATGTCAAATACCAATTATAGCCAATTAGTGCCTAATAAAAATAAAACCGTTCTGCTAGTGTGAACACGGTATTACAGTGTTAGAAAAAAAAATGGCAACTACTTTTTTCGACCGTGCTACGCACCTGGATCGGATGACGTCATTGCACGCGATGGTTTATAGCAGAATAACCCGAGATAGATTTTGCTCTACGTGTATGTAGGTTATTTGCTGGTCGTGTTAGAATAAAAAAATGTTAAATTCAAACATCAAATACATGCCGTGAATTCCCAGTCCAATATTACCACTTTATATTTTCGCAGTAGCTGACTGTGGCATGTCTATATCTGCATGTAGTTCTCGTGTGGCTATCGGTGTGTAACATTATCATGTTCGCATTAACCGTTAATTATAGGCTATAGCATTTATTTTTGTCCGTCGGTATTCAAGAAATTAGAAGTGTTAAAGACCCACCAATACCTAGTCGTCAACCTTTTCCTCTCACATGAACTTGGTGCAGATAATCGTGCATACTAGCCTACTACATTAATTCAATAATATATTGAGACATTAAATACATTGTCTTAGCCAAATATCTGTTATTGTCAAATTGTAAATAGATACTTGTTATTTCTCATGTCTTCATATAAAAATGTATAATTACAATCATGGAAATACAAAAGATTACAGTTATTTTGTGGTGTATCTTGAAGGTAACTTAACAATAGCCACTACTGACCTTGACATTTTATAGGAAAAAATACAAGTATGTATGACTCTCAAAATATACTAAGCATTTAGAATTGAAGCTCAAATAAGAGCTGGCACTATTAGTGACAAACGTCTCCGAAGTGTGCCCAAAAATGTTACAGTTGTCTGCGCAAAATATGCCAGAATAGTTTAGGTATGACTCATTTTGCGGCCAGATTAAACAAGTTCTCCGAAGGTAACCTTGACCTTGAAGCTAGGGTCTGGGTTTTGAGCATGACACACCAGCTCATCATAGGGAAGAATTGTGACAAGTAATTTCTGATGAATGGCAGAGTTTAAATATTGACTGCACAAGAAAGATACAATGTTAAGTCTAAGTGTGACTTTTACCTTGAAGCTAGGGGTCTCGGGCTTGTGTCTGACACGTTATTGCCGAGTGGTTAAAACCGCTGACTTCTAATCACTTGCCTCTCATCGATGTGGGTTCGAGCCTCACTCGAGGCGTTGAATTCTTTATGTGAGGAAACTATCTAGCTGGCTTGCGGAAGGTCGGTGGTTTTACCCAGGAGCCCGCTCGTGATGAAATAATGCACGGAGGGGCACCTGAGGTCCCTATATGACCGTTCATGTGTCGGTGCGACGTAAAATAATAATAAAAAAAGACACGTCATTTCAATATAGGTAACGTTTATGCCATGTAATTTTAAAACCTCTTAATCGATGGAAGAGTTATGGAACGGACAAGAAACACACCATGTAAACTGTCAACCTCTAAATGTGATCTTGACCTTAGAGTTAGTGGTCTTTTTGTTATGCATGACACGTTTCTTCGTTATGGGGAACATTTATGCCAAGTAATTTCGAAATTCCTTGATGAGTGACAGAGTTACGAACCGGACATGACACAAACCCTATTAAACTTTGACTTGACTTCTAAGTGTAAACTTGATCTTGGAGCTAGTGGTCTGGGTCTTGAGCGTAACACATTGCCTCATTATGATAAACATTTATGCCAAGTTGTTTCAAAATCTGTCAGGGATAACAGAGTTATATACCGGACACGAAAAATGTTCTTTTAACCTATGGCTTCTAAGTATGATCTTGACCTTTGAGCAAGGGATCTGGGTCTTGAGCATGACATATTGTCTGATTATGGTTACCATTTATGCTAAGATATTCCAAAATCCCTTCATCGATGGCAGAAATATGGACCAGACACAAAAACAGATCCTGTTAACATTTGAACTCTAAGTCCTTGGAGCTAGGGGGACTGGGTCTTGCCCATGACACGTCGTCTCATTAAGATAAACATTTATGCTAAGTAATTTCAAAACCTCTTGATGAATTGCCAAGTTACGAAACGGACACGAGACAGACCCTATTAACGTTTGACTTCTAAGTGTGAAATTGACCTTGTAGCTAGGGGTCTGAGTATTACATACGAACCATCATCTCATTAAGGTTAATGTTTATGCCAAACTATTTCAAAATACCTTCATGGATGGCAGAGTTACAGCCCGGACAAGAATTTACAAAATAACGGTCGGACGGACGGACAAGGCGATTTTAATATGCCCACCTTCGAGGCATAAAAATCAAAGAACATACTGTAGTGTATTAAAATAAGAAGTTATTTGCTGAAACACCGTTAAAAGATGGAAGCACTGATGACAAGCTAGGCTAATAGTGAATATTGCAGACTCGATCTGATTGAGACCGCATCAGCTGTAGTGTCTTTATTTTGTACACTAGTCAGCAGTGTACATGTATCTAGATAATTTGCAACCATGCTTTGCACGGAATGTCACGGATCAGAGGGATAGACTGACTATATTCATCATTAACACACGGTTGTGACGTAATCCTTTGTTAGTTTTGTCCATTATATAGGTTATTGTACCGATACCGCTCTATTACGCACGATTATTTTACTCTACCTGTCCATTATTAACCTGTAAGAGTCCATTCTTAAAATAATGGATACTTTAAGAATGGACAGGTACAGGTTAATAATGGACAGGTATAGTAACAACCTTGTACGTTGAGAGGTGTGAATACATCAGTCTTTGAAATTCGAAAGTTTCGAAATATATTAAAACTGCAACGTGTTTTTTCCAGAATTTGTAGCTACAATAAAAAAAACCCTGATGGGGAACGTATGATTTTTAAGCCAATGTTTGTTTCTTTGTTTTGGGTTTAACGCCGTTTCTCAACAGTATTTTAGTCATGTAACGGCGGGCAGTTAACCTAACCAGTGTTCCTGGATTCTGTACCATGTGTTCATACGGCGGTGCACATGGAACCTTCAATGATGCACAAAGTGCAATTCATTGAAAAGCGGATAAAATAATGGTTGGGTTCTAAACGAGAAAACCATGGGCAGAATTAAACTGGAAACCAATAGCTCTACTTATTCTTTGAATAGTCCAGCTAAAACACCTGATTAAATTTTTTTGTCATAACTGACATTCAGAAATGTGCAATTTCACATTTCTACTACAAAGACAAACAAACAAAAAACACACTAAAAACGTCAAATTTCTTATCGTTTTACTGCATGTTTCGGTGTTTCGGTATACCGGGAAATTTGGCCGCAATGATTTTAATTTAACAATACATTATTTTGTTTTTAACTTTCATAACTAGTAAACGTCTCATATAATACGTGTTATTGTCTTCTAATAAAATTGATAGAAAACAACGTAAGTGCGAGATAAGAACGGTTGTTTTGTAATAATGATATAAAATACATATACATACATTTTAGAATGTCTTCATCTGGACCTGTCATCTATATAAAACTGCAAACTCAGCACGAACAAAGCGTGGAAAAGTATTAATACATACATCATACGGCCAAGCTAAATTTTACTTTTTGTAAAGATACTTCAAATCATATGTAAATATGACAAAACGAGATATGTTCGAAACTGTCCTAAAAATCAGCACTGCATATCATTAGTGTTAAAAAAATCTTTTCATTGCAATAAATATTTCATGCAATCTTATTTAAACTTTATTTGACCTGGTATTTTTACTTAGCACAGAGACACAAATCAATGATTTGTCTTTGCCTCAAAGAGGACAATATCAGGGACATTATTTAATATCACGACAATCTTGATTTTTTCGACAGGACCGTGTTTTAAGTCAGAAAAAAGCCTCAAACTATCCATTATGTGAAAGAATGGACAATCTCGGCGCGTTGCGCCTCGATTTGTCCATTCTTTCACATAATGGACAGTTTTTGGCTTTTCTCCTTTACCTACAACCCGGCAAACTGTATGAAATCTGAAGTGGTAGTATATTCATGGCATGTGTTGCAACAAATATTTGTTCTGAACTATTTTAATAAAACAGTTATTGATCCGATATAACATGAAATACATGTGTATGTAATAAATGATTAACCATGTCATTTCATCAAAATGTAAATGTTATTTATATATTCATATTTGTAAATGTTGCCGGCTGGGTGAGATATAGGCCCACGGCACTGGGCCGGATGCTTTCGTTTATTTGTTTTTGTGTATACGCTTATATATTTTGTTAATGCACATGTCACTAAAATAAAATATTTACTTATTTACTTACATTATATAAAAAAAATATGAGATGTTCAAACTTTTTTATGGACCACCTGTGAAGTGGCATCTCCTTAATTAATAAATATTTTGTAAAAATAAAAAATCACAAAAGCAGAAATGTTTGCAAATGTTTTCAGTTGTGATAACCTAGAATTCTTGAATAGCATTATTATTAAAATACCACTCTCTACTCTATTGAAACGGTAATTATTTCTTCTGTTAAAAAAATAGAAATGAAGTTTTGTTAGTAATTGTAAATAAAAAGAAGTAACACTTCGATGCATTTTCTGTACAAATGAAGTTACATTTTAGACAATGCTTTAGAAAAAGTCAATCTGAATAGAATTGATGTAATACTAGTATTCTCTAAAAACCTCCACCAATATAAAATTATAGTATGTTGAAAATATTATTATTCTGGAGTTAATCCCCTCAGGTCACTCCCCCTTAAAACGTTTGAATCATCCAGAGAGATAGTTTGTGCCATACATCTGCAGAGAGGTTTAAGGCCAACGACTTCGAAGTATTTGCCGCAAAATGCTGTGGGATCGAAACTCAGGTCAGGATGTTGATGAAGCTATCCAGATTTATACCCGCACTAAGAAAAACGACAGACAAGTAAGTGTATTTGCATCAAAGCAAAGCAACTGTCAGGGTCATATTCAATACAATTTTCAGACCTGATTTTGACCCCAAACATTTGCGAAACTGTCATTTATAAAGACAGTATTTTATTTCACCTTGTGTACTTCGAAAATTGTTTTCACTCCCACGAGTGTTTTAAAATAACGATAATATCACAGTTGGCACAATCATATTTTTTTTTGTATCAGGAAGTTCAGCTGGATTGGTCTAATGTATTTATGACGATACGATTTTTTATGGTATTTCCTTAACAACTAAAAATAAAAAATCCCCAAATTGCACACAATCTGTTAAAAAAAGACCAAGATATGAAAACGACTATCAATAGAAAAATATGATTGTTCAATTAAGGCGGGTAAAATGTTATCATCAAAAACAGGTTTATGCGAGATTTGGTTATTTGTGATTATTATAAACTATCCACTTGTACTATATATTTAGCCGCTTACTCAATTTATATACATGTACATGTGTATTAAAGAAGCTGACTGATTCATATTAAAGTACACTTGAACTACTTGCATATTGAATAATTTTCTAAATTTGTCTTTCTTATTTTCCTTTAGCGCACTGACACAAAACATAAACTCGTATAACAGATGTAAACGGAAAAACTTCGCAAATACTAAATATATTGAGCATCAGAGACTTTTGAATTAACAACGAGTAGAACATCCCATCTATATGCAAATGCCATTTACTGCTTATAATGCTTCTATAAATGCTATTATGAACAATACATTGTACGTAGTTAGCAAGTTCATGAGAGAAAGAATATGCTCATAGATCTATACAATTATTCCGTGAGGGTTATTTTTCAGCAGTTTGATCTGGGGGTGGAGTCTTGATCACCCGCGTGTGATTTTTTTAAAAACTTTTGCAGATTAAAAATAATTGACCATACTTATTTTGTAAGTATTTTAAGTGCTACGCAGGAAAAATATGCAGCGACATTAGTTTTGTAAGATGAACAGATTATGAATAAAAATCTGGTAAACGGTATAGTTCATAATTAAAGTCATAAAATGACATTTTTATGTAGAAGAGAAATAGAAACTTCTTTTAGGCCTACTGTTTGAAGTACTTGTTTGAAGTACTATAGTATGGCTATAACAGTGAGAATAATACTACCAGGTTTTAGGAAAATATAATTATTATTTTCTTATTTTTATAAGATGCAAACCGACAAACAGACTGCCATCCAAAACATTAAGAATGAAGATATACGATTATATATAATAGAGCAGCAGTTGGGACGAACTATTTTTAACTCATATTGAATCCCACCATTCCGGAAATCGAACATTTTTTTTCAGAGCGAACCATTATTTATTTACACATAATTTCATCTGGAAACCAAATCCGTGTAGAGGCAATCAGAACTTTGGCACGCCTGTTCTCCTGATTATCCGAATTTACTCTGTTTGGTTACATATGTCCATGAAAAGTTTAATAGGGATGTTTTATACAGTAGCTTAAAAGTATTGTTTCACTAACTAATTATGTAATTAAGCACACATTCCACTCACAAAATTCTTCTTTACCGAACTTTAAATCTTGTCCGGATGCCGGTTCAGAGTTGTTCCATTGTAGCTATACTTGAATCTATTGAAGGGTTGACTTATTGAAAAATCTTTGTTTGCTTTAGCACAGCATCAGAAAGAAATCCAAGAAGGAACTTTGGCTTTTTTGATAACATTTCATTTACTTGTTCCAATATATGTATTTTCAGTCTCAGTATAACTATAAATATGCCGAATTTCTTTCAGGAAATAAACCAGCCACAGAAGAGACTGTCTTTGAGTATATTTTGGATACAGAACCTAACCTGGTGAATTCAACGAACACAGAAAACATCGTGCCAAGATCTACCATGAACTTACTACTAGAATTTCATTCTAATCAAGATCACGAAACAGTAGAAAGAAGGAACAGTGAGCTACAAGAAGGTATAAATTTGCATTAAATACCCAAAGCACATTCCAGTTTACTGACAAGCTACTCTGGAATAATAAACAAACTATTTCATTCAATTTATAATGTTTGATGGATGTTATTTTCACGCGGATATATATGACAATATGCAAACATGATTCAAGATAAAGTTATTTTTAACACCCAAACTATCGACATACAGTTAAAAGTCAAGTCAGTCTGTAGATATTTTGCGCGAACCGAGATGTTTAAGTATATGTATTACTTGCCAATAGTCGAATGAATTTATTCGCAGCTTAGAGATGCCAGGTAGCTTGCATTTTCTTATCCTTAATTTTCAGAACGAGACCGTCTGTTGGAAGAGAACCGTTATTTGAGTCACAGGATGACCTGCAAAATATGTCTGGACAATGACGCATGCATTGCGTTTATTCCGTGCGGGCACATGGTATCATGCAGGCAATGTGCTGAGAGACTAAGCACGTGCGCGGTCTGTAGGGCTGACATAAGAGATACAATACGTGTATATCCCGCCTGAAA
The DNA here is from genome assembly GCF_021730395.1 of Mercenaria mercenaria. Classification (NCBI taxonomy): domain Eukaryota; kingdom Metazoa; phylum Mollusca; class Bivalvia; order Venerida; family Veneridae; genus Mercenaria; species Mercenaria mercenaria. The sequence goes on along the minus strand of NC_069364.1, from coordinate 23,957,561 downwards.
CCAAAATAATTAAACTAAAAGGTAAAACAGAACAGAACATAAGTTTATTTCCGATTCATACTACATTTTGTAAATTTGATATAACCAGCTAAGGTTTTAGTACATTCTTATTCATAGTCTATAACAGATCTATAAAATTATCAAAGCTTGGTCTAACATAATAACAAGAATATAGAAGTATGAAATAGTCTTTGTCTTCCAAAGTATGTGCATTAAAAACTAAGTTCAATAAAGTTCATTACTAACAAATATATATGGATTTGTACTTTATCAAAATACACGGAAAAATGCATAGACAAAGCCACACGCATACGATATTGCGCGCGCGCGCAGACACATACGCACGCACGATAACAATAGCCTGAGGTTTTCACCAAATTTTGCCACCGAGCATGTTGTAGTAATTCCTCGTTATTGGCGAGGTACTCCTACCAATAGGAAAAGTACCTCGGTATTTTTGGAACCTCGAAAGGTGGAAAAAAACAACACAGTAGGCACAAACCAGTGGCAGCCGGTGGCCAAAAAATGGCAGGTACCTAACCTCGCTCGTAGTAAAAAGAGAGGGGACGTAAAAAGGGGTGATAGGCGAGGACAGGAAAGAAACACCAAAAACAAACAAGAGAATATACGTAACATAAAATACGAAACAGATATAAACTTTAAGTAAGGAAAATGGGGGTTTAAACGCGTTCAGGACATGCCAACCTCGCACTTACCCTATTTTCTACAAGTTAGACAAGACTATGTAAATAAAATAATTCCCCGTTGAGAAAGGCTCTATCGTTAGTGACAAAATACCAGATTATATAAAATAAAACATATCAGTAGGGTCAATCTAAGGTATAATTACACCAATGTACTCAACAACTTGTTTGAAGTCGTCAGAGCACCAAGAGCCTAACTCGTAAGGGTACGACTAAGCAAGCTGCAAGACAAAATTCCACTCCTCCGTCCACTTAATTTATTAGTGGGTGCTAGGGTATTTATATATATACACAGTCAAACCCGCCTGCAAAACCTCCCTTGGTGACTGAAAATGCTGGTATTTGTGAAAACTTGAATTTAAAGAGTGTAAAGTGTGACTTTAGCAAGCAGGTTATACGTATTTGAAGGTTGTCTACAGTATGGGACTGGCTGCATAAGGGAGTTCATCCTTCTTAAGACAAGAGTAAATTACCAAGTAATGTAACCCTTATATATTATATAATATGTACGGACCTACACGTACATATAATAAATGCAACTTTCGACTGATCACTAAGAATCGTATGGCCGGTAAGTTGAATAACCCTGTTTATATAAGACACAGCCAATCCATGGACCAGGTGAATGGCCGACCACATGGTCAAGGCCCCCTCTAACGGTTAAAGGGCGCCCGCCCAGTAACACCAATATAAGAGATGACCTACCGAGCGCGAGGTTGCAGATACGAGAAGGTCAAATTATACAAGTGAGCTTTTATTTTTGATACTGCCGTAGTATATACAATAATAAAATATTTTGTGGATCATGAAATATTGCGCACAACACGGACAAAAATTAAAATGAAATTAGAATTGACTTGAGTCAAACCTTTTGATAAAGAAGACTTTCTTTACTGTACCCCGAATAAAGATCACCAATTTGTAAGCGCCATTTCAGTCACGACAATAAAATAATTCTAAAATGATCAAAATTAAATCAATGCAAAAAATGTATATTTACTAATAAAAAATAATGTATGTTCACTAATAAAATTAAGTTTATATACACATACACCTACTGTGCAAACGCTTTGTTTAAATTTCATCTAAAAACTATCCAGAAAGACAGGTTAATCGTATGTTGCGAGCCCGCTGCCCCAACCCTAACTCATTTCTATTTTTTATAATATTTTTATATTTGAGGGGGAGGTAGGGAGAATCCGGGCCTTTGACCAGCGAAATAGCCCTCCCCACCCCCTGCTTTCCGAGTATTTACTAACATCAATGTTTCTAGTAGATAAAATAAATGTGCCAAACAGAACAAAAACAATATGAAAAAAAAACTGGGTAATGTCCGTGAACTGTCATCAAATTATAAATCGATGAATTTCTTACAGAAATATTTCAGTTATGTTTTTTACAGAATAAATGACATTAAGACCATCTCCTCATTTTTCTGCAAATACTATGACACCTGCGTGTTATCGCTTTGTGTGGTAAACCTCGAATGAACTATAGCCCGAGCTAATTGATGAAAACTTCGTGCTTAAATTTAAACCAAATTTAACAAAAAGCAAGAAAGAACCATAAAGTGCCAAAAAAAAAAAAAAAAAAAAAAGAAAAAAAAAAAAAAAAAAAAATAGTAACATTTCAAATGTTTATAAATGAATATATGCAGTTTAAAATCAAGTCGGTTCCATTCAACCGTATTGTTCCATGATGATTAAATGTACCAACAGAAGCATACTAGCACAATTGAGTATACACAATGTAAAGAGTTTGTTCACCAGTATAAAGTAGATTACCGAATCGGCGTGACATGTTTGGTGCAGCAGTAGATCTACAGCAGGGCTCAATAGTATGGTACACCATTATGGCCCTGAAACAAATTAAACTTGACGGCAGAAATATGTTAAAACAACAAAGATACGGTAATGGGAAGGGTAGGAGGAAATTTTTGTAAACGATGATTTCAGATAAAGAATGTACTTGTCACTGCACTAAATTTGCCCATGAAAAACCCGTGGGATTAAAACTTGTCAGACTAGTATTAAAGTGATACGGCTATAAATACAAATACAGGTGTGGATAAGCAGTGAGGCGTTAGGTTAAGCAAGACAGTACCCACCAAAATTAAAAGTATTTATTTCTTAAGAGAACATAAATTTACTTAATTTATTGGTGGGTGCTAGGGTATTTATATATATACAGTAAACCTCCCTTGGGGACTGAAAATGCTGGTATTTGTGAAAAACTTGAATTTTTCAAGACAGGTAAAGTGTGACTTTAGCAAGCAGGTTATATGTATTTGAAGGTTGTCTGCAGTATGAGACTGGCTGCATAAGGGAGTTCATCGCTTCTTAAGACAAGAGTAAATTACCAAGTAATGTAACAAAAAACAAAACAAGATTATGTGGGATAAGGCCATGACTTTATTATAAATTTCTAAATGAAAATTATGGCATATTGTAAATATATAGCATGGTATATATGAAAATGATTAGGAAATACGAAGGACAAAGCTCCAGCTAAAATGCATGGAAGCAACATAGCAGCGCGAACGTGCAGTAAAATATGAAAGAGAGCGCAGAATATACCAGACCTAATAGGAAATTGTAGGTTCTAGTAAATCGCACTAATGAGAAACGAGCCAAAGATGCTCTCAGAGATCTCTATGACATGAGATGAAATCTATATATTTCAACGAATGTAATGCATTTTAGATTTTAATACTAGTGAGATTTACAAAATGCCATATCCAAATGCACATTACGTGTATTGAGGGCCACACAACAGTTTATGAAAATAAAATTCGCCAAAACGAGATATGCAGTGAATTTTAAGTACACATTACTTAATAGGTACAGGAGATTATTGAGAAACAGTTTAAGTCTAGAGCTAGAAAACACCTTTTGCTACAGTACCTAAATTTTTAAGCTGTATCAAAATCTATGAAACTCGCTGTATATTTTACATATAGTATATCTTTTAAAGTTACATTGTCATTCAGGTACATGTACATATGCACATATTATCCAATAGATCGATTACTTTAAGCCAGGGTCATCATGAAACCTTTTGCCCTTAAAGTTGTTACATAACTGATGATGTTAGTACAGATGTACGTACACACGGGCAAACAAAGGAAGCAGTGGAATAGTTTTTATAGAGTCTTTAAGTATGTGCTAGGTAGAATGAAAAATATTTTGTTTTAGATTATAACTATATCCGTCTGTTGCACTTGACCGTTATATACGCGAACAGACGGACAAAAAAATCAACAACATTCAATTAGAAGTATTTAAATAACTTTTATCTTTTCCTAAATGTCCATTATTAAAATAGATATCATGAAAATGACGGACGCACGAACGGCCAAATGCAGAGAAAATGAAATTATGTTCATGATTCATCGATAACATCCATCGGTGTACCACATTTTATGAAATGAAATCAGTTTAAATTACCAAACGAACAACTGCACAGTAACGTTTTGACGTAGTTATGGAATGACATCCATAATCTCTTTAAGTTCCATATTGCCATGCCAAGTTTTGTTAACATACCTTCAGAGGTGTCAGTTAAATTGTATTATCTATTTATTTTGAACGAACATCAGACGGACGGACGGACGGACGAATAGGATCCAATACCCTAAAGACTTTAAACTAGAAGAGTCTTACTGCCACTGACTTGTTACGTCATAAACAAGATATGCTTGAACAATTTCCTGTGACGTCTTCTTTGTATTCATATTATTCAAATTATCGAAAAAATTCATTTCATTATTGTTATTATAATTATTATTATTATCATTATTCTCATAATTGATTCAAATCTGTTTTACACCTATTTTCCGATATTTCATGATATTTCGTTTTCCATATCAATGCATTAAGTCATAAAGAAATACATTTATAGCTGAATATTGTTTAATATTATAACAATAACCTGTATTAATTTATATAAGTCCTTGTATATGATAATCTTTTGCAGAACGCAACCATGCAAAGTATTAGCAGATTCGGTTCGATTAACTTGGTTCATTGGAAATCACTCTTCACATACCTAAGTAGTTGGGCTTATTCCATTTAGCTCAGACTGTGTTTTTATTTCTATAGCACCGTTCTCCATAAGTTTCGTTGTTTTGCTGGATTTTAATCTTTTGTAAAGTACTCTCAGAAACAGTAACCAGACTTAAGTATGAAAAAAGCACATCTTTACGGTGGCACAGAGGTGACATCCGCCACACTGTATTTAAATTGTGGCCACAACTTAGTAAATTGTGGCCACAATTTAGTAACTTGTGGCCACAACTTAGTAAATCGTGGCCACAAATTAGTAACTTGTGGCCACAACTTAGTAAATTGTGGCCACAACTTAGTAAATCGTGGCCTCAATTTAGTAACTTGTGGCCACAACTTAGTAAATTGTGGCCACAAGTTACTAAATTGTGGCCACAACTTAGTAAATTGTGGCCTCAACTTAGTAAATTGTGGCCACACTTTAGTGACCACGACTTATATCAGCCAATCGAAACTATAAATAGATGGATAGACGGACGGACAGATGAATAGATTTGGGAATTTTTTCATTGCAGAGTTGGTGCAGCCGTTCAGCGTATGCGCGGAATTATTACACATTGGAGCGCACGGCAAAATTACTCTTTTTTTTGCATGTCCGCATGCATTTAGTGTATAAAATGCATAATAAACTGACTAGAGGTTAGGGTTAGTATCACCATGGTTACAAAATATATACATTTAAGATATTTTCTTACAAATTTAGTTAATCCGGTATATACCGGAGTCTGTAATATATCACAGGCGCACCAACTCTGTATTTAGTCACAGCCATAGATTGGATGGTACCTACGTGCCTACCTACTTATTTGTCTGTATTTCCGTCCGTCTATCTATCTTCCATTCCTGTCTCACCTCTCTCACGTATACATTTTGTGCTTCCATTTCGTATGGTTGCTGAATTCTGCCATTTTGCGTCGAGCGAAAACAGGAAATTTAACAAGTTAAAATGCGAAGAAGCAGGTTGAAAACTCTCTATTTTTGCAGGGACGCGGAGCGAAAACATGATAATTACCAGGGTCGCGGGGCGAGAATTAGTAACTGGTTTGTCGGGGGCGGGTAGCGAAAAACACGATAATTAGCGCTGCTATAAAACGTAGTGTTCTAGAATCGTGCCCTGACATTCCAGTTACTAAATATCATTCCGCGATCTTGCTAATTATCATGTTTTCGCTCCTCACCCCCGCTAAATAGTGAGTTATCGCCCCTAATCCTGCTATTATAAGTGGTAAATTTCACGTGTTTTCGCTTGGTGGGCTCACCAGGCGAAAACTCGCTATTAAACGTTTAAGCAGCGCTAATTATCGTGTTTTTGCCCCGCGCCCCAGACACCTCAGTTACTAAATCTCCCTGGCGGGGTTTCGGCCTGCTTTCTCGACATTTGAACTTGTTAATTCTCGTGTTTTCTCTCGACGGGGCTGCGGGACGAAAATATAATTTAATAGGGCTAAAACGCGGAATGACAGAAATAGCCAATCGAAACGACTGCTTTTTTTTCGCTGCTGTATAGGAGTGCAAAATCGGAGCGCACAAAAGTGCCTACGTACCAGCAAATGTTAAACAGGAATAAAAGATAGATAGATGGATCGATCGACGGAGGGACAAACCGATGGACGGATGGATTGACGGACGGACGGATTGGATGATACCTACCTTTCTATCTATTTATTTGTCTCTCTGTCTATCTATCTGTCTTCCGTTCCTGTCTAACCCGTTGCAGGCATGTCAAATTTGTAAGGATGCTAAATTCTGCCAATTCGCGTTTTAGCCCAGTTAAATTATATTTTCAGCCAGCGGCCCCGTCGAGCGAAAATACGAGAATTAGCAAGTTAAAATGTCGAGGACGCAAGCCGAAACTCCGCAAGGGCGATTTAGTAGCTGGTATGTCTGTGGCGCGGTGCAAAAATACGATAATTAGCACTGCTTAAACGTTTCATAACGAGTTTTCGCCTGTGACCGCGCCCAGCGAAAACACGTGACATTTACAAGTTAAAACGTTACTAAATTGTGGCCCATCTTACCTTACTTCGAACATGTCCGCATTATTTATATTTTTTACAGTTCTGAAAGAGCTTTGTAATTTCATTACAATGAATTAATAATATATGTATAAATCCGTGAATTATTTGATTTAAACATGACGCTTTCGTGCTTTAAGAAATATTTCTACGACTTAGAATTGTGACAGTATGTTATTAATTTTCATAAGCATCACTTACCATTTACTGTTATACATTACAACAGCTGAGATCTAAGTTACCCTGCTGATGTATAAAATGAAAATATATCTTACATTTCTTTCGAAATCTAACAAACAGCAGCTAACCAAGATGTAACATTATGAAAACATCTAATATACACGTATCTTTCTTGTCAGCTGTTAATGTTTCATGCCATGGTACGAACCCAACTGGAACGCTCTCTTGCTAGGATAGCTAATCAAGTTAATATAGCCAATTTCGCTCCTGGACACGTAAAAAGCGTAAGCTTACATTACCTTATTACATACCAATTTTCCTATGTGCAGTCTCTACGAACACTTCAACCATCTGACCGCCATTGCATAACTGAAATACTGTTGAAAACGGCATAGAAACAATTAACTGTATGTCGCTCCTTTCTCATCGGATCTGTTAAACTGTAACTAGAATATGCAGCATGCTTTTTATTATTTGAAGCAAGATATTTAAAGTATAATTTTGACAATTGGTAAGAAACAACCACATGTGTATTTCTATTTGATTTAATTACGTAATAGTTTGTAAATTTTTGAAATTATATTAGGCTACAAAGCAAAATTCTTTGATTCATCCTAACATTACTAAATCATGTTACAAAATTTTTCCGCAACAATGTACGTTAGAAATGCATAAACCTCAATACACCTCGGGTGAAACCAGTACTTGCATATTGTACAAATGATTTAAGTCCATAGGAACTAACGTACTGCATTTTTGCGCATGTACATGCAAACAAAAAGCACTCGACCACACCCATGTTTTACCTGTGAGTGTTTGTCAGCTCACTATGCCTGTTTATTTATTTATTTTTAGCCCACCATCATCAGGTGGTGGGCTATTAAAAATCACTCTGCGTCCGTGGTCCGTCCGTCCGTCATTCCGTCCGTCCGTCCGTTAACAATTTCTCGTTATCGCATCTCCTCAGAAACTACTGGGGGGATTTTGACCAAACTTTGTCAGAATGATGTATTGGTACCCTAGTTGTGTCCCCCTGAAAATCAGATTGGTTCAACAATTTATGAGTGAGTTATGGCCCTTTGTTTATTTCTATAATTTACATAGATTTATATAGGGAAAAACTTTGAAAACCTTCTTGTCCAAAACCACAGAGCCTAGGGCTTTGATATTTGGTATGAAGTATTATCTAGTGGTCCTCTACCAAGATGATTCAAATTATTTCTCTGGGGTCAAATATGGCCCCGCCCTGGGGGTCACATGGTTTATATAGACTTGTATAGAGAAAAACTTTGAAAAACCTCTTGTCCAAAACTACAGGGCCTAGGGCTTTGATATTTTGCATGTGACATCATCTAGTGGTCTTCAACTGAGATTATTCAAATTATACCCCTAGGGTCAAATATGGGCCCACCCTGGGGATCATATGGTTTACATAGACTTATATAGGGAAAAACTTTGAAAATCTTCTTGTCAAACCACAAAGCCTTGGGCTTTGATACTTGTAATGTAGCATCATCTAGTGGTTCTCTACCAAGTTTGTTCGAATTATCCCCCTAGGGTCAAATATGGCCCCGCCCCGGGGGTCACATGGTTCATATAGACTTATATAGGGAAAAGCTTTTAAAATCTTCTTGTCAATAACTACAACATTCAAATTTGGACATGTATATTTTTTAGTGGCAAGATGAACCTTGACATGAGTTGACCTTGATTTTGACCTAGTCTTGACATGAGTTGACCTTGATTTTGACCTAGTAACCTACTTTCACATTTCTGTAGCTACAGCCTTCAAATTTGGACCACATGCATAGTTTTGTGCACTTGAAAAAACTTTGACCTTGATTTTGACCTAGTGACCTACTTTCACATTTTTGAAGGTACAGGTATCAAATTTGGACCATATGCATAGTTCCGTGTTTCAAAATGAAATTTGACATTGATTTTGACCTAGTGACCTACTTTCACATTTTTGAAGGTACAGTCTTCAAATTTGGACCACATGCATAGTTTTGTGTTCCGAAATGAATTTGACCTTGATTTTGACCCAGTGACCTACTTTATCATTTCTCAAGCTACAGCCTTCAAATTTGGACCACATACATGGTTTTATGTACCGAAACAAACTTTGACCTTTACATTGACCTAGTGACCTACTTTCACATTTTTGAAGGTACAAGCTTCAAATTTGGACCACATGCATAGTTCTGTATTCTGAAATAAAATTTGACCTTGATTTTGACCTAGTGACCTACTTTCACATTTCTCAAGCTACAGCCTTCAAATTCGGACCACATGCATAGTTTTGTGTACCGAAATGAACTTTGACCTTAAGATTGACCTAGTGACCTACTTTCACATTTCTGTAGCTACAGGCTTCAAATTTAGACCACATGCATAGGATTGTGTACCGAAACAAACTTTGACCTTTACATTGACCTAGTGACCTACTTTCACATTTTTGAAGGTACAGGCTTCAGATTTGGATCACATGCATAGATTTGTGTTCTGAAGTGAAATTTGACCCTTGATTTTGACCTAGTGACCTACTTACACATTTCTCAAGCTAAGCCTTCAAATTTGGACCACTTGCATAGTTTTGTGTACCAAATTAATCTTTGACCTTAAGATTGATCTAGTGACCTACTTTCACATTTCTCAAGCTACAGCTTTCGAATTTGGACCACATGCACAGTGTTGTGTACGGAAATGAAATTTGACCTTGAGCTAGTCAGTAAGTCTTGAAATTTGGAACACTCCAAAATGGCACATTGGTGGGCGCCAAGATCACTCTGTGATCTCTTGTTTTAACTAAAATTCACTTCAGACTGATTCAGTCAGTGATTAAATAAAACCAAATAACCAATATCTTGCTGATTGTACGACAAAACACGTGTCTCCTTTACTTTCCAGAGGACCTATTAAAATGCCGTATTAACAGAAAGTTCATCAATCAAAATTATAAGCGCAGACATCTAAAGAAAATATATAATGTATACTCATCTGAATTGTGAATTCTCAAAACAATAGCACTGCAGTTTTCCGCCGTATTCTTCTATAAATTTTTGTAAACGATCTGTCCACTGTACTTGTCACTGCACTAAACTTGCCCATGAAAAACCAGTAGGATTAAAATTTGTCAGACTAGTATTTAAAGTGATACGGCTATAAATACAAATACAGGTGTGGATAAGCAGTGAGGCGTTATGTTAAGCAAGACAATAACAACCAAAATTAAAAGTATTTCTTAAGAGAACATAAATTTACTTTTTGTAGGATTTAAGAGAAAAACATCACGGAGTCTAACACTAATCACTAAACTAGCACTGTGCTTAACGATTTTCGTATTGTATCCTCTCTTAATAAATTGTGTCACACATTTTACAAATATTCGATTAAATAAGCATTTTGTTTAATTTTCCAAATTTTATAAACTACATCCCCATAGAATGAAAGACCATGTTTTAGAAGCGTTCAAAGTTCTTTAAAAGTTCGGACGATCTGTGGTAAAATTTAGTGAAAGCCTTCCGTAGTTTATTATATCGCTAACTCTGCTTTAATACCTTTTTGATAATATGAAGATTTCTTTCTATCATTAAAATCCTTTAACTTTGAGCAAGCTCTTGCAAAACGAATAAGTTGTGAAATATAGACAACGTAATACTATGATACCGCTCCTGGGACATCCCCAATAAGGTAGGAAAACTTGACAATAATTCCAAAATAGAAATCTCTTTTATCATTATATTTTTGTTTCTATATTACTATACGCATTTTTGAAATCTTAATCCAAAAATGACGCCTCTACATCTGAAGTATTAGCTTTCTTAAGCTGTAATTCTTTTGGATAATGTGTCTCACCATTTCTGAAAAATATAGATTGTCCATATCTAAAATATCGTCAGGGTTCTTCAATGATAAAACTATTTGAAAAATGTCGAGGCAATTATTATTTTAGGAATTCTACGTACAATCGTATTACTGAAAATGCCATAAACCCTTGACAACTGTTTGTATCAAGCTAAAACTTGTTTTGATTTCATGAATATAAGTAACTTTAAACTTTAATATAGAATAGGCTGTATCTTGGGAAAATTATCATTTTAGTAGGGAGCTTTAGTAAAATTAAAATATGGCCACATGTGATGAAAATGAACTGTTTTTCATTCAGACATATATATTGCAAGTTTGCCGAAGACATCTGATAAGACAAAAATGACATCAACGAATTCATATGCAGAAAGCATAAAAACATGCAGTGATCATCAATTAACTCACTGCACATAAATGTATATATTATTTCCAGGAAAAACACATGCTAAATGTCATCCAATATAATCATATAATCTCTAAACTATTCTTGTTTGTTTAAAAATGAGCAACACTACTTTGTTAGATTTTTTTTTCATTTCCTGGTTAAACAAAAATCAAAAATAAAATAGAATTCTTTTGTATCATAAAATTGTATCTTAATATGCGAAATACATGCATATTTGGGCATTCTAGCTGGTTTTATCACTTTTCGGGGGGCATTTTAACAGGAGAGTCAACGTGTGTTAACAGAGAGATTCGCACGCTCACGTGCTGTTGAAACACCTTATATATGCACATTCTGTGGCAAAGCGTAAATGTTTTATGCCTGAAAACGGATAATTCAAAAGGAAATAAGGTTAATGTGATAAAACAACACTGACATTCCCGTGCATTTCATGGAAATTCAATGACTTTGATGGACAATGTATTCATTGTATTTTTATTTTACACGTTTTTTTGCTAGAAAAACGTCAGCGCATGTTCATTTCGTGTCTATTTCAGAATCCCTCTGGATACGTTGGTACCTTCCCTTCGCCCTACTGGCTCGAGCACAAACCGGTCCTTCAGATTCTGTAGATGTTATAACACAAAAAAAAGCATTGAAATATTCAATATATATACAGGTTTCTCGTAATTAAAATCCCTAGCGGACAGGACGTTTCTGTATTATTTTAAGTTGATGTTGATGATATGACATATCCAAATTGAAAATAAAAGTTTAAGAACAAAACATTTGACTTTGTTTATACATGTATTTGTAAATTGAAAGTTACCGACTCTGAAACCGGCTTTTCGTTTTCTAGTTAGAAAACGTATATTGTTCGAAGTATTATTCACATTCTACATGGCGGTCAGACAATCAAGTCCTGAAAAAATGCAAACAATCCGGCATATATGCTTTAAACAATAATTCAAGCGCACTTTTTAAAACCCTTACACCCGTTTTAAAATCATAATTCAATTCAGTTCTTGTTCATTATATATATATACATAGTCTTGTGGCTTGTGGATATACAAAGTTATTTCTTAAAAAGAATCTGCAAGGCGACTCGACTAGTCGACGGAAGTACACATTTCAATTACAATTTTCAAATTAACATATCCTCTCAAAAATGTTTGTATTAATTAGTAAACTCCTTCCTCGGCATGCATAAAACTGATTGTATAGTGTATCTCAATAAGTCCTCGAAGATGATCGAAACGGACCAAATTATGGCTTGTCAGTCTATATCGTTTTGATGAAGAGCAGAGCAGTGACTGAGCACCCAAACATGTTTAGTTTTTGTAATGAGGCCTTCTTTGGACGTATGCCTCTGCCATCTTGAAAATCTGTCGGCAATGTAATATGAACTATTTATTGAACAAACTAGAAAAATATCAATATGGTTCAATGATTTTTGAAGCACCCCCCCCCCCACCCCCCACCCCTAAATGTTGTGAATAACAGCAGTAACAAGGATTCGAGCCTGTTTTCTGTTCCATGAAAAAATGAGCAAAATAACAATTTAAAACATTTTCGATGGTTTTTTCTTAGTACTGCTGTAATTATTATTATTTCCAGCAGTAGTAGTATTAATATTATTGTTTCTACTACAACTGCTGTTCTGCTAACTTCAAGCCGGTACTATCACGTCTGTCGGTTTTCCTTTCTCTAAATCAGCTGGGTCTGGCAGTTGTGTTCTGACTTGAATCCATAATGAAAGTGTTCAATGTACTTTGTTGAAATGCAGGTAACATATATTGATCGGCATCCTCAGGACCTTTCATGTAGGCAGGGACAATAGTTGACATTTCAATCAAGGGGGATAATTCCTGTGTGATGTGATAAGGTAAAGATTTTACAGAGTAAAGAGTCTGTACATATTATACCCTAACCCTAGGTATACTATATAAGAACCATGGCCATAAACGGGAAAGTGCACTAACCCATTACAATCGTATGTTTCTCACCTAAAACGCGCTGTTCGGTGAATGGATATAAAGCGTATTGAACAAGTGGCAATTTGCAGCAATCACATTGTCTCAATATTTCATACTGCAGAGATACTCAATAAAATTTTATGTTTTCGTCAACGTTACAGAAAAGGCTTGTTGGAACTTCCCTAATGAACATCCGGCAGCGTGCACATGTTAAGCGAAATGTAAACAAAGAAAAACAGAATGCAAAGTATTCACAGTTTTACAATACAATTTGAAATGATAAATGAAATTCATTTTAGAAATGATCTTGAACTTGAAGTCATACATTGATATACATCTGTATTGTTTATTTTATTCATATTGCACATTTATGCTGCATATACATGTAGTTAAACGACGACTGACACATATTTTCACATCAGGCAGTCAGAATTGTTTTGTTATCTAGACCGGAACTTCATCAGGGAAGTTCAACCAAATTTTTTTCTGCAATGTTAAAAAATCTATAAACTATGCGCTGTTTCTCTAAGATAAGAAATATTGAAGAAACGTGACCGGTACACAATGGCAGATAAATTACCACTTCTTCAATATCCATAGCACATATTTATCGAACTCCGCGTTTTAGGTTGAAATGGGTTAGCATTATTGAAGTGGAAAGCTCATGATTGGAACTGTTTTATTTTTCAAATCATTTTAATATCAGATTTGAATTTCTTAACAAAAAAAATCATATTATCAATTTAGACGCATGAAAAGATTAACCTTGTTTATACCACACTGGGCTTAACAGTGCAAGTCATGGCATTATTCCACTGTTTAATGCTTTGATACTCCTTTATCACTGGTTTAATTACCATGTCTTCTGATCACGAAAAATTCTTGAAAGATAACAGGCAACAATAAATACGATTTGCTCTTGCTGTGTATAAAAGACCTTTAGAAGGTTTTAAGGTCACTTGTTTTATCATTTCCCACAGTTGTTACACTTGCAAAGTGTGTCTTTAGTATGTGCCTTATAGAATCCTTTATAATGTAATCCTTTATGCTTTGACACATCGAAGTGTCAAAGAAACTTGAGTAAAATTAATTTAATTAATGTCATCATATCATCATCATCATCATCATCATCATCACCATCACCACCACCATCACCACTATCATCACAACAATAATCATTATCTACAACTTTATTACCACCACAACTATCATCATCATCGCCATTATCATAACAGTCATCATCATTACAAATGCAAACAAAGACAACAATCATCATCATTACAAACATTATCATCACCAGCAGCACCACCAATATCAAGATCATCATCACCACCATAATCATCAGCATAATAATTTTCATCACCACCACCACCATCATCATCATTATCACCTCCAACAGCAACACCACATAATGATTATTATCATTACCATCATAATCATCATTAACATCATCATTGCACTTACCACTGTCATCATCATCATTATCATTATCATCATCTGTCATTACATCATCATTATCATTGTTAGTTTTAATGATAAACAGTTTTGGTAGGAAGATAGCGGTTTGTTGTTGTTATGGTTGTTCATGATGACTATAGTGATGGAGGTGTTTGTATTGTTGTTAATGATAATGGTGATGATTGAAATCTTTAAGAGTGTTCAATGATTTTGTCTCTCAAGGTTGATAAAATGACGACGATAACATTACTGACGTACATTTTCATCCTAAAGACACGAACAACAATAAATATTTTTGTTGTAAACATTATTATATAAAACAAATCATCATCATTCTCATAATCAAAAGTAACGGGCTATCGATTCTTTGTAGCAGCAACCACCATTCTTATTATAGATTGCAACAGCAACAGCAACATACATTAATCTTTATTGTTTCCTCTTAGGAAATTTCACCAATATTACCACTGCTTTTAATTATAATAACTTTTCAAACTTTGAAAGAAAAACCATATTTAATTTGACTCTAAAGTTTCACTCCAAAATTAGACTCCAAGGTCACTCCAGACTTCACGCAAAGACTCCAGTAGGCGTGGTCTTTTTTCCACATGTATAATTAATAGATGAAACTTTAAAACTGTATGATCTTCTTTGTGTGACCTTCTACCCAGACTGATTAAATTATTCTAGTTCGTTAAAAATATTTAAACCAGAAGACATGGACATTTTATGCCCCTCTCCCTCCCTGTTAAAAATCTTGCGGGCATACAGTTTTCGCCTTTCGCCCGTCTGACGTCAGTCCATCTGTGCGTCCCGTAATCTTTGACTAGATAACTCCTCTTGCAGTTTTGAAATGTACAGGAATTAAGCGGTGACTTCTTATAAGCACTGCCAGTGTTATGTGATCAAAGAGAGTCCCCCATACGTCTTTTGTTAGTGCAATAGCGGAAAATTGTGTTGTTTGAACGGATGGATATACAAATGTATAACAAAATGTAAAAAGCACGGATGGATCAAGGATTTGGGTTGGGGGAGGGGGAAGGTGGTAGGGGCTGAGTTTTTCGGATGTATGGTTGTATAGTGGACGCAACTTGACCCCGATGGTTGACCTTTGTATTATAATACATAATGTGGAACAACCTATTAATGAAAAGGAGTGTACGTTAAACGCTTCATCTCTTTGCATTCATAAATTTAGAATTTGTAAATATACATAGCTACCCTAAGCACCCTTTATTTCTACAATGAAATAATTGATATGAATATTCAGCCTAAGTTCAACCATCGCGGTCAAGTTGCGACTACTATAAAATGTTGGCAAGTTTAACGCAAAGTGTGTGAGCTTATGTATATTTGACACAGTTTGGATCTGAAAATTTGATTGAAACTTGAATATTTTCACAAAAATTGTTATTTGACCAAGCAATTCTGCAATACATAATGTCTCTTTTCCATTTATTGGGGGAAAACCCAAAACTATTTTTAGACTGACGCTATTTTTAATGAACCGAATCTTTATATATAACAAACAATGCTTACCGCTGCACTTCGGTGAAAAATGTTCTCAAGACCACTACAACTTTTTATTGCTATTTGTTTAACGCTTTTATTTTTCACATCCATGGTGGACATAGTGCGTGCGATTACAGAAATGAATATCATTGCTGTGATATCTTGTGCATATTTAAAACAGATAGGATTTTGTTATTTCAGAAGTAAACAAAATATGTTTTTACTGCTATCATGTTTATTTTGCTGCTGGTATATTTTAGTATTATGGTTTGCTTTGAGTTCGAAAGATACCCAAATAATAAATCGGTATAATAGCATAAAGTCATGGAATACGCATGATACTGCTTTGAGTAAAAGACTGCAACAGAACAAGAACAGTGACTATCATCATCTTTTTTCGTTAAGTCGTATTTCAAGGCAAAAGTGTTGGGTTCTCCCTTCGTCTCTAGAAAGGTACCTTAAAGAGTTGGAAATTAGTAGAAGAAATTCCAGATTGATGATGTATGAATGGGCAAGGTATGAAACATTCAAAACATTTCCGTTCGATTCACCCGTAATGCCAATACGTTTAGCGTCAAACGGATTTTATTACAACGGATCAGGTGATAGTGTCACGTGTTTCTCGTGTGGACTTGAGTACCGAGGATGGAGGGAGGGTGATTCTGTTGCAGATATACATGCCAGACTCTCACCAGACTGTCACCTTATCGTAGGAGCTGATCAAAGAAACGTAGGAATTCATGCCAACGAAGTTCAAGGTGCTACAGGAGGCGGAAGTATTGTAACTGATGGCAGTTTCCAAAGTGGAGAGGTCTACGTACAGAGGCAAAGTCGGCAGTCTGAAGCAAGCGGCGGTACAACTACGTCTACACAGCCACGACACAAGTACCCCGATCATGAAAACTATCACCATAGAATGGACTCATTCACTGGGTGGCCTTGTAGTGATATAATAGACCCAGAAGTTCTTGTTTCTGCTGGTTTCTTTTACGCAGGTAGATATCCTTTGGCGCAAGATATCCTTTCAGATAGGATTATACAGAAGATTCAGTACTCTAATGTTTTCGTGGGATTTGGAATAGGGGTATTGCATTATGAAAATTTGTATTTAACACAATTGTAAACCAGAAAACTACTAGAAGTTTTTCGATAATCAACTCAAATTAATAGTTTTTGTTCCAATTATTTTTACAGGACATTTATCAGCAATTTTGGGTTTTCGATGAGTAACGAAGTATTTAATTTTTTTTACAGTTATAAATAGGTTCCTGAATCTAATCATAGTTGATTAACTGCGATGAAATTCAGATTTTTTAAATGATGTAATAGCCATTGTTTAAACATGTTTTCATATATAGTAATGATGTCAATAACTGACTAAATATATTTCGTATCCTTTGTGACAATGACGGTGAAACATAAACACATGATAACAGTTACAATGCTTTGATGTACAGGTTTCAGTGACTGTGTAAGATGCTTTTCTTGTGGAGGAGGGTTACGTAACTGGGAATATGGTGATGGCCCGTGGGAAGAACATGCAAGATGGTTCCCAGGATGTACGTTTCTAAGGGAACAGAAAGGATCTGATTTCATTAGACAACACAGGAAAGTACCGGCCGACCCTGATGATGAGCAAGACACATCCTCGGTAATTAGACTTGGAATTATTCAATGAAATATTGTCCCGCAATACTAGGTTATCATGTGAATTGAAAGTGGTTACTTGTCCAGTCTGACTACTAAGGATCTGTGGGTATCCTTTTAGGAGATAATGGTTTTATTTAGACTGGTCACATACCAATGTCATAACTATATAATGGCTTGATAAAACATACTTTTAATTTGACTTTAACGAATTGCGAACTAACTTTTATTTCGGACCCTTGTCCTTCATATTTGTGAGCTCGAACCTCATCTGTCTGGTTATTTTTGGACATATATAACCCAGTAGATATGTAGAAAATATGTGGTTTTATTCTGGTATACACTTGAGCTTTAAAGGCAGTCTTGGGGACACATTGATTCTCCCTTAACCACTAGAAGCTGCTGGAAAGTCATCATTTGACTGGAATTAGGACAGTATGACTCGTTTACCATAAAACCTTGCTCAGTTTTAGTTATTCATGGTCATGTATCAAAACATATCTCTATTTATGCTATTTCTCGACAATCATCCATTTAAAAACCATGCATCTTTATTCTCTATACATATATTTGCTTTCAACAGACTGCCATCGTATCTGGAGAGCAAGCGTTGAACACAGTTAAAGGAAACAGACGGTCTGAAAATCAAAGCCATCACGAAGATGCACCCTCTGCAAAAACAAGCAATGATAGCAGCAAAAGGAAAACAGAATCTCTTTCTTCAGAAAAAGGCATGTCAATCAGATCCATAGAACAAATACTTCTCCCGATGGGCTTTTCTCAGGCAGATATTAGAACTAGTCTTGAAAGAACTGGTACGTGAGACAAAGTCAGCTCTGATAAAGCAGATATAGAGGGACATTGATTTCAAGCCTGAACTAGAGCTATCTTTGCCGCCTTTTTAAGTGCAATTAATTTGTTTGAAAAACCCATATTCTTATCTGTTATTAGAAAACCAAGCCTTGGTAGTGACAATTGGAAAACCCGATATAGTTTAAATTGGATTCACACAACTTTTAACAGTACATGTAAAGTAGTTTGAGCTACGTTTAAGTGTATATACACATATCTCAAAGTAGTTGTGTATGAATAAGTGGTCATTTTTAGTTTAAATTTTAATCTTGCAAATTAATAACATAAAAACATACAACATTCACATATTTCATGCACCAGTATTGAAATTTTGGCTATAAAATGTTATATTATTGTATATGTATTAAAACAGCGATTTTTGAATGTTGTATTTGTGATAATCCTAAATTAGGCAAAGACGATGTAAGAGAATCAACTATAACAAGACTACTAGATGACCTACTCGAACATTCACAAGCACAAGACAAGGAACAAGTAAAAGAACATACAGACAAGACCATGTCAACAATTGCTCAGGAGCCTGTCGGAAACTTAACGGCTCTGACGGCAAACCATTCTCCGAGTGAACTAGGTACATTCGCTGCACAAGATATTTTTTTTTCATTGCACTTACTTAAGTAATTAGAGCACGATTGATGTGCGCTTTAGAATTTAAAAATACAAAAGGAAGTCTGAGAATGAAAAGTAAATGCACTCATATGAATAACTATTCAACTAGAAATGACATTGAAATACATGAAACTATCCATTGAAAATACTTGTTAAGATGATTGAATAGTACAAAGGGGGAAATAGCAAAAAGCGATAAGGAAATAATTAATGCGTTTTTGTTCGAGAGTTAGCAGTCTAACCTATGCATGTGTATTATGGACTAATCACCATCATGAATATCTATGAGTTTTTTGCATTTTAGATAATTCTATAGTCTTTATTGAATTTTGAACTTTGGTAATTAGATCAATTTTCTTTAGGTTGGTTAAAACTAATATCGTTTCTCTTCTAAACTGTACTAAACAAAATATTACTACTTATTGTTATTGATTAAGAAAAAAACAACAACAAAAAACAAATTATTACAAAATGTTTTTCTTTGAAATGAAATTAAAAGTAATATATTTTTCTTACATAAACAGATCCAAAGGTTCTACAAGAAGAAAATTCAAGGTTGATCGATCAGCTTACCTGTAAAATCTGCATGGATAAAGAGTCTAATGTAGTATTCATCCCATGCGGTCACATGGTTTCCTGTGAAACATGCGCACCACACATACGGAAGTGTGCTATCTGCAGGCAACTGATAAAGGGTCGCGTTAAAGCTTTTATGTCTTAACCGAAGAGAAATGGAGCAGGCTTTAACCGAAGAAATGTCGTTAATGTAAAAAAAGTAAATGATATTCAGAGATGTAATTAAACCGTCTCGGATGTTTTCCAGGAGAAGGAATTTCAGAGCGGGTACTTCTTCGGATGGGTGCATCATTGGCCGAGTGGTTTATGTCTAAGACTTCAAGTCGCTTGCCGTTTACCGCTTGGGTTCAAAACATCGCTTGGAGTGTGTCAAGAAGCTATCAACCTGGCTTTAGTGCCCATCAATGGCTGCAATAAAGTCCGGATAGATACCATGGATATTCGTCCGCCACGAAAAACTAAAGTCTACATATGTACTAAAATTGTGTTGGTGTGACGATGAACCCGAGCGAAACACAAAAACAAAACAAAACAAAACAAAACAAAACAAAACAAAATAAAAAATAAATAAATAAATAAATAAAAAATTGACAAAACAAGACAGCTGAAGACTAATGTGTACTTAATTTTTTGTTTTCGTCCTTTAAATGGCGTTTTCTTGTGCATTAATAATGCTTATGTTTCTATGTCAAAGTTTTACGTTATTAATTCTTTATATTTACATTCGCCCTATTCTTTTCCATTGAAAATTATGACGGGCATTTCGTACGAACAGCAACAGGAAAGACACGAAAGTTACGTCAACGCTTTTTAGTGATAACAGGCCGCAGTTTTGACGACGTCCGTGTATAGTCAGAGAGAACGTTCCTTAAATGACGTCACAGTTGTTCCGTCTGGTGAACAGCATTGCCGGGAAACTGACTTTAATGTTAAATGCAACAAAATGTGTGCAGCTTATAATAATAATTATAATCTTGTTTACCGATGGAAAGGAAATATAATGTTAATATAAGAAACTAAATAGTTTTTTTTCGGTGTTCATGCGAAATGAACGAAAGAATAGGATCAGCAAATCTAACATGAACCGCTAGCACGGATTTGCCGATCCTATTCTGTCGTTAATTCCGCATGAACACCGAAGAAACTATTTCAGTTATTTATTGGCAGTTATATGATTAGCGACCATTTTCAGTTTTAAGATTTTTTTTTTATAAATAAGTGTTGGAAGTTTTATTGAATTAACACCGTTAATTACCTCAGGTAATGCTTTTGAGTTGGCAGTATAAAACGTTTCATCTACGGCAGCTTTTATCATGTCTTAATAAATTTGTATGAGTGTTTCACATGAACATTTAGCTCTATGTCAACATGTTTGAGTAAATTTAAAGTGGAATTTTGCCGCTGCTAGGGTTTTATCTGTTTATGTACATAATTTTTATTGCTTAAAATGAAAGATTTTTGTTTGTATACAAGTGTATATCTGCTTATTAGCCCAGGTAAATATCAGATAGATTAATATTCATTTTTCCTTATTATTTCAAAAGGTATTATTTTTATGATTGTTTTCCTACTGTATTGTTTTGAGTTTATCCTTTATTATGTTCAGCAGTATTTTTCTATTATAAATAAAGTCAGTTAAACTGAATCTATTACTGGATTATTATCAGTATCTTATAAACTGATCAAACTGGCCGACATTGAAATCAAACTCAGAAATTGTCCAGAGCTTACCAATGTATCAAATAGAATATAATTGCTTTAATGTTAGAATATGGTTGTTACCTATTATGATGCAAGTTTACGTGAAAACTGAGGCATTTTGCATACAGATTTGAGCCGTGCCATGAGAAAACCAACTGTCCGCTTTCAAAGTCTATTGTAATTAGAGAAACTGTTAGCGGACAGCATGGATCCTGACCAGACTGCGCGGATGCGCAGGCTGGTCTGGATCCATGCTGGTCGCAAACCCACTACGTTGGTTTTCCCATGGCACGGCTCAATTTTAAAACATAATGTAATATATTATTATGAATGCGTGCTAGACTATAATGGATATTTTGTTTGTTGAAATAACGAATAGCACCAAATATGTGATTAGCAAAGAACAACAACAATAACAACAAACCCCTCCCAAAAAACAGGGGCGGTGTTCATGTTTATTTCGGTATAGGATTAAGTAAGAGGATATATCTAACCTGCGGATGTTTTGGAATCTCCTGTCAGAAATGACCTAGGAAAATTGCCCTTTTCTCACATAGAGTTTTTTTTTTCGTGTTTGGTGCTCGGATTTCAAATAACATTTATTCTTTAACAATATGTTCATACTTTTAGCGTCTGATGTTGCTTACAAATTAAAGTATTTTCATACCACTACATACTGTTTATGCCACAACAGATAGGTGTGTTCATAATACGTTATTTTCATTCATATCCTATGTTACATCCTTAAGACAGAATTTTCAAACCATTATGTTATAGGACCAAAATGTTAAACTGGCTATAGACAAATGTATAATCATCATTGAATAAAGTTATTACAAGAGCCACAATACGAAATAGATTCAATTGTACTAAGTATTACATAATTCATAAAGCAACAATTAGGACATGAATTAAAATAACGTAAACGTTGCCATCTTCATAATATTTGTCTTAAAAGAGGTGGGAATATGATTCCCAATTTCCGATATGTCATAATGAAATAAAACACGTGAAAAGATCCTTTGGAAGCAAAGAACGCAACCTAGCAATATAATAGCAGACTCGATTTGACAGAGTCTGCTCATTAGGGTTTATGGTCCAAAGTCTATTATGCGTACACGCACATTTCAACAAATACTTAATTTGCTATATATTTACTCATGCGCGTATAAAATTATACGAGTAGACGTGTATATTTACGCCTGCACGCACATTCTATACGTAAATTTAAACTTACAAGTGCACATTTATATACACGCGCACATTCATATAAGCGTGCACTTACATAATATAACGCGTGCGCACATATTTTCATACGTGCACGTATATTCACGCAAAGCAGACTTTCAACTCGAATGGTACACTATACCAGCTTAAGTACAATTACAACAGTACACACAACAACGCTGAGTGCCAAGTACATGGAAGCTTTTTACAGCCATAAGGACATTTGATGCATCAACCAGCTTTCCTGGACCATAAACGTTTTTTATTGTATAGGTGTCTTGAACAGGTTGTTTAAAATTGTCTATCTACGTACCAAGTAACCTTTCTAAACTCGGGTATTATTCTCTATGATCAAATAATGGCACGCGATAAAATGAGGAGAACTTCTTTTTAAAAACAAACTTACAAATTATGACTTTGTTTAATTCCGTTTAATACTCCAATAGTACAGAAACAAATAACAATGTTTTAATATAAGCCGTGGGAACCGCAGATATAATTCACTATTCATAATATCACACCACAACTAAAATGCTTACAGTAATCTTTTCATTGGTATATTGATATATTAATCAGATTGGTCAAGACTGAACGGAAGAGCATTAGTGCCAGGTGTATGTCATTTATTAACTCGAAATTGCGAGTTGATAAATAACATACATCTGACACTAATGCTCTTCCGTAAGGCTGCATTTATCAACATCAACGGTATCAAAATATAAAATCTGCAGCGCAAAAATATCTAATGGTTGTAAATACAGTGCGCTATTTTCATTAACGCAAATCTAAATGCTGATGAAACGGAACTTACCTGGAAAAGAAAATCGTTCGTTCCCAACGCTTGACAAACAACATATAACTTTCGTGCAAAATCTATGAGCTAATTATAAGAATCAATGTTCGTCTGACTCATCTATATTGTGCAATAGCTCTTTGTCTATTTTAGAGTCGCTGAACCTTGTCAATAATTACCTACATTTTATTTGTCACGCTCAGTATGTTACTAGGTCAGATAATACTAAATATCTGTCACTCTGTGTACCGCATAACCTGTGTACTATTCGCTTGTTCTGAAAATACACTTGTAAAAATATAGTCTGGTTTTCCATTTTGTAAACAGTGACCTTGATGTGTTTCACCTATTCATAAGAGGTATTCTATAAATATAAATATAGATATTTATATATGGGAAAGATGGAAATTCCGATATCTATTTATATACCAATTGTAATATTTGACTGTCAAAATAAATGCATGAGTTACAATTTATAAAAAGAACATAGTAATATCATGCGTCATGCATAGTTTTGGTATTCTTTCAATGCTTTAAATTTAGAAATTTATTATATGTTTGATAACTGAAAATTGGATATAAATCAAAGTTTTGAGAATTGTCGGGAAGATTCTAGACGGAATGTAGTACAGTCAATATTGTGGATGCGACCACGTGTCCTCAACGACCATTTGTCTTTAACGACCACTTCGAATTCCCCCCGAACAATTTTACTACTGAAATATTTGTGCTAAACGACTTTTGTCTAACGCGACCAGCGACCGCTGATTTTCGGCAAAATTGACTGACCTTTTTTGGTTAAGCGACCGCTAAAATTTAACTATGTCCATATTAAATCATCTTTACATCAAACACTGCCGCCGATTAATTATGAGAACGTGTTGACACTTAATTCTCGATTGCAAAAGGTGAGAAATGTAAGTAACATCTGATGGGATCCCGCAAAAACTGCATAATTATTAGCGAGAGACCGATATAACCAATCAAATTCGTCGTCGTTTTTAAGATCCGCCCATTTTTTCCAATAATAACTTGACCTTGATAAATAAGGAAAATCGCATATCGTGTTATACATGTATTGTAAGCTATCCTATGTGTAATTGATTGATCTTGAATATGTCTAAACGGAAAGTGTTAACGTTGGATGATAGAGCTCGTGTGTTGGAATTAAGTAAGAACAAAAGTGCTCGTAAATTGGCTGAAGAAATGGGCGTAGGAAAAACCCAGATCCAAAACATTCTGAAACGGAAAGCAGAAGTGTTGGAGGATATTGAAAACAATGTTTCAGGTGATCGTAAACGTGCGAGGAGAATAACTGTTCACGGGGATGTAAACATTTTGGTATATGAGTGGTTTACGGACGTGGCTGCTAGGAGAATGCCCGTGTCTGGGCCTATCTTATGCACTCAAGCTCTTTAAGTTCGCGAGTGATCTTGGGGACATTAACTTTAAGGCATCGACGGGATGGCTTGCTTCGTTCTTGAAACGTAATAACATTGTGTGAAATTCAGCTGATTTTATCGAAGTAAAACACACACTTTATTACACTTTAAAGTTCTATTGATGTATGTAAATATTTCATGCATATGTTAATCTTTATTCTGAAACACTTGCATCAAATGAAGAGAATTTCAAACTATTAAACTGATAAGAATAACATGTATTTTATCTGCATCCTTACCCAATGTGTCTCTTACATACACCACGCGAAAACATAAGTCCAATATATTATGCCCAATTTCCGTACTTTGTCCTAAGAGACCGTTGTCTTAAGAGACCACTTTTTGCCTGTCCCTTGGGTGGTCTCTTAACACAAGATTGACTGTATATATCATCTGTCATTTCAGTCATGTATTGGATGAAAAAAATAAACAACAGTGTCTACTGATGAATGGCTGAATCTTACCCCAAACCCTCTTTAAACGAAGGAAGCAAACAGTTTATTATACATGTATATAGAGTAATAACATTTTTGAGTGAACATCGTTTGTCAATCCTTATCCTGTCCTGTTAAACAAGTGCAGTTGACTTGTACCATATCTAGGTTACCTGTTATACAGAATAGCACAGTCATTGTAATTGTTTACTTCGATTTTCTCATATGTCTAGATATTTCCCTATACGTCGACACATATATGTAGGTAGTGGAGAAGTTCTCTTTCTGGTGGTAGCTTTCTCAACATATTTAATCTTCTGCAATTCTGTGGGTTTTAACTTTAACTGTTTGTTGAGACATTTTACTACATAAATGTCACACTTTTGATTTGATCTTCACATATATTTTCTTTTCAAGTTACCGACCACTGTTATAATTATGCATGTTTTACGTGCCTAAAGGTAAGAATTGCATAATTTTCAGGAGATAATTAAGTTACCTAATCATTCAGTAAAGTCTGAGTGGAGTTGTCAGCAGACTTTCAAAATATATACATAGGAGAATTGGCAAAAGGAACTCTTTTTTCAGGAAATGATATTTTGTTTCATTCAGACTCTGCACTTTGATGCAGTTAACTACACAATTATCTAAATTATGTAGTGACTACTTGAAGTTTTGTTTTAGTTCCACTGCCTACGTTTTGTCTTACTTTTGTTTACACTTGACCGCCTGCATAACAATTACTCATTCGTTGGAATCCAAAATTCTATAATATGAAATTAATACCCACCCAAACTTTATATTTGTAGAATACCTCCAATATTTTCTTGGATAAAAGTTCAGACAAGACATAAACCGGATCATGCCTGGCAATATTTACTACAAGCACCCAGACTACGAAAACTATGAACAAAGACTGAATTCATTCAACGGATGGACACATGCAGATATAGTTCAACCCGAAGAACTTGCGTCAGCAGGACTGTTTTACACAGGTATATTTTCATATCAGAACACTTTAATTTTACTGTATAACGGATCTAAACATCATAACTATTAATGGTTTTCCAGAATAAACAAATTTATGGTGGCATATTTCTGCATACGATAACCAGATAAATTTCGCGAAAATGTATCGAGTTTTCAAGAAAAACATAAAAAATTTCGCGAAAACATATAAGCTTTCCGCGAAAACATAAAAGCTTTTCTCGAAAGGAACTACAAATATTAAGTGGATAAATTTGTGTTAGTGCCCACTTCTGCATAAGAAAACCAGATAAGTTTCGCGAAAATGGACCAAATTTTCAAGAAAAACGGTAAAGTTTTCGCAAAAATAAACTATTATTTTCGCGAAAACATTTTATTTTCACGAAAACTTTACCGTTTTTCATGAAAGTTTAGTCCATTTTCGCGAAACTTATCTGGTTTCCCTATGCAGTAGTGGGCACTAACGCAATCTTTTTCCATTTAATATTTGCAGTTCTTTTCATGAAAAGCTTTTATGTTTTCGTGAAAAAAATTCTGTTTTTCGTGAAATCTCGATACATTTTCGCGAAACTTATCTAGTCATCGTATGCAGAAATATGCCACCATACATATTCAATAAAGGATATTACGTAATAGATAAAAGAAAAACAAATGACTTTTAATACTATATGTCTAAGCTATATGGTGGCATATTTCTGCATACGATAACCAGATAAGTTTCGCGAAAATGTATCGAGTTTTCACGAAAAACAGAAAAGTTTTCGCGAAAACATAAAAGCTTTTCGCGAAAGCATAAAAGCTTTTCACGAAAAGAACTGCAAATATTAAGTGGATAAATTTGTGATAGTGCCCACTTCTGCATAAGAAAACCAGATAAGTTTCGCGAAAATGGACCAAACTTTCATGAAAAACGGTAAAGTGTTCGTGAAAATAAAATGTTATTTTCGCGAAAACATTTTATTTTCACGAAAACTTCACCGAAAACATTTAATTTTCACGAAAACTTTACCGTTTTTCATGAAAGTTTGGTCCATTTTCACGAAACCTATCTGGTTTTCTTATGCAGAACGGGGCACTAACGCAAATATTTCCACTTAATATTTGCAGTATTTTTCGTGAAAAGCTGTTATGTTTTCGCGTAAGTTTTTCTGTTTTTCGTGAAAACTCGATACATTTTCGCGAAACTTATCTGGTTATCGTATGCAGAAATATGCCACCATAAAGCTACTATTGGGATACCAGTTATTTTTAATATTAACAGTCTCTCAATTTTTTTTTCAACTTAATGTTTCAGTTATTTTGTTTGATATTTTCGATTGAATGCGCATTATAAATTGGTACTTTGTAAAGTATATGCCAAGGCTGAGATATTGAGCTTCTTATGATTAAGTAGGATTTCAGTTTTTCTTTCAGTTGATAAAAATATATAAGATTCAAGCTAAATAACAGCAATTAAAATATATTTGATCTGAAGGTATAAAACATAACCAGCCAAAAAATTAAATATCGCACTTACTTTTCCTACACATGATACGAAGGAAATGATTTCCGTTTTTCCCCTAATGTGCACGTAATGCTGCCAATCCGTTACGCATGCGCCTCAAAAGTACCCTTGTGCAATGTATATACAATGTACATTGATTCGGCACAATCGTAATGACAATGACTTATTATATACTTTTCCAAGGAGGTGGGAATGTAGCAATTATAAAGCGTACAATTTGTTAATGAAGTTGCCTAATTGAACTGTAATCTAAAATTTGTAAATTAGGGCATGTCTCAGCCTTACATTTCATGACAATATCAAGGACTGACTGTCGAATTTCTTCAGACACACAACAATATACAGAATATGTATTGCTATTTAGATAAATGCAAATAATCACAGAGTGGACAATATGATTAATTAAGCTAAATCGTTTCAGGAACCTACGATTTTGTAAAGTGTTTTTCATGCGGTACTGGAATGCGTAACTGGGAACGCGGTGATGACCCCTGGATAGTGCATGCGCAGTCCCTTCCAAAGTGTCAATATGTTGCAGAAATTAAAGGACCCGAGTTCATCGATGAACATGCTGGACAAAATGTCGAAAATCCAAGTAATATATTTTTTGTTTTATGTTAAGCGCCGTTTTTCAACAATATCTTATAACGAGAAGAACATTTTGAACCAATTTTTCAATTACGTTAACATTACAATACACTTAATGATGCCAGTATGAATTTTATCTAATATTTCTTTCCGACATCACGATCGACGTTAAAATAGTTTTAAAAATATGCTACTGTAAAAGTTAGACATTTTCTGGCCACGTGATAGTTACGGATATGTTATCGTAAATCAACAGTAAATTGTTTCATTTATTTCTCCTCTAGCTTTCTCCCCCATTTTTTGTCATAAAACAATCCTGCAATATTCGTTTCATGTAGAAATCAATTGATGTCATCATCAAAGAAGACATATTTTCATATTTAATTTTATTATACACACATTCATCCACTATTCCTCTATATTTTAAAATGACTTATCACGTGTGTAATTGCAGATGACGAGGAAGAGGATAACGCACCTAACGGTTTGATGCCTTGCCGAGTGTGTATGAACAAGAATTCAAACACGGTGTTCGTACCATGTAGCCACATGGTCACATGTGAAACTTGTGCACCAGAAGTCGGTCAGTGCGTTGTGTGTCAAGCTCCCATAATTGAACGCATTAGAGCGTATATGTCATGATTACGTACTGATACTTAGAAAATATGTATGAATGAATGTGATATTGTATAATTATAACGTGAAGTAACATTTTTGTCTCTTTTACGGTTTTATGAGTTGTGTTTTGAAACTTATTGATTTAGACAAATAATGGAAGGAAAAGTTTCATTTTGATTTGTTGTTTCATACGAAAAACTCAAAGAAGCATTGCAAGTACTTACAAAAGAGGCACAAACACCGACAGGTACAAAATATGAAGGAAAAAAAACAATATTAAAAAAGCAGTTACAAATATCAAGTATCAGCAATATTAAACAACTGTTGCCAATATCCAGCTTAATATTCACAAGATGTAATCAGTATCAAATTTCTGGCAAATATACATGTACGACATATAAAAAAAGGCAAACTGCTTTTAAAACAATCCAGAACAACAGGAACAAATGACTTTAACCACTACGACAATTTTATGTCCACAAAAGATGCTATATCATATGCAACATCAGGTATAAACTATCCACAAAAGGTAAACCTAAACATCAGGTCATTAAGTCACATCAAACAACTATAAGGTGTATATATACATGCACATTGTCGTATTTTTTAAACACCAGGTACATAATATGCATTATAGTAATCAAGATTTCTTGTTTAAAATTTCCACTTAAAATATGATTGAAGTGAAAAAAAAAGCTATTATATGAAACATAGTACGTAGAAAATCACAACAAATATTACAGTAAGGGCCATATTAACACACTTTACTGAGAATACTAATCCGAACAGTAGGCATGCTCCTGCAGAAAACACTGGACGGCTTTGCCTGCGTGGTTAATTTCTGCGCGACGTTACCCCCCCCCCCCCCCCCCCCCCCCCGCTCCAATAAAAATAAAATAAAAAATAAATCTGCGCAGTAAACTATGAAACTGGGGTATATTACCATGCGTCAAACCAAATGATGGCAATGATATGTTCATTTAAATATGATTATTAGAAAAAACAATTCTAGTATCGTTAAAACACGGAAAACTGAAAAATTTCAAGCCGACGTAATCGTTGGTGTCATATAGACAGAATGCTATACGACAATTAAAAAGTAATGTTAAAACATAAACACATCTATGACTATAAGGGACCTCATTGGCCGAGTGGTTAAAGTCGCGGACTTTGTTTTTCTTGATTTTTTTTATTTCTAATCACTTAATTGCCCCTCACCGACGTTGGTTCGTGCCTTCGACTCAGGGCGTTGAATTTTTCATACGAGGAAGCCAGCCAGGAGGCTTATGGAAGGTCGCTGGTTCTACCCAGGTCCGCGCCCGTGTTGAAATAATGCACGGAGGTCACCTTGGGTTTTCCTCCACCATCAAAGCTGGAAAATCGCCATATGACCTATAATTGTATTGGTACGACGTTACAACAAAAAACAAAAATATCTACGGGTATGGCCGAGAAAGCAGTTTGTTTTCACAAAACAGATTTATTTGAAGTATGATTCTACCTTTTAAAATATGGCTATGAAATATTTGATGTAATTTAATAAAATATTAAGCAAATAAATTATGCTTAACATATACGAATGGATTGTGCTTCGAGTAATACGATTTCATTTAAGAGTTGTTCTCCATGGGATACCAAACAAATCCAATATAATAATGAATCAGTTTCCATTTACTCATGTAAATGACCTGCTGATATATTTAAACACACCTAATCAAAAATTTCTATTTATAGCACATTAGTTATTTATATATACATTCATAGTTATATGTAGATATACATCAACCCTGGGTTTCCATTTATACACGTGTGTATTTTTCACTAGCGTAGTAAGCGAGGGTGTAACGGATGCCACTATTTACCCCACAATTTTTCTTTCATATTTTTTTTTTCTGTTTAGAGTGTTTTTTATAGTTACAACTTGATTTTCGTAAAAAAATGACAATGATTTGGCTGGGTTTGGTTTTTAAGTCTTCTTCTCATGACCCTTATGATGCTTGAGCCCACAGAAGTGAATAGCAAACAAATGTAGGTAAGAAAAATTGGTATTTGTTGAAGTTTAGCAGGTGCTGCTTATGGAAATGTTGTACGAACGGTTGGTGTAAGGTTATTCTTAAAGACAGTTTATATGTTAAAATATATAGTTGTAAAAAGATATACCCAATAAACAATTTGTTGTTTTTATTACTGATAATTACACATGTAGTTTATTTGTCTATTGATTCATAGATGTTTTAAGGTGGACAAATTTCTGATGCCACAGTTTTGTTATAAACCGCAAACTGTCTATAAACCTCTGCATACTAGTTCCTACTGTGATTAATGATGCCTCAGTGTAACTAACACGGATAAAACTTTAAAAAATAAGAAATTGTGGAAAATGTATAGGACAATTGAAAAGAAATTTAAAACATAAACACATCTATGACTATGAGTTTGGTAGTAGTTTCTAAACTCAGAGAGCGGGTTGTTTACACTCATTCAAGCATGGTTCTACATATATTAAAATCCGCCCGCTTAGCTCAATAGGGAGAGCGACGGTCTACGGATCGCGGGGTCGTGAGTTCGATCCTCGGGCGGGGTGTATGTTCTTCGTGACGATTTTATAAACGACATTGCGTCTGAATTCATTCGTCCTCCACCTCTGATTCATGTGGGGAAGTTGGCAGTTACTTGCGGAGGACAGGTTTGTACTGGTACAGAATCCAGGAACACTGGTTAGGTTAACTGCCCGCCGTTACATGACAGAAATACTGTTGAAAAACGGCGTTAAACCCAAAACAAACAAACATATGTATTAAATTATGAGGGATTGTCTATGAAATATTTGGCTCATATTAATAGTAGTTCGGGTATACGAATGGACTGTGCTACCAGTTATATCGACATCGTATTATTAAACAATGTGACAGTGAAAGCATATATTTCTATTAATAACTTTTAACTTGAAATTACATAAAGATGAATACATTTTAAAAGCAGTGAATTTATAATTGGAAAACATGGGATAGGGAAATCGAGAAAATCGGAGAAAAAAGACCTGTATAATCAAGATAACAGAGTTAACTTTTAACTAACATTAAAAGCATATCAATTCATTTAAAGCAATATTCATCATAGCTGGAACATAATTGGAAATGTATATCGGAAATATAAAAGGAAAAGTGTTATTTTAAATTTGTTTGAAACCAACTTTTAAGCACTATTACAAGCAGTTACAATTAATTAAAACATTAATTATTTTAATATAACTTTGAACTTTGCTAAATAGTTTCGCATTCCCAATATAATGTATTAGTATCTAATGGATGATACGGTAACGGAAATATTTGGGTTTAGAAAAATGACCTCTTATAAAAACAATTTACTGGCACACTTTCTGAGTCTAGTATATTTTGTGGAAGCGTACATAAGTTTACTAATATTTGTCTGTCGGGTTTAGCTCCGTTTAAGTTTTATGAAGTCAGGCAGTTAATCTTACCAGTGTTCCTTGATTATGTACGCCATGGGTACTAACCTGTTCTCCGCAAGTAACTGACAACCTTTCCACGGAGGACGAATGGTTTCAAAAGCAATGCCATTCTATCAAAGCGTCATGGAGAACATACCCTGCGCTTGGGTCACACGATCCAAGCTTTTCCTACTAAACTACGTTTATTGGTATATAAGTTACTAGTATACAGATTTTATTATATGTATATAATAGGAGATTATATTCTATTATACTCCGACCGGTCATTTCACAGCATTTTCCTCCTTCATACAGTCCAGGTTACACCAAAGATAAAGATATGTCAGGTATATTTAAATACTGTTATAGGCTCACAGTTTCTCATAGAATATACTGCAACAATGTGGATTATGCCTGACACATACACCACAAGCTCACTATGATCACAGAATGGATTCATTCAACGGTTGGGCACAGCCAGATATAGGCTGTTGTACACAGCTATTAAAATACATTTATTTTAATATCATTTTTTCACATATATGGTTTACAAGGCATATTTTGGGAAAATGCCTTTAATTCATGTAAATACACACAACACATATTATAATATCTGTATATTGGACGTTAATTTCCCGCGCTCTACTATAAAAAAGAGTGTATGCAAAACATCAAAAGGCAAAATAATAACAAAATAATATATACTAAAGCAACAGGGACAAAATAACTATAATTAGTCCACTTTACGTGAACAAAAGATGCTTTATGCACCGTAAGTTATAAGCTATGTACAAAATACCGTACCTGAACATACGGTTATTAAGTCACATCAAACATAAGGTATATAGTTTTGATAGTTTTATTTTCCAAAGTTCCATAAGGCAAAATAGCCCATGAGGAAGACCAAAACATAATACATAGCAGGGCAGTGTTTAACAAATGCATACAATGATATGGTTCATCGGAGAAGGTATACAATAAACAATATATACATGTACATTATCGTATCTTTTTAAACACCAGGTACAAAATATGCATAATAATAACTGAGACTTCTTGTTCGATATTTCCACTTAGTGGTAAAAAGAAACTGTAATACGATACATAGAACGTAGACTTCTACAGTACAGGCTTTATAAAATTATACCACTTTAACGAGAATACTAGTCCGGACATCAGACACATTTCCTTCCTGATGCAAACTATTCATGCTCCTGCAGAAAAACATGATAACATGACATTTCACTTAACATTTGGTTGTAAGTTCATAAAACTTGACAGATGAATGGACTGATTTCATATGAAGTAAAAAGGTATATTATTATAAAATGCATGACAGGTTATATTTCAGTTAAAATCGACAGAATTAGGACAGAATTATTGACCTTTACTTACTTGAAATGTTGTGAAATATCGATATCCGTTTGATAACTTTTAGAACAAGCTTGCATCTGCATATGACAATCCGGCAAATATTTTCGCCAAGACTTAAGGAGTAAAAACCGTCTAAGGTTTTAAAACCGATGGAGACGACATAAAATAGTTCTTATCTTGTATTGAGCCAACATGACTGAAAACAGCATTCTGCGTGTCGTCCGATATATCTTGGGATACACGATATTACGCTCAAATATTATCTCCGATTATGGCAAACAGAAAATCCTTGAAAGTGGGTAAATAGATTCAGAGAAGATACGATTTGTGATTGAGAACATGCCGCGCTCCTAAGTTTTAAGAGTGTTGTAACACCTTATAACAGTGTTTTTTTTTTTTGCGTTAAGATATTTGTAATTCGTAACATGAAGCATAGACAAAGAAAGCATATGCATAGAAATATTTGTAACTCGTAAAAAGAAACATAAAACAAACAAAAAATATGAAAAAATACTTGTTATTCGCAACATGGAGAATAACACAAACAAAATATTAGCAACAAGAGGGTCATAGATGCTTAAGCGCTCATCTGTGTACAAGGCTTCAAGTGTGTTTGCGTAAGTACAGAGTTAGGTGTCTTCTATGTTTAGCCTATATGATATGCATGTTACACACACTTTTGAACCTAGGGCAAACATTTGAACAATTATGGTAGACATTACAAATTTGATATCACACGCAAAATATCAAGGCTCTAGCTATCATTGAAAAGTAACCACATCCCCTTTGAAAAATCTTGTTAGAGGGTCACACAAGAACCATTTGTGTAAAATAATTTGAAAATCGGGCTTGCGGTTTCAAACAAGAAGATTTTCAAAATGTTCATGGTATACATACAGGGAAAAGTGACTACGCCTTCTTGCAGCCATGTTTTTGACGAATCAAATTAATGTGAACAACTTTGGTAAAGGGTCACACAAGAAAGATTTGTGTAAAATCATTCAAAAATCAAGCCAGCAGTTTCACACAAAAAGATTTTTGAAATCTCCACTTAATACATATACGGGAAAGTGACCACGTCCTCTGGTGGCCATGTTTATTGACAAGACAAAATAATTTGTACAATCTGGGTAGTGGGTCACACAAGGACAATCTGTGTAAAATTATTCTAAAATCGGACAAGCAGTTTCACAAAAGAAGAATTTAATGTTTCCACTTTACACATATAGGGAAAAGTGACCACGCCCTTTGGCGGCCATGCTTTTAGACAAATCCAAATAATTTGAACAATATTGGCAGAGAGCCACGCAAGGACCATATGCGTAAAATTATTCTAAAATCGGTCGAGCAGTTTCATACAAGAACATTTTTCCACTATATATACATGTAGGGAAAAGTGATCACACCCTCCAGCTACCATGTTGTTTTTTTTGACGAATTTGTATAATTTGAACAATATTGGTAGAGAGTGACATAAGGATCATTTGTTTGAAATTATTCTAGGAGGAGATATTGTGTGAAGATTTTTTTTTCATTTTTTAGCTGTGGCAGTCTCTTTGTGCAACCGAGCGAAATAGTTTGAACCACCCAATGAACATATTGGCCAAGTTTCATCAAAATTCATTTATTTGTTTTGGAGGAGATGTCGTTTAAACATTAATATTGACGACGGAAGGGCAACTTGACGGACAGACGGACGCATGTACATACAACGAACACAGTGTGACCACAATAGCTCGCCATGAGGACTATATGCTCATGTGAGCTAAAATACTTCGAGACAACGAGTGATAGACATTGCAAATTAAAAATGTATCACTTTTTGTAAATAGTTATACACAGCAAGATGACAAAATAGCCTTAATCGCTCACCTGAGGAGGACCATGACCTTTTGCCCTTGCTATTGACCAAGTTTGGTCAATATCAATCCATGAGAATAAGTCGTTTAAGATTTTTTAAATTAGCTTATTAGTGCAGTTAAACGTTAATATATGTCATTTAAATTGGCAAGCGTTATACACATATTATGTTGTTATTTGTCATGTGACTGACAGGTGGAAAACACTCAATAATTGCATTTTTTTAAAATTCTGTTTCGAAATAGATATCGCCATTTGCGGTGAGATTTTTACCAAGTCTCTTGTACTATGTTTATCGTTATAACAGTAACCTTTTGTCATTTTTCGAGGTTTCTGCAGATTCCTTCAATATAAATCTTGACGGTTTGGAACGATTTTTCAAAGTTTTAGACAAATAAAACAAACTTTAATCATATAGCTCGTAACTGCAGAAATAAATTGCTCACTAAATGAATAAAATCTAGTGATATATTGAAAATATGAAAGTGCTTTTTCTAAAAATCTACGTGAAATAAGTTTAAAAGTTTCTCCAAAATAAAAAAGTAACGTAAATGCAAAGTCATAAAATGCATTTCAAGTAAATGTTATTAGAGATAAATGCCGTTTCCATTTACAAAAAATGAACAGGAGTATCTATCTAAACCTATTGTCTCCACGAAATGAATGCACTTTTAAAAACTCTGATACATCTTCGAATTGTTACTCCAAAACGCCCGTAAAATTTTGACGAAGGCAAACCTTATAGAAAGAATAATAAGGAAATTTATAATAAATTCATGTTTAGGCAAATATATTAAACTTTGTCATGCTTTCGGGTGTTGTCAAATTTCCTATCCTATCATTCCAAGGCATGGCAAACTTTCCAACAACCTGAAATGAAATTAAAACTCAACATTAAAAAGGAAGCTATTACTGCGACCCGTCTCGACAGGATGGTATTACGATAGGATTTTTGGTAAAGCGCCCAAAGAGAATATGTCTACATGAAAGTTGTTTTCAATCGGCGGTATGCCGTGGTATTCGTACTTTACTACACGTTTCGACACTAAGTCATATATTTGTGAAAAAAAAAAAAAAAAAAAAAAAAGAAAAGTCATGAAATAAATTATCAAAATCAAATCAAAAATGGGTATTAATGTTATTTTGATATTGATTTGGCTAAGGAGTTTATTTACTTTATGTGCTATTATGTGTCATTTCCCATGTATTTCGTGTGAATGCGGATACTGTTTATTAAAATAAGGCTAAACTCGGGTTATATTGAAGAGCATAATGAATGGGTTGATGAATGGCTTTCTTTGTTAATATACTATTGAAAGAAGACCTTCTTATTCTATAGACGAAGTCGTGAATATTAAACTATTCTTCACGCTCATATCAGATCAATAACCCATTTTCAATTATGTTCTAGCTAAATAAAAAATTAATAATAAGGTAAATTTATGCGCCATTATGAACATCAATCTTTTAAGACTTGTTGACAACAGAATGGATTGTTGTAAGTTCACGCAAAAGTATGGTCACTTTCATTTTTATTTTATTTCTACGTGACGAATGAAAATCTGTGAAGTTTAAACCAGTTACGCCATTTGACATGTTCTATATTGGAGAGAAACAGAACTTACAAGCAGAAGAAGAGCAAACCTAAATGTCCGCTTATCTACATTTATCATACTAGTTTATAACACAAATGTCTCTGTATATTGTAATTTAAATATTCAAAAATACCGACTAATACATGTACTTACTACTCTGCTATACTTGTGTGTCCTGATTTTCAGAACTGTCCAGGTTCTTTGCTTCTGCAACTGTAAAGAACGTGTAGGTTAGACATAATTGCTGCTGTGTATCGCATTTGTCTCATACAATGGATTTTTAGATAATCTTGAAATGAAAATTTACCTAGTTATTGTTATATTGTTTCTTAAATATAAATTGATATTTAGATTCTATAAACTAAACAACTAACAGTAAAGTGGAATTTAAAAGAACGGGGTCGTGTTACAAAGCAGTTTCAATACAATGTTATACCCTTTGTGTTGCTGCATAAACAATTGTGCTGAACACCATTTATATTCTTGGACATGAAACATGTAGAGATGCGTTCTGTTCTTGTCTTTGGTTTTTCGTTACACTCAGTCAACTTTTCCTGGTCAATAAACTTATGCTTGTACTTGAAACACTTGCAAACGAACTGAAAGAAACATCAGACGGCCATTTTCCGCCGCTCAAACACGTAATACTTTTAAAAGGGTGTTGCCCGAGTAACATTTTTGACAAATAAATTAGGAAAGTAAGGACGTGAAATTTGTTAAAGTTTTGATACGGTGATATAGCTACGTTGTTTTCGAGACAGGTTTTACAATTTTGATAGACGATCACCCAAAGAACACATTGGTAAATATCTTTTTAAAATAGAGAAGTTGTTTAGGAGGACGAGGTGCATAAAAGTATTAAATGTATTAGCTATGGGGAGTACGCTTTCACGATTTACTTTTGACAAATGGTAGTATTTTTAACTAATTTAGTAGTCGACAACATAAGGAACATTTCGGTAAAATTGTTTAAAAAAAAAAAAGACCAGCGATTAAGAAAGAACTGTCGATTGAAGAATTTACTATTTTCAGCTTTGGCGACAGTGCTTTTCAGTGAAATGGAGCAATTTGAATGATCTGAGTACAGGGTCTCTTAAAAACATTTGAGTGAAATAAATTAAAATCAGTCCAGTAGTTTCAGACCAGAAATAGTTTATATTTCCCACGAGATGTACATACATGGAAAAATGACCGCCTTGACATACATAGAGGGTATTACATGAGAATCTTTTCATACTGAATTTATTATACAAGCTGAATAAATAATAGTATGCGAGGCTGTGTCGAGCATTATACCAATGTTATTCAATGAGTTTAATAAATTCAATGTGAAAAGTCACAAATGTAATAATCTTTTTATCACATGTTAGCTTTCCTGTCGAAACATAAAAAATCCTACCTCATTTACTATATAAACAAGTCAATTTGACAAATGTCTCCTATACTATAAACGACGTCTACGTCAAAGCTTTAATACACCGGTGTATTTTCATTTAAAGTAATAATGGATTTATTACACTCACACGACGTCAAACATGTGGGTTTTTTTTCATGTAGCTGAACGACCTGAAAATATTTTAGGAAATGACAAACAAAGGAACATTTTCTGTCGAACCATTTTGAAAAAAAAAGGAAACAGCAATTTCTCTCACAAAAAGGTTTTCAAAGTTTTCATTACCGTCATGGCCTACATGAGTTTAACGAAGCAGAATAACTTCAAGGGCCATTGAAGGATAGTAGAGGGCCATTCAAGGAACCTTTTGTAAAACTATATTTAAATTGGGCTACCAGTTTCTGAAGAGGTTTTAAACGTTCTGCATAGATGACTTAGATCTGAAAGAATCTAAATAGGGACACCCAAGGGAAATGTGGTTTGCCTGAAATTAGCTCGAGATTTCAGACGAGATGTTCGTTAAAGACATTTTTAACAACGGAAATATGTCACATTTGTTTGTTTGTCACAATAATCTAGGATAATGGTTTACAATATACAGTATTTTGATTTACTTTAATATAACAATGGATACTTACTGGTTCTGTATTTTGCTCTTGACACTGCTCTCCTTTCCAACCAAATGGACATTGCAACAGAGGTTGTACAACCGTCTTATTGTATTTCTCGTGTACAGATGCACTGTAACATCTGTATTTTCCTTCAGTCATTCGGTTCAAGTTGGCCATTTGTGCAATTAAGCAGCCTTGAAGACCAAAAGATATATTATGACATCAAAATTTTGTATTTAAAAATTTACACGTAAGCACAGTCTTTTCTCTATGTATAAAAATAAATTAATTTCTTGTTCACTCCATAAGAACATTAAAGTGTATGCTGTTAAACTAACATACAGACTTCAAGAACTACTAGGCATGACCTACTTTAGATATAAGTAAAATTAACATCTTCTGAAAAAGAGTCATCTGAGCTGAAAAAAAAACAACAACAAAAAAACCCATCCTGGTTAAACAAAATTGGAAAGAAACTTTGTAGGCATAGGTGACTAGGTATCTAGTATCGCCTGCTTACATTTCACTTTTACCTCTAGACATGAGAAAACATGCATAATTACTACAGTGGTCAGTGATTTTAAAAGAAAATTATTCAAAGGTCAAACAAAGAAGAGCCCTGTGGAAAGTGTGGCAATATGTTTTATTAAATTTCAACAAAAAGTTGTTGTTTTTTCAATTAAAACCAAGAAAACAATCTCTGTACTTAAGTATATGCGTAAAGGATGTGAAAAATCTACAAATGTAAGGAATTTTAAGAAAACAATTTCATGACGTTTGGGCGCCTGGCTTTGTTATCCAATATAGCAGGTAACATAGACAGATTACTTTTTCTTTTCTCTGATATAACGTGGACAAGTTTTGTACTGACAAGCGGTGTGCTCTGAACTATTTCACCAAATTAACATATTATTTCTCTTGTGATAAGTGGGTTTAGGATGAGTCTCTTTAAAGTGTAATACACACTTTAACGATTTTGTCATATTTCTTTGCTCTCTGCACACTGTAGTTAAGATGTGTATGAAATTATCACATCAAATACTTACAGTTAATTTCTGTCGGTGAACTGTTTATGCAATTGATCATCTTCATATGAATTAGGTCATCTATTGTTGTACATGTGTTGTTACAGAGGTAACAAGCTGCAGTGAAAAACATTTTGTAACTACATACCTTTCCTCGCATTGCACCATAACCAAATCGGACAGAAGAACACTTCAGAAAAAAAAACAATAACAACAACAAAACAACAACAACATAAGAAAGGCAGTAACTATGGAAGTGCGAGCAAATTATTTCCCATCAGATTCAAAATTAAAATGCTGTTTTCAAATTTTCGTTGCTGAGAATAGCAACATTGTATTTGAAGAGAAATCTCTGCGGAAACGGGCTTATTTTGATTTGTTAGCATAAAGCTTCATTGGGCCGCCTGTATTAAATGTGAACCTGGAATAGTAACAAAACTCACAAGATTTTTGTATTCTTAAATACAATCGAAACATTTGTAAACACATCTTACATGAGTTTCTTATATTTCCATTGGATTCGTCACAGGAAAGCGCTGAAATGGAATAAAATACTGCAAAATGTATTTACACACAGTTAACACAATCAAGCGATTACATGATACTTGTTGCAGAAGTCTTTGTCGCATTTTAGACGAAATTTAACTGAATTTCACAAAATATTAAAGTTATAAGTAGATCTAAATTATGAAATTATCGTTCTGCGATGGAAAAAAACACGAAGGTTAAATGATCATAATATTGAATCATCTATGCACCAAACGACAAAAATATCCATCCTTACAATAGGAATAATCTGAATGCTATTAACTAAAACTAATGATTTTATGCATATTTCATGGTAAAAGCTCTTGAAGCTTTACATCAATTTTCATTGAACCTTCTTGTGGCACATAATTTGTTCTATGATTAGAAATCAGTTCTACACATCCATCATTATTTATCTGAAAGCATTAATCAGTTTTACAGACTGCTGAAAAGATACAGCAGTTATAAAATTCCACTGAAACTTGCAATTAACCCGAACCAGGTAAGGAATAATGCTTTCCTTCAATTAAATTTGTCTTTTATGTAATTGAAGAGTAAACGATAAACAAATGTTCTCATCTAAATTCTAAATACACCAGAAGGATAGCAAAGACGTTTGCAATAAATTCGTACGTAAAAAAATACTGAAACGCGCTTTTATATGTAACGTGTCTATTATTACTCACATAAGTCATTTAAACATATTAACTCCATCCAGTATTCCTACATAAATACGTACTATATACACTTACATCCATAAGGAATATTTTCTGAAATTACATTTGTTTTGAACAGAATGCACTTGTCGTTGCTGCATACATTTGAGTTGATAATTAAGTCATCTGTAACACCTATAAAAAAGAATGATGTCTATCTAACAAAGTTTTGTGCATGTATTTCGGCTAAGATATTTCGAAATTTTGGCTTTGCTTTTTTTGTTAAACTTAGTAGTATTATTACGCTCTATATTTCGCTGCATAAACAGTTTATATCCAACGAAATGTTGGTAAAATCTATTTATCAGTCCTAAATATGCACATTTAAGAGCAACATCATTTCTGAAGTTGCAAAAATGAATACTTTGATAGCTACATGCAAAACATATCTTATTAGAAATATTGCAACAATTACACATAATCATAATGTAATGAGCCGCGCCATGAGAAAACCAACATAGTGGGTTTGCGACCAGCATGGATCCAGACCAGCCTGCGCATCCGTGCAGTCTGGTCAGGATCCATGCTGTTCGCTTTTAAAGCCTACTGCAATTAGAGAAACCATTAGCGAACAAAACTGATCCTGACCAGACTGTGTGGATGCGCAGGCTGGTCTGGATCCATGCTGGTCGCAAACCCACTATGTTGGTTTTCCCATGGCATGGCTCATTTTTTAATGCTGTATTACTTAGTAATGATACGTTCTTATCTTTATATCACTATATTTTCATTTTGTCTGGAATACATGCCATTGTTGAATTTGTCATTTTGTATTTTATAAAATCAATATGATGAATAAGGACTAGATGCCAAAACAACACACTATTATGAAATAAACGCAGTTGAAGCAAACATTTTCACCTACCAAAGCCTTCGGAACTATGGTCTCCTTTGTGCATGGACGGATATACATGGTTATTGTCTGCAATTGTCTCATCTTTGTGCCCCAAAGAAAACGCGATGACCAACGCGATGACCAACGCGATGAGCAAAAGACTTGCCACAACTATTAACCTTATGATGCAAACACGTTTAGTAATCCTTTCCGGAATTAGTACCCAGTTGCGGCTTGTCTGTTCTGTTATGTTCTGTGAAAATACAATAGTGTTTGGTAAAGTATTCAATCAGATAACAAAGAAACAAACAAAGCAAAGCGTTTACGAACCAAATGTTGGTAACCAAATACAATGTTATATGAGCCGTGCCATGAGAAAACCAACATAGTGGGTTTGCGACCAGCATGGATCCAGACCAGCCTGCGCATCCGCGCAGTCTGGTTAGGATCCATGCTGTTCGCTTTCAAAGCTTATTGCAATTAGAGAAACTGTTAGCGAACAGCATGAATCCTGACCAGGCTGCGCGGATGCGCAGGCTGGTCTGGATCCGTGCTGGTCGCAAACCCAATATGTTGGTTTTCCCATGGCGTGGCTGATATATTTATGAGAAAACTATGTATAGTTTTATTTGCTCAACGACATTATTCTTTAGGGATATATGCGAAATTTCTGTCTGTGGATGAGTATACATGTACTGCCAAATACTGATATGTTTTTTTTTTCAAAGCAAATCTTTATATATCAATTATACGTTTTCGCAAACCCAATATGTTGGTTTTCCCATGGCGTGGCTAATATATTTATGAGAAAACTATATATAGTTTTATTTGCTCAACGGTATTATTCTATAGGGATATATGCGAAATTTCTGTC
Source organism: Mercenaria mercenaria (assembly GCF_021730395.1). NCBI lineage: Eukaryota > Metazoa > Mollusca > Bivalvia > Venerida > Veneridae > Mercenaria > Mercenaria mercenaria. Next base: position 23,914,136 of record NC_069364.1, on the reverse strand, counting down.
TTTGGATGAGTATACATGTACTGCCAAATACTGATATGTTTTTTTTTTCAAAGCAAATCTTTATATATCAATTATACGTATTCATAACAATCAAAATGACATTCACTGTCATATTGAATTTCTTTTAACTATCTTGGCTGTTAACTTTACATATGTGTGTTCTTAAACTGAAGAACTCGTTTGTGCATGTAGGAACGGGTATTATGATAAATATATTTCAGTCAAATCAGAACCACATTATTTTATTCCATCCGATATTAGACAAGAATTCACCTAAATAGTTACTGGGATCACAAAATAATCTTAGTAGTTCTTTTTATAATTACTTACCGTGCCTTGCAAAGGGTCTTTTTCAGGCTCAGACATTTCTAGCCTAAAATGATAATAATGAACAATAGTTAAGATGGCCCTAAGTTGCTTACCTGAGTAGCACAACATAATATTGTTAACAGTGTAAACATGTTTGACCTAGTGATTTTGTGGAGACAAATATTCTGACCAATTTTCATTCAGACCGGACATAAATGTGGCCTCTTGTGTGACAATAAGCATTTTCTTTAACTTGACTTAGTGGCCTAGTTTGACTTCAAATGACCCATATTAAAATTAGTCCAAGATTTCACAAAAACAAACATTCTTATATGGTTTGGGAAGATTTGAGCAAAAAATGGCCTCAAGAGTTTAAACAAGCTTTTCCTGAGATTTGACCATGTGACTAACTGCTGATCCAACGTACCCAGATTCTAAATCGTCTAAAATGTCATAACAACAAACGTTCTGACCAAGGTTTAAAAAGTTAGAATAAATAATGTTGCTCATAGAGTGTAAACAAATCTTTTCTCTGATTAACATTCTGACTAAGTTTCATGCACATCAAATGAAAAATGCTGCTCCTATTACATACACACGGTTTTTCTTTGATTTGACCAGGGTTCATAATAAAGATCATTCTGATCAAATTTCACGAATATCAAGTCAAAAACTGCAGCCCCTCACCCCCCTCCGCCCCCCCCCCCACACACACACATAAACAGTTTTCTTTCATTAATCGGGTGATCTAAGTTTTGATACCATATATCCCACATTCAGATTTGACCTAGATTTCATCAAGACAAATATTCTGACCGATTTTCACGAGTTTCAAACTTAAATTGTGTTCTCTAGCGTGTTAAAAGATTTTCCTTGGATCTGGCCGAGTGACCTGGCCTAAAGATCACATTATAAAACATTCTGACTAAGTTTTATGAAAATATGATCATTAGCGTGGCCTCTAGAGTGTTATAGCAAGCTTTTCCTTCGGTTTGACCAGGTGACCTAGTTTAATTAATACCCAACATGACCAAGATTCGAACTTAACCTGTAAGTCAACACACAATTAAATTGAACAGTTTTTATGAGTTTCAAACTCACAGTGGGCTCTAGAATTTTAAGATATTCTTTTGATCCAGCCTACTGGCCTTGTTTTTAACTTAACATGATCTATATTCAAACTTTAGCTAAAATTATCAAGATAAACATTCTGGCCAAGTTTTATGAGGATAGGGCCATAAATGTGACCTCTAGCATGTTCACAAACTCCTCCTTTGATTTGACTGAGCGACTTAGTTTTTGGCCCCACATGACTCAGATTAGAACATGATCTAAAGATCATCTAATAAAAGACAAAGAGTTTGACTGCAGACTCTAGAGTGTTAACAAGAGTTTCCCTTTGATCTAGCCTACTGACCTAGTTTTTGCTTCACATGACCAGATTCGAATTTGATCTAGAGATCGACAAGAAAAACATTCTGACAAAGATTCATAAAGACTGGGTCACATCTATGGCCTTTAGGGTGAATACAAGCTTTTCTTTTCATTTAATCTGGTGACATAGTGTTTGTCCCCATATAACCCAAATTCGAACTTGACGAAGAGGTCATCAATATTAATATTTAGACCAATTCTAATGATTTCAAACTTATACCGTGGACTGAAAAACATTAACAAGATTTTCCTTTGATCTGACCTACTGACCTATTTTTAACCCCACATGACCCAACTTGACCTGCAGATCATTAAGTTTTGACCAAGTTTCATAAATATTGGATCACAACTGTAAACTAAGCAAATGTTGACGGACGACGCACGACGGACGACGACAGACGCCGGGTAATGACCGGTCACAATAGCTTACCTTGAAGCAATTCGTGCTCAGATGAGCTAAAAATTCAAAATTGCATTACCAAAACAAAAAGGGAAGTATTCATTGTTTGATCATAGAAGTTAATAAAATTACAAAACAAATTTATGGAAACACATAAGAATCAGGTTTGTAAATAACATATTAACTCAAATTGTAGATCAGGATACGGACAGCTACGTCAAATAGGCCACATCCGGAAATATCTAAATACAGATGCTACAAAATCGCTAGTAAATTCACTCGTCACTTCGCGCCTTGATTATTGCAATGCGCTCTTGTATGGTGTTCCAAATGCCTTGCTGAATAGACTTCAAAATCTTCGGAACACTGCAGCTCGAATCATAAAAAGAATATCGCGTTATGATCACATTACACCGGTATTAAAAGAACTGCATTGTGAAATCGTGTATAAGTTTCTCTTAAAATCACTATTTAACCTTTCGTCTGCTAAATTTGTCTAAAAAGGTCTGTTTCATTGTCAATTTTGGCAATACCATTTGTTATTTAAAGTAGTGTTTATAGGAGATATACTGAATGAATAGCGCACAGTGCGGGCGAAGATCAGCCTGTCTTGGTCTGCACTGGTCGCAAAGGCAGAGTCACTTTTTGCCAGCAGGCTAAGGCTAAAATTAAGCAATAATTTCCTGATATCTAAAAACAATATTTTTTTTTTCGTTGTAGTACAATCCTGAGGTCAGTGTCTTTAAGGCTGAAAAATAGACATTGGCTTTATAGCGGCAAATATTCAATTAGCCATAACTTTGTAGATTGCGAATTTCTACAGTAACTTATGAAGCTTTGCAGACGTTTCTGTTCACGCAAAGGTTCATTGCAATATTCACTTAAGGTCAATAAGTAATCTATGGCGGCGTTTTTTTTAATTACTAAAAGTAACTATATTGACAGCGTCAGTAGACTCACTTGATAGGTAGTATGTAGGCTGGTGCATTATCCAATATCTATTTTCTCTTCCAATCAGTGATTCGCATTTGTAACGTGTGTCTGTCCAATAAATTTCCATACTTGATACATTCCGTATTTGAGCGTTCGTTCTTAGTTTCACAAAATTTTTATCATCGGACCGCACGGCAATAATACGAAAATTATTCATGTCCGCATGTATCTAGTATTTGTTATGTATCATATATTCACTAAAAGGTAATTAGAGTTAGAATTACCACAGTTGTAAAATATATGCATTAAAGATAACCGTCATTCCAATCGCTAGAAGCCGGAATATATCTGCCTGAGTCTATAATATATCACAGGCGCTCCAGGTCTGTTTACAGTCAGATTCATCAATTCGAATCTTCATGTTAACTTAACAAATGGAGAAAAGCCGTTGACCGATGTATATTTAAAAGCATCAATGAACGTTTAACGTGATTTTTACTGTGGAATCTTGTACGTCTGATTGTCTTCGTTTTTACGAGAAAAATATACAAAGAATAAAAAGATTATTTGACAGTGTTCTGCACAATACAGAAAGTACCCGTATTTGAATTCGATTATTGGACTAACCAGTCATCTCGTTCAGATTGTATCGGCCCAGATATATCGCCGTATTTTAGCGCAACGATTGGTGGGTTCGATCCGTAAAAAACGTGCAAATCCAATCATAATAGGTACACCGAAATGCACCTTGGCTATTTGGCAGTGCACTGAATTGATGTGCGCTTAAATTGGCACGGATAGGGCGAAATCGGTGTACCGGGTTTACACAGTCGAGTACTTCTACTATTGAATAAACTGATATTAAAAAAAAAAAAACGTTTGAAAGATCGGTTGTTAAGACTAGTTATTAAACATTTAGATACTTTTTGCATATTTTATCCAAGTAATATCGTTACAAAAACAAGAGAGAAGAGCAGTTCAATATGTAGAATAAAATATTTCTATTCAGCAATTAACATGATATATTTTTTTATAGAAGACATTCTATTTATAACTAAAACGCTTTATCAAAATTATTGAAGCTCAATAAGAATTTATACTATTTAAGCAATATTAAAAGCTAAAATTATGGTTAAAAAAATAAATCCTACTTGTAATTCGCACGACAAACGTTGGATTACATGTTGTTAATACTTCAGCGTACAGTAACAAAATTATACTGAAGAGAACTTTACAATTCCGTAGCTTCAATTTCTATACACGGAAGTTTAAAAAAGGCAGAAATAATTAAAGTTTCAGTATGAAAAGGGGTTTAACCTATTTGTCATCGTTACTCAATATATCAGTAATTTACAAACATGAAAGTTTCGAAAATAAAGATGGGAAATCCGATGTCTATTTTTATATTCTTCTACTGAAACGGGTATTGTAAAAGCAAGTAATGTAAACAAGTAATAAATTTCTAAAAATAACACGAAATTGATATTCTTTCATTGCAGTAAACTATAAATTGATAGCTTTGTTTCATTCATTCGACGGATAGGCACATGCGGATAACGTTCAACCCCACGAACTCGCGTCGGCGGGACTAAATGAAATAACATTTTTATTAGTTGATATGGTTTTCCAGTATATTTTGGGATAATACTTAATCGACAAAAAATTACACGAAACAAACGGGTTTTCATATAGTTTATTAGCTATTTTTTAGGATACCAGGTTTCCTTAAGTTTAATTGCGTTGTACAGTCCCTGGCTCGCGGATTTTGCTTTTTCCGCGTTACCACCGGCACAAATATTTACCCTGAGCGGAAAATCGCGATGATTTTTCTCATTGAATCATTACTTAAGTCTGTGATAAATCGCGATGATTTTGTAAGACCCCGCGATCAACTATAGATAAAGTGTCCGCGGCGACCTGCGATGAAAAATCTCAGCGGGTCGCGCTGAATCGCGATGGGTCGCGGCGAATCACCGGCAGTCACCGCGAAATCCAGGTAAGGCTGGCTACGGGGCATATTTATACACTTACCGAATGATTTTACGAATTATTTGCAGTCGGGTTTATTGCAAATGGCTAAACAACTAATGAATGTGTCTTAAAGTTTATAAAATTTTACTTTTATCAAATACACTTGTGATATCTTAGATGCAATAATATTTAAAATGATGATTTTACATTGATCATGAAAACGTTGACTATAATAGGAATTAAAATAAAGCGGCACCGTTAATTCAAATTAAGTTTATTTCCTTTTAATTAGTTTGCTACTACACTTGGTATATAAAAGTAGTATTTTATTTATTTTCATATATATATATATATATATATATATACAGAACGGACTACGATGTTAATTAAACATATCACACATTACGAATTAATAAAAGTTATTCAATCGTTTATCTGGACGTAACATTTAATAGATTCTTATGTATACTAATTTAACCAATTTTGAATAAATGTTAATTAAATACTATATCAAGTTTAATTTGAACACAATTTAATCTTTACACTGGTAACATATAAGATCCAGTTTATAAAATATATAGTGTATGAGTCATTATTGTTGATGATAATTAAAAAAAAAAAAAAAAAAAAAAAAAAAACATACTTCAAGTGTTTAACAAATATAATATAAGGAAAAAATATGTATTTCATACCACGTGTAACAATTTTCTTAAACTTGATCAGGTATCGGCAAAAATTGTCAATTAACCCCTTATCTATTGACACGCGTTAAAACAACATTGAAATACCTCGTCACTGCGAAGAGTAAAACACGTAGCCGCCGGTATAATAATGTATAATGTAACAGTACACTGACAAACTTGCAGTATTTACACTTTCTTAAATATTATAACAATATTGCTGAATTGATCTATCAACCACATATTCGGCTAAAATTTGATAATTTAACGCCTGCATGTAGTTTACATTTTAATTTGAAAGCAGTACCTGGTACATAAATAAACTTTTCGTTTTCTTATAATTTTGTTTATTATTTCAAGTACTTCATTTAAAAAACAAAGAGTTTATGCGCCAAATTTAAGGGTTATCTTCTAAATTGTTTATTACAATAACAAGAAAAGAAAAATGTTAGGCATTTTTGTATTTTACATCCCTTTATTTCAAAACTGTCTTTAACTTTTAAACTTTTAAAGATTATTTTCATCATGTAATATTTATGTACTGCCTTAAAATTTAGTTAGTAATAATTAATTAATTGTAAAATGTAAATTTTGAAATGATTTTGATTTGCTTTTGCGCAATTACTGTGAATTTAATTATTGATTTTATACATGTATCTAGCAGAATGTTGTTTTACATTCACCGATTTCATTTTAAATACGCGTAGACTGTTCGTTTGCAGTATAAAGCAACTGCATACATATCATTAATCTAAGAGAGGTTCTTTGATATATATATATATGCGATTTATCTTCCATATTCATTCATATTTGCTATCATGAGTTTTGACATTTCTTGCACAGGTGAAACTCAATAATCTGATTTCATCCTATTGTGTTATATTTCTGTAGCTATGCATGATTGTACGTTTATGATAAACATAACCATTCTTCTGTAAACTTTTTTATATCAATACAAAAAATCAATTACTCTTATGTGACTTTTTTCATTATCTTATTATTATGATACTAGAAAAATTTAGTTTTTACTATATGTAAATATCTATCTTTTACATAACACGGTCACATTGAAAAACAAACTTAACATAATATTATAAATTGTAACACAAAGAATGCATTCGTTATATAAAGATAATTGTTATCAAATCTTCAGCAGAAAAATTTTATATTATGAAAATACGTATATTAACTGAAATAATCTAAGCAAGATATGTTTAAAATTATAATTATCAAAGATAATGAAAAGCCATTTACTTTTTTATTTTTTTTCTCTAAATAATTCATGTTAAATTTCCTGTCAGCTTATATGCATTCTACACTGTATATTGTCATTTATAACGTCATTCCCTTACCTGTAAATCGCGGCGATCCACCGCAATTCACCGCGAACCACCGGCACTTCACCGCGACACGCTGCGTTTTGTCTTCGCAATACACCGCAATCGATTTATTGCTTTTGGTCGCGGTGGAAGCTGTAAAATATATTACGGGGATGCAGGAAAAAACGCGCATCCCCGCGGCTCATAAAAGTGTCCGCGCTAGGGTCGAATCGCGGGGAAGCGCGGACTTTGAAAAATCCGCGAGCCAGGGACTGTAGTAAATGCATCGTGAATGGTAAACAAATGTATGAATTATGTTATTGAACGCACATTGTTAGTTGTGTTTATTACAAAAATTAATTCCATAATGATAATTATGTGCAAGTACGTGCAAAGGCTGAGAGTTGGCATTCAATGTGAAAAAACTTCTAAACAGTACAATTTGCACACAATTAAGCCATACGCGTTAAAATGTCCTCTAAAATCTGAATTACAGAGCTTTTCATGACTCAAAGGGCTTTGTATAGAAATTGACATACATGAGCGCGTTTAAAAAAATGTTTAAAACCATTTTGGAATAAGTTTATGAGCATCACATTTTACATATTTTTGTTCTTACCATTCAGTAAAATCTATACGAACATCTGAATACCAGTTGGAAATCTGTTATAGAGCACAAACAAACACAAAATATCAATGAAAATCATATATTTTATTTTAAAGTACAAAACTAAAGCACTGTTACAACCCGTTTTGTAATAAAGTTGCAAATTGTAATAATTATTACAAAACGGGTTAGAAAGCTTATTACAATGTGAAATAGACATTGCAACCCGTTTTGTAATAAAGTTGCAAAATATAATAAATTTCCGAGTTAGTTGGAAGGCATTTGTGTCATAATTCTAAGGTTCACTATGTTAATAAAAGTGAAGGAGGCGAAGATGTCATGTGTCATACTTAAGACAATTTGGCATTTACTATTTACATAAGGTAAAAAGACAAGTACTTACAAAATCAATGTTGATACTCAAATTGTAACAATTATTACAAAATGGGTTAGAAAGCTTATTACAATGTGAAATGGACATCGCAACCTGTTCTTTTATAAAGTTGCAAAATGTAATAAAAGTCTGACGTAGTTGCAACGCATTTGTGTCATAGTTCTAACGTCCACTATGTGAATAAAAGTGAACTTTGTGAAGATGTAATGTGTCATACTAACACTTATAACAATTGGCATTTACTATTTACATAACAGTAAAAAAACAAGTACTTACAATATAATGCGGATACTCAAATTGTAATAATTATTACAAAACGGGTTAGAAAGCTTATTACAATGTGAAATGGACATCATAACCCGTTTTGTAATAAAGTTGCAAAATGTAATAAATTTCTGAGATAGCTGAAATGCATTTGTGTCATAGTTCTAACGTTCACTATGTGATTAAAATTGAAGGAGACGAAGATGTAATGTGTCATGCTTATGACAATTTGGCATTTACTATTCAAATAAAGGTAAACAAAAAAAAAACAAGTACTTAGAAAATCAATTATGATACTCAAATTGTAATAATTATTACAAAACGGGTTAGAAAGCTTATTACAATGTTTAAGGGACATCACAACCCGTTTTGTAATAAAGTTGCAAAATGTAATCAATTTCTGAGATACTTGTAACGCATTTATGTCATAGTTCTAAGGTTCACTATGTGAATAAAAGTGAAGTATGTGAAGATGTAATGTGACTTTCTAACTCTAATGACAATTTGACATTTACTATTTACATAACAGTAAAAATATAAATGCGGATACTCAAATTGTAATGATACTCAAATTGTAATAATTATTACAAAACGGGTTAGAAAGCTTATTACAATGTGAAATGGACATCGCAACCCGTTTTGTAATAAAGTTGCAAAATGTAATAAATTTCTAAGATACTTGAAACGCATTTGTGTCATAGTTCTAACGTTCACTGTGTGAATAAAAGTGAAGGAGGCGAAGATGTAATGTGTAATGCTTATGACAAGTTCGCATTTACTATCTACATAAAGGTAAAAAACACAAGTACATACAAAATCAATTATGATACTCAAATTGTAATAATTATTACAAAACGGGTTAGAAAGCTTATTACAATGTGTAATGGACATCACAACCTGTTTTGTAATAAAGTTGCAAAATGTACTAAATTTCTGAGATAGTTGTAACGCATTTATGTCATAGTTTAAAGGTTCATTAAACGAATGAAAGTGAAGGATGCGGAGGTGTAGTGTGTCATACTTAAGAAAATTAGGCATTTACTATTTACATAAAAGTGAAAAATAAAGAAGTAGTTACTAAATCAATGAGGATACAGGTTTTATTTACTGTTATGTAAATAGTAAATGCCAATTGTTATAAGTGTTAGTATGTCACATTACATCTTCACAAAGTTCACTTTTATTCACATAGTGGACGTTAGAACTATGACACAAATGCGTTGCAACTACGTCAGACTTTTATTACATTTTGCAACTTTATAAAAGAACAGGTTGCGATGTCCATTTCACATTGTAATAAGCTTTCTAACCCATTTTGTAATAATTGTTACAATTTGAGTATCAACATTGATTTTGTAAGTACTTGTTTCTTTACCTTATGTAAATAGTAAATGCCAAATTGTCTTAAGTATGACACATGACATCTTCGCCTCCTTCACTTTTATTAACATAGTGAACCTTAGAATTATGACACAAATGCCTTCCAACTAACTCGGAAATTTATTACATTTTGCAACTTTATTACAAAACGGGTTGCAATGTCTATTTCACATTGTAATAAGCTTTCTAACCCGTTTTGTAATAATTATTACAATTTGCAACTTTATTACAAAACGGGTTGTAACAAAGCACCCCCACTTTAGAATTAATATCGCACGTACCTTTTCTTCATCCGATAAGATTTATTTCCGCCTATGTTGCGCGTGTAGCTAGATCTATAGAAAAAAACGCATTGGTATGAACAATAAAATTTAATGCTTATTTTCCTGTGACTTACGATCAAATTGTTTGCAGACTGAGGGCCGTCAACATTATTAGAGAAGATCTTTTAAACGGTGATTGTGGTCATATTGCTACATACGCAAGCGTGAAATACTAGCATACAATATGACCCGCGTCATGAGAAAACCAACATAGTGCGTTTGCCACCAGCATTGATCAAGACCAGCCGGGGAATCCACGCAGTCTAGTAAGGATCCATGCTGTTCCCTAACGGTTTCTCTAATTGCAATAGGCTTTGAAAGTGAAGAGTTTGGATCTTGATCAGACATTTTGGTTTTCTCATGGCACGACTCAATTTTTAAATTTATGAGGTGTCACAGGGGTCACAGGGGTTAGGTTTTGTAAAGGTACTAGTTAAAGGGTTACGGCAATGTTCTCAGTTTCTCTTTATCTTGTTATCAAACCTCACGTACGGATTGATCTTAGTAGAGATTTTCAACTTACGTCGACGCGGACTGTGGACATCGGACTGCGTACTTACAGTAGGGGGTTTCTCAAAATATTTAAAGGTTCGCAAGAAAGAAAACATACTTTGATATATATGTTTCTTTTACCTATATGTGTAGTAACTTTTTCCTTCATTGTAGAAATAAGTATATTGTGATATTTTTTTTTTGGTTGGATTTAACGTCGCACCGACACATGATAGGTCATATGGCGACTTTCCAGCTTTAATGGTGGAGGAAGACCCCAGGTGCCCCTCCGTGCATTATTTCATCACGAGCGGGCACCTTGGTAGAACCACCGACCTTCCGTAAGCCGGCTGGATGGCTTCCTCACATGAAGAATTCAACGCCCCGAGTGAGGCTCGAACCCACATCGATGAGGAAAAAGTGTGATATAATTATCTGATATTATACAAAACATACGTTTGACGATGTATGAATAGTAAACAGGCTACATTTAACACACGTAATCGCAATTTTCAGATGTCATCTAAGTACTCAGTCGCATTTTACTTGCCTTTAGCATGTTCTTCGAATATCCATATGCTTTAGCATTTTGTTTTGATATCGAGACATTTCTGGCGTTACGTATCTTCCGTGCGACTCGAACTACTCGACATGTAAAGTTTCGAACCCACGGTACTACGATAATACTTCACCTTAATTTATAAGTTCATGCATTAAAGAAGTACAACTTGAAACATGGATTTGAAGCTAACGGCGATTCCTATAAAACAGTTTGGTTTTATTTTGTGTTCGTCCATACGATTCCTGGATTTGTTTTACTAGCAACAAGATAAAAAAAAAGCAGTACAAAATATTATTGTGAAAAAAAAAAATTAAACATTCTGAATAAAATGAAAGTCCGTTTAATTTATGTTGCATAGTATAAAAATACAGTGTTCTAGTAGACTTCTCTATGGAAAAAGTCATTTTGAAAAGTGTAGAATGTTCCATAAGATAGAATTTTGATGAAATATCTTGAATGATTTCTTTCAACATTTTGTCTACACATACAGGAAAAAAATCTGGAAATTAGATCCCTCGGAAGCATCGAGAACAAGGCAAACAGTGAAAATTGCAGACTCGGTTTGATTGAGTCTGTTCATGGAAGTTTTCATACATGTAATTTTTATCCTCGTCGAAACGAGATCTGATACATTACCATAATTTATCGACCACATCTTGAGTTAGTTATGTATCAGCATGTGTGAAATTAAAAAAAGAATAGCATATCTGAAACATTACCATACTTTATCGGCCACATCCATTATCAGTTATATATCAGCATGTTTGAAAATAAAAAAAGGAATAGCCACTTCGTAATAACATAATCTGACATCAGATTTTGAAAAATGATCAAGACAGGCTCGGTCTTGATGACTGAGGTCACAATAAGACATTTTCATTTTGAAATTTTGAGTCATGCTTTCGATAATGGAACATTTTAATTGATATCAAAATTGAATGTTAATTTAAGTTTTAAATTTATCATGTCTCAGCTGGAGTTTAATATTTAAGTAAATATTCATAATGAAGCCATCATGTATATCACGATAGGGTGACCGGGAAAAATGAATGAATTCAATACCGTTTTAAACTTGTAGGATTTGAAATGGTTAATAATATCTTATAGCACGTGCAACATTTTTTTACAGCGGTGCATCGTATCGTACATATTCAAAATTGTGCGTCGTACAATAGCAGTTCAGAGTCGCGAGTGCAATAATACGAAACACCATGTTTCCATTAACACTATCATTATTTGATACCAAATATTCAATTAAATAATAACGTGTAACATATGTTGTTGTGGTCCCCTAAGCCTAGGGTCCGCCTGAGCTAAAATAGGCGAACATCCTGCGGTGCAGAGGATCACCAGGAGGTCATTGGCTCTAATCTTGGATTATATGGTATGTTGGTCGTTGAATCAACAGCCGTTTTCACTGCTAGCGAATACTGGCTAGGACTTCACGAAATTGACAGCAAACATATAAATAAGTTGCAGCACTTCTTATAAAAAGAACTGGCTTGATACAGATTCTCTAGCCTCTTGTTTATAAATACGGTGGTCGAAAGATTTGAACAGATACATTAAACAAAAATCGATATTAAAGGTAAAAGGGTAATCCATATACAATAAGACGGATATTAATAAATCTTATAACTGTCTTTTCTCAGATATTTTAAATGGAAACAGTATAACGGCATAAGAACCAGATGCTAAATATGCCACTGTTTAGTTATGCATAAATTCATCATATACAGTTTGAGAAAACCCCTATAGTAAGTCCGCAGTCCGTAGTTCGCAGTACGTGTCAAAGTAAGCTGAAAATCTCTTGTAAGGACAGACATGTTTTGATTTAGGGTCGGGTATCTCAAAGGGTAAGTTTAACTGTATCAGATTTGGATGCAACCTGTGATGTCACGCCTTTCAGTGTCACTTGTAACTCATTATGGTATCTCTTACCCGCCTCCCCCCCCCACCCTTTTTAACACCTACTCTCGCCCTGTACCCAATCTCCACCCATCATCCCCACTGTTTTTACATTTTTCTTGCACACAACTGTAGATCTATATTTATCTCTGACCCGCCCGCTTAGCTAAGTAGGTAGAGCGTCGGTATACGGATCGCGGGTCGTTGGTTCCATCTTCGGACTTGGCGTATGTTCTCCAGGACTACGAGAAAGAGAAGATAACGAACCTAACGGTTTAATGCCTTGCAAAGTGTGTATGAACAAGAATTCAAACATGGTGTTCATACCATGTAGTCATATGGTCACATGTGAAACTTGCGCACCGGAGATTGGTCAGTGTGTCGAGTGTCAATCTCCTATTATTGAACGCATAAGAGCGTATCTGTCATAATTAGATTCAGGTGCATTTAAAATGATAGTAAAAATAAACTGATGAAGTGTTTGCAAGGTAATATGAAATAATCAGTAACGATATACTTGTCTAATAAGTTATGTTATAAATGATTACAATCTGGATGAATAAAAAAAGGAAAGACATTATTTTCAAAGTATTCTATTTATTTTCATCTATGCTAGAAATCTGCATAACGGGTACATACTGTCCATTATAAAAATAGCATTTGATCATTTGATGTCCATACAAAAACAAGAAACAAACATCAGCAGGCTTAAATTACCCCCTCCCCCCAAAAGACTCCTGCGGTTTGTTTTGGTTTAACACCTTTTTTTCAACAGCATTTCAGTTATGTAACAGCGGGCAGTTAACCAAACCAGTGTTCCTGGATATTGTACCAGTACAAACCTGTTCTCCGCCAACTTCCCCACATGAATCAGAGGTGGTGGACGAATGACTTCAGACATAATGTAGATTTATTTTATCAAATCGTCACGGGGAACATATGTCCCGCCTTGGGATCGAACTCACGAACTCACGATCCATAAATCTACGGCCTCCCTATGGTGCTTAGTGGGAGGGCACAGTAGAAAATATCCGACAAAATATCTACAATAAAGCAATAGTTGTAAATATCATTCAAAATGTCCCTAAACACCCGCTCTCAAAACAAAACATCATTAACAAAAGACAAAAAATAAGCCAATACAAACAACAACAACTTTACATCAAAACACTCTGTAAATAATGTAAACAATCTGATCTTGATGGCACTTTATCAGTCAAGCTGAATAAGTGTTTACATACCAATTACATAAATAAATATATCTATTAGAATGAGTAGTTTAAATGTTGTTTTTCTTCATACTTTATTCTATTTTTACCTTTTAACCCTTTAGTGTACTTTACGGGAACCAAGTCCATGTAAAAGGTCACCAACGCATCATTTATGTGTGACTTTATTTCAAAGTGTGTCTATATGTATTTTACATACAAAATAATAACGATATAACTAACATGCATAAACATATGATTTTTAAACAAAATCTTGCTACATGTATTTGCTTATATATCACATTGAAGTCGCTTGATATCACAGACTATTCTGAGACACACGGTGGGGAAACCACGTGACTAACTTGGGTAACGTGCACGCAAAAGTGCTAAAAATAGGCCCGCTTCAGGTATGTTTTTTCACTATAACTTTTTTGATCCGCAATTGTTTTAAACGAGATTACGTGCATAAACCCCGCAATGAAAAGTTCTTTCATCGCATATATGTAACTTGTTGAAACTCTCTCCCGTTTTTACGTAATCCTTGCCCAACCGATTCGAAAGATGCAAAATATTTTGGTAACGAACACGTCTGTTCACAAGTTACGCACCTAGCACAGATTCTGCAGAGAATTTCCGCCGGAATTTAAGTTTAAAATAAAGCTTGTCATTGTCCAAAGTCCTGTACCAAATAATTAACATAACTATTCAGGAATATTAAAGATATCGTAAGACAAAGGGTGCGGTAACGTACACGTTGCGGTTTTTCAGGAGGTGACGTACACGTCATTTTTCCCCAGAGGGTAACGTACACGTCAAAGACTATTTATCATGCATGTAGACCATCTTTGTCTTTAAATGATTGAATTGTTAATATTTTGACATTGTTAAAAAGATGCAAATGCTGGGAATAGGCTGTTTTTCTTTCGGTATGTTAATATATACAGAAATGCTACAGTGAAAATGTGTAGCGTCGGTCCTCATCCTAGCTTGGAAATAATTACACGTTTACAGCTCTTGTATATCTATACATAAATAGGTAAGATGATAAAATTTTGAAATTATTTTGCTCTAAATCCATCATATGCGCAACTGACCATGTATCTTTGAGTGAAAAAGTTGACAGTTGCTTACGGGTGATGGAAGCCTAGTACTTGTTCTTTCCAGTAACGATAGTTAGTTTAGTTGTCCGCACCATAATTATGAATCTGACTTTTGAAAGAGACAAACAAAAAGAAGTATTAAATACGCATATAGGTATAATTGTTGCACCGAGAGTAACAGCAGTAAAACTATTATCTATTTATAGCACGGAGAATGAATATATGTGCCAGGAGTGCGAAATGTCTTTTCGGAGAAAAAGTAATTTAAAGGCGCACGAGAAGAGACATAGTGGAGCGTGAACCTACCACTGTTGTGGGAAAAACTTTTTTCGGACGACCCATTTTCTAAAAATAACAACAGAAAAAAAATTGTTACTTTTCTTTTTGACATGTTTATATTTTGTATATCATTGATTTTACTCAGTGGATTCCATACAAGTTTCTTATACATACAGGGAGGTAATTAAAAATTGAGTCAGTAAGAGTTATGATTCCTTATCACTGCACTAGCTTTCACTGACCTGTATTACTGTACAAAGTATCAAATCAACCCTTCATAGTTTTTGGCTTGGGCTTCAGTCAAGCTTCTTGCTTTTCCTTTTCATGCATAAAGGGAGGTGATTCAAAAATGGGGTCAGCTAAAGTAATGGTTCTTTGACACTGCACTTTGCTTCACTGACCTCTATCAATGTATCAAGTATCAAGACAATCCTTTATATGGTTTTGACATTGGCCCCAGACAAGTTTTTTCCATAGATAAAGGGAGGTTATTCAAAAATAAGATCAGTTAGAGTTATGGTTCTTTGACACTGTACTTCCTTTCATTGGACCTCTATTTATGTGCAAAGTTTCAAGTCAATCCTTTATATAATTTCGACTTGGGCTTCAGACAAGCTTTCTATATAACGATAAGGGGAGGTAATTTAAAAATGTGACCATTACACTGCGCTTCCTCTGTCAATGTGTAAAGTATCTTCAAATTCTTCAAATGGTTTTTGACTTGGGCTCTGGACAAGTCTTTTTTATAAGGATAAGGGGAGATAATTGAAAAATGGGACCACCTAGAGTTATGGTTCTTTAATACTGCGCATCCTCTCACTGTGTTCGATCATTGTATGAAGTAACAAATTAGCACCTTTATTATTTCTTGAGTTATGCTCCGGAAAAGAAGCGTGACGGACGCCAGCCGGTCGCCAACGGACAAAAAGACGGACGACGGAAAAGTGATCCCTGTATGTCGCAGCTACTTTGTAGTAGGCGACACAAAATCTGTCTTAGTCAACTGTACTTGGTTAAAAAAAATCAACTTTTTTGCGACATTTTCTAACTTTTTTTGCGATCCTATATAGCTTAGTTTAGTAAAATAGTTAATTGTAATCTCGTTAATGCTTATATAAGGTATTTGATTTTGTAAATGAACAGCCTAAACATAACCGAGGCTGTTACTTTAAAGCTTTGGATGTAACTGACGCATTTATAGATCTATATTATCAGAATATGTCAGCATTTATGATTTAATCAACCATGGAATGAATATAGTCCTTAGATATGCAAAATTTAGGTCAATACTGATATGTTGTTTCAGTAAGGAGGTCTAAATGAATAACTAGCTGACCAACAAACTGTCACTAACCCACAGAAAGAATAACATTACTCCCGCACGATAATTTAAACGACAACGTGTTTATATTATTGGCTGATTGTTATGGTGCCATGCATGATAGAACTCAAACAGTTTGTCAATGATTCAAATAAGGTGCATGCTGTCATATTAAACAAAAAGATTTTCTGTATTGTAACGTTTTAATAAAGAAAAATCATGGTTATCAAGCATGCTATCGTTCCAGTTATCGTTCAGAATTTATACTAATTTCAGCATCTTTTTAACAATATAAAAAATGTTTACAGTTCAACGGGTCATCAAAAAGATTTGAACATACGGATTTGATTAAACCCTGCTGACAGACGGATATGGTTTATTCCCAGAAACCTAATTAACTTTTGATAGTTGGAGAAAAAAAAGTTGACATTAAAAATGGCAACTGCTAACAATGTCTACTTGTCAAAATAACATACACGATTAGACCATAAAATTCCAAATGCTATTCATTTTCACTGTAGCATTTCTGTATATACTAACATACCGAAAGAAAAACAGCCTGTTCCCAGCATCTGCATCTTTTTTTTTTTAACAATATCAAAATGTTTACAGTTCAGTCATTTAAAGACAAAGATGTTCTACATGCATGATAAATAGTTTTTGACGTGTACGTTACCCTCTGGGGAAAAATGACGTGTACGTTACCGCACCCTCTGTCTTACGATATCTTTAATATTCCTGAATAGTCATGTTAAATATTTGGTATAGGACTTTGGACAATGACAAGCTTTATTTTAAACCTACATTCCAGCGAAAATTCTCTGCGGAATCTGTGCTAGGTGCGTAACTTGTGAACAGCCGTGTTCGTTACCAAAATATTTTGCATCTTTCGAATCGGTTGGGCAAGGATTACGTAAAAACGGGAGGGAGTTTCATCAAGTTACATATATCCAATGAAAGAGCTTTTTATTGCGGGGTTTATGCACGTTATCTCGTTTAAAACAATGGCGGATCAAAAAAGTTATAGTGAAAAAACATACCTGAAGCGGGCCTATTTTTAGCACTTTTGCGTGCACGTTATCCGATTTAGTCACGTGGTTTCCCCACCGTGAGACAAATAACTTATTAAATAAAAAAAATCAAGCGATTTAGACTTATAAGAAATAACATGCTATGCAAGAATATCAGATTCTAAAGAAGTCTATCTACTTAATTCAGATGGTGTCCAAGACTTTACAGATTATCAAATGGTTTAGGAAAATAAAATTATTACAAGTGGTTATTGTAATCAAATCTTCCTGTTTGAGGTTACAAAGGCGATGTTGAATTTTCTTCTTCCACTTGTTAATAGAGGCAAACTGTCTAAATTTGTTTCAGAGGCATTTGCATTTGTTAGCGTCAGGATAGTATTCGGTGTACAATTCCTTAATGATAAAACATATTTATGAATCATCAGGTATAAACTAAATAGAATACAAGTCATATAAAACATCCGGTTCAGAATGAATCGGTTCATAATGAGAATATTGGTTTACAACATTCATTCTGCATTTTATATTCCAGGTCAGATAAAACCCACTTGGATCGAGAGATGTTTGTTTTATTTGTTTGTTTTGTAGGATTTAACGTCGCACCGACATAATTCAGATCATATGGTGACATTCCAGCTTTGATGGTTAAGGAGGACCCCTGGTGCCCCTCCGTGCTTTATTTCATCACGGGTGGGCACCCGGGTAGAATCACCGACCTTCCGTAAGCCAGTTGGATTTGGATGGCTTCCCCACAAGAAGAATTCGACGCCCGGAGTGAGGCTTGAACCCACAACGGTGACGGGAAAGTAATTTGAAGTCAGAGACCTTAACCACTTGGCCACGGAGGCCCGTTGGGCGGAAAATGAAGACATATTTCTCATAATGAAATTTAGTGCTTTAACTAACAATACTATAGACCCATACATCAAATCAGATTTGCCACAAAGTCCTTACAGTTAGTTTCAGTTATAACATTTTTCTACGAAAATATCTATCACTGTACGTAGGATAATAATATACTTTTAGAAAGTGTTACATTAGTTTTGACTTCAGTGGGCTGAAACATTTAACGATTTAGTCCCCCGAGTCTCGGAGTGCTGCCAAATACTGCTCTGTGTTAATCTTTTCTGTGTTTCGTATACATCCTTCGTTCGAAAGATCGTACGCTTTCTTTACATAAGCAATCGCCATACTTCTGTCAACTTGCTCATGAAGTCTTCCTTGGCACAAATATAAAACCATTTCTCGTCTTACTTCAATATCATTAGAAATTTTCATGACCTCAGATAATAGGACACGTGCTTGATTTACGTCACCACTACTGACTTCACTCATATCGCCAGGTTCGAATTCGTGGGAGATATGAAGGCATGTCATTATCATAAATAGCAATATTATTCTTTTCCACTGATAAGCGGCAGCTTCATCTTCGCAACATTGCACATGGTACATAAGTTGTCCATGATTTTTAGCTTTACCCAAAAGCTCAACTGACCTGTTCAAGAAACAAAGTTCTTGATATGCGTATATCACATCATTAAGAGCCATTATGGTTGCGAAACATGGCACGTACCTTTCGCACATAAGCAATGTCTGCTGAATATGTTCTTCTGACTCCAATGGACGACCGAGTTTTGCGTATGTTACTGCCATTTTCGAATTGTACGTCAATTCTAAAGATGATCTGTCCAAATCATGGGTGCTAGTGTCTTTCTTGTTTTGAAGAATTTCAAATCGCTTCTGCAGGTCACTTACACCATGCAGCTGGACTAGGTGTAAATCTATTATTACTTTTTCTTCCAAATGTTTCTGGCATTCTTCTAGTTGAGTTCTCCCTTCTCGAATCTTTTCGAGTACCTTATCTCTAAGACTAGATAGATTTTGGATCGCATCATCTTTGAAGCAATGATTGTCCACGCACACTTTTAAGAACCGGTATCTTTTACTAGCATATCTATCACAGGGAACCGTTACTTTACCAATACCACATAACTTATGTTTGTATTTGTGCAATAGCAACAAAGGGAACACATAATCACACCCCGAAGTACAAAAAGCTGCGTACACTTTGTCAATAGAGACTTCACGCACGATGTGTTGCAAAAATGAATACAGTTGTATATGTTTTGGTAACGAATCGGAAGTTGATAATTTCAACAACTCTGCAAACAATTTAGAAGAAATGCCTCCAATATTCTTTAATGATGTAGTCACGAGTAAGAAATCAAATAATGGAACGTTTCTGTCAAATGTTCGCTCTAAATTATTCAGAAGTATATCAATTCCTATCCTGCGACAACATTCTGTATTTTCAATTTTAAGGACAGTTACTAAATCTTAATCTATACCCGAATTATATTGTTTAGCAGTGGGCATGATACGCCTTAATGCCTTGTCTGTACAACGCAAAACGGATGACGCAATCCGGAATTTATTCCAGTAATGGGAAGTATTTTTTCCATTTCAAGGTTAAAATAGCTGAAAATTTTCGAAAGCTTATTAGTAATAAGTGATTTCCAAATAGTTTAATGAAAGAACAATTGATATATGAAACACTATACATTGGCAGTAAGGTAAAACGGTCCGTACTCGTTGAATCATGGCCAAAAGTGTAGTTTGCCTAACACTGAGCATGCAGTGTGTCTCACAATAATACGGTCATAGCCGCTTTGATAAATAACTGTTGAAAACGACTTTTCTTGAGGACACATTACATTTTCATGTATATCAAATTGTGGTTGTTATACCTTGCAGACAACTAATTACGAATTACACTGAATAGTAATAGAGAATCGATCCTACCGATTTTCGTCTCGACACGGGATCGATACCTCTACGGTAACATGCGATATATACCGAATGAGATATACTATCGAATAAAAAATGTGTCTTCCGGCACATGCACAGAGCGTCTGACTTTAGATTTCTTTTGAAGAATACGCTTTTTCCTTGTGCCTAATAAGCGTCCACATAGCTTGTCTGAACCGCAACTTTTTGTACATCATAAACCTCCCTGACACAGCATTCCAAAGATAAAAATCATGTATTAATTAACAGCACTTGAATTGTCTTGTTTAAAATGTATTAACATTCATATATATCTCAACACACAATATACATGCATAAACATTATACAATGCAAACATGTTTTGTTAAATTTTAAATCATTTTAAGGTTCTCAGAATACAAACAGTTCAAGAGTAAGGTGAGAACTAGTCTTTAAGCAACAGAATAAAAAAAACAACTGTTTTTATTATAATTTGTTTAAGTATACAACTGGCATTTTTCGTATTCCATTTTGAAATTTCTAAAACATCCAAGGTAAAACACCGACACATATAATATACTGAATTTAATAGAGGACGTACAGGGAAACATTTTAACAAAATGTTTATATGTTTATATGATACAAAAATATGATATTGTAACGTTAGATATATTGCGCAAAGGAGTGATCATTTACTCTTGTACAATATTTCATTATGGATATGGATACATGTTATTGACAAATATCTGTAATTGTAAACTAAAAATAGAACCTACATAACCACGAAGTTATTAAAAATAGATTATGTGTTTTCCATAGTTAATATAGGCATCGGATGATTAAAAAAGTGCATGGGCTGATCCGGCATGGGGTTGGAGGGTCAGGGGGCCCGGCCCCAATAGAATTTTCAAAGCTAATGGTGAAAACTTTAAACTCTCACCGTTAAACAAACAATAAAATCATAGTATAACGTACTGCTGCTGCCTGCACTGTGAATCCAAACAATACTTGCTGTGTATAATACTAAAATCAATTCAAGAATAAATGAATTCATTCCCACACCGAAAAATACTCTGTCAAAAGCTGCCGTTGGACATAAATATACATCCTTCCATTCCCTCTGCAGACAATAATGCTGTTGAAGTGTGTGTGTTTGTGTGTGATTTTTTTTTTCGAAAAGTACATCCCCCGTTTCTTTAATCAAATCATTTCCTGCAGACTTCCCTTGGATAGAACGCGTGCTAGAAAAATCAGTCAGCAAATACCCATCCTGGACTTAAATTTGACTTTTATATAGGAAGAATTCGGACATTTCTGAATAGCTTGGCCACTGTCAATTACGCAAAGTCAAAACTAAAAACACAAAGTAGGCACATTAGATGCAAATATACCTTTTAAGTTGTTTTATTCGTCCGTATTCTTAGCATTTAGAGGAATAGATTAAAAGTTGTACTTCTCTTTAAAACAGATCGAGTGGCAAATATTTTAGAATAATGTCGTGACTAAATTAAATGCGTTTTTTTCGTATATTGACATTATGCTTGATATCTTTATTTCTATTATTTTAAAGAAGTGACAGAAGAATGAATACGTGTAAAATTAACTGTCCTCTACACCTGACAAATATATCAGACGAATGCATTGTTACTTCCATTTTAATACTACAGTGAACCATTGTATATCATTATTTCCAATCGTGATTATATTTTACTTTAGTAAACCAGTTTATTTGTAGTCATACAATATCAAAGAAAACATTTAAATGCAATGACATAGTACTTGATTCCCAGAGTCACGGAATTATATTTAATGAACTGGTATCCTGGAGATATAATACATACATATGAGCCGCGCCATGAGAAAACCAACATAGTGGCTTTGCGACCAGCATGGATCCGCGCAGTCTGGTCAGGATCCATGCTGTTCGCTATTGGTTTCTCTAATTGCAATAGGCTTTGAAAGCGAACAGCATAGATCCTGACCAGACTGCGCGGATGCGCAGGCTGGTCTGGATCCATGCTGGTCGCAAAGCCACTGTTGGTTTTCTCATGGCGCGGCTCATATAGAGCAATGTAGCCTTATTTCAGAGGACTTTATTCTTGTAACAGCTATCTTTGAATTAACCAAAATGGGAAGTGGTAAACAATCAGGTTTTACATTTATTTTCACTACTTTTAGTAAGTTAGAAACATGCAGTTTGTTTAATTTAAAAAAAAGTTTGATTTAGACTGATTATCAACCATACAGTTTCCTCTTTAGTAGCATAAATAAAGTTTCAAAATAGGTAAAATATCTAATTTGATTTTGTTCTTTCTTTTTTATGTAAATAGTGGGCATTCGAAACAGAGCCGCAGCATTATTGTTACGGAATATTTTAAAGTCTTTCGGAAACGATTCTTGGAAATTAAGAATTTCCAATCTAAATGAGATAATTGGATTGTACGTTATCGGTATGTAGTAAATATTCTTAAAGATTTAAATTGCTTCTGGAGGAATTAAAACGCTATATAAAACATGATGGCCCAATATCGCTCACCTGAGTACCATTGCTCTTAATGATAATATCATGTTTTGAGATAGATCACATAGGCATACACTTTAAATATCATAAAGATAAATATTTTCTTGCAACAGTCCCTTTTGATCTATGAGTCACATACAAGTCAGGGCAAATCTCCATACCAAGTTTGAGGGTCCTAGGCTCAAATGCTGCATTTCTGTTCTAACATGACTATTTCTTACCCTGGAAAACTTAAATAATATTCAAATCCAATCTCCATCTAATGGCATAAATGACATTTCAAATCAGTATCTTCATTGGTCATTGAGATAAACCCATTTTAATTTGAAACAAAGGGAGGTAATTTGACATAAAATCAGTCCATAGTTATCTCCCCTGTCTCAGTCCAACTATAATATAATGACAATAATGCAATTTTAAATGAGTCCTATAAAAACTTACTGAGATAAATCTATTTTTATTAAAATCAGGGGAGGTAATCATGCATTGGTATATGCATGTAGAAGATACAAAGTACAAGCCTTTATAACAATATATTAGAAAAGTAAGTAAAAGTAGAAATTTCTTACCATGTAAGACATATATAATGTTTCAAACCAATCTCATTAGAAATTGCTAGGTATATTCATTTACATAAAAAATAAAGGGAGGTAATTTGTCATAAATCCAGTCAATATGTATCTTCACTAATTGCCCATGTCCATCTGATGGCATATATGAAATTTCAGATCAGTATCTTCATTAGTTACAGAGATATACACATTTCAATTTGAAAAAAGTGGGTTACTTTGACAAAATATCAGTCCATAGTTATCTACCCTGATTGTCTAAGTCCAACTAATGACAATAATGAAATTTCAAATGAGTCCTATAAGTACTTACTGATATAAGTCCATTTTGATTAAAGTCAGGAGAGGAAATCATATATAAAATAACTCCAGAACTTATGATTGGGTCTGACAGATTCACCATGGAATCCAGTGTTATTGTTGTTGAAGATATTTTGCAAGTTCGTATCAAATCAAACCATATTATATGGGTATGAATAATAAAATTGGCTTCAATAATATTCCAATACATAAAGTAGGTGATATTCTCCACATAAGACATCCATATTGCGGCCGATAAGAGTTTGTAATAGTAGCAGTCATTGTTTGATGTTTCTTCATTTCACAAAAAAAAAAAAAAAAAAAAAAAATCAAGTTATTCCTGAATTTTACGCTATTCAATGTTTCAATAAATATGTATATACATATATGAAGGATATAACTGAGGGGAAAATTTAGACCTAGTCCGGAACAGTAAGTGTTAACATGGTTAAATCCCAGTAATATTGTACATCTTGGCGTTCTTCGAATACAACAGCAACTGAAATCATATCAAAATATTTCATTGTTGTTGGAAGAACGCGAAGCTGTAAAATATCAATGTGAATGTGTATCATTTTGATAAACGGCCAATATGCCGAAATGGAACATTTAAATGGAAGAATTCAATGCATGTAGCTGCTAATAATGAAATTTTAGATATAGTCCAGGCATGGGTTCCTGAAGGCTCTATCTTAGAACATGAAACTGTCTTACGCCGTCCTAGAGTCGGTATTTACATGACTTGCCACTTGTGATACTGATGTATTTGCTGACGACAGAACTAAACTACACACACCGGCAGTCGGTACATGTCTGCAAAATGATGCATATGAATTCAAACAGTAGTACAGTTAAAACACTTAATGTAGTAAAACCATCAGTCCTCAGTTTACGTGTTATGCAAAAAAAAAACAAAAAAAAAAAAAAAAAAACAACAAACAAACAAACAAATGAGCCGCGCCTTGAGCAAACAACATAGTGCGTTTGCGATCAGCTTGGATCCAGTCCAGCCTGCGCATCCGCGCAGTCTGGCTAGGATCCATTCTCTTCACTAACGATTTCTCTAATTTTAATAGGCTTTGAAAGCGAACAGCGTGGATCCTGACCAGACTGCGCGTATGCGCGGGATGGTCTGGATCCATGCTCGTCGCAAACGCACTATGTTGGTTTTATTCATGGCGCGGCTCAAATAACACCAAGAGGTGAAAAAATACTACCACATGTAGAAAACTCTTAAACAATTAGGAATATTTATTGATATCATTTAATTAACTTGGACTTAACATATGTATCAGACGTGCATCAATGTTTGACATGAGGTACCAGTACTTAAATAACTCACAAATAGTTATGTTCAAAATAGAATTAAACGTATATCTAATCTTGAAAGTACACGGTTTCCCATAAAATATAAGCTATACGTACAGTTTATAGATGATTTTAATGGGATCGAGACAGGTAAAAATGAACAGGCCAAAATGCATAGACCAAAACTAGCATTGTTACGGTAGGAGGGAGATATTTTATGAATGCAATATCATTATGATAATTAATTCGGACTTTTGCATCTTTTCCTATAAGTGAATGTGTAATTGTCAACTCTGTGATTCGGAGCCAGGTGCACGTTTGTCGGTGCTCATTTTTTAAGATCATGTACCACCTCTGAATCTATTTCTGCAACGCTTTTCTAATTTAAGTGTAAAACAGAACAAAATAGAAAAGAACATACGCTTTATTTTCGAAGACACAGATTACAAAATACAAGTATCTAACAAATAAGTTAGGAAAAAACATACTAGGCCATTTCAATTTTTTTTTCTGATTACGCGGTCCGGAATGATAACGGTAAAACAGGTTTAATCGCTGTTTTAATACGTCAAAGTGATATTGATCGGGTTTCGTGTGTCCATTATACATGTAGCTGATGACCCAAATTCAGAAAGTCAGGAATTATAGTATTGTTCATAATTTGTGTTAAATCTCGAGTGTCTATGCTAGTGCCACACATTGCCTTCGATGTGCGGTAGGTGAAGAAGTAGGCACGTTCTACGTTGTTCAATACATTGAAAAGAATGAAGCCTGACTTGTAAGTTGTAAGACGAGCACGAGTGACAAGAATGCAGTTAAACATATTTGGATTAAACATAGAACTATTGTTCAGATATAAAGTTTTCCATTTGTTATCAGTTGTTCAGTTCAGTACGTTAGATTTAGAGCCAAAGCCGATTGCTATCTTAAGAAAAACGTTTGTTCACAGATCCTGACTGATCCGTTACATTATCTCGGCCCAAATCTTTTTGAAAGTAGATAATATATAACTTCTTTAGTACAGCAGTCAGATATTCTACCAAAATGCATTTAGTCAATTTAAAAAAATTGTTTAGCTTTTTAAATTAGCAGTGTATATAAAAATAAGTTTTAACAAAATCTGTCCTTTTATAACCCCAATTTTCCCTGTTTGTATATTAATTGGCTGTGAATTGATTCAAACAAAGAAAATGAAAAGAACAGACCTCCCCAACTCTAAATTTCTATGTCAATCAAATCACAATAAATAACACTTTTAGGGGCGGTGACGTGGGGGCGGGGGCGGGAGTGGGGACATGTTGGGATCATTCTTCACCTCATGACTCGTTATTTTATCATAAATATTAGTTCAGCTCCAATGCAAAAGACTGAGATGTTGTACTTTTGCTGGTTAGGCCCCCAAAAATCTTTGTTTCCGGTAACATGCTCAAAATGGTTAGGGTAGGTAGGTTGGGAATTGTTTTTTTTTTCTTAAATTTTTATTTTTATTAAGTGAGACTTTTCAAACATTATTTTTGTGTCAATGAATACAAATATTAAAGGAGGGTTATGTCTTTAGAGCATCAGTAAGTTGATTTCTAACATCACTGACCTTGTATAAAGCATAAAATGTGCAGTTTTGCAACGTTTTGTTAAAAAGTTGAAGAGAATATTCTCCAGGGCCAAAGAACAGTTAGGGTCGGACCAAAAATGTAGGATAGGTTATGATTTCGAATTTCTATTAAATGTAACACTGAGTTAACATTTATATGGGCATATATAGTAAGTTTGCCGTTATTTCCATAGAGAATACATTAACGAAACTTTTGTTTTCGGTTTAGGTATGAATGACAGCGTAAAGTGTTTTTCGTGCGGTATTAGTATACGTAACTGGGAACAAGGAGACGACCCCTGGATAGTGCATGCACAGTCGCTTCCAAAGTGTAACTATATTGTAGAAGAGAAAGGACCCGAGTTCATTGAAGCCCATGTGAATCAAGATGTCGATCATCAAAGTAATATTTAATATGATCCTTTCTTGCTCTTTTTGTTGTTATGGGTTAGGGCCGTTTTGAAAACAGTATATCAATATTATCTTTAAACAGGAAAAATGTATTACATATTATTTGATAAAGTAACACGCGTGATATAAATGGAACCTAACATGATATATAATGACGCCATTGTGATTGTTTTAGGTCGACTATTCGAATAATAAGGAGAGCTATTGTACTCACCCACAATCTTCTCAATTTCACTATTTTTTCTTAACTACTGCCCTTATAATCATCAGACTTAACATAAGGGGTGACTAGGTAAAGGGCAGACATCGGGTAGTTAGAGGTCAAATCTCAGATGATAAGGTCTTGTAAAAGTGCTGGTTAAAGTATTACGGCAAAGTTCTCAATATCACTATATCTTTTTAACTACTGCAGTTATCAAACCTCACATACGGATTTATCTTAATAAGGGAATTTGATTTAGGGTCAGGTACTCCGATGGTAAAGTTAACCTGGATCAGATGTATGTCACGCCTTTCAGTTCCTGTCTGAAAGTATGTGCGTGGACTTCCTTTTTTGGAAATGGGGAGTCAATTGTTTTGCTTTTTCATACGATTTGATTGTAAAGGGCTCCGTAACGGAGCAAGGAGATTTTGGAGCTTCGTCAAATCATTCGAAAAGCCCTTTTTGAGGATGTCTAAACAAGTCAGTATATCCCTCAGATGTCAGAAATTCCTATATTTGACAGCTTCTGACCTAGACATTTTAGCCATAGTTTCAAAATGGCTTTTGTTTATTAAATGTGGTTTCTACGGAAGCTCGGAAGGGCCATTTGATTCTTCTACATTCTGTTACGTTACAGATGCGGAAAGGATAAATAAAATAATGATATCTACAAACATGTTTGAATACTCGAGAACGCTGTCCTTCTGACAGCTCTTTTTAAACATGTTAAATTGAAAAGTGGATATGAACTACGCATGTGAGACTTGCCAGGATCTGCCCTATATAAATTTTCTCACACTTTTCCTCTAGCTTCAAGTTTAAATAGTACATATTTTGCAAAGTTCATTTTCCTTCATGTAAATAGTCATTTTAGGTATAAATAAATTTATGTTGGTGATATATTTTCTTATGTTATATGTACCAATTCATTTCAGAATCCTCTAGCCTTTCAACTGTTTAAACACTTTTGTACTTGCAGATGACGAGGAAGAGGAAGAAGATAACGAACTTAACGGTTTAATGTCTTGCAAAGTGTGTACGAACAAGAATACAAACATGGTGTTCATACCATGTAGCCATATGGTCACATGTGAAACTTGCGCACCGGTTGAGTGTCAAAGTGTTGAGTGTCAAACTCCTATTATTGAACGCATAAGAGCATATCTGTCGTAATTAGATTCAGGTACATTTAAAATGATAATAAAAATAAACTGATGAAGTGTTTGCAAGGTAATATTAAATAATCAGTAACGATATACTTGTCTTATAAGTTATGTTATAAATGTTTATAATCTGGAGGAATAAAAAAGGAAAGACATTATTTTCACAGTATTCTATTTCTTTTCATCAATGCTAGAAATCTGCACAACGGGTGCATACTGTCCATTATCAAAAAAAAAAAAAAAAAAAAAAAAACAAAAAAAAAAAACGAAACATTTGATCATTTGATGTCCATACGAAAACAAAAAACAAACATCAGCAGGCTTAAATCATCCATCCCCCCCCCCCCCCCCAAAAAAAAAGAAAAAAAAAAAGTAAAAAAAAAACAAACTTGTTTGGGGTTTAACGCCGTTTTTCAACACCATTTCAGGTATGTAACAGCGGGCAGTTAATCAAACCAGTGTTCCTGGATTTTGTACAAACCTGTTCTCCGCAAGTAACTGCCAACTTTCCCACATGAATCAGAGGTGGAGGACGAATGACTTCAGACACAATGTAGATCTTTTTTATCAAATCGTCACGGGGAACATACGTCCCGTCTTGGGATCGAACTCACGAACCCGCGATCCATATATCTACGCTCTCCCTATTATGCTTAGTGTGCGAGTACAGTAGAAGATATCCAACAAAATATCTACAATAAAGCAATAATTGTAAATATCATTCAAAATGTCCCTAAACACCCACTCTCAAAACAAAACAACAATAACAAAAAAAAAAACAAAAAAAAACAACAAACAAACAACAACAAAAAAAAGACAAACAAAAAAACAACCAATACAAACAATTTTACATGAAAACACCCGATCTTGATGGCCCTTTGTCAATCAGGTTTAATAAATGTTTACACACCAAAATATATACATAAAGCTATCTATTAGAAAGAATAGTTTAAATGTTGTTTTTCTCCATACTGTATTCTAATTTTACCTTTCAACCCTTAAGTGTACTTTATGGGAACCAATTCTATGTAAAAGGTTACCAACGCATCATTTATGTGTGACTTTATTTCAAAATGTGTCTATATATATTACATACAAAATAATACCGATATAGCTAACATGCATAAACATATGATTTTTCAACAAAATCTTTCTGTATGTATTTGCTTAGATATCACATTAAATCCGCTTGATATCACAGACTCTTCCGAGACAAATAACTAAGGATATAAAAAAATAATCAAGTGATTTAGACTTATAAGAAGTAACATGCTATGCAAGAATAGCTAAAAATGTATATCTACTTAATTCAGACGGTGTCCCAGATTTTAAAAGTTATCAAATGGTATAGAAAAATAAAATCATTGCAAGTCGTTATTGTAATAAAATCTTCCTGTATGAGGTTACAAAGGAGAGGTTGATTTTACACAAACTGTCTAAATTTGTTTCAGAGGCATTTGTATTTGTTAGCGTATAATATTTGGTGTACAATTCCTTAATGATAAAAACATGTTTATGAATCATCAGGTATAAACTAAATAGAATACAAGTCATATAAAACCTCCGGCTCATAATGATCCAGTTCGTAATGAGAATATTTATTTACAATTTTGATTCCGCATTTTATATTCCAGGTCAGATAAAACCCAATTGGATAGGGAGAAGTTTGTTTTATTTGTTTGTTTTGTTGGGTTTAACGTCGCACCGACATAGTTCAGGTCATATGGCGACATTCCAGCTTTGGTGGTTAAAGAAGACACCAGGTTCCCTTCCGTGCATTATTTCATTATGGGCGGGCACCTGGGTAGAACCAACGACCTGCCGTAAGTCAGCTGGATGGCTTCCCCACATGTTGAATTCAATGCCCCGAGTGAGGCTCGAACCCACAACGGTGAGGCGCAAGTAATTTGAAGTTAGAGATCTTAACCATTTGGCAACGGAGGCCCTTTGGGCGGAAAAATGAAGACATATTTCTCACTGACAATACTGTAGACCCATACATCAAATCAGGTTTGCCACAAAGTCCTTACCGTTATAACATTTTTTTTCTACGAAAATATCTGTCACTGTACGTAGCATAGAAAATGTTACATTATTTTTGACTTCATGAGTGAGGTCGTCAGCGGGCTGAAACATACAACGATTTAGTCCCCCGAGTCTCTGAGTGCTGCCAAATACTGCTCTATGTTAATCTTCTCTGTGTTTCGTATACATCCTTCGTTCGAAAGATCGTACGCTTTCTGTACATAAGCAATCGCCATACTTCTGTCACCTTGCTCATGAAGCCTTCCTTGGCACAGATATAAAACCATTTTTCGCCTTATTTCAATATCATTAGAAATTTTTATGACCTCAGAAATTAGGACACGTGCTTGAA
The DNA here is from genome assembly GCF_021730395.1 of Mercenaria mercenaria. Taxonomy (NCBI): domain Eukaryota; kingdom Metazoa; phylum Mollusca; class Bivalvia; order Venerida; family Veneridae; genus Mercenaria; species Mercenaria mercenaria. Next base: position 23,883,009 of record NC_069364.1, on the reverse strand, counting down.
TAACATCACCGCTACTGACTTCACTCACATCTCCAGGTTTGAATTCATGGGAAATATGAAGACATGTCATTATCATGAATAGCAATATTATTCTTTTCCACTGATAAGCAGCAGCCTCATCTTCACAACATTGCACATGGTACATAAGTTGTCCATGATTTTTTGCTCTATTCAAAAGCTCATTTGACCGGTTCATGAAACAAAGTTCTTGATATGTGTATAGCACATCATTAAGAGCCATTATGGTTGCGAAACATGGCACGCACCTTTCGCACATAACCAATGTCTGTCGGATATGTTCTTCTGACTCCAACTGACGACCAAGTTTTGCGTATGTTACTGCCATTTTCGAATGGTACGTCAATTCTAGAGATACTCTGTCTAAATTCTGGGTGCTAGTGCCTTTCATGTTTTGAAGAATTTCAAATCGCTTCTGCAGGTCATTTACACCATGCAGCTGGACAAGGTGTAAATCTATGATTACTTTTTCTTCCAAACGTTTCTGGCATTCTTCTGGAGTTCCCCCTTCTCGAATCTTTTCGAGTACCTTATCTCTAAGACTAGATAGATTTTGGATCGCGCCATCTTTGAAGCAATGATTGTCCACGCACATTTTTAAGAACCGATATCTTTTACTAGCATATCTATTACAGGGAACCGTTACTTTACCAATACCACATAACTTATGTTTGTGTTCGTGCAGTACACACAAAGGGAACATATAATCACACCCGGAAGTACAAAGCGCTGCATATACTTTGTCAATAGAGACTTCATGCATAATATGTTGCAAAAATGTGTACACTTGTATATGTTGTGGTAACGAATCAGAAGTTGATAATTTCAACAACTCTGTAAACAATTTAGCAGAAACACCTCCAATATCCTTTAATGATTTAGTCACAAGTAGGAAATCAAATAACGGAAAGTTTCTGTCAAATGTTCGCTCTACGTTATTCAGAAATATATTTATTCCTATCCTGCGACAACATTCTGTATCCATACCAGAATGAATATCAATAAATCCTCTACTTGACTTTATATTCATTAGCAGCGGGTACGATATGCCTGAATGCTTTGTCTGTACAACGCAAAACAGATTACTCAACCCGGAATGTTTTCAAATAATGGCAATAATGAGAAAGATTATTTTCCAATAGAGTTTAAAATAGCCGATTATTTTCGAACGCTCGAGTGATTTCCAAGTAGTTTATGCAAGGAACAAATAAATAAGAATTTATATAAGAACTGAAATATTAGAAGTAAGGCAGACCAAAGAATCATGACGACCGTGACTTAAATCTCATGAACAGACTCTATCAAAATTTAAGAGTAAAAAAAAGTTCAAAACATGCGACAACCCATGCAGCAAGCAATCCGCATGAAAGTGAAAGACAACGTAGACTGTGTACACATATACACAATCTTAAAATGTATTGTAAAAATAAAATAAACATGAAGTAGGAAAGTAATTATTCGCATATATATTTGAATAAAGTCTGTGTTATTATAAGAAATCATTTAGTATAAAGTGTGTGGGACAGTGATTCTACTTCTCAAAGGCGTTGTTATAAAAATATCCACCATGTTCATCAGATCATTAACAAGTTTCATAATCTTGAACAAATCGTAAAGTTAAATAGGCTATAATAATAACAATGACTGTGGTGTCGAATACACGGTAGGATTATTAGCAGAATAAGAATAGAGTTGAATTAAACAGAAGTCTATATACATACGGCTGAGATAGAATTTCATCAGAAACTGTCATGTTCTAGACCATTTAAGAAAACCTATATCCAACGCCAGTTCTATGTTTTTCAATACCATCTGCATTTGCATGATAGATTGGAAACATTTAACAGAAAACTACATTAACTACATATAATTAACTAGACACTTTTGTTGTCAATACATATGAGCAATGACTTTATTAATATAAGAAGACGACTTATGATTCAATTGCTTACGAGCGGAATATAATGTGGTACAACAATAAAGAATATATCAGTAGTTTTAAAACACAAAAACATATTATTATTTATATATATCTAAACATACATTTACATGTATAAACATTATACTATGCCAACATGTTTTATTAAAGCCATTTTTAAAAAGATTCTCAGAATACAAATTGTCAAAGAGAAAGGTGAGTACTCTCTTAACTGAACAAGAAAAAAATGTTTTATAATAATTTGTTAAAGTATACAACAGGTATTTGTGTGTTCTAGTTTGAAAATTTTAAAACTTCCAGTTAAGTAACAACTTTAACATACTAAAGTAAATAGAGGACAGGAAACATTATATCTGAAAATAAAAAACAAACCTTTATATGAGCCACGCCATGAGAAAACCAACACAGTGCATTTGCGACCAGCATGGATCCAGACCAGCTTGTGCATCCGCGCAGTCTGGTCAGGATCCATGTTGTTCGCTAACGGTTTCTCTAATTGCAATAGGCTTTGAAAGCGAACAGCATGGATCCTGACCAGACTGCGCAGACTGATCTGGATTCATGCTGGTCGCAAATGCACTATGTTGGTTTTCTCTTGGTGCGGCTCATATGATAAAAATAAAGATAATGCGCACAGGCGTAAAGTTTCAATATTGAGACATGCTAAAAATATCTGTCACAGTAAAACTAAATATAGAACCTATAATAACATCTAAATATAGAAAAATATAATACTTCTTAATATAGATTGAATATGTGTTTTTCCGTGGTTTAAATTAGACATCGGTTTTGGTACAATATATTGTGATATATTTTTGAAAAAAAAAATCCCCATCTAAAACAACTCTTTCGGAAAAATAAGTCTGAACAAAATAATTTGACAGCAATTACAACCTATGTAAGGCGTTTTCTCCTAAAATACTCCCAGGACAAAACGTGTCAAAAGGATAGGCAATTCTGCCTGTAAGTACAGGCTAGGACAAATCGTTTCCAATCACTCTGCTTCACTAGACAATAATTCCTGCAGACTCCCCTTGACAAAATATCCCCCCTTGAACTAAATTATGACTTACATATGGGGGGTGCGGGCATTTTGAAATAGCCCGGCTATTGTCGATAAGAAAGTGCAATCTGACTTCTGAAATAGTGCGAAAAAATTAATACTAGTAGATTTACTTATGAAGACATCGCACTGAATGTACACAATTTGCAAACTTTAGCATCATTATCAAATTAACTAATTTAATATGGTTACTGTCCCCCACCTACAGTCTAAAGATTCGACTTTGTCAAGAATGCGTCTAAGTTAATCAGGCACTCGTTTAAGGTTGTACAAGCAATTAAATCAAGCTAAACGGCAGCATTTTTTCGCGAGTTTTGCAGAGGTGGGCAAAACTGAATCGGGTGCTTATAAATGAATGCGGTGGTGGCTGATAATCTAAACATTTCTGCTGGTTCATTTTGTGATAAATGTGTATTAAAATAGCCTTCATATAATATTACAAATCATATTCATTTTCATGAAATGAGAACATTTCTAGAGCACACTGCTTTTAACAGAAGCTGTTATCAATAACTGTGTGAATGTGCTTATTTCTCATGGGCTATAACATTAAAACTATTATCAGCTACTGTTGTCGTAACCTTTATATAAGTTCGCGGTCAAGTCATTTCAAGTATTCACTGCTGCAAGATATAGATTGTATTCCCGTTACAATCCGTACTTGTAGAGTACTGAATCAAGCAAACATAGTTCAGAAGTTCGAATTCAGTGTAACCTAAGTAAATGCATTCCACTCTACAAGATTTCTTCTACCTGATACTGAAAAACGAAGTTCAACAAGATTTCACTAGAGAGCGAGAAAGCCTGGAAAGGAAATAACCTGCATTACCATTTTCTGTCGCTAAAGTTATTTTCCTGTCTCGCCTGTTGTACGAAAGAGGAACTCACTACGATCGTTGTCATCCTTCCCATCTAGGAGTACTATAAAATTTCCCGATTTTCGGATGCTTTCTTTTGCTTTCTCAAACTGATGTTCTGGACTTACGTTACATTCAAACAGTCCAATCCTAATACTTTGTTTGACCTTACTTAATGACCCCATCAGACTCTCAAAAGTTTCACATGCCATTTTCACCTTGATCATTAGAAAATTTTCAACCGAAATGACATTTGGATTTATCTCAAATGTGCTCTCACCGAAATCCATTTCAGTTAACCAAACGTGTTGTGCACTGACTATCTGTGGCATACGTTCAATCAAATTTTCAATGTCTAAACCTTTTAGAAACCCACTACAAAATACTTTTAGCTTTGGAGCAGTCGAAATATTGTTAAGGACGGACACCAGAGCCCCGTCTATTAAAAAAGGTCCTACGTAGCACACTTCTAACGAGGCAGTGTTTATGTCAACCTTTGACAGAGGAGCAGCGCCTAACTCCAGCATCTTCAGTTGCGAATGACCACGAAGGTCAAACGTTACACCAGAACACGAGTCAGTATGGTCATTGCATTCAATAAAACCTATCCCAATATGCTTCATGCTTTGCTGATGTGCAACGTTGGTAACAAGTCGGTCTATTTGGATGTGAGGCATTTTAACATTCCTTAGATATAGTTCTTCCAGTCTTTGTGCATTGCTTATCATTTCAAAACTTTTATCAGATAATGAGATATAGCTGTGCTGCCATTCGCCATCTTTCCATCGTCCACCCTTAATAATAAAGCATTTCAGGCTGTTTGTGGAACGTGCAATGAGATTCTCTAGATCTTCCTCCTCAATTTCACTTTTTATGTCGATCTTTTCCAGCGCGTTGACATCGTTTCTTTTAAGCAGATCAATAATATCATGAAAACTTTCTTTTGTTTTAACATTTCTTATTTTCACTGATTTGATCAATGTTTTGTTCATTTCCAGAAGGCTCTTGAGGAAAGTAGAGTATTTTTCATTTTCGTAGTCTGAGTCTACAAAATAATCTTCTAAGCATATATGAATAGAACGTTTTCCATCCTCAAAATTTTCATGATATTCTTCTAGGCATGCAACATGCATGCTCTGATAGTCCTTCATAGCTTGGTTGTAACCAATAAAATAGTTCCACGATCCCATATCACTTCTGTACCCTTTAACTATTTCAGACGTAGTCGCTAATTCGCATAATTTCTTTGACAAAACACTTGCTTTCTCTGGACAAAGTCCACTGAGGAAAATGCAGACATTTGACATTGTAAGAATACTTTCTACGGTGTTGCAAACTGCACTTATCACACCGAAAATACTAGAAAAATCCTGCACTGACTGCATGTATAACGCTGCAAAAAATTCCTGAAATGTTTGCTGTTGAAACGATATTTTTGTTTTTCGGGCTAAGACTGGACCTGAAACTTTATTTTCTGTAAGAAATCCTGCTTCAAGACTAAATTTCAATTGTTGATCAGTCAGGACATTTGCTGCAAGGCTTTTCTCAAAGGCAAATGAGTTTTCCCTGTTTGAAGCAAAGTATGTCTTAAATGCTAAATGTCCTAATGTTATAAGAAACGTGTAGTATTTCTTACAGTATTCATTTGATTCAATGGAGTTTGGCATTTCAGTTTGATAAGACTGATCTAACAGTTCAGTAACTTCTCTTTTTTGTTCAACTTGGAACAACAGTAACCCTATCAGATTGCTATAGATGTCACATTTAGAGCGTCCGAAAGATTGCCCGCCATGCCATAAACAAATAAGATATGTCAGAACAAGAGGCACTGCTGTAAATAACTGAATACTTTTGTCTCGAATTTCAGAACTGAAATTGTCCACATAATCTGGTGTAATTTCACTTTCGCCATCATTCAATTTTGATATCGTGTTCAAAGTTAACTCGTTTGCTGTTTCACTGTCCAGGCCTTGTATTTGAACTATTTTGTCTTTCTGGCTTGACTTCAAGTTCAGTTCACTGAATTTCCAAGGCCTAGTTGTTGTTAACACGGACGACGTTTCCCACGATTTTCTATGAGGTATATCAGAACATTCAGCCTTACATGAAGGTTTTTCTTGCGGATGAGTCCACTCATCCAATCCATCTAATACAATCAAACACGTCTCTCTACTCAGAATTTCTTCAACGGCATCGACGGTGTAAAGATGTGAATGGTCGAGGTGGTAAATTATTTGGTTTTGTATCATTTCTTCGATTTCGCATTCAGATTTACATGTGTCTCTAAGTAAGATGAGAAAGAAAAATTCGAAGTCACGCACAATTTGAAGATCTTGCTCCGAGAAATAACTTGTCGTCTCAACTGGCTGATGTGAATGGGTCCATGTCACTGCTAGTCGTTTACAGAAAACGCTTTTTCCAAGACCAGCATCCGCGGTGACATAAATGTTTTTACATTTTTCGTGATTTTTGAAAAATATATCTCGTAGGGATGTAATGCCAGTTCTCTTTTCATTTGAACGACCTCGGAACATGACTTTTTGAACATCGACCTCTTCGATTTTAGGAAATACATAGTAACCAGTAAGAGCGGTGTCGTTTTCTTCAAAGAGTGGTGATAACGGAATTGTACTGTGATGCTGCCTGGTGAACGTTAACAGGTCTTTCTTCATTTCTAAATTAAAAAGAATCTTTATTAGATAAACAAGAGAGGGCTACAATGACCCTAAATATGCTCTCCTGCACTTGACCTTTTCACTATTTATATATGATAAGTGTATCATTAAATGCAACAATTTTTATTTATTTAGGATCCATGAACTGCTTCATGAAAAGGCGTTTAAAGCTTTCTTCACTTTGCTCTTGTGGTCAATAAAAGGGGTCAAACTAAACAATTTGAGAGAGGTCCCCACAACAATGCTTAAGACAATATTTGGTGAAAAATCCACCGACTGGTAATCAAGAAGGACTTGTATAAGGGCTTTTTCTATTGGTAGTTTTTTAAAGGAAGCAAATTTATAAACAAATCTGACAGAGTTCCTTCCAAGAAAGCCACAGACCAAGTTGGTGAAAATCCAAATTCCATCAGCTGGTTCATGCAAAGAAGTCATGTAACCGTCTACTTTTAACTCGATAACTCTTTAATTGTGCAAAGTGCAACCATTTCAACATATTTTATAGAGGAGCGTATAAATATCCATTGGCCTCTTCACGAGAAGAGAAGTTGTTCAAAGGCTTTTTTTTCTATTTTTAGGTCTGGCGGACTCTAAAATTGGACAAACAAAACCATTTCTACAGAAGTTTGGTTCAGGAAAAGATAATCATTTTTTTTCTATTTTAGCAGTTGTGGTCTCTTTAAAGGGGTCAAGATAAACCATTTGTACACACTTAAGGGCGGTCATACAAGGGTGCTATAGACCAAGTTTGTCGCAGATCCATCAAGTGGTTCCTGAAATGATTTTCTGATTTTTAATACTTGTGACACATTTTAGAACTAAGCGGAACTATTTGTATAAACTTAAAAGAGGTGGATACAAGGATGTTTAGAACAAGTTTTGGAGGACCATCATGTGGTTCATAAGAAGAAGTCATTTTTTTATATTAGCTATGGCTAAGCTTAATTATTTCTATATAACTGAGAGAGCTCCGTACAAAAATGCTACAGAGTAAGTTTGATAAAGTACCATTAATGGTTTACGAGAGAAAGTCGTTTAAAGTAGTGTTTGTACACTAGGCTCTTGTGTTCAATAACAGCGGCCAAGCATGCTACAGACCGAGTTTGGTGAAAATTAATTGAAAGGTTTATGAGAAGAAGTCGTTTTAATGTTTTGTCTTTAGCTCCAAAGCCCATTAAAGGGGTCAGTCAGAGCCATTTGAACACACTTGACATAGGTCTATGAGGCACAGTTTTGTTTAATGCTGACCAGCTGGTTCAGAAGAGAAGATGAAATAAAAAACGATGGATGCAAGACACAAGACGCCAGACCATTCACCTTTACTAATAGCTCACCCTGAACAAAGTTCAGGCAAGCTGAAAATGGTAGTTAAATAAAATCATAAATGCATATTATGTTAATATCTAAGTACAAAACGTAAGACATTGATGATATTTCTAAGCATAAAATGGAACCAAACACAAAGGAAATATGAAAATAATATTTACTTCGTTTAATTTCTTGATACATGTCTTCGGTCATTGACTGTGATGTACGGGTAATATCAGCTGGGTATCTGATAGCTTCTAAGATGTCCTCTAGTAATGTAAAAATCTGGTCGAGAGTTTCATGTTCTTGTTGCCGCTCTTTGTTTAAAGTTTCAACTGCTTGCTGTAGCGACCTGGTCACATTTTGACATACATGTGAATTTGTCACAATCACGTCTTGTAGAATTGTTGAAATCTCACTTGCAGAAATTGTCAGCTGCGCAGATTTTAACTGAAAAGTAAAATTTCTGACATAGGTTTTTCTAGCGCGAATATAAATTTTTTTAACTCTGTCTCCATCTAAAATGATCAAGTAGAAATATGTAAGTAGCACGATAAATGTACTTTAAAACTGAGAGAGACTTATCTTTAACACATACCGGTATTCAATTTTAAAGATATGCAATGCGATCCTTCCACTAAAATAGTCTATTTTTCGATATTAACTTTAAATGTAGAAAGTCCCAATCAAATGAATTTAACTTGACAAATGTATAAATCTGTGTTTGTAGAGCTGCATTTACAATTAAATGTCATTTATATCATATTCTTTGTGAACAACTTCCAGTTTTTTTATGTGCTACAGGCCGGTTACTAGAAATAATGCAAACTCCAACACAATGTTACCTCTCCTTATATACACAGTAGACTCTGCCATCACGTAAAAATTGGGCCGAATTTTTGCCGAGTTATGTTTTCAATTTTTGTTTTAAAATTTGTTGAACATATTTTGTTATCTCCAAAATAAATATTATATATTTTGCTTGTAAAACGAACAAAAATGATGTAACAATACAAATGCAGTAATACTAAATTTACGTTTTCTGGTTTGAGATGCGCACCTGTTGAATTGTAAATAAAGAAATTTTTTGATAATATTTTGAGTACAGTAAAAGTATTTGACGAATCGTATACTGCAAAGAATACACTCATTATATTCTTAAAGGTTGTGACATATTTCTAAACTTGCCTGACGATTATGGCAAGAATTTGATTTACCAGGCGTTGCCAAGCGTGTCGCTATTTTAGGATCACATGGTTTACCATTGTCACGTGATCTATTTGGAGGCAGCGATAATTGTTTGAAAATATTCCGGCGCGGCGGTTAGAAATAATGTCAGAGCCATAAACTAATTCAAACATTAAGTTCTATTTTCTATAATCTTAGTTGCTATTGCAATACAAGAAATGATACTCAAAAGAAATCCAAGCCAAACTAAGCTTCCTTTAGACTTTAATTAAACAAAGTATCGCAAATTTATCATTTCTTTATTCACATACATACAGTACATAATACAGCAATTTAAGAAACATTTAATAAATAATTGCTGTGACTGATTATGAACTTCGAGCAAATAGCGATGTTATCAAGTACTATACGCATTTGTGGTAACATTGTGAATACACTTTCGTTTTATGACTCCCATATGAATGTATTTTTTCTTTTTTTTTGACTTTAGGATACAAATAACTGGTGTTCAATCTGTTTTACCCCCAATGCCGATGATTTTGTTTTAGAAAAATATATGTATAAATTTGGTTTGAAATTCTGTGTTCTGAATTTCGGTATCTGTGTTCTAAATTTTGACACCCCCAATGCCTTTTTTTACCAATCTGGTAAAGTCCTAAACATACCTGCTAGAAATCTTAAAATACCCTTTTTTCTGATATTCAAAGCAAACATTTATGATTTAGTATAACAGCAGAAGAACAATACAGCATATGGACACCAGTAACGGCCATAATATTAAAGACTTAGACGTATTAGACGTTACTTCAGAATTCAAGATGCAATATCACAAACATTTTGAGCATTTTACTCCGTTTCATTTCCTTACACACTGCTTATTCGACACCAAAATTTTATGTTTTAATTAGTTTAAGTCTAAAAGTTAATATGACCAGCCTAGTAGTATACATTTAAACTAGGTGTGTACTATTGTAAACCTAACATAAGAACTGTTTATAAAAACACATACAATGTATATGAAATTTTGTCTACACAGATACTATGACGTAATTGTTCATATTCTAACATATAAATTTGGGTCTGATTTATCTTTAACACATATAGAATGTAATATATAGGACAGTGAAAATAAATATAATTTTCATATACGAGATAGAACGAATTCTGAATCATACACATTTTTTTGTCTTTAAACATCTCATTAAATACAGAGATATATTAATCAAAGAAACCGAAACACAACAAAGATCCTTGTGCACTGAACTCTCTTCATGTTTATAGTATATTACACATGATTTTGTTTGAAAAAAAAATTGTTGTGTTTAACGTCGCACCGACACAATGTTAGGTCATATAGCAACTTTCCAGCCTTTGATGGTGGAGGAAGACCCCAGGTGCCCCTCCGTGTATTACTTTATAACGAGCAGGTACCTGGGTGGAACCACCGACATTCCGTAAGCCAGCTGAATGGCTTCTCACATGAAGAATTCAACGCCCCGAGTGAGCCTTGAACCCACATGATGAATGATGAGGGGCAAGTGATTTGAAGTCAGCGACCTTAACCACTCGGCCATGGAAGCCCTATATTGTTTGTAAGCATAAAGATGATAAGTATCTAAAATTTCACACACCTTTTCTATCTTTTGGATAGCTGTCTTTGCCTTTTCGTCCTTCCTTAGATACTCAGAGCCCGACAGAAAACTGCATAATGTGTCTATGATGACATTTAATTCTTCTGCTGTTAAAAGAAGTTCTGGAGAATGCCTCAACTTATTTACTAATTCTCTTACCTGAAATGTGCACATACTGGAGTATTATTCCTAATATTCATCCAAACTGATGATAAAATTTATGCAGTTATTAACTGAAATATATACATGTCTTATGTCATTATTCAATAATCTATATAATGAAAAGGCAATAACTCAAAAATCATCGTACTAGAATATGAAGCTAATATGCGCATCCCTTATTACAAGAAGAGCTTGATATGAAGTTTCCCTAAATTCCAATGAATGTTTGTAGAGGAATCTCCCCAAAAGAAATGGTATTATAGTATCCTAAGGTTCAAACAACACTAACTCCGTGAAAAATTATCTGGCCGCAATATGAAGATAATAAGCGCATCTGCTCTTGAGAGTGAAACTTCCTATGATATTTCGCTAAATTCAATGGAGTGGTTGAAAAAGTGCTATAGTATACTAACATTGAATAATCAAAGGCCAACATTGGTCGACCAGTACATGAAGACATTATGCGCATCTCCACTCCACTTAAGAGCGAGACTTCCTTTGAAGTTTCGCTTAATTCCACCGGTTGTTGATGAGGAATACTCAGAACAAGAAATTGCTATAGTATACCTTGTGTTAGTAGTGAAGCTTTAAATGAAGATTCTTAGAACTTTGGGATGAAGGAAGCACAATATATGCACATCTCCTTCTTGTAATGGAGCTTTCTGGTAAGCAAGCACAATATATGCGCATCTCCTCCTGAGTGTGAAGCTTTCTTGGAAGTTTCATTAAATTCCAGCCACTGCTGTGTAATAATACGGACAAGAATTGAGGGAGGGCGGACGAAGCGGTGCTATACGCATTTCCCATTTGGGGAGAATAAAGAGTCCCCAGGAGCATAGCCAGTCGAAAATATTAAATCTAAAAGAAATTTAAAAGCAACGAATATGGCTTTCAGAGTAATGGAAATGTTCTTTTTTAATCTGACTTGAAGCCAGATTTATTTTTCTTCAGTGACTTGGGATTCAGAATTTGTTTTCAATCAACTTAAGACAGATATTTTACCTATAAAATGCAATGCCCCCCCCCCCCTCGCCTCCCCTCCCCCCCCCCCAGAATATCAAACGGTTTGTCCCTTATTTCTTTTCAATCCATGTGAGCATATTTGTGATAAAGAAGAAATTGTTTGACTTACCTTTTCACAATCACACTCAGTTGATATGTCTCTGAATTCTTTGTGATTGATGACGACACTCAGAATTCCATTAAGATCGGTTTCACTAACTGAGTTAGCGTGTAAATAGGCATTAGGTGGCATAAAACACTTGGCTATTTCCCACGGATGTTGGCACCATCTTTCAGCTCGAGTATTACTCCATGAAGGTATTTTACATTTATGAAGCTTTTTTATCTGGTCTTTAATTTTGTTGCAAATACCTTTAGGACATGTCTTGTGTTTTTTCTCTATGGAATTATGAAACTGACATTGCCTTACTTTGTTAAAGATACACATTCGTTTTGTTGTACAAGGCAAAACATTTTCCGTGCTACACTCAGTGCAAATCTGTCCTCTATCATACTGACCTAATAAATAGGTTTCTTTCAATATTTTCTCATGACACTGGTCGATTTTCCTTGAAACACAATTACTAATTCCTTCTTTCACAAAACTTATAACTAACGACGCTTTAAGCCAATTTTGAAAGTTTCCCTCTGTAACTTTGTGTCTGTATATCGTAACGTTTTGATCGTTAGTAGCCATTTTATTCCGAATACTCCTTTCTACTTTCTTCAATCTGCAGAAATAATTTCGTAATTTTCTAAATATATAAATAATATGTTGACTCAAAACGCTCTATTAGACAATCGACAAGTAATCATATTTGTGTATTGACCTTCATAATCATAATTGATTTGAGACGTACCTATACAACCTTGAATAAATCTCAAAGTCAGTATTATCTGGCACTTGTCCAGATGAAGGGTAGATACTGCCAATTTCAGAAAAAGCTCGCCGAATGGGCGTTTACATCAAACGCTGGTAGTAAATGACGTAGGTGTCACTCTAGTTATCGGTGAGTCACGCTTGTACTTTACTCCGCCCTAAAGTATTTTTCTATTGATCGTTACGTGTTAGTTACAAAAGCAAAATATCACAGGTATTTATTTCAAGATAGCTCTGATTCTGCATAATAAATGCATTCATGTGCAGCATATACACTTAAATCTACGTAGATTATAGATTTGAACATTGATGTGTATACATGTATTTATATAGCAACTCTCGACGAAATAAAACAACTGCTACTGCAGATTTTGTCTCGTAGGTTTCATGTATTTATTTTAAATTGATGTACATGTATCCAGTCTTCGTAAAATGTCCACGGATGTCGGCCATGGAAAATATCGCATACTCGTTGTTGTTTTTACACATTGAACTATAAGTTTGCTTTCAATTGTGAGAAAACAAACTCAGTAATATTCATCCATTTATTTATTAAAAACTACATGTAGTATCTTGTCGAAATTTAACTGGAAGTTTTTTCCCTAGACTTGTGAACGTTTGGTCATATCTAGTGTTAGTAAAAATAATTCCGACGTTCAGATTGTTTTAATATTATTTGTGAGGGCAATATATGCGTCAAACTTTGAAGGACCAAAATATAAATGGAGGATAAATCACAGAACACAGTCATGTAAAGTTATTGGTTTTATCGTTCGTGCATATTAGCGTGTCAGCACGGTAAACATTAATCGTGTACAGTACATACATAGGTTTAAATCACCAGAAAATGCGTAATGCTGGATATTCTTTGATATTTTTTACATAAGTCAATGAGGAATTGAATCCCCTTTCAATGCATGTAAGTTTTATTTGAATTTATGACCAGTTCGTGAAATAATCGGCATTTAAACTTAGAGCATGTAAAACGTCGGCCCATCGGAAATTGTCAAATTATTTTGGTCTTTCGAGTGTTTGGCACCAGTGGGGATATTGCCCGTATGAAAAAATTATCTCAGTATTTCCTAGGATCGCTTTAAATTAGTTGGACTCTATCTAGTATGTGTAGTGCCCTTCTGTTTTAAAAGGCACATAGTTCTGTTGCAGCTTGTTGAAAATAATAGAACATTTGGCTTTTGTTACAGAGAGAATGGAAATCTATGACCATGCATACGATTTTGTAATAAAAAGTTTATTGCGCAGGCGCCACTCGATGCAAATGCTATTTTAACTGATATTACTTTACTGAATATGCTTTCAGGTTACTATAATACAATGGCACTAAGTTTAGTTCAGTAAGTCATTTCTTCTACACGTGTATCGGACCACAACGCACGCTGAGTGCGACCGGGTAAACCGCGTTCAGTTTTAGCACTTTTTATTTTTAGACTCGTTCAAAAATTGCTAAATGGTGCAGATAAACACGCAGCCAATTTTCATTAAACATATACGCATTTCCTTTCCTGGGTATGAATTTACGTAACAATTGTCGGTAAAAAATACAAAGTGATGCGGCCATTATAACTATACATCCATCCGAGTCTGATTACTACTTCCAGTCTTCCATTTTTACCGATATTTTCTCTCACACTGTAGAATACCAAACCAAAGAATTAACATCGATAAGAAAAGATTCCATATGAAAAGATAAACATTATTTCATAGAAATCCGTCAAATAATTACTGCATACTGAAGACATGTGGTATGCGATGTCATGAAAACTTTAGTCAAACAAAAAAAAAATAGAGATAAAAATAAGCTGTTAGTCGAACCCATCGACATAAATCTATTTGGAAGTTCTATATTGACCAGTCTGGCATTACTGCAACTACGTACCCATGTGGTTTCTAGATTCCGAATTGTAGTAACCTTCCATCATGTGATCGCCCCTGTACTCAAGTGGTTAGTCGCTGACTTGAAATCACTGTAACATGTGGGGGTTCGAGCCTTGCTACCGGCCATATCTCTTTATGTTAGAACGGTTGGCAGATTCTTACGGAGGATGGGAGCCTTGTACTGGTTCTTCCCAGGAGCGATGGTTAAGTAAACTGCCCACCCGACATACAGGAAGAACTGTTGAAAACAGGTGTTAAATCCAAGAAAAAAAGATTTTTCCGTCATGAGCAAGTTTCTTGGCAAGGAAACTTACTTAGTCATGAATCCCGAGTCCAGCACTTATTTTTGTTTGGGTTTAACGTTGCATCGACACATTTATAGGTCATAATTATGGCGACTTTCCAGCTTTGATGTACGAGAAGAAATGATTCCAGTTGATTCAATCACATGCTTACTAGATTCTCAAACACATAAAACTTTATTACCTTTATAACTTGAGTTACGTATATAAACAGCGCATTTATGTTTAAATCAATTTTTTTTTATTTTCAACAGGAAAAGTCCCTGACCTAGCGATAAAAATACACATGTTGTTTAGGACATGTGTAATTTTACATCTTTTGATCTTAAACTTATATGCACCCGCTGACTAAATTTGCATTTTGTAGTGAGTGAATTTTTTTTATCAATTTGTCACAAGGAATTTTGTTCAATTAAAGAAAACAAAAACACGTGAAATAAATTGAGATAATGCGACCTTAATCATCAGCTATCGAATGGAAAAGTTTGCACACATAATGTCTGGCCGAGTGGTTGATGTTTATTCTGTACCGTTCTGGATACAGTAGAGATTGTAAAAAATGTTTGACTTGAAACTGATTCTGAGACACGGCTAAAAACAGCAATATCATCAGTTTTTAAAAACCGTAAATACATTTACTTTTTGCAAGACTGACGTTGTTTAGGCAATTAACGGGAAAACCCTACATAACATAACTTGTCTCGCGTCTTGGGCGGAGCTTATGTAAATGACTGTTACAAAATTAGCCACTCACGATAAGAAAATCGATATCAGTCAGTCACTCCGTGTGTATGGTGCAAACATTGAATCGGCGCACTATTCTGAAATTGGCAGTAGCAATGCGGACTTTTTTTATATTACACAGTTTGTTTGTTAGAAGTCGAAGCGACACCTAGGACGATATATATGTACAAGTTCAGAATGATAATTTTTATAAGTAAATGTATAATGTTGAGCAGCACCCTGCGGATAAATTATGTTAATCAAAATACCGTGAATTTGTGTAGTTCTTCTAACCTATTTGACTTGTTATGCTACTACAATTTGCACTTTTCAGCATATATGTTATTCTGAAATAGGAAGCGTAATCTCCCGTTAAAAAATGTAAATAAATAACTCACCAAATCATGTTATCCCAGGAGCGATTTTCTTTTTGTCCATCCTTTGGTTTCTCACGAAATTACAAAGCAGATAACCATGTACATAATTAATGGGTTCCCAGGCAATATTGTAAGCGCGTAACTGGCGACTATAAATAAACTGCATGGCAGGTCAAGTGTATTTTAAGTGGTAAAAATAGATTAAGAAAACTACTTTTTAATGTTATGTAACCTTTTTATAAGGAATAGATGTAGTGATTTAATTTATATATTAATTTAATAGTATTATAAAAAGCACAGAATATGATATGTGTTTAGTAAAAAATATTCTTACAAAGATAAATCAAATGAAATAGGTTATTTTCGATATATGTTTTCCCTGCAAGGATATTAACCTACTATGCCAAAAGTCGTAGAATCTTCTACGCATTTGTTATTTTATCTCAATTTGAGCCTTAATGAACTTATATGTGTATAGCGATACAATTTTTATTTAAGTTTGCATAGGCATAGCTAATACAGACATTGATATTTTTTATAGGCAATGCGCCCAATCAAAAGCTTTCGGGGACGCTAAAATGCAATCTGAGAATGAAACGGCTAAACTTTCCTGATAGGATATGATAGAAGAGAACAGAACAAACATTTTATTTTTACTTGTACACTACAGTATATACGATTAAACATGTCATCACAATGTCTAAAAACATATATAATTTTCTGCAAAGAGATAAGCCCCAGTATACTGTTTTGTTTTAAATTTGCATAGAGCTACTTAGGAGGATCAGTTGGCTCCACTTTTCTAATTTTAACACTTACGCGAATTTAAGAATAAAACAAATAGAGGTTTAATTAATAGGTGCAGATGTGCTGTTTAAGAGGTTTTCATTCGTCTTCATCTCCAGGTATTTAAGGGAATAGATTAGAACGTATAATACAAATCTAGTGTAAAATATTTTAGAATAGAAAGATCATATGATAACATAGACACCCATTGTTTTTCTTTTTCTACTTGCACTTTTGTTGTCCTGTGAAAATTTGGAACTAAATACTTTTTTTTCGAAATGTTGACATGCTCGTATACTGAATATTTTTATCTGATATATGAGTTTTTCTAATCCTAGCAACATGTTTTTCTCATGATTATTTACAAACAACATGATAAAAGCATACGTATTTGTAAATTTAAAATACTTCCATGAAAGAATAGCAGAGAACTATTGTGTCTTTATTTCAATTCAATTTCTTTTGTTAGATCAGTTTATATTTCGACTACCTATGCCAGTGTGACATAGGATTCCATAGCCATGCCATCATTGGTATCCCAGAGATGTAGTATATATATCGCATTGCCAACTAGTTGCATAATTACAGAGAACCTGGTGCTTTTAACACCTTTCTATGATAAACGCAATAATGGAAAGTGGCATAAAATCAGGTTAATATGAACTTTTACATTTGCTTTACTTTTGTTACATGCAGTTTGTTTAATCCCAACATTAGAATTAAAGAAAATAGTTTGATTTTAGACGCGGTTATTAGATATAGAATTACTCTTAGTAGCTTAAGTTTCACTATACGTAAAATATCTGTTTTGCTTTTGTTCCGTTTCTTTTCTTTGTGTGTGTGCGTGCGTGCATGTGCGTGTGCGCGTGAGTATGTGTGTGTGAGTGTGTGAATTTTGGACTTTCGATAAAGAGCAGCCAAATGACAACATTGTTGTTCAGAACTATATATAAGTATTTCGGAAAAGTTTCTTGGAAGTTAGGATTTTCTAAACTAAGATAAATAATGATTGTACGTTATCGGTCTGTAGTTAATAATCTTAAAGATATAGCTGGATGAAATAAAACGCTATAACCGAAACGGAAAAGAACATACTTGCCATTTGTACTGATTAAATTGTATGCATCAAAGTCAAATAATGAACCTACGCATATTGGATTCCCATTCGTACAGAAACAACATTTTGGAATCCCAGTAACTTGAGATATAATTTCAGTATCAATTTTCTAGTAAATAAGAATTACATAATTTAATATTAAAGCTGTGTATAAAGAAGTTCTGAACGATACGATGAAGTATTCTCCCTTTATAGTACGTGGCAAATATGTTCTCTAGTAACTCGACCGTGTTTTTTTCTCTTTAGCTTAAATAACTAATTCAGTAAAGGTCCAAACTGTTGGTATGTAGGTAGTTGTAGAAGAAAACATGATGAACATGCGCTGAACATGCTAAGATTCCAAATGCCACCGAAATAGGAAAGTATGTTTGCCATTTTACATTTGTAATTCATTAGTTTCTGAGGGTTGATGTATAATGCAGTAAGTTGACTTCGTAACAGTATCAGTCAAATAGTAAAAAACTGAATTGAAAGAGTGACTGAATTTCTTCTTTATTTCAGTACTAGCTTTTCCTTTCACTACGTTAATGTTCATGAGCAGTGCTTTATTACTGGCAAATGGAGTTGAGAAGATTTATTGCCATGGAGATATTTGCAACAAGTAAGTCTTAAACAAGATACTCGCTCAGTTGTACAGGTATTTTTTGGTCCGATCAGTTTAGGGAATAAACGCGTTTTATTTTATACTTAATCATTTTAGCTTGCTTGTAATGAAAACATTAAACTTATATGAACCACTCTTAAGTGCTCTTCCAAGAAAAAAGCAGTACTAGCATCATATGAGGTATGATCGTGACCCTAGATGGACTCAAACCCAAAACCCATGGGTTGAGCGTGTAATTTATTGAATATGCTTACTAATATAAGTACTTTCATTCTGCTGCTCTCTAAATGCATTCTCTTGCACTGGTTATGCCCCCACTCATTTATGTTGGGGCATGTAGCGTTCCTGCTGTCCGTTCGTCCGTCCCGAAATCTTGTGTGTCCAACTCCTCCCACACTGTCAGCCTGATTTGCTTCAAACTTTCACAGAACAAGCTAGATGCACAAATGACCATAAAGGAAGGCATTTGTTCTTTGACTACTTAGACTACAGTTATAGTCCATTCATAGTATTTGCTATATAGAGAAAACTCTTTTGTGTCCAACTCCTCCCACACTATATGCATAATATGCTTCAAACTCTTACAGATGAACCAGCTTAATGTGCAAATGGCAATAAAGGAAAGCATTTTTTCTGTGACTATTTCAACTGCAGTTATGGCCCTTTGATAGTCTTTTATGGAATATATAGTAAAGTCTTGTGTCTCTTATCCACCCTCACACTATAAGCCTGATTTTGATTTGCTTCAAACTTCTACAGATGAACAAGCTTGATGACTGTGCAGATGACCATAAAATACATAATTGTTCCGGGAATATTTTTACTGTATGATTCTTTCATAAGTTTTGCTTTATAGAGGATGACACAGTGTGTGACGACATCAAAATCCTATGGACACATTTCTAGTTTCAATTTATTTTGTCATTGGTATACAGTATCCTAGTAAGTGTTACGTGAACAGTTAAAATATCTAGATTTCAGAATGAAATACACAATCACTGAATCTGAATGATAATATTTATCTTCAATTATATATGGCAGTACAAGTAATATTAAACTGTTTATTTACAGGGGTATAGAAAACCAATTCTGTTCTGACTATTTCAAAATGTGTCGAGAGTGTGCAGATATTGTCATGGACTGTAGAACGAAAACTCAGCCTTTGGAATGTTCTGACTATTGTATTTGTAAGTACATTCTAACTATTATCTATTGATAAAAAAAACAAGAAAAATTGCAACATTATTTTGACTGAAAGATGCGACGTTTGACAACAGTCAGAGCATTTCATGATCCATGCATTGTCAATCACACAGAATGTTTCATTTTTCTATTTCTCTTGCACTACAATTAACTGTGTCTATCTTACTTATAATTAGAACATAAATAATGTAAATTAAAGTGTACGAATAATAAGTACATAAAACATTCTTATAACTATTATTTACTTATTAATTTCTTGCTCTTTACTTTCAGCTTACAAGGTTGGACTAGAACTAAAAAGAATGAGAGGTAAGTTAATCTATATCCCAGAAATATTTTCTTAGTTTTCCTAAAACATAAATGATATATTTTTCAATATGCTTTGTACGTACTTCTATACCTACAAAACATGGCGAATATAATAATATTTAAGTTGAATGCAGATGCTCGTCTCGTAAGAGAAACTAGCTAGAACTTTTCACAGCGCCCTTCATAAACGTACCCACACATAAATGCCTATGTACAATTAAATAAGACCGGTTTATATAATTTTTGGTACAATTAAGAAATAATATATCTCATCCAGTGATTTGTCGTTGAATAAATCATTGTTTGGAGTTCAGATGCGAAGGAAGTATATCACGAGGGCGCAGCCCGAGTTATATAATAATACGCATCTGAACGACAAACAATGATTTATTCAAGAGCAAATCACTAAATGAGATATATTATTTCGATTCTAACACGTTACCAAGGATTTTTAAGTACATCCTTGACGACATTCATTAAACATTTGCCCGTTTTCAATCGGTTTCTCTTCCTGCGCGCCGCTATGCCGTTTGACGCCAAGACGTAATAATTGTGACGTGAGAACAGTGATTTGTTGTATAATAATTCACTGTATTCTGCCTTCTTTGTTTAATAGGAAAATGAATCGGATCGTGTTAGAATTAGAGTTATAAAATACTTGCTTTGAGGAATATAATATTGTGATATTAAGGAAATATTATATTTTCTACTCTAATCTTCATCCAGAGTGGATACAGGTACAGTATCTAAATGTTTGTATGCCTTAGGCCCGTTATGTAAAATTAACCTCCTTGGTTGTTTGCATGTATTATAATTTCATCTGAACGTTATAAGTACAGGTGGATGATCAGGTGTCCGTCGACCATCGTCAATATTTTTACTTAAAATCTTCGCTGAAACTACCGTAAGAACTATCGCCAGACTAAGTCAGTAGCATTCTGGCATGGACCTCTTTCAAGTTTTTCATTCAACTGATAAAGATTGGGTACCATAGACAATAATAATTATGGAACACCTTCTCAAGAACCACATGATGGATCTTTACCTAACTCGGTCTATAGTGTTTTTCTAAAATACTCTCTCTACTGCGTTCAGATATTTGCTGCAAAACATAGAAGGGAACTTTATGTTATTTCTAACAGACTTCTTAACGAATATTCATCAAACGTGGTGGTCAGAATCATGGTCAGTCTCCTCAAATGAGCGATTTATGCCGTTTTGGGCCTGTTGTTACTTATCATATTTTGCTTGTTCTTGCGTAACTATAACAATAGTATTGGTTGTGCCATTACATATATATTGTGTGTACAAGTACTATTTTGTAAAATATATATTACTAACCTTAGCTGGAACAATTTAGAGGCTTAGTTACTTACATGCATGCAAATTAAACTATATGCTTTCTTTAAACAATTTTTCCTCCTTCATGTAGAATGAAAGTAATTATCTGACAGTTTAAAAGAAGATATTATAATAACAGCTGTAAAAAGATCCTTTGGAAGCAAAGAATGCAACCAAGAAGAATAATAGCAGAGTTGGTTTGATTGATTTTGTTCATGAGAGGAACTGAAATGTGCTACACCTCTCACGCCCCCTAGCACCGGCTTAAGCGGAACTCTATTACACATATGTTGAATGAACTCCATGATCCCAAAGGACCAGAAAATATAACAACACTGAATCCAAGTACGGGGAGACTTTTTACAGCCGCCACACGGCACTTAAAGATTGCTGTTGTGATAGTTAATAAAATCTGTTAAAAGATCCTTTGGAAGCAAAGAAAGCAACCAAGAAGAATGATAGCAGACTTGGTTTGATTGAGTCTGTTCATGAGAGGTACTGAAATGTGCTACACCTCTCACGCCCCCTAGCACCGGCTTAAGCGGAACTCTATTACACATATAGTGAATGAACTCCATGATCCCAAAGGACCAGAAAATATAACAACACTGAATCCAAGTACGGGGAGACTTTTCCAGCCGCCACACGGCACTAAGAGATTGCTGTTGTGATAGTTAATAAAATCTGTTAAAAGATCCTTTGGAAGCAAAGAAAGCAACCAAGAAGAATGATAGCAGACTTGGTTTGATTGAGTCTGTTCATGAGAGGTACTGAAATGTGCTACACCTCTCACGCCCCCTAGCACCGGCTTAAGCGGAACTCTATTACACATATAGTGAATGAACTCCATGATCCCAAAGGACCAGAAAATATAACAACACTGAATCCAAGTACGGGGAGACTTTTTACAGCCGCCACACGGCACTTAAAGATTGCTGTTGTGATAGTTAATAAAATCCGTAAAAAGATCCTTTGAAAGCAAATAATGCAACCAAGAAGAATAATAGCAGACTCGGTTTGATTGAGTCTATTCATGAGAGGTAACGAAATGTGCTACACCTCTCACGTCCACTAGCACTGGCTTAAGAGGAACTCTATTACACATATGTTGAATGAACTCCATGATCCAAAGGGATATTATTTTTGAATAAACTTATTAAGAGTTTGTCGTTTTCGTCTTATCTTATATTTGTTCATGGGATTTTTGTTGGACAAAAGTTCAATAACTGCAATTTATCAAAACGTCATTGGCCTATTGGCAAACAAAACTGACCTCTATAATAATAATAATAATAATAATAATAATAATAATATGGGAAATGCCATTGTTTGAAGTTCCGGCTAATTAAGTGTCACCTAAAATAACGTGTCACAATGTAGCTATTTTTATTTTATTACACAACTAAACCTTGTTTATTATTGACATATTTTAGCAAGAAAGTAACATAATGTATTGAAAACATACAACTATATGAATGTCTGACAATGATAATTATATTAACTTGATTTACTTATTTTATTGTCGTGTTTGTTTTAAGATAGTACGTTTCTACTTTTAAGATGCAAAAGTAAAAAATAAACATGTAGCTCAATAAAGTATGTAATAAATCTGACTCTTTTTCACTTTTATTAAACAACATAACATTTTTGAAAACAAATAAATATTGGCTTATGATTAAATTAATGTGCTTATAATTATATACATATTTATTTACAGATGTAAATATCAAAAGTTAAATTTCATATGTATAAGAAAGTTATAGTAATTTGATTCCTAATTCCGTTTACTTTACTCTTAGTAATCGTAGATTGAAATGTTTTATAAAAATGAATTTAATAATTTTTCATCACTTGCAAAAATGAAAGAAAAATGATTTAATTGACAAATGTTTTATTTCTTGTTTCGTTTTAGCAACAACGTGCGCGCTTCCCAGCAATATTTCTAATGGTTTTGTACACCCTCATTCAAACGCAAGTACACATATCGCTATAAACACAACAGTGACAATCAGCTGTAAAGAGGGATTCTCCTTACATGGAGTTAAAACAAAGACGTGTCTTGGAGATGACAAATGGACAAAAGGAGAATTCCCATATTGTCTTCACAATTCTTACATTTGTAAGCACTTTCATTTTTAAAGATCAAATAAATCACATGATGTATATGTATTACATACACAGGTACATAACTGCACTTGCACTTTAGAAACGCATTCAGGTGATGGGAATCTTCGTTAATCTGGTAAAGTTATTCAAGAAAAAGACAACCTTCTAAAGACCTCATTGCGTTGATGAAAAATATCGCACAGTGAAATTATTATTGATTTTCCTGTCACATTTGGGTTACGAGTATTGCTATATCAGATCGCAAATGTGAAAAACTATCTGATCAAAATTTTAAGAACACTCTTTTTGGATTTTTCTGCCTGATTTTAATTATTTCATTCAACGCTACTTAGTAAAATGTTTTGGTGCTTATTTCGCTAAATATATCTTTGTTATACACCTTATGAATTTCTTACTTGTGAACGTAATTGTGATATTGTAAGGTCAAAACAAATACTTCTTTTCTTTCAGCAAATACTTCGTTTCTTTCAGAAAACAATGTTTGATTAAACATAGTATAAATAAATGTAAATAGATTTTCTTTACTTTAGTTCCCATTGGTATCGTAATTTTTATAATAGTAAACCTTTGGAAAATATATCAGCGCCGGATAAACAAACAACGGATGGTGTCGCTTACCTCGCCTGCAAAGTCTTACTCATCTGTGAAAAGTGGAACAGATTCGTTTGAACAGAATGAATTTTGCACATTGATAGATAATGAGACATTAACACAAAATCAACAAGAAGATGCAGAAGAAGAAACTGAAAAGAAGGCGGAATATCTGACCTATACCGAAGCTGAAGGTTCCAGTCAGTCATCAAATGCCGTTCCATCGAAGCCACCAACTGACTTAAACCCTGATAGCTATCAAGGCATGAGTAGCAATCCTGTTGTAAACAATACGGTAACTGTCTCATTGCATCTTATCAACGAGCGGGAAAGCACCACACAACATCAGGCTGATCAAAGTAAATATAAAGAGGAAAAACGTGCGGACAGGAGAGACAATAAATCCGAAGAAAAACAACCGAAAGAAAATTTGGCAGCTGACAAAACGCCAGTCAAAGAATCACAAGAAACAGTTCAGGCATTGCAAGAAACGCAGAAAGGAATACCAAGTGAAGATGCCAAACCACTTCACCTCCAAAATGAGAATGACTTTGCACGAAACGAGCCAAATTTGGTTGGCTATCAGGACCGAGCTTTTGCTGCAACTGGCTCACGTACTAAGCAAGTGCCATGCCCGATAACCTAAACATGAGACTGGAAGCTCGATTCGCTGACTGTAGGATTATATTCCACGGCGTTGAGAACAAGTCCACATCAAACCCTTATCTGTTTTATGCGAGACAATAGAGCATGATAATGCTTTAAAGAGCAAAAGCGGATGTAGATGATAGAGCCGAGATGACAATTTCTTCACGCTTTTCATTATTGTTATTCTTTATGTCTCCGAATAAGCGTATCACATATGTTATCGCCTACTGGCAGGACGAATTGCTTTTACAGTTCATTTAACAGCTACTGGGAGATTTCAATGATTCATCTTTGATTCATGAAAATCATTTATTTAACCATTTGTAACATTTTCTTAGCAGAATAAATATGTCATTAAAGGTGTATTTGATATTTTGGAAACCCTTTGTGTGATCCCTGTTATGTTGATAATCTTATTTTTAGTATTGTAATTATGAAGATTTTTGTTTGAATATAATTATGATTGCACCCTTTGAAATAAACATTCTTTACCGCAGTATTCATTTATCTTTTATTTTTGTCCTATTATGACTGACATAAATAAAGTAAGACCGAGAAAATTGCAAACTAAATACACTACATGACAGTACAGGTGGAAGTTGTGTTACTAAGATACAGTATGGGTTCGTGAGCCGTATATACACTTACTATGCCCATACGATAACTTGATATTTACAAACATGACTATAAATAGATTAAAATGGAACATAGGGAATTCAACATTTTCCTAACATGTTACAATCTAAATATTTCCAGGTTTTGTACCACGTACTAATTAGCTCAGTGGTAAAGCATACAGTCCATGTTCAACAGATGTTTTGCCGTGTGGGTTCGAAACTCAGCATCGACATTTCATTATTGTTTAATTTTTATTTCACTTTTGCATAAAAATTAAGATTGCTTCATGAGCTCTGTGACAACACGACAGAGGTATCTAAAGGCGAGATGGCAGATCAGAATAGTTTATTACATAACAAAGATGATATTGATTAAATGCATGCACTAAGCCATGCAAATAATGAACATACTAGTGTGTTATATAAAGACATATATACAAATACAAGTATGCCCTTGGGCAGAATGTCGAGCCCACCAGCACCTTTGACCTCTAAGTGTGACCTTGACCTTGGACCTAGGGACCTGCTTCTTACGCATGACACTCGGTCTTACAATGGTGAACATTCATGCCAAGTTACATCAAAATCCTACCATGCGTGAAGGAGAAATGCTCCGGAAAAACTTCAGTTTCACCTTTGAGATAGGAACATGGGGTCTGCGCATGACACGCCTTCTCATTGAGTTAAACATTAATGCAAAATATAAACAAGATTGGTCCATGCCTGTCAAAGTTATGGTCCGGACAAAATCGGTTGGACGCACGCACGCACATACACCGAAAGTGGCGACAACAAACCATCAAAGAAAGAAACAAAAATATGGAAGCAAAAATGGAAACGAATAGGAAAAACAAAAAAAATCTGAAAAAAAAAAACAACCCTCGTGAGGATTCGAACCCACAAACTAATTAATTGCACACCTGTAAGAAAGTTAGTAGGACTGAACCTGGGTTTTAGTCTTGTTAATTTGCATTTTGTCTGTTCTGACTACTTTTAACATTATTTCTAACTGGCGAGATGTATTTGATGTGTTTTAATGGGAAGACTTTGGTGCGAGGAATGTTCGAATTTTATTCGGGTGGGGAGAAAAACATCGCTTCGTACGCCATTGATTGCTTGTTGTGCGTAAACGGTTTGCATCTGGGCTTTGAAGAAAAGTTTTTTTCTGAAAAAAAATTCAATAACCCAAAAGAAGACCAATCATTGATGAGGAAACATTAAAGAAAAAAAGACTCGGCCTGATAGCTATGCACATGTTAAAATGCTGATTGGTAATGCATTTCTCAGAAAACATTATCATTGTAATATATTTTAGTGTATATATTGCTAATTGACCCATACTGTATCCTAGATACGTTACTGTCACCTGTGCATAAAAAAGCACCATAATTGACAAAACATACAGCGTTCTTTGTTTTAAGTTTTTGTTTAATTTTACAGTACGATAGAGACAACTATGCTAAGCTTGTAATAATCAGATCATTTTGAACTTGAAAGGAGTAAACAAAATGTTATGGTAGAACCTTAAATTATTTATATTTCTCTGAAGATAATTAATTACAAAAATATATTATATTTTACAGAAATAGAAATAATGTCGAAAAAAATACAGAATAAGGTATATGTATATAGTGGACAAATTTGTGTTGAAGTTTACCACTTTAATAAAAGACAATCTGAGGCCATTTCTTAACAACTGCACAATTTTATTTCTGTAGTAGTATTGCTTCGAATGTTTATTTACCCCACCCACATTTTCCCAGTTTGCGAGAGTACCACTCTTCAAATATTAATCAGAGTGTACTTATATGATATCATTTTAATGTTTATTTAGTTTACAATATCTGCTGAAAATAACACCTGAAAATCTCAACTAATATAAAATGTTTTAGCTTTTTGGTGAAGTTCGTCCATTGAAAATCAGTAAATTTGATCAGGCCACTTTGTGGCTCTGTGATGAAAAATGTATTCAAGACAATTTAAAATGCAACATGTTGTGTGAATGTCCATTGCATAGTTATTTTATCATGAAAGTTTCAGCTAAAATGTTTGAATCATTTAAAAAAAACCAAAAAACGGAAATTGTGTTCCTGGCTGGTCACATATCAAATTATCCCATCAACTTTAAATGTGAATATCTATAAAAATAAGTCAAAATTGCTAACAGTAACGCTTGTTAATGAAACTTAATACATGTAGGTATATTGCCATGAAATATAAATAAAATCAAAAAAACATTTTGTGCAGACACCTAACTCGGACCCCCTTTATTATCACTACGAAAGAAAAGCCATACAGTTTTCATAAACAGCAATGCCACTCTTATCGTTAACGTTACCGTTATCATGATCATCATCATAATAATTAAAACCATCATCATCATCATCATTATCATAATTCATTATAATAGAGTTCAACAAAATAACAAATACAACAGGACATAATATATTTCAATCTTTATCAGCTTGTGTATTCTAATAATTCATCATAGTGTGCACCAATGCTATCATCACCAGCAGCAGGTTTTTGCACCACTATCATCATAAAAAACATCCTTGATAATAGCAACATCATTATAAGCGTTCTTTACATGAATGAAACTGTAAACATATTTGCAGTAATTACCACATTTAATTTTTTATCTCATATTCTTCCTAGATTGTTCTATCGTGATTAAATTAATCATAAAAAACAAAGACAAATATCAAACAGGGAATGCCACGTACCAAACACGCAAAACGAAACCCACAGCACGCAGACGCGTACACAACAAGCACACACATACACGTACACGCGCACACACACAAAGCCAACACATAAAGACAAAACGAACAAACAAAGGAACACAGTGGGGCACCGCCTTGGAACGGTCAGTGGCAAAAACACCACTGGGGAGCTTAAACCAGTTTATGGTGCGCATCCAACCTCACTCTTACCCCCACCATGTTCCAAAGACACGGGACAGTGTAAATAAAAGTTATCCCCTCCAGGTGAATCTCTAACACACGTAATGGAAACAAAAAGGCATGGCATGTAAAACACAAAAATGCTCGTGTATAAATATATAAAAAGCAAACCTTTAGAACCAAAAACGTATGTACTCAATGCCTTTGCAGAAGACAGAGCAACAAGAGAAACACCCTTAAGGGCCCGACGAAACAGGCCAGAAGACAGATATCAAAGCAGTTCAGTCCTGGTAGGATTTAAAATCTGCTCATCATAGAGTCCTCCCCCTCTTCCGTCAGACACAATCAAAGAGGGAAGCGTAATGTCCAACTGTAGACGGGTTGAACACTAAACATGCGGTATGTCTCAAAACAGTTGGGTCGTAACCTCTTTTTATAAAACGTTTTATAATTTTACCAAATACATTTGGAAAATTACCATGACCCAAGATCTTACGAAGTTTAAGTTAAATAAACCACGTAGAGGGTTCAACACTTAATTGGAAAAATTCTGCACTCAAAACGATGGTGCCTACATCTGACATCCGCAAATATCAAAGAAGAGATACTGTTCGTCTGTCAGAAGCAATAAATGATATCTTCATAGGCAGTTTTAAACATGGTTTGAATGCAATCATTAATAACAACGCCACATGCTTTTCTGAAAATAGGTTCTAAAATCATTAATATTACTAAGAACTCACATTTGTCTTATGATGCTAAGAATATTCAAAACATGCTTGACATCCAGTGCGTTTGTCGCTTGCGACATCCGAAGCTGATGTGTTATAATACAATGTTTCAGGACAAAAGATTTATGTCTTAAATCTAATTTGAACTCTTGTGTCTGAGTCCGGTGCAGAATTTCTAGTATTTATCTTAAATTAAAGCGCAGTGATCTTTCAGAAATCCGAAGGCCAGCTTCTTCTAGAATTTGATTTGAAGATGAGCCATGACTTATTGGTCGGCAATCTTAGCGAGGTACGGTGACCGATATTCCGGCCCATCTCCCGAGTTCCGGAGTAATTAGTTTTTCGAAATCCGAAAACTAATCTTTTCGACATCCGACGGGTTTCTTCCGACATCCGGAGGATAAACATATATGTTCCTAATAAGAAACTGTGCTTAGTGGGGTTTAGTAAATAGATTTACCCATGTGTTGCTATATATTTGATAATATCACCCTAGTCCTTAGGCAAGACTCGAACTGGGGTTCGAGCTGTGGCATGCTAGTAGTCCACGACCATTTGTAATCCCGCTCGAAAGTAGTTGAGAAATATAGCCACATATACCAAATTATTCTTTGGTCTCAGACAAAAACAATATTTATGCATCTCTTCTGGGGACTGCGACTGGATCCGGAAATGACGTCATCAATATGGCGCCCGATTACGAAAATAATACTGCTGAATAGTTTCTGTTAAAATCGGTAAAACTTCTTATAATACCGAATATCATGTCATTAAACAAGGCCATGAAACATTTCAAATATCTATATTTACACTTTCTCAGGAAACAAAATATTCAATTTATTTTAACTGTTTAATTTGTACCCCACCCACTTAATTTACAATGCATTTTTACACGTTGCTTCTATCTCTTGATATTAACTATTCTCGGCTATTCTTATGGTGTTGAATTTGAAATAAGTTAATTTCCGAAAGTTACAAAAAATATAACATACAATAAGGGAATATATGTTACCAATATCGGCTTTATAAGTACCTAGAAGGAAAGGAATTTGAAATGCAGTACAAATCAATGTCGGCACAAATAGTTGCCTATGAACTTATTATAAGATTATGTGCAAATTACATGCATTGTTTGCAAGTTCATTTTGATAAAATTTAAGCATGAGCAATACGATTATGCCAGTAGAAGTCTAACATACTTTTTTAATTAATGCAAGTGTTAAATTCATGGTAGTCTTCTTAATTATTCTTAATAACTGGTTAATTATATTCATTAAGACTTGACATCAAAACTGAAAGTGTTCTACGTAACTCGTCTTCAGCCCCGCGATAACAAAGCTATCTACAAACAGCATTATTTATTATCCCTGCATTTAAAACTTTCTGAGTTTAATATGGGCTGCCACAATTACGTTCAGCTAATTGCAGAAGGAAAGGCATATTATAAGATATGTGATACACTCTGCAACGTCATAACTTTTCCCAGTCGCGTGTCTGGAAAGAGATACATGGGAAATTACGATAACTCACTTCAATCTACAATGTGGTATAGGTCTCTATATTTCTCAATATTTTTCTCACGGCGGCCCATGTTCCCACAAATCGACGTGTACTATAATGCTTATTTTATCAAATAGTGTAACTTATATTAACGGAATCTGCTATCGTATATATATATTTGCCATATTTCATGTCATTTTAAACAGATGTGTATATCTATATTACATTTTAACTAACAGTCAGTAAGGGTCAAATAAATGCCAAACTTAATATAAGAATAGTAAACAAAGAAGTATAAAATACACAGAATGGCAACAGGAGATAATCTCGCGTAAGCGCGTGTCACCGCGTTATCTTATTTAAGCGTTTGCTGACTTTATCACTCGTGATCAAATCAATAGACGTTTATCAAAGTATTACAATGGCGATACGGCCGGCACGTAATAAACCGAACTGGGTCCAATTTTCACACGACAGCTGTTGATTTCTAAGACTTCCAACTATAAATTCATTCCTTCCCCGTGTAGACAATATTAATAACATTAATAAAACACCATTATAAACAAACAGTCTAATAGAAAGTTTTTCACGACCCAAAATTTTATCCTTCTGTTGTCTGTTTTATGCACCGGTAAAACGAGATCTCATTCAATTCTCAAGTGTTGTTGGCGAGATTTGCCTTTCAAGTTGCCGATCTATTTATTTATATAGCTCTTTGCAGTAAAATGGTTATTGTTTTCTTTGTGTTACTTAGTTTCTTAGTTCTCGGAATAAGTAGAGGTATTTCAAGTTTGTCTTTAAATAGATGGCTTTATTCTGAGACCTAGATGGGAGGCAACTCTTCAGGGCTTGTTTGAGTTTGGCCATGCTACTCTGACGTCATATAAATATACACATCATCAGGTAAGCACGCGGTATCTTTCTTTCTACTTGGGATTCGAAGAAGGCAGGTCACGTATTTTAAAGGTCATAAAAATTATTGAAAAACCCACCCACCTAGCCACTCCTTGTATCTAATACATGTAGACCTAATATATTTTTATCTGTATATTGTTAATATGGTTGCTTCGCTCTTGAGTTTTCATTTCTTTTTCCGGGGTAGGGACTGACATTACTTCATGACGTTTACTCTGCATAACTTGGTATGACTGACTGAAAAAGCCCACTGGTTGCAAACAAAAGGCCATGAACACACAGGATGGCTTATGATTGGACAGTATACCTAAAAGAATGTGTTACAAACTATTATGAACTAGTATGTGTTAAAGCTTTTTGAGAAAGGTTGTTTCCAAAAACATTCTACAGTATGTGTGTGGTTATATCATGTGCTTTGTAGTATGAACACGAGTAATTACATTTATAGTGGGCTAAACTGTTACTGAATCATGTGCGGCATTCTAGTGTTTATTTTATCAAATAGTGTAACTTATATTAACGAAATCCGCTACCGTATACGAATATTTGCCATATTTCATGTCATTTTAAACAGATGTGTATATCTTTATTACATTTTTATCTAACAGTCAGTCAGGGTCAAATAAATGCCAAATTTAATATAGATAATAACAGTAAAATGGTTAAGGTGGAATGCGCCTAATTTGAAGTTGTTAATAGGTTTCTTGTTTTTCTTAATATTATCCCTAACCCTCCCTAAGTACGCACACACGCACATACGCACGCACATTCCGAGGTCTTACATTTTAACTATTTCGTTTCTTACTTCACCACCCTAGTAACATCTGACCATGAGATAAGTTGCCATTGGCTTGCTCGGTTAATTACCCGCTCCACGCATACGTTCGCATAATTTGATGGCGGAATTTGGTTTTTACGGGTCAGAGTTAATTTTTCATTATTTTGAAATTTTATACCACAGACGCTATTGGAAATAAATCATAACTTCTACAAGCTCAGTATTCATGATATGAGAGGTTTCGTTGAGTTAAAGCGAGTGTCAGTCACAACCGCTGCTTTCTTTCTTTCTTTCTTTTATCCCATCCGCTTAGCTCAGTAGGAGCGCAGATCTATGGATCGCGAGTTCGGTCCCCGGGTAGGGCATGACGATTTGATAGAAAACACGTGTCCGAAATCATTCGTCCTCCACCTCTGATTTATGTGGTGAAGATAGAAGTTATTTGTTGGGAATACAGAATCCAGGAACGCTGGTTAGGTTAACTGGCCACAGTAACGTAGAAAAGCAGAGCTAAAAAACATATTCTTTCTTTTCTATGTCATGGAATGTTTTCTTTACTCGTATTTCTTATGTTTCTAATATTAGGAAACAGTATTATGTATGGAATATGTTTCTATAATGTTTCTATGATTACAGGAATAACTCTGTAAACACATCTCCGGAGAGCTAAAACCTCTTGCAAAGGATTGTGTTTCTATCTAGCCGAGTTACTAATAAATTAACCTTTTCAGAGCACTCGGCTATATATGGCCATTTTGTGTCGATTCGCCGTAAAACTCAATTCACTTTTCGGAGCAACAGGCTCCTTACAACAATAATTATGCTGTTTTCCCGCGGTTATGAGGAGGATTCACTTTATTCGAAATCGGTGTGTCCGACTACTCTCCAAACAATCGAAATATTTCCAGAACATAAAATTTGTAATATAGTTAGATAACATAATGTTTACTCGAACATGATGTTATAATTACATAAAGGCTTTCTAAATTTTAAAAAGTTGTATCAGCACTTTTTTCCTAGTTATATGTTATGTTAAAATGAATATTTCTCATCTTCACCTACGTTTTACTTTTTTCGTACTGTGCCGAGGTTGGCCAGATTCTGTTTACCCCAGTATTATTTTCTGAAGACTGGTTGTCGTTCGAACCTGCTTCATTAAGAATACACCTATATTAACTAATAAGATTTTATGGCATATATTTATAATGTAGGCCTATATTTGTTTGCCTCAGTGCTATAAGATGCATAAAAAACTTTATGTAACAATTTTTACGCAAAGATAAAACGTCACGGAAATAGCGGCATGTAACATAATCCTATACTGGTACTTGTTAACATTAAAAGGTTGAGATAGTTCAAATAAAGGATTTTCACTATATTCTGTCGTTTTTTTTAAAATTTATTTTTGTAAATGTTAACAATTAAATGTGCATCAAAACATGAGTATTCATGTATTATCATTAATTTGCGAGATAAATCATTTCACTTGTAACGTTGAATGAAATCATTAATAGTTGTAAAGGCCTCTTTTGAATGTAACAGAGTTTTAAAGGCTTTTTCTATTTAATTTTACTAGGAAAAATAAAATAGTAGAGTTTATCCTAAAAGGAGGAGATACATGAAAAAATACTCAATTGCGCTATCTTGTGATTTTAGGGGTAGGGGTAGCGTAACGTAATATTACGCGAAAATGAATTCGGTGACCCCATAATTTTTTCCCTTCAGTCGACAGGAAGTTTTTATGATCATGTTAGTTTTTTGTCAAATTATCATTTGGGTTTTACATGAGACAAGATTAACGCAAACCTTTTATTCAAAACTAAACGTCATATTTATCGCTCTGACGTCACTTTAACGTAAATATTGACTTCAACGTTAAAATGATCTCCACAAATAATACACCATTTCAAAGACATTTTTAAATGAAATTTCGATGAAAAACAAGCAAATCGATACTTGTTGACTGAACAGAAAGATTTAAGAAAACAGTCTGATGAACGTGAAGTCATGGTTCGTCAAAAAATGGACGTCAATGTTCGGGTTTGAAGGTTTGTAGAGAAAAAAGTGACAGAAATATCAAAAAAAGTAAAATACGCATTCTATGAGGAATATGCTGAATCTTATATTAACAAAATTTTCGAAACGGAACCCAAGAACTTCAAATTAGGCGCATTCCACCTTAAATGTTTTCTCTGTGTTAAAAACTTACTCAATTTCTTAGTTGTCTGAATAATATGACTCTATATATCTTTAATGTTATCAAAACCACAGCAAACTAAACTATAAAACTTGTTAGCTAGGTATGAATATACACATGTTAGTCCTTCCAGTCTGCATTACAACAATTTGTGACATGATTTTTATGTTTTATTATCCCTTTCTTTTTTGTTTTTACTTTCAGCTTTTCATTTCTTTTTAGTGCTACCATACAGGATACAACAATCATCAGACCTTCTCCATTTAAAGAAAAACTTGGATATAAATCTAACATTTAACCTATAAAGGCCTTACTTGTATAACAGCTCTGCCAGTTTTAAATAGAAAAGCCTTAAGGCCTGTATAAAGATATTAAATGTTTTTACCATAATATATCTATAAATTACACTTATATAGAACTGAAGTGAAATAACTAACAGAAATTAGAATTGAAAACATCACTGTTTTCCTGCAAAAGAATGCATTAACATTTAAATATAACATGTAAAAAATGTTATGCACAGCCTCCTAGCGTATAATCTGAATAAGCTGGATTGGTATCTTTAACCCGAACAGTGCTGATCTTGATCAGTCTGAATGGATGTGCAGGCTGATGACGATCTACACTGGTCGCAAAGGCAGAATCAATCGTGTCCATCATGATAAACGTTAAGGATTTAAAATCTTAATATGTAGAAATTATTTCGTAAAATATTTCTTAAACTTGTCATGGTCACATGATAAGGAAGTGAAATGAAAATTGACATCATTATCACCAACATAGAGGGCAAACATCAAATACGGAAAACTGCACAAGACTGTAAATAGGAAATTCTCTTCTGGTATGTAGTTAAAAAACCATTTATTTATAATGTTAGAATAACTGAACAAGAACAGAGTCTATAATGATCAAACTTTAGCTCAAACAAAAGTTTCATAATTTTAATTTCTATTTCTGATAATTGTTTGTTGTCTAAAAGCTCGAAAACGACAAGCCAAAACTTAGAAAACAAAATATACAATAGAATTATTCAATTAAATAAATAGTTATTTAAACAATAAAAATATTTATTGAAATACAAATATCTTGAAAACAATTATAAACGGTCTGGGCAGCATGAACAATCAGGGAAATGCTGACTGTTTATCAATTTATGTATTATGAACAAAAGAATGGAAACTCTGGACTAGATGTTCGATTTTATTTCTTGATAGGAGCAGAAGTCATACTTATCAGCATTGCTTAGGCTAAATAAGCAACACCACTGTTACTTAACTGAAATAATCAAAACACTTTTGCTTAACTGAAATAGCGTAGGCCATAGTTGCTAAATGTTGAGAAAGACGTTAAACCCGAACACACACACACACACACATAATTGCTAAACTGAAATTTGCTTAAATGAAATAACCTAAACCACTGTTGCTTACCTCTGGTAACCTAAACTACTGTACAGTTGTTTAACTGAATAACCTAAATCACTGTTGCTAAACTGAAATAACCGAAACCACTGTTGCATATCTGAAATAACCTAAACCACTGTAGCTTATGTGAAATAATCTAAATCATTATTGCTTAACCAAAATAACCTAAACCCCTGTTGCTCAACTAAAAAAAACAGTAACCTTTTCCTGCTTAACAGAAATAAGCTAAACTACTCCAGTCTCCTATACCACAGTTACTAAAATGAATACGCTAAATTGCAATGACCTAAATTGCTGTTGCTCTGAAGTCTTCAGATATCACTGTAAAACGGTCACAGGACAAGGAAATAAACTGATATGATTATCTTCATTAGTAATAGGATTGTGATGAACAAGAACAGGAAGTTTCTCTTCCGTTATAGCATACAAATCAATTCTTTATTTTAAAATAACAATTAAAAAAGGGCAATGTCCAAGTGTTCAAAGTTTAAACTTGAGACTTTAGCAACAGTTTTATTTTAAGACAATGTAAGAAGCAGGGTGTCATGAAGGCTTTGAGTCACTAGTGTGATGTAATTCTTACGCAAAATAACCCACTGTTCAATTTGACAAAAAACTTACTGAAGACAAATATTCTGGACATTGTGAAGTTTTATGTAATCATAAAGCAAATGTGGCATTTTGCATGTAAACCAGGTTTTTTTTGTAATTTGATCCAAAAAACCAAGTTTTGAAGCAGCTACAAGACAAAGTTTCAAGAAGATCAGGATCAAGAAAGCGATCACAATAAATTTCCTTTAGAACTTTGTGCTTACACTTTATGGTTATCATATGTACACAGTTTTACTGGAATCCATCCAAAATTGTGGAAGCAGTTTGCATCACAAACGCATAAGTGCTATTAATGTCAGTATACAAATTTGTGCCGGTGTAATGAAGTATTTCGACCCCCATAGAATAACGACCCCCGGTCATTATTCTATAGAAAATGTGACTCCTTTCCTGTAAAATATTGACTCCCCTTATAAAAAACTGACTCCCTTTGAAAACTCTATAGAATAACGAGCCCTCGGTCATTATTCTATAGAAAAACTGACCCCTCCAAGTAAAATACCGACTCCCTAAAGATGACTCCCTTCGAATCTCATAGTATAACGACCCCGGTTATTATTCTATAGAAAAAGTGACTCCTTCCATGTAAAATACTCACTGCCGAAATTACTACATTCGAACTCTCATACAATATCGATTCCCGGACATTATTCTATTTAAAAAAGTTACTCTTTCCGTGTAAAACACCGGCTCCTAAAAAGACTTTCGACGATAATATCTATTAAAAAGTGATCCCCACCAAACCTAACGGACAATTTTACTAGATCTACAACTCTAATACCCTCCATTGCCAATAGTTAACATTTTTATTGTACTACTACTACTGGTGCCGCTACTTCTATTGCTATTACTACATGTACTTCTTCTTCTTCTACTACTACTACTACTACTACTTCTACTACTACTACTACAACTGCTACTACTGATACTACTATACCTGCTTCCACTAATACGTCTTGTACATCTACCTCTTCTTCTCCTGCTGCTGTTATTGCTGTCACTTATTCCTCTGCTTCTGCTGCTGCTGCTGCTGCTACTGCAACTGCCACTACCACTGCCACTACTACTACTACTACTACTACTACTACTTTCTATTGTTGCCGCTACCGTACTTTACTGCCACTGCTAAGTATTGCAACTTCTATTAATACTAAGTTCTATGCTAGCAGTTTCTTGTTCAGTTTTCTTCTGAAGAATTATTTCATACCGAAGTTTGCAGGGATTATTGACACTGGTGTGTTTTG
This sequence comes from Mercenaria mercenaria, assembly GCF_021730395.1. Taxonomy (NCBI): domain Eukaryota; kingdom Metazoa; phylum Mollusca; class Bivalvia; order Venerida; family Veneridae; genus Mercenaria; species Mercenaria mercenaria. The sequence continues at coordinate 23,845,341 of NC_069364.1, read as the reverse complement.
TGAACGTATTGTGAATTGTTATTTTCCTAAAAAAATGTATACACCAAGATACAGCGTCTAGAAATAGAATCCCTTTTCCCGTTGCGGAATGCTCTGATTTCTGTGTCAAGTGATGTTATCAGGGGCTAATGGTCAAACGGAAGGACGGACGGACGGACAAGGGCAAATCTGTATGCTCCCCTCCCCCGAGTGGGGGCATAAAATGCAGCAATTAGGCCTTAGATACATGAGTTATCACTAAATTTGACCAAATGACCGGGGGTCGTTTTTTTTATGGGAGTCAATATTCTTCGTGAGGTTCAGTTTACTTCACGTAGGGGAGTCATAGTACTATGATCTGGAGGTCATAATACTATGACCGGGGGGTCACTTTTTCTATAGAATAATGACCGGGGGTCATTATTCTATGGGGGTCGAAATTCTTCATTACACCGGCATACACATTTTGTATGTCCATGAGCTCATAACTCTACAATGCTTGTAACAATCCTGAATAGCAAGAGATGTCAGAGGAGACAGCAGGCTAGACAATTTAGATGCTGTATAGTGAAATACAAGATATTTAAGAAAACTATAGTGTTATCACGGGAGTGATTAATGGGTTATATGATAAGGGTGACGAGGAACTATTTCTAGTTTAAATCGATGCATTAAGAAATTAACATAGATAGAATGAAATTGTATAAAATATGCTACCATAAATTTTAAATAAAAAGGGGACATAACGACTGGAGTAAGAGATGCGGATATTAAAACATATAATGTGGGTGATTATGAGGTTCAACCTTCTTAGTTCGAATTAAATCTACCATGTTACAACAGAAATAAAGTGAAAGTACATCAAAGCTTCAACCAGGTATATGGACTCAAATGCAGATGCCGACACTAAGCTTAGCAGGATAACTCTCCTGGCTGTGATATACTTTGTCTAATCAAGCTAAAAATGATTATCAATTTTTAATGCAACCATCAGGGTTCTTGACGGTTCGCTATTCAGTCAGTAAAGTTTCAGTGAACACCCCTTTGAATAATAAGTGGTACTACCCAATTTCAATGTTGGACCAATACATTTTAGAAATTTGGCACGGTAAAGGTTAAAATCAGAATAATTAGGATTCACTTGTTTGCACTGTTTTCTTACTGCATAACAAAGTACTTTTTAACAAATTACTGACCCTGTACCTTTGACATGTTTTAGTAGCATGTTATTTAAACAATTTTATTAGTTCAAAACTTTAGGACAATGACTATATATCTATATATGTAATTGGCACTACATGTATAATAAATGATCTTTGCAACTATTGTTAAACCTTTGGTTGTAAGCATGGTTAACCTTTGTTTGTTTTGTTAAAGAGATTGTCCTCTAGATCTTACGAATGCAAAGAAAAAAGGAAGTGTTAAGATATCAGAAAAATATTGCTATATCTCTCATGAAGTCTTTGAAACATAGTTACTGACAGATATACGTAATAGAATCACACGATAATTAGGTCTGATTTTTCCATTAAAAATGAAAAACGTTTTTACATGGTACCAAAGGTGAACAGCCTGAATCATAAAGCTTCATAACAAACGACTATTAAGTATGAATTCAGCCATGGTATATTAGTCAAGATGGTAGAAAAGATTCATTGCCAAGGCAACCCCTGTTCGATTCCCGAGTAAGATATGTTTTTTCTTTTAAACTTTTAAATAGTTAAGCAACAAAAAAGTGATGATCTGATGCTCATTAAGTGACCAAACTTCAATTATGAAAAATAAGTTTCCGCCAAAATGTGGACGTTAGTCCCTTGAAAAAGGGCTATACATGTTGGATCGAAGTTGTCTATGGTAAATATTACCACAGCACATTTTTACACAATCAACAATGGCCCTACAGCTATGAAGAATTGCAATGATTTATATAGAACATTTTTATTTTATTTTTCAGTTCAAACATGGCTGTCCCAGGGAAAAGGATGCCCAAAACATTTTCATCATCGTCAACTTTGGGCTCTGATGAAACCCTTCAAGTGTTCTGTCAGCCTTGTGACCGTGACGGTCCTCAGCTCCCTGCCCATGGTTATTGTGTTGACTGCAAGAAGCACTTGTGTGGCACTTGTTTAGCGGCTCACAAGAGACAAACTCTTTCAAGGCATCATACCCTTCTAGATAAAACCAGCATGCCACAAACCGTTTCTTCACTCTCTGTTCATCCAACGCAGCCTGACAACCTTAAAAATCCTTGCCATAAACACATGAAAGAAATGATCAAATTCTACTGTCCGAACCACAAAGCACTACTCTGCAGTGTATGTGTTACACTTGAACACACAGGTACATCTTGCAAAGTCAACTACATCCCCGGTATTTCTGACCAGGTCTTAAACAGCAAAGAAATTCGAGACATCTTGGAAGCTATGGATACCATTACTGAGCAATGTCGCAAGAAATCAGAAGAGTTAAAGAAAATTACCGCGAAGTCCAACAGTTCTGTGACAGATGTATTGGCTGATATAAAGAAGTTTAGGAAAAAAATAAACCAAAGACTAGATGAACTGGAAAAGCAAGCTGAAGATGCAGCAAAGACCATCCGACAAGAAAATAACAAGAACCTGAAGACAGCAGAAACAACTTGTGATGATGTAACCAAGTCTCTGAAGACATCATCTGACACCATTAAACATCTCAACACAACCAAACAAGCAGACAAACTTTTCATGGAGCAGAAATTAGCTACACAAATGATCGAGATTTAGAGAAATGTGTCCACCAGCTAGTAGCATATGATGTCAAAGAGTACAACTTTAAACCAAATAAAGCAATATCAACCCTACTTGACAAGGAGAGGTCACTAGGTACATTCGCAGAGAAATCATTAAAACAACCAAATCCTCCTCCAGCTGTTGATATAAAATCCAGACAAACTTCACATCAGGGTAAAATCTGTGTAAAGACATCAAGAGATAAAGGTACGTGCTTTATAACAGGAATGCTTCTCCTTACTCCTGATCTTCTAATCATCACCGACTGTAATAACTATGCTGTAAAAATGGTGGACACCTGCAGTCAATCTGTTACTCATCAGTTACAACTAGATACTAGGTCAAATGATGTCACCTCAGTTACCAGTAAACAACTTGCTGTCACACTTCCTCACAAACAAACTATTCAGTTTATGTCAGTCTCCTCAAACAAACTCAAGAAGAAACAAACTCTGAAGGTTGATGGTGAATGCTATGGTATAAGTTGCTGTCAGGGGAGACTTGTTGTGTCATTCTATGTTCCTGCAAAACTACATATTTTGGATATCAATGGTACTATACTGACAACAGTCAGAGGAGAAAACATTTTTAGCAATCCGATATATGTTACTACTAACACCAATTCTATCTATGTATCTGACTGTGGATTGAAAACAATTACAAGGTTAAACTGGCAGGGTGAGGTGACTGGTGGTTATGGTGGTGTAACTAAGCCTAATGGTATAACACTGTCAGATGATGGTACTGTTTTTGTGTGTGACTGGATGAGAGATGTTATAGAAGAGATAGCTGGTGACTGTTCTACAGGAAAGGTTATATTGGAGGACCTAAATGATCCCTATGCTGTCTGTTGGTGTGCTGACACAAGTAAACTGTACTTCAGCTGTCATATTGGACAAGACAAACATGACAATTTTCTTCAGGTCTTCAAGTTGTCATAACTAGAACAAAACTCATCAACAGTTTAACCAGTGTATCAGTCATCATTGTATCAGTGTATGATTCATAAAATCATTCATAATCATACGGGAACTGCTACTGGGCTGAATTAAAACGCCATAATCGGAAAAAAGAAAGAACATATTTGCCATTTGTCTGCATCAAAGTCAAATGAAAAAATAATTAATCATTGTCTATTGTTTAATTTCTTAATGGGCATACTCTCCTATGTTATAATTAAACTGATGTTATGTGCTGTTAAATTTGATAATACCTATGGATTTTGGATTCCCATACAAACCATCATCCGTACAGATATTAAATAGTTCACTATTATGTGGAATCCCTCTAATTGGAGATTTTGAAAACAAGTATTGATTTTCTACTTACATTGATTTTAAAGCAGTGCTAAAAGAAGTTGATGATGAAGTATCTTTTACTTTTAGTACGTGACAAATTCATCCTTAAGAAACTCGACTTTGTGTTTTCTTTAGATTAATCGTACTAATTCAGTAGAGACTTGATACTTGACGTAAAGAATGTTTAAATTAAAATTAAGTTAAAACTGCAAACTATTGGTACGTAGATAAAAATGATATGTAAGATGATGTAGGAGAAAAGTTTTCATTATATTTGCCTTACATGCAAAGATTCCAAATGCCAACGAAATAAAATAGGAAAGTCTTTTTGTCATATTATTTCATTATTGTCTGAGGGATGAAGTATGTGCATTCAAGTATTAATGTATTATATTGCATGAATGGTAAATGCTTTGCGGTCAAAGAAACATGGTTGAATATCTTATTTGTTTCAGCACCACTTTTTGCTTTCACTACATTACACTTCATGAGCAATGCTTTATTACTAGCAAACGGTGATGAGAAGATTTATTGCCATGGAGATAATATGCAACAAGTAAACCTTTAACTGATGTATAACGGATTGATACTCGCTAAGGGTTTAGTGGCAAGGGACAGGCAATTGTTGGTCCAGTACGTTTTTGGGAATAAACGCGTTTTATTTTATACTAATTTATTTCAGCTCGCTTGTGATGAAAGCATTGAACTTATTTGAACCACTCTCGAGTCCTCTTATAGAACCGCTGTCAGACGATCACGAACCTGACAACGAATGAATGTAGTATTTTTACACCGAACATTTGAAAAGGATTGTATGCTATTCTGCTATGACAGATTGAGACAACGAATGAATGCAGTATCTTACACCGAACATTTGAAAAAGATTGTATGCTATTCTGCTATGACAGATTGAGACAACGAATGAATGCAGTATCTTACACCGAAAATTTGAAAAAATATTGTATGCTATTCTGCTATGAAAGATTGAGACAACGAATGAATGCAGTATCTTATACCGAACACTTAAAAAAGATTGTATGCTATTCTGCTATGAAAGAATGAGACAACGAATGAATGCAGTATCTTACACCGAACATTTGAAAAATATTGTATGCTATTCTGCTATGATAGATTGACACAACGAATGAATGCAGTATCTTACACTGAACATTTGAAAAATCTGCTATAATAGATTGAGACAACGAATGAATGCGTAAAAAACAGTAAACTGTATATGCTTATGAAATTGTAAAAGTATAATAGAAAACGCAGCTAGAGAAAATACTAAGTTCTTTCATTAAACATGCATTTTAGTAGGGAAAAGTTGCAGTGATCTTTGTATAAAGATCTCTTAAAGTGTCATTAATAGTCGTGTAATTAAAGTTATCTAGGTACTGGAGCATGATCATTCTTATAGCATAAACACGTCAGACATTCTTATATCCAATCACAATAGATTTATAACAGAGAAAATTCCGTGACTAAACTCTAGAGGTAAATTAAATGTAATCTAATTATCTATATAATGAAACAGGGTACCCGACTTGCATTAGAAATATAAAAGGGACTGGAAATGATTTTTTTCGCACATGAACCAGTACCGGTGCGCCATAACATTAATTAAATTAAACTTGTCAAATTCCCAAAGATCTGTCAAAGGCAGTTTGTTTTTCTCCATATTGTTATATTATATTACGGTAACTATATTTTGCGTGAATATTGGTATCGAACTGATAATGATTTACAATAGAATATTATGTCCGACGTTGGAATATCGTTGATTTGAAACAACGAATTCGTTACCGCATACAGACAAAAAAAACATATATTATAATTAAACTCTTTTGAAAAAATCTTTATTTGGCCAAATTTGTATAGGTGAATGATTTGTATCTAGGCAGCAATGTAAGTTGATAACGATGTGATGTCTATTTTTAACATCATCCTAGCTGGGATCCCTAAAATAATTTTGTCTAAATATAGTCATCATTGGGATCCCAAAAAATATCGTGGAATCCCGCTGTCAAATGTTAAGGTCGCTTATGCGCTGTGTCCGGTTACTAGGGCAAACATGCATTAATGCTAATAGTGTCTATTATATCATATTTTATTTTTATTTATGGTATTTACATGTTTGGCTCGAGATTCATTATAATTATCTAAAAGAATAAATTGTACAAAGACTAGACTGGCTCCCGTCCTTATGTTTGTTTATGTTTTATTCATTAAGAGGGAAGTAACTCTAGCAGGTTGTTTCTACACTGACATTTTATTGCCCCTGGCTCCGAACATACAGATAAAATGTGCTTTTTAGAGGCTTAAAATTCCTATAAAATGTTTGCAGTATTTATATAAAAATAACCATGCAGCCGGTGAGCCAGGCTATACAAAAACATGTAAATGGAAAAGCAAAACTATGTACATTTTGAATAAGTATGAATCACATTTATTAAAATTGATGATGATGATGATGATGATGATAATGATTTTTATTATTATTATAGATACTACAAATATAGTCTTATATATATTTTTGCAATATACCTAAACAAAAAAATAAATGTATAAATATCGCCTTATACAAAATTCTGGGGTTTTTTTTATCATTTACGCCTTATACAAAATACTATTTTCTTTTATCATTTATTTTTCTATGAGTCACAGTTTTGATTTTGGAACTCGATCTGTGAAGCTTGTATTCAGACGAAACAGTATGTGTTATGTTTTAAAATTTTTACCGTTTTTGTCAGCATATTACACTTCTTAACCAGCAAATTAAGACATATTGATCCAGTTGTCCATTTCAGTTAAAATGCAATTTTTAATAAGCCCCAGAAGATATTTTATGTTACAACACATGTCCATATATCCGTTCGTCGGCCTGACTATTAGCAATATCTTTCCGCTCGTTTTGACTTATGTTCCTCAAACTTGATATGCACTTTGCTCTTGGACAGTGGATGACAGTTAGTACAAATATCTTGAGCACTTCTTGACCTACGACTCCCAAATTGTGCAGCCTTATGCATTTCTTAATTCTTCGAAAGGTAAATGTTATTGAAAACTTACAAAAATGTGTATGTGCTTACTAGGTAAACTTTAAATGTGTTATACCTTTAATATGACATTTGAATACTATACACATTCTGCCATATAACTGTTTCAGATACCATACTACCCTATAGAGCATACATTAGATACCCTATAGAGCATGAATTAAATACCTTATAGAGCATAAATTAAATACCCTATAGAGCATAAATTAAATACCCACAGAGCATAAATTAAATACCCATAGAGCATAAATTAAATACCTTATAGAACATAATTTAAATACCCTATAGAACATAAATTAAATACCCTATAGAGCATAAATTAGATATCTTATAAAGCATAAATAAGATACCTTATAGAACAGAAATTTAATACCTTATAGAGCATAAATTAAATACCTTATAGAACATAAATTTACCTTACAGAGCATAAATTAAATACCTTATAGAGCATAAATTAGATACCTTATAGAGCATAAATTTAATACCTTATAGAGCATAAATCAAATACCTTATAGAGCATAAATTAAATACCTTATAGAGCATAAATTAAATACCCTATAGAACATAATTTAAATACCTTATAGAGCATAAATCAAATACCTTATAGAGCATAAATTTAATACCTTATAGAGCATAAATTAAATACCTTATAGAGCATAAATCAAATACCTTATAGAGCATAAATTAAATGCCTTATAGAGCATAAATCAAATACCTTATAAATTAAATACACTATAGGGCATAAATTAAATACCCTATAGAGCATAAATTAAATACCTTATAGAGCATAAATCAAAAACCTTATAGAGCATAAATCAAATACCTTTTAGATTATAGAGCATAAATCAAATACCTTATAGAGCATAAATCAAATACCATATAGATCATAAATTAAATACACTGTAGGGCATAAATTAAATACCCTATAGATCATAAATTAAAAACCTATAGAGCATTATATAAAATTAAATGGTTATGAACAGTCATCAACATGTAGTTTTTTTAGACATTTTGGCACACTGTCAAGTGCTATGTCAGTATCGCTACAATCTATTATTGGTCTTGCTCCTTTACATGTTCTGTCCTTGGTTTCTTGGAGAGCGACAACGGTTGTCTGTGACTCCTCAGTTGGTGTTTTCTCCGGTACATGTTCTTCTTCTGGTTGTTTTCTATCTGGTTTGTAATCGTTCTTGTCGTCATTATTTTCAGTTTTGACATTATCAGTTTGGAGTGTGATATTTCCATTTAAATTATAATATGTAAAATCTACAAAATAAGAATATCAAATACTCCCCAGAATCGTCCAAAAATAGCAAAGTTATTAATTTAAAACTACAAATTAAATATTTAATTTTACACAAAACAACATTCGCAAAAACATCTGAAGTGTAAAATGGTATTGAGTAGAAACAGTTCATTTGTCTGACATCACGGAAATGGCGGCCATCTAAGTAAAATGCATCTCACGTGGTCTTTGAATGGCTAAAATATTTCTCATTATATTCACCGTATGCTGGAATATATAACGAAAACATTATTTTATGCAAGAATGAAAGAGTTAATAAATGTTATGACTTAAAGTACTATCCAAAAGCAAAAGTTCAAAATTTGAATGCCTTACTTGTGTTATGGTTCGTTACACCGCTCGGGCTACTTTCAGAGCTACAATCTGTGGGTGGTGGTGCCGATGGAGTAACATCTACAGGTCTACCCGGGTTACTAGCTTCTTTACCGCTAACTGAATAATTTGAATCTTTATCTTTCTCGTCAATAACAGTAAAATGACCATTTTTCATCATCGGGCTAGTCTCATCACCGTCAACTTCATTAACATCTATTCCACTTTCAGCTGATGAGCCACTATTTATTCGTGATGTCTCTTTCATTTGTTTAATGAGTTTGATCCGTTGATGATGTTGCCACAAATTTGCAGAAATAAGCACGACAGCAAGAATAAAGAGAGCTACGCATGTTGCTACAAGGTAACAACCAACGTTATACCACCCTGAAAAATAGAATGTGTTTCTGTTTGTTTGTTTTGGTTTAACGTCATACACGCAGTATTACATTATAGTCGAACACCTACTTTCCCTAGTGATTCGACGTCAGCGAACTTAACCTCTCGGCCTTGGCACGGCAGTATAGAACGTAATACTAGTAATGTGATTTATCAGTTTTACTTTTTTTGACTTACATTATGAAAGAATGTCTTTATTAACATATGTAACTTCTTATTTTGCTCAGTACGTCTAACGAAAATAGTCAGAATCTTGACAATGTAAGCTTGTTTATGACTGACCGTGCGAAAAGGAAAAAATACTCAAATACCTTCCTAATATACTCTCAACAACTTTTCTTCTAATATCACATCCGTTTTTTTTTTTTTTTTTTTTTTTTTTTTTTTTTTTTTTTTTTTTTTTTTGGGAGGGGGTTATTGTTGTGGTTTTTATCTCAGCCAAACATTGACAAATTTGAATGGAAATCGGACACAATGGTAAATGACTATTTTCTATAATAACAAGTAACGATAACAATTCGTTGAAACTCATTTAGCGGTAAAGGTTACAGTGAAGTAATAATATATTACATAATCAGTCAATCTGAACTGACAGCAGTGCACTTCGCTCGCAACGAACTGATTTTCAAAAATTGAAATGGAACATCCGTCAATATTTTCAATATTATGTGTAAATTTCATACCATGTCACGTGTGTTATATCACTTATAACACCACATTAATAGATAACGTGGCGTCAGAAAGTATAATAACGTTGATAATTTTCAAATTTACACAGACAAATAAACAAAGTGTTAATGAGAAATAATTATGCACTCTTTTTTGTCGCAAAATGGTATTGTGTCGGTTAATGTCGCTCAGAACTCGTGCATATTCCTCAATAAAAATCCTACAATATGCTTAGTCAACTTGTATAATAGCATCCGAGGTCCAGATTAGATCATATTCTAACCCTTTGAGAGTGTAAGTCGGATTTCACTCTTGACGCAGAGCGACCAGTACCAAGTTTCACTTGTTTGCGACTGATTATTTTGGGTTTTATTACAACGAATTTACGCACAAATGTTTTCGATGTTAATTTATACCTTAGCTAATGATTAAACAATCAGTCCAAGTTTCATTGAAATTTGTCAACATGTGGCAGAGTTTAAAAAAACTTCGAGTTCGGAAGTAGAAAAGTTGTGCGGTAAAGAAGCACAATATTGCTACTCACATGACAAAAATAACCATACAGCAAGAAAGTATAAATCAGATACTGTTTATGTTATTATTCGTAAACAACACGTCCGAGTCAAACATCAGTTTATACGATCTGACATAAGATAACCATATGATCAATATAAAAGTATACAGTATACTAAATTTAATGTGCTTTATGTTTTACTTGATATATGAAAATGCTTACGTATGTACGGACTGGCAATGCAAGATGGTGCTCTGCCTGTCCATTTATCATCACCGAGGCATTTCATTGTGCTCGCACCAATGAGCCTGAAACTTCCTTCACATGTGATTGTGACGGTCGTGTTTATGGAGAAACGACCATTTGAGTCTGGATTCGGAGTTACATATGCATTGGCTACCATGGGTGACAGAGCACAGGTTTTAACTGAAATTGTAGATAGATTTTCTGCAAACTAATCAGAAAACAGACTTATTATAAAAGATAAGATAGTTTCAAAGTCCCCGAAAGGACGTAGTAAGATTGTAATGGTTATTTACATTTTACATCGTGGCATGTTTATTTGTTAGATATAATACTTGTTCAAAGCGAATGTTTGACATTGGATGGTTTCTTGTCGTACAGTGTCAGGTTTATTTCACTTATAAATATAGCAGAAAGTTGGTCGGTCAATTAACAAATGAGAAGAGATTTAACTATTTTAACTATTGTATTTGTTCATTGGTTTACATGAAAATATTTGTCTTTAACTCATGTAATAATTCACGCTTCACGCCCCAACCCCTTACGGTTATTGTTTTCTATATATAAAACCTAAAATGAAGCAAGGCACTAAAAAATTTACTACATAAACAAATAAAAACTACTCTTAATAGCATTTTTCACAAGAAGGTCCGACAACAGAGTCAGTCTAAGCTAAAACATGTACATGCAAAAAGCTTACATTGTCCAACGTTTAACGTCTCCAGCAGACGAGAAAATTGTAATAGATAATGATAAAGTTTTAATGTTTAGATTAAAGTTAATTTAGGCTTATGGTGTTTTCGTAAATTAAAAAGCAAAATTAGTACACATAAAAACCAATTTTTGAAAGCATAGTTAAACACACGCACAGACTTTTCAGTCTTGAGTTAGTTGAGAAAAAAGATTGAATATATAGCTGTAGTACCAAAAGGTGTATTCTGTTGATAATAGACCAGTTCGTCATGTCAACGCAATAACTCAATAAGTGCTTATAATATATATGCACTTATTGAGTTACTGCACTGACATGACGAGTTAACCAATGCAGTATCGAAATAAATACAGTTGTTGTACAGTCATTCTTTAGGAACCCAAAATAAATTACGTACGCAAATCAGTTGTGGGAAACCAGAAAACCAGACACGCCTTTGTTCAGTATATTCAGGGTAAACAATTGAGTCACTGATGTATCTGTTACTGAGACAAATAACTTTAGGGAAATTACCTAACACACCACATAGTGGATATAATTATATAAAAGTAGTATATAGTTTTTTTGCATGCACATCTACCACACCTAAGTACGTAATGAGATTAATACACAAACAAGATAACAAAACTAATTAAAGAATAGTTATTTGTTATGACAACAAATATGTAGCAAAATTACATACCTTTGTGCTTGATAAAATAGAAAAATAAAAAAAAAACAAGATTTATTACATTTCATTAACAACAAAATATACAGATAGTTTTACAAAAGGGAAATTTTAATATTCTTGTAATTTAGATTTTACTTCAAAATGAAATAAAGGATTTCTCTTGAATTACCTTCACATGTTGGAGACGAGAAACGAAATATGCCAAACTCTCCACACTGAGCTGTGTTGGTAAAGTGTGGCTCATAACCGTCTTCGCATGCTACCCCAACGGTTCCATCTTGCTGAGTGTGTGTTGTATTGACTGTTATATTTAGCATAGTGCTCGATACTGAGCAATTAGAATCTAAAAACAAACAACGTATTTAATATTAATTTCATCAATTTCGTTACAATTAATGGCTTAAATCAGCATTTAACATTTATTTATATTCAAACCATTAACACAGCAGTTCTTCGACAAATTTTGTGTCGTTAGTTAGTTTCTGATTCAGCCATTTACACAGTGGTGGTTCTGTGTACTTAAGTTAGAAGCTAAAAACAAACACCACTTTTAACATTATTCTTGGTAAAGCTAGTTATGCAATGGTTATTCATAACCTAACAAGAATTTTGTAAAATGCGCTCCCGTATATACCATTAAACTGCTTATAATATTGTCGATTGACTGGTACTATTTGAAACTATCGTATAAAGCATTCACATTATCAGTTTAATTAAATGCATTGGAGCTGATATTGTAACTCTTACCTTGTTTCCTTTGTAGCTCCAGCTCAACTTTATAATCTGAAAAGACAGTTTAAATGATGAGTTCTATATTAAAATAATGTTTAAATACTTTTACTTCTTGCCTTGATTTATGTATTCAATGATGCATGTATGCACAATTCAACGTAACAGAAGCTGAAACTAAATGTTCCTGTAATGAACCCATATCATGCTGGACACGACTGATTCTGCCTTTGCGGCCAGTGTAGATCAAGATCAATGCAGTCTGGTCATGATCTGCACTGTCCGCCATTCAATCAGTATCTTATTTAGGTAAGAACCCCTTTTAAACAGTTAGTGGTACTTTCCAAATTGAAAGATGGTCATCATTGAAATTTAGCAGGGTTAAGGTAATGGCATACTCCGATTTTCACGGAAAAGTCGTGCTATATTTATGTTTGCCCTACGATATTAAGTATACACACGGAAATTGCCGAAGATCGTAGCATGTCTGTTATCTTGAAACGGGAAGTTGTTACAAAAACTTTTATACTAACCGATGTAACTCATTGCAGAGTTGGAGCGGTCTTCTGCGCATGCCCGAAAGTGATTATCAGTTGTAGCGCACGGCAAAAATATGCATATTTTCGCATCGCATGTCCGCATGTATTTAGTGCATAATATGCATAAAATACTGACCAAAGTTTAGGGTTAGTATCAACATGGTTACAAAATATATACATTAAAGATAGTTTTCATTCAAATTTAGTTATTCCGGTATATACCGGAGTCTGTAATTTATACCGGCGCTCCAAGTCTGCATTGAGTCACAGTCTATACTTACTATAATGATTCTTAACTTTAAGTCTACTATACTTACTTATGCAATATGGTGTACATGCTGAAGGTTGTTGCTCTGTACCACAGTCCATGATTATATCGGCGCAGTTTCGGCACATTTTGAAATATTCTGAACAGAATTGGTTATCAGTTGCCCTGGAAAACAAAACAACATTGAGTGAAATGACATTGAATAATACATTTTACTTCTTTGTATTTTTTACATCAAGTATAGTAAATGCATGGTAACTAATGGAGTGATATTCTAAAGTGTTATTTTAATACACATGTAGCTATGAAAAATGGACCGTAACGACTAAACGAAATATTCAACAATTTAAAAATGTGTTAATACGACTAGATTACTTGTTACATATATCTCCATAACAGTAAGTCTCTTTGTTTGAAGACATTGGCACAACGTTGCAAATAAGAAGAACTGCCGTGATAACTGAAAAAAGACACACAACGAAATCGTTAAAGTGAGTGTTTGTAACAGTTCCGTATAGTGGACGCAACTTGACCCCGATGGTTGACCTTTGTATTCCAATACATAATGAGGCACAACCTACTATTGAAAAGGAGTGTACGTAAAACGCTTCCTCTCTTTGCATTCATAAATTTAAATACACTGCTGCCCTACAACTACGAGGGTTGTTCTCTTGTTATGGATCGTACATCTATGATGATTATTTTCCACATTTTGTTCTGAGTAATGGAAAATGATCACCCTAGACGGCTACCCTAAGCACCCCTTATTTCTACAATGAAAAAATCGGTATGAAAAATCAGTCTAAGGTCAACCATCGCGGTCAAGTTGCGACTACTATATTTGAAATGAAAATTCGTGTTTAAAATCTAAACAATCGTTTCTGTACAGTATATAAACCCAAAGTAATCAGCAAAAGTATAAAACTTAAGGACAATTATGTAAAGTTTAAACTATAGCTTTTAAATGCTATAACGATCGATACATATTTTATTATAGCCTTTTTTTAAGTGATCGCAAAATTTACCGTTATTAATCCACCGCATGTTAAGTTTTCACTTTCACACTTTACTGCAAATATTCCAATCAGTGAATTCAAAGATTATATCAGATACGCTTTAACTTATATAGGAACTCTAAGCACACCGAAAATGTAGTTTATTTTGGTATTATGATTAAATTGCCGATATTGTAACAGTTATTGTTGTGGTAATCGTATATATATTGCATCGTGACGTTATCGGTGGGATTTGCTTCATGGGATTCCTTTATCGGGAATCCAAGAGTTAGCTCATTATTTATGTTCACTAATAGCTAATGGTGTAATATGTTATTTATTATGCATGTGAAACGACGTACCTGAAAGGTTGTATTAATATTTGAATTTAATCGTAATTAAGCAGTTACCCTGATTATATATAAAAGAACTCGTTCCTGTTTTGTTTTCTGTATTCAGACATAGCGAGTACTCTTAACGCTTAGCCTTGCGTTTTGAGAAGAAAAAAAATCAAAGAACATCAAAATCATAGACAGAAAAGGTTGTACAACATGAAATTTGATCAGCATATAACTCTACAAATCAATTGTCAGTATACTGATATATACATTGAATTCCGGAAAAGGACTGCATAAAGAGGCCACACTTTTGGACAGTTCAGCTCCTTCGAAAACTCGCCGTTTTCAGAGAACTGTAACATGTCCCTGTGCTGAACTTTCACAAAACAAATTGGAACGAAGTTTTCAGCAACTCTTTCTAAATGGTATGCATTGTTAAAGGGGAACTATCTGTTTATCAAATATTTCTGTGTTTTGATGATATACTCCTAAACCTTAAACTCTTTAGCCTGACATATAAACTTTCTGCACTGTCACAAAAGTGCTGTAAGGACATGACATTGCTAACGTGTCATCTGCAACAACTGTCGTGCATTCGAATTATCCCGTTTTCACATTAATGCAACTTATATTGAAAATTATCAAATTTAAATCTTTGAGAGGAATGCACTTGTGCATAAGGTTGAACACACGAGAATATGTGACAAAAAGTAAAAAGCATGTAGCTTGATCTTTTGAAGACTATCCATTCAAAGAGGTGTATAAAAATGGTGAATAAGCTCGGTTTCAGCATTTCGTTGAGCTGATTTACACGTATTCGTAATAGAATTTGGTTAAAATGTAACAGAAATAACATTGGTAGAAACATTTCCATTACCTCTCAAGAACAAACTCAGTTAAACCGGGTCTGCTATTGTTTTGCTTGGTTGCATTTATCTTCTTACAGATTCTATTTCTGCTCTGACACATCAGACAAGTAATAAGTTTCGCTCAGAACGTTCAATCATGTTTTGTCTAACATTAGGGAGCAAAGTAACGGGAAAATGCATGATTCATCAGGTATACACATATCAACAGCTTGCACATATCCACAAAGAAAGGGAAATTTCCATGACACATGGACTGTGCAATCGGATATGAAAAACCTTTTAATATTTATAGCAAGGATATGTTCTATCTAGGTTTAGTCTTTGACGATACGCAAAAAAAATATATTACGATTGATCGTAAGAATCTAAAGATAGATATGATAGAATATTTTACTGCCAAACGTATTGCTTAGGCTGGAATCCCATTCCAAGATATTTACTAAGATTTTTAGATAATACATGAACAAAAATGGTGTTACATAAGGAATGCGCATCTGGTCATACATTTTTACAGATATTGGACTATCTGAATCCTATGAATGTCTTTTATTTCCACTTCTACATCTAGAAATGCAACGTTTTAACCCTCGATTTTTTCCTACTTTCCTTATACATGTTTTTTTTTTTTTTTAATTTTGTGCAGTTGTATTGTAAAATCGTGTACAAACCTGACCATCATTCAAATACAAAACCAAAACCAAACAAAAAACAAGAGCTGTCTCCATAGGATGACACATGCCCCCGATGGCACTTTGAATGAATAGTTATGGCCGATGTTAGAGTTTAGGACCTTTGACCTACGGACCTGGGTCTTGCGCGCGACACGTTGTCTTACTGTGCCACACATGCATGCGTAGTTATTGTAAAAGCCATGCATGAATGACAAAGATATGGACCGGACACGCCCATCATTGCACTATCATGAAATATGACCTTTAACGTCTAAGTGTGACATTGACTTTTGAGCTACGGACCTGGGTCTTGCACGCGACACGTCGTCTTACTGTGGTACACATTCATGCCAAATAATTTTAAAATCCATGCATGAATGACAAAGATATGGACCGGACACGCCCATCAATGCACTATCATGAAATATGACCTTTAACGTCTAAGTGTGACCTTGACCTTTGAGCTACAGACCTGGGTCTTGCACGCGACACGTCGACTTACTGTGTCACACATTTATGCGTAGTTACTTGAAAATCCATCCATGGATGACAAAGATATTGACCGGACACCCCCATCAATGCACTATCATGAAAAATGACCTTTAACGTCTAAGTGTGACCTTGACCTTTGAGCTACGGACCTGGGTCTTGCGCGCGACACGTCGTCTTACTGTGGTACACATTCATGCCAAGTTATTTGAAAAACCATCCATGGATGACAAAGATATGGACCGGACACGAAAATTGCGGACAGACCGACAGACGGACAGACGGTTCAAAAACTATATGCCTCCCTTCGGGGGCATAAAAAAAAGACAAAATCAAGTAAATACAGTTTTCTTGTCAATTATCAGTTTAAAAAATATTGACTGTAGACCAAGTGTTGCGTTTCTAGATGTACTCAGTATATCTTAAAAATGCATAATCAAGACAAAAACGATATCAGAGCCGGGGATCCCACCCAGACCACCTCGGCAATAAAAACAATTTATGGTAGTTAAACTCGTGTAAAGCGTTACAAATTCAGTAAAGGAATTAGTAAAAACAAATAATTCTCACGTGTTTCCATAACAAATAGTGTGCCAGTAATCAAGAAAGAAACATGATGCAGTAAAACCTGCTTTAGCGCTCTCCTCTATTAAGCCAACCTGTCTTAAGCTGCCAGTGTCTCATTTCCAAAAATGGTCATTCTTTCTATAAATTACCTGCATTAAGTAGCCACCTGCTGTAAGCAGCCACTTTTTCTCACTCCCTTGGTTGGCTTACTAAGACAGGTTTAACTGTACCTTAAAAATTTATCATTTTTTGTTGTCGCGGAATTGTTTAATGCTACAAAGGAATAAAGAACTTCAAATCGATCAATTTTTGCACTGAAAATTAGGGCATACTACAAAACATGGAGTGGAGTCGTGGAGTGGAGTCATGGAGTGGAGTCGTGGAGTGGAGTCAAAGTTGGAGTGGAGTCGTGGAGTGGAGTCAAATTTGGAGTGGAGTGGAGTCAAAATTGGAGTGGAGTCATGGAGTGGAGTCAAATTTGGAGTGAAGTGGAGTCAAAATTGGAGTGGAGTCATGGAGTGGAGTCAAATTAAATTTTGTTTTATCAATAATATTTATTTATTGATATTTTTATAACTATTCAACATAATAATGCTTTTGTCTTACATTGATTGTAGCCACAAGGAACAGAGGGCTTGGCTAATTGTTAATTGTCAGTATATTTTTTCTCATTGTTTTTTTAAGAGATTTTTTAAAGCATCACATAGATATGAAATACAATTTTATTTATCTGAGAACAGTTGTAGGCGGTCAACCCATGGGAACATATTCAAATAAACCACAGTATAAAATACTGGTAAAAAGTAATAACCAAGTTTCCAAAACTAAGTTCCAACTGAACAACTGTAGGAGCATGTTCTAATTACTACTTGATGTATTCTCTGATGGGTTGGGTATAATAATAGACATTATTTTTCATAACCTTTATCAGTGAACAAATATAACACTCCTCATCAATGTTTTTTTTTATTGAAGTTTGTTGTTTTTGTTGTTTTACTTAACAAATTTTTCACTTGGCCTTAGATCATTTTCAAAACTTGTTGACAGATTTATTATGAGAACCTTTCAGTCCCATTCTAAATACCAAAAATCAATTTACAAGTTTAATTATCTTATTAGATGAATTATTTCAGCAGTATTTAATTTAAAATAAACAAGAGGAATTTATGAGTCAGATAAAATTTAGATATTTAAACTTGTTACATAAATATTTTAATATTTGTGATTATGCATTATTATATAGTGTTTGAAATTGTTTATGTCCACTGATATTGAAATATTGACTACCGTTTAGCTCGGGTAAATAAAAAAAATAAGTAGCATGCATGTTGGTGTGTTAAATTCATTAATTTTATTGCTGACAAATTTCTATTGTATCATCCCGCGACCTGCAGCCCAAAGCCCGCAATTTTGTGTACATGTATATATTTTGCGGGCTGCAGGTTGCTACAATGAAACATTTTTCCATTATAGCAACCCACAATTTAGTGTTACTGTATTAAATGGTTGCACATTTTTACTCGAAAAATGAGGAGTTGAGTACAATAAGCCTCTGCAATTTTGTCAGGTGTGATGTTGATCGTTGAAAAAATTCTTGTATTTTAAGTTTACACTAATTTCTTTATATTCGATTGCGAAACAAGTTCTTACAACTTAAGATTAATCGTTCGCGAGACTCATTTCAGATGGAATTAACCTCGAGTTAAGATGTTTAAGTTGTCTTGTAAAATGAAAAATGCAGTAAGTATTTAAAAACAAACTCAAACTCAAACTCATCACAAATTGCTGTATCTCGTACAAAAATGATAGAATTTTGAGATTTCACAAGTTATTCTTTTATTCTGAGACCTGGATGCCCAGGTCAAACCGAAGTTATGATTATTTTTTTATATGCTCCAGTAACCAGCGTGTACACCTCATTCAAATAATTATTTTTTATAATTTAGCTTTAACGAATTTATTTATTCCGATGTTACTTTGTTCCCAAAAAATTGCTTTACAGTGTAAAACCGCACTGAAAAATAACGACCGGTTAAGGAACTACACATGGAGTAGCATTATTTATTGAACGACCCTCGTATTTCTGAGTGTCAAAAAGTTGGCAATTTTTGAAATCCATCTGTTTAGCGTGCACAAATTTTAGCAAATTTCTGATTTCCTGACTTATGTAATGATAACACATTGTTATGGTACATTACAATTTTATTTACAAATATAAGTGAATTTTTACAATTTGCCAAAATTTCCACCTTGCTAAGTTTACCACTTCTACAGTATGTTTCTGCGCATCCAAAACTGTCTATTACTTGGATTTTTCATTAATTTTCACCATTCTGTGTTTATCACAGGTAGCTAAATACCTTCTGGAAATATATTGGGCAAATAATTTAGTTAATTTATTACTATTTCATCTATGTACACACATATCAAAATAAAATACAATGCACATGTACTCTTAAAATCTCAGCCAAGTTTGATTCTGGGCTACACCTGTATACTGTAAGTCAATAGTTGTGGCCATTCAGTATAACACAATTTGTTACATATCACCTTGTTAGATCTAGTATATTACATGTATCTTGATTTCTTTAGGAATCCTAATCATATTTATATACAATATGAAGTGATCTTAAGATCTAGATCTAGATCAGGAGTGATTACAAGGCAAATCAGACTAAAAAGTCTAGCAGAGTCAGAGCTATAAGGCCTTGATCTATAAAAAAATAAAATGATGCCCATGTTTACACTTTCATTTCTGCAGCAATCCAAATGATATGAAGAATTAAAATCTGGTGCAAGTGTGATGGTAAGATCGTTAAGAAATGGGCTGTGTCATAACCATTTATGCTTGTAATGTTTAAAAGAAAATTCTCTTCAAATGGTCACATTGACCTAATGATTCCAATAGCTCCTTCATCCGAGTGGTCTCAAATGCATTTCACAGATAAGAAACATGTATTTTATAAAGTTTCACCTAAAAGTCTGTTACCTTTAATTAAAAAGAAAAAAAAACAAGAAAAATAACATGTTATCTCCGTGTGATGAACATTTAATATATACATGCAAATGCCATTTCAAATTTAAATAATAAATCCAGTGCTACATTGACATAAAATGCTACAAATATTTTTCATCATTTTTAATTGGAATTGACACCACTATGATAATGCACAACCTTTCTCCTGTCACTTAAAATGAAAATTAATGTAGGCAACAACCATCCAATATACCCTAATTAAACCTTTAAATATTTAATCAACCACATGGTAGGTGTTAGAAATACATGGAACTAGAACATAGGTATAGACACTACATTTATTATTTCAGAAATATGTTATACATGTATGTATACTGACTCGCATTTTCTCTAAAGGGCAATAAATCAATTATTTTGTTAACAGGAATTTAGATGGAGCTTCACAGGCTTAATACAACATTTCAAAATTTTGACTCAATGACTCCACTCCAAATTTGACTCCACTCCAAAATTTGACTCCACTCCAAATTTGACTCCACTCCACGACTCCACTCCAATTTTGACTCCACTCCACCACTCCACTCCATGACTCCACTCCACGACTCCACTCCATGTTTTGTAGTATGCCGAAAACTAGAGCATTAAACGTGTGCGTTTGTATTTTGTTCACTGATTAACTGAATAGGTCTTGTATTGCCATGGACAGGCATACACGTACATAAATGATGTTTTCAAATGCTGTCTTAATTTACAGTATAATGAGATTTATGTACTTAACAGAAATTAAATGTCACATTATTTTAAAACTATGCACTAGTTTTCAATGTTCGTGTTGGAATCATGGAGCTCATTCACTGTTCATTGCTTATTTTGCTTTGTTTGTTTTGGGTTTAACGCCGTTTGCAACAGTATTTCAGTCATGTAAAGGCGGGCAGTTAACCTTACCAGTGTTCCTGGATTCTGTACCAGTACAAAACTGTTCTCCGCAAGTAACTGCCGATGAATCAGAGGTGGAGGACTTATGATTTCAGACACAATGCCATTTATCAAATAGTCACGGAGAACATAGGATCGAACTCACGACCCCGCGATCAGTTGACCAACGCTCTACCTACAAGACCAATGCTCTACCTACAAGACCAATGCTCTACCTACTGAGCTAAGCGGGTGGTCATTCATTGCTTATTTAGCTCCAGTTAAAACAATGCTAGGGATTTTTTTCATTAAATCCCATGAAAAGACTAAGTTAAACCAAGAATGCTAGGTATCGAGAGAGATATAACTCTTTTCACTGATATCATGAATAAAATAAGAACACCAAGACAGCTTTTGCTTTTAGATACATTTTGCAGTGGAAAAAAGTGACGTCCCGTGCTTAGACTCAATTTTGTCTTAATTATTGACCAGTTCATTTAATATTTATTTTAAAATTGAAGTGTTCCACTTTAGCTGGTACTATAGGGGTAATAGTGTTGCACTTTCAATTGTCTCTGCACTTTTCTTGGCTGTATTATGTGATTGTTATAGATTAATTCATACATTTTGATGTAATCAGCTTTACTGGATAGTGCAACTCTATCTTTATACAATTTGATATCGTGTGAAAACTAAAAAGTATGGAATTTGTAAGTCCAGTCTGCCTTCTATCTCTAAAGCATTTGTATTGATACGGAAGCGATGCCACTAACAAATTGACAACGCCATGTTACAGGAGCACAATTGAATAATATTATTTTGCAATAGCATGGTTTTAATAGTGTGATGATATCCTTTAATAGGACACCGGGCACATTTCCATGCAATCTCGCCAGGCAAAGGCATGTAAAATGACGTCACTTGACCTTCAAGTAAAGAAAATGAAAGTAGACAGGTTAAATTTGAAAACGAAAGTTGCATTTGCATTTTGTCGATAGTCAGGGCTCACGTGCAGGGGTCATCCCGTCAAAATGTATGTCGATTCTACGGAAGCCTGAAAGGGCCATCATACGCTAATACGTTAATTACGTTACAGGTGCGAAAAGGATATTTGATAGTGACCGTGCAATTAACAGCATCTTTTTTCTTACTGATATAAGCTGTATCAACGCTTTATCATTATTGTGATGTGTTTCTGTTGTAACATCACCATCATGTTGTATTGCTCTCGCACGAAGTGCTGACAATGAGATAATACGATGGCCCTAACGAACCTCCATACCTCATGATATTTGATATTTATGTTTATTTATAGCTTTTGGCTGTCTGCCTAGTATCTATGTATCTGATTACTTTTACTTTCCTTACGCTTGAAACAGAAAGTTGGAAGAGAAATGAGGTCAGGAATGTTTTTCACAATGCCATTGCATATTGTGAGTATAAATTTTCACTTTTGTGCAGATATTTCGTTTCACAAACTCTATAAAATATCTCTGTAGCTATTCATATCATTAAATAAGAACGATACAACGGTTAACATGTGTAAAGGTTATAGGATATAATATTTCTTGATCGTTTGATTCGCATGAAAGGGCGGATAGCGTTCTACATATTAATCATAGTTTAAATAGTAAAAACCTGTTGCACTGTTTTGACATACATTACATTTTGATTCTGAACATGTATTACAGTTGCCATGTAATGGATTAACATGTGGATGTATTATTCAAATACAGGTTTTCTATTTATTTATATTACGTATAGTCAGATTTTATGTGTATCAGCATTGATTGGCGCATGGATGTAATTTTTTTTTTTTATACGAAGGTCATTTCAATTATCTTTGTTTCTAATTTTTCAATGATCAGTCGATATGTCCTTTTCACAAATCGAGGGTTCAGAGCAAAACTAGTCTAAGTATATATAGAAATAGAAGCAGATAGACTAGTTTCGCTCTGAGCCTTCGAAATATGATCAATATATCTCCAGTTCAATTCACAAGAGAAAAATTATGTTAGGAAAATTGATTTTGCCGAGCATCAACGTATCTCATTGTTAAGTTGGTTGCTATAATGTGACAGAAATATATAATTTGTAGATCATGAATATCATGTGTTAAAGATTTATTATCAACCTGTTGTTCTATTCACAAGCCAAACATTTTGTATGTGGAGTGCTTCAGTTGTTATTTGTGATTTAATATCAAAATGAAACAGTCTTGTATTCTTAAATATGTGGATTATATGTAATATAAAACGTTCAGCTTGTTAAAATCATTTGAGAAAGAGGAAACTGAAAAAATTAAGTACACTGTATCATAGGCATTCGGCGCATTTGTTTGGTCAATAATGATGGCATATATTATAAAAAAAAACATTTATAAACTGTCCAGTACCAAAAAATAAATCCAGCAACCATTTACTATATACTGTACTGATTAATTAAGTGCTATCAATAGACGATAACATGCCTATGATTAGACTCAATAAAACCAAACCAAGCCTGCAACAGTTTTGCTTTTTTTCTGATTTTTTTTTTTTTTTTTATTTATTTATTTTTTTTTATTATTATTATCATTTTTGCCGTGTTGATTGACCAGTAGAGTTTCCTTGTTTCTCTTTCAGCATTGTTTTTCAATAATTATTGTTTTACTTATTTCTCATCAATGTATAATTTGAGGAAGTCGCTTATGAATCATTGAACTAATTGCACTTTCTCATGCCAGTATCGTTTTAAAATTGTGTGAAAGGAAACTAAACTTTTTTACAATCAACTAAAATATTTCTTTTAAAAGAAAATGTATGTATTTATGAGCCATGAGCAGTTGCCGTAAATGAATTAATACTTAAACTTCTAAAGTACTGCGTACGGATTACTGTTTTAGGGTCGATGTATTTGCCCATGATGCGTATTATATTGTTTGATTTAACTTTTGATATTATGGTCAAAACTGCTTTGTCTTAAGTAATTTATGACGGATCATTGGGAATGTTAATAATTTATGTCTATACATAAGCTGTCTAGGTATTACAAACCATAATTAACATAATTATATCTGGTGACAGCTAAAACTAGTGACACTAAATTAATTCTTCAATTAGATCTGGGTATCGGGTTAGTATTACATTCCATTTTGATATTAGATATTGACTGCGTCGTTCATACAGATTGGATCGTTTAACAGATTCCAATAATGTTTTGTTTATTACAGGAAAGTTCCTTGTGACTGTAATGCGCGCTCAGTTCCTCTAAGAAATAAAATGGCAACAACTAGTAAAAATGTCGCCGAGTTTAGACACAGAATTGCTGAGGGGAACTTTCAGAATTGGCTCAAAGCGTATTTAGTCATAAGCTTTGTAAAAGACGGCATCAAAACGTGCGTGTCAGAGAAAATCAGCCTGTGGTTTGAAAAGTTATTAAAAGAAATCGCTATATCTAAAGGGAAAGAAAAGGAAATTTGTACAGAATGTAAGACGCAAAATGTTCTGTATTGTTCAACAAAACATGTCTGCGTTAAGGACAAAACAATGCAGTGTCAGTTTCATAATTCTGCAGAGAAGAAGTACAAACCTTGTCCTAAAGGTATTTGTAACAGAATTAAAGACAAAATCAAAGCGTTCCATGCCAGTAAAATACCGTAATGGACTAACACACAAGCTGAAATATGGTGCCAAAATCCATGGGAGATAGCGAAGTGTTTTATGCCACCTAATGCATATTTAAGTGCTGACTCTGTTGATGAAACGGACCTTAATGGAATTTTGAGTGTCGTAATCAACCATAAAGAATTTAGAGATATATTTGATGAACGAGAATGTGAAATGGTAAGTCAAACTATCACTGAATTTCCCATGATTTTCTATGTGGTATGCCAAGACAGCCAGCCTCGCATGAGAGCGTTCCTTGCGGATGTGTCCACTCATCTAGCCCATCTAAAATAATTAAACACGACTCTCGACTTAGCACTTCCTCAACGACTTCGACAGTGTAAAGACTTGAATGGTCTAGGTGATATATTACTTGCTTTTGTATCATTTCTTCAATTTCGCATTCGGATTTACATGTGTCTCTAAGAAGAATAAGAAAGAAGAACTCGAACTCATGCAAAGTTTGAAAATCCTGCTCTGCAAAATAACTGTTTTTCACTGGTTGATGAGAATGGCACCATGTCACTGCTAGTCGTTTGCAGAAAACGCTTTTTCCTAGACCAGCGTCCGCAGTGACATACATTTCTTTACATCTTTCATGATTGTTGAAGAATATATCATGTAAGGATTCAATTTTCGTTCTCCTTTCTTTTGAGCGGCCTCGAAACATAGATGTTTGTACATCGGTCAACATCATTTTAGGAAATACATAGAAGCCAATCAGAGCGGTGTCGTTTTCTTCAAAGAGTGGTGATAACGGAATGGTACTGTGATGCTGCTTGTTGAACTTTAACAGATCTGACTTCATTTCTAAAAAATTTATACAGACGACATTAGCAGAGAAATGGTGCATAAAGATAAACATAGTATTACATTTCATTCCAGTTATCAATATGCCATAAATAATCAAATAGATAACAAACGTTAAGCGTTTCGACGTTTTAGAGGTAAACATTAACAATAAATGATATATAAATTAACAAACAAGAAATGATTAAATGATTACTTTGCTTAATTTCTTGGTACATAGTTTCTGTCATTGGCTGTGATCTTTGCACCACTGGTGCAGACGACAATCGTTGAATATTGAATAAAGCGTCTGCGATATTCTCTAATAACGTGAATATTTTGTCGAGTTTCTCCTGCTCTTGTGTCCGTTCTTCGTTCAAAGTTTCAATTGCCCGTTGCAGCAATCTCGTAACATTTTGACAAGTATGGGAATGTTTCACTTCTTGGAGAATGGTTGAAATTTCATTTGCCGAAACTGTCAGCTGTGCAGATTTTAACTGGAAAAAAAAACAACAGAATTAGTTGACATGCAAATCGAAAAGGACGTTTGTTTCTATTAAACGGTTACAGGTCAGTAGCCATGTATTAACAAAAATACCAACGATAATTGGAAAAAGTGGGTCATGGTGGACCTGGTATTATAGTTCGCTGACCTGAGTTTCACAGCATAAACATGCTTCATTGGGACTACAGGTTTGATAATTCAACATGATTCTACTGTTTTGCAGAAGGCCATCCAATGAGTTATTGTGATAAATTCTGTTGCAGATTAGATGATTTTCAACTGTTGGACAGCAGTTTCAAACAATATTATCAAACATATAGAGAACGCTAAATGAAGTCAACTGGAACCATATTATAGACACACACATCCTAGCAAGTTTTATGGTAATAAAGTAGATAATTGCTCATGTATTACAATTATCAGATCTAGTGATCTAGTTTTTAACCTATAAAACCAGTTACATGTACAAAAAACAATTCTAGAATTTAAGCAGCCAAATATTCTGATCAAGTGTCAAGGAGATCAGGTAGAAATTGTGGCCTTTTGATTGCTAACAAGGTCTTTCTATACTTAGTCTTTGAGGAAGATAATCCTGTTTCAAACTTGAGACCTAGACGTTATATACTAATTCTTATGTAAATCAAGTAGAAAGTAAGGTCTATGGCGTATTAACAAGGTTTTTTTTTTCTAATAAAAGTATCATCTAACACTTATAACCCCAGGAAACCATGTTTTGAACTTTCATCATGTGTGGCCTGGAAATTGTTAATAATATTTTCCTACTAAGAAATTCTCGTAATGAACCTAGTGACCTAGCTGGCAATCCCAGATAAACCAGTAATACTGTATTGAAGGTAACATTCTGACCATGTTTTATTACAACTTGGTCAAAATCATTACCTTTAGAGAGCTAAAAATCATAATGTTGACGCCACAAGGCGCACAACGGACACAGTGCGATTACACAAGCTCATCACCTCGAGCTATAAGTGCGTAGATGGACTGAAAATTCAAAATACAATATACTGTTGCTGTACTAAAGAGGCATTTACCTACAATAAATAAGTAAAAACATATTTAACGTTGTTTCTATATAAAGCGGCAAGACAAGACATAGGGCCGGAGTACTGTGCAACAAGTAAAGTAAAAAGGACACCCGCCCATACTCCCCGCTCATACCTGTCACATTTCACGGGTTCTTTCTTCGTCAATAATGGCTGGCCAATAATAATTTTACGTGCTGGTGGCGGGTCGGGCTTAGGCTGAGATTAACATTCCAGATTTGGGTATTATTCAAGTCTCTTACGAGCACCTGGGAAGAACCACGGACCTTCTGTAGACCAGCTAGATAATAACCGTAGAACATTCTGTATTTCTAAACATCTTACGAAATACACAATGCATGTAAACTATGTGGAATACTAACGAATCATTATATAAATACGGTAATAGACCCAATATCGGCTTTGTTTGTGCTCATTAAAACACACGAATATACCGCTTTAAAGCGACTAACCCATACATTGTGAATTCAATGTATTTTAGATGAAACATACTGGTTGAACAGTCTATAGTTTCTAGAATTACGGGAACTTTCGATTTTTTGCAGCTTTTCTCATGAACCTTTATAAATCGTTACAACGCTTTATTTTGTAAACACTGATGAATATAGAACAAGACGCGACAGTATTTTTAGAAGCTATCATCACGTGGGCAGAAAACCAAAGTTTGATGGGTCAATTTTTATACTTGTCTACCAATATTAAGGGTTTAGGGAAGTCAGCACGATTTACTTTGCCATATTTAGGTAAGAACCACAACCGAGAAACCCTTATCAGAAATTGTAGACGGATGTTTTCATCTTAATTTTATTAGCAAAACTACGATTTTCAACAGATACATTGTAAGAACATCGAATATGCAGCATATAGGTGAATATAGCAAAAGTTTGATTTTTTTTCAAATCTGGCATCACGATGTGTGGGTTACTCGCTTTAAATACACATTTTCGTCCCAGAAAGATTAGATATATCGAAAAGACTTCATGACATACATAATTTTAAAACATTTGATCACAAACCTTTCCAATTTTTTGTATAGCTTCCTTGGCTTTTTCATAAGTCCTCAGGTATACGGAGCTTGATAGGAAGTTACTCAATGTGTCTATGGTGCCATTTAATTCTTCAGTTGTCAGAAGAAGTTCTGGAGCGTGCCTCACCTTATTCACTAATTCTCTTACCTGAAATTTTTTATTTCCACGAGAATGAAAATGGTGTAAATGTTTAACTTATATCTAACAGACAAATACATTAACACTTAAACAGTAATAGTTACGATAAAATATATTTTTGGAATAATACAAAAAAGCATAGATATTCAATATTCGTTCTACTTCAACAATGTTTACATATATTATTACTCTCTCTCTCTCTCGCCCCCTGTCTCTCTCTCTCTTGCTTTTTATGTTGGGTTAAGATTCGCACCGACTTAATTTAGGACATAGAGGAACATTTCTAGCTGATAAATATTATTGTGAAGGAAGACGCCATGTGCCAATCCAGGCATATTCTCAGGCATATGCGGGCAATTAAGTAAATTACACTGTCCTCCCAGAAGCCAGGTAGGTTGTCCGTATGTAATCATTTACGCTGAAATAAGTGTTAGTTAATAAATTCAGTTAAACTTCTTAAGTTTAAGAACATTTGAAGTTGATATTTATATTTTACCAATCAATAATTTAAAAGCTGTATTCAGTGAAAGTTTGACTTACCATTTCACATTCTTGTTCTTCAAATATATCTCTAAATTCTTTATGATTGATTACGACACTCAAAATTCCATTAAGGTCCGTTTCATCAACAGAGTCAGCATTTAGATATGCATTAGGTGGCATAAAACACTTCGCTATCTCCCATGGATTTTGGCACCATCTTTCAGCTCGTGTGTTAGTCCACGACGGTATTTTACTTGCATGAAACGCTTTGATGTTGTCTTTAATTCTTTTACAGATACCTTTAGGACAAGGCTTGTACTTCTTCTCTGCAGAATTATGAAACTGACACTGCATTGTTTTGTCCATAACACAGACATGTTTTGTTGAACAATGCAGAACATTTTGCGTCTTACATTCCGTACAAATTTCCTTTTCTTTCCCTTTAGATATAGAGATTTCTTTTAATAACTTTTCAAACCACAGGCTGATTTTCTCTGACACGCACGTTTTGATGTCGTCTTTTACAAAGCTAATGACTAAATACGCTTTGAGCCAATTCTGAAAGTTCCCCTCAGCAATTCTGTGTCTAAACCGGCGACTTTTTTTACTAGTTGTTGCCATTTTATTTCTTAGAGGAACTGAGCGCGCATAACAGTCACATGGAACTTTCCTGTAATAAACAAAACATTTTTGGAATCTGTTAAACGATCCAATCTGTATGAACGACGCAGTTAATAGCTATATCAAAATGAAATGTAACACTAACCCGATACCCAGATCTAATTGAAAAATTAATTCATTGTCACTGGTTTTAGCTGTCACCAAATATAATTATGTTAATTATGGTTTGTAATACCTAGACAGCTTATGTATAGACATAAAATATTAACATTCCCAATGATCCGTCATGAATTACTGAAGACAAAGCAGTTTTGACCACAATATCAAAAGTTAAATCAAACAATATAATGCGCATCATATATTCAATCTATTGGGCAAATATATCGACCCTAAAACAGTAATTCGCACGCAGTACTTTAGAAGTTTAAGTATTAATTTATTTACGGTAACTGCTCATGGCTCATAAATTCATACATTTTCTTTTAAAAGAAATATTTTAGTTGATTGTAAAAAGTTTAAGTTTCCTTTCACACAATTTTAAAACGATACTGGCATCACAAAGTGCGATTAGTTCAACATTGTTAGCATTATATTTAGCATTTAATATTAGTCTTTATAAGACACGATAATGATTCATAAGCGACTTCCACAAATTATACATTGATGAGAAATACGTAAAACAATAATTCTTGAAAAACAATGCTGAAAGAGAAACAAGGAAACTCTACTGGCCGATCAACACGGCAAAAAAAAAATTAAATAAATAAATAAATAAAAACAGAAAAAAGCAAAACTGTTGCAGGCTTGGTTTGGTTTAAATTTATCGAGTCTAATCATAGGCATGTTATCGTCCATTGTTAGCACTTAATTAATCAGTACAGTATATAGTAAATGGGTGCTGGATTTATTTTTTGGTACTGGACTGTCTATAAATGTTTTTTATAATATATATCATCATTATTGACCAAACAAATGCGCCGAATGCCTATGATACAGTGTACTTAATCTTTTTCAGTTTCCTCTTTCTCAAATGATTTTAACAAGCTGAACGTTTTATATTACATATAATCCACATATTTAAGAATACAAGACTGTTTCATTTTGATATTAAATCACAAATAACAACTGAAGCACTCCACATACAAAATGTTTGGCTTGTGAATAGAACCGCAGGTCGATAATAAAACTTTTAACACATGATATTCATTATCTTCAAATTATATATTTCCGTCACATTATAGCAACCAACTTAACAATGAGATACGTTGATGCTCGGCAAAATCCATTTTCCTAATGTGAATTGAACTGGAGATATATTGATCATATTTCGAGGGCTCAGAGCGAAACTAGTCTATCTGCTTCTATTTCTTTATACACTTAGACTAGTTTCGCTCTGAACCCTCGATTTGTGAAAAGGACATATCGACTGATCATCGAAAAAATAGAAACAGAGATAATTGAAATGACCTTCGTATAAAAAACAAATTACATCCATGCGCCAATCAATGCTGATACACATAAAATCTGACTATATGTAACATAAATAAATAGAGAAAACCTGTATTTGAATAATAAATCCACATGTTAATCCATTACATGGAAACTGTAATACATGTTCAGAATCAGATGTAATGTATGTTAAAACAGTGCAACAGGTTTTTACTATTTAAACTATGATTAATATGTAGAACGCTATCCGCCCTTTCATGCGAATCAAACGATCAAGAAATATTATATCCTATAACTTTTACACATGTTAACCGTTGTATCGTTCTTAATTAATGATATGAATAGCTAAAGAGATATTTTATAGAGTTTGTGAAACGAAATATCTGCACAAAAGTAAACATTTATACTCACAATATGCAATGGCATTGTGAAAAACATTCCTGACCTCATTTCTCTTCCAACTTTCTGTTTCAAGCGTAAGGAAAGTAAAAGTAATCAGATACATAGATAATAGGCAAACAGCCAAAAGCTATAAATAAAACATATGTAAATATAAAATATCATGAGGATATGGAGGTCCGCTAGGGCCATCGTATTATCTCATTGTCAGCACTTCGTGCGAGAGCAATACAACGTGATGGTGATATTACAACAGAAACACATCACAATAATGATAAAGCGTTGATACAGCTTATATCAGCAAGAAAAAGGATGTTGCTAATTGCACGGTCACTATCAAATATCCTTTTCGCACATGTAACGTAATAAACGTATTAGCGTCTGATGGCCCTTTCAGGCTTCCGTAGAATCGACATACATTTTGACGGGGTGACCACTGCACGTGAGCCCTGACTATCGACAAAATGCAAATGCAACTTTCGTTTTCAAATTTAGCCTGTCTACTTTCATTTTCTTTACTTGAAGGTCGAGTGATGTCATTTTCTGTGTTGTCAAAAACATACCTTTGCCTGGCGAGATTGCATGGAAATATGCCCGGTGTCCTATTAAAGGATATCATCGCACTTTTAAAACAATGCTATTGCAAAATAATATTATTCAATTGTGCTCCTGTAACATGGCGTGGTCAATTTGTTAGTGACATCGCTTCCGTATCAATAAAAATGCATTATAGAGATAGAAGGCAGACAGGTCTTACAAATTCCATACTTTTCAGTTTTCACACGATATCAAATTGTACAAAGATAGCGATGCACTATCCAGTAAAGCTGATTACATCAAAATGTATGAATTAATCTATAACAATCACATAACACAGCCAAGAAAAGTGCAGAGACAATTGAAAGTGCAACACTATTACCCCTATAGTACCAGCTAAAGTGGAACACTTCAATTTTAAAATAAATATTAAATGAACTGGTCAGTAATTATGACAAAATTGAGTCGAAGCACGGGACGTCACTTTTTTCCACTGCAAAATGTATCTAAAAGCAAAAGCTGTCTTGGTGTTCTTATTTTTTCATGATATCAGTGAAAAGAGTTATATCTCTCTCGTTACCTAGCATAGCATTCTTGGTTTAACTTAGTCTTTTCATGGGATTTAATGAAAAAAATCCCTAGCATTGTTTTAACTGGAGCTAAATAAGCAATGAATAACCGCCCGCTTAGCTCAGTAGGTAGAGCATTGGTCTTGTATAGGTAGAGCATTGGTCTAGTAGGTAGAGCGTTGGTCTAGTAGGTAGAGCGTTGGTCTAGTAGGTAGAGCATCAAAAAAATTGGTCTTGTAGGTAGAGCATTGGTCTAGTAGGTAGAGCGTTGGTCAACGGATCGCGGGGTCGTGAGTTCGATCCTATGTTCTCCGTGGCTATTTGATAAACGGCATTGTGTCTGAAATCATAAGTCCTCCACCTCTGATTCGTCGGCAGTTACTTGCGGAGAACAGGTTTGTACTGGTACAGAATCCAGGAACACTGGTTAGGTTAACTGCCCGCCTTTACATGACTGAAATACTGTTGAAAACGGCGTTAAACCCAAAACAAACAAAACAAAATAAGCAATGAACAGAGAATGAGCTCCATGATTCCAACATGAACATTGAAAAGGGGGAATGGTACTTTGTCAAATTTAAAGATTTGCTAATGTTATATCCCCAAAAATAAACTTGAAGATATTTCAAATTTGTTCATCTTTTTAGAGCGAAAAAAATCGTAGCGTTACCATGACGTCGCAAACAGGACCTTTTTTCGCGCTTTTTACGCCCGTTAATGGTAGCACTAAAATGGTATAAAATCATAAAAAGTATTTTTGGCGTCAATGCTTTAGATTTATATAAAACGACAGAAAAAGCAATTTTTAGTGTCTTTAAACATAAAAAGGTTTTTTCTATCCGAATTTTAAGGGGTGCGAAAAAATTTTTGGTTGTTTAAGAAAATTCAGGAAAAAACGCTTCGACCCAAATTTTGCAAAAAAATGGCCCGTGGAATTTTTGCCAAATTTTTTGTAGAAAAAAATTCATTATGTTTTATGGCTGTGCCAAAATAAAAAAAAATTTCCCCGAAGCGTTTTTCTAGTAAAAAACCGTTTGAATTAGGCATTTTGGAAAATAAAAACGTGTTTTTAAAGACAGAGTAAGCACGCAAATTTTTATTATTGCCTTTTTTTACACCGTGGCTGAAAAGATGGTGCTCTCCATACATATGTGGAACTATGCTTTCTAGGCCTGTATTTTTTCAGCTGCTCCTTTTGTTTGTTTGTTTTGACAGCGTATGTGAATTTTTTAAGAATGAGTTTTCATTTTTTCTTTAATGATGGAAGGTGACTAATCTTTTCAAGTTTTTTCCCTACGATCCGTTTTGTATGTGCGCATCTAAAAATTTTACAAATGTCAAAATTAACTTTCCCCCTTGTTTTTTTTCGTTGCGCGAGTATGTCCTCTATAATTTTTTGTACTCAGTCCAGAATTGTTTGCTCTTTTAAATTTGAGCACAAATATCGGGCTCCATGTTTTTACAGAATTGCCCCAATTTTTTTGGGGCATTGGAAGTTTGACCTTTTTTAATGTTTCGTGAAACTTTAAAATTTTTCACACAGTTTTTGTTTTTTCAAACATTAATATGTTGCAACAAATTTTTTATTTTTTTAAAACTTGAACCCAATAATAAAAAATTTATTGACTTTTTTAAGCCCGGATAGATGTGATATTAAGGAGGAGGACAATTTGCCCTTTCCCAGGAATACATAGCATATCCAATGGTCAAGGGTCAAAAAAATTTTAATTTTTAAAAACGAAATAACATAATAATTGACAGAAAATCAATAAAATTTTGCTCTTTTTCCTCTAATTTTTTAAAAAATTATTTATTTATAGCGTCTAGATAATTATCACTACCGGGTGTGTTAAATTTGCTTTATATTATTTTTGATGTGTTTTTATTTTATTTTAAAAAGTTTTTTTGAAACAAACAATTTTTGATGGCAAATTTTTATTTTAGATAGATTTTTGTATATTTCTTTGTACTAATTTACGGATTATCCCATTTTTGTTTTCATGCAAAAAAATAGCCAAGGGAGACAAAAAAGATACTGTTTAAAGTCGGTGTATATACTTTTATTACAGAAAAAAAAACCTAAAGTATAGATTTGTCCAGCATGTGTTGATTGTCGGAAATTATCAGTAGCGGGGTTTTTCGGTGACCTGGAAAAGGGGCATAAATGCGAGTTGCGGCTTATATGGAAAATTCCAAATGATTTCTATTATTGTTTGTTTTGTTGATAGAATCTGTTTTAGGGCCCTTTCAGATTTCGTTATGTCGGGCGGTAGAAAGTTACTCCGCTTTGGCTGTTTTTTTTTAAAAAATTATAAAGCTTTTAATTTTAAAGACTTATTATACAGCCTTTCATTAAAAATTATTTTTCTAAAAACGTGTAAAATAAAAGCTCAGTACATTACCCAGGATCGGGAAAGATTTAGCTTTTTTTGAGTGTTCTTCTCTAGGTATACTGTATTTTCTTTTTTGGCCCAACATTGCAAACTTTAATATATTTTTATTGAATTTTAGAAAGACAATATTGTAAACAACCCGCGAAAAAAACGGCATCTGGCGAAATTCATATTCTATATCTTTATGTCGTCATGAAAAAGGAAGGGACCCCTGCCCGTGGGCATGTTTAAAATAATAATTTGTGTTCTTCAGGCTTTTTTCCCCGCCTGTGCAAACAAATAAAATAACAAAATTTTAAATGAAATGAGCCGCGCCTTGTAAAAACCCAAACTACGGGGTTTTGCAGTCTGGTTTAGGATCCCCGCTGTTTGCTAACGGTTTTTAAAATTTCAATAGGCTTTAAAGCGAAAAAAAATAGATCCGACAAGCTGGCAAGCTGGTCGGATAAAGCTAGTCGCAAAACCACTATTTGGTTTTTTCATGGCGCGTCAAAAAAACATAGTTAAAACAGGGAGAAACGGTACCATTTTGTAAAGTTTTGAGTGTTTCTTTGCAAAGTACAGGGGAATCTTAAAATTCAACGTAACATCCCCAATTTTTAAAATTCGTTGGGACTGTTGCAAAAGGAAAAAGCGAAATTTTAAAATGTAACTTTTTAGGGGTGCTCGTGGGTTTATTCACTAGATTCTCACTGATGGGGACTGTAAAATTCGAGCCCCCCACCCGAACAGCCTTTTATGTGGAAACTTTGGAGTTTGGTGGAGGTTTGGGGTTTTGTATGGTCGTCCCCAGGAACAAAATTTTAAGGAAAAAAACCCGCCATACGGGTTTAAAAGGGTAAAAAAATTTATTCAGAAAAATTTAAACAACTTTTTTTAAAAGCTTATTTCTGTGTACTTATTTTAAATTTTATAAATCGCCTTTAATTGTTCTTAAAACAATTTAAAAGAAAATTAAAAATTCGGATGAACGGCGGAAATGTTTGATTTTAATTATCCTGCTACCCAATGCAGCTGCAACGTTTATTAATAATGGTTCGTAAAATGCCTGCATTTTAGATTTTACATTTTAAAAGTAGTACACTATATAGACCATATTTGTTTCGGAAAAAAAAGGTTTTTTTAGTAAAATCTTTGTTTTGAGTTTAAAGCCATTTTTTCAACAGTTTTACGTCATATAAAGGGTGGCTGTTAACCTAACCGTTTTTCCCGGTTTGTACCCGTCAAATGTTCTCCCAAAATAACTGCCAAATTTCCCCCCCAGAAACAGGGGGGGGACTAATATATCAGACACTGTCGTTCACAAATAGTACGGAGAACATAGCCCGTCCGAGGGTCGAATAGCGCCCCTAATCCGTGACAACGCTCTAACCCATTGAGCTAAGCGGGGGTGGGGGGGGGGGGGGAGGGGGGGGGCTTCGTAAAATTTTTTCCGCATATTTTGAACCTTTTTCAAAAACATTTCAAAAATGATAAATCGGGCCCATTCTTTATTTTTCTTTTTCCGTTTATTATCACTCCCCAACTCCCTTTTTTTCAAAAACTTAACTTTTTTTGCCTTTGAAATGTCCCATTTACGGACTTTTTTAGAGAGCAGCTGAGTTTTAAAAAAGGTGCATGAAATGGCTATGAAATGAACATCAAGAACTTCTGTTTTTAAAAGTAGCACTTTTTAATGAAAATATTTTGGATTTCTGCTGTTTTGAAATGTGTAATATTTTTTTGATTAGATTGAAATATTTTAAATTATGTCTCATAATGCTTGTTTATACGTTTCCGGGAGGTTATGAAAGCCATTTTAAAATAAAACAGTAACGTTACATAACGATTACTGTCTTTTAACGACGCTGCGAGTCAAATTCAAACGGTTTTAAAAAAAAACGCTTCGGTGAACTTTTTTCTATTTGGATAGAAATTTCAAAATAATGATTTTCACATACAAAAATTTGGCAAATTCCAGGGGCCCAATTTTTTTCAAAAAAGGATCAGAATCGATTTTTTCCCGAATTTTTTTAAAAAACCCAAATGTCTTTTTCGAACCCCTTCGAAAAAATTCAGATAGAAATACCTGTTTTGTTAATATCACTAAGAAATTGCTTTATTCGTCGTTTGTATTAATCTAATGCATTTACGCCAACAATACGTTGTAGTATTGGTTTTAACTATTTTTGTGCTACCATTAACGGACTAAAAAACGCGAAAACGGGTCTGTTTGCGACGTCATGGAAGCATAGCAGTTTTTTGTCTAAAGATGATGATTAATTGGAAATATCTTCAAATTTATTTTGGTAAAAGCAAACAGCAAAACTTAAATTTTTACAAGTACCATTCCCCCTTAAGTCATAAATTCATTTCACTGTAAATTAAGAAAGCATTTTAAAAATCATAAAGTAGGCATGCCCGTCATGGCAATACAAGCGAGTTTAACTAATAGGAAAAAATACGAACACACACGTTTTAAAGATCTAGTTTTCGTGCAAAAATTATCGATTTTTAAGTTATTATTCCCCTTTTTAGCTTAAACAATTTTGCAACGCGGGTGGCCAAAATGACAAGTTATTTAAAGATTTTTATCCAGTTTTAAGGTCAATTTCAAGTCATTTAGGCCTATGTGGTATTCATTAGCCACTTCCCGTACCTCTATTTTTTATGCCATTCGGGTGTGTACAGTACTCCGGGCTCCATTTTCCCAGATCGTGGCAACAAAAAAAAAAAAATTTTTTAAGGCACAGTTAAAACCCGTCTTTGTCAGCCAACAAGGGAGGGGAAAAAGTGGCGCTTACAGCAGGTTGGCTGCTTAAATGCAGGTAAAATTAAGAAAGAATGACCCTTTTTGGAAAAAGAGACACTGGTGCTTTGACAGGTGGCTTGTTATAGAGGTGACCGCTAAAGCAGGTTTTACTGCACCATGTTTCTTTCTTGATTACTGGCACACTATTTGTTATGGAAACGCGTGAGAATTATTTGTTTTTACTAATTCCTACACTGAATTTGTAACGCTTCACACGAGGTAAACTACCATAAATTTTTTTATTGCCGAGGTGGTCTGGGTGGGATCCCCGGCTCTGATATCTTTTTTTTCCTGATTTTGCATTTTTAAGATAAACTGAGTACATCTAGAAACGCAACAGTTGGTCTACAGTCAATATTTTTTAACCTGATAATTGACAAGAAAACTGCATTTACTTGATTTTTTTTCTTTTTTCTTTGTTTTTTCTTTCTTTTCTTTTTGGTTTTGGTTTTGTATTTGGATGATGGTCGGGTTTCTACACGATTTTACAATACTGCTACACAAAATTCAAATATACATGTACAAGGAAAGTATGAAAAAATCGAGGGTAAAAACGGTGCATTTCTAGATGTACTGAACATAGTTTGGAAACAGAAACAAAAGACATTCCTAGGATTCAGATAGTCCAATATCTGTTAAAATGTATGACTAGATGCGTATTCCTTATGTAACACCAAAACCGAACGAATTGCTTACTACGCATGTTTTTGTTCATGTATTATCTAAAAAGGTTGATATTCAAACCTAAGTTATATCTTGGAATGGGATTCCAGCCTAAGCAATACGTTTGGCAGTAAGATATTCTACCTTATCTATCTTTAGATTCTTACGATCAATCGTAATATTTACTTTTAAAGCATTTCGTCATAGACTTTACCTAAATAGAACATATCCTCGCTATAAATATTAAAAGGTTTTTCATATCCGATTGCACAGCCCATGTGTCATGGAAGTTGATATGTACAACCTGTTGATATATGTATTATACCTGATGAATAATGCATTTTCCCGTTACTTTGCTCCCTAATCACGCCATGTACCCGGATAATCTTAACTCTGTTCAGCGACCCTAACTCAGTGCCAACATGGCGGATGTAAAGCCGATACAACTTTGTTTTCTGTATAATTACGATGTATAAAGGAATTTTCTGTTGTTATATCTATCTCCATTGATCAAGTATATATTTATTTCAAAATGTATCATGTTAAATATATCAATCCTTGTGTTTTCAGGTGGACAAACGACGAACAAGGCAACTTT
Source organism: Mercenaria mercenaria (assembly GCF_021730395.1). Lineage (NCBI taxonomy): Eukaryota > Metazoa > Mollusca > Bivalvia > Venerida > Veneridae > Mercenaria > Mercenaria mercenaria. The sequence continues at coordinate 23,806,384 of NC_069364.1, read as the reverse complement.
TAAATGAAACTTTTACAAAAAATCTTTAAAAATACTTCTAGGGCTTTTGATGCCTCGATATTTTGTTGTTTGAAAGCAAAGATATACTTGCTTTATAGGCCTGTTTTACACTATGTTGTTAACCCACTACATGTTGACCCCCAATACATGTTCAAATGTACTGACAGCGAGGAAAAGGGATAAAACCTAACTTTGATTTGATAAAAACCGAACTCGGGTTTACATGAGGAATGGATAAAAACCTAACTTACACGAAATTGCGTGACGGAATAAACACCAACCTGACTAGTATTCTTAGAAATGAATAAAGTTGGACATTTTACATGGTCTGATTTTGTAACATTATTTTATAAGCGGTATTGCTTCGTCATTAATTTTACAAGAGTTATAGTATGCTATTACAGTCACAATATTTTTTCATAATTTTAATATTATGCAAATAGAAATTTTTGAAAAAATTGGATAAACCCTCAAAAATAACTCCAGTATAAAAGTCAAATTATATATTTATATAAGAAATTATTTAATACCACCGATGTTCGAGTTCTGTAGCCCTCAACCCTCTCTCCCTCCCCTCTCCGCTCTCTCTCTCTAAACCACCACACCCACTGTTTCAGAAAAATTGTGTTTTTTAAAATTCTTGTATATCTTTATAGTGAAAGAGATTTTTTTAGGTGCAATGGTATTTTTGAATTGTTAAATTGGATTGATTTATGTTTAAATTATTAAATATGTATTTTTCAGACGGTAAATAGGGAAGGTAAAGTGTGTGTGTGTGTGGTGTGGTGGGGGGAGTGATGCATGGACTGACGGGAAAAGGGTGTGGGTACCCTTACATTTTTCCGTGTCCACGGACACTTAAAAAACCCACTTGTCATAGTCAAATTTCACTTGCTTGATTTGTAATATTAAAACCTTCATGAAAGCGCAAATAGACTGGAGATCGAGTTCTTTATTTAGGAAAAAAAAAATAGAAAGCATATCACAGTAACTGTGGTAAAAATAAGCTGTTGAAATATTTGCCTTTTAACGTTATAAAAGTGTCTGAAATCGCGTAAGCAGTGTTCGGGATCTTTTGGGGTCATGCCCGAAACACTTGCCCACGCAAGGGTGAAAAAGCCAGATGAATTCAGAGAAAGACTCTTAAAACTTCCGACTTATTTTAGTCATACTTGCGATCTCTGTGTGCTTTTGTTTTTAAATTTTTGGCTGACTACTGGCTCAATTTTTCCCTTTGACAGTGACTTATTGTCTCAGCAGTTGGAATTCTACTTACAAACTTGTCATAATACTTTTTTTAAGTTGTTTACGTTTCTGATGTCTTTAAATGTCCTTTTAGTTCTCTGTGTGTAACCTTGTTATCCTTTTTTAGTTTTAGTTACAGAATGCTATATGTGATGATGCAAATATTTTTCTTCAGTACTTTAAGTAGTTCTTTTGTTCCCTTTTGCATGTATATGATTTCTTTTTTTATGTTTTTTTTTTAAATGCTGTTGTAAAATGTGACTCTTCTTAGTTTTGTGTATGTCAGCTAATCTTTTTTTTTGTTGCTTTAAATGTGCTAAATCTGTATGTGGTAAATTACTTTTTCCTTTTATTTTTCAAGTACCCATGTGCTATTTTGTTTTAATGCGCTGTAATTACATGTATGTGATAATTTGTGATTTGTTTCTTTTCTACTTTGAGCCAAAATGCTTTATTGCTTTAATGTGCTTTAACATATTTGCATTTTATTACAGCTGTTTTACTTATGTTGAGCTTATTTTACTGTGTTTGTCGGAAAATAGATTTAAGCTAGCGTTATATGTTTATACTTATCCGACGTTAAATAAATCTTCTTGTATCTAAATTTTTCTTATTCTATCATAGTCACCGAGTTACAGTGTGGCGAGACCTAGGGCAAAGAAACCCCTTATCTTTATCACCTCCATACACTTGAAGCAACACACAATCTAAATGATATTTGTTTTTCTCATTTATACCGAAAAAAATATGCTTGTCCGCGGACACACAGAAGAATAATGCACTTGTCCGCCGGCAAAAAATCATGAGTCGGATAAGTTGGACATAGGAATCCCACATCTCTGCAGGGGTGGGTAGATCAAAGAACTTCGACCATCAACAGTCCATTAAAAAGCACAAACAGCCGTTTTCGTTGGTTAGGTGTTTATCCATTCTAAGTTTTTATTTTTCCAGCACTGTTTCCTATACCAGTTAGGAATTTATCCCCAAATTTAAACCTTTCCTCATAATCAATACAATTTTTAAGCTATAAAAATCAATTTCAAACTTTGATACTGTTAAACATTGTCCCAAAAATATATTTATGGAACTAATTTCATTTAATAAGTAAGGTTTACTGCAATTTCTGGTACTTTAAAACAGTTAGAAACATAAAACATGTTCATTTTGAAGACATTTTTGAGTACATTTTAATGAATTCCAGCCACATAATGTGACATTTCGATTGAAATATTTAGTACTCAAAACATGTTATCAATACAGAATATTATGACTATCAAAAGTTTTACACTAACATTGCATACTCACATAAAAACATGAAAAAAGAGAAGGAAATTAACTACATACATCGCCTTTCTGTCAGCCATGTTGGCACTGAGTTAGGGTCGCTGAACAGAGTTAAGATTATCCGGGTACATGGCGTGCTAATTTTAGACAAAAACATGATTAAACGTTCTAAGCGAAACTTTATTACTTGTCTGATGTATATGTAGCAGAAACAGAATCTGTAAGAAGATAAATGCAACCAAGCAAAACAATAGCAGACCCGGTTTAACTGAGTTTGTTTTTGAGAGGTAATGGAAATGTTTCTACCAATATTTCTATTACATTTTAACCCAATTCTTTTACAAATACGTGTATATCATCTCAGCGAAATGCTGAAACCGAGCTTATTCACCATGTTTATAAGCCTCTTTGAATGGTTAGTCTTCAAAAGATCAAGTTACATGCTTTTTACTTTTTCTTTATTCTCTTGTGTACAAGGTAATGCACAAGTGCATTCCTCTCAAAGAATTAAATTTGATAGTTTTCAATATCAGTTGCATTAATGCAAAACACGATAGCCCGAGTGCACGACAGGCTGGTACAGATAAAATGATAACAATGCCTTACAGCACTATTGTGACAGTGCAAAAAGTTTACATTTCAGGATAAAGATTTTAAGGTTTAGGAGTATATAATCAAAACACAGAAATATTTGATAAACAGGTAGTTCCCCTTTAACAATGCATACGATTTAGAAAGAATTGCTGAAAACTGCGTTCCAACTTGTTTTGTGAAAGTTCAGCGCCGGGACATTATAACGAAGATATGTTACAGTACTCTGTAACTGGCGATTTTTTAAAGGCACTGAACTGTCCAAACGTTTGGCCTCTTTATGCAGTTTTTTCTCGGAATTCAATGTATATATCAGTATACTGACAATTGTTTTGCAGAGTTAAATGCTGTTCAAATTTCATGTTGGACAACCTTTTCTGACTATGATTTTGATGTTCTTTGTTTTTTTTTCTCAAAACATAATGCTAAGCGTTAAGAGTACTCGCTATGCATGAATACAGAAAACATGAACGAGTTTATATATATATATATAATCAGGGTAACTGCTTAATTACGATTAAAATCAAATATCAATACATCCTTTCAGGTACGTCGGCGATTGATAATCATTTCACACGCATAATAAATAACGTATTACACCATTAGCTTTTAGTATACATAAGTAATGAGCTAACTCTTGGATTCCCATTACGGAATCCCGTTAAGCAATCCCACCTATAACGTCACATTATATATACATTTACTCCAAAACCATAATCATGCTCTTATTTGATGTTAACATAATTACCATGCACTCTCATAATAAAAATATCAAAAATATTTTGCAGTAAAGTGTGATAGTGAAAATTAAATATGTGGTGGATAATTAACGGTAAATTTTGCGATCATTTACAAAAGGCAAATGTAAAATAAGTATCGATCGTTATAGCATTTCCATGCCTTAAAAGCTACAGTTTAAAGTCCTTGTCATATACTTTTGCTAATTATTTTGGGTTTAATTACTGTATGCGAACAATGACAGAAACGATCTTTTAAATAAACATGCATTTTCATTTCAAGTACAGAACTGTTAAAAAACTTTAGTTGCTAACCTTTTTTCAGTTATCACGGCAGTCCTTCTTATTTGCAACGTTGTCCCAAAGTCATCAAACAAAGAGACTTACTGTTATGGAGATATATGTAACAGGTAATATAGTCTTATCATCACATTTTAAAAGGGTTGAATATTTCATTTAGTCGTTAGTCATTTTTTCATAGCTACATGTGTGTTGGAACAACACTTTAAATTAGAATATAATCCATTGTTACCAAGCTTTATTTTTGTTTTTTATTTAAAAAATGATTTAAATTTTAAAAAAAAAAAATCAAAGAGTATATATTTTATTCAATGTCATGTCGCTCAATTTGTGTTTTATTTCCAGGGCAATGAAAACCAAATTTTTGTTCAGATTATTTAAAAAGTGCCGAAACTGCGCCGATTAATTATGGACTGTGGTAAGAGCAACAAATTCACATGTACACCAATTGCATAAGTAAAATGTATACTACTTAAAATTTTTTTTAGAATTACCTTTTTGTTTCAAGAAAACGACCCCGCAAAAACCCGGCGTTTTCCGTGTGATTACACATTCTCGTGAGGCATAAATATAGCAAGACTTTCCGTGAAAACCGAAGAATGCTGAAAGTGTAAATGGAGAATGCCGAAAGTGTATACGGAGAATGCCGAAAGTGCATACGGAGAATGCCGAAAGTGTATACGGAGAATGCCGAAAGTGCATACGGAGAAAGCCGGAAGCGTATACGGAGAATGCCAAAAGTGCATACGGGGAATGGCGAAAGTGTATACGAAGAATGTCGAAAGTGCATACTCAGAATGCCGAAAGTGTATACGGAGAGAACGTTATCTGCCGATTGTCATTTCGGGTCCAATACCTTAATAATATTCACTTTTAACAATGTTAACCCTTACCCTGCTATATTTCTATAATGAACTTGTCCATCTTTCAACTTGGACAGTACAACTAACTGTTAAAAGGTGTGTTTACCAAAAAAGATACTGACTGAATGGCGAAAAGTGAGTGCAGATCATGATCAGACTGCACGGATGTGCAGGCTGATCATTATCTACAATGGTTGCAAAAGCAGAATCAATCGTGTCCAGCATGATATAGGTTTTTTACAGGAACATTCATTAGTTTCTGCTTCTGTTACGTTAAATCGTGCATACATGCATCTATTCAATATATAAATTAAGATAAGAAATAAAAGAATTTAGAAATTAATATAACATATAATTCATCATTTAAACTGTCTTTTCAGATTACAAAACTGAGCTGGAGTTACAAAATAAAAAAGGTAAGAATCAAATGCATTTCATTAAACTGATAATGGTAATTCATTATTTTATATAGTATCAGCCAATCGACAGTATAATAAGCCGTTTAATGGTATATTCAGGTATACGTTTACAGTTTTCTTGTTAGGTTACGAACAGCCACCACGCCAGGAAGAATATTAAATGTGATTTTGGTTTTATCGTTTAAGTACACCGAACTCGACAAACAACACAACCGCAACCGCTTTGTAAATGGCTTTAATAGGAACAATTTTTAACGCGATATTTGCTTTTAGCCTATAATTGCTAAGAATTTGAATGCCAGTCACTATGTAAATGGCTTAATCAGGAATTACTGTTAAATATGATGTTTGTTTTTAGGCTCTAATTGCACACTATCGAGTTCTATGTTAAGTATTGCTGTCAATACGACACGCAAAGAATATCAGCAAGGCGACGTCATTGGGGTAGCATGCGAGGATGGTTATGAGCCACACTATACGGACACAGCTCAGTGTGGGGAGTTTGGCGTATTTCATTTCTCCTCTCCAACATGTGAAGGTAATTAAGTGAAATTCTTTATTTCTCAAACATTATGAAGTAAAATTTAAATTACAAGAATTTTAAAGTGTTCCCATTTGTAGAACTATCTGTAGTTTGTTATAAATGAAATGTAATAAATCTTGTTTTTTCCTTATTTTTCTATTTTATCAAGCACAAAGGTATGTAATTTTTGTTACGTATTTGTTCTCCTAACAATAACATTAATTTTCCTTAGTGTAGTTTTGTTATCTTATGTTCGTATTAACCTCATTACGTACTAAGGTGTGAAGCTGAATAACTTATGTGCATGCAAAAACTATATACTATTTTTAAACATTTATTTTTATATATATTCTCCGCTATGTGGTGTATTAGGTAATTTCCCTCAATAACAGATATAATTTTATCAGTGACTCATTGTTTAACCTGAATATTGACTGGACAACGGCGTGTCTGGTTTCCCACAGCTGACTTGTTTTGGATTGCTAAAGAATGACAGTATAACAACTTTATTTTGTTCGCTATAACTGCGCTGATTAACTGATATAGTATCATCGCTATTACAGCTGTATGTTCAACCTTTTCTCATCAGTAATCTGTTTGTGTTTTAGACATTAACTATGCTTTCAACAATAGGTTTTTATGTGTACTAATTACGAAAAAAACAAACAAAAACAAAACAAAACATAAGCCTCACATAATTTTAAACTTAACGTGTAAACTGTATCATTATCTATTATAATGTTCTCAGCTTAAAATCAAAGTCTACTGGAGACGTTCTTCACAATCGTCGGACAGTCCTTTTTATTGTACTAGATAGATCAAATATCATTTTTCATAATTTCATAACTTGTGACTTAAACGTTGGACAATGTAGGCTTTTTGCATGTACATGTTTTAGCTTAGTCTGAAATTGTGCATGACCTGTATGCGAAAAATACTAGTTTTCGGTTTATGTACTACACATTGTCAGTGCTTTGTAATACTTTAGGTTTCATATCTAGATAAACAATCAATTAGATGAATAATTAAACGAATTATAGACAAATAATTATGTACTTATTCTTTTATTGAACCAAAAACAATGGCTAAATTGTTAAATCTATTCACCGACCATCTTTCTGGTATTATTATAAGTAATGTCTCGGTCACAAAACCGTACGATGTCCGTAAGATTTAAAAAAATCGTACGAGTCCACCAGTTTTAGAATCTTTACGGTCCCTGTACAATCGTATCGTCTGGTCCCCAGTACCACGGGCCCCTTTACGATTTTAGAGGATGCAATCGTAGGAAAAACCGTACGGACATCGCAGAGAAGTCGTGCGAAGCTCGCAAGGAGCCCGGCCGTACCTCGTACGGTGCTCATGGGTTCGTACGGCGCTCGCACGGCACTCGTACGGTGTCCGCACATTCCTGTTTTTATACCACCTTGAATCACCAAGGAATTCGTACGGCAATCCTAACGCCCTGCAAGCCCCTTGCGGACATAGCACGTTCTCCGCACGGTATCCTTAATATCGTACGGACATCGTACGTTGACCCTGCGAGGTCCCTGCGATACTCGTGCGAGCATCGACAAGCCTCGCAGTTTTCCAAATCCACACGTCCATCGTGCGATGCCCATACGAGCTTTTCCGAGGCCCGTGCAATTCCCGTACGGGGCTCTTGCGAGCTGCTCCCGATTTTGAAAATCTCTTCGAGCTCGTAGAGAACTCGGGAGCTCGGTGAAACATTTGCACCTAGTTCCCGAGTCCTCTACGAGTTAAAAAAATCCGTATGACACTCTTACGAGTCAACGATGTCCGTACGGACGCCGTACGAGTTTGCCAAAATTCGACTGAAAACCTACTCGTACGAAGCTCGTAGCGTTCTTGTGACCAGAGTATCAAATAAACCTAACACAGTACCACAAGTGTACAGACAATAACTGAAACCATCTCAAACTATGATCAGCCAAACATTCGGTTCCTGTTCATTATATCTAACGAATAAACATACCAAGATGATAAACATGATATTATATTATCATTACAATCATTTTATGTTACCTTTTAAGGATTTTGAGACTATTTAATTTTTCTATTGTAATATATCTGTCTACTGATTAGTTTGCAAAAGATTTATTTACAATTTCAGCCAAAACCTGTACTCTATCGCCCACCGTAGCCAATGCCTATGTAACTCCGAAACCAGACTCAAACGGTCGTTTCCCAATAAATACGACTGTCACAGTCATGTGTGAAGAGCGTTTTACGCTTTTTGGTGTGAGCACAATGAAATGCCTTGGTGATGGCAAGTGGACAGAGACAGCCCCCTTTTGCCTTGGCAGCTCATATATATGTAAGCATTCTCATGTCACGTAAAACATAAAGCACATCAGTATAATATCTGATATATTGCTCATAAGGTTATCTTATGCCATACGTTTAAGACTTAGTCGGTCGTGTTGTAAATTAACTCGGTACACTCATTCGAATAATAACAGAAACAGTACCTGAATGATCTACTTTCCCGCCGCCTGTATATGGTTGTTTAGGTAGTGCTTTCTGTCATTATTGTTAGCAGTGAGTACTCCCTTTTGCTTTTATACTCACCAACTACCTGAAGGTTTGTTTTGTTGACAAATTTCAATTAAAATCGGACTCATTGTTTAATAATTATTTAAGTTAAGTCATACATAACGACAACAATTGTGCGTTAATTCGTAATCTGATGAGCCGTGACAGGTGCAATAAGGGATACATGGTATGTGGTTTAACAATTTTGTGCCCAACATTACACTTTTCAAAAGTTAGAATTTGCTCTCACCCGACCTCGGATACTATTCTGCAAGTTTGATTTAGTATAGTATCAGATTTGTATCGAGAAATATATGCACGAGTTTTGCAGTGGAGATTTTGTGCGACATTATCGGCACAATATTCATCCGCGATAATTGCATAATTATGTCCCAATGCAAAGCTTATCATCTTTTTGTTGCATATCAAATTTCTATTATAAAATAATACACATTTTATTTGTTTGTCTTGGTAAATTTGAAAATTATCGACGTTAATGTACTTTTTGACGACACGTCATTCATTAATGTGTTGTAATTAGTACGTAACACACCTGATATGGAATTTACACATTGATATTGAAATTGTTTTCAACTAAACTGAGTTGAAAATCAGTATTATAATCATTTGATTGTCATCAGTTCGTAGCGTTCAAAGTGTACTGCTATATTTGGGATTGACTGATTATAAGATTTTTAATTTTAGTATTACTATCGTTACTTGTTATTATAATAAAATAATCATTTACCATTGTGTCCAATTTCCATTCAAATCTGTTAAAGTTGGCAGAGATAAAAACTGATGTAAATTAGAACGTGTTGAGAGTATATTAATAGGGAAAAACTGAATAAATATTGTTTTTTGCATTATCTTTGCCCAGAAGTATGAGCAAAAAAATTTTGCCTGTTAAAGTTTCGAACAACTGGAGGTGTCAAGTTGCACTTATCTGTTGTAACTGATCTTGTGTCTAGAGTAAACTTGTGACAAAAACGATAAAGCGAAAAAATGAGAAAACTTGTTATTTTCATGAACATTATAAACAGATGTATTGGAATATATGTGGTATACACATGCATCTTATAATTTCAGCTGTTCAATTTTGCGGTGTTTATAAATATTTCCGACAACCATGACCCCAAAAAGTAGTGTAACCCATTATTTTAATCAGTTGTTAGGAGTCTGAGAGAGAATCGTCCTATACTGCACGTTTGGTGAGAACACAGACATCCGACACATTTGTTTGGTCAATAGTGACGCTCTATTATACATGTATAATAAAAACAAAACATTCATGCATAGACAGACAAGGATCCGAAAATATAGTAAATGGGTGCTGGGTTTATTTTGGGCCCCGAGTTGTCTATAAATGTTTCATTTTATCCTATATAGCATCATTATTTGACCAAACAAATATGCCAGATGCCTATGAGTGGGAGATAGAAACAATGTAAATGGTCATGCCAAGTCTATGACGAAGGTTCCTGAAGATATTCCTTGCACTGCAAACCTTAATAATTGTGAAGAAATGCGCGCCTGGTTTAGTTTGTGCAAATCAGGATGGATTTATGGAATCATCATATCGGCTTTCGGTTTAATAAATTTAACCGTCGCATCCTTTACAGGTCTATTTACATTCATTCATTCATTTTTTTTATATTTCAACATTTTATAACATGGTGCATAATATACTTTATATACATAACAAAATAAAGCAGGTTTGGCAAAAGAAGAAAAAATATGAATGTTAAACTGCATCAAATGAAAAAATAAAACTAGCTACAAGTTCTGTAAATGAGGTTATTATACAGGGTTGCTTTGATAAGAGCTTTACAAAAAAATACATCATTCAAATAAAAGACTTTTGATTAAAAATATGTGTTACATATCGAAGAAAAAATAATAAATATTAAACCATGTCACAACATTAAAATACATACATGTAAGCTGTAATTATTTCTATTAGGAACTACATATTGTTCGTGTATTTAAGTATATCTTCAACAAAAAGTATAAAATACACTCACATTACATTTTCTTTAAATTCCGGTAATAATAATAACAACAGATGTGCATCTGCCTTTCTTTTTGAAACATTTTGTATTAATACCAAATGAATTTGAAATAGTTTAATTTGCAAAATCTATGTATTTCTGAAATCTATAAGAATTAATCCCGTTCGTTATACAACATGCTGAGCTCCAGTTTACAACAATTTTTGATTCCAAGGCCGAGGGTGTAAAGGCCGAGGGTGTAACACAAAATAACCTAGATTTGAGATGGCTTTATAATGCTAAAAATAGAACAAGGAAAGTCCCTAAAAATCCCGATATATTAGGCGTTAAAAACGCTGAAAGGGAGACACCCTTCCCTATCAAAGTCAGAATTTACAAAACTGTAGTTCTCTCCCATCAAATAAATAATTAAGCGAAACCAAGAAATGTACTATTCCTCATAAATGTGTACATTTTAAAATACACCGTGTCCAACATATACGTTGATTTTGTCAACATTCTATGGTGAGGTAAGAAAAAACTGTTTATTTTCATCGAAGTTCAGCGTGTTTATAGAAGCGATATATTCAGTACCAGCTGCAGATCATTCGCGCTCCCCACGGTAATGTGATTTTGGGCAGTAATTCTCTAGTTTCTTTACACGGGGGAGGAAGTGTCACACGAAGGATGGAGTTCTTCTGATAACCTGTCATGTTTTCTTCTGATAACTGTTACGGAGTTCCTGGAAAACGTTACAGAGTTCGTCTGATTTCTGAATGACGTGCCAAGGAATCGTAGGAAAAAATGGTAATTATTTATCTTTAAATAGAGAGAATGGGGTGTAAAACTAAAGTTTGATGATCAAGGTTGCCTGATGTCTTGTGCTATGCGTCAGAAAAAACTGTTTAGTCTAATAATCAGCGCCACTACTTTGAAAAGAAGACATTTTGAGTAAAATATCGAAATCGTTTGCTCATTCATACATATTATTCTTCTTATTCACGTTCTTCATCCGCAGCACATGCAATAGAATAATTTTAGTGCAAAGTTGCAAACATATACCACTTTCTAACAATTTTATGCCCGATTTTTCAAATGTTACGGAATTCCGGTGATAACTCTGAAGATGTCACAGAGTTCTTATGATAACTTTTATTACTGCCAGGGTGTTTCTTGAGCTATGTTAAGATACTTTTTAGCTAATTTTATTATTTAAAAAGGGTGTTAACGATGTTCTAACGTAATATATTTATCCAAGGCACAGTATTGTGGTTATATAATGTACGGTATGAGTCTTTTGTAAAGTTTAAAACTATATGCAGTATAATGACATATATAGTAAAATACGAATAGATAATAAATGCAGTAAATTGTATTTTTTCGTTCTATCAATGGATGTGCTAATGTTCGTGAACAACGATTTATTGGTTTCCGTTTTGATTGATCACTGAATTGAAATCAAATCCGTTATGTTTAATTTAGGGTACATCTATTTGCTGCATTTGCAGAGGCTGTCTTTTTCTGAAGTGGTTGATCGGATTAATGATAAAAAATAATGCTATATAGTATGATTTACCATGATGATTATAACTTTACCATCATAATTTTTTTAATCCTTCATATAGTTGACACTGAAAAAGTACAGTCACAATGCGACACTACACAACACAGAGAGCGAGCTACCGCTTCATGTGTAATCAATTGACATGAGTCATATGATGCTATAGCATATTTACCACAGAACCGACATGTTCGTAATGTGACTGGCGTTTATACTGCAGTATTGTCATTACATCTTACAGAATGCATATAATTTTCGATGCGCTGAATACTGCGTACCAAATAGGGGGTTGTCGTCCTCATACGTGCATATACTATTTGTCATATAGAATATCATAATAAGTGAATAATGTGAATTTTAAAGTGCTATCTAAATGCTATACGATGAATAGAATGGCATTTTAGAGTTTAGCTGGAAATATTATAAAGTAAGAGGATTCTGCACTTTCTTACAATAGAATCCACAATGTAATTTCCAAGCCAATTAAATGAAAATAAGAGTATATTTCTGTAACTGTTTAACATTGTACATCATTTATGTGCAATTTGTATTTAAAAAATTAACCATAGTTAGTCAGATCATCATTATTAGCGTACACAGTCCCTTTAAAAGTAACATCTAGTCAGAATAACAAATATAACACTAAAAACTTATCATTGGAACTCAAAAACACACATACCGTACATTATATAACCACAATACTGTGCCTTGGATAAATATATTACGTTAGAACATCGTTAACACCCTTTTTAAATAATAAAATTAGCTAAAAAGTATCTTAACATAGCTCAAGAAACACCCTGGAAGTAATAAAAGTTATCATAAGAACTCTGTGACATCTTCAGAGTTATCACCGGAATTCCGTAACATTTGAAAAATCGGGCATAAAATTGTTAGAAAGTGGTATATGTTTGCAACTTTGCACTAAAATTATTCTATTGCATGTGCTGCGGATGAAGAACGTGAATAAGAAGAATAATATGTATGAATGAGCAAACGATTTCGATATTTTACTCAAAATGTCTTCTTTTCAAAGTAGTGGCGCTGATTATTAGACTAAACAGTTTTTTCTGACGCATAGCACAAGACATCAGGCAACCTTGATCATCAAACTTTAGTTTTACACCCCATTCTCTCTATTTAAAGATAAATAATTATCACTTTTTCCTACGATTCCTTGGCACGTCATTCAGAAATTAGACGAACTCTGTAACGTTTTCCAGGAACTCCGTAACAGTTACCAGAAGAAAACATGACAGGTTATCAGAAGAACTTCATCCTTCGTGTGACACTTCCTCCCCCGTGCTACTGACATGTGAATTCGGTTCGAACTCGGACGTTCACTTTCAGGTTCATTTTCTGTCTCTTAAAAATCATTCTTTTGACTTTTCACTTGTTTAACGCGAGAATAGTATATCAAGTTACAAAGGCTGTTATCTTTGGCTAAAATGCAACAGTTAATGTCATTATTGTTAGGAATTTCCAGGGAGGATACCTTAACCCGACCACTGCGTACTATGATCAATTCATAGTAAATAGTCTCTTTTAAAATCATAATATTAATGTCGAATGTTGCCTGACAAACTTAACTAAATATATAAAGTCACTGTGTTTGTAGAGCTACATGTACAATTAGAATATTCAGTCAGTTGGCCATAAGCATTTACCTGGCACTCATTATGTTGGCAAATATTTTCGACAGGCCTGTTAACACTAGCAGTATTCTTAAACTTCTTACATCTCATTTTTAACGGAAATATTAGTTCATGTAAACATGGTCTTAATGTACTGATCAACTGAAACAGCGCTCGAGAACAAGGTAAAATATGAAAAATGAGATCGTTCTCCCTTATACCCCAGTCACACATACGGTGCGGACAGCTACGTCTAGCCACGGATAGAAACGGCTCAGGTACGGATCGATACGAATTTCTACGTTTCTATCCGTGGCTAGACGTAGCTATCTGCGCCGTTTGTGTGACAGGGGTATTATAAGAATTTTCCTTTCTGTTAAGTCTGCAGATAAAATTCGAAAAAAGAAATGGTCAGATATAGACAAAAAAAATAATAAAAAAATAATAAAAAAAAATAAATAAAAAATGCGAAATTAGGAGTGAGAAAGGTTTTGTCCGCACTGCTACCTGTAAATGCGACATTATGTTACTTGTGAAATACATTTTCAGTTTTTAAGTCGTTTTAGGTTCAGACACCGAAGATAAACTTACATTAATATATGGAATAATTTTGATTCCCAGGTAAAAACTTTAACGGGCAATTCTATACTGTACTGTTTATACAAAACGATCATGTTTATTTTATCTTTTGAATGATTAATATTGTTACGGAACCGACGTCTCCAGTTATTATCAGGGATGGCACGGAAACGTTAGCTCTATAACGTTTATAGGGATAGGAATTACTTCGTATTTAACATAATCACTTTAAGTTGATCTGTGAATTTAGTGGTGTGCAACCTTTTAATAAGCCAATTTTATAGTAAACACCAATGGCCTAGATCTACTAGATCCTTTGACAGACGATGATATATGCAACAGTTATATAGGTAACGGTTTAGCACTGGGCCTTGTGTAACACCACTGTATATGACTGTAATGACTCTTTCAACTGATATATTACATGGATGCTGTATTACCACTGACCACTTTTAATGGTCTATAACCTTGCATAAGAGCAGAATTATAACCACAGGAAATACACATTGAAACTTTATCAACTTGAATAAATAGCAAAACTCTGTGTAGACCTAATATATATAAGAACATATGATTATATTATATTTATGAACATTTGCTGAATATAAATTCTTTATAAGAATCACGCCTTGTTCTCTTTTATACTGATTTTATTTTTGCCCTTGGTAGACTGAGATTATCAGTTTTCAACGATCGCTATCGAGATGAACGCAAAGGAGATATACTTTCAACTCCGAACTTCTGCATAAAGAGAGAGAGCGGCCGATTTCTAGTAATATATTTGCAATAATACATACTGTTCTCTATATAATACTTGAGGGTGCGGAATTAAAGGTGCGGAATAAAGTCTGCGGAATCAAGTCTGCGGATGTTTACCCTGGAAAGTCGTTGCTAGGGAATATTTTTGGCTGCGGAGGCAGCGGATATAAACTCCATTAATAATAACTGTAATGTCTGCGGAGTATTGGTATGCGGAATTGATGCCTTTAATTTAACCTATGGGATCAACCCAACAAATCAGAAAGCCGCCGACTGAGTTCGAACGCTAAATATATAGATAAATGCGTAGGGATTCCGTTCTTTCTAAGGGATGCGGAATATTTAGAAGATGCAGAGTCTGTGACCAATCACAAAGAGAGTACGGATTACTGTCAGCCAATCAGATACTCAGAAGTCACTGCGGGACGTCACCACACATCTAAAGTTGTGAATACACCGGAATCAAATGTTCCGTACCTTGATTTTCAATTCAAAACTATACGATTAATAGAGAAGCAATCAATATAGGAGTTACACAGTCAAGAGGGTGTCCATCTAGAGATCAGGACAGATATGTATTAGAGTTCTCGCACCTTTATTTATTATTTGCACAGCTATGAAATCTACCGATAGAATTCTGTCATCTCCGTAGTCAAATTGTCGACACAAAAGATTATTCAGTTCATGTGTAAGTTTTAGGTTTCTACAGCGGTAGTATTTATATTGGAAAGATACTTTGTATCCTGATAGTTATTCTTGATAATAGTTTGCTGCTGATTTCTACGCGAATGACACAATATTGGTAAAAGTAACACATTTTCGCGGGTACATATTTCTGTAAAGTAGTTGTAAACAGCAAGTGATTTTGCATTTGTGTCGGCCTCTATACTTCCAGACTATAACACTTCCCCCTCCTTTGTTTTACCTTATCCTCCTGGATAAGGACATTTAACTTAGTCAACATCTATCAGTTACTGTACTACCAAGGGCTTTACTTTCTAGAATTCAAGTCCTACACAAGAGAATATAATAAAACATTATCTAAAACAAATGAGATTACAACAAGAACATGAACAACAAAATTTATGTAATTCCGTTAAATACAGTTTACTGTCACAGTTCTGGTCATAACTTCAAAGTACCTTCACCACATTAAAATCACCACCTATCAGTTAAAGTCATTGTACCTCAACTGTCATACCTCAGTTCATTACTTCAGATACTCATAGATAATACTTGAAACATATAACTTTAGAACAAGAAAAAAAAAAAACAACAAACAATTAAGTTATATCTTGACAGTACAGATAATCAACACCTTCATAGATCTGTTCATCACTTCAATATTATCTTCGGTAACAAATATTCAAATCACCACCAATTAGGAATTTTCAAAGAATTTACTTTTACGTTCTATTCCTGAATTGAGATATATTCTAATGGTAAAAAGGAATCACTTCAAATCTAAATCATCATATTTCACTTCTTCTTTACATTAACACGTCCGTTCATATCGTATATGATACACATCACGTATTGGAACACTTGAAACTCATTAAAGTTTGCAATATGAGACATGTTAGATAAAATTTTGTACTATTGTTTTCAATATACTTTACCGTCTAAGTTCTGTAAATAACTTCAAATTACCATTTGTCAACTGGGATCACTAAATTCTAACTATATTAAATAGATACCAATACAATTTACTTAACTCCTATTGCCCAGTTCATACTTATGATCCAACTTATAGTACTCATTAAGTTTTACTTTGTTGTGTCTTCCCCCAACCTCAATGGCACGCTCAATGATGTTAGATCAATTGGTCGTCCTATTTCTGAATCTGAAAGAAATTCTAATGAGATTATATGGTCTTCTTCTGCCCTCGTTGGCTGCCTCACTCCCTTAGCTATTTCTTTGAGCATTTTGTAATTAAAAGCTCTGCTGGCATTACAGGAGGTTTCACTTTCTTCTATCTTGGGTGCCAAAGATCCAGGAAGGGCCAGAAACATGTATTTATCTAAAAGATACCGTCGGCTTACGTTCCCTGGTACGTAACCATTTATCAAGGTTTCAATTCTATAGGAACCAACTTCCCACTCAAATAATTTTCTATCGGCCGACAAGTTCTGCCACCCTAACGGAGGCCATGAAAAAGAAGTTTCACCTATTGGGATTATAACCGGAACCGTGACTGTGGACCAATCCCTTCTTCCTGGTGGACAAAGAGGCATGGCCCCTTTCATTAAAATATCAATTGCTCTTTTAGCAAAGGTCTGTGTCTCAATGTTTACCACTTTGTGATCATCTATCTCCTTCACGACTTCACCACTTTCTAATGTCTCTACTTTCTCACTTCCAACATCACTAACATTAAATTCTTTCTCTATCAAATTCTTAACTGCACTCTCTGTTTCAGTCCTCTTTGGTATCTGAATTATTCTTCTCCATTGTCCATTTTTCTGTACAAGCTTTACTTTACGCTCCTCACTCTTACCCGGCCCAACATGTCTCTCTGCATTCTCCTTCGGTCTCTCCATGTCCCATTTCTTCCAAACACTTGCCATATCCATTTCACTAACTTCCATTTCCACCTCGTCATCACCCTCCTCATCGTCATCACCATCATCATCCTCATCATTATCAATCTCATCATCATCATTATTCTTAACTTTTTCTATTTCTGTATCTCCTTTATTTCCTTCTAGCTCAGCCGTATGATCTTCTGCATCACCTCTTTCTGAAATTTTCATGATATTGTTATTTTCATCATTAACTACCTTCACTCCCATTTCTATACACATGCTTTCAACTTCTCCTCCATCTTCCTTTGCAACTTCAACATCATTACTTATTATTTTGTCATCACCCCTTTTTACCTGTTTATCTTCGACTACCTTACTTTCACTTTCAATCTTTTCCTTCTGTTTGATTGTAATCAATCTTCTAACTCCATCTTTTCCAGTCTCTAATGTAATTACTGTCTGTTCTGTAAACCCTTCGTCCTCTAAATCTGTTCCTTCATCAGCCATTTCAGAATCAACTTTCTGTGTTTCACTACCTCTATTCGTGTTTTGTTTCTTATGTTTGTCTTCCTTGTCAGTGTCTCTTATAATAGGTTTATCTGTTTCACGTTTTTTATGTTAGTTTTCTGGTTTGTCTTTTCTTTCAGTGTCTGTATGTTCAGTGTCTTTTGTGCCATGTTGGTCTGTTTCACGTTTCTTGTCTCTGTTTTTCTGTTTGTCTTTTCTTTCAGTGTCTTTGTTTTCAGTGTCTTTTGTACTGCGTTTATCTGTTTCACGTTTCTTATGTTTGTCACTTTCTTTGTTTGTTCCATGTTGTTTATTGTCATTTTGTTTGTGGTCCTTTACTACATTCTCGTTGTGTATACGTTCTTGTTTGTCACTGTTCGATGTCGTACTATGTTCCTTTTGCTCTTGTTTACGTTTAATGTGCACTTTGCTACTTTCATTTTCTATTATATTCAGTGGACTTGCTGTAAATATTTCATTATAAATGTGCTGTGCATCTATCGGCTTTTCTGATAGCCGCCTTTTCCTCATTTGTCTTTCTTTCTCCTCTATCTCTTCACTTGTTTTCTTCCCTTCCCCCCAGCCTTCTCTTATCTTGTCTCTTTCTTGGAGACTCATTCCTACTCTTTCAGTCATATTAAACATTAGCCTCCTAGCCTCAATTGCCATACTGTTCTCCCATGGTTCCGGTTTGAAAATTTCCACATAGTCACATGGGTATACTGCGAAGTAAAAGCAGTTGTTTCCTCCGATAAAATTCTTTGACTGGTTATTTAATTCTATAAAGTGCCTGCTCATACAGTGTGCTTTCAAGTCTACAACTCTTGTAAATATAGTTTTAGAAGGACACCACGGGCAATAAACGGATTGTTTTCTGTGCACCTTTGAAGACAAGTGGTTGACAAAACTTTTCTTAGATGTGAACTCCATCCCGCAGTGTTGACACTTTCGCATTGTCTCAAGTCTGCAAATAAATTAGAGAAGAGCTTTTAGTGGAAAGCTAATACTGGTCTCATAACAATCCGATACATTTCACATTTCAGAAATTTTCAGATTCTTCCGCGGCAATACTGACGTATATCTCCTTTGCGTAGTTAAAATATATATTTGTATTGTTGCGTAGCCGGTCTATTCAACTTTTAATTTTGTTTATGCATATTTTACACGAACCACTGGATATGGAACATTTATGTCTAAAAAGTTGAATCTATCTACTTTTTGATTGCAGCGCAATTATTGATATTATTAATTGTTACACGTCTTTTTTTACGTTAATCATTTTATATTTACACGCATAATTATACTTTTTGTTACTGTCACTGTTGTTTATTGTTATTTATTTATTCACTGTTGTTGTTTATTGTTATCACTGTTATTTATTTATTTATTTATTTATTTATTCCCTTATCATTCTTTTACGGGAGTTGTTAATTTTGTTGTGATTACTGAGCACTTTTAATTTTCTGAAGTTCTCTCTTCAACCAAGCGTGAACATTAACCCCTGAGTATGGCCACGATCTATCTATATGATATGCCTTTGCCTTGTGTTTCTTTGATCTTTTGACTAGACACACTAGGTCATCTATGACTTCTGTAACTATATACGGACCTTTCCATTTATTGACAAGTTTTGTACAAACACCCTTCTTTCGAGTGGGATCATGTAGCCAAACGAATTGACCCTTGTGGTAATGTCGTTGTTTTGCATTAGTGTCATAGTGACGTTTTTGGTAATTCGCGACAGTTCGAATATTCTTCCTAGCAAAGTCATGTATGATGACCAATTTATGTTTTAACTCATCAACATACTCACTATGGGACTGAGACTGATGTTCATCATTTACTGGAATGCCAATCATGGCGCTTAAGGGTAGCACAATCTCGCGCCCATATACCATTTTATTTGGTGAGACTTGAGTAGAGTTATGGCTTGAACTGCGGTAGGCCATCATGACTAACTGCAAGTATTTGTCCCAGTTGGTTTGATCGGATGCACAGTATGCGGATAGCATGGAAATGACTGTTCTATTTTATACGTTCACATAATCCATTGGCTTGCGGGTGTAAGCTTGTTGTTCGGGACTTTTCAATATTGAGATAATCACACATTTTTGCGAATAACTGGGATTCGAAGTTACTGCCTTGGTCAGTGTTATACTTGTAAAGGTACACCAAAACGGACCACAAAATTGTTAACGAATGCTTCGGCCACAGTAGCTGCTTCTTGATTTGAAATTGGTAACATTCTACCCATTTAGTGAACCAGTCTGAGATCACTAATATAAACCTGTTTACCGTTATTTGTTTGGGGAAGGGGACCAAGAATATTCCATTACAACACGTTCCATTGGCTCACCCACTATATATTGTCCCAATGGGGCTTTATTCTTTTCTTTGGATAATTTATGGGCTGTACATGTGTCACATAGCTGACAAAAATTTTTAACACTCTCTGTAACACCAGGCCAGTAACAACTTTGCCTGACCTTGTTTTATGGTCTTGTCAGAGCCTAAATGCGCGGCTGACGGAATATCGTGACTATAATGCATTACCTCGTCTTGCCTACGTTTTTGGCACAACTAACTGCCATGTTATAGAACCGTCATTATTGGCAAATTTACGATAGAGCATGCCACCTTTGATTTCTAATCTGTCCATTGACGCCAAAGCGTTTTAGCTACTGATGTACCACTTGAAACTTCAGACCACTGTGGGCGGGCACTGCTAGAAATTTTGGCTGCAAAAACTTTTGATATATCTGCATCGGCAGCTTGTTCAGCTCGAATATCAGTTGGACTCCATCCATCTAAAAGCATTTGATGAGGTCTGATTTCACTAGCCACGGCTTTGTCGTTCTCACTTCTTGTGGTAGCACGTGCCAATTCATCATCTTCTTCAGGGGGATTGTTCTTATCGTTTAGCTTTTCGCAATTGGATTCAGGTGAGGTGATTTCATGAGCAACTTCTTCATTGGTCATATTGATTTCCTGCTGTCTTTTACAAGATGTACATGGTACCCTCGAAAGTGCATCGGCATTGCTGTGTTGTCTGCCAGGTCGATGCACAACTGTCAGGTTGTAAGTTTCTAACTCTTGGAGCCAACGTGCTGTTTGACCAGTTGGTGATTTCAAAGTACGCATCCAGCTAACTGCAGAGTTATCGGTCCATAGGAGTATGTCACGGCCATACAGGTAATGATGAAATTGTTTAAGTGCTCGAACAACTGCAAGAAGTTCTTTTCGTGTGATGCAGTACTGCTGCTCGTGTTTGTTCATTGTCTTGGACATATATGCTATTACATGCTCTTTATCATCAATTACTTGAGACAAGATAGCACCTGTTGAATTATCAGAAGAATCTGTGTCCAAGATGAATTGACATTCTGGTTTTGGATAAGAGAGTACTGGTGCAGTGGTTAGTGCCTTTTTCAAGTATTCAAAAGAATTTTGACAGTCCTCTGTCCATAGGAATTTCGCTTTCTTCTCGCATAATCTATGCAATGGTCTCGCAATTTCAGCATACCCTTTCACAAATTTTCTATAGTAGCCTGCTAAACCAAGAAAGCTTCTTACTTGCTTAGCATTTACTGGTATGGGCCAATTTCTGACTGCCTCTATTTTACTATCATCAGTGCTAATACCATCTTCGGAGACTACGTGACCAAGGAAAGTAATTGACTTTTGAAAGAAGACACACTTGGAAGCCTTCAACTTGAGGTTAGCTTCTTGAAGGCGCTTGAAGACGTTTTCAAGTCTTGTGAGTGACTCTTGCACTGACCGTCCTGGGGTTATAATGTCATCCATATACAAGAGTGATTCTACCCATTGTATTCCCCGTAAAACGTTTTCCATTAGTCTCTGAAACGTGGCAGGACTATTGACGAGACCAAAGGGCATAACCTTGAAGTGATAAAGACCATTTGATGATGTAGAAAACGCGGTCTTCTGTTTGTCGTTTTCGTCCATCTGGACTTGCCAGAAGCCTGAACATAAGTCCATGCTACTAAACCACTTGTTGCCTGCAAGAGCCTCGAGGCAGTCATCAACGCGTGGGATGGGATATGCATCTACTTTGGTTACAGAATTAAGCCTTCTATAGTCCACGCAAAATCTAGTTGAGCCATCTTTCTTGGTTATAAGGACGACAGGAGAAGACCACTCACTGCTCGATGGTTCGATTATCCCCTTCTCCAGCATACGCTCAACTTCCTCCTTTTCATTTACACGCTTTCCAAGAGGTTGTCGCCTCGGAGCCTGTTTGATAGGCTGAGCAGATCCAGTATAAATCTTATGTTTGACCTTATCTGTGCATCCGAACTCATCACTTGATGTTACGAAGATACTTTTATATTTGTTAAGGAGTGCGGCAAGGTGTGATTTTTCGTCCTCATTTAAATGCACTGAGCTCTTCTCGAACAACTCTTTCAAGTATTCAGGAACAGATTGACTTTCTTGATCACTTGTATTATCTTCTGTAATATTTGCACAGTCTGCAACTTCATTTTCACATTCCTCATATGATGACTTGCAAAACCCTAGTCCTAATCCAGGATGTAATACAGTAGTCGTGTCACTATTATTTACAACACCTACACCAAGTTCTGTCCTGTGTGGATCTACAACACCTTCAATCAAACTAACAGCATCTTTGTCTTCAATACCATATTCACAGTTTTTAACATAACCTGTTTTAGCTTAGTGTTCTGAATTGGGAATTGTCACTTTGACATATCCATATGAGTTAGGTGGTATTTCTAGAGTTTCAGTTACAATTATTCTACACACACGCTCAGCTTCACTCTGTGTTACACATTGAACGTTCTCTCCAGACCTAAGTTTTAATTTAAGATTGTCCATGTCCCAGCTTTTAACATGTTTCATGATGAAATCTTGCCCGATTATCCCTTCCATAGCCATATCACAGACAATGACGTTGTGTTTCACTTCAGCATCTCCTATGGTAATAACAAAAGTATCACGCCCATATACGTTGATCTTTGTCCCATCAACACCTTGAATGTTAGTGCTGCTAGCAGGTAAGTGTTGACGATTTAATTGGTCAAATTTAGATTTTGAGATCAGTGTAACAGTTGATCCAGTATCGACAAGAAAATCTACTGGTGTCTGATCTATTTTCCCATTAACAAATAGTCCATTATCAAATTTTGAACTGTTATTTCCAAGCTTACCAATCCTAGGAGTTCTCTGATTTTGAGTGTTATCGTTATTACATTCGATTTCAATTTGATTTTGTACAGATACAGTGTCTTGTTTAACGTCATTGGCTTTGATATTCTTGTTATTATCTACACAGTTCTGAATTTCGGCAGGTCTTGTGCATTCCTGACTTGCCCTCCCCCGACCTACAGAGAGGACGTCGCGTCGTTTCCCGAACCATTGCTTCTGCTGACGGATGACCTTTGACCATTGCTCTGAGTGTGTCTGTCTGGGCAGCTCCATGAGATGTGATCAAGTGACTGACAATTGTAACATCTCCTAGGGGTGTCTCTATTTCTAGCCTGTGACCCTCTCTCGATTCTATCTAGCCTTATTTGAATAGATTTCAAAGTTCTATATATGCCGTCATTTTGTCTTGTATCCTTATCTCTCCAGCTAACTCTTCTCTCTTTGTAATCATCTTGCATTTTAACTACTCTATCATCACTTGTATTTCCAACTTGCCTTACTATATTTCTTCTTCTCTCTTGGTTTGATTCACCGAGCAGATCCTGATAGCGTTCAACAACCTCTACTGCTTCTGTAATGGTCTTACAATCCCGATCCATTACTCGGCATTTCATTTCCACTGACAAAGCCTTACTGAATTGCTGCAAGGCTAACATTTCTTGAGCTTCCGGCTCAAGATTACCATAAGCTTTTTTGGCTAATAGACGGAGGTCGTCTCCAAAAGCTGCTACTGATTCGCCCACCAACTTAAGACGAGTTTGGAATTTTGTTACCCACCGAGACTGCTGTCTTGCACTGCCAAACCTCTGCTCAAGTGCAATGGTAAGATCTCCATATGTGCGTTTTTCACGTTGTGCAAGACTTGTGTAAAACGCACGTGCTTGTCCTTTAAGGCATGCCGCAAGGGTCAGCAGCATCTCCTTTTCTGTCCATTGTCCCAATTCGGCACAATCTTCAAAGTGGGAAATATATTGCTCCCAGTCATCTTCACCATCAAATTTATCAGGCTTAATGCTTATCGACGATCTGTTGCTACGGCAACAGTGTCGTCGATCTGGAATTCTTTCTCCATCCTCGTTATTTGCAGGATTACATATGCGCCTATGTGGGGATCCCTCCACATCTCTTCCATCCCCTTGACCTATATTGAATTCAACTTCCGAATCCGAATTAGCCATGATGACTCAAAAAAAATCTTCAGTATTTATTTTATTAAATTGAAATACTAAATGAATGTCAAATGTCGTGTCTATTTAACCTGCACAGCAGGGGGCTTTTTTTTTTGTTACCTATTTATAACCTATTTCTTATTCCGCATAAAGATGACACTACTCAACACAAGACACGGTAAATATTCCAGGTGAGTTATAACATTCACTGTTCCAAGCTGTAATTCGTGACGCTAGACAGAACTAGAATCATCCCACTTCTGACACCAATTGTTACGGAACCAACGTCTCCAGTTATTATCAGGGATGGCACGGAAACGTTAGCTCTATAACGTTTATAAGGAAAGGAATTACTTCGTATTTAGCATAATCACTTTAAGTTGATCTGTGAATTTAGTGGTGTGCAACCTTTTAATAAGCCAATTTTATAGTAAACACCAATGGCCTAGATCTACTAGATCCTTTGACAGACGATGATATATGCAACAGTTATATAGGTAACGGTTTAGCACTGGGCCTTGTGTAACACCACTGTATATGACTGTAATGACTCTTTCAACTGATATATTACATGGATGCTGTATTACCACTGACCACTTTTAATGGTCTATAACCTTGCATAAGAGCAGAATTATAACCACAGGAAATACACATTGAAACTTTATCAACTTTAATAAATAGAAAACTCTGTGTAGACCTAATATATAAGAACATATGATTATATTATATTTATGAACATTTGCTGAATAAATTCTTTATAAGAATCACGCCTTGTTCTCTTTTATACTGATTTTATTTTGCCCTTGGTAGACTGAGATTATCAGTTTCAACGATCGCTATCGAGATGAACGCAAAGGAGATATACTTTCAACACCGAACTTCTGCATAAAGAGAGAGAGCGGCCGATTTCTAATAATATATTTGCTATAATACATACTGTTCTCTATATAATACTTGAGGGTGCGGAATTAAAGGTGCGGAATAAAGTCTGCGGAATCAAGTCTGCGGATGTTTACCCTGGAAGTCGTTGCTAGGGAATATTTTTGGCTGCGGAGGCAGCGGATATTAACTCCATTAATAATAACTGTAATGTCTGCGGAGTATTGGTATGCGGAATTGATGCCTTTAATTTAACCTATGGGATCAACCCAACAAATCAGGAAGCCGCCGACTGAGTTCGAACGCTAAATATATAGATAAATGCGTAGGGATTCCGTTCTTTCTAAGGGATGCGGACTATTTAGAAGATGCAGAGTCTGTGACCAATCACAAGAGAGTACGGATTACTGTCAGCCAATCAGATACTCAGAAGTCACTGCGGACGTCACACACATCTAAAGTTGATGAATACACCGAAATCAAATGTTCCGTACCTTGATTTTCAATTCAAAACTATACGATTAATAGAGAAGCAATCAATATAGGAGTTACACAGTCAAGAGGGTGTCCATCTAGAGATCAGGATAGATATGTATTAGAGTTCTCGCACCTTTATTTATTATTTGCACGGCTATGAAATCTACCGATAGAATTCTGTCATCTCCGTATTCAAATTGTCAACACAAAAGATTATTCAGTTCATGTGTAAGTTTTAGGTTTCTACAGCGATAGTATTTATATTGGAAAGATACTTTGTATCCTGATAGTTATTCTCGATAATAGTTTGCTGCTGATTTCTACGCGAATGACACAATATTGGTAAAAGTAATACATTTTCGCGGGTACATATTTCTGTAAAGTAGTTGTAAACATCAAGTGATATTGCATTTGTGTCGGCCTCTATACTTCCAGACTATAACAATATTACCGTTATTACATTATGTAATTCCAAAACCATTTATAAATGTTAAAAAAATGTGAATAAAATGAAAGAATAGATGCCAGTGAAGACAATTGTTATCAGTTACTATAAATATAACTGCCTTTTTATGTGGCGTACTTCTGTAGACGCGCCGTTTTATAGGGCGTACATCGCTAATTTTGGCATAAAGCTATCCTAAAACATGAATTTACTAGTGATGGGCAAATCGGTAAGATTTGCCAACTGATTAATCGGCATAATCGGACAAGCCAACCGATTCGATTAATCGGATATAATCGGATAATCGGTTACTCTAGTTGCATATCTATAAGTTCACCTCACAATGTATGTTTTATGTCATTACTTAAGAAATGAACCTCACAGACATCAAATATCCTATTTCTATTGTATCCCTTCTTAAATATGAGTAAGTTAATAGCATAAAAGTAAAATATTTGTGAAGATAGTAACCTTCAAATCAGGTACTGTCTTAATTTCACCAGGGACTTATCCAGTGATATTATGTTATTAAATTAAAATTATTTGGAGCAAAAAAAGTATTAACAATTTATTAATTCTTAGTTAACGACTGGAATGATTTCAATTCCACAAAATCAAAAATTGAAAATACTTTTGCTAATATGCTTGCGTAAGTCTTTCAACTCATTTAGATTTGAAGATTGAATTCTGCTTAAGCCGGTGCTAGGGGGCGTGGGCAGTGTTGCATTTTCCATAACTGCTCATGAACAGACTCAAGAAAACCGAGTCTGCAATTTTCACTGTTTGCTTTGTTCTCGGTGCTTCCGAGGGATCTACTTTCCAGATTTTATTACGTTATGCTATGCATACTGCCATACTAATGTCAAGAGTTTAGGCTGATGGTTTTCCCGGCTTAATTTTGTAAAAGCCTACTATCTTCCAAAATCTGGGTGATCACAGATGACATCAATTTCTTTTGACACTTTGGAGGAAGCCATTTTTACGTACAGATGTTGCCCTTGGCGTAATTGCCCCAAAGAACCGTAAATACCAGAAAGAAAATGGTCGGAAACAACTAAATTATCCGTTAGGGTGACAAGTAATTAATCGGTCAGGGAAAAGTGAAGTCGGCGATCGCGCTCATGAATGCAACGCCGACGATTATTCGATTGTCGCCGATTGTCGGCCCATCACTAGAATTTACGCCATTATATTTTTTCATTTGTAACTTGATATACCATTCTCGCGTTAAACAGGTGAAAAGTCAACAGAATTATTTTAAGAGAAAGAAAATGAGCCTGAAAGTGAACGTCCGACTTCGAAACCGAATTCACACGTCAGTTTACTCGAATGTTTGAAGAAACTAGAGAATTACTGCCCTAAATTACATTACCATGGGGAGCGTGAATGATCTGCAGCTCGTACTGAATATATCACTTCTATAAACACGTTGAACTTCAATGAAAATAAATAGCTTTTCTTACCTCACCATACAGCATGTTGATAAAATCAACAGGAAATGCCGGTAATGGAACGTACAATATACCATGCATGTAGCGTACCCGCCGTAAATGCGGACACAGTGAAATACCTTTCTTTAATATAAAGCATTGTCTTGTCCTTAACTAACATATACCAGGCCTGGATCCAGGGCTGAGTAAGCCCCTGTTGGCTGTGTAGTGCCGTATACTTATTCAAGTTTCACCCGACTATTTTGGCTAAGGAATAATATTTTCTCAAAATTCAGTCCCAAAAATGCATCAGAGGCCACCATTTTTCAAAGGGTTCCAGTTGGAAACCCCTCTGACCCCCCAAAATGATGGGACTACTCATCAAGTACCTCAAACTTTAGACAAAAAATGCACCAGAACCTATATTTAAAAAAATTCCTGAGGGAGATCACTCCCCGCCCATTACCTCACTAAAACGATGGGAGAACCCCCTATAAAAACCTGTACGTTTAGACCAAACATGCACCAGAGGTCACCAATTCATACTTTCCAAAAGAAAACCCTTTGACACCCTAAAATGGTGGGAGTACTCCTAAAGTACCTCAAAATCTATGCTTTCATACAATTTTAAAATTATACAAACTCCTAACTTTTTTGCTGTAATGTTATTTTCTTTATTTCAAAATATGTTTACGTAAGTTAAGTTTATATGTGCTTTCAGTATGTGTGTATAATCAATGAAATCAAACTTTATGTGATGAATTTACATACTTTACGTCACATTATATATATTTACTTTTAAATTATATATGTTCCTTTCATTCCAATTAGCGATCCAAGATCTGTGCTGGATAAAATATATTCCGTGCTGGACGTCGCAGCTACTTTGATTTGAATCTCCATGTTATCAAAAGGATCCATCTGAAAAGCTAAGGCTCGTCGAATATGTTATTTTCTAATGGTTTCATATATCTTGCCGTATTATACACAACAATGTAAAAATCTTACATGAATATTGCAGGTTCAACTGAATTGCTAGCTCAGTATGTCATTAAGGTCATTATAGATAACAGTTATAGCAGCTATTATAACAATTATCTTAATGATAACAAAAAATGTTGACCGCCCGTAGCGTCAGGAAGTACTTTAGATAACAGTCCCGTTGATAGCAACAATAAAGCTTCAGATAGTAAAAGAAAGTTCAGTACTACCTACTTTAAGGATAAAATATCAGTGATCTTTTTTTGAACGTCAGTAAATGGATATGTTAATATTACTCTTAAGAGGTTTATAGACAAAAAAAAAGCTAATAGTGAGGTCAGCTGAGGAATCAAATGACTTGCAAAATTTGCGAGGACAAAGAGGTATGTATCGTGTTACTGCCTTATGGTCATATGGTTTCGTGCACATACGAGTTACGAAAATGTGCCTTGTGTAGATCATTAATACAGGGAAGAGCAAGGGCTTATCCAGTCTAAACCACATACATGTACTATACTGAAAACACATTGGAAAGAATAACATGTATTTTATTTTCATTCGCCAAACTCAATTTCATTTCAAACAGGTATTCTTCAATATTTCCTTTCAAAAAGGTATTCTACTATTTTTTCTTTCAAATAGTTAATCTTTATTTTCGGGTATTCGTCTATATTTCCTTTCAAATAGGTATTCTTCTAAATTTCCTTTCAAATATGTATTATTTAATATACAACTGTAACAGGATAGCTCTTTTTGCTTGATTGATTTAAATATACTAAACGTAGAAACAAAAACATGTGACTTTAAGCTAAAAGTGTACTATAAACACGGAAGTAAATGATTTAAATACATCAAGGAGGTATTTTATACTATTTCTATTTAGTTTAATTTTATCCACCACTATTTTACAGGTGATCAGTGAATCTACTCTAGGTTAGTTCTGCATTATTAATTGCTAATACACATATCAGCACGTAATAGTTTAAAAACAATTAAATTAAAAGTTAATTGAATTACCTAATACGTATTACTTATGTTCTTTAACATTGGAACATGTTGGGGATTAAGAGTGAAGTTTGACCACTAACGGGTTTAAATTACCCTTTAATGTTTATCCAAAGCGGTGTACTGTATTTATTCGTTTCGTCCTATTTTAATTAGTGCCTTACTTTAATTATCTATGTTTGGGTTTATGGTAATTATGTCAGGTACGCTTCAATCCACAGATTGCTTCTTTAATTAGGGTTGCTGTTTGAGGAGGCTGCATTATCGAACTAAGCTTTACTAATTTTGCTTTATTTATTGACAGTTTTCCTTTTTTTAAATCACAGTATATGCTTTTCCACTTTTTCTGACATTTGAATTTACCATCTTTGTAGACGATATACTTTTTATGATACCAAGATTTTACGGCAGTTAGCTTTTAAGGGGATGGACCCGTAATTACAATCGGCAATTTACGTTACATTACGTAATATTCCGATATTACTTCGGCATTTTCCGGCTGCTGATATAGATTTTATGAGCAATCAGACGGTAAATGCCTAAGTCATATACAGAAAAGACGTAAACACACAGAAATAACCAATATTCATTACGGGTCCATTACCTTAAAATCTATATGAGCCGCACCATGAGAAAACCAACATAGTGCGTTTGTGACCAGCAAGGATCCAGACCAGCCTGCGCATCAGTACAGTCTGGTCAAGTTCCATGCTATTCGTTTCAAAGCCTATTGGAATCCGAGAAAGCGTTAGCAAATAGCATGGATCCTGACCGATAAAATGATTTAATATTGCTCATTTTTATAAACATCGCGAAATACACTTATTCAATAGAGTTACAACATTACACAGTTTATGCCTACGTCATTTTTGACCTACATGATTGTAATGAATTAATTAAATTGACTGCGTTGAACACAATGCAGAGTTTTAAGGTAAAGAACTTTGAAATTCTTTGTAGCTAGAATTGACACCGGTGAATGGAGTTGACAGTGGAGATGCTTCCTCCATCTAAACCATGACACCAACGCACAGTTGAAGCTGCTTTGTTCATCTTAGTTTGTTTTATATCATTTTGTTAGTTTGATAGTCATAAGGTTAATAATATTAGGTTATTTAACATTGTTCTGTACAATACGGAGATATATTAGGACGAGTACCCAGCTGAGAAAACCATATTGGACGAGCCGCTAGGCGAGTTCAATATGGTTTTCTCAGCTGGGTTTTATTCTATATCTATTTTATCTTACTATATTAATAGTTTAAATTAAAAATGTTTCACTGAATATTGTATTCCTGCCTTTTCTAGTTTTTCTCAGCTTGGTATGAGTGCAAATATATATTATACAGAACAATGTTAGACCTTAAATAACCTTTTTATTCTATATTTATTTCACTTCATACGTACTATACGTAATTCATTGAATGTTGTTTTTTCTGCGTATCATCATTAAAAAAAAGTATATGGTGCAACCTCCCTACAACAGCCATTTGGCGATTTGGGTGGTAATGATACTTGGCTGAGATGTTATGCCCACCGACATTGTCAGCAAGTTTGGTGAAGATCGGATGAAAACTGTTCGACTTAAAAAAGCGGACAAGGCTAAATTCCCCGTTTTTCGAGAAATTCAAGGACTATAATCAACGAGTGCCTGGTACAATTTGGCTAGTTATCGAAACTGGCCGAGATGTAATGCCCACAAACATTGTCAGCAAGTCTGGTGAAGATCCGACGAAAACTGAATTATAGAGCAGACATGTTTTGGATGCTGACCGCCCGTCCGTTGCCATTCATAATCTTCTCCATTTTGTTTCTTAACCCTTAAATATAAACTGCTGAGGTAGCTATTCAGACAGTTAGGGCTGATACCAATTTCTAGGTTTCGTCCGAAACGGCTTCTTTTAGGGACTTTTCAAATATTCCAACATCTGATGATCCTTTTTACTGTATTTTTAAGTTTTTGATTATTAACGAACGTTTTAATATCTTAACCAGATATCATTGTTATCCCTTGAATCGTTTTTGTGTGTTGTAAACAAACGAAAACAAAACAAAACTCAAATTAAATCCAGATTTCAAGACGCATAATCAAACTCTATACATAGAGCGCCTACTTCATCTGGTTTACATTTGGAACATTTTCACGCGTTTCGGGCTTTATCGTATGTTTAACATGGGACTGTTGAACCGTCCAAATACAGAAAAAAAATGATTTTTTTTGTACGCGCGTGCGTCCAAATACAGAAAATACAGGATTTTTGTACGCACGTGCATCCAAATACTGTAATATATTGTACGGTCACGTGTTGCAAATGAACGTTCGCGATTGGATAGATAAAATAGGTATAGAATAAAGACATTAACTGGCCGACGTCTTGAAACTGTATTTAGAGAGAGCCACTCATCGAAAGATAATTTGTCACAGTTAATTCATTTGCGATAAAAATAAGGCTAATGTTTAATACCATTACTTTGTGTTTTGGAGCTATGCAGAAACCTTTCAGCTCTCTTGCGGAGTGTCGGCTGTTCCGCCTAGGTGCTCGCCAATACCTGCAATTATATCCTTGTCTCTGTGTGTGTGTGTGCGTGTGCGTGTGCGTGTGTGTGTGTGCGTGTGCGTGCGCGTGCGTGCGTGCATGCGGGCTCGTGTGCATGTGTGTTCGACATAAGCGTCTTTTTTTCAACATTTATTTTCAGTTATATGAACGACAGTCTCTGTACTTGTAGCAGTTTGCGCAATGCCCGACTTTAGCATCACTGGACTATCATTCCGTAGACACATGACACAATACCTTTACCAGACACATTTTACTGATCACGGACTGACCAGTCCTAAACTATCTTCTTACTGCTTGAGCGACAGCAAGGAAGCTTCTAGTATCATTTTACATGTCTATGGCATGACGCGACCAGAGAGCGATCCCACGACCTCCCGCACTAGAACCAATCGCTCTATCACTAGACTTAAACCTGGAGGAGAACCAGTGGTTTTTAAAAGTCATAGCGTTTCTATAGCACCTGAACGGTGTGACTACAATATTCATGCATTAAATGCAATATATCTTGTATTCACATTATTAATACAAGATATACACCATGCGTAAAACTTTAAAGTTATATCATCGTTCAATAAATGTTTACACCATAAATGGGTGTTATTATTGCTTGGGTAAACATTGACCTTGAAAAATTGCATTTATCCTACCCGACATGCGCAGTTAAGAGGAAGATATTGTTTACGATTTATGCCTGTTCGTTGATATTGATCGGTATTACCAGGGACATGGAATATATACAGCCGAAATAGTTAATTGCAGATACAGGTAATATGTAATATGGAGTGTATGTTCCCTAGTGAGAGGACAGGAACATTAAAGAAGGATCTTATGACTTAATTTCAACGAGGTAAGTGTTAGATTTAAACATAAAGTATGTTTATTCAACAAGCATTTTTTAGAAAATATTATGTTGTCTGTTCACATGCACAAATGTATTTTGTTATCATGATTTTTACAAGGGTTAAGGCAATGCAACCATGCGAACTGTTTTATTTAAATATCTTAAAAATATTTTGAACGTTGCATCCAGTAATATTCCCTTTCAACCAATTGAAAAACGACAAACATAACTCGAATCGGGTTCAATATGTTTAAAAATTAATGCTTACAAATGCAGATCAGAAGGGAAGTTTGCAAAAATTTATCGTGTTTTTGAAAGATATGAAAACTATTGTAATGTTAAACTTGTTTCCTTTTAGGCCTTAATATAATTATTTGTTTCCCGTATCATGCTAAAAATATATAGGGTGGGTTTTATTATTATTTTTTGATATCATTTTATTAAATGAGACTTTTCGGAAATTATTTTTATGTCAAAAAATGAATACAAATAAGGAGTTTATGCCTTTAGAGCATCAGTAAGTTAATTTCCAACATCACCGACCATGTTGAAAGTATAAAAAGTGCAGTTTTGCAACTCTTTGTTAAAATGTTGAAAACAAATCTCCATTTGGGTCGGGCCTAAAAATTAGGATAGGTCGGGATACCGGAAACAAACAATTTTTATGCCTTATGTTTATGTAAAGTCATTAAATGTTGCGTTTTTAATCACTATGTAATAATATAATGTGACACATTTTCATTCTGTGCACATAAAGTCAGCTTGGCCTTTATCAAAACAAAACATTAGTAATTTTACGTAGAAATATCCAGACTACAAACCAACAGTTTACGGAAACAGCCTAGATGGGTTAAAAATAATTATTCTACCTATGACAGTGTCACCAGACTTTACAGGACAGACGGAACCTAGCCCGACTGACTATGTTTTATAAGATCATGTATGGTTTAATTGCGGTACCAGTTCCATCTTACTTTGAAAGGCCTGTGAGAATGTCGCGGCAAATGCATGAACTCTCCTTCCGTTAAGTCCATACTGAAGCAAATTATTTCAAATACTCCTTCTTCCTTTATACTGTCGTGTTGTGGAACCACCTGCCTTCTCAAACAGTACTCCAGCCTGACGTTGAGGGGTTCACAAAGCGGATGTTGTTAACCCCTTTTAACTTGTGAATATTTCGTTGTACTTAACACTTTAACACTTGAATCTTCCCTCTCACTATCTTCATTTTGAAGCCTTCCTTTCACTGTTTTTAAACCAACCTTTATCTAGTTTTATCTGGTTGTGACGCGCAACCCGGCTAAGTAAGTAAGTAAGTAAGTATGTAAGTAAGTAAGTAAGTATGTAAGTAAGTAAGTAATTTATTTATTATAGTGACTTGTGTTATACTATATAAACATAAAGTACATTCAAATATACAAAGGAACACCCAGTCCCATGGACTTATAAGTCACTGTTAAATACAACAATTATCTAATACAAATACAACACCAACTAAATTGAATTAACAGGATACTATATCTGAACAATTTCAATAATGGATAAGTTAAATAAGAATATGTAAGCTTTCTAATAGCTACTATTTATTATTATGTTTATTATACCCGTGGGAGTCTACCGTATACGAAAATAGATAGATAGATCAGTTTACATTCATACACCCACCAGACAGTCAGTTAAAATTAACAAATATTATCCTTGAAGTGTTACATTTCAGCAAGAGTAAAATATGTTCAGATGTGATGTGAATTTAACCGCCTACTTTCATTATCTCCCGCTGAAGGTCGAAGGATATAGTTTTGGCGTTAACCGGGCTTTCCGGACGTTCGTCTGTAGGAAATCATATTTGTGACATTGTGTGGTATATTTTAAAAAACATAGCAGAAAGGGAAATGCCACCCTGCAACTTTTGGTCAGATTGCATGAGTAAGACAAGAGTTATGGTCTTTATAAATTATATGATGTTTTATTCCATTTTCTATCCGTTCGGCATGATTAGAAGGATTTCAATAAAAAATGGTAAAAAATTAACTGCTATAAGTTAATGCGGTCCTGCAAGTTTTAGGTAAATTGGTTGAGGAAGACAAAAGTTATGGCCCTTTGTATTTATATATTATGTAGTACATAAATAGTTCATTTTATGTCCGTCCAGAATCATATATCAGAAATGGTTTAAAGGATTTTAGTAAACATGGTAGTAATGTACACTGTTATAAGGCAATATGATCCTGCAAGTTTTATTTAAATTCATTGATACTAAACATAGAAAAGTGGTTTTCTCACGATAACTTCAGTCAGGGATTAGTTAAACAGGCCAAACGTGATAAACAGCTAGCTTTCATTGAGACCAACTGTTTATATTTTAGGTAGCTTGTGTCAAAGTTATTGTTACTAATAGATATAGAAAAATGGTTTTTGAACAATCACTTAGCATGAGTAGCTTTCAAAAACACTGAAATGCAGTTACATTAATGTGCTTTTTACAGGCAGAGAATGATTCTTCAAGGGTACAAGCTTTATCCCATTCGGCGGGTATACCTGTTTACTGAATTTGCTTGTTACATTTTGGTAATCGTAGACCATAATTCCGCATCCTCCCGCTCAAACTTAGACTAACACATTATATGTAGTACATGCTTAAACATTTTCATACAAATTACTATTATAAAATGTTTCTTTATTATTTTTTTTTCTGTTTTCCATGCATACGTATAATAGTAATAATTTCTGGGCGATTTGTGAACATTCTTAGAAAAATACATATTAAAAATGTCACACGTCCAATGCCCCCAGAAAGCTTTCAACTTAAATTATATTTGTTCCAAGAATGATGGAGTGAATCCTAATGCGCACATTTATTCGATTAAATAGGGCATTTTCAAGTTAAGTAGATCGAACATTTAAAACAATATATAAAAGCCTTTATATGCTGTATAGAAGCAACTAAAAATTGTATCCTGTGTGTTCAAATTGGATTTATTTGATGTCTTTTTCTCATCTGGACTGGCATTCATAAAGCTCCTCAGGGAAAATGTTCCCTAAGGGACTTACTAAGGGAATGTTCCAAAGCATTTTATGGATAATCGTCAAGATAGATGGAATGTCTAACAATTTTGTCACATAGAGTCAGGCATAGTAATGAAGATTATCAATAAGTTAAGGATTTTCTACTTAGAAGCTTTATCAATACGGGCCCAGTCTACAAAACTTTGTCTTTATTATAATAACAATGATCTTTTGATTTTCACAATTGTAGATTTGTTTAATACTTTGTTATATTTGACCCACTTAACCACATAAACATTGTTATGAGAGACATAAAAAAACCTTCTTGTAGATAGATCCGATAATAGATACGACTTTTCTGCGGTGGTAAAGATCAATGCATAGGTTTATATAACATGCAATCACTTGACAAGTTAAACAACTTTATCTCATAATCTACAATATTTGTATTGAAGACGCCAGAAAATTTAATTCATCCAGACTTTTTTGTTTTTGCAAACATTGATATTCTACAGATTCTTGCCAACATGTTATTAGCATTTGAAAATAATAGAAATCTTGAATCTCATAGTTCCTTTGACATTTGACTTATGAGCTGCATCGTCGCGACATGAATGGTCTTTCTATTCTTGCTCTGCCTTCCTGCAAGGACAAGGAATACACTAACAAAATTCCTAATCGGTCAGTTTATATTATATTGTTAATATTGCATGTATTCACACGAAATTTCACATACCGATATCTGAATCTAGTACTGCAACTAATTGTTGATTTATTTTTGACCGACTCACTACCAAAGTAACCGCATTAGGCGTTTTGACCAATATAGCATATTTTGCACGTGCAGGGCATTTGCACCGATATGCAGGCGTTAATGAACATTTTTGGCATTACTGACAAAAGTCCTACTAGAAAACACATATTATCGTGAAAATGACACAAGAGGAACGCGCCCGGACTGTTGGAATTATACAACAAAATTCAAAATCGGTCACTTCAATGAATTGTATTTTGGTTAAATTTCGCCAAAAGAGCGCGGATGGTAGATAACCAACGACTGAATGGGCTTGTAAAAGGAAATAAGGTTGAAAATGGAAATAACCATCAAAGTAACAGCTACACACAAATTATACCAAAATTCTTTTGAAATTGCAAAAATAATTACACACTTGTTGTAAATGTGTCCCGGTTAGAAACATTCCGGCAGCTCGGTCGCGTTGCTCTTGTGTCAGTTTCACCAATGATATGTATTTTTCTAGTAGGACTTTCGTCCGTAATGCCAAAAGTGTAAACGAACACGTGAATGTTTGTGCACATGCATTGCAGGTGCAAAATATGCAATATTAGTCAGAACGCCTAATGCGGTTACGTTGGCCGTACGTCGCCAAACATAAATTAATAATTAGCTGAAGTACCGATTCAAATGTCGGCGTGTGAAATTTCGTGTAAATATATGAAATATTTACAAAATAGTAATACAAATATAAACTTACCGATTAGGAATTTTGTTGGGTGTACATGTTTATATGGCTCTTTATAATTACATGTACATGTATTTCGTACATATATCATGCCTATTTCAACAGACAGGATTACTTTGTTCACTGTCCTGAGTAGAGATCTAAGTTTTTACACACAAAAAAAAAAAAGATTTTAAGGCAGTGCCTCATTTACGTGCTTTTAGAATTTGCAGTGCTTTATTATGAATTAATCATATTGTTTTTTATATTATGTGTTATGAATTTCTTATAATTATTTCCACTTTCAAAATAAAAAGAAATGTTGAAACTAACATTCAGCTTTATTTGATGTCATTATTCATGGTATAAATAATGTATATATATATATATATATATATATATATATATATATATATATATATATATATATATATAGTTTTATAAAGCCGTAGTTTTGGGCAGAAGTGTAAGTTCTGTACTCACGTTCTCGGCAGCTGACCGTAAAAGTGGGCAGATCACTGTCTGCCCTGATATACGGTGCCTTTTTTCGAATCTACCTGTCCGCAAACACAAAAATATTTGGTCAAATCATCTGCCTAAAGTGTCCAGGTGCGGGATGTAGGCAGAAAATTAAACGTTTGAGTTGTCTCCCTTCGGCCTTGCGTGTTAATATTACGATGAGCAGGAAATGGACTTAATTGTGCAAGGATATCCGAATAGAAAACCGCCATAGTAGTAAGTTTGCAGACTAAGTTGTGCGGGTTTGTGCAATGTTTACCACAGGTTAATAATTAATTTTCACGTTATTCATTTCATTTTATGAGATATTATCGCATTTTGAAAGCAAAGATCAATTCGTCAAGCGGAGAATTGTTTTATAATCAACCAAAACTGGATCTGATCAGTAAGCATGCCATTTTACCATTTTTGGCGTTTGTCACCCCATCTAAGTTCTAGCGATAATTTCATTTCGTACCGAGTTATGCTGGTTATACCAATTACCGTGAATTTTATTTTCAGTGGACTCTACATGAGAAAAAATATTGTATGAAAGAATAAATTCTGTTTCATCATGGAGATGGAGGTAAAATAAGGTTGTAGATAAGAATGTGGGACTTTATGTGCCAGCCCTTTATGTAGTGTTTTTCCTAGGCATTTTCAGCGTGGCGCCGCGCCATGCCCCTTTTCCCGTGCGCCACGCTGCCCTCCAAGAGATCCACATGCGCCAAGTGCCTTTTGAATTGCCCACTTACAACTAATTATCATAAAATTGGGCTATTCCAGAAAATATCCACCCCCCCCCTGTGGAAGCAGTTTTTTCGGAGAAAAT
The DNA here is from genome assembly GCF_021730395.1 of Mercenaria mercenaria. NCBI lineage: Eukaryota > Metazoa > Mollusca > Bivalvia > Venerida > Veneridae > Mercenaria > Mercenaria mercenaria. The sequence continues at coordinate 23,767,542 of NC_069364.1, read as the reverse complement.
TACCCCCCCTCCTGGAGACATTTTACCCCCCTCTCCCCCTTCCACACCCCGGTTACCTCAAAATACCCCCCTCCCCTTCCTCCCAATTAGATCCCTCCAAATACCCCCCCCCCCTCCTCTCGGGTTATTTCAGAAAATAACACCCCCCTCCCCTCCCATCGGGCTATTTCAGAAAATATCCTCCCCCCCCCCTCCTAGAGACATTTTACCCCCCCCCTCCCCCTTCCACACCCTGGCTACCTCAAAATACCCCCCCCCCCCTCCCCTTCCTTCCAATAGGATCCCTCCAAATACCCCCCTCCTCTCCGGTTATTTCAGAAAATATCGCCCCCCCCCACCCTCCTGGTGACATTTTACCCCCCCCCCTTCCCCTTCCACAACCCGGTTACCTCAAAATACCCCCCTCCCCTTCCTCCCAATTGGATCCCTCCAACCCCCCCCCCCCCCTCCTCTCCTCTCCGGTTATTTCAGAAAATATCCCCCCCCCCTCCCATCGGGCTATTTCAGAAAATATCCCCCCCCCCCCTCCTGGAGACATTTTCCCCCCCCCCCCCTCCCCCTTCCACACCCTGGCTACCTCAAAATATCCCCCTCCCCTTCCTCCCAATAAGATTCCGCCAAATACCTCCCCCCCCCCCCCCCCACATCGGGCTATTTCAGAAAATACCCCTTCCCCCTTCCATACCCCGGTCAATACAGTATTCAATTCATAGATCTCAAGCATTTGCGACCCCACCCCCATGTAGTTCTTCAAATTCTTCAACTCCCCTTAGAAGTGTTTCATCACCATTTCCTAGCTACCAGCCAAACAGTTCCCACCCCCACTTGCCACCACAAAAACAATGCAGTCTGAAAGACAGCTAAATCCCCCGTCACTGTTATAGTGAAAGGGTAAACCTTTGACCTTGAGCTGTGACCTTGGCCTTGAACTGACATGGCTGACCCATGAATTCTGCACATCATCTTGATGAGGTGGTCATTTGACCCAAGTTTCATGAAAATCCTTTAAGGGGTAAGGGGTTTAGAGCATCATAAAGAGCTCAAACCTTTGACCTCGAGTTGTGACCTTGACCTAGAACTGACATGGCTGACTGATGTGTTCTTGATAAGGTGATCATTTGACCCAAGTTTGATATAAAAATCCTTCACCTGGGTTTAAGAGATACAGAGCGAACACAAAATGGAAGGCCCAAACCTTTGACCTTGAGTTGTGACCTTGACCTTGAGCCGACATGGCTGACTCATGGGTTCTGCACATCGTCTTGATGAGGTGATCATTTGACCCAAGTTTCATGATTATAATTCAAGGGGTTTAGGAGGTACAGAGTGGACACGAAATGGAAGGCTCAAACCTTTGACCCCAAGTTGTGACCTTGACCTTGAGCCGGCATGGTTGACTCATGATTTCTGCATATCGCCTTGATGAGGTGATCATTTGTCCCAAGGCTCAAACCTTTGACCTTGAGTTGTGACCTTGACCTTGAGCTGACATTGCTGACTCATGAGTTCTGCACATTGTCTTGATGAGAAGATCTTTTGATCCAAGATTCATGATTATCCTTGAAGGGGCTTAGGAGATACTGAGCGGACACAAAATGGAAGGCCCAAACCTTTGACCTTGAGTTGTGACCTTGACCTTGAGCCGACATGGCTGACTCATGGGTTCTGCACATCGTCTTGATGAGGTGATCATTTGACCCAAGTTTCATGATTATAATTCAAGGGGTTTAGGAGATACAGAGTGGACACGAAATGGAAGGCTCAAACCTTGGACCTCGAGTTGTGACCTTGACCTAGAACTGAAATGGCTGACTCATGGGTTCTGCATATCGTCTTGATGAGGTTATCATTTGACCCAAGTTTCATGAAAATCCTTAAGGGGTTTAGGAGATACAGAGCGGACACAAAATCTTACGGAAGGATGGAGACCATTCCTTAACTCCCCACCACTCGCGGCGGGGGATTAAAAAGATTAGTGCTTTCACACTGTTGACCAAATTCTCCGCCTACCATATCCAAGAGTCTAGCCCCTCCCTGGCTGACCTAGTGTGGTATCTTCTTGCTACATGGTTGGGCAATGATAAACTACCTGCTCACACGACCCCAGGACAGATGTCCTCCACTCCGCCACCCACCTGGTTTCTGCTAATGGCAAAACAATATTCATGCTAAAATGTGCTCCACATCCCTTGTCTATACAGTATTCAGTTCATAGACCTCACCCAACATGCCTGCATTTGTCCCCCTACTTTCTGCTTACCTCAAAATACACGCCCCACTTAACTGGCCACCCCCTGAATTAAACTGCTTCCGCACAATCGATTAGTTCTCACTTCTTCAAAATGTCCCTGTCCTAAAGGGTGCTTCCAGACAGTTGTTCAATACCCCCTCCTACCATCCAAATAATCCAGCCCCTCCCCTAACCCTAGTGTGGTTTGTCCTTTCTACATGAAATGGTAAACTACTTACCCCCTCCCCTCCCTATTATCATCACCTCCACCCACCTGGTTTCTGCTTGCCACAAAATAATACCCCACTCACACTTGAAAGTGCAAACTCCACCCTTTCACATATAGTAAATTACCTTGGTAAACTAGATGCCCATGGGCAACATGTCGAGCCCGCCCTTTGACCTCTAACTATGACCTTGACCTTCGAGATAGAGTCCGTCTCATTGGGTTAAACATTCATACCAAATATAAACAAGATTCCTCAATGCATGTCAAAGTTATGGGCCGGACAAGATCTGACATGAACTTTGACCTCCAACTGTGACCTTGACCTTTGAGATAGGAATCTGGGGTTTGCGCATGACACTCCGTCTCACTGAGGTTAACATTCAAGCCAAATATAAACAAGATTGCTCCATGCATGTCAAAGTTATGGTCCGGACAAACAAATCCGGATGCACGCACATACACCAAACAGCCATTTGGACAACTATGTCCTCGCTTCCGCAAGCGCGTTCGACAAAAAGTATGTAAGCAAGAGATAAAAATCAGCTCTTTAACCTTTAGCATGCTAGATAAATTGTCGTCTGCTGGAAATGTCGTCTGCTAAAATTGTAAAGTTCATTCAATTTGCTCCAAAATTGGAAGAAATATTGTCAGAGTACAAACAGCTTGGAACCTGATCAGACGCCGATTTAATCGGCGTCTGATCTGGTTCCAAGCTGTTTGCAAAGGCTGTTAAATTCGCCTGCAGCAGGCTAAGGGTTAATATGTAAGAGATTTTTTAATTCTCCATTGTTTACAGTAAGCAGTCTTGTTATAACTGGAACATAAATAGACATATACACAATGTTGGCAAAAAGCCGGTCAATATGAGTATTGACCGGGCCGGCGGTCAATACTGGTTAAAACCGGTCAATACTGGTCGATTCAATACTTTGGTCACTCTTGGGTGCTCAGTACTGGTTTATTCAACACTTTTACATAATGCACATTCACAGATTAGAACAAGCTGTAACAGTACTGTAAAAATTATTAAGCAATCTGAATAATATAAAATTTTGTTTGTTAAAAAGTATAGTGGATTAGTGGTCAATACTGGTCGATTCAGTTTTGGTCCTTGGCAATGTGTCCTGGTCAGGCTCAGTTTTGGACAATATACTTAAGACTGGTCAGTGGTCAATACTAGTTTATTAAATGCTTTTATCACCTTAAAGTATAGCCTTTATTTTGAATTAATTATTTTAAAAAATTATTACTATAAATTACACTCATTGAAATGGACAGTACTGGTCAATTCAAATTTTGGTCCTACACAGTATCCCTGATCAACACATATATTGGTCAATACTGGTCATTTGAATACTTTTGATTGCATAACTAATTTTTTTAGATAAAGTTACCATGTTCAAGCACCTCATTAGTACAGTGGGATTATTGATCATGACAGCTAATTAGTGACTAGATAGACAGGCCTGCAACATATAAACTGTTGTATATTGACATGGTGTCAATTAGGCAATGTGACACTTGCCATCAAAACACAAACCACTTCAATGAAAGGGTCCAGTTGTAGGCAGCTATTTTTCATTGAATTAAATACCAGTAAAAATAATTAGATTTATCACTTGTGAATCAAACACTTAACAGCTACAGTTTATGAAATACTTTCTACAAATGAAGTTCAGTTAAATTAGCAGTCTAATGACCAGTATCAACCAGTGCTGACAAATTGACCACTTCTGACTAATTTGGGAGTATTAATTTGGTTGCTTGAACTAAATATAATGCATGCAAATACCTTCATCAAGCCCCAAATGCTCTTTACAGTCATTATTTAAATTGTTCATAAACTCTGCAAAATATCTTAACAGTCAGTATTGACTAATTGACCAGTATTGACCAATCAACCAGTATTGACCGGTATTGACCACTTCAGGGAGTATTGACCGGGGCGGTTTTAACCGGTTAAAACCGCTGGTTAAAACCGGGGGCGGTTTTAACCGCCCAACATTGCATATACACAACACATAATTATACACCCTGCATAGGGTGTAGCTCTCATTATGCACAGTACGTATATGCATAATATAAAAATACAGGTATGTTTGTTGCCAAAACAAGAGTTACTAAATTAAAGCATCTTTAATGCAAGCAGGAACTTTATATATATATATATAATATATAAGGCCCAAGACCCTATTATATGCACAAAATGCATCAGAATGCACCATTTTTTTTTTTATCTAATTCTCCAAAATTGGCAATAATAGGGGATGCTTTTTGAAAGTTGAAAGGTTGTCGTGTTTATCTATGTCTTTTTATATAAATTGCTAAAATAAATCAGTAGATGTTTTCAACAGCCGTATATTCAAAGAGGTATCTAAATAACGTTTACGCTTATCTCATTGAGTACAATTGATATCATGCCAAAATCAAGCATGTTCCAACGGTCACGGAGTCTTTACTAATTTTACGGATTTTTATTATGTGTTTTTATTTTCGGCCTCAATTTAGGAACAATTTATTTAATTAAAGATTTGTGATAAAGTTCCAATCCAAGGTGGTCTAAACAAACCTGGATACCTACTTGGTCACTGACTTCGAATTACTTTCCACTCACCACTGTAGGTTCAAAACTTCGTGTATTCTTTCATGTGAAAAAGATATCCTGAAAATTTATGTTCTATCAAGATGTCTGCTCATGCCTGAAAGTTATGGCACGCAAATTGTCCATTAATTACGTGAACCCAAGATCACGATCGAAAAACTGCGATAAACGATCGATTAACCAGGTTTTTCGAACGTAAAATCAGGGTTTTCGAATACTTACCTACATTTTCGAGCAAAAACACAGGATAACGCCGTAAACCATAGTTCACTCTCGTAAAAGTAGGTTCACGTTCGTAAACCCAAGTTAACGGTCATAAACATAGGTTCACGTTCGTAAACTATGGTTCACGATCGTGAACCTAGGTTCACACTCGTAAACATAGGTTCACGCTTGTAAACTTAGGATAACGACCGAAATTTATAGTTCTTTCGAGAAACCTATGTTTACGGTCGTAAACCCATGTTCACGATCGTAAACCCAAGTTCACGGTCTTTAACATAGGTGCACGTTTATGGCAAGCCAATTGTCTAATAATTACGTGAACCCCGGTTCACGGTCGAAGAACTAGGATTAACGACCGATAAACTAGGTTTATCGAACGTAAAACTAGGTTTTTCAAATACTAACTTATGTTTTCGAGTGAAAACATCAGATATCGGGCGTAAACCATAGTTTACGTTCGTGAACCTAGGTTTACGTTCGATAAACTAGGTTTCTCGATTGAACTATGAATTTCGGTCGTTATCCTATGTTTACGACCGTAAACTTAGGTTTACGAATGTGAACCTACGTTTACGAGCGTGAACTATGGTTTACGACGTTATCCTATGTTTTCGCCGAAAAAATAGATTAGTATTTGAAAAGCCTGGTTTTACGTTTGAAAAACCTGGTTTTATCGAACGTTAACCTAAGTTCACGCTCGTAAACCCAAGTTCACGCTCGTAAACATAGGTTTACGCTCGAAGATATAGGTTCAAGTCCGTAAACTATGGTTCACAGTCGTAAACATAGGTTCATGGCCGTAAACCCATGTTCACGCCCGAAATTCATTGTTGATTCTATAATCCTAATATATCGACCGTAAACCATGGTTTACGTTTGATAAACTAGGTTTCCTGATTGAACTATCAGTTTCGGTCGTTATCCTATGTTTACGCTCGTAAACCATAGTTTACGAACGTGAACCTATGTTTACGACCGTGAACTGGGGTTTACAATCATGAACCTACATTAATGAGCGTGAACTATGGTTCACGGCGTTATCCTATGTTTTCGTTCGAAAATATAGGTTAGTATTCGAAAAACATAGGTTTACGTTCGAAAAACCTAGTTTATCGATCGCTAATCCTAGTTTTTCGACCGTGAACTAGGGTTCACGTAATTATTGGACAATTGGCTTGTCATATTGTTACAAATCGATAAACACGGTTTTACGAAGGTAAACTGTAATTCACGGCCGTAAACCTAGGTTCACGCTGGTAAATATAGGTTCACGACCGTAAACATAGGTTTACGGCCGAAATTGATAGTTGATTTCATAATCCTAGTATATCAATCGTAAACCATTGTTTACGTCCGATAACTAGGTTTCTCGATTGAACTATGAATTTCGGTCGTTATCCTATGTTTACGACCGTAAACTTGGGTTTACGAACGTGAACCTACGTTTACGAGCGTGATCTATGGTTTACGACGTTATCCTATGTTTTCGCTCGAAAAAATAGGTTAGTATTTGAAAAACCTGGTTTCACGTTTGAAAAATCGGGTTTATCGAACGTAAACCTAAGTTCACGCTCGTAAACATAGGTTCAAGCTCGAAAATGTAGGTTCAGGTCCGTAAACTATGGTTCATGGTCGTAAACATAGGTTCATGGCCGTAAACCCATGTTCACGCCCGAAATTCATTGTTGATTCTGTAATCCTAATATATCGACCGTAAACCATGGTTTACGTTTGATAAACTAGGTTTCTCAATCGAACTATGAGTTTCGGTCGTTATCCTATGTTTACGCTCGTAAACCCCGGTTCACGCTCGTAAATGATAGTTTACGAACGTGAACCTATGTTTACGACCGTGAACTGGGGTTTACAATCGTGAACCTACATTTACGAGCGTGAACTATGATTCACGGCGTTATCCTATTTTTTTCGCTCGAAAATGTATGTTCGTATTCGAAAAACCTAGTTTTTCGTTCGAGAAACCTAGTTTGTCGATCGTTAATCCTAGTTTTTCGACCGTGAACTAGGGTTCACGTAATTATTCGACAATTGGCTGGCCATAAACGTTCGTTAATTATGTTTTACGGTCGTGAAACCAGATTTATGCTCATAAACATAGGTTCACGCTCGTGAATTTAGGATTACGACCGAAATTCATAGTTCAATCGAGAAACCTTATTTATCGAACGTAAATTTGGGTTCACGAGCGTAAACTATGGTTTAAGCCCGTTATCTTATGTTTACGCACGAAAATATAGGTAAGTATACGAGAGAAACCTAGTTGATCAATCGTTAATCTATTTGCCCAATAATTACGTAAACCCAGGTTCACAGTGGAAAAACTAAGATTAACGGCCGATAAACCTCGATTTTCAAACATAAAACCAGGTTTTTCGAATACCAAACTATATTTTCGAGCGGAAACATTGGATAATGCCGTATAAATTGTTATGGAGCTTTCCTGTGAAAATGTCGGTAGTTACTCATTTACAGCGAGTACTTAATACATAATATTTAGTGGCGGCCTACAGATGTTTTCAGTGGCACTGACCTCCACGGAAGTTAATGCAACATTTGTTTCTTGAACATTCATACTGAATTCCTGAATGACATCCTGAAGGACTTTGGAGCATCCTACGTATAAATCATTACTTATGTTTTAACGTGAAAGGCGTTAATACTTCATTGTTTTAAGTTTTAATTATAATATTGTTTAATGTAAAACTCGAAGTTAAATTCACATTGAGTTTTTGAACATTTATTCATACATGACTGGCAAAAATGATTACGACAGAAACTATATTTTACTTAGCAAAAATCTTCTGCAGCGATACGAAGTCATTGTCCATTTAGACTCTAATTCAGTGAGCGCTACTAAATCTCGTGTAATGTCTGCGTCGATCAGTAAACGATTTGACGAATATGTAAATAAAATTTTAATTATCACTGTAGCCATTTCATTTAATGATTTGTAATGTATTGTTTTTTCTCCAATACAGGGATGTTTTTATATATGCTACTGCAATTATAGGCACAAACATACTGGAGCAGTTTGTAAAACATCCTATATTTTTAAAAGCGGACAATTATAATTTATCATCATTTAAATAGACATTTGATTTAATTGAGAAGTTATCTCTTATACAAAGGACAGTGCGGGAATATAATAAGTCTATGCTGGGAACATGTTAAAAATTAGGATGAAGTTTATTCTGAATGAATGTCGATATTATAATTGAAATTAACGTTGGTGCGAGTATAAAACTATTGATATTATTACTTCATCCAATGGCTTTTTTCTTTGTCATTTTCTTCCTTGCTTTGTCGTGCGCTTAAATGTTGTTCATGTTTTTTATTCTTGTGGACGTATAATAAACATGATTACATCTTCCACCAGCTCACTCACAGAGGGCGTAGTAACTTTTTCCCATATAACTGTGCGGTTCCTATTTGTGACATGAACACTAAATGTGACACATATTTTAGAGTTATCGCAACGAAGAGGCAAACGCCTGCAAGACAAAGTAAAATATATCAATAACAAAGTCGACAGTAACCCTGAGCTGATATGTTGAAATAAGTGTTTATTTCACACTTCGTTAAGGAATGTCTGTGACACATATTTGAGACGTTTAGAAAGCGTTTTAAAGACGTCATGAAAATATGGATAACTAAAGAAAGCTTTGAAATTGTCACACACATAAACCTAATATTACTACTGATAAATTAAATGATAACTTACTAAATATTGATCTCAAAACCTAAAGCGTTCATTATATTAATGTACCGTAAGGGGAAGTAATCGTTGCGGGGAGTTTGTAAAATATAGTTTAATAATCGGGTGGGAAACCAGATATCTAAACATGTGTAATATTTTATAATCTTACTATGAACAGGTAAGGAAACCAGACAATCTAAAAAAAGCATTACTATCACAGATCTGCATCGGTGACTTTTGTCTTTACATCGCCAATACACGTTACCTCCGATAGCCCATGTTTTCCTTATGTCGTTTTTTTTTTGCGTTTACATGCTTTTTTCTGGCTTCATACGTTTCAATTTCTATCACACACCTAATGAACAGAACTTTGTAGGGCTTAAAGCATTAGGCCCCTAAGTGTAATGTTTAAAAAATGGCATTTGCTTGGTATGTTCTTACACTTGACTGTGCTTCTCACTTTGTTGCAAATTTTTAAAAACTTTTACCATGCCGTTTTTTATACATCATGTGTAATTTATGGTATTTCCTCAAGCTCAAGTTGAGGCTAATTTCAAGGTCGCGGCCTTTATCCAAAAAGTTTGCAGAGAATTCACTTTACCATTATTTTTTATGAAAGAATCATCAAACTATTGGTAAGCAATTATAAAACTAAAACATAAATGTGTCAGTGTCATTTTTCTAGAGTGCCTCAAGTAAACAGATTTAATGAGACAGAATTCTATCTCAAGCATTGAAAAATTAAGGTCTAATCCTGCGGGTATGCTTTGAATTTTGCTCACTTCTTTCGAAAATAACTGTGGGGCAGAAGTAAAACTTACCTACATTTTTCCATAATATGTAATCTAAAGAATGAAGGCAAAATAGAGAACTTTTACCGCACGTAACTCAGTATTTTTAAAGATGTCTAACTCTACCCCTTCTATTTCAGAGGTAAATTCAATTTGAACAGCAAGAAATCGCTTATCAAATGAATATTTCCTATTTTTGTACAATAAATCAGTAACAAGTCTTGAAAGAAGTAAAAACTTGCTAGAAAATAAAGAAAAATAATTTTGGCCCCAGTGGGACTTGAAACTACGCACCCCTGAAAATTGCAGTCAAACTAGGTTTATGGTAGAAACTGGATACTCTTCAAAAAGGAGATACGCTATTATGGGCCTAATACCTTAATTTGTTTTGAAATTAATATTGTACATAACTGCATACAATCATCAGTGCTCAATCGACGTAAAAGAACAATTAAGCATAAAGGACAAAAGTAACACTAAAAGCAAACACAGCGGTGTATCAGCTTGGAATAAGAACATCACTTGGGAGCTTAAACCAGGTAATAGCTCGCAAACCCTTACTCTTTACTCCCACCATGTCCCTAGCGTGCGTATTGGTAACAAAACACAATATGTAAAACACAAAAATATACAAGATTTCTTTTCGTATGACTCATAGGAACTCCTTTTTTTGCTCGTTATCACAATAATTATTTTAATGTCATGAAGGAAAATTAGCTATATAGAGTGATTTTATTTTAAACATAGTAATTTCAGAGCATTGTACAATTTTGAATAACTTCAACACATTATATATTGTATCCCTTTCAAAACCAATATTACAGCTAGAAATGTAAAATGGACGTGATTAATCTGTTTATTATATCTGACAATATTATTGACTGGTATATTATGTAGGCAATCGCATTTTACAATAATTGTACTTCCTGCTCCAGATACACAGCGAGTTTCAATTTGGGTATTTACCCGTAAAATACCTGCTGATTATTTTAAGCGAAGTTATTTTTACATTTGAAAAAACCGAATAGCTACTGTAGATAGAACAAAATATGGAAAAACCAGTATAAAGTAAGACAAGTTCCTATGCAGACTGATCAGTTTTAGACTATCTGCGAAAGTAGAAGGTCCGCCAGAACTCATTATAAGTATTATTTTAATTTGTAGTTGTTTATTAGATTCGGAATCAGGCAAAGAAGGATATTTAAAGGTAATTTTATACACGATTATAAGTTTACCGTCAATACCTCAAACAAATTAATACTTTATAAAGGAAGAAAATATTTTTTCTTGCAAACATTTTGTTGATTATAAATTATCAGTGGTAATAAAAGAAGCGTTTTCTTCCCATGCGGCCATGCCATGGTACCCATTCAATGTTAATTGAAGGATGTTGCTCTTGATGCCTTACATAAAGAGGCTCCGTTAAGTCTGTTATTTTTTCGGTTGGCTGTTTTAAGCTTTAAATCACTCCATACTTAGAATTTATTTCTGGTAATTCAGGATCATTGAGTCCATTAAATGAGTTCGGTTAAGCCGGTGTTTGCACATTTTATATCCTCTCATGAGCGGGCTCACTTAAAACCAAGTCTGCCATTTTTTTGTTTCGTTGCGTTCAGTACTAGCACCGGATCCTTTTTTATTCATTTATTCATTTATTTTACAGAAGAAAAGGCAAACAGTGAATATGTCGACAAAACAACATATTTTCTTGCTTACCTTGCTTCTTATTCTTGCCTGTGTATGGATCAATTTCCTTGGACCAATTGATAGCAACACCATGGTAAGAATGAATCAACTGAAGCCAGTAAAGCAACAATCACCAAAGGAACTGACATATTTTCGCAAAGGGAATACTCAATCTGACTTTATCCGGAAACCATCCATTTTAAGGATGTGCCTCCACTGGATTTTCTTTTATATTTATGTATTAGCTTGTCTTTATAAAATTGCTTGCGACCACCAATCAGATTACAAATGGGAATATCTTAAAAAGTGTGACATACTAAGGTTTTTGCAGAGACAAAATAACACAGTAATGTGTTTGGCTGATTACTATCGAGACCGCATAAATAATAACCTCTCAACGCATGAATTAATGAAGTACGAATGGGCTCGGTACGAATCATTTAAGACATACCCTAAATCAGCTCCTCATTTTCCGTCAACTCTTGCACGTGACGGTTTCTACTACACTGGTGACGGGACATTCGTTACATGTTTTTGCTGCGGAAACAGATTAGATACGGCAGAACATGAGAATATTGCAGAAGCTCACCGACATCGCTCACCCAACTGTAGATTTGCCAGAGGCGAGAGCAGTGCGAATGTGCCCATTAATCATCGCGCCGTGGATAGTCGGACGGGTTTGAATGGAAATCCTAGGTATGACACGGAAGCATCAAGACGTGATTCTTATCGCAGCTGGCCGCAGACCAGCCCAGCTATTACAATGCAGCTTGCAGAAGCTGGATTTTACTATGTTGGTTAGTTGGAAGTTAATTATACTTAAATTAGATATTAGTGAAGGCATCTCATCAGTTTATACAAAATACTAAAATAGTACATGAGTTTGCAATACTTTCTTCTATATGGTAGTTGTGCATATATAATTACGTATATGGAAAGAAATTAGTCGGCTTTTAATGATCTAATTAGCTTAATTTTATATTATGCTTAAAATAAAGTATTGCATTTATATATGAAATATGTGTAAATGTGTAGAGCTTTAGGGTTAGCGGAGTTTAGGGTATAGAAGATAAATTAATAATTATTTTTGAATTGTTGTATAAGTTTTCATCTAATTCTCTTACTGGCTTGCAGACAGGCATTCCAGCATACATGTTAATTGATCATCTTATGAAAATCAGAGCTGTCCTGTACTAACTAAATCAGTGTGTATGTAAAAGTCATCAGTCAGTGAAAAGTATGTGACAGAAATTTAAAATGTTTGATGTTTTTGAAAAGAGTATACATTTTTATTCTGATTTATTGTAAACATGGTAAACATCCTTGAATGTTTTAGATGGGAATTTTAAAACTTATCATTGAAAAATGGCCAAAGCTAACATGTACACTAAATCAGTGCATATGTTAACAATCAAGACGAGAAAAAATACATAATTTTTTTATGAAAAGCTGAATGTTTCGAAAAGGATAGCCATTTTCCTTCTAATATACAGGAAGAAACTATTAAGTTTGTTTTCTTTGAATTGGAATGCAGGAAAAGTTTCTTAGCTATCCTCTTCAACCTAATGCACTGTTTTATTAGTTATGTGTAAGCTTAACCCATCCATGTCGATTAAGCCAAAATGCAACGTTTTCTATTTTCCAGGAACGAATGACAGTGTTCGTTGTTTCTCATGCAGACTTTGCCTAAGAGATTGGACGCCTAATCGCGACCCGTGGAGAGTCCACGCTTTGTATTCGCCGCAATGTCAACATGTAAAACGATGTAAAGGAGATAATTTTATTAGAAAGATATGCTTGACAGTAACCGTAAGTACTTTAAGGGTATTTACCCGGTTTTAATTATGAATTACTTTTATACACCCAAACGAGATAGCTTTTCGGTATTATTGTTGCTGGGTAAAGCATTTCACATTAAACGCCGTTAAGTGTCGGACATATATTTTGGCAGATACAAAATATACTAAAATTTTCATGATCTTCCTGGAAATAATATTCCTCCCTCCTAGGAATAGGTAGTGTGACTATGAGCGATATAATCAGTTCTTTAATTGTGAAATGATAGACTTCTTAATGTGATTTTATCTGCTCTTAGAATGGAACCAGTAGGCAAGAGACGCATTCTTCAGATGAAATGTCACATGATCTGCAGAGCGGAGCAGCGCAGATCCTCCTTCAGATGGGACATAGTGTTACTAGAATAAAGGATGCAATTCTTCACTTTAGACGTAGGCGAGGTAAGCAATTCCACATTTTTTATTTTACATTATCCGTATTTTTAGGGGCGAGGGGTGCACCTAAAGTTGCCCCTGTCCGTCCTTCCGTTCATTCGCCCAAATTTTTGTCGTGCGTATCTCAAAAAAAAGTAAATGACCTAGAGTTATCCTCCTTGACTTATTTAGTTGCATATATCTAAGAAAAGTTCTCCTAGTCATGAAACCAAGTAGGAATATTATTCGCCATGTTAATTTGTGCACCTGAGTTTTTGTTTATGATTTAACTCTGCTAGACCAGAGTTATGGCTCTTAACTTATTTAAAAAATATGTGGGAGTGTTAGATGTTCAAATTTGTTTCAACCAGCATTTGTGTCAGTTGCAGTTTACAACACGTGAAAATATCACACAGCCTTATTGTGTTTGAACAGTCCTCTTATTTATCCTAATAAACCCTTTATTTCGTTTACAACCGTCGTCATTTAGAACAGGAACCGGTCAAATGAATCAAATGAACCCAAAAATCTTTAAAAGCCTTTGTAAATAAAATCGTGACACTTTGAAAGCTAGAGTCATTTAATCATGCTGTCATATATTATGCTACGTCTATTCATAGGCAACAGAAAGCTCTCAGCAAAGGCTCTAATCGAATACTTGCATGACACGGAACCGAACCTCTCTGGACCTAATTCCTATAGTCCATCACTCTTAGCATGGGCATCAGCTGCAAGATCTAATATGAATGACGCTAGTCATCCGGAAAGAGCACCAAATAGGACAGTTCATGAAAGCAGAACGCAGCGAACTACAGGTAAGATTTTGTCCGTGATATTTGTTAAAACTACAAGATGTATAGAGACTGTAGTACTGTATAATTAAGATTTAAACATGTTACAAGGAATATATTTTGGACCTTTTTTCCCTCGCTTTTCTTGCATTATACTCTTGATTTTTCAGGTACTAGTAAACTTCAAGAGGAGATTGATCAGTTGAAGCATCAAAAAGTATGCAAAATCTGTTTGGACAAGGACGTTTGCATTGTATTTCTACCATGTGGTCACCTCGTTGCATGCGAAGATTGTGCTCCAGCATTGAGAATGTGTGCAGTTTGCAGAGCACCTATTAGAGGGACCATCAGGACATACATATCTTGAGCATTGTTGTATTTAGCTTAAAATCTACTCTTAAAATATATTCTTTATAAATTTGATGCTATTTCAGTGTTAAAGCTACTAGTAAATTCTATGTGATTTTACTTTGTTTCTATTTCATCTTTTAAAAGTGGCACAGCAACGCAGACATTTTTAACAGTTTGTGACTAATAATCTCTTGTTCGTGGTAAACATTTGTTAAATAATAAATTGATATTAACATATAGTAAACTTCGTAATAAATCTTTGTAAACATGAAGTATATGTTAATCATCATGTTTACGGTCATGCCACAATGTGACCTGCCTATTTTCTACCAGCTATAAAAGAATCACGATTTCGTATGACTAGTGCTTATAATCTTTATTTAGGCGTTTATTATTCCCCGACGAAGGCGGAGGGCTATTGTTTTAGCATACGTCCGTCCCAAAACTGAAAATGCTTATAATTAGTAATATATAATACATAACATTATAATATAATATATAATTCAAGTACTTAAGCTTGAATCGCAAAACCTCACACAATTATTTGATAATACTGTGCTTTGTTCACATGTAGTATTGTCTCCTTCGACTCAACCAAAGCAGGATTTTCCTCTTTAATTTGGCAGATAATTGAAAATACTTCTTATTTAAATAGTATGTTTACTTAATACATTTGTAAGAATCCCCAAACCTCACATAATGATTTATTTAACACATTACCTTTGCTCACATGTGGTTTTATCTTCCTTTACCCATTAAAAGATATTTTCGTCTTGATTTTGAAACAAAAAGGGTTTAAATGTATCTAAGTAACCTATTGTTTCCCATGAAATTCCATTGTAACTTTACGGCGCGTACGGCTTTCCATGTATCAAAACATGTTTGTCAATAATAATCACAAATTTTCAAGAACTATAACGCCAAAATATCGGACGAAAAATATATGAAAAGTAATTTTTCGTGTGAGTTAGATGAACCTTGTTTACATCATTGGCATGGATACACATAAAATATGGCAAACATTGTCAAATTGTATAATAATATACTGTAAATGCAGCAAAAAATAACTTTAAAAAAAAAATCACTTTTTGGATTTGTGTACATTACTGAACAATCAGACAGGACTAACGTTACCTTATTCCCAGGTACAGTAAGTTCCCTGCACGTTTATAATTCGGTGATCTCTGACCTATAGATGAATGTTTCTTATCATATTTCTCATTTTAAAGTTTTGTTGTCAAAAGCGATCCAATACCTGTCTAATGATTTCGCAAAGTTTCGTCAACGTTTAGCTTGAAAGATGAAATAGGATTAATTCCGTAAGTTAAAGTGTCAAGAAACTAGTAAATAATTACTCAGGGAATCATGTACGCCTTTAGTATCTTGAGAAATGAAATGGGTCCAATCGCAAAAGTGACTATGTCTAAGACTAGACGACAAACTATGTAGAATGTCCTTTGTTAAAACGTGGAGCTAGCGAGACCAAATATCTGATATAAAATGTCTTTAAATCAACAACAAACGAGTTATATCGCATAGATGTTCAGCCTATAGCTTTTCTTTATTGAAGCTGCAACTCAGTATAAATGATGCTCAACGCATATATACTATAATATTTCGCAATAAATTACCATATATGTATGACCCCAATGCCTTGACTGTACTTCGCCAATAACGCTGAACCGCGTCTGTAAGTTCGAACTCTTACTGTCTCAAACAATACTTTTGTCTCTGTCTCAGCTTTCAGACGCTCAAACTGCATTTGCTATCGTCTATCCAGTAAAGGTTTAACTTCTACGCTGACTCTAAAGCTCGAAACCTGAGTCAGTTTAGCTGCAATAGCCCACTTATCAAGGTACTGGGATAAGTTATAAGTTAAATCCTCGATGTTGTTGCATCAATCGCTTGATACAGAATGAATTCCCGGTCATCCGTCAACCTTTGTATACTCTAGCGGAGTGCAACTTCTTTTTGATTGGTCAAAGTTCTGACAAAATATTTTACAACGTGTACCTGCTCTTAAAAATATGGTTCCATTTTAATAATGTATGTTACTTAATGTGTGATGCTTGGATCCAGCTATTACTGTAAGTAACCCAAGTCAGCCATAAATGACCCAAATCCATTATTGTTGGCATTTAAACTATAATTACAGCAATGGTAGCATTAAGATTGCGTCATGCACTGTCTGTGCTTATGTATCGCGTTTTCAATACATCAAACATACAAATTATTCTGACAGAGAGAAATAAAGTCAATGAATTTTGTTCATTTCTGACAATACAGAAAACCAAATGAGCAATTTTGGTCCAAACATCCAGACAGAAAGGGCATACCTGTCAAAAAGAGGCTAAAAGTTAAAAAAGTATTCACTTTTAAAGCGTAATTTTGCATGAAAATGTAACTTGAAATAGTTCGCAACAGATTGTGACCATAAACACTACCTGTGATGACTTCGGAAGAAAAATATGTTTTAGCTCTAATAAAGGTTAGAAACAATCAATTGTTTTCCCATGGACTTTCCTTGTAACATTATTTCGAAACGTGCATATTCAATTCCCGAAAAACATAATAGTATTACGTCTAATGCTTATAAAAGTTGTGTACTAAAATAAATACACGATACTGCCCATATGACTGCTTTATATGCTCTGCCTATATTGCTTATATATATGTACATTATGTGTTCTGCCCATATTACTTATATATATGTACATTATGTTTTCTGCCTGTATTGCTTATATATATGTACATTATGTATTCTGCCTACTATGATTTCCAAAACTGCCAGTAACGTCAAACGATGTATCTTCCTATGAAAACTGCCGGGATAGAATATACTATATACACTGCCCACGTGATCTGCCTGATAAGAAAACATTATGTTTGCGACTCTGATGGTGTATATAGGTATATATCAGTAAATCGATAAAATATACATTTGACTGAAACAGTGAAGTTATGTTTTGACACCTAGAAACACGTCTTCCCATAACTATAGTCCTAGGACGACTGCCCGAATTTACGGTAAAACCAGTATATATATATATATATATATTTATATTATAGTGATATCAAGTTCTATTCACGATGACTGATGTAAACGACAAATTGGCGGATAAGAACTTCCAACATTGGCTGAAGGCCAATCTTGCAATAAACATTACTAAAAAGGGTGTAGAAGAATGTGTGGAAAATGAAATGATTAAATTTCACTCCGATGCTATGAATAATATCCGGTCACCTGCTCAAAGTCTGAAAGGAGAGTTGTGCTCCGATTGTTTGACAGAAAATGTACTTCCTTGTTCTACTAAATCGGTTTGCGACAAAAGGAAAGGAAATTGTTCTTTCCATCATTCGCCGGAGTTATCACCAAAACGATGTCCAAAACAAATATGCGACAGACTGAGGGAGAAAATCAGACGCAGTCATGAACACAATGCTCCGTCTTGGAGAAATACACAGGCAAATAGATGGTGTGATAATCCGTGGGAGATCGCAAAGTGTTATATGCCACCTGACGGCTATACAGCGGCGGACACGCCGGCCGATACAGACCTAAACGGAATTCTTAGTATCATCATGAATCATTCAGCTTTGGTATCAATATTTGATCAACTAGACACTTTAAAGGTATTTGGCTCAAAATATCTATCAAAATAAAATATATGGCATTCTTAAATTTCATATACTCTTAGTAACTTATTCAAGCTTGAAATCCATGCCAATTTTAGGACAGAGTTGTATGTATAACTTTACTCACGTTTTGTTGTCCTGATAAATCTAGTCAGTCTTTGTTTAAGGAATTTTAAGGAAACAGTCAAGCTGTCTAATCGTATGAACAGAGTGGCTGGACATTTTTGCAAAAACAGAACGTTTCCAAATTACTGTTCTGAAACAAAAAACAAAAAATAAATAAAACACGTCTAAAATATATCAACTAGACTTAATTAGTTTTATTACAAACCGTTATGAGTGGCATTCAGGCTTGCATCATTCTACCTCCGTGCGCTTGCTTGCTTTCAAAGTCGCACTATGGTATCTTATATGTAAACTATTTTACTGTCTTAGAAATACACACCATATGAGATGTATCTGTTTGACCACTTGATAAATCACGTGCGAAATAACTGACCTTTTATGTGCAATGCATGGCTCAATAATTTTCCAATATCACATGTGATTATTGATCTTATAGAAATTAGATGGCTGGTGGTAGCATATTTTCAAAATATCTTTGACCGGATTATTGACTAGCGAGATATTAAAAATACAAAATGATCCTCTAGGAAAAGACCAAAAGTATATATGAGCTACAGTAAATGTTATTTGTAAATTATTGTATAAAGTATGAGCTACAGTAAATGTTATTTGTAAATTATTGTATAAAGTGGATGATTTTTTTAGTAAATAAAAATAAGTCCTTTTGAATGACATTTACACTAGAGTTATTTACATAAAATTAGTTAGAAACAGCAATTTCTGTCCCCCTGTGCCAAATGTAGTTGAGTTCTGTGAATGGTTTTATATATTAGTGAAAATTACAGCCGAAAGCTTCTCACTTATCCCATTTATATGGCAGTAATTATTGAAATATGAAATGGTTATTAAGGAAAGAAAGCATTTTACCTAATAATACACTCATAGACATTTATAATCGGTCACTTGTGATTTTCATATATTTTGTTAAGACTACGCTGAAAATAAAACAATAAAGTTGATTGAAGCCATTTCAATGGAAAGTTACCCTCACGAATATGAATAGCATATGGGAACAAAAGTGATAGAGAAAATTTCACTCGTGTAATTTAAATTCCACCCAAGTTATCGTTATTACAACAGTGCTATGAGTGTATGTATAAATTTAATCTTCTAATTTCCGTGACAAAATCAGTTGTGACATTAATTTCTACAAGTGATTGGGACCAGAAGTATAATTCACGGGGCATTATTCATTACATTTGCTTGTGCTTATATAATATGATCTCAGGACTTCAAACATGCCAAAGTATTACATCTTCTTTTTATCGATTTTTTGTTTCGTTTATTTTACACAGGCGCGAGAAGTAACTAAAGTGGTGCGACATTCACCAGATATGATGCTAACTGAACACACGTTGATGGATTTTCTCAATAAATTAATCCGATTCTTAACCTATTCCAGTGACAAGAAGGCCAATGATGCAGTTCAGCAAATAAGTCAGGTAATTGTAAACACACAAACAAAAAAAACCAGACTGGCCGTTCTGTCCAGTACCGATATTATCAGTCTATAAATCCAGTGTATATATTCAATTGAGAGAATTATGATGCTTAAACTTGTGTTCAATACTAAATACTAAATAATAGTGTTCAGTTAGTAAAGGAAAGAATAAAGATGATAATTAAATATACATAATGTTTAAAATATGCATTGTACATAGACTAGGCATACCAACAGTATGTTAAAAATATCGTTTTCTTGGTTATACCTTTTCAGTACCATAAAAACACAGTGTCCGATGTATTATATATTTTCCAGTTGAAAGGAGAAACACTCTCAATTTCAACACAAGACATTACTAAAGTATTAAACGATGTAATCAAGGAAAACACAGAGTATTCGCTTAACACTATTGACAAGGCAGGAATCGTTGTTTTGGAAAGAATGAAAGAGTCTCTAAATGATGCGGAAATCAAAATAAGTAAAAACCTAGACCAGATTCTTACCGCAAAAGAATCAGCATTGGCAGATATAGATGAAGCAAGAAGGCATTCACTAGACGAAATTCAAATAGCAACAGAAGAGAACTATCAAACTTTGAAACAAAGTGAGTTCATTTGTGTAATCATTTTTTTCTTATTTATCGCTAGCATGACAGCAGCAAGAATAGTTTGTAGACATCTTATCTTAAAATGTATGTAGACTTTATTAATATTTATCTTTTTCAATGAGTGCATTGACTAATGAAAACGTAGTTAACGAATGTTATTAAATACAACTGATTTTATATTTTAGAAATGCAGCAGGACCTGTTAATGTTCAACAAAATAAACCATGGAACTATTTCATTATCTCCATTGTTTGAAGGTAATGATATACGTTTGCTGGGATTTTACGTTCCCCCCACCATGTATTTAGTGGAAAAGACAATGCATGGAAGTGGAAGATCTGTTGCAAAAAAGAAAATTACAAACTTCAAAGATCTGTTAAAAGAATCGAACAGAGAAATCTACGTATCCGCAAAAGCTGGTCTTGGGAAGACGGCCTTTTGTAAATATCTCGCAGTAACTTGGTGTCAAGCTCACCTACGAGATTCATCTATCAGCCAATTTTACTCAGAAACACAACTTTCGACAATGAAATCATTTGACTTCCTGTTCCTGATTTCTCTAAGGGATACACATGCGTTTGATTGTGAAGTTGATGAAATGATAGAAAATCAGGTAATACGACAACTGTCTCATTCACATCTTTACTCTACCGATGTTCTGCAGGATCTACTTTCACGAGAAAAAAGTTTAATAATCTTGGACGGACTAGACGAATGGTCTCATCCTGTGGAGAAAGCGTTATGCAAGAAAGATATACCTCACCGAAAAGCAAGAGAAAATTGTACCATCCTTACAACAACAAGACCTTGGAAACTGAGCATGTTAAACTTAAGATCTTATCTAATTGACGTACATGTAGAAATAGCACAGCTTGACAATGATTCGTCAGAAAAGCTTATAAAGAATACGATTTCGAAGTTTAGAATGGACGACACTTGCAAACAAGAATATAAAATTGAAGACTTCAAAAGTAAGGTAGACAGTATGAACATACACAAATTCAAATGTGTTCCATTAATACTGACATATCTTTTATGTCTTTGGCGTGATAAACAAGATTTTGGACACTCAAACTGTGAAGTATATAGTAACATAATTGGCCTTTTGCTAATGCGTGCGGAAAATAGCAATGATGACCAAGGGTATAAGGAACAGGGGACGAAAAGATTAAAACTGGACATGCCACAATGCATTTATGCAAACAGCTTGTGCCGAAAGTACTATAGTTTCTTGATATCGTTGGGGCATTTAGCATTTCAGACATATTTTGAGGAAAACAGAGAGTGCTCTCTCGTTTTCGATATTTCCCTCACTAAGAGATATCTCAGTGAACAGTCGCTGAAATTAAGTCTAGCAGCTGGTTTCGTAACACAGAGCCGACTTTCTGGGGAAGGAAACAAAGAGCAAAAAGTCTCCTTTGCACATAAGACATTTCAGGAGTTTTTCGCTGCGTTATATATGCAATCAGTCAGTGACATTTCTGGAGCCATTGATACAATTTTAGAAGTATGTTATTCGACTGAAAATGTTTTAGCTGTGTCAGAATTTCTTATTCATTTGAGCGGACTAGATCCCCAAAAAGCTAGTATCTTATCAGAGAAATTATGTAAAGTAACTACAAATTCCTACGTTTATAGCTGGTTTAGAGGGGATGTTGGATCATGGAACTATTTTGTTAGCCACAACGAAACAGTGAAAAAGGTCCAACACCTGCAAATTGCTTGTGTGAAAGAATGCATGGACAATAAACACAAACCGGAACGCCAGTATATTGAAGATTTTATAATAGACGAGGACAGCATGAAAGAGCATGATGAATTTGCTTTAAAGTTCCTGTTGGAACAGAACGGACGAAATGTAAAATCTGTTAAACTAAGGGACGTGAAAACAAAAGAAAAATGTCATGAGATCGTACTGACTCTAACCAATCATAGGCCAATATCGCTCGTTAAGCTTGACTTAAAATGCGAATTTGACGAGACGGACATAAACAATATGTTAAGGATGTCAAAAAAATCATTGAAATGCTTTGTTATTAAAGGTGGTAGATGGCATGATGGTAGATGGAACCACTGTAGTATTTCATTGTCCAACGAGTGTTACTGGAACATATGGAATGTAAACCACCTCGAAAACCTGTATCTAAGAAATATTAAAATGTCTCATGAGCAGCTGAATAATCTTGTTGCTTTCATTACAACAAGGTCGAAAATGAAGCAGTTAGGACTGGAATTTATTTCGTGTATAGATCACAAAGACACTTGTGTAGGTGTTCAGCTTGATATATCTGGGCACGTGGATCTGAAAGTTCTCGAGATAGGTGGAATCCATCTGTCCGAAGTAAAAGTGAACGTTTCCTCCTTAGAGGTTTGCTATGTTGGACATATTCCAGTACGTGGTTGTTTGGTGTCAGTTCTCAAGTGCCTACATGGTGCTGAATCACTGCACGTTTTCTCTTGTGGTTTTCTGGTCGACGAAATGGACGTATGTATATTACAACAAACTATACCCTTGCTAGTAAATGTACAGTATGTATGGCTGGCTAATATGAATTTCGGTACAGGTGATATAACGTTATCATCAGGAATGAAAAGTCTAGAAAAGATTGTAATGATAAATGTGAAACTTACAGCCGAAGCAGTAAAAAACATTTGCAAAGAATGCAGAAAAGTAGAACAGACGGTTACAATTGGATTGTTTGAATGCTTAGTTACACCGCAATTCAAGTATGATAGAATTAAGGAGAAAATACGATCATCAAAAAGATTTAAAATTGTGATAGATGAGGACGAAGACGCCCAGAACAAAGAATTTGTCTTCCAAACAATGAATGAATGTGACGATTCTGTCTTTGAGGACGAGAAAGCAGAAACCGCACATTTTATTGTTTGAGCACTCCGCTAAATAGGCTTTATAACAGTCGTTGTTAATAACAAAAATATATGGTCAGAATCTGACATACAAATTTGACATTAAAACGGTAGTCATGTTTAACAGACAATATATACTAGTATACCTAATATTAAAGGATTTGAATATTGCAAATGCAAAATTGCATAAAGTTTAGGTGAATGTTTAGTGATGTAACACGTAATGAATCCATCGATTGTATTAGTGTATGTATTCATGCATTAATAGTTCCGACTCTCATACATTTAGATATTTAACTTTGCAGCTTTACTTTCAGTTATATATATAAGTTAAGTGCACACGTAGTTGAGTAAAGGTACACACTTAAGATAATTCTCGGACCAATGTATGGAAGAGTGTGTGTGTGTGGGGTGGGGGGGGGGAGGGTTTATCTTTTTCAACATTTTTTCAGTCATATAAACGACGGTGTCTACTTGTATCTGTGAGCACAATGCCCAACTTTATAGTGCTGCCTCACTGGAATATCACGCCGTAGAGACGTGGCATGACATCCCACCCAGTCACATAAAACTGACACCGGGCTGACCAGTCCTAGCACTATCCCCTTAATGCTGAGCGTCAAGCGAGGAAGCTGCTAGTACCATTTTTTACGTCTTTGGTATGACGCGGCCGAGGATCGAACCCACGACCTCCCGCACTCGAAGCGGACGCTCCACCACTAAGTATGGAAGAGTAACCATGGTACAAATACAAATGAAATATCAACATGCCAATTAAAACGTACATCCATTAGATGACTGTAGCGGAAGGCAATCGCATCAAATAAAGATAAATATTTCAACAAAAAATGTTCAACAAAAACAAATTACAATCGTCTTTTAGTGTGAATGTTCATCATGTATATATCACTACATACACATTTGTTGGAGGCTTCGTTTTTTGGAGCATGATTATTCCTGTTGGGTATTTTTTATTCAATATATTATCTTTCACTCTTCAGATGTAGGAGAACGAAAATCGTGAATATTCTATATTCTGAAATATACTATATAATTATGTGAATATTCTATATATTTCACGAATGTTTCCGGAAATATACTGTACGGTTACATATGTACAGTCTTTAATGAAATCTATGGCCTATTCTAAATGATTTTAGTTAATAAAGGAATTACTGTTGTATTAAAACATTTGTATTATTATTTTGTTTTTGTAAGATTTAAAGTCGCAACTACACAATTTAGGTCATATGGTGACATTCCAGTTTTGATGGTGAAGGAAGACCCCAGGTGTCCCAACCGAGCATTATTTCATCACGGGCGGGTAAAACCACCGACCTTCTGTAAGCCAGCTGGCCCGTTAAGAAATACACGTACGTAAAATTTGATTAATGCTATCTCCAACAAGTGATCCTACCTCCTTTTAACCTTAAGAATTACAAATTCAACTACGAACATTTTAGAAATCGTTAAAAGCACATTACAAATGTAATCCCCAAGCCATTTGAGTTTCCTTGTGACCCTCAGAGGTCGGCCACGGTCGTTTAAAATCTTTAGATTTCAACCTTCTATTTGAAATAGCTCAAATAGAAGATTTTGTTGTCACCCTTTCGCGTCATAAAATTTCCATTGGTAAGCCTTTTAATCAAAATCAGCCGGACCTGATACAATTTACACGTTTTGGCATGAGATCACTGGACAAGTTATAGAACCCTTGGTTGCATTTTGTTAAGATTGTGCCCCTTTACAATTTAATAAGTCTGGAAAGGTACAAAGCTGATCTTTTCAAAGTCCGCACATGTTTTTAACATTGTAAATTTGCTTCACAGGCTTTCATAACTGACGCTTATATTTTCGTACACCTGTTTCGGAAAAACGGGTGGCGTGTAAGTCAGTCTTTCGTCCGTATGTCCGTTTACCATACTTCGTATTGGAAGCATAACTTGATAACTATTCCAGACAATGACTTGTCATAAAAGTACATTTGTACGTGGCAATGTGATAGATTTACAAAACGCATGAGCAAAATAGGAATGTCAAATATCAAGGTCACAATATGATTTCAAATGTCTAATCTGGCCAATGTATTTTATGTTCGGAACACATATTTCATATTAATTTCAAATATAGACTTTAAATGTAACATATAAGCAGAGGGGTAATTGAGACGAGAAGCGGTCGGAATTTTAATGGTCAAGGTTACAAACTGAGCTCAAAGGTCTTGTCATGTCCGGAGCATATCTCTAAAATCATTAAAGGAATTGACTTTAAACTTGGCATATAGGTAGATGGCGATGAGACACAAAAACGGTCTGTAGGGCAACAGTCAATTTTTCAAACTGAGTTCAAATGTCACGTATGCCTGTCATGTTTCGTTTCCTTCGCGCAACTATTCAAGGTATTGACTTGAAACTTGGAATATATACGTGGTGAAGAGATGATGTAAACAGTGCAACAATTCACATTACTGCTCTTCCAAGCTCACACATTAACCCTTATACCCACCAAAATCGCATAGTATTTTATGCCGTAGTATTCACTTACCACCGCCACATAAAAAATTAACATGCACCGCACCTGTAAGCAAACATATTTTAAACTTTACTTGCTTACCATCTTATCTGAAACTTCAGGCGAATATTTCCTCAATCCGTGGACATTTTAGATAAATTAAGACCAATTTTAAATGTTTGCAGGCTTTGCATGTAAACATGTTTCTAATCAACTACTAGACTAAGTATTTTCACCTCCACACATTTGGAGATGACGTCACTGGGCAGAATTTATACCTAGTATATTAATATTAGGCATACATGTTTGCAAAATTATGACCCTTTTAACTCAGAAGGTTTAATGAAGACTTTTTGCACGTAAGCATGTTTTTCAGGATCTAGAGTACTGATTGCTTTCTAAATCTTCACAAATGTTTGTCATCGTGCAATGAGCGTGCACTAACCGTTCGCAGGCAGCCATAATTCAGACTTATTGTTCATAGAATTATGCCCCTTTATGGTAAGAATTTTATGTAAAGCTCAAGACACACTGCCCGGTATTACAGACTAGGTAGTTCTACGTTTTCTACCCCAACATGATGCCAAATGTGTGCCCCCGTATTATGGCTATTAGAATTTACTACATTATTAGTAAGTTTCAACAACTATTTATTACTTAGTGCCCAATCTGACATGCGATAGCTTTTTATACGCTCGATGTCCGTCCGTCCGTCTGTGCGTCTGTCTGTCCGTCCGTTAGCAATTTCGTATCCGTTTTATAACTCTTGAACCCCTTGAAGGATTTCAAAGAAACTTGACACAAATGTTCACAACATCAAGGCGACATGCAGAGCGGTCAAGGTCGCACTTAGCGGTCAAAGGTCATACAACTTTGTTTCGTGTTTTTATAGCTCTGCATTGCGGTTCTCTTGTTTTTATTTGACAGATCCCTTTTTTGTTCACTTACAATAATTCAATATTGAATTACTTCCCTTTTATGTTACTATAGCTTATTTGTAACTTTTTATTATTGGCCGTAGGGAAAAAACCGAGACTACTTTTTTGTGGTACAACATGGATGGTACCTCCAATTTTTAGGTGTATTTTTACATATCTGTGCCTGGTAAGGACTTTTTTGTGGACTTAGAGAATATGTTTTGGAATGTCTTCCCTTTGTTGTTCCTGTCCTTTGGCTTTCAACAATCAAGTTCTTCAAATGTTGCCCCCTTCCTCTGATATAACCCTTCGGACGTATATTGTCCCGCATGGCGGAGCTCTTGTTTTTTCTTTTTAATTCTGTTGCGTTTAACGTTACACAGGCACAATCATAGGTCATATGGCGACTTACCACCAGTCCTTTTCATGGTGGAGGAAGACCCCGGGTGACTCTCCATGCATTATTTAATCATAAACAGACACCTTACGCACCTATCAATGTTTTGCCCCAGGTGAGAGGGGGGGGGGGGTGCGATCAGAACCAGAGGAATTTGACATTTTTCCTTTTTTGAGTCTAAATCCCCACCCTAGAGCAATGGCAATTTGTCAAAATCCCCACAGTGTGGGATGCTTTACATATCAAATGACCCGTAGATGGGCTTTCATGGACATCCATGTATTTATATAAGGTTATTGCCTTTTCACATACAATCATTAAAAGGTAGTAAGTCAGACAGTTTCAATTCAATTACATTTGTATTATTTAAAATATTTCACATGACAATGTCATAAAATTGCCTCTGCCTACTC
Organism: Mercenaria mercenaria; assembly: GCF_021730395.1. NCBI lineage: Eukaryota > Metazoa > Mollusca > Bivalvia > Venerida > Veneridae > Mercenaria > Mercenaria mercenaria. The sequence continues at coordinate 23,739,790 of NC_069364.1, read as the reverse complement.
TGCCTTCCAAACCGTGATATACTAACTGTAATACCTAAAACAGAGGTCATTTCCCTTTTTTAGAAATTTGTACACAAAGTCAATGAATGTTTAATATATATACATTTAAAGAAGAGCATTGCCTAATGGGGGAAGATGCTAACACTCGAGAGTGTTTGCTCATAAGACAAGGTCACCTTGGGGTTAACTTTAAGTAGGTCAATGTGAAGGTCGTTCCCCAAGGGTTATTGTGTCCAAATGTCATTAAAATCTTTTTATATTCAATATGCCTCGAACTCGAGTGAGAGCTTATTATAAATAAAATATTAATAAAAAAATCCGTACAAAACGGCAACGTTATGGCAACAAATCATAACTTTTACCAGCCATTACCTTATACACTGGTAATACAGTACTACATAATGATATTACAAGTATATTGAGTACCGAACCCAGAAATATTTGACTGGAGTAGGGGTCAGATTTGACTGGAGTGGGGGGATGGGGAAGTGGGGGGGGGGGGTCTCTCCCCTGGAATGTTTTGAAATGCAGGCATGAAATGGTGGCCTCTGGTGCATTTTGAGGTAATGAAGGGGTTACTACCCTCATTATAGGGAGGTCAAGGGCTCCCCTGGAAATAGTTTAAACACAGGTATGAAATGGTAGCCTCTGGTGCATTTACTGGTTATACGGTGGTCACAGGCCCGGATCAAGAAATATTTGAGTTGGGGGGCGCACCAGTCTAGAACGAAGTTGCCACTGCTGAGGCGCATAGCGCCGAGAGCGGGTAGGTACGGGAGGGACTTTCTGCACATGTTAGGGGGTCAGGGATGTCTCTCCCTTGAAAGTTTTGAAATACAGGTATGAAATGGTGGTCTCAGGAGCATTTACTGGGTACTCCCTTCATTTAAGGGGGGTCAGGGGCTGTACCCTTGGAAATTTTTGAAATACAGTTCTGAAATGGTGAGCTCTGGTACATTTATAGGTCTAAATGTTTAGGTGATGGAGGAGTTACTCCCCTCTTGATGGGAATGGGGGTCAGCGGGTCTCCCCTGGAAAATTTTGAAATATAGGTATGAAATGGTGGCCTCTGCTGCGTTTCTGAGAAAATATTATTCCATTGCCAAAATAGTTCGGTGCATATTTGATAAATGTACGTCACTTCTCAGCCAACTTGGGTGGGGGCATGAGCCAACTCGGCCTGGCCGTGAAACTGGGCCTGGGTCAGGGGGCTCTCCCCGTTGAAATTTTTGAAATACAGCCGAGGAATGGTGGCCTCTGGTGCATTTTGAAGTAATGAAGGGGATACTCCTCACATTATAGGGGAGCGGGGAGGGGTCAAGGGTCTGTTCCCTGGACATGTTTTAAATACAGGTATGAAATTGTGGCCTCTAGTGCGTATTTGGGTCTAAAATTGAGAAAATATTATTCCTTTGCGAAAAAGTAAGGTGCATATGTTTTTAGTATAGGCCACTTCTCAGCCAACTTGGGGTGGAGGCACGTGCCCCCTTGGCGCGGCCCTGGAGTCTAGAGGTCTAGCCACTTCCTTCTTAAAATCAAATTTAGGGGGTGGGAGATTCTTAGAGGGATAAAAATCTAATAACCTATTTAGTTTTGCCCGTGAAAGAACTCTAATCTGAAGAAAAACCATCATTTGACATGATCACTAGGTTAGTATGTATGAAATAGGGCCTGAACTCGTAACATAGCGAAAATACATGACAAAATATAAAACCATAAGACATAAATTGGTATCGGGCCTAAGAATATAAAAGAAAGAAAATAGTCTGCCTATAATTCTGCCATTTTTTCTTTAACGAATCGGATAGCTGTTGTCTTCCATGCTATTGTAATTGTCTCCCCTATCATTTCAGCGGTGTCAAATTTCCACCGATCCCGGGATCTAAAATTCGGCCAAAGTCTATCTCCCGGGACTCGGCACCATTCTGTCTGTCAAATTCCCACATTCTGTCAAACGTCCCGTGTATGCCAACTCCTGTAAGCCAACTTTACGGTTTTACTACGAGTCTGATATTTACTTGGTAGAGTCAAAGACCAAACCTGTAGTAAAATGTAGCTACTTTAAGTAATACGTACAAATACGAGGTAAGACCAAGCAATTTCTATCCAAATAAAAACGAAGAGAAAATAAAAAGCGTAAAACTTAGTACAACTGGTCGTAGAAATATGTACTAATAAGAAGTGATACAAAGCAATACATACGAAAGTCTAATAAAACACAGCAAGACATAATAAAGCTTAGATATACGTAATATGATACGTAATAGTACGTTTGGCTTCGAATGAAAGGCATCTCTACGAACATTTTTGTACGATTTGTATATGTTTTAGTAGGTATATGCTACGTATTTCGATCCGAAACCCTCACGCATACCTGACATTTACAATTCGTTTAAACGGGTCCACCGTGTTGTTGTATTTATAAAATAGACTGGTCAGGTTTATAGGTTGGTCAGGGCTACGGATATGTATTGTATTACTCCCGCATGACAGTTTAAACAATAGCATGTTTATATTATTGTTTGATTGTTATGGTTCTCATGCATAGTTGAACTTAAAAAGGTTGTCATGGTAGAAGTTAAGTGCATACTGTAATGCTATACATAAATAATTTCTGAATTGAAACGTCAATGAAGAAAAATCATAATTATCAAACATGTTACCGTTTGAGTTATCGTGCGGGATTTATATTTTGCCATCAACATATTTCTATGAAATGCTTCTTCCCCTTCCATTTGGATCCGTCCATGTTTACAAACACGTTTTTTTTTATGGACTGTAATGTTATCCATATCGAAACCCCGTGTGAACAAAGCGTTTGGAGAAATGACTTACGTGTATTGCCATATTTGATAGTTACGTTTCTCGAAGTAAACTGTGTTTTAAAATGTAGCAATACCTAGCCCTTAATACCTTACAGTGCTTTTGACTTGATTGCAACACTTTCTTCTTTAACACCACTCGTTAGATTTCCAAAAGCATACAAAACGATACTTGAATACATTATATCTGTTTATAATTTAACGAAGACACGTCTGTGCAATTTTGAAGAATAATTAGTCAATCATGCTGAAAATGCTTCCATTATTCACACTTGTCTGTTAAATAAGTAAGAATCTATGAACATTCTAGAAAACGTGGCTAATAAAGGCAAAGGTTTTTTTTTTTTAAAAATTAAAGCTCTTTGCTAGCAAAAGAATGACAATGTAAACCTAAAGCTATCCTCTTTTTTATTTGGTTTGATACTGGTCGTGTGTGAGGCGCGGCATCACAATGGCGAAGCAAAGAGCGAAGTTATTTTGCAGTTGACATAAATAACCTGAGGGAATCCACATGAGACACTATTTGAACCAGACGTAACAGATGTAGAATATTGTCTTCCTAGCAAACACTTGTAATTGAAAAAAACAAAGCACTAGAATTATACAACCACCATAACCGAATATTATTGATTCTGATATGGAAGCAGAGGATATGTGAATCCAGGTAAATATATTAATACATGCATTTCCTCATGAAACATAAACTAACACAACCCAGAGCTATCTGCTGTACACCAGCCAGTCCATTTGTAGAAATGTGCATCAGCATATGTCCAGCATTAAATAAAAACTTGATATTTTGTTGTCTTTCTAGTGTTTGTAAAAAAAAAAACGTGGAAAAAGTGGTCTTGAATATGTTCTTGACCATTCTGCTAAATACACCAATAAATAAATAAATAAATAATATAAAGAAGTAAATTCTATATTTTAAATCTATGTTTCTAAAACATGAGCTAGTTTTTAATAAAAGGCTATAAAACAAGATCTAGCTCCAGATCATGCTGAATTTATCCGTTATCCGACGGTACGTTCAAATTTTCACGCCGACAAGGAGCTGTTACGTAACATTTCAAATAATTCCAGCGTAATGATATTAGCTTTTTGGTGATGAGATCATTACTAGATCTACGGACTTCTTGCATGGGTCAAAAAATCATCTCCGGTTTTAAAGTCAAGGGTTGTTTAATATATTTACATTGATTTGGTCCAGAAAATCTATAAAAATTTAAATTTATCCCAGCCCACAGCCCCTTAAAATCAAGGAAATATGGTCATTTTTGCCTTCTCTCCAACACATTTCAAACAGAAAAACACACTGCTTATATCAAATCTGACTCAAAAATCAATGACTCACAACAGGTATGGATCTATGTGTCGCCAAATATTTGCATCAGCTAATTATAGCCACAAGCGTGCACACATTCAGTAATTAAAACAATAATAATGATACACCAACTTTTTAGTAAAAACGGACATACAGACTTTTGCCATCATTCGAAACTTTACTGCCACCGTAAGTTTTTACATATCATTTTTAAATGTTTAATGCTATGATAGTTTACAAATTCTTACTTTCAATACAGGAAAAAGAACGTAACATTTGAAACTGTCTCGTGTCATATTTAATATGCATACTGTTAAAATGATGACCCTTTTCTCCCCCATCCAAGGGAGGAAACAACTGCTTTCCTAGCTGACATTGAATTAACGCCGCTGTCATTTTTCTCACTTGAATTCTGAAACTTTTGACTTTTTATGCAAGAAAACATTGGAAGACAGGGAACAAATGCCATGTACAATGCATTTTGTGACTGGAGTAACCCATGGAATTTGCACGAGACAAAATGTAAACCAGACGTTATAGATGAAAACTACTGTCTGTTTAGTAAAAAAGACAGGGCGCACGCTAGTGATGACACAGCAAACCATTCTTGAAAAAGGAATCACTAAAAATATACAACTACCATAACTGAGTATCTTCATTTAGAATGGAAGCAGGAGATATGTGTGAAGGCAGGGAAATATTTTGAAATATAAACTCGCACAAGCCATAGCCATCTGCTGTACACCCACCAGTCCACTTGTAGAAGTTAAGATCATAATCCACCGAGTCTCAACGTAAGAGTTGGCATAATTACGTGCGAGCAGGGCGCTTTTTGTGGTAATATTCAAAATAAACAAAAAAGATAACAGGAGCTGTCATAGGAGACAGCGCGCTCGGCTATTTTGATGCTGGATAGTGAAACTGGGTACATTTGTTGTCACTGGAGTGTTTAATGACTCCAACCTGGATAAAATATTAGATAATAGCTTGAGTCTGTGTCAAAAGTATTAAGTAATAAGAATGATAAGGATCAAGTGTATTAAAACATTAAATATTAAGTATAATTCTTAGCAAAAAGGGGCATAATTCATGAAATATTGGTGCAACAGTGATGCACCTTGTGTCATGTTGAATCAATTCCGTTTTGTAATAACTGAGATACATTGTATAGTGAAAATGCATCAAAATCAACCTTTAATTCTAAGTAAAAAGGGGACATAATTCATAAAAAAATCGTACCAGAGTTATGGCCCTTGTGTCTTATGATGTGGGTGATAATAAGGTGGAATAACTATTTTATGTTTAAATCAAGTTTATTCAGTAATAACTGAGTTAGAGTGAAAGTGCATCAAAACTTTAACCTGAAATTCTAAGTAAAAAGGGGGATAACACATGAAAAAATGGTGCAAGAGTTATGGCCATTGTGTAATATGATGTGAGTGATGATGTTAAACAACTATTTAAGTTTGAATCAAATCCATTTAGTAATAACTGAGATAGAGTGAAAGTGCACCAAAACTTTAACCTGAAATTCTAAGTAACATGGGGCATAATTTATGAAATATTGGTGCCAGAGTTATGACCCTTGCGCTATATGATATGGATGATGATGTTGAACAATATTTTAAGTTTGAATCAAATCTATTTAGTAATAACTGAGATAAAGTGAAAGTTCATCAAAACTTTAACCTGAAATTCTAAGTAAAAAGGGGGATAATTCATGAAATATTGGTACCAGAGTTATGACCTTTGTGCCACATGATGTGGGTGATGATGAGGATCAACTATTTAAAGTTTGAAGCAAATTCATCAAGAAGTAACAAAGATAAAGTGCATCAAAACTTTAACCAAAGTGCGGACGCGGAAGGACGCCGACGTCGGGTCAAGTAGGATAGCTCCCCATACTTCGTATAGTCGAGCTAAAAACTGCGCAAACCTTTTTCAACTTGTCCACAGTTGTCACGCTAACACTTACATTATACATGTAGACCAGTAACAGAACCGCACAAATGAACCTAATTATGAATGATCATATCCCCAAGCTACATCTGCATGAATGGCACGTTGATTAATTCACAAACAAAGGGTGATAAACATAAGAACAGTATTTTATAGCATTGTCGTACATTCTTTAATTAATAGCTTAATAAATATTGTAGTAGATCATGCTTCTCTGCATGGTTAGTCCAATGGCTCGAATGAATTTCCAATGACCAAGCGAGTTCGAGCGAACAAGATTGAGTACTGTATTATTTTTCTATTTGTCGTTGAACAACGTTTAAAATTCATATAAATATATATCGCTATATCTAGATATCAAACGTTCAAAACTTTCAATTCATGTTTTTTTCCTTTTGAATCTTATCAACTACGGGAGCAGTCTTCACAATTATTTGAATTGCGGAGATCGTAAACATAATTCATTCTTAATTTCAACAGATGTTTATATATGATTAGAAATAATAATGTCAACAGTCAAATCTATTGCACGAGGTAAGTTTCTATACACGAAATTATAATAAAAAAGCAATTTTATCACAGAAGCCGCACAGGGTGCGAAATTTATCCTCTACTAGTACAGATACAGCGCGATCTGACCAGAGGGGCAGAGAGAATTAAAACCCTAGAGCAGAGAGAAATCTGCTTTTAGATACCGGCCTGTCCCGCTAACTTAGCCTAACTCTTTGCGAATAGACAGTCTGATTCTTTAAAGTGCCCGATGTATAGCACCGATGCACGCAAAACCGTCTTTCATTGGGAAGAACCTACGGAATCCCGTTAAGGACATCGCATTCTCGCCCCTCGCCTTTCACAGATGCCCTAGAAAAACAACGCGAGATTTGCTCGTTACATTGTCGCATCTGTTTTTCAAAAATGAATGGATATATATTTTTAAATTTCTGTAAATAATCCATAAAATAATATACGAGATTTGACTTTAATTCTGGCGTTTTTTTTGTTGTTGTTGTTTTTTGTTGTTGTTGTTATTAACAATAATGTGCTTTTGTGGGCATGATCATGGCATCATCACCTATACGGAATGAATGTGTTATATCCACCTTGTCCCCGATCACCAACCAAAATGGTGTTTGCAACTTATAGATATGATTTATAACACTCAGAAGAAATGATAAATTTGTATATTTGTTATGTCCTTTAATGTATTTTCATTCATTCCGTAATGTTAGGGGACCATACGCGAGAAAAGAACAAAGGATTCTCACATTTTTGTCTATGTTATCTTCCAAAGGAAATGTGTGAGAACACAATGTTCCTAGCAGAATTCCGTATATATATATATATAGGCATTTTGCTTAACCGTCTGCTAAGAGGAGCAGATTTGAGACATTTATTTCTCAGGATTTTAATATAATCATGCTATTTCTAGATTTATAGTACTAGAATATAGGATAGCACAGCGATGTATTTGGCCGCTAGTTCAACTACAAAGATTTTCGCAGTAACGCTTTATGACATTATCAAGTCTATAAGAGTAGTTTCCCTTGGACTTAAATATTAGAGATCACGAGCAAGAAAGTAGCTTTTTGTTTGTTTTGGGTTTAACGCCGTTTTTTCAACAGTATTTCAGTTATGTAACGACGGATAGTAAACCATTGTTTCTGGATTCTGTATCAGTACAAACCTGTTCTCCGCAAGTAACTGCAAAATTTTCCACATGAAACAGGGTGGAGGACGAATGATCTTAGACACACTGTCTTTAATCAAATCGTCATGGAGAACATAGCCCTGCCCGGGGAACGAACTCACGACCCCTAGACCCGCGATCTCCCTATTGAGTTAAGCGGGCGGGCTAGCACGGAGGTAGTATCTCTAAGCCTTTACATTGGATGAATATGCTCACTGCGGCAATACATATGATATCGTTTGATAACCAATAAAATGTACAAGCTTTCTCTTATTTCGATCCATATAACATTTCAAATTGATCGGGAATTACCGTCATGACCCTAGCAGTGGTCTTCAGCTGAAACGAGAAATTTTGGACCTATTTCAGAGTCATTTTGAAAACACATGTTAATATTGGATTTGTTTAAAACATGTTAAAGACACCCTAAATGAGGTATACTACCCTCTCCCTCAAACAGGAATTTATTTTTGTCAAATTCCTTTTTATAATATCAGTTATAATTGATACAAATGCTGAAGTTATGTTTCCCGAAATTTCTACTTGGTAACTTTGTTCGAGTTACGTATGTCGTAATTTCGAGTTGATAAATAACACAAACTGTGCAAAATGCTCTTTCCAAGCGTATTAACATAGACGAAACGATCACTTTTCATTATTTTAAGACCTGTTCTCTTTAACGTTCATATCCTTATTTGAACTACTAACGATATTGCTTTAATGATAAAAACGCGTTTAACAAACTGATAAAGCGTGAATGAACCTTTATATTATCTTTGTGTCATTCGATAGGGAAGTAAATATCCAGTTTTAAAATGGCGTCCAGTGGGAGTGAATACATGTCGGATGAGATTTTCAGTTTTAAATGTTCGTCTTGTCTGGCTAATAATCGGAATCGAGAAGCTGTGAAATACTGCGTGGAATGTCAGGGATATTGTTGTCAGTCTTGTGCAGACATGATTCATATGATGCCTGCTTTAAAAGGTCACACTCTTTTGGATGGTTCAAACTACAAGTCATCAAGTCTCCATTCAGGATTATCAGCAGTACCGACGGAGAGATGTAGCGTTCACGAGACAAAGATCGTGGACCTGTACTGTGGTAATCATGATGAGGCTGGTTGTACAACTTGCATGGCTTTAAACCACAGGTGGGCGCATTTCATAATCCAATATACGAGAATAAAGGTTAAAAATAAACCAAACGTTTTCTATCACTAACTATATAATTGATTGTTCAATTGTTCAATAAGAGTTCTGTTATTTTATTTATGGATCATATAGTCATTTGTTATCTAAATTTGAGGCAGTATCATGATTTTATCTATAAAATGTACCCACTAAATGTCCAATCGATATTGACTACACATGGCAGAGAACATGTAATAATATTTTGTAATTTTCTTTCACGTTTAATCAGCAAAATTTGGATTTATAAACGTACGTGCTTGTACCCTTGTTACAAAACGGAATATGAAAACTATATTGACTTGTTTAGCAAAATAAAAACCAGTATTACTAGCACACGAGTGTTAAGAAATACAAACATGTACGAGCTAATTTAAAGATAGATTGAATCCATTTCTATTTCCAGTTATAGATTGTTTACATGATTTTGGCTGGGGCCTCCGTGGCCGAGTGGTTAAGCAGTTAAGGTCGCTGTTTTTAAATCACTTGCCCCTCACCGATGTGGGTTCGAGCTTCACTCGGGGTGTTGAGTTCTTCACGTAATTGTGTCAGTGGAACGTTAAACCCAACAGAAACATGTGCTTGGCGAAAATAATCGATTATAAGAAACACCAACTAAATATGTTTACGTTAAACAATTCTGACCTGTGCTGATTTCCCAAAATCTAAACACGTTTATTTATTTGTTCTGTTTTGTTCTGTTTGGTTTAATGTCGCACCGACACAATTATTGGTCTTATGGCGACTTTCCAGCTGCTATGGCGGAGGAAGAATCCAGGTGCCCCTTCGTGCATTATTTCATCACGAGCGGGCATCTGGGTAGAACCAGCTGAATGGCTTCCTCACCGAGTGAGGCTCGAACCTCATTGATGAGGGGCAAGTTATTCGAAGTCAGCGACCTTGACCACTATTTACAACAGTGTCAAGGGGTCTCCATGGCCGAGTGGTTAAGGTAGCTGACTTCAAATCACTTGCCCCTCATCGATGTGGGTTCGAGCCTCACTCGGAGCGTTGAATTCTTCATGTGAGGAAGCCATCCAGCTGGCTTACGGTAGGTCGGTGGTTCTACCCGCTCGTGATGAAATAATGCACGGAGGGGCACCTGGGGTCTTCCTCCACCATTAAAGCTGGAAAGTCGCCATATGACCTATCATGTGTCGGTGCGACGTTAACTCCCCCTCCCCCTCCCCCACCACTCCCCAAAAAACAAAAAAAAAAAAAAAAAAAAAAAAAACAAAAAAAAACAGTGTCATGATAAGCGAAAGGCGTTTGATAAAAAAATTTCTTTGGGCATTGAATATATAGTCAAATACTGACCACACGTCAGAATATGTAGACATTTTGAAAAAGTAGTATACAGTCAAACCTGTGTTAAAGACCACCTCTTAACAGAGACCACCTGGCTCTAAAGACCACATGTTTTGTTTCCCATTTTAACATTTACAGTGTATTTTTACCTGTGAATAAAGACCACCTCCCAATTAAGACCACATTTTGCCTCTCCCAATGGTGGTCTTTATAGACAGGTTTGACTGTATAACTGACCGGTCAGGAAGAAATATGAATAAATCATTTTTAAATTAGTTTTCTTTTTTACCAGTAAGTTCCAGGATTATTTTCTGAATTAATAGTCTTTGATATATAATTTCAGGTCTTGTGCTGATGTGCAATCCATTCCAGATATTATCGATAGTACATTTCAAACAACAGACGTTGACAAAATACACAAAAAGTTGCAAGATATGAAAATAAAGATGGAGAAAATTATGAAAACTAGACAAAGACTGATAGAAGACTTAAAAAAGTCTCAGATGAAAGTAGTAATGGCGATCAAGGACTTTCGAAAAGACTTGGAAACAATTCTTGAACAACTAGAAAAGGAATCAATTACAGAATTGGAGATGAAGTTCATAGAAGAAAAATCGAAACTGCTTGAAGAGAAGAAGAAAGCAGAAACTGAATTAGATGATCTAAAACAAGCAGTGAACGATTTGAAGAAATCAGAAGGAAACAAAGCCCAGCAATTTGTCTCCATGAAAAAATCATTGAAAAGTATTGCAAAAACGGAGGATGCATCTTGTTCATTGCAAACAAGTGTTGATGCAAAGATATCATTTAGTTTTGATCCTGCTATACTGCGATTTCTACAGCAGTTGAAAACTTTCGGATCTCTTTCTACTACTGCTTTCAGGTCGCCAAGGACAACCGCTTATTCTGTTAAAGGTATAGAGAATTTAAACATCGGAGTTCAGAATGACACAAGAGCAATGTGTGTGTATGGATCCTGTCTTACAGAAGATGGTTCACTTCTGTTAGCTGATAACGGCAATTATAAGATAAAACGAGCAGATATTGTAAAAATGTCGGTAATAGATTATTGTTCTGTTCCTGCTGGACCTTATGGCGTTTGTTGTACAAGTAAAAGTGAAGCTGCAGTCTGTCTGGACAATAACACAATTCAGTTTGTCTCCTTTGGCAAACAAATGTCAAACACTCGTCAAATAACACTGAACCATGATTGCTTTGGCATTGGCTATAAGGCTGATAAACTTTACATAACTGACAACTGTAAATCGTTATTCATCCACGATATGACAGGAGACTTGCTGCAAACGGTAACTCAAAACAACGCCGGGCAAAGTTTGTTCACAAATCCCCGAACTGTTGCTTTCAGTGATATTGATGATAAAGTGTTTGTTGCTAGTTGGGATAAAGGTCTAGTTGTTATTGATGGACAGGGAAAGCACTGTCAGACATTCACTGATTCAGAGTTACGGTGGGCGAGTGAGGTCTGTACAGATCGTAAAGGAAATCTGTTTGTATCCGGGTTTAGTTCAAATACCGTGATACAGATAGGGAGAGACAGGAAGAAAATGGGCGTGGTCGTGAAATCATCAGATGGACTTGTCCGTCCAGATTCAGCTTGTTTTGACATACGAAAATGCAAATTACTGATTACCCAACGCGAGAACAATACTGTCAAAGTCCTCTATTTGCACTAAAGAGCAATTATCTGACGATTTTTTGAATGTATAAGATTTATGGAGAGCTGGATGTACAGCCGTTAGCATTAACAGTTAAGGCTCGTGTATTATGTTATTGGTGTAAAGTAATTAATTCAGGAAACGAAAGATTTGAAAATTGTTGTACGATACAATTTTTATTAGCATATGAATGGTACACAAATTTCTTCTTGCATTTCTTTTGTAAAAAAATACTGTTAATGAACTTGGAATGTCTGAATATTTTCAGGCTAATTTAGTATATAGATAATTATTTTAAAACAATTGTGAAAAGTAGGATAAAAGATCAGTTTTTGCAAAATTGGCGTGATAGTGTCTAGTCTATCGGACTTATAAAAGAGAATTTGGTTTTGAAGAGTATCTTGACATATTACCTTCTAAACTGAGTAAGCCCTTGCGTAAATTCAGAACTATGAACCATTTGTTGCCAATTGAAACAGGTAGACATTTGCATATAGAGCGCAGTCAAAGGGCCTGCCACCTCTGTCCGAAGTTTTTGCTAAGTGATGAATTTCATTATCTTTGGAATGCAGTTACTTCAAATCCATTAGAAAGAAGTTTATTCCAAATGATTTCACTACTCGTTCTAATATTTATCAACTTGATAACCTCATGAATAGTACAGATAAGCTTATACTGGTTAAGCTAGCACTGTTTTGTAAGATTTTAACACGTATAAAAAGTATTAACATGCTTCAGTTCTGGGTATAAAATTAAATATTATGACTATGTAGAAATTTTTTATAACAAGCACATCATTGTTTCTGGTGTAACATGTAAATATTAAGATAATCTGTAGCCCCATAACTCTACAGGGGGCAGAAATTTTAATGCTATGGTGATTATGCTAATTGTTTCATAAGTAGGCTTGAGCACTAGTAGTTTCTAATCTAGGGAAACTAGGGCAAAAAGAACATACTGGCATAATGATTTCGACATTCCCGGTTATACCACAGGAGCTCGAGGTCGGGAACGCAGATTTTTCTGCCTTATCCGGCCTTTATTACGGCCTTTACGAATATGATCCAAACTTTCCATAATCTCAACTTTAAAAAAATACTCACAAACTCTGGTATTTTTAGTATACCCGAGTTTGTGTGTAATTTTTAAAAGTTGAGATTATGGAAAGTGTGGATCATATTCGTAAAGATCGTAAGCTCTGTCAATACATAAATCTCGAGCTCCTGTGGGTTATACAGGAAATCATGTGTGCCGAATCGCCTAAGGAAATACGTAGTCATACGGAAATTAGCGACCGTCATAACGATATTTCCGACCGTCATTACGATATTACCGACGGTCATTACGATATTACCGACCGTCGTTACGGAAATTAGCGACCGCCATTACTATATTACCGACCGTCATTACGATATTAGCGACCGTCATTACGGAATTAGCGACCGTCATTACGATATTACCGACCGTCATGACGATTTTACCGACCGTCATTGCGATATTACCGACCGTCGTTACGGAAATTAGCGACCGTCATTACCGACCGTCATTACGGAAATTAGCGACCGTCATTACAATATTACCGACCGTCATTACGATATTACCGACCGTCGTTACGGAAATTAGCGACCGTTATTACGATATTACCCACCGTCATTACGATATTACCGACCGTCATTACGGAAATTACCGACCGTCATTTCGATATATCCGACCGTCATTACGGAAATTACCGACCGTCATTACGATATTACCGACCGTCATTACGCATCCACTACATTTCCAGATCAAGCTAATTCGGCATGCATGCCGTGTTGGTGTGACAACGCGCTAAGCCATATGCGGTAGTAAGCCATACATGCGGCTTCAGTGTTGGTATATTTTCTGGTCCTTTTGGATCATGGAGTGCACTCAATTATATTGTACTAGAATTCCACTTAAGCCGGTGCTAGGGGGCGCGAGGGGTGTTGCATATTTCATTACCTCTCATGAACAGACTCAATCAAACCGTGTCTGCTATTATTTTGCTTGGTTGCATTCTGCGATTCCAACATCTATTTATAAAATATTTGCTTTAGATAACTGGGATATTTTATAAATAGATGTTTTTTGTGTTGTCACGACAAACAAAGTTCAAAAACACCCATGCACCATGAGAATGAAGAGGTGTATAGATGAAATACCCGTGATGACACCAACAATACACGGTTGATTAATTTTTCAGTAAAATCATTTTGAACTGTTTCTAAATATTCAATGTACGATGTTTACTTGATTATTACGGAAGAGCATTAATCTTAGTGTCAGGTGTATGTTATTTATTAACTCAAAATTTCGAGTTACTAAGTCGAAATTTCGAGTTACTAAGCCGATATTTCGAGTTACCTTTCTCGAAATTTCGAGTTACTTAGTCGAAATTTCGAGTAACTAAGTCGAAATTTCGAGATATTTTGACCATATCTAGAAGGTTTTCGACCAAATTCGAGCCCCTACCACCTGAATCTGTAAATAGGTATATATCCTTGAAGTCTGGAGTAGCTCTAGGGGCTATGGTAGGTCATACATTGATGTATGGTAGTATAAGTTCAAGTCCCTACATGTTGGGTACAATATATGGATGTGTAGACTTCGAAGAGTCAAAAGTCGTCCATTACATTTTTGACTTTTGACAGACGGACATAAGTTCAAATTAAATAAAAGGGCAAGGTAGTAACTCGAAATTTCGTGTTATTAACTCGTAATTTTGACTTATTAACTAGAAATTTCGAATTACTAACATCCTGTCATATTCGTTGTCGGCAAATAGGACCTGTATACAGACAAAGCAGTACATGTAAAATTAAAAATGTGCCTGTATATCCATTTTTTCTTTATTTTTCATATGGTTGAACATTCATATTTTACGTGCAAGCACATATCCTACTTTCCCAGGACAATTTATAAATGAAAGTCGACACGCCCGCTTAGCTCAGTAGGTAAGAGCGTTGGTCTATGGATCACGGGGTCGCGAGTTCGATCCTCGGGCGGGGCGTATGTTCTCTGTGACTATTTGATAAACGACATTGTGTCTGAAATCATTAGTCCTCCACCTCTGATTCATGTGGGGCAGTTGGCAGTTACTTGCGGAGAACAGGTTTGTACTGGTACAGAATCCAGGAACACTGGTTAGGTTAACTGCCCGCCGTTATATAACTGAAATACTGTTGGAAAACGGCGTTAAACCCAAAACAAACAAACAAACAAATAAATGAAAGTCGAGAAGTGCGGATGGAAAGTGGTTTTTGAGATAATTGGGGAAAAAATGAGACGAGTTTAGCCTTTTCTCCCGGGCAAGTTTATTTCGAAAAATTAAATTGAATGCATCAGTCTGCATTTTATTTTGCATCAGTATTTACCCCCTCTAAATCCCGACATCTGTCAGATCTTCTCATGTCGGTATTTACGCATGCGTGGTTCTATAATTAGATGCATTTGGTTCCCGTTCCTGTTAGCATAGCTTTGTAGTGTGTACCCGGACATGTACACAGCCGAGGGAGTTATTTATAGTAGCGATGTTTTTGTACTAATGTTATTCAATACCATATAGTGGTTTTTGTCTAAGTAAGGTTATTTAAAAAGTAAATATGCCGATTTCGTTAATCGACATATGAGTCTATAAATTGAATATCAAACTTTAGGTGATCTTTATTCAAATGTGCTTCTGTTAAGGTATTAGGAGGAAACTATTAGGACAGTGAACATTAAAGTGAAATTATGCGCATCTTACTGCACGTAGTGTGTTTTGGTGAAAGTTTTATAACAGAATTTTTCAGTTGCTGTGCATTTAAACGCGTTTAATTAATGATAATGTCGTAGAAGTATTTGAAGTTGATGCTTTAGAAATAAAGAAATTAATTCGGACTAATAAAGTGATAGTTCTTCTCTTCAATCCTCTACGTAGTGATCTCGTAGAGATTGCTGAAGCTTAAGGGAATCAACTCGCGCTTGCAGTTCGACTTTTCTTGATTAAAAAGATTGTCATAATTAAAATTAGAAAAGTCGTACATGTATTTGGAAAAAACATTATTTCATACTGGTAACGGGAAGAATTTTGTATATTGGGTTAAAAGTTAAAATTTCCTCCATTCATTTTTACACACACACATTTATTTCAGCTGGTTGTTTACTTGAAAAATACGCATAATTCCACTTTAAGTGTTGTTGTACTTTGGTGATTGTAAGTTTCTTAAATGAGTACGTTATATTTTATGTATCATAGACAAACATTGACGAGTCGGATATTGTTGACATTGATAGCTATAATTTCTTCTTGCCTAAACATAAATCTCAGTCGTATAAGATAAAATCGGGAGGCATTGGTATAGACGCCCGTGAAAATTAGCTCCATTAGTTTAAATTTAAGATGGTATGTACTCCTTATTTCTATTGATAAATTACATACTAAGGCCTCACCAAATTAAAAAGTTGTTCATCGGATTTGCCGCTCGTATATTTTCAGAAACACAAAAAAAATATTTTTTTTTGTTTTTGGCTTGCGCTTGCCCCATTGAAAAAAATCAATCCAAAATTTTTTGGTGCGCTACTTTTTACGGACGTAAAAGTGTATGAATGCTTATAATTCCAGTCCTAGATTGTTCTCAAATGGATTTTAATCAAAATAAATACATACTACGCACACATCGTCTATAATAAATCATAACACTTATATTTCGTTGCATTAAAGTTGTTTCCCCTTTATGCAGTTACGCCATTTTCTTCAAATGTTTACCAAATTACATGCTAAAAAATCGTTTTATTTCATTGAAAACTGGATAAAGAAAAGCTTACTAATTTATTTGATAACATCAATATACATTATTTTGGTAAGGGTAAATACTTATTGATGCATGTCACTTATCTGTTTCTGTTTTACCTGTCCAAATGATCAGCATTTGCATACGAAAGTTGGTGGGGTAAGGAATTTACATTATGAGTTGTTTTCAGAACCGTTTCGATTTTCAAATTTTCCAATCATTTAGTTGACTAATGTTAATGGTAATGCACGTTATCTCCATTTCAGACTTTAATTGAGACTTTGTTTCAACAAATTTAATATGTTATGAAAGTTTAAAGTTAGAAAAAGAGCTGTACAATAAGACATCATGCTCGACTTTTCTGAATTAGAGCTTTGCCAGTAAAAGGGGCATGATAGTCAGAAGCTTTGAAAGTACAGAGTTATTGGTCATTATATAAAACTTAATATTTGATGTATCAAAAACTTTGTAAAGTCAGCTAAGAATGCTAGATTTTCATAGCAGTAAATATTCAAGTCACATATGTATGTGATAAGTATGGTGTAAGGTTATGCATTGTTGTTTATTACATATTTTCTAACAGCATTTTCAAAAGCATGCATTATTTGATTACAGTGTACTGTATGACACTGTTAATACATTTTTTTTCACGAGTTCGCTTTGTTGTGCGTCTGCAGGTCAGATTTTCTCAATCCCTGGGGACTTACTTTTTAATTTAAAAGGGCTATGCATTCTATTTTAAGGTTTTTATTAGTCAGCCGAGAGCCAAATGAAGATAAATATATTTCTTCGCTCTTCGCTCGCTCCTGATTTTCTCAAAAACCTAAACAAATATTTAAATTATTTTTTCGCTCGCCGCCTCAATTTTTTCAGAAAAAAATCCGATGAACAACTTATCAATTTGATGTGGCCTAAGTAATCAAAGTATTTATCACCTGGGGAATTTATTTACCGTATGAAGACTTGAAGGTTTTAATGAGGATGATCTTAGATCGATGATAAAGTAAATGCCGTGAGCCTAAATTTAATTGGCTCGCTAGAGATATTTAATGAAACAACTGCCGAATTCAGTGATTTTATTCTAACGACATTAACCCTGATATCGTAACAGATCTTGGTAAATTTACAATTCCTAATAATATGACTATAGATTTAATTTTAAGGTATTAAGACAAGAAGACTAATACACGCGGCCTTTGGCTTAATGATATATGTAGACATACCATTTTTCCCAGTTTAACGGAAGGATGGATAAAGGTCGATTTATTGGTCAGTATACTTTCAAAGGAAATTATGCGTTTGATTATATGATAGCAAAAGCAGAATGTTTGCAATATTTAATGATTTAATAGACTTTGAAATTATTGAAACTGATGCATTATTTTGTAGCTTATCTCATGTTTATAGTCAAGAGCAGACCAGACGTGGGTAATAAGATGAAAGCTTTCTCTCATGCTATTCCAAATAGCAGTGCATATGTTTTGCAACTTTTAAAGAAATACTAAATACTTCTAAACAACGATCTAGTAAATCCTGATCCGATTCAGTAAAAGATTTGCCTCTTGTACATCTTTTATATCTATGCGTTTTCCAAACTTCGTCTGTTTCTGTAGTAGAAAAAGATATATAGGTCATTTTGCCAATATCTTCAAATATATTTTCAGTACTTTCTTTTTAAAATTATCGTACGTTCAGAGCAATATGTTGTTGACAAAATGTAAACATAAAAATATCAAACTACATATAAACCATCATATAAATTTACTTATTTTACGACTTCAATCCAATTTTGTAAAGTCATAAAACTTGGAATCTGGGATGAGGTAGTAAAACAGATAGAATGATATCATTATGTGATTCAATATTCCTTAATTTTGACATGTTGACCCAAGTGTCTATATCAAATGACAGATAAGCTAGTGTGTTCATTATAAATCAGATTTTTTCCAGTGATACTTACGTATTATAATTTCGTGTGCGCATCCGTTCGCTATACAAACTCTAAATTATCAATGTCTTTATTCATATAATGCGATGAGAAACCATAATAGTATCTCTATGAAGTTTTTCTTAAATAAAACACTAGTGATGAAATGGTAATTACAGTGTACTGCAAAAATAATTTGACGACAAAAATGTGTTCTTCCAATGCGTGACACAGTTAAAATGTTAAAGAAGTTAAAAAATTAAATTTGCTTTAATTGTTACATCACATGTATTTCTTCAACAACACGCATACCCCCCAGTCAGAAATATTACTTTCCTTATTTTCACCTCTTTTGTGGTTTTATCTTTTGCATGATCTTTCTTAGAATCGTCTTCATTGTCTGCCCATCGCTTGGATCTCTAGGGTTACCTCCACAGGCTGCATACGTCCAATTATAAGGATAAGGATGTGTCTTCTTTGTGCTGCCATTAGACTGTCTTCTCGAATTTCAGAATCTGAAACACCGTTTGTGAACAACTTTACCAGTTATTCCATTCCACAAACATGCTCAGATTCCCCAATACATACATACTATACATTTGCATCGACGTAATAATTTTACTTTACATCATATTGTAAACATGTGAACGCTATTTCTGTGATTATCTGAGAAAAAAGGCTAAACTTTGAAGAGTAGACTATCAAACCCAGACAATAGACAAACCAAGGACAGAGTCACAGGTTTTATGTTTGAAATGGTCTATGAGCCCATTAAGGTTATAGGCCCGTATTAACAATCGGCAATTTCGTGCTGATTATCCTCCGTATGCAATTTTGGTATCTTTCGGACATTGCAGAAAATCAACCGGAGAATGCCGAAACCGCACTCGGAGGATACGTAAATGAACGAAAATTGCCGATTGTCATTACGGGTCCTCTACCATAACTGCGAGAGAAAACCCTTTTAACTTCTTTGCAGCTTAACAAGAATTTCGTTCGTTTCAGGTCAAAAGAATGACAACCAGACGAAATGCACAGAAACCATAACAAAAACAAAATTATTTCATTATCCTGTCATATCCGAGAACAAAGATTAAATTTGGTTTCATATTTGACCATATATCAGTCAAATATTTCACAAATTTATTGTAAGTAACACCGTAACACCAGAGTATCGAGAGGCGTTAGAAGTTTTGTTCATACTTATCTCTCAATGAGCCTTATGATGCAACGTTTCTACAGTGAATGTCAGTTTCATCATTTTCAGCTATAGGCTGGCTATTTTAACTTTTAGAGTTGAACTAATTCTAACATAAACTTTTTGAATAGTATGCAAGGAAATAAAACATAGAAAAATATTCTCAAAAATATCAAAGCACATTTTTGAGATATTGCGTCTGGAATTATGAAAAGTAACGTCTACATCTAAAACATGTGTAATAATTATTGTGGTCGTTATTCTGGACCATTATGATCTATATGAAGTATTGTTCTACTTGTAAACTACAGCATAAATTTGTTCTTTAAATATCAGTAAAAATATTTTAAGATATCTGACACTTACAGGTAGGCCCCCTTTAGTATTTTAACATCTTTGTCACGTTGGAGTGTCAAAATTTAGAACGCAGGTGTCAAAATTCAGAAGGGTACTCCTTTAGAACTGTTAAATATTTTAGGATAAATGATTTATTATTATTGTTTTCACGACAGGATAATGCATAAAACCCACCAATAAAATTGTTAGTAAATCGTTTGGAAGAATGGACTTAACCAAACAACAATTTATAAGACTCGGCTTGAACTAGGTACTTAAATGTGCACCACTCACACGAGCTCTAGTACTGACTTGAGCAGATCTATTTTACATAAGCATTGAACAGACTCCAAGACCCTAAAGCACCAGAAAATATTAAATGATAGAGTCCTAGTACGGGGAGACGTTTGATAGCTAAGGTTACTTTTGTGATAGTTAATGAAACTACAAGAAGGTCTTTTGGAAGCATAGAATGCAACTAAGCAAAAAATAGCAGTTTGAGGTAAGGAAATACTCCTTTATACATGATTAATTAATGAATTGTTCGATACGATCATAAAGGACCAGAAATTATAATAAAATTATTATAATACTGACAGCCACCACACGAAACATTGACAGAACATCCTTTTGAAGCATAGAATACAACCAATCAAACAATTAACGGACTGGGATTTATTTACTAACGGTTATAGACCTTTAGAAGTTTATACTCAATGACACCAACCAGTTATTAAACCCAAAATGTTTATTAATAGATTCTATGCGCATATAGACTTATCGGTTAGTGACATACGTAGTACAGTACCTAATATGTAACCTGAGGTATGTAGATTAGGTATTTAAACTGTAAATCTTTTTTAGGGGTTCACACACTCCTATATATTGCATATGATTTAGTTTTGTACTACCCATCCCATATGACAAATTAGGTAAGATTAGTACATATTTATATATATAAATAATAAGCCGTATTACATTAGTTTATTAGAATTTCTCAATAAATAACGAGTGGACAAGACATCAGTCGTTTACGGACTTTTCCGAGTATTCTTCAGTATTATTCTTATCCGATTAGCTAAAGACCGGGCAACGGGAAGCCGCTATATGTTTCTGTTGTGGTCTGACAATCGGCACGTGGACTACAGATGAATCTGTTTCTGAAATACATCAACGTTTCTCGCCACATTGCCGATATCTGACGTGTGAAGACAGAACGAATGTCCCAATACATGGCGACGTACCCGACACAGTATACGGGGGCTGCCATTGAAGTTGAAAACATTAGATATAATCCTAGACAAAGTGTAGCTACTACAAGTGGAACAAACTGGAGCTATAGAGATGAGGGCAGTGTTTGTGTTAGTGGTGTACGAACGAATCAACTAACACTTTCACAAACAAATAGTCAAATTGAATACTATCCAGGTATCACTACTCAAAAACCGAAACATCCCGATTATGCAATAAAAAGTGTCAGGTTGTTATCATTTACTAACTGGTGCCAGGATGTGATGGATCCAGAACAACTCGCAGAAGCAGGATTTTATTATACAGGTATAAAACGTTTGCTTTCATTTAAATACAAATTTGGAACCATGAATAATATATGGACAGTCCGTATTGAGTTTTGTAAATACTCAACCAGATACCACGGAAGAAATTAATAAAAATGTAAAGAAGAAGGCATTTATTTTAAACGTACCATCCAAAATAATTATTTTTTCCCTCGTGTACAGAATGTCATATTTCATAAAATGTATTGCTATATGAATTAGTCGCTGAAAATTGCGTAAATGTGTAAAATATTAACCTGAGTCACAGAAAAAAGTAACAGAGTTTACAGAGAAGTTGATTTTGAAAGCAAATTAAGCTAATGATTATTACTTTTATTTCATGTAGATGTCCAGGATTGTGTACGATGCTTTTTCTGTGGTGGTGGAATGAAGAACTGGGAAAACGGT
This sequence comes from Mercenaria mercenaria, assembly GCF_021730395.1. Classification (NCBI taxonomy): domain Eukaryota; kingdom Metazoa; phylum Mollusca; class Bivalvia; order Venerida; family Veneridae; genus Mercenaria; species Mercenaria mercenaria. The sequence goes on along the minus strand of NC_069364.1, from coordinate 23,717,612 downwards.
GACAATGCATGGATAGAGCATGCAAGATGGTTTCCAAATTGTGCATACGTGAAACAATTTAAAGGAGATAATTTTGTTAGCATGTGCCGCATGGCAAATATTGACTACATGACAGCTGATGGTGAAATGCAAAATCAGGTTAGAGATTTTAAATGAAATTTGAAATTAACTTTAAATGGCCTTATTTTATGATGAACAGAATTTTCAGTTACTCCCAGTTATGATGGTAAAAATCTTCATGTACATGAGATTTACGTTTTAAGGTTTATTTTCAACATTAAACAGAGGCGTGTAATTTTTGTAGTTTTGAGTTGGTCCTTGGTGTTTTCCTTTTCTTATTTGGGTATTATTTTGAGAGCACAGTAATGAATCGTTGCTCCGAAACATTTCGCAATAACTGCAAACGGTAGGAAGTGGTTTCTCTTCTATGTCAAGATACAGGACATCTTAGAAACAACACTACAATACAGAGTATAACGTCAAAATCCCAAATAATCTACTGATTGTTTGCATATTATCATATATTGTGCTCAAACATACTTCTCTATTTTAATGTTGAATTTAAAACTTCAGCTTTAACATTATTTTCTGGCACAGTATTATTCAGTGGAAGCATTACCTTTGTGTTTTAAGGGTACAGAATGTTTAAACTTGGCAGGCGGTAAAGAGCTTATAGAGGACCAGTTGGTACAAGACTTAAATAGTACAGCTTCGAAACTTGTAATGGGTATGGGGTATATGCAGGAAGAAGTAGAAAATGCCATTAAACTAGCTAGAGAGAAATACGGTAAGCATTTCTGTCTAAGGAGTAATATATTTAGCATAAGTGTCGCGATACATTTTCATTATAGTTTTATTATTATGTTTTTCTAAATCAATAAACAATTCAGTTTTGATAATTTTTAAAAGTCACGAGAGTTACTTTGTTTTAAAGTTGAGGCCCAAAACATTTGTCATTTGTTCATGGGCTAATATGATTTTTTTTATTTTTAGACAACGTGTAGATACTTTAAAAGAATTAAAAGAATGAGTACTTGCATTTTATTGACAACAGAAAAGATATTTTTCTAACTGAAACAGTGTACATATGGTCATCATATACAACTAACTAATAGATTTATTGTATCCATGAATCACTTCTTGATGTTTGATATAGACATTCGGCACAATCATAATATACTTTGTAAACTTACAGCAGTGTACTTTGATATAAATAATAATTCGTGTCTATAGCCAACTGAAACATAAACTTTAATTTTGGATTGCCATGTCAATTCACTCGCACTAAAGTATGCAGTGTACCGCAGTGTATCTCCGATACACTGCATACTTTTGTTATAACACTTTGATCATTCGGGTCTACCCCTTTAAATACATTCTGTACAGTTGAATATATAACACACATCACAGAAGACGTACTGGGCTAAAATACAAGATTATGTCTATTTCATAAATACATTTTTTAACTTTTAAATCACAAACATCTGATGCATTAATTATACATTATACAGTTTTGATGAAATTATTTGAAAATTCACCAAATGTTTATGGCTTTATAAACTGAATGAATGTTAAGCTATCATTTGTATTGCACATGATATAGCGTCACAGTTCAGTTTTTAAATATCATTTATTGAGTGCATTAGTCAGTAAATAAAGGTTATTTAAAGAGCTGCTCCAGTCCTACCTTTTAACCTTAAATAGTCACTGATAAAGCATGAAATTCCTGACTATGAACAGTGACGCCTGTCAAAAAAGAATCTATTAGATATAATGTTAAATAAAATTCTATATAGAATACTTGTGGTTTTGCGTCCTTAGTGTGGCGCGTTGCCGTTAACTGTTACCTATTGTAATTTTGGATTGCATACACACAATAGATTTTGAATAGCCGCATATATGCTATATCTTTCAGGTTCATCTGAATTGCGAGCCCAGTATATCCTCGAATCCCTTCTAGATAATAGTTATAGCAACAATGGTAACAATATACCTATTCAAAACAATCAAACAGACAGAGATAGACCGTCAGCAGCGTCAGGGTGCTATTTAGATACTGCGAATGTTGAAAGAAACTCTTCTGACATTAAAGAAGGTAAGTACTTGTTACCTTAAAAATAAACATTTCAGTAGGTTTTTTTTGCCTTTGAAAAGACTATAGCGCCTCGCAAAATGAAATATTAAAAGCTACATTGGCATCAAAGTGTAATTATTTGTATTATGTGTGTTATAATGTATATAATAATTTTATCAGCGGATCTTCCCATGGCACCGCAATATGAACACATCTGAGGGTGATTCTAAATTGGTAATGTACTCTCGTAACATGTACACATGTCGAGTTCTGCTCAACCTGTGGCTAGAGGGCGTGGACGGTAGCATGCATTCCTACTTCCGTCCATGAACCGGCTCAATCAAACCAGGCCTGCAGTTTTTTCATTTAATGCCGTACTGAGCGACCTGAGTGTGTCTTTTTCAACCTATAAATGTTTTAAATCTAAATACAATGTTTGGCATGAGACAATGATGATGATTTAACGTTAATGGACGTCTGTAAATAAAAATGTTACATGCGTTAATATCAATTTTGTCTTCATTTCAGACCACACACAATTGTTAGAGGAGAATCGCCAGCTGAAAAATCAAATGATTTGCAAGATTTGTCTGGATAAGAATGCATGTGTCGTATTTCTTCCTTGTGGTCATATGGTTTCTTGCGTTGAGTGTGCACATGCTTTACGAAAATGTGCTGTTTGCCGATCAGTCATACAAGGATCAGTAAGGGCCTATCCTGCTTAACGGCATACTACATTTTGTAAAACGTTATCATATACTCCTGAAATCGTTTTCTAAATGTTATTTCCGAAATCTAGTTCTAAAGTATTTCAAGACTATGCGACAAGGCATTCCGCAACCTAATTTATTTGGAGATATAAGCTACAGAATTCGTAAAATTCCCGGGCATAGCCTTTTCCAATGTTGTTACGTTCGCTTACGCATAGCCTGTATCTTTTTAAAAAACAGTCTCTGACAACCGCGTCAGGGAGTCGAAGCTTTGGCTCAGTGATCACATCAGTGGACTTCCACCCGTGCGACCTGGATTCAAATTCCACCATAGGTAGTTTGTTTCTTATCATTAAAATTCTATCCATCAATATCCGTTACGCCCAAAAGTCGTAAGATGGGGATCGTCCGGTATACGGACTTCATCTCGTGCCGAAAATGGCAATTTCTATGCCAATCATCGTAAAATATGGGGAAGTGATCTACATGTATGCTTTGGTCTATTTGCTACTTCTAAGTCTTCATCGCAATAGTTTGTTTTAATGTGTACATGAGCCTGGCTACTGCACGTGTACACATTTTCACATATTCATATTTCCATGTGTTAATTTATGGCTTGTTAGCTACAGTACAGAAAGGAGGTAGAAACTTTTAATTAAGTCTTGAATCATTGTTCACCTGTCAAATTTTGTCATTGGTTTTCACGACCTGTCAAAATTATTTACTTTTCATATGCACTGGTTTGTACAAACTGTGTAGGACATTTTAGTCTGTAACTTACTACTCATTCTACTACATCAGTATTATATGCTTGAAAATGTATTGTTGAGCTAACTGAAGTCACGTAAGATTTCTATTGTTTAAGTTTATTGTCGTAATAAGGGTGCTAAAAGGGATCTTAAGTATTAAAATTGTTCCTTTTAGATAGATAAAGGAAAATGTTGAGTTGAATCATAGTGCGGTTATTTTTATATAAAAAGAACTTGACTATTTTTTGTTTTATGGCATTCACTGGAAACTCAAAGCGTGATACCACCTTTAGTCATTAGAGTATTCTGTTGCATTATCTTTATCTTTTTCTTATCAAAGTGCTAATGTGATACATTAATTTCAATTATATCTAATAACATTCAACATAATAATCATATTTTTGTAGTTTGTTCTGCATCATTGAGTTTACTTTCATTTTGTTTTTGAGGTAATTAATGTGCTCAGCAATTGAGGATGCTTATTTATTCAAGTATCCTTATTCTGTTTTAATCAGCTGGCATTACTTGCATATATACATGAAAATAAAACCAAGTAAATTATGATGTGTTTGCCTTAGACATTCATTTAGAACTGTACCAAAGTGATCCGATTTACTTTTAATCTGTTAAAAACAGTATAGTGAAATTGCCGATGAAAAGATGTGTTGTATCGGGAGTGCTTTCTTTTAGAAATAAAAAATGCCATTTATTTTTATTTTCAATTTGTTTTTCATTAACATATTCCAGCTAGCTGATCTGATCAACATATATCTCAAAACAGGAATTGTTTTATAGCGTTTATTAAATCTAATTAAAGACGATTTCGCGATAGTTATATAGATTCTCATTCATATACAGAATCAAACAAGAACGAACTTAAATATAAATTTAACAGCACGTGCATTTTTTTCATTACGGAACGCCTGATGATTCAATCTGACTAAAGTACTTGATCTTCTAAACGAAGATCTGAGAACGACCCATTCACCTACGACTTCAAAATCACCTCAGACCATCTTGTTTTTTTTTTAAATTTAATGTAATGTTGTTTTCGATGTGTTTTTTTTATTCTTACATTATTTACGTAACATAGTTCACGATTTCTGATTGTTTTCTTTTGTAGTATTCATTTTCTGGAAACACTGGTAACAAGTACCTGGTCTTTTTGTCTAAGATACTTTTTAAAATGTTGTATTCAACATTTTTCATAACGATTATTCTTTCCAGAAATAGACCATAAGGTTTGTTCACATATGTATGGCAATATTTCTAGTTCTGTTAAGTATGGGAAAATGGTTCTACGCATGATGCCGATTGGAAGCTAAACGTTTTGTCCGCACAGCTATTTGCACATTGTGATATTGCGGATATTAAAAAGATATATAATACAATACAATATTTGACCGCCTCGATAGCCTAGTCGTAGAGCGTCGCTTGGAGTGCGGGAGGTCTTAGGCGATCCCCGGCCGCGTCATACTAAAGACGAGAAAAATGGTACTAGTAGCTCCTTTGCTTGACGCTCTGCATTAAAATGGAATCTGGCTTCTCTTCCGTAGCCTAGGTGTAAAGAAGCTATCCAGCCTATGTTGAAGCTTTGGGTATTTTTTTTTGTTTCTCTAAAGAAAGAAACAGAAATATGTCAGTGCATGTGTTGATAACACATTTGTTATTGTCTTTCTCCTTTCCCTCTAACATTTTAAGAAAGATCACAGTTTTCTTACATCAAATACTATAATATTAGGGGAAAGAGATGACACTTGAAATATATTACTATTTAGCTTCAGACACCGATAATTAATGTAAGAAAATATACGGAATATTCATGAGTGCCAAGTCAGTACTTACGGACCATACCATGGCATTAAATAAACATTACTGTGTGAACTCATCTAACATTCTTTTTACGTGCTCAGGTATGGTATGACCGGTTTACTGAAGCTTTATGTAATCAAAATCTCATTTCACATTTAATTTGACTTGTTTACAAGATACCACTGCACTTGCGTCGGGCTTAAGTATAAATATATCACTGTTTGACTATTTTTAAGTCACTGTTGATATAAATAAAGCCAGCCCGCTTTGATAAGGTATCCCTGAAATGACATAAGTAAAGATCGCGCTTATAATAATAAAAGAATATTAAAATCACAAAAAGATATTTGTCGGAAATTTGGTATAATTTTAATATTGGATTCATATTGTTTCTACAGTTGAGAAAGACAATTTGTAATTCTCAGTAGTGGGTAAGTAAATATTTGTTTGCTAATAAATTCCGATAATTTTTTTTGAAGATGATAAAAGTTAACGTAGCTTACTGGTGGCAAAAGTGGGCGCTTATAGACAGTTCTGTCTTGGATTTATAAAATGAAACTTTTAAAGAAAATTTTTGACAGCTGGTAAATAATCGATATGTGTTTGACTGATAAATACTGTCGGATATGTAAATATATTTTTTTTTTCAAACTATAGTATTTTATTTTGAGCTAAGAGACTATCAAGAAAACTTTTCACCATACTCGTATATTAATTAATGTGAACAAGTGACACAAAATGTTAAGTCAATCATCTTGATAACACGAAATTTCTAGATTGCTTGAGAATAACTAGATTTATTAATTACTCGTTTCTATTCCCCGTTAAATTACACTGGTACCGGGAACGTCAATATTTTTCCGTGTATGTACATTGACGCCTGAATTTCATATCGGGTGCGTAACGTAATTCAGTGTGTGTTGTTGCATTATTTTCAGTTCACCTGAGCACGAAGTGCTCAAAGGTAAGCTTTTGTGATCGCCCTGTGTCCGCCGTCCGTCGTCGTCTGTCAGTCGTCCGTCGTCAACAATTTGACTGTTAACACTCTAGAGGTCACAGTTTTAGCCAAATCTTTATGAAACTTGTAATAAAATCTTGGACGAGTTTGATATTGGGACATCTGGGATCAAAAACTAGGTCACGAGGTCAAATTAAAGGAAAATCTTTTTAACACTCTAGAGCTCACAATTTTGGCCCAATTTTAAAGAAACTTGGTAAAAAATATTACCCTTAATAAAATCTTGGACGAGTTCGATATTGGGTCATCTGGGATCAAAAACTAGGTCATCAGGTCAAATTGAATGAAAAGCTTTTTAAAACTGTAGAGGTCGCATTTATGACTGTACCTTCATGAATCTTGGTCAAAACGTTAATCTTGATGGTCTCAAAGTCCAGTTTAAATCTGGTTTATGTAGGATAAAAACTAGGTCACCACGTCAAATCATAGGTGAAGCTAGTTAACACTTTAGAGGTCATATTTATGACCATATCTTTATGAAACTTGGTCAATATTGATCTATTATCTAAAGGTCAAGTTCAAATCTGGGTCAAGTTTGTTCAAAAACTTGGTCACAAGGTCAAATCAAAGGAAAATTTTGTTAACGCTCTAGAGGCCACATTTATGACTGTATCTTCATGAAACTTAGTCAGAATGTTAATACTGATGATCGTTAGGTCAAGTTCGAATCTGGGTCATGTGGGGTCAAAAACTAGGTCAAATCAAAGGAAAAGCTAGTTAATACTTTAGAGACCACATTTATGACCATCTCTTAATGGATCTTGGTCAGAATATTAATTTGATGATCTTTAGGTCAATAGGTTAGGTGAGAGATACAGGGCCTTCATGGCCCTCTTGTTTTTCTATTTAGTTCAGTATTGTCAATGCTAGTCAGGCTACTGAACATATTCATGATGTTTAAATAATATTTATACTAATAAGCTTTGATAATGTGGCAGTTGAGTCTAATAAGTCCAGCGGTTTTCAAAGATAATCCGTCACAGATTTATTGTAAAGCAATTATTGGATTTACCTGTATTGGAAAATAAACAGTGTCGATTGTATTTAGGTCAACTGTCACATTATCAAAGTTTATTAGTACAGTCCATAAAATAAACAAACGTGTTTGTAAACATGGACGGATCCAAACGTAAGGGGAAGAAGCATTTTATTGAAATATTCCGATGGCAAAATGCAATACATATAAGTAGCCCTGACCAAACTTTAAACCGGGCAAGTCTATTTTATAAGTACATCAACACGGCTTACCCATTTAAACGAGCTGTACGTGTAGATGCGTATGTAATAAATAGGATATTATCTTTGAATCAGGATATATTCACGAGTTCTTCAACGGAAGAATATTGCGCGAATGGTAAAATATTTAGAGAAAATATAAACTACGTAGATAAGTGCCGTAGAACGTGGCTATTTAAATAGCCTTTTTGTCTTACGTAGGTTTCTAAATATATAGATTCTCTATTAGGACTAAATAGAAAACAAAAGCGACAGAAATAGTGGGTCAAGTATTGATTTCATGTCACACCGGTGATTTATTAAGCAAACTTTAACATTTTAATTATATTACATATCATACAAATAACAACAAATAGTCGCGTAGCGGCATTATACATGTGCATTCGATTAATGTGTAATACGCACAGGCGTATTATTTAAACGGTTAATCCGGATATATACACGGTGTAGCCTCACAGGTAAGGGGGTGGGGGGGGGAGGCGGGGGGGGGGGAGGCGGCTAATTTTATTTTGAAAACGTACGCTTCCTCAACTCACAAGAGAAACGTTGTGACGTAAACAACGGATAATGAAAATGTTCGGAAAATTATTGAAGTAGACGTAAATATAGCATGGTAACCGGCGTGGACTAACAGCCTCTGTGTAGCAGTAAAGAGGCAGGTAATCCAGAAAACAAAAACAACAACAAACAAACATTAAAATGACATGTTCTCCTGAATCACTTGATAGATTTTCATCACAGTTGGTATGTAGCATCATTATAAGGTCCTTTCCATAATCTGTTCAAATGGGGACAATGGACCCCTTTTAGGGGCCACTGGAGCTAAGAATAGAAATAAATATCAACCACTTCTTCTCATGAACTGTTGGATGGATCTTACTCAAACTTGAGCTGTATCATCAAATATATGTATCTTTTTAAGGTGCTACGTCTACTACAATGAATTTTCTCGTCATTAGCAGTGTCATACTTATGCTACCTAAGTCATCAAGCACTGAAATTGAAATATATAGAAAAGGTAACCATTTATTTCTTATCTTTTTTATTTTTGATTTGAGCCTATATGGCTAAATTGGAGGTACAAAAGCAAAAAGGTTACACATATTTACGACAATTTATAACTTCTTTCAAATGATTTTTTTCTTTCTCTTTATAACCATAAGAATGTTAAAATGTCACACTTAAATATTTGTTAAGCAATCGACAATATTATACAAGTATATTGTCAGCACAGAAGGACATCGGACATTTTGCCAGGGATTTTGCCCAAATTCCAATGCCATTTCTTGACTCAGTAGCGGCTAATTGATATAATGGCTTCAAATACTCATAAATAAGTTTTATTCCTATCAAATTGTCACAAAATAATCTTATTTCATAGTCGTTTTCTTGAAATTCGAAAATTTTTTGACCAAGGGACATATTTGTTTCAAAAATTTAAAATGTGTGTTTTTAGTGAAATAGGCATATTCATTTTAGGTATGTCTATTATAAAATGTTTTAAAACATTAAATTAACTTTTGCCATGCATATTTAATTTATCAGTTTTATTAACATTCTTAAAGCCCTGCTCCCGTCCTACCTTTTAACCTTGAATTGTCACTGAAAAGGCATGTAAATCCTGACTATGAACAGTGGCGCCTGTCAAAATAGAGTCTATTTTATATAAGATTCTATATGAAATACCTGTTGTTATGCGTGCTAAAGTGTGGCACGTGGCCGTTAACTGTTTCCTATTGTAATCATGGGTTGCATACACACAATAGAATTTGAATAGCAGCGGAGCAGGGCTTTAAAAATAAAACTTTTTGTCACATAACCGTACTTAAGGTCTTTCCACCCGAGTGCCCATGATAACTGATGCATTGATCATAGCCTATCGTTTGTTTTATATACATCTGTTGCTATGCTGTATTTACACATGTACATTACGGACCCGGTATTATAGAGAGGGTTACATATTGAATACATGCAGTGGTGCAGCTGGCCTCAAAATTTACGAGAAACATTTGGGTAATTGGCCTTTTTCAGTTGTAGCGGAAGCGTGTAGGAGAAAGACTAGGCCACTGTAGGTTCATAGGTGTCTGGGTTTTAGCATGTTATGACATATTTGGGCACATTCTAGATGCATCGTTTGCTCTTTTCAATGCCCCTGCATGTTACATTTTGTTGTGTTTAGTTTTTCAGTTTCCTAAATTATCTGTAGACACAGTCCTGCTGTGCTTATATAATAGCGGAGTCGTGCACATTTAGCCAATATCTTTAATGCCTAGCAAACATTTTAATATGTTTTCTGTTGCTCCAATACAAAACGAGAGCTTAACCAAGAGAAGCAATATACGCCCGAAATGTTACAACAGAGGACGGGAGCAAACTTTAAAGAACAAAAGGAAGAAATTAAAAAAAAATGTCCAAAAAAATCCTTAACAGGTAAAAGTATGTCAAAATACTCCTAAAATTTGGAAGTATCATCCATGTTGTACCACAGAAAAGTCGTCTCGGTTTTTCTCTACCACCAATAATGAAAAGGTTTCAAAGTAAGCTATTTATAGTAACATAAAAGGGAAGTATTTCAAAATTGTTTTATTGTAATTGAACAGAAAAGGGATCAAGAGCACTGAAATACAGAGCACGATACACAGAGCAAAATCATATATGACCTTTGACCCCTGAATGTGTGACCCCAACCTTGAAGAGGATCATCCGAAACATGCGCTCTGCATGTCGTCTCGGGATGAACATTTGTGCCAAGTTTCTTTGAAATCGTTCAAACAGTTGAAGTTACAAATCGGACACGAGATAAACTGATATGACATTTGACCCCTAAGTGTTACCTTGACCTTTTAACCGAGACATCCAAAACATGCGCTCTGCACGTCTTCTCGGTGTGTTGAACATTTGTTACAAGTTTCTTTGAAATCCTTCAAAAGGTTCAAGGGTTACATAGCGGACACGAAATTGCTTATGGACGGAAAGTCGGACGGACGAACGGACGGACAGAAAACAGGGGTATAACATAATACGTCCCTTCGGAACAAAATAACAATACACGTAGTAATAAAATACTAACTGGTCCAATATATAAGTGGGACAGAACTTCACTAGCTAGTATCAACATTTATGTAGGTATTCTTGGAGTGTCAATATTAGTTCTTTGGAGGTCCTTACTAGTATTTGGGTAGGCTTCTGAATAAGTTTCGGAAGTGTGGGTGAATTGGTGCTAATTCTGGCAGTTCCGGAGGCACCAGGGTCAGTTCAGGTGTTGTTGTCTGGTGTAGTTCTGTTACAGTTTAGAATGCTGGATCCAGTGGTGTTTTGGTTCGAATTAATGCAAAGGTTGTTCTTAAAATGCATTCTAAGTGCACCATAATTGTGTCCTACAAAAGGTAAAAAGGTATTTGCACCACGGTGACACAATTCCCATAGAGGTTCGTCTATATCTCTTTTACAAAGGGTAAAAAGGCATTTGAACCTCAGTGGCACTATTTTCATAGAAATCGTCTATACCTCTTCAACAATCCCATGTTCAGGTTGAAGACACATACATCTAGTTGTATATGTCTAGGCCACTTGTTTGGTTAATGACTTGCGACAGACGCAGTTGTCTCATTCGTGATGACACACAATCGACGTACTTAGATTATCACGGGGCAACAGACCTGATTGAAAAATTCGTCAGACACATGTATAATAATCAGGATCAGTCTGCTTTCAAGCTTGACTTTCTATGTCCGCTATTTATTTATTATAGTGTTTTCTATGCTTGAAATATTTACAAAAAGGAGTAAAGCTGTAGATATATCAGGTTTAAGAAACATGCAATAAGTGTCAAAATATTTTATGTAAAATTCATTTGCTGACAATTTTTAAGATCCCCCCATACACACACAATGTGACCATTTTTGTAGCATACGTATATGATAGTAACTTACAAAGGCATGTGAAATATTTTGTTGCGCCACTGGGGGAGTTGGTGTTTAAAAGGTAAAAATGAATTATCTTCATATTCCAACAGAAATGAGAATGAGAATCAGAAATGTCTACAAAGTCTTCTGTTTTGTTCACTAACTTGTAAACTTTAGTCGAATATATGAGCAACACCATGAGAAAACCAACTGGCTTTGAGACCAGCATGGATCCAGACCAGCCTGCGCATCCGCGCAGTCTGGTAAGGATCCATGCTGTTCGCTAACGGTTTCTCTAGCTGCAATATGCTTTGAAAGTGAACATCATAGATCGTGACCAGAATGTGCGGATGCGCAGGCTGGTCTGGATCCATGCTGGTCGCAAACGCACTATGTTTGTTTTCCCATTGCTTCGCTCATATCAAGAAATGGTCTTTAACTATCTTTACTATACAATTTCAGAAGTCTAGCCCTAGATTAGTTTTAACTTTATTGATAGGCAATCTGAATAGGAAAATGCCAGAGGTCCTTTATTTTTATTTCATGCAGTTACTAATAAGCTTTGATACTGTGGCAGTTGAGTACAATAATTTCAGATGTGTTCAAAGATAATTCGTCATAAACCCATTGTAAAGCAAATACTGGATTTACCTGTAGTGGAAAATAAACAGTGTTGATTGTATTGAGGTCATCTGCTACATTATCAAAGTTTATTAGTACCATTGTCAGAGACCACAATGTCTTGTATGTCTTTTACCGCTACAGTTAACACACTGGCAAACAAAATCAATAAATAGTTAAGTTATTGAAGTTGCGGATATCTTAACGCGCAGAAAAGACACGATATGCCCCTCATATTTACTGGCATAGCCAGGCACCTGGGTAGAACACGAACATTCCGTAATCCAGGTCAATGGCTTCCTAGCATAAAGGATTCTATGCCCCTTAGACAGGTTTCGAATCAACACTGGCAAGTGACTCGAAGTCAACGACCTTCATCGCGCTGCCATGGAGTCTCCTTAGCTGAATTTAAATACAAACTGACTTTTAGTTGGCCGACAGTTTTAATTTCACTTCCTTAGATCAAATGGTACACACAAAATATTCATTAAATCACCAGGCGCACCAAGATGATGATATAATGATATTTTTTATTTGTTTTTCTTTTATCAAACGTCGCACCGACACATGATAGGTCATATGGCGACTTTCCAGCTTTAGTGGTGGAGGAAGACCCCAGGTTCCCCTCCGTGCATTATTTCATCACGAGAGGGCACCAGGGTATCACCACCGATCTTCCGTAAGCCAGCTGGATGGCTTCCTCACACGAAGAATATAATGATAAGGTTGATATTTCAAACTTCTTACCTTATTGCAAGTGGGAACACTGGTGTAACTGTTATCAGAATGTTGTTGTCTTTAGCGGTTGATCAATATGATTAACATTCATTCAAAGTTACGTTTATATATGAATGTATGTTGAAATATGTTTCTAGTATCAATCTTCAACAACTAATTTGATTACAACGCCATGATTACACGCACCTCTTTAAATATTATCAATTGTGCTGTTTTGTTTTAGATTCTAACTGCACTGCACTGGACCCTGTGGTCAACGGCTTTGTCAATACTTCTCAAAGTGAATATCAGCAAGGTGATGTTATTCAGGTGGCATGCAATGATGGGTATGAACCACATTACACCAACACAGCGCAGTGTCGTGAATTTGGCATCATTCAATTTACGCCCTTTACATGTAAAAGTAAATAAATAAGATACTACGATTTTCGTCTAAAGCAAAATTATATTTTTTTCACTGTATACTTAAACATACATGCTATAAGGGTAAAGGTTCAATCAATATTCATAAACTCTTTAGTCTCACTAGATCGACTCCCTTATTTTTTTAATTTATCACAATCATTCAATGACAGATACTACACACATGTATATATCACTTGTATTAGTCTACATCTTTCTACTTGAAATGTTTAAGAAGTTGAAATGTTCATGTTCTAATTAAAGTTTATGAGAAGTTCATTTACCGTATTTTACGGACAATAGACCGCTGCACCGTATTGGCCGCAGCCATATATTTTAACAATATCAGAAATAAAATTTAACGTATAGGCCGCTCCGGCATATTGGCCGCGGCCTATACACCACTAAGTGGCGAACATAACCATGTCGTATAAAAATTGTCCTCGATAAATAGTCATTGAAATCGGTTGTATTTTTTTGGTAATTACACTTTTTAATCTGTCAGATGCTGTGAACTGTTAAGACCGAATGTAAGTTTCTTGAGCTGTTTATAAAGGCCCTCTCGGCAAAATTGTCCATTCTGTACATTTAACATGATTAAAACTGTTGCATATGCCGCATGAAAGGCCCATTTAGAAAAAATAAATAGGCGTATAGGCCGCTTCGACGCGTAGGCCGCACCCTGAAAATTTCACTTTTTTAAACGTATAGGCCGCGGCCTATTGTCCGAAAAATACGGTAAAGCTTAAAATGCGAACAGGAAAATAATAGCTTTCTCGTTTTTGCTGGGCCTGTTTATGAGAATTAATGGTGCCCTATAGCCTAGGTTGTTGTTATTATTATTTAATGTTTTGCACGCATGTAATCTTTGTTAACACTTTTCTGATTATAGTTAAAACATGTACTGTTCCAACAATACTGTCTAACGGGTTCATTAACCCATTTCCAAATACGGATGGTTTATACACCATAAATACAACGATAACATTTACCTGTAAACAGAATTTTACTTTAATTGGTGTAAGAACGATGAAGTGTCTCGGAAATAACAGATGGGCGGAGACTGGAACCTCCGTTTGCCTAAGTGACTCTTACATGTGTAAGTATCTTAATTTTGAGCGGTTAAATTTTGTAAAATTTATTGCAATAAACAGTTAAAATGTTACTTAAAAAGCAAAGAAACGGTTACACTGTTGTAAACAACAACCGAAAAAAGAACTAGTTTAAGAGTCCCAACAGAAAAGGGACATTTCTGATCTCGGACCTGACAGAATCAATACATTTCAAGACAATCCGTCCTCCAGTATTTACAACGCTTTGATTTAGCTGTGTAACAAATGTATTATCAAAATGATTTCATGAAGTTTATTTGTTGGAAAAAGTAAGTCACTAGGTTGTGATGTGTCTTTTAGAACTTTTCAGAGATAAAAACAAATGTTAATAATATCTGATCAAACTTATTTCAGACGAATTTGCATTAAAGAAGATTCATGAAGAAACAGGTAAACCGTTTTCATTATTTATGAATGTGAGAACTTAACGCGATGCACAGATAAATATAATTATATACTAGATGAATTTCAGGCTGGAACGTTCAACGCACTTTGATGTTTCATTCTCTTTTATCTTAGATGATAAATGTCTCTTAAACTATAGGATTACGTTTTTCCGTCCATGCGTTCGTCAATAATTCCGTTCGGTCGTTCGCCATTTTGCGTCCGGTTCATTACTCTGTCATTCATCAAGTATCTTAATATTAGTTAGCACAAATGTTCCTCATAATAAGAGAACGTGTCATGTTCGAATTCCGGACCCCTTACTCAAAGGAAAAAGTGTCACTTTGAGATCAATGTTCGGCAGGGCTTTTTTCCACAGTCCGGTCCGTACCTCACCAATCCGTGGAGGGATAATAAGACGATGTAGCATGCAAAGCTTTCGACCTATTTCATAGCATAAATGTATCCAATTAAACGACGAGAAGGCCAATGTCACACTTGGCATTCAAATACTAACATGGCTTAAACAGGGCCTGTTCTTGTCTGACTCAGAATCATCCATTAAGGGATCACAATTGTACGTGGTAAAGATATTCCCCATACTCAGTGAAATGTGCAAACCAAGAATCCTAGCACTAAGGTCATTAAAACACTTAAAGATCAAAAGTCGATATGGTTTTATCATGTCCGATCTATAACTTTATCATGCAAAACAGGATTTATGTATTATCTAGCGCAAATATTTCCCTGAATGACACAATTTGTTTGACGCAAAAGCTAGGGTCAAGATCACAATATGTGGTCTAAGGTCAACAGGGCTGTTTTCCTGTACGTTCTGTAACTTGACAATCCATAAAGGGATTTTAGTATGACTTGGCACAAATGTACTCAATAGTAAGACGATTTGACTTGTACAACGCCTAGACCCCTATCTCAAAGGTCAAAGTCACAGTCGGTAAATATTTTAATATAAACTAACGTGTGATATGGACCCAGTTAAAAGAAATGTTCCTATATTTTCTTCGGAATTATCTCCTTTTTATATGATGTTTTCTTACATTGGTTTCTAATATTTTCCCACTTATTTCCAAAATGAAATGTTATCAAAATTGAAATTAAATGCTTGTATACAACTATGGAGTTATATATATGCAAATTTTCATTCAAACGTTGTGTTGGAACATAGACTCTTTTGTATTTACAGTACAATATCAGATTGGTATTAGATCAATATGTTATACTGTAATGAAGAAAATAAGTTGCATAAATACTTCTACTACTTATTTTGACTGTTTTCTTTTTGTGAGCAAACAGTTGCTCTGTACCGACAAAATAAGCGAACGGCTATATCAAACCAAAGCCCAACAATGATGGCCGATTTCACATCGGGACTAGAGTAACGTTTTCATGGAAGAAGGGTTACACTTTAAATGGTGCTCCTACCATGGTGTGTAAAGGAAATGATACATGGACGGAAGATGAGAATATATTCTGTCTCGAAGATGGATACTATCATCTAAATACACCCCTTGTTACTACAGCAATATATTCAACCTTTTTCCCAACTAACTCCAGATAATAGTAATATGACTGAAAAGTCTGTTTGTGTTTTAGAAATTAACTATGCTTTTAAAAACTGGTTTTTATGTGTTCTAATTTTACTTTTACTAATTTAGGTTTACGAAAAAACACCATAACTCTCAATTGACTTAAATCTAAACACGTGCACTTTATCATTATCTATTATAATTTCCTCAGTTTAAAATCAAATTCTACTGGATATGTAAAACGTTGAAGAATGTAAACTTTTTGCATGTACATGTTTTAGCTTAGACTGACATTGTTTTTAATTTCCCTTGTCGGACCATTATGCGAAAAATATTATTAAGAGTAGCTTTATGTTTATCTAATAATACACTTTGTAAATGCATTGTTTCATTTTATAACCGTATTAAAAGGGATACGGATGTGAACTACTACTAGCGTTATAGACAAACATTTTCATGTAAACCAGTGAACAAATACAATAGTTAAATATGTTGTCATTTTCATAAAGGGAATAAGCCTGACATAGTACGACAAGAAAACATCCAATTTTAAATTGTGATCTTTGAACAGTCATTATAATTAATAAATGATAAACGTACCAGGATGTAAAATGTAAACCTTTCCAATCTTACTACGCTCCTTTCAGGGACTTTGAGACTATTTAATCTTTTATAATGAGTCTGGTTTCTGATAAGTTTGCACTTTTTAGACTTATTTACAATTTCAGTTAAAACATGTGCTCTGTCACCAATGGTAGCAAATGCATATGCAACTCCGAATCCAGACTCAAACAATCGTTTCCCTGTTAATACGACGGTAACAATCACGTGTGAAGAGAGTTTTATGCTAATTGGTAAGAACACAATGAAGTGCCTTGATGATGGCAAGTGGACAGAGGAAGCCCCCTTTTGCCTTGCCAGCTCATACACATGTAAGCATTTTCTAGTCATGTTAAACAAAAACCAAATTTGTATAATGTATGATATATTGTCAAAAGGTTATCTTATGCCAGGTCGTACAAGACATACGTTAAAAACTTAGTAATGTGTCGGTCTTGCTATATGTAATGATTTGATTATAAGTTCGATGCGTTTTAAATGCACTGAGCACTATCATTTTGGATCGACTGATAATGTGATTTTTAATTAATTCAAGCATAACTTCAATGTAACTGTTACGGTTAAATGAGTTTCAACCACTTGTTATCATTACTTGTTATATAATGAAATAATCATTTACCACTGTGTCCAATGTCCATTAAAATCTTTCAAAGTTTAGCAGAAATAAAAAAGAAACGAATGTGATATTAGAAACGTTGTTGGGAGTATATTAGTCGAGTACCTGAGTAAATATTTTTTTCCGCATGGTCAATCATAAAAAGTATATATTGTCACAATTTTGAATATCTTCGCTAGACGTACTGAGCAAAATAAGAAAGATACATACGTGAACAAAGACATTTATTTGATAATGTCAGCCAAGAAATATAAAAATGATAAATGCACACACATATGGTTATACATAATGTATTCTAATGGAGATGTTTAGCTCACCTCAGCCAAAGGCTCATGGTGAGCTTTTGTTACCGCTCAATGTCCATAGTCCGTCGTGTGTCGTGCGTCCTACAGCATTTTCTAAAAACGAATTGAATACCACTGGGCAGAAGTACACCAATCTTCACAGGAATGATCCCTGGGTAGTCCCCTTTCAAAATTATTCAAAGAATTAAATTCCATGCAGAACTCTGGTTGCCATGGCAACCGAGAGGAAAAACTTTAAACATCTTCTTGTCCAAATCTGCAAGGTGTAGAGCCTTGATATTTGGCATGTGACATCATCTTATGGTCCTCTATCAAGATTGTTCAAATTGTGCGCCTGGGGTGAAAAGAGGCCCCGCTCCCGGGGTCACAAGTTTTACATAGATTTATGTAGTACAACACTAAAAATCTTCTTGTCTAAAACCACAGGCCTTTGATATGTAGCATTGCCTTGTAGTCCACTACCAAAATTGTTCAAATTATGCCTCTTGTGTGAAAAGAGGCCCTACCCCGTGGGGTCTCAAGTTTAACATAGACTTATATAGGAAAATTGTTTTAAAGATCTTCTTGTCTGAAAGTTCAAGGTCTAGGTTTTTGATATTTTGTATGTAGCTTTGCCTAGTGGATCTCTAACAAGTTTGTTCAAATTATGCCCCTGGGGTGAAAAAAGGCCCCGCCTAAGGGGTCACTTGCTATAATTATGAGTTATATAAGAAAAAATACTTGAAAAATTATAAAATTATATTTACTAGACTGTTTAATTATAATTACCTCATGACCCCAAGCAGTCAGTGATCACTTGACTGTGACCTTGACGTACTGACCCACTTTCTTGTTTTTTAAGATACAGTTTTGAAATTTGGATGATGTGTACAGTTTTGCACACCTATCTTAAAACTGACTTTCAATTACGATGAGTGTGACCTATTGACCTGTCTTTTAATATTTTAGCATCAGTTTGCCATTTGAAACATGTGGCTCATATTTCTCAAGTGGGCGATCCAGGGCCATCATCACCCTCTTGTGTAAATGAATATGCCTCAGCAGCATCTAATGAGATTTGTTTTAAATGTTATTTAAGTCTTCTAGGGTAAAGAATAGTCATGCTAGTACAAAAATGCAGCATTTGAGCTTAGGAGCCTCAAATTTGGTATGGAGATTGGCCCTGACTAGTATGTGATTCATAGGTCAAAAGGTACTGTTACAAGAAAATATTTATCCGGATGATATTTTATGTGTATGCCTATGTGATCTATGACAAAACTTGATCCTTTCTTTAAGAGCAAGGTACTCAGGTGAGCGATATAGAGCCATCATGGCCCTCTAATTATTCTACTGCCATTTCGCTGACTTGCCCCAGACCCACAATGCTTTTAAATCTCTCTTGGGATGTAGACTTGTTTCACGCAAAGAAGCAATCCAGCTGACTTACGGAAAGTCGGTGGTTCTAACCAGGTGCCCGTTCATGATGTAAAAATATATGTATGATGTTAATCCCTACACAAACAATCAAACAGACAAACAGAAAAACATTCTATTTTTTTCAGGGTGGTATAACATTGGACTTGTAGCAATATGCGTAACACTCTTCATTGTTGCTATCGTGCTTATATCTGTAATTTTGTGCCAACGGCACAAACCCTTAAAACAAACGATACAACCAACCCTAACAAATAGAGATTCATTAGCTGAAAGTGGAATTGATGTTAATGAAAAAGATGAAGATGAATCTAGCCCGATGATAAATAATGTTCATTTAGCTGATGTTCGACAGACAGTTATTGACGAGAAAGACATACATCCAAACGATTCTGCTTACGAAAAAGAAGTAAGCCATCCGGTTCGACCGGTAGATGTTATTCCATCGGCACCACCACCCAAAGATTGTAACCCTGAAAGTATCCATAATACAAGTAAGGCATTCAGAATTTGAACTTTTGCTTTGGGATAGTATTTAAATTCATGGCATTTATCGTTTTTTTCATTCTTGCATGAAATAATATTTTCCTTATATATTTCAACTCACGATAAGTATCGCGTAGTTCACATAATGAGAAATGTTTTTAACCATTCAAAGACCACGTGAGATGCATTTTACTTAGATTGGCATTTCTGTGATGTCAGACAAATAAATTGTTTTTATTCAAAACCACTTTACCCTCCAGATGTTTTGCAAGTAAAATTAAATATTAAATGTGTAGTTCTGTTTAAACTATCACAGATCTAAGCTTTAAATTAATCGCTATTTCGGACGGTTCTGTAAAGTATTTCATATTCTTATTTTGTAGATTATACATACAACATATTTGGGAATGTCACACATCAGACTGAGAATATTAAAGCTGAAAATAATGATGATAAGAACGGTCAAAAACCAGATAGAAAACAACCAGAAGATGAACATGTACCGGAGAAAACACCAACTGAGGAGTCACAGACAACTGTTGTCGCTCTCCAGGAAACCGAGGACGGAACATGCAAAGGAGCAAAACCAATAATTGAATAACGATTCTGACAGTGTGCCAAAATGTCTAAAAAAACTACAGGTTGATGACTGTTCATAACTATTTGATTTAATATATAGCTCTATAGGTTTTTAATTTATGCTATATAATGTGTTTGATTTATGATCTATAAGGAATTTATGCTCTATAAGGTATTTGAATTACGCTCTACAAGGTATTTAATTCATGCTCTAAAGGGTATTCAATATGTTCTCTATATGCTATCTATTCTATGCTCTGTAGGGTTTTTATGCTCTATAGGGTATTTAATTTATGCTCTATAAGGTTTTTAATTTATGCTCTAAAGGGTATTTAATTTATACTCCGTAGAGTAGTATAGAATCTGAAACAGTTATATGGCAGAAAATGTATTGTATTCAAATATCATATTTATTGTATAACACGTTTAACGTTCACCTAAGCACATACGCATTTTTTTAAGTTTTCAATTACATTTTCATTTCTAAGAATTAAGAAATGCATTGTGGCTGCCAAGTTTAGTAGGAGCCGTAGGATAAGAAGTGCTCTTGAAAGATATTTGTACTAACTGTCAACCGTCAATCAGCAAAGTGCATATCCAGAATCATAGGAAAGAGATTGCTAATAGACAGTCGGACGAACGTGGAACATGGAAATGTGAAAGGGAAAGGTGTTGTAACATAAAACGTCTCATCGAGCTTATTAAAACTGGCAATAGGATCAATATGCTGGCTAAAAAGTGCTTTTCAATGATGTACTCACTGTTCTTAAAATAAAACATACTGTTTCGTCGGAATACAAGCTTCAAAGATCTAATTTCACAATCATATAATGTAATTCATAAGAAAATAAATGACAAAAGAGAACATAATTTTGTATATAAGGGGATTATATATATATATATATATATATATATATATATATATATATATATATACACACATTTCTATTTTTTACCGTCAGTGTTTGAGGTATATTGCAAATATATATAATGCTATGTTTATTGTAAATATTATAGCAAATAATAATAATGATAATCATAATAATAATGATGATAATAACAATTATAATGGTAATCAAAATTGTAAAAAGTGTAATTCATTACTTATTTAAAAGAATGTACGTAGATTTGCTTTTTCATTTACATGTTTTTTATACCTAGCTCCAGGGCTGCATGGTTATTTTTTATATATATTCTGCAAACTTTTTATAAGAAAATTTTAAGCTTCTTAAATAGCACAATTTATGTGATGGCTGAACAAGGGGCAATAAAAATGTCAATGAATCAACCCGATGTAATGGAGTAACTTCTCTCTTTTAAAGGAATGGACGGGAGCCAGTTTAGTCTTTGTATAATCTATTCATTAAGAAACTCGAGCCAAACATGTAAATATTATGAATAAAAATAAAATATGATATGACATAGCATGTTTGCTCTAGTAACCGGACACGGCGCATCTGCAAATAAGGCAAGCTACCTAAACATTCGACAATGGGATTCCACGATATTTTTGGGATTCCAGTGGTGACAATATTTAGACGAAATTATTTTAGAGATCCCATTTAGGATAATTTTATATCAAATAGACATTACGCGGTTGCTGTTAAGCGATAAAATTATTCAGTTGAAGATATATACTTACTATAGACTACATATATTTGTTAACACATCCGTCCAAATTAGAATTATGTCAAAAAAGTTAATTAATAATATATGTTTTGTTTCTGTTTGTAGGCGGTAACGAATTCGTTGTTTCAAATGAATGATCTTCCAGTGTCGGAGTACATCATTTTTAGTTTGATGCCAATATACATGCAATGTATGGTAATATGATGCAATAATATGGAGAATACAAACTGTCTTTGACAGGTCTTTGGGAATTTAACAGGTTTATTTAATCAATGTTATCAATGTTAATCAATATTACATTTGTCATATTTCTTTCCTCACTTTAAATTGAAACCGTTCTAATTTCAACAATAACCTGATAACAAAAAATTGACCCTATCCATATTAAAGCGGCATGTCTCCAGATTGTTCGACAACAAAAAAAGTATTTTTTTAGATATCTTGAAATAAATGCTATATTTCTTAAGAAGGCTTTAAAACGTAATTACTGACAAACTTTATGTTACGGTAACACATGAGAATTTGCTGTTTTACTACTATTTACGACGAAAATCGAAAAGCGTTTGTCACGCTTTTACTCCAGGTAAACTGTCCCGAGTATAATTATCTATATTTTGAAGTCAGTATTCACTACTTCAGCTATAGCGCTATCGGTTACGACGAGGGGAAAATGTCTTTATTGCTGCGGCGGTCCGGAGTTCGATTCCGGACGCGGTCATCATCTTTTCTTGATTTGGAGTTTTTAAAATATTTTAGAAACAAAACTTCATATTCTAATGTTCATAATATGACCGAAACTTCAATTTGAAAGAAAGATTATTTTTAGCCAAATCTGGAGGCATGCTGTTTTAACGAATTACATCATTCCAGTTCCAAATTCGAACCCGATTCCGTGATAATCGCAGTTCTCTATTTATTGACAGAATTTTCTTAAAAAAGGAAAGAAGATTTTTTGGAAGCATAGAATGAAGCCGTGCAAGATAATATCTGAGTTTATACATGAGAGGTCATATGATGTGCACCATCCATCACACCGCTATATCAACGGCTAGTTATAGCATAGAATCAAAGTACGGGGATTTTCTTAACAGCTACGGCATTTAAAGATTTAAAGATTATTGTTGTGGTCTTAAATTCCAACCGAAATAAAAAGTGAAAAAATCATATGTGACTCCAAGATAGAACTGTACTATGGTGCTAGTGACATATATATATTGTATATAAATTAGTAGCGTTTCCTCTTTTGGTTAGAAAATTATCTTCTTAATGCCTTGAAAGGGTTCATTTACTGTACTTTGTGGATCTAAAGCATTATAGAGAGGATTTCATTCAGAACTCACATTGTCGTGGTGGAGAGTGAGCTCATCTGTTTTCCAAGTCAAACGTAGCTTTCAGCTGTTACTCGCATTCATTCGAGTCTATGCGAAGCTGCTCGGTTTATTCAAATGCTAGATTAGCACTAACAATTGACATAATTCAAAGTATATCTAAGGTAAGTCAATATCTAAATAGTAATTTAATTGAAAGAAATTATGTGCGACTATCATGATTATGAAAAAGCGGGGTCGGTGAATAAACATATCAGTCAAATGTGTTTATCTTTGCACAAAAGAGTAACTTTTATGGAATAAAATACAATGCCTATTACGAGAGTTGCACGATAGATAGAACAACGGGCCACTCTCCTTTGATAAATACTTTATCAGGTAAGGGCAATATGGCCGTAAGGAATTTGGCAAGCATCACCACTTATTGATCTCACCTGATAAAGATAATATCAAAAGACAGTAGCCCGTTATTCTGTATTTGTCAGGACGTCCAAATAATATTCGTAACTCGATCAGATAATGATTATTCCTGCTAAGGTTGAACAAAGTCTCATTAGGTCTGTGGGAACAGTTCACAAACATAAACCGTTACCACTTTGTCAGTCTGCTTAAACTAATTGATTGTTTTGAGAGTAGGCTAAAGGATATTTCAGGTAGTACTGAATTAAATGAACATTTTTAAAAGAGTAAACATGCTCAAAATACCCATTTCTGAAATAGTAATGTTTTGATATGGTAAAAAAAGTTCAACAATAAGTTTTCATAATGTTTTTATTCATTTTATCATGATAAGAAATGTTCAATGTAATACTTTGCCTTAACCCGTACTTACTGTTTCATTTTCATAAAATGTATTGACACATTATTATATCAATAAGAACAAAATTATGTCAATAACTATTTGACTGAAGTCAGAACTTTGCCGCTATATAACCTTCAAATTTAGACGGCCCATCTCTTTTCGAGGGCATTTTCAATGACGGAATATTGTATCCATGTCTATGTCTGTATATCAAAAGTTCATTTATCTTTCATACACCACTCTTATTTCCTTCATACAAGATTCACATTGCAATCGTTCTTAAATTTACATCTCCTTTCGTTTATTTCATAATCCAGCTGTGTAAAGCCTAAGGCCTTTTATCTTTAACCTAGTGTTTTGAATATGAAGTCTTTCTGACTCTTTGTCTCATCCTGTATTACGTGAACAGTATTTGATAACTTTAGACTACGTATTTCCCGTTCATAGTCTTCATGATGTTCAACCATACAGTCAAATAGCCCAACCCTTACAGTCCTCTTAATCTGCTGCACTTCCTCTACAAGTTTCTTTAGAGCCTTTATACTCATCTGAATCCTGATCATAAAAACATTTTCAATGCTTTCTAATTTCGGGCTCAGTCGAAATGTCTTGCACCCTAAGTCCATATTTACCAGCCAAATATGTTGTAAGTTATGTAGATGTGTGATTGTTTCCAGCATCTTCTCTATGTCTGTTTGGGAAGTTAGAAAACCGCAGCAAAAGACATGTAGTTTTGGCGCAGTCGACAGGAAGGTTAGTACTTTCGACAACACAACACTTTTTGCAAAGCTGCCAACGTAGCATACTTCTAAAGAGCGCGTATTGATCTGTACTTCCGAGATGGGAATACTTCCAATTTCAATCATTCGGAGTTGTGAATGATTCGAAAGGTCTAATTTGGTATCACTGCAATAATCATCATGCTTTTGGCACTTTATGAATCCCAGACCTATGTGTCTCATGTTCGTACTTCCAGAGACAAAACCGAGGAGATGGTCGAATTGACCATGAGTCATTTCAATGTTCCTGAGATACAGTTCTTCCAGTTGCTTCATGCCCCATATGATCTGAATACTTTTATTGGAGAGCCTAACATGACTATGTGACCAAATGTTGCCCAACCATTGACCACCTTTCATAATGAAGCATTTCAAAGACTGCACTGATTCTTGCAGAAGGAACTCTAGACTCTCATCACAGATTTCACATTTCAAATCAAGTTTTTCTAAAGCAGCACGACCATTTTTCCTTAGCAATTGTACTATATCAGAGAACTCGACTTTCGTTTTCACTTCCCGGATTTTAACTGATTTTACATCTTTGCCGTTTGTTTCCAGTATTGGTTTCAGGACTTTTGAATAGCTTTCTGTTTGGAAGTCGGAGTCGATTATAATGTCTTCAATCTGAAATTCTACTGGTGTATGTCCATTGTCAATACTTTCATTCACACAGTCTACAAACAGGCTTTGGATTCGTTTTATTGTCTCATTGTAGCCCACAAAGTAATTCCAAGATCCCATGTCGCTTCTGTATCCTGTAACGGTATCAGAGCTAGAGATAACACGATAAAACGTAAAGGACAATGTTCTGGCTTTGTCGGGACACATACCATTCAGAAATATAAAGAAATTTGACACTGAAAGAATATCTTTAACAGTGCTACATATTTCTATAACTGGCCTAATTTCGGTTGGATCGTCAACCATGGTGCACACATGCAGAGCAGCAAAAAACTCTTGAAACGTTTTATGTGCAAAAGAGACTCTGGGAACGTTTCCGAAAAAGTCATTTTCTACACCTTTATTCTGTGTTAACAGTCCAGTAGACAGACAGAATTCAAAATGTTGTCCGAGATACTGTTTTGCAGTTTCGATATCAAACACCAGTGAGTTTTCTCTATCTTGGTGAAAGAACGTGTGAAAAGCCAACTGTCCTAGTGATTTCAGCACTTCGTGAAATGCTCCACAATATTTATTAATTTGGATGCATTTTGGTATATCGACTTTCCTCTTTTTAATATCTGGATATTCGGTGTCCTTTGACCTAATTTGAGCTCTATTTAAATGAAGCCCTATGATGTTGCTGAATATCTCGCAGTAAGATTCCCCGATTGTTTGATGTTTGTGCCATAGGCAAATTAGATGTATCAAAATCAAAGGCACACTTTTGAATTTATTAATACTGTTTTCCTGCAATTTATGATGAAAATCTTTTATGCTTCTTTTACTATCAGGAATGTTGTCAGAACTGAATTTCGAGACAGCATTGTCAATTAACTGTTCTGCTGCTTTCTCTCCAAGTCCAGTTATTTGAACGAGATTGTCGATTTGGTTTGTGCTTAAAGACAATAAACTGAATTTCCAAGTTCTTGTAGTTGTCAAAATAGTGCAATTTTGCCGTGCCTTTCTGTGGGGAATGTCATTCAAAGTTTTGCATGATTTCCCTTTTGGATGAGTCCATTCGTCTAATCCATCCAATATGATCAAGCAACGTTCCTTTGTAAGTATATCTTGTAGAAAATCTAATTTATAACGCTGTGACCGGGCTAAGTGTCTAATTATCTGGTGCTGAATCATTTTGTCTACGTCGCAGTCGGAGCTACGTGCTTCGCGTAATGGCAAAATGAATGTAAAATCAAAATCTCGCATCATTTCAAGATCTTCTTCTGTTTCAAATGTTGTTTCAATCGTTCTTTCTCCGTGGGCATGGCACCATGCCACAGCTAATCGTTTACAGAACACAGTCTTTCCTAGACCAGCCTTTGATGTCACGTATATTTCATTTCTTCGTTTTGTTTTGAAAATATCACTAAGGCAGTTAATTTCTGTTTTAATATCTGACCGATGACTTTCATTCCACGGATATTGAACGCAGTTGATGGTTGGTTGAACGTAGAACCCAACAAGTGGTGTGTCTTTTTTCTCGAACAAAGGTGAAAGCGGGATAGTAGTGTAAAGTTTATTGTTGAAAATTAAGAGATCTTCCTTCAAGTCTGAAAAAAAGAAGTAGGCTGTATATTGCAAAAACTAGCAAAACATTTATCACCTCAGAAAGACACCTATCCAAATATATTCAACGGAAAAATCTCGGCCAGCATAAACTGTGAGAAGAACTGAATAGCTCCTTTTTCCAGCAACTGATCAGGCAGACAAAATAAAACATGGATTCATTAAAAGTGTTTATCATCGATTTACAGTCTGCCCGCTTAGCTCAATAGTGACAGCGCAGATCTACGGATCGAGGGGATCGCGAGTTCGAGTCCTGGGCGAGGCGTATGTTCTCCGTGACGATTTGATGAAAGACATTGTGCCCTAAATCATTCGTCTTACACCTCTGATTCATAACTGAAATACCGTTGAAAAATGGCGTTTAACCCAAAACAAAACAAATCATCGATTCACATGCACTCTTTTCTCATGGCTTACACTATATTAGTTATTATATAAGTCAGCCTAAGACCCTAAAAAGTTTCGGTGCATAAAATTAGAGTTACGTCAATTCTATTCGAAGATATTGTACGACTCCAAACAAATGTATATTTGTATATTTTTATAAATAACATTTTGATTTAGCTTAAAAGCTACTTGCTGGCAGTTAGGATACCTTCAGTTACACAATAATATAACATATATACAGCTGTATATACAGGAAAATAAGTACTATGTCTGTAATACATATTGTATTGTATTAGGCGTTATACGCACTCTAGATCATTAGGGTTACCCTGCAAAGTGGTAAGGGAATTGTTCAGCACAACACTTTTACCAATACCTTTGTAAAGATATTATATTGATCGTAAAACCTGTTTTATATACAAACACTCTTTTCTTAGTAATGGAACGTTTAATACATACAAAATATTCAACAGGGCATCTTTTATGAAACATTTTGATAATATTTCCGTCAAAAGCAAAAGATACAATACGGCTTTCGGTTTCTATGTATACATGTCA
The DNA here is from genome assembly GCF_021730395.1 of Mercenaria mercenaria. Classification (NCBI taxonomy): domain Eukaryota; kingdom Metazoa; phylum Mollusca; class Bivalvia; order Venerida; family Veneridae; genus Mercenaria; species Mercenaria mercenaria. The sequence goes on along the minus strand of NC_069364.1, from coordinate 23,689,569 downwards.
TATATCGTCTCAACTATCTGAAATACTGTCACTTGTTTCTGTTTGTCACTGGTTTAGATAATCTAATATGCAATCCGTTTTAAGCAAGTAAACAATTTGTACTTAATTTTCATCGCATGACCTGTATTGCAAACAATTAAACATAAGATGTAGGAAACTAAATTTAGTATATTTTACAGCAACATAGACATGATTGTCAAATCTTAAAATAGGTTTTATTTATAACTTACCGTGTTTTAATGTTTCATAACTCTCTTCGGTGCTGGTAGCTCTTGTCGTTTGCCTACACTGATTAATTTCATCAATCGAAGACAATTTGGTTCGTTTCAATTCATCAATAGAAGATGCTTTAGCTTCGTCTATATCGTGTAATGCTTCTTTCCTTGCGGTCAAGATTTTGTCCAAACTTTCACTTTTTGTTGAGTGAAGATTATTTATCTCCTCGATGATTTTTTCAAGACATCGCCTTCTTTCCTGGTCTATATCATCTAATGACCTTCGTGTGCTTTCTTCAATTTCATCTTTAACATACGTTTTAAGAACTTCTGTAATGTCATCAGTTGAAATAGTAAGCTTAGCTTCTTTAAGCTGAAAAACAAATTACTACTGAAAACTTTTCGTAGAGTAATTTGAAAAAGGTGAGGACAGAATGTGATTGTTTTCGTTTTCTGTGAAGCCTTGCGTTTTAATATCAGAATGTTATATTTAAAGTGTGAGAGAAATAATAATAAATTTAACATTTACCAATCTTTTTTTCACGGAAATACTAATTTGTTATCAATAAGCAAGTGCCTACCTGTTATCGTAATGTGCGCGCAAGACAGATTAGAAATTAGGACAAAAGAAATTTTGTTATTTGTGTCTATTTGAGTAGTCAAAATTATGTAAAGCAATTGATAAAAGTAAAGTATATTTAAATCTACACAATTGTTTTACAAAAGCTATATTTGTATTAGTGATGTTAAAAACTCTATCTTAAATTAACAGAGCTTCTTGAAATCTTCTAAAGTTTGTTATCATTTTGACTCGCTACTAAACAAGGTTGTACCTTCTTAATGTTACTTAGAGCTGCGACAGCTGCTGGATTGTTTTCTAGATATGTTTCACAATCTAGAAAGGTGATGAGCACTTTGAGGTGATCTTCCAGTTCCTGTTCATTCATTGACAAGTTTGGAGAATGTCTCATCCTGTTAGTAACGTCCCTGGCCTGTATAAAATTATAAAAAGGCGATTTTAAGGTACTAGACCCGTAATACAGTACCTCCATTTTGAAGAGTATTCGGAACCTTTTTCCTTATATTCATTTTTTTCTAGTATGTTCTTACTTTGTTCAAGACATAATATTGATTCATTGTACGAAATTGATAATCTTTATTTGATAAGCAATTTTTTGCTGTTCAAAGTGAATTTACCTCTGAAACAGAAGTGGTAGAGTTAGACATCTTTAAAAATACTGAGTTACATACGGTAAAGGTTCTCTATTTCCCCTTCATTCTTTAGATTACATATTGTGGAAGAAATGTAGATAGGTTTTACTTCTGCCATAAGGTTATCTTTAATGAAGTGAGCAAAATTCAAAACAGACCCACAGGATTCGATCTTAACATTCAGTGTTGGAGTTAGAATCTTTCTCATTAAATCCGTTTACTTGAGGCACCCTAAAAAATGATATTTACAATTTTATTTTGTGTTTTATAATACTAATTGTTTACAAATAGTTTGATGTTTCTTTGTAAAATGAATTCTCTGCAAACGTTTTGGATAGTGGGAATCACTTTGAAATTTGTCTCTACTTGAGCTTGAGGAAATACCATAAAATGTACAAAATTTATAAAAAAGGCACGGTAAAAGTTGTTTAAAAATTGCAACACACTGCGAAACACGATCAACTTTAAGAATATACCAAGCAAATGCCATTTTTTAACATTACTATTAGGGGTCCAATACCTTAACTATGCAACAATTACTACCAGTAACAAATACTATATTAAAACTTAAAGTAAAGCGTAAGTGTAATAGCCTCTCTTTTTAGCACAGAAAGGCCACTACTGGAATATGTTGACAAACACTTAGTCGAATATCTTCTATAAGTTGTCATCCTCCTGTCTGGAAGTTTGCAGTTACTAGCGGAGTAAATCTATTCGTTCGTAAGACACCATGTAATGATAAGGCGATGTAATATATAACTACGATATTGACCAAATGAAGATAAAATCTAACAATGGTAACTCTAAAGTGCCCTTCCCCCACTTAGAGGGCGAAATAAGAATACAATACCTTTTGACATTCGTCTTTGTCGTTTGTGAATTCTAGGTGGTTCATCATTACGCTAAGAATTCCATTCAAGTCTGTGTCTGAACCAGAACTTGCCGTCTTGTAACCGTCCGGTGGCATATAGCATTTTGCTATCTCCCACGGACAGTGGCACCATTTTTCAACCCGGTTGTTTCTCCAAGAAGGATCTTGGTAAGCATGACTTATAACTATTTTTGTTCTTAGTCGATCGCAAACGTGCTTCTGGCACTTGGGAAGAGTGTCTTGACCTTTGTTGTGTTTAGCTTTGTTTGTGGTAGGTAGCAAACTGTTATTCGTACATGCAGTACATAACGCTTCATCTTTGAATTCTTTAGAGGACAGAATATCCTCTAATGCATTCTGGTGGAATTCCGTTATAATATTAGACACGTACGGCTCAATTCCTTTCTTTGCAATACTGACCGCGAGAGCAGCTTTAAGCCAGTTTTGGAAATCTTTTTCCTTAAGTTTCTCGCTACAGTCGGTCATTGTTCTTAAGTCCAATCAAACAAATGCTATGTGCACTCAAGGTAGCTCCATTTAACCTGTTGTTTGTCTGAAACAATAGATAGAAATAGTAAGAAAATAGAAACATATGTACACGTTACTTTCTAAATGACATACACGCTCATAAAACTTATACTATTACAAATATTCAAACATTGGGCTATGCATGTCCCATATATAATGGACCTCTTGAAGAGTAATCAATTCCCATAAATAAACAAATTTTGATTTAAATTTTTCAGTGGGTATAGGTTTAAACCCTATTGGGACCAACCTTTTTTCTTATATTCATTTTTTTCTAGTATGTTCTTACTTTGTTCAAGACATAATATTGATTCATTGTACGAAAGTGATAATCTTTATTTGATAAGTGATTTCTTGCTGTTCAAATTGGATTTACCTTTAAAAAGGAAGGGGGAAAGTTAGACATCTTTAAAAATACTGAGTTACATGCGGTAAACTTTCTCTGTTTTGCCTTTACTCTTTATATTACATATTGTAGAAGAATTGTAGGTAGGTTTTACTTCTGACCCAAGGTTATTTTTGAATGAAGTGAGCAAAATTTAAAAGTCCTTTATTTTTCAATTTTGGAGTGAGAATTCTGTCCCATTAAATTCGTTTACTTGAGGCACCCTAGAAAAAATGATATTCACAGTTTTATTTTGTGTTTTATAATTGTTTACCAAAAGTTTGACGTTTCTTTAATCAAAATAAATGGTAAATGAATTCCCTGCATACGTTCTGTACAGTGGCCATCACTTAAAAATTTGTCCTTACTTGAGCTTGAGGAAATATCATGAATTAAAAAGAAATAACGGCACGTTAAAAGTTGTTTTAATTTATCATACAAGTCTCTCACTGGATACAATATATTGCTGCAATTGAAATATTAACCATTATGTGGGTCATACCTTAAACCCCAACAAAGGAACGCTTGTAAAATATACTGTCGTTTGTTTTTTGTTTTGTTTTGCGTTTAACGTCGTTTTTCAACAGTATTTCAGTCATGTAGCGGCGGGCAGTTAACCTAACCAGTGTTCCTGGATTCTGTACCAGTACAAACCTGTTCTCCGCAAGTAACTGCCAACTTCTCCACATGAGTTATCAAAGGTGGAGGACGAATGATTTCAGACACAATGCATTTTATCAAATCGTCACGGAGAAAATATGCCAAGCCTGGGAATCGAACTCGCGACCCTGCGATTCGCACACCAACGCTCTCCCTACTGAGCTAATGTTTAAATGGAAGATTTGCATAAATCTAAGATCACTCTATTTCAGGTCAAATTGCCGATAACATGTACTTCAGACATTACATCTCATGTTATCATTTCCCAAGTGTTTGCAATTACATAAACATTCTGCTGCATCCGGAATGATAATGACTTGACTGATTATAATTTAGAAACGGACTGAAATTCATTATAAAACTTATTCGCAACTATGTTGCTGAAGTGGTCACAGGATATATTAAGAATTGAAAGGTCTCGATATCACACAAAACTGTTCCTATCTAGATTAAAGTATATTCAAAAGTATGAGCAAAGTACGATATCGAAAAGAAGTTCACACTATTAGATCTCAATGCTATGGTTGTCAAATTTCAATCGGAAATATAACCAAACAATATACGAGACACTACCACTAAATATGTAGGTCATTCGAATTAATATGCGTTCATATAACACGCATCTCTTCAGTGAATTATCGAAATATATCTGGTATTTTCACGGTGAAAAAATAACTAATATAGTTTTCACTGGTTAGAAACTATAAAACGGGTAATTGTAGTTAAAATATAGAATAAAAATTGTTTATTTTACTTGTTGGATAAAAATATCTTACATTCATAAATACCTTGCCTTGGCTAGGCTATTTAAGATATTGCATCTGGTGTTCACTCATGAAAGATATTTCTAACTTACATTCAAAGAAACAAATATCCTCTATTTATATCTTTATAATTTTGATTTCAGGTAATTATTGTACCCTATCTACTGTAAAAGATAGTTTTGATCTATTGCGCCCTCGAAGAGAAAACAATTTATGATTTATATATTTTTATTATATATTTTGAGGACTATATTCATCTCCAGGTATGAAGTTGTTCGAAACTTTAATACCCTGTTAAACTAACCGCTGGTTAAAGTTTGATTCGAAATTTTAGACTTTGTGGGAGTGACTAATATGATGTTTTGATTTTACTGTATTGAAAGGCTTTTTAGTGTTCATAATCCTTAACTTGTATTTCTAAATTTTTTAAAAATGTTGAAATATAACCTTAAAAGTTAATCGGCCGTTAGCTTGCTTAATCGTCTGTTAATATTTCGAACAATTTGTTCCTGTAAGTGTCAAGTTTAACATATAATTTACTGCAATTAACTGTTGTAACTGATCTTGCGTCTGGAGTTAAACTATGATAAAAAGATAAACTGAAAAAATGACGAAGACGTATTTATTAATTCCATGAACATTATAAACATATGTATTGGAATATATTTGGTAAACACATTGCAAAAAAAAAATGCATCTCATTTCAACTGTTCAATTTTGCAGTGTATATAACTATTTCCGACAACACTGACCCCAAAAATATATATATAAAAAAAAAAAAATAAAAAAAAATATATATATAATTTAGCTCATTATTTTTATCATTTGTTATGATTATCAGAGAGAGAATATTCCTATAATGCACTGTTTGATGAAAACATAGGCATTCAACACATTTGTTTGGTCAGTAATGATGCTATATACATGTACGATAAAAAGTTAATGTATAGACAGACCAGGATCCAAAATTATAGTAAATGGGCGGCCCTGACCTGTCTATAATTATATATAGCATCATTTTTTACCAAACAGATGTGCAGGATGCCTATGAGGGAGAAAAGGAAACAATATAAATGGCCATGTCAAGTCTTAGTTTGTGCAAATCAGGAAGGATTTATGGAAACATCATATCGGCTTTCGGTTTAATAAATCGTACCGTCGGTTCATTCATTTATTTTATACTTCAATATTTGATAACACGGTGCATAATATACATATATGAAACAAAACGAAGCATGTTTGGCAACAGAAGAAAAAGATGGAAGTTAAACTGCATTATTTAAAGTTATTAATGGTATTAATACAAATAAAACTAGCTACAAATTCTGTAAATAAGATTATTATAAAGGGTTGTTAAATAAGTCAATTACAATAAAAATATATCATTCAAATAAATAGCTTTGATTAAAGATATGTGTATATAATTAGAAGGAAAAAATAAGAAATATTAAACCATGTCACAACATAAAAATACATACATGTAAGCTGTAATTATCTAGGAACTATATATTGTTCGTTTATTTAAGTACAGATCTTCAACAAAAAGTATAAAATACACTCATCCGACATTTTCTTTAAATTCCGGTATTCAATTTCAGATGTACACTTTTTAAAACGGTTTTAACAAATGATTACATATTGTATTGATAACAAATAAATATGAAAACATTTTAAAACCTGTCCGTGCCATTAATATATCTGTTTGCAGAATCTATGTATTACTGAAATCCATAAGAATTAATCTCGTTCGTTATACAACATGCAGAGCTCCTGTGTTCTGCGATAATTGATAACCTACTTCTGATTTCAAGGCCGAGTGTGTAAACGTGCAAAAGTACACAAAATAGCCTAGAGTTGAGATAGCTTTATAATGCTAAAAATAGAACAAGGAAATTCCCTAAAAATCCCGATATAGTATTAAGTGTTTTACGCTGGAAGGGAGCACACTTCCCTATCAGTCAGTTTTTACAAAATTGTAGTTCTCTCCCATCAAAAAAGAAATAGCCATGTGTTTATTACGGAAGAGCTGTGTATGTCATTTATTAACTCGAAAATTCGAAATTAAGTCGAAATCGTATCTCGAAATTTCGACTTAGAAACTCGGGTTACTACCTATATTAGGTACCTAGTGTATACATCGGGTAGCCAAACAGGGTCATATGATTAAAATGACCGGGCAGTGTTTGCTCATTTAAACCATTTTTAAATCTGCAAGGTTTTCGATCTAGTTTGAGCCCTTATGGCAAGGAAATATAGACATACCCTACATGAACGTGTGGTAATGAGTCTGACCAAACTTGGATATCTGGACAGGTCTAGATTTTGAGGAGAGGTCATAGAAGGTGTCCGGGAAGTATTCATACTAAGAACATCTCACTATTTTGACCATATGTGGAAGGTTTTCGACCTCGTTCGAGCCCCTACCACCTGAACATACTACCGGACAACACTAGTACTGTTGCACCTCAAAATGGTAGCAACGCATTTTGGTAGTCACTACCAAAATTAGACTGAGTTTTGGTAGTCACTACCGAAATGCGTTACACTCAACGCAATTTGGTAGTTTACAAAAATGTAGTACCAAAATGCATTGGATATGTACACATCCAGCGCAAATGTATTAATAATAATCTCATGATTTGCAAAAAGAATATTTTGTGACGAGTGGACAATATTATTTCAAAGAGAGTCATGATGGAACTTAGTCGCTCATCCGACCTTGACCTTTTGACCTTGAAAATATAACGGCCCTAGATTCAGCCAAGAAGGACCATTTGAACACACGTGAGAGAGGTCAATGCAACTCTAACTTTGACATATATCGAGAGATATTTAAGGAACTTGGCACAACTGTTCACCACAATTATTTGATGCGCCGCTCGGTAGTGAATTTGATTCTGATGGTTACCGATTAATTTATTATCCGTGAGTTACCGAGGTTGGTCGAGTAAATATCAGGCATTTTTGTATACCGAACATAACTTTCTCGTATTTTCACCTGGTGCTTGAAAAACTTTTCTTACACCTCGGGGTGTAGGATTGCCGTTGGGCTGAATGCACACATGTACGCTCCTAGAGTGTTACATCTGTTTTAAAGTTGAGGTTCAGTGGAGTCTGTCCATTACTCGACTAAATGTTGGTACCTTGGTAACATAAGCCTGATCATTATAACTGAGTATTCAGGATAAATACTGTATGAGATTTGGAACGAGAACTATATATCACATTTATTATACCTCACTTTTGTCTATAATGGTAAAATCCCATTTCCCGAAAAAAGAGATATTTTGACTATCAGAAACATTTTCAACCTTTTAGACACGTGACCAAGCGAAAGTGACTGTCAGGTCATGTGACCGCGCTGATATTTTGAATGTCATATAAGGGCAAATAACTGCTTCAGTTTTTTAGCCATATGATTGCCTCCCTTGTACACAATGTCATATTGTAATGACGTCGCTATTCAATGTGTACTCAGCTGATTACCGCGCCAAAAATGAAATTGTTGAATTTAATGAATTGAAAACATTTTAAATTTGTTTTGTGCTTAGTGTTGTTCGGTAGTATAAAATAAATACCATATGGCAGCGTGTGTGACATTATATAAATATCATATGGCAGCGTGTGTGACATTGTCAACCCGAGGGAAGAATGTCACTGGCAACTGGCTGTCCTGGTGCTTTTTGAGACTGCTGAATGCAATTTAAGGAATAAATATTAATATGAAAGAGCAAAACAAGGATAAGAATGAACTTTTTATCATTTTCGACCAAAACAATGACTGTCTGTAAAATGTCGAATAACCAACTGCCTACCAGTAGGCAGTTGGTTATTCGCACGCGAATTGGCAACTGGCTTTCCAGAGTGTTTTCAAGACTGACGTATACATTGAAAGTGTCGGATATTGATATGAAAGAACAAAATATATGTAAAATTGAATTATTTTATGCATATGTGTCTGTAAAAAGGCTTTTCTGAAACAAATCGCGAATTGGCAGATGACTCTCTAAGACTGATCTATACGTTGAAAGTTTCGAATATTGATATGAGAAAACAAAATTTATGTAAAATTGAATTATTTTATGCATATGTGTCTGAAAAAAAGCTTTTCTGAAACATATCGCGAATTGGCAACTGGTTCTCCAGCTGCTATATGAAACCGCTGAATGCATTTAAAGGAATAAATATTAACATTAAAGAACAAAACAAAGATTAGAATGAATTTCTTATCATTTCCGACCAAAACAATGACTATCTGTAAAATGTCGAATAACCAACTGCCTACCAGTAGGCAGTTGGTTATTCGCACGCGAATTGACATCTGGCTCTCCTGTGTGTTTCCAAGACTGATCTTTACTTTGAAAGTGTCGGATATTGATATGAAAGAATAAAATATATGTAAAATTGAATTATCTTACGCATATGTGTCTGAAAAAAACCTTTCATGAAACATATCGCGAATTGGCAACTGGCTGTCCTGGTAATTTTTGAGACTGCTGAATGCAATTTAAAGGAATAAATATTAACATTAAAGAACAAAACAAGGCTTAGAATGAATTTTGTATCATTTTCGACCAAAATAATGACTGTCTGTAAAATGTCGAATAACCAACTGCCTACCAGTTGGCAGTTGGTTATTCGCACGCAAATTGGCAACTGACTCTCCTGAGTGTTTTCAAGACTGACGTATACATTGAAAGTGTCGGATATTGATATGAAGTAACAAAATATATGTAAAACTGAATTATTTTATGCATATTTGTCTGTGAAAAAGGCTTTTCTGAAACAAATCGCGAATTGGCAACTGGCTCTCCTGGTGCTTTTTGAGACTGCTGAATGCATTTTAAGGAATAAATATTAACATGAAAGAGCAAAACAAGGATTAGAATGAATTTTTATCATTTTCGACCAAAACAATGACTGTCTGTAAAATGTTCAATAACCAGCTGCCTAACAGTAAGCAGTTGATTATTCGCACGCGAATTGGCAGATGAATCTCTAAGACTGACCTATACGTTGAAAGTTTCGGATATTGATATGAAAAAACAAAATATATGTAAAATTGAATTATTTTATGCATATGTGTCTGAAAAAAAAGAGGCTTTTCCTGAAACATCGCGAATTGGCAACTGGTTCTCCTGCTGCTCTATAAGACTGCTGAATGCATTTAAAGGAATAAATATTAACATTAAAGAACAAAACAAGGATTAGAATGAATTTCTTATCATTTTCGACCAAAACAATGACTGTATGTAAAATGTCGAATAACCAACTGCCTACCAGTAGGCAGTTGGTTATTCGCACGCGAATTGGCAACTGGCTCTTTAAGTGTTCGCACGATTGATCTATATATTGAAAGTGCTAGATATTGATATGAAAGAACAAAATATATGTAAAATTGTATTATCTTATGCATATGTGTCTGACAAAAAGGGCTTTTCTGAAACATATCGCGAATTGGCAACTGGTTCTCCTTGTGGTTTTTGAGACTGCTGAATGCATTTAAAGGAATAAATATTAACATTAAAGAACAGAACAAGGATTACATTTGCGGATGTCTCTAAATTACTTTTTTGTACTTTTAGCATGTCAAAATGTTGAGTTCTGCTCAACCCGGGGCTAGAGGGCGTGGACGGTAGCATGCATTTCCACTACCGTCCATGAACAGGCTCAAGCAAACCGAGCCTGCAACATTTTCGTTTTGTCGTGTTGAGCGACCTATGAAGTTTCCACTTTTCTGTATTTCAAAATAAATTTTGTATCATTTTCGACCAAAAACAATAGCTGTCTGTAAAATGTTGAATAACCAACTGCCTACCAGTAGGCAGTTGGTTATTCGCACGCGAATTGGCAACTGGCTCTCCTGTGTGTTTCGAAGAATGAATTACTTTATGCATAGGTGTCTGAAAAATAACTTTTCTGAAACATATCGCAAATTGGCAACTGGCTCTCGTGGTACTTTTTGAGACTGCTGAATGCATTTAAAGGAATAAATATTAACATTAAAGAACAGAAAAAGGATCACAATGAATTTTTTACGACCAAAACAATGACTGTCTGTAAGATGTCGAATAACCAACTGCCTATCAGTAGGCAGTTGGTTATTCGCACGCGGATTGGAACTGGCTCTCCAGAGTGTTTCTAAGACTGATCTTTACGTTGAAAATATCGGATATTGATATGAAAGAACATATTAAATGTTAAATTGAAAGATTTTATCCATTTGTGTCTGAAAAAAGGCTGTTCTGAAACATATCGCGAATTGGCAACTGGCTCTCCAGGTACTTCTTAAAACTGCTGAATGCATTGAAAGAAATGAAGATTAATATTAAAGAACAAAACAAGGATTAGAATGATTTTTTATCATTAATTTTGAAAAGGTAATCAGACTGGGCACCTCTCCCAATCAGGGTAAATGATCTCGTTCGGGATAATATACCCCGATCGGGGTAAAACAAGAACAATAGAAAAGTATAAAATTTTTGATATTTTTTTTATTAAGGAAGTGCTAATGCTCATATTCTTGGGTCAACTTCGTATGATATAAACAGCTGACAATATGATATTTTTAACAGGTTTTTATTGTAAAAATTTCAGATTTTCACCATTTTTTAACATATACAAAATTGATAAAATGGTACATAGGCATATTTGTAATGATGATATAAAGCTTTAGTAAAAATATTTATTGTAGCACTTTAAAGGAAAAAGAAATATCAATTTTTTTGTGCTTTTCTATTGTTCTAGTTGTACCCCGATCGGGGTAATATACCCCGAACGAGGTAATTTACCCCAATTTGGAGATGTGCCCAGCCTGGTAATCGGACTTGCTAATACATTTCGAATAACCAACTGGCAACTAGTAAGTAGTTGATTATTCGAATGTTCAACTACCAACTACCAACTGCCTACCAACTTTACTGTCATAAATCAAATACAATATGCATACATGTATGTTAAGGATATTCCGACTTGTCGGCCATGACAGTTATGCAGAATGTGGGTGCGAAAAGAAAAGACACCAACTCTTTGTAAATGTGGTGCATAGAATATAAAATGATATAACATTTGAAAAGGCACGTTACTACCTATGCAAAAAGCAATAATACAGTAATAAGTGAGAATTATAAAAAGGAAAACAATTACCTGTAATGTAGCCAATTTTTGAAGACAAGATAAATTCCTAGTTCACCAGATAAAGAAACTTCATGAATGGGAAATGTCAAGCAACTGAGCAATATTTTTCTGTAAGAAACACAAAAATATTAAAAATAAAATGTCCAAAAACACCACACTGTCATGTGCTAGATAAATGCAGACATCCATCTTGTGTGTAAATAAAAGTAGTCCCAGCCATGTGGAACATAGTTATCTATGTATGGTGTACAGCATAGGCCAAATCAGTAGAAAGTGACCAAGTACATAATGCAGTTGTTGTAGTTATTGTTTTTTCCTAAAATGCTTATATATATTAACTGTACTTAATATGTCAGTCTTGACCTTGTGCACAAATAATCAGTGAATGGAATTTTATGAGAAAGAAAAAAAAACGGGTAAAATTGCAAAATTGGCTTAATTTACACTGTTCATGGGCATCAGTTAAAAATGCAACAATGCATGCCCTCTGCTACACTTGCTTTACCAGGTTACCTCACATGATACCATTTTCAATAGAAATTATATAAAAAGCACCCTCCAGTTAAGATATTAACCCTTATCATGCTAAACACGACTGATTCTGCCTTTGCGACCAGTGTAGATCATGATCAGCCTGCACATTCGTGCAGTCTGATCATGGTCTGCACTGTTCGGCATTCAGTCGTTATTTTTTTGGTAAGCACCCCTTTTAACAGTTAATGGTACTGTATAAATTGAAAGATGGACGAGTTCAATATAGAAATTTAGCAGGGTAAGGGTTAAGCATCAATTGATAACAAAATGTAACATTAAAGATGATACTTGAGGAAATGTATAAAGGACATGATTACATCACATGTATTTTTAAAGCACTCTCTTTGAATGGAAAAAAACATGCGAAAAAAGGCATCCCGTCCTGTCAATGCAGAAGTGTTTACATGATCCTTAAATGGATCTGTCTGTAGGTGTAACATATATATTATGCGCATACAGTCTTCATAAATTTACATGGTTAATTTTTGGAACAATTCTGATTTATTGCTTGTACCTTGCCAAGCACTGTGGTTACTGTTACGTTTTCTTCAATGTACAGCTGAATGGTAAAGACCTTGCAGCATAAATCCTTACCATTTGGGAAGGAGAAGTACAGATTTTCTGTTAAAAATTGCAAAGAATGTTATACCTTATAAATCATTAAATTTCAAAGAACCGTCAACATAATCATTTTGAAGGTCCTCAACATCATATGCCTCGTCTTCCCCATCATATAACACTTGGTACACTGTATGTGGATGACCATCTTTGCCCTTTGTTGTGGAAAGTACTGTGCCCATGTACCATTTCAATGTACCGTCATCCAATTTCCACTGGTGATTTATTCTTCTTCCAAGAAATTTTAATTGTCTTGGCCTTTTATGAAAGAAAATAATATGCTTAAATTATGGCTTACATGAATGCACAGGAAATTCTAATATCCTTGTCTCTGTTATTATATAAATGCAATGATTATAAGTATGTAAAATTCGTTTACATATTTACAGTTGGTATCTATATTCCATGTAAAATACATGAAAATATCTCAATTACTAGTGATAAATTAGTGCAGTTTTCCTTCAATTGCTAAACTTTATTCTGCTCTGTATTTACTACAATGATACTACTTCAATATATTAAAATGTATTTAGAAAAGATAAATAGATTTGTAGGTAAGTACAAAATGTATTAATATATACTTGAATGTGAAATCATCCTGTTTACTTATAATACATTCTGATGTAAAATAAAGGTAATGTTACTGTTGTTGTTGTACCAATTGTAACCGGAAGATAAATGCATATGTTAATGCATTTTGGTAAATGGACATTATTACTTTGTTGTCAATTACCTTAAAAATACATCAATTCCATAATACATTGCACAGTATGTTACATATATAGAAAATATGTAACCTCTGTGAATAATGTTTACTATGTAGAGCTCTGCAAATGATGTATTAAATTAGTTTATGCACAGCTTTGCAAATGATGTATTAAATTAGTTTATGCACAGCTCTGCAAATGATGTATTAAATTAGTTTACTCAGAGCTCTGCAAATGATGTATTAAATTAGTTTACACAGAGCTCTGCAAATGATGTATTAAATTAGTTTATGCACAGCTCTGCAAATGATATATTAAATTAGTTTACTCAGAGCTCTGCAAATGATGTATTAAATTAGTTTACTCAGAGCTCTGCAAATAATGTATTAAATTAGTTTACACAGAGCTCTGCAAATGATGTATTAAATTAGTTTATGCACAGCTCTGCAAATTATGTATTAAATTAGTTTACACAGAGCTCTGCAAATGATGTATTAAATTAGTTTATGCAGAGCTCTGCAAATGATGGATTAAATTAGTTTATGCAGACCTCTGCAAATTATGTATTTTATTAGTTTACGCAGAGCTCTACAAATTATGCATTAATTTAGTTTACGCAGAGCTCTGCAAATCATGTATTAAATTAGTTTACACCATTGCAACTTTTCCATTAAATATTTATATGGAAACAAAAACATAATGGTCTCTGCATGTATATTTCAAAACAAAGTAACTTACTAAAATTATTAGAAATACAGTGAAACTTTCATTAAAAAAAAAGAATTTAAGGGCCAAATGAAAGTGCACAATTAACATAACAGTTAAGGGCTAAGTGAAATTGTACAACAAACATAAAAGGTCTCCATATGTATGTAGTATTTTATGTATGAAAATACACAAGTGGGGTCAAAAAAGCAATGTGCTACAATATTTAGATTTGCATGCTGAATAGAGATGTAGCTCAAGCTTACTGCACTAGAACGAAACATGGTTCAATTGTCAATTTAGCTTCCTTGTTCATAATTGAAACGAGTACAAATAAAGTTACATGCCATATTTATTTTACCTTTTACTATTGTATGCATAGAAGATGTACCGGAAACTGCAGATGTATCCTTGCCAGAAGTTATAGCCACATGTGTAACTGAACTTGCACTGTTTCTTCTCTTTGGAAATTTCTCTACATGCTGGAATATTGTGATAAAAACATTTAAATTGAAAACATATATTTGGTGATAAATGGTGTCATAATACTGTTCCAGACAAGATAAATTTAAAGGAATCAAGGGCCATAACACTGCTAAAATCAATTAACTTAAAAATGATGATAATATGCATAATTATAGGCTTGTCAATGATCACGTATGTGCAGCTTTGTGTTAAGTGTGTAAAAGATGCCAGTGTTGCAGAACACAGAGAGACAAAAAACCATCCAGACAAAGATACTTCATGGTGGGAGGCTAATAAATTGTAATGAATTCCATTCTGTATATAATATATATAATATAATATAAATATTTAGTAATATAAATGGCAACTGTGAAAATATATTTTTCTTTATGAATATTACCCATTATCAAGTTATGAAAATGAAGTTTTAAAGATTGTACTTGTAAGTATATTGTTTAATTGGTTCACTTGCTGTTTGCAATTTTTCATTCTGAGGTGCACTTCATAAAAGCAAAGTAATTATTACAGTAACTTGAAAATACAAAGTAAAAAGCATGCTTACAGCGCTTATTTTTGTACACTTTGGAATTTAATTTTGTACATTCTTAACTTACCCATGGTAAATCTGGTTTCCCGAATTCCCAGACACAGTTCCATGTCTGGGAACTGCCAATTCTGGCAACATGTGAGAAAAATAAAAATTCTTTAATTTGGGAGCCATTCTGTTTTTCCATAAATTTTCATCTTTATGTATTCTCTGTATGAAAATATCATGAGGATTGATTCGTCTCACCACTAAGTCACACCACTCATAACCGAGTATATTGAGCTGTCCCTGAATCTGGTAATAAAATTTGTGATTTTCTTTTAAACATATTTTTCCGTGTTCTTTCTTTAAGCAAACATTTTTGACTGTTGTTGCAGCTTCATCTATAAGCATCTTGTTGCTGTTAAGGACTGTCTTCACTTCAATTATCCCAATTGGTCCAGTGTCTGAGTTAATTATACCATCACTTGAAGTTGCTAAGTAGGGCATTTCCTCATCTATTACTAAGCCTGGTACTTCGATATTTCTTATGGTTTTATTGTCCTTATTTTTCAGGTTCATGTATTCAATTCTGGCATTTTCTTCCTCATTCTGACCTCTAATTGTGTAAATGGTTCCTCTGAATTTTGAATATAATAATCTTTTTACCAGATTTGGACTATTATTGTTTGTTGACCTACACATAACTTCTCCAAACACAGAACTTGTTAATCTTTTTCTTCTTTCTTCATGCCAAAGATCATTACCAGATTGTCCCCTAGTTTTTATTTCTACTTCATCCTTCTTAGCATTGAGAATCTCCTTTCTTAAATATGAGTGACACTCCTTCTTTATGTCTTCCTCACTTATATCTTCTGTGTCCAAAAGAACTTTTTCACCGTAGTGAAGTCTTCCTTTCTTGGTCTGAACAGCTGCATTTTGCTTTCTCCTTTTCCTTTTTTGAATATTTTCAATTTTTTTGGAAGATCTTTTTGTATTTAGAGATTTACGAAGTCTTTCCTTATATGTATTTAAAAATACCATATCTGGTCGTTTTCCTGAAATTTGCTGATATATTTGTGGTGACCATGCTGGACCAAGAATAGTTCTTAATGCACCCCCATAGCATCTTGCGTAGAACGAGCCTTTAAAGCATTTGTTGTACATCTTTCCCCCATCAAATTTGCATCTCACATTCATCCAAGATTCCGCAAGATTACTTGTAAAATTCCCAATTAGTCTATTACTTTTTTCTGCCATACGATTTAGAAAGAAATAAACATCTTTTAACATATCTTTTGCAACATTATCCAGTGCACATTGTAAAAACCCTCCTTTTCTTAATGATTCTGTTTCTTCTTTTGACAAATCCTGCATGCTATCTTTCCAATAGTCACTCTGAGAAATAATAACATCATCATCTTCTTCACCTACATTTTCTACATCATCGTTCACTTCTTTCAATGGCAATCTGCAGATTTATGTTTGCAAAAATCTGTGGAACACAAATCATGATGTCCCAATACATGTCTACCTGCATTCTGATGTCCATTTTCAGTTTCTTTATTGCCTCACTTTTATTTTCTTCCTTGCTTCTCATTATGATGGCACAGCGGACACCAGCTGTTATTCTTCTTATATTGTTCTTTGACAATTTCCCTTTCCCTTTGTACTGAGGCTTCTCTGATATCAGTTTTTCTAAATGTGATCTTAAGCACTTTGTGGCATGATTAGCACATTCAATTTTTTGTACAAGAGGCCCCCAAACAGGTACATTTTTTACAATTTCAGCATACACTGAGCTGTCTCCATCTGCTATCATTTGCATATATCTTATCCCATATTTCTGTTCACATAACTGAAACCCTTCCAAAATGATATCACTTTCCATAGACTGAGAAGTATGTTCCCAGTTTTTAAAACACTCATGGCTAACTGGATCTTTGTTTTGCGTTTGAGCTCTACTGCAAATGTAAAATAGTTTATTTCTTATTCCAATGTGTAATAATTTTTTGGTCCGCAAACCAAAAATAACTCCCACTCCTGCCATTGCATTATATGTATGTTTGTGGCTTCTTTTGGACCAGCCCCCATCACAAACTACAGATACTGCTGGTACACCTTGGAAGAATTCATCATTTTCAATTGCCAATTCACGCTCTTTTTCTGCAGCTTTTTGCATTTCATCCTCCAACACATTCTTCCAAAATTTTCCTATTTCATTTTCTATTTGTGAATAACACCTTTCCTGAATTCCTGTATTCCAATTGTACCCATCATCTCATTTAATGATAAACAGCCCCCTCCGGTAACCATACTTCCCCAAACACATCGAACATTTTTTTCTTGCATAAATGTTTCACCAAGTTTCTCACTATTTTCAATAACAAACTGTTTGCCACAGCCACAACATTTAAAACTCAAAACAGAATAAAATCCATTCCTTTTTTCTGACTCCAGACAAACATTTTCACCATTGGCTGCCCTATTCCTGGCAGGATCACACAAGGCTGTATGTGTTTGTAATTTCCATAATATGCTTTTGAAGTTTATCCAAATTTATAATTCTATTACCTTCAAATTGTTCTTTTTGAGAATGTAAATACATTTTTCTATTTTGCTTGTCATTCAAAACTTTGTACTATTTAGAAATTTTGGAGGCTATTTGCCAACTGTAATTTTTAAGTCTTTGTTCCTTTTGTTATACAAAAAGATGCACATTTTGATTTTTTATCCATTTAAGTTTTTGTTTCATTTCATGGTGTTTACGGACTTTCTTCTCTTCACTATTAATAAGCAATTAGTATCATTTGCAATTACTAAGAGGTGCATAGTAAAACTAAAACATATAAAACATATAAAAAAAAAAAAAAAAAAAAAAAAAGTTCTAAGTCCACACAAAATCCGCACCAATACAGATAGGTCAAAACAGTCCTGAAAATTGGATGTAACATGCATGTTGTTCTGCAGAAAAGTGGTCTTGATTTTTCCCTACGACCAGTAATAAAAAATTTACAAATATAACCTATTTATAGTAACAACAAAGGGAAGTAATTCTAGGATCTTGCGCATGACACTTCGTCGCATGATGATGAACAATTGTGCCAAGTTACATCAAAATCCCTCCATGCATGAAGAAGAAATGCTCCGGACAAAGTCATTTTTGAATTTGACCTTTGACCTGTAAGTGTGACCTTGACCTTACCTTTGAGATATGAACATTTGCGCACGACACTCCGTCTCACTGAGGTTAACATTCATACCAAATATAAACAAGATTATGCTCCGGACAAACAAATCCGGACAGACGCACTCACGCACATACACCGAACAGACATTTTGGACAACTATATCTTCGCTTTTGCCAGCGGGCTCGACAACAATATTAATTTTCATAACGGGAATGTATGGAAAAAGTAATAAATGTCATAACAATTTTGCCACTAGAAATATTTTTACTATGTAGATTTAGATGAAACTCCTCATAGTTGTAAATAAAGTAATGTCCTATAACTTGTTGAAATAAAATGTGAAAGCCTGTGTGCTTAATTTGGAGATATTTTACCATGATAAAAGTGCACGGGAGATTTCTTGCTAATTTTAAGACATTATTTTTATTACTTTAACATGTAATAATTTTTAAATCCATATTTTTACTATAGAAATATATCAAAAGTGCCATTGTAATTAATGTACTTACAGATATCAAATAATTTATAAAAATATTTTCTTTTTCGTACGCTGAATCAAGGCTTTATTGTACGGTTTCTGGATAAGTGACATTACCGCATCACTTCCATTTCATTAAACGTGCAGAACTACCTTTAGCAACGTGGGCATGTGGACAGACGACGACGCTTGAGTAGGAAGGATAGATATCCGTGTACTAAATACTTGAGCTTAAAATTGCAAGACAGTCACAAACACTGTAAACTTTAACAATACCAAGCAAATGCCATATTTTAAACATTACTATTACGGGTCGAATATGTTAATCACTGTTTTGCACACTGTACCTCAGCCTCATATTTTATCCAACTTTATATAAAGTGTGCAAATGACTGAACATTGGGAATACGATAGATATGGTACAATGCTTGTCACAAAACACAAAAGTTATATCCATATATCACGTAATTTGTTATTTTGTCTTGGAATAAATATATTTCTAACACTATATACATGTACATGTTATTGCTTTATAAATGTTGCACAATTATGAGCAGAAACAGCATTTTCAATGTGCATTTAAAAAAAATAAAGTACTTGTTGCATAAATAATGTAAATTAAAGCATTTAAAAAATAACATGTCATTGAAGCAAAAAGGTATTTGCAAGACCTATATCATAAGGCCTACATTTGGTTCCATTCATAACAAAATTACGCAAATGATACCAATTGCTGACCAGTATGAGAGTGTTTTCCAGGTGCTTTGTTAAATTTCCTCCTATGCTGGCCAGGTATATTTCTCCGGCTTCCCATTGTCGCAATTAATTTTTAATTTCACAGCAAACTTTGTTGCAAAGTTCAAATCCGGTTTATCAGTATAAAACAGCAATGCTGTGAAACAATAATGCACAAAAAAGTATGTTAAAGAACACGTTCCCAGAATTAAGCAATAAATAATATCCGATGCATATTATTTTCACCAATGAAGAACAGATTTTTCTTAGAAATCTACTCTAGTACACCATAGAACCATGTGACTTCATTCATAAATTCACTGCTTCAGTGAGCATGCTTTTTGCTTTTAATTAGATAAAAGTATTTTCAATTATAGTCATTACCATAAAATACCATTGTACACAAAAATGTTACTTTCATTCATTGAAAGTAAAAATATATATATTTTGTAAATTAATATCATGTGCCAAAAATACCGTTATAATTACCAAGGTAAATATAAACAATAATTAATTACCCGTCACAACCCCAATTTACTAAGTTTAAAGGTATATATTGATATGCATTTTGCGGTAACATATTATATAACAATAAACTTAAATACTTAAGTACATTTTATGCATGATCACCGTCACATTTTCTTACCATCACGCGAATAAAAACTTCTAAAGTTGCAATTCTGGAAAGCTCGCCATATTTATTTTAAAGATGGCATGTTTGATTAACGGCGCTTTACAAGTGGAACACATTCCTCAAGTCAGCACCGTCACCACCGTTGTGACCGTACAGAAGACAATGTATTTAATATTTTTTCGAATCATTCAGTACAGTATTTTTGGGAAAAAAATGTATTCATAAAGAGTCATAACGTCTTCAACCGGCTTCTTCCTACTATATTTTACAATTCATCATTCATAATCGTGCAAAACACCGGCAATAATCATTACGAAATTACTCGGTAAAGTTCTGCTCTATAATAAAATGGACAAAAACAAGTTTCCCCAATAAACCTCACAACCTTTCCGGAGACTACATACACGCAAAATAATTCCTAAATTCATTTTTTATTAATTTTTCCATATATTTCGTACAATGTGTTTATCGACTGAAAACTATAGGTACTTCAAATACATATTATTCTGCATGTATATGATTACACTTTTCATGAATCGCGATGATGTTATTAGGCTCATACTTCCTGATAAAGGATTGAGAATGTAAACATTAAACGTATGTCACATACTATTTCGATATTTAGGCACATCAAGCATTGGCAAGTCACTCAAATGGTCAGAACAATTACGGTTTACATCATACATCATGGAAATCATTTGTTGCATTTTATTTTGTACTCTGTATTTACATGATTGCCTTTGAAATATTCGTAAACTACTGCTGTGTACAATCAAAATGGCGACGACTTTTCCTCAAATAGCCTCGTGGTATTTAAATGTTTTATGAAACGAAGAAATAATTTACACATAAATTTCTCTTTGGCACTAGTTTTGTCACTGTTTAATGCTAAGCATCACAAAATGTGACTTATTATGACGCTGTCTATTAGTATTTGGTCTTCAAAATTTTGTATGTTTTTTGGTCATGTATTCGCTTCTCACATGCTTCAAGTAGATACTTTATCTTAATCTTTACAATCAACAATACTGTTCTATCCTATATATTTTAGTTTTAGCCACATTGGAAAAAATAACCCCTCCATATCTTCACTTTTAAACTGGCCATATTTTTGGGTGCATATTCTTGAATGTATGTCGGAATAACCTTAACAGAAAGAGAGATAAAAAGAAGAGAAACTGACAGCACAAACAACAAAGGAAATGAAAAAATAAATTATGAACAAATAAGCAAAGATGATGAAAATTGTGCAAACCTTTTTTTTTCTACTTGTCCACTCTTGTCACGCTACCACTAACATTATACATGTAGACCAATGAAAGCCCCGTGCTAAATCAACCAAATTGTGAATGACCATAGCCCCAAGCTACATCTGCACGAATGGCACGTTGATTAATTCACAAAGGGTGAGCACAATTTCAATTTCATATGTGGACAAGGTCGAAACGCTTATCTCGTTATGTAATACTTTATTTTAAAATTGTACGATGTTTGATTTAAATTAAAAAAGGATGGGCTTGTTCGATACCCGCTGTATGTATCTCATTAAGTTAAGATTCATGTAAAGTGTTTGAGACCACCCCTTGGGTAAATTTTCATTTTGGAAATTATACCCGACAGACCGATAATATTCATAACATATATATGCAGAGTTGTTCAGAAGAAGTAGAAAATACTTCATATAGAGGTCACCTTGTTTGGTAATATGTATTTTGTCTTACAAAGCATATACTTCAACTGTCCACATTATTTTTTGTACAAAATATCAAACTTCTTTTTCAAACATATTTTTTCTCTAAATTTTTTTGTTGTTTTGTGTCTTACATACTTATCTAGGTACTCCGGGAAAAGAAAAATAGTTTACTTTTATATTTGTTGAAATACTGCAGATTTTTGTCAATTTGACAGCTCTACTTTCACTTTCATTTTGCAATGTTTGCATCGGTTTTGAAATGTACATGGTTTGTAACACTTTCAACCCCCGGGGTACCTGGACAAACATGTTAGACGCGCAATGATAATAAAAGTAATGACAAAATACTTTTGAAAAAGAAGTTTGATATCTTCTACAAAATAGGACATGAACAGTCAGAGCACATGTGATATAAGACAAAATATGTTGTCTAAAAGGGAATAACCTGTCTTAATAGTTTCTTCTATTTAGTATGAACAATTTGGTGTATTCTTTATGATAGACCAAGGTCTATGCGGCGTAAAAAGCTAAAACAAAAATTCACCCGAGGGGTGGTTTCAAAAGACTTTACTTGAACCTTAAGAGTTATCAAATATTGATGTAAAGTGGGAAATTCAAGAAACATCATTTTAGCAAGTTACACGGTACAAGATACACGAAGCTTTATTTTACGTCGGATACAATATAACAAGTTAACAGTAGCTCATGAGCTATTTTCCTTTTACATAATAGCAGCAGAGGTAGTAAAAACTGGGTGTCGAATATCAAAACGTTGTTAAAGACACTGGCCTCTAGATCGTAAGACAACAAGAGAGAGAGACAGAGAGAGAGAGAGAGAGAGAGAGAGAGAGAGAGAGAGAGACTTTAAAACTTAATTAGTGACAGACTGTATGTTATAGAAACACATGGTAATTTTTACACCGAAAGTTGAAAAGCGTTTTTAACGCACTACTTGAGGTAACTGTCTTAATTATAACGCATACAAAACAAACATTCCTCCGTGACGGTATTGATAGAGACAGCACGAAAGTTTTTATTGCTGCGGCGGCCCGGGTTCGATTCCCGACGCGGTCATATCTTTGTCTTGATTTGGCATATTTAAGATTGTTTAGAAACAAATACTTATATTCAAATGTTCATAATATGACCAAACATCAATTTTAAAGAAAGATCATTTTTACCCCAAATCTGGAGGTCAGTGTCTATGGGTTTCCAAGCGTTTTTAATGACGATAACGTTGTGATTCCCTACGTTTTCAAATCTACAAACAAAAAAAACAAAAAAACTATAGTGTTTAATTTTGTCGATTGAGAGTCTCTGCGCATTCTCATAGAATTTATACCATGTGAACAGAGATGTTGTCAATAAAGTAACGTTTTCGATTTAGAGGATGAATATCATTTTGTATGTACTTAATGTGTACTGTATGTCATAGTTTTCAAGATGAAATAGCATGTGTTACACCTCGAAATGGTAGCAACGCATTTTGGTAGTCACTACCAAAATTCGGCCGAGTTTTGGTAGCGACAAAATGCGTTGCAACGGTGCATATGTTGTGTTAAGGATCATGGAATATAACGTATTTTGGTAGTTTTTCTACTACCGGTATTAGCCAAACATTTGAATGTCGAATGTCGTATGCCGATCGCTTAGCCAACACCCGAAACCCTCTACGCGGTAACGACTACGTTGTTGTCAAGGAAAACAAAAATCATTCCCTTTCGTTAAAAATTAATTGAATGGATTCTGAATCAGTGGCTTGCATTAAAAATATCATTTTTCACATCATTTTTTGAAAGCATTCGGTACAGTAGAAACCTGCTTATATACAAACATTCACCAAAATATCTAATTTAAAAAGGTGCATAATTTTGACAAAATGTAAGCAAGACTTTTCTTACTGTCATGTGAAGACATCTCATGTTGCAGACTTGTGTCGATTTTGAAAGCTTTCGTCCAGTAGTTTCTGATAAAACTGTTTACATGGACATCAACTTGGCACTGACGCCATCGAAAGGGTGACAACAGCTCTTCTCCTTGAAAAAAATTGAAATAGTTGAGCTAATAGTGATATATGTGATATATAGTTCTCGTTCCAAGTCGCATATAGTATTTATCCTGAATACTCAGTTATAATGATCAGGCTTATGTTACCAAGGTACCAACATTTAGTCGAGTAATGGACAGACTCCACTGAACCTCAACTTTAAAACAGATGTAACAATCTAGGAACGTACATGTGTGCATTCAGCCCAACGTCAATCCTACACCCCGGGGTGTAAGAAAAGTTTTTCAAGCACCAGGTGAAAATACGAGAAAGTTATGTTCGGTATACAAAAATGCCTGATATTTACTCGACCAACCTCGGTAACTCACGGATAATAAATTAATCCGTAACCATCATAATTAAATTCACTACCGAGCGGCGCATCAAATAATTGTGGTGAACAGTTGTGCCAAGTTCCTTAAATATCTCTCGATATATGTCAAAGTTAGAGTTGCATTGACCTCTCTCACGTGTGTTCCAATGGTCTTTTTTGACTGAATCTAGGACCGTTATATTTTCAAGGTCAAAAGGTCAAGGTCGGATGAGCGACTAAGTTCCATCATGACTCTCTTTGAAATAATATTGTCCACTCGTCACAAATATTCTTTTTGCAAATCCTGAGATTATTATTAATACATTTGCGTTGGATGTGTACATATCCAACGCATTTTGGTACTACATTTTTGTAAACTACCAAATTGCGTTGAGTGTAACGCATTTCGGTAGTGACTACCAAAACTCAGCCTAATTTTGGTAGTGACTACCAAAATGCGTTGCTACCATTTTGAGGTGCAACAGTGCTAGTGTTGTCCAGTAGTATGTTCAGGTGGTAGGGGCTCGAACGAGGTCGAAAACCTTCCACATATGGTCAAAATAGTGAGATATTCTTAGTATGAATACTTCCCGGACACCTTCTGTGACCTCTCCTCAAAATCTAGACCTGTCCAGATATCCAAGCTTGGTCAGACTCATTACCACACGTTCGTGTAGGGTATGTCTATATTTCCTTGCCATAAGGGCTCAAACTAGATCGAAAACCTTCCAGATTTAAAAATGGTTTAAATGAGCAAACACAGCCCGGTCATTTTAATCATATGACCCTGTTTGGCTACCCGATGTATGTACTAGGTACCTAATGTAGGTAGTAACTCGAGTTTCTAAGTCGAAATTTCGAGATACGTAAATCGAAATTTCGAGTTAATAAATGACATACACAGCTCTTCCGTAATAAACACATTGCGATTTCCTTTTTTGATGGGAGAGAACTACAGTTTTGTAAAAACTGACTGATAGGGAAGTGTGCTCCCTTTCAGCGTAAAACACTTACTATATCGGGATTTTTAGGGAATTTCCTTGTTCTATTTTTAGCATTATAAAGGAAAAAACCGAGACCACTTTTCTGTAATACAACATGGAAGGTGCATCCGATTGTTAGGTGTATTTTTACATATCTGTACCTGGTAAGGATTTTTTTGTGGACTTAGAGAATATATTTTTGAATTTCTTCCCTTTGTATTTCTGTCCTTTGGGTTTCAACAGTGAAGTTCTTTAAATGTTACCCCCTTCCTCTGATATAACCTTTCGGACGTATATTGCCCCGCTTGGCGGAACTCTTGTTTTTTCATTATGTTGCGTTTAACGTTACACAGACACAATCATAGGTCATATGGCGACTGCCCAGCTTTTCATGGTGGAGGAAGACTCCGGGTGCCCCCCCCCCCCCCCCCCCCCCCCCCATGCATTATTTCATCATTAACAGGCACCTTTGTAGAACCCGAAACATTCTGTAAGCCAAACTTAACGGTTTTACTACGAGTCTGAATGTTTACTAGGTAGAGTTAAAGACCAAACCCGTAGTAAAATGTAGCTACTTGAAGTAATACGTACAAGTACAAGGTATGACCAAGCAATACCTACCAAAATAAAAACAAAGAGAAAATAAAAAGCGTAACACTAAGTAAAACTGGTCGTAGAAATATGTACTAATAAGAAGTGATACAGAGCAATACATACGAAAGTCTAGTAAAACGTAGAATAAAACGTAGCAAGACATAATAAAGCGTAGATATTCGTAATATGATACGTAATAGTACGCTTGGCTTCGAATGTAATGCATCTCTACGAACATTTTTGTATGATTTGTATACGTTTTAGTAGGTATATGCTACGTATATCGATCCGAAACGGTAAGCATAAATCCTCACGCATACTAATAAACTTTGATAATGTGGCAGTTGAGTCCAAAAAGTCCAGGGGTGTTGAAAGATAATCCGTCATAGATCTATTGCAAAGCAATTATTGGATTTACCTGTATTGGAAAATAAACGGTGTGATTGTAATGAGGCAACTGCCACATTATCAAAGTTTATTAGTACCTGACATAAATGGGTCAACCGTGTTGTTGTACTTATAAAATAGACTGGCCCGGTTTATAGGTTGGTCAGGGCTACGGATATGTATTGTATTTTGCCATCGAAATATTTCCATAAAATGCTTCTTCCCTTTCCGTTTGGATCCGTCCATGTTTACAAACACGTTTGTTTATTTTATGGACTGTAATGTTATCCAGATCGAAACCCGGTATTTGTTTTGAACAAAGCGTCTGGAGAAATGACTTACGTGTATTGCAATATATGATAGTTACGTTTTTAGAAGTAAACTGTGTTTTAAAACGTAGCAATACCTAGCCCTTAATACCTTACTGTGCTTTTGGCTTGAATACATCACTTTCTCCTTTAACACCGCTCGTTAGATTTCCAAAGACAAACAAAACTTAATTTGAATATATATCTGTTTATAATTTAACGAAGACACGTATGTACAATTTTGAAGAATAATTAGTTAATCAGGCTAAAAATGCTTACATTTTTTCATATTTTTCTTTTAAATAAGTAAGAATCTATTAACGTTGCAGAAAAAATGGCTAATAAAGGAATGCGTTTTTTAAAGCTCTTTGCTAGCAAAAGAATGATAAGGCAAACCTAAGGCCATCCTCTTTTCTATTTGATACTGGTGGTGTGTGAGGCGCGGCATCACAATGGCGAGGCAAAGCGCGAAGTTATTTTAGTGTATTTGCTTAGAGCCATATTTTTGGTCCCGTGCGACTGGAAAAAAGATTCATGACGACATATACCAATCTGTTCCGTAATGTCTGAAGTTCATTTTAAGCCATGTCACCAGTGTGAATTCTGCGACTGGACCGAGTTATGACGTTATGAAAATTGCGGCCATCTTTAAAAAATCAAATATATCATAATCTTAAATAAATGATAGATTTGTTTGTTTTTTGTTGCTGAAAGTGAAGTTTGTTCTAGTTTACATCGTACATATACATAATTTTTTGCATTATGTTATTTCAAATAAAAGAAACGTCATCCATACAATATTAAAGCTATATTATGTCCAGATTTCATATTTGAATATATGAACAATTATCGCATATCATTTATGGAATTATAAAATAGCCATGGTTGTGAGTATGAAAGGTAGTGTGTAAAGTATAAATACTACATACTAGTTAATGTGTAGTAAACACAGTATAAATATATTACGCTACTAAAACTCTGGCAGTTTGTTTGAAACAAATGGTTGTTACTTTACGAGCATTTAATTGTGATTGCTGCGTATACCGTTAGTTTATATATTTAGCCAAGGTAAAGATGTTTAATGAGGATTTTCTAGATTTAAATAAATATGCAATGATGAAATATTTATGTAAAAGGTGAACAAAGTACATCTTTAAAGGGACGTGAAATAAAGGAAAAGCTTTGATGAAGTAATTTTTATGCTGCATCGTAATTAAATGTAAATCAAAAATAGAAACCTGTCGACAATTGTCTAATAGTAATAATCTTACATAATTGAAAACAGTAATAATAAATTAGACAAACTTATAATCAAAAGCCCAATCACCTCCCAGGGACTCTTACTCACAACCCTTCAAAATTGTTTATAAATATACTGTAATAAAATGAGCGAACTCTTTTCTTGCTAGTGACCTCTTGTCTTGCTATTTAACACAGCTGGATATAACTATAGAATGAATAAGTATACTTATATCTAATTTATCTTTCACATTTATAAGTTACTTTTTACTCTTCGTTGCTGTTGTTGTGACATTCATATATATTCGCTATACTGACTTATTCAGATTGATGTGTCGTGTCTCAAAATCCAATATACACAGCACTCAGTGAAAACTGACATGATGTCATGTCTGTGGAGCATTTACAATCATTTCAGAAATGTTTATGCTGCTGTATGAAACACATCAATAAATTTGCTTATAACATTTTTTTCTTGACAATGTTTTAACATCTGTTCGTTAATATCTTTTCTGTATTGTTTTAAATATTATTGTTTTATACCTGTAAATATACATCAAAATGTTAATTTCTGATCACAGCATCACTAAGCTCTAGTAGCACAACTTTGCACGATATGGAAACTATGTACGGGTAGGATATATTAAACATACGGTGGTAAAATGTGCCCTATCGCTTATGCAACAGTTATTTCTACAATTCAAGAATGCATTTAATATGATGATCGTGATTGCCCTGACATAGACTGACTTTGCATCTTAATAAAGAGATTGTGATAGAGCCGCGTCAGTAGGGTCACAATGGATCGCGCTAAAATCAAATACGAAACGATTATTGTTGCTGAAGCAATAGAGTCAAATGTGACTGAAAATAAACAAACGCCCCTAGTATCAACTAGAAGTGTTATACTGATTCCTGTAGGAAACAAGAGCACTGCAATGCGGAACAATATACGCTCGGAGGTATGGCATGTCATCCCTAAGTGTGACCTTGACCTTGAAGCTAGTCATCCGAAACATGCTCTCTGCAAGTCGTATCTATGTGGTGAACATTTGTGCCAAGTGTCTCCAAAATCCTTCAAGCAGTTATTATTATTATTATTATTATTATACCAGATTTATATAGCGCCCTTTTCATGATCAATTTCACGTTCAAAGGCGCTTTACATAGTTCAAATGCAGCCACACAGGGCGCATAATTCATCCTCTATTAGTACAGACACAGAGCGATCTGAACAGAGGGACAGAGTGAGACAAAGCCCCCACGACAGAGGGATCAGAAATCAGATACAGGCTTGTCCGGCTAACTTAGCCTAGCTCGTTTTGAATAGACAGCCTGGTTCTTTAACGTGCCCAGTGTACAGCACTTATAGACGCAAGGATTGCCTGGGTTCCTGACCTGAATGAAGAAACATGAAATGTTAGTCTATATATTGATAAAAATGACTTTTGTCCACTGTCGGATCATGATAAGTCGTGAAAATAACGTTTTTCATAAATTCCACCTGCTCGTACTTACGCATTTTTATTTTTATGTGAACCACCGACTCGGACGTAAGACAAAACCTTCGCCGACAGCCGGGTTTTGCCGGACTAAGTATTTTTGAAACTGCATACAACGGTGACCGATCTCTTATAAGTGAGTATATCGTATCTGTATGACGAAAATGCGAGACATTTTAACACTAATTTATCCATTTACAACGAGAAAATTAATACGTGTTTTAGTGAATATTTCCTGAATTTTAGAAAAAACTACAAATGATATGAAAATTCCGATACATCCCCATAAAAGCGTGCTCACTGTAGGTCATCCTCGGCCAATTCCCAATAACAAAGCTTTAGTAATGAAAAAAAAAAAAAACTACGAAGGAAAACAATAGGCGTGAAGTTGCTGCTCCTACTGATGCTAATGCTGTATTGCCAATTTCTCGCCGATAGGAAATCATTACCTTGACTGGTGAAAACCACCGCAAAAAGCCCGCTGCTCGTACGTAATTATGCCGCCGGTCAACGCTTACGTTGAGACTTGGTGTAATCTGTCCAGCACTAAATAAAATCTTAATGTCTTATGTCTTTCTAGTGTTTCGAAAAAAAGACATGGTACGTGGTCTTGAATATGTCCAAGACCAGTGCGCTAAATATAAAAAGGCAGAGAATAAAATTATGTATTTCGAACTAAATTTCTTATAAAAAGCTTGTTTTTCATGAAACACCATAAAACAATGCTAGCTCAGCTCCAGATAATGATAAATTTATTAAAATGACACCATTAATGAAGCACTTCAGAATCACCTCTAGAATAAATAGGCTTTTAAACATATCCCTGTTCTGTGTTAAAATCAAGGAAATTTTGGACAGGATTCCCTTATTTTCAAGACCGGCCAAATAAATTGACCTCGTTTTCATATAGAACATCCCTTAGGGTGCGAGCCCTGCCAGGCAAAATGTCTGTCACGAAGTGCGTCTTTGGACAAAATGCAGGTCAGCGACACTTCAAGTCGTTTTGCTATAGAAAACATACTGCTTCGTTTCAATCTGCCTCAAAAATTAAAGACTCCTAAAAGTTATAGATCTAGGTGTCGCCAAATTTTCGCATCTGTCATTTATAGCTACATCATTGGTTATTTTATTTTTAGAATTAACTTTCAGTAAATAAAACATTCAATTTAACATTAGTACACTTTAAACAAAGTTATCCCAAATATTCAAAAGAAAAATGACCGGGGACATCATTCGAAACTGTTCCCTGGCCAACGTAATGTTTTCTAATGCCATTTTTATTTTGTATGCTATTATAATTTGCAAATTTATAGTATTTCAAATATAAACACGTAAAAATGTCTTGCGTCATATTTGATATACGTATAGTTAAAATGATTACCCCTTCTCTCCCAATATAGGGTATTAGTGATAGCAGCTCTCCTACCTGACATGTGAACAATGTCACTATCTATTCCTCACTTAAATTCTGACAATAAAATATTGCCTGTCAAAAGCGGTGATCAAATGCCACGTACAATGCTTTCTGTGACTGAAATAAATCGAAGGAATCTGCATAAAACAAAATGCAGTGTAGATCATAATCTGCACTATTCGCAATTCATTTAGTATCTTTTTGGTAAGCAACCCTTCTAACAGTTAATGGTACTGTCCAGTTGACAGATGGACAAGTTCATTACAGAAATATAGCAGGGCAAGAGTTAAAGGGACTAACCAACACATTTTTAGGCGAAAAAAATTCTCCCTCAAAAATCCACAAAAAGTAAGTATTCTAAATATGACTTGTGTTACAAAGACAAAATATAATTAATATTTTTGATATGTTAAATAATTCCAAACGATATTTTAAATTCAGCTTGAAACGTGCGGATATCTTTTTCTTGTACTAATATAAAAAAGAGTCGGACCCATTCATCTTATTTCACCATATTATAGACCATATGTTAATTAATTGTGAGAAGTTTTATTATAGTCTATATTACATAAAACAAATTTGCAAAAACGTCATAAAAATTGTGATTTTCCTTAGAATTAGATGCCATTACGAAAGCTTCCTCTGAGGTCCAAATTTTTCAAATCAGCCATCGGACTTGCAAAAACAGAACAGAACAGAACAAAACAGACTTTTACTCCAGACTTATACATTAGTACATGTACATTGTACTGCAGACTTATACATTAGTACATGTACATCGTACCCCAGACTTACTTATACATTAGTATATGCACATCGTACTCGAGACTTATACATTGGTACATGTACATTGTACTCTAGATTTATACATTAGTACATGTACATCGTACTCCAGACTGACTTATACATTAGTACATGCACATCGTACTCCAGACTTATACATTAGTACATGTACATCGTACTCCAGATTTATACATTAGCACATGTACATCGAACTCCTAATATACTTACACATAAGTACATACACATCGTACTCCAGACTTATACATTAGTACATCGTACTCCAGATTTATACATTAGTACATGTACATTGTACTTCAGACTTACTTATACATTAGTACATGTACATCGTACTCCTCACTTATACATAAGTACATGTAAGTCGTACTCCAGATTTAAACATTAGCACATGTACATCGTACTCCGGACTTACTAATACATTAGTACAATAGCCATGTACATCGTACTCCAGACTTATACATTAATACATGTACATCGCACTCCAGATTTATATATTATTACATATACATCGTACTCCAGACTTACTTATACATTAGTACATGTACATCATACTCTAGGTTTATACATTAGTACATGTACATCGTACCCAATATTTGTACATTAGTACATGTACATCATACTCCAGATTTATACATTAGTACCTGTACATTGTACTCCAGATTTGTACATTAGTACATGTATATGGTACTCCAGATTTGTACATTAGTACATGTATATGGTACTCCAGATTTATACATTAGTACATGTATATGGTACTCCATATTTATACATTAGTACATGTATATGGTACTCCAGATTTATACATTAGTACATCGTCTTGTCTATATACAATATAAGCATGATAAGTAGTAATCATAATACAGGGCAAATGAATATAGACAACTAAACACACTAATTGCACAGGAATTGATGCTACACAATTAGATATCATATATACTCTCTTGGGAGTCCAAATTGCGTTTCTAAATGGCCTAGCTTTTTTTAAAAAGATATTTGGACATATTTATCAAGACAGTTCTGTTTTGAATCTACAGTAGTTCGATAAATGTATACATAGATGGTCTTACATATTTTTATCCTGAAAACTTTGACATACAAAATGATATTCATTCTCTAAATCTAAAAAGTTAATTTACTGACAATATCTCTGTTCACGTAGTATGATATTTCTTGCATACTTTCCAGTCTGAATGCACAGACTCTCAATCGAAAAAAACTTAGCTCCTTGGTAATGTATCAAACAACATAATTTTTATCAAGACGGCTCAAAAGCCAACATTCTATTATTATCAGAATACACTTCTTCTGGTCTTCTTTAAGACTGTGATCACTGGAAAATTTCACCACATCGGTAAATGTGTACCTTAGAAGTACTAACAAGCAGCTATCAGGTTATAGGTTACTCACTTTAACAAGTAAAAGTTCAAGTTCTAAATACATTTCGATATACCATAAATATATATCATAATTATAGGTCACTAGCTTTGTATCAAGAAATATTCACGAGTTCTGCAGCGAAAATATTAAAGATTAATATTTTCAATTAATCTAGTTTATTCTGGTTACAATTTCTTTCTGGAAGGGTAGTTTCATATATACGGAAGTAATATATAATTCCAAGCAACGCTTAGATCGTTTCCATGGATACACCCGCGATATTTCACGGGATAGAAACCGGTATAAAAAGTCATGTGACCGCCACGTTGTCGCGCACAACTGATTTTGTAGAGGTCGAAGTAACATAGACCCACCCACCGCCACTGGCACCAGATCAGAAAGAAAATGCCTCCGTACGTGTTATACCCTACCCCTAGGTATTCTATAAGAACCATGGTCATGAACGGGAAAGTACACTAACCCGTTTTAATCGTATATTTCTCAACTTAAACGCGCAGTTCGGTGAATGGGTACCTAGTATATTGAACATGCGATAATTTATCTTCCATCGTGCACAAGTCACATTGTCTCAATATTCCATATTGCTGAGATTATCACCATATTTTATGCTTTCATCAGCGTTACAGAAAAAACTTGCTTGACCTTCCCTAATGAACATCCGGTCTAGAGGTCACGGCAGTGTGCACATGTTTGGCGAAATGTAAACAAACAAAAACAGAATTTTGAAAAATCACAGTTTTACACTAAAACTAGAAATGATGAATGAAATTCATCTTGTATATGATCTTTATATTGAAATCGTACATTGGTCTGCATCTGTTCTGTTTATTTTATTCTCTGACAATATTGGAATATATGTTATGAAAATATTTCGTGTATCTAAGAGAACTGAAATAAATTTAGGGTTTAAATAGAACAAACATTAACTCTAGCAATTTATATGTAGCTTCGTGTGTACTATATTATGGTAATACCGTAAAAATCATATTTGTTGATCCATGCTGAATATATGTCTATTGATATTATTGATGCATGTTATACGATTTAATCATTATTTTTTCATTCAACGTTTCCTTTCTTTGTCGTGTCTGCGGAAAATTCTTATGCTTGGAGGCGATCGAGGGTATCAGATAGGAACTGGGGCATTAAATAAAATAATTAAAATCTCTTCTGCATACACATGAGTCTCCAAGCCTGAACTTTGAAGGCATTGGCCTCATGTGGCTAAAACATTATAGTTTTTTAGGACTAGGTTTTAGTTTAAGAACTGGCCAGAGCGAAAAGGGCTAGCCGTTCTTATAGTAACTCCCCCGTTTTTATAGGAATAATTCGTAGTAGGTTTAGTAGGAATTACACAACGTTGCGCCAGTGGTTCTATACTGGTACCAGTGGGGTACCTGGTGTTATTATGGTACCATTGGGGTATCTGGTGTTATTATTGTGCCATTGGGGTACCTGGTGTTATTTTGGTACCATTGGGGTACCTGGTGTTATTTTGGTACCATTGGGGTACCTGGTGTTATTATGGTACTAACGGAGTACCTGGTTCCATTACGGTACCAACGGGGTACCTGGTATTATTTCATAGCACGAGAGGAGCGTGCTTGGTAAGTATAAATAATCGGGAGCGCAACGGGGATTGGTTTTCTTCATTATATGCCCTTGGTTGTCTCCATGCATGAGACTTTTTCAGTTTCAATAGCTGTTAACTACTGAAACTACTGCGGACATGACCATTTTGCTCCATTTTATTCTGAATCTACTATGCTTAAATTAGAATGATGTTTTGGTTTACATGATATTATGATTTATTAAATGGAAAAAAACTTATCACGGGTTTGTAGTTTTATGAAATTGAGTCCTAGAATAATGCGCGACTTCAGGAGCGCAATATTTTTTCGCTAAAGAATGAGTCCATAGTTCTCGGTGCCAAGCTAATAATGTTTTTATTACATTCCTGTCTACACAACTAATATCTTATAAATATATTGAATGTGTTTAAAAAAGCCGGAATAAAATTGATAATACTAACGTAAATAAAAAACATTAACGCAACGGCACATTAAAATAATGTCACGCATCCGATATGAAATTCATACGTCAATACGGAATTTA
This sequence comes from Mercenaria mercenaria, assembly GCF_021730395.1. Lineage (NCBI taxonomy): Eukaryota > Metazoa > Mollusca > Bivalvia > Venerida > Veneridae > Mercenaria > Mercenaria mercenaria. The sequence goes on along the minus strand of NC_069364.1, from coordinate 23,654,410 downwards.
TTGATGTTTCCGCGGTTCCGAGAGTAAAAAACGAGTATGTAATAAATAAACATAGATTACCTTTCAGGCGTTTCTGTTTACTTTTCTTATCTTGAAACTAGCGTAAAGATCGCAGTTCTGTGTACAATGATTAAACGTAAACCAAGACAGGCCATTCTTCATTCTTCATAATGACACCGCATTTCGGCGTAACTTAAAATGAGAAAAACGTTGTGCAGGTTTAAAATATATGCTGCTCTCCGTTTCAGTTGTTGTAACTGTTTCTTAAAATGCTATCCAAATACATTTGGTAGAAATGAAATAATTCTCAACACAAATTCATATGTTGGAGTAAAGATTTAAGTATGATTTTATCAACATATAAATTGTCATCAAGGTTAGAATGTCAACAATCCACGAATATCAAAATGTATCATAATTAGCGGGTTGAACTATTTTTAGCATTTTAAATGTGAAATAATCGAGATACTGGAAATTGTCACAACATCGATCGGAATAGCTTAGAAGACTAACAGGCAGTTAATCAAGTAAAACATTACTTAACACGATCTGTCTGTGGACAGCAATGCTCTACTATTCAACAGCCTTGCCAGTTGAATGAAAATAAAAATTGGAAAAGGGGAATAATTTTGTAAAACTGCAAAACAGGATTATGGAAACTGTACAATGCATATCAGTTAATGACAATGGACAAGTGTGTGAAGTTTCAATCCATTCCCATTAGTGAGTACTGAGATACCAGCTTACATACAAAAACTTAACCAAAAACTGCTAAGTCAAAAAGGGGCATAATTTTGTAAACATTCAAAGTCGAGTTATGCAAAGTCGAGTTGTGCATTACATGTCAGATTAAGACAGTGAAAAAGTGTGTGAAGTTTCATGTATTCCCATTAGTGGGAACTTAGATACCAGCTTACATACAAAAACTTAATCAAAGACTGCTAAGTGAAAAAAGGGGCATAATTTTGAAAAATATACCAACAGAAAACAAAGTAGAGTTATGTGACCTGCTTAGTGCATGTCAGATGATGACAGTGAACTGATATACCAGCTTACATACAAAACCTTGACCAAAAATTTCTTAGTCGAAAAATGGGCATAATTTTGTTAAAAAGCAGAACAGAGTTATGAAGCCTGTACAATGTAAGCCAGTTTATCACATTAAATAAGTGTGTGAAGTTTCAATCCATTTCCACAAGTGGTTATTGAGATACCAGCTTACATACAGAAACTTAACCAAATCAGGACGCGGACGCCGACACACGGGCGAGTCCAATAATTCTACTATTCTTTGAATAGTCGAGCTAAAAAGGAAAACATCCATTATATTAATCTCATCAAATGATCCGAGTTAACCCTTACCCTGCTAGATTTCTGTGATGAACGTATCCATCTTTCAATTTGGACATTACCATTTACTGTTTAAGGTATAGGTCCATGTTTCGGAGAAAAAAGTTCGAACGTCATCAAATCATAGAAAGAAAGCATTGTTTTACACGAAAATTTAACAGCATATAAAACATTTATATTATTTTACAAAACCATTGTCAATTTACTGATATATTATTGAATTCCGGAAATGGACTGCATGAAGGGGCCACACTTCTGGACAGTTCAGCGCCCTTAAAAACTCACCATTTTTTAAAAACTGTTACATGTCTTCGGTTTGATGCATTTGCAACATCGTGCGAATGTTTAAACTTTACATAACTAGGTAAAACATCGTTTTTGACAATAGTTTACATTTATTTCTTTACAAATGGCATTCTTATTTAAAGGGGGACAACTCATTAAGAATATTTTAAGTATCCAACTCTGTGGGGCAGAACAGTAAAACATGTATTGGACAGATAAGTTGTGTGTCAAGATGCTGTTCCTTCGTTAAAAAAATCTGTTGTTTTGTGATATACTGCTAAACCTTAAAGGAGTGCTTACTGAAAAGACACTCAGTCTGACTGAATGGCGAAAAATAGAGATGCGCAGGCTGATCATGATCTACACTGGTCGCAAAGACAGAATCAATCGCGTCCAGCATGGTAAGGATCAATGTTTTAGGTAGATATTATTTACCTTTAGATGTTCTTTAGTCTGTCTACTGTATTAACAAACGTCACCACTTGAGAGCTGCTGTCCACGGGATGACTTTTGGTTGCGACAATATCCATTAGAGGTCATCAGGATCTTGAGCAGTATCATCCACCATACATCGATCTTGTCTATCACTTGGACCTGCAAATGAGAGTTTAGATAATGAGTCTATTTATTTAGCATTGCCGGCTAGTCTGTCTCAAGATTTGAGTAGACTGGACAAAAATTTGTCAGTGCCAAAACGAAATGACAATTGCATATCATAGATATAAAAGAGGCAGAGAATGAAAAAGTCAGTTAATAGAAAAGATAAATTAATGAACAAATAAACAAAGAAGATAACAAGAGCTGTCACAGGAGACAGCGCGCTCGACTATTCCGATGCTGGATAATGAAACTGGGCACATTTGTTGAAGCTGGAGCTTAATGACTCCAACGTGGATGAAATAATGGATAATAGCTTGAGTCTGTGTCAAAAGTATTAAGTAATAAGAGAGATAAGGATCAAGTGTATCATAACATGAAATATTAAGTATAATTCTTAGCCAGAAGGGGGCATAATTCATGAAATATTGATTCAGAAGGGGTGCACCTTGTGTCATGCTGAATCAAATGCGTTTTGTAATAACTGAGATATTGTGAAAATGCATCAAAATTAACCTTTAATTCTATGTAAAAATGAGGCATACCTCATGAAAAATTCGTGCCAGAGTTATGGACCTTGTGTCTTATGATGTGGGTGATAAGTTGGAATAACTATTTTAAGTTTAAATCAAATCCATTCAGTAATAACTGAGTTAGTGTGAAAGTGCATCAAAACTTTAACCTAAAATTCTAAGTAAAAAGGTGGATAACACATGAAATAATGGTACAAGAGTTATGGCCATTGTGTAATATGATGTGAATGCTGATGTTTAACAACTATTTTAAGTTTGAATCAAATCCATTTAGTAATAGCTGTTAAAGGCGAAGGGCGAGATAGAGTGAAAGTGCACCAAAACATTAACCTGAAATTCTAAGTTAAAAGAGGGATAATTTATAAAATATTGGTGCCAGAGTTATAACCCTTGTGCTATATGATATGGTGATGATGTTGAACAACTATTTTATGTTTGAATCAAATTCATTTAGTAATAAGGCCACAACAAATTAATTTCTTGGTCATCGGATTTTTTCATAAAATTTAAGGAGCGGGCGAGCGAAATAAAAATTAAAATATTTTTCTTTGGATTTCACCAGTTTTTGGAGCGGACAAGGAGCGATTTGAAGAAAAAAAATCAAAAACCTTGTCACAAGAATAATCAATCCCTGCTAAAACAAATCAAAAAGCCTTGGAATACATGAAAGAACAAAAGAATATTAAATGTTGAAGATTTAATGACAAACTGTCCCAAAAAATATATGGCAACCAGTCAACACCTGACGCAAATATATCTTTATGTTTACCGGGATGCACTACATTGTAATATTTACAGATATTGCGAGGGACAACAGGCGGATACAAAAAAGCTGGCAATTTAAATATATTTTTAGTGTTTAGAACTAAGTGCTCGCTAAGTTTGTATCCTTGCCACATAAACAAAGGGTTCCTCTTGGATTCTATGTCCCTACATAACAATAAGAAAGCTGTTACTCTCATGTAGTGTAAAACAAAATCATTATATACATGGAAACACTGCAATCATCTCACCCGTACATTAGGTGCCGATGATCTATATATTAAAGTGTCTGTCAATTTTCGATGCAATTTCGCTAGATGCTAGGAAATCCATCATCTCACAGTCACTGTGATGGCCAAATTCACTTGTAAATTCAATGCATAATTTTGCATTTTTCTTAAACATTTAACTTTCGCAGATTTATAAGGAAAGACATACTTTTGATGCTGCATGTCTTAACAATAAATTCATTATCAACTTCAGTTTCTTTTTGATAAATAGATCTGATGATACTTATTAAACAAATCAAAAACAAAATTAATATAAATATCAATTAACAGTAACATAATATTCTTGTATTTCAACTCAACTTGAAAAATATAAAATAAGCCTTTAATGTATGATTCTCAGATCGAGAGTTTGTTAGCTTTTTAGATTTACTTTGCCTTTATTAATTCCACATGCGTACTTCTTCTTCACCAGAAAATAATGTGCTCATTTTACATAGAAGTAATGTATCATTCCTTAAAATCAAAGTTATGTCAACAAACATGATTTCTTACAAGTTACATGTATGAAGGTAAACGGCAGGACAAGCAAAAATATTTTATGCGTCTTGCTCTACCCAACATATGGAATAGGTGATTGTGCGGGTGTCAAAGGCTTGAACCCTTAATAAAATAGAAAGCATGTTGGTAGTTCCATTGCCCTTTCTATGCTTGTCCTAAAATAATAATGCACAAACAGATTACACAACAGACTGGTTCAATTTTTACCACGTGTTTTACCCATTTTTATTCTCTCAAGGTAAAGTTTGAACATCAAAGGTTTATGGACTGAATTCTTCCCATCTGTATAAAATTTAAGTATTTAAATTGCCGAATTGGGATTCATTTCAAGCCAATGTTTGATGGGCATTTAGAATGGACAATGATGTAACACTGGACGTGCAGTCCAAATTGTATTTTACCTCCTGTTCATCAATTAACTGCTACCCAGTTATTTCTGATTTATATGTATAATCTAAGGATCACAGCAAAACTTTCATTCTTATCACCAATTATTTTTGATGACATTGTTTTAAATTATGACCTTCCTAATGACCTTTCTAAGATTTATTTACACAATCTAACTGTCATACCGGCTGTCAAGTTTGCATACTGGTGCAATACAGATCGTGAAACATGTTCTCCTGTTGTTCTTTTTTTGATGAACAGTCATAATTAAAAGTATTAGAATTTTATGACTTCCTGCCGCTTCACAGTGAAAAAGGTATCTAAACAGCGAAAAAAGGGCAGCTTTAAAAGTTTGAAATCAGTCTGCAATCTAAGCGAGCGGAAGCTGATTTTCAAATAAAAATATTTGTTTTCGATTCAGGGAAAAAATGGAGCGGGAAATCCGTTGACCAAGTAATTAATTTGGTGTGGCCTAACTGAGATAAAGTGAAAGTGCATCAAAACTTTAACCTGAAATTCTAAGTAGAAAGGGGAATATTTCATGAAATAATGGTACCAGAGTTATGACCCTTGTGCCATATGATGTGGGTGATGATGAGAATCAACTATTTAAAGTTTGAAGTAAATCCATCAAATAATAACAAAGACAAGAAACGCGGCAATGCCACGAAACCAGGTTTTCAACACTTTTCATAAGAATAAACAAGAGCGCCGCCAAGTGGGGCAATATACGCCCGAAGGCTTACATCATAGGATGGGAGCAAAATTTTAAGAACTTGACTGTTGAAGCCCCAAAGGACTGGAACAACAAAAGGAAAACTTCAAAAAACAAATCTAAGTCCACAAAAAATACAAAAAATCCTTATCAGGTACAGGTATGTAAAAATACACCTTAGAATTGGAGGTACCATCCATGTTGTACCACAGAAAAGTGGTCTCGGTTTTTCCCTACGGCCAATAATAAAAAAGTTTCAAAATAAGCTATTTATAGTAACATAAAAGGGAAGTAATTCAAAAAAATTTTATTGTAAGTACAAAAAAAAAGAGATCTGCCAAATAAAAACAAGAGCACTGCAATGCAGAGCAATATACACAAAGCAAAGTCATATATGACCTTTGACCCTTAAGTGTGACCTTGACCTTGAAGCGAGTCATCCGGAACATGTGCTCTGCACATCGTTGCAATGTGGTGAACATTTCTGCCAAGTTTCTTTGAAATCCTTTCAGCAGTTCAAGAGTTACAGAGCGGACACGAAACAAACTGATATGACCTTTGACTCCTAAGTGTGACCTTGACCTTGAAACGAGACATCCGGAACATGCGCTCTGCACGTCGTCTGGGTGTGGTGAACATTTGTGTCAAGTTTCCTTGAAATCCTTCAAGAGGTTCAAGAGTTACAGAGCGGACACGAAATTGTTAACGTACAGACGGACAGACAGACGGACGGACACCAGCGTCATAACATAATACGTCCCTTCGGGCGTATAAAAAGTATACTGAATCACAGTGCACCACTTTAAAGCAAAACCCTAACCCTAACCCTAAACCTAACCCTAACCTAACCCTATTTTTAGTAACAATGACCTTGACCTTGATCCCAGAAACCCCAAAATCAATCCAAGCTACAACTTTATATAAGTTTTCTATACACCAAGTTTCATCACGATAGCTCATTCCTAAGTTAAGTTGATTGACGGAACCTTTTACTATTTTAAGTAACAGTGACCTTGACCTTGACCCCAGAAACCCAAAATCAATCCCAGCTTTGTCTTGATTAAGCTACATTACATACCATGATTTATTCAAATATCTTTACCGAAACAAAAGTTATTGACCGGAAACACCAGTTTGACGCCGCCGCCCGCCCGCCCGCCCGCCCGACCAACGACATACCCCAATCTATATAACTCAGGTTTTCGTTGAAACCTGGTTAATAAAGAGAAAGTGCATCAAAACTTTAACCAAAGTGCGGACGTGGAAGGACGCCGACGCCGGGTCGAGTAGGATAGCTCTCCATACTTCGTATAGTCGAGCTAAAAACTGCGTAAACCTTTTTCAACTTGTCCACTGTTGTCACGCTAACACTTACATTATACATGTAGACCAGTGAAAGACCCGCACAAATGAACCAAATTATGAATGACCATAGCCCCAAGCTACATCTGCATGAATGGCACGTTGATTAATTCACAAAGGGTGAGCAAAATTTCAATTTCATATCTGTAGAAAGTTGAGACGTGTACTTTTCCCCCAAGGAAGTTCTAAAATGCTCAGTTGAAGGTTCATTGATTCGCAAAATTCTGACTTAAATTTATGTTGTTGTTTCTTACGTTTTCCTAGACACCTAACTACCTTTTCTGCTTCCCTGTCAGAAGTAGACGAAATGTGCCTTTCTGCCCTATTTCAGGCTCTGGTGGTTACATTGATAGAACCACTGACCTTATATAAGCCGGCAGTTCGGGGTTTAAAGATCTTGGTTGTCTAACATATTTATCTAGTTCACCAGATCGCATACCTAGGTACCGGACAAAACTTCTCCCCTACATCATAAAATATAAACGAGTATGATACCGCTGACAGCGGAAAAATTTCGTCCGAACCCTGATAACTCATTATACACCTATTTAATGACTGACCGGTCAACAGTCAAATCTATTGCACGAGGTAAATTTCTATAATCGAATTATAATGAAAAAATAATATCACAGAAGCCGCACAGGGCGCGAAATTCATCCTCTACTAGTACAGATACAGAACGATCTGACCAGAGGGGCAGAGAGAATTAAAGCCCCTAGAGCAGATAGAGAGAAATCTGTATTTAGATGCCGGCCTGTCCGACTAACTTAGCCTAGCTCTTTGAAAATAGACAGTCTGATTCTTTAAAGTGCCCGATGTATAGCACCGATGCACGCAAAACCGTCTTTCAGTTGGAAGAACCTACGGAATCCCGTTAGAGACATCGCATTCTCGCCCTTCGCCTTTAACAGATGCACTAGAAAAACAACGCGAGATTTGCTCGTTACATTGTTGCATTATTTTTTTTTTAAATGAATGGATATATATTTTTTAATTTCTGTAAATAATCCATAAAATAATATGCGTGATTTGACTTTAATTTTGGCGTATATTTTGTTGTTGTTATTAACAATAATGTACTTTTGTGGGCATAATCATGGCATCATCACCTATACGGAATGAATGTGTGATATCCACCTCGTCCCCCATCGCCAACCGAAATGGTGTTTGCAACTTATTGATATGATTTATAACACTCAGAAGGAATGATAAATTTGCATATTTGTTATATCCTTTAATGTATTTTCATTCATTCCTTAACGTTAGGGGACCATACGCGAGAAAGGATCAAAGGATTCTCGCGTTTTTTTCTATGTTATCTTCAAAAGGCGAGATGTGAGAACACAATGTCCCTAATAGGATTCCGTATATATAGGCTTTTCGTTTAGCAGTCTGCTAAGAAGAGCAGAACACCCCTTCTAATGTCCAAAGATGTATTCAAATCGAGCGCTTTGGAAGACGTATCTTGCGTTCTGCGTTGCATTGGAATTCGATATGTAAGCAGTTTACAAATGACGAATGCTATGAAAATCTAGAATTTTAAAGCGATTCCATGTATTCTTTCTTTGTGTTTATTGTAGACAAGTAAAATATTCATCATAACCGTCTCATCTCTTCATGTTAAAATAAACATAATGCATCTCCTGTATTTAAGTCAGATAACTTTTCGCATGAATTAGAAAACATACTTAATTGTGGAGAAACAAGATGTGAAACATTTGACATCCGATAGCTCTAACATTTTATAGCTGAAAACCCGTTCAAATTAATTTCTCAGGATTTTATATAAACATAATATTTTTAGATTTATAGTACTAGAATATGGGATGACACAGCGATGTATTTGCTCGCTAGTTTAAATACAAAGATTTTCGCAGTAACGCTTTATGACATTATCAAGTCTATACGAGTAGTTTCCCTTGGACTAACCGCCGAAGTAAATTTTAGACATCACGAGCAAGGAAGTAGTTTGTTTGTTTTGGGTTTAACGCCGTTTTTCAACAGTATTTCAGTTATGTAACGGTGGGCAGTAAATCTAACCACTAACCATTGTTTCCGGATTCTGTATCAGTACAAACCTGTTCTCCGCAAGTAACTGCAAAATTCCCCACATGAAACAGGGGTGGAGGACGAATGATCTTAGACACAATGTCTTTAATCAAATCGTCACGGAGAACATAGCCTTGTCTGGGGATCGAACTCACGACTCCTAGACCCGCGCTTTCCCTATTGAGTTAAGCGGGCGGGCTAGCACGGAGGTAGTATCCATACGTTAGATGAATATGCTCACTGCGGTAATACATATGATATCGTTTGATAACCAAAAAAAAAAAAAAAAAAAAAAAAAAAAAAAAATATACAACATTTCATGTTTTCTCTTATTTCGATCCTTATAACATTTCAAATTGATCGTGAATTACCGTCCGTCATGACCCTAGCAGTGGCTTTCAGCTGAAACGAGACATTTTGGACCTATTTCAGAGTCATTATGAAAACACATGTTAATATTGGATTTGTTTAAAAACATGTTAAAGACACTCTAAATGATGTTTACTACCCTCTTCCTCAAACAGGAATTTTTTTTGTCAAATTCCTTTTTATAATATCAGTTATAATTGATACAAATGCTGAAGTTATGTTTCCCGAAATTTCTACTTGGTAACTTGTTCGAGTTACGTATGTCGTAATTTTGAGTTAATAAATAACACAAATTGTGCAAAATGCTCTTTCCAAGCGTATTAACATAGACGAAACGATTACTTTTCATTATTTTAAGACCTGTTCTCTTTAACGTTCATATCCTAATTTGAACTACTAACGATATTGCTTAAATAACAAAAACGCGTTTAACAAAATGAACTTTATATTATCTCTGTGTCATTCGATAAGGAAGTAAATATCTAGTTTTAAAATGGCGTCTGGTGGGAGTGAATATACGTCGGATGAGATTTTCAATTTTAAATGTTCACCTTGTTTCGTTAATAATCGGAACAAAGAAGCTGTGAAATACTGCGTGGAATGTCAGGGATATTGTTGCCAGTCATGTGCAGACATGATACATATGATGCCTGCTTTAAAAGGTCACACTCTTTTGGATGGTTCAAACTACAAGTCATCAAGTCTCCATTCAGGATTACCAGCAGTACCGACGGAGAGATGTAGCGTTCACGAGACAAAGATCGTGGACATGTACTGTGGTAATCATGATGAGGTTGGTTGTACAACATGCATGGCTTTAAACCACAGGTGGGCGCATTTCATAATTCAATATACAAGAATAAAGGTTAAAAAATGCAAACGTCTTCTATCAATAACTATATAATTGATTGTTCAGTTGTTCAATAAGAGTTCTGTTATTTTATTTATGGATCATACAGCCTTTTGTTATCTAAATGTGTGGTATTTTGCTATCTAAATTTGAATGCATTGTATGTTTAGAATTTTAACAGGTAGTATCATGATTTTATCTATAAAATGTACCCACTGAATGTCCAGTCGATATTGACTACACATGGCAGAGAACATGTAATAATATTTTGTAATTTTCTTTCACGTTTAATTAGCAAAATTTTGATCTATAAACGTACGTGTTTGTACCTTTGTTACAAATCGTAATATGAATATGAAAACTATATTGACTTGTTTACCGAAATAAAAACCAATACTATTAGTACATGAGTGAAAAGAAATACAAACATGTACGAGCCAGTTTAAAGATAGATTGAATCCATTCCTATTTCCAATTATAGATTGTTTACATGAATTTGGCGGAGGCCTCCGTGGCCGAGTGGTTAAGCCGTTACGGTCGCTGTTTTTAAATCACTTGCCCCTCACCGATGTGGGTTCGAGCTTCACTCGGGGTGTTGAGTTCTTTATGTAATTGTGTCAGTGGAACGTTAAACCCAACAGAAACATGTGCTTGGCGTAAATAATCGGTTATAAGAAACACCAACTAAATATGTTTACGTTAAACAATTCTGAAATTGCTGATTTCCAAAAACCTTAACACCTTAGAACTCAGGTGCCCCTTCGTGCATCATTTCATCACGAGCGGGCATCTGGGTAAAACCAGCTGGATGGCTTCCTCACCGAGTGAGGCTCGAGCCCCATCGATGAGGGGCAAGTTATTTGAAGTCAGCGACCTTGACCACTACTTGCAACAGTGTCTAGGGGCCTCCGTGGCCGAGTGGTTAAGGTCGCTGACTTCAAATCACTTGCCCCTCATTGATGTGGGTTCGAGCCTCACTCGGGACTTTGAATTCGTCATGTGAGGAAGCCACTCAGTTGGCTTACGGACGGTCGGTGGATCTACCCAGGTGCCCGCTCGTGATTAAATAATGCACGGAGGGCCACCAGGGGTTTACCTCCACCATTAAAGCTAAAAAAAAACAGTGTCATGATAGGCGAAAGGCGTTTGATAAAAAGAAATCCGTTGGGCATTGAATGTAGAAAAGTTATAGTCAAATACTGACCAAACATCAGAATATGTAGACATTTTGAAAAAGTAATATACTTTTATTGTTTGTCCACATAACTGACCAGTCAGAATGAAATATGAATAAATCATTCTTAAATTAATTTTCCTTTTTCCAGTCATTCCAGGATTATTTTCTGAATTAATAGTCTTTGAAATATAATTTTAGGTCTTGTGCTGATGTGTAATCCATTCCAGATATTATCGATAGTACATTTCAAACGACAGATGTTGACAAAATACACAAATCGTTGCAAGATATGAAAATAAAGATGGAGAAAATTATGAAAACTAGACAAAGACTGATAGAAGACTTAAAGAAGTCTAAGACGGAAGTAGTAATGGCGATCAAGGACTTTCGAAAGGACATGGAAACAATAATTGAGCAACTAGAAAAGGAATCAATTAAAGAATTGGAGATGAAGTTCATAGAAGAAGAGTCAAAACTGCAAGAAGAAAAGAAGAAAGCAGAAACTGAATTAGATGGTCTGAAACAAGCAGTGAACAACCTGAAGAAATCAGAAAGAAACAAAGCCCAACAATTTGTCTCCATGAAAATGTCGTTAAAAAGTATCGCAAAAACGGAGGATGCATCTTGTTCATTGCAAACACGTGTTGATGCAAGTATATCATTTAGCTTTGATCCTGCTATACTGAAGTTTCTACAGAAGTTGAAAACTTTCGGATCGGTCCGACATGATTCTACCACTGTTTTCAGATCGCCAAGAACAACCGCCTATTCAGTTAAATATATCGAGAATTTAAAAATCAGTGGTCAGAATGACAACAAAACATGCCTTTTGTATGGGTCCTGTATAACAGAAGATGGATCAGTACTGTTAGCTGATTATAACAACAAGAAGATTAAACGTGCAGATATTGTAAAAATGTCATTGACAGATTATTGTTGTGTTCCTGCTGAACCTTACGGCGTTTGTTGTACAAGTAAAATCGAAGCTGCAGTTTGTCTGAACAATAATACAATTCAGTTTGTCTCCCTTGGTAAGCAGATGACAACCATTCAACAAATAAAACTGAACCATGTTTGCTTTGGCATTAGCTGTAACGATGATCAACTGTACATAACTGACAACGGGAGGTTGTTATATATATATGACTTGACAGGAAACATGCTACAGAAGGTAACTCAAGACAACGTTGGGCTAAATCTGTTCTCAACCAATCGATATGTTGCTTTCAGTGATATTAATGATGAAGTGTTTGTTGCTGGTTGGGACAAAGGTCTAGTAATTATTGATGGACAGGGAAAGCACTGTCAGACATTAACATATTCAGAGTTACAGGGTGCCAGTGGGGTCTGTACAGATCGTAAGGGAAATCTGTTTGTGTCCGGGTACATTTCAAATAACGTGATACAGACTGGGAGAGACGGGAAGAAAATGGGCGTGGTCGTGAAATCATCAGATGGACTTGTTTGTCCAGATTCAGTTTGTTTTGACCCTCGACAATGCAAATTACTGATTACCCAATACAAAAAAGATACTGTTAAAGTCATCTCTTTGCATTAAAAAGCAATTATCTGAGTCAGACATATCTTGAATGTATAAGATGTATGGAGGGCCGGGTGTACAGCCGTTAGGCTGGTGCATTATATTATTGGTGTAAAGTAATTAATTCAGGAAACGATATTATTTGTAGATTATTGTACGATATTTGTATTTGCATATGAATGATACACAAATTTCTTCTTGGATTTCTTTTGAAAAATACTTTTGATGAAATGTATGATTATGTTCATGCTAAGTATATAGATAATTATTTTAAAACAATTGTGAAAAGAAGGTTAAAAGATCAGTTTTTTTTGCAAAATTAGCGTGATGGTGTTGTCACTTCACCAAACTGTCTAGTCTATTGTACTTATTAAAATAATTTGGTTTTGAGGAGTATATTGACATATTACCTTCTTGTTTGAGTAAGTTGTTGTGTAAATGTAAAACTATGAACCATTTGTTGCAAATTGAAAAAGGTAAAACACTTTCAAATAGAGCGCAGTCAAAGGGTCTGCCGCCTCTGCCCGATGCATTTGCTAGGTGATGAATTTCATTATCTTTTGGCCCGATGCAGTTACTTCAAATCCTATAGAAAGAAGTTGGTTGAAACTGTATTTCAACAAGTTTCACATATATGGTATACAATACTAATTGCATGAAATCAATGATTGAACACAAGTTATTTAAAACTTACATAAATTCCTTCCCATGTAGGGAATAATTACAATTTATCAAATACCACATTGTCAGGAATCATGGCTAGTGATATTTTATATGACAAATAAGGATGGTATAACATAGCTGTAATACTATTTGTTTCTATTGAATTTTGTAAGTGTTGCTTGAATCGATTATATACTCACGGTACCGGGGTGCAAATCGACAAAGAAGGACCCACTGACCTAGGTAGTAAACCTTTTCAGAAAGAAATTTATTGCCAATAATTTCACTACTCGTTCGAATATTTATCAACTTGAATAGTAAAGATAAATTTTTACTTGTTAAGTTAGCATTGTTTTGTAACAATTTAATGCCAAATTTTAGATAGCTCATTCTCCATATTCGATATTTCTTAGTATTAATGATTCGAATAATGTACTTTATTTGTAAACATGTATAAAAGTATTAATATGCTTCAAGTTTGGGTATGAAGTTAAATATTATGTATAGGTTAGTGTTTATCAATGTGTATTTACAAAGTTTAATCAGCTATGTGCGGCGTAGACGCGAGGCTGATTAAACTTTGTAAATGCTCAATAATAAACTCTAACCTACTTAGTGTTTGAAACTATGTTTTGTTTTCAGATGCGAATAAAATCAATAACACACCTCTTGTCCCTTCTATGCACATGACTAACCTGATTGATAAACGACTGCAATTTAATGCTGATTAATTAAAAAAATGTCCCAAAACTTTGAAAAGTACTGCAATGCCATTCGACAAAAAATAATTTCAAACACTAAGATTATGTAGAAGTTGATTATAACAAACACACCATTGCTTTTAGTTTCTAGTATGTGATTCCATCCATACAATAGGTAGTATTTTGGAGAATATACTCTGTCATTATTTTTGTATCTGTAGCTTTTGAGTTATCTCCCCATCTTTGAGTCGAGTCGGTCCAATTCATTTTTAGTCAGACATGTTCATTGCAGTGAGATATGTTTAGTTTGTACATGAAGGTAATATAAAGATTACCTCACATGAAGGTAATATAGAGATTACCTCAAATGAAGGTAATATAGAGATTACCTCCATGGTTGCATTCTGCGCTTCCAAAAGATCTTCTAACAAATTTCATCACTGCCTCAGTTTATATGGCTTAATACAGCAATATGGCTTAGTGCTCGGATAGGTGTAACGCAGTTCTGCAGTACTACATACACGTATTTTGTAAATGTATAGCTTAGTGCAGGAGTTGTTTCAACAAGTATTTCTGGTCGGGTCCACGGCCGGAGTCTCTCCACCATCAATTTAGGCCGGTACTGCTGGAAACAGTAACAATTTAAATACTAGTATCTCATCCAGGACTGAACATTAAATTCGGAACGTTATCAGCCGCAAGAAATGCTGTTCTACACAAAATCTTCATTTACTTGTAACCGTAGAAATTGAAGCGAATGAATTAAATAAACGCAATTTATCAAAATTTGGTTTTACTGTAATCTTGACATGTTATTCTAATATAACTAACAATACTTTAATCATCACAACGATATAATTTTGACGTCACGTCGACGTGATATTTAGCGCCTTGTTTACATATAGAAATAGTGCTTTAAAGTTTGTCAAATGTTTTACTTAATAGCATGTTTAAAACGAATTGTCACATTGAACAGCTGTCTTGATTGATTTACAAATATATTAAGTTGGTTATCCGCTTTGCAGAATAATTCGCCATCTTTTGCGCCCAAACTGAACTCTTCCACAAGTCGTAAACAAAGAGCGTGACGACCTAACTGTTGGGGCGCCATGCATGCGCGAAGAAACAGTTCCGTCATATTTAATCTAAATTTTACAATGAAATTCATATTAGAATCGAAATAATTTATAGCAAAACGGTGTTTTAACACTATTTATACACTCGGGCGGTTATACGTCGTTCAAAATAATTCACTCAGGCTGCGCCGTCGTGAAATTATTACGCCCGGCGTATAACCGCCCATAGTGTATAAATAGTGTTAAAGCACCGTTTTGCTATAAATTATTTCTTAATTAAAACATGGGCCGTTCTACAGGAAAACCTGTATTAGTGACATGACAGAATTATTGCATAATGAATAGTTTAATGTACTGATTTACTTATATTCATGCATAAACTTGAAACCAGTATATTGTTTTCCAGTTATCGAAGGCAAATATTTTACAAGTAAATGTTATTTGCGTTGTCATGCCAACAAGAATTCAAAAGCACTCATGCACCATAAGAATGTAGAATTATATAAATAAAAGACCCGTGATAGCACCAAAAATTCAGAGTAGGGCCTATAATGTGTACTTAATAATACACATAATTTATAGCTTAAATGATAAAATAAATAAACGTCATGCACGACAACGTCATACTGCTTTCAATACGTTCTTAAAGTCATGTCTATAAATGCCATCAGTGACTTACTTATAACTATTTTAAGTCTTGAAATACTGAAGAGAAATCCTTCACGTTTTCAGATTTAAAAGGTAAAAGAATTGTCTTCATGAATATTTTGTTATCTCAATTTTGACTTTTTGTCACTAATAAAGGTGGTCTCATAGAATGGCCTATATATATATATCTTTCAAAACGTGTGTTAAATTTCAGAAGTTGTTTACCTGATTAATTGAAAGGATTAAGGGAGCCCGCCCGCTAAGCTCAATAGAAAGAGCGCAGACCTACGGATCTCGGGATCGTAAGTTCGAACCCTGGGCGAGGCGTATGTTCTCCCTGACGATTTGATAAAAGACATTGTGTCTGAAATCATTCGTCCTCCACCTCTGATTCATGTAGGGAATTGGCAGTATCTTGCAGAGAACAGATTTGTACTGGTACAGAATCCAGGAACACTGGTTAGGTTAAATGCCCGCCGTTACTGATGAAAAACGGCGTTAAACCCCAAAGAACAAAACAAACAAAAACCCTCATCGATGCGTTAGAGGTAGTTATGGTTTGAACACTTAACACATCAGGGTACAATGAGACCGTCACTGAAGTAAAATATATATATCTGTATGTATGAAATCTATGAACTTCGAGCTCGATTATTAATGTCACCTTTTCTATGTATGATATGGTCCTGTATAAATTCAATGGATGTAGGGCACATATACACCTTTCAAATATAGCAATGTACTGTCTTTGCATAAAATGCACGATCTTAAAAAGAACTATGTATTTCAACCTTTACTTAAAATATATAGACTAGACCACCCACAGCGGCTTTCTTGCGGCTGCCAAAAGTTGTTAATCGGTCAATTGCCAATATTCACTAAACATGATCAGAATGTCTATATACATAATATCTTGGACATTTTTGATAACCAGCTAAATTTTTTATCCGACCTTCTTTCAAACTTGGTGAGAATAAGTAAAGACAGTTTCTCGGCAAAGTTTGTTACCCAACCAGACTGCCTACGTCACTTTGAGTTATGTCCCTTTATTGGCCCCATAAAGTGTTTTCAGTATATAGTGATTGTGTTGTAAGAATTCAGCATAACTAGCAAGAAAAGGGGATTCGGCTGCTCCTTGTGCATCCTGTCTGACAACACCCATGTTCATGAATGGTTTTGATATCTTTTATATATAAATCATATAAATGCATCTTACAGTCAAACGTGTGAACAACGACCACTGTTCAGAAGAAGCTTACTAAGGTGGTCTTTATTCAAAAGTGCTTTTATTAGGATATTACGGAGATATTACTAGGACAGTGAACACTTAATGTTGTGGATTAGATGTACGGGAATTAGAACGGAGAAAACTTTATACAGAGATTGTCAGTTTCATAAATAAGTACGATATACTTTGTGTATCAGAGACAAACACTATCGAGTCAGATATCGTTGACACTGATTGTTATATTTAATGCTTGTCTAAGCATATATCCCAGATGTAGAGGGATTGGTATAAAAGTCCGTGGAAGATTAGCTCCATTAGTTTAACTTTTATATGGTATGTACTTCTGATTTCTATTGATAAATTATTTACTAAATATTCAGAGACTGTCATTATCCGGGCAATTTATTTACAGTATGAATGCTTTACGTTTTTAAAGGAGGATGATCATAACAGCCCCGAAGATGATCTAACTTTAAAATGCATTGAGTATAAATCTGTTTGGCTTGCTGGAGATATTTAACGAAAGATCTGCCGGATTCATTGATTTTGGTTAAAATGTCAATACTTTGGCATTAGCTCTGATATTGTAACATATCTTGACAAAACAGTTCTTGATAATATGTCTATGAGCATTAAAGACAAGAAGACTAATACACACGACTTATGGCTAATTGATATAATTACGTAGATATATAATTTTTTCAGTTAAAAGGAAGGACGGGCAAAGATCGTGGTATTGTTCAGTATACTTTCAAAGAAAATTCTGCGTTTGATTATATGATAACAACAGCAGAATTTTGTCAATCTTTAATGAACTTTGATATATTGAAACTGATGCTTTATTTTGTTGCTAATCATTTGTCTATAGTCAAGAGCAGACCGGACATGGATAATAAGAAGAAAGCTTTCTCTCATGTAACAGCAAATAGCAGTGCATATTTTCCGCAGTTTTCGAAGAAATACCAATAACTTCTGAACCACGATCTAGTAAATCCTGATCAGGTAAAATTCTTTCATTCAGATAACGATTTGCCTCTTGTACATCCTTCAATGCATTTTTTCAAACGTCTGTATCTGAAATGCAATAAAACGAAATATATTGTTTATTTTGCCAATATCTTCAAATATATTTGAAGTACTTTTTGAAGTTATCGTTCGTTCAGTGATGAAATGTAAACATTAAAACAATCAAACTAAACCATCGTACAAATTTGACTTCAACCCATTTTTGTAAAGTCACAAAAGTTTACTAGAATGATAGAATTTTGCAATAACGGCGTTGTCATTCCCTTGTGAGAACGCTAAATGATACAACTTCACTAAATGATACAACTGACGTTAAATGATAAAAAACTGACGCTTAATGATACAACCAACACTAAATGATACAAAATCGAGGCTCGCTAAAAGATACAAAACTAACGCTAAATGATACAACATTTTTAGGCTCGCTAAAAGATACAAATTTTCTATAGGGGTACATAGAGAATTTCTACATTTGTTGACGTTTGCACGAAATTATTATCTCATTTTATGCACGAGTTGTCACACGAAAATTTAAATATAGGTTTGTATGTTTCCCTTAAATAAACATATACATGATCCCAATTGTATTTTCCTTGAGTGTTCGCCAGTAACGTCCGTGCACTCATTTTATTCATAAAACTAGTTTCATAAACTAGTGAAAATTGAAAGGAAGTTGATGACACTGGCATATAAGCCGGCAATACAGGTCATATATATCATATTTCGTCTTTTACCATTTAGCTGTCTGTCTTACGACAAGAGAGGATGGTTGGGTTAACAGACTGCCCGTACATAACTATGGTGTACCATTTGGGTCGAAATCTGCTTTGCGTGCGCGCACATTTCAAAATATACGTGCACTTATTACATATACAGGATATTATTAAATTAATTTTATCAATTTTATTCAACAAGTTTAATAAATTCAATGTGGGAAGACACAAATGTAATATTCTTTTTATCACATGTAAGTTTGTTTTTTTTTCTGCTGGAAATTCAAAATTCTTCTTTCTTTATCTATTATAGACCAAGTAATTCGACCAACGTCTCCTATACTTAAAATGGCTTTATTACACTAGTGTATTATCAAATTTATGTAATGGCTTTATTTCATTACCACGACACCAAACATGTGATTAAAAATATATGTGCAAGTGTAAATATGTAGGTGCATGCTTATATGGACGTGCGCCTGTGTATAAATTTACTCGTACACGTCCATATATCGTCACCTCAACGCTACAAAGTCGTATCTTATTATAAATTTATGATAAGATACGACTTTGTTGCCTTGAGGTGAAGATATGCGTGCACGCGTATATATACGTGTACCTATAATTGCAAGTGTACGTATAAATTTACTCGTGCACGTCCATATATGCGTGCACGCGTATATATACGTGTACCTATTATTGCAAGTGTACGTATAAATTTACGCTTGCATGCAAATTTGTAAATATACAAACACCCAGAATCAAGCGGGTACGCATAAAATTATACGCGTACAATGGTAAATATATAGGTGCACGCGTATTTGATACTAGCACCCAGAATTACGCATGCATGCGTTAAATTATACATGTACGTATATATTTACGCGTACACTTGAAAATTTATAAGTATATTAAGTGCAGCTTAAATGTGCGTGCACGCTTAAATATATACCACCACATGTATATTTTTAAACGCACGTGCGTAAATATGTGAGTGCACGCGTACGTGGACATGCATGCGAAAATTTATACGTGCATGTATTCTGACACGTGCATGTATTCTGTTACGTGCACCTACATTTTAAAACGCGTACACGTATAAAAAAATACACGCAGACGTATATATTTACGAGTGTACGTATAAATATATACACATGAATGTCCATATAAGCGTGCACCTACATTTGTACGCGTGCCTATATGAAATATACACGCGGACGTATATATTTACGCATGACGCATGTTTTTATACGTGCACGAATAATTTGAAATATGTGCGAACGCAAAGCAGACTTTCGGCCCAAATGGTATATACCATATATAACACCATAACATTTAAACTATATACACAACTAGGCTTGGAAGGCCGGTGTGCCATGCCAATTTCCAAATGCTAAAATGTCGTTCGCAGGAGATAATATGTCAAACGCTCGAAATAAGATGTCGTGTACACGAGACAAGATGTCGTGCGCTCGAGATAAGATGTCGTGCGCACGAGATAAGATATCGTGCACACGAGACAAGATGTCGTGCGCTCGAGATAAGATGTCATGCGCTCGAGATAAAATGTCGTACGCACGAGATAAGATGTCGTGCGTTCGAGATAAAATGTCGTGCGCTCGAGATAAGATGCCGTGCGAGATAAGATGTCGTGCACAAGACATAAGATGTCGTGCGTTCGTGATAAGATATCGTGAGCAAAGGTAAGATGTCGTGCACTCGAGATAAGTTGTCGTGCGCACGAGATAAGATGTTGTGCGCGCGAGATAAAATGTCGAGAGCACAAGAAAAGATGTCGTACGCACGAGATGATTTAATCTTAAACACAATAAATGCATATCCTAAATATACTACCGTAAATACGCAGGCATTGAGTGTGTTCTATACTGAAGAAGATTTGGATTCGGTTTAACCTAGGTTTGTAGTGTGCATTCAATGCATGTGTACGTTCAATGTGGGAGAATTTATCTCTTCTAATAACACTCGGATAACAAGTGTAAATAAGGTTGAATAAACGTGACAGATGCATATGGAGATAAAGCGATAAAGTCATTTACTACCATAAAATAACATTCTAAAGACATGTCGAAAAAGGCATACGCAGAAAGTCATGAGCCGATTTTATGAAAAAGGGCAATTATTGAAAACAGACTCGGATCCAGGGCCGGATCCAGAGGGCCCAAGTTGCACTCAAAATTAAGATCCAATAATGCACCAGAAGCAACCATTTCATACCTTTATTTCAATATCTTCAAAAGTGAAGTAGGGGTACCCCTTCCCGTACATACCCCACTCTATGCACCTTGCCGGTGATAAGCTGGTGCCCCCATTCAAATATTCCTGGATCCGGGCCTGGAAAGCACTCCCTAGAATATGAGGCTTCTTGCACGTTAAAATTTCCAGAGTTTGGATATTTTCATAACATTCACTCATAAAAATATTATTTATGTAACAATTTTCACAGGATTAGTTTAACAATGCACCTGATCTAATAGTATTAGTGGGTTCGCTCTTGAACTTACATTTGAATCACATTTTAAACAAATCGTTCGGAATCAATAAACAACAAACGTTGAAAGTACAGTAACACTAGGCAGTACCATGCGGACATTTCGAATCGCAGCTGAATTATTAAAACCATGTAAAACAAAAATATACAATTGCAGCGGGTAATTTGCAGAAATAAAAATAAGTTTGAATTGTTATAATAACACTGTCAACAACATAAACAGATTTATAAAAAAAATATTCATTTTGCATATGTTACTACGGCAGGGATACGTTTGAAACTCAGTTTGAAGGACTTACAACATCAAAAATGTACCACTGATTCCAATTTATACCACTAAAAAGTATTAATAACGGCGTAGAGATTGTATAAAGACCGAATACATGCCACTTTGTTCTTCATTAGTATACGCTTGCGAACACTCCAGGAAAATACAATTGGGACCATGTATATGTTTATTTCACAGGAAACATACAAAACAATATTTGAATTGCCGTTTGACATGTCGTGCATAAAATAACATAATATTTTCGTGAAATCGTCAACAAATGCAGAAATTCTCCATATACCCCTATAGAAAATTTGTATCTTTTAGCGTCATCGGTTTGTATCTTTTAGTGAGCCTAAAAATGTTGTATCGTTTAGCGAATAATAATTGGATAGTTTTTATCTTTTAGCGAGCCTCGATTTTGTATCATTTACAGTTGGTTGTATAATTTTGCGTCAGTTTTGTATCATTTAACGTCAGATGCATCATTTACCAAAGTTGCATCATTTAGCGTTCCCACACCCTTTCGAAAAAGAAAAATTAACCTTTTTTTCAAATTTAAACATGTTCTAGCAAAATAAATCAAAGTTTACACGTCTGTATACATGTGTTTATAAATGGTACTCATTCGTTTTTTAAAACACAACTTTTATGTATATCAAATGACAGGTTAGCTGGTGTATTCGATATAAATCAGATATTTTTCAATCATACGTTTATACTCTAATTCCGTTTGTGCATCTGTTCGCTATACAAACTCTGAAATATCGATATCTATAATAATTCATAAAATACGATGAGAAGTCATAATAGTATCTCTTCACTATTCATTTTTGTCTTAAATAAAGATCTAGTGATGAAATGGTAATTTAAAATGTACTGCAAATACAATTTTACGATCAAACTGTGTATTCACAATGCGTGACACAGTTAAAATGTTTAAAAGTTGAAATTTTAAATTTGCTTCAATTGTTACAAAACACGTATTTCTTCAACAACATCCCTAACTTCTCGTCAGAAATATCAACTTCCTTATTTCCATCTCTTTTGTGGTCTTTTTCATCTCCGTCATCTTTTGCACGATTCTTCTTAGAATCCTGTTCATTGTCGGCCCTATCGCCCGGATCTTCAGGGGTACCCCCTTAGGTTGCAGATGTCCCATCATACTGATGTGTCTATTTTGTGCTGGCTTAGACCCTCTCTTCGAAATTTTAGAATCTGAAACACCGTTTGTGACAGAGGAAGTCGTAGCAACTTTACCAGTTATTTCATTCCGCGGACATGCTTCAGTTCCTCAATACATACATATGTATCGACATCTTAAATATAATTTACA
This sequence comes from Mercenaria mercenaria, assembly GCF_021730395.1. Taxonomy (NCBI): domain Eukaryota; kingdom Metazoa; phylum Mollusca; class Bivalvia; order Venerida; family Veneridae; genus Mercenaria; species Mercenaria mercenaria. The sequence goes on along the minus strand of NC_069364.1, from coordinate 23,631,478 downwards.
TCATCTTGTAAACATGCGAACACCATCCCTGTGATTATATGCAAAAAGGCTAAACCAGCCAATTGACAAACCGAGGACAGAGTTAAGGTTTTATGTTATAAAAGGTCTATAAGCCCATTAAGGTTATAGACCCGTATTAACAATCGGCAATTTCTTGAAATTATCCTCCATATGCGATTTCGGCATTCTTCGGTCACTATAGAAAATCATTTTTCAACCGGATTATGCCGTAACCGCATTTGGAGGATACGTAAACGAACGAAAATTATCGATTTTCATTACGGGTCCACTACCATAACTGCAAGAGAAAATCCATTCTACTTTTTGTAACTTAACAAGACTTTCGTTCGTTTCAAAAGAATGACAACCCGACGAAAGGCATAGAAATCCGGACAAAAACAAAATTATTTCATTATCCTGTCATATCCGATGAAAAAGACAATTAATCAGACAAATATTTCACAAATGTATTGTAAGTAACACCAAGTAGCGAGAGACGTTAGAAGTTTTGTTCATACCTATCTCGCAATGAGCCTTATCATGCAACGTTTCTACAGTGAATTTCATTTTCATCATCTTTAGCTATAGGCTGGTCATTTTAACTTTAAGAGTTGAAGTAATTCCAACATAAATTTTTAAAATAGTATGTATGGAAATGAAACATAGAAAAAGACCTAAAATATCAAAGCACATTTTTAAGATATGCATCTGGAATTCTGAAAAGTAACGTCTACATCTAAAACATGTGTAATAATTATTGTGGTCGTTATTGTGAACCATTATGACGTAAATGATGTATTATTCTTCTACTGGTAAACTTCAGCATACATGTGTTCTTTTAATATCAGCAAAAGAAAATATTTTAAGATCTCTAGCACTTACTGGAAGGCTTACCTTTAGTATTTTACCACCTTTGTCATAAAGCTTTTGGGTGTCAAAATTCAGAACATAGGTGTCAATATTCAGAACAGTACTCCTTTTAACCACCTACATGAGATGTACAATTTCACTTTTAAATATTTTGGGATAAATAAATTGTCCCTATTGTTTTTTACGACAAGATAATGCATTAAACTCGCCAATAAAATTCTTAGAAGATCGGTTGGAAGCATTGAATACAACCAAGCAAAAAATTATCAGACTCGGTCTGGACGAGGTACTGAAATGTACACCACTCACACGAGTCTAGTACTGACTTAATTAAGCAGAACTCTGTTTTACATAAGCATTAAATAGTCTGGAAGATCCTAGATCACCAGAAAATATAACATAACTGAGACCTAATACGGGAAGACTTTTGATAGTTAAGGGTACTGTTGTGAAATTCATAAAATCTATAAGGAGATCAGATCTTTTGGAAGCATAGAATGCAACTAAGCAAAATAATAGCATATGAATCTTTTGACTTGAGTCTGTTAATGAATGGAAAGTAACGAAATGTACGAATCTCTCTAATCCTCTAGCACCTTCTTAAACGGAACTCTTGTATACATGAACATTTAAGGTGGTTCGCGGTGTTCCTACGAAAATTTCTAAGTATGAGATATAAGACTGATATTAGGTCTGTATGTACTAACACCTCCTGTCTTTCATTTGGAGAAAAAAAGAAATCGTTCCGAGTCCACATTTCCTTTGAAAGCGCCACCTAGCGGCATATGTATTTTTCAAGGGAAAACGCCGTTTTTCTGTAATAATCTCATTAAAATTAATGTTATTACATTTTTTCAAACTCAGGAATATAACTAAATTCAATGTTATTGTTTACATGTTGCATTTTGTAAATTATTTCATTTAGAAAATGCTTAAATAAAGAGATATCCGTAGTAGGGGTGGGGAAAAATGGCGAAAATATTCAATGTGTTTCATGGCCGTTTAGACGAAATAAAATAAAACGGAACGGTCAAAGTTCTTGATTTTCAAATATATTCTTCTTTAATCATTTCTGAACAAGAAAATAAAATTAAAATAGGGGGTCTTCACGGCAGATTTTTTGTAAATTTACTTTTTATTTGTTTTGGTAATGTAAATATTGTGACGTTGATACGTCATTTATGGTGTAAACGTCACACTAACGTTTTGTTCATTATGTCCTTTAAAGATACATTTTTGTATATACAGGATGATGAAAGTACATAAAAATGAAATGTTTTTACTAAATAGATTCACATTATGTACAGTGTTAAGTAATTTACAATCTAAGTATATCATCTAGAAATATATTTCAATGTCAGTTCAACAATTTCCTTAAAGACGCTAATTATTTTGTTTATATTATTATGTAAAATGTCATTTAAAAATGATGACCACGGACACCCTTGCCGTTTCTGTAAGGGTATTACAATTTTAGCCTGTCTCAAATTCTATTAGACTAGCTGTCTTCAAGAACAGAGTCTACATTCACATGGATTTCTGAATACTGGCGTCGTAATTAGCATTGCGTGCAACCAATACGCATCTGCTAAATTGTTTTATCCATTTTGGAAACAGTTTTAGAGCTAACTTAATGCATGAAGACTTCACTGTAATCAATTTATGGCACATTTTTAAGCCGTGGACCTCCAACGCAATTATCACAGTAATTCATTAAGGAATATATCCAGTCGGTGGTTGCTTGTAGACTTCACTATAATCATTTTAATTATGAATTACATTTGTGATCTATGATATGCAAAACTGTGAAAATAAAATCAACAGAAAAATCTGACAAGGCGCTTCAAAACGCATAAATGTAAAATCCCATTTTGATGCTTGCATATCTAACTTCTGTTCACTTTGCGCTCAATGTCACGGACATTCTTTATGCGATGTTGCTCATTGCAGTCTGTCATAGCTGGAGCGGTCTTCTGCGCATGTCCTGAACTGATTATCAATCGGAGCGCACGGCAAAAATACGCAAATTATTGTACGACAGCATGCATTTAGTGTATAATATGTATAATATACCGACAAAAGGTTAAGGTTAGTATTATAATGGTCACAAAATATATATACATTAAAAATAATTTTCATTCCAATTGATTGAATCCGGTTTATACCGAGGTCTATAATTTATACAGGCGTTCCAGGTCTGCAGTGAGTTGCAGTCCTGAAATATCCGAATGTATTCGCATCTGCGTCAAAATGCACTTTTACACTAAATACCAGTCAAATATTTTGTTTTCAGCATTCTGACGAAAACATTTCAAAGTACATGTAAATGGTGGTTTTATTTATTTCTTAGTTTTATCCGTCTTTTAAATTTTTTGAATCACCAAAAGAAATGCACGAGATGAAATCATAGTGGTTACTTTTTTATATTACATTCAGCACTGGAATACCATACTTCGATTTTTGAATAAAACCTTCATCAAATAAGAATGATCCCAATTTGCCGCCAAAATTCTATAATCGAAACTTATTGTATGTACAACAGTGATCCATGTCGAAAGTGCGTTTCCTTGAAAACATCTGACAGAAACAGCGGGTCTGAACAATGAACGCATGCCTCTACACCTTTCGCAAGAGCAGCCTCAGTTAAACCACCCTTATTCCATTTGTCTATCCTAAAATATCGTCTGCGTCGACTGTATCTGTTTTATATTATTTTCTGAATGTTTTGAAGCGAAATGAGTTAGACTTTTATTTTTGTTCTGCCATTTTAAAGAAAATTTTCCCTCAATACGGTTTGCATTGTGCATTCACGTTGACGTTATAAATTTAATGCACTAAGCGGCACTAAAATGAGCTTTATTCAAGTAACGGTTTCAAGTTCACAGACTGAAGTACATTTTTACCGTAAGAGGCATTATCTCATTTATTCATTATCTGCTTTAGATTCCATGATTTTATTTATTGAAAATATTCAATATAGGTTTAAAAAGCAATAAATATAATACACAATTAGAATTATAATGAAAATCAAAACCTCTAAATAAAGTTACATATCATAACAAAAAAGAAACATATTGATGTTTTAGCCATCCTTCAAAATCTTTTTCGTTAAAAATGTATTTCATTTTTGTCTGGAAAACAGTTTCACCACATTTCGTATCTTGTATCTTCGTTGTTAGCTAGTCACTTGAAATATTGAAAAACAATAAGGAATGTCGTTCAGTTTCGCACTTAAACATTTCATACAAAAGGTAAAATGAGCCGCGCTATGAGAAAACCAGCATAATGGTTTTGCATCCGCACAGTCTGGTCAGGATCCATGCTGTTCGCTAACAGTTTCTCTAATTGCAATAGGCTTTGAAAGCGAACAGCATTGAGTCTTGACAAGACTGCGCGGATGCGCAGGCTCGTCTTGATCCATGCTTATCGCAAAGCCACTGTGTGGTTTTCACATGGCGCGGCTCAATGTAAATTTGCAAATCACTCTTTTTTTTCTATTTTCTTGTCGGGGAATAATTTAAGAAACCTATGTTTGAAAATAAAGAATTTTGACAGCTCCGTTTTAATTCATAGCGGATAAACTGATAAAACAATTTCTACACCCCCACCCCCGTCCCCCAAACACTTTACTAACCCTTAAATACGGAGCCAGATACGCAAGTTATGCAAGATTAAACATTTTCATAAAAAATTCAACCACTTATACCATATTCAGTAGTTATAGTACATGTTTTAACGCGACATATTCACATTTTGTGCCGAACTTGGCGAACATGAACATGTTGAAAAAAAATCACCGAAACTGTGGGCAGGTAGCTTTAACCTACTCTGATATATATTACTAGATAATATACTTTGACTGCAAAATACGTAACAATGTACATGATGTGAATATATTCAAATAAAAAGGATTCTAAAGATTTTTGTGAACTCTGAAGGTCCTGTTTATATCAATGAAAGACATAATGAAATCAGCGTTTGCGCGACGTTAACGCCGTCATTGTGTATCAACGTCACAAAATTTACATTACCAAAACAAATAAAAAGTAAATTTACAAAAAATCTGCCGTGAAGACCCCCTATTTTTATTTTATTTTCTTGTTCAGAAATGATTAAAAAAGAATATATTTGAAAATCAAGAACTTTGACCGTTCCGTTTTATTTTATTTCGGCTAAACGGCCATGAAATACATTGAATATTTTCGTTATTTTTCCCCACCCCTACTACGGATATCTCTTTATCTAAGCATTTTCCAAATGCAATAATTTACAAAACGCAACATGTAAACAATAACATTGAATTTAGCTATATTCCTAAGTTTGAAAAAATGTAATTACATTAATTTTAATGAGATTATTACAGTAAAACGGTGATTTCCCTGGAAAAATACATATGCCGCCAGGTGGCGCTCTTCAAAGGAAATGTGGACTCGGAACGATTTTCTTTTTCCTCCAAATGAAAGACAGGAGGTGTTAGTACATACAGACCTAATATCAGTCTTATATCTCATACTTCGAAATTTTCGTAGGAACACCGCGAACCACCTTAATGGATTGCTCGACACGATCATAAAATATCAGAAATTATAATAACACTTACAGTCACCATACGCAACATTAACAGGTCTGGGATTTAGGAATAAACCGTTATAAATAGTACTAAATTTTGCACTCAACGACAGCAATTAGTTATTAAACCCAAAAATCTATTAATAAATGTTACGCTCCAATAGACTTTTCGATTAGTAACATACGAAGTATTAACTTACAGTACAACTGAATCATGTAGGATAGGTATTTAAATTGGAACGTTTTTCTAAAAGGGTCACACACTCCTTTAAATATTGCATATACCTTAATTTAGTGCTACTCATTCCGTATGACAAATTAGATAAAATTAGTATATATATAGAGAGACAGATAAATAATAAAAGCCATTTTAGATTATTTCGTTAATGTTTGTCAATGAATAACGAGTGGACCAGATATCAGTCGTTTAAAGACTTTCCCGAATCTTCCTCAGCATTTCCTTTACAATTAGCTCAAGCTGGATTTTACTACACGGGCACACGGGAAGACGCTACTTGTTTCTGTTGTGGGCTGGCTGACAATCGGCTTGTGGACTACAGACGAAATTGTTCCTGAACTACACTAGCGTCTTTCGCCAAATTGTCCATATTTGACAGGCGAAGACACAACAAATGTCCCAATACATGGCGACGCGTACTCGGAACAGTATGTGGGGGGCTGCCATTGAAGTTGAAAACATCTCGACATCGATCTCGGAAAATATTAGATATAATCCTAGACAAAGTGTAGCTACTACAAGTGGAGCAAACGGGAGCTATGGATATGAAGGCAGTATTTGTGTTAGTGGTGTACGAACGAATCAACTAAGACTAACACTTTCACAAACAAATAGTCAAATTGAATACTATCCTGGTATTACTACACAAAAACCGAAACATCCCGATTATGCAATAAAAAGTGTCAGGTTGTCATCATTTACCAACTGGTGCCCGGATGTGATGGATCCAGAACAACTCGCAGAAGCAGGATTTTATTATACAGGTATAAAACGTTGATTTTATTTAAATACAAATTTCCATGAATATTATATGGAAAGTACGTATTGAGTTTTGTAAATACTCAACCAGATACCACGGAAGAAATTAAAAAAAACGTAAACAAGCAGGCATTTATTTTAAACGTACCATTAATTATATATGATAAATGTAATTATTTTCCCCTCGTGTACAGAATGTCATATTTCATAAAATATATGAGCCATGCCATGGGAAAACCAACATAGTGGGTATGCGACCAGCATGGATCCAGACCAGCCTGCGCATCCGCGCAGTCTGGTCAGGATCCATGCTGTTCGCTAACAGTTTCTCCAATTCCAATAGGCTTTAAAAGCGAACAGCATGGATCCTGACCAGACTGCGCGGATGCGCAGGCTGGTCTGGATCCATGCTGGTCGCACACCCACTATGTTGGTTTTCCCATGGCACGGCTCATATTGCTATAAGAATTAGTCGCTGGAAATTCTGCAAATGTGTAAAACATCAAGCTTAGTCCCTAATAAAAGTAACAGAATTTACAGAGAAGTGGATTTTGAAAGCAAATTAAGCTAATGATTGATACATTTATTTCATGTAGATGTTCAGGATTGTGTACGATGCTTTTTCTGTGGTGGTGGAATGAAGAACTGGGAAAACGGTGACAATGCATGGATAGAGCATGCAAGATGGTTTCCAGATTGTGCATACGTGAAACAATGCAAAGGAGATAATTTTGTTAGCATGTGCCACATGGCAAATATTGACTACATGACAGCTGAGGGTGAAATGCAAAATCAGGTTAGAGATTTTAAATGAAATTTGAAATTTACTATAAATGACATTATTTAATATGATGGACAGATATTTCAGTTACTCCCAGTTATGATGGTAAAAATCTTCATGTACATGACATTTACGTTTTAAGGTTTATTTTTAACATTAAGCAGAGGTGTGTAATTTTAGTAGTTTTGATTTGGTCCTTAGTGTTTTCCGTTTTTAATTTGGGTATTATTTTGACAGCAAAGTAATGAATTGTTGCTCCGAAACACTTTGCTATAACTGCAAACGGTAAGAAGACGAGGCTTCGCTTCTATGTCAAGATACAGGGCATCTTAGAAACAACACTACAATACAGAGTATAACGTCAAAAGCCCAAATAATCTACTGATTGTTTGCATATTATCATATATTGTGCTCAAACATACTTCTCTATTTTAATGTTGAATTTAAAACTTCAGCTTTAGGATTATTTTCTAGCACAGTATTATTCAGTGGAAGCATTACCTTTGTGTTTTAAGGGTACAGAAGGTTTAAACTTGGCAGGTGGTAAAGAGCTTATAGACGACCAGTTGGTACAAGACTTAAATAGTACAGCTTCGAAACTTGTAATGGGTATGGGGTATATGCAGGAAGAAGTAGAAAATGCCATTAAACTAGCTAGAGAGAAATACGGTAAGCATTTCTGTCTAAGGAGTAATATATTTAGCATAAGTGTCGCGATACATTTTCATTATAGTTTTATTTTTATTTTTTTAAATCAATAAACAATTCAGTTTTGATAATTTTTAGATGTCACGTGAGGTACTTTGTTTTAGATTTGAGGCCCAAAATCATTTGTCATTTGTTCATGGGCTAATGTGATTTTTGTTTTAAGACAACGTGTAGATACTTTAAAAGAATTGAAAAAAATGAGTACTTGCATCTTATTGACAACAGAAAAGATATTTTTCTAACTGAAACAGTGTACATATGGTCATCATATACAACTAACTAATATATTTAATGTATCCATGAATCACTTCTTGATGTTTGATATAGACATTCGGCACAATCATAATGTACTTTGCAAACTTACAGCAGTGTACTTTGATATAAATAATAATTCGTGCCTATAGCCAACTGAAACTTTAACTTTAATTTTGGATTGCCATGTCAGTTCACTCGCACTAAAGTATGCAGTGTACCACAGTGTATCTCCAATACATTGTATACTTTTGTTATAACACTTGTCTTGATCATTCGGCTCTTCCCCATTAGATACATTATGTACAATTGAATATATAACACACATCACAGAAGACGTACTGGGCTAAAATACAAGATTATGTCTATTTCATAAATACATTTTTTAACTTTTAAATCACAAACACCTGATGCATTAATAATACATTATACAGTTTTGATGAAGTTATTTGAAAAATCACCAAATGTTTATGGCGAATGTTAAGCTATCAGTTGTACTGCACATGATATAGCGTCACAGTTCAGTTTTTATATATCATTTATTGAGTGCATTAGTCAGTAAATAAAAGTTATTTAAAGAGCTGCTCCAGTCCTACCTTTTAACCTTAAATTGTCACTGATAAAGCATGAAATTCCTGACTATGAACAGTGACGCCTGTCAGAAAAGAGTCTATTATAATTATATATAATTTTAAATAAAATTCTATATAGAATACTTGTGGTTTGCGTCCTTAGTGTGGCGCGTATCTATTGTAATTTTGGATTGCATACACACAATAGATTTTGAATAGCCGCATATATGCTATATCTTTCAGGTTCATCTGAATTGCGAGCCCAGTATATCCTCGAATCCCTTCTAGATAATAGTTATAGCAATAATGGTAACAATATACCTATTCAAAACAATCAAACAGACAGAGATAGATCGTCAGCAGCGTCAGGGTGCTCTTTAGATACTGCGAATGTTGAAAGAAAATCTTCTGACATTAAAGAAGGTAAGTACTTGTTACCTCAAAAATAAACATTTCAGTGTTTTTTGTTTTGCCTTTGAAAAGACTATAGCGCCTCGCAAAATGAAATATTAAAAGCTACATTGGCATCAAAGTGTAATTATTTGTATTATGTGTGTTATAATGTATATAATAATTTTATCAGCGGATCTTCCCATGGAAAGTGACGTACAGATTAAAATTCTAATTTGATAAGTCCTGCCCATTGTTTTCTCGTATAGGTTTAGTCCATTATTGTAAGTGGGGACCAAACGCCACTTTTCATGGAATTGCACTTTAGTTCATTATTGCAGGTTCCATGAGCACCGCAATATGAACACATCTGAGGGTGATTCTAAATTGGTAATGTACTCTCGTAACATGTACAAATGTCGAGTTCTGCTCAACCTGTGGCTAGAGGGTGTGGACGGTAGCATGCATTCCCACTTCCGTCCATGAACCGGCTCAATCAAACCAGGCCTGCAGTTTTTTCATTTAATGCCGTACTGAGCGACCTGAGTGTGTCTTTTTCAACCTATAAATGTTTTAAATCTAAATACAATGTTTGGCATGAGACAATGATGATGATTTAACGTTAATGGACGTCTGTAAATAAAAATGTTACATGTGTTAATATCAATTTTGTCTTCATTTCAGACCACACACAATTGTTAGAGGAGAATCGCCAGCTGAAAAATCAAATGATTTGCAAGATTTGTCTGGATAAGAATGCATGTGTCGTATTTCTTCCTTGTGGTCATATGGTTTCTTGCGTTGAGTGTGCACATGCTTTACGAAAATGTGCTGTCTGCCGATCAGTCATACAAGGATCAGTAAGGGCCTATCCTGCTTAACGGCATACTACATTTTGTAAAACGTTATCATATACTCCTGAAATCGTTTTCTAAATGTTATTTCCGAAATCTAGTTCTAAAGTATTTCAAGACTATGCGACAAGGCATTCCGCAACCTTATTTATTTGGAGATATAAGCTACAGAATTCGTAAAATTTCCGGGCATAGCCTTTTCCGATGTTGTTACGTTCGCTTACGCATAGCCTGTATGTTTTAAAAAACAGTTTCTGACAACCGCGTCAGGGAGTCGAAGCTTTGGCTCAATGATCACATCAGTGGACTTCCACCCGTGCGACCTGGATTCAAATTCCACCATAGGTAGTTTGTTTCTTATCATTAAAATTCTATCCATCAATATCCGTTACGCCCAAAAGTCGTAAGATGGGGATCGTCCGGTATACGGACTTCATCTCGTGCCGAAAATGGCAATTTCTATGCCAATCATCGTAAAATATGGGGAAGTGATCTACATGTATGCTTTGGTCTATTTGCTACTTCTAAGTCTTCATCGCAATAGTTTGTTTTAATGTGTACATGAGCCTGGCTACTATGCACGTGTACACATTTTCACATATTCATATTTCCATGTGTTAATTTATGGCTTGTTAGCTACAGTACAGAAAGGAGGTAGAAACTTTTAATTAAGTCTTGAATCATTGTTCACCTGTCAAATTTTGTCATTGGTTTTCACGACCTGTCAAAATTATTTACTTTTCATATGCACTGGTTTGTACTAACTGTGTAGGACATTTTAGTCTGTAACTTACTACTCATTCTACTACATCAGTATTATATGCTTGAAAATGTATTGTTGAGCTAACTGAAGTCACGTAAGATTTCTATTGTTTAAGTTTATGGTCGTAATAAGGGTGCTAAAATGGATCTTAAGTATTAAAATTGTTCCTTTTAGATAGATAAAGGAAAATGTTGAGTTGAATCATAGTGCGGTTATTTTTTTTATAAAAAAAAAGAACTTGACTATTCTTTGTTTTATGGCATTCACTGGAAACTCAAAGCGTGATACCACCTTTAGTCATTAGAGTATTCTGTTGCATTATCTTTATCTTTTTCTTATCAAAGTGCTAATGTGATACATTAATTTTAATTATATCTAATAACATTCAACATAATAATCATATTTTTGTAGTTTGTTCTGCATCATTGAGTTTACTTTCAATTTGTTTTTGAGGTAGTTAATGTGCTCAGCAATTGAGGATGCTTATTTATTCAAGTATCCTTATTCTGTTTTAATCAGCTGACATTACTTGCATATATACATGAAAATAAAACCAAGTAAATTATGATGTGTTTGCCTTAGACATTCATTTAGAACTGTACCAAAGTGATCCGATTTACTTTTAATCTGTTAAAAACAGTATAGTGAAATTGCCGATGAAAAGATGTGTTGCATCGGGAGTGCTTTCTTTTAGAAATAAAAAAATGCCATTTATTTTTATTTTCAATTTGTTTTTCATTAACATATTCCAGCTAGCTGATCTGATCAACATATATCTCAAAACAGGATTTGTTTTTTAGCGTTTATTAAATCTAATTAAAGACGATTTCGCGATAGTTATATAGATTCTTATTCATATACAGAATCAAACAAGAACGAACTTAAATATACATTTAACAGCACGTGCATTTTTTTCATTACGGAACGCCTGATGATTCAATCTGACTAAAGTACTTGATCTTCTAAACGAAGATCTGAGAACGACCCATTCACCTACGACTTCTGTATATTTTGGATTGCTTTTTTTATTTTAACCAATCAAACGGCTTGTTCGATTGTCAAAGAGTAAGAAAAATGTGCAGTCATTCCAGGGCTCGAACCTGGGACCTCTCGCTTACAAAGCAAGTGGCCTACCGATTGATGAGCTAACCGGCTATTTGACACATTACGACATAAGAATTGTAAATATCAAAAGTCAAGGCTACAGGTTCTCAGATCCTATGCGTAGCGTAATAGAATACTGTATGTACTTTAGTCAGATTGCCTGATAATTTAATATAACATTTTGCATTGACACCTTTCGGACATTCGGGTGTTTATTAGTATACTCAATCACACAACATTGCAATTTTGTATGGAAACTGTTCATGAAGAAATTTATAAACAGATTGCGAATGTCTGTTTCCAGGTCTTGTGACGTAAAGATGAAAATGTGCACACTATATCAACGAAAAACAAATTAATTTGCAGTGACCTTTTTCCAAATAAAAAAGAGAAACATTTCTGCAATCAAATTCATTGTCATTAAGCCGAAAGATAAATCTATCTGATGTAAAATTTAAAGTTGATGATACAATAAACAATCTCTTTGTTTTTTCCGTAAGTATACATGTGTAGAAATTTTTAACCATCTGACTGTTAAAGCTTTTGAACATAGATGACAATATGTTCATATAATTTTAGTTGAAGGAGCAGTATATGATTATATCAATACATGTTACAATCTATTTTGGTTTCATTACGGGGTATCCTCATACTTATCGAGTGTTTACGATACACCATGACAATACTTATTATTGAAAATGGTCTCCCTCAACAAAGCATTTTATTGTCACATTTAATAAGTTGTATATAGTTTAACTATTAATGAACATGAAATAAATACCCATCCCCTCAACCCCATCCTGATTATAACTTATTAAAAAAAACTATATTTTACACTGACGTCATTGTACTAAAAATGCAAAAAACTGTTTCTTAAGTGTAAAATACATAATATCATCAAAGAATGAATGAACTACTTAAAGGAAATGAAAGTGAAAAATGTATGTAATGATTTACTAATTACAATATGTATAACTAAATATAACTTTATTGTATAGGTTTTCTTTATATTCCCATTGGAAATTGGCTTCTGCTGAAATTTAAAACAATTACGGACTGAAATCAAACTTGATCAAGTACATACAAAACTTTCAACTTTGAAATAACATTTAGTTTTCATCTCCACTTGACACCAAGGCAAGTGAGCCATAGTGACGTATAAACAAAAAATGTACTACGAAAAGTAACGTTTAAGGTTCAATAAGTATTACTTCAGTTTGGCATATCATCATAAATACTATATAGTATATAAAAATCTTAGTTAAACATATTTTGATTACTAAGTAAAAATTCATAATCAAAAAAAAAAAAAAAAAAAAAAAAAAAAAAAATACGGGTTAAATGCGATATCCGTTGAAACCCCGATTGTTACGCTATTGAAATACACACACGTGTTTAAATGGAAAACCATTTTTGATGTTTATTTAAATATAACCATGCACGTATTTATAAATAACTAATGTGCTATAAAGAGAATGTTTTGATCAAGCCGATACTATTGATATATGTTGAAAAGTTCTTACTTATTTATTCTTAGCCATACCAGGGGCGGCTCCAGGATTTGGTGTTAGGGGCTCGCAACTGGGGGGTGTGTGTGTGGAGGGTGGGGGGTGGGGGTCCGGGGACATGCAGTTAAGAAACATACGCGGACAGGATGTCGGAACGCTCTTTAAATGTTTTAGTCTACTATTTCTTAAAGAACATTGTCAGTTTTAATTACATTCAATATTGTGTAAGACTTAAGTTTGGTAGAATTAAATGAACAATTTTTTCAGTCATATAAACGACGGTTAAACCGCGTAAGCGATTCATGTTTAATTTGTTTAAAACATCTTGCTTATAGAAGTATATGGCGGGTAAACAAACTTAGAAACTATGACGTGAGTCAAACTACTGCCTTAAAAGACTTGCATTAAGCAGTTACATCCGCTCTTAAAAGCAATTAAATCAATACAAAATGTATATCTATTTTTGTGCTTATCAATTTTTGAATTACGGAAGTATAACAAAATATCTTGAAAGAAAAAGAAACTATCTTTGGTTTCCTCTGGAAAAAATATTCTGGTTTTCAATCAAATTCTTGGCTCCAAACAGAATAAAATAAAATCCCAGCCCCCATCCCCCAGAAGTTCAAATGGGTCGCCCTGACAATATTTTACTGTCTAGTTAACAATTTGACACCTTAAATATACAAACCCAATATACTTTGGTTAGAACCGCAAAACTGTACACTTTATGTGTAGGTTACTAATCGAGTAGGAGGTGTTCATGAATTGAAAATACCCGCGCTCGTGTGATTCGTCTTGCGGCAAGAACACCAATCTAAGAGTTTTAAAGCACAAACGACTGTACTCCCCCTCTTCCTGTTGCAACTGATCAAAACAATAAGCTGACCTCTGAATGTTGGAAAAAACTACTTTAAAGTAATTAATGTGTTTTGTTGGTGTGTATATTTAAGAAATAATTAGTTCCCAAACGTGGTTATACCGAGTTTTTCGTTCTTATGCGTAAGAATATATCACGAAGGCCGTAGGCCTGAGTGATATATTGTTTCGCATAAGAACGAAAAACTTCGCTCTTATGCGAAACAATGTAAGTTAAAAAATACTACAGATACAGATATAGCGCTATATTACATATCAATTTAAGGCTACCAAATATTCGCTCGTCTGCGAATGTCGGGAAAAATTAATTCAGTGGACATAATTTTGTTGTGTAGGCGATTTAAAGCGCGTTATAAATATCTGCTTACTACATAATTGTAAAGGTAATGTTTCGAAAACAATGCTTATTGCACTTGGATTCAGATAACAATATAATTTTGTTGTTTTTCCGGTTACCTGATGTGTAGTCTTAACACTCTATGTACAGTTCGTAAATTTCCGTATTCTAGTACAAGGGGGTTATCTCCCTAGAAATTGAGAAATTCAATGTAAAAATGTATGTTGGCACAATGCATCATAACCTTCAGCTAAATTTATTAATTTATATGTAAGCATCAAAACTCCTTGCGTTTAATTAGCATACACCATTGACACTCCAAAGAAAACACAATGCAAGTAACCACTAGTAAATAAAATGAATGATGGATTTAGTTTGTCAGATAATAGCATGTCCGAGAGCAACACGAATATTGTAGAAAAATGAAGCAAGCAATTTCTCAAAGTTAAGCATGTATGAATATAAGAAAGAAACACGCAAACATAGGATGCACAAATGGTCATGCAACAAAGCAAAATGGGATGTCAGGAGGAAGCATGTGAACATGAGAATCACAAATGCATATATGTGCATCGCACGATTGGATATATGAAAGCACAATGCAGTTTTTGCCCTAATTCTGTTCCATAGTAAATGCTACTTGACACAGATATTGTCTATTGTTCGTAAGTATTGAACTGGCACCCATTAATCTTTGTCAATATTTGCGGGGATTTCCGTTATTTTACGAAATATTTGTTTCTTTAAATAACCAATATAAATAACGTATGGCAGGGTGGCATAGTGGTAGGTGTCTGACTGCCACGCATGTTACCAAGAGTTCAAAATCACCTCAGACAATCTTTTTTAAAAAATTATTGTAATGTTGTTTTCGATGTTTCTTTAATTCTTAAATTATCTAAGTAATGCCACAGTCACACATACGGCGCGGATAGCTACGTTTAGCTACGGATAGAAACATAGTAATTCGTACCGATCCGTACCTGAGCCGTACGGATTGGTACGTATTGATACGGGTTACTACTTTCAGGTACGGCTCAGGTACGGATCGATACGTATCGATACGGATTACTACGTTTCTATCCGTGCCTAAACGTAGCTGTCCGCGCCGTATGTGTGACTGGGGTATAACATAGTTCACGATTTCTGATTGTTTTCTTTTGAAGTATTCAATTTCTGGAACCACTGTTAATAAGTACCTGGTATTTTTGTCTAAGATACTTTTTAAAATGTTTTATTCAACATTTTTCATAACGATTATTCTTTCCAGAAATAGACCATAAGGTTTGTTATGGCAATATTTCTACTTCTATTAAGTATGGGAAATATGATCCTACGCATGATGCCGATTGGAAGCTAAACGTTTTGTTCGCACAGCTACTTGTACATTGTGATATTGCGAAAATTATAGAGATATATATACAATATTTGACCGCCTCGATAGCCTAGTCGTATAGCGTCGCTTGGATTGCGGGAGGTCTTGGGCGATCCCCAGCCGAGTCATACCAAAGACGAGAAAAATGTTACTAGTAAGATCCATTGTTTGACGCTCAGCAATAAAGAAAATCTGGTTTTTCTTCCGTAGCCTAGGTGTAAACGAGCTAACCAGCCTATGTTGATGCTTTTGATATTTTTTTCTCTGAAGAAAGAAACAGATATATATCAGTGTTGATAACACATTTGTTATTGTGTCTTTCTCCTTTCCTTTTAACATTTTAAGAAAGCTCACGTTTTCTTATAGTATTACCAATACTATAATATCGGGGAAAGAGAGGACACTTGAAATATATTACTATTTAGCTTCAGACACCGAGAATTAACTTACAGAAAATATACGGAATATTCATGAGTGCCAAGTCAGTACTTACGGACAATACCATGGCATTAAATAAACATTACTGTTCGAACTCATCTAACAATCTATTTACGTGCTCAGGTATGGCATATAGGTATGACTGATTTCCTGAACCGTTATGAAATAAAAAAAATCACATTTCACATTTAATTTGACTTGTGTACAGGATACCACTGCTCTTGCGTCAGGCTTAAGTTTATCTGAAAAAAATATCCCACAGTTGGACTATTTATAACCCCTTATGATACAGTTGATATAAATAAAGCCCGCTTTGTTAAGGTATCGCTATAGTGAAGGTGGCGCTTATAATAACCAAAACTTGTTAAAAATCACAAAATGTTATCTGTCGGAAATCGGGTATAACTTTAAAATTGGATTAATATTGTTTTTACAGTTAAGAAAGACATTTTGTTAGTCTCAGTATTGGGTAAGTAAATATTTTTGTTTGCTAAAAAATTCCGATCATTTTTAAAGATGATATATGTTAACATAAGTGAGTACCTTGGTTGCTGTAGTTGGTGTTTACAGTCAGTACTGTCTTGGTTTCATAAAATGAAACTTTGAAAGAAAATTTTTGACAACCGGTAAATAAATCGATATGTGTTTGACTGAAATATGCTGTCGGACATGTGGATATGTGAGGCTTTTTTTAACTATTTTATTTTGGGCTGAGTGACTATCAAGAAAACGTTCACCTTACTCACTTATTAATGTGAATATGTGACACCAACTGTTAAAATAATCATCTTGATATCACGAAATTTGTAGACATGTCTGAGAATAAGTAAATATTAAGAGAAAATATCAGCTACGTAGATAAGTGCCGTAGAACGTGGCTATATAAATAGCCTTTTTCCTTACGTTAGTTTCCAAAAATAAAAATGCTCTATTTGGCCTAACGACAGAAATAGTGGGTCAAGTATTGATTTCTGTCATAATTGATTTCTGTCATATTAACTATCAAGTACGGCATGTCTCACCGGTGCTTTAATTATATTACATATCATACAAATAACAGCAAACTGTCGCACAAGCTTATTACCGGATATATACACGGTGTATTCTCACAGGGGGTCGGGGTGTATTTTATTTTGAAAACATACGCTTCCTCAGCTTACAAGACATACGTGGTGACGTAAACAACGGCAAATGAAAATGTTCGGAAAATTATTGAAATAGACGTAGATATAGCATGGTTCCCGGTGTGGACTAACAGCTTCTATGTAGCAGTTAAGGGGCAGTTAATCCAGGTTAACGAAAATATTGAAAATGCGTTTAACATATAGCCAGATACTATGATATATTGTCCGGGCTTTTGCCATCCATCTGCGTGCATCAATATGTTTAATTAAAATCTTCTTCTCTGAAACTACTGGTCAGATCTACACCAGACTTAGTCAGTAGCATTCATACAATTACATTTTTAAAGTTTTTTTTTAAATGTTTTAGCATGCCATCTTTTAGGTCAGATTTAAACATACAAAAAAAAAGAAGAAGAATATCCAACCTTAAAATGGCCTCTTCTCCTGAAACACTTAATAGATTTTCATCACAATTGGTATGTAGCATCATTATAAGGTCCTTTCCGGAATCTGTTCAAATGGGGACACTTGACCCCTTTTTAGGGGCCGCTAGAGCTAAGAATAGAAACACATATCAACCACTTCTTCTCATGAACTGCTGGATGGATCTTCTGTATCATCAAATATATGTATCTATTTAAGTAAATATATGTACATTTATCTATTTATGGAAATACATGTATCTATTTAAGGTGCAACGTCTTCTACCATGAATGTCCTCGTCATTAGCAGCATCATACTCATGCTACCTACGTCATCAAGCACTGAAATTGAACTACAAAGAAAAGGTTACCATTTATTTTTTATCTTTTTTATTTTTGATTTGAGCCTATATGGCTAAATTGGAGGTACAAAAGCGAAAAGGTAACACATAATAACGACTGTTTATAATTTCTATACAATGCCTTTTTCCTTCTGTTTATATACATAAGAATGTTGAAATGTCACACATAAATATCTTTTAAGCAATCGACAATATTATACATGTATATTGTCAGCACAGAAGGACATCGGACATTATGCTAAGGATTTTGCCCAAATTCCAATGCCATTTCTTGACTTCAGTAACGGATAATATATATAATGGCTTCAAATACTCATAAATAAGTTTTATTCCTACCAAATTGTCACAAAATAATCTTATTTCATATTCTTTTTCTTGAAATTTGAACATTTTTTTGTCTAAAGGTCATATATTTTTCAAAAATCTAAAATGTGTATTGTTAGTGAAATAGGCATATACATTTTTGTCACATAACTGTACTTAAGGTCTTTCCACCCGGATGCCCATGATAACTGATGCATTGATCATAGCCTATTTGTTTTGTTTTCTATACATCTAATGCTATTCTGTTTTTCCACATGTACATAACAGACCGGGTAATATAGGGAGGGTTATATATTGAATACATGCAGTGGTGAAGCTGGCCTAAAACTTTACGAGAAACATTTGGGGCAGCTGGCCTTTTTCAGTTGTAGCGGAAGCGTGTTGGAGACAGCCTATGCCACTGTGGGTTCATGGGTGTCTGGGTTTTAGCATATTATGACACATTTGGGCACGTTCTAGATGCATCGTTTGCTCTTTTCAATGTCCCTTAATGTTACATTTTTGGTGTGTTTAGTTTTTCAGTTTCCTAAATTATCCGTAGGCAGTCCTACTGTGCTTATATAACAGCGGCTATGTCACAGAGTAATGCACATTTAGCCAATATCTTTAATTCCTAGCAGACATTTAAATGTGTTTTCTGTTGCTCCAATACAAAACAAGAGCTCCGCCAAGGCAAGCAATATACGCCCGAAGGGTTACATCAGAAGATGGAAGCAATATTTAAAGAACTTGACTGTTGAAGCCTAAAGGACAACAACAAGGGGAAGAAATTAAAACAAAGTCCACATTGTAAGTGAACAAAAAAGGGATCTGCCAAATACACGGCAATGCAGAGCAAAATACAGACACCAAAATCATATATGACTTTTGACCCCTGAATATGTGACCCTGACCCTGAAGCGAATAATCCAAAACATGCGATCTGCATGTCGTCTCGATGGGTGAACATTTGTGCCAAGTTTCTTTGAAATCATTCAAACTGTTCAAGTTACAGAGCGGACACGAAACACACTGATATGACCTTTGGCCCCTAAGTGTGACCTTGACCTTGAAGCGAGACATCCAAAACATGCGCTCTGCACGTCTTCTCGGTGTTGTGAACATTTGTTACAAGCTTTTTTGAAATCCTTCAAGGGGTTCAAGGGTTACAGAGCGAACACGAAATCGCTTATGAACGGACAGTCGGACGCACGAACAGACAACGGGGGTATAACATAATATGTCCCTTCGGAACAAAATAACAGTACATGCAGTAATAAAATACTGACCGGTGAAATATATAGGTGGGACAGAACTTCACTAGCTAGTATCAACATTTATGTAGGTATTCTTGGAATGTCAATATTAATTCTTTGGAGTTCCTTAGTTGTATTTCGGTAGGCTTCTGGATAAGTTTCGGAAGTATGGGTGAATTGGTGCTAATTCTGGGAGTTCCTGGGACACAAGGGTCAGTTCAAGAGTTGTTGTCTGGTGTAACTCTGTTACAGTTTAGAATGCTGAATCCAGTGGTTCTTTGGTTCGAATTAAAGCAAAGGTTGTTCTTAAAATGAATTCTAGGTGCACAATAATTGTGTCCTACAGAAGGTAAAAAGGTATTTGCACCACAGTGGTACAATTCCTACAGAGATTCGCCTATATTTCTTTTACAATGGGTAAAAAGGAATTTGCACCGCAGTGGCACTATTCCCATAGAAATCGTCTATAACTTTTCGAATATACCATATTCAGGTTGAAGACAAATACATCTAGTTGTATATGTCTCAGCCACTTGCTTGGTTAATGACTTGCGACAGACGCAGTTGTCTCAATCGTGATGACGCTCAATCATCAAGAGGCAACAGAAAAAAATAAGATATAACAATCAGGATCAGTCTGCTTTCAAGCTTGACTTTCTATGTCCGCTATTTATTTATTATATTGTGCTTCTATGCTTGAAATATTTACAAAAACGAGTAAAGCTGTAGATATTCTGGTTTAAGAAACATGCAATAAGTGTCAAAATATAATGATAATTGATCTTTTTTTTTTGGATTTAACGTCGCACCGACACATGATAGGTCATATGGCGACTTCCCAGCTTTAATGGTGGAGGAAGACCCCAGGTACCCCACCTTGCATTATTTCATCACGAGCGGGCACCTGGGTAGAACAACTGACCTTTCATAAACCAGCTGGATGGCTTCCTCACATGATTGTTATTATTATTATTTAATGTTTCTCTTCATGTATGTGCACGCATGTTATCTCTGTTAACACTTTTCTTATTATAGTTAAAACATGTACTGTTCCAACAATACTACCTAACGGGTTCATTAACCCATTTCCAAACACGGATGGTCTATACACCATAAATACAACGATAACATTTACCTGCAAACAGAATTTTACTTTAATTGGTGTAAGAACGATGAAGTGTATTGGAAATAACAGATGGGCGGAGACTGGAACCCCTGTTTGCCTAGCTGACTCTTACATGTGTAAGTATCTTAATTTTGAGCGGTTAAATTTTGTAAAATATTTTGCAATAGACAGTTAAAATGTTACTTAAAAAGCATGAATTAACACTAAAAAGTTCATATTCTGTTAATAATAAAAACAAATATATGAAGAAGTCAACTTAGTTTAGACATTTTTACTTTCTAAACGTTTTATTGAATACATGTATACTATACAGGAATGTACATATTATTTAATGCATTTAGTTGAGAATACATGTATACATTTTTTTGTTCTACATTTTAAGATATTCAAGTTTTGTTTCTAAAACTTTAAGCTAAAAGCATGACTGAATAAAGAATACTAAGAAGAATTAATGGATATATTTCCTTAACTCAGGTAGGGTCTTAAATTTTTTACTTGTCGTTTTTGGACGAATTGTCCAGCGAAACCACAATAATATATATACGAATTTCGGCTTAATCGATTTTTTGATAACCGTCATAGAAAGAAAATAGTTCTCAAATTGCAGCACATAAAACAACTGAAATTACCACACTTCACTACGCGCTTTAATTGAATTATTATTATACCAGACTTAATATAGCGCCCTTTTCATGATCAATTTCACGTTCAAATGCGCTTTACATAGTTCAAATGCAGCCGCACAGGGCGCATAATTCATTCTCTACTAGTACAGACACAGAGCGATCTGACCAGAGGGACAGAGTGAGACAAAGCCCACACGACAGAGAGATCAGAAATCAAATACTTGGCCTAGCTCGTTTCGAATAGACAGTCTGGTTCTCTAACGTGCCCAGTGTATAGCACTGATACACGCAAGGACTGCATGGGTTCCTGACCAGTACACCTCTATTTGGGTGGGAAACACTGAAAAGCGTTTCTGAAAATTCCCGAGAAGCTGCCGGGGATCGAACGCCCGACCTCAGGATTGGAAGGCCGGTGTGCAAACCACTGAGCTATCCGTCAACCCATGAATGCAGAGGAATAGTGTAGTATTAACTCAAGCGGACGATGTGCCCGCTGACCAATAAACTAAGCACTCTGTTATCGCTGGATGACGGATTTATTTTCATTATACCCCCACCAAACATGTTTGGAGGGGGTATATAGGAGTCGGTTTTGTCGCGTCGCGTCGGGTCCCGTCCCGTCCCGTCCCGAAATCTATTATCTCAGTTATTACCAAATGTATTTGATTCAAACTTAAAATAGATGTTCCACCTTATCACTCACATCATGTGACACAAGGTGCATAACTCTGACACCAAGTTTTCATGAATTATGTCCCCTTTTACTTAGAATTTAAGGATAATTTTGTTGTATTTTTACTATATCTCAGTTATTACTGAATGGATTTGATTCAAACTTAAAATAGTTGTTTCACCTCATCACCCACATCATGTGACATGAAGTGATTAACTCTGACATCAATTTTTTTATGAATTATGTCCCTTTTTACTTTAAATTTAAGGTTGATTTTGATGTATTTCACTATATCTCAGTTATTACAAGATGGATTTGATTCAAACTTAAAATAGATGTTCCACCTCATCACCCACATCATGTGACACAAGGTGCATAACTCTGACACCAATTTTTCATGAATTATGCCCCTTTTTACTTAGAATATAAGGTTAATTTTGATGTATATTCACTGTATCTCAGTTACTACTTAAACTTAAAATAAATGTTCCACCTCATCACCCACATCATGTAACACAAGGTGCATAACTCTGACATCAATTTTTCTTGAATTATGTCCTCTTTTACTTAGAATTTAAGGTTAATTTTGATTGTATTTCACTATATTTCATTCTGATTGGCTTAGAGCCAAAGGGAAGTAACCTTTTTTTTACTTTTGTTCTGAGTTTCTTCCCCTTAAATTCCAGGAATCAGTCTATTTTTAGAAATCCTATTTTTACATTTTCAATATTTTTGGTATTTTTCTAACATTTTTATTATCAGTCCTATGTAAAAAGTAAATACATTTTTCTGTAGTAACATGGGTCGGTAAGACACTTTTTTGTATTCAGTGTATCTCTACTATTAGAGATTTTTTTATATTTACCTCATCCCTCATCCAGGGCACATAATTATGCTAGTATTACTTATATGTGGAAGCCCAGGATGAAGTACTCCAAAGACGAGTAAACTTCTTTTTAAGTATTAAGCTTTTTTGACATTTTTATATTATTCTAAGTATTTTTGAGATTACTTATGGTTGCCATTCTTCCGTGACAAGACCGTATGGTGGGGGTATGAGTCACTCCTGTGACAGCAGAAGTTGAAATTAGCTGTACTAAATAATTCAGAATTTAGGGAAAGTAAAAGCTCGGATATTTGTTATTTTTAATCACCACAATGAAGTGAAATAGAATAACAGACCTTTGATAGATGCTTTTGATAATCAAAAGAAGTTAAAGACTTTTCCAATGATTTATGATACTTGAAAATTTATTGAGAAAGGAATCTATTATATTGCCGAATACAATATTACTTAGCTCTCGGTAGATCTGTAAAAAGTTATTACTATTCTAGAGCAAAATCAAAATATTTCATGCTCAAATAATTTGGCTATAACTGTCTATTTTAATTTGCAACACGGTAATCAGTTATATGTGTATTCCATAAAAGTCTGATCGTTCATGCTCTTATTAGTGACATTAAAAAATGTGTTTCAATTCTGGTCCATATGTTTTTATAGTCTGATGTATATTTGCCCAATAGTTATTACAAAATGTATTATTGTTTTGAAATTGTGTGTATGTATCTACATATGCATTTGTAAAATCTGATAATGACAGTCTGCATTGTTCATATTTAGTCATTAAATTCACAGTGAATATAGAAATTTGGCAAAGAAGTGGTTACACTGTTGTAAAAAACAACCGAAAGAAGAAATGTACTA
This sequence comes from Mercenaria mercenaria, assembly GCF_021730395.1. Taxonomy (NCBI): domain Eukaryota; kingdom Metazoa; phylum Mollusca; class Bivalvia; order Venerida; family Veneridae; genus Mercenaria; species Mercenaria mercenaria. The sequence goes on along the minus strand of NC_069364.1, from coordinate 23,607,487 downwards.
GTTTAACAGTCCCAACAGAAAAGGGACATTGCTGATCTCGGACCTGACAGAATCAATAGATTTCAAAAGAATCCGTCCTCCAGTAATTACAACGCTTTGTTTTAGCTGTGTAACAAATGTATTATCAGAATGATTTCATGAAGTTTATTTGTTGGAAGAAGTAAGTCACTAGGTTGTGATATGTCTTTTAGAACTTTTCAGAGATGAAAACAAATATTAACAATATCTGATCAAACTTATTTCAGACGAATTTGCGTTAAAGAAGATTCATGAAGAAACAGGTAAACCGTTTTCATTATGTTTGAATGTGAGAGCTTAACGCGATGCACAGATAAATATAATTATATTCTAGATGAATTTCAGACTGGAACGAACGTTCAATGCACTTTGATGTTTCATTCTCTTTTATCTTAGATGATATTTGTGTTTAAAACCATGTGTTCGTCAATAATTCCGTTCGGTCGTTCGTCATTTCTCGTCCGGTTCATCACTCAGTCATTCATAAAGTATCTTAATATTAGTTGGCACAAATGTTCCTCATGATAAGAGAACGAATCCCGGACCCCTAACTCAAACTTAAAAGTGTCACTTTGAAATCAATGGTCAGCAGGGCTTTTTCCCACAGTCCGGTCTGTACCTCATCAATCCGTTAAGGGATAATAAGACGATATAGCATGCAAAGCTTTCGACCGATTTTATAGCACAAATGTTTCCAATTAAACGACGACAAGGTCAATGTCACACTTGGCATTCAAATACTAACATGGCTTAACATCTACTTTCCAGATTTTAAACAGGACCTGTTTCTTGTCTGTCTCAGAACTTTATCATCAATTAAGGGATCACAATTATACGTGGTAAGATATTCCCCATACTCAGTGCCATGTGCAAACCAAGATTCCTAGCTCAAAGGTCATTATCACACTTGAAGATCAAAAGTCGATATGGTTTTATCATGTCCGGTCTATAACTTTATCACGCAAAACAGGATTTAAATATCATCTAGCGCAAATATTTCCCTGAATGACACAATTTGTTTGACGCAAAAGCTAGGGTCAAGATCACACTGTGTGGTCAAAGGTCAACAGGGCTGTTTTCCTGTACGGTCTGTAACTTGACAATCCATAAAGGGATTTTAGTATAACTTGGCACAAATGTACTCAATAGTAAGACGATTTGACATGCACAACGCCTAGACCACTATCTAAAAGTCATAGTCGGTAAATATCTTAATATAAACTAACGTGTGATATGGACCCAGTTAAAAGAAACGTTTCTATATTTTCTTCGGAATTATCTCCCTTTTGATAATTTCTTACTTTGTTTTCTAATATTTTTCCACTTATTTCCAAAATGAAATGTTATCAAAATGGAAATTAAATGCTTGTTATACAACTATGGAGTTACATATATGCATTTTTATTCAAACTTTGTGTTGGAACATAGACTCTTTTGTATTTACAGTACAATATCATATTGATATTAGATTAATATGTTATACTGTAATGAAAAATAAGCTGCATAAATATTTCAACTACTTATTTTGACTGTTTTCGTTTGTTAGCAAACAGTTGCTCTTTACCGACAAAATTAGCGAACGGCTATATCAAACCAAAGCCCAACAAAGATGGCCGATTTCACATTGGGACTAGAGTAACGTTTTCATGTAAGGAGGGTTACACTTTAAAAGGTGCTCATACCATGGTGTGTAAAGGAAATGATACATGGACGGAAGATGAGAATATATTCTGTCTCAAAGATGGATATATCGGTAAGCATTTTAATACTGCGAATAGATTATAATTGGGACAATTACGTTGTCCTAGCTGACTTGAGTCTAAAGCTATGATCAAGTACAGTAAAAACTCAGAATACTGGATCGTATTTTATCACGGAGAATGCCGAAATCGCATACGGAGAATGCCGAACGTGCATATGGAGAATGCCGAAATCGCATACGGAGAATGCCGAACGTGCAAACGGAGAAAGCCAGAATTGCATACCGAGAAAGCAGAACGTGCATAAGGAGAGAATGTAATCTGCCGATGGTCATTCCGGGTCCACTACCTTAATAACATTCACTTTTTACAATGTTAACCCTAAAAAATTACCCTGCTATATTTCTATAATGAACTTGTCCATTTGGACAGTACAACTAACTGTTAAAAGGGGTGTGTTCCAAAAAAGATACTGACTGAATGGCGAACAGTGCAGATCATGGTCAGTCTGCACGGATGTGCAGGCTGATCATTATCTACACTGGTCGCAAAGGCAGAATCAATCGTGTCCAGCATGATATAGGTTTTTTCATTCATTAGTTTCTGCTTCTGTTACCGTAACGTTAACTTATGCAAACGTGCATCTATTAAATATATATATTAAAATAAGAAGTAAAAGTACATTGTATTTAGAAATTGTTATAACATATAATTCATCAGTTAAACTTTTTTTTTCAGATACCAAAACTGAGCTGGAGCTACAAAATAAAAAAGGTAAGAATCAAATGCATTTTATTAAACTGATAATAGGAATTCATTATTTCAAATAATATCAGCCAATCGACAGTATAATAAGCCGTTTAATGGTATATTCAGGTGTTCGTTTACAGTTACGAACAGCCACCACACCAGGAAGAATATTGAATGTGATTTTGGTTTTATCGTTTAAGTACACGGAACTCGGTGAACAACACCACAGCTTTGTATTAAAATGGCTTTAATAGGAACAAATTTTTAACGCAATATTTGCCTTAGCCTATAATTGCTGAGAATTTGAATACCAGTCACTATGTAAATGGCTTAATCAGGAATGATTGTTAAATATGATGTTTCGTTTTAGGTTTTAATTGCACACTCTCGAGTTTTATGTTAAGTTTTTTCACATCCGTGAATCGCACGGGCCTCGGAAAAGCTCCTATTGGCATCGCACAATGTGGGTTTGGAAAACTGCGAGGCTTGCCGATGCTTGCACGACTATCGCAGGGGCCTCGCAGGGTTAACGTACGATATCTATACGATATTAAGGATACCGTGCGGAGAACGTGCTATGTCCGCAAGGGGCTTGCAGGGCGTTAGGATTGCTGTAAGGGCTCCGTACGAATTCCTTGGTGATTCAAGGTGATATAAAAACAGGAATGTGCGGACACCGTAAGAATGCCGTGCGAGCGCCGTGCGAACCCATGAGCACCGTACGAGGTACGGCCGGGCTCCTTGTGAGCTTCGCACGACTTGTCTTCGATGTACGTACGGATATCCTACGATTGCATCCTCTAAAGATCGTACTGGGCCCGTAGGTACTGTGACCAGACGATACGATTGTACAGAGACCGTAAGGATTCTAAAATTGGCGGACTCGTACGAGTTTTTAAAATCTTACGGACATCGTACGGTTTTGTGACCGAGACATTAATTATAATAATACCAGAAAGATGGTCGGTGAAAAATTACAATCAGGGTTTATTCCCCTATAAATCTGCCTCCAGTAAAAAGAGGTAATCCCAAAGCAAAGAAAGTATTTTTTCCACTTCTGAATGTAAAATTCCCAAACGAGTGTTACCTTTTAGGCATTTTGCCGTTTTAAAATAATTTTGCTAATTTGTATGTATATGTTGGTCATTTAAACAACAGTTATACTGTTGAACAATTTCTGAAATGCAATCCATTAAACAAAAATATCTTTACTTAGATTTTGTTTGTTTGCAAATTTTTCCAAATAAAACAATTTCTAAGAGCATTCTCCTAATTCCACTTGTGTTGATGGCGTTCCCAAAATGATGAAAAAGGACCTGTCTACATATTAATTTCTATCTCTAATAAGGCGTAAAGAAAAAAAAATGTTTGTTTCCCGTATCCCGACCTACCCGAAATTTTTGGCCCGACCCTAAATGTTTTTATGGCCTTGGAGAATTTTGTTTTTCAACTTTTTGACAAAAAAGTTGCCAAACTGCACTTTTTTATGCTTTAAAGTTAACATGGTTAGTGATGTTATAAATCAACTTCTTGATGCTCTAAATGAATAACCCTCTTATTTGTATTCATTTTTGACACAAAAATAATTTCCGAAAAGTCTCCCTTAATAAAAAGAAAAAAAAAAAATATCCGACCTAACTACCCTAATTTTTTTGAGCATGATACCGGAAATAGAGATTTTTAGGCCTAATGAAATACAATTAATTCGTTATAATCATTCAACGTAGAATCTATAACTTATGAATGATTAGACATTCAACTATTCCTAAGACAAATACAAATCACTAAAACAGTTTACTAGGAGAAGTAGTCCAAACAATTTTTTTTTCCACTGCAGTAAAATCAATAATGAACATAACTCCGGAAAAATATTTCGAGCAGTATGTAGCAACGATGTGCATATATTAATTCAGTAAATTCCTTAAAGTTTCGTTGAAATCTGGGTAGAAGGTTTGAAGATGAATTACAGAAATCTCTTCATAGACTTTATATATGGTAATTCCTATGAAATTGTATTTAAACCATGCTACTTTTAAAGCAGTTCGGAAAATTTTCATTCAAAAAATAAATTCAAGGGACCCTAAGTCCACAAAAATTCCGAGGATACGCACAACAATGCTTTATACATAGAGGATATTTGTTTGTTTTTAGTGAATATGGAATATATGTCACTGAGAATTTCAAATATTGAAATCCGAAAATGTTCTCACTTGGAGTTATATATATTCCATTTTGCCGAATTTTCTTTTTATTTTTCGCTTAATTACGTTGAGATGCATGTGCATTTTGCGATAAATTTTAATCTCAGCACGGGAAACAGACGCGCGTAAACAGACATGACGTCATACGTGTTTTGACGTTAAAAAGACGCACACAACATAAAGTTCCATTTTATTTTACATTTTGCTGCATAACGTTATGAAATTCTCATTAAGTAAAATAATTTCAATCGAAAAATAAACTATATTATTACATCACTGTATTCTATTGTTTCTCTGATTTGCTGAAAACTGTTCGAAAAGCAATGAGTATATATCATATCAATTAACTTATCTTGGGTTATAAATAGTACGATAATAAAAATAGATCGAAGTAGGTGCTTGGAAAACCAATATCAACCTGATTTGATCTAAATTTATTCCTCATTTCTTTATTAAAGATACAATTGTAATAACAAGACTGACTATACATCTATTCATGTAATAAAACAATTATTGACTTTTTCATAGATTGATATCAGGATTTATCAACCCTCAAAAAGTTATATTCACCTCGCTTTCGGCTCGGTCAATATAATTTTTTTCGGGGTGACAAATCCTGATATCAACCTTAGAAAAAGTCGATAATTGTATAAAGAACAAATTTTCATCATGTTTTAAGCAAGTAACTTAAAATTCATACACAATGTACAAGCAGATCAGCATTTACAGTGAGTGATATGGATTATATTTCACTGATAAAACACAGTATTTCATTAGTTAGCATAAAATAAATTCATGAAATACAAACAAATTTTATTTTTATTTTATGCTTAATTACATTGAGATGTGTATTTTACAAAAAGATTTTAATCTCAGCAAGAGAAACAGACAAGCGTAAACAGACATGACGCTAGACGTGTTGTGACGTTAGTTGTACCAATTGAAATGGGAAACATAATTTATGTAACTTTTGTAGATGTACTATCTTTCTTCTTATCGTGCGAAAGAAATCTTATTCTATGTACATGTATGTTATGTAGAGCTCTTGATAAAACACTTTACTCATGCTTGGTTAAAGTAACTCGTCTAATGTCTTATGAGAACATTCCTATCCTAATATTCAATCAAATTGTCCCATATTTAATTACTTCCTACACAAGCATAGAACATAACCCAGACTTAGTTTTATACGGTTTGTTTATACGATACTTGAATGACGTTATGTCATAAACCAAGTCAGCTACTGTGACAGTGAACGAAAATACAAGTATGTTTTGAGAAGACCCCCAGGATATACAGCGCATTCACAGTTCATTGTCCACATCAGCTTAAGCCGACAATGTCTAATATTAGGACGTAACACACCTGATAGGGAATTTACACATTGATATTGAAATTGTTTTCAACTAAACTGAGTTGAAAATCAGTATTATAATGATTTGATTGTCATCAGTTCGTTGCGTTCAAAGTGTACTGCTATCATTTGGGATTGACTAATTATAAGACTTTAAATTTTAGTATTACTATCGTTACTTGTTATTATATTAAAATAATCATTTACCATTGTGTCCATTCAAATCTGTTAAAGTTTGGCAGAGATAAAAAACTGATGTGAAATTAGAAACGTTGTTGAGAGTATATTAATAGGGAATCTGAATAAATATTGTTTTCGCATTGTCAGTCATGAAAAGTGTACATTGTCAAGATTTTGATTATCTTCGCTAGACGTACTGAGCAAAATCAGAAGTTGCATAATATGATAACAAAGACGTTTCTTTCATAATGTTAGTCAAGTAAAGTAAAACTGATAAAACACTTTCGAGATGTAAAGTTCGCTGACGTCGAACCACTACGGAAATTCAGTGGTTCTACAAAGGTTTCCGATGATGATGTAAAAGTGCATGTATGACGTTAAACCAACACAAAAAATCAAACAAACAAACAAACAAACAGAAAAACACTTTATTTTTCAGGGTGGTATAACGTTGGTGTTGGGCTTGTAGCAATATGCGCAACTCTCTTTATTGTCGTCGTGCTTAGTTTTGTAATTTTGTGGCAACATCATCAACGAATCGGACTAGTTAAACAAAAGAAAGAGACCTCACGAAAAAATAGTGTTTCATCAGCTGAAAGTGGAACAGATGTTAATGAAAATGACGAGGATGAGACTAGCCCGATGATGAATAATGGTCATGTTACTGTTATTGACGAGAAAGACAGAGATTCAAATTCTTCCATTAACGGTAAAGAAGCTAGCAATCCGGATAGACCTGTAGATGTTATTCCATCACCACCACCACCCACAGATTGTAACCCTGAAAGTAATCCGAGCGGTGTAACGAACCATAATACAAGTAAGGCATTCAAATTTTGAACTTTTGCTTTTGGATAGTACTTTAAATGATAACATTTATTAACTCTTTCATTCTTGCATGAAATAATGTTTTCGTTATATATTCCAGCATACGTTAAATATCACGTGGTTCACCTAATGAGAAGTACACTTAGTCATTCAAAGACCACGTGAGATGCCTTTATACTTAGATGAGCAATTCTGTAATGTCAGACAAATACATTGTTTCTACTCTATACCACTTTACCCTCAAGATGTTTTTTGCAAATCTTATTTTGTGTAAATTCAAATGTGTAGGTCTGTTTAAATTATCATGGATCTAAGTTTTAAATTAATCGCTTTGCTATTTTTGGACGGTTCTGGAGAGTATTTCATATTCTTATTTTGTAGATTGTACATACAATATAATATGTGGGAATATCACAAATCAAACTGATAAAGTTGAAAACAATGACGACAAAAACGATTACAAACCAGATAGAAAACCAGAAGAAGAACATGTAACGGAGAAAACACCAACTGAGGAGTCTCAGACAACTGTTGTCGCGCTCCAAGAAACCGAGGATGGAACATGCAAAACCAGTAATTGAACATAACGATTCTGACATAGCACTTGACAGTGTGCCAAAATGTCTAAAAAAACATGTTGATTACTGTTTATGACTATTTAATTTATGCTCTATAGGGTATTTAAGTTTTGCTCTATATGCTATTTAATTTTTGCTCTATAGGATCCTTAATTTATGCTCTATAGGGTATTTATTTTATGTTCTATAGGGTATTTGATTTATGCTCTATATGGTATTTAATTTATGCTGTATAGGGTATTTAATTCATGCTCTATAGCGTATTTTATATATGTTCTATAGGGCAGTATGGTATCTGAAACAGTTATATGGCAAAATGTGTATTGTATTCAAATGTCATATTAAAGGTATAAAACGTTTAACGTTCACCTTAGCACATACGCATTTTTGTAACTTTTCAATGACATTTTCATTTCGAAGAATTAAGAAATGCATTGTTGCAGCCAAATTTTGGAGTCGTAGGTCAAGAAGTGCTAAAGATATTTGTACTAACTGTTATCCACTGTCCATGAGCAAAGTGCATATCAAGTTTGAGTATCATATGTCAAAACGAGCGGAAAGATATTGCTAATAGTCAGACGGACGAATATGCTTTTCTCTTACGCTACAATGACCTCACGTTAACGTGCGGTGACATCAATGTTTTTGTTGCGACTAAGAAAGAGCGCTACTATATTTTATCTACTGTTTTAGATTAAGGGCATATAAGAATCCAAATAAATCATAGATAAAACCGTCTTTTAACACTATTCATACACTCGGGCGGTAATACGTCGTACAGCACGATATCAACTTATATTGATGTCTTAAAAGAAGACAAGTACGAAAGTTGCTGCAAGATGCAGCAAAAGGAAACTCCGCGCAAAACTAAGCAGTGTATGTAGTACTGATAGAACAGGAGATGATATAACGATATTTGTGTCCTCGTTGTAGACATTAGACAAACAGATATTCTGATGAGGTTTCATGAATGTTGGAGAAAAAACATTGTCTTTGAAGTGTGAACAGGATTTTTATTGTTCTATTTAGTGACCTAATTTTTGACTGATCATGGCCCATATGCGAAAATAGTGCAAGGATACTTTAAAATGCAAGTCACCTTGGTTCAAAGGCCAGTTTTTTACTTTATTGTAACATTTGTAAAAGGTTTGACTGTAATTATGCATATCAAACATTAAAAACAGAAACACTTAACTTAAGGTATTAGACCCGTAATAGAGTACCTCCTTTTTGAAGAGTATTCAATTCCTACCATAAACCTACTTTGACAGCAATTTTCAGGGGTGAGTAGGTTCAAGCCCCACTGGGACCCAATTTTTTTCCCATGTTTTCCTTTATTGAAACTTGAAACTTGAATTTTCTTAAACGCCTATTTCAACACACAAAGCATCTTCAATGGCGTTGTACACTCATGCATTAAAAACAGTAAAAACAATTCATCAGTATTAACACAAAGTCTTGATTTGCTTCAATGTAATTGCTGTAGTATGAATTTTAGAACAATGAATAGTAGTCTTTGAAGAAGTGAGTTTTCAACTGCTTTTTGAAGATTTTAACTGATTCACTTTGTCTGAGATTTAATGGCAGTTCGTTCCAAAGTTTTGGTCCAACCGTACTGAAGCTTCTGTCACTGAATGTTTTTTTCTTGTTATAAGGGACAACGCAGCATCCTACTGATGATTGTGACGAACGTAGTGTACGTTTTAAAATTTTACTAGACAAAAGTTCTATTAGATATTGAGGAGAATTACCAACAAAGCAGTTGTACATATAAGTAAGGATCTTAAAATTGATTCTTGCCTTCACAGGTAGCCAGTGCAAGTCATATAATGCCTGTTTTGAACTATCACGCATCTTACGGTGAGAACAAGTTTGGCGCACATATTCTGAATACGTTGTAATTTACCTACTTCACAATTAGCAACACCATAACGAATAACATTACAGTAATCCAAGTGAGAAATTACTAATGACAAAACCAATATTTCAGTGGCTTCTTTGGTTAGGTATTTCCGGATACTTTTTATCTTGAAATAATTCAACATTGCAGTTTTACATTTCCTTTTTATATGCTCCTTGAAATTAAGTGTGTCATCTAGAAAAGCGCCTAAGTATCTAATACAACTCTGCACTTTGATTTTATCACTGCATATTTCAATGTCTGTGGTGGAACACTTATTCAACTGTTGGCGACTACCAAACATTATAAATTCTGTTTTAGATGTGTTCATTTTTAGTTTGTTACTGTTCATCCAATCATTAGTAACAGTTGCACAATTTTGAAGGTCTTGAATTGCAGTCTTTTCTGCGATGATTGTTAGCTGAAAACGAACGTTCGCAGTATGGTTATCTGCAAATCCTACACGGAAATAGATGGGGGTACAATGTCAAAGAGCGTCCCGGCATAGGTCAAGTAGAGCCAGGGGCCCAAACAACTTCCTTGCGGAACACTACATGTTAGATCACGCTGAGATGATGATGTTTTATCAATCCTCACACTACAGCTACGAGGTCGTAGGTACGAATCCACCCATTCCAGTGCTGAACCACAAACACCATATTGATTTTTCAGTACGTCGACTAGGATGTCATGATCAACGGTATCAAATGCCGCACTAAGTTCTATAGCTATTAAAGCTGTTACCTCCTGATGTTCCATCCCATCGAGCAAATCGTTCACAAGTCGGAGCAAAGCAGACTCACACGAGTGAAACTGTCTATAAGCAGACTGGTTCTTTGGGAGGAGGTTATGCTTATTGATATGATGATTTAGTCTATAAAGAGCTGCTTTTTCAATTAATTTTGATAAGAATGACAAGTTGCTGACAGGGCGATAATTGGCAAATTTCAGTTCAAGGCCAGACTTTTTCAAAAGTGGTCTGACAGTCGCCTGTTTCCATTTTATCGGAAACACTCCTTGTGTCAAGGAAAGATTCACAAGCCTAGTGATTGAAGGCAACAGCTCATTATGGAATGACTTTAAAACATTCGTAGGGAGAATGTCAAGTTCTGATGATTTTGTTTGTAATTGATTGATAAGTTTTCTAACTTCCTCACTTGTGAGTTCTTCAAAGTTTTCAAAAGTTGGCACATTTTTCACAACCGGACTGAAGTTTTCAAAATCTTTCAAAGACTCTCGTATTTTCTCTATTTTATCCATAAAATAATCAGCAAACTTATCAGCTAAGTTACTACCGTCCTCCACAGTTGGCATGGGGTTCTCAGACTTGCTTCCAGTTAAGTCTTTTACAAAGCGGTAGAGTTTCTTTGAGTCTCCCTTGGACTCGAGTACTTTCTGGCTGATAGTTAACTCCTTTTCTCGTTTTAGAGCATAGTGATAGTTGTTTAGGTCTGCTTTGAAAGTTTCATAGTCTTTGGGTTGGCGGTATTTTCTCCACAATTTCTCAGATCTACGGACCAGTCGTTTCATGGAATGAATATCCTCAGTGAACCAGGGTTTTGGAGCTCTATAAATTTGTATTTTTTCTTTTTTCGGAGCATGTTTATCAAGAAGTATATTAATTTCATCTTCAAATTGCTCTACGTACTGATCGACGGATTCGCTACAAATGGACATATCTGCGAGATCCTTAGCAAACTCAGATTCATCCATGTCTTTAAAGTTCCGAAAAACAACAGATTTGTTGACAATATTTTCCTTTCTCACCTTAGTTACGATTTTGACAGCACAATGGTCGGACAAGAAAGGACCCGGTTCACATGAAAGTATGTCAATGCCATTGACAACTTCGGTGATAACTAGGTCAAGACTGTGACTGTTATTTCTAGTAAGTTTTTACTTCTTTAAGACTTATTATGGATGTTTTGTACAAAAGTGGAAGATTTTCATTTTATAAGCGATTTCTTGCTGTTCAAAGTATATTTACCTCTGAATCAGGAGGGGTAGAGTTAGACATCTTTAAAAATACTGAGTTACATACGGTAAAAGTTCTCTATTTTGCCTTCATTCTTTAGATTACATATTGTGGAAGAAAGGCAGGTAGGTTTTACTTATGCCCCAAGGTTATTTTTTAATGAAGTGAGCAAAATTCAAAACAAACCCACAGGATTCGACTTTAATTTTTCAATGTTGGAGTTAGAATTCTGTCTCATTAAATCTGTTTACTTGAGGCACCCTATAAAAAATGATATTTACAGTTTTATTTTGTGTTTTATAATTGTTTAACAACAGTTTGATGTTTCTTTCATCAAAATTAATGCTGTAATGAATTCTCTGCAAACATTTTAGATAGTGGCCGTCACATTGAAATTTGTCTCTATTTGAGCTTGAGGAAATTCCATAAATTATACAAAATTTACAAAAAACGGCACGGTAAAAGTTGTTTAAAATTTGCAACAGGGTGCAAAACATGGTCAACTTTAAGAATATACCAAGCAAATGCCATTTTTAAAACATTACTATTAGGGGTCCAATACCTTAAAAAATAATCAAAGTATAAAACTAAAAGACACTGTGTACGGATTATTGTGTTCCAGACGTACGTACTGTTGCAATAAGTTTGGTGTTGATTACCGAAGGAGGAATGTAGTATGTTTAATCAAAATAATATCCCTATGGTTAATATGTGCATTTTCACTCGGATTTCAATTAAATACTGATGATGTTAGTAATAACTATATGAGGTTAAATATTCTAGTTGTTAAAATTGACGGTATATATGACAGTACTATGGTCATAACACACAGTACTAACTTTCTATTGTTGTTACTACTGTTTGCAGATCAAATTTCCATAATCTATAGAACGGCGATGCTAAAGTTATTTTTCTCTTCTATATACAGGTAACTGCGCCCTTTCAGTTAACTTTTTTCCGATACGAGGTAAGATTAATTTACGCACACACTGAATGAACTATTTTACAAGATAAAAAGGTTGATTTACGGTTGTTTATCCGAAAAGTAAAAGATATAATAATCGGCATATTAATCTTAAAAGAATGCACTCTACATCAGGGACATAAATCATGTCACTGACTACATTTAGGGAGATGTGGAAAAAAAAACGGAACCCTCTGATACATTATAGGCATTGCCCTGCCTAAATTTCAGATAATGTATCTCGTGTAATTTCTTCCGGAATATGTGAGTCTAGAAATGGATCTTCCCAAGAACGAAGACAAGGCTTATCAACTGCCTGTCTGTAAATAACTGAGATAATGTTTAAGTGACGGGCATTTAACCCTTTAAATAAATAGTAGATAAATCCACGCATACATGTAACAGATCAGCTGTTTTATATATATATAGAGCTAAACTTGCGACCCTTTCCATTGTATGGATAGTGTTGTCAACAATAATATTTTTATTCATAAGTAATAGACTTTTACATTTGGTACTTATACCGGTTTTATCAATACAAAAACACAGGTCTCTTTTATCTTATTTTTTTCCTGTAAATTTTCACTTTCATATTTTAATCATTATATTTAACAAAGATTCAATACTTACTTAAATAGATACAGTTTTTCAAATAAAAAAAATGCATATACATCATTGATTTATAACCTCTCTTTATTAAATTTTTGAATTTCCAAATAAGAGTTTTCTCGTGGAAATCTATAACTTTCTATAAGTAGCGCGTTTTCATTTTTAAGTTAAAAGAATACCCCAATTTTGGCGGGTGTACGTCGATTGTATTGTTCTCATTAACGTCACTTCCGTGATTCCATATGAAGTTACTTAAAAGAAACATTTATAGCAGCCCGCTGATACATTCACTATCATGAGAAAAATCTCATCCATTTAATAAATGAGATACGTTTTTTCTATTGGCCCGAAAACAGCATATATGTGCCCTAGACATTTCTGTTTACTTTCGGTTACACTCCATATTTAGAACTAGACATAACGTTGTGTGCTCTTATCCGAGTCTATACTCTAAAGAGGTTTTGATAGTTCAAGTATAAAATAATTAAGCAAACCCATTGGCCATTATAGTCAGACACTATATTGTTAGTTCCAGTGTTTTTGGCAGAGTCTTAGGTTTTAAAGATTCTTCAGTATATTTGTACATGTACTAGAGTATGATTATCAATGTCGTGCATTTGGGAAGAAATATCGATGAATTCACATTTCCTTGCCAAATTACGACTGAGAAAGCGTTTATTTATTTTGTGAATCAAAGCAACAGCTGTGAGAGTATTGTTTTAGGTATTTCATTGTACATGGTTATTCAATTACATTTTGACAGAATTGAAACAATCGGGTTATTTAAACGTTGTTAAAAATAATGTACGTATATATTACAAGTTTGTTATTTTGCAAAAAGATTCTAAAGAATGTTTGAAACGATTAAGACAAGTTCACTAAACTACGTCAGCAGGTTTATGTACGCTGCACCAAATAGAAAAAAAACACCAGACTTCAGTCACGTGGTAATGACTTCAAATCTGCGGCAAAGCATGTTTTCCATGGTGATTACTCAAGACATTACGTCTAAAGTCATTTTTGTGCATCACTTACGGTTTCTTGGAAGTTGCTAGCGAACTTTAAACAGGTAAATAATGTTTCCTTAAATTACAAGTAAGGTTTTACTGTTCGATATATACAACTGAAATAACCAACAAAAAATAAAGAAAGTAAGCTGCATGTCAATTGAATGTAACTGTGGTCTGGTATTCATCTGTAAAGTAGTTTTACTGTCGATATCCATCTGTTTGAAATATCTGCATCTTGCGCAGCTGAAGAAAGAAGATATGTCGTCCCGTGAGTGATGACATAAGTTTCAACTATTGACAAATTGACCTTGCCATGATCATTTGTGCTTCTTCATCTTCACTTCTAGCCATCATTTTAAAGCATTAACGAAATTAAAATTAGGTTTATTGACAAAACTAATATATCTGATATGTAATTTTATTTGAGTAGAAAAATCGGTGAATACAGAAAACAATGTAGTTATTGTCAGTTTATATTGCATATTATATTGCATATTACAGTTAAATTATTTTCTTTATTTTTGATGATTCTTTGTCACGTAGACAACTTTTCAGTTGACGTCTTTTCTGTTAATCTTCAAACACCACCGCTTGAACCTTCGGTTGATTTTTTATGGTTTCCGTTTTAAGTTTGATTACAACTGAAATTGAACAGGGAAAAACTTGAAAACACATTTAAAACGCGTTCAAATTGTTAATTACGAACACTGTTAATAGTAATACATAACCAACCGCAACTCTGGTAGAAATACTACAAACCATGTAGTGGAGTTTCGGTGAGAATTTGGACGTGAAATTCAAGTGTGATTTTGGAGTCAAAATCCTTTTTTTTATATCAGATACATCAAAGGTCATAAAGAAGGCAAAGGGTGGGATGGGGATGTTGTTGGAGGTGCTGCTGTTGCTGTTAATGATGATGATAGCTAGTTATTACTGCATTTACTGATGATGCTGTTAAGTAAAAGTATCATGATATTGTCTCTGTAAATGTTTTTAAATGCTGATGACGAAAATGGTGCTGATGATGTTGATAGCACTGATGATGATGTTGTTATTTTGTTAAATTAAAAAAGGTAGGGAAAATGGTGACATGTACTTATGCTGCTTCTTTATGAAGATGTTTTAGCTGTTGTTTGTTCTGCTGTTGTTTGTTATGATGCTGAAAATGTTGACAGTACTGACAGGATCTTTTCATGATTATGTTGTAAGCAATGAAGATCTTTTATTATAATGTGTCAGAGAAGTAAGAATGGCATGTACATGATAATGACGATAACTCATACTGTTGTTTTTGATGAAAATGAATGGTGTTACGTTTTATGTATTGTTGCGTTTTATTTTTCAAGAATTTTATTGATCAGAAGAAATAGTATTAAGATTGGAGGTAAAGTACCCCCTCAGCAGGATGCAGTGGAATAATAACATGACTTGCACTGATATGCCTAGAGTGATTGATGTATGATGTAAACACAATTGATATTTTGATTAGTCTACTACAATTAAGAAATGTTGTTCGATATGGCAAGTTAAGTTTTAACATGGTTGAGAAATTCAAATCTGAAATTAAAACGATTTGAAAATTTTAAAAAATGTACCTATTGTGAGGTTTCGAGTTCAAAATTGTTAAAAAGATAATGAAGATTTTCCTGATGCAAATGTATGTATTTATAGTGATCTTAAAATTAATATATAGTTATAATATCAAAGTAAAGTCTCACCTTAAAACAAATACATTAATTACATTTTCATCATTAGAGACATCACCGTATTGTTTTAAGATACACTTGCCGTAAAACTGTTGGTCAGTACGCTTTCCTGTTTGATTGTGTGTAGGCAGGAAAGGTGGGAATTACATTTGCAACGTCATCGAGTTGTATTGTTTAAGGGTGCTTTCGGTTTGGATTTGATTATGTTTACATGAGCATATTTATGTTTTACAATGTGCTAATCCATCTTGAACGTGTATAAATATTTTTCGAGATACCGCTACTGCTGTTAATGATTATGATTATAATGAATGGTGTTATAATGGTGATAGATCCTGCTGCGTTATTTTATAAAGATGTTCGGATGCTGCTTTTGACAATGTAGCTATTTATAATGCTTATTGAATAATCCAGTTTTAATCTGGAATCGTGTGTCCGTAGTTCTTATATTCCACTTTATTTCATTTCAATAATGTAGATTTATTTGCATTTTAGAGAAGGCTAATATTTACCTAGGATGCAAACAGTACAGATAAAACATATACATATTACCTTCCCTATTAATACATTATTGATTCTGTCCATTTAACATATGAATTGTTAAAAAGCGACTCAATTATTCACTGAGAGATTCTAATATACAAACGATTGAAACCTTATGCGGATGTGTAGTCAAATACCTGAAATCATTAACCTATTAGAACGAAAACAAAGTTAAACAATCATCAAATACAACGTAATGTCGGTCAACATAAATAAGTATCTGCTTCTTTTGATGTGTTAGTATCGCAATAAATTGCAAAATAACGCTTGATGCCTTTTAGTAATGCAAAATTAATATGGACCTTTCATTGTCATTATTTTGAGATAATATATAGAGTTTAATTCACTTTATTTACCACAGCGATCAGATTATAACCCTACCTAGGTAGTCATATGACACAAAGTAAACACGATAATTATCAGTGTAGCTTATCTATGACTAATAACACGAACATTCCCGAACAATCCCAATGCAGTGATCGAATAAGCTATAAATAGAGTATATGGAGTATATATAAAGCAAGGGAGATACCTGTTGTACTGTCAGTTATTGCAAAATTGTTATTATATACTCCCTTCAAATTTTGGATATTTTTAAAATGAATTTTGATTGTGCTATGCATAACGAGTGGACAAGATATATGTCGTTTAAAGATTTTCCGCAGTCTTCTTCAGTATCTCCTCTACGATTAGCTAAAGCTGGATTTTACTACACGGGCACACGGGAAGACGCTACTTGTTTCTGTTGCGGGCTGACAATCGGCACATGGACTACAGATGAAACAGTTTTTGATCTGCATCAGCGTCTTTCTCCACATTGTCGGTATTTGACTGGCGAAGACAAGTCAAATGTTCCAATACATTGTGACCAATATTCGGAACAGGCTGGGATTGAAATCTCTTCATCGAACTCAGTTACTAGAGCGATCCCTAGTCAAACATCAATTAAAAAAAGTGGAGCGCACGGAAGTTTAAACGGTGAAGACAGTCTATGCGTTAGTGGCGTGCGGACAGATCGCAGGCAGGGTTTATCAGAATGTCTAACATTTACACAGCCAAATGGTCAGATTGAATACTATCCAGGAATAATCACAGAAAAACCGAAACATCCCGATTATGCAATAAAGAGTATCAGGATGTCCTCATTTACTAACTGGTGTCCGGAGGTAATGGACCCAGAACAACTTGCCGAGGCCGGATTCTATTATACAGGTATTGGTTTCATTCAAATACGAATTTCCATCTCATATATTTAACATTTTGTTCTGTGAACAAATTGCTATTTTTCATAAAATGTGTTTCTTTATTTGTTATTCGCTCAAAATCGTGTAAATAGGTAAATATGCTTAGTTATCCTGACGTATCACAACTGTTACTAACATTTACAAAAAGAGGTGGCATTTAAAACAATGTTTTCTCTAATAATAATCATTTTATCTCATCTAGGTGTTCAAGATTGTGTACGGTGTTTTTTCTGTGGCGGTGGAATGAAGAATTGGGAAAACGGAGATAATGCATGGATTGAGCATGCCAGATGGTTTCCAAACTGTGCATACGTTAAACAATGCAAAGGAGAAAATTTTGTTAGCATGTGTCGCTCGGCAAATATTGACTATATGACAGCTGAGGGCGAAATGCAAAATACAGTAAGTGAACCTAGATATAATTTGAGAGTAACGATAAATTATGTAATTTTATGACAAAAGATTTTCAAAGACTTTTGGTTACGAAGATAAAAATCTTGATGCATATGACAATAACGTTTAAAGTTTCTTCCATATTCAACACAGAGTGGGCTTTAGTGATTTCCGCTTTGAGTTTCACTTACTAGGTTATTATTAATTGAAAGAAAGAGGTGTACAAAATAATGAAACATTGCTCAAAACAACTATTTAACTTTACAATGACGTTAATCCGGTAGGAAAACGACTTCACAAATCGACGTCATTGAGACACATGATGCCATTAAAACTCTCCGAAACAGAATATATCTTTAAAGGTCCAAACATCCACTGATTATTAGCATATCTTCAAACGATGTATTCGTAAATGTATCTCTATTTCAGTGTTTAATTGAAACATTAAGTGTTAGAATTATTTTCAAGCACAATGTTATTGAATGAAAACATTCTATTTGTATTGTAAGGGTACAGAAGGATTTAACTTGGCAGGTGGTGGAGAACTTGTGGAAGATCAGCTAGTACAAGACTTAAATAGTACAGCAGCGAAACTTGTAATGGGTATGGGGTATTTGCAGGAAGATGTAGAAAATGCCATTAAACTGGCAAGAGAGAAATACGGTAAGCGTTTCTGTTTATTTAAGGAGTGTGTATAAATTTCATAATACATATCTTCTCTTTCAACTTGCAAAGTTCTGATGTTTCTATAGTATTATACAGTTTTAACGAAATTATTTGACTTTTGTCACAATGTTATCTACGTTATATATATATATATATATATATATATATATATATATATATATATATATATATATATATATATATATATATATAAATTTCATTTGTTTTACAGAAAATAGCATTACAGTCCAGTCAATTTATATGTGTTTCCAGTGAATGTTTATATGATTGTTAAAAGATCATCTATGTTATGACACATAATGACCAACTACTTTAAAGATATTTAATAGATTTGTTTTGCATTTGCCACATTTACCATCAGTCATTTATATATCTTTCAGGTTCAGCTGAATTGCGAGCCCAGTATATCCTTGAATCCATTCTGGATAACAGGTATAGCAACAATGGTAACAATATACCTATTCACAACAATCAAACAGATAGAGATAAACCGTCAGCAGCGCCGGAGTCCTCTTTAGATAATGCGGATGTTGCCAGCAAACCTTCAGACATAAAAGAAGGTACAGTATTTGTTAATATAAGAAGGGATATTTCAAAGAATTACCTTTTCTATGTAATGAATCATTTATATAAAAGGACCATATCGCTTAACAGAACCAAATATCGCAAGACACGTTTAGACCAAAAGTATATACATTGCTTCTGTTACGTGCGCTATACTGTATAACATAGTTTTGTCAGTCTTGATCGTCCTAAAATGAGACTAATGAATGTCTTGGTAGTATAGGTATCATTTAGAAAGAGGCAATAATGAGGAGGCAGCGTCCGTACAAAAAAGCATATATTTCTTTTATATTAATTTCTTTTCTTTTTCCTTCTAGAGCACAAACAATTGTTAGAGGAGAATCGCCTGCTGAAAAATCAAATGGTTTGCAAGATTTGTTTGGACAAGGACGCATGTGTTGTATTTTTACCCTGCGGGCACATGGTTTCGTGCGTGGAATGTGCGCACGCGCTAAGAAAATGTGCTGTATGCAGATCAATAATACAAGGATCAGTAAGGGTGTATCAAGCCTAAAAAGATACAACTTTTAATAATGCTACGAATTGTGAGGGAGACAATGGTAAATAAGTCTACGGGTTATGTGGACAACCATAGGCAATTAATTTAGTTGGTGTTACATATATGTACTGTAGTTAACCATAAAAGGAAGGATCAGTATGGGCCTATCCAGCTTAACGATAATCCACTCGGGAAGATATTTGATGAACTTATTTTGTCAAACTGCATTAGCTACATCTGATTAAAATGGTTATTTCGATTGTCATTTCTATATTTGAATTACACCGTTCTTATAAATGCATTGTCTATGTTATAAATATGTAATTTCAAAATGCATTCTTTGGAAGCAATGTTCTGAAATAGACTAGTATTGAAATATTTTAAATTAAGCGTTTATGTTGTTTATAGTAGACCTTTCTAACGTAAACGTAATTACGAAACGGAATACTGAATCCTTAAAATTTTAGGCTAATTTGTGGTCTATGGGAGACAATTTCATCCAATAGTAATGCAATAGTATCTCCCTTAGACCATTATTTGCAAATAACATTTACGGATTCAGTAATTCGTTTCCGATTTACGTTTACGTTTACGTTAGAAAGGTCTAATATTTTGTTTTGAATACATAAACCCATTGTTACATGTTTCGAAGAATAAAATGTTGATAATATTCCTTATATTATTTATATTTATTGAAGTTGTTTATTACTTAAATAAAGCATTAAAACAATTCTTGTTATCTATCTTACCAATATCCAAAATAAAATTTTATTTCAAAACCAAGTGTTAAATCAAACAATAAAAGCACGGTTATATGCACAGATAACAAACATGACAAAACGGAATGGAATGAAAACAGCTGTAACAGGTTCTTTTATATAAGATTTTCCTTGCATGAGCTGCTTAGACCTAAACATTTTCAACATGACGAATCTATATTTAACACATAGTAAGGTCATCGTTTAATTATTCAAAACATACCCTTGATCAGTGTTTGTCCTTTGATTCTATGGCTAGATCTGTAATCAAGAAATCCAATGCTAGGTTATTTTTTGTATCGTTAAAGGGAATTTTTCAACGACATACGTAAAAGCTTTTAGTCTTTTCCCTTATACAATGTCATTTTGACTATGCTTCATCTGTTTGGTTCAACAGTTTTTAAATCAAGAGTTAAAACACAAGTTACAAGTCACTCAAAATAAGCTCATATCAGATTTGTATTTGGTTTACATCCTAGGTCTTATATAGGTTAAGAGCATTTTTCAAATATTAACTGGTGACCTGTTGCAGACAGGGTGAATCAAAAAACTTTTGCCTATATAGGGTGCACCCTGTGGAACAGTTTGCCTAAATATTTCAAAGATTCTAGAACCACCTCTTCTTTTAAATCCAGGGTCAAGGAACATTTCTTAAATTCTATTTATTTAGCGCCCAGATGTGAAATTTAAGTGGGAACGATAAACACTGTACTGAGAATGCTTCGAAACATAATCTGTCACAACGGTAAGTTCATCTTTCTTTATGATAATAAGAAAATAAAGAGTTTTTATATGCTTCCGTAACACCTATTTTCCGTAACGTTATGTTCCGTAACAAACTAAAAAGCCGTGTTTAGGCGAATTACAGTCAAAGAAATTTTATATAAAAATGGTGTTTTATTCGAGATGTTGTATAAAATTGCTGTTTAATTGTTTTATTATAAAACTAACATTTTGGAAGAGTATGATGGTAGAAATGTATACATGCAGATAAAGGTGATACAAACTGCGTTTAATTTATTATCAATAAACAAGTTGCATTTCTTTTCTTTTGAAGAATCTGTCAAGGTTGCTAACATTTTGAGACAACTTCATGATTGTTCTGACTTTCGCATTTTTTTATCAGTTAAATTAAAGTTTACAAAGATGTATAAATTTCGCCGTCGGTTTTTATCCTTTAATATATTTATTTGTATGTAGAATGACTTTTTATCAAAATAATTTGAACTAAGTAGCAAATTTTTGCATTTCTACATAATATAACTCAAAGAACCTATTTTCCATAACAAAATAAGGCACTATTATCTGGAGGGCATCGTGGTATCTGTACTTCTGCTAGATCGATGAAAAGAAAAAAAACTAATTTATTGAGTCCTAAAATCAGTAATGTTTCATTTTCTTGTAAGTGTAGCCTTTGCGTAAACACTAATGATATATCACATCCTCGTATGAAACTATTGGCCAAAATGCTGCTTTGTTTCTCGTGCATGTCACAAGAAAAATAATCTTCCTGAAGTATAATGTTTCATCTCATCGCGGTCTGCATCTCTTCCTTTGAACAAATTTACTGCAAAAGCATGTTTGACTGCTAATATGAATCATGTAACCGCAATATAATAAAGATATGCCCTAACCTAAGCCTCGTAACGTAGATTTACAGGGCACTTTTTAAATAGTCGTATCTCCCAAACAAGAGACTTTTTGTGAGTAATTCTTTTCCAGTAAACCGCAAAGGGTTCGAAGTTTAAAAAAAAACATATAAACCATTACGTTACCATGAACTTCAGATTTCGATTATTCGCAAGCTGCAAATGAGACGATTTGCGGGGAATGGCTGTTTTACAACATGTGCTATAAATATTTTTCTAGTAAGTTTCAATTTGTTCAGATAGATAATCTAGTCATTTAAATGTTTAATTTTTACAACATGTGCTTTAAACGTTTTTTAATACGTTTTAATATGTTCAGATAGATATTAATACAAGATCAATGATTTATAATATGAAGCATCAGTTTTAAAATCGAATGTATGCTACATGTTTATTCCAGTTTACACTGAACGAACGTTCTACATACAATGTGCCCCGACTTTAACCTTAATTAAACAGCTGGCCAAGTAATGAAATAAAATAAATATTTCAGGGAATATTTCCCAGACAAATAAAGTTGTTGTGTATCATGCATTTTAACAAGCAAATTAGTCTATATTTTTATAGTGAAACAATATTTTGTACACAAGGCGTACTAATAAACTTTGATAATGTGGCAGTTTGATAAGGGAAGTGTGGGGGGGGGGGGGGGGGGGGGGGGGGGGGAGGAAGGGGGAGGAAGAAACCCGAATGAGAAAGTTGAACAAGGACGAATATACAAGGGAATTCCATGTTCTTGAAAACAGTCACACTACAACGTAAACCACAATAGCGCAAACACTCATGTACCAAAGATAAACACACAACTTTGATCAACTGAATAACATAGAAAAACGAACAAGCAACACATAAGAAAACAGTAGGGCACCGTTATAGACTCACACGCATACAAACGCACCCACAAAAGTAGGAAAAAACAATCAAGTACCGTTTTCAGATTCCGCCTGCCAAAACAAGCGGGAGCCACGAAAACTTACTAAAAGTAAAGGGGGAGGGGATGCAAAAAGTAGCATAAATGCAAGAGAAAGAAGGGGGCAATAGGGGGAGTGAGGAGGAGGAAAAACGCTTACAACAAACAAGAAAACATACGCAACAGACAATACAAGACAGAAAAAACAACCAGTTGAAAATAGGGGCACCGCCTTGGAGGGTCAGTAACCTATATAAAGGAAACACTGATATACAGTTAACGAAACTTCAATATTTTCTGCAGTATCTTTCATTTACAAATGATATAGTTATGGAATTTCTCACATGCTTATATTACATTTTACATATTCAGTTTTTAACGAAATAGAAAAAGGATATGATATCTTTTAATTCATTTTGCAATTTCGACTCAGTTTTACAAAGTCACAAAAAATACACATTTAAGATGTGTATAATTAATAAACGAAGGAATTTCGTAAAAAATCATGACAAAAGTCAAATGACTTTTTATCCTGTTATATTTTAGGCAAACATATAGATGTGTCTTGATAATAATTTTGATCATGTCACAGAAATAATTAAATACCTTAATACTTAAATAATTTATTATCCTTACAATTTGCACGTTTATTATTCACACACACAAACACACACACACGCACACACACACACACACACACACACACACATATATATATATTTGTGACTTTTTAAAAAATGGGTAGCGGTCGGTCATAAAAGTGTACAATTGCATCATTTAAGTTCGTCTGAGAAATTTCATAAATGTATTATTTGTAACATGAAATATATTGCAAAAATTATTGAGGAGGTGTTAGATTTTCAAGCAGTATATAGTATAAAGATATTTGAACAATACAATAAATAAAGCTTGAAAAAAAACGACCTCTTTAAATTTTATTTCACAATTCGTACAGTGTAAATATAACATTGACGTCAATGTGTCTATAAATAGTATTTCGTTTATATTTATCATGTTCACACCTGATTAATCACTCAAGATCTACGTAATCGGCCTACATAAAGCCGAACTACACTGAATGTCTAAATAGGTAAACAGGTAATAAATAATACCGTGGGACAGTCCTTAATCGCGGATAATTGTATGACTCAAGTGTACCCGTTGATTATGAAATGTAAAAAAATATATAAATATATATAGGTCCATGTTACTTCAGCTCATTCAATTTAAATTGTTCAATGAATAACGAGTGGACAAGATATCAGTCGTTTAATGGCTTTCCCCAATCTTCTTCAGTATCCCCTATCCGATTAGCTAAAGCTGGATTTTACTACACGGGAACACGGGAAGACGCTACTTGTTTCTGTTGTAGACTGACAATCGGCACGTGGACTACAGATGAAACTGTTTCTGAACTACATCAGCGTCTTTCTCCACATTGCCGTTATTTGACAGGCGAAGACACAACGAATGTCCCAATACATGGCGAGTCATACTCGGAACAGGCTAAAGGGGATAGAAATGAAGCCGGGAACGTCTCTACGTCAAACACAATTACCAAACTGGGTCAAAGACAAAACCCTATCATTTCAACTGGGGCATATGGGAACGTTAGAGATAACGGTAGTCTTTGCGTTAGTGGTGTACGAACGAATCACAGACAATGTTTCTCAGAAAGGCTCACACTTCCACAACCAAACGGTCAAATTGAGTACTATCCAGGTATCACTACACAAAAACCGAAACATCCCGATTACGCAATTAAGGCTGTTAGACTGTCTTCTTTTTTAAACTGGTGCCAAGATGTGATGGAACCAGAACATCTGGCAGAGGCAGGATTCTATAATACAGGTATAAGAATTTGTTTGCATATTTCAGAGATTTCTACACAGTTAACCAAACCTGCTCAGTGTCAAACCTTCACTACAGATGAATACCTTTTACTAGGTTTCCATCACGATCTTATATGTTTAACTACGATTCAGTTTGTTTTTACAAGGGACTGAAAACGTAAATCGTAACTATTCGTAATAGTTCCTACTAATACGAAGAGTTACCCAATGGCAAAAGGTACAAAAACATTAATGATTCGTCGAAAAAACGTAAACAAGACGTACAAAAGTAATAAGTAGATGGCACCCAGGTTTAGCTACATATTTAATACATTTCCACTTCTTTTTTATACGTTTTGAATACGTTTAAATATGTTACATTACGTTTTAGTAGGCATCTTACTATAAACTAATTATTAAAAACCCTACGCTTGTTTTGAACAGTCCGGACAAATCAGCGTCCCGTGTGTAGCCGTAGCGCGTTTCTACGTATAGTGAAGTTAAACATAGCTTTTAAAATCTGACAGTGTGACTTGGGCTTAAGTAAACTAATAGGTGATTTTTTAAAATTTTAAAGCATATAGTCTAATTATTAATATTTTTGTCTCATGCAGGTGTTCAAGATTGTGTACGATGTTTTTTCTGTGGTGGTGGAATGAAGAACTGGGAAAACGGTGACAATGCATGGATAGAGCATGCTAGATGGTTTCCAAATTGTGCATACGTGAAACAATGCAAGGGAGAAAATTTTGTTACCATGTGCCGCATGGCAAATATCGACCACATGACAGCTAATGGTGAAATGCAAAATCTGGTAAGTGTCAATCTGACTAAAGTACTTGATCTTCTAAACGAAGATCTGAGAACGACCCATTCACATTCGTCTTCTGTATATTTTGGATTTCCAGTATTGCTATTTTTATTTTATCCAATCAGACGACATGTTCGAATGTCAAAGAGTAAGAAAAATGTGCAGTTATTCCAGGGCTCGAACACAGGACCCCTCGCTTACAAAGCAAGTGGCCTACCGACTGAGCTAACCGGCTATCTGATACATTATGACATAAGAATTGTAAATATCAAAAGTCAAGGCTACAGGTAGATTTGCAAGATGTTGTAAGTTAGGCTCTGATTGGCTAGCGAAAGGGTCGTCAGAACGAGGCAGTGAATAGGTCGTTCTCAGATCCTATGCGTAGCGTAATAGGATATGTACTTTAGTCAGATTGTGGTAAGTGTATGGTCTAAATTAATTTGTTTGCATAAGATCCAAATTAAATATAGCCTATGACTCTTTATTACGTAAGAAATATATCGTCATTAATTGCCAAACAAGTATTATATTATATCATAATCTTTATATCTTGTTTGAATTTAAATTAAGGTAAGTTTTCTGTATATTTTGCTTACTTTTCAAATTAAATTAGGATCATCTCATAGAATACTGTTTTGTTTTAAGGCCACAACAACATGGAATCTTGAAAGTTGCGGAGAACTTGTCGAAGACCAGTTGATAGAAGACCTTAATAGCGCAGCAGCCAAACTTGTCATGGGTATGGGATACAAACAGGAAGATGTAGAGCATGCCATTACATTTGCGAGAGAGAAATATGGTAGGTTCCCGTGTGTACGACATACTCTGATATTTCGTTAAAAGCTCTGTGCTTTGTTGATAAAGAAAACGACAAAACATAACACCACTACCCATTACTAAGGCAACCTTGAGAAATAGATAGAAGTTGCCAACTGTTTTTCAAAAGTTTGATATAATTATATTTGTTTAAGTAAGTTTAGCAATTGTCCATTTGGAATCGATATTTATATTTGTTTTCAATAAAGACTGAATGATTCTTAATGGTATATAAGATCAATATACAAGTATGATTTATGCGTATGTATGAATGTGCTACAGGTTCAGCTGAATTACGAGCACAGTATATCCTCGAATCCCTGCTTGACAATACCTATAGCAGCAATGATGGAGCACGTGGTTACAGCAATCAGACTAGTTGTGGCACAGACAAACATTCTCCTAATCAAGGAAGTACATCAGATAGCAGACTTGCTGATGAAAATAACAGTGAAAGTTCAGGTATAAATCAAGGTTTACAAAGTTACACAAGTTATACTATTTTAGTGAGTTCTTTTATGTAATTAACATCTCGTTTTAAAGATAAGTTATACACTAAACAATCATAACAAAACTGTGCGTTAAATAATCAATGACAAAGTGAATATTTTCAATTCAATATCATTACGTTCAATCGATAGGTAAAGGCGATGTCTTCATTTTCAGTCTATGACTTACCAAGATGCTATTATTACAAGCTTTGAAATGAAATATTTTCGTTTGATTTGCATTATTTCTTCTGTCTTCAGAAAAGCATAAGCTATTAGAAGAGAATCGTCAACTGAGAAGTCAAATGACTTGCAAAATTTGTATGGACAAGGACGCATGTATTGTGTTTCTACCTTGCGGTCACATGGTTTCCTGCGTTGAATGTGCGCATGCGCTAAGAAAATGTGCTGTTTGCAGATCATTAATTCAGGGAACAGTAAGAGCTTATCCAGCCTAAAGACACAGACACACAGCTTGTAAAAATCCTTTACATGATTTATTTATTATCAGATAATTATTTTCTTTAAAGTGCAATATCTTTTTTACATTAAAGTGTCAGATATGTTTTTATCCCAACAGAATTGAGACTTTATTTCAAGTTCCTAAATACAGTACTATATGGGAGTTATTATGAATTTTAAACAAAAACATTTCAAAAATATATCTGTTCGGTTAACTTGTAGTTTTTAATGTTTATATGATATAGTTAATTTAATAATCTTTCATTGATTTTACTGTTTATGATATACATTTTGCATTAATTCGTAAATGGCATTGAATAGATATGTCAGTTGTATATTATTTTATACATTTATTTATCAAAGTTATATGTGTATGTATTTGCTGATTTGACCTACAGTTGATTTTAACCATCAAGTCCATGTTTGTTATAGAATACAGTCAAACTTGCAAGATAGACCAGTTGCATTAAGAGACTGCCTTTTCAGTTCCCTTTTTATGTTATTAAAGAATAAATTATGTTGTATTAAAGGACTGTTTCTCTTAGGAGTCGAGTCAATGTTTTGTCCTTCCCTTAGGAGGTCTCTCAATGTAAATTGCACTGTATATATACTATACTCCTAGATTGCTAAATATTACTTTCACAGAGCTCGCTGTCTCCTGATTCGAGCATATAATGTCCTTCTTTTAAAAGTTGTACCTCAATGGCTTTTAACATATTGTTATAAAATGTTAACATAAGATATAAAATGACCTTATTGAACGTTATAAAACGCGTAGTCTTACCATATGAGCACTTGATTATTATAGTCAAACGAAATAACAATAAAACAAAACAAATAGCCAGACCTGAGATAAATCTATTTAGCAATATTCATATATTGAATGTGACATGATCATAATGTTAATTTCCTTGAACGCTGAAGAAACAAACATGAAGCGTTTTATATTTTCACTTCTTAAACTTACTTTGATCGGTAAGATACTTAATCGTTTTAGAAACAGTATATATGGTTTGCGTAAACAGGAGAGAAATCCATCACAAGAATTAAAAGCGTATTCATTATGTAATGGGACAGTTTTGAGGAAGTACTTCAATAAAAGGCTTATTGATAGGTTTTAGATTCCTAGGCTGTTTAGAATAGCAATTACTTTGGCTCGATTTTTTTACCATTACAGAAAAATAAATAAATAATGTTATTAATCAGCTCACAAAAAAACCCTGTCGATTGATTTAGCGTCCTATTTTTTCTGCCGGTTGTTTTCTGCAAATAGTAAATATATGTATTACTTTAAAAGTAAATAAAAATTTTATAAATTGAATTTAAGTAAACAAAAGTAGACCGTTACGCAAGGAAATTGATTATTTTACCACCTGGCAGATAATATGATGCATTTAAACTGACAATTTAAGGGTAGAAAAATCTGATACCATGTTAGAGTATTTTAATTAATTTCTATATGTCTGACAAAATGTTAAATGGATAGAAGTAATTCATATATATTTAACATTCATTTGCAGTGGGACACACCAAACTCTCAAAGTAGTTGGTGGACCAGACTAGACGAATTAAATCAATCAGTTGAAAATGCAAATATTAAAAATCTGGCACTGACTTTGAAAGGGCAAAGTCAAACAAATGAGTACGAAGCAAACTTGAGCCGCGCCATAAGACAATCAACAAATCTGGGGTCCAGAATAATCAGTACTGTAGTGTTCACAGCAAAAATATTCGTGGTTTTGTTCTGAACGGGAATGTGCCTTGTTATTGAAGTATGATATTATTTAATTTATCCGCTGATTCATCCCAAATGCTGTTATTTTTTTCTATTGTAATTACTAAATATATCTATAAAATACGTTATGTGATGCAAAATGTTCGTTGTAATGCAAATAACATTCGTATAAGTGATCAAGACTGACGCTGTAATATGCACCCAGATTTATACATACATTTATGATAACACATAAAGTTATTCATACATATATTTATAATAATATATAAAGCTATTCTCCTTATTTCAAATTAATATGTTTCTACGTACTTGCAGTAAGCCTACACGATGTAAACTGATAGTTAGGACTATATTATATTATTATCTTAAATTTTCAATCTATGTGATTTCTTATCCTTTTCTCTTTCATTTAATACCAAATATGGTAAAATATACGACAGCAACTGATATGTTAGGAAAATAAATTGGTTCAAATAATAAGCTTCTTTGACATTTTAAAACAGCTCTTACCTTTTTAACTATCAATACAAAGAGAAGCATTGATCAGGGTTGAGTTCTTAAATGACAATTTGAAGTCCTATCAAACATTAGATCTTTATATGACTGACAAGTTTACTTTCTGCCCTTCCTGATATGTGACCACTAAGGATTGCACTCATGGCGTGATTGGTTATTTCATTGTCATATCTGTCTGGTAAAAATATAAACTTTGGCAAAATTATACTAGTTCACAATATTTTACCTTTTTATGCGCGAGGCAGTTAATATGGAATTTGTTTTTAGAACATGTTTGTTAATTGTAATAATTTATACAGTCCCGTGTCGAGGTGATCATTTTCGTGGCGGTACAATTAGCTGGAAACCAACAGGAATTGGCAATGAAGTAATTATATATTCAGTGACTTGCAATATTGATACACTCGAGGTTTTTAAAAAACCTTATTCAAACATTGGAAAACTGATAAAAGAAGATTCTGAAACATATGTATTTATTAAATATACATGCATTTCAAATAAGGATAGCAAGATGGTATTTGGTATACAAGAATCTTGACTACCGCTCATGAATTTTAAATTCGAATACGATTTATTCGTATATAGTGATATTCTGCGTCGGTGAAGAATATCGAATCCTTACAACGTTAAAAGATAAATAAGCTGACTTGTGTTTCCAATGGTTAAAACTTTAGTTGACTTTTAAACATTCACATTACGGTGTCAAACGAGGAACCCTAGATTGCATTGTTTAATGATATTTTACTTTAACGAGTTCCAAATAATGATGTTATTATCGACTTTACTGTGGCTGATATCTTTGATTATTTATAGCCAATCTTTCTAGGTTGAATTCAAGTACAAGCTTGGTTGGAGATTTGGCGAGGGCGCTGGATGCACCCAATCCCTAATTGGGAACTATGTAAACAAAAAAACATTTCCGTGGATCTGTACATCTGGTTGTGGAAGCTCAACTGTAACTCTGTCATCCAAAGGATATGTATGTACAGCTGCTAGCAGGTTACAAGACTGGGAGCAAGGGGAATATTCATTTAGACATACATTTACATCTGATGGAAGATTCACGGTTAGGTAATGTTATTTAATATCTGTATTCAAAAAGGTTATATTTTAGAAGATTCTCTTATAAACATTTAAAGGAGATCATATTGATTTCGGCAATGCTTTTAATATTACTTATTAAACGATTGAAGTAAATCGGTCCATCTGGCTTAAACTTACCATCATGCACATTATATTACCGGTCAATGTAGGATTGTTCTAGCTGAGTAAATGAAATTCTCTTATCGACCTTAGTTTTATTTAAAAAATGAGCCGTGCCATGAGAAAACCAACATAGTGGGTTTGCGACCAGCATGGATACAGATCAGCCTGCGCATCCGCGCAGTCTGGTCAGGATCCATGCTGTTCGCTAACAGTTTCTCCAATTCCAATAGGCTTTAAAAGCGGACAGCATGGAGCCTGACCAGACTGCGCGGATGCGCAGGCTGGTCTGGATCCATGCTGGTCGCAAAGCCACTATGTTGGTTTTCCCATGGCACGGCTCAAATATCTTATCAAAAACGTCAACAAGAATGTGGTTTTACAATGTTTCAGTAATTGATCCCGATCTGACTGTCGTCTTAACTCTGACGGCATTGTGTCTTTACAACCGGTCTCTGACCTCTAATGAAGGATCATCATGAAAACACGTATTTTTCAGATTGCAATATGAATGTACAATATTCGTCCGACGTATTAATTATAAGGTTACACCATAGTGGTCTGTCGATTTATAGTATTGCAATAAAAATATAAAAGGGTCATTATGCTGTATTCGCTCTCGTGGATTTTACCAGATCGGATCTCACAAGGCGCGCAAGCGCCGAGTGTGATCCGATCTTGCAAAACCCACGAGAGCCGAATACAAAGTCCCAGATCTCGTTACTGTTATAATGACCCTTTTATTATACCTTTACCATTTTGATTCTTGTTTTGTTCTTGAGTGAAATCTTCAATGTTTATCGATATTAAATGGAACATAGTGAAGTTTTTATGTGCGCTTTTTATAGAAATGTGTCGGGTAATGCAAATTAATGAAAATAGTCCGGCAGTATACAATACGGAAGGTACAATACGGAATGTAAAAGGTACAATACGGAATTTCTATCTGTCTGCTCATATTTAATTGTGAAATACAAGCATTTTTTTACAGAATTTATATAGGTATATAATAAAAATATTTATGTAGGTAGTATTTACGTATCTTAAACAATTGTTTTCCATTGTCTCCTACAGGTTTAGGAAAAGTCCTTTTTAGGTCGTGACATTTAGAACTAAACGATAGGTATTAATTTGTATGTCTTATACATTTTTTTTTTGCTCGAATTGGGATAAGTTTATAAGCAGTTTACCATAAACATAATGAAGATTATTATCAGAGTTATTCTTTTAGTTTCGAAAGCTGTTGTTGGATAGCCCTACACTATGGAAAAGGTGACGGTAATTGGAGTCTTCCAACGACAGTAGATTTACGTACACGATCTGATTTACACGTTCCTAACAGTAGTCCGTTAGCGGCTGGAAAACCTATATACACGTAAGTATTTTATCACAGTGACTTGCAATCTTTCCTGTGTGTTCAGTTATTATTTGGTTTCCAC
This sequence comes from Mercenaria mercenaria, assembly GCF_021730395.1. Classification (NCBI taxonomy): domain Eukaryota; kingdom Metazoa; phylum Mollusca; class Bivalvia; order Venerida; family Veneridae; genus Mercenaria; species Mercenaria mercenaria. Next base: position 23,575,165 of record NC_069364.1, on the reverse strand, counting down.
ACCGGTGTAACAATGACTGAAGAACGATTTGAAAGTTTAATGAATGGAATATATAACTGTACTATCGTGATTTTATCTCAATTGCCTCTTCTGTCAAAAATAAACAATTTTTGAATCTGTCAAATCCAGCAATATTTACTACTGGTAAAGAAATAAACGGCACGTTATGAACTTAAAAACTTCTACAGAATATCTACTTTACTGAAAAGTCCTACTTACTACGATATCAATCAAGTTATATCAGTGTTTAAATTGGAAACAAAACATTTTTATGTTAATTATGCCCGATCCCTCTCCACAGAAGCAACATTTTTGTGTATATCATAAAATCATATCAAAATTGAGCACCTTAAAATGAATACTACTACAGATATTTAGTTGTTTTTATGTAATAGCTGTTAAGCAATTTGTGTTTAATCATCACCACCATTATTCCAAAGAATATAGTATAAAGGGCTCATTTAAAGCCTTGTTACATATCGTTCATTGTTTTGACTGGGATTAAGGCTTTACCATTTGATAGAAACCCTTGCCTAAACCATTCCGGCTCGTCTCGATTGGTCGTCATTACAACAGAATTTTTGTTTGAATATAATGAAAAAGATCGAAGCTCAGTTATGTAATTAGCATGATAAACAGGCGGCTGTCTAGCTTTTGCAGAAAGCTAACCCTTTCCCGGCTCATCTCGACGGGACGGTATTACGATAAGATTTGATATAACAAGGAAAAGACAGAAGCCATCAAATCTCACTGAGGCCGTTTGACATTGCTTTCTTTGCGAGCAATTACAATTCAATTGCAAGTGCTTTAGCAAGCTGTGGTCCAGTGTCGTCTTTGCGACTTTCAAATTCTTCTTCGTCGACTTGTTTATCATATTGTTGTACACTCTGTCGACTTGACTATCATGAATTATGTACAATGTTAACAATAATACGAAATTTTAAAAGTTACTAAATTCTTACAATATGTTTCCGAAGTACTCTCCAATTTCTACATGATTTCAGTAACTTATAAGAACATTCCTTCTAATTTCATATAATCTCATTTTTCAGTACTTTAAAGCATTTCAATGATATGAAAATCATATAAAGCCAGTAAGTAATGTTATTAACATGTCTTCCTACCAAAAATGAAATGTATTGAGATGTTATTTAAATATAAGAAACATAAAACTCTGAAAAACAATATCCTCTGAAAATGCTTCCCTGAATTTGCTGTTTAGCAGTTTTGCCTATGTAGACATTTTCTCAATCAGTATAAGTAAAACCTAAAATTAACAATGAAAGAGTCTTGATCCTTTTTCATTACAATAAGAAATAAAACTAAGCCAAAAATTACCGCATCCTTATAGGCCTCATCATGCCAAATTTTATCATCTACACTTAACTACATTTTGAACTACTTTACGTTAACACTTAGAAGTCACTTCCTATTTGGTGTAACAAGTCGTTAAGGAGACTTATTTCCTTGACGTTTTCTTATCAAGAAGTAAACCTATTAAAACCAAAACATTAAAACAAATAGCCTTAAAGTAAATAAACAATTGGTCAATCAGAGGAGGCGATAAAAAACGAGATTATGTTCTTCACAGATCTTGATCTTTCAGTCTCAGTTAACAAACAGTCTGTGACTACATTTTACGAAAATCTAACCTTGTATACATTAACTTGCAGTATCAAACTAGGCTGCACCCAGAAAATCACGATACCAGTCTTGGACCAAGATGGCGACAACGTTAAATGTAGATGGGCCTCTGGCGACGAATGCAAGTCTGCATGTAACCGCATACCAAATACAGTTTTAGACGAGGTATTGTATTTTTATTCAATCCAAGTACGGAACGGCATATTTGTCCAGCACACATAAAGACGGCATTATTTTTAGCTAGACCTTTTAATAGGACACTAGTGGTAGTTTCAGCTAGAAATATTTGAACATGACGTAATAAAATTTGAATTTGTTTCGGGTAAACTGAAACTGTTATAACTTATATGTATATAACGATAATATTTTGATAAAGCAAACCAAATTAAACTAGGACCTATGAATCAAAATTTCTATTTCTTGCCAGAGTAAATGTACATTGACGATATCTGCAAAAGGAACGGCAAACGATATGTATGCAGTTGCGATCATGGTAGAGGACAGGCCTACATCTTCAATTACATTGAACGGACAAGTTTTTACACCGCAAGATGTACTGTCTTCTATTCCGGTTCAGGTTCGTCATTTCTAACGTTGCAGATATTTATATATGAATGCTAATAGATCGCAAATCAGAAATTACATTACAAATGTATCTCTTGTGCAGCATAACCGACCATAAAACGATTATACAAAAGTACCATTTTAAGTATAGATTAGTTTCTAAAAGTATAAACATAATATAAAGAAAACGAAACTACATTTAATTCGTCATGTCACCGCAATAACTCAATAAGTGCTTATATAATATATATGCACTTATTGAGTTATTGCACTGTGTTGACGAATTGTTTTCGTTCCCACTTATAGTTTTTGGTCAATACACCTGAGATTCCGTCAAGGTCTTGCTCAGACAGACCTGTCTTTGTAAGTCCGACACCAGCAGAATCTGACGTGATTGTTGTATTTCCAGGACGGTCAGTCTTTGTCAGCTTTTATGCATCATCTAGAGGAACTAGGTATGTAACATCTGATTCTTGAATTACTGAAGGCACTTGCAGTTTTGCTGGTAGAAAAAAAAAACATATTTGAGTTGCCCAAGCAGAGTATTATGATTGTTTAAAGTGGCTTATAAACTATTAAGCTCGTAATTTACAGTTGGAAATATTAAAAGAATGAATAAAATAGCTTGACAAAGATTTACATTTCAGTATTACCGCATTTCTTGTAATTGGGCCGCCGGGTGTACAACAGTCAACAATACGTCAGTTGTCTTTGAGACGTGGTGTATATTCAACAGATATAGCATGGACACCATCAGCCGCTGACAGAGGTCCCCAGTCTTTATGTGCCGAAGCAACTGATGCGTATCTGTAAGTTCCAGGCATTTAAATATTTGAAATACGAAATTGAAAAAGTTGCATTTGTGAGGGGTGTTTCAATTTTAATTACATTCCATGAACATACCAAAGTATAGCCATTATTTTGCTTGGTTGTGTTCTTTGATTCTAAAGGGTCTGCTTATAGATATAATAAATTATCATAACATCAGTAATTAAGTGCCCTGTGGCGGCCCTAAACTGTTACCCCGTTGGGTTCATATTGGTTATTACTTCTGGTGCTTTGTGTTCACGGAGACCATGTTCTTCAATAACAAAGTTCCGCTTAAGTTGTAGCTGGGCAAGGGGGTTGTACTCGCTACTATTATAGTGCTTGTTTGCATGTAATGCTCACAAATGATCTTCGTAAGTTTTATTTGACATGTTTAGAATGTTGCTATACTTGTATCCAGCATAATGCAAGTGCAAAGTGATAAAATCGTTATTCGCTTGGTCAAAGTCAATCATAGTTGTCTATGCAAGCTCGTTTGAACCGGCCCTTTTCGAATTATTGAATCAAAATCGAAACACGTCATATACAGTGGCTCAGTAAATAAACCTTTCTTATGACAACAAAAAGTAAGATTCATATAGTTAATGCCTTGTTGTGCTTAAGTTGTTCTTATGAAGTTTTGAATAATATATTACCTCGTTCACGAAGGAGACTATAACCATAACTTTCATTGTCAGCATTACATCTAATCCAATTGCATTCTAGCTGTAGTATGTGAGGACGGCATTAAATATGTGAAATTTAATTTATTTTGCACAGAATTAGCAGCGACATGAGGTGTTTGACAATAGCTGCTTGGGGTATGTTTTCCCTATTGACTTAAACTTCCATTAAACTTCAATTATACGTGTAGTCGTAAAACATGATTCACACATGCATTCAACTTGACTGTAACTAAGCATGTTGCCTCATTGCCGTTAAATAAAACTCTGTGAATAATGACCAGCTCTGCTATGCAATATTTTCACGTAATTCAACAGTTACATAGAATTAACTTGTTGCAGATATAAATCCGTGTAACAGCAAGCCATGTCAGAACAATGGCACATGTTCGCGGGTTGGATATACTAAAGACTTTGTGTGTACTTGCCTGCCTGGGTACACAGGTCTGCAATGTCAAATTGGTAAGTAGTTTCAAAGTAACAAACACATAAAAATGACGGAATATCGTAAGGTTCAATTGTAACTTGTATAATCTGAAAATTTTAACCAAATTTTGTCAGTTTTCCTCGGGGAAAAAGCAAGAAGATACAATGCATCCTTGTTATTTTTTCTGATAATGAACTTTCTTGATTAAATTAACATAACTGTTGATTTTCATAGAACACTTTCACGTGCACGATTTCACATGATTGTCGGTGTTACAAAATAATTTCAATAATGTTTCTTGAAATATTCTCTACGTTTTATGCATTTTCCTAAAGACATCAATGAGTGTGCGAGTAATCCATGCCTACACGGTGCCACGTGTTTTGATCTCATCAACGAATACTTCTGTGGTTGTGTTTCTGGATACACAAATGTCAATTGTCAGACAGGTAACGTTTCCGAATAGATATGCTCTTAAACATTAAACTATTATCTTTAACGTTAATGAATTTACATTTGCGGATGTCTCTAAATTTAACGTTAATGAACACATCTGCGGATGTCTCTTAATTGTTTTTTGTACTTTTAGCATGTGTAAATGTTGAGTTCTGCTCAACCCGGGACTAGAGGGCGTGGACGGTAGCATGCATTTCCACTACCGTCCATGAACAGGCTCAATCAAACCGAGCCTGCAAAATTTTCGTTTTTGTTGTGTTGAGCGACCTGTGGAGTTTCAACTTTTTCTATTTTATAAAAGCGCTAAATTCGTGTAATAATGCAATCGCATGTTTTTTGCTTTTGCTGTCTTTTACTAAAGCATATTTTATTTAATTCCTTTTATCATAGTAAGTTGCTTCTTAATATACTGGTTGATTATATTCAAAACGACACGACCAAACTATGACGCAAAAAATATAAATAGATAAAATGTGAACATTTTTCAGTTATTGATATTATACATGAATATCAAAAAAGACGGAATTGATATTGAACAATTATTTATATCCTATATATATAATGGTGATAGCTTCTCTTTCATGGTAAGGCGTTTTCATTCTACCTTTAATGGTTTAGATATAAATGAATGCGAGTTGCAAACATGTGAGAATGGTGGTACATGTCAAGACCACGTTAATGCTGCAGTATGTGACTGCGCTCCGGGGTTCACTGGGGAAATCTGTCAAACTGGTAATTATGTGAAAATTATATAAAGACACAGGTAAAAGCTTTTATTTCACAACACTATATGAATGATTTTGCAAAAACTTATGTATTGGGGTCATGGCATTTAAGTAAAAATGGCTTTAAAGAATGATATGCTCACAGAACGTCATACAATGTTTCCTTTTATTTCAATTGTTCTTTTTACATTTAGTCAAAAGTATGCTTATTCAAACAGCGAGTTGAAATGGGTCTATAATTCTAAAGATATATAATACAGCGGCTATAATCCAACTGTATTTTGTGTTAAAAATATGTTCAACAAATGAAAGTTTAAGTCTAGTGGCCACAAGTGTTAGTATACCTAATATCTCGTTTCCCTTCCACCCTCATTTGATCAGCGAGTCTCAAGAAATCGTTTGCCTAACTTTATTTTGACTTTTCAAAAACATTGTTTCGAACTAACTCTAACATATACAGAATAAAGGTTATTGCTATTTATGGTGGCTACTTTATGGTTTAGTTTCTTTGAGACCAACTCTATTTTCCGGCCATAAATGATACATTTAAAGTCGTTGTTTTAGGAATTGATCTCTGTGAGTCAGATCCATGCGAGAACAACGGCGTATGTCTTTACAACGAAACTACTGGTTATGAGTGTGAGTGCACTAACGGCTGGTATGGTTCACATTGTGCGATCAGGCAAGAAAATGAAACTCTTTATAACGACACCCAAATGGTATTTATAACTTGTTATCTTAACGCATTTATGAATCTTATTGATTACTTGCATTCAGTTTTTATACAAATGATACATTTTTCAATAATATACTTATTTCATATATTTGTGAAATAAAAAAAAAATGGAACTAAAGAAAAGACAAACAGCAAATTACTTACAACTAACTCTCTAAATGTCAGGACTGCAGGCCATTTTGGATACATAATGATAAAAATCTCTACAAACATTTTGCAAGATAATTGTTAATTCAGTAATGGATATGCTGCCCGCATGTTTAAACAAAGTGACAAACATTTGTTAAACTAATGTACGAATAAAATAAATGAAGGACATGCAACCTAGGTCATACATGAAAATTGAAAAATAACTATGTTAACGATCGGATGAGACAGCAATAATGACGCTCACATGATTTGCGAATAATTATGTGCACCTCCGTCTACATACTGTAAAATCATTTAATTTCGTGGGCATGAAATTTCGTGGTTTATTCAAAACGGCAATTTCGTAGGGATATAAATTCGTGGATTTCAACTTTTGAACATAAAATGAATGGGAATTTTACATGTTTGTTGGCATTAAATTTTGTGGATTGACTCAACCACGAAATCCACGAAAATTAGTCCCCCACGAATATTAATGATTCACAGTATGGGCTTGTCATCTTAATCCATTGTTTAGATACTACTTCAGTAGCGGTAAAATAAAATGTTGAATATCTTTCTACTTATAGACAACGGATTACATGCATTACTCAAGCTGTGATTGTTTCTTCGGCCACGGCAAACAAGAGCTCTGCTATGTATACAACAATAAAAAGGGTATTGGCTTTGGTACCATAGGAGTCATTCTTGGAATCGGTACTGCTGTAATGATATACAGTATCATTGAATGTTTCTTCAACAAGCATGGGCCATGTCTCCATCAAGAACACATGGACGAACAACAAAACATTGACGACAACAAGGAGAAAACAGGAAAAGAAAGCGAAACTACTGAAGAAGTTAAAGATGAAGATGTGAAGCACAAGAACGAAAACGTCGTCACACATAGGCATCGCAAATGTTGGGCATGTGATGTTAAATACTCGCGCGATCCTCCGGCTCCATGGTTCAAACCATAAAATATAAAGGTTACATTAACTGATTTTGGCTGCATGCCTTTGATGTTTATCATTTTATATATGGTATTCTACCTGTCTGTTTGTCTTAATTGTTCTACACAATCACTCAGATGTATCCCTGTATCCCTGTTACACGATATTCTTAAAATAAGATGTGTGTTATGGAACATGAAAATATGAATTATGAATTAATACACATAGTGATTTACATTTAGTCGTCAATGGCATCGCATGTGCACACTTACTTTATAAACTATGTAATAAGCAACTCATAAAGTGATAAAATAGTTAAGGAATGTGGTCATCAACAATCTACAGATTTTAAATACACATCATTTTGCTGTAATCAGTTAGAAGAAAAGGTTTTTCAGGTACACTGTTTTGTCTTATATATCATTCATTATTGAAAGAACAAAACTTATTGCAGAACGGCTTCACTTCAGTTGATAATAACACAACGATACTGACTGGGCGTAAGGGACTGAGTAACAAATTAATAAACCTTTACTGATCATGTTAGCTTTTCTTTTTATTCCATTTTACAATGAATTGTCTCAGAAACTTTCTTTTTAAAGCAGCAACGATTATAATTATTATTAAGTTTTATAGTTAACATAATTTTTATCCTTGTTAATGCCTGTTTAAGATTAAATGTAATCAAATATGTGTGTTAATCAAAATATCAGCCGTTACCCTGATGCGGAAACAGAAGTTTATATTGGTTTTAACAATACATCACGCTATATTCCTAATATGGATAATTCGTATTCTGCCACAATAGCCGTGAAATATCGTCCAATACTTCACTTGACCTGGTAATTGTTATTTTCCGGTTCTTTGGATTCATCGAGTCTATTCGATGTTCTTGCATATTTGAAATCCTTTAAAGCCGGTGATAGTGGGTGTGAGGGTTTTAACACACACAATAACATTGCATAATCAGATTAGGCAAAATCGAGTCTACAAATATTTTGCTTGGTTGCGTTTTTATGTTTCGAAATGAGCTTCTTACAGATTTATGCATTTTTTATTCTAGGGAACTTAAATTAAATAAAGCATAAAATACGGATACTGTTGCATCGATTCTTTACTTATTTCTTAACATATGTAATTATATCATCCATACAAAACATATTGTATGATAAGAATGATATTTTTGACTTCTAGCATTGTAAACTTTCGTCAGTTAGATGGAAAGCAACCCAGCTTAATGTTGTGAAATATGAAATTTCTGGCTTATTAAGATTTGCTATATTGTATTGTCATACTCACGTCTTTAATTAACGTAATCGATTTGTAGTAAATGTACGTACTCCTTCAGCAGGGCTACCATTACAATAAACTCCGAAAATATTTTACAAAGTTTTACTGTTATGATTCAGTTTTGAGTTTTGGTTTTATCTGAAAGAGACTCCCGTGACAAGGTATATCTGAATATTATTTATGGGAGTCGTAAAATCCGGGTCTTTATAATTGGTAAAATTTAAAATGTGTAGTTAAAAGAGGTAAAGACCCAAACATTTAGACATGATGAAAGACAATACCTAAAGCCACAGTGAATTATCTGGGTTTTTTTTCTTCTTCTTACCTGTTTCGTCGGGTCTTTAATGATTTTTTCTTGTTGCTCTGTCTTTTGCAAAGACATTGCGTGCATGTCTATATTGCTCTTAATGCTTACTTAATGAATTTACACTCCAATTTTTATATTTCACAGTTCGTGCCTTTTAGTTTAATCATATTTCGTTGTATATATATAATATATATATATATATTAATATATAATATATATAATATATATATATATATATATATATATATATATATATATATATTCAATACACACATACAACAAGCATATATAAATACATCAGTGTGAATATACAAAAGGATTAGGCAAGAAGTTAAAACAACATTATCGGTGGCCCTGCCCTGATAAATCAGACTATATGTTATTTAGAAATACTGTCGTTATGTGATATATGTGAACAATCGCTTATCAAATCAAGAATTGAAAAAAAGAAAATATAATATCGTACTGCAAAAATAAACAACAACAACAAAAAAACAACAAAAAAAAAACAACATTTATATATTACAGAAAAGTGGGGAAAAAGATACAATACAATTGCCGCAGATCCAATATAGATGCCACCTTCCAAGTCCTATACATTTCATGTATGTAATATTTTAGCAGTGGTCCATTCTATCTTGATGTACATCATTAAAATACAGAAAACTAAACAGTAAAATAGAACAATAGTTATCAAAATCTTTTAGTTTCCTTTATGAAATGATGTACATGATGAAATAAGAGCCTGTTTTGGGCATCGTTCAGGATATCAATATCAAATAGTAATTTATTCGTGCTTAGAGGGTGGAACTGACGTGTATTTATAAAAAGATTCCTCTTTTGATTGTTTTATTTTGGACATTTAAATAGAAAGTGTTCGGCATCTACTACTAAAGCACCACAGTCACATGCAGGATTTGCGATAAGGTGATTGTTATACAAATCTGAATTAAGGTTACTACAATTGTTTCTAATGCGTGCTTGATGTACGGATGGTGAACGATCGCAACTTGTAAAATATGATGGAACAACTGGTGGTTTGTATAAATCCTTGAGTTTTCTTTTGAAACTTGCTAATGAGTCTGATTCTCTAATATCTAAAGGTAACTCATTCCAAAGTTGTATGCTGAAGGAATGACGGACGTAGAATAAATTTCTGTTCTTCTCGCCATTGATACATAATTAACATTATTTCTCAACCAATATTGATTTTCATATGCATTTTCGACTAAAGGGGATAATAACTGTGATAAGTACAATGGCAATAAATGATGTTTTTCTTTGTATACTAATATTAATTTCTGAATCTTTCTTCTGTCCGTAAGAGATATCCATTCGATTTCTTTTAATAGTTTTTGAATAGATACTGATCCTGTTAAACCCGCTACAACTCTTGCAGCTTCGTATTGTATTTTTTCTAATATTTCTTTCTCATAATTAGCACAATTATCCCATAGCAAAGAGGCATATTCTAGACGTGGACGTAAATAAGATATATCTATTTGATTGAGAGTTTTTCGTTGAATTTGAAATTTCAACATTTTTATTGACCCTAAAATTTCCGAGGCAGATGAGACTATAGTGGCGATATGTTCATGCCATGACCAGTCCTGACTAAATGTAACACCGAGATGTTTATGATGTTCAACAAATGTTAGATGTACATTATCAAAATATAAGTTTTGGCGGTTTCTATTACAATAGGAAAAAAACATAACTTCTGTTTTAGAAGGGTTAAAATTCACTAACCATTGATTGGACAATGCACTCATGTCTTTAAACCTTTCGCAAGAGCAGCCTTAGTTAAACCACCCTTCTTCCATCTTTCCTTCCTAAAATATCGTCTGCGTCGACTGTATCTGTTTTATATTATTTCGGAATGTTTTGAAGCGAAATGAGTGAGAGTTTTATTTTTGTTCTGTCATTTTGAAGCAAGTTTTCCCTCAATACGGATTGCATTGTGCATTCACGTTGACGTTATAAATTTAATGCACTAAGCTGCACCAAAATGAGCTTTATTCAAGTAACGGTTTCAACTTCACAGACTGAAGTACATTTTTACCGTAAGAGGCATTATCTCATTTATCCATCATCTGCTTAAGATTCCATGATTTTATTTATTGAAAATATTCAAAATAGATTTAAAAAGCAAGAAATATAATACACAGTTAGAATTATAATGAAAATCAAAACCTCTAAATAAAGTTACATAATTATCATAACAAAAAAAAAACATATTGAGGTTTTAGCCACCCTTCAAAATGTTCTTTTTCGTTAAAAATGTATTTCATTTTTGTCTGGAAAACAGTTTCACCACATTTCGAATCTTGTATCTTCGTTGTTAGCTAGTCACTTGAAATATTGAAAAACAATAAGAAATGTCGTTCAGTTTCGCACTTAAACATTTCATACAAGAGTTAAAATGAGCCGCGCCATGAGAAAACCAACATAATGGTTTTGCATTCGCGCAGTCTGGTCAGGATCCATGCTGTTCTTTAACAGTTTCTCTAATTGCAATAGGCTTTGAAAGCGAACAGCATGAGTCTTGACAAGACTGCGCGGATGCGAAGGCTCGTCTGGATCCATGCTGGTCGCAAAGCCACTATGTTTATTTTCACATGGCGCGGCTCAATGTAAATTTTTTTCTATTTTCTTGTCGGGGAATAATTTAAGAAACCTATGTTTGAAAATAAAGAATATTGACAATTGAAAGCTCCGTTTTAATTCATAGCGGATAAACTGATAAGATTTTTTCTACACCCCATCCCCGTCCCCCCCCCCCCCCCCCCCCCCCCCCCCCCCCCCCCTCCCCAACACTTTACTAACCCTTAAATACGGAACCAGATACGCGAGTTATGCAAGCTTAGAAATTTTCATAAAAATTTCAACCACTTATACAATATTCAGTAGTTATAGTACATGTTTTAGCGCGACATATTCACATTTTGTGCCAAACTTGGTGAACATGAACATGTTGAAAAATTTCACCGAAAGTGTGGGCAAGTAGCTTTAACTGACTCTGATATATATTACTAGATAATATACTTTGACTGCAAAATACGCAACAATGTACATCATGTGAATATATTCAAATAAAAAAGATTCTAAAGATTTTTGTGTACTGTGAAGGTCCTGTTTATATCAATGAAAGAAATAATGAAATCAGCGTTTGCGCGACGTTAACGCCGACATTGTGTATCAACGTCACAAAATTTACATTACCAAAACAAATAAAAAGTAAATTTGCAAAAAATCTGCCATGAAGACCCCTATTTTTATTTTATTTTCTTGTTCAGAAAGGATTAAAGAAGAATATATTTAAAAATTAAGAACTTTGACCGTTCCGTTTTATTTTATTTCGGTTAAACGGCCATGAAATACATTGAATAATTTCGCTATTTTTCCCCACCCCTACTACGGATATCTCTTTATCTAAGCATTTTGCAAATAAAATAATTTACAAAACGCAACATATAAACAATAACATTGAATTTGGCTATATTCCTGAGTTTGAAAAAAATGTAATAATGAGATTATTACAGTAAAACGGCGTTTTCCCTTGAAAAATACATGTGCCGCCAGGTGGCGCTCTTCAAAGGAAATGTGGACTCGGAACGATTTTCTTTTTTCTCCAAATGAAAGACAGGAGATGTTAGTACATACAGACCTAATATCAGTCTTATATCTCATACTTCGAAATTTTCGTAGGAACCCCGCGAACCACCTTAAGTAATCGATCGATTCGTTCAGCTGATTATTCATACAGTTAGACTGATTATGCTTGTTTGGTTTACAGTGAAAAAGGCTGGCAGACAGTATCATTCCAGTTATAAATGTCATATTCAAAATTGCTCTTCTTACCAAGTTTGTAAGTTGAAACAACAGTTTACATACAAAAGAATAGAAAAATGATGCAATTTCCGTCAGGAAAAAGGTCAAATTACAGTATATCTCTCATGGCCACGGGCCAATTGCTGGCCATTATAAAATGACCCCACTGATGCCCGCCATGATACTAGATCATTACCCATGAGGTAATAAATTAATAGGAGACATATACATGGCGAGCAGGCACGGGGTCGACAAGGAAAACAACACAATGGACAGGAGGCAGCGGCGACAGAACAAAATAAAAGCGGTAATGTGTATCAAAAACAAAACAAAAACTAAAGTACTAATGTTGTGAAACATGATAAAAGGATTTCTTACGGGATAGATACCAAAGATGTTGGGAAAGTATTATACATTTCTCTTATCACATTTTAACAGATCACAAAATATAAAACTGCATACAAAAAAAACCAGCTATAGCGGGTTGACAGAAAAATGTTAGACCAACTTATTTAGATATAAAAAAAGAGTCACACTACACGCACACTCCGTTCTGTGAGAACATTCTTGTTGTATTACATAAATCTCTTATTCAATATATGTAAGACCACAAAATAGGCATATAAGATTTTTATAATAATGTACAGTTACTGACATTTTCTTTAAATATAATGCAACTGAATCTAATAATGTACCACCTCCTAATAAGATAATGAAAATACCGTCATTTTCATAAACAACTATCGTGAAAGCGAAAAAATGTATTGCTACCCGGTTATATGCACTTAACGCATTCAGTCATTCAAGCGAATTGATATTAGGCCGTGTAAGTTTTACGTTAGTTTATTACCTTTACCATCTAAATTCACATCAAGAGCAAACGTTGCGTTTGCATAAAAGTCTGCTATATCTAATAATCTTAGATAACATTCAGGCAGCCTTGTGATAATTAAAAAAAAAAAACATCACGTTTTCTAGCCTGTTACATTTTTTGTTCTAAAATATATATGAAATATCTATAAACCGAACTGTAACATTTTTTTATTCGAACTGTAATCTTGAATTTGTCAGGGTGAAGTCGTGCAAAATGAACAATTGTTCAAACATTATTGTAACATTAGAGTTGGGAGAAAAATAATCGGATTACTAAGTAAAATGTGAGCCTACTATGCTATTGGATTTTATTTCATCGAATTAGGTATTTAAATTTACTATCTCTATATTTAGAACATGATTTTGAACTTGTTACTAATAATAGTTTGGGAAACCAGATTTCTAAATATATATAACTATATATAGCCGAATGTTACTATTCTTAGATTGGGAAATCAGGTATCTAAAAATACATAGCTATAAATAAATGGTGTCAATAATGTAAATAAACAAAGAAAAGTGACATTGCGTTATGATCAATCAGTTCAAACACAAATTTGCATTTCAGTCATGCACTATTTATGGATATGCTGGCGGGAGATATTTGGGTTTAATCCCGTCTCTAATTTCCTGGATTGCTTCCATACTCTTTATGGAGATTTTAGTTTCCATAGAGTGTATACACATCAATCCGTACACATTACCTCAGGTGTAATGAAGTATTTCGACCCCCATAGAATAATGAACCCCCCGGTTATTATTCTGTAGAAAAAGTGACCCCCCGGTCATAGTATTATGACATCCAGATCATAGTACTATGACTTCCCCACGTGAAGTAAACTGAACCTCACGAAGAATATTGACTCCCATAAAAAAACGACCCCCGGTCATTTGGTCAAATTTAGTGATAACTCATGTATCTAAGGCCTAATTGCTGCATTTTATGCCCCCACTCGAGGGAGGGGGGCATATAGATTTGCCCTTGTCCGTCCTTCCGTTTGACCATTAGCCCCAGATACCATCGCTTGACACAGAAATCAGAGCATTCCGCAACGGGAAAAGGGATTCTATTTCTAGACGCTGTATCTTGGTGTATACATTTTTTTCAGGAAAATAACAATTCACAATACGTTCACAAAACACACCAGTGTCAATAATCCCTGCAAACTTCGGTATGAAGTAATTCTTCAGAAGAAAACTGCACAAGAAACTGCTAGCATAGAACTTAGTATTAATAGAAGTTGCAATACTTAGCAGTGGCAGTAAGGTACGGTAGCGGCAACAATAGAAAGTAGTAGTAGTAGTAGTAGTAGTAGTAGTAGTGGCAGTGGTAGTGGCAGTGGCAGTAGCAGCAGCAGCAGCAGCAGCAGAGGAATAAGTGACAGCAACAACAGCAGGAAAAGAAGCGGTAGATGTACAAGACGTATTAGTGGAAGCAGGTATAGTAGTATCAGTAGTAGCAGTTGTAGTAGTAGTTGTAGAAGTAGTAGTAGTAGTAGTAGTAGAAGAAGAAGAAGTACATGTAGTAATAGCAATATAAGTAGCGGCACCAGTAGTAGTAGTACAATCAAAATGTTAACTATTGGCAATGGAGTTGTAGATCTAGTAAAATTGTCCGTTAGGTTTGGTGGGGATCACTTTTTAATAGATATTATCGTCGAAAGTCTTTTTAGGAGCCGGTGTTTTACACGGAAAGAGTAACTTTTTTAAATAGAATAATGTCCGGGAATCGATATTGTATGAGAATTCGAATGTAGTAATTTCGGCAGTGAGTATTTTACATGGAAGGAGTCATTTTTTCTAAAGAACAATAACCGGGGTCGTTATTCTATGAGATTCGAAGGGAGTCATCTTTAGGGAGTCAGTATTTTACTTGGAGGGGTCAGTTTTTCTATAGAATAATGACCGGGGGGTCGTTATTCTATAGAGTTTTCAAAGGGAGTCAGTTTTTTATAAGGGGAATCAATATTTTATAGGAAAGGAGTCACATTTTTTATAGAATAATGACCGGGGGGGGGGGGGGTCGTTATTCTATGGGGGTCGAAATACTTCATTACCTGTAATTTTTGTGAACGTATTGTGAATTGGTATTTTCCTGTAGAATAATGACCGGGGGGTCATTATTCTATGGGGGTCGAAATACTTCATTACACCGGCACCCTCGCTTGGAACATGACAGCGCGAGGTCACATCAAACAGTTGGGGAAAATGCGTCGCTTGTAGTTAAAGGGGAGTTGGGGTGTAAAAGAAGGGGGTGAAGGACGGGTGAGTGGGAGGGGGAACCTAAAACCACAAAAAACAAGACACAATATATAACACATAATACGATTATCACTGATTGTATGTCCTGGTTGTTTATTAAAGTAAGACTGAAACAAAAAGTAGAAAGTACATAACAACATAGGCTACATGTATTTTAGGATATAGTGATCGCGTAAGGTGTTTCTCCTGTGGGGGTGAACTACGCAATTGGGAATATGGTGATGAGCCGTGGGAAGAACATGCCAGATGGTTTCCAGAATGCATTTTCTTAAGAGAGCAGAAAGGAGAAAAGTACACCAGGATCCACAGCGAACAGCAAGCAGAAAATGTTAGCATTGATAAAAGATGTATGGGGTCAGCTACTGGCGGTATGTATTTAATCAGTTAAGCCTGTTCATTTTGCCGATTGATGTCCTGTTAGTACATCAGATGAAGAGTTAATATCATACACTTTTATTTATTTATGAAAGGGTATATTTGTTGATATTTGTACGAACCATAGGAAAAATAAGTACATGTTTTTACTGTTTGATCGACCTAATCCGTAACATGATTTTTCATTCATTGCGATTTTGTTATAAATGTTTCATCATTATAAAGATTATCCTGGCTGATTATAAGATTTTTAAGTGTTTCAAATATATTTTAATAATGTTATTTTATGGTCAAAAATGTTTTGTTCCCATTATGTTACTCGTGTAAAATCACAATTTATACATATTTTTTTTAGAAACTATAAACGTTTTGAAAATGATGCATTTGTGCTAAGTAAGATGACATACTAGTGTTACAACAATCCATTAAAAACTAATGTCAAAATTATCATTTTAAAAGGCAATGACCTTGAGATTGTACTACAACAAAGGTAAAAAGGAGAGAAAAAGTCAAGTATCAGGAATTAATGCTTTATTTCATAAGAAAGCTTTCAAACTTGATTACTGCCACACTATATGGTATGGAAACACATAAATATTAGTTGTCTTTTAACTACATTTGACATTCAAAATGGTTATGCCTTTGTAACGTGTTACCCGAGGTAAAAAAACACCGACAAATTGATATCGCTGTGATGGCCAGGTTCGATTTCCGACTCTGGCATGTTTCTCAAAAACACCAAAATGTTAATATTGCCGTGGAGGCCGGGTTCGATTTTCGACTATAACGTGTTTGTCAAAAGCAACGAAAAATAATATTGCCGTGGCGGCCGGGTTCGATTTCCGACTCTGGCATGTTTGTCAAAAATACCGAAAAGTTAATATTCCCGTGGCGGCCGGGTTCGATTTCCGACTCTGAAATGTTACTTTCAATTCTAAATAAAGATAATTTAAGTCAAAATCTGGAAATCGGTGCCATTATGTAACAAACGTGGATAAATAATGAAATTTATACTAAGATTATTTGAAAGTAGCTATAGAACGCAGCCAAGCGAAATAATAGCAAATTCGATTTTATCAGAGATCAAAGACATTTTATGGTAATACGAACTAAACTAAAGAAGAGATTGTTGAAAAGATAAAAAAGTTCCTACCGCCCCCGGAGTGCTTTAGAATGATGTAAATTGTATTGTTTATAGTTAAATAGAAATCTTGGGATAAATCAAGGATGATTATCCAACAAAGAAAAGCTTTTTTCAAAACCGTGTTACAGGAAAGGCTGATCAAACAGTAGGTGGGTTTTGTCGGTTGAAACTGTAGAAGGCGTCTTTTTGTGTGTTTTGGATAAAAGATACACCGACACATGTGATATCGATATATGGCAACTTTCCTCTTTAATAATTACGAAAAACACATTATTTAAGACTAAGGTTGTCACTTCTGACCAATGATCGTCCCCTATCAAGCTGGATGACTTAATCACATGTAGTCTCTGGCAGAAATCAATTACATGGATGTTAGGACGGATAATTTTAAATCATCGCCTTGAATGTCACTTGCTCCTGTGAAAGTTCTTTAAGACTGTCTAGTAGAAATGCAAAGCGGGCCTCGCGGCCATTATAGGTTACAAACAATTTGCATTATTCACACATTTTCAACATTTGCATTTTTAGAGAAATGTAGTTGTCATTGCCGTACCCGTTTAAAACTCAAAGGAGTACATTTCGTGATTTGTAACCCGTTTTGTCCCGCTGGTACCTTGACACATTAAATATTTCTCAGCCACGAAGGAAAAAAACACAAAATAAGGTCCTAGACATTTAATGCACAGGATTCATCGATTTAGAAACACGTTACGCTGATGTGTATTAACGTCTTTAACCATATACTGATCAATGTGAAAGAAATGACCCTGTAAGTCAACCAGACATTCCGGATCCTAACCTTATTTACAGAAAATCTGATTACGTATTACCAGAAGAAACAAGTCAGTTTGCTATTCCTTGTTTAAATGTCAACACAGCGGAAGGTATTTTAAATCTTATTTGTTATAGTAATTGCTTGAGCATGTGATCTTACTTGCATTTGTATATTTTATTTCTAAGTAGTATTAAGTTAAACATCGTGTTCTTCTTAAAGAATGTAGTTTAATCCAGAGTTTTATTTTATGTAGATAAAAAAAGTGCTGGAGGAAAACCGAAGACTGAAGGAGCTAATTACTTGCAAGATTTGCTAAGACCACGAAGTGTATATTGTGTTTCTACCTTGTGGCCATCTTGTTTCTTGTCAAGATTGTGCGCGTATGCTTGAAACATGTGCTGTTTCTCGGGCTACTATACAAGGAAAAGTCATGATTATGACATAAGATTTACTCAGAAATTAACGTTGGACATTTTTTTTATAATATTATACTTAATTATAGTAATAATGACGTCAAAAGTGCCGGCAAAAATGTTTGCTGACTAGTGACTATATGGTGCAATAGTTTGGTTTTAAATACATACTGTGTCTCCTTTCAATTAGTTTTTCAAGCCATTGTTTTTTAAAGAAACATCAAACTGGAATTATCTTTATGTTTATAGAATATATCAGTTTTATTCCTCTACATCTATATGTATTCAATTTGTACTGTCTATTCGTACATTTACAATATTACTAAAAATCCATATGTACTGATAATAAAGCACTTTAAAAGACTTTTTAAACTTGTTGATCATTTTACTATTTGTAACTGCAGAAATTACATCTGGTTCTGTCGGCAGTTAACGCATTCCCTTAGCATTCTAACAAGTGCCTTTATATAATCAGACGACACAGCACACCACAAGATAAAGAACAATGTGTTTGTTGCCCTCGTTTTAATGACATATAACCCCGCTGACGAAAATGCAATATCTAGTATGAAGGATTCAAAACGAATTTCCCAGAAAAAGTGTATTAAATAACCTCTCAAATGTCGCTTGCATGGTCTACACAGCACTCATTGAGACATCATGGAATAACATTAGTGTTTGAAAGTATACATGCATCGTAAACGTCTCAAAATATTTAAGATGTTGTTATCATGTGTTTACAAAAATCTCTTCGATGGTCATATTGCGTAAAGAAACCTTGAGGCCAGTTAAACATTAGCAGTTAAAGTACATTTGATTACACGTATGAGATAGCATAAGCGAGTAAACACTTACTGGTGCTTTTGCGGTGCGATTGTATATTTGTGGCTGCGTTTGGAAAATCCCCTATAATGCTATTGCTACGTAGATTACGTTAACTACTTCTATTCCACTTACCGTACAATAGTATAGAATCTACACCTAAACGGGTCATTTCCGGCACAAAATATGTAAAAGTAGGTAGTGAATAAAGTGTTTAAAAGAAATCAGGGAATATATGATAATGTACTGTAACCACAGGTTATTTTAAGAAATAGTATCATCAGTTAGCTTCATCAGTACGAAGTAATTAACGGAGGTGAATTTACGCGCAGTGAATAAAATCATATTTTGGTATGTAAGTTCTTAGACAGATACATACATTGTCTTGAAGGGAGGCTGACGCCTTACTTCATACACGTATAAACTCAACTATATTACATGAATCTTTACATAGATAATTGGTCCTTAGTTTGTGCTATTGACGGTCAAATGTTTTATACAAATTTGGTCTTCTTTAGTGAAACTTTAAAGCGGATAATTATCCATTATCTGTGGAGATGTTTGAAGTGAATAACTTTTCTAGTCCATTAATCTCCGCACCATCAAAAAACTTCACAACTATCTAAATATTTTCAATTTCATAGCTGACATTTTCTGTGTCAAAAAAAGCGACAGAAAATAGTCGTGATGTCACCATTTTGACGGACCACTTGCCGGCGAACAGCTCTCCACTGCCGCATTAAACATTACAAAATTATGTAACTTCATCATAATATGCACAAGGACTGCACTACATGTTTATGAATTATTCCCTGCTGAGGGCGGAGGGATGTAGCTTTGGCGTTGTCCCTCCGTCAGTCCTCCCGTCCGTTCGAAGAGCTAAATCTAGGAAGATGTCAAAGATATTTCAATGAAATATATACATACATACCACTAAAGGGAAATGCAACCCGTCAAGTTTCAATCAGAATGCCCAAGTAACACCAGAGCTATGGCGCTTAGTAGCTTTTAGTGTTAACAATGTAGCGTACTATAGATTTGAGCTTCATAACATGTGACATGTTTTAACTAGAGCTAGGAAACTTAAACTGAATTGAGATCGTCATAATGTCGTAGATCAGATACAGTTTTGTCAGAATCTCTTAAGTAACTTAAGAGTTATTGCCTTTTTGTTGTTTTAAAATCAACATAGTTGTACATAACAAAGTAACCAGTTGCTAGAATTTCATTAAACTTCTTTTATTTTTTCCATTAACATCTATTATCAACATGTCAAGTCGTGTGCCCACACACGGTTCCCCCGCCCTGGTCATACACACGTTCCCCGCCTCCTTCCCACACAAGTAATTATTTTCTTCATTTGTTTTCCTTTTTAAATCTTCCATGAATATTAAACAATAGTTGAAATTGTATGCTTCTCCCACATCGTTTCTCTATTCAGTCATCCCAACACCCTGATCATGCACCCAAACAATTTTTTCCATGTTTTATTTATCATCTACATGTAAAGTTTAGTGCCCTGGTCACACCACTATTTAACAATACAAATACAGAATATATATTCCAAATGTACGAACGGTTTTAAAAACAGCGATAAAATCCAAATATTTATACACATGTACTATTCAACAAAAAAAAAAAAAAAAAACAAACATAATAAACACAATACCACATTTTCACAAATGTTATATTCCTCCGTATAATTGATCCGTGTTTCATAAGTCAAAAGTATATTACAGTCACGTGATCTAAATTGCTGATAGTTGACAGTCTATTCGCGAAAGTGTACATAATAAAAAAATGGTGGGATTGTAATGGGGGTGGTATACCATCAATACGGCTGCAGGTGTTGCCGAAACTCCTTATCTTCTCTGTTGGGTATTGGGGTTTCGGAACCACCACCTTAAATATGACAGTCTGGTTTCTTTACTTACCTGTTGAGGTGTGATGTTGTAGTAGAAGTAAATAGTGAACTCAGCCATGCTGTAGTTTTTGTTTTTTTTTACTGGACAGAGTACCAGTGAAGTAGGCAAAAAGAAAACCTAAAACATTTAAGAGTACAACAAGGAACATGTAACAGTACAAACTCTTATACAATAATATCAAACACAGAATTACTTAAATTTGCTTTTACTACAATGCGTGTGGCTAATGCAAGGGAGGAATTTATTTGATCTGACCATAAATGCGCGTTCTTTAAAGGCCAGTTCAATACAATATTTCTAATTTTCCTTATACATGTATCTAAGAACACTTTTGTATAAGCGCTTTTATATTCATGTCAATAAAGCAGACTTTGATGTAACATAGGGTATTTACTACTTAACTAAGTATTTAGAAACGTAACGAGTGATTTCAAAAATAGATACTACAGGAAACTCACTTGGTCTCTACGTTTCAGTCTTATACAAAGGGACATTATTTTGATATTCAGAACTTTACAAGAATTTATCTGTTACATAACTAAATATTGCGTACTACAATGGTTCTGTCTGACAAAACTCATGGCATTCTTATTAAATTACATAAGCTTAGTCATTTTAAATTCACAAGGTCATTAGAGTGATACAATATGGTAATTTAGGGCACTATTCAGTGAATAATTCGGATTAAAAATAATGGTTAATCAATCAATCAAAATGCGTAAACATTACTGGCCGCATGAAAACATTTAATCAAGATGTCACCCAACTCAACTACAAATTAAATCGATACACATACACTTGTAAATAAAAAGATAATTATATCAACTGTATTTAAAGAAGTCAGTCTTCTGACAATTTAACAAAAGCACTTAAATTTTATATTGTGTCGATTTACTTTTTATAAAATATTACTACTTTTCTATTAATATACACACAAAAGTCCCAATAGACAAGTATAAACTAGACCAAACAAGAAAAATCTCGAATCAATACCATATACTATATAAACTAGGTTACATCAACTTTATTAATGAACTGTTAGGTGGTGAATTACGCCGTGGGAAAATATTTCAAAAAAATATTCAATGAATAAAGAGTGGGCGAGATTATACACATTTAAAGATTTTCCTCAGTCTTCTAATGCATCGCCAATTCGATTGGCAAAAGCTGGATTTTACTACATCGGAACGCGGGAAGACGTTATTTGTTTCTCTTGTGATCTCAGAATAGGCTCGTGGACAACAAACGATACTGTTTCTGAAATACACCAACGTCTTTCGCCACATTGCCGATATTTGACAGGCGAAGATAAGACGAATATCCCAATACATGGTGACACGCACTTGGCTCAGGCTAACGTATGTGTCATTGAAGCTGAAAACGTCTGTACTTCTAGTTCAGATATAAGATTAAATACCAGAGAAAGATCATTTATTATAGGTGGAGCAAATGGGAGCGTTAGAGATGAAGGCAGTCGTTGCAATAGTGACATTCGAACTGATCATTTACAAGGTTCCATAGAAAAGATGTTATTTTTACAACCAAATGGTCAAATTGAGTATTATCCAGGTATCACTACACAGAAACCGAAACATCCAGATTATGCGATAAAGAGTGTCAGGCTGTCATCATTCCTTAACTGGTGTCCTGACGTGATGGAACCAGAACAACTGGCAGAAGCAGGATTTTATTATACAGGTATAACAATTTGTTTCCATATCTTTATGAATTGGTTTCTACCTGCGTATCCGTTATAAATATGCTTAAAGAAATGAAATATCTTTCAACATAAAATATACATATTTTGCCGTATAACATTTTTTAACAACTCATACTGCGTTCGGTGCTTTTTCTGTGGTGGAGGAATGAAGAACTGGGAAAATGGTGACAATGCTTGGATTGAGCATGCAAGATGGTTTCCAAATTGTGCATACGTGAAACAATGCAAGGGAGACAATTTTGTTAGCATGTGCCGCATGGCAAATATTGACCATTTAACAGCTAAT
The DNA here is from genome assembly GCF_021730395.1 of Mercenaria mercenaria. Classification (NCBI taxonomy): domain Eukaryota; kingdom Metazoa; phylum Mollusca; class Bivalvia; order Venerida; family Veneridae; genus Mercenaria; species Mercenaria mercenaria. The sequence goes on along the minus strand of NC_069364.1, from coordinate 23,552,018 downwards.
GGCGAAAGGCAAAATCTGGTAAGTTAATGATCTAACATATATAATTGCAAATAGAGCTGTTTTTGTAAGACACCGACTATAACTCTGTGTTACGTTGATAATGATCGCCACTTAAATCCTTTTCACCTAGTATGAATTGCCTTTTGCCCCCGATGAAAATCATGAGTAAGTTTTTTTACAATCAAAATTAAGTTAGCATCCGTTTTGATTTTAGGCCATAACAACATTGAATCCTGAAGGTTTTGCAGAACTTGTCGGTGATCAGTTAATAGAAGACCTAAATAGCACAGCAGCGAAACTTGTAATGGGTATGGGATACAAACAGGAAGATGTAGAAAATGCTGTTAAAGTTGCTAGGGAGAAATATTGTAGGTTGCCTCCCAGTTTTACGTATTAAAATTATGTTTTTGAATTTATGTTTACCAATTGTCTTAAGATATCCAATTAATAAAATGATAAAATTTCAATGCATGGCGACCCCGTTTATTTTGGTATCATTTGAAAGAGTTGTCTGCTGAACAAAAATTATTAAATAAGATGACCAAAATAATATTTCTGCTGAACAAGAATTTTTAAAAATGATTGCAATAATAATATGCACGAATCACTACATGTGTATTGACTGCGAAATGATAACCTTATGCAGTAAGAACTAAATTTCTTGGGAAATATCTATGAACAATATTAAGTGAAAAAAAAAATGAAAATGAAAATTCTGTAACATATTTGTGTCATGAAATTTTTATACTCTTTTTCAGTAGACAATGCACTTACAAATGATACCAAAATTAAATGCGTTTACCAGACATCAATTAGTTTTATATAAACATATATTTTGGTCGCACTGTTATATCGAAATCGCTTATTTGTGGACCGGATACCTTAATAACGATCAATTTTGAGTGGATATTTGTTTTCAGTTAAACCATTAATTCTTTCTGGTTCGTGAGATCACTATACATGAGCTAACAGAATGCTTTATGTATGCATTTGAATATGCTACAGGTTCAGCTGAATTACGGGCTCAGTATATCCTAGAATCTTTGCTCGACAACAGCTACAGCAGCGCTGACGATGCACCTCGGTACAGCAATCAAATTAGTTGTGATACAGACAGACGTTCACCTACACAAGGAAGTACCTTTGATAGCAGATCTGCTGATAAAAACAACAGTGAAAGTTCAGGTATAAATTCATATTTACGAAGTTACAGAAATATAATTTTAGTGAGTTGTATCATAAAATTAATGTATCGTTATAAAGACATTCAGACATTGCGTACATTTTCTAACTGTTTTACGACAGAATAAATGTTTATCTTTACTATGATGGTGATTATTTTGTCTGTTTTAATATATACATGTACAGTCGGAAACAGGGAGTGATGTTTTCATTTAAAGTATATTTCTTACTGCAGCGCCATCTGCACGCAAACTTCAAAGTAATGAAATAAGTTTATTTGATGTTCATTTCTTATTTTTTTCAGAACAACAAAAACTACTTGAAGAAAACCGTCAACTAAGAAGTCAAATGACTTGCAAAATTTGTATGGACAAGGAGGCATGTATTGTGTTTCTACCTTGCGGTCACATGGTTTCTTGTGTTGAATGTGCGCACGCGTTAAGAAAATGTGCCGTTTGCAGATCACTGATACAGGGAACAGTTAGGGCCTATCCAGCCTAAAGACATACTGCTTCTTAAAACTATTTTGCTTTATTCTTTTTTATCCGACAGTTACTTTCATTTAAGAGCAATACCTTTACTACATGCGAGTGTTAATTATCTTTTCATTAAAACGGAACTCAGTTTTTCTTCTACGTGAATTGTGTAATTTCTAAAACCAGTTCTAAATAAGTCATAAGAAAACGTTTGTTTAACCTTTCTCTTTGCTTTTTTGTACTTTCATTTGTAGTAATTGTATATTTGTTCTACTTGCTATGTTATATCTTTAGGACGGCGAGCACATATTTATGCAATCTCGCCTGGCATATGTATGTTTATTACAACGCAGAAAATGACGTCACTCGACCTTCAGCTATTTCCGAATGTAAATAAAACTTGAAAACGAAAGCCGCATTTTGATTCGTAGATAGGGGTCACGCGCAGGGGTCACCCCGTCTAAATGTATGCGCGTGGACTTCTTTTTTATTTGCTATTTTGGGGCCAATTTTCAGCACTTTATTACGAATTAAAATTACATGGGTTTTAGTACAGCATGTCAGCTTTTAATCTATGAGAAAACATTTGAGCTCTGGGTAAACACAAATCCTACAGGGGTCCATAACTGACCAAGGGTACATTGATAACTTTGGAACTCATCAAATCCCCAAAATGTCATTTGAGGGCGCATGGTGGTCATTCCTCGAGTAAGTAAGTTTTTGAGAGTCGCACATTGACCTTCAAAATTAGTTTCGGTGCGAGTTAAACAAGCAAGAACTAATTTTAGGGGCGTAGGGGAAATATATTTATCACTGAATGATACATGTCATATTTGCAGTATCTGTTGAACGTGTATATCAGTCCGTTGTCATATCATACCTCTTTAGAAAGTGCCAAACATGCTCTATCTGTGTTATGAGAATGCTTTGAGCGTTGAAAACCATAGAGTTATACTTGCATTGAAGATATGTAGAAATGTTCCCAATTTTGAGTACACTATAAAATGTGTTCAGGTTTTCAGAACGATTAAAACCTGATTCGATATGACTCTTATTTGATTAACTTTATGAATCAATTAGAACTTGTGTCGGATTTATCTATTTTTAATGAAGCAAGATTTCCGTTTCCAGATTAACAGACCAATGTAAAAGTAAAAACTCGTATTAGAGTACCAGACACTAACCAATTATTCTATATAAGATACAATAATTTGTCATATATCTCACAACTTATTTAAAGGATTTTATTAATTTGAATGTCACTGAATAAGTAACGCATTAATTTTACGTTTTTGAATTACTTTTAAGTATGATGTGTCTACTTTTGAGTTCTTTCTATTCGATGATTCCTACTATTATTTAACATCGACTCTTGACAATAGAATAAGTTATCAATACTTGTTGTAATGACAATTTGTCAATGACTATACTCTGAATTATTTTATGATTACTCAGTGTTAATTTGTACCTTAATTGAAATACATCTGAAGGCTGAAAGCAACTGCAAGAGTGTATGAACTTCCTATGCAATTAAAATGAATCATGATATGACTTAGCTTATAATGTCTCCATAATTGATGGTAAAATACGTTATAATCATGCTTACTTCCTATATAAATTGCACAATCGATAAAAGACTGATTTTGTATGTATTGGGCGATTAATTTTTTATTTGCAATCATTGTCTGTGCATTTATGTAATTGCAACTAATTGAAAAGCATATTCGTTTCTGCTAAATTAATTCTTGGTCGATGTCAAATTTTGTTTATAAACTCAGTGATATGATTCATAGGCTAGTGCATAATGTTTTAAGATAATGCTACTAAATCATTAAACATAAATGATCTACAGGACTTTTATTATAGAACGTCACTTTGAAATAATTCAAGCATAATTTCATCGCCGTTTTTTAACGTGTATTTTACATTAGTGTCACTCCTTTTGAGTTTCTATAAGCATATTCAAATGATTCCTTTTTCCCGTTATAACAATATTATTACTGACTGACATCTATACAATCCAGCCAACAAGCTTATAACAAATAAAAAAAATATGTGTGTCCTCCACTTTTTGTCAATGTACATGGTTTCATGACTCTGGGGAATATATATATTTATGAAATATGCAACACAAAGTTTTAAGCACTGTATGTGTATTTTCACTCGGCCAAGGACCATAACTCTGGACAGGCTGAGTGAAAGCCGAAACAGAACACCAAGTGTACAACTTCGAAGGCTGTACAACAATTAAAAAATGAGATACATGAGATACAAGCTTGTTTACCTTCTATGCATATTTTTGACTAGTCAAGTGTCGTCATAACTCTAGTACGGCTGAGTAAAATCTCTTACGAAACCCAAGCTTTACAACTTCACACGCTATATAAATTGATACCATTCCTATATCACTAAAAGTAAACACTGGAATTTTCAGTATGTTAAGAGGGTCGGTTATGTTTTGTTTTAAACCCAAAGCTGTGCATTTAAGATAAAAGTCGTTGAAAAATAAAAGCATTGATAATATTCTTATAATGTATTCTTGGTCGGCAATCCGGAAAGAAAACTCAAATTTTTAATTGTATTAAGGACTCAGTGAAATAAATAAATGTAGAGTAGTTGCTAATGTTTTGAACAAATCTGCTAGTTGACCAAGATCTGATAAACCGCCATTAAATTTATGATCTACATACTAAATTATATCTATTAAATCGATTTAAAATAATTCGTCATTGTATAATTGTCAATAGAGTGGTCATTTGAATCCGTTTTTGTCAGAAACGTCGAACATGCAAAATGTTTACCACATCGACGCCATTGCAATCAAAATCTCTCAAATTTTAGACTTTCTAAAAGGCAAAGTTTATAAAATTGATGATAAGAATTCTACTTCTTTTAAATATGGCCATGGACAGTATTTGCTTGAGTAGTGACAGACTGACTCAGTTTGACTATTAGTTTAAATATAATTTATGCAATAAATAACCTTACAATACGTGGTGTTTCCTTTTTTAATACCTCAATGAATTACGACTAACACATTGAAGTCATATGATCAGCTGAAAAGAATTGTGATAAACCATATATACCAAGCAAAATTTGTCAACTGCACCAAATTTCAGTGGCAAGTAGTTCCTTGAAATGAGAACTATTGGTGTTGTGTAGAACTTTCTACGAATATGTTTCGTTCAGTTTTCGTCACAGATTGGTCAAACAAGTATGTAATAAAATTAATTTGTCCTCAGTTCATTTTAAGAGCAAATAACACATTGACATGAAATTCAGATGCACTTAAATGAGTTTTAAATTGACAAATACAAACAAAATATCAATACCTTATGCTTTTTTTTTTGAAAACGTTGATTTAAGTTGAAATTAAATTAATGCCAATTTACATTAGTCTTATAATAATTATATTCTGTTTTAAACACTATATCACTTCCTGAGATGCTAATCATAGCATAATTATGTTTATTGCAATTTACTTAGACATATCTAATGCAAATTCAAAGTAAAATACCATTTCTTTTCAGGCCAAACTTTGGGATTTTTAGATAACTCTAAAATTGTTGAGACATTGATCATTACTGGTATTAAAGTAACAAAGTTAATTACTTGTTTACATTAAATGTCAACTTCTTTGACTGCTTCAAAGGCTCACACCTTCAATAGTTTGATGCCATATAAAAGATTAAATCGGCACGCTTCCAGCAAATAGTTACAGAAAAAGGAGTACGAGTATATAATACAAAGTCAATTAGTGTATGATACACAAGAATATCGTGGGTTCAAAGGTAAAAGGTGCCAAGTGTACTTTTGGTCAAAAATGAAATTTTGTGTCTTTGAAGCACACTTGAGGTCCCTTATGTCTGGTAAAAATTTTGAGTTTATATTCGATCCTTATATGGGCAAAAATGAGCAAAGTAATATGTGCCAACTTCCTTTTGGCTAAATTTGTTCCGGAATAACGTTCCAAGTGTACTTGTCACCTTGTTTTATCACTTTACATAATTTATAGTAGAAAAAGGTGCTATCTTCGCTTAATATCTGCACTTGGAACCTTTTACCAGTAAAAAAAAACACGCTAGAAAATAAAATTACGAAATCAGTCTCAATCTCTCTTTACAGTTCAACAGAAAAAGTAAGGCTTTGCAGAAATTATTTTTTGAAAACACTAGAAACTGGCAAAAAGACAGTTTAAAATGCAATGAAACAAAACAAGTCTGGAATGTTTTCTTGGACGGATAACAGAGGGAGAGAACCACCTCCCATTAAAACATCTGAAAGAGACAGAGCGTTTGTCAAATAACACATTGACAGTTTTGCAACGATAGATTCGCACTACACAAGAAAAGATACAAACAGGAAGTACCTGCAACACGATCTTAGTATAAGAAGAATGTACTCGATCATTGCTGAAGAATGCAAGAAACGCAGAAGGCGTTGTTTAACAAAAGCAGTTTACAGAAATATATTTTGTAATGAGTACAGCTTATTCCTTTTCCATCCCAAAAAGACCGGTGTCACGTATTAACTAGTATGAAAATTTGAAAGCTAAAGGTACTTATCATGATGAAGCTCAAGATAATTACCAAGCTCACCAAGAGAGAAAAACAATCGTCAGACAAAACAAAAATAACAAAACCAAAACGACAAGATAAAAGCAAGTAACAGCCTTTAATTTTATTAATCAACATTCGACCTGCAAGCAGTCTTAATATCGCCTTGTAAATTGTTTGGAGAGCTGTATTTTAAACAAAATAAAAGTGTGTTACAATCTTTTATTCTATGATTTAGAAAATGGAAATGGTATGTGTTATCTCTTGGATGAGACTCACGGAAAAAGAGGGTCTTGTTAGGTCGGAAAGTGCTTACTAATAAATTTAATGGCAAGCAAAACGTATGCGCATGAAGACGTGACGTTTTACAGCGACACTTACGGAGGGCAGAACCGAAATCAGTATGTTGCCAGCTGCTTGGTTAATTGTATTCAGGGAATTCCAAATCTCAAAATTATTAATCCTGAGTTTTTTGAAAGTGGTCAGTCTGAAACGAAATGTGATTCAATTCATGTTTCGATTGAACATGCCAAAAAAATAACAAAAGTATATGTTCCATCACAATGGGAAACAAAATAACTTTTGGCGGGCTATATGTCGTACCATTTAAATATGAATATTTTCTAAACTGTAAAATATACAATGATCAGAACTTTTGTAGAAAGAAAAATGATGTTGATGAAGAGAAAGTTAACTGGTTGAAAATAAGATAGATACACGTTCGGTAAAACCACCCTAGTAGCATATTTGTGTGCCTCTAGTTTGAGCTGAGCCTTGTGATAGAGATGCAAGTGGTTTCCAAGCAAGCAGAAAAATATTCTTAAGCGACCACGAGAGGCGTATAAGGAGAAGGTACGAATCTCCACTGCAATAAAGGCCCGTAACACCTAGCACATTTCCAATAGAATACGAACCCTACTATAAATCACTGCTAAGTGGTAATACTGTAAAGGACAAGCTTCCATCAGTGAGCAAAAATGATGAAAATGAGGCAAACTAAAACAGTGCAGTGAGTCAGTTAAGACATTTATTGCAATCACACAGGAATATTGTTTTGGATTACAAAACAATCATTTCTTTGAATGCTACACTGGATAAAATGTAACCTTGACCTTGGAACTAAGGTCTGGGTTTTGCGCATGACACATCATCTCTTCGTAGGGAACATTTGTGCGAAGTAGTTTTAAGAGTTATTGACCGGACAAGAAATATACCCTGTTAACATAGGACTTCATAGTGTGACCTTGACTTTAGAGCTAGGGCTCTTGATCTTGCGCATGACAAGTTGTATTATTATGGGACACATTTCTGCAAAGTAATTTCAAAACCCGTTGATGAATTAGTTATGAACCGGACTCAAAACAGACCATGTTAACTTTTGACTTCTAAGTGTGACCTTGACATTGGAGGAAGGGGTATAGGTGTAATGCATGATAAATTGTCTCATTGTGGGGAACACTTGTGCCAAGTTTTTTTTAAATATTGCGTGTTACCGCCCATAAAAGAAATTTACACGGACGCACAGACGAGTGGACTGTACGAATTAAATATACCCAGCTTCGGGGCATAAAAAAAGCAAAATGCTTAATGACACAAAACTAATAAAGATCACATGTGTTAAATATCTACTTTATAGTTCAAGAGTTGGTTTTGTTTTCACGGAAACTCTGGCACAGTCAAAAATGTATGGAATAAGGTCAAACGCAAATTTCCTAACTCGTCCGCTTATGTTTTGGAAATGTTACGCTTCTAATGATTAAATACGTGTAGCTCAGTCATGAATATTACATATACTATAAGAAAAAGCAGGAAAACTTCACTAGCTGCACTTCGTAACCATGAAATGAAAGATTTGTGTAAATCATTCAATGGCAATTGGTCAATATTAGTCCTGAATTGCAAACGTTACCCGTCCTTGTTTGTCTGCTAATTGTCTTATAATTCATGCAAATGATACACAAACAATAACAGCCTAGTTGTAATGCAGAATTTGTTTTCCTCTTGATTATATTTGACTTATAATAAGTTTAACATTTCTAACGTCCACTTTACCATTTCGTAGGGACAGATACAGAAACAGTACTGGTATTTAATTATTTCTGTTTGTGTTCAAATCGTGGTATTTTTCTTCTCGAGATAACTTTGGCAATCATATCCATTGAAATAATTCAGTTATAAGTATATGTCTAGGCGCAAACTAGTTTTGCAGTCAAATACATAGTAGGAATGTTTGACATTATAATTCATAGGAACAACTCCGTTCCCAGGGAGCAACCCCGCTCCCGGTGAAATTTGTCAATTATGTTCCCATAAGCAGGATATGGAGCAAATAAATGTAATATTCATCACTATATTACATTTGATTTATCATTAGAAACTTCAGATGTCCTCATATAATGCTTTTAAACTTTTTCTTACTTTTCACACTTGGTGTCGTCAGAGTTTTTGTGATATTAGGGCTGAATCGTAAATTTCAAACTGGATGTCTAATCATATTTGTGTCGAACGGCATTTTGAATTTTGCGATAGCATTTATAGTTTAGTCATACTGAGTAAAATATAACTTCACCTATCTGAATTTCGTCCTTTTTATGCACAACATCAGCACCGGACGTCGCGCAACCTGTTTTAAGTTTTTCGAAACGAGAACTGAACTGCACGTTTACAACCAGTGTTTAGACTTGAGCTTTAAATACCAAGATTTCAAATTGCTGTCACAACTTTGATTCCTGCAATTTTGCACAACTTTTTGCATTTGTACATGACATATTTTGGCTCAGTTTCATTAAATTCTATATAAGATATACTTAAATATAGCAAAAAGTAAATTTAGTAAATAAATAAAGTGATAATGACAACAATCAAAGGGTAATAAAAATGTGAAACATAACTTGGATCTGTAACAAAAGAAATACTATTCAACGTAAGGCAATGCAATAAGATTATGTTCTTTTATCACTTGATTCCTTCCTATCTTTAAGATTCATATATTTACATTGATTTCCCTTGATTATAACCAAAAGGCCTCTGATCTGTTCATACTACTTGAAATCGCAATACCATTAATATATCTGTCAACACGCGCGGTTTGTTCTTTTTTTCTAACGTTTACCGACCTTGAAATAATCCCGATCATTTTTATAAATAACTTCCTCATTTTTATAAATAACTTCCTAAAGGTAATATGATACTTCGTAAGTACACGCACACTCTATCATTGTTGATACAGGAATAGAAGGGAGGTTTAAAATTAGGCCAAACCAAATTGATCTATGTTTGCATGTACGGGGTAAATCATACTATTTCAAAAAATGGATCATAAAGTCGTAGAAACATATATTGCTTTCTATTATGCGGACTGTTTTTACAATCCACAATCTACATGTTTATTTATACTTTATTTTATATATTTTTAAACGTGTTGCCTTTGGGAAATACACCAGTCAGAAGATGAGATAAGCATTTTTGCAAGAAAACCTACCTCAGCTAACCCTAACAAATGTTTATGTTATGTTTATAATCGCATATAGAAGTCAAGTTATATATATATTCTCTTGTCTGAGGTTTAACAAGTCTGACTAAAAAATGAACACTTTGTTATCGAAGGTTTTATCAAAAACTCAAAATCAGAATTTAATCTTTATATTTTGTACAGTAACAAATAGCCACCTTCACTGAGAAAGCAACATTTAATATCATTGTCTATGCTTTCCCAATAACGCTTAAACTTGATCTCAATAAAAACCAGTGCAAGGACAAAGTTAAAAATAGAAATAACAAATCGTATTCGTTAATCAATACATTTTCGTTAAGACAAATTATAATAATTTATTTTTCATCTACTTAGTTTCATTTACCTATTTTTACTGACGTCTCATATTAGCAACTTCCATAGTACATTGTGTACTTACTTACATAAAATTGCATGCAACTGTTTATGTAAATCATGCGTATTAAGATAAAATTTTACCGCTTACTTTTGTTTACGAGCATATTCTCGCACGTAGTCCAGTATAATTCAATGACATGACTAGTATTTTTAGAACAGCAGCCAATCAAAAGCAGTAAATGTTGCACGTGAAGATTAATCAGGTTATATATAGGATTACTCCTTTAATTGTACTCATAAGCATTACGAAACTTTTAACAGTGTCATTTTAATCAGTGAAATACATATACGATATTATACCTATTTGATTACGTTCATAGACTAGTTAAAGACTACTTTACTACGAGACAAAAATGGCATCATTACAGCATGTTGTTAGAGTGAACTGCGGAAATGCAATATCGAGCAGTGTTTGTGTTAGTGGTATGCGAAGAAATAACGATTTAACTACACCACGAAATCGATCATTAGCAAATCTAAATGGACAGATTGAATGTTATCCCGGAATCATTACTGAAAAACCGAAACATCCTGATTACGCAATAAAGGGTGTAAGACAATCATCATTTTCAGGATGGTGTTCAGATGTCATAGACCCAGCACAATTATCTGAAGCGGGATTCTTTAATACAGGTATTCTATTGTCTTTTCATTTTCGCTGTATTGTACTCTTAAATTCGTGAATTAGCCTTAAGCATTGCTGGAAAAATTTACGTTATAAGGTTAGCTGTTGCATAACAATGTTAGCCTGTATTTCATTCCAAAGATGTTTAGATTAGTAACAAAACTTTCATGTTCTGTGTTGACTTATCATTTCTATATTTATCCAGGGGTTAAAGATTGTGTAAGATGCTTTTTCTGTGGTGGTGGTATGAAGAACTGGGAAAGAGGTGATAATGCATGGATAGAACATGCCAGATGGTTTCCAAATTGTGCATACGTTAAATTATTTAAGGGGGAAGACTTTGTAAATATGTGTAGAATGGCAAACATCGGCGGTATTTCAAATGAACAAGAGCTGCAAAATCAGGTAATAGACTTCTTTCAAAATGTTTAAAGTAGACAGAAGTTCATTGGCCATAGTATATATAATATGATGTATTATTGATCCTATAGCGTACATTTAGTATGTTTTCTTTAAAGATCGTTTTGATACGTAATTGGACAAATAGCGATATATACACCATCTAAATGAACTTAGCGTGGAAATTGTTGCACTTTTCGTTATATGTCACGAGCAGATTATATCAAACCGTGTCTACAATTATTGTGCTTGATTTGGTTGAATGTTTACTATCAATTTTAATGAATACCAAAATGATATTGTACTGGATCATTGGTAAAGACCAATTAAATAAAGAACTCTCTACCACAATAGGAACTTTTGGAATGGAATGTAGAAAATAGAGGGCAGACTGTAGATGATCAACTGATCGAAGATTTAAACAGTACGTCTGCCAAGCTTGTCATGAATATGGGTTATAGCCAGGAAAATGTTGAAAGCGCAATAAATGGTGCCAGACAGAAATATGGTACGTAAAAACATTAATAATATCAAGCCAGAACATATAGCATCCTTTTTCCTATTTATTCTTTATAAATTGTTCATTAATCGTTGAGTCAGTACTGTTACAATTAGCTAAGCCCATTTGAAATTACAAATCTTAAGCTCAGTAACAGATTTAAAATGACGAAGTTCGAGAGGTTGTCAAGTTCAATATTCTGAACACTTTAAAAGAATATACACATACATAATAAAAGATTTTCCTATCACATTACATAGTTGTGTATTCTGATGAGGCGAAATGAAGAATTAATAACTATCAATTTTTGCAGAAACATTTAACATTTAGACGACCATATCATATAAGAGTGGTGACTGGTTTAAATTAAAAGAAGACACTGCCGATATAATAACTGGAAGGTAAGAATCTGCGATAAGAATATGGCTAGTTTAAAGGTGTATTATCTGTCTTATAAATAGTCACAAGGTACTAGATTTATAATTCATGTACATCTTTTTTGCTAACAATATACATGTATCTGTTTATATATCGTATCTTTTTCATTACTCTTATGTTTATATGTTATTGAATATGTTCCCATCAGCTTCATGCCCGAAGAATCTCTTTGCTTTATTAATGAAAACCAATAATAAACCAATTACACTTCATAAAAGGCACCACAGAACTAAGAGCTCAATACATCCTAGAATTCCTGCTCGATAACAACTATGCTCCAAGTTCCCTACCGGAAGTCAATGCAACAGCGTCCTCTGAAAATACAATAGCGTCACATACGTCTTTTTCAACTATCTCATCAGACGAACCATCAAATTCTACTGCTTTACAACGGCTTCGTGAGGACACCTTTACAGAAAATGAAAATAATGATGGTAAATGATATAAGATATTTTTCCGGTTAACCAAATATTGCACCAAATATAAAATGGTTTGTTTGAATAATAAGGAATGTATCTGGGCTGCTTCTATGTATTCAGTGTTACGCTTACAAATATAAAGTTTTATTAATTATTTTACAACTGTGAGCCAGATTTTATTTTTTGGTCAATTCAGAAAGTGCTCTCTAAACATGAGGATGGCAAATTGTATAAAAAGACGTGTTTTTCTTTTTTACAGAAACAAGACATTTATTAGACGAGAACCGTGCCTTGAAACAACAAATGACATGTAAAGTTTGCATGGACAATGACGCTTGTATTGTATTCATTCCATGTGGACACATGGTTGCCTGTGTGACGTGTGCGCTTGCGCTAAGAAAGTGTGCGGTATGCAGGAGCATTATTCAAGGAACTGTTAGAGCATATCCAGGCTAAACTTGTTCTAATTTATTTCATCACGATTTGTGAAAGAAAACTTTCTTCAGGGCGTATGGCTATATTTTAAGTTGGCGTTAAGTCTTTGATGTAGCGATTAGACAATTGGTTCCATATTTAACATTACTGTATAGTATCTTAGTATCTACCTATTGAAGCATGTGTATTGTTATGTCATGCAGAGGACGAATGAACAATAAAATTACAGAAACTATAGTATTCTTTGTTTGACTTTGATATGTATGTCGTTGTATTTAAGCAGCATAATCTTATTTAACCGAACCATTATGATAACATTTTATCTTCACATATATTTTATAATCCGTTAATAGTTATACTACATACGATCAGCAAATCTGATACATTAGTTTCCAATTACCATATTTTAATTTCTAAATTGAAACTTAAAATGCCCTTATCAATTTATGATACAGAAACCATTTAAAATCGGAATTCTTAACCCATTTTTGAGCCAAAGAAGGACTGAAACTCATACCCTACATTGCATGAACTTGTCCTGTGTCAGAGTTATATCAGAGTAATATCACCTCTTTAAGCCATTGAAGGACCAGAAAACATAACCTACATTAAATGGTCTTGTCCTGTGTCAGAATAACATCATCTCTTTGTGCCCGTGCAAAACTGCAAATTATACCCTACATTGCACGAGCATGGCCTGTTTCTAAATTATATTACCTTTTTGTGTAATGTTTTGTGTTTGAAGTGGCATTGCATTGACGTTTTGTAGCGTCTCTGTAAAGGCCGGCGTCTTACTAGCCAAAATCGACATGCACGATGAAAGCTCTGTCGAATTATCTGATATTTTTCGCATTTCGTTTTAATCAATACGGAAAGCAAACTTAAATTTTATACTAACATTTTAGGAACCATGCTTATAGTGTGTTTAAGGTCTATCTGAAGTCTGAGAAAATAGATTTTCAAACTGAAATTCAAATATATTGTTATGTGCAACACATTACACATTTCATATAAAACCATAAAAATGATAGAAAATAAAATGACACCAAACCTTATGTACCGTATGTAAGATTTCATATGCAGTATTGCTGACGAAAAAACAAAATGGTATTGTATGTACTACAAAGTACCAAAATGTAATCACCGGCTGCAATTGAAACGAGAGTGGACAATAAAATTTAACGGAAAATTGCTTCACAGACTAAAACACTGTAAGAGCAAACCATCAAGCTGGCTTACGAAAGGTCAGCGGTTCGACCCAGGAACCTGCTCGTACCCACTCCACTAGAAATAAGGCGAGGAGCACTTTAGACCTTCCTCTACCATTGCTAATGGTAATGATTAGAAGCTAGAACGTATGTCTATGGCCTATAAATTGTCGATATGACGTTAAATCCAACAAAAAACACTGTTGGTTAAATATCAGAATTCAATTTCCGGTTAGGGGTACATCAGCCAACTATATAATATCTCCATGACATATCAAGCTATTCAGCTGAAAAAATCATAACCACCGCAAATATCAATACTCTTATTAAATACTTCAAATAATTTTTGTATTGTACACGGTGGTTTAAATATGTTTAAGAATAGACGCTGCTGATCGTATTTCATAACATAATCTCAATAAAATAGTCATATCAATTGTAAATAAAAGTAGGCTTAATTAGTAAATAGTTTAAAGAGATAGGATTTCCTTATGCTCACGTTATACTGCGTTAATTTACATTGTTTACTATCTAAGTATACTAACTCGTTCACAGGTTTTACATTTATATTCTCCCTTGTTTTTTACTTCACTTACACAGAATTTGATATATGTATCTCATATCAAAAATGAATAATGAAATGTTAATGTTAAATTCCTTGTGGATTGTTGATCTATTCGTCCTTTATAAACCTGTTATTGACAAATATCCATTTACAAATTTTGTTAACAGCAGGGTATACTTGTAATTGCATAATTGATAGGTTATATTCCACGGGTCATGCGTAAGTGTTCTCGTTTTGGCAACAACAACCAATCTTCTCTGTTTATCAACATTATTAGGCATAATGGAACAAAATATTAGGAAGCAACATGAAATAAAACATATTCCTTAAATCTTTAACGTTAATTGGAGCCGAATAAAGGGCCGTTTGGACTTTTATTTTGAAAATAACAAGACCTGATACTTTTTCATGTTTGTTTTCATCAGTACTAATTAATACCCGGCAAATATCACTATGTTTGGCATTCTGAAGCGAAAGCTGCACCCAGTTAATAAAACAAGTAAGAAAATACATCCAGCCTAAAATGTACTAGAATGGAAGTTGGGGTTACATGTCGACTTGTTGTTTCAGCATGTGTGCCATTTTTGTAAATGAAGTCGCATTGAACCGTGCTGTCAATCAGAAAGTAAGTTGATTCATATTATTCGTAATCCTCTTTTCTATGCGATGCACTGGTTTTACCATTGTCCTAAAGAGTGGTCTATCTCTACAGCTCTACAGTGAAGTTATTGATACAGCAACAGGAGAGATTTTCGCTCACCTTTAAGAGCTCATGTGCTAGTAAATGTACACGAAATACCATTTTCACAATATAAAATCTTCAACATTTTTTAAGAAAACATATTTTCACACAAAAATGATGAAGATTATTTCAGGGGAAAAGACACTTCGCTATCAGTAATCATGTCTGTATCTAGAGATCTGTTTCATTTCATCTTTTCTACATTATATAATATTACCGTTATACACTTGAAACGACATGCATGTATGATTTTCCTGTCTGTCTGAATGTTCTGAATAAGAATTCTCTTGATTCATCTTGTAATACCTAGAAATTTCTAGAATCCTGTATACTCTTCTTGAGTGCCTCGAATTCCGCTTGTGCATGTACTTCACAGTCATATCATCCAACTTGTAATGTCTTCCGAAGGTCTGTAAGCGTTTTCACTGGACCTTTACTCATGTAACCCCTGATAATAACGTACATCAAATAGAGGTTTCCCGCATTTTTCATGTAAATAATCATTATGAATCTGTAAGATAAATGGTGTGTGTATATATAATAAGAGAATATGTTGTCTCTTGTAGTTCTAGTTAGAACGGTCATTTACATTTGTTTTATGTTTCATGCAAATTTAAATCTTTGTAAATTAATGAGACGTTAATAAACTATAACATTATGCAAGCGCATTCTTTTAAAGCATTGCCATCGAGAGTCATTAATCAAAATAAATTTAATCAAATTAGTTAAGCGAGATTAAACGAAAATTTAATTAAAGGTGGTTTTCTCACATGTATAAAAAGGTCTGGAATGCAGCAGTTAATCATTCAGTCAAAATTATGCTGATTTATATTATTCGAAGATTATCTGATTATTACATGTAGCAAACAATAATTAATCAGATTTTCTGTTATTTTTAAAATAAACACATGGGCACCATAAGAAAAGATTTTTTCTAAGATTTAAATTGAAGTTATACATGTATAATAAGGACCTTTTTTCTTAATTTCAATCATACATTTCTCTTGAATATAATTTCGGTCATGTATGAAACAATTTAAATGATTATTGTAAACTGCAAGCGACACGTGCAAACATTAAAACGTGATGTTGGAAACAGTATCAACCGCTTCACTTTAGATTTACTTATAGGTGGTGTTCTCACATGCTTGAAAATAAGTGGAATGCAGATGGTAATCATTCAGTCAAAATTACGCCGATGTATATTATCCGACAATTATCGGATTATACAGGTAGCAAAGAATTATATGATTAATTGATCAAATAATTTCGACGACAGTGCTTTTTTAAAAAACATCGCTTCTATGAAGAATGCGGGAAACATCTACTTGATGTAATACTTTTGAAGGGGGAGTGGGGCTGGGGGAAGTGGGAGGGGGGGGGATAAAAAAGTTGAAGGAAAATTGGCATAATCATACATTTTCATTTTGTCATTTTAATGTATTTAAAGTTATTCTGATTACAGATGAATATGCCAAAATATTGTATTTTCCATTTTGACAACATTTAGTTTTTTACATGAAGTAGGAATCAAGTCCAAGTGATAGTGTACTATAAAAACGTTGTAGACTGGACAAAAAAAACATACATACTCAGCAAAAATGTTACAAAAAATGGAATGTATAATTTATAGTCTAATCCAGATATAACTAAATAATGTCACTTAAATAGATTTACTTCAACAAAGCAAATTTAAAAATCAATACATGTATACCTATTGCAACAATGGTGATGTGTAGATAGAATTAAGACTTTATTCACACTGATTATTTCCACAATAGCTTCACTTAAACATCTACTGTTTAGAAACTACTGGTCGGAATCGAACTGCACCAATCTTGGTTTGTTTGTATTATTTTTGTTATTACTGATTAATGATATCAAATTCCATTGAAAGGTACAATGTATTATTGGTTGAGGGTTTATCCCGCTACCAAAGTTAAAGTGTATTTCTGACAATCATAGCATCTTCATTTAATTCCGAATCATTTCAAAAGGATGTTCATGTGCTACACAAAATAGTCCTATTCATGACCAGTGATGAATTATCAATGAACAAGCAGTTCTTATTCAACGTGTATCCACTCAAACTGACCATTCAGATTGTATAAGATCTATGTATGATAAGGTATTCCAGCCCATCATAGACTGGCATTTAGCCAGAAAATAAATCTACCGGAAACCCGCAACCATCAGACATTTTAAGGCTTTGATGGTTCATATAATTGGAATTTCACCGAGTCTTTATACACAAATATTGTAGTATTGTAGTGCATGGCAAATTACCGTTGATGATGATTTGATTATATAATTTTATATTTACAACAAAAACTAATAATTTATGTTCGTGTCTTTAGGATGAACATGAATATCACCAATAATGTAACAGCCATCATTATCGGCATTGACATCCTGAAAACAAATTTATCACCCTTGACAGACAAATTCATCGAACAGTCTTAAGGGAAAAGAATTGTCTAAATTTCAATCATTCCATTATCATCATTAACAACAATACAAATATCTCCATCACTATAGTCATCATCAACAACAGTAACAACAACAACCCGTATTTTTTTTCTTTCTTTTTTTTTTTTTTTTTTTTGAGAATGAAAATTTGAGAAAATACAAAGCTTTCCTTTCAATATTGCTGAACAGACCGTGATAATTTTTCTGATGCTGATAACTTGACTTAAAACCTTAAACCTCATATACAAGTATTTAGGCCTACATTTAATAAAAGCATCACTTCAAAAATTATTGTCTAAAATACGCTTTCATAATCACTAAGATAAATAATAACAGCAATATATGTATGTTATCATCATTATCATACGCATGCTATTCTTATTTCACTGATAACATTGCAATGAAAATATCATCTATAATATCCTTTTTCTTTACAGTCATCATCATCATCATCATCATCATCATCATATCAACATCGTCACACTCACAACCACCATCATCATCATCATCTTTATCATCATTTCATTATGTCTTCATGTCAATCCTTTTTCTCATTTTTTCCCATATCAACAAAATAGCAACATCATCAAAATCAGTGTTTTCAGGCCTGAAAAAAATTGGTTTCTGGTAACATGTTCAAATAGATTAGGGTATTGTACAATTTAATTGACCTGTCAAAACATGTTCCCGGCTTTCATGTTAATCTTATATAGGCTCGAACAGAATATAATGAAAGCCGGGTCCATTTTTTGACAGGTCAAATAAATTGGACAATAGGTATGACGGATTTGTATTTCCTTTTTTGATTTAGTTTTAGTAAGACTTTTCGGAAATTATTTTCATGTCAAAAAATGAGTACAAATAAGGGAATTATGCATTTTGAGCACCAGTAAGTTGATTTCTAACATCACTGACCATGTTTAAAACATAAAAAGTGCAGTGTTGCAACTTTATGTTCAAAAGTTGAAAAATATTTTCTCCAAGGCCATAAAAATGTTTAGGATTGAGACAAAATTTAGGGAAGGTCGGGATACCGGAAACAGACATTCTTTTTACGCCTTAACGTCATCAGCTTCATTTCATCTTCGGCAATAGGCAATACATATCCGAATACTTCGAATTAATATCATCATCAAATAACGCTCTTGATCATCATCATCATCATTATCAGCAGCTGCGCTATTTCCATCCACATTCTCGTTTCACTGCTTCCCTACTCAATGACCTTCAGCATGTAATCATTTATCTGATTTTAAAAGAAATCAAAATCTGGTGGTTGCGGGTTTTGCTAGGTTTATTTTCATTTTAAATGTCAGTCTATAAATATACATGTACAAGAAACAAATACTAATATGCCTTGATCTAAGATAAACTCTGCCTGACCTTACAACAACAGCTGGAAGTCAGTGATGTAACAATGGGCTGGAATACCTAATCATTGACAAATCTTATAATCATTGACAAATCTTATAATTTTAAATGACAAGTGTGAATAGATAGAGAATGAATAAGAAATGCTTGATCATCGATAATTCATCCGCATTGTTCATGAATGGGACTACTTTGTGTAGCACATGAACACATTCCTTTAGTTGTGACTTGGAATCAAATAAAGATGATACTTGATTGTCAGAAATACACTTAACTTTGTTTGCGGGATAAACCCGCAACCAAAAATACGATATCGTTCCTAGTCTGGCTCCCGTCCATATGTTTGTTCTTATTTACATATATATGTCTGTTCATTAAGAGGGAAGTAACTCCAGCAGGTTGTTTCTACATTGACATTTTTGCCACTGGATCCGAACATAGTATGGTACAGTCATCAGATAAAATGTGCTATTTTAGAGGCTTAAGATTTTCTTATTTTGCTTGCAGTATTTAAAAAAGATAACCATGCAGCCTGGGAGCCAGGCTATATCGCTCCACACTCTCTAGTATTTTTCACTATAAGGTCACTGCAAAATCTCACTCCTGACTCCACTCCATGGCTCCACTCCATATTTTGTTTAATGCCCTATTAGCTGTCACGCAATATGGCATGTGTTTATGTGATCGGCCATTTTCCAGTATGTAGTATAGTGCGTATTTATGATCTGGCCGAGATATTTTTAGTACAGGCTTTACCATTAAAATCAATATGTAATTTGGTGCATATCGGATTTATCCGACGTAATAAAACAAAATCTAATGATATAGCCGAGTACCCTAAACTCAACGAGAGAATGGCCCATTTATGACCTTTCTATAAATATCTCCTCTTGGTCAGAAAATAGGCACTATACACGAGTGTTAAACCTCTGAATTGTTTAAAACAGTTAGATTTTGAAAGTTTTTTAAGGAGGCTATGTAATATATACATAATTGGAAAGTAAAAACTAATCGCTTTGTAGGCATGTATTTCTTGTTTTGATCCAGTGCTATATTTTGACGTGATTTCGGCCAAATGAACTTCGTTGTGCACTATAATCGCAAAGAAGAAAAACTTTTCCACGACAGTGCTGACTAGTCAACAAAATGTAACGATTGAGTAAAAGTAAAAAAAAAAATGTTTTCATAAAGAACCCACTTAAACCTATGTTCCAATATTAAAAAGTCACATGTTTACGATATTAACACTAAAAAATGTTATCTTGAAGAAAATTAGTCCATTGTTAAAGTAATTGGCATGTTTACAAATTGTGTGTGTCTCTCATGAAAACTTCCGTAATCTTAATTTTCCACCCACTCCATAAAAGTATTCCATTGTTTACAAATTATTCCAACTGCTCTTGTTAATAAACATATTTCTCGCACATTTATTTAAAATAATTGAATGATGTTTGATAATACCAGCCAATCAAAACCAACAGATATTGCACGTAAAAATTAAAATAGGAATATAACGGGACACTTTCACAATTCTACTCATATCCATTACGAAAGATTTAACAGTTTGATTTATGTCCACAATTTAATTCTGACTTACAGACTTTATTGATTAAGATTGTTGAATTTATTCATAACCACTACGGAACAAAAATGGAATCATTACAAAATGTTGTTGGAGTGAATTGCGGTAATGCAATACCGAATATTTGTGTTAGTGGCATGCGAAAAAGTGGCGATGTTACTTTAAACGGACAAATTGATTGTTATCCTGGAATCACTACTGAAAAACCGAAACATCCCGATTATGCAATGAAGAGTCTTAGACAATCATCATTTTCAGAATAGTGTTCAGGTGTAATGGATTCAGCACAATTATCCGAAGCGGGATTCTTTTATACAGGTTATGAAGAGTCTTTTTTTTATTTTCATTTATACCGTATAAAAATTTCTTTAAGGCTAGCTTAAGTTTCAAAAAACGCTGGTACAATCAATATAAGGTAGGTCGATGTGATACAATGTTAGCGTTAGTCATATATTGTAAGCGTTAGTCAAATTAATATACAAAATTATTTTATTTTACTTTTTTTCCAATACATTTGTATATATTTTGATTAGCAAAAAAGTCTCTTGTTTTTTGTTGACATATATACATTTATTTTAT
Organism: Mercenaria mercenaria; assembly: GCF_021730395.1. Classification (NCBI taxonomy): domain Eukaryota; kingdom Metazoa; phylum Mollusca; class Bivalvia; order Venerida; family Veneridae; genus Mercenaria; species Mercenaria mercenaria. The sequence continues at coordinate 23,530,584 of NC_069364.1, read as the reverse complement.
CTATACAAGGATTAAAGACTGTGTAAGGTGCTTTTTCTGTGGTGGTGGTATGAAGAACTGGGAAAGAGGTGATAATGCATGGATAGAGCATGCCAGATGGTTTCCAGATTGTGCATATGTAAAATTATTCAAGGGAGAAGACTTTGTAAATATGTGTAGAATGGCAAACATCGACGCTGTTTCAAATGAACAAGAGCTGCAAAATCAGGTAAAGGACTTCTTTCAAAATCTTTAACCTTAAGCCTGCTTGCGGCAATTGGTTTTTGCCTTTCCGGCCTGTGCAGATGAAATCAGCCTGCACATCTGCGAGGGCTGATCATGGTCCGCACTGTTCATTTAGGATCTGTCATTCAGTAAATTCTCTGTGAGCATCCCTTTGAATTATAAATTGTATTGCCAAAATTGAATAATGACTAGTCCATTTCAGAAATTGAGAAGGTTTCAGGTTAAAGTAGACAAAATCTCATTAAGCATAGTATATATAACATGATGTGTGTTTAAGCTTTATAGCGTGCATTGAGTATGTTGTCTTTAAAAGATCATTTCGATATGTAACAGGACAAATAGTGATATATATTATTTTAATGAATTAAGCGTGTTGCACGTTTTATTATGTGTCACGATCAGACTAAATCAAACCGAGTCTGCAATATATTTGCTTGGTTTCATTGCTTTTACCCTACTAAATTTTATAATGAACTTGTCTTTCAATTTGGACAGTGCCATTAACTGTTAAAAACTTAAAAGGGGTTGATACAAATAAGATAATGACTGAATGGCGAATAGTGCAGGTCTTGATCAGACTACAATTATCAGCAAGCTGATCATGATCTTCATTTATCGCAAAGGTAGAACCAATCGTGTCCAGCAGGATAAAGGTTAAGAGATGTTTCTTATCGATCTTGTTAATTACCAAAATATAATTATACTAAATCAAAACCAGATACCGATTTGATTGATTAAAGAAATGAAACTATGAACAATATATACATCTCTTTTTATAACAGGAACTGTTATAATGGACTGAAGAAAACAGGGGACAAACTGTAGAAGATCAACTGATAGAAGATTTAAACAGCACAGCTGCCAAGCTTGTCATAATTATGGGGTACAGCCAGGAAAGTGTTGAAAGTGCTATAAATGGTGCCAGACAGAAATATGGTACGTAAAACATTAGAAATATTAGTCTAGTATATACTAAATCCCTTGCCATATACACTCTGTATAAATGACCCAATAATATTTCTGTTACAAATAGATAATCTCATTTCTAGTTACAAATCCTATGGTATTTATCAGATATAAAATGACGAAAGTATAAAAATTGATCAAATTCTTTTTAATACTGTAGAAACATATATGCTTTTCAATGATTTATCTTTATTGCAACCAAAGTTCAATTTGGGATATATATGTATATTTAATCATTCTGCAACGTTCAAACCTATATGTAGATCGAAATAGTGAATAGCTTTATCAGCCAGTTTCCTTTTTCTTGCCAAATACAATATTCGCTATCACTGAGTCTTCTATAATGTCGCACATATATCCACAAATTTAATCGGCCCTCTATTGAAAATCGTATCTGTTTCAGTACTCTTATGATTATTTGTTATTGAATATGTTCCAAGCATTTTCATGCCCGGGGACTTTTGTTACTTTATTCATGAAAGTTTAACTAATTTACACTTCATTAAAGGTACCTCCAAGTTAAGAGCTCAATACATCCTAGAATTCCTGCTCGATAGTAACAATACAGTCACCAAGTTCCCTACCGGAAGTCAATGCAGCAGCGTCCTCTGGAAATACGACATCATCACATACATCTACCTCAACTATCTCATCAGAGCAACCATCAAATTCACCTGCTTTACAAAGACTTCGAGAGGATATCTTAAAAGAAAATGAAAACGAAGAAGGTAAGATATTACTGGTACTTTTATGATTAACCAAATATTTCACAAACAATAAAATGGTTCCTTCGAACGACAAGAAAGCTATTTGGGCTGTCTCGATGTGTAAAGCTTCGAATTTAAAGTCTACCTATTTTTAACTAATATTGATATAACTCTGAGGAAAGAAAGCCTTATTTTATTTCAGTATAATTCTAATTCAGAAAATTCGCTCTAAACATTAGGATGCAAATTGTTTAAAAAGGATGTGTCTCTTTTCCATAGAAACACGACAGTTACTAGACGAGAACCGTGCCTTGAAACAACAAATGACATGTAAAGCGTGCATGGACAAGGACACTTGTATTGTAGTATTGTATTCATGCCATGTGGGCACATGGTTGCCTGTGTGGAGTGTGCGCTTGCGCTAAGGAAGTGTGCAGTATGCAGGAACATTATTCAAGGAACTGTAAGAGCATATCCAGGCTGAACTTGTTTTAGTTTATTTCATCACGATTTTTGCAAGAAAATCTACCTCGGGAATATTGCGTTATTCTAAGTTGGCGTCAACCCTTTTATGAAGTGATTTTGACAATTAGTAATAGTAGTAGTTTTATTTTACACAAGTTTATTTAACATAGCAATTCAAAACAAGTGATATATAATATTGACGAATCATCAGACAAGAAAAACGACACGACATAGATAAATTACATAAAATTAAGCCAAGTAATGTTCACAAATACCAGGAATAACACGAAAAAGAGGAAAGGATTCCACTTTTATTCCCATTTTGGTCCCTCATACTGGATGTATGACACAGAAAGTCATGTTATAAATAAATATTCAGTATGAGTATTGCGCAACGTTACATAATTCAGAAATGTATTTGAGATCACATATATATAACAATCAAAGTAAGTATCATATTATTAAAACAAGGAGTGGTTCATTACAGAATTTGTCAGCAAAACTAAAATCTATTATATCATAATTATTATAGTTGAGGTATTGATATTGTAACAATGAAGGCATTGATATCATTAATATTAAATCAGTACTGCAGTATAGTAAACAAAGAAGGATAAATTACTTTGTGAAAAACAACTTTAAACTAAGAGGTCTCATATAAATACATGTTAAGAGATTCAGATTTTTATTGATAGTGACTAGAATGAAATAAACTGGCCATAAAATGGGCTATGGTTGCATGTTTGAATGTGTGGAAAGATTCAATACACCTAAGATGTTGAGGGAGACTGTTCAACAAAACAACACCATTAAAAGTAAAAGATTTTCTATCAAAGCTTCCTACCTTTGGTAAAACAAATTGCCCTGTATAACTAAAAGTATAGCTAGTATCAACTGAATCGGAAGAAGGAAGTGAAGACACTCCTGATCTGGTACAACGGTCATGGACATGGGTAAGGGGTACAAAATACTCCTTAAGGCATTCTGGTGCTGTGTCTGATTGTATTCTTTGACATAACAGAGATTTATCTGATCTACTCTCTTTGAGACAGGTAACCAGTTAAGAGTCTTGAATTGATCTAACCTAACATGAGGCCTACCATCTATATTCAAGACAAATTGAACCAATTAATCATCGGTAGTCTGAAGCCTATTTTTCCAATACTGGGCGAAACTAGGGTACCAGAAAAAACAAATGGGGTTAAAGTAAGATTGTACTAAGGACATGACCAATAGTTTCCTAGTGTGAAGATCCAAGAACTGACTTTTTCTTGAAAGAATTTCTACCGGGCATTTGACTTTGTAACCATGGGTCACCAGATTGAACATGTGTAGTATCAGCCCATTGAAACATGCATTTTATATCATTCATAATATACTCATCACAACAATAATTACAAATATATATACAAGTATTCTTATTTTAACATTGATGAATATATGTCACTGCATTTAAGGAACATCAGCAAAAAGTTAATTATTTTTACAAAGATTTACTTAGCTGTTTCATATCAAATTGTTTGCCAAGCGGTGTCGAATATTAGGTATGTAATTTATTTGTCGAAATAATAATGCTAGTCATAGTTGTTTCTTTTATAACTTTTTAGCTCTTCAAATACATATTGAACGCGTTTCACGTACAATTGTATTTTAGCAACATGTTGAACTGTATTCATTGTCATTATGTGTGTGATAGATGAACTTGACTGTTTTTTTTATAGTTAGAGTGCTTAGAGCTCAAAATTGGCGGAATCGTTCAGATAATTCTACAAGCAAATTGCTTTGCATGATTATAGTTTGACACATTGCCTTTAATATTTGATCGAGACCCCAACCTCAAAATCAATATGGCGGCCAAAATTGAAGATGGCCGCCGCATGGCTAACAAGCTTTGTGACAATTGCACAAATTTTATAAAAATGTGTGTTAGAACATGGAAAATAAGGTTACTTCTTTTTTTTGCATTGATTAATATTGCAAAAGTGTTCGACTACATACCCAAATAAGGCTTTTGCTGGAAATATCAATTTTAATATAAAATATGCACATTTATAATGGTAAACTGGATGGAAAATTGTCATTTTTTTATCAACACATTGCAGTTTCATTTTCCTAGATAAATTTAGCAACAAAGTATTACTAAAATTGTTTTATAGTCTTATTTGATTTATGTTTTATTGGTTTTACCTGTAAATGAAATAAATGCAAGGATAGGTGGGTGGGGTAAATTGACCATCTGCAAATTCACTTAACATGTACATTACTTGTATATCATTTTAAACATAATTCGAATAAATTGTGATTAAGTGAACTGCATTATACGACAATATTTCGTAAAGTAAAAATCAATATATAGCATACTTTACTCAAGTTACGTTACCTTTTCATTAAACGTGTTTATTATTTCAAATTACTCAGAAGGATTTTAAATTTAGGCAGATTTTAAATACAAATCGCTATGAATTTTGCTGCAAAACATGAACAAAACAATTAGTAGCATAATTATTGTTTGTTATTGGTTTCGTTCCAGGGTAGACTCTATACGGAAGTATTTTACATATTTTACGTTACTATTTCACTACACTTATTATACTGTATCATTATATTTAATAAGATATTTCAAAAATAAGTTACTGTGCATTTAGTTAATACTGTAAGTCTGAAATATACAAACATACTTGTCATGTATTGCTGTTTGTTTTATCTAACAACTCTTTTAAATACGTTACCAGTATATCTGGTTTTATTTTGAAAAATATGTAGGAAAAATATTGAATTACCGATATCGATATACTGAGAATGACTAAAAAGTAAGACTTTTCTAATCGTCATATAATTATGTACAAGTGGTGATCCGAAATTGCATGGCCTTTTTTCATAAATTTCATTTAGAAATATACCCTACTGAAAATTGTATAGTACAAAAAGACAAAAAGAGGTGCAGTTCCACTGGAATTCAAATGCGCATGTATACTAAGTATATGCTAGGGCACGTTTGTGTAAGTTATGTCAATATGTAATAATTACAGAATTTCCACATTATACGCTTATCACCTGTGTTTCCAAACCTCACCATTTTCTAATTTAAATAGCGCTGTCAATATTAGGTGCACAAGTTTTATTTTAATTTTGAAAATAAATTAAATAACCGTTTCGTTTTGGAGTTATGGTGAAAGTCTACGTAATTCTGGATCAACCCTCGTTTTGTCAAAATATCAGTCAAAGACCCACTGCTATCATTAGTCAAGTCATATATCAGAAATGAATGTAGCCATTCATGCAGTTAATAAAACGTATTATGTAAAGAATCATATATGTCATGATCTGAATGGGAACAAAACAGATTCTAAAATAGCAAAGCCCGTTTGTATGCTAACTATCTATTGTATTCGTTTAGAACACTCAGTTATAACAGTTACTGGGATTCCAAGAAATCTTACAAAAACTTAGCATAATGATACAGTGCTGTGCTTCAAGGTCAGTGTCATAGGTGAGGACACTAACCATAATAACCCTAATACACTGGCAATAGCACTCTTGGAAGCTTACTACTGAATAATTATCTTGTTAGATTAAATGTCATCAAATTCCATCAAGCTTTCAAGAAGTAACAGAAAACATGATGTCAGTATTATACATATTGCCTGATAAAATATAATGCAGAAGAATATAATTATTTTGAAATATCTAATAAAGTCTATAAGAGTAACTCAGGCCCCACTCCACTCAAGTTCCTGACAAATTACCTATACTCATCAGTGTTGCACCAAACTATTTTGGCAAAGAAATAATATTTTCTCAACATTTAGACCCCTCACACCCCAATCCCCCCAAAAACCAAACGCTTCAGAGACCAACATTTCATATCAATATTTCAAAATTTTCCAGGAGTAGAGCCCCTTACCCCTTTACCTGATAGGCAGTACGTCAAATTTTAGACCAATCAGTGCAATAGAGACTATCATTTCATACCTGGTTTTCAAACATTACCTGAGAGAAGGGGCCCTGACCCTGCTAAAATGATGTAACTCCCTCTAGTACCTCAAAATTTAGACCAGGAAATGCTCAAGAGGTCACCATTCCATACATGCCTATCAAAATATTCTTGGGGAGATACCTCTGAGGGCTCCAATTTCGTACCTCCCTAATCTTGGCGCTTTGCATCTTGCCGATGATGACTTCGCATTAAACTGGTGTCTCCCAATCAAATATTTCTGGACGCGGGCTTGTAAACTATGCAAGTTTAGACCGCAACCAAGCAAATAAAATCAGACTTTAATGAACCCAGACTTTTCATGAGAGGTAATGAAATGCGCAGCACTCTAGCAATGGCTTTAGCGGAAATCAATTATACATATAAAATTAATAGACGTCTTGATCCCAAAGGACAAGAAGGTATAACAACACCGATTGAAAGTGCTAGAAGATTTTTGCATCCGGCATCCAACATACGGCACTTTAAGACTGTTGTTTTGATAGTAAATAAACTCTAAAAGAGGAAGAGCCAGAAAATATAACAACACTGCACGAGTATGCATTCAATACTGACATGACTGACATTATGATAGTTGGTTTAAGAAATTTGGTCAACATATCAACATTATTTCGTAAATTAAAGGTTCATTACTAAGGGAAAGTGAGTTGGCAATTTTTTTCATAGCCAGTGCATAGACTTCTGCAAGACACTAAATAATGAAGATTGGCAGGTCAAAATTTACAGAAGGTCTTTGGAACTCAAAGAAATGTATGTGTATTATGTTGAAATTTCAATGAATCGACAGAATGAGCCCCCAGGTCTTTTTAACTTTCTTCATACTTCATAGAAAAAATATTGTACATATACTGCGATTTATTGCGAATTTCTACATACCAACTTTCATTTTCCAATAAAATGAAATAGTTTCTGTGCTTTTTAAAAGAAATTAAAATGTTCACTTTCCCAAGTATTGGACCTTTAATCTTGAACCAGTTGAACAATATTATTTCCACATGTAAAATTGGGAGAATATACAACTGGTCATCTTGAATTTAAAGAGTTATTGCCAATATCTTGTTGATAAAAATCGTATTTAATTGGCATTGTGATGCACATTTCGTAATGAAGGAATTTATACCATATCACATTAACTGAAAATCGAAAACACAACCCGCTTTGTTCTTTGTGTAAATGGACATTTTTCTTTCCGTCTCTTTTTCTTTACCAATTGCTATTGGTCACTTTTCAATAAGCTAATTGCCTATTATGCTTCACTGTGTTTCGTCGCCAGCTTTAAATTCATAGTGAAAGGAGAAGCAGGATGCCAAGCACTGTTTGATTTCGAGATAGTTTTCACAGTAAAATGTAATATTATACCGCCTCGTCAAGGCAAGCTGGCATAATATATCAACGAAGCAAATGGATGTTCAGTAAGTAAAAAATCTGACTAGGAATCTTGGCAGCCATTTTGAATTTGGAAAACTGTCAGTCGAGCTACATCTAGTGTTAAAGTGATATAAGAGCACTATATTTCTAGTTTATGAACTTTATTCAATAAGATTTTCAACAAAAGATGCATGAACAAACTATCTTACATATTTTGAAAATCTCGATTTTTGGCCAAATTATATCGGCCATCAGGAATTGTGTCGGCCATTTTGAATATAGGTTTTCAAAGTCTTATTTTTTTCGAAAATAAGATTTACATATTTCATTATCAAAACCCATTTTGCCTACTTCCAACAAAAAATATTACTTAAATAATTATTTTAATGAAGTCTTAGAAATTGGCGGCCATCTTGGCGGCCATTTTGAATTTTAGACGCCATGTTGATTTTGACGCTTGGGTCTCGATCAAAAGTTTAGCGTATGGTTACAAACAATAAACATGCAAAGTGATTTGCTTGTAGAATTATCTGAACGATTTTCTGTATTATCACTCCAACTATTAATTAATAACGTAATGTTAAATCTTTGTACTTGGGATGCCACTGGATTTTTGTCTAGTTGTTCGTATTTATGTGAACTATTACACAAAAAATATAGATATACTAGTTTGTGGGATTTCGAAGCATTCTTTTTTTAAAGAATGTGGCCTACATTTTTTTAAGTTGCCTTGATAATCTTTATAATTCATATACAGTATCCCATCGTGACCTTTCAGTATTTGGCCGGAAAAGTGTATGTTAAAAGTGGGGCATGTCTGCTATTGAACAAAAGGTTAAGTATAAAAGTTTCACGGTTACCGTTAAATAACGAAAATCGTCTCATAGGTATAGGGATTGTGTTTCAAGTATATTTACCTTGCTCTAAGCATAGTATCAATCTACACAGAGAATATATTGACAAAATTGATAAAATTTTCTCCATATTCATTCAGAAAGAAACTTTAATCTTAATGGGCGACTTTAATTCGGATGTTTAAGCCTCAGCCAGTTGTTCAAGGTTTTTTATTTTGCTATTTGCTAAACCGTCTCTGTTTACAGCTTAAATATATGTAAAGTGGCAAAATATACGAAGCTAATTATGATGGTGCAACCGAAACACTGATCGTTCGTATACTTTTCCTGTGAGAAAATAGATCTGTTCACTCGGTGTAAAATACTAAATGATAATGCTCTAAATGTTTTTAGCCACAGAGCCATAATATGTTGTTTCAATACATATACATACAACAGTTCTCCACAGTCAAGTCCTATACATAAAATAAATTGGAAGAAAGGTATCTTCATCTCAAAAGGAAAGATACAGAGAATACTTGAACAGAGTTACCACTCTAAATTCTCTGCTAGATCACAAAATTCTTTCAAAAGAAAAAAAAAATGATTTCTGTAACAAGTTATTACACAATCCATCTCTGAAGCAATTAACGATATTTTTATCTGCATTTAAATTTAAGAACTTATTAAAGCCGTATTTGGATCCGGAACTCAAAGAGGCTTATTAAGTGCGTAAAGCAAGAGAATGGTGTTGGTTACAATTTGGGGCATTTTGATTTTGTCAAGAGTTCTTAGAATTTAAAAGAGCAAAATCAAAAGGCTCTTGGTATTTACACCTCAAAAACCCATGCAGAAATTGATAAGTATGCAGAAGTTGACAGAGCCTACCTTTGGAAATTAGTAAATGAATAAAGAAAGATGTCACATACAGCATTTGGAAGTGAACTGATCTTTGATAATGTTGTATCCAGAGACCTTAAGAAGTTAAATGAACGTTTGGGCAATTATTTTGAAACTTTGTGCAAACCATCAGAATGTGATAATTTTATCTAAACTTATCATGACTCAGTTATGAACCGAATAAAGCTTGCTTGCATAATAAGTGCTTTTAGGCGCTATGCTGATATCGTATCTAATGTCTAGCTGATGTCGGAGAAATTAGATTTTAAACTGAAATTCAAATATGTTTTTATATATAACACATTATAAATTATACCCCAAAAAATAAAAATGGTAGAATGACACCATACCTAATATACCTTATGAACAGATTTTATATGCAGAAATGCTAACGAAACAGTTGAAATGTATATCATACAATGGACTAAAATGAAATCACTGGAGAATTGATTAATAGTTTAACACGATATAAAAGGCTAGCTGGCTTACGCTGGCTCACGAAAGGTCAGCGGGTTTTGATTCAGGTGCCCGCTCGAGCACAATCCTTCTGAACATAAGGCAAAGATGCGTACCTTGGGTCTTCTTCCACTATAAAAAGCTGAAACGTCACTTTATGGCCTATAAGTGTGTCGATATAAGATTAAATCCGACAAAAACAGTGTTGGTTAGATATCAGATATCTATATTTTCCCGGTGAAATATCAAAACATTCGCGGGTATGCACACATCAGTGCACCTGTAAATTATTTCTTTTCAGTGTCTGCCTAAGACACATGATCAGCACAATCATCAATTCTATTTTGATACTTCAAATACTATATCAATACTTCGAAAATTGTACACGGTTGTCTAAGTCTGTTTATGAATTAACTATGTGAAAGTTGTATTCAAATGACATTGCTGCTCGTATTTTAAAACAATACCTCAAAAACAGTCATCATGTGTAAAAGTTATCAAACGTAAACAAAGCCTAGATTAGTAAATACAAGTTTAAGGGTGAACATGTTTCTTATTTTCATGTTATACTGAGTTTATTCAGTTTTTTTAACTATTTAATTCACTCGTTCACTGGTTTAATATATTCAGTTAACAACGAATTCGATTAATGTATCTCGTATAGAGAAATAATACAGAATTCCGACAGAATCTTCGTCTTTTAGCAAGCTTATGTATAAATAAGGTGTTTTGATATCTGGGCGAAAGCTGGTTAGAAATTTTTTTAACCTACTTATTGGCAAACACACCCGCTTAGCTTAGTAGGGAGAACGTTGGTCTGAGGATCGCGGGGTCGCGTGTTCGATATCGGGCGTGGCTTGTGTTATCCGTGGCAATTTGAAAAAAGACATTGTGTCTGACGTCATTCGTACTCCTCCTCTGATTATTCATCTGGGGATGTTGGCAGTTACTTGCAGAGAACAGGTTTGCACTGGTACAGACGGCCTTATACCCCCAAAAAACCAAACAAACAAACATATTTACTGGCAAATAAATACAAATAATATTTACCATGAAATTGCTGTTGTCAAAAGAAATTATGTCAACAGAGATAAGCTGAATGTGAATTACGTCACTTTATTACTTGATTATGGTCTTATCGTGACATCACCAACTTAATCTATGGAGTAAGAACCAGGAACCATGATCTTACTGAAATTTTGGAAAATCATGAAGAACGCACCATTAAGAAGTGGTTTGCCAATAAGTATAGGTAAACTGTTTTAATTATAAAAATGCCTTAAATACTTATTTGCAAATATGTGGGGGTGAAGAAATCTTACCTTCCTAATTAACCATGAAATTGTTGCTGTCAAACAAATGTGTGTCGTTCATAATATCTGTATGTCATTACATTCCTGTAAAGTACAACACAATAAATGAGTCTAATAAACAAATTGTTATTATCACTTGATTGTGGTTTTATCATGACCTGTCAGTTAAAAGTTAAGAATTAAGAACCGGATCATTACTGAATTTTTTGGGAATCATAAAGAATGCGCCATTAAGAAGCAGTTTTCCAATAATGGTATTTGCATAACTGACTTCTTTAATTTCACTGGTCGTGCATAAGTGTTGTTTTCTTACAACAACAACCACTCGTCTCTTTTTATCAAATTTATTAGGCACGACACAACAATATAAAGAGGCAACAAGAAATAAAAATAAATTCCTTGAATTAATAAAAATGTAAACTTTTGCTGCTTAAATGGCCGTTTTAACTTTAGTTGCATAATATCATATCTCGGAACATTATCTTGTTTTTTTTATCATCAGTAGTAATTATTACCCTGCAGGATATCACTGTCTTTGGCATTCTCAAACTATCTGCACCCTGTAAATAAAACAAGAAGAAAAATATATTTAGCCTAACTTTTACCAGAATAAATGTTGGTATTCATAAGTCTACTTATTGTGTCAGCAACAATGCCGTTTTCGTAACTGAAATTGCTTAAAAAGAGAACTGTGAAACGAGAGTTTATGGCGCCTGCGCAGCGAGAAATAACGGTAACCATGGAAAATCAGAATCGTTTCATTCAGCTAGAGATATTATCATCTACTACCATAAGTTGTTTGTGTTAAAGTTGAATTTTTGTAACAAGTAAATAAAAACAGATTTAACTGATCCCGTGAATTAAGGAAATCTCAGCGAAACTATGAATTCCCTCCACTTCACTTCAAATGTAACGACAGCTATTAAGAAGCAAATTATATTGTCTTTCAGTAAATTAATGAAAGATTTAGATAAGATATATAAAGGACAATACATTCACAATATCATCATATTGCCTATGACAGAATTGAGAGATTTAGTGGAAATTTAAAGTCAATGTTGAGTCTGTCAAATAACAAAAACTGGGATGAATTGTTAAAATATGTTCTATTTACATACCGTGAAGTGCCACATGAAGGGACCTTATTCTATCCTTTTGAGATAATGTATGTCATACAGAATAACACATAGTGATTAAACAAATGATGGATTTAACGTTGCATTGACACAGTTATGTCATTTAGCGACTTTTCGGCTTTGATGGTGGAGGAAGACGAGAGATGCCCCTCCGGGCATTATTTTTTCACATGTCGGGTAGAACAACAGACGATCCGAGGGCGGCTTGACCCCACATCGATGAGAGGCAAGTGATTTGAAGTCAGCGGCCATAATGTCTAGGCCACGGAGGCCCCCTTATTACATAGTAAAAACTAAGAGGTCAAAAAGTGCACTGATCACAATCATCTTCCGGGTCAGGTCCCATCAAGAAATCTAACGGGATTTTAAGGCTCTGTGAGACTACAGAAACATAGATAAAATCAGTGTATTTGATGTTTTGACAAGATTTTAAGAAAGAAAGAGTCAAAGGAAAAGCCAGTATCCTTTTGGATTACATCAATGGACAAGTTTACCATTTGGTATTTCCACAGCATCAGCAACTTTCAACCTTTCGAAGGTCGTTAAAGGATTCGATGGAATCACATCTTATTTTGCCGATCTAAATATGTATACAGAAACCTGGAAAAGACAATATCAGATGCCCGAAAGCTCTACTTGAGAGACTGAAAATCATGAAATCAACTGTAGACCATTAAAACATATATTGGGTGAATAAATAATGATAAGTCTATGTCACGCCGTAGGAAGCGGTTTGTGGAAACCAGATCCGGAAATAATCCAATCAACGGTCGATTTTTTTATCTCTATCTACAACAGAAAAAAGGAATACGATCGTATCTTGCACAGTTATATTAGGAAAATGTCTACTAAATTGATATTTGCTTCATACATAAAGTTACAAGTTAGAGCATCTTTGTGGTTTACCCACCTTGTCTTCTGTTTGCGTTGCGTGTGTTAGAAATTCACCTGGGGGAAATAAATTTTATTTACACTGTCTTGTGACTCTTGAACATGTTGGGGGTAAGTCAGAACAGGTGTGCACCATAAACCAGTTTAAGCTCCCCGATTGTAGTTTTGCAACTGATCGTTACACAGCGGCGGCCCACCGTTCCCCTTTATTTCTTCGTTTTGTCATGTGAGTTTGCTATGTGTGTATGTGGGGGATGCACATGTGCGCGCGTGTGCATGCGTACCTGCATGTGCGAATTTGTGCGTGTGTGTTATTCTTGTATACGCCTGCGTGCTGTGAGTTGCACTTTTGGGAGGCTCCGTTTAAGAAACGTGGCTTTACCTTCTGAATTTTTACGAGTCTGTTTATGAAAGATAATGAAAAATGTAGCATACCTTACACGTCCTAGCGTACGTGGAATTCTATTATGCAGATATTGAGCTGACTTCATGATTCAATAAGATCAGAAAATATAAGAACATTGAATCTACAAACAGTTACAATTAGTATAAATATTGTAAACTTTTACAGAATATCATTTCCACTAAAAGCAGTAAATCAGACTTTGTTCTTTTATCTCTTGCAACACAGTTAGAAATCCTCTCAATATTAAAGATGCATATACTTACATTGGTTTCCCTTTAATAATTTCAAATGTCATTATAATTATCCATTTCAAAACGGCATTTTTATGAACTGTTCATACTACTTGAAATTTCAATAAAATGAATAGCATCAATTAAAATATCTGTTAAGAGGTTTTGTTCTGCTCACGTTTACAACAAGACATTTACTGACCTTGACCTAGGCATTTTCATAAATAACTTCTTCAGATCCGTCAGTTAATACACAAATAACGGAAAGTTATTGTAACTTTGTAACTACACGCGCACGCTAGCATTGATAAGGAAACACTTAAAAATAGCAGAAAGGTTTATATTGTCAACTTGAGTATTCTCACTGATATCTATTTAAAGTAAACATGATGCTATAGGAACGAAGACAACAAAAATAAAAAAGGACAAAAATCCCACTTTATCAGATATAAAAATTGTGCACAACTGTTTTTTTATGTAAATATATACGGTATTAACACTATCTATGTTATCTTGCTGGCTGACTAGGCTTAGACTTTTAATTGAGCTTTTTGTTTTATCAGGTTTGATAAAAAGAAGCTATGTTAAAAATTAATCGTCGTTTGTATTTTGTACAATTACTAATAACAGTCTTCACCAATTTGAAAAAGCAACATGTGTAATAAAGAAGATTCATATAACCCGCGGAAATGAACTATGAACCCTTACATTCCTTCCAGTACATTTTAGGCTAGATGTATTTTCTTTCTATTTATATACTTATGGTTTCAAAACTATGTATATAGTGTATTGTCATCAAGGTAAATTTGAGGGATCCTAGGAATACGTAATTTGTTGAAAAGGGATATGATCAATGAAGTAAATACATATGAAAATGATTGTAGCCTTCATTTCGAATACAAAAGTGATAACGGACAGAGCAGTAATTAGGACTGATAAGAAACAAACAAGATAAAATGTACTCAGAGACAAAATAACAAAATCGGCCCTTTTAACAGCACACACTTTGTTTCCAATATTGCTGTTTCCTTCTAATGAACCAACTGTACCTGACAAATTTAATAATCACTGAAGAATAATTGTTTTTAAACTCCGGAAAGTGTTTTTTTTTTCAAAGACAGCATAACCCGTGTAATTAAATATGTCAATCATACAATAACCAATATACCTTGCTGCTTGAAATAAAATACGTAAAACTGAATAAACTCGAATATTTGACAATCTTTGATATTACCACCTGTGCCTTCCTTAAGAAATATCTTTCGTACTGAAACGTGTTCAAGTGGATGCATGAATCATGCCTACTGCGTAAAATATATATACCGATTGTTGTTTGTTTACTAGCACATTCACGCATTTAGTCCATTATAATCAATAAAATGACAGGTGTCTCACAATAGAAGCCAGTCAAAACCAGTGAATGTTGCACGTGACAATTAATCTCGGCATATATAGGCTTTGTCTTCTAATATAACCCATAAGCATTATGAAACTTTTAACAGTGTCATACAAAAACACTAACTTGATTACGTTTGTTGGACTAGTTAAGGACTACTGCACTACGGAACAGAAATGGCATCATTACAACATGTTGCTGGAGAGAATTGTGGTAATGCAATACAGAATAGTGTTTATGTTAGTGGTATGCGAAGAAATAACGATTTTACTACACCACGAATTCGATCATTAGCAAATATAAATGAACAAATTGAATGTTATCCCGGAATCACCACTGAAAAACCGTAACATCCCGATTACGCAATAAAGAGTGTTAGACAGTCATCATTTTCAGGATGGTGTTCAGATGTAATAGATCCAGCACAATTATCTGAAGCGGGATTCTTTTATACAGGTATTAAATTGTCCTTTCATTTTCGCAGTTTTGTTTAACATACGAATTTCTTTAGTGCTTGCTTTAGTCTTGAAACTGCAGAAACAATCATTTGTTTGTTTGTTTGTGTTTTTTTTGGGTTTAGTTAAGTAACGCAGAAAGTTAACCGAGCCAGTGATCCTGGATTTTGTACCAGTACAATCCTGTTCGCCACAAGTGACTGCCAACTTCCTGACATGAATCAGAGGACGAATGTTTTCAGAAACAATTTCTTTTATCAAATCGTCGCTGAGAACAGACGTCCCGCCCAGGGATCGAACTCAGGACCCCGCGATCCGTAGATCTGCGCTCTTCCTATTGAGATAAGCAGGTCAGCTTGTAAAATCAACATTAAATGGTTAGCGAAAGTAATACAAGTTTAGCGTCATATTACATAAATCAGTACTTTGCGGTTTTTATAAATACATATTCCAATTGCAAAAATAAAAGAAAAGAATGATTCATGTTCTGTGTTGTATATTTTATATTTATCCAGGGATTAAAGACTGTGTAAGGTGCTTTTTCTGTGGCGGTGGTATGAAGAACTGGGAAAGGGGTGATAATGCATGGATAGAACATGCCAGATGGTTTCCAAATTGTGCATACGTTAAATTATTCAAGGGAGAAGACTTTGTAAATATGTGTAGAATGGCAAACATCGGCGCTATTTCAAATGACCAAGTGCTGCAAAATCAGGTAAAAACTTCTTTTAAAACGTTTAAAGTAGACACAAAATCACTGAGCGTAGTAAATATAATATGATGTATTTTGATCCTATGGCCTACATTGAGTATGTTTTCTTTAAAGATCATTTTGATACGTAATAGGACAAATATTGATCTAAATAAATTTACATGAAATTAGCTTGAAAATTGTTGCACGTTTCATTATGTCTCACGAGAAGACTAAATTAAACTGAGTATCCATTTATTTTGCTTGGTTCTGTTGAATGTTTATTGATTATCAATTTTATTGAATACCAAAATGATATTATACTGGATCAAAGGTGAAGATCAATTAGATTAAAGAACCCTCTTTCACAACAGGAACTTTTAGAATGGTATGTAGAGAACAATAGGCAAAATGTAGAAGATCAGCTGATAGAAGCTTTAAACAGCACAGCTGCCAAGCTTGTCATGAATATGGGGTATAACCAGGAAATTGTTGAAAAGGCAATAAATGGTGTCAGACAGAAATATGGTACGTATAACATATAGAATTTAATAAAATAAGGCCAGAATATACTAAATCCCTTTCTCTTGATATTATGTATAAATAGTACAATACTCGTAATACTGTTACAAATAGATAAGCATTTTTCCAATTACAAATCTTAAGGTCAATAACTGAAATAAAATGATGGGAGTACGAGAGGTGATCAGTTCATGTTTGAACACTTTACAAACATACGTATAGGCTCAATATTTTTAATTTCATTGAAACAACTGTTCGATTTAAGATTTTTTTTTGTATAATTAATCACTCTGCAACGCTTAAACCTAGACAGAAACATTTGTGTTAATATATTAATAGTCCAGTTTCTTCAGACTGTCTTCCAGATAAATTTTTATAAAGATAAAGAGACTCTGTCATACGTCTTCGGTGAAGGTCGGGAAATCCCATCCCGAGTGCGCACCGCTCAAGTCTTAAACGAGGCTGTGCCGAGGGTTGGGATTTCCGATCTTCACCGAACACCAATGATGAATTCTATCTCTCATTTACCACAACAGAAACAATAATAACAAGCATAAAATATGGAATGTCGCGCATTAAGTCACAACGTAATGAAGCCTAATTTAAGGTAGTTTTCCACGTTTGGTAAACCGGAAGTTATGGCGTTACGTCATTTATCCGGAAAACGCAGAATAAAGCCTGGATTCGGCGTACGGAAATGAAAATCATTTTATGAATTATTTGCAACCTGTAAGTAGATTTATTACAATGCCACTGTTTCTATATTTCTAAAGTCAAAATAAGATATTAAAACATATGACATGTTAAAAAATTAAAGATAATGTCTTAAAATTAGCGTGAAATGTCCGGTTTACTTTAATCATGGTCAAATATCTCAAAAATAAGCACACGTACCTATGCATTTTATTACACCAAATTATAGGCCATGTGTTTATTTACAACTATTAGAAGTTTCATCGAAAATGTTATGAAAGTTTTGATTTTCCTATAGACTCCCATTGTTAAATATTGCATGTGGTCCAAATTTTTCAAATCAGTCTAACAAAAATTCAAGCACACGATCCTTTCATTTTTATTTGCTGAACTTTCTATGTATATTCTGAAATTTTGAAAAATCAGTGTTTAATCAAATTCTACATTGAGAAAAAAATCGATCGAAAAGTGCAGAACTACCTTAACAGTGAAATATGCTCTTGGGAGTCAAATATAGAATTAAGTTCTTCTTTTTAGTATTTAGTTCTTTCCAGACTAAACGGCATATTATACTTGTACTGTAAATAGTTGACTTCAGTGAAAACAACATAAACGAAGCTGAAAACTGTCACTGGTCAAAGTGTGGCCTCTTTGTTCGAATTTACAAAAATGGAACTCAGTGCACGGTTGGTGTCAATGTTGAAGTAGGATGTGTACTTTGGGAGCTACTTGTTGGTGCTGAAAGGTGGAGATACTCTTGCTAATTTAAAATCTTACTATGTTGTGGCTGGACATTCTCTTTCAAGTCTTGGACAATTGATGACAAGAGTCTACACATGTTTTGCTGATGCATGTTAGTGATCTTTCTACTACGTATGTTTCATTTCTCAGAACTGGGGAGCTAGAACATTTTGTGTATTTTTTCATCTCTTGACACTGTATGTGAGGCAGTTGTTTGTTTATCAAAGTTAAATAAATGGTCTGGTAATTTAAACCCTTCACGTTCATGTTTTGAATAATTGCACTTTGTACATACAGTAAGTTCTTAGTTGGTAAACGATGTCGGTTAGTTTGCCTTTCTCGCCATTTGATCCCTATTGAACAGTGTCCACGACCCAAAAAAATATGTCTTTTATTACAAGTTTTGTACTCGACACGGGAAGCAACTCCATGTAAGCGATCTCGTGATTTTACATATATCTACCTCACTTGACTTAAGGCGTAGGATTAAGGAAGTAGTTCTCACGCGGAGTGTGGGATAACCCATGTGAGATAAGATTTTCCTGCACCGCTGAAAATAGAGATTTTTCTGTCCGATAAGTGAGAAGTTCTCTGTTTAGTCTGAGGGACCCTAAGAAAATTGATTTAAAATTGTTTAGTTATGAGTTGAACACCTCATGTAGCAGAGGTTGCGCATCTTCGCTGAGAGGTAATTCCTGTCACAATTGCTCAGTACAGATATTGCCATAAACTAAGATTCTCTATCATTGTTTACTTCTAAAATGTCATAGAAATTTAAGCCATAACTGGCTCTTTTGCATAGCTGCATGTCCTTAAGTGCAATATAGTTTCCTCCTATAATGAGTCTAACCGGATGGTTCTCCTGCTTGTTCTTTTACCATCTTTAGACATGTTATAACCTGAAAAAGTAACAATTTCTTAAGATATTTGTATCACATTATATTGTTACACTTAACATTCAGATGTTTTTGTGATACAGCTGTGAACTGTTTTCTATTTGGATAAAAATGACCAGTATAGCTTACAAGAAGGCACTACAGATCAATTTTAACTTGAAAGTAAGAATTTGCTCTAAGAATACGGCTAATAATGGCAAGAGTTTGAATGTTTTTATCTGTCTTAAAAATAATCACAAGGTTATCGATTTACGATTCTTGTGCATCTTTTTTGCGCAAATAAAAATCTCTATAGAAATCGTACCGGTTCCATTACTCTCATTTTTATTTGTTATCGAATATGTTCAGATCGTTTTAAACCATTTTACATTTCCTTAAAGGTACCACAGAGCTAAGAGCACAGTGCATCCTAGAATTTCTTCTCGATAACAACTATAGTCCTAATTTTCTACCGGAAGTCAACGCAACTGCGTCCTTTGTAAGAACAACATCACATACATCTAACTCAAGTATCTGCGTCCTTTGTAAGAACAACATCACATACATCTAACTCAAATATCTCATCAGAAAAATCACCGACTTCTACTGCTTTACAAAGACTTCGTGAGGATGTCTTAGAAGAAAATAAAAACAATGAGGGTAAGTGTTGAAATATATTTTTTCCAATAGCCCATTTCACTACGGTTTTTAACGGGAATCCACAGAAAACATCAAATCGTCTGACCAATCAAATGCTGGAGGATACATGTACAAAATACGCTTTAAATAGTAACATAAATCATAAAAATCGGCGCGTATTTACTTTTTAAAGTATGGATTTTATTGTAAAAACGTAAACTGAAACTACTTCATTATTTATACTATCACTCAGTACGTTTAACCAGAGAGTGGTAATGTGAAAAAAGGACAACAGTCCAGCAGGAAAAACTTAACAACTAACTTTTCTTTGTTTTGGAACTTGACCTACATACGCTACGATACCAATATACATGTATACTTACTCGGACATGTCCGTTCGTGTAGTGCTCGAACGAAACTTCCCTGATTGAGCGAAAATCGGAATGCGTATAGAGGAAATAAGTAATAATAGTAGAAATATTGAATTTTCTGAAATTCTGTGACAGTTTTCCAATAGAATAAGCGTCTTTTAATTCAATAAAAGGACGCTCGTCTGCTGCTGAAGCACTCGCCATTACAAAACAGTCATGTACAATTAAGAACCAGTATTTCATTGGTCGAGCCGATCAGATGATAAGCCTCCACGTGATTTGATTTTACGAAAATTTCCGATAAATTCCGAAGTTCCTGTGAAATGGGCTATAGCCCAAATATAACACAAAATATAAAATGGTTTGTTCGAATTATAAGGAAGTTGTTTGGGCTACATATATGCATTAGTGTTACTCTCCGAATATAAAGTCAATCACAATTTCATTGACTTATACGTTACTGTGAAAAAGAAATGTATTTTTTTAAGTTTTATTACACTATCAAACACTTGAGAAGAACAAATAGTTGTAAAATTTTATATCTGTTTTATTAGAAACAAGACATTTGCAAGACAAGAACCGTGTATGGAAGCAACACATGATATGTCAATTGTGCACTATAATGACGCTTGTATTGTTTCATTCCATGTGTGAACATGATAGGATGTTTAGAGTGTAGTCCTGCTCTTAAAAGGTGTGCAGTATGTCGGATTATTATTCAAGGAATTTTGAGAGTGTATATAAGTTGAACTTGTTCTATAGTCAAGGAAATCTATCTCGGACGTATTGTCAATTGGCATTAGGTCATTGGTGTAGAAATATTGACAATGGGTCAAATATTTATTTTACTTCAGTTTTTCGGAATGTCGCATGTATGTCATTTATAACGTTAATTTTCAAATCATATGCCAGTTTGCGAAATAGTAATATAAATAATGTCAGATTTTTCATCTATGATAGTTGTAATTATTTCACCATTTTCAAATCCATATTTAATTCTTCGCAAGTATTTTTCGGCGGCAAACAATAATTAATACAATAAAATGTAAAATGCAAATGCTGACCCTCCTCTAAAGGATATGTAATTTATATCGTTATAGACATAGGGTTTGAAAAAAGGTATAGATATAATAGAGGAAATTATTGTGCATTT
Organism: Mercenaria mercenaria; assembly: GCF_021730395.1. Lineage (NCBI taxonomy): Eukaryota > Metazoa > Mollusca > Bivalvia > Venerida > Veneridae > Mercenaria > Mercenaria mercenaria. The sequence goes on along the minus strand of NC_069364.1, from coordinate 23,509,158 downwards.
ATTGAAAGCTTAAAACACACAATGCTGCAAACAATTGTTTGGTTTGATTGTCAAAGCTGGTTTAATTGTGTTGTTATGTCACTTTATCACTTTAAACAGTTCATTTGGTGTGCTCATGTGGATGTTATTATGTCGCCACTTTAAAGGTTTAATGGTTAAGGAAAATCACTGGTGCCAAATCAGGACATTAACTAAGGCCTGGGTGGTCACTGGGTTGAACCAGGCAGCTTACTGACTTTATCTTATGATGACAGAGACAGAGCTTGAAAACGAAGTCTTGCGTGTCAGGGACCTGAACCAGTGGCCAAAGGAGTACTTTTCTGACTTCTGTATTTATTTTAACTCGGACACATAGCACTATAAAGCGCATTTACATGCACTGTATGTTACCTTTACTTTGCATTATATATACCGATTTATTTTTTGGCATTTTTATACAAGCATGGTTGTCATAGACTGAAAATGTTTTAAATGCAAAATAAAAGTATATTTTGTGATTGATATCTAACCTCTTTTTGTCCGATTTAACCTTAACCTGTATCTCTATTACAGAAGCAAACAAGACAGTAAATAAGATGGATTCATCGATCCATAAACATGTCAAAGACTATAATTATTTACTCATTTCCAGATCAAGATGAAAGAAATGACCCTGTAAGTCTACCGGACATTCCTGATCCTAATCTTATTTTTCGGAATTCTAATTACATATTGCCAGAAGAAACAACCCAATTTGCCATTACTAATTTGGAAGCACAAAATTCGGAAGGTATTATCATATATATGCTAAAACCACCACTTACTTACAAAGTATTTGTCTGTTTTGCGGATGTAAATGTGTTTCAACTCTAGAGGTTTAATGATTAAAGAAAATCACTGGTGCCAAAGCCGGACATTAATTAAGACCTGGGTGATCACTTGGTTAGACCACTGACCTTCGACAAGGCAGCTGACTGACATTATCTGATGATGACTTGGACATAGCTCGAACACAACGATGTGAGTCAGTGATCTTAATCATTAGTCCAAGGAGATCCTTTCTTGGATCTGTAAATTTCTTTTTCTAAAACGGACACATAGCAATATAAAGTAGCTCTCGCGTGCACAGTATGTTACCTAAAATTTACATTGTAAAAACGTTTTGTCAGTTTTAGAGAGACATGGTTCTCATTATCTTAAATGGTTAAAATGGGAAGTATATTTTGTGTTTTCCTACCGATATTTGTCCACTGATACCTTGACCTATATCTTACATTCAGAAACAAAACATATATGGAAAAATACAGTAAGTCCGAAGAAATGACCGATCCATAAACACGTTAAAAACAATAATAATAGCTTTTCAATTATTTCCAAGATGAGAGATATGATCCTCTTAGTCAACCGGATATTCCGGAACCTTATTTACCGGAATTCTTATTATGTATTGCCAGAGGAGGCAACTCAGTTCGCCGTTGTTAGTTCAGAAGCCCACATTGCGGAAGACATTATCATGTAGGATAGGTTAATCATGAGTAAATAAATGTTTTACATTTTTCTGCAAACCACTCGAGATTTTTTATCGTACTATAAATTGTATATTATTTCTAAATTATATAAAAGTAAACAGACAGTTCTTCTACTTAATTGATGCAATGTAATCTTGATTTTTATTTCATTTAGAAAAACAAATGCTGGAGGAAAAAAGAAGACTAAGGGAGCTTATTACTTGCAAGATTTGCTTAGATCTATAAGCGTGTATTGTGTTTCTACCGTGTGGTCATCTTGTTTCCTGTCAAGGTTGTGCGCATATGGTTGACACATGTGCTGTTTGTCTGGCCTTTATAGAAGGAAAAGTCTTGATTATGACATGTGACTTACAAATGAATTAACTTGGGACTTTTTTAAGTTTTACCTTATGATACTAATGGTGCCAAAATTGCCAGCAAATATGTTTACTGGCTATATCGTGCAATAGTTTGTTGTTTTATACATACTGTAGCTCCTTTCAATTAGTTTGTCAAGCTGTAAGTTTTCAAAGAAACATAAAACTGGAGTTATCTGAACATGATTCTGTTTTTATATAATATACAATAATTCTATATGTCACATTTTCAAATATTTACAGAATTTTGCAGTTTTATCATGTTTTATTTATATATGTTCAATTCTTTACAATTGATTCTTATATTTACAATAATGTTAATAATAAATAATAAAGCATTTGAAAAGGCTGTTTAAATAGTTATATAATTTAGATAATTTTACAACATATGCTGTAAAATGACATTTGGTGCCCGTCTGTCTGCAGTGAATGCATGTGCCTTAGCATTCTAACCAGTGCCGGTATAAAAAAAAAGGCGACAGAGCAAACCAGCAACGAAAATACATGCTTATTGTTCTTGTTTTAAAGACATACCACCACTCAGAAAAAAAAGTTATATCTAGCGTGAAGGATTCCAAAAGGAATGTCTCAAAGTGTATACATTAACTTCTCAAAAGTAAAGTGTATTCATTCACCTTTAAAATGTCACAAAGTCTTCACAGCATTTCCGTTTGAAAATGGGCTAATAGATAGAGTATGGAGAGCCATTAACATTTGAAAATATACATGAATCGTAAGCGTTAGAGATTTTTAAGATGTTGTCATTATGTGTTTATAAAATTCTGTGGAATGTTCATACTGCGCAAGGAAACCTTGAGGCCAGTTTAGCATAAGGAATTAAAGTACATTTTATGCGAACATATGCAAGCATGAGAACATTAAGGGTTGTAGCGGGTAAACACGTGCTGGTGTTATTGCGGTGTGACGGTATATTTATGGTAAAGTTTGGAAAATTCCAGTAGTGTTTGAACTATTTAGATTTGCTTTAACTATTCCTATTCCCCATAAAAATAGATTTCTATTATGCCTGTATATTGGTTATTCCGGCACAAAATATATGAAATTAGATCATGCACTTAAACGTTGAAAAGAAATCAGGAAAAGCTGGTATTAGATTATGTACGGAAACCGCAGTCTTTTTATAGAAAACATGGGGATTAGTATGAAGTAATTTAATGACGGTGAAGTTATCTGCAAAAAATAATATCATATTTTGGTATGTAAACGGTTAGGGAACTTTTACATTGTATAGAATATAGAAGAGGTAATTGTACGAAAGACCCGTGGTGACAGTTCAACTTCATGATTTCACGCTTTCTGCTTCATAATCTCACGATTTCTGCTTCCTGATTCTATTTCTTGATTTCACGATTTCCACTTCACGAATTCACGATTTCATGATTTCACGATTTCCACTTTACTAATACATGATTTCATGATTTCACGATTTCTTGATTTCACGATTTCCACTTCACGAATTCACGATTTCTTGATTTCATGATTTCCACTTTACTAATACATGATTTCATGATTTCACGATTTCTTTATTTCACGATTTTTAAATAGACTAAATTTCCTGATACTCCAGGTGGTGATGGTATCATTACAGCAGGCAATTAAGCTGAGGCGAAGAGTGTCATCGTGAAATCAAGAAATCATAAAATCGTGAAGTTTAATGGTGAAATCGTGAATTCGTGAAGTGGAAATCGTGAAATTAAGAAATCGTAAAATCATAAAGTTTGTACTATTAACCGGTCTAATGCTTTATAAAAATATGCTCTTTTTTAGTCAAAAACGTAATGCAGACATGTATTAATTACCTGTGAAATTGATTGAAACAAATAACTCATGTTGTCTATCTTTTGCTCCATAGTTGATATTTTCGGTGTCAAAAACAGAAAATAGTCGTCATGTCGCCAGTTTGACAGGAACAGATGACGGCGAAAAGCTCTTCTCTGCCGCATTAAGCATTACAAACTTGTGTAACTTCATCAAAATAAATCATGTATCTTGGCTGCACTACATGTTTATTTATTATCCCCCGCCGAGGGCAGAGGGACGTAGTTTTGGCGTTGTCCGTCCGCCTGTCCGTCCGTCCTCCCGGACGTCCGAAGCGCTATATCTAGAAAAAGGTTCAAAATATTTGAATAAAACTTCATATACATCCATACCACTATAGGGAATTGCGGCCCGTCAAGTTTCAGTCAGATTGCCCCAGTAACACCAGAGTTATGGCTCCTGGTAGCTTCTAGTGTTAATTTTGTAGGGTACTATAGATTTCAGTTCCATTACTTGTGACAAGGTTTAACTAGATCTATGAAACTTAAACTAAATTTAGATCAGCATAATGTAGTAATCCACACGCAATTTCGTCAGGATCTCTTGAGTTACTTCAGAGTAATTGCTCTTTAATTGTTTAAAAATCCACATAGTTGTACATAACAAACTAACCAGTTGGTAGAATTACATTAAACTTCTTTCATTTTTTCCCATGAGCATTTGTTTTCAACATGTCAAGTCGTGTACCTACACCCGGTCACCCCCACAGCCCTGGTCACATACCCATCCCCCTCACCAACCAAACATAAATCATTATTTTCTTCATTTTTTCTCCTTATTAAACCTTCTATGAATATGTATTAACATGCAAAATTTTATTCTTCCACCACCTCGCTCCTCCCATCACCCTGATCATGCACCTCCACAACAAGAGAGGCGTGAATCCCATCCCGCAGTTAGGGTATATGCTGCATAAAGCTAAACGAACGATGTGACGAAGAGATTAACATATTTTATCCGGGATTATTGGGAGTATCGCTGAGTACACGTGGATCAGCCGTCGGAAGCGGATAACGTCCAGTTACGTTCGAGAAATTAAAGAGATCCTTGAAAATGATCAGCAAATCACAGAGTAATGTCCCGTTAAATCCATACCACATGAATAATGACGTTGGGCCGTCTTAGCGGTGATAAAATTGTCTTGGTATCTATAAATGATTTTTATAAGTGAAATTTGTTATTATATAATTCACACTCATAATGGTGTAATTCAGTTTTCAAATCAATACGAAAGGATCAATGATAAAATCTTGAAACAACTTTTCGGGTACTTCTGAATACCTCTCCTATAAAAGTATGTACAATATAGCTTTTACTAAAGTAGACATGAAAGATCAAAATAATGATACATATATAAATGATGCACCCAAACACAAATAGTAATAAAAATAAATAAATTACCTCCTGGTTTTGAATATGACTGAAATACTATAAACTACAATAACATATTATTCAAAGTAATGCATGATTTTGTTTAATTGATAAAACTAGTTTGCCTGTTTTCAAGTTGAACAATAATATTATGACTCAAGCGTATTTTTCAAATTATATGGTCGTTTCATCTTTAAAACCGTTTCATATAAACGTAATCTCGTGTTTCGTTTAAGTACATGCACAGTACTTTGTAAACATAATGGTCAGCTAAAATAGCCCTATATCATTTACAATTATCTACACATGTTTAACACCCGTGTGGACGTGAAAAATTCCATTGATAATTTTGAAAGTACCTAAGCAATTTTGCAAACATGCAATACTGCGTAAAACTGCGCAGGTTGTTTTGGATCCATGCTGGTCGCAAATCCACTATGTGGGTTTTCCCATGGCATGGCTCATTTCATGTTTACTGGCAAATCTTCAAATAAGACATACCTTTGAGTAATTAAAACATAACAAGGTAACCAATGAACTAAAATTAAATCGGCGTTTGTGTATTGATTATGAAATTTTGATATTTCTATCAGCTAAAGACTTTGCAAATAACAGAAAAAGATAATTAGCATAGCGGTTTGCTTTCTAAACTACACACACATAATACCGATACATAACTAGTTTGAACACGTCTACATGTTTTTATACTTGAATTACATGTATAGAGATTCGATTGTTTTACTGAGAAGAACAAATAACTCAACCTAATGAAGATCGCACGTTAATTTTTTATAAACCTTAAATTTAAGGAAACATCAAGAATTGTATTCAAATTGACAAATAACCGCTTTTTTCTGTTAATATGGCTATAGTAATAACGAAGGTGGAACAGATATAATGTGCCAGCATGCATACGTAAAGACCTTAATAACAATTTCTTAAAGACTTATACAAAAAGAAATTAGTATTTTATAATCAAAATCAATTCGATTCACGTCAATTATTATCAATTTTGTTTTTCACGTAGTTTTTATTACACAGTATATTTAAATTGTTGATTATCTAAACTAGATATACTGATAACATACAATTTTTAAAATTATTCTTATTTTTAAAAATTATGACTCTGTGCCAAAGGTATAACTTGTGGAAATTCAATAAGGCAGACTTCATGAAAATAAGTTTCTTTTACTTTTTTGAGAAGAGGTTTTAAGTCTTCTAATATGGAACATGTTTTTTGACAATTAGATTAAATGTTTGGCGATGGAATTTGGTACTAAATGAATGTAGATCGCACAAGTTGTATAGAAAATAGCTTTGCATACTTTATCTAAAAGATTATAATAACCCATGCAGCAATAATGCAACTAGACAGAAACATAAAATGAGGTGTAGACTATGCTAAATGCTGAATGGATGTACTAAGTTTGGTTGACATAATCGTTAAGTAAAGGGAGAAAGATTCTTTTTTATCTTTGAATATAACATGGAGATCAAAATACTCACAGACTGTGAGAATGTACACGATCAAGAGATATCCCTGCAATACATCGACAGAAGATGTAGTAATGTTCAAGATGTTTTCACACCCTTGAATGGAAATCCGGAGATCATGGATTAGAATCCGGTGTAGACAATGGAAATTTCTGAGATACTCTTGACTGTATCCCACCTAACTAAGAGGTCAGTACTGGTTCTTCCAGGATTGAAGGCTTCGTGTGTTTAGGATGCACTGTATTTGACACGTTAAAGAGCCATGCTATCTATTCACAAAGGGAATGCAAAGTTAGCCGGACATGTATGTATGTAAAATCCTCCACATCTCTCTCTCTTTCTCCCTCTCTCTCTCTCTCTTTCTCTCTCTCACCCTCTCTCGCTGTTCTGGAGGCTTTACCTCACTCTCTGTTCTTGAGGCTTTGCCTCGCTTTTCATTCTAGAGGCTTTGTCTCGCTTTCTGTTCTGGAGTCTTTGTCTCACTCTGTTCTGGAGGATTTGCCTCGCTCTCTGTTCTGGAGACTTTGCCTCGCTCTCTGTTTTGGAGGCTTTGTTCGTCTCTCTGTTCTAGAGGCTTTGTTTGCCTCTCTTTTGTAGAAGCTTTGTCAAGCTCTCTGTTCCAGAGGCTTTGTCTCGCTCTCTGTTCTAGAGGTTTTTCCCGCTCTCTGTGCAAGAGGCTTTGCCTCACTATCTATTCTAGCGGCTTTGCCTCGCTTACTGATCCGGAGGCTTTGTCTCGCTCTCTGTTCTGGTGGCTTTGTCTCGCTCTGTTCTTTTGGTCAGATCAGTAATGATGATGAATCGTCGCCATTGAGTGGCTGCCGTTGTATTTGTATATGTATCTTTGAATATAAAGTATTTTTGAACGTGCTTATTATGTAAAGGGTGTAATACAATTATTGATATAATATAATATAATATAATATAATATAATATAATATAATATAACATAATATAATAACATAATATAATATAATATTACATTATATAATATAACATAACATAACATAACATAATATAACACAACATTATATTCATCGTATAATGCAATATCTGCTTGAATTTTGTACTACTGGCCAACACCTAATCAATATTTTCTTGGCCTGGCTGGTAACAACGATCTATTAGCACATCATTATCTAACCAGGAAAAATAAATAAGACTACAAATATTATGTGAAACACATGCAAATGTTCACTGCAAGAAAACATGTTAATGCCGACAAATTAAATTTGATAGTCACTGTGTATATATTGTATATCTTTGTATAATAAAATATTAAAAGGACAATGTCAAATTTTAAACCTGCAAGGAACCTTTCAAAAAGACTAAACAGAGATGTAAATGTCGGTCATGTTTACAACAATTCGCAAACTACCATGGAAATGGTTAATTCAAGGGTAAGAGAACCTGAACGTTTCCAGTGCAGAGGAAAAGATCTACAAAATGTAAGTAATTCAAATCAGCTTCAAAAATGCTTCTCTTGGAGGAACCGCCAAAGTACAAGCACTGGACAATATGACTACAACAGACAAATATGCACAAAAGGGATATCAACGAAACGCACAACTGTTCAACAGCCTGATAAAATACATGCCTCACCCACATTTAATGCTAGCAGACTAGTGAATCACCGATCTTCATTACCTGGATTAACCGCGCTGCCAAAAGCTGTACAGGATACACCTTCTCCTAGAAATGTTCATCCCGGTGCTTCGCGAAGATTCTCAAAACCTTGTGTATACAGTTGTTCTTTGTGGAATACCAGAAAGAGTGATAACACATTGGTTTCTTCCGGGAAAAGTTCAGGAAATAATGACAGCAAACAGTCAAATATTCAGTTTACGGAAACTGGAGCAAAATACGCTCAGCCACAGAAACATACTGCGCAAAACAGGTATTATCCGGGACAAGTTAGTGTCAATGATCAACAAAAAAGAGCTGATGTCTCCAAACAGCCGCATGAACTGGCTTCATTTTGTTCCCCAAAAACTTATTTTAGAAATGCTGACAGCAAACAGTTTCAGTTTCAGCCTGCAGTAATAAAACCAAGTACTTATCAAACCAAGCTGAAGGATCTACAGCGCCCATATTCTCCACAAAATGACACCGTCAATGAACAACGAAGACTCCTCAGTGCTTCAGAAAAGTCGTTTTGTTCTGACAAACAAGCTGATTACAAATGTGCTTCTCCAGAAAGTACTGCGAAACATTATTACAGCAAACAATTACAAATTCACCCTGCTGTCAATGGAAGAGACACGTTTCTGACACAACCGAAAGCTACAAAAGACAAATATTCTGAAGAAAACGTAAATTGCACCTATAATGGAATATTATCCAAGGTTTCTAAACAACTGAATGAATTCAATTCGTCTGTGAACCAAAATGCCACTATCGATGATCAACGAGGAGTGTCCATTGTCAAAGAGCGATCATTTAGAAGTTCTTCTTTTTGTTCTGTTAAAGAGGGTGATAGTACGCGAGTCCCTCTCGAAATTAATTCAAGACATAATGACAGTGAACAGCTGCAGCCTCAATCGTGTCGAGTTATTGAAACGAACACTTTTCTGGAACAACCAAATATCACACAAGACAAATATCTTAAAATTCACACTAATAAAAGAACGATATCCAGTTTTCTTAAACAGCCGACTGAAACCAGTTCATCTTTGTGCCAAAATGTCACTGTCAATGATCAACGAAGATTAGCATGTGTGCCTGAAGTCTCATTTGAACGAAGTTCTTCATTTTGCTCTGTTAGACAAGCTGGTAACGTGCAAGTTTCCGTTGAAAACGATTCAAGAAACGAGGAAAACAAACATCTACAGATTCAGTCGCGGGTTACTGAAACAAACACTTTTCTGACACAACCAACAGATACACAGGACACATTTCCTCTCCAAAATGTTACTGTTGATAATCAGCGAAAGCTATTGATTGTCCCAGAAAAGTCATTTGAAAGTTCTTCGACATTTTGTTCTGTTAGACAGGCTAGAAATACTTCGAGAAATGATGACATCAACATGCTACAGCTTCATCCTTCCGACTCAAATTGCACGCATTCTAAGGAACGCGTTGCATGCCATGCTGAAATGTTTTCTCCAGAACAAAATATTACAGATATAAAATTCATCTGCGGCAGCTGTCTTCAACCGCAAGAGGTATCGAAAATAACATATATCTGTAGTAGCTGCGGACCATTCGAACCACAATTATTCCTGGAATCCAGTGGGGATCACAAAATCCATTCTTTTTTCGGAGAGTGTTTAAAGTTAGTACAATGTTTATTATCATTGTGAAACTGTTAATTTAAGTCTTACATTTAAAATTTTAAATTTGATTGCAACTTTATATATGAACGATGCATTTTTGTTAATATCATAGTATTAAAACTCTTTAACCATTCTTTACAAATGTTTGACAATTTTCTTTTCGGAGAGCTCTAAGAGCAACTTATGTTTGATCCGCAGCATTCTCTTGCACGCAGGCGATTTGATATATTGAGTTATCTTGTAAGAATTCAGCTTTTGCTTTTAAGTAAGCTGTCAGAAATAATGAGGTATTGACAGAATCTACGAGGTAGCTCATTCCATTACGTAAAATGTGTTTTGTCGATTCTTTATAAGTTTTTACTTCTTTCTATATTTATTCTAGAGAACGAAATTACGCAAGCAGTGTAAAGCAAGACAGCGAGGCGCAAAAGAAGGAGTTGCATGATAATTTACCATATCTAAACTTTATCGAGGACGTATGTATTAAAACAGAAGACGATTCCCAACCATGCCAAATCACAGGGTTCTGCCAACTTCAAAATGGTAAAATAGTTTTGACAGAAATGAACAACAAAACGATCAAATCTTTAGACTATCAGAATTACCAAGTGATCAATGTTATGTCGCTATCAAACTATCCTATGGACATATGTTCTATGGAGGAATGCAAAGCCTTGGTTATTCTGCATGAATCTCCCATCCAGTGCCGATGCATATGCATAAATGTAGACGATCAAATCGAACTGAAGGAACAAAAGATACTCAAACACGCCTCCATATGCGTCGCCTATTGTAATGAGAAAATTTTCATAGGCAATTCTAGATGCAAAGGCGTTTATATATATGACAAAAGCTGGGCTCATTTAGACACGATCTCAAATGATTTATTTAGGCATGAGGAAATATTTTCCAATCAATTCAAAATTGCGGTATTCGAACATAACAATGAAACGAGAATCTATATCTCGGATGAAGACAATGGAATGCATTCTGTAAGAGGCTCAACCGAGGAGATAACAAAGAAATGGACATTCAAAGATCATGCTAACTTTAAAGCTACTGGCATGTGTAATGACAGTAAAGGCGATCTTTTACTAATTGATAAAGACTCCCAACGCCTTATTAAACTGAACGCAGAGGGAATGATTCTCTCCGTTCTTTTAGACAATTGGAATGGAACTGAATCACTCAACATCCCATTTCAGAACATGAAGAACAATAATCTGATTATAGCTCTTTATGGAAAAGACATTATCAGAGTGTTTCACTTAAAGTGATTTACTATTCGATAACACAGTGTTTCTCACTTACTAGATGGAAATACAGTAAGTCTTAATCTGTATCTGTTGAAGCACTGCCTATTTACAAAGCACGTACCAACATCTAAATAGACTTTTATTATATTATTTTTCATTGAAATACTACAATAAAGCAATAGAATTAAACTGATATTTTCACTTCTTTAAGGCTATAAAAATATATCTGTTTTATTTTCCACGGGTGTGAAACTGCACCTGTGTACGAAGGAATATGAATTGTATATAACTGGAATCTCGTTCAAACATGTACTTCACTGACGATATAGATCTCTGTATGTATACAAATACACAAAGATAAGAATACACGTTCCACCGTATTAAAATGTAAAAGAAAGTTAGTAATACATAGAACTACCTAAGTTGTTTCGACATAGACATTGTGATGGCATGGCATTGTGGCGACATATGATGTGCTTCAAGTTGCCCGGGTAAAATGTTTATAATTTGGTTAAAGTCATTAAAATCAAACCCATTAAATATAGAGAAAATATGTTTGTTTTACACGTAGGATTGAAATATATTTCAATCATGAACACCATATCTTTTATTTTCACTCGGGGCTGTGCCAGACTTGGAAATATTGAATTTGGTATTCACTCGGAGAAAGATATTTCAGTATGTAACACAAAACAAACAAAAAATATGTGCTATATATCTTTTAAACATAGATGAAATAATTCATTGTTATTTTCAGGTTTCATGGTTTTGAAGTTTAATCATTTCTTCAATTAGCACAATGTATGAAAGATTGGTAGTTTTTGAAATCGTAAGTCGCAAAGGTTGACGACTATATTTCATACGCACTAAATATATGTTTAAATGGCAACAAAAAATAGAACTTTTGATATAGTGATATAATGCACCTTTGTAAAGCTTTAATTTTGTTGTTTACAGGCTCCGTATAACATTTACATTTATATTTCTCCGGTAATCAAGGTTGTTATCAGAATTAACTAGCATTCGAAACTGTAGAACGAAACGTACCTCAAACGTATCTTTGTCACGCATGACTCATTGTGGACGATTCTATCTTTAAATCGCACTTGCAACTTATGACATCGGTTCTCTCTTTCATTGGCATATTTCTGCTTGGGGCGTTTCAGTTGAAAATTGTTCTGTATGTAGTTGACTCAAAGAGCTGTAAGCAATAAAGTGAGTTACAAGCGATCTTATTTTTATGTTTCTGGCCTTCACTGGCTTTTTGTCTTCAACCGCAGGCAACTACAATAGTCCTTTTCTTTATAAAAAGGCCACTGTAGAAAAGCTTAATTGTCTTTACTATAGTAAATAGGGCTTATTAGGTAAAGACAGTTGTCCAACTAATCCATGTTAGAGGTGTTACGAGATACTGGTGTGAAGTAAATCCATACATAAAACAATACAAGTATGAGGTGTAAAAATGTCTGAACATTGCAGGCGAATCAACAAAATAGCACCTCACATGTTCAGTTGTCTTGGTAAAGGAAGACTTTAATGTCTTCAACATGTAGATTTACATTTCACGAGCAATTCGGACAATTTTAGCAGATATTGTTTGTTATGTAATGGAATTTACTACTAGTTCAAGTAAATGAAACTATTTTTTTTCTACTTATATTATTTTACCTTATATTCTCAAAATAAAAATACATTTATATCATTATATTTTTGTAAAAGCTGAAGATATGTTATACAAGTGTAAATAAAGTGTTGCCTTTTTATATAGTCTTTGAAATGAACACAGCGCAAAAAAGTACTTTTTTAGATAGAAAATTATAGTTTCCGTCCTTTAATGCTGCACTTTCGATCAAACAATAATATTAATGTTGAAGATTTAGCTGCATTCTACATCATGTAAAGCTTTCTGTTTACGTTTTTTATCATTAGTTGTTAATTACAATTTATTAACGGTACAAACAAAGCAAATAATTACGATCACACAACGAGTCCATACTCATAATAATGGGAATACGTTTTGATATTGAAAACACAAAACCTGTTTCTTACATGACAAAATATTGCGTATTACAGTCAAACCTGTGATAAAGACCACCTGTGATCAGAGCCCATCTGTCTCTTAAGACCACATGTTTTGTTTCCCATTTTAACATTAACAGCGTATCTTAATCTGTGAATAAAAACTACCTCCCAATAAAGACCAAAGTTTGGCTCTCGGCTCTCGAAAGGATGACTTTACAGACAGGTTTGACTGTACATTGATTATGTCCGACAAAACTTAAAATGCTTGTGACATTACAGTAGCTGAGAACGGTTGATGAAAATTTAGAAGTTAATTCAGATTATTTTGATACATTCAGCAAATAATGATTTTACCGTGATGTTTTAAACGATATAGTCAATCGCTCACAATATGAAAACAATGGAACGAAATGTCACCTTGAACAGAACAAACAACACATTAAAATGATACATAATTTATTATACAATATCATAAACAAGAAGTTGATATGCTAATTGCTCCATATCTCCGAATGTAAAGAAGTCAGTTTGTTAAAATGTGAATGACAATATAACAAAAGCACACTGAAATTTCACAATGAATACCGCGTTTATATTTAATATGATACCATTATGCTAAAAATAGGCAATAGTGACGCGTGTAAACTAGATCAGGCAATAACGATCTCGAATCAATGCCCACTATGTAAACCGAGTCACGTTAAATTTATCAATGAACTTAGAGGTAGTGTAATACATCGTGGACAATTATTTCAAAATACAAATTTCCTTATATTATTTAATGAATATAGAGTGGGTAAGATATCACCACAACTTTCCCAAGTCTTCTTTAGCATCTCCGCTCCGGCTAGCTAAAGCTGGATTTTACTATAATACTGGAATACGCGAAAACGCAACATGCTTCTGTTGTGGTCTGATAATCGGCTCGTGGACAACAGATGAATCTGTTTCTATCTTCATCAGCGTCTGTCTCCACATTGCGGATATTTGAATGGAGAAGACAAGACAAATATCCCGATTCATGGTGATCCGTACTCGGAACAGTCCAGTAAGGATACTAACGAAGCCGAGAATGTCTCTACTTCAGATTCAGTTATCAGACTGAGTCAAAGACAAAGATCAGTTATCACAAGGGAAGTCAGTGGGAGCGTTCAAGATGAAGGCAGTTTTTGTATTAGTGATGAACGATCGAATCATACACAAAATTGCTCAGAAAGACTTTTCCACAGGCAAATGATCAAATTGAATACTATCCTGGTATAACTACACAAAAACCGAAACATCTAGATTATGCAATAAAAGTGTGTCAGACTGTCTTCATTTATTAACTGGTGTACAGATCTGATGGATCCAGAACAACTCGCAGAAGCAGGGTTCTATTACGCAGGTAGAATAATTTGTTTCCATATTAGTTAGTTTCTTAGGTACCTAACAGATTATACTTTATTAATCTAATTATTATCTAATTATTTTTCATAAAAAAGAATACAAACATGTATGTATAAATACTTTGCCTTATAATTATTTTTTGTCCCATGCAGGTGTTCAAGACTGTGTCCGATGCTTTTTCTGTGGTGGCGGAATGAAAAACTGGGAAAAACGGTGACAATGCATGGATAGAGCATGCTAGATGGTTTCCGAATTGTGCATACGTGAAACAATGCAAGGGAGAAAATTTTGTAAGCATGTGTCGCATGGCAAATATTGACTACATGACAGCTAATGGTGTAATGCAAGATCTGGTAAGTGTATGATTTAGTGTAATAAACGAAAATAATTCTACTTGCATCAGGTGCAACACAAATATTGCCTATTTGACTCTCTGATATATTAGAAATAAATAAATCTCAATTATTACCAAACATTTGTTTAACTTTCCTTCTTTATACTAATATGAATTTTGACTTGGTCTTTGATAAAACATGTAGACCGAGTTAATGTTTAGTTTACATATTTAATTTGAATTATAATCAAGGACTTCTATTTTATTTTAGGCAACAACATGGAATCAGGAAGGTTGTGGCAACTTTGTCGCAGACCAATTGATAGAAGACCTTAACAGCGCAGCTGCCAAACTTGTTGTCAGTATCGGATACAAACAGGAGGATGTAGAAAATGCTGTAAAAATTGCGATGGAGAAATATGGTAGATTCTTACGTCTATAACACTGCAAAAGCTATTAGAGGAAAATCGTCAACTGAGAAGTCAAATGACTTGCAAAATTTGTTTATACAAGGACGCCTGTGTTGTTTTTATACCTTGCGGTCACATGGTTTCTTGTGTTGAATGTGCGCATGCGCTAAGAAAATGTACTGTTTGCAGATCAGTCATACAAGGAACAGTAAGAGCGTATCAAGCATAGAGACACGCAGCATCTAAAATCGCTTACGTGATGTTTCTTATCAATAGTCACTTTCTTCTATGTGCAACATAATTTTGATATACAAGGATACATATACTTTTATCTCAACAGAATTAAGTTTTTATTCTGGATGAAATTTGAATATCCCTAATACTATATTGAATTTTAAGTAATAATGAATCTTAAACAAAACCTTTATTAAATTTTTAATATTTGTATGATTTACTTGTAGCATTACTTAATGTTTAATGTTATTAGCTCACCTGTCACAAAGTGACAAGGTGAGCTTTTGTGATCGCGCGGTGTCCGTCATCCGTCGGTCCGTCCGTCCGTGCGTGCGTCCGTCCGTCCGTAAACTATTGCTTGTGACCACGCTAGAGGTCACATTTTTCATGGGATCTTTATGAAAGTTGGTCAGAATGTTCATCTTGATGATATCTAGGTCAAGTTCGAAACTGTGTCACATACCTTCAAAAACTAGGTCAGTAGGTCTAAAAATATTAAAACCTTGTGACCTCTCTAGAGGCCATGTATTTCAAAAGATCTTCATGAAAATTGGTCAGAATGTTCATCTTAATGATATCTAGAACAAGTTTGAAACTGGGTCACGTGCCATCAAAACCTAGGTCAGTAGGTCTAAAAATAGAAAAACGTTGTGACCTCTCTAGAGGTCAAATATTTCAAAATATCTTCATGAAAATTGGTCAGAACGTTCAACTTGATGATATCTAGGTCAAGTTCGAAGCTGGGTCACGTGCCGTCAAAAACTAGGTCAGTAGGTCAAACAATAGAAAAAAATTGTGACCTCTCTCAAGGCCATATTTTTCATAGAATCTGTATGAAAGTTGGTCTGAATGTTCATCTTTATAATATCTAGGTTAAGTTCGAAACTGGGTCACGTGCGATCAAAAACTAGGTCAGTAGGTCTAAAAATAGAAAAACGTTGTTACCTCTCTAGAGGCCAATATTTCATGAGATCTTCATGAAAATTGGTCAGAATGTTCATCTTGATGATATCTAGGTCAAGTTCGAAAGTGGGTCACGTGCAGTCAAAAACTAGGTCAGTAGGTCAAATAATAGAAAAACCTTGTGACCTCTCTAGAGGCCATAATTTTCATGGGATCTGTATGAAAATTGGTCTGAATGTTTATCTTGATGATATCTAGGTCAAGTTCGAAATAGGGTCACGTGCGGTCAAAAACTAGGTCAGTAGGTCTAAAAATAGAAAAACCTTGTGGCCTCTCTAGAGGCCATACTTGTGAATGGATCTCCATAAAAATTGGTCAAAATGTTCATCTTGATGATATCTAGGTCATGTTCGAAATTTGAACTCGTGCCTTCAAAAACTAGGTCAGTAGGTAAAATAATAGAAAAACCTTGTGACCTCTCTAAAGGCCGTATTTTTCTTGGGATCTGTATGAATGTTGGTCTGAATGTTCATCTTCATGATATCTAGATTAAGTTCGAAATTGGGTCACGTGCGGTCAAACACTAGGTCAGTAGGTCTAAAAATAGTAAAACATTGTGACCTCTCTAGAGGCCATATACTTCATGAGATCTTCATGAAAATTAGTCAGAATGTTAACCTTGATAATATCTAGGTCAAGTTTGAAAGTGGGTCACGTGTCGTCAAAAACTATGTCAGTAGGTCAAATAATGGAAAAACCTTGTGACCTCTTTAGAGGCCATAATTTTCATGGGATCTGTATGAAAGTTGGTCTGAATGTCAAGAAAGCGGGTCATGTGCCTTCAAAAACTAGGTCAGTAGGTCAGATAATAGAAAAACCTTGTGACCTCTCTAAAGGTCATATTTTTCAAGGGATCTGTATGAAAATTGGTCTGAATGTTCATCTTGATGATATCTAAGTCAAGTTCGAAACAGGATCATGTGCGGTGAAAAAACTAGGTCAGTGTGTCTAAAAATAGAAAAACCTTGTGACCTCTAGAGGCCATACATGTGAATGGATCTCCATAAAAATTGGTCAGAATGTTCACCTTAATGATATCTAGGTCAAGTTTGAAACTGGGTCACGTGCCATAAAAAGCTAGGTCAGTAGGTCAAATAATAGAAAAACCTTGTGACATCTCTAGATGCCATACTTTTCATGGGATCTGTATGAAAGTTGGTCTGAATGTTCTTCTTGATGATATTTAGGTCAAGTTTGAAACTGGGTCAACTGCGGTCAAAAACTAGGTCAGTAGGTCTAAAATTATTAAAATCTTTTGCCCTCTCTAGAGGCCATAGTTTTAAATGGATCTTCATGAAATTTGATCTGAATTTTCCCCTTGATGATATCTAGGTAAAGTTCAAAACAGAGTCACGTACCTTTTGAAAACTAGATCAATAGGTCAGATAATAGAAAAACCTTGTGACCTCTCTAGAGACCATATTTTTCAATGGATCTTCATGAAAATTGGTCAGAATTTTTATCTTGATAATATCTAAGTCAAGTTCAAAACTGGGTCACATGAGCTCAAAAACTAGGTCACTATGTCAAATAATAGAAAAAACGACGTCATACTCAAAACTGAGTCATGTGGGAAGAGGTGAGCGATTCAGGACCATCATGGTCCTCTTGTATTTCTTTTGTTATCCTCTTTCATTGAATTTGGTATTTATGACATACATTTTGCATTAATTCATTTATGACGTTTAAAGTATGTATTGCATTTATACATTTAGTTTGTTTTATCCATGAAATCCATGTCCGTTTTGGTTATAGAATGTATACTATACTTTTAGTGTGCTAAATATTACGTAGCTTTAGGTCTCCTTACTTCTACATATAAACGGATTGGTGGTTTACCTGTTGCGGTACTAAGTGTGGTCATTGGTTGCATAGTGTGAAATATCGATGATTCTTCCCAACACAAGGTAATATGTCTCTTTCTTATGAGTTTCAAAATTCCCTTCATTGGCTGCAGTATTTGAGAAAATAGGATGGAAACTTACAAATGCTAGAAAAGCATGTGGAAATCGGGAGAGAACTGAAAATGTTACGCGCCTTTTCTTTGTGTTTACATGGCTACGGCAGTGAAAAGTGAAACACTTGCCTATATAAAGGGCGTGTACTGTCAAATATCTTGCCGCGTACGGTATTTTGCAGCAGAGATAGCTAGTAAGGTGGCGATTTCTGAAGGGATAGTTCACACTATTCTGACAAAGTATTGAGGTTTTAGAAAGGTCTGTGTTTGGTGGATCCGCTGATCAGAAGAATGATAGATTAAAATTTTCAAGAACTCTCCTTAAATAATTCAGATGATGCGTCGGTAAAAAAACTATCTAAATTACGTGTTTTGTTTGAATCCCAAAGTCGATCTGACAACAAGCAATGAAAGAGAAAAGTGAAAAACGCACGGTAGTAGCAACTTTCTACACAACGAAAATGTAAACATTTTTTCAAAAACTGCAAACCTACATATTCCCCAGATTTTATGCATTTTTTCTCTCTCTATTTCCTCACATCAAGAAAATGTTTTGGCGACGATGTGACAGTAAAGTGCAATTAGAAGCACAATCGATCAGTGCTTGAAACAGATACCAAGGGAAGACTACTCTGACGTTTTTAAACAATGGATATTGCTCACAAAAATGCGATTGTATTAAAGGCGAAAACATTGAGGGGTTGGTATATATATATATTAGTTAGGTAGACTTTCACCTTAAGCTTTTTTCTTGCCAAGTCACAGAACAGCTTACAGCACCCTCGAAACATGCAACTAGGTAACATATATAACACTATAACAAAGTAAGACCTAATTTATAAATTATTGAGTAATTTGCATCAAAGTTATAATTTGTTTCATCGACAAAGACCCAGAAAATCATACCAAAACATGACAACTTAAACTATTTGTATTTATTTTCAAAATTTGCAAACTGATTTACCAAGGAAGTAGTGTCCATAGTCAAATTAATGTACACATTTAAATGCCATGATAGATGTTTAACGAATTACATTTAACTATGGCACAATAAGCATAAGCCTTACACTTTCAATTATCACATTTATAAAATTAAATAACTTACAAAGTGAATGTGAAACAAAAATGTAAACACCTGTATCTAGAAATATATCACAACATCAAACTGATCTTCCTTCAAAATGCCTTGAAAGTTTCATCATCAGAGTTTAATACCACTCTTAAGTAAGTTTAGTTTTATGGATTTCTGTATAATGATTCTGCCTCGTTTTTGAGTCAGCTTTGATGAAAGAATCTCACATAGCAGCAAAAGTACAGCAATGAAAGAAGTAGGTAATATGATGTCAGCAGTCTTTTCACATATGGTAACAATAGCATTTAAGATAATTTGTTATTAGAAAACAATTCTTTTAAGTATGCATGTGCAGATGACCAACTCTCTTATAATATAAAAAAGAAAATACTAACCTGGCAAAGGTTATGATATTTATTAGCTTTAAAAAGGTCAACGTAGATTAAATAAAACACTACACGAAAAACAATTACCATAATAACAGTACGTATGTTTGTAAACACACTGATTTTAAGATTCTCTCAAAAATACGTAACAATACAACATGTATCAAAATAATGTTTTCCTAAACGACCATAACTATCATGTAATACTATGAAATGAGATTAATATCTTGACAACAGGAGCTAGAAGCTATAGTAATAAAAGCATAATTGAAATTCGTAATCCTTGTGTCAAAAATACATATATATATATATATATATATATATATATATATATATATATATATATATATATATATATATATATATACAGTCGAGTCCACTTGATACGAACTCGCTTGATACGAATTTTCGACTATAACGAACAAAATCCGGATTCCCCGGCTGAGTCCTTCTATTTCTTTGTACAGTTATTTCGGTAATAGCGAACTCGCTTCATACGGATTTTCGGGAGATACGAATACATTTTGGAAGTCCCAATGAGCTTAAATGGTATAAGTTTCCATTTTTTGATACGAACTAATTTTAGATGTCGGCGGCCATTTCTTTTTATCACCTGTATTCGATAAATACATAATAACGAGATTTACACTATGTATGCAGTTATTTTATTCATTGCAATCGAGTCCAAGTAATAATATCTTTAGCAATTCAGCGATAATCACTTTAATTTGTACACCTATTCATGAAAATATAATTTCATTGTACGTTTTAGGGCTATGTAGTGTACTTTAAGTATCAAAAATACAACCAAAAATTACCAGTTTTTTTTTTCCAGGAAATGTTTGAAATACCATGTGTAAAGTACCTGTTGCAAAAATGCATTGACATTATTATTATCACATATACACGTTACTGTATTCCTTTATATGTGCTAGATCTATATGTGCTATAAACACTTGATGGTTCAATAAATTTGTACATTAAAATTCATTTTTCATACATGTTTACGTGTTAAAGTATGAATTTTGAGGAGTTGTTTCATTGTAAACTGAACATTCTCACTTAATCAGTTAAAACTACTAATGAGCATCTATTCCCTACTGTATTTTTATTTATCTGAAGCTAATCACCGGCGATACCGGTGATACTGCCCAACTTACTCGGGCAAATTACCCAGGAGTCATACATTCTTTAATACGAATTTCGTTTTATACGAGCACATTTCCCAGGTCCCGAAGAGTTCGTATAAAGCGAGTTTGACTGTATATATTTGAGAATTCCACAAGAAAACAAACGATCAATTACTGGTTTTGAAAGCATCAAAATTATAACTATGTCGGCACATAATTAAGTACCCATAAAGATAGAAATGGACTAAAAAATATAACAACAAATTATATAAAAAAACATTGCAGACATGTCACTTGGGGATTAAATGGAACGGAGGTAAATAAGGAAAAATGAATTGAACACGAATTTTACACATTCATATATCAGGTTAATCTTTTGCTGACCAACCTTTAACCGATGTGAACATGCTTAAACGAACGCGCACTAGCTAATGATACCTGTAAAACGTAAGCTATTGATGAACTATAAAAGACAGATTACCTATGTGTTCTAATACCTCGACCTAAGTCTTCAACTTCGTAAAATTGAAAGTTCATTCTTGTTCACTTTTCTTTAATTTGTAGCTGTTCAAAAATCCTACCTTTTCGTAAAAAAATGCCATTTCGCTTACAAGTGCAGATTTATTTCATTCATGTTGTCCCGTTACTTGGGGAACTGTTTGAAATAAGAACTCATCTTGTCCATTTTCATCCTTACCATCTAATAACATTACTACTTTCTTACTATTTCTAATTTCATTTTTGACCTCTTCAGCTTTAAGTTCTGGTGTCACTGAAACAGCAAATAGTCCTACTTTTACTGGCTGGTTCATTTCAACAGTTTGCATAAACAGCCGTCGAAGAGCTGAATATTCCATCGTCACATCAAGCATCACAATCTTTTCTAGTTTCGCCATATTTGGAGAAATCAAGACATGTTTATCTCCAATATTGATCCTGGTCAACCAGATTAATTCAGTGTTGACAAGTGTCGGAATCGTTTTCAATAGAACGGACACATCCTCTTCGGAAGCAAGAAACCCACAATAAAACCTATGCAAATACTTGGCTTTTTGAAGACACAGAAGAACAGAGGACAAGGCCATGGCCTTTGGAAACTTCCCAACATAGCAAACTTCAAGCGCCGAAGTATTTATTTGGACACTTGAGAAAGGGATCTCGCCTATTTCTAGAAATTTCAAAAATGAATGGTTTGACAAATCAAAACTGACTCCTTCGCATTCATCATGGCTACTACATTTGATATTTTCTAATCCTATTTGTTTCATTTCTGGCCGGCTGCACAAAAAGTCTACTAAGCCCTCAAGTTGTGTATGTGACATTTCAATATTTCTGAGGTAGAGCTTTTCTAAACATTTCAGACTTTGAATGATCCTGTAGCTTTCATTTGACAAAGATATGCGATTATGATTCCATTTATCATCTTTCCATTGTCCACCTTTAATAACAAAACATTTCAAGGAGTTATATGAATCTTTTAAGAGCGCATCAAGCTCTTTTTCTCCAAAGACGCACTTCAGGTCAATTTTTTCTAGATTTTGTGTTCCACTTCCTTTAAATATATTTGTAACTTCTTTAAACTTTTCAACTGTTTGTATATTTCTTACTTTGATGGACTTCATATTCTTCTTATTGGAGATCATTATTCTTTGCAGTATATTGGAGTACCTCCTACTTTCAAAATCGGAGTCAATGATAAAGTCATCCATTTGAATTTCAATTAATTCATTGGAGTTGTCTTCGCATTCTTCGGTACAGGTCACATGCAAGTTTTGTAGTTTCTTCATTGTTTCATTATATCCAACAAAATAGTTCCAGGACCCCATGTCGCTCCGGTAGCTTTGTGTTATGTCAGATGCAATAATGACTTTCTGTATCTCGTTTGACAACGCCCTTACTTTATCAGGACAAAGTCCAGAAAGAAAGATGTAGAAGTGTGAGATTGAAAGAATATTTGGGACAGAATCACATAACCTTTTTATTTGCTTCGTCATTGGAGAATTTATGTTTACCGTGAACATATACAAAGCAGCGAGAAACTCTTGGAAACTTTTGTGTGCAAATGCGATTCGATACCGCCTTGTTGTGTAATGTCCTTTAATTTTGTGTTGAGTCAGAAGGCCGCTTGAAAGGCTGAACTTAAGGTAATTATCTCCAAGTCGATTCTTTGCCACATCCCTATCAAACACAAG
The DNA here is from genome assembly GCF_021730395.1 of Mercenaria mercenaria. Classification (NCBI taxonomy): domain Eukaryota; kingdom Metazoa; phylum Mollusca; class Bivalvia; order Venerida; family Veneridae; genus Mercenaria; species Mercenaria mercenaria. Next base: position 23,485,970 of record NC_069364.1, on the reverse strand, counting down.
TGAAAATTCTCGATTTTTATTATCTATATATGTTTCAAACGCTAAATGACCCAACTTAGTTAAAAAGCTATAGTATTTCAGACAATAGTCATTTTTACTTATTGCTTCTGGCATTTCCATTTTTCTTCTTTTCGAATCAGTGGGTCGAATCAGATTCGCATGTTTCCTTTCTTCAGCTTTTGCCAAGAGAAGACCGACTAAGTTACTGTAGATTTCACATCTAGAATTTCCGAAAGGAAAGTCATCTACCCAAAGACAAATCAGATATGTCAGTATAAGGGGGACTCTTTTGAGCTCATCAATGCTTTTAAATTTGATTGCTTCTCCGAATGCGTCAATTTGATTTGTTACATCCCTTTCTCTGGTTTTAAGCTTTGTAAACGAGTTTTTGATCAGCTGTTTAGTAGATTCTACACCAAGGCCTGTTATTGACAGATGATTATCAATCTGACTGGTTTTCAAATTCAGCGTACTAAGTTTCCAAGGCCTTGTTGTTGAGAGAATAGTGCAATGTTTGTGTGATTTTCTATGAGGAATGTCGATTGAGGAATGGCAACAACATCTAGTTGGGATAGTGTGTGTCCACTCATCGAGCCCATCAAGAATAACTAAACAGTTTTCATTGTGCAGAACGTCTTGTAAAAGTTTCATGGAATAATCATGTCCACGTGATAAATGTTTTACAACTTGGTGTAAGACCATTTCGTTGACAGTACAATGTATTTTGCATGTTTCTCTGAGTGGAATGAGGAAAAGATAGTCAAAAGTCTTCATGACACTTTGGTCGTCTTCCACAATAGTTTCAGTCTGATTATTTTCAGCGCTATGAGCTTGACACCAACTTGTGGCAAGTCGTTTGGAGAAGGCAGTTTTTCCCATTCCAGCAACAGATGTTACGTAAATTTCTCTGAATCGTGTTGTTCTCGTTTTTGAATAAAATACGTCCCACAGGGAAGTTATTTCAGTTGGTTTTTGTGCATCTGTGCTGCCTATCACTGGCCAAACGTAGAAGTCTACTATAGGTGTGTCGTTTTCTTCAATAAGTGGGGATACTGGGATAGAACTATGATTTTGATTGTTGAACTCTATCATGTCCGATTTTAAATCTAGAGAAAAGTAAACAGTGTTATTGTGTTTAGTACTACTGTCAGATTTTAACAAGTAAGTATACAAATGTAGTAATCAAATGGAAGTAGGAAAATGTAAGTTTCTAAATCAACCAGTGCTATACTATGGACTGATTACTTTATCTTTATGAATCTTTAGAGCTATATAGTTTAAACTACAATGACTTATTTTCAAATTTATTTGCTATGATTTCGTCTCAAAAGGAACAGCACAGTTTTGTAAGTTGTCAGTGATTAAAACCTAACGATAACCTGACGTTTTTAAAACTATTTATTAAGGCATTTTAAAAGGGAATTCATATAGCTTTTATGCGCATCTTTTTGCGCAGCAGACATTGTCTATGGAAAATCGAAGTGAAATCAACATTTGTTGAAACATGTGACAGACAATCTTAAATACGAGGAATCTTGATTAAAATAAATTTTCAATAAGTTTTATCAGTAATAAAATGTTGATACTGATTTATGTTGTATCGACATGCATGTATCATGCCTGATATGTATCATGCAACTTGCCATTTGTGGCTGTGTTTTGACAGCGCATGTAAGTACAAAGACATTATTGTTCATATAATGTTAGAAAATATAGTTTGTACTGATAAGAAAGTAACTTCTTTCAGATCATTTAGTATTCAATTTTAGAAAGGATTCAGATTTTCTTAAACTTTTGTTTAACTTCTAGCAGATATAATCAATTTGGTCAGGTTCGCGCCATTTTCCGTCCGAGCAGGCGTTGTATTCAAGCGGTCTTAACATACAATTTAGTTTGGTGACCCATACATTTTTGGCCATTTTTATGTTAAAATACAATAATTTATACACAAGGATAACAGGAAAAATGTCTATGAAACAGTTTGTTCTTTTTTTTTTTTTCAAAAATATTTTTCGGTTTGAGTATTTTTTATTGAAAAACGTTTACAAAGATGAATATTAAAAAGAAGATTCTTTTTTCATCTGTTCCCATTATTGTAATGATGTATTATTACAGATATGACTATGATATCAAATAAGTATACAATAAAATCTGTAAAAAATTATAAACCGTAATATTTTGTTTGGTATTTTTAAAAGAGCAGAAAACTATGAAAATGATGAAAATTCACAAGCAATTGCAGCAACAGTGGGTGTGTTCAAAACATTTTATCACAAAAATAAGCCCAGTAACCCATTGTTCTTATTTGTTCATTGTTTTCAGCTAAAATTGTCATATCATATGAAATTATTTATACCCTTTTATAACTCTGGTGGGTCTTTGAACTCAGCAAAAACGAATAAAGTCCAACTTGTCTATACAAAGCATTTTTGGGGAGATAAAAATGGTCTTATATGATTGAAAGCTTTAAATCACAGCTTAAAAGACATTGTAAATGATAAACAAAACCAAGACTTTTCTGTGGGATGGTAGCCTTAAACATAGATTTGACAATGTATTATTTTTAAAAGAATATGCTTTACAGCTACAGAATCTTACTCTGTTTTAATTCTTCATATTTTCCATCAGGATCCGCTAATCTTTTATTCAGTTCTTGGAAAGACGTTTGAGTTGACATTTGCATCCTGCTCAGGGCCTGTTTTATCTCGTCCAACATATCTATTCTTTGTGGATGTGTTGTATTGACCTTTGCGTTTTGGTCTATTACATCGAGTTGGTCTTCCTTAGAAATTGGCAATACGTCTTTCCTTAGCTGGAAAAAAGTTGTAATATTTTTTGTGAATAAGAACAATACAGAACATACATTTATAATAAATGTTGGATCAGAGATATCACTATTGCTATAACGACGGATGATTAAAGGTACGCATGTGTTAGAAGCCAAGTTACATTTAATTTATACAGCAAGTAAATGAATAATTTATGTTCAAATTCATTCCAATACATACGTTGGAATGATTTGTTATAATGTAAAATGAGTTTTACTATCGAATAAGCATGAAATGTGTCGGACATACAGACAAAAAAATGCAAAAGCTAGTTATGACATTTAAATGTAAGTCTGAACAAAATAGCCAATATCTGACCTTATCAATCTTTTTTAGTTCTTCCTTTGTGTTTTGATGTTCAAGACTTTCCAGAAATTCAACCAGATTATCAAGATGGTTATCAAGTTCGCCTTCCTCAATTAAAAGATCTGCAGAGTGTCTGACCTTATTTGATGTAGACCGTACCTAAAGTATACAAGTCGCTTAAATCTCTTAAAATATAAATGCAGACTGAAAGTACAAATCGGAGAAAAGTGTTTATTTGGTTTAACATCGCACAGACACAAGTATAGGTCAAATGCCGACTGTCCAGCTTTGATGATAGAGGAAGACCCCAGGTGCTCCTCCAAATTTTCTCTTATTTTAATATAATCAGCGTACACGTAAGGCATTTCAAAACAGTATATATAAGTATACTTTCTGAAATACCTAAACCAGTGTTAGGGCAAATAATATGGTTATTGTAATGACAGCACAAAACAAAGTCAAATTAAGATAATTAAGATGCATTATGTACAATTTATTTATTATCAAATCAATCAATTACCTCCTTAAATAACGATTCATCGATTGACTTAAAAGCTTTATGGTTGTACAAGACGCTGACAATTCCGTTGAAATCTGTATCAGCTATTCCATTTACACCTGAATATCCTTCAGGCATGTAACACTTTGCTACTTCCCAAGCATTGGTGCACCAGTTTTCTGCTCTAGTGTTCTTCCAAGAAGGGCAATTATATCTATGTTTTTTTCTTATTTCATCTTTTATCTTGCCACATGTATTGTTTGGACATGCACGAAATCTTTTTGTCTCAGAGTTGTGAAAGGAGCATACACCTGACTTTTTTACACATAGAGACTTTGTGGGGCACGGGAAAATTTGCTCGATTGTGCATTTAGAACAATAATGTCCGCCAGTGTTTTCCACCTGCTTTAATAAGTCATTATGGAAGTCCGTTATTTTGTCTATAACATGATCCTGAACGCCTTCCTTTGCTATGTTTATAGCAAGGTTGGCTTTTATCCAGTTATGAAACCTTTTGTCTTTAACTTTCTCTCTGTAATCCTTTGGTTCCGTCATGATTCAGATTTGTTATGCATTATTTCCCATGGACATGATGGACAACTGCAAAGGATAAATATTATTCATTCTGAAGCGTTCCTCAAACAATTCTACACGTCTTGATATTATTCTAACTAATCGAAATAGATTACGGGGCGATGGAAATAATTAAATCAATGTGGAATTATCAGGCATAGACAGTTGGCAAAAGCCCCGAGAAAAAAATCCGTAGGCATTTTTAGTACAATATGGTATCATACATCAAAATGTTCGTTAGGGTATATGGAATTCAGCCAGGGTGGATACCAGGCTCAAATATCCCTATTCAAGTTTTCATGAGGCCCCAAAAGGGGTGCACGTGATAAGAAATAAAAATGAAAGTAAAATTTTATTTAAATCACAGGTTAACTTAAATCTGACTTAAATATATAATAGAGTGGAAAGATTCAATTATATAATATAATTTGACGTATAAATGTAATTTTCAAGTAAAATTAAAGACTAAGAGGACCTTAATTGGGGGTTCTCCGTCAGACGGCATTTACATGATGATGTGACGTATCCAATATGTTAAAAGTTGCGGTACATTGGTATTAACATGTAATTAAGAAATGAATGTTTATCCTCTATAGTATCCAGTGCATATAAAAAAACTAAGACATATTACATTTTCTTTGAAATTTCATATATAATTCAAGAGGCCCCAAAAGGAGCTGCACTCAAAAGGAACAATTTTAAACAGACATGCTGCATATCATTTTGCCATCAACGTAACATTCCATTAAGTGTGTGGATATACTCACGCAAACATTAACTGTACTAAAACTTATTGTGTAAAGTAATTTTATTGTTTTTATTATTGCAGCATCACTTTCTGTTGAAGTCTGAGAACACTAAAACCGAGACTTTTGCAAAACACTTTGATACATATAGAATAAGTAACTCTGAGAATTTCAAGAAATTGTAGAGCCAATATATTACATATACATGTTACTTCGCTGCATTTCATTTCCTTATTTTCATTTAATTGTTACTACAATAAGAGTGCGTAAAATATCGGTTTACTGGTACTAACTTTTGAGACACATATAGTCAAATTGCCCAAATGTGGATATTGAACCGATGTATACACTCAAAAAAGTAAACACGCAATATCACTTTCTGGCAAATATTTCATTTTCTTTTTGCTAAACATTGTGTGTAAATATTTGATGTACATTGATATACACATATAAATTGCCAAACTTTTCAAAATTCAAGTGCATTTGAAGAACAGTGAGAGCTATCCTGTTCATTCTGGCGTTGGTGTCGCTTTTGTTGACATCCTCACATTGGATAAGTTTTGCAAGTAAGTTCATATCTTAGCAACCAATATGTGTGTTGGATTAAAACTTTACATAAAGCTTTTGTGTCGTCTAACCTTTTGAAATAGAAATAATCTTGACTGAGTTTAATACAAAATATGATTCGTTTTCAGCCTAAAATATTTGGTAGAAGTTTAGCATGAAACGAGGTGTATTTCAACTACCTGCATTTGATTAAAATTTCACATAGTGCTTCCGGTCATCAAACCTCGGGAAGTAACCAATATATGGTTTTGTAAGTTTTGCCCAGTCATGGTCCTTGTTAAACTTAGAAGTTGTTGAATAGTCGAGCGCAAGGCTTTTGGGCAACTTTTGTTATTAAAATCGTTATCGGACTTTATCCATGGCCAGAACAGGCATTTTTCAAAATTATTTTGTTGAAGCAGTGGTATGCCATAAGACCAATGGTGGAGTCACCAGATGTAATAATACTACTACAATATAGAAAACCTTGTGTGACATTACACGTAAATGTTTGTAATTGCGTCTACATCACACAAAAGTGTTTTGCAAGGTAAAAATTTCAAACTTATCAAACTTAAACTATTGGTCAATTTATTAATCATGTAACAGTATCAAGACTTTTACGGATATTTGGTATGTCATTCCTTACTGATGATCGAATTTCTGTATATCGAAATGTAATTAGTATGAGTTTCTAAGGTTGTAGTGAAATGAATTACAACACAGGCGCCATATGCTCATGTAACACAAGTCATGCTTAGACTGTCCTAAAGAATGGATGTTGCATTTTTGGTTGCGGGTTTATCCCGCTACCAAAGTTAAAGTGTATTTCTGACAATCATAGCATCTTTATTTTATTCCGAATCACATCCGAAGGATGTTCATGTGCTACACAAAATAGTCTCATTCATGAACAATGCGAATGAATCATCAATGGACAAGCAGTTCTTATTCAACCTGTATCCACTCACACTGACCATTTAGACTATATAAGATCTATCATTGATAATGTATTCCAGCCCATGGTTACATCACAAGCTGGGTCAGGCAGAGTTCATCTCAGATATGAGGCACATTAAATTTGTATTTGTTTCGCATTCATGTATATTCATAGACTGGCATTTAAACAGATAATAAATCTACCAAAAACCCGCAACCATCAGACATTTCACGGCTTTGATTACTTTTTGAGAGTATTTTCAAAGCACAAGGCTAGACAAAAAAATCGTATGGACAACTATTCATTAAGAAAAACTACGTTCGAAGAAAGAACCTCCCCCCCCCCCACCCCACCCCTCCCCCACACTCAAACAAAAACCCCATCTCAGTGATTATATGGATGTGTACATGATTAACTTTACACTTAATATACATGAGCAAGGTAAAATATATAGACAACGAGAAAGATACGGACACACAAAGGAACAAAGTGGAGCACAGATTTGGAACTGTCAGTTGCAAAAACACAACTTGGAAATTAAACCAGTAAAAAGTGAAGTAAACCTTTCTCCTAATCCATCCAACATTTCAGAGTTGCATAACAGTGTAAATAAAAGACGTGATGGCAGTATGTACAATACGAAATGTTTCTGTAAATTTAGATACAAAGTAAGCCTAACAACTATTAAGACATGTACTCAGTACTTTTAACCTGAGCAAAATAAGCTTCTAGAGCATAATAAGTCTAGAACTGAAAAAAATGACCATTAACAAATTTTTTATGTTGAGCTGAAACTACATGGAGGACCCTCAGGTTGGAATCTAGCCCTGGCCATTACTAAGGTGCCAGGAAAATCGCTTCATGCAGTCATTTGTACATAAAACTGCTTACTCTCAGGAATCCTTATAAGTATAACTATCGTTAATAACGGACAACAAAATATACATACTTAATCTATTATCAAAATTGTAAACAAATATATTTCACAGGTCCTGGACATTCTTGTTCCTATAGCATGAATAGAGCCGAGTATATGAGGACAAAGAAGAGCCGATATCTACAATCTGCAAGGCACAAAATTACACAAAATACTAATGATTACATTATTTTTGAAAATATTAGAATTTTCTAGCCCCTTTGTGGCTACTTCATAAACACCACCTACCAAAAACGTAGCTGGTTGGGAAAATAGGTGCTACATGTTCACATCAGTTATCCTTTTCAGGTAATGAAATACTTACAATAATAAAATGTAACTATCAGCTGTGCAGTGTCATTGTGACATTTACTGAAGTGGACACACACCAGTACTGGTGTCTGTGGTACATGGAACGCTGACGCCCAGATTGAGCAGCGGAAACCTAAATACTTGACAACTGCTCCGCTGAAACCAAATTGGTAAAGAAATGTCTTTGATTTGTCTCTCTGGCTAGCTTAATCAAGTGATCTGATTGTTGTTTGGGGTATATTCCAATGTTACAAGAGATCAGATAAATAAAGGAACATGTATAGGTGACATTGCCAATGAATATAATTGTAGGCTTACTATAAGTATATCAAGAGGGCATATATTTAAGAAAAATCTGGTCTTTGAGCTATATTTATACTATGGCATATTAGTTAAAGTGCCACTTACATCCTATTAAAGAGATATGAATACCACCATACATATAAAATGGTGAATCATAAATCGTCATATGCTTAATATATTTCAGCAATGATTCTGTTAACTAATAACTACTTATTAATCTAAATTATCACAAAATGTGAGTAATTTAAACCCCTTTGGAGCCTCAATAAATATATTTTTTTTTTGGGGGGGGGGGGGTGTAAAAAAACTACCTAAGAACAAATATTAAATTGCTGTGAAGAAAATATTCTGGTAAATTGTATGATTTGCAACATATGAAAGAAGAGGGCAATTTACCAGTCTTTTTCAACAAACTTTAAAATTTGCTTATCAATTATTCTACAATAACATGACCCCACAGTGGTGCCTTTTTTATCATTTTGTGTATTAGAATGCCTGTTACACACCTGAACCTTAAATACACAACCTTTCTATCGTAGAGATTTCACAAATAGAGTAAAAACAATATACTTCTAAATTATGCGATACCTAACAAAAAATTCAAAATATTTTTTCAAAAACACTGTAATGGGCCTCAAATTCTAAAAGAATTAGTGTGATCAACATATGTATTTATATTACAATACATTTCATCTAAAACAGATATACATTTCATCAAATAATGATTAAAATGAAAATTTTCTTTAATTTCCCTTAAAATTGAGAAAAAAACTAATTGTCCCCTTTTGGGGCCTCACAAAAAATAAAAATGGATTTTTGAGCCTGGTATCACCCTGGTTGAATAGAAGAAAGAATAACGAACGTTTTAAGGTATGATACCATATTGTACTAAAAAATGCCTACGGATTTGTTAACCAGGCCTCTTTTCCAAGTAAGCCAACTGTCTAGCATTACTTAATTTTTTAGCCAATGTTTGAAACATGAAATGTGTACATATGCCAATCTTATGAGTATATTTTGTATTGAAATTACAATGTCTTTATTTTCTTTATGTTTATTATCTATCTCCTTTGGATAATGTATCTTGATCATGTGTTTACGAATTTCTATGCTTTTAATGTACTTTATGATTGATAAGAATCTACAGTAATATCAATTTAGTACAAATGATGTAAAACTATTATTGGTTAGTTGCCTGAGTGCTGAATTGTTTTTCAATTTATTTCATCAATCAAATAACAAGATCTTGCAAACAATATAACACTTATTATCCTTGAAAACAATGAAAGTTTAGAATCGCTAAGAGCTTTATCTTCTTTTTCAGTATCTTTTGGGTATTTTTCATAGACCGTTGAGTAGACTTAATTAGTATTTTGAACTGTTTTGTTTTTGTTGTTTTTTTCACCCTCGAAAATAGCATATTTTCATCTGAGGCCTGCAATAACTAATGTTGAAAGCAGAGGGCATACAAATGTTTGCAATGAACAATACATGTATGAGAATCTTCCACTGCTCATGACTGATAAATATATAGATCAAATACAGGACCAATAACAAGTTTAGACAAATTACATCATTTTTCATTATTACGATTAAAATACAAGAACTTTACTGGTCAGGACTATTCAATGCAAGTTTTGTTTGAAGTAAAACCAGCTAATAATCACTATACGTCTTGAAACCGATAATACTAACACAAGGGCGCGTATTCGTCAACATTTAGACTTGGGATTTAAATCTCAAAATATCGAATTGCGGTAACATAACTGATTCCTGATACTTTGCATAAATTTTTGTTTTTGTATATGCCACATTTGTGCTCAGTTTCATATAATTCCAAATAAGATTTACACACACATATAAATATATGACAAAAAGTTGATTATGCTTATTAAATGTAAGACCTTAAACTTTGGTGAATACAGGCATATGCTGGCTCGCTGTCAGGGGCATTCTTTATTCAGATTCCTTAACTTTTCATTCTCAAAAAAAAATAAGAACAGCAATAAATGTTTGAATACTTACCGTGCAGCTGTGTTTAAAATAGCAAAGCATATTTCCAATACTGACATTATTTAAAGCATATCCTTTTTGTTGTAGTAACGCACTCAAAACCCTCTCAATATTCACATATTGAAATTCCCATGAGCCATTTATAAAAAAGAATGCCTATAAGAAATTAAAAGCATAAATCTTATAACTATAAGTTCTAAAACAAAATGGCTTCTTAACCTTAAACCAGGACTCCCTGTAGCACTAAACCTTGTTGTACACAATGATAAACATATTTTTAGCATGGATTATTTCAAAATATTTACTGACCTTGGATTGATATTGGATTTTTTATCCTTGACATTGTCCTAAATAACAGATCCGTGAAATTTTATCTTATCTCATAACCGTAGGCGCATGCTATCTCGTTGCACAAAGCCCGTAAAAACAGATTGTTTTGTATATTTATTCCTTTCAAAGTCAACATAAACGTATGAAGAATTAAATTAGGACAAACCAAATCTTGATCCCGCACTTTTCAAAACCTACTTACATGGAAGGAAAACACAAACGGTGTTGATAAAAACTCTACCAGATAGATTCGGTATATAGCAACAAATGTGTTTGAAGCAATTGTAACAGGTTTATATTTCAGTGAATATTACTTAAAAGTGATATAACAATTTTCATAATGACTTGATTTTTTTAAGTTTTAGCCTAGTAAATAAACATCTTTCTAAGTCTAGGGTAATGGTAGATGTCTACAGGTCGATGTTAACGTTTAATTGCTTATGTGTAATTTCTAGACTTAACAGCATACACGACAGTTGTATACATTCGCACACAGGTAACAAACATGCTAAGAAAACACGTAGAAGAAGTAAATCAGTGGTTACTTTTAGATGAGTTTTCGTGTCTTTTTTCAACACCTTGTGCAACAATATATTTCTATGAGCATCAGTATTCCCGTTTTATCATTTAAAGCGATAAGGTTCGTGATCATTTTTTCCGTTCATATTATCAAAAATCAAAAGAATTACTTATCGACATACCGACTGTAAGATGAGTGTTCTAAAATTTTGAAACATTGTTACAGTATAACTGATAAGAATAGTGTGTCAGTTACATCAAAAGAAAGGTAATGTTTTGAACCTTTAAAGTAATTTATATACAGGTATGTAGCTATTTGATGTATAAACTTATAGTTACAAGCGTGGAATAATCAAACGCACTGCGAATGTAGTAACACTGGCCTTTATAAGTCTTTGAAAAACTAAAATTTTAAAAGATATCGTTAATTAAAAGCACATGCACAATGTCAGATTCAAGTTTACTGCAGTAAATAAAATATCAAATTACTTAGACCTATTACATAGTCTGTGGCCGCATGCTTGACTTAAATTACTTATTAATCTCTTTTTGAATCACACAACATAAAACATAAAAGGTACATTATATAGGTCTTATTTATAAAAATAGATAAAAAAGTTTATAATTGATAAACAAGTAGCATTTCTAATACATAAGTTTTGACATTGACGTCAAATAAATTGAATGTTTATACAATGATTTCATGATAAAAGGTTATACACAAAGGGAATGGAATTTTAAAATTATGATAATTATGATAATAATGATAACTATTTTGGATAAAAATATAATGTAATGGCGGCGCATGTAAATTGTATCCTTTAAACTATTTATTTGTTTTGTTGTTCATAAAGCATATTTTTCGCTGTAAATAGATATTATACATTATTGGAAAGACCGTAAAAGAATAAACTAGTAACACGTTTAGATATTTAAAGCGAATATCCCACACTTTGTAAATTGTAGTTTTTAAAATAATTTATCACCAAAAGGCAAAATACCGCCACTGTTCCATATATTTAAAGGTAAGAACTACTAAATCGTACAGAATAACACTACCTAAATAATGAACCGTTCCATTATTAAAAGTACACAAACTTCGCTCGCCACAAAACTGAACTAGAGGTAGCGCACAGTATTTTGGCGTTTATAAATGAAATCAAAACAATAACATAAAATTAAGTCAAAACACTAAAATTACATTTAAGTCAGTGATTCCTCGTTGGCCGAGCGGTTTCGGTATTTCTATTATAACTTTTCGTTGGGAGTTCGATCCCCATTTTTTTAGTTAGCATTACATACTTTGTGTAAGTTTGTTTTTCTCTGGTTTCTACTTTATTGTTTTGTTTCTTATTTTCGTATAAAACTGGAAGTATCTATCAATCAAACAATTCTAAAATTATGGCCGGGCAATGCTTGTATAAAAGTGATCTGTAACAGGTGGAGTGTATTTAGACATGATTACGTGTCAGTTGTGACATAAAAGTTTAGTGAACATGTTAGAACATGTTACAACTAGATTTACTAACTCGTCTTGTCTTCAATGAATTGTAGTGAAGAAAACATTAAAAAACAAAATTTAACTGGTCTAGTAATCGAACTCCCGACGAAAAAGTAAAAGTATAATATGAATACCGTAACCGCATTAGGCCAAAGTGAAATCACTGACTGCATCGTTAGCGTATTAAGTGTACTGACTTCATTTTATGTTTTAATTTTAAAGTACTAGGAAAAAAACGATTTTTAGCAGAATTGTATGAAAAATACATTGTAAGAACATCTTATAATAAAGCAAAAGTTTGATTTTTTAAAATCTGACACCACGATGTTTGGGTTAGCCACTTTAAATAATAGTTGTCAAGTATCAGATAGTTGCAGTGAATAAAAACCAGTAATTATTTAATCTTAATAACATGAATATGTCACTTTCCCGAATAAATCTATATAATCAAAGAAAGGAATAACATTCGCCCTTCATCAAATGAATTGTTTCTTCTGCAGCCTCCACTTCCGTGCAACCTTATCAGTGTCCGAGGAAAGAGTTGTACAGGAAAAATGCGTACAAAAGTTGAATTTGGAAAAAGAGAGTAAAAATGCTAGATACAATGCTACAGCATTAATGTAAAATTACATTGGGAAAAAAATCATAAATATGGTGAAGATATACTGATGTATATTCAAGATTTTGAGACAATCTGAGTGCAGCTTAAATGGTCTGAAAAAAAAAACTGTTGCAGCTTAGAAAATTATTTACTGTGGAAGCAGCTAAATGCTTAAAACAAAACTGAGATCAGAAGACGAACGCTTAAAGGTAGATTTTGGGAAAGCTGAACACTGAACGTCAGGCCGCTGGAACTTATCAGGCACTGAAAGCGCGTATAGACAGATATTATATTGAAAGAGCTTTGGATAGTAGAGACCTAAAAGAAGTCATTCCAGAGAAAACAAAAACAGTGGATCCGATGAGATGTAGCCGGCGAATCGTTTGTTGAAGCTACAGGGGATTTAGTTGTATCTTTATCAAATTAAGGTCAAAGGGTTATCACAAAAGGTCCTTTGGAGGTTAGCCAGCATTAAAATGCCTTAATTGTGGAATGTTTTGTCATTTAATAATGGACAGTAAAAGTAACATGTTGGCGTTTCTGGTACGGCCGGTACAAGAACGTTTTATCATGGTAAAGGGCAAAATTAGTAGGAAGTATATGACCTTAGAAATTACCTTTCGTGAATAAGAAAGTTACAGGCGATGTATTATCGCGCCTGAGAATGAAATTAAGTTATTTACTGCTGCAGACAAACCTTTTAAAGGGTGAGCTTTTTGCATCCGGCTTTAAGTGCCGCACTCGTGTAGGAGAAGTCCCAAATCTTGTAATACGCGTCATTTTAGGTTTTGATGTCTTCTTCACGAAGACCGAAAATAAACTAACCAGCTGACCCTCACAATTTATTTCGGTATAAGAATCGGTTACCTGAAGTGCACGTGGAATTCAAACAAAAAGATTCATGCGCAAAAGTGTGTGCAGGCGATGAAATTAAGTCGACAGAAAAGCAACAACATCTTCTAATTGGTGACCCAGAATTTCGGACGACCCAGAAACGCTTATTTTGGCCTTATTTTTTATCATTTGTTGACAGGTACACAGACGCTTGCTTATGTGCAACATCCACTGCAACATTTGAAAATCGGTAAATAAAACTAACAAAATTTGAATATTTACATTTGTTCACAAAATGTTGTGACAGCTCTCGCTGGGGGAAGTTGCACGTGCTTTCAGTGCGCATGCGGATACTTGAACATTATTCTAGGGGTATTCATCTACAATCTGCTAAATGCAGGCGAGAAAATTGCGTGTTTTAAAACAACTGTCAAGGTTTTCCCGTTGATACATGTAACACGAGTTAAAGGCGTTTAAACTAGGTTTTGTTTACTTAAAATTATTTGTTTTAACTCTCGACAGCCTTATATCAAACTTTAAAAGTTAAATGTAAACAAGGTAAACATGTCTGTTTATCATTAACACCGACCTAAAAGTGATTCTGTAAGAAAAAATGACGATAATTAGCGTTTTCCTACTGTCCGATTTCTGGGTCCTGCAAGGCGCTAGAACGTTAAATTTACATACCCTCTTTCGGGCCTCAGTGACGTGTTCAGTATATTTTAGATACATACAAATTCTCGTTTTGTGACACCAAAGAACTGAACGTGATTCAGGTAACATTTCAGGGATCTTGAATTTAAAATGAATATATGAAACCTGAAAAAGTTGTAAAATTGTTCGAATCTGTGTCGCCAACCAGTATCGAGAGATTACGCCGAGAATGAAAACATGCAGAAATATCATCAACAAGCGTTGTTATTCGACGAAGCAGACAATTAATCAAGAAATGAGTTCGTTTTTACCAAGACATTCTCAAAAGAAGATGGAATAACACTAATAATCTATGTGAACGAATTGCTCTTCCGTTGAATATTTCCCATCAATCACTCCCAGTGCCATTATAAAAATCCTTTCCAAAATTTAAATAAAACGAATTGCAGCAATTGAAATATCTTACAGGCTTGTTTTCTGTTTACGTATACACCAAGACGATTACTGACCTTGATATAATTTCGGCTATGTATGTCATTTTCAAAAATAATTTCCTCATATCCAAAAGATAGTACACTAATTGTAACTTAACTACATACGCACGCTATACTTGATACAGGAAACAGAAAGGTTTATATTGTGAACTTGAATATTTATACTGATATTTATTCAAGTAAACATGGTGCTTAAAGAACGGAAACAAAATAAAGAAAAACGATAAAAATCCACTTTTATTAGGCCTGAGTTAACTTTCTGAATAGAAACATTGAACAACTGTTTTGGTTTAAAAAATATATATATGATATTAACACAGTTAAAAAAGAAGTATATATGTTCTCATGCTGGTGTTTTAATAAGCCCGACTCAGAGGTTTATCAAAAATTTGTATTAGAACTTTGTACACTTACAAATGGCATTATTTACTAAAAAACATCAAGTTTAATTAACAAGATTCATATAGACCACGAAAATAAACTATGAAACCGTTACATTACTTCTAGCACATTTTAGGCTAGATGTATTGTCTTTCTAGTTTCATTTACATAGTGTTTCAAAACAATGTGTATATCGTCATCAAATAAAGGGTTCCTAGATATGCGTTATTTGTATAATGGGGTATGATTAATGAAGTAAATGCATATGAAAATAAATAAACCCTTCATTTCGAATGCCAAACAAAGTGCTAACAGGTAGGGCATTAATAAGTACAAGACAAAATGTACTCAGAGATTAAAACAAAATTGACCCTTTTAGCAGCACACACTTTGTTTTCAATTTAAGGAATATGATTTCATTTTGTGTTGCAATTTGATATTCCTGTTCCTTCTAATGAACTAACTGTACCTACTAAATTTGATAAACACTGAATAATTGTTGTTTTTAACGCTGAATAGAGTTGTTTTTAAGAGTCCATGACCCGAAGAATTAAAATCTGTCAGTTATACAATAATCAATATACCTTGCTGCTTGTAATAAAATACGTCGAACTGAATAAACACGGATATTTATCAATAATTGATATTACCGCCTGTGCTTTCCTTAAGAAATATATAATATCAGTGTGCTACTTGATATCTGAGTTAAAACTAGTTCAAGGCTAAAGTTATAAGTGTTTATAAATTGTGTGCGAAAATCAACACAGCTTTATTTAAGAAAATACTATTCATGTATTTTCCATTTAAGTAGTATCATTTTTCTTACTGACGTTTAATACTGACGACTTCCATAGTACTTTCGTACTTAAACGTATTCAAGTGTTTACGTAAATCATTCATACTGCGTCAAAATATATACCGATTGTTGTTTGTTTACTAGCACATTCTCGCATGTAGTCCATTATAATCAATAAAATGACTGGAGTTTCAGAATAACAGCCAGTCAAAACCAATAACTGTTGCACGTGAAAATTAATATCGGCATATATAGGATTACACTCTTAATATTACTCATAAGCATTATGAAACTTTTAACTGTGCCATTTGATGCAGCGAAATACAAATACGATACTATACTAACTTAATTACGTTTGTTAGACTAGTTAAGGACTACTGCACTACGGGACAGATATGGCATCATTACAGCATGTTGTTAGAGTGGATTGCGGTAATGCAATACCGAGCAGTGTTTATGTTAGTGGTATGCGAAGAAATAACGATTTTACTGCACCACGAAATCGATCATTAGCAAATCTAAATGGACAAATTGAATGTTATCCTGGAATCACTACTGAGAAACCAAAACATCCCGATTACGCAATAAAGAGTTTTAGACAGTCATCATTTTCAGGATGGTGTTCAGATGTAATAGATCCAGCACAATTATCTGAAGCGGGATTCTTTTATACAGGTACTAAAGCGTTCTTTGATTTCCATTTATATAAGTATTTCTTTAGTGCTTGCTTAAGCCTTAAACATTGCTGGTACAATCAACATTATTAGGTTAGCGGATGTAATACAATGTTAGCGTTAATCATATCATATCATATCATGTTAGCGTTAGTCATGTCATATCATGTTAGCGTTAGTCATATTATACAAATAAGTATTTTGCTTTTTTTGGATCAGTATATATATTGATTAGTAAAAAAGTTTCCTGTTCTGTGTTGACACTGTATATTGCTTATTAATCCAGGGATTAAAGATTGTGTTAGATGCTTTTTCTGCGGCGGTGGTATGAAGAACTGGGAAAGGGGAGACAATGCATGGATAGAACATGCCAGATGGTTTCCTAATTGTGCATACGTCAAATTATACAAGGGGGAAAACTTTGTAAATATGTGTAGAATGGCAAACATCGGTGGCATTTCAAATGAACAGGAGCTGCAAAATCAGATGAAATGTGTAACCTTTAGCCTGCTGGTTGACAATTGTTTTTTGCCTTTGCGACCAGAGCAGACCAAGATCAGCTTGCATATCTACACAGGATGATCATGGTCTGCACTGTTCGCTATTCAGTGAGTAAATATTCTTTGAACACCGCTTTGAATGATAAATGGTATTGCCCAAATTGAATAATGGACCAGTCCATTTTAGAAATCTAGCAGGCTAAAGTTTAAAGTAGACAAAAGCCGATTGAGCATAGTATATATAATATGGTATATATTTTGATCCTATAGCATGCATTGAATATGTTGTCTTTAAAGATCATTTTAATACGTAATAGGACAATATATACGTATCATTTAAATCAACTTAGCGTGAGAATGGTTGCAGGTTTCATTATGTATCATGAGCAGACTATATCAAATTAATTTGCTTGGTGTGCTTGCTTTTAATCCATACCCAGCTTAAGTTCTATAGTGAGCTTGTCCATCTTTCAATTCGGACAGTAACATTAGATGCATACCAAAAAGATACTGACTGAGTGGCGAACAGTGCAGGTCAAGATCTGCCCTGTTCGCTATTCCAGAATCAATCGTGTCCAGCATGATAAGAGTTAAAAGATGTTTCTTATAAATTTTATTAAATACCAAAATATAATTTTACTGGATCAAAAGTAGAGACCGATTTAATAAAAGAAATGTAATTATGATAGACTAAAGGACATACAAATATCTATTTTAACAATAGGAACTGTTAGAATGGAATGTAGAAAACAGAGGACAGACTGTAGAGGATCAATTGATAGAAGATTTAAACAGCACAGCTGCCAAGCTTGTTATGAATATGGGATATAGCCAAGAAAATGTTGAAAGTGCAATAAATGGTGCCAGACAGAAATATGGTACGCCTAACATTAATAATATTAGGCTAGAATATACTACATCCCTTGTCATATATATTCTATATAAATATAGTAAAATAATAGTTGTATTGTTACAAGTTCTAGTTAAAATCTTTAGGTCATTAACAGACATAAAATGACGAGTGTACGAGAGATGGTCAATTTATTTTTTCAATACTTTACAAATATACGTACATTTTCAATGATTTGTTTTTCATTGCAACACATGTTCGATTTGAGATCCATTTGTTTAATTTATCAATCTGCAACGCTTTGTGTTAATAGTTTATTAGTCCAGTTTCTTCAATTTTCCTTAAGATTATATTTTATCAAATTGTTATATTCTAGTTCTTTACCAATTTTACTACGCTTATATGAAACGTTAATCTTTAAAAGGCTAATGACTGTGCTCTCCACATGTTTGCGGATAAAACAAGAATTTTTCAATTCTAAGTGCATGTACCTATAAGATATCCTTAGGACGGCCAGCACATATTTATGCAATCTCGCCAGGCGTATGTATGTTTTTGACAACACAGAAAATGACGTCACCCGACCTTCAGCTATTTCCGGAAGTAAATAAAATGAAAGTAGAAATGCTAAACTTGAAAACGAAAGCCGCATTTTGATTCGTAGATAGTCAGGGGTCACGCGCAGGGGTCACCCCGTCTAAATGTATGCGCGTGGACTTCTTTTTTCTTTTTGCTATTGGGAGCCAATTTTCAGCACGTTATTACAAATTGAAATTACCTGGGCTTTAGTACAGCATGTCAGCTTTTAATCTATGAAAAAATATTTGAGCTCTGGATAAACAGAAATCCCACAGGGGTCCGTAACGGACCAAGGGTACATTGATAATTTTGGAACTTCATAAAATCGCTCAAAATGTCATTTTTGATGTTGTCTGAGAGTGTCAGTATATGCCTCAGATGTAAGATATAACCGTATTTGAGAGCTGCAGACCTAGACATTTCAGAAATATTTTCAAAATAAGTTTCGTATAATAAATGTTGTTTCTACGGAAGCGTGAAAGGGCCATCAGACGCTAATACGTTTTAGTACGTTAAGGCTGCGGAAAGAATATTGTAAAGCTGAACGCAGGACATTGCACAAATTTCTCGTTAACGTCTCTCAGAAAATTAGAAAAAAAAGTGTCTAGTTATAAGTTGAATACCTCATGTAGTAGGGGTCGCAGTGTCGCAGAAAGGCAATTTCTGTCACAATTGTTCAGTACAGATATTGAATTACATCAGAATTAAACTAATTTTACCTGGAACTGCTGGAACTGAAACTTGGTTTTACTTTACCAAATACAATATTCTCTGTCATTGGTTTCTTCTTAGATGTCGCACATACATCCACAATGAAATTTAATCCATAACTGGGCCTTTATTGAAATCATATCGGTTGCATTACCCTCATGTTTATTTGTTATTGAATATGTTCCCATCATTTTCATGCTCCGAAGAATTTCTTTAATTTATTAATGAAAATTTAACCGTTTTACACTTCTTTAAAGGTACCACAGAGTTAAGAGCACAGTACATTCTAGAATTTCTGCTCGATAACAACTATACCCCAAGTTCCCCGCCGGAAGTAAATGCAACAGCGTCCTCTGAAAATACATCATCGCACACATCTACCTCAAACTTCTCATCAGATGAACCATCAAATTCTTCTGCTGTACAAAGACTTCGCGAGGATATCTTAGCAGAAGAAAATGAAAACAATCAAGGTAAAATATTAAAAATACTTTTCCGATGAATTAGATTTTGCATAAAAAATTCAAATGGTTTCAAATAATAAGAAAGGTCTTCGAGTTGCCTTTATGTGGCAATGTGAACTTTATCCTAATTTTCAGTAACGTATGTAAACAAATGATTTTTTTCAATTTAGCAAAGGTTCTCTAAATAAGAGGAGGGCAATTTGTTATAGATTTTTGTATCATCTTTTTTTACAGAAACACGGCATTTACTAGACGAGAACCGTGCCTTGAAACAACAAATGACATGTAAAGTGTGCATGGACAAAGACGCTTGTATTGTATTCATTCCATGTGGGCACATGGTTGCCTGTGTTGAGTGTGCTCTTGCACTAAGAAAATGTGCAGTATGTAGGAGTATCATTCAAGGAACTGTGAGAGCATATCCAGGCTGAACTTGTTCTAGTATATTTCATCACGAGTTTTGCACGAAAATCTACCTCAGGGCGTATTGCAAAATCTCAAGTTGGCTTCAACCATTTAATGCAGTGAGTTTGACACCAGATTTGGATACCAGATTTAGCATTACTGTATATTATGTACCCATTGAAACATAGATCTATGTATTGTTATGTCATGCTGATACTCATCAGAACAATAAAATAAATCACAGTAACTATAGCTTTCATTTTAGATTTTTGATCATTTAAGGAACATTCATCTTATTTAGACCGTACAAAAAGTTATACTAATTATGATAATATTATTTCACAAAGATTTACTATTTCATATCAAAGTATTTGCAAAACGATGTCGAATATTATATATTATTTTATATTGGCGGGCCAATCATGCTAATTATATTTGTCTCTTTTATTTTATCTTTTTACCTCTTCTCGAATCATCTTGAAATACGTATCAACACGTTGCACGTATTTTATTGGCGGCAAACAACAATGTATTATGCAACATCTTGATCCTGTTATGAAGAAAAATGTATACCACTACAGATGTAAAGTTTTAATACAGCAAAGGAACGTATGCCCCTTTGAACGTTTGATCACAAAGCCGAAAAAAGTTGTGTTGTGTACATGTATGTTGAATTTCATCCGTTTTATGTGATGTAAAGTACTTTTATAACATTTCAATATACTAAACAATAAATCTGCAAAATTAATGTTATTCTTATTCGTCGAAATACTTTTGAAGATAATAAAACTCATTAAGATAGATACTGTTTTTCTAATACGAAATGGTTTTGTGATTTGGTTTGAATATTGCGCTATACGAATAGTTATACCACATATAATAGACAAATCTGATACAGTCGTTTCCAATTAATATATTTTAAATTCTAAAAAGAAACTTATAATGCTTTATGATACAGAAACTATTCAAAATCGGAATTCTTACCCCATTTTGAGCCAATGAAGGACTGAAACTCATACCCTACATTACATGAACTTGCCTGTGCCAGAGTTATTCCACCGCTTTCAAACATTGAAGGACTTTAAATTATACCCTACTTTGCATGAACTTGTCCTTTGTCAGAGCTATATCACCGCTTTTGCCATTGATGAACTGCAGATCATACCCTACATTGCATAACTTAGCCTGTGACGGAATTATGTTACCGCTTTGTGCCATCAAGGACTGCAAATAATCCCCTACTTTGCATGAACTTGTCCCGTGTCGGAATTGTATCACCGTTTTGGGAAATATTTTGTGTTTGAATGGGCATTGTATTGACATTGTACAGCGCCTCTGTAAAGGCCGCCGTCTTACTGGACAAAGTCGACATGCATGATGAAAGCTCTGCCGAATTATTTGGTATTTTCCGCATATTAATCAGTTACTGCATTATATCTAATTAATCAATGCGGAAAGTAATCCTTTTTAATAATTTTAAATACCGTGCTTATATTGTGTACAAAGTCGATCTGAAGTCGGACAATACAGATTTTTAAACTGAAATTCAAATATATTGCTATGTGCATCATAAATTATACATAAAACCATAAAAAATGGTAGAAAATAAAATGACACCATACATTATGAACCGTATGTAAGATTTTATATGCAGTATTGCTGACGAAAAATGTGGTGTATGTCTATATACAAAGTAACAAATTGTAATCACTGACTGCAACTGCCAATAAAATTTAAAGGCAAATTGTGAAACAGACTAAAACACTGGCTTACGAAAGGTCAGTGGTTCTATCCAGGTACCCGCTGAGACCACTTCTCCTGAAATAAGGCACTGAGGGGCACCTTAGGCCTTCCTCTACATTAGAAGCTGGGCCTATATGTGTGTCGGTATGACGTTAACTCCATCAAAAACACTATTACGAATTATCTGCGTTCTAGTTTAAAGACGCTGCTGATCGTATTTCATAACATAATCTCAATAACATAGTCATATCAATTGTAAATATAGCCTAAATTAGTAAATAGTTTAAAGAGATAGGATTTCTTTATTCCCATGTAATACTGAATAAATTCACATATTTCACTATTTAAGTAACTCGTTCACAGATTTTACTATCTTCAGTTACACAGAATTTGATATATGCATCTCATATTAAAAAATAATGAAAAGAGTGTAATGCTAAATTCCGTGGACAGTGTTACTTCTCTTCGTCCTATAAAAACCCTTGCATAATGGCCAGGTTTAATTCCACAGGTCATGCCTAAGTGTACCCTTTTTGGTTACAAAAAACAAAAATTAAAAAGGTTAATTGGAGCCGTATAAAGGGCCGACTTATATTTTGATAATATCGTGTCTTGTCTTCTTCTTCTTCTTCTTGGTGTTCACCGCCTACACTGTCACCCCTGATCCAGCAATGAAGGATGCCGTCTTCTTCAGGTCCTCCTTCTTGCCGTGCACTTTGGTTTTCGTTGGGGTGCTGTTTGGCCACACACTTTTTCTTTGGTTTTCCAGACGTGGGCATCTCTGCAGAATGTGCTCAGCAGTTTGCTGTTCCAGACCACAGGGGCACATCGGAGAGTGAGACAATTTAAGCTTCATATACATGTGGGCATTTAACCTGTTAAGTCCTGTGCGAAGCCTAAGATGACGACTTGTTCCTATCTTTCTAGTAAGTGGTAGTCATCCTTGGTTGGCCTTGGCTTTGTGAGTGCTTTGATCATTGTCACCTTCTCCTCCTGAGTAATGGCATTTTGTGGCCGGTTATCTGTAGCTCCAAGCTTGGCTAATCTGTCTGCATTCTCATTTCCAGGTACACCACAGTGTGCAGGTATCCATTGTAAGGACACAACTCTTGTTTTGCATAGACTGAACAGTGCCCTGGATATGGATGATTGTTTGGAATTTACTAGTGCTTGGAGTACTGACAAAGCATCCGTGAAGATAACCACGTTGGGGCAGCTCTCTGGAGACTCCTCAGTGAGTTTAATAGCTTGTTTGATGGCCTCAACCTTTGCTCTATAGTTGGTACAGTGCCTTCCGGTTGGGATACTATTTGTCTCTGATCTTCCTGAGGTATACAGTATGAAGATGCCATCTCCTCCGTCTTTTATTGCAGCTGAGGCTGAGCCGTCTGTGTACACATGTGTCCATGTCTCTGACGGATATGTGTCTTGGATCATGACCTGTGTAAAGGATAGCTTGGTCATTTCATCTAAAGTACCTGGGGGAAGACCAGGAACATTGGTATGTATAGTCAGGTTGGATTGGTCATGTTCCCATGGCTCTGGTAGATCTTGAACAGTGAAGGGAGTAGTAGGTTGTCAAAGATGCTCTGCAAAGGTTTTGTTGAGCTTCTTGGCTTCATGTGCAAAGCTGCCTCTTTTTAGACGGTTTTTGGTAAGCCCTTCTAATTTGGCTTTCATGGGATGACCTGGCAGGTATTGGTATTTGCTGGTATGTACAAGAGTTTTGGACTCTCTTCTCTTGGCAAGTGGAGGGATGGCGGTAGCGTCTTTCATGGCCTTAATGTGTGTTGATTTCAGTGCTCCGGTGATGATCCTGAGAGCCTGATTTTGCACTTTGTTTAACCTCTGCTGATTTGTCTTGGCCGCTGTTATCCAAGCTAAGGAGCCATACTCTAGGATGGGTCTGATGGTCCCAAGGTATACTGTCTTGAGTATGTTTTCGTGTGCTCCCCAGCAAGTTTCGATAGAATGGGAAGCTTTTTTCGTGCATTGCTTTCTGCAATGGTTAGATGTGCCTTCCATGTAAGGCGCTTGTAAGGCGCCTGTCAGCCAGCCCGCTTAGCCCAGTAGGGAGAGCGTTGGTCTACGGATCACGGGGTCGCGAGTTCGATCCCCGGGCGGGGCGTATGTTCTCCGTGACGATTTGATAAGACAGTGTGTCTGAAACCATTCGTCCTCCACCTCTGATAATTCATGTGGGGAAGTTGGCAGTTACTTGCGGAGAAAAGGTGTGTACTGGTACAGAATCCAGGATATTAGGTTAGCTGCCCGCCGTTAAATGACTGAAATACTGTTGAAAAACTGCGTTAACAAAACAACAAAACAACAAAGGCGCCTGTCAAACGTTACTCCCAGATATGCTGCCTCCTCTACTTCTGCAAGTGGTGTGTCACAAATCCTAATATAGCCAGCATCTGTCTGCTTTGGTGACAGTGAAAACAGGGTTGTGCAGGACTTCTCAGTGTTGACCTGAACACACCATTCTTCTGCCCAGGCTGAAAGTCTGTCTGTGGCTTTTTGCATCCTGTAGTTAGCAGTTGTTGCATATTCCTCTGAGCACCGAAGCACCAAATCATCCGCGTAGAGAGCTGTTTTGACTCCTCTTGGAAGTTCAGCCACCAGATCATTGATGAAGAGAAGAAAGAGAGTAGGAGAGAGTATTCCTCCTTGGGAAACTCCATTTCTCTGCAGAAACTTATGACTAGAGGTTCCATCAAGGTTCGCTCTAGCCCTTCGGTTGAAGAGATAGGACTTTATCCATCTGTACATGGTGCCTCCAACACCATTCCTCTGTAGTTTTACCAAAAGACCACCCACCCATACCTTGTCAAATGCTCTCTGAAGGTCTTTATATGTCACTACAGTAACCATTTTTGCCTGAAAGCATTTTCGATTTCTTGTGCAAGGTATGTTGTTTGATCCTCTGTTGACCGGAATGACCTGAAGCCAGCCTGTTGGTGGGCCAAGATATTGTTACTTTCCAAGTACCACTTCATGCGTTGGTTTATGATGCTTTCCATGGTCTTTCCCACTGTGCTTGTGAGTCTAATAGGGCGATAGCTGGCTACTTTCTTTTTGTCCTTTCCACGTTTTAGGATAGGTGCCATGATCGACTCCCTCCAGACCTGTGGAAGTTTCCACTCCTTCCAGCTCAGATTGAAGACATCTAGAAGTGGTTTCGTAGCAAAACTTCCCATATGGGTCAGCATCTCATTGGTGATGTGGTCTGGTCCTGATGACTTCTTGGCCTTGAGCTTCTTCAGTGCTGTAAGTAGCTCATTTAGTTAAGGTTTGTTTCCATCACTTCTTCTATGGACTTTTTGGATCTTCTCTCTCTTTCCTCCCTTGTAACTTCTCTTTGCCGTCCTCTGTTGACTGTGATGTTGCTTGCTTTTTCGTAGTTTTCAGCAAACTTATTTGCAGCCTGTTTTCCAGTCAGCAGAGAACCATTTTCTTCTACAAATGTAGTGCCTCTTTCGCTTCCGCCTTCATCATTCAATTGCCGTGTAAGTTTCCAAAGCTTTATACTGTCTCTTTCTAAATTCAGTGAGACAGTTTTTTCTTTCCAGCTCTCTCTTCTGGCCTGGATCTTTTCAGAAACTTGGCCCTTACCTTTTGGAGTTTTATTTTGTTGGTTTGGGACGGTTGTGTTTCAGCTTCTCGCCTGGCTTCTGACAACTCCTCCTGAAGGCCCTCTAGATCCTTGTTCCAGTATGTCTTGTAATCCCTCCTGGAACCTCTAGGAATACTTTTTTTGGCTGCCTGAAGTAGGGCTGCATTGAAGTCCTTTGTGACTTTGTTGATGTCTCTGCCTTCAGTGCGAATCTGTCTGCAGGTTCCATCAGTAAGCTCTCTGTTTTTTTTCGAATCAGCCTTTTTGTAGTTCCAACGAGGTAAGCTTGGTTCCTGTATGGTCCTATATTCAATGCAAGGTGAGGTAAACAGGACGGTGATCGCTACCGCCTAGTTGCTGTCCTACTTCTCTTGCAATATTCTTGTGGATGTCTTCAGTGCAGAAACCAAGATCAGGAGTGGAAGTGGTGTGCCAACGTCTGGAATAGAAAGTGTCCTGGTTGTCGGGGTTGTTGATCAGCAACAAGTTCTGATCATCTTGCCAGGACTCTACCTCTTCTCCCCGCCTGTCTATGTGGTCATATCCCCCGCTCTGTGAGTGGCTGTTGAAGTTGCCAATGACTAGGAAGTTTGAGTCCTGCACTGGGATCGTGTCAATGGATAGAGGTTTGTCATTTGGGTAGTAGAGGTTGACAACATTTAACTCCACATCTCTAAGTTTTAGGCGTAACACCTGATACTCGTAGTCATCCATGTGCACGGTGATCTGCGTTGCTGCTATGTTGTTTCTCACCAGTGTTAGGATTCCTCCCTTGCTCCTACCCAACCAGTCACAACGGAAGCTCTGGTAGCCTCTAACCTTGAAGGATTTTTCCTCGCTAAGGTGAGTCTCTTGGATGCAGCACACCTGAATGTCCTTATCAAACAAGATGTTCTCTAAGTCAATTTTCTTATTGAGGAGTCCTTCTGCATTCCAAAGCATAACCTTATAAGGTTGCACTGGCTTCTTTTTTGTTCCCTTGTGGTCAGTAGATTTCCTCCCTCGTCTCCTAGTTCTAAGGCGATGGGAGTTACCTCCAGTAGTATGAGGTGGGCTCTGTCGAGGCTCAGAGCCCGGCACTGATTCTGCCTGGAAGGATCTCAAAGAACCAGCACCATCACAACTAA
This sequence comes from Mercenaria mercenaria, assembly GCF_021730395.1. Classification (NCBI taxonomy): domain Eukaryota; kingdom Metazoa; phylum Mollusca; class Bivalvia; order Venerida; family Veneridae; genus Mercenaria; species Mercenaria mercenaria. The sequence goes on along the minus strand of NC_069364.1, from coordinate 23,459,209 downwards.
ATCTAGGTGATTGTGTAGTCATGGTGTAGTAAACGCATCGAACCATGGTTTGTTAGAGAGCGCAAACTGGCATGGTACATCTGTCTTCAGCTCTCTAGGTTTCGTGTCGGGGTTACCTCTCCCTTAGATTCTGGCCAAAAAAACCTACCCTGGAATCACAGGGGATCTGTTCATGGGCAGCAGGACATATCCACGCACCGGTGGGCCTTGCATGTCGCATGTCTGGGGGCAGACCTCCTCCGAGTCCTATACATTTCTGCCTGAGGCCGCAGGGTGCTCAGTATCCATGTGTCGCCACGGGAAAGCACTGCATAGGGCTTGTCTACAGATAGGCTATGTACTGGCAGGGAAGACTTACTGACTCGGCTCCCTTTTTGCCCAAAGGGCTAGCAAGCGGCAGAGGCTGAAAGCGGAAGGTAACAAGCACACAATACACAGCACACCACACTAGACGCATCAGTAGACCGCTTGACACACATCATGTCTTGCTTCTCATCTGTACTAATTAATACCCTGCAGGTATCATTTTGTTTGGCATTCCGAAGCGAAAGCTGCAACCTGTTAATAAAACAAGCAACAAAATATATCTAGCCTAAAATGTACTAGAATGAATGTTAGGGTTCACATGTTGACTTACTGTGTCAGCATAATTGCCAATTTCGTTACTGAATTTGCACTGGAATGTGTTGTCAATAAGAATGTAAGACAATTTATATTACCCGCGAATGCTCTTTCCTATGCGAAGCACAGGTTGTCTAGATCTATCACTACAATAAAGTTATTAATGCAGCGCTAGAAGAATTGTTCACGGCTGAGAGTTTATGATTTATAGAGCTCATGTGCTAGTATATTTACACGAAATGCCATTTCACTATGTAAACATTTTTAGGAAAATACATTTTCACTCAAAAATAATGAGAATTTATTTCAGAGGAACAGACACTTCCCTATCAGTACTCATGTCTGTATCTAGAGGTCTTTTTTCATTTTAATCATTTCCACATTATGAAATATCCCCGTTATACACTTGCGCCACTTTAAATATGCATGTGTAAACATGGCAACATTGTACTGTTCGCTGATTGTGTTTTTTTTTAATGTTCGCATCGCGTCCATTTCCCTAACTTTAGTATATTAGTTACCTAACTACAGTAATATATTATACAGTGACGTAGCGAGTTTATGGGTCAGTGAAAAGGTCGTATGAATGTGTTCTTTAGTTTTGCACGTGCATGTATACTAACCCCGCGAAACATTTTCTTCCCGCCTATCTTTCTATTCTCTGGACACTCCGCTACTTTGTTCTGTACTAGTAAGACGTACTTTGCAGTACTGTCTAAAGTATACTATGATATGATTAGAAGTTTTCTATACAGACATATCATCTGTTTAGATCTTTTGGAGGTGATCCTGGTAAGAATTATTTATTCTTTTCATGAAATGGTATCATATTTTGTATTGTCTTTGGAATGCTGATATTAATGAAACTTGTAAATTTATATGTTGAACGATTTGTAAACTAGATGTTATCTTTCTTTTAAGCTTTGTCGATATAGACAGAATAAACATGAGTTACGATCGATAGCGTTGGTTCTAATACTATAAACCAAGCCTCGGTGATACATGTATTTTTTTCCTGCCTGTCTGAATGTTCTGAATAAGAATTTACTCGATTCATTTTGTAACACCTTTAAATTTAGTATGCTCTTCTTGACAGATTTGAATTCCGCTTGTGTTTGTACTTCATAGTCATATAATCCAATTCGTATTGCCTTTGGACATCTGTAAGCGAACTTACAAGATCTTTCGGCAAGTAACCCCGGATATTTAAGTATATCAAACAGACGTTTCCGCATTTTTTCATGTAAGCGCATTTTTAAAAGCACTGTCACCGAGATTCATACGAAAACTCCAAACTGCAAATTGCCAAGGTGCGGAATTGTCTCAAGCATGTCGTTTACATCTTCTTTTGACTTAAGGAATCCACAAGCAAAAACATGGAGCCTTACTGCCGACCGGAGACTTTTTAGGATAGTTTGCAATACCCCGCTGATAGGAAAATTTCCAACATAGCATACCTCCAGTGAAGAAGTGTTTACTTCTACTTCGCATAACGGTATACAACCGAGTTCAATCATTTTCAGCTGCGAATGCAGACCAAGACCCAGTCTAAAGCCCTTGCAGGAGTCACCATGTTTCTTGCATTTTATGAAACCTAGTCCAATATGCTTCATTTTTGTCCTTTGCGACACAGACGTCTCCAACACGTGTCAGCTGGAATCGACTCCGTTAAATCAAATGACGTACAGCATGTTTTAAAAAACGAAGTGAAAAGTTTTAAAATATTTCACAACGTTTACCAAACATGTCAGTTAGACTTTTTTGCTTGATGTTTTGGTGTCGTACAAAAGTTAGTTTCTGTAAGACCAAACGATGTAGCAATTGCAGGTCGAAGAAAAATCATTAATGTTTTGAAAACAAATCATGGCTAGTGATCATTGAAAATTGACAAACTTAGATCATGCTGATTACGTCACGTTCTTGTTAATTTTTGATAATACTGACAAAAGCAAACTGTGCGCCCTTGCTATTATTTCTAAGATGTTATAATTATTAAGTGTGTTAACATTTAGTTCTTTCTTAAAATAAATGTTTGTCATTATGCGGTTATGTAAAAGGAAAAAAGACGCACTCCAATGTGTTTCTTTCATACTGTATTTGACTTTTTAAAAGGATGCAAAACTGTCGTCTGCTTGTGATTTTTCCGATAATTTAGAAAATTATCGTCATCTTTCTGATTCTGACATCACTCTGATGATGACTCCGACGATAAAATTACGTTGATTCAGTTAGCTGAAACATCTGAGAAATGAATGAGCATTCAAAATGTCAAGTTTTAGTAGGTTGAAATATTTGTACAAGTACATCGCATACTATACAAATGGATAATTTATATTGATATGTCCGATGTAGAGTGTTTTGATAAATATGTATATTTCAAGGTACTTTACCATTAATCATAGTGTTCATAAATTTATACAATTGTTAAACGAAGATCAAAAATCAGTACTGCAAATGTTGGCACTATTTTGTATTAGAGCCTTTGAAAGACGCGACAATAATTATCCCCACAGCTGGAGTGGTATGTCTCAATATCGGACTCAGGAAGATAGATGACTACAATACACCCAGAAGATGCATCCATTACAAGTCTTCAAAAATGATTTTTCTTGAATTGTAGTTGATTTCCGTAAAAATGGACATCAAAAGTTTGTCCTATAACAGTAGTTGTAGGGTTAACGCACGTTTTTTGTGTAACAACATCTGCAGAATCCCAAGGGATTGGTTGGTGCACGAGCCCGTAGGGCGAGTGCACCAACATAGACCGAGGGATTCTGCAGATGTTGTTTCACGAAACAAACGTGTGTTATCGCTATTCTTGCATAAAACACAACTAAAGTGCTGGAAATATCGAAAAATCAAGACTATTCAGCTGACATTAGCCGATCGAAGTCGGCCGTTTCAGGTTGTTATGGACACATGTTTTATTTATGCATTTCCAGGGCATACAGAAACAGTGTATATTTTATACATGTCGAACGGACATTCTTGTTGTGGTAATTTCTTTGATATTAAATATATGTAAAATAAGCATGACTCCCCCTTTTTCCGATATATCGGTAGGAACTTTAGCTTTAGAGGCTCGGAATTATGAGAAAAGGGCATACACGGCATCTTGTCTTTACACAATTTGCAGGTGAGGTGCCGACAGAACACAATTCTGCTTGGTTTAAATTAATAGTCTGTCCCTTACGCTTTTTAAATGTAAATATTATCGTTTAATAGAAACTGGTATCGATACCTATATTCTTCATGTCGTTAAAAATGAAATATCTAGGCCTATAACTAGAAAATTTTGCTTTGCACCCCACCCCATCGCGATCAAAGTTTGATAAACACAAAAATTTGAATTTTTCCAACATCGATATAATCAACTTGGATTGGATTTATAAACTCAAACATGGTTGGTGAGATCTACAAATAAATTGAAGAATATATAATAAATACCTTCTGTTCATCAAATGTTCACTAACTATGGAAAAATCCTTCAAACTTTACGCTTCGTCATGTTTATGCTTTACATTACACACCATCACTACATCAGTAGACTGCATAGATGTGTAAAGTAGACACAAACATTTTTTAAAAAGTTGTAGTGTAAGATTTAAAGTTAGCATGTCAACTTTCTCGACTCAAATTAATTTGGAAAACGAAATTGTATTTTTGTAAATGCTGTTTGCCTATCATTTTCAGGGATTAAATCGCGGCGTGTAAACTTACTTTGAGTCAAATACGCGTAATAATACAATAATAAGGAACGTCAATTCAGTCGCGTATCAAGAGAGGTAGCGCTTATTACAAGTTAAAGTAAAGTTAGGTTGAAAAATGATAGTTTTAATAAAAATGCAGATGAAAAGATTTCATAAATCTCGGACCTTTCGACTCCGGCCAAAATTGTTTCGGGATCCATAATTTGCTTACGTTGGACCCGCAACAGCATATTCAAAACGTTCACCAACAGCGCGTGCTCACGAGAATCTCCTTGTTTGTACACGTTTTTTCCCTGTTTGTGCATGCCCGAAATCGGCAAAAAACAAAGGTTTTATGCAAGAATATGTATTAACTTCAATGAGAGGGTTACAATGAGTACACTGACATCTGTTACATTTAGTAGCATTACGGACATATTTTTACAATACTTTGAACGAATGAGAAAGTCTAGTAAATTGTTCAGGCAATTTTATGCCCTTTGAAACTGTTGGTCATGCGGTAGACAGTCTTTAAAGCCCAATATATTTATTATACGAAATTACCAAAATGTTATTTGAAATATCTGCATGATAATTGCTATCATTAAAATACAGCGGCATCACTATAAATAAAGAAATCAAGCGACTGTTTAAATGTTTCATCCTCTGAAGTTATTCACCTGTAACATAACTTTGATAAATGGCATGCCATCTTACCAAGATTTAGGATTGCAATAAGAATGCCCTCAATATCGGCGAAAGTTACCGCCAAAATTAGATGCACAATCCATTAACAAGTCAGTCAGCGCAGTGCCTTTCAACGCCGTCTAGTCTAAAACTTCATCCCGTCCAATAAATTCGGATTCATTGTATTCTATTTTAAAATCATTTAATAAAAATTTATAACGCCCATTTAAACATGAAAACCCGTAATATAAAAAACTCCGAGAAAACTTGATGCCATGCAGCACAATGTGAAGACGAGTACCTGCAGTGTAAAATGAAATGATTTATTACAACTTGATGGCGTGTAATGAATATTGAAACCGCTTTGTGTTTTTCAGAGCGGCGTATATAAACTTGATGCCATGCAGTGCAATGTCAAGACGTTTAATACAACACGAGTTCGTGCTGTCTTAAGTGGAACGGTTCATCAAAAACTTGGCGCCGTCTAATGCATATTGAAACGTGTTGTATAACTTGGAGTGGCATATAAAAATTTGATGCCATGCAGCCAAAAGTGAAGTCGTTTAATAGGACACGTGAGCATATGCATTGTAAGGTGAAAAGATTAATTATAACTTCATGCCGTCTTAATCGTGGTCCCGCGTTGACGCGCTTCATAGACCTTGTTGTCATACTAATTAATTTCACTGAGAATATGAACCGAAACTTTTCTTATAAGACAAAATATTGAAGCATTTGGTCTTTTCCAATGTAAATATAGTTACACAGGTTGGGCACATCTTCCGATTGATGTTATATTACTTCGATTGGAGATGCCTTAATACAATAACAATGTAAAAGCACAAAAGATCAGTATCGCTAGAAAAGTGCTAATGTCTACATATTTAATGTAGTTGATATTTTTATTATTTTTTTTATCTTTTTATCACCCGAGAGAAATTTTATCTATTTTTATCTATCTCACTATATTGTTTATTCTTTATAAAGTTACATGTCGAAGTTAATAAAATAAAAAGGTTATCCAAACTTTTGTACTTTTCTGTTGTTCTTATATTACCCCGATATATACTCAGATTGAGGTAGTGGGTGAATTTTTAGATAGCATACACGACATTGAGCGATTTATATATCACTTGATCCAGACAACTTTGTTATAAATTAAATGTAATTGTTACATATATACGAAATAGTAGCAAATTAAGAGATTGAATAAACTTGCAGTTGTTCGAAGATGTTCTAAAACTGTGATATAATGACATCTGTGTTATATCCTGGCGAATCCGTGTTACGAAAGTATGTGTTAAAACAAACATTGCTAATGGATCAGTCACACTACACCCTATAGAGTTAATGGACGCCCAACGTATAGATAATTTGCAGCAGAAAGTATTCCGGTGACGAAAGGCCTCGCATGCTGCTGCTCAGTGCAGTCGCGATCGGTGTACGAGGCGCATAAAACGCACAATGACTGGACATAACAACGTTCAGTTACCGGATATCACTGTACTAGTAGCGGACATGTACCGCGTAATACGTAAACGCAACGTATGAGAAACTGACACAACGTTCTTGTCAGTTATCGTCCCTTTGAGCACACGTTTCATCCGTTGCATGTCCGGTAGTGGCCTGGCCATGAATCAGGTCCACAAGAACGGACGCGAACGGGACAAGTACAGAATGAAACGCATACCAGCTCATTGCTACCGTACATCTAACGGACAAATTTGTCCGGTGGTGTATCTTCTAAGTTTTGAACATGCTCAAAACTTTCCACCGGACAAGGAGCACAGGCGCCGCATAAGAAACGGAAAAGAAACGCATGCAAACGGACACGAACGGATTGAAAATTGATTTTGTTATACGTTGGACGTCCGTTAACGCTATACAGTGTAGTATGACTGAGACTTATCCTATAATCACCACAATGTTTACCGAATGTGCACGGGTTTTTCATACAGATCGTACGTTTAAAGGGACGTAGTAAATAGCACTTTTAGTACCCGACCATTTTAAACACGCGGTGTTTTTCCAATATTTATGTATTTATTCCAATTATACGTACTTAAAACAAACGTTTAAGATAAAAGTCAGGTATCATGCTCGGAGTAAGACCATGCAGGCCTATTTCTTGAATAATAACTATAACTTATTGACCCCTTCATTTGACACAAAACGATTTTAATATGCATTCGACGGTGTCAAGTTGCAGTCAGTCATTCCGCTTTGCACAGCGGCTTCACGCAGGCAGATATTATTACTGCATTTAATAATACTTCACGCTATCTGGGTGATATTCTTAATATGGATAATCCGGGTTTTTTTGGTCAGTTGGTGGGTACTATTTATCCTAGGGAGCTTCAGTTAATTAAAACTAACAATTCGGATACTGATGCTACATTTTTAGATTTACATCTCTCTATTTATGACAATATTATACATACCAAAATTTATGGCAAGAGGGATGATTTTAATTTAGCATTGTAAATTTTCCCCATTTGGATGGGGATGTACCTCAGGCTACATCTTATGGGGTATATATTTCTCAGTTAATTCGGTTTGCCAGAGCTTGTAGTCATGTCAAGCATTTCAATGAATGTAATCAATATATTACAAGTAAACTTCTTCAACAAGGCTACCGTTATTACAAATTGCATAAATATTTTGCTAAATTTTACTATCGTAATTCTGATTTAGTTTTAAAATTCAATAGTAATTTAAAGACACTTCTGCGAGAAGGTATTGATGTGGTTTACAAACTTCGTAAGATCTTGGGTCATGGTAATTTTTCAAATGTATTTGGTAAAATTATTAAACGTTTTATAAAAGGAGGTTACGACCCGTTTTGAGACATACCGCATGTTTAGTGTTCAACCCGTTTACAGTTGGATACTACGAGTCCCCCTCTGATTGTGTCTGACGGAGAGGGGGAGGACTCTATGATAAGCAATTTTTAAATCCTACCAGGACTGAACTGTTTTGATGTCTGTCTTCTGGACTGTTTCGTCAGACCCTTAAGGGTGTTTCTCTTGTTGCTCTGTCTTCTGAAAAGGCATTGAGTACATACGTTTTTGGTTCTAAAGGTTTGCTTTTTATATATTATACACGAGCATTTTTGTGTTTTACATGCCATGCCTTTTTGTTTCCATTACGTGTGTTAGAGATTCACCTGAAGGGGATTACTTTTATTTACACTGTCCCGTGTCTTTGGAACATGGTGGGGGTAAGAGTGAGGTTGGGTGCGCACCATAAACCGGTTTAAACTCCCCAATGGTGTTTTTGCCACTGACCGTTCCAAGGCGGTGCCCTACTGTGTTCCTTTGTTTGTTCGTTTTGTCCTCATGTGTTGGTTTTGTGTGTGTGCGCGTTTATGTGTGTGTGTGTGTGTGTGTTTGTGGTGTGCACGTCTGCGTGCTGTTGGTTTTATTCTTTATCCCGATAACAACCTCGGTTACAAAAGGCGCACTATGTAAAAGACAAAAGTATAAAAATTACTAACATGAGTAACTTGTTTTTGCTCGTAAACTGTCTTTCAAAATTTACATATCATTCAGGTAAACGACTTAGTTTTGAACACAATAAGTTACCAAGGTACAACTCGTTTAAATGGGTCAACCGTGGTGTTGTGCTTATAAAATAGACTGGCCCGGTTTATAGGTTGGTCAGGGCTACGAAAGGTATTGTATTTTTCCATCGAAATATTTCTATAAAATGCTTATTCCCCTTCTGTTTGGATCCGTCCATGTTTACGAACACGTTTGTTTATTTTATGGTCTGTATAGCATTGTACAGTTTTAAATGTCTTTATACATTATACGTATAAACAAACATTTAAGCTAGAAAAACGTAAAATGGCCTTGACATATCTGTTTATATTATTAATCTGATATATATATAACGGAAATATATACAATCGCATTTTATAATTGTACTTCCTGCTTTAGGATCGCAACGAGTTTTCGCATTTGGTATTTACCCATAAATACCTGTTAAAAGTTTGTACTACAAATGGGAAAAACCGAACAGTTACTATACATAGAACAGAAATATGGAAAAACCAAATAGATCAGGACAAGTGATCAGTTTTAGACTATCTGCGAAAGCAGAAGGTCCGGCAGAACTCGGTTTAATTTTTATTTTCGAGTGTAGTTAATAGATCGGAAATTAAGCAGAGAAGGATATTGAAAGGTATTTTTATTTTTACATGATTATAATGATTATAAGTTTACGGTCAATATCTCAATTTAAGCAGATATATACGTATAAAAATGTATGCAGGAAGAAAAAAGTATTCCTTGCAATCATTATGTTGATCATAACATTATAAGAAGAAACAATAGAATATGTTCTCTTATTTCCTTGCTTTAATTTTGGCCGTGGTATATATTCAATGTTAATTTAAAAGGATGTTGCTAATATTACCTCGGATAAACGGACTGTTGACTCTATTTAAGGCTACCATAACCATGCGCGGATCCAGCCAGTTTTCTCAGAGGGGGTCCAACCGACCCCATACTATGACAAACAATGTCAACGTCCCCAGGGCGCTGCCTGTCTTTATATACCTAACAATTCGATTTTTTTATGTTAGCCGCTTACAGTACATGGCTGTCAATATATATATTTTTTGAACAGGCTGAAATAGAAAAGTAGCTGATCAGTTAAGGGGTGCGGGGGCATGCCCCGCCCCCACCCCCGCTAGAAAATTTTGAAAATCAGCGCTTCATTTCCTGCAGTCTGGGGTATTTTAGGATCATTTAAAAACAGTTTTTCCCCACTGCAATTCTGTATCAAATATACCCCTTATGTTCCCATTTTTATGAGCTCGCCTGTTAAATTTGGACAAAAATGATAAAATTAAGTTTCCTTTAAGGTAAAATTCTTTGTTTCTTTGAGATAATTAACATGAATATGAATTATGTCTTGGTCGTATGTAGCAGCAGCCACATACAATTTGAATGCGGTCCTAATATTGCCTTTTCGAAAAAAAAACAACATTTTCTTTACTTCTTCTCTTTCTTTCCTATTTTAGGATTTTCCAGTGGGGTCCGGACCCCCGGTTCCCCCATTGGAACCGCGCATGATAACTAAACTGTCGCAATTTTTTATTTTCTTAGCGTAATCTCATTTGGTTAACCAGTGTCGGAACGCAACAACTGCCCACTGACTCCCGTTAGAAATTGATGACGTCATACCAAGTTCATATGGCGTAACACCATTTGGTTACCATGTAGTGTCGAAATGCATCATCTGCACACTGTCTCTCGTTAGAAACTGATGACGTCACGTCAAGTTCGTACCACGACGTTATTAATTTGATTCTCAAGATTAACGTTTTGTGTATTTATGGATTTAGCCGAATTATAAATATAAGCATCTTCAACAAATTTCATATAAAACATAGATCTACCTTAGAAAGTTTAAATTCACAAAAACCTCAGTTAATAACGATTCTATACCACATATGAGCCGCGCAATGAGAAGACCAACATAATTTCTTTGCGACCAGCATGGATCCAGACCAGCTTGCGCATCCGCACAGTCTGGTCAGGATCCATACTGTTCGCTGACGGTTTCTCTAATTGCAATAGGCTTTGAAAGCAAACATCATGAATCCTGAAGACTGCGCGGATGCGCAGGCTGGTCTGGATCCTTGCTGGTCGCAAACGCACTATGTTGGTTTTCTCATGGCACGGCTCATATTTCTTTTCAGAAAAAAAAGTCACCTGATAACTGCAATATGGTTGAAGCGGTACCCACTTTAAACTTGTGTGAATAACTCGTCTTCAGGTCATGTTGCATGGATTGTGATATGTGAGATAAAAAAAATTGACTAAAATAAAGTAAAAAGTGATTATATGGCAATTCATTTATTTAATGAAGACAACATGTATTTAGGTTGCAATACGGGGCTTAGGGATCCGTAACAGTTTTATACATGTAAACATCTCTGAAGCTAAGATTTAAGCTATAGGTTGAATCGAGATTGTTATTTTTTCGGTTGGCTGCGTTTTATGTTGCTTCCAAAATTTAAGTATCACAAAGCCGGAATTTAGTGTCACTTAGCGCACGTAAAAAGTCACCCCATAAAACCATTGTTATTTCTGGTAATTTAGGATCATTGGGTCCATTTAACGTTGCTTTATAAATAAGTTCGGTTAAGCCAGTGTAAAGAGTTGTTGCACATCCTATATCCCTCTTGAGCAACCGCTATTATTTTGCTTCGTTGCGTTCAATAAAACATCTTCTTATATTCATTTCTTTTACAGAAGCATAGGCAAACAGTGGATATGTCGACAAAACAACATATTTTCTTGTTTATCTTACTTTTTATCCTTGCCTATGCATGGATCGATTTCCTTGGACCAGTTGATAGCAACACGATGATTCAAGTGAAGCCAGTAAAGCAACAGTCATCAAAGGAATCGACCTATTTTCGCAAAGGGAATACTCAATCTGACTTCATCCGGAAACCATCCATTTTAAGGATGTTCCTTTACTGGATTTTCTTTGATATTTATGTAATAGCTTGTCTCTATAAAATTGCTTACGACCATCAATTAGATTACAAATGGGAATATCTTAAAAAGTGTGACATACTAAGGTTTCTGCAGAGACAAAATATGACAGTGATGTGTTTGGATGATTACTTCCGAGACCGCCTAAATAACAACCTCTCAACGCATGAATTGATGAGGTACGAATGGGCTCGGTACGAATCATTTAAGACTTATCCTGAGTCAGCTCCTCATTTTCCATCAACACTTGCACGTGATGGTTTCTACTATACAGGTAACGGAACGTTCGTCACATGTTTTTGCTGCGGAAACAGATTAGATACGACAGCACATGATAACGTTGCAGAAGCTCACCGACACGATTCGCCCAACTGTAGCTTTGCAAGAGGAGAGGGCAGTGCAAATGTGCCGATTAATCATGACACCATGAATAGTCAAAGGGGTTTGCATGGAAATACCAGAAATACCAGGTATGGCATGGAAACATTAAGACACGATTCTTATCACGGATGGCACCAGACAAGTCCATATAATACTGGGGAGCTGGCAGAATACGGATTTTTATTTGCTGGTAAGATGTAATTTAATATACTTATAAAAACTTGAAATTAGACAGAGGTAAAATTATCTCAACATTTATATAAAATGAGTAAAGGAAAGACGCAGAACTGACATAATTGCAGTTAATGTGTCTTCTACATACCATTGACATATTTGAAAAGTACTGCAAGCAAGTTAAATTTGAAAATCAATATCTTACCAAATGATAAAATAAATTATTTGTGTATAAAGGACAGTGCTCATTTCAGGCTTAAATGGTCTACACAATTTGAAACAAAATTGCAAATTGGCAACGAATAAAAAAAAATGCACATTGCTTCCTAGCTACAATGAATTTAGTTAATTGAAACAGAATGCCACTCTGTTCAAACATGTCACTGAAAATTGTTGGGATCACACATTTTGGAGAAATTATGCATTTTTGCCATATCTAGAATATATTGGTTGTGTTCGTGTTAAAAATTTCAGATTTGTTTATAAACAATGCTTAAAATTGAAAGTTTACCATGCCCGTAATGTTAAACTGTGATTCCATTAATGTCAGATTTACCTTCAATAATAAAATTAGTTGCAAACTATTGCATGTAGTTTGATAAAAGTGATTATACTTCTCCATGAAGAAAACTTGGAAAATACTTTGTTTAGAGGCTTTCAGTTTTGGGTCAATTTTGGCCAAAAGTAAGCCTTTGTTTCGCTTTTCCCTGCCATTTGCAGACGAAAACGTTTTCAAAAGTTGTAAATAAAGGGTTATAAAAGTACGTAAGGCGGTATATGTATTATGTAAGATGTGTGTAAATTTAACACATCCTCGATGTGTAAGCAAATTATGTACCAAGTTTTCTTTATTCCAGGCGACCTTGGTCGTTGTTTCTCAATCGGACCTGGCTTAAGACAATGGTCAGAATTTGAATCGATAATACCCGTAAGTTTTTTATCTTTTATAAACTGTTCTTTACTGTCTCTTTAACAATGTATATATTGCATTTGCAATATATGTTGTTATACAACTTAAGTTGCCACATTGTAGTTTAAGTCACTGTATATATGTATATGATGTAATTACTATGATCGCTTACCAATTATTTTCATACATGTGGCTGGAAAACACCTACGAAGGCATTTCGTGAAGATGAAAGTTTTATGTGTTATATGTGAAGTATATGATATAAGTAGTTCATTGATGCCGGTAGTCACAATTCTAAGGTCAAATTAAGGTCAAGAAATTAGGTCAAAGGTCATTAAGTGCATCTTCGCCATTTTGATGAAATAAGTAAGCAAAAATGGTATTTAATTGAAGCCAATGTATTAAACTATGAAAATAAATCACTATATGCAAATTAGCTCATTTGCATATTAACTAATATTAATGAAAATGGCAAAATCGTACACAATTAAGAAAAAAATTGGCATGTATGTACAGCTGTACAATATTTATTGTTATATATATAATTTTCATGATTTGAAAATTAACTGATATGTAGGGTACTCATTTCTTGATAAACGCAACTGTTTATATCGCCATCAAAAGTGTTTTATGTGTAGATACTGCTAGAAGTGGGTGGGTTGAGTTGACTTCTGACCAACAGTTATCTTTTGCATAATTGTGTAGTTGTTTTTACAAAAGCAAGGCAATTCTTTTGTATTGGGCACATATCTGCCGGCTATTTCAAACTGTGAACCTATGTCACACAGCCAATATGGCTGCCATTGTTTTTCAAAATGGCGACCAAAATAACCACCAAAGGTAAGTATGTTCAAAAGTATGCATATATATGAGCGTTTACATAAGTTTTAATGTAATTTATTGCAATATTAAGATTGATAAATACAACTAATAATAAGACCATACGCCATGTAGGCAACCTCAGATAACCAAAATGGCGCTCATGTTTTCAAAATGGCTGCCAAATATCAATATGTTAAGGTTTCTTGGCATACATTATAGAGTTTACATAGTTCTTTTATGTAGTTTAGCTCAGTATTGTGATTGAAAAACATTACTTTTTTTTTAAATCAGGTTATCAGGTTGACACAATAAGACAGCCACTTTTCACAATGAACGTCAATAAGTCAGTATGTTCAGTTTTTCTAATTTACTGGAGAATGTACAAAAGTTTTATGTAAGGTTTTGAAGTATTCTGACGGATAATTAAATGATATACTATTTAAAACATATATTGGGTTTACAGACAGGATAGCCTAAATTGGTATCAATAGTATACTTGGTAAAACGACTGGGCACTAAACGTATCTAGTGGTATATAGAGAAGGCAAATATGTATCTTTGGCATATCGACAGGCAAACTTGGTTTTCATACACGCCACTATGGATATTCTTAGGACACAGACAGGCAAACTGTGTAGAAGTGATATATAGTCAGGCCATTTTTTGGTATCATTTGTTTACAGACACGCCATCCGAGCTAAATATTGATGCCACTATCGGTATCGAGGGTATACAGACATGCCACTCTGGGTATCCTGTGTATGCAGACCGGACCTACTTGCTCAACATACAGACATCTAGGGAAAACCTGGCAATACATACAGACAGCAATAGGTAGCCTTGATACAGAGACAGATAAAATGGGTATCCTAATTATACAGGAAAATTATCCTGGGTATACATACATGTACATTCCACTATAGGTATCTTAGTTATACAATCATTAACTCTGTGTGTTTAGTGCATACATGTATAGCCACCCTGACCATACATACAGTCCACTTTGGGTACCTTGGCAATGAATACAAGTCATGGGTATACAGAAAGGCCTGTCTGGGTATCCTGTGCATACAGACAGGTCATATTGGCTACACATGTATACATACTGACAAATACTGGTATACTGAATACACAGACAGGCAATTCTGGGTATCCATGACATACAGAAGGGCAAACCGAGTTTCCTTGCAACTCTGGATATTCCGGGTATACAGGCATGTCATCCTGGCTTTACAGTTGTATATAAAGGCTACTAAGGGTATATTCGATTTACATACACACCATTCTGAGTATCTTGGGTATATAGACACGCCATCACGACTATTCATTCAGGTCACCTTGGATGGCATTGGTATACAGACAGATTAAAAATACAAAATACAAATACATGGCATTTATATAGCGCAAAAATTATAAAATATTCTATTGCGCTTTACAATTACATAACACACATTTAACATATATACATACAAAATATGAACAGGATTCTAGAACTTAGATTTAAAGATTTGGACATGTATAAATACTATTTTACACCACTTCTGATATTTTGTATTTTAACAAGACTACACTCATTGTTCATGAAACTGCCTAAATAAATGTGTTTTCAGTTTTGATCTAAAGCTGGCTTCAGACTGAATGTTTTTCAGATAACTAGGCAGATCGTTCCACCATTTGGGACCAACGACTGCCATAGATCTGTCTGCTAATTTTGTTCGCCGTCTAGGGATGTTAAAGTTAGTGTCACTTTGTGAGCGAAGTCTGTATCGTTGTTGAGTAGGTACAAACATTTCCCTCAGATATACTGGAGCTGTACCATTGATGACACGGAAGACTATTACTAAAACTTTGAACATGACTCTAGCCTTAACTGGAAGCCAGTGTAATTCTTTCAGAAGTTCGGTACTTGGTTTTTCATAGGAAGCGTTCTTGACTACTCTAGCGGCATGATTTTGGACTCGCTGTAGTTTATTGATTTGGTAGGCTGGAATTTCTGTAAATAAACTGTTGCAGAAGTCAATGTGAGAATGAACCAGTCCATGCACTAATGATTCAGTTGACTTTTGTGTGAGATGTTTCCGTATAGCCCGAAGGTTTCGTAACTGAACATGAGCTATCTGACACTTTTTCTGAATGTGATGGTCAAAGTTGAGTGTATTGGTCATAGTTACACCTAGGTCTCTGACATGATCGACGCATTTTACGTCACATCCACCAACGTTTACACTTGTGATGTTCAATTTCGCTAACTGTTGTCTTGTTCCATACATAATAATTTCAGTTTTAGACTGATTCATTTTCAGTTTGAAGGTTGTCATCCATTTAATGATTTCATTGAGACAACTGTCGAGTTGTTGAAGAACAGTTGTCTCATTTTGAGAATTTCCCGCTTGAATTTTTAACGCAATCTTGTGGTCGTCCGCGTATCCATAGAGATCAGCTGGATATTTCTGCACCACTCGGTTGAGAGCCGATATATACAGGGTAAAGATCACTGGTCCGGCACAAGAACCCTGCGGAACACCAAACCTCAGTGGCTCCGTGTCAGATGCTGATTACCTATGTATCCACGGTATAAAACCATGCCATTCTGTGTAGCCTGGATATACAAACATGTCATCGTGGCCATATATACTGGCCATTATGGATATCCCGGTTTTACATAATAAGCCTTTCTGGGTAAAAAAAATCTGGGTATACAGGCAGACAGACCATCGTTGCTATACACTAGGCCAGTATATGCGTTCAGTATGCCTGGTATATAGACAGGTCACCTGAGTGCATCCTAGGTAGGCCACTTTAAGTATCCTGGGTATACAAAAATCCTGACCGTTTACTTAATGTCACCCCTATGAATATCCTGGATATAAATACATGCCACCGGTGTACCCTAGGTATAAAGGCAGGTCTATCTGGGTATCCTTGGTATACTGTCAGGTCTTCTTTGCTATAAATACACACCACTGTTGGATCCTGGGTACTGCTATTTGTAAACTTGCTACACATAAAGACCACTCCGGGTATACTGGGTATATTGGTCTTCCTGGTTATATATACAGACAACTATGGATATCCTAGGTATACAAACAGGCCTCTCGTGGTATCCATTGTATACATACATGCTATCTGGGCTATATATGTATGCCAATACGGATATCCTTTATATACATAAAGACCGGCAATGTATCCAAGGTAGACAGGTCACTCTGGGTAAGTAATATGGATAAACATACAAGCCAGGTTAGTGATACATACAGATACACTTTGAGTGGCCGTGGAATAAAAAGAAGCAACTGTCGGTACCTAGCTATAGATGCAGGGCATTTATTTTGGTATCTGGGTTATACAGACTGACAACATGTGAATCCTGTTTATACAGACAGACCAACATAGCTATACATATATGCCAGTTATATACATACTAATTACGCTTCACAACTATGTATCGATAGCGTAAAATAATGGATCTAAGTTTCCATGCATACAAAGGATACCACGGTTGACATGTATGGCTGTATTCCTATAATACCCAACGTAACATATCATATACTAATGTGGATTGCAAGACGAAATGTGGCAGTTAAATGTGCAAAGGCTACCGATCAAACCAGATTTGCATGTTTGAATGTGCATGCGAGGCTATTTATATTCCAATTTTAGAAACGTACATGGCAACAAGGACAATAAAGTTGTGACATTTTTAAAACAAAGTCCTATGGTATTGTGTACAGAGAAAAGACTATGAGCAAGATTGAACTGTGTAAACTACGTTGTGCAGTATTTGTATCAGTGTTAAATACTAATAATATATGTCCTTAATGCATGGAATATTTACAAGCTTTACTTGGACATTTATAAAACTGATAAGATTCTTATCAATGGTTAAGAACAGATATATGTGTACTCAATGAACGTTTTAAATGCATATTTGATAATTTCAATTAATATTCATGAGTATGCAAATGAGCTGAAAAGCTCTTAATTAATATTTATGAAGAACATTATTCCCAAATCGAAATATCTTACTGTCTCAAAATATGGTTTATATTTAAGAAATGTAAATATTGTCAGTTTTTTTTTAATATTTGTTTTTAATGATTAATATACCCCATCCACTTTTGACAGTATTTACTCTTGCAAACAATAAATAATGATACAAACAGAGGTATATTTATATAAGTAATGTTTCATATGTAATATTGCTTATTTTTGTCCATTTATAAACACAAATAGTGAAAATTTTATCTTTGTATTATTTAATAATAACATTTTTAACGAACTATCTGCCCATTGTTTTAAGTTTTCATGAATATTCATAAGTATGTGAATAAGAAAACTTTTGATTAAGTGTTTGTAAATCAATGTACAAAACCCTGGCTTCATTTTGATACCATTGTTGTTATTCTACACCAATAAATGACCAAGATACAAGGTATTTTATAATATATGCACCGAATTACCTTTGACCTCGTTTATTTCACTATAAAGGGCATCTCAAGCGTGACTACCGGGCAAGTCTTTCTTGTGGCTCCTAGTAGATAACGTTTAACATGGTAGTCGTCCATCTTCAGAGAATGCCTACGCAAGTCACAATTTTGAAAATTCTAGGTATACTATATATATATAAATTCGTATGAATTACATAGTTTTTCTTAATCTTAATATTTAAGATGTTTTCACTTTTCAAAAGTTTTAAGTTCCTGGAAATAATATTTCCCTGCTCCGAAGAAGAGCACGATATAGTCAATACAAAACATTATTTCAAATAATAGACATCTTTATATGGTGTTGTATGTAAATAGAGTGAAACCGGAAGGCAAGAGATGCATTCTTCTGATAGAATGTCACGTGACATGCAGAGCTGGACAGCGCAATTGCTTCTACAGATGGGTTATGATGATACTAGACTAAAGAATGCAATTCTTCATTTTAGGCAAAATCAAGGTAAGCAGTATTACATTATTGACAAATCGCAACCTTTGATCAGTTTCATGTAGTTTTAAGATGGTCTTTTTCTTGTTTAGTTGACAAGTTTAGAGGTTCATGTAGATGTACCTAAGTGCTGCAGTTTTTTTATTAAAAAACTTACATAAACACTTAATATAGCGTATTGTCAAAATGGTGTATGGCAAACCAAGATGACATTATAATCATTACAGTATGAAAACACGGCCATTTAAATGGTTACTTTGCCAATGATATGGTCTCAGGTATGTGTAGATCGTCTTATTTGTTAATATCACCTCTGCCAGTGTCTTTTCCTAATAATAATCTGGCATTTCGAACGACGGTTTACATATGTTTTGCACGTAATTATTTCATGCTTCTTGTATGACCCACTTTTTGTTTTCATTATATACTATACCCGTTTTTGTCCTGCAGGCGTGTTTGAAAAACGAAAACTTATAAACAAAGCAAATAAAAAGTAAAAGTACACTAAATGCATTAGTGATAGTGTTAGAGGCTCATATGCATTGATGTTAATTGCATTTCACAGAAAGTGTATGTATTACACAGATTTGCGTTTACCTATATCTATGAAACATGAAATACACCATTTAGTTTGTAACTTTCGTGGTTAAAATCATCATGTAAAGAACCGTGTACAATCAAATGAAACAAATCATACAACTTAAAAGTCATTGTGATAAAAATGATGTCACTTTCAAAGCTAGCGACATTTAATCATGTTGTCATATAACATGCTTCGTCTATTTATAGGCAACAGAGAGCTGTCAGCAAAGGCTCTAATCGAATACATGCATGACACGGAACCGAACCTCTCTGGACCTAATTGCTATAGTTCATCGTTCATTGCATTGGCATCAGCTGCAAGATCTAATATGAATGGCACTAGTCCTACGGAAAGGGTGCCAGTTAGGACAGTTCATGAAAGAGGAACTCGGCAAACTACAGGTAAGATTTTGCTTGCAATATGTGTTATAACTTTAATATATATAGAGACTGTAGTATTGTATATAAAAGTTTTAAATATATTACAAGGAAAATATTTGGACATTTTCCCTCGCTTCTCTTTTATTATACTCTTGCTCTTTCCAGATGCTGGTCAGCTTCAAGATGAGATCGATAAGTTGAAGCATCAAAAAGTATGTAAAATATGTTTGGACAAGGACGTTTGTATCGTATTTCTACCATGTGGTCACCTAGTTGCATGCGAAGATTGTGCTCCAGCATTGAGAAAATGTGCAGTTTGCAGAACACTTATTAAAGGGACCGTCAGGACATACCTGTCTTGAGCATTGTTGTATTTAGCTTAAAATCTGCTCTTGAAATATATGCTGTATAAATTGTATGCTATTGCAGTGTTAAAGCTACTGTTAAATTCCATGTGATTTTACTCTGTTTCTTTCCACCTTTTAAAAGTAGCACAGCAACGCAGGCAGGTTCATTACATTATATGACTAATAATCTCTTGTTCTTTGTAAACATTTGTTTAATAATAAATTGACTTTAACATATAGAAAAATTTATACTAAATCTTTTTAAACATTAAGAACAACAACGATTGTAGTCACAGACGCACAACGATCGAGTCTGTTCATGAGATATAATGGAATGTGCAACGCACATCATGCCCCAAGCTCTCGCTTAATCGATGACCTTTAAGTAGACAAGGACCAGAATAGCATTAATTCAGAGCAGCTTAACATGATGTATTTGGCAGCCGCCATAGTGCCATTCATATCAATATAATCAAGTCTTATTGAATTTAAGCACAGTAAATAGCTTTTTCTTTTTATTAATAATATATCTAAAACTGACACAGTCCAAATGGCTGCAGCCTATACCAGGCCCTTTAAAATGTCTGTAACTAATATGTCCTTGAAAAACATTATCAGCGCTGCATAAAAGTAAAAAAGCGGGGATCATATTTCATGCAAGACAAGTATTTTTTATAAAAAAAAACCTGCATAAATGAGGTCGAGGACTGTAACGGCGGTGTATGAGACTAATTGTGCATTGCATTTATTCATTATATAATTTTTGTATTGATCCGCTAGGGTTGGAAATCAACTTACATGACCCCCTTGTTTACGGAAATTAATATTTCGACACGATCTGTTTAAAACTTTAACATATCAGTAACATTTGGAATAGATTGTTATGTAGACTATTTTTTGTCTGTATTTACCTTTAGATGACTGATGTCAATCCGTTTGTACAGACAACTTTCTCCGAAAACCGGTCAAAAAGTGTAAAGATTTAACTATTTGATTTTCAAACTTTGTACAGTTAATTCAGTCTTGGTGTTAATACGCATCACATAGTGTGAACAATTTTAATACCTTAAATGTCCTGTCGAAATTTTCATTACATAAGTCTTACTTAGATGTGGGGGACGATGGTTTTAAAAAACGTCCTATTATAAAATTATTCGTAAGCTGTCCCTAGATAAATAAACAAACTATACTCGCTATGAAATGGTAATGAGGCAAACATTGAAACTGGTTACGCTATCCATGTTGAAAACTTACATATCCTTGCAATTTTATGACATCCATTTGTAAACGTCGTGCCTTCTTAGCTAGTATATGTTAATCATTAAGTTTTCGAACCTGCCACAATGTAACCTGCTTATATAATATATTTGTGAATGTTTTGACGTGCATCGTGCCTTTCCCTATGCTGCAAAAAGACCGTTTGAGGGATACAGTAATCCGACAAACACTATGTTTCCATGAGTCTGTTAACCGGTTGCAAAACTTATCCTCTAATAGTATCACAGCTATCACTAGCTATTTACCAAATAAGTGTATCCATATATTCTACCCAACTATAAAAAGAAAACGATTTCGTATGATTAGTGTTTATAATCTTTATTCAGGCGTTTAATACTTCCCGACGAAGGCCGGGGGTTATTGTTAGCCTACGTCCGTCCCAAAATTGAAAATGCTTTTAATTAGTAATAATATAATACATCACATTATAATATAAATATATAATTTAATAAGTATTTAAGCTTGAATCGCAAAACCTCACACAATTACTTGCTTACATATAGTATTGTCTCCTTTGGCCCAGCCAAAGCAGAACTTTTCCCCTTAATTTGGTAGATAATTGAAAATGCTTTTCATTAAAAGCTATGTTAGTAAGAATCCTGAAACCTCACATAATGATTTATTAACTTTGCTTATATGTGGTATTATGCCTTTACCCACTAAAAGCGTTTTTTACCTCTTGATTTTGAAACAAAAAGGGGTTTTACTATATCGAAGTAACCTATTGATGGTTTGAGGGCACCAGTTGTTTCCCATAAACTTCCATTTTAACTTTATGGCGTGTACGGCTTTCCATATTTCAAAGCATGTATGTCTATATATAATCGCATTCTTTTAAGAACTATTCCACCAAAATATCAAACGAAAATATACGAAAAGTGATTTTTCTCGTGAATGAGACGAACCCCTGTTTATATCATTGGCATGGATACACATAAAATATGCCAAACATTGTCAAATTGTATAGTTATATACTGTAATTGCAGTAAAGAAAGATAGTTTTAAAAAATCACTTGTTGGATTTGTTTACAATACTAAACAATCAAAAAGGACTAGACTAACGTTACCTTATTCCCATGTACATTAAGCTCCCTGTACTTTTGTCAAAAGCTATCCAATACCTGTCCAATGATTCTGTAAAGTTTCGTCAACGTTTAGCTTGAACGCTGAAATAGGGTTAATTCCGTAAGGAACAGTGTCAAGATATTAGAAAATAATTACTCAGGGAAGCATCTACGCCTTTAGTATCTTTAGAAATGAAATGGGTCCAATCGCAAAAGTGACTGTGTCTAAGACTAGCTGACAAACTATGCAGAATTTCCTTTGTTAAAACGCAGAGCTGGCGAGACCAAATATCTAATATAAAATGTCTTTAAATCAACAACATACGAGTTCTATCGCATAGATGTTCAGCATATTTCCATTCTTAATTGAAGCTGCAACTTGATGCTCAGCGCATATACTATAACATTTCGCAATAACTTACCATATAGGTATGACCCCATTGCCTGTACTTCACCAATAACGTTTAACCTCGTCTCTAAGTTCAATCTCTTACTGTCTCACACAATAATTTCGTCTCTGTCTCAGCTTTCAGACGCTCAAACTGCATTTGCTATCGTCTATCCCGTAAAGGTTTAATTTTTCTGCGCTGACTCTAAAGGAGGCAGTAAACAGTTTTCTGAGCTTCTCTGCTTAAAGTCGCCTACCCATCTTTCAAAACCTCACACAAAAGTCTGTAACCACACACCTGAAATAAAGATATTGCAACATCAACATCACTGTATGTCTATCGTTACAAACCATCTGCAGTACATTTCTAATATCTAGTTTTCTGTTTATAAGACCTGAATTTTGTGCTCTCCCGGTCGCGGAAACTGATGACGAAAAGAGCTAAATTTGCCAATTTTCAAATCGCTGTAGAAAACTCCCTGCAAATGATAGCCCCAACTGCTACACTGTTCCATACTCCAGTAACACTGTAAAATCTGAAAATAAGCTCAAATATATGTGCCATCCGTACCGTTTTTTCACTATTCCAGTTTTCCTGAGGCCCCTGCTAGAATGACAACCAGACTTTAAGCTAGCTCAGAGGAAGCATGTATACGCTCCTGCAAGTCATTACGTCATACTATCAAGATCAAGGCTACTCAACTGATATCTTTAAATAAGTGAAACTCAATTCTAGTCGCTGAAACTTCAATTCTAGTAATTATTTTTATTTTAAACTTCAAATATCCACTTCTATCCGTAAATTGCCTCTTATTTGTAAGTTTGACCCTGGCCAATTCGACACTAACAGCTCAGAACTGTTTACTGCCTCCAAAGCTCGAAACCTGACAGTTTAGCTGCAATAGCCCACTTATCAAGGTACTGGGATAAATTATAAGTGGTTAAATCAATCGCTCCCTGGATTCAGAATGTATTCACGGTCATCCGTCAACCTTTGTATACTCCAGCGAAGTGCAACTTTTTTTGATTGGTCAAAGTTCTGACAAAATAATTTACAACGTGTACCTGCTCTTACAAATATGGTTCCCTTTTAAAAATGTATATAACATAATGTCTGATGCTTGGATCCAGCTACATGTATTACTGTTGCCCGCCCGCTTAGCTCAGTAGAGCGAGCGTTGATCTACGGATCGAGGTGTCGCGAGTTCGATCCCCGGGCGGGACGTATGTTCTCAGTGGCAATTTGATAAAAGACATTGTGTCTGAACTCATTCGTCCGCCACCTCTGATAATTCATGTGGGGAAGTTGGCAGTTTTTTGCGGAGAACAGGTTTGTACCGGTACAGAATACAGGAACACTGGTTAGGCTAACTGGCCGCCGTTACATGACTGAAATACTGTTGAAAATGGCGTTAAATCCAAAACAAACAAAAGCAATTACTGTACGTAACCCATATCAGCCATAAATGACCCAAATCCATAATTATTAGCAATTCAACTATAATTACAGCAATGATAGCATGAAGATTGCGTGATGCACTGTCTGTGCTTATGTATCGCGTTTCCAATACATCAAACATACAAGGTATTCTGACAGAGAGAAATAAAGTCAATGAATTTTGTTCATTTCTGACAATACAGGAAACCAAATGAGCAATTTTGGTCCAAACATCCAGATAGAAAGGGCATGCCTGTCAAAAAGAGGCTAAAAGTAAAAAAAAAGTATTCACTTTTAAAGCGTAATTTTGCATGAAAATGTAACTTGAAATAGTTTGCAACAGATTGTGACCATAAACACTACTTGTGATGACTTCGGAAGAAAGACATATTTTAGCTCTAATAAAGGTTAGAAGCAATCAATTGTTTTCCCATGGACTTTCCTTGTAACATTATTTCGAAACATGCATATTTAATTCCCGAAAAAACATAATAGTATTACGTCTA
The DNA here is from genome assembly GCF_021730395.1 of Mercenaria mercenaria. NCBI lineage: Eukaryota > Metazoa > Mollusca > Bivalvia > Venerida > Veneridae > Mercenaria > Mercenaria mercenaria. The sequence goes on along the minus strand of NC_069364.1, from coordinate 23,434,494 downwards.
ATGGTAATAACTGTTTGTGACTTGAACAACTTAGATAAAAGAAAAAACAAACCAGCAACTATTAACAATAACGTAGTTCATTATGAAAAGTAACAAATTGAATTAAAAAATCTTAAAAATGTTAAAAATGTTATTAAGCCGTAAAGTCCAATAATAAATAAATTTAAATCCAATCAATTTTAATCCAAATATCATCCAAAGAATATAAATGAATTCTTTTTCAAATATACTTTTAAATACTCTATATAAAAAATGTCCAAAGTTGTAATATTTTCTTCTTAAGAAACACATGAAAGTTTTCAATAAGATCTTACTGTAACTTTTGCCCTTTCCTTATTTAAATCATCATTAAAGGTTCATGTATCACCAAGAATAAAGTTTAAGAAGAATCTTGAAAAAATCCTGCATAACTAAGACTTTAAAATCATGTAAACACCCTGTTAATATGGAACTTTCTAGAATACCATTATGATAGTCTATAGATAACTTATTGACATTCACGATGTCTAAAACTAGGACAGGCTTTATCAGTTGATATGAGTCATCAATAATAAAGAAAAAATAATACATTGTAAGTTAACATAATGGTGATGACATGTACATAACAATAGAGGTACTTTATTTGAGTAATTTTCTTGTGAATGAGATGAACGTCTGTTTAAATGTAATCTTTGGCATGCTGGGAAAAATTCGTTAGACAAAATGTTTTGTTTTCACAATACTCTAAAAATGTAGTAAATATTGTCAAAATGTATGATGATATAGTAAATTAGTAGTATAAAAAGAAAGTTTTGGGTTTGTTTACATTACAGTCCAATAATAACGGAATAGCGTTGTCTTATGCCCTTGTATACGTTTACCTTATTCCCCTGTACTTCTTTGAATTGGTAGTCTCTGACCAGATGGATCTTAATAAATTTCACAAAAATACAAATCTACATAGAGCAGTGGTGCAAGCGCAGTTTCGTCAGGATCTCTTATTAACCATAGTCATTGCCTTTTAATTATTTGTCAATCTATATATTCCCACGTTACAAAGTAAACCATTAGTGGATCTTCAAGAAATTTTACACAACTTTATATATAAGTTAAGAGCGGTGACTATTTTGTACTATTTATTCAAGGTTGCCACTTAGTTGATAAAAAGAAATTCCCTTACTTTTCCCTGACTTCACCATACTTTTTACTGATCAATACCACCATATTCTTTCGACATCCACATACCCTACAGCCGTCAACCTTTTATATTCATTCTGTTTCAGATATAACAAGCTTTCATTAATGAAAATAAGAAATATATGAGTGTAAACATTTTAATGATAATATTAGTCAGGGACAATACTTGATTTCACTTGACTTGACTTGACTTGGCTACACATAATTACACTAAAATGTGTTTGGAAATACTTACAAATACTGCTTGAAGACTGCCATAGCCACTAAATATTTTAAGCATCGACCCAAAATTCCATTTTCCCCTGACTTTTCTACAATTTCGTTTTTACTGACCAGTATCAAGATTTCCCTGACAATTCACTGACCTTGAAAAATTCATTTTTCCCTGACTTTTCAAGGTAAGTGGCAACTCTGTTCTTAGAATCGATTCAGTAACTGCAGCCACTGCCCTTTAGTTGTTTTAATACTCATAAGTTCCCACAAAACAAAATTGAATCTGCCTTTTGTTACAGTCTTTGGAGTGAGGTAGTTTCGATTTACTTGTACTTTCTATCACATATTTGAAGATGTATATTTTCAAACATTTTCTTCTAAACAAATTAATGTAACCGACTAAGAAAATATCTGCCATAACACGTACGTGTGTCACTGCAGTGTAAAAGACAGTTTGCGATAACGGATCATCATCTATTACGTTGCTATTGAAGTGGTTATTTGAAAGTCATGAATGCAGCATATGTAACATCGATATCCTTGGGACACCGGGCACATTTTCATGCAATCTCGCCAGGCATAGGTATGTTTTTTGACAACACAGAAAATGACACCACTCGGTTCTCAGCTATTCCCGGAAGTAAAGAAAATGAAAGAAGTCTAAACATGAAAACGAAAGTCGCATTTGCATTGGTCGATAGTCGAAATGTTTGCGCGTGGGCTTCTTTCTTTTATTCCTAATAGGGAGTCAATTTTTAGCACTTTTCGACCATTTGAACCTGTGCTTTAGCATGACATGTCATATTTGAACTCGGAATAAAAACAAATCCTACTGCGGCCCGTAACGGACCAAGTGTATATGGAGATTTTTTGGAACTTCGTCAAATCGTTCAAAAGGTCGTTTTTGATGTTGTCTGAAAGTGTCAGTATGTGTCTTTGATGTAAGATATTTCCGTTTATGAGAGCAGCAGACATTTCATTAGACATTTCAGAAATAATATCAAAATAAATGTTGATTCTACGGAAGCGTGAAAGGGCCATCAGACGCTATTACGTTTAATTACGTTACAGATGCGGAAAGGAGATGCATTTTTACCTCATGGTTTACATGTTACCTTGTAACTTTTGGTATCCAGGACATGCTCATTACAAAGCGGTGAGGTGTTCCCAGAGAGCACTGATAGTAAGAAGTACATTTTAAAACATGCTGATATTGTGACAAAACATGTTCTATGTTCGCAACATATACGATAAGTTCATGTTAAAATGCTAGACTACATTTGTTTATAGTTTTCAAGGGCGGACGAGTGCAGAGATCCTGACACCAAGTAACTATGTATTAGAGTATAGATTCACGTATAGAGTCGCGCCTACGGCAACCGATTATCTGAATATGTCCTATTATATGGCGCCTATAGGCTTATCTAAAAATGCCGATAAACAATGGTTGTGCCTGGTGAGAAAGTTTACATTTTTTTGCAAATTTTATAATCTTTGGTGGACTGACGGACATTAAGAAAACAATTGACAACAAGTACTCATTCCTTGGAATTCTTAGATTTACACTGTATAAACACTGACTATAAATTTCTGAAATTATATTATAGTTGATATGAGACGTGCTATTTTTAGGGAGATTATAATTACAATGTAGTCAAAAGTTGGGATTCCTGTAATCTATCTTAAGCGAAACTGTTTACGTGAAATACATGATAAACTGCACGTATTTATTTTTGGATTTTCCAGATACATATATACTTATATTTATTTTTACAGATTATTTGTCAAACAGAACAGAGAGTCGAGATGGAAACTTTAACGATTAAACCCGTAAATGCGGAGTATTTTGATCAAGGACATGTTATGAATAACGAATGGTCAAGATATCTTTCATTTTTGAATTTCCCTAAAGATTCGTTTCTGATGCCAACAAGATTGGCCCAGGCCGGATTTTATTACACTGGCTCAGGAGAAAAAGTTACTTGCTTCTGCTGTGGAATACAAAATGAAATTTGGAGTGAGAATGAGACCGTGTTAGACGTTCACAGGCGACTTTCGCCTCATTGTAGGTATATCTGTGGCGAGGATACTACTAATATTCCTACGCACGATCATAGTAGTATGTTGACAGTAACTGTACCAACATGTTCAAAAGGATCATATATAAGCAAAGAAAATAAGCAAGAACAAATTGGAAGTTTAGTTAAACATTCAACAGATGTAAAAGAAGAACAGTTATTAGGTAACAGCGGGAATAGTAAAATGTCAAATCACGTACATCAGCCTTATTCTGAAGAAACAATGGATATAGCGAACAACGGTACTATAAAGGAGAAAAATGAAAACGAGACATCCAAGAATTTGCTAAAAACTGAAAACAGGTCTAAACACAAGTCAGGTAAATATGAAAAGTTACACGCATGAGCAGTTTTGCAGTTTTTGAATAAATGTATTATGTATTAGTGTCTTTGATATCTAGATTCATAGAAGCTAAAGTTCAACATTAATTTTGTAACTGAAAACATGCTGGAAACATTAATTGTATAAGTGGAAACATACTGGAAACTAACAAAAACAAATGTTGTTATTTTGACAGCTATTTCCTTCCTTTGGTCACGACTGTTGTGTGTTTTCTGGAATTCGCTTGTTACATAAAATGTATAAATAATGACCATAATCATTGCGTTTAATTAAAATTTAAAAGCATCATTATACAGTTTTGATGTATTAAGTAAGTCTCATTTTACTTATTTACAGAAAAGCAGAGATTACTGGAGGAAAACCGTACGCTGAGGGATCTTATCACCTGCAAGATTTGCTTTGACAATGACGCATGCGTCGTGTTTCTTCCGTGCGGACATTTAGCGTCTTGTGTAGAATGTTCGAAATCTTTGAGAAAATGTGCAGTTTGTAGAACTGTAGTGCAAGCAACAGTCAGGGTGTATCAAGCTTGAAATGCTTAGTGTAGCCGGATGTCAGCTGCAATAAATTGACTTGTATTTACTTATCTGCTTGCTCTTACAAGAGTGGTTTTGTTTATAAATGAGTTTTACCAATTTGAAAGTAAATCAATGATAAAACATGAAACCATTTATGCTTACATTATCTCCCAATCATAATGTATCTGAAGAATGCATATAATTGTCAACATTTTATGTATATGTATGTATATATATTATTTTGTTAAGTTTGATATTGTTTTATCAGTAATCTTACTACTTAGTATGCACTGCATGTTGCAACTGAACTACCTCAAATGCATTTATGTTGTTACTTTATGGTGTATGTTTCTTTATAAGAAATTTTATATCTATTTGTTGTTATCGTTGAAGGCAGCATATGTTAAATTGGTTGTGATAAGTGCTCTGTTTTATTTGCATAATGTATTGTGCAATTGTATGAATCAGTTGTGAAAGTTGGTTGTTACAACGTATCTTAATCCTATTCGATGTTGCTCATTGCAAAGCTGGAGTGGTCTTCTGCGCATGTTCGGAAGTGATAATCAATTGAGTACACGGTAAAAATACGCAAATAATTGCATGTCCGCACGCATTTATAGTGTATAATATGTATACTATACTGACTATAGGTTAGGATTAGTATTACCATTGTTACAAAATATATACGTTAAAGAAACTTACCATTCAAACTGCTTATATCCGGTATATACCGGAGTTTGTAATTTACACAGGAGCTCCAGGTCTGCAGTGAGTCACAGTCAATACTATTTCATTTGTTGCTCGTTGTTGTTTCAAATATATTTGTTCTGTAAAAGGTGAGAAACGGCGTAAAGAAAGTAAGAATAAACTGTGTACATGTAATTTGTTTTTTCTAAATGTCTGATCTATCGTAACGGTGTATTTGCTTTTCCCTGTAATATTCAAAATTTACATCATTCTTGAAAGTTTCAAAGGGAATAATGGAGGTATTTTTATTTTGCAAAATATTATGGTATTCCTTTGCAAATTTGCGAACTAAAATGTTATAATCTTTAGATGTATGCGTCATTAATTGTGTTGCTGGTTTTCTATAAAACTTTTGAAATATCGTAGTTGCCACAAAAAGCAACACTTACATTAAAATCTTGTAAAATTGACATTTGTGGACCAAAACTTAATACGGTGAAATTTATTATACAGAAAATATATTTAAAATTTAAAAAAAAGAAAAACTTCCGGGAAGAACAAGACTGTTTGGACTGTATTCAATCAATTTCATTACATGATGAATTTTTTTCTGCGTACGCTTGCATTTTAGTGTAACTGGGCTAGGGTATATTTGTTGGCTGACTACTTTTAACGATTAGGATTCAAGATTTACTTGTGTATCATCACTGAAATATATGTTTGGTATCTCAAAGACCTTCCTTTCTTATTTGTTTCTTTCTAAAAGGTAAAATATGGTTGTACAAATCTGTTTTCAATTACAACATTTGAACGTAGAGATTAGTTTAGTTTATACTAATTTGTTTTAGCTCGATTGTGATGAAAGCTTCAAGCTTATTGGAACCACTCTCGAGTCCGCTTCCTGGAAAAACCAGTACTGGTGTCATATGAGAAGTCATGGTCGTGACCCCAGTGGGGCTCGAACCCACGACCCCTGGATTGAGCGGCCGACACCTTATCCACTAGACCACCGCTCCCCTGAACGTAGAGATTACAACTGATAGATCAATGAGCATCGGATTATATTAATATTTCCGTGAAAAACCGAAGCATCCCGAATCAGACAGTTCTTATTTACAGCAAGGCTGCCGGTTATAATCTATATAATTATATACGGCTTCATAACAAGGTACTCAATCATGTAGATCACATTTAAGGTTGTAACTCTGTGATTCCAGCAGGTATACAAATTTTGATTCCATACTTCATGTTTTTATTTCGATGTGGAATCAAAATTGGTAGTCCTGTTTGGCGCCATATAACCTATACTTTGTCGATGCGCCGTAAACCCAAATAAAATAAATCAATCAATTTTCTATTCAAAAATATGTATGCATGCCTGAGTGCGTACGAGTACGTGTGTGTAGACATTGTATAATATGAAAATCCATGATATATTTTCGTATCCTGTTTCTGAAATAATTATTTAGACTTCATATGATAGTTATATGCTACGAAGAATCATAACCGCCCCCGAAGAATTCTAACACCGAGTATACTGCAGCATTTCATTCGTAAATTATGATATGAAAACATTTTCTGGGTCTAGGAACAATTTGCTAAAAACACTTATATATGTTCAAAAACACTAACAAAATTTATGTCGGTGGTTCTGAACCGCAGAAGAGTTATCAGGTGTAAAACTTCTACTGTTAACAGGAAGAAAAAGTAGTCGGTCTCAACATGGGAAATTGTGTAGGCCTGTGATCCTTCTTAAATCGGGCATCAAATAGTATTCGCTGATCTATGTATCAGAAAATTACGTTCAATTTGTTTACCTTTGTCTATGTTTTCATACTAGATCTATGATCACCGGAAATCACTGTAGAAACATTTTCCATACAAAACTGACTGGTATTGATTCTGCAGATTACTAGGCGTGTTAGATATTTGATATCTATTTGATGATGACAGTTTTATTTCTGATGTTACCTTTTATTTTTTAGAGATTTGGAGTTTTGATAGATTTGTTTATTACATGTGTTGACCTAACGTCAATTTGACACATGTAAGTACGTTTTGATAACACAGAAAATGACGTCAAATGTCCTTGAAATTTCTCAGAAAGAACACAGATTATACTTGAAAATTGAGTAGAAAAGTGTAAACACCACAGACAAAAAACAAACAGACAAACACGACAAAAACCAAAAAGTCGCATTTATATTGGGGTATTTTTAAAGTTCATGCGCAGGGATCACCCTGCTTAAAAGTATGCGCGTGAGGGTCAGCGAATTTGAAGTAAGTTACTTTTAGCCATGAAGTGTCCATATTTTGTTAGAATCTCTGAAGTGATGTATATTTGATAACCAGATTGAACATCTTCAGGCAAATAATTGTTTAGTAAATCTGCTATTTCTGACTTTAATGTGCGCCGTTTTGACGCCGTTGTCATGTACAGTAAAAATGGAAGCATCAAATTTGTGATAAAAATGGGTAATGAAATTAAAGGAATATGTCCAAGACTATGCATTTACCCACCAGAATAAATATGAGCATTTACAATTATGCCAAAAGAAATGAAATAGAAGCTGCTTTATTGTAAGTATTTATTTCTTATTTTCAACTTAGTATTTATATCGTTTTATGGCAAACATATGGAGTACAAATCAGAAAATATGTTTATTACATTTGTATTGTTATTTATATAGAAAAGATCAATACATTTAATTATTTTATAAGGATACAGATCACACGGTAAACAAAATGTTTGTGCTATTAAAAGGACTAAATTATTTTTAGATACACTCAATATGTTATTGCAAACTAATAAAATGGGATAGGTTCAATTGTTTTAAATAGTATATTTCATCGAGTTATCAATGAGGCAGAGAATTCCTATTTGAACTAATTACAATTATGTTCAGAAATGTATTAATATAATAAACAATAGTAATAATATCCACTTAAATCCTACAGACGAATTCTTTAATAATATTCTACACGAAAAGTGTGCTTTTGTACAAATAAATAACAGTTACTGTAAAACAATCCTTTACAAGCATAAAATGCAACCAGCAGACTTGGTTTCACCGAGTCTGTTTATGAGAATGAGAGGAAACGCAATGTGCAATTTATAAGGGAATTTTCAGTAAGCTGAATCAACAATCAAAATACTGGCTTCTTACTTTCAATGGAAATTTCTCCCAATTGACAAATCCAAAATAGCTGAAAATATCTTAACACTGTCGCTGTATCAATATTGTTAGTAAAAAAAAAGCATAATATAAAAAGCAGTGTGATGAGAAATGTGGATCAAATATCAAAAGTAAGATATATAAAAAGCATATTGTTTAACACTTATTGTTGATTTAAGGGTTTAATAAAGGTTCCTTTCTAATAGAAAAATAGCCAGCAAAACAAAAACATAGAAATACATGTAAACATTTATAGTCTTGTGAAAGCAATATGTTAACACGCTGCTGATACAGAAATGCTGTTTATTTAGGGTGTTTTTTGTTTGTTTGTTTTTTGAAAAAAATAATGCTTTCTTCTGTTCACTAAATTCAAAACTTTTGAAAATAAACTTATTACTTCGGCATTTGATTCGTATGCAATGTTTGTGACATATTATCAGGTTTTCAATAAATGTTTATTTAATATAATCTTAAAACGAAACAACAGGTTTATATTGTTAAATCCCCAATAAAATTTATTGAAAATGCCATCTTTTTACAGAATTGCAATTTTCACCTGATGTTATACTTGCATCTGAACTTCTACAGTACATAACATGATCACAGGTCTTTCAGTGGATATTACTGATATTTTTCATTGTGTTTTACATTTCAGTAAAATAACATATCTGTAATATAACTTAATACCCTTTATAACATTGTTTCTCAGGAATTGAATTGACATAAAAAAGCGTTCTGAAAATATTAAACGTCCAAGTGATAAGAAAGGTAAATGTTCATTATTCCGCCTCACACCCCGTCCCGGTTAATGCTGATATGATGTATGTTGTTGTTCCAGCGGCTGCTGTCCCTGTTCCCCCGCCTATCACCACTGATCCTGTCGTACCGACATAACTTACAGCACCCACACTTTGAGCCCAGGCAAATATACTTCCCGAAGCTGTTGTTGTTGTTTGTATTGCCGCTGCGGCGGATCCTGTTTAACAAACGATTAAACATTCTTTAAATCGCAAAACTGGGAAAATAATGACTTTCCATCCTAAATTACTCGTTTTTGCTCTTGCAGAAACTTACTTTACTGTACTGAACCTCATTCTTCAACAGTTACCAATTTATTAAATTCTACATCAGTATAACAAATTAAGCCCATTATTGAAACATACTTTCATAACTGTAATGTTGAAATCAGAATTTTAACGAAAACAAGAACTTATTGCCATTAGTATGGTTTAAAACATATATATCTGCAAAATATCATAGATACATACTTAGATCTACTTTTTTGTATTTCTATTCAGAAAAGAACACACACGACGAACTTCAGGAACATTATAATTTATTCTTTCAAGTATATCTATATATATTATTTCTATGTAATATCTATTAAACATGAAGAAGTATTATACCTGCAGCAACGCCGGCTGATCCAAAACCTAAAAAGGTGAGGATTGCTGGAGTTGCGGCGAGCATACCCGCCCCAGCTGCAACACCTGTGCCTGCCACTGCCGTATATTTCAAACCAGTTTTACCCCAGTCTTTCACTTTTCTTTTCCAGTCATCTGAATGATTATAAGTTAAGACATTTTGATGTTTAATACCAGAATTCTCATAAAGCAAAACAACAATTACTGAGTATGTGTAATATTTTTACGTTGTTAATAGTTAATGTAACACATAGATTAGAATTCGTACGTGTGTGGAAGCAATCCAGTTGATTTCGGAATGATGGTGCTCGCTCTTGCCTGAAAAGTACGTGCAGTGTGACCTGTGGTCTTCCTCCACCAAGAAATGCTTCAACGTCACCATATGACCAGAAATTGTGTTTGCGTGACCAAATAAACATATCAGTAGAAAGAAATCTAGACATTCTGATAATACCGCCTTTAAGATTATATTATCGTACGTTCAATTCCATAGAACAGACCTTTGACACAAGTAGGCATTCCCTCTACCCATTTTCGCTGTACACTACATCCACTTGCTACGTATCCTTCATTACAATGAAGGACACAACGATAACCTTTGTTGTAGTCAACATCCCAGTGGCCATGCGTCATACCTTCCCGGTCATCTGTTTGAAAATAAATGACCTTTTATAGCCGATACAAGATAAAGGTGCAGGAACTCGCCACTACAAATTCTTTGACATTCTTGCCTCCCTTAGTGCTTTATGTTTATGTTAGTGTAAAATAGTACGTAGAAAAGGTCTACTGACATGCACGTAAGAAAATAAGTTTCTGGTCCTTTGGGATATCGGAGTTTCGTTTGATCCGGGGTGTGAGAAGTGTTGTACACTTCGTTTCCTCGGCCGAATAAACCGATTCTGTAATTATTTGCTAGTTTTATGGTAATAAAGGATCTTAGTGTGAAGCTATGTTTGTCACCTAATTAAAACGCCGTTTTCTCTTTTTCCTCGTTCTATATTCCATAAGATGGCTAAAAACCGTTGTTATTTTCAAATTAATTGATAGTACGTTCTATGAACCGATTTTCAAATAGTTAATGTTTTCTTTCGTTTATAGAAAGTACTATGGACTGAGCTCATTGTATCATGGAGGTATTAAACACCGTCTTTCACAACACCCTGACAGTGCTGAATACTCATAAATCTACGCATACACATTCATTGTTCTGTACGCACATGCTCGATGTCATAAAAGCTTAAAACATTAGCATTAACGCGGAGGTGAAATAAAATTGAAAACAGGTCTCAGAATTCAAATCTTGCTGGGCCTACGATTGATTAGCATTGACTGGCAACAGCCGTAACTGCACATGACAGTTGATGTCATAAAAGGTCAATGCATCAGTAACCAAAACATGTAATAACATTTTAATATTCGTTTTAATTCTGAAAGGTTAATCTTTGCCAAAGTGCACGTGTTTTCCATGCAATACAAATCTAACTATGCTCGCTCTTTTCGCAAATCCCGCACAGGTCTATGTACACAATGCACCCATTTTTCGAAAAAATGACTATTTCTTATTCCGTAAATAAAAACAGCATTCCTAAATAAGAGTCGCTTAATGTTAACACAAATGCACGCACATGTAAATGTAGGTTGAACAGTGTGACGTAAGCGTTCCCGTGGTTCGACCTGTAACATTGCACAACTAATCCCGCCCACTAAGTATCCGTAATGGTTCTATTGAAAATAGAAAATTCTACTGTCGCTAGCGCTCCCGTCGAATTTTTCTATTTTTCATAGAACTGTTAGGGGGAACACTGATAGTATTATATACTAACAGATAAAAAAAAATGGTATATTTTTTAGTATCAGTTACTAACGTACTATATCTGTTAGTGAGGCAGAAACTGGTAAGAATGAACAAATTTGTGGAAACACACTCATTCTACTCATATACGTGTACATACCTCTGACGCATTGATGGTTGTTGTCGAAACCTTGCTTTGTACAAAAGTCTGGAATAATTCCTGTTGGACATTGCCTTGCTGCAATATGACAAAAACAAATATATAAAATGTATCTTCAGCCTCATAGACATTTATACTTAGACGCTTATTCAGATTTTAAAAATCCCTGCCTTTTACCAGAAAAACCAAAGGGATATTTCCATTTATCTTAACAGTCAATGGCATAATGGGCGTCAGTCATCATCCGACTTCCTGACTTGTCATGCTTATCAAACAAGTGAATTAAGTATTCTTACTGGAAGGCACCTAATTTTCTCTACTGCAGTGTAACATAATGATCTGGCCCCGTGTTCACAAAACAATTTTCGGTCTCAGCTGAGCTTGAGTTTAAAATTTTAATATCAATTTTATTTAAACTAAAAGGTTAAATTTCAACTGAGAATGACCATCAGTACGGAATAGCCACTTGAAAATAGTTATTAACTTAAAAATTAGTTTAAAACATGCTATTAAGACATAAATGACAAACAAAGTTTCATTATCAAACTCAGCTGAGACTGAAAGTGTTTCGTGAACACGGGGCCTGATATCTGTTAATGATGTATATTATTAAACAGCATTTTACTATATATACAATATGTTATAACACAACACACAATTTGCATATACAAATTGGTTATTTCATAACATCTATAAATATAAACAAGAGTGCCAGAACAGCCTTTATAGCAAATTCCTTTACACTAGCAGCTGTGTTTGCATATGGAATTTTTTTCGGCCAATTATAAAAAAGTATAAGTTATTTCTAGTAACACCTTAAAATGTTATGTAACATGCCTGTTGTACCACAGAAAAGAGGTTTCAAATTTTCCCTACGGCTAATAATAAACAAGTTATAATATAAGCTGTTTATAGTATTATTACTAAAACAAAGCGAAGAAATTCTTATAACAAGACTGTCTCATGGTGATGAACATTTGTGCCAAATTATATCAAAATCCCTCCATTCAAAAATGCTCCGGACAAAGTAATCCTTGAATTTGACCTATGACCTTCAATTGTGGCCTTTGAGTTAAGGGTATGGGTTTTGCGCATGACAAGTCGTCCTATCATGGGGCGCATTTGTGCCAAGATATATCAAAATCCCTTTAAGAATTGTTGAGTTACAGACCGGGTACAGGAAACAAGCCTTTGGCCTTTAACCTTTCATTTAAGGGTCCGGCTTTTGCGCATGACACATTGTCTTATCCAAGGAAATATTTGTGCCAACTTATATTTAAATCTTGTTTTGCATGACAAAGTTGTAGACCGTACAGGAAACAAAACCTATTAACCTTTGATCTCCAAGGGTGACATTAACCTTAAACCAAGCATGACAGAGTTCTGGACCGGACACAAAACAGACCCTGTTCATGCCATGTTAGCATTTGCTTACCAAAAGTAACCTTAACATTTGAGCTTGGGGTTTGAAAGTTGTGTATGACACATTGTCTTATTAGACATTTGCGAATTAAGTCTACGTGAACTGTGGACACCTAAGACGGTCGATTTTTCAAGGGGACCGTCTCAACGTTGATTATATTATGTAGGAAAAATAGTTTATAACGGCAATAGGGTTTCGATTATATTATATCATCACTATGCGGTAGGTGATATAAATTTGGTTGTGCCTGCTTTTAGCTCGACTTTCGAAGAAAAAGTATCGCTATTGCACTCACTCCGGCATCGGCGTTAGTTAAATTTTTTGATAAAGTCAAATATATCTGTAACTATCAAAGCTATTGACTTGAAACTTAAAATCCCTCATCGATGTGGGTTCCAGCCTCACTCGGGGCGTTGAATTCTTCATGTGAGGAAGTTTGAAGGTCCTGGGTGCAGTGGTTCGCGAGTAAAGTGCCTTCATGCAAAAAGTTAACGTTGTGACGAACGAACTAACGAACGAACGGACGGACAGTTGAAAACTAATATGCCTCCCTTCGGAGGCATAAAAAAAAGAAACTTAAAATCCTTATTTACTATCAACGTCTACACTAGGAGAAACAATCCCTAAAAGTCTGATATGAATTTTGACAGACTTTATGCCCTTTTTAACTTAGAATTTTTTGTTAAAGTTCTTGATAAAGTCAAATATCTCTGCTACTATCAAAGCTATTGACTTGAAACTTAAAATACTTATTTACTATCAAAGTCTACACCGGGAGAAACAATCCCCATAATTCTGATTTGAATTTTGACAGAATAATGCCCCCTTTTAAATTAGAATTGTTGGTTACAGTTTTTGATAAAGTCAAATATCTCTTTGACTATCAGAGAAATTGACTTGAAACTTAAAATAGCTATTTACTATCGAAGTCTACACCAGGAAAAAACAATTGCCATTACTCTGATTTGAATTTTGACAGAATTATGTCCCATTTAAACTTAGAATTTTTGGTTAAAGTTTTTGATAAAGTCAAATATCAGAGGATGGGAGCAAAATTTAAAGAACTTTACTACGGAAAAGGACAACAAAGGGAAGAAATTCCCCGAAAACCTCTAAGTTCACTTAAATCATTACCAGGTACATATATGTCAAAATACACCTTAACTTTGCAGGTACCCTCCATGTTGTACCAAAGAAAAGTGGTCTCGATTTTTACCTACGGCCAATAATAAAAAATAACAAAATAACCTATTTATAGTAACATAAAAGGGAAGTTATTCAATAAAAAACATTGTAAGTGAACAAAAAAAAAGGAATCTGCCAAATATAAACAAGAGTACCGCAATGCAAAGCAACATAAGCACAAAATAAAGTCTCGTGACCTTTAACCTCTAAGTGTGACCTTTACCTTGAAGCGAGCCATTTGCTGTGCACGTCATCTCAATGTGGTGAACATTTGTGGCAAGTTTTTTTTATTCCTTCAAGCAGTTCAAGGGTTACAGATCGCACTAGAAACAATGTTATATGACCGTTGACCCCTAAGTGTGACATTGACCTTGTAGTCAGCCATCCAAAACATGCGCTCTGATGGACATTTGTGCAATGCTTCTGAAAAATCCTTCAAACAGTTCAAGAGTTACAGAGCGGACACGAAACAAAGTAATTTGACCTCGACCCCTTAATGTTACCTTTACCTTAAAGCTAGCCACTTGATACAGACGCTCTGCACATCGTCTTGATGTGGAGATCATTTGTATCAAGTTTATTTAAAATCCCTCAAGGGGTTCACGAGTTACAGAGCGGAGTCGACATGAAATTGCTAACGGACAGACGAACACACAGACAGACAGACGGTCAGATGAGCACCCGGGTATCCAAAACTACGTTCCTTCGGTCGTATAAAAACAACAAAGGAATGGAGACGCAAGATATTACGTTTTCTACAGTTTTCACAATGTTTTACCTGCTGACCTACATTTTGATCCCAGCCGACCCAGTTTAGATTTTTTCAATCCGGACGACGACGATGATGTAATACGGACACAATGCGATCAGATTAGCTCATCTTTTCACTTTTGTCGCGGATGCGCAACTTATAATATTAAAGTATATTTCAGGAAAGTGTTATGACGCTAGATCAAATACGTTTTGCGATATGGATAACAAAACATTTCTCTGGCGAACAGACGGACGGACAGGCAAATCCAAATCTTATCCTGTGCGGTGGCATAATAAGCCAGAGCTATCCGTCATTATAGGAATGTTTTCCTACTACACAAAAAATAAAATTATCATGTTGAGACGGTCCCCTTGAAAAATCGATCGTCTTATGTGTTCACAGTCCACGTAGACTTAATTCGCAAATGTCTATTATGGGATAAAGTTTTGACAAATAATATCAAAATCCCTTCATGGATGGCAGTGTTATGGACCGGACAGGAAAAAAGACATGCAGACCTTTGACCTCCAATTATGACCTTGACCTTTGACCCAACCCGCCCGCTTAGCTCAGTAGGTAAGAGCGTTGGTATACGGATCGCGGGATTGTAAGTTCGATCCTCGGGCGGGGCGTATGTTCTCCGTGACTATTTGATAAACGACATTGTGTCTGAAATCATTATTCCTCCACCTCTGATTCATGTGGGAAAGTTGGCAGTTACTTGCGGAGAACAGGTTTGTACTGGTACAGAATCCAGGTACACTGGTTATGTTAACTGGCCGCCGTTACATGACTGAAATACTGTTGCAAAACGTCACTTTTCCTGCAGACAACAATTAATTAGAATGGGAAAGTAAAGACAGTGAAAGATAACTCTTCCGGACACATTTACTTATCTAGACAATGTATCTATACATCCGGATGTTTTTCCCGAAATATAGTCTTCTTCAAGATTTTTAGGTTTTTATTCAAACAAAAAACTAAACATCAGATTTGAAGAGAAATAGTTAAATACATACTGATACTTAACATGTATTTTATGATCGTAGAAAAGAATGCTTCATTCATAATAAATAGAGGATATTTGTTGGATGACAAACATAAAGTGCATGAGTAAAAGCCAGGATGAAATGTGCTGAATGAGCAGTACTGAGTGTAAGACAGAAACCCGTTTTCTAATATTTAACAAAAAACTTGGTAAAGACTCTCATACATTTTATCATGCCATTACTATAGCAACTGCCTGATAAAGCCTGTCTGAGAAAAGTAGGCTTTCTCAGGTCTTTGACTTGAGAACACTTTGCACTGTTTCCTATGATTAAATCCAAGGACATCAGATTGTGTCCATTTTGCATTTAAAAATTATTACGCCCTCATACGACACTGAAGTAGGTCTTCAAAATCCCAAAAATATAAAAAAGCGACAAAAAAAACAAATGCTTACCTTGTGTTTTGTAACCGACATCTCTGTTCTGCTGAACACGAAAGAATAATTTCAATTTGTTGCCAAGTGAAATTTTATCCGAAGTTCACAAATAATCGCGTAAATTTGTCTTTAATAATTATTCTAAAAAACAAGATGGCATCGTTTTGAAGAAAATAAAAATAAAAAAAGAAGTCCGGCAAAACAGCAAAATTTGGTCCACCCCTACTTTTTGCACTTTATTTCGCATAATGGTAGGATTTATGCACAGATAAAGCTTAAATGTGCAGCCTTTGATGTTATTGATGTGCCTCGGAAATGAAGAAAATCCATGGTTAACCAAAAAAAAATCATCTTGGTGCTCACTGACAGGAAAGGCACAACATTTGGAACTTCATTCGAATAAAGGACATTTATTGACATCAAACCAATCTTTTTCTCTTCGTTCAATAACTACTTGCGAGTACATCCCCTATGAAGACAAAAAAGTTCCGAAAGGGGTCATAAAAAACGACATGTTTTGTTGGTTTGGGCCGGAAAAGAGCTGGTCTTTTGAAATAGATAAGTAGTAAATGACTGTACGGAAGATATAGTACGGATGTGACGTAAATTTTTTAGTACAGTGATTCTATTCTAAATGCGTTTAGACACTTTAGACACTTGACCTCAATATGCATGTATACTAGTATACATATTTGGATTCTCGCTATGACACTGTTTTTGGTATTAAATATCAAATGAATATAAATTTACTTATAACTGTGTTTTTCAATGTTTTATGACAATAGTACATTCATTTTGTTAAAACAGGAGAAGTTTACGAAATGTCCGAAAAAATCA
This sequence comes from Mercenaria mercenaria, assembly GCF_021730395.1. NCBI lineage: Eukaryota > Metazoa > Mollusca > Bivalvia > Venerida > Veneridae > Mercenaria > Mercenaria mercenaria. Next base: position 23,417,302 of record NC_069364.1, on the reverse strand, counting down.
GATATTCTGCCATATAGCGCTGCATCAACAATGTCAACAATGTCTAGACACGTTATGTAGAGAAAACGTTTTTCACCAATTTATTCGCGAAATCTGTGGACTTATTCGCGCAAACTAATTTTTGCGTTTAACTGCCATCCGCGAATAGAGCGAAAACTAATTGGTCGCGAATATTCGTTGGGTAACAAAACAAGGAAGAATATCCAACAGGGAAAGCCACGTTCAAAACACGCAGCCTCCCCAAAAGACACACATGAACAACTCTCGCACACAACACACAAAATGAAACACAAATGGACAAAACAAACAAATACAGGAACACGGTGGGGCACCGCCTTGGAACGGTCAGTGACAAAAACACCACTGGGGAGTTTAAACCGGTTTATGGTGCACCTAACCTCACTCTTACCCCCACCATGTTCCAAAGTCACAAGACAGTGTAAATAAAAGTAATCCCCGCCAGGTGAAACCCTAACATACGTAAAGGCAACTGAAGGTATGTAATGTAAAACACAAAGATGCCCTTGTAGATATAATATAAAAATGCAATCCTTAAGAACCTAAAACGCATGTACTCAATGCCTTTGCAGAAGACAGAGCAACAAGGAAAACACCCTTAAGGGCCCGACGAAACAGGCCAGAAGACGGAAATCAAAATAGCTCAGTCCTGGTGGGATTTAAGAACTACTAATCATAGAGTCCTCCACCTGATCCGTCAGACACAATCAAAGAGGAAAGCGCAGCGTCCAACTGTAAAAGGGTTGAACACCAAACATGCGGTGTGTCTCAAAACAGTTGGGTCATAACCCCTTTTCATAAAACGTTTAATTACTTTACTAAATACAATTGGAAAATTGCCATGACCCAAACTCTTACGAAGTTTGTAAACCACATCCCCATAAAAAGCGGGTTTTGATATACCTTCCCGCAGAAGTGATTTTAAATTGCTATTGTATTTTAAAACCAAATCTGAATTACGATAGTAAAATTTAGAAAAGTATTTACGTAATTTATAATAACGGTAGCCCTGCTGAAGAAGCTTATTTGTAATAAATAAGTTACGTTCATTGAAATCTTCAACATGACTACACGCTCTTGAAAACCGAATTAACTGAGAAATATATACCCCATAAGATGTAGCCTGGGGTACATCTCCATCCAAATGGGGGAAATTTACAATACTGAAATTAAAATCATCCCTCTTGTCATAAATTTTGGTATGTATGAAATTTTCGTAAATAGAGAGATGTAAATCTAGAAATGAAGTAGTATTATCCGAGTTGTTAGTTTTATTTAACTGCAGCTCCCTGGGATATATATTTTCCACTAACTGATCAAAAAACGGATTATCCATATTAAGTATATCATCCAGATAGCGTGATGTATTATTAAATGCAGTTATAATGTCTGCCTGTGTATCTTGAGAAGGGCTCAACATAAAATCTCTTTCATAACAATATAAAAACAAATCTGCAACAAGGGGTGCACAATTTGTTCCCATGGGAATACCAATTACTTGTCTGAAAACTGCATTCCCAAACCTGATGTAAATATTGTTCAATAAAAAGGAAAGGGCTTTACAAACTTCGTCACAGGTCCACATAGTAAAATTCTTTACAATGCAACTAGTAAAAAATGCTTTATCGAAATTGCAAGCGAGGAAAGTAGCATTTTCCCTGGCGAAAGACTTTTGAATGAGGGCAGTAAGTTTTTCCTTTATTAAGTTATGAGGTAAAGTCGTATAAAGAGTGGAAAAATCGTAAGTACTGACTGAAGATACCCTGTAATTTTTAATTCTAAATTTATCCAGGATTTCGCCAGAATTTTTTACCGACCACAATAAGTTTTTACCAGTGTTTTCGTATACTTTGTCATAATATCTTTTCACGTGGGCTTTAACAGCAGTAAGGCATGATGTTAATAACTTGGAAATATTATTGAATTAGCGATAAAACGAGCTTCATGTGGTTGTTTATGTAATTTTGGAATCCAGTACATAGTAGGAAGTTTAATTTGCTGGTCATTTATACGAACTTTTAAATTAAAAACTTCAGTGATGTGAACATTGATCAATCGTTGTTCATCAGAATTACTCTATGCGTAAGTTTTGGTACTATTTAGTTCGTTTCGTAAAACATTTATATAATGTAAGCGTCAAATGATGATAATATTGTTGGCCGCCTTGTCTGCTGGAACTAAAACATATTTAGAATGAAATTCTTGGATTTCTTTTTTCAGATGTCTTAAAGTGAACTTGGGCTTAGGTGGAAGTAGGTGCTCATTTGTTTTATAAAATTTAATACGGGAATCGACAATTTTAAAGATATTACGTTTCCAAGACGATAATGCATTTGGATCAGCATTTTCACGTCGGCACCATTTTACATAAAAAGTTTCGATGGATTCTGCAATCTGACCACGACATGCATCAAAGTCGATATTTGAAGGAATTCTGTATTTAGACCCTTTAAAAATAAATTATGAATACGTTTGTCTTTGATAATATCAAAATTACCAGTGATGACATAGCCTGCATCTGAGTAGCAAAATTTTGAGTGTTTACAATCACAGGAAGTTGGAGTATTAGTATATACATCTAGGACTGATACGATTTTATTGTAATTGAATATAATATTTCTCACAGGTGTTTCGTATTTATAACAGATCATCGGAACTTCAGAGTTTCTGAAATATTTAGGCACAGAATCGATGACACGTTTATCCCGAAATATACTAGGTACATCGATGAAGTCAATACCTTTATTTATAAAACATATCTTAAGGAAATGTCTGTCATGGTCAGATTTAGTGTCGATATGTGGACGGAGAATATGTTGCGTATAACTTTGAATAAGATATGATACAATGTAAAATGGATCTGTTTGAATAACATACTGGTCCGCTTCTTCGTCGAGTTTTTTAAGGGACTGAACAGATAAAGATGTGAGACGAGAAAGCATCGAGTGTCTACCAGAGTTAGAAAGAATTAAATCAAGGTCGGCGACATACATATTGACTTTAGATTTACGCTTAACATTACCATTGCGTCTTATTCCATGAGATCTAGATTTACGTTTTCTAATGTTCAGAATTGAAAAGATGTCAGTATCAGGGTTTTTAGAGATATTACCTTCTTGATAAATGTTATCATTTAAGCCCAACGGAAACGGTGACTGTAAATTTTTTATCCATTTGAATTCTGCTAAATGTCTGGCTTTGATCTTAAAACTAGAGGTGGCATTTAAATCATATACGAGTTGTTCTACTGGCTGAATTGTAACCTGATCAAATGTATGGCCAGATTTACGAAAGTGTTGGTATAAAAAGGTAGTAGACTTGTTCCGACTACGTATTTTGGATGAATTTTCACGGAAACGAATTTTCAAAGATCGCCCAGTTTGGCCAACATACTGAATACCACAATTTGGTGCGTTTCACGTCAGTACATAAATCATGTGGGAAGTATTTCAATTAATGTCAGAAGTCAGATTTACATTAAAAGTTCTTCCATTAACATTTGAAGTGATAGTAGACCTGTGCGATAAATGATTGCAACAACCGCACCTCCTCTTAGAATTGCACTTGTTAATAGAACGGTAACCTCTACATCTCTGTGGAAAATTTGTATGTTTTATTTGATATTTCTTTAATACAGTAGAATTTAAAGGTGAGAGGCAAATTCGCAGATTATTACGAAAGATAGCTGTAGAATTTAAATTAGTACGAGGAATATAAAATGACTTAGAGGAATGAAGCTTTAATGGAGAAAGGCTGATAGAAGGTGTACACTACTTGGTTTGATTGAATCTGTTCATGATAGGTAAGAAATGTGCATTACGCCCCCTAGCACTGGTTTAAGCGGAACTATATTACACATTTATTGAACGAACTCCATGATCCCAAAGGAGCAGAAAATATAACAACACTGAATCAATAAGTAATGTATTCTGTAAGTTTATAAGGGATCTGTCAATAATCTGCGTCAGAATTCATTCAAAATATTGGTTTCTTTAAATGGAAAGTTCTCCCAATTGAAAATATCTCAAAGCTTAACTGTATTAAAATCGATAGTACAAAACAAAAATAAAAAGCTATGTGATGAGAAATGTGAATAAAATATCAGTAATAGGTAATTGTTTAACACTTGTTGTTGAGATAAGGGTTTAATGAAAGTTCCTTCCTAATGGAAAAGTAAACCAGCAGAACTAAAACATGGAAAGTAAGACATGTAAACATTTAAAGTCGTGTGAAAGCGATGTTTACATGCTGCTGATACAGAAATGCGGTTTATTTCAGACTTTTTTGTAAAAGTGCATTTTGTCTATACAATAAATTCAGAAAATGTCAACTTTTGAATATAAACTAATTATTCAGTATTTGATTGTAATACCAACAATCTATGTCAGATCTTCGATAAATATTTGTCCAATACAATCTCAACTACTATAATATAAAACGAAATAAATTACTAAATATATTGCAACAAGTTTATGTTGTTAAATCTGCAAGTGACCAACCCCAAATAATGTTTAGTGAAAATGCAACTTTTTACAGAATTGCATAGCAAAGAGGCAAACTTTCACCTGCTGTCATACTTGCATCTTAACTTGGTGTTGCGTGAATCATGAATACAGCGGGGAGGGACACTTTTTATAAGTGTCACGCCAACCTATACACATACATAACATAACATGATCACAGACAGTCGTTCAGTGGATAGTATTGATCTTTCTAATTGTGTTTTACATTTCAGAAAATGATATAGCTGTTAACGTAACTAACCGAAACGAACTTTCTTAATGGATTTCTCGGGATTTAAACTGACATAAAATAAACGTGCTGAAAAAAATTAAGTGTCCGAGTGAAAGAAATTCTTAAGTATGAAAAGATAATTGTTCATTATTCCGCCTCACACCCAGTTAATTTTGATATCACGTATGCTGTTGATCCACCGGCAGCTGTCCCTGTTCCCCCGCCAATCACCGCCGATCCTGTTGCACCGACATATCCAACAGCCCCCACACTTTGAGCCCAGGCAAATAAACTTCCTGCAGCTGTTGTTGCTGATTGTATTCCCGCTGCGATGGACCCTATTTTACAAATGATAATCGCAAATTAGTAAAAAACGTTATGTAGTGATATGCTCCAACTCCATAATTTCAGTTATCCTCACAACGTATTTCATGACTTAATCAATATACTGTCATGAATTAAGCTTATTATCTAAACTTTGCCAACTAGAAGGCTAAAATGGAAATCTGCATTTGAACGAAAAACTAGAACTTGGTGCCATAAGCATAGATTGAACCTGAAAAACACTGGCTACATATGTTTTACGAATGAAAACTATACTATTGTAACTAAACGTAAAGATATATCAAACCTGCAACAACGCCGCCCGATCCAAATCCTGCGGCTGCGACGACTACCGGTGTTGCAGCCACCATGCCAGTCCCAGCCCCAACTGCTGCGCCAGCCACTGCCGTAGTTTTCAAAGCAATTTTACCCCAATCTTTCATTTTTCTATACCAGTCATCTAATATTCAAATGTTTATGTTGGTTAGGTAATATCAAAAATTTGGTCGAGATAAAATTACAATTACAGCCACAAGTACAGAGATAACAATTTAAAACAGTTTTATCAAGCACAGACATTTTTAGAAACTGTAAATGGAAATAAGGAAAGTATTCTTAAATAAACTTTATAAGTGGATTTCTAGTCAAGAAAATTTTATTGAACCGCCTTTTTGGGTAGGATTATTTAAAGTAAAAGGCCTATCCATAGCTCCTAGTACAAACCTTCGACACAAGTAGGCATTTCCTCTATCCATCTTCGCTGTACATTACATCCACTTGCTATGTACCCTTTATAACACCGAAGGATACAACGATTTCATTTGTTGTAGTCAACATCCCAGTGACCATGCAACATACCTTCCCGGTCATCTGTTTGAATATAAATAGCATTGTTAGACTGAAATAGGAAGAGACAAATGTACAAGTATTCGCCACTATAAATTCTTGCCTCACTTGCTACGTGTTCAAAGTTCTTAATGTTTATGTTAGTGTTATCAGGTTGGCCAACCCATGTGTCTTTTGAATATCGTACACATGAAATAAATCAGTTGGTTGGGCGAAGTGTTTGAGAAAAGCACTGAGAACTGATGACATATGCTTTATGCAGAGGAAAGCACCCATTTTTCTGTCTTCGACGCACTTTATTTTATCAGTCTGTCAAGTTATAAGGAAAATATAGGCAAAATATTACTTGAATCGTGACGTTTCTTCCGTGTTTACGGTATACAAAAGTCACGTGGGTTGGCCACTCTGGCTATATACATTTGTGTAGTACGTTGAAAAATTCTACTAACATGCCCGTATAAAAATATGTTTCTGGTCCTTTGGGGTCGTGGAGTGCCGCGTACGCCATTGATACGAAGGAAGTGTGAGAGATGTTGCACATTTCATTACCTCTTATAAACAAACTCAATCAATAAGTTTTTAAGATTTATTAGCAATGGTCAACAACGTCTAAGGCTGGATAGCCCAGCGTAGCAAAATAAAAATGTATAGATCTAAAACAAAAATATTTATGAGGCTAACGTAACTGTACACGACAGTCGATGTCATAATGTCAATGCGTAAGTAAACAAAACATATAGATTCTATAATTCAATGTTCGCTTCTGCTTTGCGAAAATTGAATATCGTGCCTGCTTTAAAACTATATTCATAAAGATCCTGACTCGACCAAAGTTTTCCATGTAAATTCCAATAGTAAAAACATTATTGCTAAAATAGAAGTCTTTCAAGTTTTAATACATATACGTAGGTTGCACGCGCTAAGTGACGTAAGAGCTCATGCGGTTCGACCTGAAGTAATGCATATTAATAAGGGACAAATAAACGCGCACACTGGTTCTATGGAAAATAACACACTAACACACGTTATCTGTTGATGAGGCAGAAACTGGTAAGAATGGATGCAGTTGTGGAACCACACCAATTCTACTGATATACATACCTTTGACACATTGACCGCTGTTGTCGGAACCTTGCTTTGTACAAAAGTCTGGAATCATTCCTGTTGGACAATGCTTTTTACAATTCATGTTGCTCTGTTCTGTTGAAGAAAAGATAACGCATTTTTTCACGTATCAAACCGAACCATTTTGCACCTTCCTCTGCAAAACATGCCCTTGTTTTAAAATTTTAGCTCTCGAGATTTTATAATGTGCAGAATGTATACTTATCCTTTTTCTTAATATATTTTATATCACATATTGCTGTCTTAAAACATGATCCCTATGTCTACGATATACCTGATGTACATTTTTACTACAATATAAAATGTATTGTCAGTCCCATAGACATACATTCTTACAAATTTATTCAGATTTTAAACACCTCCTGCCTTTTGCCAGGCAACCAAAGGGATAATCCCATTTATTTTTTCCCGTCAATGGCATGGCCTACCTGCCTTACAATGCTTATCAAATAAAAGAATATTACGAAAGTCAAATGTGAAAGGAATCTGTATAATACAAGCATTACAGTTTTTCAAAAGGTTAAAGACATGCAAACTACTTATATCATAATTATAACCAGAACACAGAAAAAAATACTGAAAATATCCCTATAATATGTAAAATAAACTCCAAAGTTTAGACAGCTCTCTGATACTCGTCAAAAACATGTCTGTGGCGTATTCTTTAAGGATTCAGGATCGTTCCTTTTGTACTATTAAGAACGTTTTCATACTCTGTAACCTTGAAGAACATTAGTTTCTAAGACAAACAAGAGAAGAAAAAGCACAGGTCACCGAACTTGATTTGATTTTGTAGGGCATTTTCTTCCCCAAATGTTTAAGCATGTCAGAAATTTTGTAAAATTGAAACAAAAAAGGTGATACTTTATAAAACATATAATACCTCACTTAATGTTATAGGGACTTCACGTCTTGCATGTTGCTATAAATGCAAGGTCATAAAAAATATATTAGCATAAATGTCACTAACAAATCTTTTTCGTTTTTACATGTTGACATAATTACCCCATCCTATATATTTTCAATGGAAAATGTATTTAAATCTACAAAAAAATATTGCCGTTAAGATTTTTTCAGCTTTATTGACATATAAAAGTGCTTCAAAACGGAAAGGAAAACATTGGGGTCATCGTGCATCTAAGTTTTATTTAGAAAAAAACGTTTAATGATATCTTTAGTTCTTTTTGTCTTAGTTTGTATTTCTTAGATAATATGAAGTGAATTTATATAAACCTTTATTTTATTTGTTACTAATTATATATATATATATATATATATATATATATATATATATATATATATATATATATATACTGGCATTTTCCTAAGGTTGAAGTAATATGTATACAATAGGGTATGGTTCGGTAATTACAAATATCTATTAAAGTAGATCAGGTTTGGTTCTGAATTTTTCTGACTGATATATAGGTCTAGATCTGGATTCTAGAAAACAAAAGAAAAATTTAACAAATTTCTACCGTAGAGCTACAATTTATTATTTTCTCACATTTCTCGCGGCCTCTTTTGATGCTGAATTTGGCTAACTTACTTCAGGCGGGATTATAATTTGTATCTGACACTGCTCTCTTTTTAATGATACCTTAGTACGTTCTATATTTAAGTAAACCAGCACCGACAAGCCATGAAGCGAGAACACGTTTGGAAAGACGAACCAAGGAATTGAGATTAGACGACCCCGCAGCCAAGACAGCTTTTGAGGGAGATGCAGGAAAGACTGGTGGACAAGATAAGAATAGGGACACGTTGGATGGAAATTGTAGCGATCATGGAAACGTTCGCGAATCTGGTGAAAATGTTGACAACATGGCGAAAATAGGGGATAAGCGGATAATAGCGGACAAGGCTCTGGTCTTATGACGAGAGCAACCCCTACAGGTGATGAAGATTTATTTCATGTACCTAGTATACATGCAGAGCTAGGCTTCAAACTTTCAGATACTCTTAAGGCAAAAGATCTAGCTCAGTTATCCAATGTTAATTCAAATAGCTCAAACAGATAGTTAGGTTATCATTAGCCGTCGGATGAGCTCATACTCAGGCCTAGGTCACATTCCCTGCAGATAACGTCCATCGAAACTTTGACTGATGCCTTTAAACAGATAGTTAGGTTATCATTAGCCGTCGGATGAGCTCATACTCAGGCCTAGGTCACATTCCCTGCAGATAACGTCCATCGAAACTTTGACTGATGCCTTTAAAATGTACATGAGTATCTATTTATGGTGTCAACAAAGTTAAACACAGAAAATTATTACGTATACGAACATGATAAGGTCTGGTGCAAAAATTTGTGTGGACTAGGATGGAAGAAATATGATTTAGGATTTCTCTGGTATGGGGTAAAATTGATTACAAACGGTCGGTTCCAAATGAACAACAGCTACCAAACACAACCACTTCTATGTTTCAGACTTCGTCTTTTAAGAAACGTTTAACTACAATTCTAGCAGTCAATTGCAGTTACTGTTATGACAAGTGCATGCCCAAAGGCGTATGTATTTCTTGCAATCTGTAAGAAAGGATTTCAGCATTTATTCATTAGTGAGTACCTAATTTAATTGGTTAAAAACTTATATCATTTCTTACATTAATAAAGTTTTTACAAAGAATAGTCTTATCACTGTGTTATTCCTCTAGTTTTGCTCGAACTAAGAAGTTCCTATAGCTAAGGAAATATTGGATTGCCCCGTCACTGTTCTGATATTTTTATGCCCCTCTTCGAAGAAGGAGGGGTATATTGTTTTGCAGATGTCGGTCGGTCTGTCTGTCGGTCGGTCGGTCTGTATGTAGACCAATCCGTTTCCGGATGATAACTCAAGAACGCTTGGGCCTGGGATCATGAAAGTTTACAGGAATGTTGGTCATTACCTGCAGATGACCCCTATTGATTTTGAGATCTGTATGTCAAAGGTCAAGGTCACAGTGACCCTGAACAGTTAAACAGTTTCCGGATGATAACTCAAGAACGCTTGGGCCTAAGATCATGAAAGTTGAAAAAGATGTTGGTCATGACCAGTAGATGACCCTTATTGATTTTGAGGTCAGTATGTCAAAGTTCAAGGTCACAGTGATCCGGAACAGTTAAACGGTTTCCGGATGATAACTCAAAATTGCTTAAACCTATGATCGTGAAAGTTGATAGGAAGGTTGACCATAAATAGCAGATGACCCCTAGTAATTTTTAGGTCAGTAGGTTAAAAGTCAAGGTCACAGTGATCAGGAACAGTAAAACGGTTTCCGGATGATAACTCAAGAACGCTTGGGCCTAGGATCAGAAAAATTGACAGGGAGATTGACCATGACCAGCAAATGACTTCTATTGATTTTGAGATCATTAGGTCAAAGTTCAAGGTCAGATTGGCCACGAACAGTTAAACGGTTTCTGGACGATAACTTGAGAACGCTTGGGCCAAGGGTCATGAAAGATGATAGAAAGGTTCATCATGAGCAGCAAATGACCCCTATTGATTTTAAGGTTAGTAGGTCAAAGGTCAAGGTTACAGTGACCCAGAACATTTAAACCGTTTACAGACAATAACTTGAGAACGTTTGGGCCTAGGATCTTGAAACATGATAGGGAGGTTGGTCATGACCTGTAGATGGCCACTATAGATTTTGAGGTCTGTAGGCTAAAGGTCAAGGTCACATTGACCCGGAACAGTTAAACCCTTTCCGGACGATACCGTGAGAACGCTTGAGCCTAGGATCACTACACTTTATAGGGAGGTTGATCATGACCAGCAAATGACCCCTGTTGATTCTGAGGTCAATAGGTCAAAGGTCAATGTCACTTTGAACCAGAACAGTAGAACTTTTGTTTACAGTGAGCAATTAATTTCTGTTCCTTGTGCAATTACTGAATGCATCAAGGGGGGCATTTCGTGTTCGACTAGCTCTTGTTTTTCTTGAAATTAATACTGTTAATATGGACATATGGGTGCCAGTCACTATGATCTAAATGCATATTTACTGGAAAAAAAGTTACACGGCTTAAACTACAATCTTGTCGCAAAACACAAATGACAGGGAAAGTCAGTTTCGTCAGTAAGGTTATTAGGTCCAGTAAAGCATTATGATGCTCTCCCTGATTTGTCACAAAAGTACGACCATTGTCGTTTGAAGCAAAAAGAAGGTAGACCTACGCTTATATCTAAGATTTCTTGAACATTTTAACGGAGTGGTACAAATCCCTGAACAAGTGAACTCGCGTCGACTAATGCATTTAGTCTCTTATAATGCGGGAAAAGAAGCACAATACTTTGTTTAAGGCTCATCACATTTCCTCGAAGTCAAACTTTATATGTGGGTCTGTTTACTGGAAGTTACTCCTTCTACAACCAGGAAACCAGAGTTGATCAATAGCAAATTTCTGCCAATGATATCAGAGATGAAGCAAGACTGTTGAGAGAATCGGTTACAGCCAGTACGTCGGAATCATACAACATAGGATTTCAGAGATTTGTCTCGTTCAGAAGTAAAAACTGTTGTCTCGGAACAAGCTGTCCAACCACATAGTATTCAGTTCATAGTAATGTTATCATAAGAAGGATCGTCATTGGCAAAACCCGAACTATATGTGACTGAAATTGGTTTTCATTTTAATATCCTTGGCCAATTTGATGTCACCAAACACTTCTTACTAGTTAGAATGGTACTTGAGGGTTTCAAACGGAGTGATTAATGTTCTAGAGACGCACGGCTGTCTATACGACATCTATAGTATCAAAGCTTATTTAAAATTACCGACATATCACAGCCTGGGATATATTATTGCTTAAATAAGGACAGCTTCAACCGTCAATATAAATGTGCAGTTTGTACATTTTTACAATTTGGACTTTTAATATGAATTGGATCATTTTCTGATATTTACATTCACTTTATGTTTTGTATACAAAGAAAAAAAACAGCTAACAACAATGGTGCAATAATATCAAGCGTAGTGCGATTCACGGATGTAAAAGATGTCCCAATTTGGTTTACACCCGTATGACAGCACAAAAATAGCATTCGGTTTAATTAGTCCATCTCGTTACGTAATTATAACTTTAATTTCATTTCAACCCGCTATTCTGTGGATGGACCGTCAAGGGAGGTAACTAGGGGGCCGGCATGGATTTGCACTCCTGCACAAATTTCTGAGCATTCAAGATCAGTTTTCATTCATATATACCTTTCCAGCTATACTCGCCAAAAAAAAGGTAAGAACAACACTTTAATAGAAAAATCTACGTTCCATGAACACTACTGGAGCACAACAAACCTCCTTAACAAAATTTAACTCTTACTATGGTCCAGAGTTAGAAACAGTGTGAAAAAATGTTAAACCAGCCAGTAACATGTAAGAAAGCTTATTTGTCTAGTTACTACGATCCGTAATATATTCAAGATGAGGTTTACATAGGGATTGATAAAATGTAACGATACAGATTACAGAAATAGATGGAATTACAAATTAGATATATAATATTTCTGGTGTAGACTCCACACTTTTATCACTCTTGTTACACGTGTATTATTATTCTTAATTTACGGTTAACAATTACTATTTATTATGCATTCGTTACAAAATAAATGTAATAAAATTGACTTACCTGTCGTGTGTACCTCTGAAAAAAATATCAGAAGAAAAATACAAACTAGTTCAAAGAAATACATTTTTATATTTAATCTCTCTAGTCTTCTTTCTCCGGTGTTTTCTTTCCAAAGGCCAACAACGAAATAACAACTACAGTAACAGCTATTTTAAACTGCGCAATACAGATTTTTCAATAATCGATATATATCCAATTACGTTAAACTAAATAATTTATTAACATTTCTAAAGGTTGTTATCCGTAATATTCCTATAACTAAAACTATATTTCTATCCCTATGAGGGCCATGAACGAAGTTGAACCCAGCACATTTGTATTTGATATTTGAAACTGTTGTTCTCTTTGTGCTAAAAATATACGTATATATAAGCAGTGAATCATAAACTGTATTCCTATCGAAAATAATTAGCAATCCTAGAATTCAGATAAAACCGGTACCTGGGGACGGGAGAGAGGTGTTACACATTTCATAACCTGTCATGAACAGGCTCAGTCAAACCGTCTCTGCTACTACGTAGCTTGGTTGTGTTCTATATCTCCAAATAATGTTTTCGAATATTTTAATAGACATGTATCTAAATGTTCTAAACGTTAACGTATTTACATGCATTTACCTGAAATTTTTCCAGCGCATCTCTTTTCTATTGTTAGTCAGAACATCTACAATACAATGTATGAAGAAAAACTTCTAAAAAATGTCTGTTTAAATCAGCGTATTTCAACGAGATATAATGACAATGAATACGATTATCTACCTTTACAAACACATGCCCAGCAGAATCATTAAGCTTAGTCTTGCGAGTCAATCGTATTGTGATGAGTGAGCAAGCAAAGTCTCAACCCTTTCAATAAAAGATCGGGAAACATGATAAGATCACTCATATTTTATAGATTGGACGTAAATTTGAAAATTCATATCGAAATATTTGTATTCATTATTGAAACTTGAAACTTGATATATTCAGCTTTGTTAACAATTTGTGAGCCCGTTTATTATTAACATAATGTTCAAATATTGAAAATTATGATCGAAAAGATATGTTTTAAAAATTTGAACAGGAATACAATACATGTAATATGATACATATTGAAATACATGCAGCACAAATAAGGCAATACATATAATATTGAAAGTGTGGGATATGTATTTATAATGTAAAACTATTATGTCTGGTTAGTAGTAATACCATATACATGTATATATAAGGTTGACAATTGCATTTAAGCAATTCTTTTATGACATATATATCATTTTTAACGTATTCTGTAAGATATTTCTTGTAATGAACAAAAAGACATTTAAACAAGAGTTAGATCGCTATTAGAAATGTATGTTTTATTATTGTTCATGGAACTTTGTAATTACTCCCCTTTCACCTCCCCGACATGGTATGCTATATCTTCAAGCAGACAATTCAAGATATACTGTTACTTTAATTTTGAAACCGGTGTGGAAGCTTAGCCATTACTTTAAATGAAAGAACCATTAAGTATTTTATCATTTAAATGAAACTGTCTTAAAAGTTTTGAAAGAAAACGATAACATATTTCTGATTTCGCACTGGAATGGAAAACATTATTTCATTCCGTAAAGTCTGCTTTCATAGCACTTCTTGTCAATAAAAACGTTCAAATACAGAGATCGTACCTAAAATTGAAATTACATCTAACATTACTTTCTGTTGACATCTTGATTGTGGAGTACTTATAATGATCAAGTTTTCATACTTCTTTTTTTTCCTGCAGAAAGAAAATTTGTTAAGTCGAATTGGAAAGTGAGACAGTGAAAGATAACTCTTCCAGGCATATTTACTAGTCTGGACAAAGTATCTATACATAAGAATGTTTTCCCAAAATATTTTCTTCTTCAAGACTTTTTGCATTTTATTCAAACAAAAATCTAAACATCAGATTGAAGAGAAATAGTATGTATTAAATACATGCTGATACTTTACATGTATTTTATGATCGTAGAAAAGAATGCTTCATTCATAATAAAGATAAAGTATCTACTCTCACCAAGATTTCATTAAAACAATTATTCTGTTTAATGTAAACCAAGTAAATCAATATATTACTTTTTCAATTAATTGATATAATGACCTAAGGCCACCTGCTCTATTTTTTTTTAAACCTGTTTTTAACCAACCTTATTTCTTTGTTTTAAACCTCTTTATGTTCACATTCTTACTAATATTCTTTTGTCGGTTGACGCGTGCAAGGTCAACGTCCTCGCGAGGGGTTCGACCTAAACGGAAGATAGATAGATAAGGCTACGTTTTGACCCAAGTAACCGACATATGGTAACATACGTCTTAACAAACTAACATTTTGACCAAGTCTCGTCAAAATCATGTACAAAAAAGGTGTTGTTTCTTTCTATGATTCGACCTAAAACACGGCTTTTAATCTCTTCAACTTTCATTTCATAAAGACAAACATTCTGACATAGTTTTATGAAGATAGGAGAGATAATGTGGCTTCTCATGCTTTTTACTATAATTTAACAAAGCGACCTAGTTTTTAACCTCAGATATTCTAGTTGTATACTTGAACTAAGTTTTATAGAGACATAATTATATTCTGATAAAAATCAAAATGATCAAGTAGAAAATTTGGCCTCTAGGGAGTTGGCAATGTCTTTCTCTGACTGACTTAGTTAACAACCTCAGGTAACCCAATTTTAAAGTGGCATACATTTCATAGAGCCAAAAAAATCTATGAATATCAAGTAAATAAAAGTTGTGGCTTCTAGATTTAATCAAAGAGTTTTACATTGTATGAACTATAGACCTAGTTTTTTGACATTTAAAACTTGTCTGAGATATAATTCAGGGACATATTCTGACAAAGTTTCATTTAAATTGGTACAGATTGTGCCTTTAGACTGAAATGGTCAAATTAAATTGATCCGTGTTTCTTGTTTCTTTGAAATTTTAAAAAAAAAATGGAGCGAGCGAGAAAGTGTTTTTGAACGATAAAAAATCAATGACTGACGGATCAACAACTATCAGCTTAATTACGGTCAAAGTTAAATATAAGATTTAAATAAATGTTGATTTATCAAACCTGTCTATTCTAAATACTATGTGTAAATAAGATACCCTCTCCAATGAATAATTGACTCTGAATAAATGTAAACGATGCACGATGCAGCAAAATTATATTACCGGAATATGTGAGATTGACCTGTGAGCTTGGAATGTGAATCTTTTACAGTTCTTATTTTTTTTATTATTTTTTTTTTATTTTTTTTTTTTTTTTTTTTTTTGCTTTTTATCTTGTATGTATTTGTAAAGTAATGTCAGTATCCTTAAATACATAAAGAGTTACGGATCTGACACAAGATACTTAAGAGAGACATCTTAAGTGTAAAAACCCTTGTATATGATATTTTCCTGATCCTTTCTATACACAGTTATGTGAAAATCCATCCTGCGTTTGACAGGAAATTACATGCAGACTGGATACTAACTACGTGCATACAGGCTTTTACTTACTTGTGATACTGCAAGTAGACTGAATATAACAGATAAGTTTTACAAACTGCAAATGTCATACCATTTATAATAATAACTAGATATAAATTACCCTAGCAGAACGAAACGAAATCCATAATTGATTTGACACCTATAAATTAGAAATTTCTATTGAGATGTTAAACTAGCACTTAGATAAAAAACGTCATGTAATTATGCGGTCATCAGACTTCATACAAACTCCAAGTGCTTCTATAAGCTTACACGATTTAGATGTTTTCACAAAGAATTTAATAATATGGTACCTGAAGTACAGTACTTCAAATCATTACTATTACTTGGAGGAGACTTTACAATATGTGTCTACCTCTGATGCTCCTGATCGAGTTGGCCATATTTTGGTATCTTCAAAGACAGTTTTGAAAATTTAACCTTTCTGATCCATATAGTTGCCAATGAGGAGTCATGAGCACAAATGAGTACTATTATAAGCACATTTATATAAGAAACAAATAAGACAAAATATTCTCGAAAACGATATATCCAAATGAAAGTCATATCGGCCCTATTTACCTTTTTACAATTTAAGGTAGAACGCGACACCTTGCGAACTTTCGAGTAGCGTCTTGACATATTGCATGTGTAAGGTTGATCATATTTCAAACATAATGCAGTTTATTTTATACCTATAGAGCCAACCAGCTTTTGTACACGAGACGTCAAAGTTGACCACCAAAGCCCTTTTTTGAAACTGACGTTGCCGCGTATCCTTGGGAACTGTCACGGGTGCTGCAACGGCACCAGCCAACAAATTTTTTAAATTATACATTATTCGACGAGAATTATTTTTTTTTCCTTTATGGTGATACAACAAGCATTGTTCTACACCGACAAATACTTGAAAAATGGAAAGAAAACCATCGTTTTTGACTAAAAAATGACGTTCACTTTCGCAGCATTTTTCGGCTTTAAATCAGCATATTACAAAATCCCTGAATTAAATTATTGAATTTTTCAACAAACGGTGTTTAAAATCTATACCAAGTCAAAATGACAAATAAAACTGGGGTCACCGACTTAGTTTTTTCTGTACATGTGATTTTATTCCCCCAACCCCATGCGTAAATTTTGTACCATAATTCGAGACATCATGATTCAGCCATTTTGAAAATCGCTTTTAATATATTTTCTATATAATACTGATGTTTTTCTTCATCTTTTTCTTATTCAAAGTACCAATTTAACAAGTTTTCCGTTGTAATACACTGCTAAAATGAAGAATTCATACATATGCAATTGTGTAGATAGTTCGGAGATTTCACATTTGAAACACAAAGTTAAAGCATAATTATTGTAAAATATCATAGATCAGTATTATACAACAGTTTCATATATTTTTAAGTTTGCCCTCCACGAGAGTAAAGTTTAATTGTTTCATGTTTTTCTTGATATTATCCCTTTTCCTCAATAAGCACACATGCACGCACGCCCGCACATCCCAGTGTCATGCATTTTTACTCTTTCGTTTCTAACTTCTCCAGCCTAGTAACATATGACAATAAGATTAGTTTCTATGGTCTCTTCCTGTTAATTATCAGCTCCACGCAAATGTTCACATATTTTGA
This sequence comes from Mercenaria mercenaria, assembly GCF_021730395.1. Taxonomy (NCBI): domain Eukaryota; kingdom Metazoa; phylum Mollusca; class Bivalvia; order Venerida; family Veneridae; genus Mercenaria; species Mercenaria mercenaria. The sequence continues at coordinate 23,399,533 of NC_069364.1, read as the reverse complement.
CGGCGGGATTTGGTTTTACTAGTCAGAGTATTTTGAAATTTTAAAGCAAAGGACACTATTTGAGATATGAGTTCCAGGACAATCATGATATGAGCTGCACCATGAGAAAACCAACATAGAGCGTATGCACAGGCTGGTCAGGATCCATACTGCTCGCAAATGTATTATGTTGGTTTTCCCATGGCACGGCTCAATCAGAGGTATCGCTTTGAATACTATCCTAAAGTTACATTAACGCATAAGCGTAGCTTTATGAAATACTGATGAGTGACTGCTAAAATGATTGATTTTTTTACATTCTGAATGTTGACATATCAGACGCTTATGAAATAAAAATAAATAAAAAATAAAATCTTAAACATATACATATACTGATACAAAACCTAGTATCTTGTAAATACGAAACCAGGACTAGCAAGTTTGAGCCGTCGGTCCTATGTACAAAGTTACGATTCTTGAGTCGCTCAAATTGATAATTACAACACAGAATTATACATGTTTAACCGCTGATGAGTTACACCGAGTTTCCATCACAACCACTGTTTACTGTGTTTCTTTCTTTTAACACATCTGCTAAGCTCAGTTCTATGAATCGCTTTTTCGATCCCTGGGTATACACATGTAGTGTGACAATTTGGTAGAAGGTATCTGTCCGAAATCATTCGTCATCCACCTCCGATTTTATGTGGTGAAGTTGAAAGTTACTTGTTGAGGAACACTGGTTAGGTTAACCGCATATCGTAACCGAAAACAGCGCTAAACCTAAAACAAACAAACAAACAAACAGTTTTCTTTCTTTTTATTTTATGGAATATTTATCATTTTTAGCAGAGTATTTACTCGTATTTGTTATGTCTGATAGGTCTCTAATATTAGGAAAACTGTTATCATGGAATATGTTTCTATTATGTGTCTATGAATACTAGGATAACCTTTATTTAAACACATCTCTGGAGAGCTAAAACCTCTTTTAGGTAAAGGATGGTGTTTCTATCTAGAGTTGTTAATAAATTAACCTTTTCAGAGCAACAGCCTCCGTACAATGAATATAAATTCTGTTTTCCCGTGGCTGCACTTTATTTGGAATCGGGGTGTCTAACTACTCTCGAAACAGTCGAAATATTTCCAAAACATAAAATTTATAATAAAGTTAAATAAATTTGTGATGTTTATTCCAACATGATGACATACCGATATTAGGGCTTTTAATTTTTCTTATTATTTTTGTAAATGTTTGCAATGTCGTGTGTATCAATTATGTATAATCATAAACTTAAGAGGTAATTCAAGAAATCTTAAAATAGGTTAAAATTGATCACAAGACATACGAGAACCCGTTCACTTACTTATTTCTATCTGGGGTAGGGGTAGAGTTATGTAATTCAGCGTAATAATTTTGCCTACGGTAACAGAGTTTTAAAGGCTATTTTGATCTAAAAGTAGAGTTTATCTTAAAATGAAGATTTACAGAAACAAATACTCATTGCGATTACATAAGGTTTTCATCATCATATTACTGTTTAGTCAAATTATATTGTTTGGGTTTCACATTAGACAAGATTAAAGCATATTTTTTATTCAAAACCCAACGTCATATTTGTCGCTCTGACGTAACTTTAACGTAAATATCGAGTCTAAGGTTATCTGAAGAAGCTTTCGTGTGTACGGGCCCTCCGTACGGATTTTAATTTACCCAAACTTTTTTACCTATATAAGAATACAGTTTGGCAACAAATGGAGGTTTTGAAGAGGTCGTAGAAATTTAGCGGTGTGCCGTAACCATGGAAACGGCTTCTGAAGCAGATAATCGCGGAAACTAAAAATCTTTCTTTTGTCATATTTCAAAAAGTAATGGTATAAGAAACTTTTTTTTTCATATTTTTATTAAGTTGTGAATACCTATTGTTTGCAGTGATTATATTCTAAATATCTTATTAAATTTCTTATTTGTCGTCAGCACGTGCACTTTTAGTTATTAGCATGTGCATTTAGTTGTGAACCAACAAGGTGCCTGTTTTATCAGAAAATGTTTCCTAGACTGAATTACAACTATGGCTGATTTTTGGCTTGAAAATGTTATATAATACGCATTCAATTAAAATTCTAAAACTTTTGATAGGTCAGTTTAACACCATTTCATATATGTATTAATGCAGCGGATTGCATGCCATATACGTTATTCATTCGCTTCCTTTTTCAATACACATGGACTATGAAGTTAGGGAATAACTCGTTGAATCTCGGCTTGGAATATTTAACATATATGATATGAAAAAAGATTGAATATCAAATTCATTGTTGGAAAACATGTGAATAAATTATGTTTTTTTTTTTTTCTGTGACATTGTCACTTGTCAGTATTGTATAGATACGCTTAACATATAATGCATGCATAAAATAATTAATAATTAATCATATTGGACTTCCCTCCATACTTAAGCGTTACAATAATGGGAGTAAACTAGGCCTAGTGTAAAGACTTCCAGTGTGTGTAGATCGGTTCTACTAAGGTGATGCTAATGTACATGTCTATATGGAAGCCTGGTGCGCCATGTTATTTGTCAGATGCTAAATATCAGATAACAATGCTAAATGCCAAACACCTTATGCAAAATGTTTTGAAAACGAAATGACATTAATTAAGTACTATGGAAGGCTATGGAAAGCCGGTGTGCCATGCTAGTATTTGTCATTTGGCAATAATTATAGGCATTTAGCACAAAGGACATCGCATATGGCATTTGATATGTATTGAAGGCCGGTACGCCATGAATATAGCCAAATGTTAAATGACAATTATTTAATGCAAAATGCCAATAACTTAATGCTTAACACCAAATACTTAATGCAAAATGCCAAATGCTTTATATAAAATGCAACATACCAAATGCGATATGCCTATGGAAGGTCAATGCGCAATGGTAACTGCAAAATTGTTAATGCAAAATGAACAAGAGCTGTCGGAGGACAGCAACGCTTGACTATTTAACAGCCTTGTCGCTTGAATGAATAAGAAAGTCGAAAAAGGGGCATAATTTATTAAAAAAGTAAAATAGGGTTATGGAACCTGCATAGTGCTTATCAGCTCATGACAGTGGACAAGTGTGTGAAGTTTCAATCCATTCCCATTAGTAGGTACTGAGATACCAGCTTACATATAAGAATTTAACCTAAAACTCCTAAGTTTAAAAAGGGGCATACTTTTGTAAATTGCAAAGATGAGTTAGTGACCCTTTGCACTGCATGTCATATCATGACAGTGAACAAGTGTGTGAAGTTTCAATCCTTTCCCGTTAGTGGATACTGAGATACCAGCTTACATACAAAACCTTAACCAAAAAATTCTAAGTCGAAAAAGGGGCATAATTTTGTAAAAAAGCAAAATAGAGTTATGGAACCTGCTTTGTGTATGTCAGATCATGACAGTGAACAAGTGTGTGAAGTTTCAATCCATTCCAATTAGTGAGTACTGAGATACCAGCTTACATACAAAACCTTAACCAAAAAATTCTAAGTCGAAAAAGGGGCATAATTTTGTAAAAAAGCAAAATAGAGTTATGGAACCTGTGCAATGTAAGACAGTTTATCACAGTGAATAAGTGTGTGAAGTTTCAATCCATTCCCACAAGTGGTTACTGAGATACCAGCTTACATACAAAACCTTAACCAAAAATTTCTAAGTCAAAAAAGGGGCATAATTTTGTAAAAAAGCAAAATAGAGTTATGGAACCTGTGCAATGTAAGTCAGTTTATCACAGTGAATAAGTGTGTGAAGTTTCAATCCATTCCCACAAGTGGTTGCTGAGATACCAGCTTACATACAAAAACGTAACCAAATCGGGACGCGGACGCGGACGCCGACGCATCGGCGAGTCCAATAGCTCTACTATTCTATGAATAGTCGAGTTAAAAATGCTATTTTCGAACTGCTTAACTTCAAATATTGGATTTCGAACGGTAAAATGTCAAAATGCTCATTGCTAAGTTTTCATTGAAATAAAGTGCTGAATATATCAGTTATATACCATTGCCCTTCGTTACATAACTTTTTTCTCTGTTACATATCTTAGTCTATCATATAATAAACATTTTACTGCAAAATGTTTCGATAACATGTCCATGTAACATCTGAAACGTTATTGCTTTAAATTAGACAGGCAGCACATTTATTTATTTTTTTCCAAATGAGTAAAAGTTACATTCATTAGTAGAAGAAATAAAGATCACAAAGATTGATAATTTAAGAACTACCATTTATCATTTGACAAAAAAGAATTTGTTTTTAGCTCACCTGAGCAATGCTCAGGTGAGTTTTTCTGATCGCTCGATGTCCGGCGTCCGGCGTCTGTCGTCTGTCTGTCGTCCGTCTGTCGTCTGTCTGTCGTCCGTCAACATTTTGCTTGTGTATGCGATAGAGGCTGTACTTTTCAACTGATCTTCATGAATATTGGTCAGAATGATTACCTTGATGAAATCTAGGCCGAGGTCGAAAATGGGTCATCTGGGGTCAAAAACTAGGTCACTAGGTAAAATCAAAGAAAAACCTTGTGTATGCGATAGAGGCTGTATTTTTCAATTGATCTTCATGAAATTTTGTCAGAATGATAACCTAGATAAAATCTAGGCCGAGTTCGAAAATGGGTACCCGGGATCAAAAACTAGGTCACTAGGTCAAATCAAAGAAAAACATTGTGTATGCGATAGAGGCTGTATTTTTCAATTGATCTTATGAAATTTGGTCAGAATGATTACCTTTATGTAATTTAGACCAAGTTCGAAAATGGGTCATCTGGGGTCAAAAACTAGGTCACTAGGTTAAATCAAAGAAAAACCTTGTGTATGCAATAGAGGCTGTATTTTTCAACTGATCTTCATGAAATTTAGCCAGAATGATTATCTTGATAAAATCTAGGCCAAATTCGAAAATGGGTCATCTGGGGTCAAAAACTAGGTCTCTAGATCAAATCGAAGAAAAACATTGTGTATGCAATAGAGGATGTATTTTCCAATTGATCTTCATGAAATTTGGTTAGAGTGATTGCCTTGATGAAATCTAGGTCGAGTTTGAATATGGGTTATCTGAGGTCAAAAACTAGGTCACTAGGTTAAATTAAAGAAAAATCTTGTTTATGCAATAGAGACTGTTTTTTTTTCAATTGATTTTTTATGAAATTTGGTCAGGAGGATTGCCTTAATGAAATCTAGGTCGAATTTGAATATGGGTCATCTGAGGTCAAAAACTAAGTCACTTGGTCAAATCAAAGAAAAAACTTGTGTATGTGATAGAGGCTGTATTTTTCAATTGATCTTCATGAATTTTGGTCAGAAAGATTGCCTTGATAAAATCTAGGTCGAGTTTGCACATGGGTCATCAAGGGTCAAAAACTAGGTCATATCTAAGAAAATGCTTGTTTTATCGCAAGAGACCAATTTATTGGTCCAATCTTAATGAAAATTGGTCAGAATATTTGTTTCCATGAAATCCCTAGGTCAAACATGTTTTACACTGTTATGGTGTGTTTCTTAGGTGAGCGACCTAGGGCCATCTTGGCCCTCTTGTTATCTTCTTCTTCTCGTTCGCAACTACATTGTCAGACCAGTAGCATTGATAAAACTTTTGGTTTGCCGCAGATCCTCAATGCCTCCATACAGTTTCTGGTGCATTGAGGCATCTATCAGCCAAGTCGCAGCTCCCTAATGATCATGCCTTTATACATCTCCGAAATATATGCTCCGCAGTCTGATCTTCCTCAACATATGAACAAGTTGGCGATGGTGCCAGTCTGTATTTCTTGTACATGTGAGCACTGAGCTTGTTGTGCCCCGAGCGAAACCTGACCAACATCACTTATTCAAGGAGATGAAAAGCATCTTTCTCTATCCTTGGTCTCGTTAGTGCCTTGATGATGGTGACATTCTTCTTGTAACTCACAGGTTTTGTTGGTTGTTCTGACTGAGCTTCTAGCTTAGCCAGTTTGTCTGCCTCTTCATTGCCTACAATTCCACAATGGATGTAATCCACTGAAGTGCTACTTTGCAGGTTATACTCAGGCTCTGCATTCTCCTGGCTAGTGCGGAGCTTTATTGTTGATCAGACTTCTATAACAGACAGTGCATATGTGAGAAAGACGGCTGAGGAACTTTCTTCTGCCGAGTCTTCAACCATTGAGACGGCATTCATGAGTGTTTTAGTCTCTGCCTTGTAATTGCTGCAGCAATGTTTTCCTATGGCTGCATTAAGAGTTTTTTATGACATTTAGCATTTTGTATACGGCATATATTATTTTGTATGTAGCATTTAGTATTAAGTATGTGACATTAACATTAAGCTATTGACATTTAGCATTAACAACTTCTTATTTAGCATTTGGCAGTTAGCACAGCGCATCGGTTCCCACTAACTACACAGGGACAATAAGCCCCAGTGTTACGAAAAGAGAAGTTCGCCAAGCATGTAAGATGATGCTAGATGATCTGTTTTTGCAATTCAAAATGTAGTTCCATGTTGTTGATGAGATCTTGTGTATGAGTCAGATAAGGGTGTGACAGTTATAGCGTTGGCTTAGTTGTATTGCTTATTGAGAAAAGATCTAGATCACTTTCACTGTGAATTTCTACATGTATACGAGTTATCGCTAAATTTTGTATCAAAATGAATTGGTCCAGGCTGGGTTTTCTTACATTGACTCTGGAGAAAAAGTTATTTGCTTCTGCTGTGGAATACAAAATGAAATTTGGACTGAGGATGAGACCGTATTAGACGTTCACAGGCGACTTTCGCCTCATTGTAGGTATATCTGTGGCGATGATACTACTAATATTCCTATGCATGAACATAGAAGTATGATGTCAGTAACTGTACCAAAATGCTCAACGGGTTATATATAAGCAGAGAAAATAAGCAAGAACAAAGTGGAAGTCAAGTTAAACATTCAACAAATGAAAAAGAAGAATCTAAAGATGACAGTGATAACTACGGTTTAACATCATATACTGCTGAACAAGGAAACAACACAAGCGAAAACAAAAGAAACTTGTGTGTTAAAGGTGAATTGATTAATCTAGCACTTCTAGATAAACCAACCGTCAGTCATGTGCATATAAATCAAAACTATGATATCAGGACACATAATGTACCTAAGCATTCAAACGGACTGACAGAACTTTATCCGGGGATCAGTGATGTCAAACCGAAGCACCCATATTACTCTTTAATGAGTAGGCGACTGATACCATTTACCGAATGGCCTGCCTGGCATGTTATTGATCCGGCAGTTCTGGCTAAAGCATGTGCGCAGGATTCTATTATGCAGGTGCGTAAAGTTCAAAACATCAATTTAATCATTGCTAACCATCTCTTGATCTCTGATTAATTACCTTCTACACGGCTCAGGAAAAAAAAGAAGTTCACAGGCGCATTTCAACGGATAAATAGATTTTAAATGAATTAATTATTTGACAGGTAAATTGAAAATATGCAAATGAATTTATTACTTATGTTATAACTTTTGTTAAGATGTTTTTTTCTGTAGGTGAAGGAATGAAAAACTGGGAACTAGGCGACAATCCTTGGTTCGAACATGCGAGATGGTTTCCCGACTGTGCATATGTTAAACTGTGCAAAGGATAATCTTTTATTAAAATTTGCCGCTCTGCAATTATTCAGGTCATGGAGCAATTTATGATAAAGAGGTAATGATTGTACATATAATACATTAATTGCGTTTCAATTCCGTAACTGTTTATTTTATACTTATTGCTTCTTTTTTATATAGATCATGCCGCAGGTAACTCTAAAACCTGTAAAAGCAGATACTGAATGTGTCAAATAAATTCTTGTATAGCTTTTATTTCGTTATACAAACAAACTGAAACCTTCGGATGAACGACAAGTTATAATTTCTAAATATCAATATAAAATTGGTATATGTTATGGCACACAATATCTTTAACATTTTGAATTTCTTATTTCAGTTGCAATCAGAGCAAGAAAATATTCCCGAAGACTGGTTAATAGAGGGTATAAACAGCACTGCAGCCAGAATGGTTGTATCCGCAGAATACAGACAAGAAGATGTTGAAAAAGGCATTGTGATTGCAGTGCAAAAATACAGTATATGTATTGTTATTTATTATATACCTATATAAATTCCGTCAAAAATAAGGCCTGTATTTCACAAGTAAATATGAACAGGCAGACAAAATCCGTATTGTACCTTTTATGTTGTATGTTGCCGGACTACTTTCATTTACTATACATGACCTAACACAGTTCTAAGAATAGCGCACACGTAAACTTCACTCATTTCTATTTTAACATCCACATTCGATCGATAACAAAATAACAAACAAAAAGATGGATGTATATAATAAAAGGGTCATTACAACAATAGCTAGATCCCAGATCGTGTTACTATTATAATAATCCTATTATATCCATTTTCACAGAAATACCACGTTTAATTATGTTTCATTTTCATACAAACTGTGGGTCTTATTTAATTTCATATGTATTTAGATACATCTGTCTCTGTCTTTCAGGTGTAAGAGAGATCAAAGCCCAGTTTATCATGGAGTATGCAAGAAGCGGAAAAGCAAACATCTGAACAGCAGTTATCAGCTACCAGCGGGAATAGCAAAATTTCTTATCACGTACATCAGCCTTATTCTGAAGAAATAATAGATGTAGCGTACAACAGTACTATAAATGAGAAAGATAAAAACAAGACATCAAAGAATTTGTTAAGAACAGGTCTAAACTTAAGTCAGGTAAATATAAAAAGTTAAGCATATGAGCAGTTTTGTTGAATAACTGTTTAAAGACAATTTATCAAGCAAGGTAACAGTATTGTCTGTGATATTTAGATTCAAAGAAGATAAAGTTCAACATTAATTTTGTAAGTGAAATCATACTGAAAACATTAATTTTATAAGTAAAAACATACTGGAAACTAATACAAACTTATATTGTTATGTTGTCAACAATTTCCTCCCTTTGCTCACGACTGATGTGTGTATTCTGGAATTCGCTTGTTACATAAAATGTATAAATAATGACAACAATCATTATGTTTTATTAAAAACCAAAGGCATCATTTTACTGTTCTGATGTATTAATTTAAATCTCATTTTACTTATTTACAGAAAAGCAGAAATTACTGGAGGAAAACCGTACGCTGATGAATCTAATCACGTGCAAGATTTGCTTTGACAATGACGCATGCGTCGCATTTCTTCCATGCGGACATTTAGCGTCTTGTGCAGAATGTTCGAAATTTTTGTAAAAATGTGCAGTTTGTAGAACACAAGTGTGCAAGCAACAGTCAGGGTATATCAAGCTTGAAATGCTTAGTGTAGCCAGATGCCAACTGCAATAAATTTTGTATTTACTTATCTGCTAGTTTTCACATTGAGATACTTGGGTTTTACTAAATCAATAATAAAACATGCAATCATTTACACTTACATTGTCTCTCGATCATAATTTATCTGAAGAATGCATATAATGTTTATAAAAACGTTTCATATGTGACCACTCTATGTATATATATATTACTTTGTCAAGGTTGATATTGTTTTATAAGTAGACTTACTGCCTTGTATGCATTACATTTGTTTTGCAAATAAACTACCTCAAATGCATTATTTATGATGTATGTTTCTTTTTACGACATTTTGTATCTGTCATAATTGTGATCGTCAAAGGCAGCATATGTTACATTGGTTGTGATAAGCATTATGTTTTTTGTATAATGTATTGCACAATTGTATTTTGTTTGTTTTGTTTGTTTTGGGTTTAACGCCGTTTTTCAACAGTATTTAGCATGAATCAGTTGTCTATCCATTTCATTACATAATGACACTTTTTTGTGCGCACGCTTGCATTTTAGTTTTATTCGCGAGCATAACTGGGCTAGGTTATAATTACTGGCTGACTATTTTTAACAATTAGGAATTCAAGTCCCTATTCAAGATTTACATGTGTGTCATCAAGTCACTGCAATATATGTTTTGGTATCTCAATGACCTTCTTTTGGTAATTGTTTCTTACTAAAAGTCAATATGGATGCACATATCGGTTTTCAATTACAACATTTGAACGTTCAGATTATAACTGATGGATCGATGAGCATCGAATTGTATTTCAATTTAGTATAATTATTATGAATTCAGAAAGCTGGTCTCAGTTGGTCACCCTAAGCATCCCTAACCAGACATTCTTATTTACAGTAGGGATGCCAATAATGGTCAATATAATTATATACGACTTCATTACAAGATACTTAAACACTTAGATCCCATTTAAGGCATTTTCTCTTCAAAATATTTCTTAATACCTTCATTTTTGTCACACGAAGGCAGTATATTAATATAGCATATTTAACATGATACTCTTGAAACGACTTCCAGTTCTTAATTATAGTTAGTGTAGGTCATAATCCACTAACTTCGTGAATGGCACAAAGTGAGTTACATGTCCTGAGCATATTCCACTAACTTCGTGACAGGCACAAAGTGAGTTGCATGTCCTGAGCATATTCCACTAACTTCGTGACAGGCACAAAGTGAGTTGCATGTCCTGAGCATATTCCACTAACTTCGTGACAGGCACAAAGTGAGTTGCATGCCCTGAGCATATTCCACTAACTTCGTGACAGCCACTAACTTCGTGACAGGCACAAAGTGAGTTGCATGTCCTGAGCATATTCCAGTAACTTCGTGACAGGCACAAAGTGAGTTGCATGCACTGAGCATATTCCACTAACTTCGTGACAGGCACAAAGTGAGTTGCATGTCCTGAGCATAGCCACTAAATTTGTGATAGACATAAAGTGAGTTCCATACCCTGAGCTTGTCAAATAATTTTGTGCCAGGCACACAGTTAGTTACATACCTTGAGCATAGTCCACTTACTTTGTGCCAGGAACAATGTGAGTTGAATTGCCTGAGCATTGTCGACTAACTTTGTGCCAGGCATACTCAGTAAGTTGCATAACATGAGCATAGTGACCTGCATGCCCTGAGCATAGCCAGGTACAAAGTGAGTAACATACTATGTGCACAGAGAACTCACTTTGCGCAAAGTGAGATGCATATCATGAGCATTGTCCATTAGCTTTGTGCAAGGCACAACGTGAATTGCATATCATGAGCATTGTCCACTAACTCTGTGCCAGGCACAAAGTGAGTTGCATACAATTAGCATTGCCCACTAACTTTGGTCTGTGAAGTTGCTTCCCTTTATGTCATATATTTTAAAAGACCGGCTATTCTACATATGATGACTACCTGAAGTTCCTCAAGTAAACACACCACACAGGTACGTATATGGTAACATTGCAGGCCTTCCAAGTAAGAATACAGAATGAAAAATTAAAGGTTATAAAATTATTACAGAATTTAATAACACACTTTTTTCTACAATATCTGAAATGGGATAGTATACAGTTGTTTTGAATTATGTGTATTAATTTAAAAAGAATAATGAACATGCCCAAGATTTCCTTTTTGAAATAATCATAATCATAAAAATGTACAGACATATAATAACATAGTAATGTAAACTATAGTCCTGCAGAAGCATCCTTTAACAATAGTTCACGTACAACGTGTGCCTTTGCCTTAAGTAATTTATTCGGCAAGTTTATAAGGGACCTGTTGATATCTGAATCAAAATTAAAAGCTTCAAAGTATTGACTCCATTGGCTTTTTGAATGGAAAGTTGGAAGATCCATAGTGACTTAACAAATTTAAATGTTATGTGATGTGAAATGTGGATCAAATATCAATAATAAGATATATAAAAAACATATTGTCTAACACTTATTGTTGAGATAAAGTTTTAAGGAAAGTTCGTTCCTAATGGAAAAGTAAACCAGCAAAACTAAAACATGGAACGTTAGACATGTAAACATTCTAAGTCGCTCGAAAGCGATATTTGTTTACATGTTGCTGATTTAGAAATTTATTTTTTTTTTAATTCAGATTTTTCTACTGAAAAGAAAGTGCATCTATTTTTACACTAAATTCAGAAAATATCAACTTTAAATAATAACTAATTACTTCAGTATTTTATCATTATACCAACAATATTATCTATGTTAGATCTTCAATAGATATTTATTCAATACAATCTCAAATACTTTAATGTAAAACAAAACAAATTACTTTTAACTATATTGCAACAAGTTTATGTTGTTAAATCTGCAAGTGTCCTATCCCAAATAAAAGAAAATTAAAATACCATCTTTCTACAGAATTGCACAGCAAAAAGGGAAACATTCACCGGACGTCATACATAACATAACATGATCACAGATAGTCTTTCGGTGGATAATATGGATCTTTCTAATTGTGTTTTACATTTCAGTAAAATAATATAGCTGTTTACGTAACCAAAAGGAACTTTATACCCTTTATAACCTTGAGTTTCTTAGGAATTGAACTGACATAAAATAAATGTACTGAAAAAAATAATTGTGAGTGAAAGAAATTTTGAAGTATGCAAGGTAATTGTTTATTATTCTGCCTCACAGCCGGTAAATGCTGATACAAGGTATTTTGTTGCCCCGCTGACAACTGTACCTGTTCCCCCTCCAATCACCGTCGATCCCGCCGTGCCGACATATCCGACAGCACCCACACTTTGAGCCCAAGCAAATAGACTTCCTGAAGCTGTTGTTGCTGTTTGTATAGACGCTGCGGTGGATCCTGTTTAACAAACGATTCGACATTTTTAATACCGAAACAACTGGTCAAATAATGACTTTCTATCCTATTACTCTTTTTTTCTCCTTATAGAAACGTAACGTAGTGGTGTGCTCAACTTAATGTTTCCTCAGATCCCTCAATGAACAATGGTTTGTTATGTCTTATAAACTGAAAATTATAAAATGTGAGTAACCGATAACTGCAAAATAGTAAAAGTACACTTATCTTTTATTCAGAAAATACCTTACGTATAACGAATTAAAGGAAAAATACATTTTTGTTTTAGTTTATTATATATATGGCATGTTTCTATGTAATATTTTTAAATATAAATATATATTATATATGTACCTGCAGCAACTCCTGCCGATCCAAAACCTAGTAAGCCGAGGATAGCCGGTGTTGCAGCGACCACTCCGGCCCCAGCTGCGACACCTGTTCCTGCCACCGCCGTTACTTTCAAACTGGTTTTACCCCAGTCTTTCAATTTTCTTCTCCAGTCATCTGAATTATTACAAGTTTTAATTATTTTGATATTAAATACACGAATTCGGTCAAGGTAAAACTGCAGTTACAGCATACGTTCCAAAAGTAATGAATTTGTCTATTACAGGGATCGGAAATAGGAAAACCATGTCCTTAAATAAACATATCTGATTCAGCAGACTGTTATCAAGACGTTTTTAATATACATGTATCGCCTTTTTCAGATAGTATAACTGTACGTTCAAAGTGGCCACGGTATATAACACATTTTACCTTTAACACAAGTAGGCATTCCCTCAATCCATTTTTGCTGTACATTACATCCACTTGCTATGTACCCTTCGTAACAACGAAGGATACAACGATTTCTTTTATTGTCAACATCCCAGTAACCATGCAACATACCTTCACGGTCATCTGTGTTAATATAAATAGCATTGTTAGACTAAAATAGCTATTCGCCACTATTCTTGCCTCACTTGCTACATGTTCAAAGTTCTTAATGTATCAGGTTAGCCAACCAACGTGACTTCTGGATATCGTACACATGGAAAAAATGTCGAGATTCAGTTTGCATTTTGGCTATATTTTCCTTATTACTTAAGATAAAGAGCACCAAAGACAGAAACTTAAGTATTTTCCCCCACAGAAAACGTCTGTTCAGTTCTCAATACATTTGTTCTAACATTTCGCCAAACTGCGAAAGTGTGTACGCTAGTTCACGAAAAACAGTTTGAGAAAAGCTCTGAGAACTGATGACAGATGCTTTGTGCGAAGAAAAGCACTCATTTTCTGCCTTTGACGCACGTTTTTTATGAAAATCCGTCAAGTAATAAAACAAGAGGGTCATGATGACCCTGGATTACTCACCAGAGTAATATGAGCTACATGTTTCAAATGTCAAGCTGATGATATTTAGAAATTTTTTGGAAGAATTTCTGATGTACAATCAAGTAACCCCTGGGGCGGGGCTAATTTTACCCCGTGAGTTATGATTTGAACAAAGTCTGTAGAAGTCTACTAGGCAATGTAACATATCAAATATCTAAGATCTAGGCCTTCTGGTTTATTTTTAGCAAATTTATGAATATTTCCCTATGAACAATCAAATAACCCCTGGGGCTGGGTTAATTTGAACCTGGGTGGACAATATTTGAAAAACTTTTGTAGAGGTTCATTAGGCAATGCTACATGTCAAATATCTAAGCTCTAGGCCTTCTGGTTTATTTTTAGAAAATTTTGAAAAATTTTCTATGTACAATCAAGTAACCCCATGGGGCAGGGTCAATTTGACCCCAAAGGTCAAGATTTGAACAAGTTTTGTAGAAGTCTACTAGGCAATGCTACATGTCAAATATCTAAGCTGTAGACCTTCTGGTATATTTTAAGAAACGTTTTGAAGATTTTCCTATGTAAAATCATGTGACCCCTGGGGTGGGTCAATTTTGACCCCGGGGTCATGATTTGAACAAATTTTGTAGAAATCTACTAGGCAATGCTACATGTAAAATATCTAAGCTATAGGCCTTCTGGTTTATTTTGAGAAAACATTTTGAAAATTGTTCTATGTACAATCAAGTAACCCCATGGGGCGGAATCAATTTGACCCCGGAGGTCATGATTTGAATAAATTTTGTAGAGGTCCACTAGGCAATGCAACACGTGAAATATCTAAGCTCTAGGCCTTCTGGTTTATTTTTAGAACATTTTTGAAGATTTTCCTATGTAAAATCAATGGACCTCTGGGGCGGGGTCAATTTTGACCCCGGGGGTAATGATTTGAATAAATTTTGTAAAAATCCACTAGGCAATGCTGCATGTGAAATATCTAAGCTATAGGCTTTCTGGTTTATTTTTAGAAATTTATGAAGATTTTTCTATGTACAATCAAGTAACCCCATGGGGCGGGGTCAATTTGACCCCGGAGGTCATGATTTGAATAAATTTTGTAGAGGTCCACTAGGCAATGCAACACGTGAAATATCTAAGCTCTATACCTTCTGGTTTATTTTTAGAAATCTTTGAAGATTTTCCTATGTAAAATCAAGTGACCCCTGGGGCGGGGTCAATTTTGACCCGGGGGTCATAATTTGAACAAATTTTGTAGAGGTTTACTAGGCAATGCTACATGTGAAATATCTAAGCTATAGGCCTTCTGGTTAATTTTTAAAACATTTTTGAAGATTTTCCCATGTAAAATCAAGTGACCCCTGGGGCGGGGTCAATTTTAACCATGGTGTCATGATTTGAACAACTTTAGTAGAGGTCTACTAGGCAATGCTACATGTCGAATATCTAAGCTCTAGTGCTACTGGTTTTTGAGAAAAAGACTTTTTTTAAGATTTTCCTATGTAAAATTAAGTGACCCCTGGGGCGGAGTCAGTTTTGATCCCAGGGTCATGATTTGAACAAACTTGGTAGAAGTCTCCTAGGCAATGCTTCACATGAAATATCTAAGCTCTAAAGCTTCTGGTTTTTGAGAAGAAGATTTTTAACGTTTTTCCTTTCTGTTGCCATGGCAACCAGAGTTCTGCATGGAATTCAATTCTTTGAATAATTTTTATAGAGCTTTACCCAAGGAACATTCCTGTGAAGTTTGCATGAAATTGGCCTAGCGGTTTATAAGGAGATGTCGTTTAAATTAAGTTTACGGACAACAGACGACGGATAACGGACGACGGACGACCTAGGTTATCCCCGTTAATTTCACAAATAAAAACACTATTGTCGGAATAAAAGTCTCTCAAATTTTAACATATACACGTAGGTGATGTAAGAGCTCGCGCAGTTCGACCTGTAACATTGCATATGAATGAGGGACAAATAAACCCGCCTAATAGTTCTATGGAAAATGAAATGGAAAAATGCTATAGCCAGATCTTTCTAATACGGATGAACACTTATATGTACTTAAGATTTCAAAAATATTTTTATGATATTAAATTGCATGCAATTGTTCTTTAGGATATTATACAAATATAATCTATATCTGTTGATGAGGCAGAAACTGGTAAGAATGAATGCAGTTGTGGAAACACACCAATTCTACTGATATACATACCTCTGACGCATTGACAGCTATTTACAGAACCTTGCTTTGTACAAAAGTCTGGAATCATTCCGGTTGGACAATGCTTTATGCAATTCTCGTCGCCCTGCTCTGTTGAAAACAGGTAACATATTTTTTGTTAAGTTTGGCATATTCCTCTATAAAAAGATCCCTTGTTTAAAATTTCACATTTCGAGATTTTTAAATGCGCAAAGTGTATACTTATCTTTTTTCCAGCGAATTTTATATCACATATTGGTGGTCTTAAACATGATCCGTATGTCTATGATATATCTGAAGTACATTTTATTGCTACAATATAACAACAAAAACCATGTAAAATGTAGAGTTTTACACACTCAGAATTTAAACACTTCCTGCCTTTTGCCAGGCAACCAAAGGGATAATCTTATTTATTTTTCCCCGTCAACGGCATGATGGGAGTCGGGGGTCGCCTAGCTGCCTTACAATGCTTACAAATAAACGAATGTTATGGAATTCCAATATATTATTAAAAAATCCGTATAATACAAGCATTACAGTAATTCAAAAATTTAACGATATCCAAATTATTTATTAATAAATCATTTAATAGTACCCAACAGGCCACAAAAACAAATCAATGTTACACTTTGCTATAGTTAACAATTACAATATTCTTCTAAATAAAAATTATCTGATAAGTAAAGTTAACTTTCTGTAAAACGTTTTAACAGTTTTTAAACATTTTTATATCATTTCCATATAGCCCATTTTGTTTCAGATGTCTAACTATTCACAAGTTTATACCTTATTAAAGAGGACTGTTCATATACGCAAAAAGTACGGTGAGTTTAGGTGAAAAGTGTTGCGAGATAAGTTTTTAAAAAAAATCTTCATATTTCTGTTAAAAACATTCGAAATATTTTCTTGAAATATCACAGTCCCACACCAGTGTTTGTTGGTCTTGTGAAGGTCTATAGTTTACGGTCTAGGGACACTGTGTTTTTGGATCGTGGCTTTCCCTATTTAATGACCATCCTAGCTTTTCCCACTTGTCCAAACAACCCCATCCATTCTCTACCCTATACCCATTTTTGCATCTTGAATACAATAAAAATGTACTCATTGTTGAATTTTTAAGCAACCCGTGGCGGCTTTATCTTTCCGTTACAGTTCTAATTTGTGCATGCTTACCCAATAGAAAAGGCTGCAACCTCTCTAAAACAAAACCATAGAACACTGTAGGTCTGAATGTGCAAATGATTTAAAATTTACCCAAAATACGTAGACAAAATTGAACAACTAGGACAAACGAACAAATAAAGGAACACCATGGCACCGCTTAGAACATTCAGTCACAATAATACGAATGGAGCGCATCACACCTTCTCACTTTTAACCCTACCATGGTTCAAAGATGAAAGTTAACCCCGCCAGGTGAATTCCTAACAGATGTAATGCTACTCTGGATAAATAGCTGTCTTGTCTTCTATATACAAACCGTAGAATATTCGGGATGAGCTTTTCCAAACGATGGATAAAATGTGACTATACAGTTTACATAAGTAAAAGGAAATTCGAAATAAATACATTAAATATTTGCTTCCTGAAGCTTGTCTCCACATTTAAAAGGCTTTTACAAGAAAATCAAGATTAAAAATGACTGTAATTGTCCGAAAATCAGGGTCGTGAAAATACATGACGAACGGAGCAAACCAAAGTTCAGATCGATTGTTTTTAAAAAGAAACCGTTTTTAACTTATCATTATCATTATAATTATTTCATATATTTGGTTAATGTTTTTTTTAAAACATCTGTTTCATCCGGAAATGCTAAAACCGAAATAAGACATGATTTCAAATTTGTCTACTGTATGTCATCGTCGGGATGGAATGAAAATTTGTCAAACTGGGCAATTTAGTATGCTGTAAGGTACACATAATACAGTTAGTTTTATAGTTAAAGTAAGGGCCTAATATACGAGTATGCAAAAGTACCGTCGTCTGCATGGTTACATCACTTGATACATTTTACCCGTGTTCAGGTGTCATCAATTAGAAGTAAGAAGGGCACGTGGCGCATGCGGCACTTAAGGAAGGCAACATGTCACGTAAAAAAGGGGACATAGCGCTGCGCCACGCTGAGAAGGCCTGGAAAAACACTACGATAATGCACCTTCACATCCCAATGTCAACCTCAGCAATATTAATGTAATGTTTCTGCCAGCCAACGCAACGTCTGTCACACAGCCAATTGATCAGCGGATAATCCAGACAGTAGAACTAAATTCAGAAAGTGTCAGGTAGGTTATACCTTTGGATATTTTACATACATAAGTCAATAGTAGGGTGTTTAAAAATCATTTGTTTTTCAAAACGTAATAAAGAAATACTGCGGTCACTTAATGTTGTTAGTCTCTGTGTTTCCAAATTTTATTTGCTACAGAATTCTGCTTAATCCAGAGCTAGGGGTTTAGGATGTCTTGCACTTTTTATTGCTTCTCGGAAACAGATTTTGTTACGTATTTTTCTATCTTTCATCTACAACATATGGTACAAGGCATGGAACAACATCCAGCTATGCAGGGAAGTGAACTTCTGAAACACTTAACAACATTGGATGCCATTTACTAGCTCAGCAATTCTTAGTCAGAAGTAGAAACAAGTATAATCATGAAATGTTTTTCAAAAGCTGGTTTCGGTAGTGATAACGTTGCTTGTTCTAGCAGTGTTCTTTCTTTTGCTCATGTCAGTGCCAGTGACGAGGACAGTGAGGAGGACGATGATGTTCCATTAGCAGTAATGCAAATGCCGCTGGAGCTTTTTGGGTACAATTTTAAAGGTCTGGTCAAAATTGACGAAGAGGTTATAACATGTGAAACCCAGAATACAAATACAAACTGGGATGCACCAGCTGAAACTTTACTCTCAGAGCTCATGCCATATAATGCTATTTCTCTGTTAGCATTGATGAGAGAGATGATAGCGATGAAACTGAAAATGATTTATCACTGTACATATAACAACTAATGACTTTGTGAATAAACTTAAAACGCTTGCCGCCAATTTAGGAAATCCAATATTGATGGACAGCATTGTGAAATTTTATGATGAGCTATGCAAACTGACTGCAAACAAAACATACCAAAACAAAGTCATATCACTACTTTGAAAAAAAGAAAACTGTAAATAGTTCTTACGTCGCCTAGTGATAAATGAACACTAAGATCAGTGTAAATAGTTAATCTATATCTAGTGGAACAGAACATTTTATATCAAATAAAAATTTAATCCCAATTACTGTTTACTTTGATTCTCATGATCTCAAACCTAAATTTTTTAATAAATTTAAAGTTTTATCATTATCATATTCTCGATGAATGATGCAAACTACTTTTAAATTAAATGTTTTATTTTCTAGTATTCTAGTATTTATTACATGTGAAAATGTTGAGTTCTGCTTCTTCTTCTTATTATTATTTACCAGATTTTTATAGCGCTCTTTTCATCTATAAAATAAACGTTCAAAAGCGCTGTACAAACTACATATCACAGAATGATATGGACATACAATACAACACAAAAAAAATTAACAATAAAAGGTATTTAGCCTGAATCAGGTTTTACTCTACATATTAATTGTCCTGAATATCTTTTTAGAGAACAATTAACAATAGGAAATAATTTCCATTGCAAAGCTTGTTTTCCAGTGCAAAGTGATTTTCAATAAATCTTTAAGAAAAAGTGTTTTCAATGATCGTTTGAAAGCATCCAAGCTTTTAGCATCTCTAATGGTAGCCGGAAGAGCATTCCATAACTTCGGTGCAGCTGATGAAAAACTACGATCACCGTACCTCACAGTTTTGCTTTTTGGAACAACTAGTTGTTTTGGGTTGTTCTTGGATCTCAAATTTCTTGCTGGCTGATAGACTTCCGGCAAGTCTTTAACATAGACCGGTGATTGGTCATGCAATGACTCTACCAAGAAGATTCTTAGTCACTTTGAATAAAGTTTTCTGATCTCGTCCGCAGGATAGAATAGAATTTCAGAATAGAAATTTACACGTGTTTGTTTCAGCAGTTCACAGAAGCACAGTGATTTCTGTATATCCCATGATCCACTGTCAGATTTGTTTTTCTCCATTTGCGTTCAAGTTTTCGTTTCAGATGTTTGGCTTCGTGTAGTTCTTCACTATACCATGGACAAGTCGGTCTAAGCACTATTGTTTTAGTACGCCAAGGGGCGTGCTGGTCAATGAGTGTTATCAAACTGTTGTTTAATGATTCCACGTGCTTGTCAACATCAGAAATTAACGTGTTCGTGTCAAGAATTTCCAAAGACTTTATTTCGTTTTTAAATGATTTAAATGGCAATGGATCTCAACTTTCGGAAAGTCACAGTTTTCTTTATTGGAGCAGGTTTTTCTGCTTGAATATGAAATACCACAGCGAAATGGTCATGTCATATCTTCTCATCAGAATAAGAGAGTCCTGGGTCAGTAACTTCTATATTTGATACAATATTTTCAGTGTCTCTTGTGATAAGGACATCCAAAGTATGTCCTGCAACATGTGTTGGTCCTTGAATATGTTGCTCCATACCGAATGTTTCTAGACAGCTGTTGAACTTGATAGTGTCACGATCCATAGGTATGTCTAGATGAAAGTTTAAGTCGCCAACAATAACTATTGGCTTGTCAATTGTAGCGTATTTTGAAAGAAACAGAGGCCATTCGTGTTGAAGAAAGTCATTAGTACTGAAACCGTTCTTTTGTGATGGTGGTGGTCTGTATACGACTGAAAGTCGCGAGGAGATCTTATTTGTAGCAATGTTACAATCAATGTGCTCAAATGTTGAGAAGTGTCCATCACCGGAAGATGTCAGCATTGAAAATTCTAAATTGGACTTATAAATAATGGCGACTCTGCCCCCGCGCATTTTCCCTGGACGAGGAACTTGCTTCATGCGATACCCGTCAGGGACAAGCTCACTACTGCATGTTTTTTCCCCGGTATTGTCAGGCCATGTCTCTGTGATGGCAACAACGTCAAAATCGTTTGAAAGGATAAAATCATAAAGTGGTAATGTTTTGGTTTTTACAGATCTTGGGTTTATAGAACATACTTTTAGTGTTTTCTGACCTTTTGTTATGTTTAGAGATTCACATATCCCGGGGCTAGAGGTCGTGGACGGTAGCTTGAATTACCACTACCATCCGTGATCTGGCTCAATCAAACCGAGCCTGCAACATTTTCGTTTTTGTCGTATTGTGCGAAATGTGAGTCTACAGTGCTTTATTTTAAACAATTTTCACTATTACTTTAAAGGTGCAAAATAAAGACAAATGAATAGACATAAATCTTAAAAAAAGACTACACATTTTGTAATATAGTACTAAACATTATGATAGCCGTGCAATATTCCCTTGAAATCAACACAAGAACAGAGAAACAAATGATTGTTTCTGTATTTTCTTAGACTGATATGGGGGGTCATTTTGTCCTACTTTCATTTTATCGTTTTTCCGTAACCGGTCGGAAATTCTTCGGGATCACGTGATTTTAAAATTGTTTCAAACGAATATCCGTTTAAAGACGCGCGACAAAATAACTGTATTTCCATGATGGTAATTATACACGACTTGCACGAAAAATATGAAATGTACAAAATTTATGTTTAAAATTGACAGTGACATATATTAGGCCAAGACAATGTGTTTAATATCTAAATTCTTATTAAATTAATGTAGCCTAAGTACATAAATCAGTGTATTTAGGTAAATTTCAATCACATTTTGTTTCGGCAGTGTAAGACAGTTATTCATTTATATTCTTAAAACTATACTGAAAAGAGATTAACTGAAAAAGTTTGCAGACGAAGTTGTAAAATCACTTTTATTCGGGAAGGGCCTGAATTGTCCTCCCGCAAACTTGTAATATAACTGTTTATTACCTGTATTATAAGAATGATTTTCATGAAGGTTTTGTGAGTTACAAAATTGTTGAATTCCATGTGCTACGTTTGTAAAAATCACGTTATCGTTTGGGCATATAATATATTTTGCATCAATTTATAAATAGTAACCTCGTGTCGGAGGATTCTTCCGAAAAAAATCCGAAGATGCTCGACGGGTTCGTAAGCAGTCGGAAAACATACTTTCGGTTTGACATAGGCAACATTTTTTGTTTATTTGTTAGTTATTCGTGAACATATTCATGACTATTTGGTCAGATCTGATGCAGTGGGCCATATTTTCAGTAAATAGGAAGGCTCAGCTACAAACTCTGGTTTTCATATAATACTCGTTCGGGTTTTAGTAATGGACCTTTAAAAAAAGGCCTATATAAAATGTATATACCTCATTGAAAAAAAACATGTAGATATATGTATATATGAATCCAACGTCAGCTGGTTGGGTGAGACTGTTTTAAGAGACTCCCTGTCATATGTGACCTTTTTTGCTGCTTCCCAAAATCGGTCTCTTAAAACAGTCTTGACTGCATTTCCCCTGTAGATGCAAAATCGTTGGTTAACAATTTTGATTTATTATACATTTTTACTCCTACAACAATACAAAAAAAAATACAAAAGTTAAATGCATTGAAAACATCTTACCTGTCATATGTGCCTCAGAAAAAAGTATCAGCAGGAATGTACAAACTAGTTCAAACAAATACATTTTTGTATTAAATCTTTCCAACCTTTTTCCCCCGTGTTTCCTTTCCTAAGCCATATAAGGTAATAACAACTACAGCTATCAAAAAACAAATGTAATTAGTTAACGTTCATATCAAACCATACACTGCTTTATCATTTCTAAAGGTTTGTTACCGCAGCATTCTTTTTGATGAGGTCTGTGACTTAAACTGTCTTTTGGGAGGGCCAACCGTTAATGGTGGAGGAAGAACTTGGAACCAATTCATTGGCTTTTCATATTTTGAAACTGTTGTTTTCTTTCTACTGTAAATACATGTAAATATAAGCAAAAATATGATTAAGCATAAATTGTATTCCTACCTAAAAAGTCATTTTGAGCCGACAATAAAATGATCCTAAAAATTATTTAGGGAGAGAAGTTCCATGAATAGTTTAATCCCCTAAAGACTATGTAATTTTTACCTCTAGCCCTTATGCTGGACACGATTGTTTCTTCCTTTGCAACCAGTGTAGATCATGACATGTTCTGTTCGCTTTTCGGTATTTTGGTAAACACCCCCTTTAACTGGTAATGGTACTGTCCAAATTGAAAGATAGACGAATTCATTATATAAATTTAGCAAGGTAAGGGATAGATAGTCATATTAAAAGTAAGCATGGATTTAAACAGAGCCTTGGTCAAAATGAAAGTAAAGTTAATGATCAAATCAAGAAATGCCGTAGGGAAGTTATGACAATTTCCATACTGAGAATCGTTGTTTTAAAGCTTAAAAACAAAGAATTTCACGATGACATAATTTTGCCAAAATACAAGTTAGTGTTAGGTAACTCGTCATGATGTCGAAGTCATGTGTGTAGTTTAAAAGCATCCGAGTATCTTTTGAAAAACCTGCTTATTACGCAAACTTGAAATTGAAATTCTAAGTAAAAAGATGTGTGCATAATTTTTACAAAACAATAGCTAGAATTATTCAACTCCATTTAGTTCATTTTATGATACCGAAGAAATGTGTGAATTTTAAAAGTATTTTGACAAAAAAGGTAACAACGGCTAATAAATATTCTAAAATCAGTAAAATAAATAAATTGATGTTCTACGAGTATGTTACAATCATTACAGTAAGCAAACTTCTTTTTCTAGTGAAAATTTTAAAGACTGCGTGTGTGCAGTTTTTAACAAACAACATCTAGCGGAATCACTATTTATTTCTCTCTTTTTTATAATAACTGACAAATGAAAGTACTTTCAAATAGGCATAAACATGGAGACGTGCCCCCTTTAAACCTTTAGCTTGCAAATTTAAATTGACCTTAGTAAACCGTTATCAAGTCCAATGTACTGTCCTTCATACTGTCATATCACATGTATTATCAGATAGATGCGATACCCGGCTGTATATATTCTTCACTACTATATGACATCTGCTGTAATCAGTAATCTGATAACAAATCTGGTGTACTGACACGTATGCTGCAATATCGCATCTATTTTTTTAATAGATGCAATACCTGACTGTACCATATATCATTTATTAACTATTAACTATATGATAGCTTTGCACCAACTGCCAAAGTTATACGAGGATAAAGTCGGCAATATCGTGCTCAAAATCGGCCAATGCAGGATTACCTTTAAGATTTCTTTAATTTTAATTGGTTCAGCCAAACTCGACCAATATCGGGACCAGTTTTTCGCAGAGAATTACATGTCATCTTGTTTTTTCTTTTCAGTTTTGTCAACACCTTAACCCTTACCCTGCTATATTTCTATAATGAACTTGTCCATCTTTCGATCATTTAAAGGGGATTGTTACCAAAAATATACGGACCGAATGACGAACAGTGCAGGCTGATCATGATCTGCACTGGTCGCAAATGCAGAATCAGTTGTTTCCAGCATGATAAGGGTTAAATATCCTAACGGCACACTTTAAGT
Organism: Mercenaria mercenaria; assembly: GCF_021730395.1. Lineage (NCBI taxonomy): Eukaryota > Metazoa > Mollusca > Bivalvia > Venerida > Veneridae > Mercenaria > Mercenaria mercenaria. The sequence goes on along the minus strand of NC_069364.1, from coordinate 23,374,711 downwards.
GCTTTTTCCCCCGTACTTGGACTCAGTGTTGTTATATTTTCTGGTTCTTTGGGATCATGGATTCCATTTAATGTTGATGGATAATTGCGTTCCGCTTAAGCCAGAGCTAGGGACCATGAGAGGTGCGGCACATTTCATTACCTTTAATCAACAGACTCAATTAAACCAAGTCTGCTATTATGTTTGCTTGGTTATGTTCGATGCTTCCAAATGATATTTTTGTAAATTCTATAACGCATCATTTGAGCCGTGCCACGAGAAAACCAACATAGTGGCTTTGCGACCAGCATGGGTCCAGACCAGCCTGCGCGGGATCCATGCTGTTCGCTAACGGTTTCTGTAATTGCTATAGGCTTTGAAAGCGAACAGCATGGATCCTGACCAGTCTGCAGTCTCGCAAACCCATTAGGTTGATTTTCTCATGGGGCGGTTCATTTTATTGTAGGTGATAATTATGAGTTTACGAAGTCAAAAAGTTTTACAATAATATTATTTAAAAACTTCTTTATTTAAAATTATATGATACAATTGTATTTTTGTTTCAATAATGTTTAAAAGTGTACAAAGTTAAAATAAATCATTCTTCTTATTCCTGAATCATTATAAAATCTCTATAACATTGTGAATATAAACCGGTCTAAAAAGAAATACAAGAACCAGTTAAATTTATAATACCAAAATATGACAGTGCGTATATATAGGTTAGTTTACATTATAAATGCACGCCGAGAAATGAGATCAAAAGAAGTCCAAGCGGTTGTAAATATAAAAAGAAATACGTACATTTTTCGCTTTCATCCATCGATGGGAAACTTCAATATTTGCTGTTCTAAGTTATAAACTGCAAATGACTTTTTCTTAATTAAAACTAAAAAAATCCATTTATTTTTCTGAATATCCCAAGAACGAAAGATTTCAAAAATGAACACGAGAAAGAGAAACATCCGATATTATGCACATGTGTAAGTAAAATGGAAATGCTGTTTAATATGTAAACTCATGTAGTCACCTGACTTGTCCAATATTCTTAGGTAATATTTTTTCAAATAATTACATAATCCTCTGTTATTCTGCATTTATCATATAAGATGATACAGATTTGTAAACGTGACAAAGTTCTGCTAAAATAATGAGGTAAAACTCGTGTAAAAATTAATCTTATATCTCACAAAAGTTTTTATTCATTAAATGTTAATGCCAATAAGCGGCATGGAGTTATTTTCTACAGATTAGCAGAAGGTTTATTGAATTATTTCCAATGTGTAAAAGTTTAGGTTCATAGAACAACAAAATTGCACTTTATGACTTCAATGATAATATTGTATTAGATAACGTTTAACAAGGAAGTAAAAATGATAAACAAAAGCATTAAATTTTGACACATTTACATATATATGAGTATCTATCCAGTGGACAAAATAATACCCTGCAATTAAGACAAAAAGGGAAATACTAAAATTACAAACTTTTCCTGTAGTACTTAATTTTTCTATGATCCTTGAATAGCAAGGATTCAAAGGATGTGCGTATTTCTGGTAAATTAATTTCATAAGCTCTTTCTTTATATCAGTTTCTTACCTTAAATGGTCAATATGAGCTCATTCAATTGAAATTTCAAACCAGAACATTTTAAAAATAATCAGTTTTAATAGCTATAATTAAAAGCAAAATTAAACCTTAAAGATTCGGTCAAGATATAAGCCATATTTGAAAGAAAAGAAAAAATGGAAAACCACATGTCGCCCGGTACAGCATACCGTATATGAAAATGCTGCAGGCTCAGTTCATGGAGGGTAGTGAAAATGCAAGCTACCGTCCACGCCTCTCTGTCCCCGAGTTGAGCAGAACTCAACATTTACTTATGTTATTAGTACAATAACATATTTTAGAGACACCCGCAGATGTATTCATACCGCGGTGCACATGGAACCTTCTATGACACAAACTTACTGGAGAAACTGAAAATATACAGCAACGTGACAGTTATATCTGCATGATTGCTTTCTTTTATATTTTTCTATTTTTGAAAAACACCACTTCAAATGAAATGTTAAACTAAACACTGAAAGTTATGCCATTTAAATAGAAATCAAAGATGTCATAGACACGACTATATCAAATACAGTACTTAATATGTTGTTTTTTTTAAAAATCAGTGTACTATATGCAGTTCAAACTTGCTTTTCCTGATGACATAACATTCTTAACATGCTAAATGTCTAGCATCCGTAAGTATCCGTAAGCATCCGTAAGCATCAAATGTCAACATTTAGCCTGCTGACGGCAAGTGTTTCTGTTTAATAATAGTACGGGAACAGTGCAGACAAAGATCAGCCTGCAAGGATGGTCTGCACTGTTCGCTATTCAGTCAGTATCATTTCAGTGAACACCCTTTCGAGTGAAATATGATACTGTCCAAATTGAATGATGAACCATGCCATGTTGGAAATTTAGCAGGCTAAGGATTAAACAGTGTTCTTGCTTGGCAAGATAACATCGGCACATAAATAATGTCGGTATATCGAAATTAAATCGATGTTACATTCTCTGTTTTCAAATAATAGGCTCAAAACACTCAAACTCTACAACTACTGAAAGTATTGTCTGGTAAGAATTTACTGTAGGGTAAAATGGGGTAACTGGGACACTTAAGAAAAGATTGTCGTGTAGGCATGGTCAAAGACAAAATATAAACTTGATTTATCGACATGCTACTATTTGAAACCAACACGATATATGACAGCTATAAACTTTTATAAAATTCTGAAAACCTGTGCCTCGCGGCATGTTAATGAACCATCGGTCAAGTGTCCCAAGTTACCCCACTTAGTTGGGGTAACTTGGGACATTGTCTAGTTAAATAAAAATGCAAATGTCACAGTCCCGTTTAAGACAAATGCGATGTTTCCTGCCGACTAGATAAGAAAAGAAATTAAATTAAGAATTTATCTTAGTTTAATTATAACTTCAGAAAATTGCTGTAAACAAGAATCAATAAAACCAACATGTACATTTCTATTTTATCAGAAAACAAGAGTTATCCGTGATAATGTATATTGATTGTCATCGTGCACTAACTAAAAACAGTAATTTTGTGGGTTTTTTAACACGGATTCATCGTCGCATATTATAAAATTAAACATGGGATATCAGCACTTAATAAAAACTGTCCAAAACTAGAAACTCTTTTAAAAGTACAAACTGAACTAATCGTGGCTTTACAGCGCACTGAAACAATTTTATATGTGTTTTTCACAAAAGAATTCAGACAAGGATTTGCCAAACATTCCAGTGCATGACTCGTGGTACCATGAGTTGCATCCTTTCTGCTGACATTTTATCCAGTCTTCATCATCGGAGTCGTCATCAAAATAGTAGCCTGCACAGTAAGTGCAGTAGTTCTCGGAAGAGTCTGTTTGATCTGCTTTTGTTTCTTTATTTAAAGTGTTAGTTGAACATTTTTCTGCTTTTGATTTGCCTTTGGTATTTGATTTGTTTTGTTTCTTTAGTTCACGTTGTTTTAGTCTATTTTCTTTGTCTATTTGTTTTTGTTCCTTTTCCCTTTCTTTTGCTTCCAATTCTTCAATAACCTCTGTTACTGTCAGACATCGGGCAGAAGTTATCCGTTTGCTCTTTTTGATAGTGCCGTTGCTAACACGTTTGTACACCTTTGGTACCTTAAATAAATCTTGCAGTGGTCCTTTTCGTGGTGATCTGTCTACAGTAGAGTTTGATGTGGATGGTACATTTGCATTTTCAGGAGTAGCGTTGGAATTGGTATTTCCATTTCCATGCATTTCAGTTGCTGACTCATTCATATTCGATACAGTATCTAAACCCTGTCCACTAGCTTCGTTTTGCTCAGTTAATAACTGTGATGTCATAGATGGGCCATATACATCAGGATGTATAACAGATGGATTCAGAGGGTGTATTCCTGTAGCACGAAACGCACTTGCTGCATTATTCATCGTGCACACCTTATAGTACGCCTTTTTGAATAGACCGCAGAAGTCGTACCTTGTAACTATCTGTCCGGGATTTTCCTTTAAGAACTGCATGCAGGCCTTGTTGTATTCTACTTTGAGCGGTTTAAAGATACACTTATCAAGTGGTTGTAACTCGCTTGTTGTATGTGATGGCAGACAAAGTATCTCAATTTTGTTTTCCTTCGCTAGAGTAAGAGTTCGGAGACCAATATGAGAAGTATGACCGTCAAGTATGAGGAGTACCGGACGTGTAGATGTAAGGTATTTCAAAACGTGGTTCTCAAACCAGTCCTGAAATAGGTCCCTGTCAATGAAAGACGATTTACTTGTGGCAAACAGTGTGTCGGTAGGTGCATTGGAAACTAACCCTTTATTCAGTCTCTGCCCTTTAAAAATAATCATGGGAGGAATAAAATGCCCAGATGCACTTGCACACACAACAGCAGTGACATTTTCACCTCTATCTCCACTTGTTTTGCTGTGGATGTTCTTTTTCCCCTTTTGACCAATGACTTTAGCTGGTTGATGTACTGTATTCATACCTGTTTCATCTACATTATATATTTGTGCACCTTTTGTGTGCAAGTTACATTTTTCTATTGTACCACTAAGTAACTTGAAATAAGCCGTTACAACGTTCTGGTTAAGCATTTTTGCACGTGCTGCAGATAGGCCTTCTGGCTTCCTTATCGCCAATTGTTTGTGGCGGCGCATGAAGCCCTCATACCAATCATACCCGGCTTCCTGTTTATCTACATTGAAACGGTGTTTTACATCTAACTTAATAGCAAATTCAAATGCAAGCTTGCAAATGTCACGAATAGTCAGGCCAAATCCACAATTTTCCATTTCTAGTATATACTCAACTAGCTGTGACTCTTGTTCTTCGGTGAAAACAGGCGGTCTTGTTGGAGGAGCATCTATCTGAACTTTCCCGTTCACTCTTCTTTCTAGTGTTGATTTGGGAATACCATGGCTTTTAGCAGCTTTTCTTATACTCATTCTTCGACTTTTGATCGCAGCGATTGCTCGAATCATGGCATCCGCTGACCATTTTCCTTGTTTACTAGGGTCTGTTTTCTTTCGACGAACCATGCCTGTAAAAACAGAGTCAAAATTTAATACACGTTTCACCATTTCACGTGCGGGTCAAAGATCTAACGACAGTGCATAGAATGTTATTGTTATGGGAATTTAGGGGATAACTGAAAAAAACTTTGCCTAAAATATAAAAGCAGAGAATTTGGTCACGTTTACCAAACGCCCTTTTTAACTTAGTATCATGCACACACATTTTCAGTCATTTTTTTCCAAGTTAAGCCCTAACAATTTATAAAAGCGTCCGTGTACAAGTGTTTTATAACGAAGAATCAGGGTTTTATGATGATCAGATCGTTCAGTTTATGTCCAACAAGGAAACAAATAGAGATGTTTATTATTTATAGATCTAGCAATCAAGTTTAATAACAAAAATATATATAATGTCTGAAGTAGGATGCCAAATTCTAACCACCATCCGGCGCACTATAAATCACAAAATATTGGAACTGTAGTGTCCCACTTACCCCCAATGCATTGGGGTAAGTGGGACACATTTGAAAACGTACTTTTATATATTCTTCGTAGTATATTTTTTAAAACTACTATTGGTTTATATAATAGTGATGCTGCAACTCCTCAAATATTGATTTGAGGTATCAACATATGATAAGATATATGCACATAAAAAATATGTCATATTTTACAAACAAGCACTTGTTTCATAACGTCGTATCATGACGTCATAACAACAACTTTTGAATAAAGGACTGCCCATTCTATATCTAGATATTTATGAATAAATGTTGTTGTAATTCAACTAAAATATTGTTAAAATGATGTTCGGTGTTTATTTTGCGATGATACTTAAAACACATCAGTATTCCAAACTAGTCTGATCTAATATTACAAATTTTGTAAACACTACCGCGTCACAGATTATGACGTCATATTTATTATCAAGCGACATCGAAATAAAATATAATAAAGTAATATTGCCGATAATCGGAGACAAATAAACAAAACCACGAATACATATTGGTCTAGAAATTTGACTGAATGTTTACACCACAACATCAACATCGTGAGAATGTCTCACGAAAACAGATAACAAAAATAAATGTAATTATAAACAATATGTTATTTATGTTTTCTTAATTATTTCAATTAGTAAAACTCACCTCAAGCAGCTAAGGGAATCGATTCTCTATTGTGGTCTTCAAGTTTTTCGGCAGACGAACTTTACCATTATAATCTGTGATAGTGAATGTTCTTTCACCACGAAAGATCTTATTAAAGGGAAGTAACTTCTTTTTTCCGAGTATAGCGAAAAGTGCGAAGTGTCCCACTTACCCCATTGTCCCAGTTACCCCATTTTACCCTAATTATGATGAATTTGAATTTTTAATTACAAAAATATCAGCCACAATATTCGAAGATTCCGCTACCGATGTACATGAGGAATTATTTAATACCTTAGAAATTTAAATAGCGATTTACTGTTTATTTTCCGAAAACAGTCAAGAGATAAATAAACAAGTTATTCCACATATCTCGAACGCCAGGTGGAAAACCAGGAGCATATACAAGCATTGATGGTGAAATAATCAATTTCATTAAAACACACAACGGACAAAATGCTGCACCCACCAAAGTGTAGCTTGCCGGTGACGGAACGAAAGTCAGTAGTAATTCCAACTTTGGAAACTTTACCCTGTCATTTCCAGACCAAGTGAACTGTGCGTCTAAAGCAAATAGTAGGACGATTGCAACTGTTTAGTGTAATGAACTTTATGCAGATATAAGCAGAAAAGACGAGACAAGAAAGGACTGTACCATACATGCACCATTTCTTATACCATGTCCCTGAGTTTGTAAGGAAAAGGCGGTATTCGTAAGTTCACATGTGAGTGAGTTCAAAAAATGAACAATGAAATCAAGCACAATGACCAGAAAGTAAGCAACAAAAAAGACTGTCTATGATTTTAGAACCCGCAAGAGAATGGAATTGTTAATAGATGAACGATGCAAAAGAACAAAGAATTATTATGTTAAAAAGAACAATTTGTATTGGAACGAGACTATTAAAGAATCACAGTCATTGAAACGTCGAATAAATGACTTTGAAAATACTGAGGCGAACAAAAAATGTCAAAAAGATACAGAAAAATTGCCGAATGAAATGACCGACGGAAATATTAAAAGAGAACTGAAATCGCTACAAGTGGTTACTAAATCTATGGATAGGCAAAATCTAATAACCATCATTAAAAGCAGTTTGGGACAGAAGTGAATAAGTCATCTATAAATGTTAAAAATGAATAATTATTATTTGTATAATATATAAATAGAGCAATTATAATACTAGCTTGATCTGGGATCCGGCTTGGCAAGATCCACGAGTGCCGGGTCTACTTACTGGTATAATGATCCTTTTATTATATACCTTTTTGTATGCCATTTTGCATTTTTTACCAATGAGGACCGAGCGAAATCTTTCAGATTTATCATTGTTACAATAGAACTGAGAGGGTTTTTTGTCTGCGCTATTTATAAGAATATATCAGGTCATGCATATTAATTAATTTCTTAAGTAAACGCTACTTTTATGATGTTGATTATTCATTGTATACATAGGCTTGATACCATCGCTATTATCCTGAAAATATTCCAACATGTTGCTTACCGGTCCGGACGGTGGAATACTAGACATTATGCGGCTCAAATACCGGGCTCAGATACCGAATAGTTGGCGACGAAGTTGATGTTTTTCTATAAAAATAGCTGAAATTCGTTACAAGTTTAACTCACAGAGATGTAGATGTGATGAACGGTGTCGAACAACTGCTTCGTGCCGATGGACCCGGGACGTTACGAAAAGGTGCAGGGGTAGAGATTATCTCGTTCAAGTGTGCACGAAAAAGTCTCGGATCGGCCTGTATACCCTGAGAGAACCTAGATTTTGGAAGGAATTGTATCAGGTAAGATGAAGGAGACAATATAAACTTGTTTTGATGACTCGATCGTGCTGAAAACCAAAGAAAAACTTCCAAAATAACGATAGTCCGCCAATCTGCTACGCATGCGCGAAGTTTCTTACCACGTGATGATAGTGTCTAAAAATACTCTCGTTCTGTATTTATCAATGTTTCCAAAAGTAAAACGTTGCAACGGTTTAAAAAAAAATGCACGAGAAAACTCGGCTAACCAGTATAATTGACGACTGGATTATAACTGTAAACACCCTGTGTTGGGATAATATTCCTAGTTCTGACCAAAGCCTTTGATCTTATAAATCATTCTCTTTTTTAAGCAATCTAATGTTATATCATTTCAGTGGCTCTTCTATTACTCGGTTCACATCATATTTAACAAATCGTAAACAGAGGGTTTCTGTATTTGGACATCTATAAGAAGCACAAAATATCTCAGCAGGTGTACCCCAAGGATCTGTCCTTGGGCCTCTATTATAATTATTTGTTCTATATATAAATGACTTGCCACTTCTCACATGTAACTCTACAGAGGATATGTTTGCTAATGATACAACAATATCTCTGCGTGAGGCAAAACAGTTGCTAAATTCACACTTATCTCCAAGACTGATGTCAATATTGTTGAAAAATGGTGTCAACAAAACTATATTATTCCAAATGTACCAAAACGAAAATTTTTATATCTGCATTCAAGCTTTTAGGGGTTCAGGTTGATAAAAATCTTAAATGGCAGATTCAAGTTGAAAATACACCGACAATGTGAAACACTCATATATACCTTCTGCTAAGAATAACATTTTTTCTCAGTATATATTCCCGCAAGCTTTTCTTTAATGCATACATCCTACCACATCTAAACTATTGTTGTACAATTTCGGGCAATTTCAAAAACGACCTGCAAGAATTATTCTTGAGAAAGATTTCATTGCACCATCAGTTGAACTCTTCACAGAACTCAAATGAATGACTTTTCCTCAATGAATTCATTATGAAAAGGCTGTTCAGGGGCCGTTTTCATAAGCCATCTTTAGTATAAGTATAAGAAATTGATCATTTACTTCAGTATTACATAGGTAAAAAATTTATTTTACTTAAATATATTTGTTATTCATAAAACAACTTGTTAAGTAATTCTTGGCTTTTATTGTGGACGAAAACATTAAAAAAAAAACATAAATTTCAGACAGATACAACATGCACAATTATGTTTAAAGTGATTTTATCTGAAAAATAACACTTTACCCGTACTCACGACGCTATTTTGTTTTCTGACTTAAGTCATTTCTTACGTATCTTAAGTTTAAGCTGTTTTATGAATAGGATTTAAGTTATACTTAGTCTTAAGCTAAAATCACCACAAACTTAAGTAAAATCTTCAACTTAAGTCATAACTTATACTTAATATGCTTCATGAATACGGCTCCTGGTCTACAAATTCCTACATAACATTTGCCCCCAGTATCTAAACTCTAAATTTCAGTCCGTACAAATTTCATGTAAAAGATTGAATTTAGATCCAGAGATAATGCTGAACTGGATGTCCCTAAACCTAGGGCAAAGAAATCTTTTGATCTTTTGCAAATCCCTGTCTATCATACTCTGGGTCAGTAATCTAGAATGCTATTCCATCATATACTCAAAACTCAGATACACCTCAAAAATTAAAAATAATGTTGTGTTTTATGTTACATTTGTTTATAACTCAGCTGTATTAATGTTTGTTTAATCATAACTGTTCTCTGATTTGTTAGTTTTATAAGTTAATTTGTATTAACTGTTTGATCATGTGGACCATATTGAAAAATTGTTAAACACCAAATATGTTATCCATATAAAATAAAGTCGTTATTTCTATTATTATTAATATGTAGTCTTGACAATGCTTATGAACCCCAAATGTTCTAGTTTATAAAATACTAGGTTACGTAACTTGCACTTAAAGTATTTAGATAAGTGACACATACCGGTATATTCACATTTTAACGTCTGTAAAGACTTCACAAAACTAACTAAATACATTTTAAACAATAATTGCATACATTTATTAAGTGTTCAGTAATACTGAACTGAAACAAAATATCATTTTAATCGTTTATACTGGACCAATCGCAGCACTTTCACTCTCCAAATATCATTTGCTCAAATAGTAGTCTAATTTGGTCCCAAACTATCTCCTATTCAAATATTGTCAATTTCCATGGCAAACTTGCCGAATCCCTCTTTGGAGGGACCCCTGTCCGCTTTTCCTCTGCCTAGCTCTTTTCTCCAGATAACAATATCCTGAATTACATAATCATTAAAGATCAAGTAATTTAACAAGAAAAAAATGAAAGTAAAATATTAGAATTTTAATGTATGAGTAATGTTAAAGATGTGTGAAGCTTGAATACTTAAATCCTGTATTTTCAACATACATTTTTCACCTAAAATATAAATGTCAATATTTGTTCAATGTTTGTTTACAGGGCTTCTACATTGACATTAGATTTATACCGTAAATAAAATACTTATTCGTAAAAACAAAATATTTGTTCGTTAAAAAATATAATATTTCTGTTGTTTTAAAAGGTGTTTCATATTTACGAATTTATATTTCGTATTTACTTAGTATTTAAAAATACAAACTTGATTTCGAGATATTAGAATTTTTATATGAAATACTAGTAATCTGTACTTTACTTTTAGATGTATTGTAAATATGAAGAAATGTTTCCTGAATATAAAATCAAAGTTATTACGAAAAAAAAACATTTCATGTTTATAAAATAATATTTCATTTTTTTTTTGAAATACAAAAAGAAAATTATAACTTAAATAAAAGAACATAATTACGGTTCGTGAAACACATTAATTTTTCGTACAAAACGAAACAGCATTTTATATTTAAGAAATAATTTCATAATTACAAAATTATCGGAAAATAAGCTTTCGTAAATATGGAACATCATTGCTTTGTATAACCACGACAAACCTGTTCTAATAAACTGCATCCTCATGTAGTTACGAGGAGACAATTCAAACTGAAGTAAATAATTAATCTTTAAAGAGTAAATCCCTCTTACAATTTCAGTTCTGAACTTTTGGGTCCTAACATCATGGCGATAAAATCTCTGTAACAGATTGTTCCCTTGTTTGTAGTGTCTATCTCTCGAATCATTTTCTTCATCTCTAAATGTGTCTTCGGTTGTCCGACCTTCTCCAGCATGTGGGATAACCCTACCAGATCTGAAATAACATGAGTTATTGTATCAAGTTTTTTCCCTGGTTGTTCAAAATGATGTTGATATCAAATAATCAAGGCCATTGAGTGGTTTGCCGCCTGATTTATCGCGTTTCGTTGTTAAGATGCGCATTAATTTAGCCGCAAGGGGGTAAGATTAAATAGATAAAAATCCAAGCATCGGAACGATGAAGTGTGGTAAATAAGACGATAATCCATAACAAGGCCTTGATTGTTTTCATTTTTACATAATCATTGAAATAATTTGATGAAAATTATGTTTGGCTTCATTTATCCATGTAGTAATGAACTGACGCCAGGCGGAAATTTGACGTCATATGTAACAGATGTCATAATGCTCTCTTACCGGTCCGCGCGTCAACCTTGTTTATCGCAGAATATACACTTCCTTCTTTGTTTAAATGGCAATTTAATCGAGCCATGTTAGAATAGAGTTTTTCAAAAGTTTAAAAAGAAGTCCATGCTGTAAGGAGATACTCCATGTAGTACTTTTTCTTATTCTTCGAGATCATAGGGTCTATTCAATGTTTCTGTATAATAAAGTTCCGCAGAAGCTTGAGGTGATTTCATTATCTCTCATGAACAGACTCATTCAAACAGAGCCTGCATTGTTTTTGTCAAACTATAGTCAAGTACAATGACCTGCTAAATTAAAACGTCTGTGTTTTGGCTTTTTCAGTCATCAGAAGTTTTGTCCAAATAGGGAAACCACAGTACGAGACAATTATCTAAGACACAGACAGACATCAAATTGTTTTAAATCACTAAAAAAAACATTTAATTTTCAATTTGAATAGAGCACTGCTATTGAAATTGATTTCTGGTAACAAGTATAAAAAATACCATGAAAAGTGCTAATATGCTTCAATTGCATAAAAATTAAGAAAGATACAGCCTTAACGGCTAAAAACTTTTTGTTTGTACAAACTTACCAATATTTCCTTCAGCATCTTTTTCAAACTCGAGGAACATTTCTGGAAAAAACAAAGTATAGATTATGTACGTCAAATAACTCATAACAGTAAACACGTGTACATTAATATATATAAAAAAAATTCAATTGCCCGGAACATTATACTCGCTTTGCATCGAGAAGACAAACTACATCGTGACAGGCACTTATTAAATACTGCTTTGCGGTTATAAACATTTCGTGTGATGTTACGTCCCCTTGATTTACATGATGTATATAAGCCATTATAAGAATTGTAATAAATTCATACAGCGGGGTAACACTAACTTTTAAACGTCTCTAAATGGTCTGCAAGATCTTCTACCTCGGCGTAATCTGGATCATCAAGTAACTCCTGTAAAACAGAAAATCAGTGAAACTACAATAAAAATGTGTATCAACTCGAATTAACTATCTTACAGACTCAGTAACTTGAAATTTTGACTTAGTACTTTGTCCTGTTTTGCGTAGAATTTGAACGTCTGTCCATCTGTTAAAGACCAAAAATATAAATGGGGTACTTCTTATGAATACATTGGTTTAGAAGTAATTTTATTGATGGATAGTAAAATTGTATAGTGGATTCATCTCCCTACACACTCATACATGCGCGTAGCTTGGCATACTCGGTTACTTGACTGGGTAACATTTAAAATCCAAAAATAAAAAAATAAAATCTGGAAATTCCATAGAAGCAATAAAAAAAACTGACCAGGAGTGGGTATGGAGGTAGGGACAATGTCATAGCATATGAGTATGCCGTTGTCCTGGTTCTTGACTTTCTTATAATTTGTGTGTTCTTTTGCTCTGTTATCAAAATTTCTGCTATTTACCACAAGAACAATCTTTTGCATTATTTCCTTATTCGCTACGCTCCAACAAAAACAAATTATCTATCCCATGGTCAAAGAGAATCAACGGGATCAAAAAGAACAGATTCATGAATTAACATTTAGGCTTTGTTTTCCGCATTACCATAGTGTAACACTCAACTTCAGTCATATATACATGTACTATCAATTCATTAATTTCTACATGAAAAACATACGGTTATGAATATACTTTCCGGGTCATTATGCTGAGAGGCATCTACTCTACTCAACCCTACTTCTCTCCGTCGTGGGAGGAGGTAGTATAAAGAAACCAAGTTTCAACACCAGTCAACATTTTCTTATGCCCTGGCACCCATTTCTCAAAATTTATTGCCGAAAAAATACATTAATCAAAATTATTTAACGCACGATATAATTACATCTACACCTCAATACCTTTGCAATACGGTGATACCTCGATTTCTTTAAAACTAAGATACACATATGTAATGAATGCTCATAACCTACTAATGCCCTCGACACATTTCCTTTATTATCGTTTCGTGAATTTAGATTTTATATTTCAGCCCAAACATCTTTTACAAGATCGTTATTTATTTGATTCCCGAGAATGTAGATACTGTGAAATCATTTAATTTCGTCGGCACGAAATTTCGTGGTTTTGGCCAAAACGGCTGTTTCTTGGGGGCGTAAATTCATGGATTTTCTATTTTTGTTTAAAAAAATCATAATTTCCACAGGAATAGATCAACTAGTACTTCTGTCTTTACATGTGAAACCTACACGTGTCAAACAGCGCTACCATGGTTACCGAATTTGCAATCTTCGCCGCGAGAGATTAGCGAGTGATCATCTGCCAATTAACGACAGCGTTATCTATAATTTACGACCCCTAATTTGCAAAACTTTTTAAAATTGTGAAATATTCAATAAGAAAAGTCGGCGCCAATTAAAAAGTGTCAAAACCCGTAGCACCTTGCACAAATAGCATTCAAAATCGAAACAAATATAAAGTTGGTCATTGATCAACTCGCTCTAGTTATTGCACTGCAAATTAAAACACAAACTATAATAGATTTAAAATAATTTTGTTTTTATTCCGTAGTACTAGTATAACCATAGTAATCCTTACATAAACTATTATAAACTGGTACGATTTTTTTTGCAAATGAATGGCGGGTCTGCATCTAAAATTACAAGCTGTTGAACTTGTACATGCGTTATTTCCTGCCGAGAAACGTGTAATATGAATTAAGCATTAATGTATCGGACGCAGATTTAGCAATTAATTTATAATATTTAATAGTTCCAAAGTCGTAGTATTTTACAACATGTCAGTAAAAATAAAGGTTAGTGCATAAACATTGCATAGCGGGGCCGAAAAAATCAAATAACAGCCGTATTATAGTGCGGTTGGCACGTGACGCTACGTCAAACTTCTATTTTTAGTATCTACTTTTACTTTGACAAGCATGTCAAAACAAACCAAGGGTACATTTCTAAATAAAATAGTCGGTTTTGTTTGCACGCATACCTAAGTTTATCGTTGATGGAGCCTCCATAAACTACACGAAAGCTGCAGGTTAATACTGCCGCATGCATACACAACTACGGATCAGATCGAACGGCTGTGGTGTCTTTTTTGGCGACTTTACGTACAATTATAGATATCGTGGGCACAATTTGTTCGTTGGGACTTGAATTCATGGTTGAGCTCAACCACGAAATCCACGAAAATTAATCCCCCACGAATAATAATGATTTCACAGTACATTTCAGGAAAATTGCAAGTTTTGAAAATCAATGTTTATGGCAAGGTCGATTGTGATATCAAAATGCAACATGCAACATGCAACATGCAGACAGGCAACAGATGGCAAACAATAACTTTTAGTAATTACATTTGTCTAGAAATTGATATAATGCTTACAACATTATTCTACAAAGAGAATTTACCGTAAATATACTTGAAGAATGAAATAAGAATCTGTTGAAATAGCTTCATCATTTTGTCTGTTTTGAAATTTTGCATAAGTCAAAGTTTGTCCTCAGCAGTCTGATCAGTTCCTAGGCAGTTTAGAGTATTTACTGCAAGATGATTTGAATATATCCCGTTGTAACACGTATGCACACATGTGTACTTCATTCAAGAATTGAATGCTGTTTTGGATGATTAGCAAGAAGCGCATTCCAGTGTGGTTCATACCCATATAAACGCACAGCATTTTACGTCAGCTTGCTACAAAGATAACTGATTTGCTTTGGAGTATTAGAAAATCAAAATAAATGTCAAGATATCGATCTTTTTGTGATCATCTTATAACAGAACTGTCAAACACGTTCAACCAGAATACAGTTCTGGTTTTTATTTAAAATATTTTTAACTCTAGTGAAAATTTATACTGTCGTGTCGATTCAACTGTGATCTTTGACGTCAGAAAACTTAGTTAAAGCTATAATTAAATGTTCCTTTTCAAAGTTTTGGCATCCAATTTAGAAAGACTTTTTGGAACGAGGTCATTTTGTTCATGTTTTTGGTGAAGGACGTAAGATTACAAGTACAATCTCGCGGAATGGGCTGTCATTGATACTATTACTGCAATGTTGTTTATACGAAAATTAAAGCTTTTGTCTTTCAACCTAAAATGTATAGTGGATGCAAATTTTATATACAACATATAAGTTTGGAAAAAGAGCTCATGTTGCTTAATTTTTTAACAACAAATTTCGTCCTGAATAAATAGACAGCCTAGTCCAAGTCCTTCCAAAAAGCCAGCCCCAACCCCTCTCCCCGATCCCGATTTGTAACGTTCAGCAACTTATATAGACATTTCTTTACATTCTGAGCCGTTTGTGAATATTTTATTCAAAACTGAAGAAGCATATTTTGGTCAGAAAAGTCACCAGAAGCCACCCTTTCTATTTGTTTGGTCTAAAATTTCCACGGGGGAGGCTCCCCGGACCCTACCGGAGGAGGGAATTCCTCTCCCCATCACCCTCCTCTTGAGTTACATCTAGGGACTTGAACAAGTACTACTATACATTAATGCATGACCTACCCTACTGTCTCGAGCTACTCCAGATGCCAAACTGCATCCATGATATATAGAGTGTACATTTACATTTATAGTATATTCTGGTGGAATGGACTCGATCCAGATCGACAATCTTATGGAAATGGTCAAAATACTTAAATTTTCTAATGCCTTTGTCCTTTCCTCAGATTTTAGAGCTATTCAAATACCCGCTCTTGTTCTCAACAGGTAGCCAGTCGGGACGCACAACCACCCGTTCAAGTATGGCATGTTTATATTCTCTTAAAGTATGGGCTCAAACTTTGTCGGAAACCTTGTAGACTAAAACAGATTTTTAAAAGAGGACAAAAACCTGTCATCTTATATGACATCTAGGTCCCCTGAGGGCTACACAAGGTACCTAATCTCGATCAGGACCTATACATCTATGTATACTATGGCTCCGAGATAACGTAACGTACTTGAAACTTTGACTTATTAACTCGAAAGTAAGTCGAAATCTATCAAAAATTATATATCAAATTTCGAGTGAGTAAGTTAAAATGTCGAGTTAAAGAGTTGAAACATGTCCAGAACACGACAGTTCGCGTCATCACTAAGACGCCCCGTCGCAACCATATTACACCAGTTCTAAATGAGCTCCATTGGTTACTAGTGAAATACAGGGTGCAGTACAATGTTCTGACCCACACCTTTAAAAGATTACGCAATCAGTCCCCTGCTTGTTTAAGGGATAAGATAGAAGTGTATAAACCGGTCAGAAACCTAAGATCACAAGACACACTGTCACTGGTTATGCCAAAAACTAAAACCATGATTTATAGCAATCGCAGCTTTTCGCTCACTGCTCCAAAACTTTGGAACTCCCTTCCCATCAAGTTCAGGGAAGCTCACATGCTAGCTGCTTTCAAAAGCCTGCCGAAAACCCACTTCTTTGTACAACATTTCTTTAACTGACCGACATTTTTTTTTTCTGTTCATAAAACAGCGTAAAACTGTATTTTATCCTAGGGTCATTTAAATACAAAATGTACTTTGAAATATGTATTTTTGTCTTGTTCTATCTATATTGTTTTACATTCATGATTTTTGTTAATGTGGAATGCATTTTTGTTTGTGTTGAATGCGTATTTGTTTGTATTGTTTGCAATTTATTCTGTAAAGCACTTTTGAACGTGTACATGTACATAAAAAGAGTGTTATATAAATGTTTAATAATAATAGTAATAATAATTATTAATAAATGACATGCACCTGGCACTAATGATATGCCGTAGAAGTTTGTGTAACACCAATGTTTAATGTTTTTGTAAAGTAATAATATATATTATAACAGTCCAATCTCGTTTTTATACCTTATTAATTTCTTCCAGCGCTTCTTCTTCCAGGTTTACCTTTATCCCATAATTCCTGTGGGCTGAAAGAGTAAAACTACTATCATTTATTCTATCTTTGCAGAGTGATCTCATCCAGGATGAATCGGTAGAAAAAAAGATAAACAGAGAACCCGTTCAGTTTCTGAATTAAAGGTCGGCCAGCCCACCTGACTTTTGGATATCGTACACACTAAGTAAACGACTTTTGCCTATACTTTCTTATTACTTCATGGATTTTTATAAGCTAAAAGGAGTCAAAGACAGCAAAATGAGTGCTTTCGGTTTTATTCCAAGTGCATCATATGAACATGGATTAATCCATCTACAAATATAACATTTATTGCCAACAATACTGTTGAAAAACGGCGTTAAACCCAAAACAAACAAACAAATTCTTTGTACATGTATTCAAAACTTGTAAATACAAATGCTAATTTTGATTGAAAAATGGATTAATTTTATGTTCGTAAAACGTCTCACATGTATAATCAAACACATTGATTAATCCATCTTTTCTTCTTGCGCGTTTCCAAACTTTTTACATTCAGGGTATTAAGACAGAAAAAATCCAGTTAAACATTAGCGGACCATATTAGATATAAAATCAAAGACATGGATAAATCCACCCTTTCTTCCTCGTTTCCAAACTTTCTACATTGTAAAATATATTCAGACAGAAAAAGATGGATTAATCTATCCCTAATTTTTGTAGTGATAAACACATTCGCGGACCATATTAACTTTTATATAAAATCAAAGACCAGTGTTCAAATTTAGACAAGCAAACAAGCTAAATGGTAGTGGAATTTTGAAATAGCTAGTGGGTTTGAAATGTACTAGCTAATTTCAACTAGTCAATAATATAACAAGCAAATGTCTTTAGAGTTAATAAAGTTTAATTGTTTTGAAGGTACACATTTTTCTTCATGAAAGGAATGTTATCATTTATATTTATGATATTTTCTTGTTCAACAAAAAATGGCACAAGCTATTTTAAGCTAATAGAAAACATTTTTGTTTTTGACTGGCTACTAACAGAGATCAATCAGTAAGTTTTGGCCAGTAAAATATTAATAGAGTAATTAAATATTATTAACTTTAGCCGGTAGCTTTTCATTTTAGCTAGTGATCAAAAAGGGCACTAGCTAATTTCAGCTAGTACAAACTGTTGTTAAATTTGACCCCTGAAGACATGGATTAATCTATCCTTTCTTCTTGCGCATTTCCAACTTTTCTTCGTTCAATGTTAATAGTAACAGGAAAATGATAGATGAATTAATCTGCATTTCTGGTAGTAAAGAAAACATTCGCTGTTTATATCTAATAAAAAAACAAAGACGTGCTGATTAATCCATCCGTTTTTCACTTCCAATATTTCCAATATTTCTACATTGTACAACGTACATTCAGTGTATACAGGCAGAATATCTATTCCCGATTTGTGCATAAAAATAAGTTGCATTAACTAAATGCTTCATCCATAAATGAAAAATGTTTGTCATAACTGACATATTTCAAATGGCTGAAACACACACTAGGAACCGTTTTAAATGTCTGTAACTTACATTTTCTTGAAGAATATTGTCATTGCTGAATAAAAATCAAAAGAAAAGTGGGAGTTATGTTTGATGCAAAAAAAAAAAAATATTTTCAGGCAAACAAACAAACTGCAAAATCAGCTCAAGAATGCCTTAATTGTAGTGGTAGTCTATGATCTAAGTATTCATGGCAAATCTGTCACGTTAGTATTTCATTATGAAAATGCTGCTTACCTACATATCAAGCATAGATCTGTTGTGTGATTTTAGCAACACAAATGCAAATAGCTCAACAAAGCAAAAAGCAATTTTGGAAAACAAAATACATCCAAAAAAGTGAAATTGTGACAATTTTGTGTTTTATCCATATTTGCAGCAAAATTGCAAAAGCAAAATGTATTTTCTATCAAATTTTATTCAAAATAGCCCATTTCAACTCTCATCTTGCCAGATTTTGATTTTTGCCAATGTTCCCTTAAAATGAAAATATTTTTCTATAAGATTGTGCCAGGTTCATTTCAAATGTGCAAGAAACCTAATGCATGAAAAGATAAAAGGTTTTAGCTTGATACCAACAGTTTCTAAGGTTTTATTGCATTTTCTGTAACGTTAGACAACGTGTAAGATTTTGCCAAAAATATCTGTCGCGACATAATTTTCTATCATTTATCCTAACTGTAGTCTAGTTTTGCCCCGTTATGTCATTTTCTACTCTGATCTGCATACAAATTATATATTTAAACTGTTAATTATGTTCAATTTTACCTTTAGCATTCTTTAGGCTACAAATATGCAGTTTTTGAACCAAAAATTCACCCCAAACAGTGAAAATGTAATCTAATTGTGTTTTACGCATATTTGCAGCAAAATTGCCATAGATTTGTCATTTTCTATCAAATTCCGTCAAATTAGCCCATTTCAACCCTCAGCTTGCCAGATTATTTTTTTCGATATTCTTCTTCTTTTCGTTCGCGACTACACTGTCAGACCAGTAGCCTCGATGAAAATTGTGGTTTGCCGCAGATCCTCAATGCATCCATACAGTTTCTGGTGGATTGAGGTATCTATCGGCCAAGTCGCAGCTCGCTACTGGTCATGCCTTTTACATCTCTGAAGTATATGCTCCGCAGTCTGATCTTCTTCGCCACATGGACAAGTTGGCGATAATGTCAGTCTGTATTTCTTGTACATGTGAGCATTAAGCTTGTTGTGCCCTGAGCGGAGCCTGACCATCATCACTTGTTCAGACCGATCAAGGAGATGAAAAGCATCTTCCTCCATCCTTGGTCTCGTTAGTGCCTTGATGATAGTGACTTTCTCCTTGTAACTCACAGGTTCTGTTGGTTGTTCTGACTGAGCTCCTAGCTTAGCCAGTTTGTCTGCCTCTTCATTGCCTGCAAGTCCACAATGGGATGGAATCCACTGAAGTGCTACTTTGCAGGTTATACTCAGGCTCTGCATTCTCCTGGCTAGCTGCGGAGCTTTGTTGTTGATCAGAGCTTCCATGACAGACAGTGCATCTGTGAGAAAGACGACTGGGGAGCTTTCTTCTGCCGAGTCTTCAACCATTGAGACGGCCTTCATGAGTACTTCAAGTCTCTGCCTTGTAATTGCTGCAGTGTTTTCCTGTGGCTGCATGTAGTGTTTCTCTCTTGCCAGATGGGTATTGAATGAAAACTCCTGCTCCTCCATCTTGATGGTGCATATGGCTGATCCGTCAGTATAGACATGAGTCCATGATTCCGGAGGATAGTCTTCATTGATCATAGCAAGTGTGAGGCTCTTCCGAATGCCTTCATCCTCTTGCTTCCCGCGGTCAAGACGAGGAACAGCAAGTCTCACAGTCACTGAGGACAGGTCATTCGCTAGTGGGTTTATAATGTCTTCACTACCTAGGGGAGTCGTTGGTATGCTCAGCTTAGTTTTAAACTGTCGGTTGAGTTTCTTTGCCTCATGTACGAAGCTGCTACGTTTGAGCCGATTATTTGTGTAGCCATCTAGCTTGGCTTTCATGGGATGGTCTTGAAAAGACCTGAACTTCTCTGCTTGAAGCAGAACCTTTGCATGTCTTCTGTCTTGTAACGGCTGTGTGCCTGTTAGCTTCTCCATGAAGGAGATTGGTGTAGGAAGCTACTAGCAGTACCTAGATGGGTCAGCATTTCATTTGTGACTCCATCTGGTCCAGGAGACTTCTTTGTCTTCAACTGCCTAAGAGTTGTCTGTAGCTCATGCAGTTTAAGACCCTGCTTCATGCATTCTTGTGTCAATTGGCTTGTCTGCCTTTCCCTTTTTCCTCTTCGCCGTTCCCTGTTGATGGGGATGTTGGAAACATCTTTGTAGTTAGAGGCAAAAGTGTGTGCCGCTTGTTTACCCGTCAACAGTTCACCATTCTCTTCCAAAGTTACTGAGCCTCTTCCTGTTTCTTCATCGTTCAGCTGTCTCGTCAATCTCCACAGCTTTTGGCCATCTCGCTCTAGGTTGAGCGAGGCTGTTTTGTTTCTCCAGCTCTTCCTCTGTGCTTCCCGTTTATGCCTGAGGAATTTGGCCTTGGCTTGCTGTAGAGAGAGGTTTCTTTCTTGTGAGGGATTGTTTTCTGCTTCTTCCCTGGCTTCTGATAACTTTGCCTGTAGATTCTCCAACTCATCACTCAAGTAGGTCTTATAGTCCTTTCTTGCTCCCCTTGGAATGGCGCTGTAAGCAGCCTTAAGTATACTGGCGTTGAAACTGGTTTCATCAGTTGTAACTTTGTCAAGGGACAGAGCTTTGTCACTTGGAGAATATATGTTCACAAGTTTCAAACTGAACTCGTTCTTTCTGAGGCTCAGAACTTGGAACTCGGAGTCATCCATATGCGTGTTGGTCTGGACAGCGTTGATGTTGTTCCTGAATGTCATGATGCCTCTTTTTCGTCTGCCAATTCTGTCACAGCGGAAACACTGGTATCCTCTGACTTTGAAGGATTTCTCTGACTGTAGGTGAGTTTCCTGAATGCAACAGACATTGATGTCTTTCTCATGGAGGATATGCTCAAGTTCAGCTTTCTTGTTGAAGACACCCTCCGCATTCCAATGCATCAGCCTGAAAGGTTGATGCGGATTGGTTCTTCTCCTTGGTATGTTCCTCCTTCTTCTCTTTGCATGTTGTGGATTGAAGGAGGGACCCCCAGTAGCTGTGGGTGGACTCTGTCGAGGCTCAGAGCCCGGCACTGAATCCCCATGGAGGGACCTCAGAGATTCAGCACCACATTGTTGAATATCGGATGGCTGTGTAGTCATAGCGATATTGCATGGTGCTGTGGTTCGTTAAGAGAGTGCCAATTGCCCAGCACCTCTGTCTTCAACTCTCTAGGTATCTGTCGTGGTTACCTCACCCTTAGTTTCGAGTTAAAACCCTATCCTGGGAACACAGGAGCTATTTGTCCCATAGCTGGGAGTCTGTTCATAGGCATCAGGGCGTGTCCACACACTGGTGGGCCTGGCATGCCACATGTCTAGGGGCAGACCTCCTCCGAGTCCCCTGCAGTTCTGCCTGAGGCCGCAAGGTGCTCAGTTACCGTGTGGCGCCAACTCGGAGGCACTGCAAAAGGGCTTGTCTGCAGAGAGGCTATGTACTGGCAGGGAAGACTTACGCACTCGGCTCCTTTTTCACCAGAAGGCTAGCCAGCGGTGGAGGCTGAAAGCGGAAGGTGACAAGCGCACAACACACAGCACACCACACTTGACGCATCAGCAGACCAATTGCCACACATTTTTTTCGATGTTCCCTAAGCTTATAAAGAAAACGTTTTTCTATAAGATTGTGCAAGTTTCATTTGAAATGTGCAAGTAAACTAAATGCATGAAAAGGTACAAGGTTTTAGTTTGATACCAACAGTTCTAAGGTGTTATGGCAATGTTAGGCAACGCGTTGGATTTGGCCAAAAGTATTCTTTAGGCTACAAATACGCAGTTTTTCAACAAAATACACCCAAAACAGTCAAAATGTAATATTTTTGTGTTTTATCCATATTTACAATAAAATTGCAATAAATTTGTCATTTTCTATCTAATTCTAATCAAAGTAGCCCATTTCAACCCTCATCTTGCCGGATTTCATTTTTTTCCAAATTTCTCTCATAAGTTACAACACACTAACTACCTGTTCTTCTTTACTCTTTATAAAATTGACATATTTCCAATGGCTGCAGCACACATCAGGACCCATTTTAAATATGAAACATCTTAAATATCTGTAACTTACATCTTCTCAAAGAATATTGTCAGTGCTGAATAAAAAATTAAAAGAAAAATGGGGCGATATTTGATGCAAGAAAACTATTTTTCAGGCAAACAGAGTTGATACCAAGCAAATTTCTGCCAATGATATCAAAGATGAATCTGAAAGACTGTACAGATAATCGGTGGCAGCCAGTATAACGAAATCCATACAACTTACGATTCCAGAGATTTCCCTCGTTCATACTGTCTCGGAACAACTATCCCCTCACTGTAGACCCTATTGTTCAGTTCATATCAATGTTGTCATTGGAAGGATTGTCATATGCAACAACCAAATTATATGTGACTGGAATTGGTTTTCATTGTAACATCCTTGGCAACTCTGATGTCAACAAACACTTCTTAGTTAGCAGAGTTCTTTAGGGTTTATATGCTGCCTATAAGGACATCTATACTATCAAAGGTTATTTCAATATTCCGGACAAATCACTGGATGGGACATACTGTTGCTTAAATAAAGACAGCGTCAACCGTCAAATTAAGTGAGTGAGTGAGTTGGGTTTTACGGCGAATCGACACAAAATGGTCATATATCGCCGAACCGTCAAATCGAATGTTAACGTTAATGTACAGTTAGTACATTTTACAATTTGGACGATTAATATGAATTGGATAATTTTCTTATATTTACATTTACTGTTATATTTTGTATAGAAAGAAAAATCAAACAGGATATTTAATAGTGCCGTAATATCAAGATTTGCGCGATTCATTGATTTGCAAGATATCCCAATGTGGTTTATACCCGTATAAAAGCAAAAAAAAACAACATTTAATTCTTAATTATTTAAATTGTGACATAATTCTGACTTTCATTTCATTTCAGCCTGATATTCTGTGGATCGACCGTCAAGGGAGATAACTAGAGGCACAGATTTGCACTAATGCAGAAATCTCCGAGCATTAAAGATCAGCTGTCATTCAAGTATACCTTTTTAACTATACTAACTATACCAATAAAAGTACAAGGACAACAATCCACGTCCCAAAAATGCAACCTCCCCAAACGAATCCCTAGAACAGTTTATATGTGGATGTGCAAATGATTTACATTTTCAGAAACATACATAGAAAAAGTGAAACAATCATACAACAAGGACAAAACGAACAAATAAAGGAACACATTTGCGCAGCCTTTCAACG
The DNA here is from genome assembly GCF_021730395.1 of Mercenaria mercenaria. NCBI lineage: Eukaryota > Metazoa > Mollusca > Bivalvia > Venerida > Veneridae > Mercenaria > Mercenaria mercenaria. The sequence continues at coordinate 23,350,293 of NC_069364.1, read as the reverse complement.
GTCAGTGGCAAATGGCGCGCAAGAAACCACCTTTTTGAAAGTTAACCCCTACTATGGTCCAAAATAAAAAAACAGTGTTAATAAATGTTTAACCCGCCAGGAAATTCTCTAACTCACATAATGATACTGTTATAAATGTAACCTGTAAAATAGCTAATTTGTCAATTTACTGCGATCCGTAGTGTATTCAGGCTACGGTTTTCCTAGAGGTTGATAAAATATATGACGATGCAGGTTACAGAAATAGATAGAAATACGATTTAGATATTTAATATTTCTGGTGTAAATTCCACAGTTTACCACTCTTGTTTCAGGTATATTAATATACGATTAACAATCACTACTGGATGCACATGCCATTAAAAGGGTCATGAAATTGGCCTTAATTTTTTCAAACGTTTTTAACAGAATTTTAACAGGTCACTGTTAAAATTCACCCATTACTTCTTACTATTTAATGGGATTTTCATGACCATAGTTTTAATGCCATACATTAAAAATGACTTTGATGGCCATCAAAAGCTGCTTAAAACAAACCATTAAAATAAGTTAACAGGCTCCTTAAAACTCCATGAAAAATTTTAATTGGGCTGAAATTAATGTGCCATTAAAAAGGTACCCCTTAATTCCACATTAATTAGTAAGAACTAATGGGGGCATTAATTTTTTTTAATACTCTGTTAATGGCCGTTAATTATTAAAAAATTGATTAATGGTCTCATTAAATATGTCAGATTCAATTTTAATGGGTTCATAATATTTTAATTGTATATCAAATTAAGGGCCATGAAAATTTGCCTTCAGAATTAGACATCTTAAGATAATCAACTTCATATTAATATTTGCCGTATTGATTTAAACTACGTATTACCACACCTGTAATAGTATTTATACATATGTACTGTTTTGTAAAATGCTAGAAGAATATCTGTTTCTTCTTTTTTCTCTTATTATTTTGTAATGTAAACACATGTAACAGCCTCGTTCAAACATTTGTTATATTGTATCCTTATTCTGTCATATGCTCATATGAAATGAGAAAATAAATGGATATTGTATTGTAATGAGTTGTACTGAGAAGGGTTTACAGGTACCGGTTTAATAGATCAAGTGACCATGTGGGTAGTTTTAACTATTCAACATTATAATATTGACAAACATTCTGACCAAGTTTTTATTGGTACAGATATTAGGCATCAGGTGTATTCAAAAAGCAACTGTTGATGACAATGTCAGCGCACAATGGGCAATCACAATTTAGCTCTTCTTCAGTACTTTGTGCTCACGTGCATGCACTTAAACAGCTAAGAGCAAATGTTTGAGGGATTGCATCACAAGTAGCTTCTCCCATCTCCAATCAAGTGTACCACACTCTTTGATTCATTGAAACGAAGAAGCGATTGATCTACCCATGCCCCAAATAAATTTAAATCAGACTGTAAATCTTCACAATTATGTGTACTGTTCACTTCTCTATAAACCTCAGTTTCTACTCAAGAATTGCAAAATTTTAAAATCTAAACTAGTCTGAACACATTTTATAATGTAAGTTCCTTACCCCACTCATTTTCTTATACAAATGCTGATTATTTGGACAAGAAAAACAAAGAACAGAAAAAGTGGCATGCATCAATACGTATTTACCATTACCAAAATACTGTAGATTTATGTTATCAAATAAATTAATACGTTTTCATCTGACTTTCATTGAAATAAATCCGATTTTTTGTAGGAACACAATTTGGCAAACATTTGAAAAAAAATGGCTTAACTGCATCAAGCGGAAATAACCTTAATGCAACTAAATATAGCATCATGATATGTTATAGACGATGTGTGCGTAGTATGTATTTATTGTGATTAAAGTCTATTTTAGAACAATATGAGACTGAAATTATAAGCATTCAATAGGAGAGCAAGCCAAAAACCACAAAGAGAATATATACGAATCACATTTTACAGAATGTAGGATTTAATGGGCATTACATTGCTGTTAAGGGCCATTACGTTTACTCTTAAATGACATCGTACACAACCTGAACATTTAATGGGCATTAAATCAAATTTAAGGGCCATGAATAATCCTGTTAAATTCAAAATATACAGGATTTCACTATTTTTTCAAAGCCATTAACTTTTTTAGCTATCAAGCTAAATTTTAATGGCATGATTCATGGTCAAAAATGGGTGTTTTAATGGTATTTTAACATGTAACCCATTAATATTGTGAAACCTGTTAAATAAAGTGATGCAAAAATTAATGTTTGTTTGTTTTGGGTTTAACGCCTTATTTCAACAGTATTTCAGTCATGTAACGGCGTGCAGTTAACCTACCCAGTGTTCCTGGATTCTGTACCAGTACAAACCTGTTCTCCGTAAGTAACTGCCAACTTCCCCACATGAATCAAAGGTGGAGGACTAATGATATCAGACACAATGTCGTTTATCAAATAGTCACGGAGAACATACGCCCCGCCCGAGGATCGAACTCGCGGCCCCGAGATCCGTAGACCAACGCTCTTACCTATTGAGCTAAGCGGGCGGGCTTTAAAAATTAATGGGGTTAATTAACGGTTTTTCCTATTCTAATGGATATTTTACAGGGTTTTAAACCATGTTTAATCGTATGTGCATCCAGTAGTGAATTATTATTTATGCATTCTAACTCCTACTACGTTACAAAAAAAAATTGACTTACCTGTCGCGTGTACCTCTGAAAAAAGTATCAGCAGAAAAATACAAACTAGTTCAAAGAAATACATGTTTATATTAAATCTGTCTAGTCTTCTTTTTCCCGTGTTTTATTTCCAAAAGCCAACAATGAAATAACAACTACAGCTGTTTCAAACTGCGCAATATTTTTTAGTAATCAATATATATTCAATAACCTTAAACTAAAGAATAGGTTCACTCTAACATTCTAAAGGTTGCTATCCGTAATATTCCTATAACATAAACTGTATTTCTATTCCTATAAGGGCCATGAACGAAGTTAAACCTAACACTTTTGTCTTTTATATTTGAAACTGTTGTTTTCTTTGTATTGAAAATATACGTTTATATAAGCAGTGAATAATATACATTTTTGTACTTAAGCTAATCTGTATTCCTATCGAAAATAATTTGCATTCCTAGAATTCAGATTAAAACAGAGCTTGGGGACGTGAGAGGTGTTGCACATTTCATAACCTGTCATGAACAGACTCAATCAAACCGAGACTGCTATACGTAGCTTGGCTGTGTTCTAAGCCTCTAAATAATATTTCACAATTTGTTAGACATGTATCTATATGGTGCGATTAAATGAGCCGTGCCATGGGAAAACCAACATAGTGGCTTTGCGACCAGCATGCATCCAGACCAGCCTGCGCATCCGCGCAGTCTGGTCAGGATCCATGCTGTTCGCTAACAGTTTCTCTAATTGCAATAGGCTTTGAAAGCGAACAGCATGGATCCTGACCAGACTGCGCGGATGCGCAGGCTGGTCTGGATCCATGCTGGTCGCAAAGCCACTATGTTGGTTTTCTCATGGCACGGCTCAAATGAGATTTAAACGTTTACGTATTTACATGCATTCTAGCGTATATTTTTTCAATTTTTAGTCAGAACTTCGAAAATAAAAGAGGTAAAATATTCTGAAGAAGTATATGTTTTAATCGGCGTATTTCAACGAGAAAAAAAAATGACAATGCAAGACTTTGGAATAACTCTACAAATATAGTGAAATGATCGTGTATATATTGATATAATACCTGATCATTTAATGTCGCAAAAACACGGGCCAGCAGAATCCGTAAGCTTAACCTTTGCGAGCTACCCGTATTGTGAAGAGTGAACTAGATGCAAACAAAGTCCCGTGTATTTTACTACTTCTAATGACAGTTGATAAATTTGGTGCTCAACCTTTTTAATAAGAGATCGGGAAACATGATAAGATAATACATATTTTATAGGTTGGAAATAAATTTGAAAATTATAATCGAAATTTGTACTTGGTGTTGAAACTTGAAACTTGATATATTTAGCTTTGTTAGTTGATACTAATTTGTTTTAGCTCGATTGTGATGAAAGCTTCAAGCTTATTGGAACCACTCTCGAGTCCGCCTTCTGGAAAAACCAGTACTGGTGTCATATAATAAGTCGTGGTCGTGACCCCAGTGGGACTCGAACCCACGACTCCTGGACTGAGCCGCTGACACCTTGTCCACTAGACCACCGCTCCCCTTTAGCTTTGTTAACATTGTGTGAGCCCGTTTATTATAATTAACACAAAGTTTAAATATTGAAAATCATGGGTGAAAAGATATGTTTTATAAATCTGAACAGAAATACAATGCATGTTATATGATATATATTGAACTACATACAGCACAAATAAGGATATACATGTATATTCAAAGTGTGGGGTATATATTTATAATCTAAATTAGTAGTAACACCATATTACACCATATTAAGCTATTGTAATAAAAGGTGATCAATCACATTTAAGCAACATTTTATAACATATTATATTTTTAGCTTATTCTGTCAGAAATTTATTTCATGAATAAAACGTCCTTTAAATAGAGTTAGATGCATATTAGAAATTTAAAAATTTATGTCTGATTATTAGTAACACCATATGTATATAAGTTGGACAATTACATTTAAGCAATCTTTAATGACATATATCATTTTAGCGTATTCTGAAAGAGATTTATTCAATGAACACAAAATCATTATTAGAAATGTATGTTTTATTATTGTTAATTAAATTTTGTAAATACTTCCCTTTCGTATGAAAACATTAAAAAATGGACTAATTCATTTGATTTCATTATGATTTCAATTTACATTTGTATTTGATATTGATATATTTCAATAATCTTTAACCAAAAAGGTAAAATTTGCGTAGCTTTCTGATTTATTGATTCCCAATCTAATATATAGTATCCTGGTTGCGCAAGATTAAGTAGGAAATGTGACCTCTAGATTTGCAATACGGTTTTTGCTATGATTTGACCTAAGTTTTAGATCTTAGATGACCAAGTTGTAAATTTGACATAGATTGTATAAAGACAAACGTTCTGACAAAGTTTCATCTTTGTGACCTAGAGTGTTTACAATGTTTCTTTTTTCTATGATTTAACCTGAACTAGCCTAGTTTTTAACTTCAAGTATTAACCAAGTAGATTATACAAGACAAAAATATATAATAGTTTTTTGTGTGACATCTACAGTGTTAACAAGGTTTTCTGAGACGTAGTGATTTAGTTTGTAACCTGAGGCAACCCAGCTTTAAACGTGTTCAACTGTTCAAAGACATATATTCTGACAAAGATCAGGTAGAAAATGTAGCCAATTAAGTCGTAACGAATAGTTTATTACTTAACCTAGTGGTCTAGTTTTTGCCATGTTATATCGTACCGAGGGAAGAACTCTGCTTAAGATTCATTAAGTTTTGGTAACCGTTGTGAACACTAGAATGTTAACAGTAAAATTGTTGACAATGGAGAATGCATGACGACGGACACATGGGTATCATAATAGCTAACCTATAGCACATTGTGCTCAGGTGAGCTAACAATTATATCTTTCGACTGAATACTTGTCTGCCTAAGGAGGTAGTATACCTTCACATATGTATGTGCGAATGCCCAAGCGAAAGCTAACGTGAACATTTGCGACAACGTTTACATCAAACTCAATGTGTTTGGACAGTCATTCTTCAGAAACAAATTCATTAAACTGTCTCTTATCTGATCCGATACTTAATGGTTTAATAATGCTGAAATAATGAATAAATTACCGTAGAAATGTACGAAAGACCGGTGGTGACTTCGAACTTCATACTTCACAGTTCAAACTTCACACTTCACACTTCATATATATAATTCTTAATACACATACAAATAATAGGAGTCTGAAGTGTGAAATGTGAAGTTTGAAGTGTGAAGTTTGAAGTGTGCAGTATGAAGTGTGAAGTGTGAAGTTTGAAGTGTGAAGTCTGAAGTCTGAAGTTTGAAGTGTGAAGTCTGAAGTTTGAAATATGAAGTTTGAAGTGTGAAGTCTGAAGTTTGAAATGTGAAGTCTTTTTCGAGCGTTTTTTTTCTATTTTTAAAACAACCTGGGATTACCGAGATTGGACATGATGAAGAAGAATAATGATTATGGCTGAGTTACTTCTGAAACCAGGGGCGTAATTTGAATGAATACCGTAGAGTATAATGTACTGTACGAGAAGAAGATATTAAAAAAGATTTTCCTTTATAAGTCCGTTTAAAAGTACTGTCTCTACATGGGATAATTTTGAATCCAGCGGCATAATTTGAATACCTTTAATACTAGAAGACCGCTAGGTAATGCCACACACCATATATCTAATTACTATGCCTTTCTGTTTCACACATGAAGATTTTTAAACATATTTTTCCTTTCGTTTACTATGGCAACCACATTTCTGCATTGAATGAAATTGTTTTAGCAATTTGTATGTGCGTCACCCATGTATCATTCAAGTAAGATTGTTTAAAACATTATCCCAATAGTTTTTCTCAAGAAGATTTTGAACGGACGGACGACAGGCAGTGAATTCCCCTTATTTTTCGAATATCAACAAGTGATATAATCTAAACTCGAAAAGTCGTTTATTTTCCTAGAACATTCAAAATGTACACAATCAATAATACTTAAAACTCAAATAAGAAATGGCATACGGTTCGTTTTTGTAAACATCATGTTTGTAAACATTAAATATTGCGTTTTGTAAGCTAAATTCGGGGATTTATATTTTAGTGTGTCTTGTATAAGGAAAACGTGAGCTCAAGCTCAAACAAAACATAATCAAAAAGTAGAAAGGTCATTTCTTAAGTAGAGAAATTTTGGTTTGAAAACGTGTAAACACGTTTGACCTAGTAATCGAACTGTACACATCTATGCCAATACACAATAAGCAGATGACGTAAAGTCACGTGATGTTTAATCTACGAAGTGCGAAGCGTGCAGTGAAGTGTGAAGTCTGAAGAATGAAGTTTGAAGTGAGAAGTATGAAGTGTGAAGCTTGAAGTGTGAAGTATGAAGTGTGAAGTATGAAGTTTGAAGTGTGAAGTATGAAGTGTGAAGTGTGAAATCTGAAGTTTGAAGTGTGAATTGAGAAGTGAGAAGTATGAAGTGTGAAGTGTGAAGTCACTACCGGTCTTTCATAGAAATGCTACTAAATACTGTTGCGTTAAAACGACGTTTAAACAGCCATTATTTGCCAACATGTTTTATGAGTCTTTGCTTTATTATGATCAATTTGTTGCGGATTTAATGTATTTATATTGAAAAGTTATGCGGAATGTTAGAAAATGGATGATGGAAATAATTGATGATATTTAGAACATAGTTGGATGCACGGTTACTTACTGCGGCCATTTCCAAAAATAATTGATCAGTTTATTTGTAATACCTATTTTACGTTTCTTTTACTGATTTGGTACTTATATACTAAAACTTTATTATTAATATTAACATAAGAATTGACATTTACATGTTGCTTAAAGTTTATGTTTTATCAATTCGTTCTGAAGTAAATGCATATATTTTCAGTCTGAAATAGCAACTTTTCTAATCCGAAAACCCCTCTAATCCGAATTTTGTTTTCTAGTCCCGAGCATGTTCAGATTAAAGAGGTTCTACTGCAGTTGCCAGTGAGGAGTTACTTTTTATCTTCTTTTACTTCTTGTCCTGTATTTCACTCCGAGCACGTTCAACATGTTGCAAGGCCATGTTAAGAACCTGACCATTCTGGACGATTTAGTCTAGCTATGTTCTCAATGCTAAAAGCATATCGGGGTCCATGCACATGTAAAACAAAAGCAGTGACCGTTCAATTATTTCATAGATTAAACGATAATCCGGCCTGACATCAGTCATTAAACACAGTTGGACTGTTAAAGTCAACATCAGTGCTCGACAAACTAGTTCTCAATATGCTTGTCAATTCTGTTGCGTGCCTGAAATGATGATGGTGACTGAAATACTTTATCTTTTGTCGGTATAGAAATCTATCCAAAATGAAACTGCCTCCAACATATTTTTGAGTATCACTACATAAAGCCAAAGCCATGATCAAAATAAACAAGTACTAGTATTTAGTGCAGGCACTTTATTATGACCACTTATGCCAGTAGAAATAGGACTTCCCGGCTCATCTATTGATACATTGTCTTGTTTTAATCCTGAAATTGATATTGAATATACCCTGTCCTCTGAAACGGATATTTGCTGGGGAAACCTGTTAACATTATTATGTCTACTACATGTAATGGGGGAGACATACTGATTTAGTGATATCCATCTGTCTTTGTATCTCTTGGTCCGTCTGTCCGTCTGTTATAAAATTGGTCCACGCAACTCCTCCGTCATCATTTAATTGATTTACATCAAACTTCAAAAGAGTGACCACTGCCAAGCCTAATTGTGCATATCGTTGGTATTTTCTGGTTCGGTGATTTTCAGCAGAGTTATGGTCCTTGATTCGTCAAATTGTATGATTCTCATATAACTAGGCGGAGTTCCGCCAAACCTTAAGGAGATAGTAGTGGCAAACCTAGTTATACATATCATCAACATGTCCCGTTTCGGATTTGTTTTTATGATGTTTTGGCCACTTCTTTTATATAACTAGGCGGAGTTCCGCCAAACCTTAAGGAGATAGTAGTGGCAAACCTAGTTATACATATCATCAACATGTCCCGTTTCGGATTTGTTTTTATGATGTTTTGGCCACTTCTTTTATATAACTAGGCGGAGTTCCGCCAAACCTTAAGGAGATAGTAGTGGCAAACCTAGTTATACATATCATCAACATGTCCCGTTTCGGATTTGTTTTTATGATGTTTTGGCCACTTCTTTATATAACTAGGCGGAAGTTCCGCCAACCTTAAGGGAGATAGTAGTGCAAACTAGTTATACATATCATCAACATGTCCCGTTTCGGATTTGTTTTTATGATGTTTTGGCCACTTCTTTTATATAACTAGGCGGAGTTCCGCCAAACCTTAAGGAGATAGTAGTGGCAAACCTAGTTATACATATCATCAACATGTCCCGTTTCGGATTTGTTTTTATGATGTTTTGGCCGCTTCGTTTATATAATTGTAAAGATTTCCAACAGACCTTACATGAGAGATCAGTGTTAAGTCTTTTTGTGCATATTATCAACATGTTCTGTTTCATTGAATTGTAGGGGAGATATGTCTTTTATTTGTCAAATTTTATGATAATTTGGCATCTTCTCTTACACCATTTGGCAGATTTCTACCAAACCTGACAGGAATTATCAAAGCCAAGCCTAGTTATACATATCATAGGCATGTTCTGGGTCCTTGATTTGTCTTTTTGTACAGTGTTTACACTACCGTCTGCATACAATTAGGCTGAATTTGTAAACGTGACAAAGTTCTGCTAAAATCACGAGGTGAAAATCGTGTCAAAGTTTATCTTATATATCACAAAAATAGAACTTTATTCAATGCAACTGTTAAAGCCAATAAGTGGCATGGAGTTATTTTCTAAAAGTGTATCCGTCTAAAGATTAGAGGAAGTGTAGTGACGCTTCTATAATATTTCCCAGTGTGTGCAAAGTTCATATGCATGATACAGAATGTCACTTACAGTCGAACTTCTTTCGCCCGAACGCGGATAATTCGTGTACTGCCCTACACTCGAGCTTATTGTCAGGTCCTGGCAAAGTCTCTGTATAAAGTATATTGTTCGATATCTCGAACTGCTGATTTCTCGAGCAAATTTTCCCGGCCCCGTTGAGTTTGAGCGAACGAAGTTTGACTATTAAATTCAGCCATAAAGAGGTATTAGAAAACGTTTTATAAGGAAGTAAATTGAGCATAAATTGTGACACATGTACATATATATGTATCCATCCAATGAACAAAAAATACACAGCAGTTGACTCAAACAAGGAAATAGGAAAATTACAAACTTTTCCTGCTGTACTTAATTTTTCAATGATTCTTAAATAGCAAGGATTCAAAGGATGTGTTTATTTGCTCCCACTGGTGGATTAATTTCATAAGCTCTTTCTTTATATCAGTTTCTTACCTTAAATTTTCAATATGAACTCATTCAATTGTAATTCCAAACCAGAACATTTTAAAAAATCAGTTTAACAGCTAAATCTAAAAGCAAAATAAAACCTTACAGATTCGATCAAGATATAAGCCATATTTGAAAAAAAAGAAAAAATGGAACACCATTGCTGGGAAGAAGTGACGAAACGTGGCGCGCCATTTGTTACGTGACGTTGTGGAGCGCTGTGCCGCTTTGACGTTAAAGAAAGTACTTGGGCGTTCTTACATCACATTTGAAATGCTGCAGACGATCGTTGCTGAAATCGAGGCAACACGTAATGACAGACCCCCTCAAAGGTTCAGAGTTCGAATTGGCGGAAGTTATTACACCAGCGCATCTATTATACAAAGACGAGTAATGACTCTACCCTATCGTGACATTACTAGCAGTAACCTGGAGATGACCAGTATCACCCAAACAGACATTCGAAAACGTGCAAAGGTGCAGACGATTATTGACCACTTCCGGGATCGTTGGAGGAATGAATACCTTACAGCATTACGAGAACATCACACTACCAGCGGAAGTAACAAACAGGACATTTCAGTCGTCAGTGTGGTTCAGGTCCGTGACGATACACGCGTAGTACCTGGAGACTAGCTGTGGTCGAGGAAGTTGTCAAGGGCAAAGATAGACTCATCAGATCAGCGAAAATTCGTGTCGGAAACAAACTGTTTAACAGACTTATCACAAAACTGTATCCGTTAGAAGTGAATTAAAATGACACTTTAATGTTTCGTATTGCGAAAGAAAATGAACACTGAATAATATTCAATGAGACTATTTTATTCATAAGTAACATATTTCATAAGTAAATAGTACACATGTATTTCTATGGCGCATAGATAACATTCATTTGCATTAACTTAACATGTATATTTTCGTAATAAGAAATTTATTTTATAGTTAATAGCATTTGCGTCCCCCAGGATGTTGAGAAGAAGTGACGTAACGTGACGCGCCATTTGTTACGTGACGTTGCGGAGCGCTGTGCCGCTTTGACGTCACGTCCGTATTGTTTTTGTTTATTATCTGGACGACAATGAAAGGTTGAGTTTGGGTTTCGCTCTTGTTGTATAATTCCGTCCAACACAACGCATATAACATTCACAACCACATGTCGCCCATTATATTTGAAAATGCTGCAAGCTCGGTTTGCATGGACGATAGAAATGCAAGCTACCGCCCACTCCCTCTTTCCTCGTGTTGAGCACAACTCAACATTTACTCATGATATAATTTAAAGACATCCGCAGATTTATACATAGGGCGGTGCACATGGAACCTTTAATGATACAAACTTACTGAAGAAACAGAAAATATACAGCAACGTCACAGTTATAACTGTATATTAATAATTGCTTTCGTTTACGTTTTTCCATATGTTTTGAAAAACAACACTTCAAATGATTTGTTAAACTAAAACTCTGAAAGCTACGTCATGTAAATACACAGCAAAGAGACACGACTATATAAATTACAGTGCTTATGGACGCATAACTAGGGCATTTGTCATAGTACGCTGACGTAATGGGGGTGGGGGTCGGTGTGTCATCCCCTTGACTATTTATCAATGTGAGAACAGCAGATGGTGCATTTTAGCGTTTATTTGAAGCTAAAACATTGCAAGAAAACCTTATTCTTTGTTTATATAAAATGTTTTATTTTACTAGGTATGTGCGTCATATTGCACGTGCAATCTGTTGTTAAGTGGTCCATGTTATATTTGTGTAAGTATTAATTCAAAATAAATGTTTAGTGGTGAAACACTTTGAAAATATTATTATGACTGGATAATTATATCATTCAAGAGATATATCTGTAAGTATATATACGATAGTTGTTACAATGAATTTGCCATAATTCCAAACTTAATACTAGACTAGTCAACAAAGACATGCTAAGTTTCATGATACTGATAAAAATGTACAAAATCTGAAAATGATACATTGCATAGAGAACGCATTCCTTCATATATGTCTATTGCGTTGTAGGTGTATCCTTTATCATTTTTAAACTAAAACATTATTCTGCAAAATGTTTTGTTACACCTTTTTAATTATTTCGCGGTCTCGCCATTCGCCATCGTGAGCAAGTGCTTCACGCTTCATGCATCCCTTTCTCTAACGATATGTGAAGCGCGAGATAACGATGGGGAATGGCGAGACCGCGAAACGTAAAAATTTCTCGCTTTGTCATAGTGATTTCGCGCATGTGAAATTCTCGATTTCACGCTTCGCCATCGTGATCTCGCGTTTTGCCATCATGATTTCGCGCTTTGCCATCATGATCCCGCGCTTCGCGTACCGCCTGCTCATGATGGAGAAACGCTAGATCACAAAGAGCGAAAACAAAACCTGAAACTTTCAGGTTTAAACATTAGAATTGTGTAGACATTTTACCAACAATATTGAATCTGAATCATAAAAAAATGTTAAAAACATAACATGATTGTTAATATATCCAACGACATCTAAAACCAAGTAATACACTGAAATCTTTATTAGATAATCTTTAAAAATGTTGTTTAAGGCCTTCTAAAATATAATACATATAATTTAGTTACCTATAAGGCCATTGAAAAAAACTGTTATCACCAATTATAAAGAAAGAACATATTTATCCCACAGTGAATTGGTTGACAGATATTGTAATATCGTATGACTTGTTCCGGTGGCAAACATTGGCAATACGCGTAGGATTTAACTAGGTGCAATTATTTGATTTCTATATTTCTTTTATTTTCTACAACATTGGGACCATGGAATAATTGATAATTTCATACATTTAAGTCAATTATAAGATATATCTATGATATCTGAAAATAACATAATAATTATTATGCTGACAAATTACGTCTGCAGTATTATACAAATTGTCCTATTCCAAAGCTTTTAGCCTTGAAAATGTCTCTTTGTCGATTTCTCAATCAACCAACAGTTTATCAATTTTTGACATCGTATTATAAATTTATTACAGAAATTTGACTCTTTAAACCGTAAGCATATACGGCGTATGAATGTAATATTTCACATGGTCAGGATTATAACAAATTAAGCAATCAAATAGTAGGATAATGACTGTACCTAAACGTTAACTCAACTAATTATATAAACCAGTTTACTATTACTTCAGTTTACTGTACTTCAAAAAAAAATATAAAATAAGCAATGATTTAATGTATCTATGATGAATTTGAATTTTTAATTACAAAATCAGTCAAAATATCCGAAGGATTCTGCTACCGGTGCACATACGCAATAAAAATAATTGGTACCTATGGAATTGAATTAGGATTTACTGTTAATTTTCCGTAAATATATGTTAATTCAAGAGATCTGAAATAAACAAGTTATTCCATATACAAGCATTGATGGTGAAACAATGAATTTCATTAAAACACACAAAGAACATAATGCTGCACCAATCAAAGTATAGCTTGCTGGTGACGGATCGAAAGTCAATAGAAATTACAACTTTGTAACTTTTACTTTGTGGTTTCCAGACAAAGTGAACTGTGCATCTGAAGCAAATATGAGGACAATTGCAATTGTTAAGTGTAATGAAAGTGTTTGCTGTAGCCCAGTCATAACAGAATTCAATAAACTAATAAATAACCCAACAACTGCAACTGGAGACAAAACATACTCATCGGACATGTTTTCAGTGGTTACGTGAAATTTATTCATATCTGTATGGGTCTCAGTGGTTCAACATCTAATTATGCATGCCCTTGATGTTATGCATATAAAGAAAACTTTACAGACATATCTGAACCGTTCGACCTTTTTCTAACAATGACACCATAAAACGCACATGCGAAAAGCTGAAGTCACACGCCGAAATCGAACCATCAGAAACAATATCTGACGAACTGCACTTGTTTGTGAGAATAAATGATGAACTTTTGTAATTTATAAAATCAACATTGATAATTGTGATGAAATAGATTGCAAGGTTTTGATTATGAAGCAACCCGCAGACCACCTGATGAGGTTAATAAAACAAATTAACGACTGTGGTGTGAACTTTTATACGTGGTCAGACAAACTGGTTCTCAGCAGTTTACATGACGTACTGGAGATAAATACAAAAAGCTATTCAAAAGACTATCCGATAAGTAACTGTTAATTGTTAATAATGGTACACATGATGACACTAGAAATCTGATAAGAATAATAAAAGAAATTCAAAAATACATTGGGTAGATAAGTTATCTTTTGAAGAACACGGTAATTGTTTGAAATTATACAGTTATGCATAGCACTTTTTCAAGGTCTGGAGAAGGAAGGGTAACACCATATATGCACTAATACCATATCCATGCTTTTGCGGAGAAATATGGCGATATTCGTAAGTTCAAAGGTCAGGGAGTTGAAAAAATGAACGACGAAATCAGCTAATTCACCAGAAACGAAGCAAAAGGAATGACGAGACTGTTGATGAATGAAAAACTCGCAAAAGAATGGAATTGTTAATAGACGAAAAATGTGAAAGAACAAAGAACGATTGTTAAAAAGAAAGATTTGTATTGGAACGAGACTATTAAAGAAAAACAGCCACTGAAATGTCGACGAATTGATTTTGAAATTACTGAAGCGAACAGAAAATTTGGAAAGGAGACAGAAAGAAAGCCAAATGAAATGATCAACAGAAAACTTAAAAGAAAACTGAAATCGCTCAGTGGTTACTAGACTTAAGGATAGGCAAAAACTAATAACCATCATTGGAAGCAGTTTGGGACATAAATGTATAAATCACCTATAAATGTTGAAATGTATTTTTTTTTCATTTGTATATTACATGTATAGAATTGTTTTGATCTGAGATAATGTATTCGGCTCGAGTGGATATTGTTCGGCTTGGCAAATCCACAATAGCCGAATACAAAATCCCGCATAATGGCCATCTTATTATAAACCTTTTCGTTTGTTGTTTTTGTTGTTTACCAACGAACAATCGATGTTATAATAGAACTGAATGGGTTTTTGTTTGCGCTATTTATAAAACTGTGTCAGGTCATGCATATTAATCAGTGAAAATAGTCCGGCTAAATGCACAATATTTATACAGTATTTACAGTACAATACGGAATTTGTTTCTGCCTCTACGTTTTTACTCATAAAATCCAAGCCGTACTTTTACAGAATTTATGGATTAGGAAAATGCGAAACTGCAAATTGACTGAGATAAAACGAGACTCATTTATTCGAAACAAAAATGGAAAAATGAGACAAATTTTCAGATTATGATAACTTTCAATAATAATGCATGATCTTAATGAATGATATGATAGCCCTTAAGCGTACTTATTGTCTGGTATTAATTAAACCACCGTGTCATAGACCAGATTTATCTTTGAAAGGTATTCATGACGTATCCATAAACAGATATCAACACAACTCATAAAAATCACTTTATTCAAAATGGTTCAATTCCAGAAAACCTTTGTTGTGACAGCACTTCTTTTATCAGTCTGCTGCTGGTTCGCGGATGGCTGTGGGAGGGAGAGCTGCGAATCGGATTCATGGAGTTCAGAGTGCTATTACCGGTACAGAGGGAAAAGAAGCGTTCATTTGGTATGAGTACCATTCAACAGTCAGTACTGTCAATATTTATTGGTCTATATTTTGCGGCTACCGCTGTTTTCGCGATATATTCTTGCATAATTATTTGTTTTTGCTGAATCTGAAGCGGAGTGAAACGTGTACAAACAATGTGCTTCTCATGAGCACGCGCTGTTAATGAATATTTGTTGCATGCTCTTTCGGGTCCAAGTAAGTAACAAGTAATATAATGTAAGCAATTCTCAGCACATTTCTTTCTGTTTCGAAAAGACATGCATTGATAAAATTATGTATAAATTGATTAATAAGTCACAAATCGGCCAAAAACTGTAGACAGAACCCGTGGCATAAGAAAAAGTTGTGCCTTTTAAGAAACAATTGGCATTAGGTGTACTTTGCTATTTATATAATCTGTTCAACGGTAGACACTTTTTGAGGCCAAATAGCGCTATATTGTCAAAAGTCAGTTAAATAGTGAACAGACATATCCATATGTGAAATTCTAACCTACTTTTGTTTACAACGACGGCAAATAACACAGAAATAGGCTCGTCCGAAGCATTTCTTCGTATGAACCCATCCCTAAGTGCGGTACTGGCAAATATTCTCTTCCGCACAACCCTTTTCTCTTGGCATTATATAATTAATAGACTTGAGTAGCTATTGTGTCAATATGTGAGGCCTCAACATTAACCTTCATTATGTTAAAAAGTGTATAGGCGTTTCATGGAATGTCTTTTTATGAGCAGAACAAAATATTGCCCGTATCGTGGAATCACTTTTGTTCACGCAGGACGAATTTTCGCGTATTTGGCGGTAAGACCGATGCGGAAATTTAAGACCGTGTTGTCATTTAACCGTTTATGAAGAATCGAAATGAATTTGATCAATCAAAAAATGAGTTTGGAGCTTGTAAAAGGATTCAGCCTCACTATGTTGGACCTAAAGCTTGAACAAAAATGACCTCTTGTAATTCGTTTATTTCAGGACGGTGTCAAATATGTTATCAAGGCAGGAGATCCGTGTAAATTTGAAACCTACGATGTCGATGGGGATGGGGCAGTCGTTAAGAAAGAAATCAGTGCTATTATTAGGAACAAAGTGAAACTCGACCGTCTTTTTGCAAACCTTGATATTACGGGTAAATAGCTTTTACTTAGAGAATGTAATAAAACTAAAAGACATTTATGGTGAAATATAACGCTTTATGAAATTTTTATTTGTGTCGCACTGAATTTAGATACAATTCCCGCTTTTAATTGAATACACTTATTTGTGCAGTGGTGCATATGGTCACCGTGGCTGATTTTTGTCATGTCGAGTTTTTGCGTGGTGAACATTTTGACAGAATTTACAAGAAATAACGACAATAAATGCCGTTAACTCGACATATATTTTTGTTGAGTTTTCATGTTGGTGGTTATAAAAATGTCGTTCTACTAGTGTCCTTTATTTGTCGAGCTGTCGTACTGTCGTGTATTTGGCCCGTCGACACGACAGAGTGACACTTCCTGTATGTGTCATGTTGTCGTGCTGTCGTAACATGATAACTCGACATGGCAGAAGTCAGCAACCATGCCCTTTATATCAGTGTTAATGTAAAATATTGATTTTATAGGAGATGGAAAAATCGATGCAGAAGAATTTTATACGTCACCTGCAATAATAGCTGTTTGTATGGACTATGACTACATGGGCACAGACTAGAAATAGCCACGATATCTACAGTTCCGAGAATATATTTTACAGAAAAGATTTTGCAACATATGTGTACTTGTGCTAAATATATTAACATTCTGATTGTCCTTTCGCTATTATTCTCTTACAATCAATATTTTTATGGAAATGATTACCACAGAAAAGAGTGCCATCTTTAAAGTTCAAATGTTACATTTTCATTTTAAATATTAGAAATATCTTTATTGATACCAAAAAGTATATAAATCTGCAATTTCTGTATTTAATTCCATTATGTTACATGAAATATTGCAACCTTTCGACATATACGAAAGATATCTTAAACAAAAATTTCTCAATAATTTTTCTAGCATGAATTGCTCTAAACGGCTCTTGTTGACAACACAAATATAACATACCAATTGCCTATGTGTTTATGTCTAACTTAATCAACGTTTCAATGAGTTGTTTCAAGCTTTAAGTTGTAGAAAATATATGAGCCGTGCCATGGGAAAACCAACATAGTGGGTGTGCTTACCTTCCAATTCCACTTCCGGGGAAAATGTAAAAAAAATATCATTAATACAACAGGAATATGAACTTGCGTTATCTTGTTCTAGTAAACTTCCGTACCCCGTGGCACTCGCACTCACATCCAAGTATAAGACTAAATCACTCTTACGGAAGTACTTTAAATGTGCTCCATTCTCATTATCTCTTTCCAGTAAAGCAGTTCTCCAACCGCTTGTTCTGATACCCTTTCCGGCGCATTCCAGCTAGCTCTGCGTTTTATACACTTAAACAACTCTCTTGTATATTATCTCACTTTATTACCGACTGCATAGAGAGTATTCGGCCTGCTACTGAAGCTAAACATCTGACAGGGATAATTCCGTATTTGTCAAATCTTATTTGCAAAATAAGTGATTTTATCTTTATCTCTAAAATCTGATTTCGTTCTTCCGTTATGAATAACAATTTTTTTTATTCATATCAATCACATGACCTATCAATACGAACTTCCGTGTTGGTTGCAATTGACATTTTTCGTCTGCGAAAAGGAAACCAAAAGCCTTTATTGTGCTTTGCACATATTTGCTTGACATAACTGCGGCCTCATAATCTCTATTGCCACCTATATCGTCATCTAAAAACATTACAACCCGATGACCGTTTTTTTTTAATACTGTTACAACGACTGTCAAAAGCTTCGTACAAATATGACCTGCCGTTCGAATTCCAAATGGCAAGGAATTGAAAACATAAAAATTTTCATCGTTTCTTACAGAAAATGAAAATCCTAAATATGTTCTATGTTCTTCAAAAATATGAATGTGATGGTATGCGTCTTTCAGATCATATGTAGATAAAAAAGAACTGTTTTCAAAAAACTACATTAACATCTTCAAACTTGACTTTGAACAAGTGCAAATGCGGATTAATATGTCTGCAATATGGAACCATATCCGGATTTACCATATGCTGAAGTAAAAGGATTTACTACATGTGGAACAGTTCCTGTTCTTGATATGACATCTTTCTCTAACAAGCTCTTAATTTCTGTCAGAACAAATTCTGGATTTTCTCTAGTCGACTTATTATTCTTTAACACGGCCCTGCTTGGTACTTCTTTAAAAGGAAGTCTGTAACCTTCTTTTACAACATTTTTAATAAATAGACTCCCATTCGATATAACATTCTTTCAGCCTACCTACTGGTGATTTTACCTGTTTTTGATCTCTTTCATTTCCGGAATTCTGATAGCAATCTGACATACTATCGGACTTAGTTTTCGAAAGATTCTCACTTTTGTTTCTTGCTCTAAACTTTTGGTGACACCTGAAAAGTTTTCCGAACATTTGCTACTAATCTTATTGCAAAAATATGTACTTATCTTATTGTTAGTATTGGTCATTGGGCATTCTTCTGATTCCTTCCAATGACCTGGATTTCAACGAGCGACACATAAACCTGGCAAACGTCTTGAATTTTGCTGACTTTGTGTTTGCTGGCGGGTGCCTTGTTCAATTCTGCTAGGCCCGATCCTGCGATAAGGCGCTGTTCGTCAGAGATGTGTATCTATACTATACGACTTATTCTGCAATTTGCAGTGCAAGTGCACTAATTTCTTATTGATATTATTTAAAATATGATTGGGATATTCTCGTTACAGTGCTTACACAATTTTTATGTACATGCTAAAAGAAACAGAACTTTCAAATGTAAACGTTCAACTATATGAATAACACAATTACCTCCCGCGATTTTTGAGCGTGCCTCTTGCAAGTTCTTGGATTCAGATGCTTTATCTAACTTTAATTAAATACTTTTTCGTGAGTATTTTCGCAGTTCAACTGAAAATAAATGCCTCGCGAAACTTTCTGATTTAACAGTACAACCAACGTATTACAATGACGTACATGTATTTGAAAGAAATAAAGCATATAGTTATCATGTATTTGTATGTTTTCGTAAGATTCATTAACAATATATGTCATTTATAAGACTCTGAAGTATCTACGTATAGCTAATAGTGAAACCTAGATACGCTAAAATACGGACCAATTTTCCTAAATATCACCATTATGTTGGTTGGTGGCAAAAAGTTAAGCGCATCTAAGGCTGGGAACTGTCAACTGCTACGCTTATGTTATGATTACGTTTTTGTAGCGAAAGTTAAATAAACTTATGTAATCGTATTTCAATCGGTCTATATTCATTGCGTTGGTAAGCTCAAGGCCAAGTAGTTATATCGCTTTATATGTCCGTTGTTTACTATCTAAAGTATCGGAACGATATAGGTTACTGGAATATTAAGTCATTTCTTTTCTTTTAAGAAAGTGATTAAATTCAAGTTGTTATAGTGCTTGTATTCATCTATTTCAATCTATAGTTTTCGGTTCTGAACATATGCATCTAAGGGTGAGAGCGAAATGGGTCTAATCGTATATAGACAAAGAAGCATTTATTACAGTTTTGCTCTCACCCCTCGATATTCTTTATGGAAGGGGATTTATCCTCAAGTATTTTAAACTTATTGTACTAGACATATGAGCCCAAATAGGGGTTTCAAGTCAATACGACAAAAATAACAAATAAAATACATTAAATGATTTCTTCTAATTGCAATTCGAAAGTTTGAAAATGTCTGTAAATGCAACGAAACTGTCATAGAATATGCAAATTTACATAAGACAACCACGGAGCTAAAATAAAAAACAACAAACAAAAGAAAACAGGAGCCATTGAATATCACTGAGTTACTGTCTATTATACATTTTTTCTGTGGCTGTTTTTATGATTACAAAAGAAAATTTAAATATATATTTTTTAAATAATTATAACATAACGAAATGTTTCATACAGGGCTAGTGCTAAACAAAAACAGCAACCTTCCATAGCCGTGTTAGTTAAGTCCTGATAATACTTCCAAAAAATTCTTCTGAAAATACTTCTGAAATATTACAGGAATGGAAAATGTTCAAGAATTATATCGAAAGAAAGTAATTATGTTTTGATGAAATTGTTTGGAAAATTTATAAAAAATATCTCAAAACTACATTGTCCATTAAATTTGTTGAAAAACAAATGTACTAAAATTACTTAAAGATATATTATTTAGCGTTATATGTTTAAACTACATCGTGAATTTCAGCCATGTTTGATCACTTCATAATCTTAAGTCTTTGAGGATTTTTATTCAAAAGTAATATCAAGTATTATGCAGGGTTTCCTACCTTCATTGTCATATTGACAAAATTGAACTAAACAGTTCAACACTGGATAAAATCTAAATATAACTATGTATAATAATATGGTTTTCCCGCTACATGATCTAAATTTAGTAACAGGAAAAGACTTAGTGATGGGATTATAGCAAGTTCATCATATGTACTACATTTAGAAAGAAAAGTTTAATTTTATTCCGTATTAATATGAATTGCTGTTAATACACGAAAAGGTCTGGTTAACTTTGAATCATAGCGATAAAAGTTACAAATTTGAAGAATTCTAGTCAGCTGGATGTGATGAACAAGGAGTGGTCTAGGTTTGGGTCCTTTATAGCGTTTCCTGCGGACTCTATTGCGAGATGCACATGGAATTTCAATTATACGCAGAGTGCAATTCAATACAAAATGGTGTATGGTTCCCATTTAAAATAATGATGTTGCCCTTAATGAGGAAACAATGAGCAGAATTAAACAAACTAGAATTTAGAGAGGGGATCTGAAATTAAGGAGCCTGCATATCACAGGAACTGCCAAAGCGCAAAATCAAAAAGGCATCATATCCTAGGGGTGATTAAACAATACCCACTGCTATTAAATCAGGAGTAATGGCACGGTATAAGCCGACATTTTCAAGCTGAAATTTACATAGCATACTAACATAACATAAATGTCGTGCTGAATGATCTGCAGAAGCTCTGATTAACATAGTAACATAATTCACAGAGAGCCTATTTACTTAAATGCTTGGTGGCGGCAGTATCTTAAGTCATACAACTGTGCACTTAAGTAATCTTTTAAAGCAAAACTCAATATTTTAGCATTATCTTTCATACAACTAATAAAACATGTAGTAGAAGTTTAATTTTCGCACACGTTTAGAACAATATGTTTTAATAGTTAAATTTCAACAAATCTGAGTAATGTACTAGCCTCCACCTACTTTTTAAAAATTCACAAAGTTTCTGTTAGATGAGTAAATACCTCTGGAGGCGTAGAACTTAATGTGGCATGTAGTATTTTATGAAATTGTAATAGCTTAAATCTTGATATGTATCTTGTGCATTATTTTTAGAGAATGTATGAATATAAAACATACTTGGATGGGATTTTAAATCTTAAAATTGAAGAAACAAGACGGGTTATCTTGCTTTTGACCGAAAATAAGAAAATATAGTACATACATGTAAGTAGGTAACATTAGGGTAACAATTGTCAATATTCTAATAAAGCTTACATATTTTGCAATCATAGCAAAGAAGTTTCTAGCAAAGAAGTTTATTCAATATGCAATTTTGATGATACACATTACATAATATATTTGATGAAGGTCAAAATGACCTAGAATCAACATTTGACAATTAATACACATTCTGAATTCGATGGCGGAAATATGCTTAAAGAGTTCAACTAGATGCATAAACATACACCTTGCTTTGACAAATAATGATAAAGATTTCCTAACAATTGCAAGGTTGTGACAGGAGACTATGTACTTTAGTTCCAGTACGGTAGAAGTACACTCAGAAAGAAAATTTAATTTAAATACTGACTGTGTATTTATAGTTACTCACTACGGATTAAACAATTACACATAAGATTTTCTGTTTACAAAGGCGCTATATATGAAAGTAGTTAAATTTCTTATGATTTTAATGTTTTCAGATGTTAATAATTCAATTGCTTAATGTGCATGCTCGGTCTTGTATAAAACATATGGCCTCATATATTTCTTTATATCATTATATTCGTGTAGTTTCAGTACATAGCTCATTAAACTTGTATACATCTAATTCTATATAGTTTTCAGTACTGATCCTATGCTATATTCATTTCATAACGAGGTGTGAGAGGGAAATGGGTGGGTGTAAGTTCATGTAGACAAAAACTCATTTAGAACAGTTTGGCTCTCACCCTTCCATAACCTGTATGGAATATGATTTAGATATTTCTAATTTGAGTCATATTACTTCCTTGATTGAAGTCAATAAGACAAAAATAAACAAAATACATGCAATAATTCCTTCTATTTGCAATACGTTTGCCAATGTCATAGAATAAGAGAAATCATATACTACAACACCAGTGCTAACAGACCAACCAATATAAGACCACAAGAAGTAGTGCATGACTCTTAAATTTGCTATCATGCTTTTTTCTATGGCTCATTTTAAGTTAACAAAATAGATTGCAAATATACTCTTTAAAAGGATCGAAGAGATATTCTAATATACTTTTTCTCTGTTAAAACACTCTTACGCTAGAATGACGTCGTTGCGATGACGTCAAAGTTTTCATTGCGACCAAAAAAGAGCGCTTCTATATTATATTAAATTTTTTAGATTAAGGTAATGTTAAAATTGAAATAATTCATAGCAAACCCGTGTTTTAACACTATTAATACACTCGGGCGGTAATACGTCGTACAAATAATTTCACTCGGGCTGCGCCATCGTGAAATTATAACGCCCGACGTATAACCGCCCATCGTGCATAAATAGTGTTAAAGCACTCTTTTGCTATAAATTATTTCTTAAATAAAATGTTTCATTTGAAATATTAGGCTTATGCTTGACAAGAACTGAAGACTCCCGGAGTCATTTTAATTATTCCTGGTTAGGATGGAACTTCCGTCAACCTCACACTCTTCATTCGGTCTATTGTCTCTGAAAGAAGATTCAAAAATGATCTCAAAGGGAAGTAAATATGCTTTGATGAAATTTATTTCATATTTTATAAAATAAAATAATTACTTAAAAATCATGAAGCATAATGTATCTTTTTCAATGCTTTTGTATCTTAAGATGTCTAAACTGTTCAATCGTGAATTTTAGCCATGTTGTACACTTAATTAAGTCTTGGTTCTACCCAGGTGCCCGCCTGTGATGAAATAACACCTGGGTTCTTCCTCCACAATCAAAACTAGAAACTCGCCATATGACCTATAGTGTTTGAGCGACGTTAAACCCAACAAAACAAAAACAACGGATTTTTATTCCAAAGTAATATTAAGTGTGTTACAGGATTTCCTCTGTTAACCAAACAGCTAAACACCACACGTTTGTCTAACTATATTAAACTAAAAATAATCATAACATGGTTTTCCCCCTTTCCCCTACATTATCTATATTTAGCAATACGAAAAGTACAAACCATTCCACGAAAATGTGCTGACTTGGCGATAACGATCTAAATTAAGAAAGAAAATCCGTATAAATATCGACAAGGTGATGGGTAACTTCGTCAAATATAATCAAAAACTTAGGGAGCAGAGTTGCAAATATTCAAATGGATGTTATGCACAACGAGTGGTCTAGGTTTGGGTCCTTTTTAGCGTTTCCTGCAAATTCTGTTGCAAAGCCTATACGATTGGCTAAGGCTGGATTCTATTACACTGGTTCAGGAGAAGAAGCTATTTGCTTCTGCTGTGGAGTGAGAAATGATATTTGGACTGAAGCCGAGTCTCTGCTGGAAGTTCACAGGCGACTCTTCCCGCACTGCAGATTTGTATGTGGTGCGGATACCACTAATATTGCAATTCACGGAGATAACGGACTGAAGAGAGTATCAAAGTGTTCAAATAAAGTGCATGAAAATTCTGCGTTTAAAACATTAGAATCTAAAAGTGATGTAGAGTCTACGCATGCTGCTGAACAACCAAATGAAATATTCGAAGATGAGAGGAATCTGTATGTAAGCGGCACATCGCCTCGACATGCTTCTACTGAAATTTCAACAGTAAATCAAGGGGTTACAAATCAAGAATATGGCATGACGACGAAGTCCGTGTCTTCGCTTACGAACGGACAGATTGAAATTTATCCAGGGGTAGGCCATTCCAGACCTAAACATTCCGAGTATGCCTTGTTAAGTGAGCGGCTAGCATCATTTCATGAATGGCCTAAGTTCCCTGGATAATTTGGAAATGTTTCGAAAACATCTGCTAAAGTCCTGTCAAATCATCTTAAGTTTAAGAAGTGTTTGAAGAATAGTCAAGCAAAGAAGAAATCATTCAAAATTCTGCTATATATTCAGTGACTAATGATTATTATCCAAGCAACATTTTTTTCCTCAGTTTCTTTTATTAGCATATTTTTTCTGTTCTTCAGGTATACAAGACTGTGTAAGATGCTTTTTCTGCAATGGAGGTATGAAAAATTGGCAGACAGGAGACAATCCATGGGTCGAACATGCGAAGTGGTTTCCCAATTGTGCATATCTTAAACTGTGCAAAGGAGAAGCCTTTGTTAACATTTGCAGCTCTTCAGTTAATGCTGATATTGTCACTGTTTATGATAATGAGGTAAACTTCAAGTTCTTTGTTACGGCGTTGTTAACATATTTTATAAAAACAACAAACAGAGAAATCGATTCTGCATACTTACAAAATGTGTGTAATGTATGTTATGGTTCACAGCTGTCTTTTTTCAGTCGCAAATGGATCAAGAAAATTGTCCCGATGATTGGTTGATAGAGAATATAAACAGTGCTGCGGCCAAAATTGTGTTATCCGTGGGATATAAACAAGAGGACGTTGAAAAGGGTGTCATGTTTGCAAGGCAGAAATACGGTATGTATAGAGAAGGCATATAAGATTTTAAATATTTTCTTCTAGGGAAAGTTGATTTCCAAGTTTTATTACATTTGCTAAAATTTATATAGATGGATTAAATGTATTTAAGAGAAACTCATTTCGTTTTCAGGTCCAACAAAAATCAAAGCTCAGTTTATCATGGAATATATGCTAGAGGCAAAAAAAGCAGTGTTCTACACAACTGCTTCCAGCAACCGGGAAGCACAAAATGTAAAAAGAAAAGATAAACCACAAAATGTTATTAGCAATGCGACAGAGACAAACGACAAAAGAAGTATGGTAGACTCAAAAATCAAATCAGATAAATGTAAAAATAATACTCAACTAATAATACAACCAAGTCTTGTAACATAATTTTTGAAGAAATTGTAAAGTATTTTCTGTGTAAACTAGATTAAAGTAAGGAAAATGTTATGAATGTAGATGGATTTGTAAAGAATATGCACTGAAAGTATACAGAACTGTCTGAAAAATGTACGAGAAAGTTATTTTCAAATAACTTTTTCTCTTTTTCACACCTTTTCATTAGTTGAAATATTCCAAATGTTTACGTCTACGAATATTTTGTTCCCTACCAACGTCTTTACTTAAATAGTGTAAGTCTCTTATCTAAACACATTTAATGTTGAATTTTTTGTTTTGCAGAAAAGCAAAAGTTGGAGGAAGAAAATCGTAAACTAAAGGATCTTATAGCGTGTAAAATTTGCCTTGATAATGAGGATGACACCTTTACTGAAGTACAAGATTCCACAGGAGGTGTCCCAGATAGCTTTGAATATATAGCTTACCCCGTCACTCAAACAGTCACCGACACAGAGGCTATGGGAACAGACTCATCTTTTGGGGGTCTTCCTATCCCACCCATTATAACCAATCGAACGACAGACATGTCTGACCACCCCAATAGAAAACCGGTTTCATTCGGTGATACAATCCATGGTTTAAACCCACATGAGTCTCGGGCTTCAAACTCAAGACAACCAAACCCAAATAACTTCGCAAACTTGCCTATACATCAAGAACCCACCGGTTGTTCTGATAGGCGCCGTGAAACACAGCATACAGATAGTAGTGATGACTTCTCACAGTATGTTCGTCGGCGAACGAAACGCTTCTACGTTGGCGGTTTCCGACATACGATTACAGAAGCAAAATTGGCAAATCATGTAGGAGATAGGGGTCCTAAGGTCACAAAAGTCTCAATCTTCCGAAATAAGAAATTTAGGACAACCGTTGTCCGAATCAATGTAGAAGACAACGATATGGTCAATTTACTGGTTAATGACCCATACTTTTGGCCCCAGGGTATTCAGTATAGACCTTGGTTATCACAAAACAGTTATAAGAACCGTAATAATGATATATCCCTTGATCAAAGAGAACGAAAGGCCAATAATGAAAGGTCCCGTTACCCGCCGGATGCGTGGCATCATAACCGTTATAGAGGTGGTCGGCATAATCCGACTGATCACAACCCCTATAGCAATATTGACGACGACGTGGAATAGAATCTTAGCTTTATCCAATGAATATTTATCAGAATAAATGTAATCTAAAAATAGCAACATGAACGCAACTGGCATTATGTCAAGTGCAAGCTACTTAGCAGACTTTCTAACAAATAACAAAATAGACATAAGTGGAATATCAGAGCACTGGCTGTTTAGACGGGATCTGCACTTCTTAGATAGTATTAACTCTGATTATACAAGTTATGCAATATCTTACCATGACCTTGATATGACGTCCTCCAGAAAAGTAGGCAAAGGAGGCCTTGCTCTTCTATGGCATAGAAACTAAAACTCAGCAGTAACCACACTAGAACTAAACTGTGAAACTTTCATCGGTATTCAAATTATAACATCACCAGGCTGTTATATATTTATAATACAAGTGTACTTTCCTTGTAAAAATCATTCTATACGATTGTTTAAGCAATACCTTGAAGAGTTAGAATATATTATATGTACATATCAAAATAAAGGCGCGTTGTTTATCATGGGTGATTACAATGCTGAACTCGAATCAAATCGCACTCAAACCACGATCAATATAGATTCTAGAAGCAAAATGCTATCAAATCCTATAGCAAAATTTGATCTTAAATCAATTAATACACTTGATGCGTGCCACGGATCGAAGTTCAGCAATGTACCTTATAACAGTGATAGACAAACACTTATAGATCATATTATTGTTGAGGATACATTTTTACAAAATGTAATTCATTGTCAAATTTTATATGACGATGCGCTTAATGTTTCCACACATCGACCTATTGTTTGTACTTATTATATACATGCGGAGGTGAGAAATGAGCACACGAGTACCCGTTATAATGTGATAAATTGGCGAAATGTCAAGCAGGAAAATTTAGATGCATACAGAGCATTCTTAGACGATAGTGACGTGTTAAAGTGTGCCCTCAAACTAAAAATAAGCAATACTCAGGAAATAGATGACCTATACTCAACAATAGTTCTTATAATCAATCTAGCGACAGACTTATATATACCTAAAGTACGTTTTAAGCCCTATATTAAGCCGTATTGGAATGATACACTGACGTCCCTCCATAATGATATGAAAGAAAAAGGCAAATATGGTTAAATGAAAACCAGTCTAAAGAGACGTTCTCCTATAGCAACTATAAAAAGGCTAAGCGATTCTTTAGGAGTTCTCACAGGGAGACCGTATTCCGCTATCTACAGAACCAGGAAGAAGAAATTGATACTGATGCAGAATACGATAATAATGAAATCTGGAAATTGATAAATAAGCGACGGAAAAAGAAATCATTTAACACCGGATTTGAAATGAACTTTAACGGCAAAATGTTAAACGATCCTAAGCAAATTAATACCGGGTGGAAAAACTATTTCAGTGAACTTTATTCGCCCACACATGACGCATCCTTCAATCCGACGTATAAAACTGAAGTCGAAAATGAATTGAAATCATTAAAAGCATCATTAACGCATAAGTGTGGAAAACAGCATAAAGTGAACGAAGAAATGATTTTGAATGCTCTAAAATCTTGCAAAAGGGGCAAGGCCTGTGGAAATGACAAAATATTTTATGAAAATATCATACACGGTGGACCCCTATTACGGAGCGTATTAGTAAAGTTCTTTAACGATATGCTTACCTTTTCACACACACCTGTCGACTTGAAAAAAGGAATAATCACAACACTTTTCAAAGGAGGAAACAAAAAGAAAACTGACCCGAATAGTTATCGGGCAATTTCATTGTGTTCGTGTGTCCTAAAACTGTATGAAAAAGTGCTAATGCAATTAATTGAAAAAGATGGAAAGTTGAATTTTAACTCATCGCAGGGAGGATTTCAAAAAAAATGTGAACTGCCTTATGACATCGTATATGATGCGTGAATGTATTTACTATGCAAAGGAAAACAACTCCCCAATGTACACGTGTTTCTTAGACGCAAAACAAGCGTTTGACAGAACCTGGATTTCCTTATTGCTAAAAAAATGTACAATACCGGCATCGATATAACAATATTCAAATCAGTGGTGTCCTTTTTACAGATTGCTTCAGCTGTGTAAAATCTCAAGGTTATACATCTGACTAGTTCCCAATTTTGCAAGGAACTCGACAAGGCCAATGCCTCAGTCCGTATCTCTACCTCTTATTCATCGACCACTTAATGAATGAAATTGAAAATAGTGAATACTGCTTCAAGTTGAACGATATACGTTGCAGCTGTCCAACTTCGGCTGATGACATGGTGATTATATCTTACGTAAAACACGGTTTGGACAACCTTCTTGACTTATGTTATAAGAACTCACAAAATGAACGTTATTTATACAATACAGACAAGTGCAAGGTTGTTGTTTTCAATGATAAAAGTAAAATATCGTGTGTATGGAAACTTGGAAACAGTGAAATTAATGAAACTGAGCGTTATTTACATCTGGGAGTGTTGTGTAATAAATCGCTATCTTTAAACGAAAACATAGACGAAAGTTGTACAAAACTTCGTAAACCTTTCTATAGCACTGCGGATTGTGGGATACAAAAACATGGACTAAACCCACTAACATCTAAGAAAATATATGAAACGGTTGTATTACCGCGGGCATTGTATGGGAGCGAATTATGGAGTGACATTACAGATACACAATTAGCTCCCTTGGAACGGACCAATCGCCAATGCATCAAATATATTCAAAGCGTACCGACAAGTTCAAGAACCGATATTATCTTAAGTAGTCTCGGCATATACCCGATAAGCACAATTATTGATAAGAGGAAACTTCTTTTCTTTGGTTTGTTGTGTCGCCTAAATACAAAATTTAAGATAAAACAAGTATTTGCCTCGAGACTAACGTCCTATATGTTGGAACCAAGAAAAGTGCCGGGCTTTGTCCCAGACATATATAGAATACTAGAGCGCTACGGATTAAGCACTTACTTGAGAAACTATATGCACACCGGAATTATTCCATCATCTCATGCGTGGAAAAAAATTGTCAAATCAGCCGTTCATAAAACCGTGGAATTCAACTGGCGACATAGAATTTTATGCGATGCCAGTCTGTCAGGTTTTTTCCAAGTACATTCGAAATATGAGTCATGTATTCTATGGAGGTTTAGTCGCCAGTTCAAATCATATAAGATACAATGTGCCTCAGCATTTAAACTGCTTTGTAAGTTTTTTTCTAGAAATTACGAAGTAAAGTGCGAAATTGTGACTTACTTACAGAAACCATTACTCTGCATATTGCATTATTCTGCGAGAAAAAAGACAGTTCAAGAGCAGTATTATGGGTAAACCTGTCAAAGCTATTAGGGGTAAAACAATTTGAAGTACTGTGTAACCTTTCGCCGGAGTTACAATTGCTAGAAATGTTCAGCGGATTTTCTTCTTTTGATCTTGACGACAAAGTCAGAGTATCGTGCTTTAAAGTCTTCCTGACTAGTGTTCACAACATGACATCAAATTGTATGTAATTATATATGAGTTATAAACTATCGCATAATAACACCAACAACAGACTCATTTAGCAATTACTTAAAAGTTTTGTAACAAGAAAACTATACATGTCTATGAGAAGTTCTGTTCTTTATAGACCAATATCCGTTGTAGATTATTGTATAGCTGTTCACACCGCAATCTGATTTTTACTCAAATTATATTACATGTTTGCTATGTGATTGTGTTGATGGTTATTCTTATAATTTAATATGTCACTAAAATATACCATTTTTTATCTTACTTTTTGCATTAAGCATGAAACATTAGCGATCTTACACTTTCGTATCATACGTAAGACTGCGATGTTATCATCAACTACTTTTGAGATTAAATTTCATTGCACATACATGTCGTCTTAATGTTTCGTTTCGATTAAGGCTGTCTTATTCTGTGTGCTACTTTTTTTTTTCATCTGTTTGGTTTTAATCGGTTATATATATTATATTGATATCCATATTGTTGTTTCTTATGACAAATGCACTTGTATATATATTGTAACTATAATACTACGTTACATTTATAGTTATTTATGACAAATGTTCGTATTTATATTGTGTTTATAATGTGTTCCTTTCCTGTACTTATATATTTATCATGTAAATGCTCTTCAGTTATGGAGGAAATAAAGATAATAATAATAATAATATATCGCTTTATATGTCCGTTGTTTACTATCTAAAGTATCGGAACGATATAGGTTACTGGAATATTATGTCATTTCTTTTCTTTTAAGAAAGTGATTAAATTCAAGTTGTTATAGTGCTTGTATTCATCTATTTCAATCTATAGTTTTAGGTTCTGAACATATGCATCTAAGGGTGAGAGCGAAATGGGTCTAATCGTACATAGACAAAGAAGCATTTATTACAATTTTGCTCTCACCCCTCGATATTCTTTATGGAAGGGGATTTATCCTCAAGTATTTTAAACTTATTGTACTAGACATATGAGCCCAAAATGGGGGTTTCAAGTCAATACGAAAAAAATAACAAATAAAATACATTAAATGATTTCTTCTAATTGCAATTCGAAAGTTTGAACATGTCTGTAAATGCAACGAAACTGTCATAGAATATGCAAATTTATATAAGACAACCACGGATCTAAAATAAAAAACAACAAACAAAAGAAAGCAGGAGCCATTGAATATCATTGAGTTACTGTCTATTATACATTTTTTTCTGTGGCTGTTTTTATGATTAAAAAAGACAATTCAAATATATATTTTTTAAATAATTATAACATAACGAAATGTTTCATACAGGGCTAGTGCTAAACAAAAACAGCAACCTTCCATAGCCGTGTTAGTTAAGTCCTGATAATACTTCCAAAAAATTCTTCTGAAAATACTTCTGAAATATTACAGGAATGTAAAATGTTCAAGAATTAAATCGAAAGAAAGTAAATATGTTTTGATGAAATTGTTTGGAAAATTTATAAAAAATATCTCAAAACTACACTGTCCATTAAATTTGTTGAAAAACAAATGTACTAAAATTACTTAAAGATATATTATTTAGCGTTATATGTTTAAACTACATTGTGAATTTCAGCCATGTTTGATCACTTCATAATCTTAAGTCTTTGAGGATTTTTATTCAAAAGTAATATCAAGTATTATGCAGGGTTTCCTACCTTCATAGTCATATTGACAAAATTGAACTAAAAAGTTCAACACTGGATAAAATCTAAATATAACTATGTATAATAATATGGTTTTCCCGCTACATGATCTAAATTTAGTAACAGGAAAAGACTTAGTGATGTGATTATAGCAAGTTCATCATATGTACAAACATGTACTACATTTAGAGAGAAAAGTTTAATTTTATTCCGTATTAATATGAATTGCTGTTAATACACGAAAAGGTCTGGTTAACTTTGAATCATAGCGATAAAAGTTACAAATTTGAAGAATTTGGTCTAGGTTTGGGTCCTTTATAGCGTTTCCTGCGGACTCTATTGCGAGATGCACATGGAATCTCAATTATACGCAGAGTGCGATTCAATACAAAATGGTGTATTGTTCCCATTTAAAATAATGATGTTGCCCTTAATGAGGAAACAATGAGCAGAATTAAACAAACTAGAATTTAGAGAGGGGATCTGAAATTAAGGAGCCTGCATATCACAGGAACTGCCAAAGCGCAAAATCAAAAAGGCATCATATCCTAGGGGTGATTAAACAATACCCACTGCTATTAAATCAGGAGTAATGGAACGGTATAAGCCGACATTTTCAAGCTGAAATTTACATAGCATACTAACATAACATAAATGTCGTGCTGAATGATCTGCAGAAGCTCTGATTAACATAGTAACATAATTCACAGAGAGCCTATTTACTTAAATGCTTGGTGGCGGCAGTATCTTAAGTCATACAACTGTGCACTTAAGTAATCTTTTAAAGCAAAACTCAATATTTAGCATACCTTTCATACAACTAATAAAACATATAGTAGAAGTTTAATTTTCGCACACATTTAAAACAATTTGTTTTAATAGTTAAATTTCAACAAATCTGAGTGATGTACTAGCCTCCACCTACTTTTTAAAAATTCACAAAGTTTCTGTTAGATGAGTAAATACCTCTAGAGGCGTAGAACTTAAGGTGGCATGTAGTATTTTATGAAATTGTAATAGCTTAAATCTTGATATGTATCTTGTGCATTATTTTTAGAGAATGTATGAATATAAAACATACTTGGATGGGATTTTAAATCTTAAAATTGATAAAACAAGACGGGTTATCTTGCTTTTGACCGAAAATAAGAAAATATAGTACATACATGTAAGTAGGTAACATTAGGGTAACAATTGTCAATATTCTAATAAAGCTTACATATTTTGCAATCATAGCAAAGAAGTTTCTAGCAAAGAAGTTTATTCAATATGCAATCTTGATGATACACGTTACATAATATATTTGATGAAGGTCAACATGACCTAGAATCAACATTTGACAATTAATACACATTCTGAATTCGATGGCGGAAATATGCTTAAAGAGTTCAACTAGATGCATAAACATACACCTTGCTTTGACAAATAATGATAAAGATTTCCTAACAATTGCAAGGTTGTGACAGGAGACTATGTACTTTAGTTCTAGTACGGTAGAAGTACACTCAGAATGAAAATTTAATTTAAATACTGACGGTGTATTTATAGTTACTCACTGCGAATTAAACAATTACACATTAAATTTTCTGTTTACAAAGGCGCTATATATATGAAAGTAGTTAAATTTCTTATGATTTTAATGTTTTCAGATGTTAATAGTTCAATTGCCTAATGTGCATGCTCGGTCTTGTATAAAACATATGGCCTCATATATTTCTTTATATCATTATATTCGTGTAGTTTCAGTACATAGCTCATTAAACTTGTATACATCTAATTCTATATAGTTTTCAGTACTGATCCTATGCTATTTTCATTTCATAACGAGGTGTGAGAGGGAAATGGGTGGGTGTAAGTTCATGTAGACAAAAACTCATTTAGAACAGTTTGGCTCTCACCCTTCCATAACCTGTATGAAATATGATTTAGGTATTTCTAATTTGAGTCATATTACTTCCTTGATTGAAGTCAATAAGACAAAAATAAACAAAATACATGCAATAATTCCTTCTATTTGCAATACGTTTGCCAATGTCATAGAATAAGAGAAATTATATACTACAACACCAATGCTAACAGACCAACCAATATAAGACCACAAGAAGTATTGCATGACTCTAAAATTTGCTATCATGCTTTTTTCTATGGCTCATTTTAAGTTAACAAAATAGATTGCAAATACACTCTTTAAAAGGATCGAAGAGATATTCTAATATACTTTTTCTCTGTTAAAACACTCTTACGCTAGAATGACGTCGTTGCGATGACGTCAAAGTTTTTATTGCGAACAAAAAAGAGCGCTTCTATATTATATCTAATTTTTTAGATTAAGGGCATGTTAGAATCGAAATAATTCATAGCAAACCCGTGTTTTAACACTATTAATACACTCGGGCGGTAATACGTCGTACAAATAATTTCACTCGGGCTGCGCCATCGTGAAATTATAACGTCCGACGTATAACCGCCCATCGTGCATAAATAGTGTTAAAGCACTCTTTTGCTAAAAATTATTTCTTAAATAAAATGTTTCATTTGAAATATTAAGCTAATGCTTGACAAGAACTGAAGACTCCCGGAGTCATTTTAATTATTCCTGGTTAGGATGGAACTTCCGTCAACCTCACACTCTTCATTCGGTCTATTGTCTCAGAAAGAATATTCAAAAATGATCTCAAAGGGAAGTAAATATGCTTTAATGAAATTTACTTCATATTTTATAAAAAAAAAATAATAATTACTTAAAATCATGAAGCATAATGTATCTTTTTCAATGCTTTTGTATCTTAAGATGTCTAAACTGTTCAATCGTGAATTTTAGCCATGTTGTACACTTAATTAAGTCTTGGTTCTACCCAGGTGCCCGCCTGTGATGAAATAATACACGGAGGGGCACCTGGGTTCTTCCTCCACAATCAAAACTAGAAACTCGCCATATGACCTATAGTGTTTGAGCGACGTTAAACCCAACAAAACAAAAACAAAGGATTTTTATTCCAAAGTAATATTAAGTGTGTTACAGGATTTCCTCTGTTTACCAAACAGCTAAACACTACACGTTTGGCTAACTATATTAAACTAAAAATAATCATAACATGGTTTTCCCCCTTTCCCCTACATTATCTATATTTAGCAATACGAAAAGTACAAACCATTACACAAAAATGTGCTGACTTGGCGATTACGATCTAAATTTAGAAAGAAAATCGGTATAAATATCGACAAGGTGACGGGTAACATCGTCAAATATAATCAAAAACTTAGGGAGCAGAGTTGCAAATATTCAAATGGATGTTATGCACAACGAGTGGTCTAGGTTTGGGTCCTTTTTAGCGTTTCCTGCAAATTCTGTTGCAAAGCCTATACGATTGTCTAAGGCTGGATTCTATTACACTGGTTCAGGAGAAGAAGCTATTTGCTTCTGCTGTGGAGTGAGAAATGATATTTGGACTGAGGACGAGTCTCTGCTGGAAGTTCACAGGCGACTTTCCCCGCACTGCAGATTTGTATGTGGTGCGGATACCACTAATATTGCCATTCACGGAGATAACGGACTGAAGACAGTATCAAAGTGTTCAAATAAAGTGCATGGAAATTCTGCGTTTAAAACATTAGAATCTAAAAGGGATGTAGAGTCTACGCATGCTGCTGAACAACCAAATGAAATATTCGAAGATGAGAGGAATCTGTATGTAAGCGGCACATCGCCTCGACATGCTTCTACTGAAATTTCAACAGTAAATCAAGGGGTTACAAATCAAGAATATGGCATGACGACGAAGTCCGTGTCTTCACTTACGAACGGACAGATTGAAATTTATCCAGGGATAAGCCATTCCAGATCTAAACATTCCGAGTATGCCTTGTTAAGTGAGCGGCTAGCATCATTTCATGAATGGCCTGCACGGCATGTTGCTGATCCGAATGTTTTAGCTAAGGCCGGATTCTACTCTGCAGGTTTGTTAAGTTCCCTGGATAATTTGGAAATGTTTCGAAAACATCTGCTAAAGTCCTGTCAAATCATCTTAAGTTTAAGAAGTGTTTGAAGAATAGTCAAGCAAAGAAGAAATCATTCAAAATTCTGCTATATATTCAGTGACTAATGATTATTATCCAAGAAACATTTTTTTTCCTCAATTTCTTTTATTAACATATTTTTTCTGTTCTTCAGGTATACAAGACTGTGTAAGATGCTTTTTCTGCAATGGAGGTATGAAAAATTGGCAGACAGGAGACAATGCATGGGTCGAACATGCGAAGTGGTTTCCCAATTGTGCATATCTTAAACTGTGCAAAGGAGAAGCCTTTGTTAACATTTGCAGCTCTTCAGTTAATGCTGATATTGTCACTGTTTATGATAATGAGGTAAACTTCAAGTTGGCGTTGTTAACATATTTTATAAAAACAACAGACATAGAGAAACCGATTCTGCATACTTACAAAATGTGTGTAATGAGTATGTTATGGTTCACAACTGTCTTTTTTTCAGTCGCAAATGGATCAAAAAAATTGTCCCGATGATTGGTTGATAGAGAATATAAACAGTGCTGCGGCCAAAATTGTGTTATCCGTGGGATATAAACAAGAGGACGTTGAAAAGGGTGTCATGTTTGCAAGGCAGAAATACGGTATGTATAGAGAAGGCATATTAGATTTTAAATATTTTCTTCTAGGGAAAGTTTATTTCCAAGTTTTATTACATTTGCTAAAATTTATATAGATGGATTAAATGTATTTAAGAGAAACTCATTTCGTTTTCAGGTCCAACAGAAATCAAAGCTCAGTTTATCATGGAATATATGCTAGAGGCAAAAAAGCAGTGTTCTACACAACTGCTTCCAGCAACCGGGAAGCACAAAATGTCTGAATAGGTAAAAAGAAAAGATAAACCACAAAATGTTATTAGCAATGCGACAGAGACAAACGACAAAAGAAGTACGGTAGACTCAAAAATCAAATCAGGTAAATGTAAAACTAATACTCAACTAATATTACTACCAAGTCTTGTAACATAATTTTTGAAGAAATTGTAAAGTATTTTCTGTGTAAACTAGACTAAAGTAAGGAAATTGTCATGAATGTAGATGGATTTTTAAAGAATATGCACAGAAAGAAAACAGAACCGTCTGTGAAAAATGTACGTGAAAGTTATTTTCAAATAGCTTTTTCTCTTTTTCACACCTTTTCATTAGTTGGAATATTCCAAATGTTTACGTCTACGAATATTTTATTTCCTACCAACGTCTTTACTTAAATAGTGTAAGCCTCTTATCTAAACTCATTTAATGTTGAATTCTTTGTTTTGCAGAAAAGCAAAGATTGGAGGAAGAAAATCGTAAACTTAAGGATCTTACAACGTGCAAAATTTGTCTTGATAATGACGCATGCGTGGCATTTCTTCCATGTGGTCATTTGGCATCTTGTGTAGAATGTTCAAAATCTTTGCGAAAATGTGCAGTTTGTAGAACAATAGTCCAAGGGACAGTCAAGGTGTACCAAGCTTGAGTTACTTCCGACCAATAGACACGTACATTGAAAACACTTGTATTAGAAATAAATAAAAAGGTGGTCAGCAGTGCTCATTGTTATGACATTCAGATTGAGGAAGGCTTCATTTTGTACTTCACAAGTATAATAAGGCAGCTATTATAAAAATGTACAATTGTTTTACACTATTATCATTTTTATTTGTTTATTTACTGATATTTGTGTTATATTTGCACTTCTATTACAATTTTACTATACATGTGTATATATTGCGGCAAAGGGTATTTTCGTATGTGTCACTAGAAATAAAGTTTGTAATATTTGCTAATAGTTTCATAGACTACTGAATGACAGATCATTATTATGACCATCAGATAGGGAAAGACTATACATTTTGTTCTATACAACAATATTAAGGCAGCTTATATAAAATTTAAAAAATGTACCAGCATTTTACACTTCTATATTTTCAATTTGTTTATTTATTGATATTCTAGAAGTTTAAAGTTATATTTACAATTTAATTATAATTTTACTGTACATGTGTATATATTGCGGCAAAGGAGACCTTTTTTGTCACTAGAAATAAAGTTTATAATATTTCTTAAAAGTTTCATAGACTACTAAATGACAGGTCATTATTATGACCATCAGATTGGGAACGACTATACATTTTGTTCTATACAACAATATTAAGGCAGCTTATATAAAAATGTACCAGCATTTTACACTTTTATTATTTTCAATTTGTTAATTTATTGATATTCTTTGTTTAATATTATATGTACACTTTAATTATTATTTTACTATACATGTAAAGGTGATTTATGTTGTTGTCACTAGAAATCAATTTTATAATATTGTCTAAAAAATTTCTGGACTTAGTCTACTGAATGACAGATCATTATTATGACCATAAGGTTTAGCGAGTCTATACATTATGTTCTATACAGCAACAATAATAAAGCATATATAAAAATGTACTGGCATTTTACAGTTATCATTTCTAATTTGTTAATTTTATTGTTTTTTTTATTTTTTTTGTTTTTTATTTGCTTTTTTGTTGTGTTATATTTACACTTTAATTATAATTTTACTATACATGTGCATATATTGTGGCAAAGGTGCTTTTTGTATTAGTCACTACTAATAAAGTTTATCACGTTTTCTCAGTGTTTCTTAATTAAACTACTTAATGACTGAATACAATTCCCGAAATACACTTTATCTGGACCCTTTGTGACTGTACTACCGTTATTCGACTTGTGTGTTATCTAGTTCTGTTCTCTTACGTGTTGCTATTCTATATTTTCACTTACGCCTGGAATACTAAAACAAAAAAAAGATAGTGCAACGAAGCCTTTCTATTTTTAGAAAACTCTGCCACTTATAATTAATTACCATATTAGGATAATGTGTGCTGAAACACAACAATGTATTCTTGCCTGTCCGTATGATTAAAGATATTTTAATGCATTTATACATAGTATATTGTGTCAGGGAGTTATCTTTGATATATGTTTGTCTCTTAGAAGCTCAGTGTCGGTTTTGGTGATCATGTTTGAATGTTTAAAATTACTTCTGAATTTTTAATCGTGAATTCAGTACCGACCGGTATTGGCAAAGTGTGAAAAATAGCTATTTTATACAGTTAATGAAATTACTTAAGTGAAATTTTGTTTTGATTGATGACCATTATCGCACTACAAACTTTATTACGTGTTGATTAATTGCCTTTAAGTGTATTTACAATTCTGTGTCTTCATGTGTTAGAGTAAATTCACACAAAACAAAGTGGTTTTAGGTAAACTGTGAAATCGTAAGATGCAATACTCAACTATTCGAATTGTTGTCCCAGAAGCATGCATATTACCCTAAATGTTAAAAATACCAGTAGAGTTTTAATCAAGTATCTGCATTTGGTTTTTGTTTTTCTTGAGTTTTTTTAGCTAGTAACTAGTATTCAAAACTTTAACCAGAAATGTTTAAGCTCAAAAGGTGACAAATCCGTCTATGACGGACTGAAATCCAGTATAGCCCCCACCTTCCCCCCTCCCCCCCCCCCCCCCCCCCCCACCCCGCCCGCCGATACTATTAATAAATTTCAGTGTAACATGCCTTTAAGTAATAGTTATTGTTCGAGGAATAGTTCTGCATTGTGCGAGCGAGGTTTTCAAATCTCCTCAGAGGTCTATAAACACAATGCAGACCTATTCCGAGAATGATAACTGACTTACCTACATGCTTCTTTGTTTTACATAGTCCAGATTGGTGTCGGATTTGAAGAAGGTGTGTAACGTGTATGTATCATAAAAACAAATAGTTAGAAGAAAGAACAAGACAATATATGTCACAATTTATTTGATAGTATTAATATAACAAACGACCAAACTTGCTACGAACCTGTAAATATATTTGTCAGTAATTAGGACATGTCTTTTTGCATTGCATGAAAAATCCGTGCATATTTGGGAAATAGTCTCTCTCCGAGATCATCAATGTGTATCTAGTCAATAGTCAGTTAGTCAGAATTTGGCGCGAATGGTATTTTATGGGTTTTTTATAATGTTTTTTATTTATTTATTTTTTCCCAAAATAAAAGTTTATTTAGCTCTTAATTTAATTTTAATTTGTCGTATAAAAAGTATTGATATAGATTTATTATTACATTATTACAAGAAATGCATATCATAATATATCCTGATTTGGCACAACGAAATGTGCTAAAACCTGCGCGCACAACATCGAGAAGATATAAAAAGCTTCCGTTTTCTTGACAATGAGTACAACTAATTAAGAAGTTTGTAGTTAGAGGCCTCTGTTTTGATTGCCATGGCAACGATTTAAATAAACATTATAAAGTTTAATGTCGTTTTGATTCTCTACACCTGATTCACGTGAAGAAGTTGTCATACACTTGTTTACATTGTACAGTGCAAAATATGAAATAATATTTAAAGGCATAAAATGTCAAGTGTTAGTTCGATACGACATTCAGCAAAATTGGAACATTTTTTTCAGAAAACAAGAAATTACATTAACCAGTTTCTCAACAGTTACCACTACCTAAAACTGCCTTTGAATATGTTTAAACTATTAGTCTTATTTCAGACACGCTCGGAATGTATCACGATAATTTTACTGGGTTATTTTCAAAAATACAACTTCGTTACTTATGTTCCATGTTAACTGTACAGAATATCATCACAATTTGCATTAGCAGACTATTAATTAACTTGGAGGAAGTTTGTTTAGTTTGTATTTTTAGCAATCAATATTTTTCTTTGCAAAATAAACTGTCCTATTTCAGGAAGCATTCTCCACTCTGACGAAAGAGTATGCCCGTATTAACGTTCAGACAAATATCAAGACCTGCTTAAAATTGAATGATAAAACTTTAAGTAAAGTCAAGTTTAAAGCAATTTTCAAGATATGTAAAACTAGTCGGATTTTTTTCACTTATAACATACTTTTTTGGAAACAGTTGAAACTATATTCACGGAGTCAATCACATGTCTACATAAAATGTCATGCACGGACTTTTCATGATTCTACTGCATTGTTTCGGTCGCTTACGCATAACTTTAATTTAATCTCTGAAAAATTGCGTAAGTGTGTCGACAATTTGGCTCAGTGGTTAGAGCATTGGACTAGCATCGGAGCGACTCGGGTTCGATTCCCGCTACTGACACTTGAGATTTTTGTGTAGACATTAGAAATAGGACAGGTCTGGAAATTCCTACAGACCTCATAAGCGGTCTGTAAGGTGTTTATAGACCTCATCGGAACAAAGAAGCCGGTTGGTAATGATAGCTATACGTACTTGCATGCAAAAGTTTAACCAGTGTGTGACGCCGACGCCAGGGTGAGTAAAATAGCTCGTAATATTCTTCGAATACTAGAGCTAAAAATTTGCATTTTGTTTTGCCGAAAAAAGGAAGAATTAGTTGCGTTATGCTATAGTTTTTAGAAGACAGTTTTAGTTAGACTGGCATCAGTCGTTAGAATTATTAGATGTAAAGCAATTGGCCATAAAATCAATCCTCTCTGATACTACTTTCTGAAAAATATTTCAATATCTCTTACCTCTGACTCTAACTGTTGAGATGAGCCAAGAGGGAAAATGGTTTTCGGAGAAAATATCAATGTCAGTTTGAAGAAAGAGTAAACTTTATTACAGATTACTTGATCTCAACAAACTTTGTAAGTCTAAGTTTTAGTATATAATGTCGTAAGTACTACAAAAACACATTATAATAGATCTCTTATTAATATAAGAAAAGAACAATGTCAAAGTTAATATAGAATTATATAAAGATTGCACAGGATTATTACCACAATAGCAATCTTTAAGTGTCGCGGTGGTCGCCAAATTTCTCCCTGTACCTGGATTCTGTGTTCTTGTATTTTCTGGTCATTTGGGATCATGGAGAGACTGAGATAAAACCAAATATTATACTGCACTTTGATAGCTTCTTTCTTTTTCTTTTTCTTTATTATGGCGATGGAAAATTATTTTATTGATCCAAGTGAAATTATCAATATCAAAATGATTTTGTGTAAAAGTAGTATAAATAATATAATAATATGCATATTTGATGAAAAAATCAAGGTTGTAGCATATTTATGCGAATGTACTTTCTTGTACTTTGTAATAATGTGAATGGTTGTCAAATTATACAGGCACTAAAGAGGAAACTGTCGCATAATGACGGATTCAAATGGTCAGATATTTGCTTTTTACCTTATATCTATTGCAGTGTTTCTTCTTAAATCACAAGACAAATAAGTAGCATAAATTTTTCAGAATTTTTCATGGAAACTTAGATCATATTCCATCACTTCAATTTTGAGCTGACATGACGGAAAATATTTTTCTTGCATCAAACTGACCCCCACTTTTCTTTTCATATTTCTTATGAACTGACTATATTCATCAACAAAATGTAAGGACATTTGAACTTGTTCCTGGAGTGTGCTGAAACATTGAATGTTTCTCAGTTTTATACAGATTAATGAGGACTACATCTATGAAGTGTTCTTATGCTTTACAGATGTGCAGTACAAGCAACTCCAAAACATCATAAACGTAAACAAATTGAAAAGCCAGAAGCGAAACAAACATGATCAGCATGTTTATATGATTAAAACGGAGTATACTATCAAAGGAATTCGAGAAACATGATAAATCTAGATGAACAATTCGTTTTCCCACTGAAAATTGGAGAACGTGACACAATACGCCACGTCTGATATCGACTATTCATAGAATATGTAAAGCTATTGCACTTGACATTATGTCTGTTTGCATGACCCGGTTGGTTACAATTTTGCACACTTGCTTGCTGTGATGATCTGAATGTAATCATATGAAATACAGTTTCCATAACTCTTTTTTTTTGTTTTGATATCACAAAGTTATGCCCTTTTTAAAACAGTCTTGACTGTATTTCCTCTGTAGATGCAAAATGATTGGTTGCGACTTTGTTTTATTATACACTTTTACTTATACAACAATACA
This sequence comes from Mercenaria mercenaria, assembly GCF_021730395.1. Lineage (NCBI taxonomy): Eukaryota > Metazoa > Mollusca > Bivalvia > Venerida > Veneridae > Mercenaria > Mercenaria mercenaria. Next base: position 23,306,975 of record NC_069364.1, on the reverse strand, counting down.
AAAATACAAAAGTTAAATGCATTGAAATTTTCTTACCTGTCGTATGTACCTAAGAAAAATAAATAAGCAGAAATATACAAATAAGTTCAAACAAATATATTTTATATTAAATCCTTTTAGCCTTCTTTTCCCGTGTTTTCTTTCCAAAGTTCTATAAGGTAATAACAACTACAGCTATCAGTAAATATGTAATCATGTAACGTTCAGATCAAAACATACACTACTTATTCATTTCTAAAGGTTTGTTAATGCAACATTCTTTTTAATGTCTTTGACTTAAACTTACTTCTATCTTTTGAGACATCCAGCCGTTAATGGTGGAGGAAGACCTTGGACCCAATTCATTTGCTTTTTATAGTTTGAAACTGTTGTTAAATGATCATAACAAATTATTTATAGAAAATCGGAGAGAGGTTTTATGCTTAGTTTAAACACCCAAAGACCATTTAATTTCTATCTCTAGCCCTTATCATGCTGGACACTATTGCTTCTCCCTCCTTGACCGATGTAGATTATGATCAACCTGCACATCTTTTTGGTAAGCACCCCTTTTTTCAGTTAATGATATCACTTAAAATTAAATATGGACACGAACGTACAGTTAGGCATAATGATCAAATCAAGAAATAAGGTAAGTTATGACAATTTCCGTACTGAGATTCGTTATAAAACAGACGGTGTTTTGAAGTTTAATATCACGAAAATATATGTTAGAGTTAGGTAACTTGTCCTGTGAGGTCATCTTTTGATGTTGAAGACATGTGTAAAGTTTAAAAGCATCTGAGTATATTTTGAAAAACCTGCTTATATGCAAACTTGAACCTGAAATTCTAAGTTTAAAGGGGGCATAAGTTTGACAAAATAAAAGTTAAAATCATTCACGTCCACTGAAGTCACTTGATGATGCCGAAGACATGTGTGAATTTTAAAAGTGTTTTACCCTACGGTAACATGTGTTCATCACAAGACATTAATGTTAACGAAAGACGAAAATGTACATGTGGAAAAACAGGTTACAAGTTCGTTATTTCTGTTGTTCAACATGTTGAGAGAATGAACATTTGAAACAGATGTATCCTAAGTTAACTAAGTAACTTTCCCTGAATAGAGAGTTTACACACAAATAAAAATTGAATACTAGCAAAACAGATTTAGATTGTTTTAAAAATGTAAATGTCGTAAACCATAAACCATTTAACTTGACAAAATCCATTGCAAAATTCCTCGGTGGATACACCGGGGTTGGATTTGCATGTCGCCTAAACATAGAAGCATTTTAACGGAGTAAAGATTATAATATAAACACCGGACGACTTATTGAATTTCGTTTGAATCTGTTTTGGTGAATCAGCGTCTTGGCATCTTGTAATTATTTACCACAATATGATGAATTTTGATATAAAAGTTACCAGGATGATAGATATCTGACCTGTACATAAACAAAGACTTGTTCTGGAAAACATGTGCTTGATTAGTGAAAAAAAACAAGTGATGAACGATAATAATCCTACAGGTATATTGATAAAAATATCGTTCAATGATATCTGAAGTTTGTACATAAATGTTATATTCTTGCTGTAGAAAACATATAGCAAATAAATAATCATTTTATACATGATATTCTTATTTGAAACCAAAAAGGGAAAAATCATGACTGAAATAGGTGGCATGTACTTTGCTTAAATTGCGGTAACCGAGATAGAATTGCGCATTTACTTTTTGTAAAATATTCAGGATTTTCTAATATTTTATTCTTATTGCTACACGGCACTGGACTTGCAATGTCAGAATAGGGCGTGCCTTTTGTCGTCCGAAGGAATGTGAAAGATGCTGTATGACAAAGTTCAGTTTTCACACATTTAGTTGCTGGAGTTTCTCCATATGAGTTTGTAAAATTTGGGCGTGCGTGGCTTAAATATTACTGTCATATTCGAAAATAAGCTGTACACTCAATAGAATAACGACAGAAAGAAAGATCTGTAAGTTTGTATATTTTCAAGATCTAAGTAGTATGCTCCGAAGATGGCACACTATTATATTCTTCTTACAATCCTTATTAATATTATCTAGATCCTAAATCTGGATAAATTGATTGTATGTTGTATGTTAACGCTTTTATGCTTATATTCAAAAGGCTGATAGCAAAAACAAAATGTAATGTCGACAGATGTAAATGAGTCCGACCTCTGCATATATATACATGTACTTATTATTATATTAAATTATTGACTGATTATTGGAACAAAAATCCTTACATTTCAGAGACAAGGGCGTATTACCTCTCGACACATCTTGAGCTGCTGAAGTTTTCCACATTTTTAGAACTGGTGTGAACAAATGAAAAGGGGTCAAATTTTGCTGGAATATCATTTCTTTTGAGAATGACTGTCTGTGGATTTATACAAAAAGTAGACTGGACCGTTTCACTTTGGTAAAACGCTAAACACTTTTCATTCTGATGTCAGGTCAACAGGTCACTTGATTTTTTATGTTCCTCTTGAATAGCTTTTTAAAGGAAAGGTATTTGCTTTTGCCTTTAAAACACTGTGTCAAGGCAATGTATTGATATATTTATATGTAACTTAATGAGAAAGTACTTGTACGTTTTATCATACCACCATGCGGCCATCTTTGTAAGGGAAATAATCGCCTCAAAAGATAATTCCCGTCACGGACGGTACAAAACTTTTTTTTTTTCAATTTTCACTTTCTTGCATATTTCACTTTGTAATGTATCATATTTTATTACGTCAAAATGTGAGTCATGTGACAAGTATTTTTTGAGATATTTACCAAAACTCAGAAAAGTTACCAGATAAACAGTTATTTTCTTATTATGTTAAACTGACCTATTCTACAATATTTGATTTTGGCGACAAAAAGATTTGTTTGCCATCTGCTTGGCCGCAAGTGTTTTGCTACAGTTTGTAAGTGTGTAAAATATTGTTTCATTTTGTTCCTGCCATACCTGAATATCTGCGTTTAAGCTATTAGTTAAACATAATATCGTTGTAAGACACCAGGACCAGGCATCTACATCTTCAGTTAAACTAATACGTTGCGGCAGAGAAACAAAATAAAAATATTACGCATTGTTACATTACTCCGCAGCGGAAGTTCTCTTTAGACATACAGCAGTCCACAAGTGCTGTTAAATTACCGGTATCGAATCCAAAATACATTAAAGTTTTGCAATAAAACCGTCTTGTAAACATCGAGTTGTCGTCTATAAGTCGTGTGCTCTTTGAAATATTCGATGACTCAAACAACTCAACACACAATATATTTATCCTTATTGAAGTTTGTGTCGTCTTTAAATCAAAATCCCTTTCTGAGTCTTGTGTTTGCTTGGTTGCGCTTAATGCTTCTAAAGGATCTTATTATAATATTTAGCCGCGCCATGAGAAAACCATTTGCGATCAACATGGATCCAGACCAGCCTGCAGGACATCCGCGCAGTCTGGTCAAGATCCATACTGTTCGCTTTCAAAGCCTATTGCAATTAGAGAAACTGTTAGTGAACAGCATGGATCCTGACCGGACTGCGCTGATGCGCAGGCAGGTCTCGATCCATGCTAATCGCAAATGAACTATGTTGGTTTTCTCATGGCTCGGCTCATTTTATCAACTATCCTAACGGCACACTTTAAGTGCTTTCTCCCCGTACTTGGACTCAGTGTTGTTATATTTTCTGGTTCTCTGGGATCATGGAGACTATTCAATGTTTATGGATAATTTAGTTCCGCTTAAGCCAGAGCTAGGGACCATGAGAGGTGCGTCACATTTCATTACCTTTGATCAATCAAACCAAGTCTGCTTTTATGTTTGCTCGGTAATGTTCTATGCTTCTAGATAATATTTTTGTAGATTTTATTATGTATCATTTTATTATAGGTAGTAATTATGAGTTTATGGAGTACAACTAGTTTTACAATAATTTTATTTAAAGCAGCTTTATTTGAAATTAAACGGTTATATTTTGTTTCAATATTGTTTAAAAACGTGCAAAGCTAAAATATATCATTCTTTTTATTCCTGCGTCATTATAAAATATCTCACATTGTGAGTAAAAACCAGTCTAAAAAGAAATGTAATAACCAGGTTAGTTTATAATATCAACATGTTATAGTGAGTAGGTTAGTTTACATTATAAATGCACGTTTGGGAATGAGATCAAAAGAAGTCCAAATGGTTATAAATAAAAAAAAAGACTTTTTCGCTTTCACCCATCAATGTGGAACTTTTACATTTGCTGTTTCAAGTTATAAACTGCAAATGAGTTTTTCATCTAAATTAAAATTGAAACATTCATTTATAGATCTTATTATGCATTTTTTCTAAATACCCAGAGAATAAAATATTTCAAAAGGAAGGACTCGAGAAAGAGAAACATCCGATATTATGCACATGTGTAAGTACAATCAAAGTGTTGTTTAGCACGTCAACTGCTGCAGTCACCTGACTTTAGTCCAATGTTCTCAGGATTTATTTATTCAAATAAGTACACAATCCTCTGTTAGTTCTGCATTTCGCCGTTATCATAATAAGATGATACAGATTTGTAAACATCACAAATTTCTTTTCAAATGATGAGGTAAATATCGTCTAAAAATTAATGTTATATAACACAAAAAAGCAAAATCTTTCGAGTTTGTAAGTGGTGAGAAGTTATTTTCTAAAAGGAATCCATTTGCATGGTACAGAATGGCACGTGATAACTTTAGTCCGAAAATGATATAAGGAAAACGTTAAATAAGGAAGTAAAATTAAAAACAAATTAATAAATCGTGGCACATGTTCATATATAACTATCTATCCAATTGGCAAAGTAATGCACTGCAATTAAGACAAAAAGGGAAGTAGGAAAAATACAAACTTTTCCTGCTTTACTTAACTTTTCAATGATCCCTATATAGCAAGAATATACGCATTTGCGCTAATAGGATGTATGTATTTGCTCTCACTGGTGGATTAATTTCATAAGCTCTTTCTTTATATCAGTTTCTTATCTTAAATTGTCAATATGAACTAGATAAATTTAATTTAATTCAATACAATATCGTTTAAAAATCTCTTTCAATAGATAAAATTAAAAGCGAAATAAAACCTTACAAATTCGATCACGATATAGAATAGAAGAATTGAAAAACCTCAGTACGACATAAATCAAAATGTTGCAACACGGTTTGATTGAGCCTATTCGCGGACGGTAGTAGAAATGCAAGTTACCGATCACGCCTTCTGTCCGCTGGTTGAGTAGAACTAAACATTTACTGATGATACTGGTAGAAAAAAATATTATTTAGAGACACAGGTAGATGTATTCATGCACCGATGCACACGGAACCTTCAATGATACAAACTTACTGAAGAACTGAAAATATACAGCAACTTGAGCAATGTCACAGTTATAACTGCATATTTGCTTTCCTTTTTGAAAAAAAAAACACTTCAAATGAATTGTTAGACTAAACACTGTAAGTTACGTCAGTTAAATAAACAGCAAAAAAGTAAAGAGACGCGACTTTATTGAATACAGTGCTTAATATGTTTTGTTCAATATCAATGTATCATATGCAGTTCAAACTTGTAATTTCCTTATGGCATAACCAGAGTGCATGTACCACGTGACGTTTTCGCTAATCTGGGGTGCCAAAGGTACATGGCGGGTCCCTCGGTAAAGGTAACATTTTCTTCGATAGCTTTTCACCAACCTGTTCAAGTTAAAGGAAACATAGATGAGTGCCGTCTAATATGAAAATCCAACACTTGGCTAAAAGATTTCTGTTTCAAAGTCCGCTCGTTTTCTCCAAAAGTGCAACCGCACATCTGAAGTGAACAAATTTGGGGATGTTCAGACGGGAGACCGTTTTGTAAATTCAATATATTAACTCTGTAAAAGTCCGGAAAAGGCTACCTTGCGACACGTATATTTGTATGAGTATTGCCTTGACAGCTACACTTTAAGAAATTACAAAGTCAGATATTCCAATAGCTTTCAGGGCAAGATTTTTCAATTGCTAAGCAGGAGGCCGTTTTTATTGATGTTAAGACGGGGGCGTAATTTCTGTATTCAACGAATTTCGAAACACTTTCAGACCAAATGAAATGTTCCTCTAAAGCAAAAATGAGGGCGATTGCAATTGTTAAATGTAATGAAACAGTTTGCTGTAGCCAAGTCATAAAAGAACTCAATCCAATAAACTAATAAATAACCCAACTGGATTGCAACTGGAGACAAAACACCATCCAGCTGGCCTACGTAAGGTCGGTGTTTCTACCCAGGTGCCCACCTGTGAAGTTGGAAAGTTGCCATATCACCTATAACTGTGTCGGTGAAACGGTAAGCTCAACAAAATAAGTAAATGAATAAATAAAAGGAGAAAGAAAAACATACTCATCGGACATTTTTCAATGGTTACATGAAATATATTCATAATTATATGTATGGGTCTCATTGGGTCAACATCTAATTATGCATGGTCTTTGTGTTTTGTAGATAAAGAAAACTGTACAGACATATCTGAATCGGTCGACCTCTATGTAACAATGGCACCATAAAATGCACATTCGAAAAACTGGTCACACGCCGAAATCGAATCATTAGAAACAATATCCGACGAACTTTACTTGTTTGTGAGAATAAATGATGAACTTAAATGTTGAAGTAAAACAACATTGATGATTATAATCAAGTAGACTGCAAGGTTTTGGTTATGAAGCAACCTGCAGACCACCTGGTGAGGCTTATAAAACAGATTAACGACTTTGGTGTTAACTTTTATTCGTGGTCACACAAAACTGGTTCTCAGCAGTTTAAATACCTTACTGGAGTGGCTATCAAAAGCTGTTCTTAACACTCCACGACAAGTAAATGTTTATTGTTATTGTTAATAATGATACACATGATTACACTAAAACAGATGAGAGAAATTGAAGAAATTCAGTTATCTATTGTAATTATTCAGTTATGTGTGGCACTTTTCCAATGTCTTGAGAAGGAATGTTAACGCTATATATGCACAGCTCTTATACCATGTCCATGAGTTTGCAGAGCTACATGACGATATTTGTAAGTTCACAGGACAAGGAGTTGAAACAATCAACGACGAAATTAAGCAAATTTACCAGAAACGAAGCAACAAGAATGACGAGACTGTCGGTGAATGGAAAACCCGTTGGAGAATGGAATTGTTAATAGACGAAAGATGCGAACGAACAAAGAATGATGATTAAAAAGAACGATCTGTATTAGAACGAGACTTTTAAAGAAAAACAGTCTTTAAAACGTCGAAAATTTGATTTTGAAATTACTGAAGCGAACAAAAAATTGAAAAGGAGACAGAAAAATGGTGAATAAAATGACCGTCGGAAAAATTAAAGGAATACTGAAATCGCTCAGTGATTACTAATCCTAGGGATATGCAAAAACTAATAACCATCATTGAAAGCAGTTTGGGACAGAAGTGTATAAATCACCTACAAACTTTAAAAAAAAAATGAATTATTTTTATTGTATCTTTCATGTATAATATAAGCTTTATTTGATATGATGTACTCGGCTCGAGTGGATATTGTCTGGCTTCGCAAAATTCACAAGAGCCGAATACAAAATCGCACATAATGGCCATCTTATTACAAAGCTTTTTGTTTGTTGCTTTATTTTTGCCAATGAACAATCAATATCAAAATAGAACTGAGTGGGGTTTTTTTTGCCCTATCATATAAAACTGTGTCGGGCCATGCATATTATTAATCGGTGAAAATAGTCCGGCTACAATGTAGCATTTACGGACTTTTCTTCTGCCTCTTCGTATTTACTTACAAAATCCAAGCCGTATTTTTTACAGAATTTATACAGATCAGCAGAAAATACAGAGTACAACCCTTCGATGAAACAGTCGCCCGCCGTCATATTCTAGTTGCTGACGATATATATTATGCTTCATGTAAATTTATATGCAAAATGTTCGTAAATATATGGGAAAAAATAAATAAGATATCTTATCAACTTTACAATATTACCAACTGTTACAGTATTAGATCGATTGCGAACATCATATGAAACAAATAGAGCCAATACAAAATATAATTAAATAAATATAAGAAAAGCGGGTCAATACGAGAAAACATGACCAATACGTTATTCAAGCATTCTGATTGGTTAAAAAGAGAGGCCAATACGAAGAAGCCACTTCCGTTAGATTCTTTTTAACTGACGCCATTTTGTTTTACATCAAAGTTATATATCAAATTGTTTTCATAATTTTGACAAAAATTTCATGTATCATGTCCGTGTAATAACAAAGTATGACTGAGCGGACGAACGATGCCGATCTTTGTAGATTACAACGTAACTCCGGCTTATTCGGTAATGTGTACAAACAAGTGTTCCCGTCAGAAATTCTGATAATTCCTCAGGAAATTATTGAGAAAATATGCGAAACGCAGATCAATTAAAAGGATGAGACTGATCTTAAACATACATTTTAGTGTAATGATAATAGCGAAGTGGATGAATAAGTTGGTTATGAATGAATGAAAGAAAGAATTAATTGGGCTTTACAGCGAACCGGCACAAAAGGTAATATATCGCCAGGAAAATTAATTGTAAAGTATATCTGAACCATTTAAAGTAAACATGTGTATACATATAAATTATAGTGCAAACACCAGTTGCAAACATAATAACATTGCAAAAGATGTGAATATAAATTATATAATGTTCAGATTTTATGATACAAGTCTATCTATTTCCAAAAAATGTAATTTTTTTCGACAGAAGTTTGCTCAAACAGCTTTTTTAACGTAACGATAACATCATAAATTGTATTGCGCTGTGGAGCAAAGTCCACACGGTCGATTAAAATATGTTTAATAGTAAGCGTTGTTTGACGCTGTACATTCAGATTGATCTTCATTGTTCGTAAGATAAGAATGAGTCGAACGGTTATGACCTATTCGACAACGAGAAAGAACAGCTTTCTTCCTGCGAACAGATCTGTTCCCTTAGTGCCACTCACTTAAAGTAGGTTTACTATCTTGACGTTTATTGAACGAATCTGTCAGGATACTGGTTGTATGACCCAGGGAAGTGCCTACGCCTTTAGTATCTTGAACAAAGAAATGGGTCCAATCCCTTAGGTGATTATGTCTTAGACTTGCTGACAAACAAAATAGAATGTCCTTTGTTAAAACGTATAGCTGGTGAGACCAAATATCTCATATATAGAATTTTCCTCTGGCTACCTTGCCTAAATGATACATGTACCAATGATTCTTAAATGATTTCTATCATGAGCTAGACAATTTCAGGGATCAGGCAAATCACTAAATGTTTCAAACTAACAATCTTCGATTAAAAATAATAAGCTCAAACTCCTATAGGCTGGAGACTTTATACTTGATTGGTCTTTTTGTTGAAGTTCCCGTCAGACAATGTCTTTGAATCAACAACATACGAGTCCTATCGCATAGATGCTCGGTCTCTGTCCTCTCTACTCTATATGATTTTTGACTCCTGGATGCTCTGCGCCTATATGCCATCAAATGTAGCATTCAACTACCATATAGTTATATCCCCGATGCCTTGATTGTACTTTGCCAAAAATGCTGAATTGTCTATAAGCTGGAACTCTCCTACTATCTCAGTAGATTACCAAACTCTGGGTCTCTGTCTCAGCTTCCCGATGCTCAGCCTATATATGCTATCGTATATAGCATTCAACTATCCTTAAAGTAAAACTTCTATGCGCCGGCCCTATAGCTCGAAATCTGATTGAAATTCTGCAACTCTTCTTTAGTCTATGAACTTCTAAAATCTTCTTTTTAATAATTTATCCGCCATGACATGGTAACTGCAATAGTCCTTATCAAGGTACTGGAATAAATTATTAGTTGAATCCTCGATGTGTCTTTTTCAACCGCCGGATACCGAATAAGCTCTCTGTCATCCATCTACCTATTCATACCCAAACAGACGTGCTATTTTTAAAACTTGTTTCTGATTGGTCCAAATTGATACATAGTGTCTTACAACGAGTACATGCTATATCCAATATCTGGTTCCCTTTGATTTTGTATATGACATAATGTGCGAAGCTGGGATCCAGCCATCCACATAATGAACTCAGATCAGTCACAAATGACCCAAATTCTATTAATTACAGCAATTGAACTAAAGTTTTACCAATGACAACATGAAAAGGGAGTCAAGCACTATCTGTGCTTATGTATTACGTAATCAATATATTAAATATACAAATTATTCTGACAGAAGCATTGTTCCATGATGATTCCATTTACTAGTTAAAATGTATTTGTTAATATTTGACTTGAAATCAGTATCTGGTAATTTCAAATTAGATTTAGATTGTGTTAATGAAAGGGATTTCTTTGCTGTGGTATCAGCATCCTCATTTCCATAAATACCTACATGACTAGAAATCCAACATTTTTTTTGAAGATAGTTCATGAACCTTGGGAAAAATGTTTTGAATGAAAGGATTTTCCATATTTTGGTTCTGAATTGATTGTAAAACTGAGAGTGAGTCGCAAAAGATAATAAAATTTAGCGCAAAATCAATAGCTTTTGCCTCGGCGGAAAAAAACGTGGCGTTATTTGACAAACGTACTTTTGAATGATGTAGTGGTTGCCGGCGGCGCAACTAACCTTTATATCATCTTTCCAGTCGTCTGTAAAAATAGAGAAATGATCTTTTTAAGTCGACTTGATTTCATTATATTTGCACTTGAATATTTCATGGTAAATTTCAGATATTTTAAAGGCAGTTTTCATATCAAACAGATATGTATGAGAATTAAGGGTCCACGGTGTGTATCCAGAACCAAATTCTCCTCCGCACTATCGAACTCAAAGTCAGTTTCGTTCATAGAAGTGTTTATAATATGCGAAATCCAAAAGGTCTTATTTGTTTTGCTTTTTTATTTTCAAATGAATCAAGGTATTTCGTTTTAAGAATGATTTTTATGAGCAGGGTTGGATTTGTTTGCAGCCATCCGCAAAGCATATTGCAATGACAGTTTTTCACATCGGATATAGAGAGGGTTCGTTTGCTTCAACATACAAGCTTTCAACAGGCGAAGTTCTAAATGCGGCAAGAGCAATACGAAGACTTTGATTATGGATAGTATCTAACATTAAATTTTGTGATTAAGAATTTCTTGCTGAACCATACACAATACAACCGTAATATATATTGGATCTAATCAAAGCTCTCTAATGTCTTCATAAAACCTTGCGATCGATTCCAAAATCATTATTTGAAATCACCTTTAAAAGATTCAATGATTTCAAACATTAAGCTTTCAGGTATTTTATATGTAGTATAAAAGAAAGCTTTTTTATCAAAGATAACACCAAGAAAGTTTGCATTGTCAACAACGTGTGCTTTTGTTCCATTTAGGAAAAGCTCAGATTCACAATGTTGTTTCCATAATTGACAAGATTGGACATTCAGATGTTTCGATTTTGAAAATTTAAAACCATTTTTCATGGCCCAAGTTTGAACTTTATTTAAACACTACTGTAATTGACATTCAATTGTACGCATATTTTTTGAACGATAACATATCAGAAAGTCATCATGTAATGAATAACTGTCCATCGTAACAAAATTTCAAAATATTATTAATTTTGATAAAAGGTGTTTCAGATGAAATAGATCCTTGCAGAACTCCCTGTTATTGCTCAGATAAGTCAGAAAGGTTAGAACCAATAGGTATTTTTAAATTGCGATCAGATAAAATTTGTGATATAAATGTTGGAAGACGATCTTTTATACTTTAATGTCATTCATAATACCATATTTTCATAACGTATTATAAGCAGACAGAAAATGCTTTTTTATACAAATGCATCATGAATAAAATTTTCCAGCCGAACAAGATGATCAGTTGTGCTGTGCTGCTTGCGAAAACCGCATTGAAAGTTCGTAATTAAGCCTTCGAGTCTAGATAAAAACTAGTTTAGAATCAATCATACGTTCTAGAGTTTTACATAAACAGCTAGTAAGGGCTATCTGTCTATAACTTTTGGGATTCGCGCTATCTTTGCAAGGTTTTAGTGTGGGAATAACAATATCATCTCTCAAGGAATCTGTAACAATACCAGTTTTCCATGTAATATTGTAAAGTTCAAGAATTATGTCTAATTATTATTGTGTTAAGTGTTTTAAAACTTGGTAATGAATTTGTTCTGGATCAGCTGCAGTATCATAGCATTTGTCTAGAGTGCTAAGTAACTCTGTAAGCAAAAACAGCTTTTCTTCATAATCTTCATCGTTATTTGTATCAACATTTAGAGGTTTGCTTTCTTTAGTTGATTTAATATATTTATAACGTTGATCAAAAATATCTGATGAAGAGGGTTTTTTTTTTTTTAAATATCACCAATAGTATTGGCAATGTCCTCATTGATTGATGCGATAGACTGGTCTGATTTTGTCAGATGAGAAGCATTGGAAAGCTTTCCTTTTCCACTTATTTTACGAATCATTTCCGAGACTTTTTATACCAAGACTAAACAATCCAAGGTATCACCACCTCAGCCATAGACGTTGAGTTGCACAGAGACTAAACAAACCAGGGCATCACCACCCCTATCTCAGGTGAAATCGAATGACCCTAAGACAAAACAAACCTAGGGATCTACACCTCAGACTCAGGTGAAGTTGAGTGACCCTAAGACTAAACAAACCGAGGGATTACCACCTCAGCCTCAGGTAAAGTCGAGTTACACAGAGACAAGACAAACCAGGAAATCACTGACTCAACCATAGGAGAAAACAAGCGACCCCGAGACTAAGATAACCTTAAACTTTATGAATGTATGAATGCCAGGACTTTTTTCTTGCTTGTTATTCGAGCTTTTGCTCTCAAAACCTTAACATATAATAGACTGTTTTTTGTTGGCTGAATATTGAACTTTTAAATGACCGCTCTACGTTTTGGAATAGTGGTCTTACATTCATCATGATACCATGGTTTATTTTTAGATTTACTACTTCTTGAAGTTTTCGGAATGGAATGGATTTGTCTGCAATATAGGATGAAATAACAGGAAACCGGTCAATAGGTTAACACATAGCGATTCTCTAAAGTCATACCATATTTACATAAAGACTAGTATCGTTGCCACTAAGCTTTATTAAATTTGAAATAAGAGGGATCATTTGATATTTGTTAAAAGATGCTTGATAAGATGATTAAAAAAAAATATCACTTCCATGTAAGTCATCTAGCACCCTCCATTCAAGTCAAGAAAAAGGCTTGGTTGGCAAATTGATAAATCGAGAAAAGTAGTGTCCTGTTGCAGGATGAAGGTATGTTTTTGACGGTAGCATGCATTTCTACTACCGTCCATGAACAGGCTCAATCAAACGTAGCCTGCAATATTTTCGTTTTTGTCGTGTTGAGCGACCTGTGAATTTCCACTTTTCTCTATTTTATCACTTAGTAAACATAGAGAAATTCTCTGAATTAAGGTTTCAATAATTTGACCTTTAGTATTGCTATCTAAACAGCCCCAGACTTTCTGATGACCGCTGAAATCTCCCAACACAATTAAAGGTTGCTGTAGTTGATTGATAAGGTGGTCAAGCACTTAAAGATTAGGTCTAAATTTGCAGCCTTGTTTACATTACCAGCTGTATTACAAAAATGCAAATATGGGATTCAAAGGATTGCTACTTTACCAAACCAATTGACCCTGAGCCACCGCTTTCTAGGAAATAAAATTGAAATACAAATTACAATGAAGTGTTCATGAACTGTGTGAACGTATTATAAAGTTTGCTGAACGCAAAATGAATATGGCAATAGAAAGAGAGACAACAGATTTGTAAAACGTAAATTTGACAAACAAATCCCAGAAGATTTTGCAATATAGAAATGGAAACAAATAGATGTAATTTAGAATGAACAAAAAGAAGATATAAGCGTAATTACAGCGCAATTTCCTAGGGCTTGGTATTTTAAAATAGAGGTACAAGAGAAGGTAATCATAAATTTAAGTCAATACGGGATGTCAATGTAGGGGTTTATTTGTATAATTTACAAGTACTACCTGAAGCAGTCAAAATTATTGTCCGACCATGAAATGAAATCTGTATAAACATTTCAAATTGTATGGATTGAAATTCATCAGCAAAATACCAAATATGAAACCAAAATTAAATGTGAATTCATTAAAATAGGAAGAAGTTCGTGTATGCAGTTTCAACCCGAGATCTGTCACAAATAAGACAATTTCTCTGTGTGATTGTTTAGTTTCAAATGATTTTGATTGGAAGCACTCACTGAGACCTGGCTCGGAAACACCCTGGATAAAATGTGTATTGGCGAACTTGTACCAAATGGATTTTCAATTAAAACGGTGCACGATGCAGAGGCAGCCGTGGAGGGGATGTGGCTCTCATATATAAATCTGCATTTACACTTCTTCTTGTTGCATCTAGTCGTGACAAAGATTTTAAACAATCTGAATACATGGATTTTAATTTGAGCATCAATGGATTTTCTGCACGAGTGGCAGTGATATATAGACCACCACCGACAAAACAATACGGTTTAAAGGCTAGTGTGTTTTTAGCAAAAGAATGGCTTACTTTTCTAGGCAGGTATGATACAGTTGATAAAGACATCATTATTGTGTGAGACATGAATTTCCAACTCGATATTCCATCAGACCGAGATGCTGTCAGATTTAAAAGTGTACTTCGGTCATGCGATATACATCAACAAATGAACGGACGAACCCATGCACGTGGTTAGACATTAGATGTTGTAATAACCAGAAACGACAGCAAAGTAATATAATGTGTCGAGGCAATCGATCCAGGTCTTTGTGACAATACTGGTAATATGTCACAGGATCAGTATGCAATTCACTTCAACGCCTGTGCCACAAAACCGGCTCCGGCACGGATGCCAGTTTCTTTTCGGAAATTTGGTTCTATTGATGTAAAATCTTTCAAACAAGACATCTCGGCGTCCCTTGCACTAAATACGTTTCCAGAAGGCACAGACGTGGATCAGCTTGTAAATGCATATTCAAAAGATTATCCTTACTGATAGATAAACATGCTTACGCACAAAAGGTATCGTTCTTCGACCTAGCTGTCCGTGGTGTACAGACGAACTTCATGAGGCTAAACATTTAAAGCGCAAGCTTGAGCGGAAATGGCGTACAACTAAACTAACAATCGACCATCAACTTTATAGAGACCAATGTGCTACCATGAATAAACTCCTAATTCAGGCCCGAACCGACTACTTCTCTGAGAAAGTGAAG
Organism: Mercenaria mercenaria; assembly: GCF_021730395.1. Lineage (NCBI taxonomy): Eukaryota > Metazoa > Mollusca > Bivalvia > Venerida > Veneridae > Mercenaria > Mercenaria mercenaria. Next base: position 23,291,662 of record NC_069364.1, on the reverse strand, counting down.
TCGTACGGCACTGACAACAAATGTTTGGCCAAGATAACCAAAAATCTGCTAGGAGACAGTCATGATGCTTCCCGTCCCTCTAACAAATCATCAAAGGAACTTGCGCAGAAGTTGAGTGATTTCTTCATCGAGAAAATTGAAAACATTAGGAATGACATTATTTTGCACAGCCAAACTGATTCAGTAGACTTGCATTATTGATCTGGCTCCTACAACGATAGAAGAGGTACAATAAATCATACCAAAATCTCCAAACAAATCCTGTTAACTTGACCCTTTGATAAGAAACAGCATAAATACATCAATAGAATTAGGTTATGTGTTTAAAAGTGCTAGGATAAGACCACTGATTTAGAAACCTGGTCTTGTACCAAACATTCTCAAAAACTACAGGCCTGTGTCATTTCAAAAATCTTAGAAAAGGTATTAGATGCGCTTCTTGAACGGCACATGAATGTAAATAAGCTACAGAATGACATCCTCGCATCTCTGGACCAAAATTCTTTAACTGTCCTCGTGCTACTCGATCTGCCTGTAGCTTTAGTCACGATTGACCACTAAACACTGTAACACCGACTCGAACATCATTCTGGAGTCATATTCAAAACAGTTGCATGAATGTCATCATATCTTAGTGATCAAACTGACGGTGAGTTGTCGACGCCTATATTTGTGAAATACAGTGTGCTTGGTCCAGAGAACTATATCATATACATTAAACCGGTGGGTGCCTTAGGCAGATGTCATGGACTTCTTCATCATTTCTACGCCGACGACTCTCAGTTATACATATCCCTTAAGCCGATAGAGGCTGTAGCTAGAAGTGAGGCTTTGCACCGCATTGAGACCTGTCTGGCTGAAATAGTCTCGTGGATGCATTTCAACATGCTGAAGCTTAACGCTGATAAAACGGAGGAAATGCTTTTCACATCAAAGCGTAACTCCAAGTACATTGATGATGTCTCTGTGAAGGTCTTTGACTCTGTGATAAAATCCACAAAATGTGTTAGGAATCTTAGTGCAGTAATTGACAACAATATGAATATAGAACAAGTCAACTCTGTGTGCCGGGCTGGATAGGCACAACTTCGCAGAATAGGTCAAATCTAACGGTATTTTACCAGTAATGCCACAAAGACCCTTATCAGCCTGGTTGCAGAATATTCAAAACACGGCAACTCGCGTCATCACTAAGACGCCTCGTCGCAATCATATTACACCGGTTCTGAAGGAACTCCATTGGTTGTCAGTGAAATATCGGGTGCAGTACAAGGTTCTGACCCACACCTTTAAAGCTTTACAAAATCAGTCCACTGCCTATATTAGGGATATGATAGAAGTGTATAAATCGGTCAGAAACCTAAGATCACAAGACACGCTGTCACTGGTTATGTCGAAAACTAAAACCATGATGTATGGCAATCGCAGCTTTTTATGCACTGCTCTAAAGCTTTTGAACTCCCTTCCCGTCAAGCTCAGAGAAGCTGACACGCTAGCTGCTTTCTAAAGCCTGCTAAAACCCCACTTCTTTGTACAATATTTTCTTAACTGACCGATACATTAATGTTGTTTTACTTCTTCCTCATAAAACGGCGTAGAACAGTAATTTATCGTAGGGTCACTTACATACTTTTAAATATGTATGTATGTCTATCTTGTTTAATCTATACGTTTTACATTTGATTTTTGTTAATGTGGAATTCATTCTTTTTGTATGCGTACTTATTTGTATTTATGACTAACCGATTGATTGTATCGGGCCAATACGGCCGTAGCACGTCTAGTCCGAATAAGCTAGAGGATAAATAAGTGTATTTGCACCCACATTCCGAAAAGGGGGTGTACACATGTAAACGAGCATGCATCACCTTCCCGGGATCCTATGTAACACCTCAACATCCAGGACCTTTTTCTCCTGCTTACAGACAGCCACCCACGGCAAACGGGCTGCTCCATTTTTCGGGGAGCCGTACCCTCTGCATGGAGATTCAGTCGGCATTTTCTATCCCCTCGCCGGCAAAGGACAAAGTTGGTTGTGAACATGAGCGTCAAGTGTACACGGCAAACAATTTCGGATAAGAATAAAACGATTCATAAGTATGTATGATATCATTAAAATGTGTTTGGTTGGTTATATTATCTTGTTATTAATACATACATGTACAATTTAGTGTCTCGTTGCCTGCAGCCTACGAGGAAATGACATTTGAAGCACTTTCTATCACAGATCAAATGATCAGTTGATAAGATACTCATTGGGAAAAAAATGATTAATAAGGTAAGTTCAAGTTACTGTTAATAATGTACAAGCATGATATCATCTCTCAAAATTATTCACACGTACATATAAGTACATACAACGTCTGCTTACGAATATAAATCAAAACAAACTTTTTGATCTGAACGTGCATAACTGTCATAAGGTAACGCAAAGAGTTTTTATGATGTAACTGCCAATATCCGAAAGTTTAATAATAAAATTGTTATTTATCAAGTGATTTCTTATTAGCCTTGTTTTTGTCCTCGAGCGGTCGTATTAGTCATCGGCCTACGGCCTTGGGCTAATATGACAACCCTTGGACAAATAACAAGGCCAATGTGATATCGCTTGATTAATATTTAAGGCACTTCCTTATTGTCTAAAGAGAAATAAGGATATGCTTGTAAAAACTTGAGCATAAAAACAACAAATTGACATGGCCAGCAAAGATTTCATTTTTTATCCTCATTTATATCCTTGTTCCCTTTTTTTGCCTGTGTATTTATACAGAATAATTCTAATTCTCCCCTTCACTACATTCCTAGTTCCACAAAAGTGACTGTTGGAATTTATACTAAACGTCGGAGTTATCATGGTTTTTGTATGTTATGTTTTTACTTTTGTTGAAAATTATTGACTTGTTAACCATTATATTAAATTACGTTTTTGGCGTAAGCATTATTATATATATATATATATATATATATATATATATATATATATATATATATATAGTGCGATTTTATTTCATTTATGGAAGTGAGAAATTTCATGAAAAATGATCAAAAGTTGTAGAACATTTTCTATTCGAGAAAATATACTGAACAGCGAAAGAAACTATCCAGTTTTATAACTGGAGTATTTTTTGTTAAAAACTTTAATTTATAAATCACTATTGTTTTTCATATCACATTACACTTGAAGAACTTCACTTGTAAAATTTTTAAAAAAGCAATCAACCGTGAAATCAGTACTCCCACAAGAGCCGTTTTGCACGAAATTCACGTGCGCCTGTAATTAAAAAGTTTCTTTGTAAAATTTTATTGTCTTTGAAAATATTGATCATTGACTAACTCGAAAAACAGCAAAAAGGTCTTTAAAAATATTGATGATTGCACCGCAACACTGAATCATATTTAGCACAAGCTCCCAAATTGGGATGTTACAATGCAGTTGACACGCAGAAGATTTAGCCTTTCAAACGGCTATTGTGGAACTACTGACTTCACGGTTGATTAATTTTTAAAAATGTCACGTGAAGATCTTCAAATGTAATTTTGGTATGAAGAAACAATTCAAATTTGAAAAATTAATTTTTGATTTCAAAATACACCAATTATACATCTTTTGCTGTTCAGTATATTATCGATATTGTGATTTTCCCCTAGACTTTTCCCATTATGAAAACTTCATGAGATCTATTTTTCAAATCAGTCTAGCAAGCATCGAGGACACGACCCTATCTTTTTCAAATCATAACTAAAACTACAATTTCGAGAACAAATATTTTTAGAAAAATTACATTTTTGCACGAAAATGCTGTCTTTTATATATATAACGATCCATCAACAAATAATGTCAAATTTTCAATTTCTGTTTTTTGTTTGTTTTTTTCTTTTTCTTTTTTTTTTTTTTTTTTTTTTTGTTGTTGTTGTTGTTTGTTTGTTTCTTCATTGCTATCCAAAATCATTGAAAATGGCAGAAATTTACACCTTTTATGATGAATTCAAAATTAATCAAGATATTTGAAAGTTTAAAAGTTTGCTTAACCACCCTCGGATTTCTTGTGATTGATGTATTATAACTATATCAATGTATTATGTTATTTTTCATTTAAATTCAATGATGCTTCCTTAAACGGATTAGGAAAATGCAAAATTGCAAATTGACTGAGATAAAACGTGGTTCATGTATTCGAACAAATAATTTGGGAAAAGTAAGAATTAATTTCAAATAATGATAACTTTCAATAATAATGTGTGATCTTAAACGAATTATATGACAGACCTTGAGCGTACTTCTTTTCTGGTATTCATTAAACAATTATGTCATAGGTCAGATTTATCTTAATATCCGTGAACAGATATTAACACCTATGAATGGTATAACAATAACTTTATTTAAAATGATTCAATTCCAGAAAACCTTAATTGTGACAGCAGTTGTTTTATCAGTCTGCTGCTGTATCGCTGATGGGTGTCTTGTTAGAAGTCTTGCTCACGGGGTTAAATTGGTGTTGATGAACCCTACAAATGCATATAAAAGGAGCGTTCATTTGGTAAGACTACTATTCCACAGTATTGTCAATACTTATTTGTCTCTATTTAGCGTCTACCGCTCTTTTTATGGTATGTTCTTGCATAAATATTTGTTTTTGCTGAATCTAGGCATTCACAAGCGGGGTACGGGTGATTTTAGGGCCGTGTACAAACAAAGTACTCGTGAACACGCGCTGTTGGTGATATACTCTTTCGGGTCCAACGTAAACAAATTGAAGCACAAAAGGGACTGAATGTGTTTACCTAACGTTAAATATGTTATTCAAGAAGGAGTTTTATACTGTAAGAAAGTTTTAACACTATTTTGTTTGAAAAAAAAAGTGTTTCTGGTATAAATTCATTAGTACTAATAAACTTTGATAATGTGGCAGTTGAGTCCAATAAGTCCAGGGATGTTCAAAGATAATCCGTCATAGATCTATTGTAAAGCAAATATGGATTTACCTGTATTGGAAAATAAACAGTGTCCACTGGATTTAGGTCAACTGCCACATTATCAAAGTTTATTAGTAAATCATAAATCTACCAAACAATGTAGACATAAACCGGTGAAAAAGAAGAAAAATGGGTCGTCATGAATACAATCTGTAAAAAGGACACGTGGCATATAAGAAAAGAAAGGCAATAAATATACTTCATTTTTTATATTTCTGTTCAATGGTAATCACTTTCTGGGGCCAAATAACACAATATTGTCAAAGCTAAATTAAATAGTGAACATATTATCAATATGTAAAATTCTAACATACTGACGCTAAATTACACAGAAATCGGCCTGCAACACGCGGCACTTTGTTGATACACCCGTGACGAAGGCTGCTTCTGAAAGCATTTCGTCCTGTGACCGGCGTACACCTTTCTCTTAGCATCCTCAAATTAAACTTTGAGTAAATATATTGTCAATGTCTGACATTAACCTTCATTCTTTACAAAAAGGTATATGCGTTTTATGGAGTGAATTTGTATGGACAGAATAAAACATTCCCTTATCAAAGTTTAAGTAATTCCAAAAATGTTTAGAACATCTTGAGGTTAAGGTAAGATGTTATTGAAGGTAAGGAGGGGGTGAGCGGGGGATCTGTATACCATTACAGTACGGGGGTGCTGATGCAATATTCTGTACAGATTGATGTAACGAAATATTCTTCACAAAGATTTTTTACCTTTCACTGTCACAATTACATAGAATAGAATTAAATTTTCTGTAAAATATTACTATCAGAAAGCAAAAGGGGTGGGGAAAGAAGGACCGACAGAACAATTGAGATTATATGTTTAAATGCCTTGCCAGACATAATTATAGGTATGGTCAGTACCGTAATTTATTAAGATTATTTTATTGTTCATTAGACACATAGTTTATCTACACGTATGAAACAAAAGGAAAAATATCATTGATTCTGAAAATAACCTTAATGTCATCGGCCGAAACCGCTCATAAACTTTCAAAATATATATCATGTTAAATGGCTAGAGAGGTGGCCCCATTAAACATAACTTTCTAAAAAAGGAATATACTGACACGTTGCTCAAGTTACAATATCAACAGTGGGGGAAAACAGCTACAGGTGGTGATAACTGGCCAAAATGTCCAGGTTACAATCAAGTTTCAATGTATTGTAGCGAGAAGAAGATTTCAGAAATTCTAAGTATCTCCATTGAAAGTCGGCGCAGTGCATTTCAACGCCATCTAGTCTAAAACTCAATCCCGGCCAATAAATTTGCATTCAACGCATTGTATTTTGAAACCCTTTAACACAAAACTTCATTCCATCCATCTAAACACGGAACGATGCACTGAAAATAAAACTTGTTGCGATGCATCGTACTATGAAATCATCAAACAAAACATGACACCATCCAGCTCAATGTGAAGCCGTTTAACACAACATGAGTACGTGCAGTGTAAAATGAAATGATTTATTACAACTTGACGCCATCTAATGCATATTGAAACCGCTTTGTGTAATTAAGAGCGGTGTATAATAACTTGATGCCATGCAGTCCAATGTGAAGCCGTTTAACGAAACACGAGTACGTGCATTGTAAAAGGTTAATAAGACTATCAGTTCATAAGTTTGCTTTGTTTCGTTAAACTGCTTCCTTTTTAGCTGCATGGCATCAAATTTTGATACGCCGCTCCAAATCACACAAATCACACAACACGGTTTCAGTATGCATTAGACGGCGCCAAGCTTTAATGAATCGTTTCATTTTACACTGCACGAACTCATGTTGATGATTTCATAGTACGGTGCATCGCAACAAGTTTTTCAATGTATCGTTCCGTGTTTAGATAGATGGAATGAAGTTTTGTGTTAAATGGTTTCAAAATACAATGCGTTGAATGCACATTTATTGGTTGGACGGGATGGAGTTTTAGATTAGACGGCGTTGAAATGCACTGCACTGACGGACTTGTTTATAAATGGATTGTATATTTACTAATTTTGGCGGTAACCGCCGCTCATACTATTGGCCTTTGTTAGTGAGTATCAGATCATATCCAATGGCACAAGAGTCAATATCTGTATAAAAATCTAATTGTTACAGTATATAATTTTACAAATTTCAATTTCAATGCCTTGAGAGTTAATGTAGAAATGAAAAAGATTTGATTAAGTAATTTCGTGAAAGGATTCGGTCTCACCTCAAACTGACAAAAATTCAAAAATTAAATTACAACGTAGTTTTACCTCTCTATACGCAATGGATATTTATCTCTGTTCTGCTACTGAAATTTTCACGAAAGCCAGTTGGTACATTGTAATTCGTTTATTTCAGGACGGTGTCATCGAAGGTGATCTATGTAATTTTGAAACCTACGATGGCGACGGGGATGGGGTAATCGTTAAGGAAGAAGTACGTTCTATTATGCGGCATGAAGTAAAACTCGACCGTCTTTTCGCAAACCTAGATATTACGGGTAAATAGCTTTTACTTACAGAATATGATACAAAATGTAAAACTGAAAAACTAAATAAAGCTTAAAGTAATTTATAGTGACATAGTTACATATAACGCTTAATGAAAACAAGAAAAGCCATACAAATTATTTTTAACAAGAGGGTCATGATGACGCGGAATCGCTCATCTGAGTAATATGTTTAAAATGGCATACTAATGCTAAAATATTAGAAAGTAGGACATATTCGAGGCAACTGAAAGTCAGTTATAAGATCGGTGTGCGAAACTGTACATGTCATCCAAATTTCAAGGCTGTATATTATAAAAGTAAGAAAATAGGTCAGTAGGTCAAGGTCACAGTCAAGCGACCCCTAATCGCTTGGGGTCTTCAGGTATAATAATTAAACAGTCTAGGAAATATGGTCTCATATTTTTTAAGTATCTATTCCTATATAACTCATTTAACAAGTTACCCATGGGACCTCTTTTCATCCAATCGACATAATTTGAACAATCCTGTTAGAGATCTACTAGGTAATGCTACATACCAAATATCAAAGACTTGGGCCTTGTACTTTCAGACAAGAAGATATTCCCCCATATAAGTCAATGCTAAATTTGGGACCCCAGGACAGGGCCTCTTTTCATCCCATGGGCATAATTTGAACATTTTGGTAGAGGATCTCAAGGCAACATAACAAATTTCAAAAACCTAGGCCTTGCAGTTCAGGCATGAAGATGTTTAAATTGTTTTCCTATATAATGCAAAACCTGAGACCCCCGGGGTAGGGCTTCTTTACATCCTAGAGTTATAATTTTAACAAATGTGGTACAGATCCACTAGGTAATGCTACATTACAAATATCAAAGTCCTACGTCTTGAAAATTCAGACAAGAACATTTTAAATTTTGTCCTCTTTATCAGGCTATGTTAAATTTGGGACCACCGGGGCAGGCCCTCTTTTCTCAGGTGTTCTTTCTCATATTAGTCTATGTAAAATTTGTAATCCCCGGGGTGGGGCCTCTTTTCATCCCAGGGGCACAATTTGAACAAACATCACAGAGACCATAAGATGATGTCCCATGCCAAATATCAAGGCTCTACGCCTTGCGCATTAGGACAAAAAGATTTTTTAAGTTTTACTTTTCGTTTGCCATGGCAACCAGAGTTCTGCACGAAATTCAATTCTTTGAATAATTTTGATACGGGGCCACTCAAGGATTATTCCTGTGAAGTTTTTGTGTAATTCTGCCTTGTGGTGTTTTAGAAAATGTTTTCGGACGCACGACTGACGACGCGCGACGGACGATGGCCACTGAGTGGTCCAAAAGAGCTTAAAATATGTTACATTGTTCTCTAAACTAAGGAAACAAAATATAGATGCAGTAAAATTTAATATAGATATACTGTATATATAAATAAAATGGTGGTTACCACCAAGCTGTAAGCCTTGTTAAAAATAACTGAACATAGTAAAAATATCTTTAGTTACCAGTTTCATGTTGTAGACAAAAGCACAAAGATTAGTGTGATCGTATATTTTTAAAGATTTAAAATACCTTTCCGAAAATGTATTGGTTTATATACTTTAAAAACATAATAAAGAGATACAAACCTTTGGAGGTTTTAGTGAATAACATTTCTCGTTTAGAGTCATACGTCACCATAACAAAAATAATGCCACAAATTGTATTTCGCCTCGGGTGACATTCTGCCCCCGGGTTGGCAATATCAATGTCACCCATATGATATTTATATAATGTTACGCCTGCCCCGTTTTTATTTTCAAGTACAATACGTTGTATCAACTAAACGTTGTAAAATCGGAATATGAAAAATAGTTCTTGACAACTTTATGGAACTGAACGTGTGCTTTTGTTAAATACTACAAAATGTTTATCGTTTAAACGCAAAATGACAAATACCTTATTTGTCGCATCGGCATGTTTACTGTTGCGCGTGTTGTTTGTTTGTTTGTATATAAGTATATTATTTTTTTAGCAGTCACCTGGGCACCTCCTCGAGAAGGATGTTAGTAATCTTAATGGGTGGATAGTACAAAATATAGAAGATGCTCCTATTCCAGAAGTTTTCCTGGTTCTTTAGCGTGTCAGGTGTTAGCACCTATGCACGGGACTCATCCCAATTTTAGTAATTTTTAGTTGGAAAAGCGGGGGCTCGAACTCACGACCCCTGGTTTTGTAGTCAAACAGTGTTACCACTGAACCACTGCGTCCTGTCTGTGTTGGCGCGTTCGTCATAGCGACATTTATAAGCAGGCCGATATGACGCATAAGGTATCTGTCTTAATGACGCATGATTTTGCCGTACTGGTGTGTTGGTATGTTTGCGCTTAAGCTTTTCACAATCTACCAAAGCTTTCATGCAATCATTAGGTAGGGGATGGACATACATTCTATTGTCACCGTGGCTGTGAGGTCGAGTTTTGGCGTCGTGACAGATTTTGCATGAAATAACGACAAATAAGGATCATTAGTTCGGCAGATATTTTTGTTGAGTTTTCGTGTTGTTGAGCATTGAAATGGCCTTTTGGTGTCGTGTCCTTTGTTTGTGGAGCTTTCGTACTGCCGTGTCTACGGGATGTCGAGACGACAGTCGACAGATTGACACTTTTTGTATGCGTCATGTTGTCGTGCTGTCGTGCCTTCGCCCTGCCAACACGACAACTCAACATCACAGAAATATTCAATCATATCCTTTTTTATGTCAGTTCTAATGAAAATAAATTATTTTTGTAGGAGATGGAAAGATCGATGAAGAAGAGTTTTATACATCACCTGCAATAAAAACTGTTTGCATGGGATCTGACTAGATAGACACTGACTAGAAATAGCCACGATATACACAGTTCCGGGAATATATTTTATGAAAACATTTTGCAACAGATTTGTATTTGTGCTAAATATTTTATCAGTCTAATTGTCCTTTGGCTATTATTCTCCTTACAATCAATATTTTTACATGAAAATGTTTTTCTACAGAAAAGAGGTCATCTTTAAGGTTCTAATGTTGCATTTTCATTTAAAATATAGAGATATCTTCATTGATACGAAGTAGTATTAAATCTGCAATTTCTGTATCTAATTTCATTATGTTGTTTGAAATTTGACAACCTTTCGACATTTACGCGGAAAGTATCTGAAACAAAAATTACTAAATATTTTTTCTAGCATGAATTGCTCTGAATGGCTCTTACTGACAGTACAAATAATTATAGCATTCCAATTGCCTACGTGTTTATGTCTTACTTTATCAACATTTAAATGAGATGTTAGAGATGTTTCTAGCTTTAAGTTGTAGAATATATATATATATATACTTTTAGCATATATGTATTATCTTTCAAATTTACGAGCGTTAGTCACGAAGTCTACAATTTTTGTTTCGACAAGGGAATGAGCTGGTTGTTTATCATGTATACAATATAAACCTACACCAGATAAAAATGTTTTGGGTTCAGTGCCGTTTTTCAACAGTATTTCAGTTATGAAAAGATGGGTAATTAACATAATGAGTGTTCATTTTTTCTACATCATTACTAACCTGCCCTCCGCAAGTAACTGCTAATTTCTCCACATGTACCAGAGGTGGAGGAAGAATGATTTCAGACACAATGTCTTCTGTAAAATCGTCAAGGAGAATGTACACCTATCTAGAAAACTGCGCTCTCTATCTAGCTAAGCTACTGAAATAAGATCCTTTGGAACCATAGAATACAATCATGAAAAGGCGTAGCAGACTCGGTTTGATTGAGTCTGTTCATGAAAGGTAATTGAAAGTTAAAATCATGTTTAACGTAGTAAACTGCAGCATAGTTTTCCCATGAAACACTTGCAAACAAAGTCTTTGAGGATATCTGGAAGATAGGCAATCGACATTTAACTAGATTTTCAATGTTTTAAATGTGAAGCTGCAATGTCAAGACGGAATGTCATTCAGCTCGGCATTTGAAAGCAAGAGATCGCCTAACGGGCATTAGGTTTGTCTGTCCGCAAGTAGAATTGGACAGGGCACAAGAAAAGAGTTGTCAGGAATAACTACTATAGGGGTGGGGGGGCAAGTAACTAAACTAAAAAGTTAAACAGATTACAAGGAAAGAAGCAACTGAACAAATAATACGGACGGAGAGGTGGAAGATGATTGGTATTTGTGGGGTGATGAATGAGGATAGGGGATTAAAAGACACAATGTCAAGAAATAGAACTGAAAATTATGAAAATAAAAATGATAGGGGCAGTGAGGAGGTAGAATGTATGTGCCGGGTGGGGTGCGGGATACTAAGACATAAACGTACTTGGGAGTAGTAGCGGATATGAGGGAGCGAGATAGGAATTAAGGATACTAAGATACAAAGAAATTGAACTGAAAGTAAAAACAATAAAAATATAGAACTGAAGTTGGTATTTGGGGGATGTGATTGAGGAATAATAAGAAGCCATATCAAAAAACTGACTGATGGTAAAAGTATATACATTGGTGGGAATGAGGGAGAGGTTGGATATGTGTGTGGGTGTTGTGTTGAGGATGAGGGACACCAAGATTCAATACTAAGAAACTAACCTGAAAGTTTCAAAAATACAGGGGAGGGAGATGTAGGCATCAGATCAAGACTTGCATATTTTGGATTAACATACGCGTTTTCATACGCTAATAAATATTTCAAAAATACCGACTTTTTTCCAAATTATGTTGGCCATGTGTCCAGTAACACATTTTATGGCATTATCAATGTTGTAAGTCACTAATGACACACATGTTTGTTACGTTTAGACAAGATCAAAACCTTTATTGCTGCCAGTGCAACAGGTAAGCTTCGAAACGGATAATTCATTACGTCAACAATAGCAGCAATAGCATTAACAATAACAATATCGTATAGTTTCTGCTTTTAGGAGCTACAGGAGCGCCAGTGTCGCCAATCAGCACATCTTCCAATGATTTCAAATACTACAGCTTGAAAAAGGGTGGTCAGCGGCTATTCAGTAGCAGCAGTTTTGGCACCTTGCGATAAATCCAATAATTTCATTATATAAAGGCTATTTGGGCCGAGTTTATGCCTTGCTTGTCCGTGTGCAGGTTAAAGAACATATAATCATGCGAAAGATAAAGAACCAAATAAATGCATCATGTTTTCACATACCCAATTTGTATGTGAAAAGCAGACTTGATTTAATAATAATAATGATACCAGTATGTAGATATTTTTCATAATAATGAAATAAATAAATAGAAATTGTTTAAGCATGTCCCTTCTCAGCTTCCTTACAACAACTGCTGCAATAAAAGACAAACACTTCTGTGCAAATTGCGAGATTAATTGAAAGAACTTTTCTTTCATTTCTACTGTTACACTTCCTTCCAGTTCTGCTTACTCCGTGGCACTCGCATTCACGTATAAGACGAAATCACCTCTAACGGAAGTACTTTAAATCTGTACCATTCTCATTAAGTGTTCTTACTTTCTCTTTCTTATAAAGCAGTTCTACAACCGCTTGTTCTGATATCCTTACCGGCGCATTCCAGCTAGCTCTGGCATTTATACACTTTTATTACATATTTGACTTCATCGGTGTGAAATTAAACCATTTCATAAAAATGATAATACACTAGTGTAATAAAGCTTTGACGTCGATATCGTTTATAGTATTGGTGATGGTCAAATTGACTTGTTTATATTAGTAAAAGAAAGTAGAATTTTTGATGTTTGACAGGAAAAGCTGACATTTATACACTTTAACAACTCTCTTGTATATTATCTCACTTTATCACCGACCGCATACAGATTATTTGGCCTGCTACTGAAGCTAACAATCTGACAGAGACTATTCCGTACTTTTCCAATTGTATTCGCAAAATAAGTAATTTTATCTTTATCTCTAAAATCTGTATTCTTTCTTCCGTTATGAATAACAAATTTTTATTCATATCAATCACATGGCCTAGCCATACGAACTTCCGTGTCGGTTTCCATCGACAGTTTTCGTCTGCGAAAAGGAAACCAAATGCCTTTATTGTGATTTGTACATATTTGCTTGACATAACTGCGGTCTCATAATCTCTATTCCCACCTATATCGTTATTCGATCACTTTTTTTTTTCGAATACTGTTACAACGACATTCAAAAGCTTCCTAAAAATATGACCTGCCGTTCGTATTCCGAATAGCAACGAATTAAAAACATAGAATTTTCCTCGTTTCTTACAGAAAATAAAAATCCTTAGTATGTTCTATGTTCTTCAAAAATATCAATGTGATGGTATGCCCCTTTCAGATAAAAGTCCATGATGGCCCTATATCGCTCACCTGAGTACCATTGCTCTTAATGATAAGATCAAGTTTTGACATAGATCACATAGGCATACACATTTAATATTATCAGGATAAATATTTTCTTGTAACTGTCCCTTTTGACCTATGGGTCACGTGCTAGTCAGGGCCAATATCCATACCACGTTTGAAAGTCCTAGGCTCAAATGCTGCATTTTTGTACTAACAAGACTATCCTTACCCTGGAAGACTTAAATAACATTTAAAACCAATCTCATTAGAAGCTGCTAACGTATATTTATTTTCATAAAAATAAAGGGAGGTAATTTGTCATAAATTCAGTCAATATTTATCTAAACTGATTGTTCAAGTCCATGTGATAGCATAAATGAAATTTCAGATCAGTATCTTTATTAGTTACAGAGATATACCCATTTTAATTTGAAACAAAGGGAGGTAATTTGACATAAAATCAGTCCATAGTCATCTACTCTGATTGTCTCAGTCCAACTAATGACAATAATGAAATTTCAAATGAGTCCTATAAATACTTACTGAGATAAATCCATTTTTATTAAAATCAGGGAAGGTAATCATGCATTGTTATATGCATGTAGAAGATGCAGAGTGTAAGCATTTACAACAATATATTAGAAAAATATGTAAAAGTAGAAATTTCTTATCATGGAAGACATAAATAACGTTTAAAACCAATCTCATTAGAAGTTGCAAGTATATTCACTGATTGTCCAAGTCCATCTAATGGCATAAATGAAATTTCAGATCAGTATCTTCATCAGTTACGGAGATATACCCATTTTAATTTGACATAAAGGGAGTAATTTGACATAAAATCAGTCCATAGTTATCTACCCCGATTGTTTCAGTCGAACTAATGACAATAATGAAATTTCAAATGAGTCCTATAAGTACTTAATACTTACTGATATAAATCCATTTTGATTGAAATCAGGGGAGGTAATAAGATATAAAATAACTCAAGAACTTTTGACTGAATCTGACAGATTCATCATGGAATCCAAGATTTATTGTTGTTGAAGATATTTTGCAAGTTAGTATCAAATCAAACCATAAATTAAGACTCTTTATGGCTGCAAAAGCCAAAATAGCAAATTCTTGACCTTCAAGGGCCATAACTCTAGAACACATGATGGGATCTGGCCAGTTTTCGGAAGGAACCGAGATATTATGCCAATACAAGTTTTGGGCATGTTTGATTAAAATTGATTGCAAAATGTTGTATCTATCATGTTCACAAGCAAAAAATAGCAAATTTTGGCCCTTTAAGGGGCAATAACTCTTGAACCCATGATGGGATATGGCCAGTTTTCGGAAGAAACCAAGATATTACGCGAATACAAGTTGTGTGCAAGTTTTATTAATGTTGACTGCAAAATGTAGTCTCTATCATGTCCACAAACCAAAAGTAGAACCCATGACGGGATTTCGAAAGGAACCGAGATATTATGCCAATACAACTTGTGTGCCAGTTTGATGAAAGTTTATTGCAAAATGTGGTCTCTGTCGTGTTCATAAGCCCAAAAAAGTAAATTTTGGCCCTTTAAGGGGCCATAACTCTGGAACCCATGACGGGATCTGGCCAGTTTTCGAAAGGAACCGGGAAATTATACCAGTACAAGTTTGATCAAAATTTATTGCAAACTCTATCGTCTCTATCGTGTTCACAATAAATTGTGAACGGACGACAGACAGACGGACGGACGAACGAAGATCACAAAAGCTCACCTTGTCGCTACGTGACGTGAGATGCGTGACAGGTGAGCTAATAAAAAGAACTGTTTTCAAAATTGTCTTTAGCTACATAAACATCTTCAAACTTCAAACTGATTAATATGTATGCAATCTAGAACCAATCTGGGTTTTCCGGATTTACCATATCTTCTGTTCTTCATATGATAACTTTCTCTAACAATCTCTTTATTTCTGTCAGAACAAATTCTGGATTTTCTCTAGCCGACTTATTATTCTTTAACACGGCCCTGCTTGGTACTTCTTTAAAGAAAGTCTTTAATCTTCTTTTACAACATTTTAATAAATAGACTGCTAGTTGCGCTCTCCAATTCGGAATAAAACTCTTTCAGCCTACCTACTGGTGATTTTACCTGTTTTGAATTTACAAATGTATTTCATTTCCAGAATTCTGATAGCAATCTGACATACTGTTGGACTTATTTTTCGAAAGATTCTTACCTTTTGGTTCTTGCTCTAAAAAAATCCTAACTTTTGCTACAAATCTTATTGCAAAAATAAGTACTTATCTTATTGTTAATATTGCTCATTGGGCATTTTTCTGATTCCTTCTAATGGCCTAACTTTCAACAAGCGAAATATAATCCTGGCCAACGACTTTTGCTGACTTTGTGTTTGCTGGCGAGTGCATTGTTCAGTTCTACTAGGCTCGATCCTGCGATTAGGCGCTATCCTAAACTGGGATCGTCTTTACCTCTTCCGCTTTAGCTTTACGTTTGGCTTGTGTTTCTGCTTTTAAATTTTATATCCACTTTTTGTCGTCCGAATCACTGGCTAGAAGGTTCGACTCGTATTCATTGACTGGTTTTCAACCTAGCTCGAACGAATCTACCAATTTTACTAATTTTGTCTGCTTGCTATCATGGTCTTTGCTGCAAAATAACATTTTTATGTTAGGTTTCTGCAAGTCAATCCTGATTTTTCTTTATTTATTTATTTCTTTTCTAAATGAAAAAATACCCCGTTTAGGGATCGAATTCAAGACCTCTGGTTTATAAGGCCAATACGAGGGGCGTTCAATATGTAATGTTACTCCGTATGTAGTTTCGTAACCGCTTATCATTTTTAGATGCGGTTTTCGGCATATTATAGAGCAATTTATTGGCAACAGAATGCTATATAAATTATAAAGATCGGTGGCTTCAAGGTAAAAATATAATCATTTGAGTGAGGTATACTCGGGTATACTAGGCAATTTTATGTCCAAAATATTGAGATTGTCATATGCAATTCCTTGATTCTACTATTCAACAACTAGAACTCTAGTTCATCTTTCAGTTTAAACAGATAAAACAAATCATGATCTTCACAAAAACATATGACAACTAAAATAAAAAAGTTTATAACAGTTTTAAATTGAGTGTGTATATTTTTACTCGAAAAATGATAAGGTGAGTACAATAAGCCTCTGCAATTTTGTCAGGCGCGATAATCATCGTTTAAAAAATTCTTGTATTTTAAGTTGATACTAGTATCTTAATTCTCGATTGCAAAACTAGTTCTTACAACTTTGATTAATCGCTCTCAACACCCATTCTAGATAGAATCAACCTCGAGTTTAGATTTTTTTAGTTTTGTTGTAAAATTAGAAATGCAATAAATAGTTTTAAACAAAAGCAAACTCATCACAAATTGCTGTACCTCGTAGAAGAATGATAGAATTTTGTGATTTTACAAGTTATTTTATTTTTCTGATACACTGGATGCCCAGGACAAACCTAAATTATATTTATGATTCAGTATACCTGAGCACACCTCACTAAAATGATTATATTTTTACTTTGAACATGCCGATTTTTATAATTTATATAGCATTTTGTTCCGAATAAATTGCTTTATAATGTGCCGAAAACCGCATCTAAAAATGATAAGCGATTACGGAACTACATATGGAGTAACATTACATATTGAACGTCCCTCGTACACTAACCACTACAGTACACATCCATCATACATATACGATTTATTGCCGCAATTTGCAGTGCAAATGCACTAAATTCTCATTCATTTGATATTATTTAAAATATAATTGAAACAATTACCTTCCGCGATTTTTAGCAGGCCTCTTGCAAATTCTTGGATTCAGATTTTCATCTTACTTTAATGAAATACTTTCATTAACTTCAAATTGTTCCTCATTACTTTTTCTCTTACATTTGTGTCCGACTGACGACTTCACAATAACAGATATTGTATTTAAATGAGAACTGTCAGTATTTTCGCTTATCTTATTGAACTTGGATTCCATCTCCGACAACATGTTTTATGCATCGTAAATGCCTGCTGAACTCTATCCTATATCATATTCTCCATTTCAATGTCCATGTTTGGGGTTCGATCCATGGCGCGTCATAACAAAAACATAAAAAATGGAACTAGTACAGTATAATGTGACTGAGTGGCATATCATGTCACGTGTCTACAGCGTGGTATTTCAAAAAGGCAGCACTATAAAGTTGGGTATTGCTACAAGTAGAAAACATCGTTTATATTACTGAAAAATGGTTGAAAAAGACGTTTAACCCGAACACACAAACTCTCCTTATTACTTCTACGGAGTAACGCGGATAACTGTAAAATAATGTTTGCATGACAGAACAAGATAGTCCTAGTTATACTTTCTCCATTATTAATCTGTTTGTCCGATGTCGACCAAGAATTGTTTTTTGTGGGGGTGGGGGGTGGTTAACTCCGTTTTTCAACAGTATTTCAGCTATGTACTGGTGGGCAGTAAACCTAACCAGGGATCCTGGATTCTGTACCAGTACAAACGTATTCTCCGTTTTTCCACATGGGTCAGAGGTGAAAGACGAAAAGGTTCACATACAATGTCTTTTATCAAACCGGCACCCAGGATTGTAGATTCCTGCGTTAAACTTAAAAGCATGTAGGTATTTGAATGAAACTTGTTATGGTCATAATGATCATACGTTCCTTTATTTTATACGCCAAAACATAACTGTTACTATGGTAATATGTAGTCAAGAGTGGAAAGGCAATCCTTTTCACTGGACATCGTACATAGATAGAATGCTTTTTTTAAACCAGGTAATGTATTTATAAAACCATATTCACGATGAAAAGTTTTAGAAAAGATTTATATCAATTGTATGTCTTTTAGTCAGTGTATCTGTAACATAATGCTTTTATGTACCGACATTCACTTAAATCCCTCTACTTTACCTTCATGTATTACCTGGCCTGACCTCTAGAGCTACCATAAGCACTTGATCTTGGTCTCAGATTGTAGCCAAGACATATATCTGTATTGTCTGTATGAAATATAGGCACATATGTCACGACTCTAAATGTTCGAACGAGTAATACGACAAATTACCCTTTTCTCAAAAATTAGTTAACCACTCAACAGATTTATCAAATAGTTTTGTCAAACTAATATATATACGTGGTGTACGGCAGAGCATTAGACTAAGTGTCATATATATGTTATTGATCATGTCGAGGTTCCTGGATACTAACTCAAAATTTCTAGTAACTAAATCTTTAGTCTAAATTTTGATATGCTAAGTCGTATTTTCGAGTTACTAATTCGTTAATAAGTCACAATTTCTGAGTCGAATTTTCGAATTAATACTTTGCCCATTTAACTGAAAAAGTCTGTACGTCTGTACGACTTTTAAAGCCAGAAATGTTATACATGTTTGTTTTTTTTTTTTTTTTTTTTTTTTTGTTGACGCTTAGGTAATACACTTGTAAAATGGATACATCTAGCCACATTGTACCCAGCATGTAGGGACTTGAACTTGAAAATATACTACCATACATCAATATGTGACCTGTCTTAGCTGCTAGAGGTAACTGTATTCAGGATAACAACTAAATTCAGTTAAGGTGTCCAGGCGCGTAGCTGCCTTTAACCAGATACGCTGCTACGTAGTGAAAATCTGGCAAACATACACACTTCAAGTTGCTAATCTATGTCGTTTCAATACGAAGTCTATGTAATCCAACAAAGATTGCTGCATATACAATCTTTGCTTACTTCATATTCTGTTTTTAAAAAACGGAATAGCGAACTCAATAGAACATGTAAAATGTGATCGTTAAACATATATTACATGTACCTTTCCAGTAGGAATTATTTGTATAGCAAACTGATTTACAATAAGTTGATTTAACATGCATTTAAATTCATCAATTGTCTTTGTAGTTTTACAACAATTTTTGTATAGGTTTGAAATTTATTTCATTATCCTTCTATTTGATTACTTATTTTGTAATAATCCTGAACATGTGAAATATTACAATCTTACAATCTTACAATTTTAATGAGGCGAACTTCTATAATAAAATTTTAACACAATGTCAAAAAAAATGAAACAAATTTTGGCCTTCAAGTCTAAAAGGAATTTCGAATATGATATTGTTTGTAATAGCACAGACATAATTTTCGCACATAATAATTATTAAGTTATTTTCGTCACAGAATATCTGATATGTCTAATAATTGTACTTAAATGTATACAATTATCAATTAGTTCATGATCACATTGTTGTAGAAAATAAAATCCTATAGAAATCAAATAATTACTCCCGATTAAATCTTACGCTATTGCCCCACAAGTTGTAGGATACTACTGTGACATCCAGTTCACAGCGAGATAAATATCTTCTTTCTTTTATCATTGGTGATTATATATTTTTAATGGCATATTACTAACTGAATTATATATATTATATTTCAGAAGACCTTAAACTGCATTCAGATCAAGATTTCAGTGTAATACTTGGTTTTAGATGTTGTTCAGATATATCAACTATCACGCTATGATTTCAATATTTGTTTTACGAATCAATATGTTATTACAATGTCTACCCAATGCTAATGTTAAAGCCTCGTATAAAACTTCTTTTTTTTTGGTTCGCTATATCTTAATATGTGTCATTTCAATGTATATATATTTTAACATTGGGGCATGGCAATATGTTCCTTACCAAACCATGTTTGTTTTCATAGATCAAATAAGAGCTAAAATAGGGACATTTTCAATTACATTTTACCGAAAATTAATTAAAACAGTGTTCGTTATAGTTGAAATTAACTGTTTACATTATTTCGCTAGCGTAAAATCACAATGGCTAAGCACGAAATCACAATGGCGAAGCATGAAATCACAATGGCGAAGCGCGAAATAGTGCATTTTTCGGAATATCGCGCTTCACAATTGCAATTCTGCGCTTCGAAATCGTAATATTGCATTTTGTGCTTCTCCATCATGCGCAGGTGTTGAGGGAAGCGTTGGATCACGATCCATAACGGCAAAGTGCGAGATCACAAGCGCAAAATAGCGAAATTTTCTCAAAGTCGCACTTCGTCATTGTGATCTAACATACGACGGCGAATAACGGAATTTAGCGATCTCGCAATTCGCCATCGTGACCTCGAACGAGATCACGATAACTAAGCATGAAATCGAGTTTTATGCAGTTTGCCACCGTGTCGCACTTTGCAATCATGATCTAGCTCTTCGCCATCGCCATTTCACTGCGCAGGTGATACATGAAGCGCGGAATTCATTTTACTATCGTATATTTACTTAAGGATATATCCCTTGAATGATATATCCAATTATAATGACATTTCGAAAGTTTGTTACCACGAAACATCTGTTTTGAACAAATATGTTTTGCTTCAAAAATATCAGGAGGATACCCCGATCCCCACATACCTCTGCGTACTATGAAAAATGCCCCCAGCTACGCGCCTGGTGACGTATAATATTAGTTTAAATTTTATTAGTTTTAATCTTTCAATGTGTCTCTTATATTATATTAAGAAATGTATAAGCATAAACTTATTCAGAAAGGTATAATACAAAACTGTAATAGTAAAAAGATATTGTTTTTTTGTAAAGATATTAACACTTTCGCAATTATTTGTTCTCGCGAAATTTTCTGATTTAACAGTACAACCAGCGTAATACAGTGACGGTTATTATTCCAGAACATACTCTTCATCATAAACATAATTCAACTTTAACATACATTTTTAAGTGCTGTATTATACTGTTCTCATTGTGACATACAAAGGAGGCTACTGTAATACATTTGTTATGATTTTTATAGCTAGTACTGAAACCTAGATACGCAAAATTACGGATCAATTTTCCAAAATTATCACCATATTTGGCCTTTTGGTAAAAAGTTAGGGGGAAGCAGGTTGGAAACTATCAACTGCTACATTAATGTTGATAATTAATGACTATTTTTTGTGGCGGAAATTAATCATATTACAACCGTTCTATATTTATTTCGTTGGTAACCCCAAGGCCAAGTAGTTATCTTGTTTTATATTTTATTATTTATAGTATCGGAGCAATATCAATGATCATAAGCTACACTCATTTCATTTTAAGGTCGAGAGCGAAAGGGTCTAAGTATATATAGATAAAGAAGCATTCAGTATTACAGTTTCTCTCCCACCCCTAGATATCCAGTATGAAACAGGATTTATCCTCAAGTATTTCAAACGTATGGTACTAGACATATGAGTCTAGATGCGATTTAATATCAATAGAACAAAAATTACAAATAAGATACAAGTTCTTCTATTTGCAATTTGAAATAAGTTTGACAATGTCTGTAAATGCACCGAAACTGTTATAGAATTTGCAAATTGATATACTACAATCACAAAGCTAGGAAATCTAAAAATTAAAGAAAACAGGAGCTATTGAGTAACATTGAGTTACTGTCTATCATAAGTTTACGAAGCTAGAATTCAAGTATATTTTTTTAATCTACTTAACGAAAAATATCATCTGAGACGTGAGGCTAGTGCTGAACAAGAACAACACGTTCCCGGAGTCCTGGTTAATATAATACTCCCGAAAAAGTCTTTGAAAATGTAGAAAAAATCTCAAAACTACACTGCCCTATTAATCAAATACTATAATTACATTGACTGCATAATGTCTTTGTTTCGATTTTTTGTACCTTAATATGTTTAAAGCACATCGTGAATTTAAGCCACTTTTGATCACTTAACTCTTTCAAGATTTTTATTTAAAAGTAATTAAACAGGGTTTCATATTGATTAAATGCATTTAAAGCAAGTTCAACATTTTATCTAAATATAACTAACGGGTTTCCTTCTACATGATCTAAATTTAGAAACATAAATATAACTGTTGAATTAACGATTAGAATTTTAACAAACTGCTGACTTAGCGATGGGAATTGCAAATGTTAATTATAGCATGGTTATCATCTGTACTAAATTTAGAAAGAAAAGTTTCCTTATATTCCGTATAAATTCAGGTAACTGCTCATTTACATTTAAGACACGACAAGGTGCTGGTTAACTTTGCATAAATATGATAAAAATGGAAAGCTTAGCGACGACAGTTGCAAATTGCAAGCATTCTAGTCAATTGAATGTGATGAACAACGAGTGGTCTAGGTTTGCGTCCTTTATAGCGTTTCCTGCTGACTCTGTTGCGAGGCCCATACGATTGGCTCAGGCTGGATTCTTTTACACTGGCTCAGGACAAGAAGCTATTTGCTTCTGCTGTGAAGTGAGAAATGATATTTGGACTGAGGACGAGTCTTTGCTGGAAGTTCACAGGAGACTTTCCCCGCAATGCAGATTTGTATGTGGTGCGGATACCACTAATATTGCCATTCATGGAGATAACGGACTGAAGACAGTATCAAAGTGTTCAAATAAAGTGCATGGGAATTCTGCGTTTAAAACATCAGAATATAAAAATGACATAGAATCTACGTATGCTGCTGATCAACCAAATGAAATATTCGAAAATGAGAGGAATCTGTATGTAAGCGGCACATCGCCTCGACATGCTTCTATTGCAATTTCAACAGTAAATCAAGGTGTTACAAATCAAGAATATGGCATGACGACGAAGTCCGTGTCTTCATTTGCGAACGGATGGATTGAAATTTATCCAGGGATAAGCCATTCCAGACCTAAACATTCCGAGTATGCCTTGTTAAGTGAGCGGCTAGCATCATTTCATGAATGGCCTGCACAGCATGTTGTTGACCCAAATGTTTTAGCTAAAGCCGGATTCTACTCTGCAGGTCTGTTATGTTTATCGGATAATTTGAAAATGTTTCGAAAATATCTGCTAAAATCATCTTAAGATTAAGAATTGTTTGAAGAATAATCGAGCAAAGAAATCATTCAAAATTCTGCAATATTTTCAATGACTAATGACTATTGTCTAAGCAACATTTTCTTTCTTGAGTTTCTTTAATTAGCATATTTTTTCTGTACTTCAGGTATACAAGACTGTGTAAGATGCTTTTTCTGCAATGGAGGTATGAAAAATTGGCAGACAGGAGACAATCCATGGGTCGAACATGCGAAGTGGTTTCCCAGTTGTGCATATCTTAAACTGTGCAAAGGAGAATTGTTTGTTAACATTTGCAGCTCTTCAGTTAATGCTGATATTGTCACAGTCTATGATAATGAGGTAAACTTTACGTTTTTTGTTACGGTGTTCTTAACATATTTTATATAAACCAAAAACATAGAGAAATCGATTCTGCATACTTACAAAATGTATACAATGTATATTATGGTTCACAACTGTCCTTTTTTCAGTCGCAATTGGATCAAGAACATTGCCCCGATGATTGGTTGATAGAGAACATAAACAGTGCCGCGGCCAAAATTGTGTTATCCATGGGATATGAACAAGAGGACGTTGAAAAGGGTGTCATGTTTGCAAGACAAAAATACGGTATGTATAGAGAAGACATATAAAATGTTAGATTTTTTCTTCTAGGGAAAGTTTATTTCAATGTTTTATTACATTTGCTAAAATTTATTTGGATGGATTAAAAATATTTAAAAAAAAATTAATTTCGTTTTCAGGTCAAACAGAAATCAAAGCTCAGTTTATCATGGAATATATGCTAGAGGCAAATAAGCAGTGTTCTACACAACTGCTTCCAGCAACCAGGAAGCACAAAATGTCTAAACTGGTAAAAAGAAAAGATAAACCACAAAATGTTATTAGCACTGCGACAGAGACAAACGACAAAAGGAGTACGGTAGACTCAAAAATCAAATCAGGTAAATGTAAAAATAATACTCAACTAATAATACAACCAATTTTTGTAACATAATTTTTGAAGAAATTGTAAAGTAATTTCTGTGTAAACTAGACTAAAGTAAGGAAAATGTTATGAATGTAGATGGATTTTTAAAGAATATGCACAGAAAGAATACAGAACCGTCTGTGAAAAATGTACGTGAAAGTTATTTTCAAATAGCTTTTTCCCTTTTTCACACCTTTTCATTAGTTGGAATATTCCAAATGTTTACGTCTACGAATATTTTGTTCCCTACCAACGTCTTTACTTAAATAGTGTAAGTCTCTTATTGAAACACATTTAATGTTGAATTCTTTGTTTTGCAGAAAAGCAAAGATTGGAGGAAGAAAATCGTAAACTTAAGGATCTTACAACGTGCAAAATTTGCCTTGATAATGACGCATGCGTGGCATTTCTTCCATGTGGTCATTTGGCATCTTGTGTAGAATGTTCAAAATCTTTGCGAAAATGTGCCGTTTGTAGAACAATAGTCCAGGGGACAGTCAGGGTGTACCAAGCTTGAGTCACTTTCGACCAGTAGACACAAACATTGAAAGTACTTGTATTAAAAGTAAATAAAAAGGTGGTCAGCAGTGCTCATTATTATGACATTCAGGTTGAGGAAGGCTTCATTTTGTACTTTACAAGTATAATAAGGCAGCTATTATAAAAATGTACAATTGTTTTACACTATTATCATTTTTATTTGTTTATTTATTGATATTTTTATTTTGTGTTGTATTATATTTGCACTTTTATTAAAATTTTACTATACATGTGTGCATAAGGCGGCAAAGGTGATTTTTTCGTATTTGTCACTAGAAATAAAGACAGATCAGGTTGGGAACGACTGTACATTTTGTTCTATACAACAATAATAAGGCAGCTTTTATAAAAATGTACCAGCATTTTACACTTTTATCATTTTCAATTGGTTTATTTATTGATATTCTAGAAGTTTAAAGTTATATTTACACTTTACTTATAATTTAACTGTACATGTGTATTACGGGCGAAGGTGATTTTTGTTGTTGTCACTAGAAATAAAGTTTATAATATTTCCTAAAAGTTTCATAGACTACTGAATGACAGGTCATTATTATGACCATCAGACTGGGAAAGACTATACATTATGTTTTATACAACAATATTAAGGCAGCTGTTATAAAAATGAACTGGTCAGCATTTTACACTTTTATCATTTTCAATTTGTTAATTTACTGATATTCTTTGTTTAATATTATATGTACACTTTAATTATTATTTTACTATACATGTGTATATATCACCGCAAAGGTGATTTTTGTTGTTGTCACTAGAAATCAATTTTATAATATTTCCTAAAAGTTTCCTGGACTACTGAATGACAGTCCATTATTATGACCTTCAGGTTAAGAAAGTCTATACATTATGTTCTATACAATAATAATAAAGCAGCATATATAAAAATGTACCAGCATTTTAAACATTTATTATTTCTAATTTGTCGATTTAATTATATCTTTGGCTTTTTGTTGTGTTATATTTACACTTTAATTGTAATTTTACTACACCTGTGCATATATTGTGGCAAAGGTGGGTTTTTTCTAGTCACTACAAATAAAGTTTATAACATTTTCTCAATGTTTCTTAAACTACTTAATGACTGAATGCAATTCCCGAAAAACACTTAA
Source organism: Mercenaria mercenaria (assembly GCF_021730395.1). Lineage (NCBI taxonomy): Eukaryota > Metazoa > Mollusca > Bivalvia > Venerida > Veneridae > Mercenaria > Mercenaria mercenaria. Next base: position 23,265,378 of record NC_069364.1, on the reverse strand, counting down.
TCTGGACACTTGTGTGTTATCTGGTTGTTCGCTTACGTGTTGGTATTCTATACTTTCACGTACGCCTGGAATACCGAAAAAAATAGTGCAACGTAGCCTTTCTATTTTTAGAAAACTCCGCCCCTTATAATTAATTACCATATTAAGATAACGTGTACTGAAACACTCAACAACAATGTATTCTTGCCTGTCTGTATGATTAAAGAGATATTTTAATGCATTTATACATAGTTTATTGGGGCAGGGAGTTATCTTAAATATATGTTAGTCTCTAAGAGGCTCAGTGTCGGTTTTGGAGACCATGCTTGATTGTTTAAGATTACTTCTGTATTTTTAATCGTAAATTCAGTACAGACCGGTATTCGCAAAATGTGAAAAATAGATATTTTATACAGTTAATAAAATTACTTAAGTGAAATTTTGTTTTGATTGATGACCTTTATCGCACTGCAGACTTTATTACATGTTGATTAATTGCCCTTAAGTCTATTTACAATTCTGTGTCTGCATGTGTAAGAGTAAATTCACACAAAACAAAGTGGTTTTAGGTAAACAGTGAAATCGTAAGATGCAATGCTCAACTGTTCGAATTGTTGTCCCAGAAGCAGGCATATTACCCTAAATGTTAAAATATACTTAGAGTTTTAATCACGTATCTGCATTTGTTTTTGAGCTAGTAACTAGTATTCAAAACTTTAACCAGAAGTTTTTTAAGTTCAAAAGGGGACGTAATGTTGCAGAATAAATATCAGATTTTATGGCAATTAATGCTCTCACCTAGTTTTATAACTCTGTAAGACACATGTGAAGTTTTGAAAAAATATCTGCATTAGTTTTTAAGATAGTAACTTGAAAGCAAAACCTTAACCATGATTTTCTATGTCCAAAAGGGGACATAATTTGCACAAAATACATGTCAGCGTTATGAGACTTGATCCTGTGAGGTTGGTAATTTACATAGAAAAAGAAAAAGATAAGTATCAAAGTTATATAACTTTAAGCAATAGCTATATGTACTTGCATGCAAAACTTTAACCAGGAATTTCTAAGTCCAAAAGGGTGCATAAATTTGGCTAAAATGCATGTCAGAGTTATGGGACTTGATGCTATCACCTAGAGTTATAACCCCGAAGACACATTCTGTTTTAATACCTGCATTTGTTTTGGAGAAACATGTAGTAACCTGCATGCAAAACTTTAAGCAGGATTTTCAAAAAGTCCAAAAAGAGGTATACGTTTGGCCAAAATACATGTCAGAGTTATGGAACTTCACCCAGTTAAGCTGGTAGTTAATCTACAGAAAGGAAACACAAGGCCTATCAATGATGGTGATAATACCCCCAGACAGCAGCTTATTGTCAGAGGAACAGGGGTATTAAAAATATAATACATTGCATTTATATATTGCACAGTTAGGAATTGTAAAAAAGTGCACAAAAACTGTTGTGTAAAACTGTATAAGATCTCCCAATTTTCATTGCTGTACCTAAAAGGAGGATAGTAGGTCAGTTGGTAAAATCAAGGTCACATAAATCAGTTTTGAGATGTGTGTTCAAAACTGTGCAAGTGGTTTAGATGTTATGGCAATATCTAATAATCACTAAGAGTCATCAACTTGTTATGCTTAACAGTATATGAAATAATAAAAAATCAATTTCAATGTAACTCGTGAAAAAATTATTCAAATGGAACATGCTTCGCACATGCACAGCTACACTTCGTACCCAATCATAATTATGGTTAAAATTAATAAAGGGCCATAACTATGTCAAAATAAATCATTCAAATGGAACGTCCTTTGCACATGCACAAATTGACTCGGTATTGATTATCTCAAGGTTTGATAAAAGTTTGGCATATAAGGACTGAGAAATAGCGCAGACAATTTTTTCTCGATACATATAAAGAAATATTTAATAAAGGGTCATAACTAAATGCAAAAATAATTTTAATAGCACCCGCTTCGCACATGCACAACTAGGCTTGGTACTGATAATAATTACAAAGTCTGGTGGAAATATGGCAAATAGTTGCTGAGAAATAGCACGGACAAATTCCGTCTATGACGGACTGGAATCCAGTATACTAGCATCTGGGGGTATAATAAGTTTCAGTGCAACATGCCTTTAAATGATAGCTATACATACCTGCATGCAAAATTTTAACCAGGGTGTGACGCCGACGCCAGGGTGAGAAAGATAGTCCGTAATATTCTTCGAATAGTAGAGCTAAAACATACTGCAATAATTTGCATTATGTTTTACAGAAAAAACGGAAGAATAGGTTGCGTGATGCCATTATTCTAGCACGGAGTTTTAGTATATAATGTTGTAAGTACTACAAAAACATATATTATAATAATAAAGCTCTTATTAATATAAAAAGGAACAATGTCAAAGATTTATATAGAATTGTATAAAGATTGCACAGGTTTATTATGATAGCAATCTATAAGTGCCGTCGTGTTCGCAAAATGTCTCCCTATACCCGGATCCAGTGTTGTTTTATTTTCTGCTCATTTGCATTATACTACTTGTATATTCAATATCTATGTATTTGAATTCCGCTTATAGCCCGGTGCTAGCGGTGTGAGGGATATCGCAGTTTCTCTTGAACATACTCAGTCAACCCAAGGCAGATTTTTTTTCTGTGCCGCATTAAGATCTTATTACAGACTTTATTAACTATATATTCTCCCCATACTTGGATACCATGTTGCTATATTTTCTCCTCCTTTGAAATCATATAAGCCGGCGCTATAGACCGTGAAGTATGTTTTATTTTCAATTACCTCTCTTGAATAGATATAATCAAACTGAGTCTGCTATTATTTTGTTTGGCGGCATTTAATGTTTCAAGGGATCTTATTACAATTTTATTCACGACATTTTATTGCACTATGATAGCTTCTTTCTTTTTCTTTATTTTTTTTTCTTCTTTTTTTCTTTATTATGGCGATGGAAAATTATTTTATTGATCCAAGTGAAATTAGCAATATAAATATGATTTTGTGTAAAAAAAGTATACGCCTGGTATATATATATATATATATATATATGCATATTTGATGAAAAAATCAAGGTTGTAGCATATTTATGCGAATGTATTTTTTGCTACTTTGTGAATAATGTGAATGGTTATCAAATTATACAGACACTAAATAGGAAACTGTCGCATAATAGCGGATTCAAATAGTCAGACTTTTGCTTTTTATCTTATATCTATTGCAGTGTTTTTTTCTTAAATCACAAGACAAATAAGCAGTATCAATTTTTCAGAATTTGTCATGAAAACTTAGATCATATTCCATCACTTCAATTTTGACCTGACATGATGGAAAATATTTTTCTTGCATCACTTTACTTTTCATGTTTATTATGAAATGACTATATTCATCAAGAAAATGTAAGGACATTGGAACTGGCTCCTAGAGTGTGCTGAAATATTGAATGTTTCTCAGGTTTATACAGAGTAATGAGGAGCAGACTTATGAAGTGTGTTTATGCTTTACAGGTGTACAGTACAAGCACTCCAAAACGCCATAAACGTAACAGATTGAAAAGACAGTAATGAAACAAACATGATCAACATGTCAATATGATTGCAATGGAGTGTGCTATTAAAGGAATTCGAGAAATATGATAAATCTAGATGAACAATGCGTTTTCTCACTGCAAATCTGACAACGTGACACAATACGCCACGTCTGATATTGACTGTTCAAAGAATATGTAAAGCTATTGCACTTGACCTTTTGTCTGCTTGCAAGTTCCAATCGGTTACATTTTTTTTGCACACTTGTGTGCTGTGATGATCTGAAATGCAATCGTGCAATTCAGTTTCAACAACTTTATTTTATTTTGATATCACACAGTTATGCCATTTTCTCGGCTTAGCAATCTTTAAATTTTTACCACATTTTCGTGACAATGCTATTGAATATTTGAGCGTTTATTTCCTCCTCACAGACACTTGAGGTCAGGACACTCCTCCCCACCCTTCCCTGTCGGTGCTAACTGATAGCCAGTATTTTCTAGCGTTATTACACGCAATGAGCATAGGTGACGATCATAAAATGAGTTTTGCTATAATTTCAGCAGGTTTTAAAAATGCACGTTTTAACCATCAATGCTCTTATAAATTAGAAACTGGCACTGGGAACACTTGCTTGCGTTTAAACCTGTGTGTCATCAACCGGGTACAGAAATTTCTACGCTTACGACTATATTATACCCGATCATCACTTCCAATGATAAAAGTCCAATTATGGTACCCGCCAACGTTACGCGCAATACAAAGCAAGGCTCAATTCGCAGGAGAGTGTTTCATACAAGTAAGATTGATCGGAGCCTGAACTACCAGTATTTTTAAAGCTAAACCGACTACTGTTTTCTAGTGTCAATTTTATAGATTCACATCTTGAATTTTCAAAAGTATTGATGGTTAAAAATTGCACTTTATAAAACATGCAAAAATTGTAAGAAATCCATTTTGTGATCGTCACCAACGCTTAGCGGCTATTCAGCATAAGATATTGTTGCACCTTGCGATGAAAGGTAGATGCCCTATCCGATAAATTTATCAAATAAAGACATTCTAGGCAGTATTTATGCCTTGCTCGTCCGTCTGCAAATAACAATTCGAATAAGTAATCACTACAAAAAAATCAAAATACAAAACAAATAGTTTTGATTAAATAATAATAATAATAGCAAGACTTCTGTGATGATAATAATAAAGTGAATAAAACGAAGACGGTGCGATTATTTAAGCTTAGAATGTGTCCATGACGTAACAAGACAATATTAGTTAGGCTTTTTCTTTTATCTGTTCGTCAATCAGTCCGATGTCCACGTAGAATTTGTAAATACTGAAAAGTCTGTACGTATTTTATTAAACTTGGTACGCTGATAAAGACCATAAGGAAATAATGAACGTTCCATAATTTCATTGCTATGTTCGGTAAGTTTGAAAATTTAAACACATTTTCTTTTCACGAAGCATGGTACATAGTATTACGTAGAAGACATTATTGAAACCAGATAATCCATTCTTCTGCCTATTCGTCCGTCTCTCATTCAAAAAGTGTATTCTTCACTGTCTTAGAAAAGAATAGGAGATATTTTGATGAAACTTTATTCTTCAATGAAAATTTTGGAGCAGATTTACGTTATTCCAATTGTCCAGTTTTGTCAGTAACAAAAATGTTCTTATATACCAATATTCACTAAAATCACCTTGCCTTAACTCCATGTTTTACCTGGCCTTGCCTCTAGAGCTACCATAGTCACCCGATCTTGGTTCAAACTGTAGCCAAGAACTATATCTTCAGATCGGGAAAATGTCCCTAAAGATGTTCAAGCAAGAAATCTGATAAATACCGTTATCCCGAAACTTAGTTTTTCGCGATTTGATTTATTAAGTTGTGTTATCACACTCAGGGACTTAAATTTACATGTAAATGTATGTATGACAGATGAATGTTATTTATTAACTCGATATTTAGAGTAATAGGAAACTGACTCAAAGGTTCGAGTAGCTTAGTCAAAATTTCGAGATACTTAAATACGAAATATCGAGATACTAAGTAAAACTTTCGAGTTACGTATTTCATATTTTAGAGTTACTAACTCGTTGATAGGTCGAAATTTCAGCTAAATATCTTCCTTTTTTATTTGAGCATCCGTCTATCAAAGGCGAAAAATGGCTACTTTCATTGTCTTTTAGATAGTAATCGTCGATGTACTATACCCAACAGTTTTTCAACAGTATTTCAGGCATGTGACGGCGGACAGTTGAGCTAACCAGTGTTCATGGATTCTGTACCAGTATGAATTTGTTCTCCGCAAGTAACTGCCAACTTCCCTATATGAATCAGAGGTGGAGGGCAAATGATTTCAGACACACTGTCTTTTATCAAATCGTCACGGAGAATATACGTCTCAGTACTGTATTGACTGAACATACAGATCATACATCAATATATGACCTACCCTAGCCTCTAGAGCTAACTGTATTTAGCATTATACCAGAGTCAGTTAAGGTGGCATGTAGTATTTTATGAAATTGTATTAGCTTAAATCATGATATGTATCATTTACGTTTACTTATATTCAGAAAAAGTATGAATATAAAACATATTTTGATAGGTATTTTAAATCTTAAAACTGATCATACAAGACGGGTTATATTGTTCAGGTCCAAAACAAGTTAATATAGTACATAAGAAGGTATTATTAGGGTAACAATCATCAATATTTGAATAAGGCTTACATATTCTGCAATCAAAAACACTAGAGCTACCAAAATTTCGTAGATGTGTAAAAACGCTATATTAATACCATAAATAGACATTTCCGTGATACTAATGTGTTGCAATAATATTCTAAAATGGAATTAGTTCGTTTGGTACAATATTCCCAAGAAATGGCCAACTGTTGTAGTTTATAGTACTACGTTTTATAGTGACGGTAATTATTACAGCATATAAACATATTTCAACTTACACTTTTAAGTGCTGTATTACACTGTTCTGACTGTGCCTTCTTTTAAATACCTACATATACTGTTATGCAATGGAGACTACTGATGCAAAAATTAATATATTGTATGATTTGTATTATGTCATGTGTATCTTTTGTATGCATCACGAAAGGCGGACGTTAAATAAAGTTATCTACTTAATAATACCTAATCGTATTGCAAGCGTACTTTATCCATTACGCAAGGCTAAGTAATTATATTGCTATATACTTTCCTTGTTCCGAGCCAAATACAAGAAACTGATGTTGTTGGGGTTTTTTTTGTTGTGTTTTAATTCATATTGATGAGAGTGATTAAATTCGTGGTATTTCGGTACCGAGTTCATTAAACGTATATTCATCTAAGTACCAATCCTATAGGCTACATCCATTTCATATCGAGAGTTGAGAGCGAAATGGGTGCATATAGATAAAGAAGAATTTAGATTAGTTTGGCTCTCGGCCTTTGATATCCTAAATGAAAGGCTCATAATTCCTTTGTTTAAAATGTGCCTGACACATTTTCCGTTATGAACATAAAATATATCAATTTCTTTTTAAATTCTGTTTCTAGTAATTGTTATCTCTAATACTTAAAAGTCCGCCCGATTAGCTCAGTAGATAAGAGCGTTGGACTACGGATCGCGGGGTCGCGAGTTCGATCCTCGGGCGGGGCGCATGTTCTCCGTGACTATTTGATAAACGACATTGTGTCTGAAATCATTAGTCCTCCACATCTGATTCATGTGGGGAAGTTGGCAGTTACTTGCGGAGAACAGGTTTGTACTGGTACAGAATCCAGGAACACTGGCTAGGTTAACTTCCCGTCGTTACAGGACTGAAATACTGTTGAAAAACGGCGTTAAACCCAAAACAAACAAACTAATACTAAAAAGACGCAAACCTCGACAACTCTAAAAGGGATATGTAAGATTAGAATTTTAATCAAATAAACATCACAATTAGGTTAGAAAGGGGAGCGGTGGTCTAGTGGATAAAGTGTCGTCCGCTCAATCCAGGGGTCGTGGGTTCGAGCTCCATTGGGGTCACGACCATGACTTCTCATATGACACCAATACTGGTTTTTCCAGGAAGCGGACTCGAGAGTGGTTCCAATAAGCTTGAAGCTTTCATCACAATCGAGCTAAAACAAATTAGTATAAACTAATTAGGTTCAGGAAATACATGCTGTTTTGCTTCCTCTGAAGTGCATGTCTAACTTTTTAACTCAATTTTAACTTGAAAGCAATGATGTCTACAAAAGGAAACACTAAGTTACAGGGAGTTTTGTTGCATATGTTTTATATTGAAACATTATTTTAAATGTTCTGCTGGCGATTTTTGTTTATTTGTATATCTGTCTACTTGCTTTACATGAATTAAATATTTTGAACCATTCCTCAAAACTTTCTATTTCAAGGTAATTAATTATTTTGAACAAAATTGCATTAAACGTGGCAGTTTCATGGGGTAAGTGTAACATATGTATATAAGAAAAAATATACGAATTCAAATTGCACTAACCACTTCCAGTTAAGTGAAACTACTACATCGTTATTTCATCCGCAGTCCATTTGATAGTTTTCAAGGCCACATAAACGGAAATAAATGAGACATATCAGGCTAATAATCATTGTTGTATGTTACATAACGTTGACAACCCTGCTAAGTCATACTGTAAGGTAGGATACGTCACAATATGGAACTTAAATGATATGTAAATATTGGAATTTCCGACATCTATAAAAAGTAACTAATTGACGCATGCGCATTTTGCAACCATGCGCGGCCTGTTGTCGTTATCCCTCTCCCGCATTTGCATTGCAGGAAAAAATCTAAATATAAACCTGGTTTTCCCCAAAAAGTGATATCTGAATTTAAATTTAGCAACAAGTAAAGCGTGGTCGCCGTATAAATATGATTCAAGCCTATACCAGTTAGTTGACAATTTGCTTGTTAACTTTGCTAAAGTATGATAAGAATGGAAAGCTTAGTGATGGGGGTTGCACACTGGAAGAATTCTGGTCAATTTGGTGTTATGAACAACGAATTGTCGAGGTTTGCGTCTTTTAAAACCTTTCCTGCAGATTCTGTTGCAAGGCCAATACGACTGGCTCAGGTGGGATTCTATTACACTGGCTCGGGTGAAGAAGTTATTTGCTTCTGTTGTGGAGTGAGAAATGATGTTTGGACTGAGGACGAGTCTTTGCTGGAAGTTCACCGGCGACTTTCCCCGCAATGCAGATATATATGTGGTGCGGATACCACTAATATTGCCATTCATGGAGATACAGTATCAAAGTTTTCGAAAGGAGTGCATGAGAATTCTGTGTTTAAAGGATCTACGCATGCTGCTGGACAATCAAATGTAATATCCGAAGATTTGAGGAATTTGGATGTAACCGGCATATCGACTCGGCATGAGTTTACTGAAAATCTAACAGTAGAACATAGGGGTACAAATCAAGAATATGGCATGCCGACGAAGTCTGTGTCATCGCTTACGAACGGACAGATTGAAATTTATCCAGGGATAAGCCATTCCAGACCTAAACATTCCCAGTATGCATTGTTAAGTGAGCGGCTAGCATCATTTCATGAATGGCCTGAGCGGCATGTTGCTGACCCAAATGTTTTAGCTAAAGCCGGATTCTACTCTGCAGGTTTGTTATGTTCACTGGATAATTTGGAAACGTTTCGAAAATATCTGCTAATATCCTGTCGAATTATATTTAGATTAAGAAATGTTTAAAGAATAGGCAGGCAAAGAAGAAATAATCCAGAAATATTCTCATTAAAATGGCAATGACTATTATCTAAGCGATTTTTTTATCTGAGTTTCTTTTATTAGCATTTTTTTCCTGCACTTCAGGTGTGCAAGACTTTTTTGCTTATTGCAAAATATTTGTTAACTTCCAACATTGCATGACTGTATATATTTAAACCACATTTCTTTGCATAGTGTGGACACAAACTAGATTATATTTTTATGAGTTTTAAATGTCAGATACCAATTATAGCCAATTAGTGCCTGACAAAAATAAAATCTATCTGCTAGTGTGAACACGGTATTAATGCTATATTCTTTACATAATTCACGTTTTACACCACATATCGAGTTTAAAAAATAATTCCAAGTTAATATAGGATTAAAAACATAGTCTGAACACGGTTTAAGCATATTTTTTCTGTTCTTCAGGTATGCAAGACTGTGTAAGATGCTTTTTCTGCAATGGAGGTATGAAAAATTGGCAGACAGGAGACAATCCATGGGTCGAACATGCGAAGTGGTTTCCCAGTTGTGAATACCTGAAGTTGTGCAAAGGAGAAGCCTATGTCAACATTTGCAACTCATCAGTTAATGCTGATATTGTCACAGTTTATGATAATGAGGTATATATATTACGTTCAATTGTTACAAAGTTCTTAACATATTTTATAAAAAGAAAAGAACATTAAACTGATAGCATACACTTTCTTTATACGATAAAAGATCGTTTTATTTCCATTTGTAGAGAAATCGTCTCTCTGTGTACTTTAACAAAATGTGTGTAATATAATTATGTTGTGGTTCACAACTTTCTTTTATTTCTTTTCAGTTGCAAATGGATCAAGAGAATTGTCCCGAGGACTGGTTTATAGAAAACATAAACAGTGCTGCGGCCAAAACTCTGTTATCCATGGGATATAAACAAGAGGATGTTGAAAAGGGTGTCATGTTTGCAAGACAGAAATACGGTATGTATAGAGAGGGCATATAAGATGTTAGAGAAAATTTGTTTCCATGTTTAATTACATTTAGTAAGATTTATATAGATAGGTTAACAGTATTTAAGAGAAATCCATTTCGTTTCAGATCCAGTAGAAATCAAAGCTCAGTGTATCATGGAATATATGCTAGAGGCAAATAAGCAGTGTTTTACACAACCGCTTCCAGCAACCGAGAAGCACAAAATGTCTGAGCTGGTAAAAAGAAAAGACCAACCACAAAATGGTATCAGTAATGCGACAGAGAGTAACGGCAATAGAAGTAAAATTAAATCAGGTAAATGTGAAAAGTATTCTCAGCTAATATGACCAATTCTTGAGATTTGAAGAAATTGTATTGTATTTCCTGTGTAAACTAGATGAACGTAAGGACAAATCTGATTAAGATAATGTAAATGAACTTTTAAAGATTATACAATAAAGGTATACAGAATTGTCTATGTTAGTGAAAACAAAAAATCAAATAGCTTTTTCTCTTTTTCGAAACTTTTTCAAATGTTGACATATTCAAAATATTAATGTCTTAGAATATTTTTCCCTTCTAATTTCTTTACTTAAAAAGTTGATAATATCTAACATAATTCTCTTATCTGAACACATTTGAATTTTTGTTTTGCAGAAAAACAAAGATTAGAGGAAGAAAATCGTAAACTTAAGGATCTTATAACGTGTAAAATTTGCCTTGATAATGACGCATGCGTGGCATTTCTTCCATGTGGTCATTTGGCGTCTTGTGTAGACTGTTCGAAATCTTTGAGAAAATGTGCCGTTTGTAGAACAGTAGTCCAAGGGACAGTCAGGGTCTACCAAGCTTGAAATACTTTTTACAAATTTAGACACATAAATTGAAAGTATTTGTATTAGAAATAAATAAAGAGGTGGTCAGCAGTGCTTTTTTTCTGACAGTTCATTATCATGACATTCAGGTTGAGGATGACTCAAGTTTTTATACTTTACAACTTTAAAAAGGCAGCTAATATAAAAATGTTCCAGTATTTTACACTCTTGTCATCATTTTTAATTTGTTCATTTATTGATACTTTCTGTTTTGTGTTGTGCACTTTTAAAATTTTACTATACATATGTGTATATTACGGCAAAGATGATTTTTGTATTTGTCACTAGAAATAAAGTTTATAATATTTCCTCAATGTTTCCTATAACACTGAATGACAGTTTATGACCTTCAGGTTGGGAACAACTATACATTTTGTTCTATACAAACAATAATAAGGCAGCTTATATAAAAATGTACCAGCATTTTACCCTTTTATCATTTTCAATTTGTTTATTAATTGTTATTCTAAAAGTTTAAAGTTATATTTACACTTTAATTATAATTTTACTGTACATGTGTATATATTACGGCGATGGTGATTTTTGTTTTTGTCACTAGAAAAAAAGTTTAAAATATTTCCAAAAAGTTTCATAGACTACTGAATGACAGATCATTATTATGACCATCAGGTTGGTAACGACTATACATTTTTTTCTATACAACAATATTAAGGCAGCATATATAAAAATGTACCAGCATTTTACATTGTTATCATTTTCAATTTGTTTATTTATTGATATTCTTTGTTTAATGTTATATGTACACTTTAATTATAATTTTACTAAACATGTGTATATATTACCGCAAAGGTGATTTTTGTTTTTGTCACTAGATATCAATTTTATAATATTTCCTAAATGTTTCCTAGACTACTGTACGACTGTTCATTATTATGACCTTCAGGTTGAGAAAGTTTATACTCCATGTTCTTTACAACAATAATAAGGCAGCATATATAAAAATGTACCAGCATTTTAAACATTTATCATTTCTAATTTGTCGATTTAATTATATTTTTCGTTGTGTTATATTTTCACTTTAATTATAATTTTACTACACATGTGCATATATTGTGGCAAATGTGTTTTTTTTTCTAGTCAGTACAAATAAAGTTTATAACATTTTCTCAATGTTTCTTAAACTACTTAATGACTGAAAGCAATTCCCCAAAAACACTTGATCTGGACACTTGTATGTTATCTGGTTCTGTTCTCTTACATGTTGGTATTCTATATTTTCACGTACGCCTGGAATACCGAAAAAATAGTGCATCGTAGCCTTTCTATTTTTAGAAAATACCGCCCCTTATAATTAATTACCATATTAAGATAACGTGTACTGAAACACTCAACAACAATGTATTCTTGCCTGTCTGTATGATTAAAGAGATATTTTAATGCAATTATACATAGTTTATTGTGGCAGGGAGTTATCTTAAATATATGTTAGTCTCTAAGAGGCTCAGTGTCGGTTTTGGAGACCATGCTTGATTGTTTAAGATTACTTCTGTATTTTTAACCGTAACTTCAGTACAGACCGGTATTCGCAAAATGTGAAAAATGGATATTTTATACAGTTAATAAAATTACTTAAGTGAAATTTTGTTTTGATTGATGACCATTATCGCACTACAAACTGTATTACATGTTGGTTTATTGCCCTTAAGTCTATTTACAATTCTGTGTCTTCATGTGTAAGTGCAAATTCACACAAAACAAAGTGATTTTAGGTAAACAGTGAAATCGTAAGATGCAATGCTAAACTATTCGAATTGTTGTCCCAAAAGTAGGCATATTACCCTAAATGTTAAAAATACCTATAGAGTTTTAATCACGTATCTGCATTTGTTTTTGAGCTAGTAATTAGTATTCAAAACTTTAACCTTTAAGTTCAAAAGGGGACATAATGTTTCAGAATACATGTCAGATTTTATGGAACTTAATGCTCTCACCTAGTTTTATAACTCTGTAAGACACATGTGAAGTTTTGATCAATATCTGCATTAGTTTTTAAGATAGTAACTTGAAAGCAACACTTTAACCATGAATTTCTATGTCCAAAAGGGGGCATAATTTGCACAAAATATATGTCAGCGTTATGCGACTTGATCCTGTGAAGTTGGTAATTTACATAGAAAAAGAAAAAAAAGGTATCAAAGATATATAACTTTAAGTAATAGCTATATATACTTGCATGCAAAACTTTAGCCAGGAATTTCTAAGTCCAAAAGGTTGCATAATTTGGCTAAAATGCATGTCAGAGTTATCTGACTTGATGCTTTCACCTAGAGTTATAACCCCGAAGACACAGTTTTAATGCTCTTTTAATACCTGCATTTGTTTTGGAGAAACATGTAGTAACCTGCATGCAAAACTTTAACTAGGAATTTCTAAGTTCTAAAAGAAGCATACTTTTGGCCAAAATACATGTCAGAGTTATGGAACTTCACCCATTTAAGTTAGTCATTAACTTACGAAAAGGGAAAATAAGGCATATCACTGATGGTGATAATACCCTCAGACAACAGCTTATTGTCAGAGGAACAGGGGTATTGAAAATATGATACATTGCATCTGTATCTTGTACAGGTGGGAATTGTACAAAAAGGCATAAAAACTGTTGTGCAAAACTGTATTAGATCACCAAATTTCCATTGTTGTGCCTAAAAATGAAAGTAGGTCAGTTAGTAAAGCCAAGGTCACAGAAAGTCAGGGACCATGTAATCACTAAAGGTCATCAACAAGTTAAGCTTAACAGCATATGAAATATGTTAGAAAATTATAAAAGTTTTATCCAGTGTAACTCTATTCATATTTGAAACAAATAAAGGGACATAATTTCGTGAAAAATCATTCAAATGGAACGTGCTTCGCATATGCACAACTTCACTTGGTACCCGATGATATTAATAACAAGGTTTGATAAAATATGGCATACAATGACTGTGAAATAACGCGGACAAATGTTTCCATATACATATGAAGAAAAATTAATAAAGGGCCATAACTATGTGAAAAAATCATTCAAATGGAACGTGCTTTGCATATGCCCAACTTGACTTAGTACCAGTGATAATTACAAGGTTTGATAGAAGTCTGGCATATAAGGACCGAGAATTTTTTCCATATACATATAAAGAAAAAAATAATAAAGGGCCATAACCAGGTGAAAATCATCCAAATAGAACCCGCTTCGCATATGCACAACTTGACTTGGTATCAATGATTATTACAAGGTTTGATAAAAGTCTGGCATATAAGGGCCGAGAAATAGTGCATATTTTTCCATATACATATAAATAAATAATTAATAAAGGGCCATAACCAGTTGAAAAATCACCCAAATAGAAACAGCTTCGTACATGCACAGCTAGGCTTGGTACTGATAATGATTACAAGGTCTGAAGGAAATCTGGCAAATAGTAACTGGCAAATAGTGCAAACAAGTTCCATCTACAGACTATCGGGCTGACGGACCGGAATCCAGTATAGCCCCCGAATGCTAGTATCTAGGTGTATAATAAGTTTCAATGCAATATGCCTTCATATGATAGCTATTCGTACTTGCATGCAAAATTTAAGGGTGTGAGGCCAACGCCGACGCCAGGGTGAGTAAAATAGCTCGTATTATTCTTTGAATAGTAGAGCTAAAACATACTGCAATAATTTGCATTTTGTTTTTACGGAAACAGGAAGAATAGATTGCGTGATGCCATAGTTCTAGCAGAGAGGTTTAGTATATAATGCTTTAAGCACTACAAAAAAATATATTATAACAATAGAGCTCTTATTGATGTAAAAAGGAACAATGTCAAAGATACATATATAAAATTGCATAAATATTGCGCAGGTTTATTATCACAATAGCAATCTGTAAGTACCGTGGTGGCCGCAAAAAGTTTCCCCATACTGATTCAGTGTTGTTATTTTTCTGCTCATTTAGGATGACGTGGGTACGGTGTCACGTTAGGACCATCGTCGCGTAAAATTACAACCAAAGCCCGACAGCACGAAACTACGATGATCATAAAGTCGAAACTACGAAACCACGATGGTGAAAACTCGAAACTGCTAAAGTGAAAACTCGAAACAACGAACCTACGATGATGAAAACACGATATTATTTCGTGTTTCCATCATCGTTGTTTCATCTTTTCACCATCGTACTTTTGACATTTCATCATCGGTGTTTCGACTTTTCACCATCGTGGTTTCGACTTTTCATCATCTTACCATCGTGGTTTCGACTTTTCAACATCGTGGTTTCGACTTTTCACCATCGCACTTTCGACTTTTCATCATCGTGGTTTCAACTTTTCACCATCGTTGTTTCGGCTTAGCGTACGATAGTAAAAATTCGAAACCGCGATATTGAAAACTCGAAACTTCGATGATGAAACGTCGAAACAAGGATGATGAAAAGTCAAAACTACGATTGTGAAAAGTCGAAACAACGATGTTGAAAAGTCGAAACTACGATGGTGAAAAGCCGTAATCACGATGACGAAAAGTCGAGAAAACGATAGTGAAAAGTCGAAACCACGATGGTGAAAAGTCGAATCCACGATGATGAAAAGTCGAAACAACGATGGTGAAAAGACGAAAGTACGATATTGAAAAGTCGAAACAACGAAATCACGTTGGTAAAAAGTCAAAACAACCTGATTAAAGCACGAAATAACATCGTGTTTTCCTTATCTAAGTTTCGAAGTTTCGAGTTTTCACAATCGCGATTTCGAGTTTCAACCATCGTTGTTTCGACTTTTCAATATCGTGATTTCGTAGTTTCGAATTTTCATCATCGTAGTATCGTGCTTTCGTGCTTTTGGTGTAATTTTACGTGGCGATGGCCTTAACGGGACACCGTACGGAGTAGATTCAATATCTACGTATTGGAATTCCGCTTAGGCCGGTGCTTGGGGCGTGAGGGATGTCGCAGTTTCTCTTGAACAGACTCAGTCAAACCAAGGCTAATTTTGTTTGGTTGAATTCTGTGCCGCAATAAGATCTTATTACAGACTTTATAAACTATCACAACAGCAATCTTTAAGTGCCGTGTTGCAACTGTAAATAGTCTCCCCATACTTGGATATACGGTGGCACAGAGGTGACAGAGATGTTTTTTATAATAATACGTGCTCACGTAATAACTAATACGTGCGCACGTACTAGTACAAAAAAATCATCGCACATACTATAAAAAAACATCTTCGTACGTATAAAGTAATACGTGCGCACGTAATAACTAATACGTGCGCACGCACTAGTACAAATAACATCATCGCACATACTAGTACGTGCGCACGTACTAGTATAAAAGAAAATCTTCGTACGTGTATAGTAATACGTGCGCACGTACTAGTACAAAAAACATCATCGCAAATACTTATTCATGCGCACATACTAGTTAAAAAAACATCTTCGTACGTATGAAGTAATACGTTTATAAAAACATCTACGCACGCATATACTAATACGTGGGCACGTAAAACATTTTACGTGCGCACGTATTACTTCATACGTAAGAAGATGTTTTTGTACTAGTACGTGCGCACGTACTAGTATGTGCAATGATGTCTTTTGTACTAGTACGTGCGCACGTATTACTTTATTCGTACGAAGACGTTTTTTATAGTATGTGCGATGATGTTTTTTGTACTAGTACGTGCGCACTTGATGTTTTTTGTACTAGTACGTGCGCACGTATTAGTTATTACGTGCGCACGTATTACTTTATACGTACAAAGATGTTTTTATAGTATGTGCGATGATGTTTTTTGTACTAGAACGTGCGCACGCATTAGTTATTATGCGCACGTATTAATATAAAAAAAACATCTATGTCACCTCTTTGCCACCGTATGGATACAATGTTGCTATATTTTCTGCTCCTTTGGAATTATATAAGCCGGTGCTATGGACCGTGAAGGATGTTGCATTTTCCATTACCTCTCTTGAACTGACACAATCAAAATGAGTCGGCTATTCTTTTGTTTAGTGGCTTTTAATGTTTCCAAAGGATCTTATTTCAGATTTCATTCACGAGATTGAAATTAAATCAAATGTTTTACTGCACTATGATAGCTTCTTTCACTTTTTTCTTTGTTATGGCTATGGACAATTATTTTATTGATCCAAGTGAAATTATCAATATCAAAATGTTTTTGTGTAAAAGTAGTATAAACCTGGTATATAATATTTATGCATATTTGATGAAAAACTCAAGGTTATAGTATATTTATGCTAATGTATATTCTGGTACTTTTTAGTAACGTGAATGGTTTTCAATTTATACAAACACTAAATAGGAAACTGTCACATAATAGCGGATTCAAATAGTCAGATTTTTGCTTTTTATCTTATATCTATTGCAGTGTTTCTTCTTAAAACACATGACAAATAAGTAGCATTAATTTTTCAGAAATTGTCATTGAAAATTAGACCATAAACAATCACATCAATTTTGAGTTGATCTGACGAAAAATACTTTTCTTGCATCAAACTGACCCCCACTTTTCTTTTCATATTTCTTATGTACTGCCTATATTCGTCAAGAAAATGTAAGTTACAGACATTTGAACTGGCTCCTGGAGTGTGTTGAAACATTGAAAGTTTCTCAGTTTTATATAGAGTAATGAGGACCAGACCTATGAAGTGTTTATGCTTTACAGGTGTGCAGTACAAGCAACTCCAGAACACCATAAACGTCAACAAATTGAAATGAAAGTAGTGAAACAAACATGATCAACATGTTTATATGATTACAATGGAGTATGCTATTAAAGTTTTTCGAGAAACATGATCAGGATGCCCAATGCGTTTCCCACTGCAAATTGGACAACGTGACACAAAACGCCACGCTTGATATTGACTATTCAAAGAATATGTAAAGCTATTGAACTTGCCCTTTCGTCTGCTTGCACGTGCCTATCGGTTAAAAATTTTGCACACTTGTGTGCTGTGATGATCTGACATGTAATCGTGCAATACAGTTTCAACAACTTTATTTTGTTTTGATATCACAGAGTTATGCCCTTTTCTCGGCTTAGCAATCTTTAATTAGGTTTTTACTACATTCTTGTGACAATGCTGTTGAATATTTGTGCGGTTTTTTTCCTCCTCACACACACTTGGGGTCAGGACACTCCACTCCACCCTGCCCTGATAGCCAGTATTTTCTAGTGTTATTACACGCACTGAGCATAGGTAACGATCATAAAACGAGTTTTGCTACAATTTCAGCTGGTTTTTAAAATGTACGTTTAAATCGTCAATGCTCTTAAAAATTAGAGACGAGCATCTATGAAACTGATACTGAGAAAACTTGCTTGCGGTTGAACCTGCGTGTCATCAACCGGGTACAAACATTTCTACGCTTGCGACTATATTATACGGGGTTATCACTTCCAATGATAAAAGTCCAATTTTGGTACCCGCCTACGATATGCGCAATACAAAGCAAGGCTCAGTTCGCAGGAGAGTGTTTCATACAAGCAAGATTGATCGGAACCTGACCTATCAGTAATTTTTAAAGCTAAACCGACTATTGTTTTCTAGTTTCAATCTTATAGATTCACATCTTTAATTTTTAAAAGCATTGGTGGTTAAGAAGTGATCTTTATAAAACATGCTGAAATTGTAACAAAACAAATTTTGTCATCGCCACCTACGCATAACGACTTTTCAGCATGAGTAATTCCAGCACCTTGCGATGAAAGGTAGATGCTTTATCCGATAAGTTTATTAAATAAAGACGTTCTAGGCAGAATTTATGCATTGCTTGTCCGTCTGCAGGTAAAATGACAAATAACCATGCGCATCGCTACAGCAAAACGTAATATAAAACATAGTTTTGATTAAATAATAATAATAGCAACTATACTATAATGATAATAATAAAGTGAATAAGATGAAGACGGTGCAATTATTTAAGCTTAGAATGTGTCCATGACGTAACAAGAAAATATAAGTTAGACTTTTTCTTTTATCTGTGTTCGTCAATCAGACCGATGTCCACGTAGAATTTGTAAATCCTGAAAAAGTCTGTACGTATTTTATTAAACTTGGTACGTTGATAAAGAGCATAAGGAAATAATGAACGTTCCATAATTTCATTGCTATGTGTGGTTAGTTTGAAAATTTTATGAAGCCTGGTACATACGTAGAGGGCATTATTGAAACCAGATAATCCATTCCTCTGCCTATTTAGTCCGTCTCTCATTCCAAAAATTGTATTCTTCACTGTCTTAGAAAAGTATAGGAGATATTTTGATGAAGCTTTATTCTTCAATGAAAATTTTGGAGCAGATTTACGTTATTCTAATTTGTCCAAATGTATGTCAGTAACAAATATGTTCTTATATCCTTTCCGCAGCCTTAACGTACTAAAACGTATTAGCGTCTGATGGCCCTTTCACGCTTCCGTAGAAATAACATTTATTACACGAAACTTATTTTGAAAATATTTCTAAAATGTCTAGGTCTGCAGCTCTCAAATACGGTTATATCTTACATCTGAGGATTATACTGACACTCTCAGACAACATCAAAAATGACATTTTGAGCGATTTGATGAAGTTCCAAAATTATCAATGTACCCTTGATCCGTTACGGACCCCTGTGGGATTTCTGTTTATCCAGAGCTCAAATATTTTTTCATAGATTAAAAGCTGACATGCTGTACTAAAGCCCAGGTAATTTCAATTCGTAATAAAGTGCTGAAAATTGGCTCCCCAATAAAAAAAAAAAAAAAAAAAAAAACACGCGCATACAGTTAGACGGGGTGACCCCTGCGCGTGACCCCTGACTATCTACGAATTAAAATGCGGCTTTCGTTTTCAAGTTTAGCATTTCTACTTTCATTTTATTTTCTTCCGGAAATAGCTGAAGGTCGAGTGACGTCATTTTCTGTGTTGTCAAAAACACACATATGCCTGGCGAGATTGCATAAATATGTGATGGCCGTCCTAAGGATATACCAATATTCACTAAAATCACCTTGCCTTAACTCCATGTTTTACCTGGCCTTGCCTCTAAAGCTACCATAGTCACCCGATCTTGGTTCAAACTGTAGCCAAGAACTATAACTTCAGATCGGGGAAATGCCCAAACTGAAGATGTTCAAGCAAGAAATCCGAATACCATTATCCCGAAACTTAGTTTTTCGCGATTTGATTTATTAAGTTGTGTTATCACACTCAGGGACTTAAATTTACATGTAAACGTATGTATGATAGATGAATGTTATTTGTTAACTCGATATTTAGAGTAACAGGATACTAACTCAAAGGTTCGAGTAACTTAGTCAAACTTCGAGATACTTAAATATGAAATATCGAGATACTAAGTAAAACATTCGAGTTACGTATATCATATTTTAGAGTTACTAACTCGTTGATAGGTCGAAATTTCAGCTAAATATCTTCCTTTTTTATTTGAGCATCCGTCTATCAAAGGCGAAAAATAGCTACTTTTATTGTCTTTAAGATAATAATCGTCGATGTACTATACCCAGCAGTTTTTCAACAGTATTTCAGGCATGTGACGGCGGACAGTTAAGCTAACCAGTGTTCATGGATTTTGTACCAGTATAAATTTGTTCTCCACAAGTAACTACCAACATCCCCATATGAATCAGAGGTGGAGGGCAAATGATTTCAGACATACTGTCTTTTATCAAATCGTCACGGAAAACATACGTCTCAGTACTGTATTGACTTAAACATACAGATCATACATCAATATATGACCTACCCTAGCCTCTAGAGCTAACTATATTTAGCATAATAACCAGTGTCAGTTAAGGTTGCATATAGTACTTTATGAAATTTTATTAGCTTAAACCATGTATCATTTACGTTTACTAATATTCAAAAAAAAATGTATGAATATAAAACATATTTTGATAGGTATTTTAAATCTTAAAACTGATCAAACAAGACGGGTTATATTGTTCAGGTCCAAAACAAGTTAATGTAGTACATAAGAAGGTATTATTAGGGTAACAATCATCAATATTTGAATAAGGCTTACATATTTTGCAATCAAAAACACTAGAGCTACCAAAATTTCGTAGATGTGTAAAAACGCCATATTAATACCATAAATATACATTTCCGTGATACTAATGTTTTGCCATTTTCTAAAGTGGAATTAGTTCGTTTGATACAATATTCCTAAGAAATGGCCAACTACTTTACAGTACAACAACGTTTTATAGTGACGGTAATTATTACAGCATATAAACATATTTCAATTTACACTTTTAAGTGTTGTATTTAACTGTTCTCATCGTACCTTCTTTTAAATACCTACATACACTGATATACAGTGGAGACTACTGATGCAAAAATTAATATTTTGTATGATTTGTATTATGTTATGATTATTTTTGTATGCATCGCGAAAGGCGGACGTTAAATAAAGTTATCTACTTAATAATGCATAATCGTACTGCAGGCGTACTTGATCCATTACGCAATGCTAAGTAGTTATAATTGCTTTATATTTTCCTTGTTCAAAGTGTCCGAACCAAATACAAGGAAATGATGTTGTTGGTTTTTTGTTGTGTTTTAATTTATATTGATGAGAGTGATTAAATTCGTGGTATTTCGGTACTGACTTCAATAAACTTATATTCATCTAAGTACCAATCCTAGGCTACACCCATTACATATCGATAGTTGAGAGCGAAATGGGTGCATACAGATAAAGAAGAATTTAGATTAGTTTGGCCCTCGGCCTTTGATATCCTAAATGAAAGGCTCATAATTCCTTTGTTTAAAATGTGTCTGACACATTTTCCGCTATGAACATAAAATATATCAATTTCTTTTTAAATTCTGTTTCTAGTAATTGTTATCTCTAATACTTAAAAGTCCGCCAGCTTAGCTCAGTAGATGAGCGTTGGTCTACGGATCGCGGGGTCGCGAGTTCGATCCTCGGGCGGGGCGCATGTTCTCCGTGACTATTTGATAAACGACATTGTGTCTGAAATCATTAGTCCTCCACATCTGATTCATGTGGGGAAGTTGGCAGTTACTTGCGGAGAACAGGTTTGTACTGGTACAGAATCCAGGAACACTGGCTAGGTTAACTTCCCGTCGTTACATGACTGAAATACTGTTGAAAAACGGCGTTAAACCCAAAACAAACAAACTAATACTTAAAAGACCCAAACCTCGACAATTCGTTGTTTATTAACATCACATTGACCAGAATTCTTCCAGTGTGCAACCCCCATCGCTAAGCTTTCAATTCTTATCATACTTTAGCAAAGTTAACAAGCAACTTGTCATCTAACCTGGTTAGGATGACACTTACGTTTACTTGTCACTTTTCCTTCTATCTCGAAAGAAAGTACGTAATATGCTTTCATGAAATTTATTTGATAATATGTAAAAAGAAATGTCTCAAAACTATATTGTTATAATTACTTAAAAATTACAAAAAGACCCTCGTATGATAAAGAATAATGCAGCTCTGATTTGAAATCATAACAGTACTGGTTCAGTGCTTCTGTTTTAACAAAATCCAGCGCGGAAGAGGGACTTTGTTCAATTATGAATTTTAAACATGTTTGCATGTAGATCTTGATTAGATAAACTTCTTGTATATTGAAAAAAATAAATATAAATTTAGCATTACACGGGATTTAGTCTGCATTGTATGCGGCATACCGCTAATTTCAGGAAAAAATCTAAATATAAACCTGTTTTTTCCCAAAAGGTGATATCTGAATTTAAATTTAGCAACAAGTAAAGCGTGGCCGCCGTATAAATATCGATTCAAGCCTATACCAGTTAGTTGACAATTTCCTTGTTATAAATATCGATTCAAGCCTATACCAGTTAGGAAACAATTTCCTTGTTAACTTTGCTAAAGTATGATAAGAATGGAAAGCTTAGTGATGGGGGTTGCACACTGGAAGATTTCTGGTCAATTTGGTGTTATGAACAAAGAATTCTCGAGGTTTGCGTCTTTTAAAACCTTTCCTGCAGATTCTGTTGCAAGGCCAATACGACTGGCTCAGGCTGGATTCTATTATACTGGCTCGGGTGAAGAAGTTATTTGCTTCTGTTGTGGAGTGAGAAATGATGTTTGGACTGAGGACGAGTCTTTGCTGGAAGTTCACCGGCGACTTTCCCCGAAATGCAGATATATATGTGGTGCGGATACCACTAATATTGCCATTCATGGAGATACAGTATCAAATTGTTCGAAAGAAATGCGTGAGAACTTTGAGTTTAAAACATCAGAATCTATATATGATAAAGGATCTACGTATGCTGCTGAACAATCAAATGAAATATCCGAAGATTTGAGGAATTTGGATGTAACCGGCATATCGACTCGACATGATTTTACTGAAAATGTAACAGTAGAACATGGGGGTACAAATCAAGAATGTGGCATGGCGGCGAAGTTCGTGTCTTCGCTTACGAACGGACAGATTGAAATTTATCCAGGGATAAGCCATTCCAGACCTAAACACTCCGAGTATGCCTTGTTAAGTGAGCGGCTAGCATCATTTCATGAATGGCCTGCACGGCATGTTGCTGACCCAAATGTTTTAGCTAAGGCCGGATTCTACTCTGCAGGTTTGTTATGTTCACTGGATAATTTGGAAACGTTTCGAAAATATCTGCTAATATCCTGTCGAATTATATTTAGATTAAGAAATGTTTAAAGAATAGGCAGGCAAAGAAGAAATAATTCAGAAATATTCTCGTTAAAATGACAACGATTATCTAAGCGAATTTTTTTTGTATTATCTGAGTTTCTTTTATTAGCATTTTTTTCTGCACTTCAGGTGTGCAAGACTTTTTTGCTTATTGCAAAATATTTGTTAACTTCCAACATTGCATGACTGTATATATTTAAACCACGTTTCTTTGCATAGTGTGGACACAAACTAGATTATATTTTTAGGAGTTTTAAATGTCAGATACCAATTATAGCCAATTAGTGCCTGACAAAAATAAAACCTATCTGCTAGTGTGAACACGGTATTAATGCTATATTCTTTACATAATTCACGTTTTACACTACATATCGAGTTTAAAAAATAAACCCAAGTTAATATAGGATTAAAAACATAGTCTGAACACGGTATAAGCATATTTTTTTCTGTTCTTCAGGTATGCAAGACTGTGTAAGATGTTTTTTCTGCAATGGAGGTATGAAAAATTGGCAGACAGGAGACAATCCATGGGTCGAACATGCGAAGTGGTTTCCCAGTTGTGAATATCTTAAGTTGTGCAAAGGAGAAGCCTATGTCAACATTTGCAACTCATCAGTTAATGCTGATATTGTCACAGTTTATGATAATGAGGTATATATATTACGTTCAATTGTTACAAAGTTCTTAACATATTTTATATAAACAAAAGAACATTAAACTGATAGCATACACTTTCTTTATACGATAAAAGATCGTTTTATTTCCATTTGTAGAGAAATCGTCTCTCTGTGTACTTTTACAAAATGTGTGTAATATAATTATGTTGTGGTTCACAACTTTCTTTTATTTCTTTTCAGTCGCAAATGGATCAAGAGAATTGTCCCGAGGACTGGTTTATAGAAAACATAAACAGTGCTGCGGCCAAAATTCTGTTATCCATGGGATATAAACAAGAGGATGTTGAAAAGGGTGTCATGTTTGCAAGACAGAAATACGGTATGTATAGAGAGGGCATATAAGATGTTAGAGAAAATTTGTTTCCATGTTTAAATACATTTAGTAAGATTTATATAAATAGGTTAACAGTATTTAAGAGAAATCCATTTCGATTTCAGGTCCAGTAGAAATCAAAGCTCAGTTTATCATGGAATATATGCTAGAGGCAAATAAGCAGTGTTTTACACAACCGCCTCCAGCAACCGAGAAGCACAAAATGTCTGAGCTGGTAAAAAGAAAAGACCAACCACAAAATGGTATCAGTAATGCGACAGAGAGTAACGGCAATAGAAGTAAAATTAAATCAGGTAAATGTGAAAAGTATTCTCAGCTAATATGACCAATTCTTGAGATTTGAAGAAATTGTATTGTATTTCCTGTGTAAACTAGATGAACGTAAGGACAAATCTGATTAAGATAATGTAAATGAACTTTTAAAGATTATACAATAAAGGTATACAGAATTGTCTATGTTAGTGAAAACAAAAAATCAAATAGCTTTTTCTCTTTTTCGAAACTTTTTCAAATGTTGACATATTCCAAATATTAATGTCTAAGAATATTTTTCCCTTCTAATTTCTTTACTTAAAAAGTTGATAATATCTAACATAATTCTCTTATCTGAACACATTTGAATTTTTTGTTTTGCAGAAAAGCAACGATTAGAGGAAGAAAATCGTAAACTTAAGGATCTTATAACGTGCAAAATTTGCCTTGATAATGACGCATGCGTGGCATTTCTACCATGTGGTCATTTAGCGTCTTGTGTAGAATGTTCGAAATCTTTGAGAAAATGTGCAGTCTGTAGAATAGTAGTCCAAGGGACAGTCAGGGTCTACCAAGCTTGAAATACATTTGACAAATTTAGACACATAAATTGAAAGTATTTGTATTAGAAATAAATAAAGAGGTGGTCAGCAGTGCTTTTTTCTGACAGTTCATTATCATGACATTCAGGTTGAGGATGACTCAAGTTTTTATACTTTACAACTTTAAAAAGGCAGCTAATATAAAAATGTTCCAGTATTTTACACTCTCGTCATCATTTTTAATTTATTTATTGATACTTTTTGTTATGTGTTGGGCACTTTTAAAATTTTACTATACATTTGTGTATATGACGGCAAAGATGATTTTTGTATTTGTCACTAGAAATTAAGTTTATAATATTTCCTCAATGTTTCCTATAACACTGAATGACAGTTTATGACCTTCAGGTTGGGAACGACTACACATTTTGTTCTATACAACGATAATAAGGCAGCTTATGTAAAAATGTACCAGCATTTTACACTTTCATCATTTTCAATTTGTTTATTTATTGATATTCTAAAAGTTTAAAGTTGTATTTACACTTTAATTATAATTTTACTATACATGTTTATATATTACGGCAAAGATGATTTTTGTATTTGTCGCTAGAAATAAAATTTATAATATTTCCATTATGTTTCCTAGACTACGATATTATGACTTTCAGGTTGATTGTGTTCTATACAATATTGATAAGGCAGCTAACATAAAAATGTACAAGTATTTTACACTATTACTTTTTATTTGCTTATTTTGTTTATTTACTCTTACATGTATTATGAGTTTGCTATTCATGTGTATGTATAACGGCAAATGTACATTTTTGTATTTGTCATTAAAAATAAAGTGTATTATATTTCCTCTACTGAATGACTACATTAGTCCCCTTATTTCGCTTACGTGTAGGTTTTCCATAAATAACGTTAAAAATAGTGTCACGTAGCCTTTCTAATTTTAGAAAACTCCGCCCCTTAATTACCATATTAATATAGAGCATTGAAACACTGCAAGTCTAATTAAAACACAACAACAGTGTATTCATGCCTGGCTGGATGAATAACGAATTTTTGTTGTTGTTATTTCTTTTTTTCTTTTTTAGCAAATGTTTTTGTATATACTTATTATTAGTATAATGTGGCAGGGATTTATATCAAAAGTCCAAAAAGATAAACGTTAGTCTCCTAAGGGTCAGTATCGGTTTCGGTTTCGGTTTTCGGTGATCATTTTGAATGTTTAAAATTACTTCTATATCTGATTTATTAATCGTACAGTCTGTACCGACCGATGTAAAAGAAATATATTTTTATATAGTTAATAAAACTACTTAAATTAGTGAAATTTTGGTAACTACATGTAAAGCACCAAATTTTACTTTGTTACATATTGACTGATGACCTTTTTGCCCTACAAACTTCAATTACCCTTATTGCACTATAAATTTTATTACTTGTTGATTGGTTGTCTTTATTGTACTACAAACTATAATACATGGCCCTGGATGCTGAACAAGGCTCATAGCAAATACAAAAAATATTGCTGAAAAAAAAACAATACTTTAATTATTTGCAAAATTTCGTCCAGAAAAAATCACAAGCTGAACAGAATAATAGTTCGAGTGATGCCATAATTCCAGCAGAAAGATTAAGTGTACAATTCTCCCCATTAAAACAATAAAACTTCTTAATTTCAAACGAACGTTTCTATCATAGATTATTAAAGCATGGCATAAATATTACTCGAGTAAATTATGTATCAAAACAGCAATCTTTAAATGTCTTGTGGCGGCCGTAAAATAATCTCCATGTATTTGAATTCAGTGTTGTTATATTTTCTGCTTCTCTAAGATTGTGGAGACCATTCCATATTTGAGCCGTGCCATGGGAAAACCAACATAGTAGGTTTGCGACCAGCATGGATCCAGACCAGCCTGCGCATCCGCGCAGTCTGGTCAGGCTCCATGCTGTTCGTTTTAAAGCCTATTGCAATTGGAGAAACTGTTAGCGAACAGCATGGAGCCTGACCAGACTGCGCGGATGCGCAGGCTGGTCTGGATCCATGCTGGTCGCATACCCACTATGTTGGTTTTCTCATGGCACGGCTCATTTATTTAATAGTATTCCGCTTAAGCTGGGAGGCGTAAGGGGTGTTGCATTTTCCCTCACCTCTCTTGAACAGACTCAGTCAAACCGAGTCTTCTATTGTTTTCTTTGTTAACTTCCTTAATCTATATATGTATACACGTCATATCTAAACATTATCATTATCTAAACATGTTGATTATTTGATTGATTCAGCTATTTTCTTCACACTTGATCCTTATCGTTCATCCGTTTATCCTTTTTTTTTTTTTACGTGTTTAAGTTTTTTACTACTCTAAATTTAATTTGGTGTTTAATTTACATTTTACACTTACCATTTAAATCAGTTTTGTTTGTTTTGGGTTTAACGCCGTTTTTCAACAGTATTTCAGTCATGTAACGGCGGGCAGTTAACCTAACCAGTGTTCCTGCATTCTGTACCAGTACAAACCTGTTCTCCGCAAGTAACTGCCAACTTCCCCACATGAATTATCAGAGGTGGAGGACGAATGATTTCAGACACAATGTCTTTCATCAAATCGTCACGTTTAAATCAGTATCAAATATCTCTTTAAACGAGATTTGCTTGTTATTTCATATAAAGTGTTTCTGAATTCTACTATTCAAATTCATTGCTATATGTCTGAAATATGTTTTCATATCTAAACTCTAATTGTACTTTACAAAAGCACTTTTGGGTTTATTGAAATGTATCATCTTTTCATGTATTATATATAATACTGTATTAACTGGTAAATAATTGTGCCATGAATAAACATGTAATTTTATGTAATAAGGAGAGGACAACTGTAAGCTAATATAGCTTTCTGTCCAATTCCTGGAATGCTGTATTGTAAATATTTCATGCTTTTCGGAATAAAAATATGTTTAAACTAACTTCCTTAAGTTTCCAAAGGATCTTCTCACATACTTAATTTACGAAATTGACATCAAACTTTTACTACGCTAGGATTATAGCTTCTTTCTTTTAATATTAAAAATTGCTATGGACAATTTATTTTATTAATCCAAGCGAAAATATAATAAAAATGTTGTTGTTGTTGTTGCTGTTGTTGTTGTGTGTGTATGTGTGTGCGTGTGCGTGTGCGTGTGTGTGTGTGTGTGTGTGTGTACATGTGATGAAAATACCGAAGATGTAGCAAATTATTGTTGTATTTTTTGGTCCTTTTGAATCATAGAGAGCACTCACTTTTACTGTACTATGACTGAATTCCAATTAAGCGGTGCTAGTGGTCGTGAGGTTTGTTGCATATTTCATTAAATTTAATAAACAGACTCAATCAATCCAAGTCCGCTATTATGTTGCTAAGTTGGGTTCTACGCCTCCAACGGTTTTTTCACTGATGTTATTTACCTAAAATATAATGTTACTATGATAAGAAGTCATAATGTGAATGTTGATCAAATTATACAGACATTAAATAGGAAAATCGCGTAAAAATGGAAGTCGCATAATGGCGGATCATTACTAGATTTTTTGCTCTGTAGAACTCTTTTCATTATTTTCATTGCATGTTTTTTAGCTGAAATCACATGTCAGATGTTAGCAATTTTAGAATTCGTCGTGGCGGAAACTTAGATACGCCATCACTACAATTTAGAGTTTCATTTTTGAGCTGATTTTAGTGTGTCGATTCGATTGAAAATAATTTTTTTGCATCAACCCACTTTTCATTCATTAACAATATTCTTCAGGAAAATGTAAGTTAGACATTTGAATTGCGTCTTTGTTTGTGCTGCATCAATTGGAAGTTTCTCAATTTTATATAGAATAAAGAAGACAAGCTGTGAAGTGTGTTTATGCTTCACAAGTGTGCAGTACAAGCTACTCAAAAACACAATAAACGTCAGTAAAATGAAAATACAGTTATGAAACAAACATATATGTTTGTTTTATAACTGTATTTTCATATAAAGAATGATCAGTATGTTTTAAATTTCAATAAAGCATGCTGTTAAAATATTCCGAGAAAAACATGATAACTCTGGCTGACCAAAGCGTTGTCCCAACGCAGGTTTTACAACGTGACGCAATACGCCACGGCGGATACCAACTATTCAAAGCTGCATCCGCAAACATTAATTTGCACATATTCGATGTACACACGTACCGAGTGTATTATATACTGACATAAGGTTAGGGGTAGGTTTAATCTAGTTTAATAGTGTATATTCAACATGCGTGTGTACAATCAATGCGGGAGAATTAATACCCACCCGTGCGTGTCCTGATCTGTTAAGGTTTTGCACACTTGTTTGCTATGATGATCGGACATGCAATGTAGTTTTCACAATTCCATTTTGTTTTGATATCACAAAAGTTATGCCCTTTCCTCGGCTTAGCAATCTTTTATTGCGTTTTTATATCACATCTTTTTGACATGGTTTTTGAATATTTGAGCATTGCTGACCTCCTCCTTTCTGTCCACAGCTCTCGTTATTCAATAATCACTTTTCATGTCTACTTAAATGTCATTTGAAAACGAAAGTAATATACATATAATTATAGTAATATTGTGGTTTAAAGGTGTTTTTACACAGTATTTCAGTTATGTAACGTAACCAGTGTTCCTGGATTCTGCACCAGCACAAACCTGTTCTCCGCAAGTAACTGCAAACTTCCTCATGTGTATGAATCAGAGGTGGAGGACGAATGATTTCAGACAGGTCGTCTTTTATCAAATCGTCACGGAGAACATACGCCTCGCCCGGGAATCGAACACACAACTCTCGATCCCAGACCTGCGCTCTACCTATTGAGCTAAGCGGGCGGGCTGAACAAGTACTCATTCAGTCTCAAATTCACTGGATAATTCTCAAGCAACACTATCTATATCTAAAAGTGAACGAGTGTGGCAACGTTAAATGTCGCAACGCCGCTAAATGTCGCAACCACCGTTAAATGTCGCAAGGTTGACGTCAAATGTCGCAACCAACGCTAAATGTCGCAAAATCGTCTGCCTCTAAATGTCGCACCTTTAACGTTAAATGTCGCAAAAATTTGCCCACCGTAATATGTCGCAACACCAACGCTAAATGTCGCACAGCAAAATAAGGTAAGTTAAAATGCATGCTTGATTTGGGAAGGGCTGAATTGACCTTTCACTTTGATCTGCTAGTTTGCTTCTCAGTGGTTCCGCACCATACATACGTTATATATTTAATATCTAAAGGTTTGAGCTCTAACGTGGGACTCGCCACAGTACTAGATTTACTTCAGGTCTGAACTATGTAATTCTATGGAGTCCTGTTTAGCTGATGAGACATTAAGCTCGCGCTCCGTATTGTCGCGTGTTGTATCGCATGTCTTTAGTCGACCTGAATTTCGTTACACAACATGCCGGGGCCAGAAATCGTTGATGGAGGATGGGAGGCGGGGGAGCACAAGTTTAAAACTAAAGCGTCACCGGCGACGTGCGGTAGGTACGGGGTTCCTCTGTCCGTATCTGTGGGGACGTTTTTTTATATACAGGTATGAAATGTTGGCCTGTGGTGCATTTTTGTCTATTTTTTAGGTACGTACTAGTGGGGCACTCCCCTTATTTTAGGTGGTTAGGGTTTCTTCCCCATTGACAATTTTGAAATACAAGTATGGAATGCTGGACTTTTATTGCATTTTTTGTTCAAAATTTCGGTGTATGGGAGGGGTTATCCCTGTCATTTTCGAGGGCTCTGGGTTTGAAAAATAGGTACAAAATGGTTGCCTCTGGTGCATTTTTTCCCTTAATTTTAAGCTACTGGCGGGGTACTCCCCCTATTTTAAGGGGTCAAGGGTTCTCCCCCTTGGGGAATTTTGAAATATAAGTATAAAATGTTCGCCTCTGGTGCGTTTTGGGTCTACATTTTGAGAAAATATTATTTCCAAAATAGTTGGGTGTAACTTTGATGAGTATAAGTCACTAGTAAGCCAACAAGGTTGGGTTTTGGGTGGGGAATTGGCTCGGGCAACAATCCAGGCCTGTTACACAACAGGATGTTCAACCACGCGACACGAAGACTGTTTTGTACCAGCTGTAGAAAAAGAAGACTTTCTATTAATCAGCCATGGGTTCTATTTCTTTGTTTGGAGGTTTACATTTAAAGTCATAAGGTAACTATCAAGCTTCAGAGGCGAAGAAAGATCCTATGTAGCCCTCAGAACATTTTTTCAGGTAAAGCGGGAATTTTTAAAATTATTTTACCTTTAGTCTCTTAAAATTGTTTGGTTTAATCTCATTCCCCTCATTATCACACTTTTCCGCCTACCCACACATAACCCTCTCTCGAGATCTCTCTCCCCACCCCCCTTCAAAAATGTAAATATTTATATTTTCTATTAATTGTCTGGGTGCTGTGTGTCTGTGTCTTAGATTTCTGTGTCGTTATTCACCCCGTTCCCCACCCATACCCTACCCCCACAAACATACAACACTATTACCAAATCGTATTTAGTAAGAAGAAACCTCAGAATATTTCTGTCCTAAAACACTGGCCCTATTACAAAATAATTTCACAAATATTTTTCTTGCGTGATTGTTCAAGCAAGGTGTGGAACTCAGGTGAGCGATCTAGGGCCAACAAGGCCCTCTTGTTGCTATACGTAACAACACTTATCATTAAGATAATTATTTGTATTACATAAACCTGTTATTTTTTCTTCCCTCAAAAAAGTAAATATACACAAGGAATTGATAGTCATAGTGTCAAATAGGAAGTGCGACATTTAGCGTTGGTGTTGCGACATATAACGGTGGGCAAATTTTTGCGACATTTAACGTTAAAGGTGCGACATTTAGCGGCAGACGATTTTGCGACATTTAGCGGTGGTTGCGACATTTAACGTCAACCTTGCGACATTTAACGGTGGTTGCGACATTTAGCGGCGTTGCGACATTTAACGTTGCCACAACTAGGATCTAGTAAAGGCAAAATTATTATAAAAATAAAAAATCTAAGCCATTCAAATTCATTACTGTTTTATATTTACTCAAAGACCTTTGTGAAAGTCTACCGAGAGGATAAATGTTGACGAAGTTTGCACTTTATGTTTTAAGTAAGGTTCTAGCAACGTCGACGATATCGTTTTCATCTTTACATGAAGGAGCAGCATATCTAATTCATCGCCCTATAATTTTAAGGCAAAATATGTGTAATCAATGATTAAATACACGAAAGATTTTGAGTTACTTACTCATCTTGATTTTAACTCTTGCTGTCTCCATCGGGAAACTTCAATATTCAAAATGTTTTTACACATTTCATTTTTAAAAAAAAGGAGCTAGGAAAACGGGACAGTATACATTAGAGTGGAAGGAGGTAAAATTGAAATAAAAAATATTTTTGTCGGAGTGGGGTGTAATGTGGCGGCGAGTCGGGGTTCTTAGTTGCTGTGGTGACGGAAAACTAAAGTCACAAATAACTGTTTTCGTTTTTTATATTTGTTTTGGAGGGGATGGGGGAGGGTGTTAATGTGCGTGTTTGGGGAGGTGGTGGGAGCGTAACATAATAATAACAAGAATTGTTGCATTCAACAAATCGTCTCATCATCACCCATCCATATTTCTAAGGTAAAGTCAATACCTTTTAACCTCTGGGCAGTTTTGAAGATGTGTCCTGGACACAAGATACACGGGACAGATTTGACATTTGAATTTGCGACCCTAATCTTTGACCTACCAACCAACATCATGCACTCCAAACATCGCCTCATCACCACCTACCAATATGCTAAGATTGTAGTCAATACCTTGAAAGTTATTCTTTCGACATAATATGACGGACAGATTTGACCTTGCTGTGATCTTGACCTTTGATTTACCAACCTGGTTCTTACTTACTGCATGTTGTTTTAACGTCTCTTACATATATGCCAAGACTGAAGTCGATACCTTTAATTGTTATTTAGTTACGCTCTGTACACGAAAGGCGAAAGACAAAGTTTTCATTTTAACTCCTATTTGTAACCTTGACCTTTGACTTACCGACCCCTGCACATCGTCTCATCGCTACCTACTTGTACGCAAAGTTTATAGTCAATACCTTGAATAGTTATTAAGTTATGCTCTTGACATGAAATATGACAGAAGTCAGACAGACAGACGCACGTGCCATCACATAATACGTCCACTATTTCAAAGTGGTTGAAAAACAGCGAATGCCAGTTTTGTAAATCAAGAACAGTAGTGACCTTAAGAACAGCAGGAGGTTCCATAAAATTTAGTATATAAACTTTTACTAATACTTGTATAAAATTAGATTAATTATAAGGCAAACAAGATGTGTGTCCATAGGACACAGGTGCCCACACTCCTTTCGCTGTACTTGGTTTCATGACACAATTTTAATATATATGCAACACAAACTTTTAAACACTTTGTTATATAATGGTTTATGACTCTAAGTCAAGAAGTACATTTCTTGATACAAGGGACACAAACCTTTTTTGACTAAGTCAAGGACCATTACTCTGTTCTTGGAAAGTGAAATAAAAAAAACTCTGGTGCAAAAAATGTACATGCTGGATAATATTCCTACATGGTTTCATGATCCTAGGTTAATGTATATTTTTCACTAAGTAAAGGACATACTTCTGGTCTGGATGAGTGAGATCCTTAACAGAACACCAGATGCGTAATTTAACATCCTACATACTGTAAAATAATTTATTATCGTGGGCATGAAATTTCGTGGTTTTGGTCAAAACGGCAATTTCGTTTTGATATGAATTCGTGGATTTATTTATTTATATCATATACCCTTCTCAAATGCGCTCATTTGATTGGTCGAAAGGGGTGCACGCGCGGGTCCGCAAAAAGCGATATTGACCCGCAAACGTGATAATGACTCTTCTGGTATCACTTTTTCTTATATTAATGAAATATAGGACAGTCAAATGATTGCATTTGAGAAGGACATAAATAATTATTATTTAATTATGTTTCGGTCAATATGTGTTTTACGGACCTGTAAAAATGATACTGACCGAGGATATTCATGCGACACAAACATGCCTTTTTTATGCAAACATATGCCTTTTAATGCATATATTTTACTAAGTCAATGGCCATAACTCTGGTCGGGCAGTGCGAGATCCCAAATAAAACACCAGGTGCACAACTTCTCCTGCTAAATAATAATCCTGTGAAGTCTGAACACTTTTTGAGATATGCACGACACAAATTCGGACGGACGGAAGAACGGACGGACAAGGGTAACTCTAAGTGCCTCCCCACTTAATGTTTTTGTGGAGAGCGCAAAAATGGAGGTATACTCATTATGAAGGTAGATATTTTCACAAAGGTGCATGATCATCAACACTATCTTTTCCCTTGTCGGCCTCAACACATTAAACAACACAACGTATTTTATATCCAGATCGTAACTTCAAATGCATTTTATTCCTTAACTGAATTCTCTTCAGTCAATTTAAGGTTATTGTTTTTAATTATTTAATTCAAGGTTTTGTTATTTAAGTATCTAAGTGATATAAAACATTAAGTATAAGTTTATCGCCGCGTTTTCAACAATTCAGTTATGCAAGGCCGGCACATTCCTGATCTCCCACATGAAACACCAAAAAGTTTAGAATACAGTGCATTTACTCAACTCAATATACATGATTTCGGGATTTACTATCAAGAAACTCAAGTATGCTCAAACAATAGAATGTGACACGCTACAGTACAGTTCGTGACTGATTACAGCAATGTGAAATTATAGCTGGCAAATGCGACTGTGTGCATCGGACCACTATACAGGTATGTTTTTAAATACTTGAGTCTTTTCACAATGATATTACAATTATACACACTTCTATGGTATACAAGCATTCCACACTAATTTTTCTATAAGTTCTAAATAATGCAACGATGAAGAATGGACATATTCCTGTCACCTTTATTAAGATCTAGCTATACTTCTTAACAGGGTAACACAAATTAATCAGTACTATGAAGTAAACTTAAACAGATGAAATGTGAGCTGCCAACAAAAGTAAAAATTATAAACAACTTTTCGTTGCATTCTATACACTTAAGAAAACGGCTATCCTAACAAACGGTGTGACACAGACTTTATCATGAAATTGCAACAAACACAGCGTATGTTCACATAATTATTTCATCGTTGTTGTTTTATTCGTGTAGGTTACGTTTATTTTACAATATTTGATAAAGCTAGTGATGACTTTAACACTTGCGTCGTTTCAGTCCACCAAGACGCTAGCAGTATTATTTTGTCATTTCCGATTACATGAATCGTGACGTCACTGATCACTGATGTACATAATTACTGTTTTCCGTTTCCGTTGACGGGCATCTTCTTAAATTCTTCCGACTCACGGTATTTCTTCAGAGCTGGGCGTGAAGCCATGCGGTCGTAATACGCCTTCAATGTTGGGAAAGCGTCTAGGCAAGTTGCAGACAAGATCACAAGGTCGTCCAGCAAATCTAATAAATTGTAATCAGCGAACGATATCTGAAAAATATGTAAAATCAAGATCATGTGAGGATCGGAAAATGACTAAGACAAGACTAGGTAAAATGAAAGTAGGAAACAGAGAATAGCTTATCAAAGACAATGGCTTGAAGCCTTCCAACAAGAATGATGTCAAAATCGCATGAAACATGCCCCTTAAAAAAGCTTGAAAGAAAAACAAGAAGGCCAAAATGGCCCTATATCGCTCACCTGTTATCATTGCACTTAAGGACAAGATGATCAAAGAATTATGAGAAAATATAGTTGAAATTTTCTTAAAGTTACTTCAAATAAAATTATTTTCAAATCAGGCCAGTAGTTTTATGCCCAAAGGATTACATCGAGCAAAATTTTGACTGATGAAGCCCAAAGGACAGGAAAAACAAAGCTGCTATTAAGCCGAAAAGGTCAAAATAGCTAATATTGGCCCTTTCAGGGGCCATAACTCTGGAACCAATTAGGGGATCTGGCCGATTCAAGAAAGTAACCAAGACCTTATGGTGACACAAGTTCTGTGCAAGTTTGATTAAATTCAAATCAAAAATGAAGCTGCTATTGTGCAGACAAGGTCAAAATAGCTAATTCTGGCCCTATCAGGGGCCATAACTCCGGAACACATAAAGGAATCTAACCATTTCAAGAAAGGAACCAACATCTGGTTCGATACAAGTTGTGTGCAAGTTTGGTTAAAATCAAATCATAAATGAAGCTGCTATTGTGCAGACAAGGTCAAAAAAGCTAATTTTGGCCCTTTCAGGGACCATAACTCTGGAACCTGTTGCGGGATCTGGTCAGTTCCAGAAAGAAACCGAGATCTTATGGTGACACAAGTTTTGTGCAAGTTTGATTAAAATCAAATCATAAATGAAGCTGCTATAGTGCAAACAAGGTCAAAAAAGCTAATTTTGGCCCTTTTAGGGGCTATAACTCTGGACCACATATTGGGATCTGGTCGGTTCAAGAAATGAACTGAGATCTTATGGTGACACAAGTTTTCAGCAAGTTTAATTAAATTCAAATAAAAAATGACGCTGCTATTGTGCAGACAAGGTCAAAATAGCTAATTTTGGCCCTTTCAGGGGCCATAACTCTGGAACACATCATGGAATCTGGCCAGTTCAAGAAAGGAACCAAGATCTTATGGTGACACAAGTTGTGTGCAAGTTTGGTTAAAATTCAAATCATAAATGAAGCTGCTATTGTGCAGACAAGGTCAAAATAGCTAATTCTGGCCCTTTCATGGGCCATAACTCTGGAACCCATCAAAAATCTGGCCAGTTCAAGAAAGGAACCAAGATCTCACGGTGATACAAGTGGTGTGCAAGTTTGGTAAAAATCAAATCATAAATGAAGCTGCTATTGTGCAGACAAGGTCAAAATAGCTAATTTTGGCCCTTCAGGGGCCATAACTCTATTACCCATAATAGGATCTAGCCGGTTGAAGAAAGGAACCAAGATCTTTTGGTGATACAAGTTGTGTGCAAGTTTGGTTAAAATAAAATCATAAATGAAACTACTATCGTGCAGACAAGAAATTGTTGACGCACAAAAATAGCAAATTCTGGCCCTTTAAGGGGCAATAACTCTAGAACCCATGATGGGATCTGGCCAGTTTTTGAAAGGAACTGAGATATCATGCCAATACAAGTTTTCCTGAGTTTAATTGCTTGGTTGAATAAATTTCTTTGCTAATGCTTCAAAAACAAACAAGTGATTTTACATGACCAGGCCCCTGTGACCTTGACCTTTAATAGAGTGACCCCAAAATCAAATGGGGTCATTAACTCTGCATGTCCAATCATCCTATGCAGATTTAACATTCTAGGTCAAGTGATTTTCAAATTATAGATCGGAAACGGTTTTCCATTTTCAGGCCCCTGTGACCTTGACCTTTAATAGAGTGACCCCAAAATCAGGTGTGGGTATCTACTTTGCATGACCAATCATCCAATGAAGTTTCAACAATCTGGGTAAAGTGGTTCTCAAGTTATTGATCGGAAACGGTTTTCAATGTTCAGGCCCCTTGAACTTGACCTTTAATAAAGTGACCCCAAAATAAATAGGGGCCATCTATTCTGCATGACCAATCATCCTGTGAAGTTTCAACATTCTGGATCAGGTAATTCTCCAGTTATTGATCGGAAACGGTTTTCCAAGTTCAGGCTCCTCCAGTGACTTTGACCTTTGTTAGAATGATCCCAAAAACAATAGGGGTCGTCTACTCCAGCAGCCCTATCGCCCTATGAAGTTTGAAGGTTCTAGGTCAAATGGTTCTCCAGTTATTGATCGGAAATGAAGTGTGACGCACCGACGGACGGACAGGGCAAAAACAATATGTTTCCCTCAGTGTGTGTCGGGGTGGGGGTGGAGGGGGGGAGACATAATAATAATCAGCAAGGTTTCGATAGTATATGAATGTCCACTTCAAACTGATCGTGTTAAAGGTGTATGCCACATTTCATCATGTTCATTAGAATCTGAGAGAGGAGTTGAATACACAAGGTATTGCTGCTGTATTCAAAATATCGTTAAATCTAAAAACGGTGGTATAACTTAACAAGAGGACCATGATGGTCCTGAATCGCTCACCTCTTCCCACATGACCCAGTTTTAAGTATGACATCGTTTTTTTTTCTATTTTTAGACCTACTGACCTAGTTTTTGACAGCACGTGACCCAGTTTCGAACTTGACCTAGATATCATCAAGATGAACATTCTGACCAACTTTCATACAGATCCCATGAAAAATATGGCCTTTAGAGAGGTCACAAGGTTTTTCTATTATTTGACCTACTGACCTAGTTTTTGATGGCTTGTGACCGAGTTTCGAACTTGACCTAGATATCATCAAGGTGAATGTTCTGACCAATTTTCATGAAGATCTTTTGAAATATATGGCCTCTAGAGAGGTCACAAGGTTTTTCTATTTTTAGACCTACTGACCTAGTTTTTGAAGTCACGTGACCCAGTTTCGAACTTGACCTAGATATCATCAAGATGAACATTCTGACCAACTTTCATAAAGATCCCATGAAAAATGTGACCTCTAGAGTGGTCACAAGGTTTTCTATTTTTAGACCTACTGACCTAGTTTTTGACCGCACGTAACCCAGTTTCGAACTTGACCTAGAAATCATCAAGATGAACATTCTGACCAACTTTCATAAAGATCCCATGAAAAATGTGACCTCTAGAGTGGTCACAAGGTTTTTCTATTTTTAGACCTACTGACCTAGTTTTTGAAGGCACGTGACCCAGTTTCGAACTTGACCTAGATATCATCAAGATGAACATTCTGACCAACTTTCATGAAGATCCCATGAAAAATGTGACCTCTAGAGTGGTCACAAGGTTTTTCTATTTTTAGACCTACTGACCTAGTTTTTGAAGGCACGTGACCCAGTTTCGAACTTGACCTAGAAATCATCAAGATGAACATTCTGACCAACTTTCATAAAGATCCCATGAAAAATGTGACCTCTAGAGCGGTCACAAGGTTTTTCTATTTTTAGACCTACTGACCTAGTTTTTGACTGCACGTGACCCAGTTTCAAACTTGACCTAGATATCATCAAGATGAACATTCTGACCA
The DNA here is from genome assembly GCF_021730395.1 of Mercenaria mercenaria. Classification (NCBI taxonomy): domain Eukaryota; kingdom Metazoa; phylum Mollusca; class Bivalvia; order Venerida; family Veneridae; genus Mercenaria; species Mercenaria mercenaria. The sequence goes on along the minus strand of NC_069364.1, from coordinate 23,225,615 downwards.
ACTTTCATGAAGATCCCATGAAAAATGTGACCTCTAGAGCGGTCACAAGGTTTTTCTATTTTTAGACCTACTGACCTAGTTTTTGACCGCACGTGACCCAGTTTCGAACCTGACCTAGATATCATCAAGATTAACATTCTGACCAACTTTCATAAAGATCCCATGAAAAATGTGACCTCTAAAGTGGTCACAAGGTTTTTCTATTTTTAGACCTACTGACCTAGTTTTTGACTGCACGTGACCCAGTTTCGAACTCGACCTAGATATCATCAAGATGAACATTCTGACCAACTTTCATGAAGATCCCATGAAAAATGTGACCTTTAGAGTGGTCACAAGGTTTTTCTATTTTTAGACCTACTGACCTAGTTTTTGACCGCACATGACCCAGTTTCGAACTTGACCTAGATATCATCAAGATGAACATTCTGACCAACTTTCATGAAGATCCCATGAAAAATGTGACCTCTAGAGTGGTCACAAGGTTTTTCTATTTTTAGACCTACTGACCTAGTTTTTGACCGCACATGGACCCAGTTTCGAACATGACCTAGATATTATCAGATGAACATTCTGACCAACTTTCATGAAGATCCCATGAAAATGTGACCTCTAGAGCGGTCACAAGGTTTTTCTATTTTTAGACCTACTGACCTAGTTTTTGACCGCACGTGACCCAGTTTCGAACTGACCTCGATATCATCAGATGAACATTCTGACCAATTTTCATGAAGATCCCATGAAAATGTGACCTCTAGAGTGGTCACAAGGTTTTTCTATTTTTAGACCTACTGACCTAGTTTTTGACCGCACGTGACCCAGTTTCGAACTTGACCTAGATATCATCAGATGAACATTCTGACCAACTTTCATGAAGATCCCATGAAAAATGTGACCTCTAGAGTGGTCACAAGGTTTTTCTATTTTTAGACCTACTGACCTAGTTTTTGACCGCACATGACCCAGTTTCGAACTTGACCTAGATATCATCAAGATGAACATTCTGACCAACTTTCATGAAGATCCCATGAAAAATGTGACCTCTAGAGCGGTCACAAGGTTTTTCTATTTTTAGACCTACTGACCTAGTTTTTGACCGCACGTGACCAGTTTCAAACTTGACCTAGATATCATCAAGATGAACATTCTGACCAACTTTCATGAAGATCCCATGAAAAATGTGACCTCTAGAGTGGTCACAAGGTTTTTCTATTTTTAGACCTACTGACCTAGTTTTTGACCGCCACGTGACCCAGTTTCGAACCTGACCTAGATATCATTCAAGATTAACATTCTGACCAACTTTCATAAAGATCCCATGAAAAATGTGACCTCTAAAGTGGTCACAAGGTTTTTCTATTTTTAGACCTACTGACCTAGTTTTTGACTGCACGTGACCAGTTTCGAACTTGACCTAGATATCATCAAGATGAACATTCTGACCAACTTTCATGAAGATCCCATGAAAAATGTGACCTTTAGAGTGGTCACAAGGTTTTTCTATTTTTAGACCTACTGACCTAGTTTTTGACCGCACATGACCCAGTTTCGAAACTTGACCTAGATATCATCAAGATGAACATTCTGACCAACTTTCATGAAGATCCCATGAAAAAATGTGACCTCTAGAGTGGTCACAAGGTTTTTCTATTTTTAGACCTACTGACCTAGTTTTTGACCGCACATGACCCAGTTTCGAACATGACCTAGATATTATCAAGATGAACATTCTGACCAACTTTCATGAAGATCCCATGAAAAATGTGACCTCTAGAGCGGTCACAAGGTTTTTCTATTTTTAGACCTACTGACCTAGTTTTTGACCGCACGTGACCCAGTTTCGAACTTGACCTCGATATCATCAAGATGAACATTCTGACCAATTTTCATGAAGATCCCATGAAAAATGTGACCTCTAGAGTGGTCACAAGGTTTTTCTATTTTTAGACCTACTGACCTAGTTTTTGACCGCACGTGACCCAGTTTCGAACTTGACCTAGATATCATCAAGATGAACATTCTGACCAACTTTCATGAAGATCCCATGAAAAATGTGACCTCTAGAGTGGTCACAAGGTTTTTCTATTTTTAGACCTACTGACCTAGTTTTTGACCGCACATGACCCAGTTTCGAACTTGACCTAGATATCATCAAGATGAACATTCTGACCAACTTTCATGAAGATCCCATGAAAAATGTGACCTCTAGAGCGGTCACAAGGTTTTTCTATTTTTAGACCTACTGACCTAGTTTTTGACCGCACGTGACCCAGTTTCAAACTTGACCTAGATATCATCAAGATGAACATTCTCACCAACTTTCATGAAGATCCCATGAAAAATGTGACCTCTAGAGCGGTCACAAGGTTTTTCTATTTTTAGACCTACTGACCTAGTTTTTGACCGCACGTGACCCAGTTTCGAACCTGACCTAGATATCATCAAGATGAACATTCTGACCAACTTTCATAAAGATCCCATGAAAAATGTGACCTCTAAAGTGGTCACAAGGTTTTTCTATTTTTAGACCTACTGACCTAGTTTTTGACTGCACGTGACCCAGTTTCGAACTTGACCTAGATATCATCAAGATGAACATTCTGACCAACTTTCATGAAGATCCCATGAAAAATGTGACCTCTAGAGTGGTCACAAGGTTTTTCTATTTTTAGACCTACTGACCTAGTTTTTGACCGCACATGACCCAGTTTCGAACTTGACCTAGATATCATCAAGATGAACATTCTGACCAACTTTCATGAAGATCCCATGAAAATGTGACCTCTAGAGTGGGTCACAAGGTTTTTTCTATTTTTAGACCTACTGACCTAGTTTTTGACCGCACATGACCCAGTTTCGAACTTGACCTAGATATTATCAAGATGAACATTCTGACCAACTTTCATGAAGATCCCATGAAAAATATGACCTCTAGAGTGGTTACAAGGTTTTTCTATTTTTAGACCTACTGACCTAGTTTTTGACCGCACGTGACCCAGTTTCGAACTTGACCTCGATATCATCAAGATGAACATTCTGCCAATTTTCATGAAGATCCCATGAAAAATGTGACCTCTAGAGTGGTCACAAGGTTTTTCTATTTTTAGACCTACTGACCTAGTTTTTGACCGCACGTGACCCAGTTTCGAACTTGACCTAGATATCATCAAGATGAACATTCTGACCAACTTTCATGAAGATCCCATGAAAAATGTGACCTCTAGAGTGGTCACAAGGTTTTTCTATTTTTAGACCTACTGACCTAGTTTTTGACCGCACATGACCCAGTTTCGAACTTGACCTAGATATCATCAAGATGAACATTCTGACCAATTTTCATAAAGATCCCATGAAAAATGTGACCTCTAGAGTGGTTACAAGCAAAAAGTTTACGGACGGACGGACGCACGGACGGACGGACGGACGGACGGACGACGGACGACGGACACTGCGCGATCACAAAAGCTCACCTTGTCACTTTGTGACAGGTGAGCTAAAAATAATACCAAGACAGGACAGTCCTGAGCATATGCGCATAGCCATAACATGCTGACGATGTAGACCAAATTCTACTTAAAAAATATTCGGACATGAAAGTTCAGAAAATACGCGCATATCTGCTTCATGTTGATGATGTATACCAAGTTTCAGTTACTGTAGAAGTTGAATACATAAGACAGTGTGACGGGCGGACGGATGGACGTACAGACAATTCAAAAACTGTATACCTCCCGGATCTTCAACATCTTGGGCATAAAAATAGTAATCCAAAAAGCTTACCTTTTTCAGTCTTACGACTTGCATGTAAAGTGTCGACACATGTCGACTTGAGATACAGAAGTACTAATTTATCAATTTCTTTACCAGTTTCAAAGTACCAATTACCTTTTCCTCTTTTCAGTACATCGTTAGTCCGACAGTAATGTAAATGTTTTCAGCAGGTTCGTTATATCGACTTCATCAAAATACAGCTACTTTATGGATATTTTTTCAGGGATTTGAATAAATGAAAGAAACATAAAAGAAAACACACCTTGGATGCAATGTAATCAGTCCCCCAAGCTTTGAATAGCTTCTGGAAAAGAAAACAGTTTCAGCATGAATTATACAAAAATATTAATATAAATAACGACAAATTTAATTTGGGTTTAACGTCGCACCGACACATTTAAAGGTCATATGTCAAATTCTCAGCTCTGATTGTGGAGAACGACCCCATGTGCCCAGCCGTGCATTTTATCATCAAGGATGGGCACCTGGGTAGAACCAACGACCTTCTCACATGAAAAATTCAAAACCCTGGTTGAGGCTCGAACCCACATCGGTGAGGGACAATTGATCTGAAGTCATCCACCTGAACTATTCGACCACGGAGGCCCCTATAAAGGACAGTAGTAGCGTAATTGTAGCAAAATCACTAGATACATGATAACGAAAGTTTGCAAGTGGAATGGATCAGGGCAGTACAGTGGGCATATAAAATGTGAAAAACAAAGAATCTCTCATTGCGCAGGTTATAAGAAACGACGATTACTTCCTTTTTCTTCGGGGTTTTATATTCAGATGGTATTATTGGTACACAGTATATGATACGTAATTTCACACAAATTTGAATACTGCTATGAAATGAAGGACATATGTACACGGGTAAAAATGTTTATATGGTTGCCACATTGTTGTTATGTAGGGATAACGCATGTTTTTTCGTGTTATAACGTCTGCAGAATCCCGAGGGATTGGTTGGTGCCCGAGCCCGTAGGGCGAGGGTACCAACGTATCCTGAGGGATTCTGAAGATGTTATAGCACGAAATAAACATGCGTTAACGCTATTCTAGCATAAAACACGGAAAAAAACTAATAAATGAATACATTTTACCTCAACGTCATTAGATTTCAATGAAATGCGCGGGAATATCCGAGTTGTTTTTTCACGTTGACGTCATTTCCATTTGAATTATCCGTTTTGGGGCCTCAATACGTTTACGCTTTGCCATGGAACGCGCATATATAAAAGGGTGTTATAACAGCACATGAGCGCGAGAATCTCTCTGTTAAAACACGTTTTCTCTCTTGTTAAAACACCCTCGAAAAGTGACAATAACAGCAGTTTTATTTAACGTCTTTTTCAATAATTTTTCAGTCATCAATCATCATTCTTGCATAAAAACTTTTTTTTTTCACTGGATCCGCTCATGTATAAACGGGAGAAAAAATCGTGTGCAAACAAGGCAATGCACGTGCTGTTAATACATGATTTTTATTTTTGAAATGCTTTGTCAGGGACATAATAATTATGTGTGTATTTTTGCGCACACTGATATTTGGCATCTGCGTCTTGTTTCTTCCATAAGAACCTCTTCTTGAAGCATTATAGATACAACGTAATCCATAGTATGTTTAGCTGTATCAGTTTCCAACCCCAAACGTACTGCCCCCATCAATGTACGCTCTAGCTTCTCTTAGAGTTCACTCCCTTTACAAAGCGTCTGTTCAATTATTGTAAATAACTGTGAATAAGTAAGTATCGCGTGTAACTTGTGCTATTGCTCGTTTTAAGGTATTATATTTATTATTTTTGTGAGTATCAGTCGGTATGTTTTTACCTGATTTTTCGCAGAATTCATATAATAAACCTTGACAGCTAGTCACTACCCTCGTACTCATCCGTACTCTAAATGTGTTCGTAGATCTACTCAAAATAATTCGAATGTAAATTTATTATTCTTAAAATTGTGTTCCTGTTAATCAAATTTTAAGTTATGTTTACCGTTTCCAAGAACAACCGAATGGTAACTAAAAATGTACCGGAATCGTAAAGTCATCACATATGAAAACAATGCATTAAGTCGTCTTGTAATGTTTTTTTTATGCAAGAATAGCGACAATACACGTTTGTTTTATGTATTAACGTCTGCAGAAGCCCTTGGGATATGTTTGTGACCGAGACCGAACAATCCCGCGGGCTTTTGCAGACGTTAATACACAAACAAGAGATCACAGAGTGATCTTGGCGCCCACCAATGTGCCATTTTTGAGAATTCCAAAATTTTAAGACTTATTGACTAGCTCAAGGTCAAATTTCATTTCCGTACAAAACACTGTGCATGTGGTCAAAATTCGAAACCTGTAGCTTGAGAAATGTGAAAGAAGGTCACTATATCAATTTCAATGACAAAGTTCTTTGTACACAAAACTATGCATGTGCATCAAGTTTGAAGGCTGTAATTTGATAAATTTGAAAGTAGGTCACTATGTCAATCTTAAGGTCAAAGTTTATTTTGGTACACAAAACTATGCAAGTGGTCCAAATTTGAAGGCTGTAGCTTTAGAAATGTGAAAGTAGGTCACTAGGTCAAAACCAAGGTCAAATTACACTTCAGAATACAAATCTATACATGTGGTCCAAATTTAAAGCCTGTATATTCAAAAATGTGAAAGTAGGTCACTAGGTCAATGTCAAAGTTTGCTTCGGTACACAATCCTATGCATGTACGTCTAAATTTGAAGCCTGTACCTACAGAAATGTGAAAGTAGGTCACTAGGTCAATCTTAAGGTCAAAGTTCATTTTGGTACACAAAACTATGCAAGAGGTCCAAATTTGATGGCTGTAGCTCACGAAATGTGAAATTACGTAACTAGGACAAAATCAAGGTCAAATTTTAGTTTGGAACACAGAACTATGCAAGTGGTCCAAATTTGAGGCCTGTATCTTCAATAATGTGAAAGTAGGTCACTAGGTCAATGTAAAGGTCAAAGTTTGTTTCGGTACACAAAATTATGCATGTGGTCCAAATTTGAAGGCTGTAGCTTGAGAAATGTGAAAGTAGGTCACTAGGTCAAAATGAAGGTCAAATTTCATTTCGGAACACAAAACTATGCATGTGGTCCAAATTTGAAGGCTGTAGCTCGAGAAATGTGAAAGTAGGTCACTAGGTCAAAATCAAGGTCAAATTTTATTTCGGAACACAGAACTATGCATGTGGTCCAAATTTGAAGCCTGTACCTTCAAAAATGTGAAAGTAGGTCATTAGGTCAATATCAAGGTTAAAGTTTTTTTCAGTGCACAAAACTATGCATGTGGTCCAAATTTGAAGGCTGTAGCTACAGAAATGTGAAAGTAGGTCACTAGGTCAAAATCAAGGTCAACTCGTGTCAAGGTTCATCTTGCCACTCAAAACCATACAGGTGGTCCAAACTTGAATGTTGTAGGTTATTGACAAGAAGATTTTAAAAGCTTTTCCCTATATAAGTCTATATGAACCATGTGACCCCCAGGGCGGGGCCATAATTGACCCTTAGGGATGATTTGAACAAACTTGGTAGAGAACCACTAGATGATGCTACATTACAAATGCCAAAGCCCTAGGCTTTGTGGTTTGGACAAGAAGATTTTCAAAGTTTTTCCCTATATAAGTCTATGTAAACAATGTGACCCCGGGGCGGGGCCATATTTGACCCTAGGGGAATAATTTGAACAATCTTAGTAGAAGACCACTAGATAATGTCGCATACAAAATATCAAAGCCTAGGCCCTGTGTTTTTGAATAAGAGGTTTTTCAAAGTTTTTCCCTATATAAGTCTATATAAACCATGTGACCCCCGGGGCGGGGCCATATTAGACCCCAGGGAAATAATTTGAATCATTTTGGTAGTGGACCACTAGATGATGTTTCATACCAAATATCAAAGCTCTAGGCTCTGTGGTTTTGGACAAGAAGATTTTCAAGTTTTTCCCTATATAAATCTATGTAAATTATAGAAATAAACAAAGGGCCATAACTCACTAAAGAATTGTTGAACCAGTCTGATTTTCAGGGGGACACAACTAGGGTACCAATACATCATTCTGACAAAGTTTGGTCAAAATCCCCCTGGTAGTTTCTGAGGAGATGCGATAACGAGAAATTGTTAACGGAAGGACGGAAGGACGGACGTCGGACCACGGACGCAGAGTGATTTGAATAGCCCACCATCTGATGATGGTGGGCTAAAAACGTGTATTATCCCTACATAGAACATTGTAAGAGTATAATATATCAATATACTCAATCCGTTGCTTTGATTACCTCCCTTGTGGCTCTAACTGTATAAGTTCATGTGTAATATTGAAAGTTGTGATTTTCTAACTATGTGTTGCATCTAAATATGTATTGCATCTATTTTGGATTAATGATCTATACGTTTTTAACACCTGTTAAGTCTTATAGCACGTAAAGTAACCAACTTTGACCTCTGAACTGGCGAAATAGTTATAACACGTGACACGTGGTCTTGTTAAGGTGATCATTATCTGCCGAAAAAAATATTATATTTTTATTATTATACCAGATATATATATAGCGTCCTTTACATTATAAGCAAGTTCAAAAGCGCTTTACATATTGCAAACGAAGCCACATAGGGTGCGAAATTCATCCCCTCAGTGCGGTCTGGCCAGATGGACAGAGTATGATAAAGCCCCAGAACAGATAGACAGAAATCCTTTTAAGATACAGGCTGTCTGGCTAACTTCGCCTAGCTCTTTGTGAATATACAGTATTGGTTCTTTAACGTGCTCGGTGTATAGCACCGATACGCACCGGGAAGAACCAGTACAGACCTCTTAGTGAGGTGGGAGGCGCTCGACAGCATCTCAAAAATTTCCAGTGCCGGAACCGGGATTCGAGCCCCGGACCTCTGGACTGACAGTCGAGCGTGTTATCACTAGACCATCGGCCCACCTTGACACGGACATAGGTGAGTACGTTTACTTTCCACAAATGTCATTAAAAATACAAATAATAAAAGGAGATAATGATGATTAAAACGAAACAAACAACTGTGGTTAAGTCTTTTTAATCCCCCGCCGTGGCGGAGGGATTATAGGAATGGTCTGCGTCCGTCCTTCCGTCTTTCCGTCCTTCCGTCCGTAACAAAATCGTGTCCGGTCCATATCTCCTAAATCCCTTGAAGGATTTTCATGAAACTTGGGTCAAATGATCACCTCATCAAGACGATGTGCAGAACCCATGAGTCAGCCTTGTCGGTTCAAGGTCAAGGTCACAACTCAAGGTCAAAGGTGTGAGCCTGCCATTTTGTGTCCGCTCTATATCTCCTAAACCCCTTGAAGGAATTTTATAAAACTTGGGTCAAATGATCACCTCATCAAGACGATGTGCAGAACCCATGAGTCAGCCATGCCGGCTCAAGGTCAAGGGCACAACTCAAGGTCAAAGGTTTGAGCCTTCCATTTTGTGTCCGCTCTATATCTCTTGAACCCCTTGAAGGAATTTTATAAAACTTGGGTCAAATGATCACCTCATCAAGACGATGTGCAGAACCAATGAGTCAGTCATGCCGGCTCAAGGTCAAGGTCACAACTAAGGTTCAAAGGTTTGAACCTTCCATTTTGTGTCCGCTCTATATCTCCTAAACCCCTTGAAGGATTTTCATCAAACTTGGGTCAAACGATCACCTCATCAAGGCGATGTGCAGAACTTATGAGTCAGCCATGTCGGCTCAAGGTCAAGGTCACAACTGAAGGCCAAAGGTTTGAGCCTTCCATTTCGTGTCCGCTCTATATCTCCTAAACCCCTTGAAGGAATTTTATAAAACTTGGGTCAAATGATTACCTCATCAGAACGATGTGCAGAAATTATGAGTCAACCATGCCAGCTCAAGGTCAAGGTCACAACTAAGGGTCGAAGGTTTGAGCCTTCCATTTGGTGTCCACTCTGTATCTCCTTAACCCCTTGAAGGATTTTCATCAAACTTGGGTCAAATGATCACCTCATAAAGAACTCATGAGTCAGCCATGTCAACTCAAGGTCAAGGTCACAACTGAAGGTCAAAGGTTTCAGCTCTGTATCTCCTAAACCCCTTGAAGGATTTTCATGAAACTTTGGTCAAATGATCACCTCACCAAGACGTTGTGCAGAATTCATGAGTCAGCCATGTCAGTTCAAGGTTAAGGTCACAGCTAAAATCAAAGGTTTTACCCTTTCACTATCCATAGCAGTGGCGGGGGATATAGCTGTCTTTCAGACTGCCTTGTGCAACATAAATAATACCTTTTATCATACAGATTATATCACCCGCGGTCTAGAAAGAGAACTTTAATTTGGGACTCTGTGACCTTGGCATTTTACCACTCACAGCATAAACATTAGCGGTATTATTTATTGTAAATCGTTATAAAATGTTACTAAACCCTAGCGTCTCGGAAATAGATGGCGTACGGAAAACGACTTGCTACAAATATAACTATACTGTAAACCGAGCATACAGAACCCAAATGTCTTGGGCTACAATTCACACATGAACATTTTTTAAATGTCTTAAAACTGCAATTTTCTGAAGGACAGAACTATTGAGTCAAAATCAAGAAAAAAACACGTGCGTCATGTTTGATACAACAAAGTCATTTTTCTGTCAACCGAACAAACTCTCATCACAACACGATTCTTAATACTCTAACAAAACGAATCATTTATTAAGTAAAATACACATCGCTCACCGTGGCCCAGTGGTTAAGGCGTCCGCCTCGGGATCGGGAGGTCGAATGTTCGAGCCCCATGGGGACCGTTCGTCCGAGGGATGTTTGTCATGGGACTCGTTCCGAAAGGGCCGGTTCGTGAGCCACGAGCTAGTTAAATGAATGGTTACCGACTTCTATCCGCCTGGCGCCTGGCATAGTGGCAAGAGTTGGGAGGTAATTGGTACGCACTATAAAGGTGTCTCATAAACCAAATTGGCTGGCCCTTTCAACAGAGGTGACACTATAATAAACAAGATCTTTTTACCCTTTTTTACACATTAATTCTTTGTACTTAATAAATATATTTACTGTTACATTACTACAGTATTTTTTGTTGTTACATACCTCAATGTATTGAAGCTTTTCTTCAAGACTTTTGACAAAATCATCTTTGCCGTTTTCCTGAAAAAAAAATCAATCAAAATGATTATAAATTAACGCATGAATCATCACAAATATTTGCATGATTTAACACCGTTCAGATAGGGCAGGAACGGTGGTTAAATATTCAAGCATCTGAACCCGGTACCGTGGTAAAGTAGACGATAAACTGCAAGAAAATCTTGTCTATTTTCATTTTGACGTTAACATGCTCGTTGAAATACATGTATGATAAAAAGTAGAACGGGACGTCACGAGGCAATCAGACTTTATTCCTGACGTCATATGGTTCTCAGCCGTTCTTTATCTCAGAATTTACTAATTTACTACGCTTAACTCCTCTTTTGTTTAACTGACATACTGGTTAAATATCCAGTAATCTGGACGATGAAACGTGGTATACAAGATGATAAACACCTCATTTTTATTCTAACATGCTCATTGGAATCATTATGACAAGGCAGTCTGAAAGACAGCTAAATCCCCCGGTAAACCTTTGATTTTAGCTGTGACCTTGACCTTGAACTGACATGGCTGATTCATGAATTCTGCACAACGTCTTGATGAGGTGATCATTTGAATCAAGTTTCATGAAAATCCTTCAAGGGGTTTAAGAGATACAGAGCTGAAACCTTTGACCTTCAGTTGTGACCTTGACCTTGAGTTGACATGGCTGACTCATGAGTTCTTGATGAGGTGATCATTTGACCAAAGTTTGATGAAAATCCTTTTAGGGGTTTAGGAGATACAGATTGGACACCAAATGGAAGGCTAAAACCTTCGACCCTTAGTTGTGACCTTGACCTTGAGCTGGCATGGTTGACTCATAATTTCTGCACATCGTTCTGATGAGGTAATCATTTGACCCAAGTTTTATAAAATTCCTTCAAGGGGTTTAGGAGATAAAGAGCGACATGAAATGGAAGGCTCAAACCTTTGACCTTCAGTTGTGACCTTGACCTTGAGCCGACATGGCTGACTCATAAATTCTGCACATCGCCTTGATGAGGTGATCGTTTAACCCAAATTTGATGAAAATCCTTCAAGGGGTTTAGGAGATATAGAGCGGACACAAAATGGAAGGCTCAAACCTTTGACCCTAAGTTGTGACCTTGACCTTGAGCCGGCATGACTGACTCATGGGTGCTGCACATCGTCTTGATGAGGTGATCATTTGACCCAAGTTTTATAAAATTCCTTCAAGGGGTTTAAGAGATATAGAGCGGACACAAAATGGAAGGCTCAAACCTTTGACCCTGAATTGTGACCTTGACCTTGAGCTGGCATGGCTGACTCATGGGTTCTGCACATCGTCTTGATGAGGTAATCATTTGACCCAAGTTTTATAAAATTCCTTCAAGGGGTTTAGGAGATATAGAGCGGACACAAAAAAGAAGGCTCAAACATTTGACCTTGAGTTGTGACCTTTACCTTGAACCGACAAGGCTGACTCATAGGTTCTGCACATCGTCTTGATGAGGTGATCATTTGACCCAAGTTTGATGAAAATCCTTCAAGGGGTTTAGGAGATATGGAGCGGACACGAAAGTATTACGGACGGAAGGATGGACGCAGACCATTCCTATAATCCCTCCGCCACGGCGGGGGATTAATAAAACTTATGCTGAACTTTGTTTATCCAGTGCGCCATGTGTTAATTTCAAGACATAACTGTTTACCTAAACACAAAAAACAGAAATCTGATATTTTCTAAGTCCAAAAGGGGCCATAATTCTTGCAAAACACAAGACAGAGTTATGTTTCTTGCTGTACATGGTCAGCTTATGATGGTGAGCAAGTGTTGCAAGTTTTAAGGCAATAACTTTGATACTTTATGAGAAAAGCTAACCTCAACATAAAACTTAACCAAGAAATCTGATTTTCTAAGTCCAAAAGGGGCAATAATTCTTGAAAAAAGCAGGGTGGAGTTATGTTTCTTGATGTACAGGGTCAGCTTATGATGGTGAACAAGTGTTGCAAGTTTAAAAGCAATAGCTTTGATAGTTTATGAGAAAGTTGACCTAAACATAAAACTTAACCAAGAAATCTGATATTTTCTAAGTCCAAAAGGGGCCATAATTCTTGCAAAAAGCATAATGGAGTTATGTTTCTTGCTGTACAGGGTCAGTTATTGATGGTGAAAAAGCGTTGTAAGTTTCAAAGCAATACCTTTGATAGTTTAGGAGGAAAGCTGACCTAAACAAATTTTAACCAGGCAACCGATCAAGTGATGACAATAACTCATCTTTTTTTTCAAAAAATCAGATGAGCTGAAAATGGCAACCTTATATTCGTGTTTGTATTAATGTTTACCCTTGCTCATTCTCGATAGAATTAAAAACTAAAAATACATCTTTTTCAAAGTACACATGCACATGATCACCTTGGGAGACAATAATCCTAAACAAAATATAGCGTGGCCTAAATGATGCACACAGTGAATTGAAATAACATTACGTGAATGCGCACACAAATTAGGCCTATGTTCTTATTCTTGACTGTTCGTCACAAATCTTGAACCTCCTATCAAGGTTAAACTAAATATAGCATCTTAATCTATCTCTAGAGCCCATTTTGTAAAACTGCCTTAAGGATAAATTGCGTTGGATCAATAAAACTTAGGAAGGTCACAACGTAATCTGTTTCACAGCATGTTCTAAATAGTGCTGTGATATAAAAACCGGAACTAAGGCTTGTGTTAAACAACAGCAAGATATAACTAAGTATATAAACCTATTTATATTAAATGTACAAATGATAAACTATGAGTAAGAAGCGTAAAATCTTCACAAATACTATAGATTCTTATTCATTAGAGATGATCTCTTTGATTTTTTTAAGTTGAATATTACATCATGATATTCAAATTTTACTATTTCTTGTTTTATCAAATTCTAAAATTACATACAGGCTATTGCAGGAGTGTCTTTTCATATTGAATTTATTTAACGAGTTGAATAAAATAATAAAATGCGAGGCTCTGCCGAGCATTTTATCAATTTTATTCAACGAGTTGAATAAAATCAATGTGAAAAGTCACAAATGTAATATTCTTTTTATCACAAGTTAGCTGTCCTGTCGAAACATCAAATATTCTACTTTCTTTTACTATATAAACAAGTCAATTTGACTAACGTCACCTATACTAAAAACGACGTCGACGTCAAAGCTTTATTACACTAGTGTATTATCATTTTTATTTAATGGCTTTATTACACTCCCGCGATGTCAAACATGCGATAAAAAGTCACTTAAGTGTGAAATCGTGATACAAAACATAACATTTTCACATTTTTATGAGATCGTTAAGTATATTGCCGTAAGATTTTGTTTAGTACATTTGGCAATAAAATCTGCATGCTGGTCATTCTCAAATGGAGGGCAATTTCCCGCTTACAAATCCCGCTTTAAATTAAACACAGAATTACGTACAAAGTAACATGCGTGTTCATTCGTGTAAAAAAGTAAATTCTTAAATCTCGAGAACTCTTCATGAAATACCATGAGAAAACCAACATTTTGCATTTGCGGATGCGCAGGCTGGTGTGGATCCATGCTGGTCGCAAATGCACTATGTTGGTTTTCTCATGGTGCGGCTCATTTAATGTTAATGTACAAGGATTAAAATTCAAGTAGACTTACATAGTTCTGATAAATCATTCTGACATAGGGTCCTCTAATATCCTCAATATGATCGCATATCATATCCACTTTCGCAGCTTCTTTGATATCTTCAGGATACAAACCTATGTGAAAAGGACGTATCAAAAGCTTTAAAATTTCCAAATATATATTACATAACTTTATATAGCTATTGATGAACAGCAGTCTGACTATTAATTTAATCATATTTTTGGAGTATAATTCACCGGAAACAAATAGATCAGAGTACAGATTTCAAGTTCAACTTTACGTTTTGTACACTTACTTATTATATGCAAAATATAAAAGGTTCAGATTTCAGTATCAGCCATGGAAAAATATACCATTATTAGAATCAATACAGAATTCGATAGGAAAGAAAACGTAACGATTGTTCCCAGCACTCCATACAACAAATATTTGACAGTATACTACATTGGATTTTTTTATTGGAAATAGCTGTTGGGATGAACATACTTAAACTGAAGCTTCAGCGCATTGTGAAATGCATCTAATATCATTTAAGGTTATACAACGGAAAATATTGCTTTCATGTTGCTGTTTGTTAATATTTTCTGGAAGAGTACAACGTCATGCCGACACAACTATACTTATTGTAGGGAGGGTGGTGGAAGAACCAAATTGTCCCTCAGTTTTAAGGCATTGGTGGCCACTAGACTGGACATCCGAACCTCTGTAAAGGGTATAACAATAAATCGAAATTCACTGTATCACGATACGTTAGTCTGGAGATAAGCGTATCGTATCATAGGCCTATTTCACGATACAGAAACGATACGGTGAAAAGTAGGATCATTGAATGAAAACCATTTCATAAAATCATTGTTAAAGATAGACTAGTAACTAAACATGTGTACAATTCATAAACAGTTTCTTTAACTTTAAAGCAAAATTTCAAGTACTTTCCAAGTGTAGGAACATTGATTTTCTTTTTGCATTTTGTCTTATGAATTATGGTACTCAGTTATCACGATACGTATCGTATCATTACATCTGTATACTACCCCGATATATATTGTATCGTGAGACTAGCGTATCGTTACACACCTAGTTTTATGGCCTAAAAAAGATTCTACATCACCAGGCAAGGTTTGAACCCATAGCTGTCAGAGTTAAGCGATTTGACTTAAACTACTTGGTCACGGAGGCCCCTAGAGAATATCCATGTATATATTTAGTAAAACGTTTGGAAATCCCCTAAATCCTTCCTTAAGTACTGTCGCAGAAAAATACTGCAAAATGCAAAACTATATTTGAGCTATTAATAAGACCCTTTTTGATCGAAGCAAATAAATAGGTTAGTGTCCTACCATGTTTTCTCCCAAGATACCGGATCATAGAATTCGACTGTGCAATTTCAAAACCGTTTTCCAAGTCTTTCAACAAGGGGGCTTGACCAAATGGCTGGAATACAAAGAAAAGAATAATTACAGCAAAGAAAGGTAAAATAATAAAAAGCACGGATAAATCTGACATATTTTTATAATTACTATTATTAGGCCTACTTTCATCATCATAAGTATATACCTTTGATTTGATTAAACACTTATTTCTAAAACTATTCAGGTAACACAACTTTCCATAATTAGTAATGAGGATGAAGAACTATGTACCGGCCATTGAGAACGTTGTTCCTCACAAAAAAGCATAGCATTATCTGAGCCGCGCCATGAGAAAACCCACATAGTGCATTTGCGACTAGCATAGATCCAGATCAGCCTGCGCATCCGCGCTGTCTGGTCAGGATCCATGTTGTTCGCTTTCAAAGCCTATGGCAATTAGAGAAACCGTTAGCGAACAGGATGGATCCTGACCAGATCGCGCGGATGCGTAGGCTGGTTTGGATCCATGCTGGTCGCAAATGCACTATGTTGGCTTTCTCATGGTGCGGCTCATTATATATTTCAGTGACATCATTTATCACGTTGTGTTGTAATATTTTTCTACGTAAGACATCTTGCTCAACTATTCTAAAGAAATAGGAACAATGCTAGAGCTGATCAATATTTTGGTCAGTGCCGTTTTAGTCCAAAACATATGGTACTGAAAGATTGCCTTACATGCCAACCTTATTAAACTATGGTGCTGCGCCGACTTCGACGCGCACGTCAGAAGAAAATCTCACTTTCTTTAAACCTTTGAGCAGTTAGATATGTTTTAAAGAAAATAATAATACAGATTGTAAAATGCGCAGCTTTAAGTTCGAATCACTGTTTCTAAACTAAAACCGCGAAATTCATCACACTCACCATCTTTGGTTTGAAGTTTTCGACCCAATTATTTCCAGTATTGATTTCCTCATATTCTATCCCCTTATCTATAAACAAATATCGTGTAGCCTGGCCACGACCTAGTTGGATAAAACAAACTCGGTTTCATAACATAATATATGTAATAGTATACAGAGGGTTCAAATTATGGGCAACCAAAAAAGTAAATCCAAGAATCTTGACATTCCTAACAATTGCCAAATTGATTGTTTTTGCCGTTAGTGGCGTTATCTAATAACTGGTTGTGTCGTATTTATAAGCAAGCTAAGTATAGTTTAAATTTGTGCTGTACATACGACCCAGTATCCTACGCCGCTCACCTTACCTTCAATATTTTACCTTGAAAATATGATGATTCAAACAATTTTACTTTCACTTTCTTTAAAATGTACATGTTTAGTAACATTCCCCTAACAAATACCTGGAGATAACTAGACACGCACTTATTATAATGATAAAAATAAAATGTTTCAGAAAAAGAATATAGACTACATATTATGCACATGAACAGCAGTATTTTGAAACGCATAAATAATCGTATCTACTTCTGAAGAAACATTCCGGTCAATATTTTTGAAGGGCAATGACATGTGATCAATAAATTTCAAAACCAATAATTGAGGGGAGGTTACCAACTCTAAGTAAATATTTTTTAAACTTACCCCTCAGCGGAAAATAAAGCAGCTGATACTTTGCCACTGAAAATAAGAAACATCCATTCATGATTTCCTATAAATACAACCGACTGTAGGCCTAAAAATAATTATTTTTATCGAATTCCTATATAACATAACGCTGGTCATAATTCTACTCGTAAAAGACGCCATAAAGTGACAAGAATCGTGGCTTGTAAGTATAATTAAACGTGTCAAAAAGGTTGAAGTGACAAAATGTAACGTTTGACTATGCATCCGAACTAGGTCACAGACCTAAATTGTATTCATTATATATTCTATATTAAAAGCTAACTTCCTTTAGGCCAATTATATTACTAGAAATAATGTCAAACCTTAAACTATTTCCAACATAGGGTTTTATTAATGATTTATAATCTTTAGTTACCTATGTAATACAGGAAAAAGTCCTCAAAAGATATCCAAGCAAAAAGTTTGAAAATTAGGTGATACTTAAGAATAGCTTCCTTTAGATTAAAACAAAATCAATTAAACAAAATAGTAGAATCATTTCTTTATTCACATGCACGCTTAACATAATAACGCAGTTCAAGACGCATTTTCTAAATTAGTGTTTTAATTGTTCAAGGATTCGAGAAAATATTGGTGTTATCAAGTACCCCACCCTTCTGCAGTAACATTTTTCTAAACGTAGCCTACCATTTACGCTGCAAATCAATACAGTACATGGTCAACAGTAACGGTCATTAGATCCGAATTCCAGAAATGTTCCATATTTTTGAGGATTTGTTTTTTTCTATGTTCCATTTCCTTACATGTATACTACCTATTCCGCACGTTTGAATTATAGTTCGACCCCAAAGTTTAAATTTAAATGCCCAGCCCATTTCGCAGGGCAGCCTTTAGTACTGTTAGGCCACTAGAAAAACATAATTATATATTGGCGCACCGTAACAACCACTGTACGAAGGTATTTTTTTCGTAGAACGAAGATAATTAACAAAGGTGAAATGGAAACTTACTTAAAAATCAAATTCGTTAATAATGCGGTTACTGCTCTTAAAGCTCGTATTTGTTTTGTCTATTTATCTAGGATATATGTTTTTATAGATATTCTGAGAATACACGGACAATCCATAAAGAATTTCCAAGTTCAAATGAAATGTTGCGGAGAGTGTCAGACAACCTGGATGGCGAATTCTTTTACAATTTCGGAAAATTCAAAGTCTGACATCCATAATCTGATAATGGTAGAAAATCAAACCACCTGCATTCATACATAGACACTTGGACTGTGGTCCACTTGACCAATTCCGACCCCCACCACGTCCTAGCCCCAAGTACTACGCACCTGTATAACAAAGTAAGAGGACAACTTGTCACAGAAAGATTTTTTTAAATAGATCTATCTGTCACTGGCACTTAACTTAGATAAGTTCTGCGTCTTTTGTTTGATGTTTCCAGGGTAAGTGTCTGTGCATTTTATGCATGGATTATGTCAATCATCATGCATTATGTCAATCATATCATTGGAGAGGTCTATCAAACTAGGAGAATTCAGACTAATCTACTAATTTTACGGCGTTAGATTTCACCTTCTAGCGCAAATTACGGTGAGCCCATTCTAAAATGGTACAATGCGCTTGCGCACAAGTAAGTTTTAAAATCCTCTAAGACGAAAATAACTGTTCGTTTAAAATAAAGAAATATGGTGTAATGCTACTGTTATAAATGTTGGAAACGGTTCAGTTATTAACAAAACAAATATAGAGATATATATTAACTATTCTTTGTTCGCAGTTCAAAGATACGCATATGAATTGAATCACGTTAAAATGTATTTCGTTCAATTAAATGAACTTATTGTTTAACTGGCGAGTTCGTTTGCCCCATTCGGAAGATCTGCCGGAATAAGAAGAGTTCTTCTGAGCTTCTGTGTCTTCCACCCGATAGTCGGAGATGTTAATCACGTGATCAAAACAAGGTGGCAATTCGACATATACCTTACCAACTGAGTTATTAACTAGAACAAATAAAATGTTTGGAATTTCTTTTTCAAAAAGCACTTAACAATAAATTTTTTTCACTTCAGGCAGACGTCTGCTCGATTGGGATTTCTTCTAAGCTTTTCTAAAGCTTCTCGGGAGCTATTCTCTTGGGCCCAAACGAACGGGGCAGTTGACAAACAAGCCTGTCAGGTGAGGTTCTCGCATAAATGGTAAGATGCTAATTTGGCAGCTTTCACCAGGGCCAAGTTCAGTGTACAATTATTGCAGTGGTAGCTTTTGAACATTTTTAAATGAAATTCAGTATTAACTAGGAAATGCTTGGGCCCCTAATAGATCACAGTGACCTGCAGCAGGGAAACTCGTCTATAGCACAACTATCATATAACCAGAGACAATAATTAGATAACAATTGTTATCTATGTGTCTGATATAACTTTAAAAGGAGCAAAAATGGACCTCTCCTAGGTTTCTTTTTTAAAAGAAGCCTACTTGTTTTTTATTGTTCCTTCTCATGGGAAGGAACACTTGAACATGTCACACTTGACTGAGCATGTAATGGATACAAGGGTATCGTCAAAGGAATCCGATTTCCCGTAGGGCGCCGCCATCTTGGACTCATGCATATTCATTACAAATAGCCTGTTTACGCATATTTCAGTCTTTAGTGCAATTACAACTACGTAAAATAACAGAACAACAAGACACAATTATAAGGTTTAAAACATATAACTCCTCAACTGAATATATCATAGTAAAGAATAGAGATTAATGAAATGAATATGCATCATCTAAAGATAGACTCCCGCCCCAAAAAAAATTGTCATGAAATTGTCCCTGGTCACTTGATTTTTTAGCTTCTAACGTTTCAGATTTGCAAGTGCTTTTTAGCGTACTATTTTAAACTTCCTGATTTGTTTTCCGAATCGTAAATGCGTGTATGAAATTTCTTTGTGTTAAGTGTGCAGGTACTCGCTGGTGAAGTCGCGTGATGAAAATATCCGTAAGTGAAATACAGACTGCAAGACAATTGCTTCCAAATAGCATAATATGTACTGCACTTGCTTATATTAAAAAACAAAAACAAAAAGCTTTGGGTTATGATAAAACTGTTAATAGATCTATTTAGATTAGTTCTTAAATAGTTAAGTTTGCACCAAACATAACAGTTCTAACATATTTTTCTCATTGCATTATTAAACATTTGTAACATTATGCTAAAACAGTATCCCTTAAAAATAATATTTTATATGCGCTAGAAGGAACATTTTGGTAAGCTAAATCTTGGTTAAACTGTAATTTCAACAGATTTCATACAGTGTATACATGTGTATGACAGTTACACCAAGTCTGTAGTGTATATTTAGGCTTATTGAAAAATCTTTAAAATTTATGGAGAGTCCGTATTTAAACACTGTTTAAGGTGTCCTTAAGGAGTAAACCTTGTCCAGTGTGAATTTCAGTTTACATACAAAATGTCAAAATGACATCGTGTAGATCCACTGCGCATAATGATAATATCAACAAGAGCTGTCGGATGACAGCGCGCTCGACTATTCGAAGAATTGATTGAAGAATGGGGTCAAAATATTTCCATAGTTTTTCAGACTAAACAAAAAAATGGATTAAACAAAAAATGTTCCTTCATTTGTGGATTTCGATTAGTCTTGCACTAAATGACAATGTGTGACCATGATGGCAAATATGTTAAGTTATATGTCTGGCAAAACATGGACTTATATGAAAAATTTAACTAATTTCCAAGTCCAAAAAGGGCCTTAATTCAGTCAAAATAGTTGACAGAGTTATGTACTATTGCCTACAGATGGAAATAATGTTGATAAACTAGTGTTAAAAGTTTCAAAGCCACAGTTCAAATAGTTTTGACAAAACGCTGACTTGTTAAAAAAAACTGAACAAATTTCAAAGTCCAAAAAGGGCCATAATTCAGTCAAAATAGTTGTCAGAGTTATGTACTCTTGCCTACAGATGGAAATCATAATGATAAACAAGTGTTTAAAATTTAAAAGCCAAAATGTCAAATAGTCTTGACAAAACATGGACATATACAAAACCAAACCAATTTCCAAGTTCAAAAAGGGCCATAATTCAGCCAAAAAAGACGAGAGAGTTACGTACTCTTGCCTATTGATAGAGACTATTATACTGAACAAGATATAAAAGTTTCAAAGCCATATGTCAAACACTTTACACAAAATATAAACTGGTACGAAAAACTTAACCAAGATTTCTAAGTCAAAAGGGGCCATAATTCAGTCAAAATGCTTGATGGAGTTATGTACTCTTGCCTACAACTGGACATTGTGATGGTAAACAAGTGTTGAAAGTTTCAAAGCTTTATCTCAAAAGACTTTGTCAAATTATGAACTGGTACGAAAAACTTAACCAAGATTTCTAAGTCAAAAGGGCCATAATTCAGTCAAAATGCTTGACAGAGTTATGTACTCTTGCCTACAACTGGACATTGTGATGGTTAACAAGTGTTGAAAGTTTCAAAGCTTTATCTCAAAAGACTTTGTCAAAATGTGGACTGGTACGAAAAACTTAACCAAGATTTCTAAGTCAAAAAGGGGCCATAATTCAACCAAAATGCTTGATGGAGTTATGTACTCTTGCCTACAACTGGACATGGTGATGGTAAACAAGTGTTGAAAGTTTCAAAGCTTTTTCTCAAAAGACTTTGTCAAAATATGAACTAGTACGAAAAACTTAACCAAGATTTCTAAGTCAAAAGGGGCCATAATTCAGTCAAAATGCTTGACAGAGTTATGTACTCTTGTCTATAACTGGACATGGTGATGGTAAACAAGTGTTGAAAGTTTCAAAGCTTTATCTCAAAAGACTTTGTCAAAATGTGGACTGGTACGAAAAACTTAACCAGGGTGTGACGCCGACGCCGACGCCGTGGTGAGTAGGATAGCTCTACTTATTCTTCGAATAGTCGAGCTAAAAACCACAAAGCGTTATTATGTAATCGTGTCGTATTACACTGCCATCAGATTAGTCTAAATAATGAGACCTCGGGCAGATTTGATATTTTACGTTGTCTACCTAGAGGCGGATATCGACAAGTCAAAATAATATAACGATATTCAACTCTCGAGTACAATTATTTGGACTACCATCAGATTACATCTATATCAGTGTTACATGCAGTATGCATCTGTTTACTCAACTTACTACTTATAAACGTATATTTACAATAATCATTTCATTTTTTAAAGTTAAAGACAGTTTAAAATAACTTACTCGTTTTCTCGCGTGCTATCCTTCTTCGCGTTCCTTGTGCCTGTGTTATATTTAGAACGCTGCACATATAATGCGGATTTGATCAATATAAAGGCTAAAATAAGAAAATCTCCTTGTTTGTGGTCCCACTGAAGTACAGTGCGATTTGCGAGAAATAATTATTGTGTGCAGCTGCGTAGTGAAAATCAACGGAGATTGCTATATATACGCAAACATTGCTTACTTCATATTTTGATTAAAGTAAAGTAAACTGAAGTAATTGGTTTATCACGCCATGTACCCGGATAATCTTAACTCTGTTCAGCGATCCTAACTCAGTGCCAACATGGCTGACAGAAAGACGATGTATGTAGTTAATTTCCTTGTCTTTTTTCATGTTTTTATGTGAGTATGCAATGTTAGCGTAAAACTTTTGATAGTCATAATATCCTGTATTGATGACATGTTTTGTGTACTAAATATTTCAATCGAAATGTCACATTATGTGGCTGGAATTCATTAAAATGTACTCAAAAAGTCTTCAAAATGAACATGTTTTATGTTTCTAACTGTTTTAAAGTACCAGAAATTGCAGTAAGACATTACTTATCAAATGTATTAGTTCCATAAATATCTCTTTGACAATGTTTAATAGTATCAAAGTTTGAAATTGATTTTTATAGCTTAAAAATTGTATTGATTATGAGGTAGGTTTAAATTTTCGGATAATTCCTAACTGGTATAGGAAACAGTGCTGGATAAATACGAACTTAGAATGGATAAACACCTAACCAAACGAAAACGGCTGTTCGTCTGTGCTTTTTTATGGGGTGTTGATGCTCGAAGTTCTTTGATCTACCCACCCCTGCAGGGATGTGGGATTCCTATGTCCAACTTATCCGACTCGTGATTTTTTGCCGGCGGACAAGTGCATTTTTCATTCTGTGTGTCCGCGGACAAGCATACTTTTTCAGGTATAAAATGAGAAAATATAAAATATCATTTAGATTGTGTGTTGCTTCAAGTGTTTGGAGGTGATAAAGATAATGGGTTCTTTGACTAGGTCTCGCGCACACTGTAACTCGATGACTATGATAAAATATCAGAGAAGATTTAGATACAAGAAGATTTATTTAACGTCGGATAAGTATAAACATATAACACTAGCTTAAAGCTATTTTCCGACAAACACATGTAAATAAGCTCAACATAAGTAAAACAGCTGTAATAAAATGCAAATATGTTAAAGCACATTAAAGCAAATAAAGCATCTGGCTCTAAGTAGATAAGAAACAAATCACAAAGTATCACATACATGTTACAGCGCATTAAAACAAAATAGCACATAGGTACTTGCAAATAAAAGGAAAAAGTAATTTACCACACACAGATTTAGCACATTTAAAGCAACATAAAAAAAAGATTAGCTGACACTACACAAAAATAAGAAGAGTCACATTTTACAACATGCATTTAAAAAAACAACATAAAAGAAGAAATCATATGTATACATGCTAAAGGGAACATAAGAACTACTTAAAGTAGCTGAAGAAAAATATTTGCATCATCAGCATATAGCATTCTGTAACTAAAACTAAAAAGGGAAAACAAGGGTTACACACAGAGAACTAAAAGGACAGAAACATCAGAAACGTAAACAACTTAAAAAAGTATTATGACAAGTTTGTAAGTAGAATTCCAACTGCTGAGACAATAAGTCACTGTCAAAGGAAATATTTGAGCCAGCAGTCAGCCAAATTAAAATCAAAAGCACACAGAGATCGCAAGTATGACTAAAATAAGTCGGAAAGTTTTAAGAGTCTTTCTCTGAATTCATCTGGCTTTGCACCATTGCGTGGGCAGTGTTTGATCCCAAAAGATCCCGAACACTGCTTACGCGATTTCAGACTTTTATAAACGTTAAAAGGCAAATATTTCAACAGCTTATTTTTTACCACTGTTACTGAGATATGCTTTTCTATTTTATTGTCCTAAATAATGACCTCGATCTCCAGTCTATTTGCGCTTTCATGAAGGTTTAATATTACAAATCAGAGCCTGTGAAATTTGACTATGGACAAATGGGTTTTTAAGTGTCCGTGGACAAGTGAAAAATGTAAGGATACCCACACCCCTGTTCCGTCAGTCCATGCATCATTCCCCCCACCACACCACGCACATACACACTTTTCTTCCCTATTTACCGTCTGAAAAAGATCATATTTAATACTTAATCATACATCTAATCCAATTTAAACAATATCAAAAATATTCCATTAGCACCTCTATAAAAATCTCTTACACAATACGATATACAAGATTTGAAACAAACACAATTCTTTTGAAACAGTGTGTGTGTGCGTGCGTGCGTGCGTGCGAGAGATAGAGAGAGGGAGAGAGAGAGAGAGAGAGAGAGAGAGAGAGAGAGAGAGATGGAAGGAGAGAGGGTTGGGGACTACAGAACTTCGAACATCGGTGGTATTAAATAATTTCTTATATAAATATAATAATTTTGACTTTTATACCGAGTTATTTTTGAGGGTTTATCCAGATTTTTCCAAACACTGCTATTTGCATAATATTAAAATTATGAAAAAATATTTGACTGTAGTGGGCATACATATAACATCTTTTAAAATTAATGACAAAGTTTGAAGACAATACCGCTTATAAAGAAATGTTTACAATAATCAGACCATGTACATGTCAACTCATTCATTTCTATAGAATACTAGTCAGTTAGGTGTTTATCCGTCACGCAATTTCGTGTAAGTTAGGTTTTTATCCATTCCTCATTATACTGAGTTCGGTTTTTATCAAATCAAAGTTAGGTTTTTATCCCTTTTCTCGCTGTCGGTACATTTGAACATGTATTGTGTCAACATGTAGTGGGTTAACAACATAGTGTAAACGGGCCTCTAAAGCAGTATATCTTTGCTTTCAAACAACAAAATAGTCGAGGCATCAAAGGCATAGAAGTATTTTTAAAGATTTTTTGTAAAAGTTTTCATTGAAAAAGTTGCCTTGTTCGTCGTTTTTCCACCTGAAAACACAATGATTGATATATTTAACATGATACATTTTGAACTAAATATATACTTGATCAATGGAGATGGATATAACAACAGAAAATTCCTTTATACATCGTAATTACACAGAAAACAAAGTTGTATCGGCTTTACATCCGCCATGTTGGCACTGAGTTAGGGTCGCTGAACAGAGTTAAGATTATCCGGGTACATGGCGTGTTTATAGAATTGGTTGACTTAACGTGCAATGAAATCCATCAATAATTGTCTTTGTAATTTTATAACAATTTGGTGCATTATATTTTGTAATAATCCGACTATGTGAAATATTACATTCATACGCATCTATGTTAACGGTTTTTAAAAATAGTCAAATTTCTATAATAAAATTATAATACAATGTCAAAAATTGATAAACTGTTGGTTGAGAAATCGGCAAAAAGACAATTTCAAGGCTAAAAGCTTTGGAATAGGACAATTTGTATAACACTGCAGACGTAATTTGTCACGCATAATAATTATTACGTTATTTTCAGATGTTGTAGAATATAAAATAATTTTTTATAGTAATCAAATAATTACACCTAATTAAATACTACGCGTATTGCCAAGGTTTGACACCGCTACAAGTCATACGATATTACAGTATCTGACAACCAATTCACAGAGAGATAAATATGTTCTTTCTTTATAATTGGTGATTACAGTTTTTTTCAGTGGACTTGTAGGTAACTTAATTATATGCATTATATTTCAGAAGACCTTAAACAACATTCTAAATAATTGTCGAATCAAGATTTCAGTGTAATAAATCACGCAATGTTTTTAACATTTTTTTATGATTCAATATTGTCTACCCAATGCTAATACTAAAGCCTGAAATTTTCGGGTTTTTTCGCACTTCGCCATTGTGATCTCGCGCTTCTCCATCATGAGCAGGCGCTACGCGAAGCGCGGAATCATGATGGCAGATGCATGAAATCGAGAACTTTCACATTCACATGCGCAAATCACGATGGCAAAGCATTCAAGCTCAGCTTATTTTTGCTAGGATGTAGAAGGTACATAGTGCAATGTGAAAATGAGATTGTATCAAGTTTGTATTTCACTGCCACATATACTGTACCATTGCGCATGACCACCGGAAGGCGATGGTACGGTGGTGAAAACGCGCTGTACGACGGTGATACCGTGATGGTACGATGATGATAACGCGATGGCACGATGGTGATATTGCGCTGGTACGATGGTGAAAACGCGATGGTACGATGGTGAAAACGCGATGGCATGATGGCGAAAACGCGATGGCACGATGGTGATAACGCGATGGCACGATGGTGAAAACGCGATGGTACGATGGTGAAAACGCGATGGCACGATGGTGCGATGATGAAAACGCGATGGCACGATGGTACGATGGTGAAAGCGCGATGATACGATGATGAAAACGCGATATTACATCGACATTTAACCATCGTACCATCGCGATTTTATCATCGTGCCATCGCATTTTCACAATCGCACCATCGTTGTTTCATCATCGTGCCATCGTGCCATCGCGCCATCGCGTTTTCGTCATCGTACCATCGTGTATCGCGATTTAGTATTAAATATAAAGTCCCGATTGTCCAAACGGAACACCGTTATATACAATAGTACGCTTTAAGCCTGCAACCGAGACTTTTAAAGAAAAGAATCGTCTTCTCAGATTAGGCGAGACGGCAAAATTCATTTCTAGACAAAGAAAAGGCTTTTCGTAAATTTCGTGCTTGTGCGTTTATACAATGACTGAGGTAATGATATACCCCTAACAAATGTCGCCGAACATACACATAACAAGTTAAACTATTTACGAATGTGCATACCTGTGCCTAAACACCTTATAGTTAAATTAAGTCGGTCTTTTTGAAAAGACGACTTACCGAAAATTATGTGTCGGTGCGACGTTAAATCCAACAAACAAATAAATAAATAAATAAATTCTACATTTGAGCCGCACCATGAGAAAACCAACATAGTGCGTTTGCGACCAGCATGTGCGCATCCGTACTCCCTATAATAAGTAAGCCGACAACTGATCTTGTAAATGCGCTTCAATGTCGTTGAACAAGATCGGAGAAATTATCTCCCTTCGTAATAAACCGGGAAGTTTGGGCGTGAACATAATTTAACATTGCCGTAACAGATAATAATTTCCCATTTTACCAGATTTATCAGTTTATACCATAAACATGTCCTATTTATTAGATAATATGCTTTCTTGTAACCTGGGATTTAATTTTCAATACAATTTAATATGAAAATACGTCCGCTGGATCAGAATCCAAAACAGAGCGTCGGTCAGTATAGCGTTTTCATCTACCCATTGATGATAACAGTAAAAAAACAACAACTTAGCAGCTAATTAGAGGTATGCCTCTATAATTATTTGGATCACTTTTGTATAGCGTATACCTATACATAACAACAATGAACCCAAATACAGGGAGACTTTTCACGGCCGCCGTACGGTACAGTGTATTGTTGTGGTAGTTAATAAAATAAAAAAAAATATATAACAAGATCATCTGAAACGAAAATTTACATGCTTATGCGTGCGTCTTTTTCAAGCATGTTTCTGATGAAAGCTATCCTTTATTTGTTAATAGTCATAAAGGAGCGAAAAAAAAATCCTACATACATATCTACAAAAATGTATAAGTATTTCTTTAGGAGCCCTTATTGGTCCCTTAAAAGAAAACCCCTCGCAGGAAAATATCAAAGTTCATTCCCTAAAATGAGCAAACTCAAAGGCGTATGATCCATACAAAGGTCTAGGATCAAGGTCACAGGCAATCTAAATTGTTACACAGCTCAGTGGAAAAGAACTTTTATTAACTGTTAAATATGACGACAAGTTTCGCCACAAGCAAGATTCTTTTGATTACGTGTGTCTGTCTGTGCCAATCTAAATTGCAGAACTGAGGCACTCTTGATATAGTGTGGTTAGGGCCAATAATGAAATAGAGTTTCCAAAATCAACTTCATGCTCAGATGTCAGGCTACTGATTACAGAGAAATAGTACTTCGTATTTGTGAAACAAAGTTAAGAATTTCCAAAAAGAAAAAAAGACAAACAAAAAAAAACATTTGACCGTTGTTCAGGTAGTGCAGTCCCTGTGGTTAACATACTAGCATTTCACCAACATCACACGGGTTCGATTTACAGCTTGGATGCATGCGCGTTTGATATAGACACAATAACAGACAGGTTGGCCCCCTTTCCCATTCCCATCCGCACACCCACACCCCGTACACTAGACCATTCAGGTAAAGTGGCCTTTTATTATTACGTCTCAATGTCTGCTCTTTGGTATATGTCTTCGATGAATACACTTTAAGCACAGAGTCACAGTGTGTTCCGTTTGTAGCTCAACTTTTAAAGCAGCATGCCTCCAGATTTGGCTAAAAATAATCTTTCTTTTCAAATTGAAGTTTTGGTCATATTATGAACATTAGAATATGAAGTTTTGTTTCTAAAATATTTTAAAAATTCCAAATCAAGAAAAAAAAAGATGACCGCGTCGGGAATCGAACCTCGGACTGCCGCTGCAATAAACACATTTTCCCGTCATCGTAACCAATAGTGCTATAACTGAAGTAGTGAATAATGACTTCGAAATATAGATATTAAATTTTATAATCGAGACAGTTTACTTGGAGTAAAAGCGTGACAAACGCTTTTGATTTTTATCGTAAAAAGTAGTAAAAACTAGTGATGGGCCGACAATCGGCGACAGTCGAATAATCGTCGGCGTTGCATGCATGAGCGCGATCGCCGACTTCACCTTTCCCTGGCCGATTAATTACTTGGCACCCCAAACGGAAAATTTTGTTGTTTCTGACCTTTTTCTTTCTGGTACTGGGGCAAATACGCCAAGGGAAACTACTCTACGTAAAAATGGCTTCCTCGAAAGAAATTGAGTTCATCTGTGATCACCCAGATTTTGGAAGATATATGGCTTTTAGAAAATTAAGCTGGGAAAAGCATCAGTCTAAACTCTTGACATTAGTATGGCAGTATGCATAGCATGCTGTTAGACTTACGCAAGCATATAAGCTATGGTATTTTCAATTTTTGATTTTGTGGGATTGAAATCATTCTAGTCGTTATTAAGAATTAATAAATCGTTAATATTTTTTTTTTGCTCCATATGATTTTAATTTGATAACACAATAATTTGATTGAATAAGAGTCTCTGGTGAAATTGAGACCAGTACCTGATTTGAAGTTTACTATCTTCACAAATATTTTACTTTTATGTTGTTAACTTACTTATGTTTATGAAGGGATACAATACAAATAGGATATTTGATGCCTGTGTGGTTCATTTCTTAAGTAATGACATAAAACATACACTGTGAGGTGAACTTATAGATATGCAACTAGAGTAACCGATTATACGATTAATCGAATCGGTTGGCTTGTCCGATTATGCCGATTAATCGGTTTGCAAATCTAACCGATTTGCCCATCACTAGTAAAAACAGCAAATTTTCATGTGTTTCCGTAACATAAAGTTTGTCAGTAATTAAGTTTTAAAGCCTTCTTAAGAAATGTAGCATTTATTTCAAGATATCTAAAAGAAATATTTTTTTGTTGTCGAAAGATCTGGAGGCATGCCGCTTTAAAGGAGTTACATGCAAATACGTCATATACAGTCGGATGCACCGAATTCCGCTCCCTAAGGAATGAGTCATACGCGGCGCAAAAATCATGTTGAAAATTTGAATTTTAAGCAATTCGAAGGGTTCCAATAAAGAATGAATGAATGTTAAGCATGTTTAGAAGGTGTGTCACTGTCAAGAGTCAGGTGCGAGCATTAAAGGTCAAGGTCACAAGTATAAGTACTTAGATTAGGGCAAGTCTTAGGGTCAGCGTGCCTGAACTATAAATTCAAGGGATTGTAACGGAACTTCATACAGATGGTATTATTTTAAGAATGACGAAAATTCGTATTGTTGACAAGAATCAGGTCCGTATATCCACTGTCAAATTTCCCCGCTCCCACTCGACAACCCCTTCAACAACCACGTACAAACATGCCACACACACACACACCACACAAAGAAACCATACCAAATGATCATTTAGAAAAAGAAACTGTTTTCATTTTGGAATACTCTGCCAGAAGTCATATTTTCATAGATATTTGACAAATTCGCTACACGAATCAGAGGTGAATGATGAATGAATTCAGACGTCTTATCTCGTGTCAAATAGTTATGGAAAACAGTGAAATTGTCCGAGTACTTTTTCTACTGAGCTAACCGGGTAACTTTTTTAATGAACAGTTTTACACAGTTGTACTGGTAATGTTAGTTACAGAGTCATTAACATTTTTCTTTAACCATACGTAAATTGTTTTGACCAGGAAGAACTCTTAAAGACCCAATTTATATAAAAGTGTAGATATTGACTTACACAGATAAAATGGTTTCGTTTGTCACTAAGCCAAAGTGGTTTTTCCATACTTATCTGGGTTGAAGTTTTGCCAAGTTGTATGTTTTAGGATCACGGAGTATAACGTTAATACACTTACAGTGATTGCATTTGTTTTATCATACCGTCAAATTTGACTGACGCAGTATGAAATACGCTTTATCATCATTCTTGTGTTTAAAAAAAAAATCTTTACCGTTTATACCTCAGACTGAATATAGGTTGTCAATGAAATCTCAGGTAGCTAGACACTATTTTTGCTGTATGGTGAAGTGCACATATGTGTAGGGCAATGAAATCTTTTTTAAAACAAAACCACAAGATCTGTGACTTTTTTCATATCTTATTCCGTCTGTGCAGTAAGGGTCAAGACTGGTTTGTTGTTGTTGTTGTTGCTGCTGCTGCTGCTGCTGCTGCTGCTATATATATATTTTCAAGGATTTATATCTTTTTTTACAAGACTTGTTATAAATAAAAGACAAAATTAAAGGCGATACACATCTTTTATGAATCTGTATAATGTAATTAAAGAGTGAAAGTCAAACAATCTGTTAGATATCATGTTCAAAATCACCGCAAATGTTAATCTACAAGGGAACTAACTAGATATAAACTGGCTAACCTGTAATCAATTCTGTGGGGCTTTTCCCTGATAAGAGCTTTATCAGAATGTCAATAGCACAGATTTTTTTAACCATTCTCTTTTGTAGAAATATCAAAAATCGATCACTGATTATGTCATATATATACTTATCAATATGTGAACATTTGCTAAATGTCTATATATGTGGCGGAGATAAAATATGACCAACACGTTTAACAATGTCATTATTCATTTTTTCAAATTTTTGGAGTTTAACTAAATTGATATGTAAGTATTACATTTTATTCACAGACTGTGTACTTTTTGTACGTAATACCAATGGCATAAATAAATTAGAATTAGTGATAATTACTTCTCATTTTATAGATATATTTATTCTATCCTTTTGATCCTTTATTATTTTAGATGTCCACCTATTTTTAAATTGTCATTCTTACAAATTTGAACCCCATTCATGTGTTTTGTTTTACAATTTCAGTCACTTTGAAGGACACCAGTTTATCTACATATTTTTTTAAACACTGGCACTTTAATTGAATTTTAAAAGCACGAAAACTCATAACTTTTGTATTATCATGTGTTATAAGCATTTCAACATATTTAATCTAAAGACTTATTAACATTTCATTATATTTATCTATTCTAAACCAAACAGATCTACATTTCTGATAAGATGATAAAAATATATGTTTAAAGCGTTCGAAATTACTTTTTTTTTAGATTTTTTATGTTATATTAATGCCATCAAGAAAAGTTCTTCCCTTTGTATGGTATTCGTATGATATTTTGATAAAAAGAGAAAATTATAAGTATAATTATTTACATTTGATATGTACATGTATTCTGATGATATTATATTTTAATGATTTGTCGAAGCTTTTGAAGCCGTCCGACCATCAACTTGGACCGATGATGTCTTCACTTGTTGAGAAAATTTCATGGGTACTTTATGATAACATTTTATTTGAATACCGAATCTAAAAGTAATCTCACATTTGCCTCCATCGCCCATCCCCACCCCTTCCAACAATAAGGGGTTAGAGAGCTGAATGGCGATATTAGATCAACTGGTGAAGGTCTTCTTTACTTCGATCAAGTATATGTGTTCCTAGGGAGTCAATGGGGATTAGCTGGGTAGACTTAAGTTTGTCCTTCCCAAGAACATGCAAAGGGTTTCGAACATGTTTACAAGATGCTTCTAAAACTATAATTTGAATTCAAAACGTATCCCTGCATGGCGTAACTACAAACTGATGGGAACATACGTCATCTTATTTACACAATGCTGTAACTAGCTTTTTGATAGTTTTGGGAAAGGACGTTTAAAGACTTGAGTGTCAATGGCTTTGCACTACTAAGAACATTTGTTGAAGGTCACAAATTAACCATCATAAAGAGGTCATAGAGACATGCCAGTCCCAATTTTGCCAAAATTGGACTTGCTGCATTGTGGAAAGAAGGCGACGTGTGTCCTTGCTGTTAGCGCTTTAAATGCTTCATATCAAATGAATCTATTCTATTATGTTATCTGCTTCAGATTGCCTCGCGATATCTTTCATTTTGTCGGAGACAAAAGTGACATCACAGAAAACACAATATCTATTT
Source organism: Mercenaria mercenaria (assembly GCF_021730395.1). Taxonomy (NCBI): domain Eukaryota; kingdom Metazoa; phylum Mollusca; class Bivalvia; order Venerida; family Veneridae; genus Mercenaria; species Mercenaria mercenaria. The sequence goes on along the minus strand of NC_069364.1, from coordinate 23,192,173 downwards.
GTTGATGTGTTGGTCGATTCAAAGAGTTGTTCTGCCAATGATTCCCGCTGGAATACACAACAAAATATTGTGTTTGAGATACTGGACAATCACCCTGAGCTAGGTCTCACTGGCTCAGGGAAATACTGCGGCTGCAGATTTTCGAAAGAGACAGTATGTAATTCAATTGGTGGCAAGGCAGTTGAATCGTTACTGTATGACAGCAAGGACGGGTGAGTGAAGTATAAGCTACACATTGTCTATTTTTAATGCATGCATGAAAACAAATAAATGAAAATGCTATTCTGAATGTAGTGGGAAAGAAAGCTAAAGGTGTTAGATATTGATATAAAATGTATTGTAGATGTAAATAAAATTTTACAATAGTTTACTACATAATAATACACAAACAGACGCATACATGACGCATACACACACAAACGCATCTTTGCCCTGAATGAATCCATCATTACATTTCTTACGGTTATTTTCAAAATACATGTATGTTACATTTTCTCTAAAATGTTGCATTTTTAAATGAATTTCACGTCTTTACCCTTGTTAATTTGTTTAAAAAGTTTGTTTTTTATTTGATTCCTGTACGATTTAAAAGGACCAGGGCGAGCGCACAGATACGATGGGGAAGAGATGTGATGCTTATCAAAGAATTCGCGTTTCATTTTGCAACTGTACCTTCGTTCGGGCTTCGCCAAAGTACCTTCGTGTTTTTCTCACATTTCGCATGTCCCTAAACAAACGAGAAAAGTGAAGGAACGATGCACAGTCTGGTCAGGATCCATGCTGTTCGCTTTTAACGCCTACTGCAATTAGAGAAACCGTTAGCGAACAGCATGGATCCTGAACAGACTGCGCGGATGCGCAGGCTGGTCTGGATCAATGCTGGTCGCAAACCCACTATGTTGGTTTTCCCATGGCACGGCTTATATATGTTTAAAGCACATGTATAGACAGAGAGTTTTAAAATATAAGTTTTTTCGCAGAGTCAGATTCGAAACATCCAAAATCCCTAGTTTCAAAAAAAATCAACAAGCCTTGACAATACACGTTTAATGCATTATAACTTTTTTTTATATAATCATTTGTTTAACAGATACCTTAAGGTGCAATCTGATGAAAGCAAATCAATATTGTTTTTAATCTGATACTCGTTAAACACACAAGCCCTTTTTTGTTTTTGGTAGTCGTGTTTTATCAAAATGAAACAAAAAAAGAAACAAAAAGACCCACTCAGTTAAATTGTAACACGCACTTCAATTTAAATACATGTCCTGATCTTTATTTACAATGTCTTTGATTCCAGAAAAAGGTCAAATAGTCTTGTCGATTCTCTTTTGATCCTTACTGTCAGTTCAGTTTAAATTCAATATTCTTTTTGAAATTTGCAAGATTTTTTATCGAACGACGCCATTATGTTCATATTTTTGTGATTGACTGTTGTTTTGATGCTATATTCTCTTTAATTTTGTAGTTTGAAATGTAATAGATAAACATCTAGTAAACGTTCTTAAAAAGGACAATAGAGTTGTTGAAAAAATATATTCAATGTGTAAGTACGAAAGACCCGTGGTGACATTTCAACTTCATTATTTCACGCTTTCTGCTTCGTGATTTCACGATTTCCACTTCATGAATTCACGATTTCTGCTTCCTGATTTCACGATTTCCACTTCATGAATTCACGATTTCTGCTTCCTGATTTCACGATTTCCACTTCATGAATTCACGATTTCGTGATAAAATTTCACGATTTCCACTTCGTGAATTCACGATTTCACGAATTCACGATTTCACTATTTCCACTTCACGAATTCACGATTTCACAATTTCCACTTCATGAATTCACGATTTCACGATTTCCACTTCACGAATTCACGTTTTCACAATTTCCACTTCATGAATTCACGATTTCACGATTTCCACTTCATGAATTCACGATTTCACGATTTCCACTTCAGGAATTCACGATTTCACAATTTCCACTTCATGAATTCACGATTTCACGAATTCACGATTTCACCATTAAACTTCACGAATTCACGATTTCTTGATTTCACGAATTCACGATTTCACCATTAAATTTCAAGATTTCACGAATTCACGATTTCCACTTCAAGAATTCACGATTTCTCGATTTCACGATTTCATAATTATAGTACAATTTCAAGTTTTCGCGATTTTATTAGTCACATGACTGATGTATGACGTAGAAAACCGCGGGTGATATTCGCTACATGTAAGATGGCGTGTTATATAATTGTACAACCAGGTTTAGGTACTGAAAGTGAAAACTGGCCGAAAATGCCTCAACTGATCAGGAAATAGACTTACAAACAATACTTTTAGAATGCATTATTGCTTAAAATGTGAAATTGTTCCAGTCCCTTTTTTCGATTTTAGTAAGCTCCTCATCTTTGTGCTATTAAATGAAAAGCGGTGCATCTTATTCACATGTAAGCTGTTGCCACCTGCTGTGTAAATGGTATGCAAACTGAGTTGATCAAGAATACGGCCTTACCACGAGGGCCGTTTAAAACGTAAAAAAGCGGCTTAGACGTTACAGGCGTGGAAAGGATATACATACAAAATATAAATTCAATCCATGCAAGCATTCTCTTTTAAATGAACAGAAACCAATGTGTCTATGGACGGAAAGACGGATTCAAAAATAACGGACTGACGGACGGACAACTGCAAGGCTTAATGCTCCGTCGTGATAAATGGCGTGGGCATAATAAACATACTTATATATTTTGGAATTGTCTAAAACAGTAAATCTACTTGAGCATCTTATTTTGTTCATACATGTTTTAGTGTTGAAAGTACCCAATACTGTGTTGTACAGGCACCAATATCCCTCCCCGACCTCCACACAGACGTATGCAGGAGTATAAACTCATCCTCTGTAACCCAGACCATTCATTATGTTTACACTTCACTGAATGGAGAGTAACGGAATGGATAGGTCAAATAGAACAAGTGAAATCAAGAAATCATGAAATCGTGAAGTTTAATTGTGAAATCGTGAATTCAAGAAGTGGAAATCGTGAAATCAAGAAATCGTGAAATCATGAAATCGTGAAATCAAGAAATCGTGAATTCGTGAAATCGTGAATTCGTGAAGTGGAAATCGTGAATTCAGGAAGCAGAAATCGTGATTTCATGAAGTGGAAATCGTGAAATCAAGAAATCGTGAAGTTTTTTCGTGAAATCGTGAATTCATGAAATCGTGAAATCGTGAATTCATGAAGTGGAAATCGTGAAATCAGGAAGCAGAAATAGTGAATTCGTGAATTCATGAAGTGGAAATCGTGAAATCATGAAGCAGAAATCGTGAAATAATGAAGTTGAAATGTCTTTCGTATGTAAGAGAATGGGCGTAGAGCGCTTGGAGAAACGGTATTTCTTGCCTACATAGCGGGAAATGTATACATACGCGCCATGGATATAGATATTCCTGTCTTTCCCTGGGGGAAAACCTTGTCCAAAATAGCGTACTGGCACTATTATGACATCATAAACATATAAATAATGTCAGGAAATACCCAAATTTATTTGTCTCCATGATCTATTTTGAACGTGATAGGCAAGAAAAATGATCTAACATGTCTGTCTGTGTAAGACGACTGTTTTCCCTGTCCTGGGGACAGCTTGGATGAAAAACCTCGCTGACGCTAGGTTTCCCATTCCACACTCCCTCGGGTAGGGAAACCCCGTCTTACACAGGCAGGCATGTAAGATCCTTATAGTCATCTAGCTGGCACATTCAGACAGCGACCTTAAATTGTTAGTAAATTACCAATATTGCAGTTTTCCCTTGCTTAATTTTAAGACTCCTTGGAAAATGTATAAAACATCGACTAGTAACATCTAAGTAGAAAGTAGAAGTAAGAATTCGCTTTCGATTGATAGGCGCATGCATATTTATTTACAGGTCAATTCATGCTAACGTCACACTGGAGGCAGAAAATCCCTCTGGCTCAGTAGTACCTCATGATAAACAACCGTATTACGTCTGTGCAAAGGGGACGATCATAACTGCGGATGATGCAAGTAAGAAGTGAAAATGTATAGGTATATATAGTGAGAGATAATTCAGCAATGAATGTCTAACTAGTCCCCAATGACTGTATAAAATATGGCTGCCACATTTTTGTCTATGAACCAAAACAAATCCTACTTAACAAATAATCCAGGCCTTCGAGTGGTTTGTCGTCTAATTTAACACGGTTCGGAGGTCAGATGCGTAGGAATTGAACCACGAAGGCGTTTGCCCGAGATGGTTACATACTGAAGCATCTGAGCGATGAACCTGGTTAACTAGACGATAAACCACAAGAAAGCCTTGATTATTTTCATTCTAACATGCTCATTGAAATTTAATAAATATGCTGGACTTCAGTTTCATTCTTGTTTGTTTGGTTGTTTTTTGTTGTTGTTTTTTTTTTGTTTTTTGTTTTTTTTTTTTGCTGTGTGAGCTATTTTCTTTATTTTCATTGCTGTTTTTGTTTTGCTGAAATCACATGACAGATCTGTGGTTGACATGTAGGTAGCATTTTCATAATGAAGTAATGACATGACACAATTTGTGATGGAAACTCAGTAGATCATACACCGCCGCTACAATTCGGTGTCTCATTTTTAGCTGATTTTGCAGTTTGTATGTTTGACTGAAAATAGTTTCTTGCATCAAACGTGACCCCCACTTTTCTTTTGATTTTTATTCAGCACTGACAATATTCTTCGAGAAATATAACCTACAGACTTTAAAATGGGTCCTGATGTGTGCTGCAGCCATTGGAAATATGTCAATTTTATATAGAATAAAGAAATACAGCTACTTAGTGTGATGTTACCTATAAAAAAAACACGTCCATTGTTTACGCCAGGTTGCAATAGGCTATATACCAATAAAAGAAATTGTTCTTTGTTTCATACAAAACTAGCTACTTAAGAACAATTTTGATACAGTTTCTAGTTTTTCACTCCTATTTTTCCACATGACATCCATACATTTGCTTGATGAAGTAGTCCTATAGGTTAGAGAACACCAACTGTTTTCCCATATAATTCCATTATAACATTATGGTTTGTACGGCCTTCCATATATCGAAACATGTATGTATATATGTGTAATTATCTAACTCACATTTTTTCTCAGGAACTATTTTAGATCCACCGAAATATTGGACGAAAAACATATGAATAGTGATGCTTTATTTAAGTAATTTTCGTGTGAATGACATGACCCCTGTTTACATCGTCTGCATGGCGGGACAAATTCATATGACAAAACTTTTAATACACATAAAATGTAGCAAATTTTGTCAAAATCTATAATAAAAAACTGTAAATGCAGATCCATTTTAAAAAAGAATTACTAGCCTTACGTTCTTAAATGACCTAAAAAACACACACAAAAAAAGAAAAGTAGGGGTCATGTATCTTATAAGAGAGATGTTTTGTCTGACAGGACAACACTATTGAATATCTTCGAACTGACAGCTAAAATGTAGGTACGAACACACGAGAAATAAGGTTTGTTTACATTTCTATAAATGCAAAATGCTACCAAAATGTCAAATATAGGTCCGCAATGAAATAAAACCAGGAACTGACTTACATAAAACATGAAAATGACACTTTAACCGTGAAAAAAATTGAGGATGTCCCAATCCGCATTCCATGATATTTTACTGGACATGAAATTAATCAGATTCTAAGCTAGTGCATTCTTTCAGCTCATATATATCTGTGAAATACAGAATACTGATAGATAAAGACTTCTGTTATGCAAGATTTGTATCATTTCATTTTACAGGGTACAAAACATGCAACAATCTTCATCTGGCAAATTTCAACAATACAATGACAAAAAATATGGCGTCTAGTGCGGAACCATCTGGTCCTGGTGCAGCGATCATTGCCGGAGCAGCTGTCGGAGCCTTGGCCGTCCTGGGTCTTCTATCTGCCCTGGGTTGGCTTGCCTACAGGCACATAAAGAATAACCGCCAGGTCGACGATTCTGCATCGAGTAGTGACATTAATCCAATTATACCCGGCACTGCGGGTTTTGGAGAGGCTCCCAATTCGGTGCCGCCGGCTGGGACTAGTTAAATTATGATAAATTATGATACACAAGGAGTTAATTTTTTTACAATGTCTTGTTTTTAAAACTTGTACAAATTCACTTGAGAAATCAATCTTAATATAATCGATTTTGTTATCAAGTAGTAATGTCAAAATCTACTTGATCTTTCATTTTTCACAACAACAAAAATGACAAAAAAATATAAGAAGCAAAATACGCTTATCAGCTGTTTAATTATGCATGAACAAAAATTAACAAATATTTTGTTTTATATTTTTAAAGAATAGAACTGGAAATAGATAAAAGCATTTAATTTTGAGAAAAAAAATATTGTTATTTTATTTTGATTTTATATTGATTGTTAGATCTCCATTGTAAGAAAACGTTGTCTGAATGTCTTATTTTGTGTATCCCTAAATATACACGAGTCATTTGTATAGAAATATGAAACAGATGTAATTTGTGAGTGAAGTAAAATACACAATTCAATAAACTAAAATTGATGCATCATTGTTCTAGTTCCGAGGTCATTTGAATATTGATTCTTTTGTTATTAAGTACACTTTAAATGAACTTTTTTGTGAATATAGAATTAGACTATTAGAATATAGAAGATGTTAAGATGAAATATGTGTATACTTAAGTATATATCATTTAAGATTAGACTGTGGTATGTGCAGTTACCATCTTGATATAAAATGTAGGGATAACGCATGTTTTTTCCGTGTTATAACGTCTGCAGAATCCCGAGGGATTCTGAAGATGTTATAACACGAAATGAACATGCGCTAACGATATTAGCATAAAGCGCGAAAATAATTAATAAATGAATACTTCTCTCTCAACGTCATTAATTTCCATGAAATGCGCGGGAATATTTGAGTTGTTTTCTAACGTTGACGTCATTTAAATTATTCGTTTTTGGGGCCGTAATACGTTTACGCAGTGCCACGGAACGCGCATATATAAAAGGTGTCTTAACAGCACATGAGCGCGAGAATCTCTGTTAACACACGTTTTCTCTCTTGATAAAACACCCCCAAAAAGTGACAAGAACAGCAGTTTTATGCTAGAATACATGTTAATATAGCGCCCTTTTCATGACAAACACGTTCAAAGGCGCTTGTACATACAAAGCACGCTAATTTATCCTATACCTTTACAGACGCTCTATCTCTGCGATCTTAAGGTAGTTCGATACATTTTGTGCGCATGCGCGAATGATCTCGGTTTACGTAAAGTCGAAAAATTTAAGTGTGTTGAATTTTACTTATTTCTTGCTTTCTTTCCAAGAGAATCTTCAATAATCGGCGTCTTAGTGGAAAAGGTAGAAGGAAACTATTCGTTGAGGCTTTAAATCTAAGTTTATCGCGGGATTTTTAACGACATTCACCGGTTTCGTAAAGCAGTCGGTTGTTTTGGCGCAATGCGGAAGTGTCGTCTTGATGCAGTTTTTTGGCTAAAAAGTTGACGAATCTTCGTCTCACTACGTCTGTCATTTGTTTTACGTTTGCCATCAGTTTTAGGCAGTAACTGTTAGCTGTCGAGAGTACGGGAACAGACTGTGAAGTATTTCTATAGATGTAAATATGGTTCGTAAAAAAGGACAGTTTGTGTGACATTCGGAATTCCTACACTAGTGATCCATGAGGACTTTATCCAGTTTCCAGAATGCCAGGAAGGAAGGAAGGACTTATTGAATTGGACCACTTGTCAAGTCTGCTTACAAAAGTCAGAAATTTAAAAGCAGCCACTCGGCGACAGTAAGCTTGTCTACATTTTCCATAAAATTTCCAAAATAAATACTGGAAAAAAACATGGAAATACATATGTCATCAACACAAAATAGCGCAGCACCAGAATGAATGCGGAAGTTGTCATGAGTGGTGTGGCATTGTTCCTGTTCATTTATGGTTTACAGATTCCAAAAGTCTGGTGAGTCATGTAAAATATATTGTATTGTCATTTGATAGTAGATCATACTGTACTGTAATTGTTTATTAATTATCTTAGTTCATTCTAAAGCCCTCAACAGACGGTAGGTTTTTGTTGTACAACACCAATTAAATTTTAGATGTACAGCCAAATGTTATCGTGTGTACGATGCTATTCCTTGATTTCGTAAATCTTTCTTGACCTACAGATTAGGACATGTTCTATTTTGTATGATTTGAGCCGCGTCATGAGAAAACCAACATATTGCCTTTCCGACCAGCATCTGCTCAGTCTTGTCCATACTGTTCGCTATGAAACGGTTTCTCTAATTGCAATAGACTTTGAAAGCAAACATCATTGGTCCTGATCGGACTGCGTGGATGTACAGGCTGGTCTTGATCCATGCTGGTCGCAAAGCCACTATGTTGGTTTTCTCATGGCGTGGCTCATTTGTGTCATGCATAATCAAATTCATGGGATATTATTTTTTATTAAGAATGGTTACATTCTTTTCAGTACCTAATGGCTAGTAATGCACTATGTTTACTAGGTAAAGCTCTGTTATTTAAATGGGAGTGGAATACTGTCTGAATGTGAAAGATGTACAATTTTAAAATTGTACATCTTTGAGATAATTAGTGTTGTACAACTAGAACTTAATATCTGTTGAGGCCTTAAGGTTCTTTTATCTTTTCTGGAGTAATGGACCATTGTGCTTAAATATGTTTTATCATGATGATTTATGAATGAATTAATAAAGACCTAGTATACATAATTTTAAAATATTTAATTATTAGTAATCAAGTTAGTATTCTGTAACAATGCGAATTGTATTGATTGTCAATTTTCAGAACCAGATATGATTATGTCTATTTTCAGAACCAGATATGAGTAGAGTACAGTTTGAGAAATGCCTTGGTAGAACAGATACTAAGGAAATAATAAAGAGCAGAACAGACCACATTTCTCCTTCTTATAACTGGTAAAGTTCCAAGTAAGGGCGAGTACAATAATGCAGCCCCAGTGAGAGTTTGTGATGAGGTGTCAACTGTAAATGTGTGGTCGTTAAATGATGTGCAGTCAGATTGACAAGTATTTGAAGTAACATTAAGTTATAAATTACCAATTCTGAGAGAAATTTTTGCTGAGCTTTGTGCAGGATACTCTTAAAAAATACGTGAACCAGAATTTTATATTATAAGTACAATGTCAGATGTACTCCAGACTTCACACATATGTTGATGTTTATACATATGTGGTGATTAATTTGTCAAGTGAAGAAATTTTATGAATAATGTTAGTGTTGACAAAGTCAATTACAGAGGTCGACAACACTGAGTTTAGGATACAGAAAAAATCCAGTGATTCTGACGAAACAACATACATAGAAAGATTATACTAGTAAAATGAAAACTTTTAGTGTATGGAAAAGTTTGGAAACAGGTTTACCATTGACAGAAGAGACAGTATTTACAGACTGGTCTACAGTTATTTTGATTTGACTTTTACACGGTGATTCCTCCAGTAAATAGCTAGTGATCTGAGAGAATTGTGTTCATTATATCATACAGGTTTAGAGTGAATGTAAAATTAATGTGTATTTAAATCAATCAAAATTTTTCAAAATTGGAGGTTGAAACTTTACAACTGTTTAGTATTTCAGTAATCAGTTAGGATTTTTGAGTGATTTCAATAAAGTACAAATGAAAAAAAAAAAGAATCACTATCAGCCAAGATGATGTGCTATTGTAAAAGATAGAAAGAAAATTCACAAGTCACATTAACTTGGTAAAGGGGATTTTAACAGAATTAAACTATAATTGGTGAAGGATTCTGCATGTTGTATCAAATAGCTATAATGTATTTTGTAGTTCTTTGGATGTATCTTCTATCTATCTCTTTTCAAACTAAATTTTATCTCTTAAATCTATTGAAACTGTCATCAAAATAAAAGAACAATATATTTAACAATTAAAAGGTATATTCAACAAGCCAGTACTTTGTTACTAATCTTAGTCAGTGGAATTTATTTTTAGACTTGTCCTATTTTTTTTATTCAGTTTCTGGATCCCCATTTATTAGTTACTGTACACATTTTGGGATTCCAGCAATTTCCACATCCTCATTACAAGGTAGTATTGATTTTTCATTGGTCCAGTGGTTAACTAATTTTAGCATAAAGTAAAACTGTTCTATTAATAGATTTTCAGAAAATCTGTTTGAGTATTTATACCCAGTATACAAATTCATGACATGTACTTTTATTTGATTTGAACATTACTGTTTAATATTATCCTGAACAAATTACAGGTTTTCTTTGCTTTATATTAGAGAATTTTGGTAAATTTCATTGATGAAAGGTCCAAGGTACTTTTCTCAAATAGTCAATTAATAGAAATTTTCAAATATATAATGTCTTGTGCAGTGAATTAAAAAGAAATTTATTTATTTCAGTACTAGTCAGTTCTGAACTTGAAAGATACTTTGATAGGTTTTTGGTCTACTACACACTTTATATATTTCTATGGCCTGATTAGAAGTAGCCTGTTGGTTTAATTCAGTAACTTACTATAGGAAGAATTATTTAAGGTAGCTCAACACAACTTCTGGACATAATTTAAGGTGATTTATTATCATATATGATATAAGATAATTTTCATTGAGAGTCCTACATACCAGAACATTTTTGAGTGACAATTAGAAATATTTTAGATTACTTGGGGTGGTTCACTACCTGTTAGAAATATTTAAGGTGGTTAACCATCTGTTAGAAAACGATAATACGGTACGGTACTGGGACTTGTTTTTGTAGGCAATTATCACAATATGAAATTTTTTAGGTGCTGAATTGAAGGTCATTTCCTCCATGGTTATTGTCGTGGTGTTTATAACTCCCCCGCCACAAGTGGTGGGGTTTATAGGAATGGTCTCTGTCCATCCTTCCCTACTTCCGTCCTTCCATCTTCCGTCCTTCCGTAACATTTTGTGTCCACTCTGTATCTCCTAAACGGTAAACCCCTTGAACATGTTGAAGGATTTTCATAAAACTTGGTTCAAATGATCACCTCATCAAGACAATGTGCAGAACCCATGAGTCACCCATGTCGGTTCAAGGTCAAGGTCACAACTCAAAGCCTTCAATTTTATGTCTGCTCTGTATCTCCTAAACCCCTTCAAGTGTGCTGTTAACAGACAGCTTTTGTGATATATCAGGAGCACATAATTCCGGACAAGCTGGTCTAATCATACCCAAAATCGAGTTATTCCAAGAGCTTGTGCTCGTATACATTGCCATTAAATCTGATCAAAATTGTTATGAAAATGTTCAAACTAGAGCGTTAAAATTGTCAAATATTGCAACTTTTTATATAACAGGGACAGATAACTCTGGACTTGCTAGTCTGAAAATGCTTGAAATCTAGGTCTTGCAAGACCCTATGGCCGTACACATTGTCTATTTTAGACAATTTTCTAAGTTTATTCGAGATTTCTTTAAATAAAAATGATACAGTTGTAAAAAATTGGTAAATATTGCTATTTTTTACTATATCAGGGGCACATTACTCTTGATATACTGGTCGGATCATCCCCATAATGCAACACATTCCAGATTATGTAGCCATGCATATTGTTTTTATACTTTGGTGAAGATTGTTATAGTAATATTCATGCTGGAGTGTTAACAATGCTATACAATTCATACTTAACTTTAAAAAAGTGGGTGGGGTAATATTACATCTGTTTTTTTATGATGAAATGTCGATGTAAATGGTTTGAAACTATTTTGTTATTTAAAACTATGTTTTGCACACATGTTCATATTGTTTAGGTGGTTTTTTTTCATGAAAACATTTGTTGTTATAGCTTATTTGCAAGCAAACCCAAATATTCTAAAATTTTGGTATTTTCATGATAAAATACAGAATATCTCTCTTATATGTTCGGTGACCCCCATTTTTTTTACCCTTATTTTGAAGCAATTTTGAGACACAATATATACAAAAAGTTTTTCAAAAATCTTAATTGTAGAAATAATGTTATGCTATCTTTAGACTGATACAAGTACTGGTCCCATTGGAAAAAAAGTGGGTGGGGTAATTATATTGCCTTGTGAAAATGAGTAACAGTATTATGTGAAAATCATTAAAATTTCATACTGACTTCATAGCATATTCAAACTGAATTGTTAGAAATACAATTATTTTACAACTGATAAAGATAGTTTGTGTTTTGAAATGTACCCCCAATTTTTCCAGGTTTTTCAAATTTCACTTTTGTCTTGACAGTGTGTGTAGAAAATGGCCGATATAATGAAAAGGAGTTCGGTGACCTACCGTTTTTTTGCTTTTATATGAAATAGATACTAAAGATCTTCAAACATGCAAAGTATGAAAAAATTCTTAATTGTAGAACAAATTGGCCTGAAACGTATCCAACATCCTTAACAGAGGGACAGAACGAGATAATGCCATAAGAACAGAGAGGGAAAGAGAGGGAGGGACAGAACGAGATAATGGAGGGAAAGAGAGGGAGGGACAGAACGAGATAATGCCATAAGAAAAGAGAGGGAGGACAGAACGAGATAATGCCATAAAAAGAGGGAAAGAGAGGGAGAGAAATATTTTAGATACGGACATGTCCTGCTTACTTAGCCTAGCTCTTTGCGAATACTAGTAGACAGTCCGGTTCTTTAACGTGTCCAGTGTGAAGGGCCGATGCACTCCACTCTCCTGGGAAGAAGTAGTACTGTCCCCTGGTTAAGTGGGAGACACACAAGAGTATCCCAGAAGCGTCCGGTGCATGGATCGGGACTCGAACCCCGGACCTTTGGCTTGACAGTCAAGCGTATTACCACTAGATCACAGGGACACTTATGGAAACTGATTGGAAACAGAGAGACTTCACGCGTACTTTAAACAACAAAATGTGTTTTATATCTAGATGGTACATACCCTTACCATAATTTATTCTGTCAGTTTTTTCTTTCTCTTATGTAAACACTGACTTATTTGAATAAACGTTGATTTAAGTCATGGATATCTGAAACAAAACGAAGTCACCAACTAACGACTGCCGTTGGAAAAGCAAACGTTCTACCGGGGTATCAAGTTTCAAGCGTTTTAAGGTTGTTATTAAAAATGTTCAGTTTGCACATGGCCCGAACAAGAGCAACATCATTATATAAATAATACAAACACAGTAACAAGTAAAGTAACCCCGGACCTTTGTCTTGACAGTCAAGCGTATTACCACTAGATCACAGGGACACTTACTGAAACTGATTGGAAACAGAGTGCCTTCACGCGTACTTTAAACAACCAAATGTGTTTTATATTTAGATGGTACATACACTTACCATAATTTATTCTGTAGGTTTTTTTCTTTCTTTTACACTGACTTATTTGAATTAACGTTGATTTAAAGCCATAGATATCTGAAGCAAAACGAAGTCACCAACTAACGACAGCTGTTGGAAAAGCAAACGTTCTGCCGTGGCATCAAATTTCAAGCGTTTTAAAGTTGTTATCAAAAATGTTCCGTTTGCATATTGGCCCGAACAAGAGCAACATCATTATATAAATAATACAAAAACAGTAACAAGTAAAGTATGGTATTACATTTTTCGAGGATAACTCATTCATTTTAACAAGGGTCATAGAGCAAGTACAGCGCTAGTTTTCACTGTTAACGTTAGGGAAAATGCACGTTTTCACATGGCGACGTGACGTCTGTAAACAATTGTTGCCAATCGAATGTTGTTACCTCTGAAATCGTCCACACATACAATATCAATTAGCTGAATATCTGATATCTATAAGGACATGCATTTAGACTCCATATATTTTTAATGGGACGAAGTATTTTTTCATTAGAGAAACTTCTTTTTCCACGAAAACTTACGTGACGATTGCAGTAACGTTATTTTAATGATAAATTTTATAAATAGAGCTTTCAAGTGTTGATCTTGCATATTCTATTTCTGTATGATCTTTCTATCCGATATCATCAGAGTATGTACTGGGATTTAAAAAATTCAGTTAGTAGTTCCGGCACAAGAATGCGGGAAAAGTTATGTGCATCTTTTGCTTATGTCATTTCCGGAATAAAGATCCTGTGACCGGAAGATATCATTTCTTCTGTACAAACCTGAATAGATATCAACAAAGTTTTAAACAGAAATTACTATTACGCGTGCTATCATCGGCTTTTAAGTTCCGCAGTACAACTGCGTGAACGTGGCCAGATGTAGCCATTTTGAAATAAGAGATAATCAAACAGAAGATATACATTTGAAGTCAGTCATGGAGGGAGAGCCTTTAGGTAAATATTTTGACAAAACAGTTTATTTAGTTGAAGATGTTTTAGAACGGATATTTTGTTTAAGCATTATTTTATTATAAAGCGATGGTATTATTTTAAGGTAGTTTACATGTATGTTGGATAAATGTAAAATTGACAATACATATGGCTGCAAAACTATTTTAAAATATCAAAAAAAAATGCTAGACTGTCAAACAATTCCCATACAGAATTTGAATAAGAGTTAACCGAATGGTGCTGCTGCCAGTAGAAAAGAAGGCGGCAGTTTTTACTGTTTGTTCTCGGAATGAAAATATCTAAAATGCGCAGACACAACCTGGTGATTGAAAAAGAAATGTTTTCGAAATGTTCTGCCCTTTGCCTCAAGTTATAAACAACTATGATATGACTTAAATTGTTTACAGAATTAATTGTTCTGTTAAATTAGCAAACGTTTACCGAAAATGTTTCTCAAATCGCTTATTTATTAATTTATCTAGACAGGGAAGAAATCGGGTAAACTATCTGAATATTAGTCATAATGCTCTGTTTATAAATGTATTCCACGTTTGTTTGGATTTTATACAGATTTTCTTCCCTCCTTGCGGAAACCACAGGTGTTGTAAAATAAAACTGACCCGACACGCAAAATAATAGATGATTAAGAGATAAATTGTAACGTATAATTGCTCATGAAGATTTCGGTCAGTAAGCTGTCCAAACTGTCAAAAGGTTGTCAATATATCAGGACAAAGCGGTGATTAATACGTCGGGACATATTTTATTTCTGTATTTTTTGTAAAGGATATAAAGTGCAACCATGGGCGTTGAAGGTCTTGTTCGTAAGTTAAACTTTTTTCTTTCTTTTTTCTCTATTTTTTATAGTAATATACCTAAACATCATTGAGAATTATATTATTTTAAAATCTGTTTATAGTCTGAAAAAGTAAAATTTTAATACAGATATGTATTTTATCTTTAAAACGAAAATAACTTATCTAAAACATAAGCTGTTAATAAAGTATAACTTTCAGTATAAGCCTGAAATTTGTACGTGTAATATATGGTATATGCAACTACGGCGGAATGCTTAAAAAACTGTCACTTCCGTGTCATGCCCGCTTAAAGTCTTCCTTTGATAAAAATATGCGTTCATTACTTTTATCTGATTTCATTGAAGTAGACTTCCTGCTTTTTTTTCTTTTTGCGAAATAACCACTTCATACCAAGTGTTCTTGCTGCAAATGCATTGAAAAGCAAACAGATGTTGGTATATATTTTCATGAAGATTTTACGTACATTCAAACGAAATAAAAAGTACTTCAAAAAATGAATCCTCTATTAAAGAAACTATTCAGCTGATAAATGCATGCTTAGATATTTAATGTTTAACAAAATGCTCCTAAAGAGAACTCCACAGGAATGAATATAAAGGGGACGAATGAGGGCTTTATTCGTATTATAAAGATCTTTTAAAAAGGCATCAATGATTACATAATATAGTTGTCGACAGATACATCCTCCTTATATTTCAAACCAATTGAAAATGGAATGATATTTGTATACAGCAGACGACATGTTTCTCTTTAAAACTTGCTTTTTTCAAATTTGTTGAAATGCAAGGAAATGGGATATGCTGTAAATAAGTGGTTGAATCTAAAGCAGATGATTCTTGATGAAACTGCATGCACCAAAATGCCTGGCGTGCATACACAAAACGTCTGACGTTTCAAGCACGAAGTTATAGCTGGCGTTCCTCAAGTCCAGATGTTAAAAATTTACAAATGTAAACACAACACTTGGTTTTCCTAAACAAAGATCGAGATCATAAAGCTGTATTGGCGAGTACTCAACCCATGTTGATTTTGAGTGCACTGCCGAATTATGCTGATCAGTATTACTGGGGCTACGTTTTTAAATATTCAAGTCCTGTATCTCGAAACATAGCCATTTAAGATTTAATTTCAGCTAATGCAGCGTGCATTAAAACTTGAGCTTTTGTTGAAATTCTCTCTATTGATTTCTGTTTGACACTGATTTTTTCTAGCGTAGTTCATGATCAATGTAAGATGAGTCAAGACGGATACACTTTTGGGTGCTGTGACTATGAAAATTTCAATATCCGCTTCCTGTTTGACATGCGCACTTCAAATGCAATGATGCTGTGTCTTCAGCGTCCGTAATAAATTCTCTTGACTGCCTTCTGCTTCGTGATCACAATAAGCAAAGATTGTGAATACAGTTGTATAAAATTACTGTCTACCCTTATTAAGATGAGAGTTTAGCGTGGAAAGCCTGTAAGCAAACTTGCCATTTACATTCTATTTCAATATCAAATGAGGAATAAACATTCTAATCGTACAGAAAATTGTCTGAAAGAATGCAAATTTTATTTAAAGGAGAAAACATGTAACATTGATGTTAACTGTCATGTTCTCATGTTAACATTTATAAATGTGATCCTATTAGGAGGTTGACCTCGTGTGGCTTTTGTATTCGTCTTAAATGGACACCTGCATGTGTTGAAACTGTCAGTTGACATTTGGTTTAAACAGAAAGGAAAACTGACCTAATACGAACTTTGTCTGTTAAGAAAAATGTGCGGTGACATCGCGGTGAGACATAAAGTCATGACTCTTAGGTGTATTTTAAGCTGAATGATACTTACTGGCGTCACTGAAACGTTGTTATTCGTCTTTGCTCCACATCTCAACCCCTAATCCTTAGCCCCAAACCCCTTCCCGCCCCGACTGCTTGGTGATACTACTTGCAAAAATTGGATCCGCTGTCAGAAAGCCTGGAAAACTTCTCAGACGTCATGTGATGCAGTAGGTAGAATTCTCGATGGAAGTGTACAAGACATTAATTAAATTTGTCAAAATACAACATAACTTCTGCAGGCGACACTTCCGAAAAAAAAAAGAAAAGTAATAATAAAGTATATAAAGATAGATTATTTTCGTAAAGTTCTGAGTAAACAATTCTATTCGGAGCAACACTAGAGAGGTTACACTGTATCGCATTTAGTCTGTATCTAATCCCAATAAAGATACTTGCGCTGAATCAACCACCAAATTGTAAAATCAATAGCCCTTGAAAATGCACACACAACAAAATGATTCACGCTCTAAGCCGTACTATAGTGGATACGATACAAAGTGAACATAGTTCATAGGAAAAACTGAGATAATTGCTTCAAGGTTTCCGTTTTATAAGTATATACTATTGTTTTACATCCAGGAAGTTTAAATGGGGAAAACTTACAATGTAGACACTCGTGTGACACTTGAAAATCACATCACAGGATTTCAGAAACTGCACTAGCGGGAGTAATTAAATTTAGTGAAGAAAACTAAGTTGTTGGGGGTTTTTTTGTCAATTAAACGAAACAAAAAAATGAGTGATACAGAGCAGGAAATGAAAACGGAGGAAAATGGGGGAAATGAGCAAAACGGTGAAGAAAATGTAGATAATAGTGCACAGAATCTGGAAAATAAAGGAGAAAATGTAGACAATAGTGCACAGAATGTCGAAAACAAAGGAGAAAATGTCGACAGTAGTGCACAGAATGTGGAAAACAAAGGAGAAAATGAAGGAAATGGTGATAATGAGGAAGTTCGTGCATTTAGTCTGCCGGACAAAGGTTTGTTGTCCGGGATCAAATCCCTGTATACGTCGTATAAGTTACATAGTTAGAAAATCATTTTTAATGCGGAAAAACACGGAATTTATAATACATATCGTAACTATCGAGTCGGTTTCGAAGTTAAAGAGATCAGAGGGATTTACCCAACAATTTTGCATAAATATTTTTTCTGTTAAATATTTTAAATATCTATTCGGCATGTACATTCATAAGTTTAACAAGTTATGCTTAACTGCATGCATATGTGTTAATATGTTAAATTACCATGAAACTAGACACAACTCGTGCGTATTAACCAGAAAAACATGTTAAATAGCAAATTTCACTGCCGTATCTATGTTCCACAGATGCATTTAGAAGTAATTCGGTCAGTTTCCAGCACCATTTTGTTGATTGTATAAACTGAATAAATACCAAAGAGCTTTCTATTCAGTATTGGCATTTAAACGATGTAGCAAAATGCCCTCTATAAATGCTGCGGAATCCTGATAAAGTTGTCGGGCATTCTCTCTAAATATTTAACACAAGACTTTGTTTTGTTTTAACGCTGTTTCTTTGTTGCTGTTTCTCTGTGTTCATTTTTTTTTGTGAAACGAAGCTTATAAATAGATAAACAAAGTGCAAGTACACATATTTGTGCCTCCGAATGAAGGAGATTCGTAAGACAGTGCTTCTGCAACGATTTGGGCCGCGCCATGAGAAAACCAACATAGTGCGTTTGCGACCAGTATGGATCCAGACCTGACTGGGCATCCGCGCAGTCTGGTCAGGATCCATGGTGTTCGCTTTCAAAGCCTGTTGCAATTAGGGAAATTGTTCCGCGCATGCTGGTCTGGATTCATGCTGGTCGCAAATGCACTATGTTGGTTTTCTCATGGCGCGGCTCATTTAATAAATTCTACTGGTATTTATCTACTGTTCATCTTTCTGTAGATTATTTCTCAAATCTAACTATAAGTGCAAACAATTTTCGTCAAAGAAATTAAATTACTAAATGTATAAACTAACTGTGTTTGTAGAGCTGCATTGATTCAATATTATGTCAGACCTACATTTTTTCTTCAGCTGAGAATGATTTTAAGAATAGCCGAAAAGACTGAAAATGATGTTCGTGAAGCACCGTCCTTCTAAATGCTAACTTTGCACTAAAACGGGCCTCAGATCGACAATTTTTCGTCTTAAACAGATTACTAGTACTCACATTTTTCATAAAATATTTTTGTAAGATGTCAGTTTAATGGATAGTCGTACATCTATTCAGTAAGTAATGTGTGTTTCATGTATACTGTCAGCGTAATAAATCTACTCAGTCGAGTCACCTCAAATTAAGTTATACAATGAATAAGTTATTTACATATTTTACTTCGCTATAAATCCTGTTCTAATTTTTGAACAGATTTCAATAAGATAGACAAGTAAGATGAATGCAGAGTATATAAGAGTGTTTTTCCTCAATTTCAAACTGATGAAAAAAACTATTTCATTGAGACAAACAAGGAAGTTTTGCTGCAAACTTGAAAAACACATCTTCCGTGTTAATAGAAAATTGGTTAAATATGTAAGATCAAAGTTCACCCTCCCCACAATATTGCTTGAGGATGTGATAATACATTCATAGTAAAAATTTGTGTATGCCTATTCATATTGACAAAATAGGGAAGGATGAATTAAATATATACAATAAGCAAGGCACTTCTGAATCACTAAAATGAAGTGTTTTTTTTTCTGTTTTCATGTCAGCAGTTTCACCGTAAACTTCATGTTGACAACCTATTTGTCTGGGATTTTGACATGTATGGAAGGGGATATCCGCCAGTGCATTATTGCAATTGTATCATGGTTTATTATATTTGTAATGCAATACTCACTTTCATGTGCCTTTGATGTATGCTTGTTAGGTTAGTATATGTCTGGTGATTAATAGAAACTGCACATTGACTATCTTTTGTCCATCTCGTGCTTGGTGACTAATTGTATACTGAGCAGTTAGGGGTGATTAATGCGACCGCGACTACAGAAAGATGTTAACTTATTTGTTCATATAATTAATCACTCCAAACTATTCAATATGACTTCCGTCAAATACAGTTAGTGACAAAACACGAAAGATATTTTGGTATTACGCATTTAAATGGTCAATATACTGTTGTCATTCAGCACAAGACACTTAATAACTAATGTAACACTAGAATAAATGCAAAATTTAATAAACCATGATACATTCGAAGCATAAAGCGGTATGCTTATACCTTTACATACAAAAAATCTGTGTTAAA
This sequence comes from Mercenaria mercenaria, assembly GCF_021730395.1. Classification (NCBI taxonomy): domain Eukaryota; kingdom Metazoa; phylum Mollusca; class Bivalvia; order Venerida; family Veneridae; genus Mercenaria; species Mercenaria mercenaria. The sequence goes on along the minus strand of NC_069364.1, from coordinate 23,171,928 downwards.
GAAGTACCGAAGGTTTATACTAAACAGACACGTCACTGATCTTTTAACTGTTTCTTTTATTTAAATATTTGTAAAGTAGATTAAAGGTGCCGCTTAACGTAAACATTAAAGAAAGGTAAAATCTGCGACTCTGTAGCTACCTCCGCTGACGTTTCAAGACGATATGGGAAATTTCTTTACTAGTGACCACATTACCATCTCGTGTACTCAAAAATGATGTCGATACAAAAGGTTGCAGTTTTTTTTCCTTCTAAGATTGTGAATGTGCTTTATCAGGGTGGCCAACCCACGTGTATATATACCGTACACACGAAATAAACGTCTCGATTCTGGTAACATTTTGCCAGAATATGCTTTATCAGGGTGGCCAACCCCACGTGACTTTTGTATTTACCGTACTCACGGAAAGAACGTCTCGATTCAGGTAACAGTTTGGCTATATGACGTATCTTCATTAAATAAAGTGCGTCGAAGACAGCAAAATGGGCGCTTTCCTCCGCACAAAGAATCTGCCATCGGTTCTCAGTACCTGTCTCAAACACTTTCGTGGACTAATCGTGTAGATAACGAACACACTTTGCAGTTGGGCGAAGTGTTTGAGAACTAATTGCAGACGTTTGTGCGGAGGAAAGCACTCATTTTGCTGTCTTCGACTCCATTTACCTTATGAAAATCCGTCAAGTAATAAGGAAAATATAGGCAAAAGACATTTTCTCCGTGTGTACGATATCCAGAAGTCACGTGGGTTGGCCTGTTTTCGAATTCAGAAACTGTACGGTTTCTCTATTCATTTTTGTACCGATTCACCCTGGATGAATTCGTGCTGCTAAGGTCTGATAGAATAAATAACAGTATTTTTACTCTTTCAGCCCCAAAGAATTATGGGATAAAGGCAAATCGGGAAGAAGAAGCGCTGCAGGAAATTAATAAGGTATAAAGAGAATTTGACTATCATTATATAAACATTTTATCTGTACAAAAACATTAAACATTGGTTTCAGAAAAAATTGTACGGCAGATCATTAGTGCCAGGTGCAAGTCATTTATTAACTCGAAATTTCAACATACTCTCGCCAAATTCTGATATGCGTAACTCGAAATTTCGACTTAATTCGAGTTGATAAGTCAAAATTTCGAGTAAGTGACGTATCTCGAAGCCATAGTATACGTAGATGTATAGGTCCTGCTCCACATTAGGTACCTTGTGTAGCCCTTAGGGGGGCTCTAGAGGATCATATCCTATACTATTATTATAAACTTTAGGCATTCGAATATTTCACTATTTTGACCAAAGCCATACGATTTTCGATTTTCGATCTTGACCGAGTCCATTATACCAGCATATACTTTACACGTAAATGTAGGTACATGCACACTGTATATATCCTGATATAGTTTGGCATCTGGAGTAGGCTAGCTCAAGACACTAGGATAGGCCATGAATTAATGTATGGTAGTACTTATTCAAGTCCCTACATGCTGGACACCGTGTATGGACGTGTAGGAAGATGAATCCACTATACACTAAGCATCAATAATATTATTTCCAAGCCAAGATATTTATGAGAAGTACCCCCATTCATATTTTTGGTCTTTAACGGATGGACAAACGTTCAAATTCTACGGAAAAGCGGACAAAATACTATGTCAAAATTACAAGTCACTGTGTCTGTAAGATAGTTAATTCTTGTTGACAAACATTTTTATTGTAGTTTCACTGATTTCTGTTTTACAGGAGTTACTTGATGATCCAGATTACGCCGAGGTAGAAGATCTCGCAGACCATTTAGAGACGTTTAAGAGTAAGTTTTACCCTGCTGTATGAATTTATTACAATTCTTATAATGGCTTATAGATATGCATCGTATAAATCAAGGGGGCGATACATCACACGAAATCGACACAAAATAAGGCCAGCAATGCAGTCACGTGGAAATATGCCTGTCAAAATTTCTGCTATGAAATTAAGGGAAACTGTTCTTCTTGTTTAAATGAAATTTAGAAATGAGTCCTTCATATTAAGCTACCATTTAATCTGAAAGGCCAATGTACATGGCCGTGTAATTTAAATCGTTCATGGTGAGCTCTCTTCTTGGTCCGCTCATGATCCGTGGTGTCAGCAGATTTGCATAAAAAGCAATGCCCCCCATCTGTAGCGGCCCTATATGTCAGGTCTACTTGACACGGTTTAATAGTGATGTATTGGCGATATTTGGGATTCTGTTATATTTTTCTTGTTGTTTTTTTTCCATCCATGGAAATTTACTTAGGACTACAGTATGCCATAGACAAAACTAGGTAACGTCTGCTAGCGCCAAATGTTTGCTCTTTGGTTTCCCTTTTGCTACATTAATGATAATGTTTATAACTAAGAAGTACCTGCCACGATGCAGTTTGTCTGCAAAGCCAGGATAATGTTCCGGGCAATTGAATCTTTTCTGTATATTTTAATGTACAAGTGTTTACAGGTATGAGTTATTTGAAGTACACTGTTTAATCTTTGTCTTTCCAGAAAAGTTCCTCGAGTTTGAAAAAGATGCGGAAGGAAATATTGGTGAGTTTGTACTAACAGAAAGTTTTCAGCCCTTAAGGCTGTATCGTTCTTATTTGTATACAATTGAAGCATATTGGCAGTTTTCATGGTAGTTTTTATACTTGCTACCGGGGCAATAATCTATTTAGATTGAAAATTAAATGTTTTTAAGTTTCTTTTCAAAATGATTTAAAACAATTTGATGTTATTAGTGTTTCATTGTCTTAGATTATTATCGCGTACTGCGATTTCCCAATTTGTATTGGGACAAAATTTCTGATGACTGAAAAAGCCAAAAAAAACCCCAGAACATTTTAATGTAGAAGGTCGTTGTACTCGACCATAATTTGACAGAAAACAATAGCAGACTCTGTTTGAATGAGTCTGTTCATGAGAGATTATGAAATTTACAAATCCCCTCAGACCCCTAGCACCAGTTTCAGCCGGGAACTTTAGTATACATAAATATTGATCAGTCCCCATGAATTTGAAGGATAAGAAATGATTACTACATTGAGTATCTCCTTACAACATGTACCTCTTTTTAACGTTTTGAGAAACACTATTCTAACGTTGCCCGATTTGATTGCCATTTAAACAGAGAAGGAAATGTATATTCTGCTATAAACAAGGTTGCCGCGAGCATTTTCTTTGAGGCCGAGATGGTAACTCCGTTTATTACCCCCGTAAATGGTATAATAGGAGTCGGAGAACCATCCTCCTATTAACCTTACAATATGAATTTGTATAATATATAACAATATATATTTTGAAATTCAGCAAAAACATGAACATACACTGTAAATGCACATATGCTAGTCTACTACATATTTAAAAAGTATATGGGGATTTCCTCAGATAAAAGGATAAGAGAGCATTATGGCGTCTGTTATAACGTGAAATTTCCACCTGGCGTCACTTCTTTACTACTTGGATGAATGAATCCCAACATAATTTTTATCAAATTATTTCAATGATTATGTAATGATGAAAACGACCAAGACCTTCTTATGAATTATCGTCCGATTTACCATAGTCCATCGTTCAGATGCTTGGATCTTTAAACTTATGCACTTGCGGTTAAATTAATGCGCATCTGAACAGCGAAATATGATTAACCAGGCGACAGACCACTCAATGGCCTTGATTATTTGATATCAACATCATTTTGAGCAACCAGGAAAAACATTGATACTATTAAAACTCGTGTTATTCCAGATATGTTTGGTTTATCCCGCATGCTGGAGAAGGTCGGACAACCGAAGACACATTTAGAGATGAAGAAAATGATTCGAGAGATAGACAGCACAAACAAGGGGACAATCTGTTATAGAGATTTTATCGCCATGATGTTAGGACCCAAAAGTTCAGTACTGAAATTGTAAGAGCGATTTACTCTTTAACGATTATGTATATTACTTCAGTTTGAATTGTCTCCCTGTAACCACATGAGCGCCTTGAAAAGGTTAAACATGTTTAATACGGAGCTCCGAAAGTGACATCTGACAATTTTATTTCAAAAGTTACATTCATTTAATGTTTTTCGTAATTATGAAATACTATTTCATTTTTTAAAGTTTTTCATATTTAAGCAATGATGAAAGTTATTTTGCAGTTATGTTGTAATTTTTAAATCATATTAATACTGTTTCGTAAGTACGAAATATTAGTGTGTTTCACGAACAGTAATTATTCAAGCTATAATTCAAGTTATAATTTATTTAAGTTATAATGTTCTTTTCGTATTTCGTAAAAACGAAATATTATTTCAAAAATATGAAATCTTTTTTTAGGAATAATTTTGATTTCGTATTCAGGAAACATATGAATGTTGTTAAAGGTGTGTGAAGCTTGAATGCTTGAATACTTAAATCCTATATTTTCAACATACATTTTTCACCTAAAAATACTTTTTCGTAAAACGAAATATCATATATCAGTTCTGTTGTTTTAAAATGTACTTCATATTTACGAATTTACGTAGTAATTAAAAATACAAACTTGATTTCGAAATAATAGCATGTTTTTTTATGAAATTTTCTGTATACTTTACTTTTAGATGTATTGTAAATATGAAGAAATTAAAATATTTTACCTTCAGTTTCTTCTATCTTTAATGATTCTGTCTTATTTCAGGATATTGTTATTTGAAGAAAAGATGAAGGAAAAGGAAAAGCCGACAGGGGTCGCTCCAAAGAGAGATCTGGCGAGCTTGCCATGAAAATTGACAATGTTTGAAGAATAGATAGTTTGGGACCAAACGAGACTAATATATGTGCAGTTGATACTTCTGTTGATGATTATGGAGAGTGAAAGTGTGGCGATTTGTCCAACATAATGTCTTATGTAGATCTACATTCAGTTATAATGAAATGATATTTTTTACAGTTCAGTATTACTGGACTCTTAATAAATGTATGCAATTATTGTTTATTATGTATTTAGTTATTTTAAGTCTTTACAGACATTAAAGCGTGAATATATATATGTGGCACTTTTTTTTAGCTCACCTGTCACATAGTGGCAAGGTGAGCTTTTGTGATCACGCAGCGTCCGTCGTCCGTCCGTAAACTTGTGCTTGTGACCACTCTAGAGGTCACATTTTTTGTGGGATCTTTATGAAAGTTGGTCAGAATGTTCATCTTGATGATATCTAGGTCAAGTTCGAAACTGGGTCACGTGCCATCAAAAACTAGGCCAGTAGGTCTAAAAATAGAAAAACATTGTGACCTCTCTAGAGGCCATATATTTCACAAGATCTACATGAAAATTGGTCAGAATGTTCAACTTGATGATATTTAGGTCAAGTTCTAAACTGGGTCATGTGCCGTCAAAAACTAGGTCAGTAGGTCTAAAAATAGAAAAACCTTTTGACCTCTCTAGAGACCATATACTTCACAAGATCTTCATGAAAATTGGTCAGAACGTTTATCTTGATGATATCTAGGTCAAGTTCGAAACTGGGTCACGTGCCGTCAAAAATTAGGTCAGTAGGTCAAATAATAGAAAAACCTTGTGACCTCTCTAGAGGCGATATTTTTCATGGGATCTGTATGAAAGTTGGTCTGAATTTTCATCTTGATGATATCTAGGTCAAGTTTGAAACTGGGTCACATGCGGTTAAAAATTAGGTCAGTAGGTCTAAAAATAGAAAAACCTTGTGACCTCTCTAGAGGCCATATATTTCATGAGATGTTCATGAATATTGGTCAGAATGTTTACCTTGATGATATCTAGATCAAGTTTGAAACTGGGTTACGTGCCGTCAAAGACTACGTCAGTAGGTTAAATAATAGAAAAACCTTGTGACCTCTCTAAAGGCCATATTTTCCAAGGGATCTGTATGAAAGTTGGTCTGAATGTTCATCTTGATGATATCTAAGTCAAGTTCGAAACTGGGTCACATACGGTCAAAAACTAGGTCAGTAGGTCTAAAAATAGAAAAACCTTCTGACCTCTCTAGAGGCCATACTTATGAATGGATCTTCATAAAAATTGGTCAGAATGTTCATCTTGATGATATCTAGGTCAAGTTCGAAAGTATGTCACATGTCGTCAAAAAGTAGGTCAGTAGGTCAAATAATGAAAAAACCTTGTGACCTCTCTAAAGGCCATATTTTTCATGGGATCTGTATGAAAGTTGGTCAGAATGTTCATCTTAATGATATCTAGGTCAAGTTTGAAACTGGGTCACGTGCGGTCAAAAACTAGGTCAGTAGGTCTAAAAATAGAAAAACCTTCTGACCACTCTAGAGGCCATACTTGGGAATGGATCTTCATAAAAATTGCTCAGAATGTTCATCTTGATGATATCTAGATCAAGTTCGAAAGTAGGTCACATGTCTTCAAAAAGTAGGTCAGTAGGTCAAATAATGAAAAAACCTTGTGACCTCTCTAGAGGTCATATTTTTTATGGGAACTGTATGAAAGTTGGTCTGAATGTTTATCTTGATGATATATAGGTGAGGTTTGAAACTGGGTCAACTGCGATCAAAAACTAGGTCAGTAGGTCTTAAAATCGAAAAACCTTGTGACCTCTCTAGAGGCCATACCCTTGAATGGATATTCGTGAAAATTGGTCAGAATGTTCACCTTGATGATATCTAGGTCAAGTTTGAAACTGGGTTACGTGCCGTCAAAAACTAGGTCAGTAGGTCAAATAATAAAAAACCTTGTGACCTCTCTAGAGGCCATACTTTTCATGGGATCTGTATGAAAGTTGGTCTGAATGTTCATCTTGATGATATCTAGGTCAAATTTGAAACTGGGTCAACTGCGGTCAAAAACTAGGTCATTAGGTCTAAAATTTGAAAAATCTTTTGAGCTCTCTAGAGGCCATATTTTTCAATGGATCTTCATGAAAATTGGTCAGAATTTTTATCTTGATGATATCTAGGTCATCTCCAAAACTGGATCACATGAGCTCAAAAACTAGGTCACTTTGTCAAGTAATAGAAAAAACGACGTCATACTCAAAACTGGGTCATGCGGGAACAGGTGATCGATTCAGGACCATCATGGTCCTCTTGTTAATATTTTAAGTGCGAGTTACATAACCTAGTAAATCAGAAACTAGACAATTTGGGCTTCATAATTATTGTATGGAAAAAATAGGGCGAATGTTAATATATATATTTAATGAATGTCGTCAAGGATGTACTTTGAATTCCTTGGTAACGTGTTAGAATCGAAATAATATATCTAATTTAGTGATTTGCTCTTGAATAAAATCATTGTTTGTCGTTCAGGGGTGTGTTTTATGGAGAGTCCTAAGTCTTAAAACAGTCTGCACCCTTCGTGATATAATTCCTTCGCATCTGGACTCCAAACAATGATTTATTCAGCGACAAATCACTAAATGAGATATATTATAAGTTTCGAATATATGCTGGAACAGCATTCCAGATTACCGACCCAGAGTATGATAGGGATTTGCAAAAGAATTCTATACGTGATTTAGGGACAGGCTGTTCAGCATTATCTCTGGATCTAAATTCAATCTTACATGAAATTTACGGGGACTGAAATTTAGTGTTTCTTGTCACTTCTCACGCTCACGTAATGTTAAAACACCTTTCCATACATGCGCGTTCCTTTTCAAAGCATAAACGTATCATGGCTTTATAGGTGAGAATTCAATTCAGAATTTTTTTATGTTACAACAGCTCATTTTGACGACGTATAGATGAACTAAATCTTCAGAGCGTACGAAGTGGTCCAGTTGTAAACTGTCTTATCTCAAAACAGGGATTTTATGTTCGATCCCCATTCTTCCTACTAATAATAACAGACATTCGAATAAGTGTAAATACTAGAAGATTCCCTGGTTCTTGTACTGCTTCCCACTAAACGTACTAACAGTCTTCTGAAAAATTCACCCATGAGTTATCGGTGCCAACTATGCATGAGGTCACATACACGCGCACGCCCCACTCCCCATCCCCCGCAACATAAGCGGATTATTTGAGGATTAGATAAATAATTTATCCCAAAACCTTCTTGCGAAGCCCAGTTTTTCGCATGATGGATAAACAGTTAAAAAGTAGCAAAACAACTGAGCGCATTAAACAGAAGGAATAGATAACATGCCCATATGATTGCCGAATGCTATACACGTAAACCGAAAAACAAGGAGATGAAACTAAGGTATGAAGTTCTAACATATTCTGTCAGAGCTGTTTAGCTATTCAGCCAGATTGAAAGTTTCCGGTGTATAGGAATTCAGTTTTATTGGTAACGTGTGGAGATGATACTTGAATGTTGTAGATGATAGTATTTATAGAGCAAATATCAATGAGTATACGTGCAGATTACTAATGAGAGAGACACAGGCTTAACATGTACATGACAGGACTCGTATATTGTTTTAATGCTATATTAAAGACAACAGCCAGACGAGAACTGCAACAGAAAGACCACTCATTGTAGTAGGTGTATGATATTAGTTTAACATTTCAAGAGATCTATCTGATTCTAGACACTTTTGTTATTTTTAGATAATTTAAATCATTTGTAAATCTTTGATAAACGAACCGTTACAAAAAAGAGAGATGCGTAGTTCTCACCAGCTTTGTGATTTGCCATAGGACATTCGACATAATTTTTCATTTAATTTAAAAGTGTAAGCACATCCTGGAGCCATATCTCTTGACAGTACACTCCTTAACTCCTGGATTGTTCAATTTTAACTATCGTCCCCTGATAAATTTCGTTTTCTTTTGCAAAAGCTTTGAAAATAAGACTTATTACGCTTCTTATGAAGTGGTCGTTTTTGAACTGAATACGTGACAGTGACGACTGACATTGTCTAAATCACACTAATACCGTAAGTGATAACGTGGCCTTGCAAAAAGTCTGCGATAAAACGTCGGCTAGTGTAGCAAATTTAAAAGCAAGTTATGATGGCGATGTTGAAAATATGTGTATTTATTCTGTGCTCACTTTCGCTTACCTATTCAGATGTGGAGGCTGTTCCTGGTAAAAAGACAAAACATGAAAATAAGGGTGATGTGCAGTTGGCAACAAAAGATGATATAAGAAATGTTCTGGAATTAATGAAAATTCAGGAACAAAAAAATTCTAAACTTGAGAAAGAAGTGAAAATTAGGGATAAAGCTTTGGCCCGTCATGGCGCAGCGATGATGAAACTGGAAAGAATTGTCCAACGACAGTCTCAGAAGATATCTAAACTAGAGCTTGATGCGAGCGAAAGAAGCGTTAAACTGAAATCAAAACTGAAATCTTTCGAAGAAAAATGTAATTTGAACTGTTGTAAATTTGACGGCATTGTTTCAAATTATTCTAACACCATGGATAGCAAATCGATTTCGCAATTTGAATCGAAAGAGGCCGCAAAGAAAGGACACCCAGACCAGATGATGAAAAAACGTGTACCGGACAGAGAATTTAGAAGAGGTAAAAGTTACAGATTATAGCTTGGTAAAAGTACTTACCTGGGACTACAGTCTCGAGGGTAACTGTTTAGGCGAAAATGAGGTTCTGTTGAGTTACAGCGTAAACAGTTACCTGAGAGCCAGATATTTCCAATCTGTCCCTACATCCATTGACAGATCCTTTTTCTTGCGTGTCATATTCAGCAGATTAAAGTAAAAATAAATCAAACAAATGCATTTATTTATAGCACTTTTCGAATTTTATTCGGTTTTACGTAAAAATTATAATAACTAAACGAAATTCCTATACTGATGTAGTTCGTTATACGTCATTTACAGCACGAGAGTCATCTTGCACACATGGTTGTAAGATAAAGTATTCAAGCAACGGTTTTATCACTGGAAATCCCAGTCCGGTATGGAAGAGTAAAAAAAATACATATTGTACGCTCATAGGCATGTTGGCTTTTCTAAGCTACTTGCCTGTACAAAATCGCTCAGGTGAGTTACGGGTGGCCAACCCACGTGACTTTTGGATACCGTACAGTCGGAGAAAATGTCCCGATTCATGTAGCATTTTGCCTATATTTTCCTTATTTCTCGGTGGATCTTCATAAGATAAAGAACGCCGAAGACAGCAAAATGAGTGCTTTTCTGTGCACAAAACGTTTCAGTTCCTTTCTCAAACACTTCGCCCAACTGCGAAATTGTTTACGTTATCTATACTGTTAATCCACGAGTAGTTTAAATAGTGAAAATATGATCATATGTTGCATACTTTTATATCATGGAATGCGTAAAATCATGACTGTCGCCATTCATATATCTTACTTTAAAACTACCAACTTGACTATAAACAACATATTCCAATTTGAGTCAGGTGAGCAATGTGGGGCCATCATGGCCCTCTTGCTTAAAAATACAATTTTAACGTATTTTTCAGGTCTTTTCTCAAGGCAGACAGCCAGTGGCCATGTGTCTTTCTCTGTATACTTATCTCACTTACAAGAACATTTAGGAGTACATCAAGTCGTCAAGTTCGACAGAGTAATTACAAACGACGGAAACGCTTACAACATGCATACCGGTGTGTTCACCGTACCAGTGACCGGAACCTACATGTTTATTTTCTACGTCAGCTCTTCTACTTCCAATGTTCAGTTTAATTTGGTCGTTGACGATTCCATAAAAGCGTCCGGAGTGGCCAAACCATCTCCTTTAGGACAGAGCCAAGATGTTCAAGGCGGAGGTGCGGTCATCCTTAAGTTGAACCAAGGGGTTTTAGTATGGATAGAGAATGAAGATAGCAACAGTGAAGTATACAGCACTGCCTATTACAGATGGGTGACATTTTCTGGATTTTTAGTGTATTAAAATCGAGTCATTAAATTTCCCTATATCAGACTGCTTATGATTTAGTGACTTATTCTCACCATTTGTTGAGACCACTTTTGTTGTAATGACCTTACACTTGCATGTAATATGCAGGGTAAATGTCAGACAAAAAATTCACGTTCAAAGAATGCTGCCGCCCATATAAGCAAAGAGTAAATACAAGAGTCTTATCTTTTATATATACAATTATTACTTTTTTTTCAAATTCTAGCTTTTATTCTTTATCATATACTGCTTTAAAGGCTATCACTTTTCCGAAGGTCAGCCAGATGTTATTTGGATATGTTCAGTAATATTACATAACATTTCTAATGTTTCCTTTTGAAATATTTACTTCATTTCTGTTGTGTTTAGAGTAGACACATTATAGGGCGAATTTTCCAGATATTAATGGTGGAGGAAGAACTTAAGAGGCACTCCGTGCATTTATTTCAGCGCAGCGGGCACCTGGGTAGAACCACCGACATTGAAGGACTCATATGAAACCTGGGTCAAATGATCACCTATCCAAGGTTAGTTTTCAAGTGAATCTGTAAATTCTAACCGAATTCTTATAATTTTGTGACACAGTTCGTTTGACTCAAACATTTTTATATACCGATATCGTTCTTCATATATCGCAAAAGCACGTCACAAATTTGCGAACACAAAATATGTCGAAAATATTATTATGGCATGTGTGATTATTAGTTTATATATGATCTGTTGTTGACTCTCTGGTATCAATTTCAAATGAAAAAAAGGAGCTGCATTTTCAAAAACCGCCAAATCTTGCACCCGGATGTACGACCCAAGATGTTGTTTTTGAGGTTTTAAGTTTAACGGTCATGTGAAGTTATGGTCAGTTATATATCGGTCTGCTTGTATGTCCTGTCACAAGGATAATTGAGTGTGAGTAAGAATTAAATCGAGTCATTAATGCGGGCTGTAAGCAATCTGGCTCGTACGGATGGACAGACAAACGGACAGTTCAGAGCTATATGCCCAGGGGTATAAAAAGGTATATCTCCCATTGTAAATTTTATCCCCACGCAGGTTGATTTTCAGATTTTTGGTCCATTTCTTACACATTAGATGTCAGAAACCTCTCATAGGATATCAGTTTACCTGAATATCTTTGAAATTTTGCAGTTAAGATGTCAGAGTCTGAGGTTATAAAGCTAAGTTTGGAGACCAGTCTCGAACTTCCAGCATTTGATAGGTTATACAGTCAACTCGCCAATAGAGAATCACTGCCAATAGCGGGTCACTTGAAAATAAGATATGAATCTCTCTTAAACATATTAGAGTATACAATGTTTAAGTATCCAGTAATATAAACTTATCACTTAGCAATTATTACACAAAAGAAGATGGATCTAATCTAATGAGTTTGAGTTCCATGAGTAGATAACTCTTGCAATCATGTTTCCTGACTTGGATTTTAGCACTCTTGAATTCTTCGAAGTAGAATAATTTTGAGCATACCTCACAGTTTCTTAGATAAAACCACACAAATTTGGTACCATTTTGAAGAGTGAAACACACACTTTCATAGGAATAATATGATTATGAATTTTAGATTGACTTTGACGAAAAAAAGTGTCATCAAGCAGAGGCGGCCATTCAGCCAATAGAGGGTCACCCATATAAGGGATTATCCAAAGGATGTTTATTCTGCTTAAAAATACAAATCAGTAGTTGATTTGATGTAATAATTGTTTGAACTGGCAAATTTAGATAAACGAATAAGGTTCTGTGCATCAATATTTTGATTTTAGTTTTAGATACAGCTGGTGCTAATTATGCTTAGAAATACAACTGTGAAAACTAGCGCTATATTCCTTTTACCTAGTAACTCCCATTTGAAATGTAAACATTCTGATTCTCATTATATTCTGCCTTGAAATGTTCATTTCCAATACCACAGTCATGCTTTGTCAGAAAAAAAGACTATTTTAAATGGATAGAAAATATAATAAACTAGGTGACCCTCTATTGGCAAAAGTGACCCCCTATTGGTGAATCGGACAGGTTTAAATATTTCATCATAACTTCAGATGTAAAAGATAGATTCAAATAAATCAAACATTTAAATGAATGTGAGCAATAGTTTTAAGTGTTAGTAAGTTTATATATCATGAAAGTCTAAACATTCTTCACCACATACTATAAGTGTTGATAGTGACCCGCTATTGGCGAGTTATCTGTATCTGATCTTACTTTTAAGGTGACATTCTGAAACATGTTTCTAAACATCATATCCTAGTACTAAGAAACGTTACACATTTTACAAAGAACGCTTTCAGATATTCATGTTCAAGTGTTAACTTAAAGACAGTGCATAAACTGTTCAGTAGAAACGAGCAAAATTGTCCTAAGTGTTCCCTGTCATAAGCTGTGTAAAAAAACTAAACATAAAACATAAAGCAGACGATAACATTTTCTCGTTAGCAGAGTAAACGGTCTTTTACCACCATCTGGGAAGTGTCTCCCCTTGCAATCTATGTCCGAAAAAACACCTGAAATTCCCTCGTATGTGCTACCTTTTGAAACGACTGTTATTCCACGGGAAGAAGACAACAGAGTAAATTACCACCAACGTATAGAATTTATGCCTATATGGTTGTTGAATGCTATAGATAATAGTACATGTACATACTTAAACCGAACATCAGAGGTATAAAGTTCTATCAGAGTTATTTAGCTATTTACCCTGAATGAAAATTCCTCCATATAGACAACCGAGGCCTATATAACACTACTAATACCTGAATGTTTTAGATGATATCATTTATGAGCCAGACACAAATGAGTTAGAGCAACTAATTAATTTAGAGTGACACAGGCCAAACAGTTACACGATAGGAGTAGAATATTTTAATGCTAAAACAACAGACTGACGGGACTGCAACAAAAACACCAGTCAAGTATTATTCCAGGTTGTAGGAGGTTAAGCGGAACAATATTAAATGTATGCTGTTGGTTTAAAGCATTCTTACAAGAGATTTGTCGAGATTTGTCTGATTCCATGATTATAGTAATTATTTTTAGATAATTAAACTAATTTGAAAATCAATGGAGCACTAATCATAATAATATATACTCAAACGCAAAAGAAAGTGTGCAGTTTTTAAATTTGAATGTTCTCAGTTCTAAAAGAAGTATCCGTCTACAATTTGCAACATACTGTGCTCGAAGCATGTACTATTGATTTCCGTCAATTTTACGATAACAAGTTAGACAACTGGGTGCAGTCAAGATAACTAGCGATAGTGGACTTATGCTCGATTTGCACGTGCTGTCCGTAGGAAATGTACATGTCTACAAAAACGTGTTTTGTCAGTTTTCTTATACCTTTGGTGAAAGGAAAAACACATTAGATTTCAAATCGGTGCTGTAATAAAATGCCACGACTTAGTGACAACGTTATTTACGTCAGCAGAACATTTGGGTGCCAAAGTAATGTCATAATTCTTTTGCACCAGCAATTTCAGCAAACTGGTCGAGTTGCTGTACGCCATAAATCCAACAGACCTCGGGTGGCATGAATGGAATAAAATTCCTCGCGACGTCGTTCTACTGTTACGTTAGGCCTAAGCGTTGCCATATCAGTGATTGAATAAATAGTAGAGGCGGTCACACACGATATTTAAACAAAATAATGTTTGGGGAACAGGAAGCATTTTTATTATCTGACAAGAAAGAGATTTACAACTTCCGTCTTTTATCCTTGTTGGCTTTGAATAGCCAAGAATCCCCATAAATGTCAAAATTTTGAAAATAATCGAATCAACAAATTGGCCATAAACTGCAATAACTTTTGGTACCAAATGACATACTTTTAGACCTTTTAGACAAAATAATCTACTTCGGACAACATAATCTACTTCAGTTAACGAAAACCTGAGTGCACACTTTCTTTTGCGATTGAGTATATATAAGGGTATCATCAGCTATATGGTCTACCATAGGACACTCAGCATAGTTTTTCAGCTGGTTGAAAAGTAAACTAATTTCATTGTGCAGGATTTAGAACATGTAGGGACGTCCTGGAGCCATATCTCTTGACAGTACGCTATTAAACTTCTTGGTTATCTAATTTCACTAATTTCAACTGTCGGCATTAGCCGAACTTCACATTCTTTAAAAAACGCTTTGATAATAAGACTAATTAGGTTACTTATGAAGTAAGATAGGAATCGTTTTTGAACTGAATGCGTGACAGTATCATTGTCATTGTTTAAAACAGACCACTTGCATGAGCGATAGCGTGGCCTTGTTAAAAGTCTGCGATAAAACTACTGCTCTTTTTAGACAAAGTAACGATGTTAAAAAGAAGCGTATTAATTGTGTGCTTACTTTCGCTAACCTATTCAAATGTGGAGGCTGTTCCTGGTAAAAGGGCAAATGATGTAAAGAATTGGGATGTACAGTTAGCAACAAAGGATGATATAAGAAATGTGTTGGAGTTAATGAAAATTCAGGAACAAAAAATTTCTAATCTTGAAAAGAAGTGAAAATTAGGGATGAAGCTTTGGCCCGTCAAAGCGCAGCGGTGATGAAACTGGAAAGAATTGTCCAACAACAGTCTCAGAAAATTTCAAAACTAGAGCTTGATGCGAGCGAAAGAAGTGTTAAACTGAAAACGAAACTGAAATATTTCGAAGAAAAATGTAAGTTGAACTGTTGTAAATTTGACGGCAGCGTTTCAAATTATTCTAATTCCATGGATAGTAAATCGATTTCGCCAGTTGAATCGAAAGAGGCCTCAATGAAAGGACACCCAGACCAGATGACGAAAAAACGTTTACCGAACAGAGAAATTAGAAGAGGTAAAAGTTATAGATTATAGTGGAAAAAACTTCTTGCCTGGGTCTACAGTCTCTAGGTTAACTGTTAAGGCGATAACGTGGTTCTGTCGAGTTACAGCGTAAACAGTTACCAGAGAGCCAGATATTCCAATCTGTCCCTACATCCAGTGGCAGAACCTTTTTCTTGCATGTTATATTCAACACATAAAAGTAAATATAGATCATACAAAGGATTTACTTATAGTACTTTATTCTTAAGGTAAAGTATTAACAAAGCACGTGAGCTATATGTCCATAAACAGTCCATAATAGTTCCGGTTTTGTTTCATCATCTGCAGTAAAACGTTGTGACTGTTCGTAAAATCGAGAAATAAATTATAAGAAACAAAGAAGAACTATTGAAGTATTTGAGTTTAATCCGTTTTTACGTAAAACATGATGACTGCACGAAATTCCTACACGGATCTCTTTCGTTATACGTCATTTACAGCACTAACTAT
This sequence comes from Mercenaria mercenaria, assembly GCF_021730395.1. Classification (NCBI taxonomy): domain Eukaryota; kingdom Metazoa; phylum Mollusca; class Bivalvia; order Venerida; family Veneridae; genus Mercenaria; species Mercenaria mercenaria. The sequence continues at coordinate 23,155,814 of NC_069364.1, read as the reverse complement.
CAACTTGACAATAAACAGCATATACCAGTTTGAATCAGGTGATTGATGTGATGCCATTATGGCCCTCTTGTTTAAAAATATAGTTTTGACGTATTTTTCAGATCTTTTCCCAAGGCGGACAGCCAGTGCCCATGTGTCTTTCTCTGCATACTTATCTTACTTTCAAGAACATTTAGGAGTACATCAAGTTGTCAAGTTCAACAGAGTAATCACAAACGATGGTAATGCCTATAACTCGCATACCGGTGTGTTCACCGTACCAGTAACTGGAACCTACATGTTCATTTTCTATGTCTGCTCTTCTAACACCAATGTTCAGTTCGATTTGGTGGTTGACGATTCCATAAAAGCGTCCGGAGTGGCCAAACCATCTCCTTTAGGACAGAGCAAAGATGTCCAAGGCGGAGGTGCGGTCATCCTTAAGTTGAACCAAGGGGAATCTGTATGGATAGAGAATATAGCAGCCGACAGTGCAGTATATAGCAGAGGCGATGATAGATGGGTGACATTTTCTGGATTTGTAGTGTATTAGAACCGAGTAATTAAAGTTCCCTATATCAGGCTGCTTATGATTTTAGTGACTTTTTCTCACCATTTGTTAAGACCACTTTTGTTGTGATGACCTAACGCTTGCATGTAGTATGTAGGATAAAAGTCAGAAAGAAAAGTCACATTCAACGCTGCCACCCATGTAAGCAAAGAGTAATTACAAGAGTCTTATCTTTTATCTATAAGAATATTACTTTTTATCATATGCTGAGATGCTTTAAAGGCAGTCTACCTTTTAAAGCTCATTTAGATGTTATTTTAAATATGTCCAGTAACACTACATGAGTTTCTAATGTTTTGCTTTGAAATAATTACTTCATTTCTGTAGGGCTTAAATAGACGCATTAAAGGGCGAATTTTTCAGATATTAATGATGAAGGAAGAACTAAAGCGGCACTTATGCATTTATTTCAGCGCAGCGGGCAACTGAGTAGAACCACCGGCTGGATGCTTCCTCACATGTACTATTCCACACCATATCTACATCAGAGAACCTCTCTGCTACGGAGGCCGCTTGTCAAATTTAGCACTTATATGAATATACCATGAATTTTGACTTGTTTTTGTCCTCTAAGTGCGCTTGTTTTGTCTCTGTGTTTGTGTGGTAGAGATTGAGCGTTTGATGTTAGTGTGCGACACATGCTGTGGATGGCGTTTGGCGGAGGCTGCATTTTTGGGACGTGGCTTTGCTGGTTGGATTTTCATCAGTGTGTGCATGCGTGCGTGTGTTCGTGCGCGTGTGCGTGTGTGGGTGTGCGCGTGTGTGTGTGTGTGTGATAATTTGAAACAAAAGTAAAGGAAGTATCCCCTTCACCAACAGTAGGATAACAAAACAGACGTTTTAGGTAAAAGACCTGTAATGAGATTTCATTATAATGTATCCTCCGTATGCTATTGCGGATTTTTTTTCTGGCTTGTAAGGAGATGCCATGCACGCACTCATCATATATCATAAAGATCTTTTTGCTAGTTGAAGATGCGGATGGAAATATGTGGCTCTGGTAACTGTTTAGGTGGTAACGAGGCTTTTGCATGCTGTTTTTTTTTATTAAAAGGTCGAACGTTTTTCTTTTGAGCAGTATTTTATTATAGTAGCGTATGAATTTACGCATTAATTTGCAACACGTGAGTCATCTTCAACCGGGGTGTAAGACGAGTTTTTCCAGTACCAACAAAAACACGAAAAACTTCTATCTGGCACGCAAGAATGACTGTGGTATAAGTATGAGAATATGTAATCTCATCGAAATTGACGAGTTTCATTAAGGGTCCACTACCTTAAATATATTGTTTCTTCTTATGACATAATAATATTATGAGAGTGATTTGGTAATACTGATTTGAAGATCAAAACACTACTTTCAAAAGGTGCCATTATGATACATGTTTTAATAAAAAATACTTTTTAAATAAAACAGCATCTTATTCTGGTAAAATAGTTGAAACGCTATACAATTATCACCATGTCCTCCAACATGGCCATATACGCCCAGATAATAAAGAATAAATGGTGGTTTTGACTTTAAATCTCTGAGTAGAAAGTGCAGGTATTTCTCATGACAAAAAGTTAGTATTTCAGGTGAATGTAAATTCCAACCAAATTTTTATTATTTTGTGACACAGTCCGTTTGATTCAATGCCCAAACACGTTTATATACAACAGTCACAAAGTGGCGAAAAACGAAATGTGTCGAAAATATTATTTCAACATGACTTGTGTGCTTATTAGTTTATAAATGATCTGTTGTTGACTGCCTGGTATCAATTTCGACTGAAAAAAGGTGCTGCGTTTAGAGAGAGAACAAGTCAAACCACGTGAATGTACAGAAACTGAAATGCTGTATGACGCTTTGTATACCCGAAAATATGCACCAAGTAAAACATCAAGGGCGCTAGTGAATGTATCACAAAAGTCTTTTTCCTCTTCAAAAACATTTTGTCATCGCCTATTTTCGTATCCAATTACGGTATGGGTTTTTTTTCGTGTTATAACATCAGCAAAATCCCGCCTGAGTATACAAAGGTGTTCTGCAGATGTTATGACACGAAACGAACATGCGTTAACGCTGTTCTGGTGTAAATGTGTATAACGTCAAAGATGAATATGTGTCAATCAACGTCATCAAATATTCATGAAATGCACGAGAATGTCGGCGCTGTTTGTTCATCGAGGAGATGAGACAAACGTATAAAGTTTCTGTCAGAGTTTTTGAACTATTCAGCCAGAAGGAAAGTCGAGATACAATAGTTTCGCGCTCACCAAGTTCCGACGTACAGAGTATTACTGGTAAAGTATTGTGCCAATATTGTACTACTAGTACTTCAATGTTATAAATGATAGCATTTATGAGCCAAACATCAATAAGTCAGGGCAGAAAAAAAATAACAAGAGAGACACAGGCCGAAAAATCTGCATGATGGGAGTGGAATGTTGTTTTAATGCATAGACAGCAGTCTGACGGGAACATCAACAAAGCCAGTAATGTAATATTTCAGCTTGTAGGGGGTTTAAAAGAACACCAGTAAATATATGCTTTTAGTTTAAAACATTCCAAGAGATTTATCTGATCTCATAAATTATTATTATAATAAAATAATAATGTATTAGAAAATCATTGCTGCACGAATCTTTGGAATATTTATGAGGGTCTCATCAGATAGTTTTTCAGCTGGTTTAAAAAAATAAGTCATGTCAGGTAATTAGACTAATTTCACTTTTCGAGATTTAAAAAGTATAGGCACATCCTAGAGCCATATCTCTTGACAGTACGCTCTTAAACTCCTAGATTATTTCAACTATCGTCCCCTGACAAACCTCATTTTCTTTTACAAGCACTTTGATAATAAGACTAATAACGCTTCTTATGAAGTAGTAAATCGTTTTTGAACTGAATACGTGACAGTAACAATTGCCATTGTCTAAAGCAGACCGATAGCATGAGCGATAACGTGGCCTAGCAAAAAGTCTGAGATAAAGCGTCTGCTAGTAGCACATTTAACAGCTAGTATGATGGCGATGTTGAAAAGCAGTGTATTAATTGTGTGCTTACTTTCGCTAAGTTATTCAGATGTGGAGGCTGTTCCTAGTAAAAATGCAAAAGATCTAAATAAGGGTGATGTGCAGTTAGCAACAAAGGATGATATAAGAAATGTGCTGGAATTAATGAAAATTCAGGAACAAAAACTTTCTAACCTTGAGAAAGAAGTGAAAATTAGGGATGAAGCTTTGGCCCGTCAAAGCGCAGCGGTGATAAAACTGGAAAGAATTGTCCAACAACAGTCTCAGAAAATATCTAAATTAGAGCTTGATGCGATCGAAAGAAGTGTTAAACTGAAAACGAAACTGAAATCTTTCGAAGAAAAATGTAAATTGAACTGTTGTAAATTTGACGGCAGCGTTTCAAATTATTTTAACACCATGGATAGTAAATCGATTTCGCCTATTGAATCGGAAGAGGAAGCTAAGAAAGAACACCCAGACCAGAAGACGAAAAAACGTTTACCGAACTTAGAAATTAGAAGAGGTAAAAGTTATAGATTATGGCAGAAAAACTACTTGCCTGGGTCTACAGTCTCTAGGGTAACTGTTTAGGCGATAACGAGGTTTTATCCGGTTTTACCTGAAAAAAAATGATAATAACTGCAGGAATTTCCTATACAGATTTAGTTTGTTATACGTCATTTACAGCACGAAGTCATCTTACACACTGGGTTGTAAAATGAAGTTTTCAAGCACCGATAAAATGACCGGAAATCTCAGTCTGGTATGCAAGAGTTATAGTCATTCGATAAACAAACAATTCATACGACCATAGACAATTTGGCTTTTCTAAGCTACTTGCCTAAACAAAAGCGCTAAGGTGAAGTTATTGTTGGCCAACACCAGTGACCTTTGGATACCGTACACTAGGAGAAAATGTCCCGATTCAGGAAGCATTTTACCTATATTTTCCTTTTTACTTGGTGGATTTTCATAAGAAAAAGAGCGCCGGAGACAGCAAAATGAGTGCTTTTCTGTGCACAAAACGTCTCAGTACCTATCTCAAACACTTCTCCCGATTGGGAAATTGTTTGCGTTATCTACACTGTTAGTCCACGAAAAGTTTAGATAATGCAAATATGACCATCATATGTTGCATACTGTTATATCATGGAATGCGTAAATTCATGACTGTTCGCCATTCATATATCTTATCTTAAAACTACCAACTTGACTATAAGCAACATATTCCAATTTGAATCAGGTGACCATTATAGCCCTCTTGTTTAAAAATATAATTTTGACTTATTTTTCAGATCTTTTCTCAAAGCGGACAGCCAGTGCCCATGTGTCTTTCTCTGCATATTTATCTCACTTACAAGATCATCTAGGAGTAAATCAAGTCGTCAAGTTCGACAGAGTAATCACAAACGACGGAAACGGTTACAACACGCACACCGGAGTTTTCACCGTACCAGTGACCGGAACCTACATGTTCATTTTCTATGTCAGCTCTTCAAGTTCCAATGTTCAGTTTGATTTGGTTGTTGACGATTCCGTAAAAACGTCCGGAGTGGCTAGACCATCTACTTTAGAACAGAGCAAAGATGTTCAAGGCGGAGGTGCGGTCATCCTAAGTTTAAACCAAGGGGTATCAGTATGGATAGAAAATATAAACACCAACGTTGCAGTATATAGCAGTGACGATCACAGATGGGTGACATTTTCTGGATTTTTAGTGTATTAGAACATAGTCATTAAAGTTTCCTGTATCAGGCGGCTTATGATTTTAGTCGGACTTATTCTCACAATTTGTTCACACCACTTTTGTTGTAATGAAATGTAATACATAGGAGAAAAAAAAACAGACAAAAAGGGCACATTTAACGCTGCCACCCAAGTAAGCGAAGAGTAATTACAGGAGTCTTATCTTTTATCTATACGACTGTTATTTTTTCAAATGTTAGCTTGTATTTTTTACCATATACTGAGATGCTTTAAAGGCTATCACCGTTTCGAAGGTCAGCAAGATGTTATTTTGAATATGTCTAGTAATATTGCCCGCTTAGCTCAGTAGGTAGAGCGTTGCTCTACGGATCGCGGGGTCGTGAGTTCGATCCTCGGGCGGGGCGTATGTTCTCCGTGACTATTTGATAAACGACATTGTGTCTGAAATCATTAGACCTCCACCACTGATTCATGTGGGGAAGTTGGCAGTTACTTGCGGAGAACAGGTTTGTACTGGTTATGTTAACTGCCCGCCGTTACATGACTGAAATACTGTCGAAAAACGGCGTTAAACCCAAAACAAACAAACAAAAGTAATATTGCATATGAATTTCTTATGTTTCTTTTTGAATTATTTACTTTATTTCTGTTGGGTTTAGAGTAGACGCATTATAGGGCGTCTTTTCCAGATATTAATATTTTTGAAATAAAACACGTCAGCATATAATTCTGGTTTAAAAAGGTTAAACTCCATACAGTTTTCACGCTGCCCTCTAACATGGCCATAGAACTTTACGCCCAGATAAATAAGAATAAAGGGTGCTTCTTACTTAAATTCTCTGCGTAGAAAGCTACGATATTTGCCATGACATTAGGTTAGTATTTCAAGCGAAACTGTCAATTCTAACCGAAGTTTTATACTTTTGTGACACAGTTCGTTGACTCAATGCCCAAACACTTCGATATACCGATATCGTTCCTCATATACCGCAAAGCAAGTCACAAAGTGGCGAAAACAAAATGTGTCGTTTTCAAAAAACGCCAAATCTTGCCTCCTGGTGTACGATCCAAGATGGGTTTTTTTTTAAGTCATATAAGGGTTAAGGTCATTTAGGTGGGCCGTGGTCTTGTGGTAACACGTTTGACTGTCAATTCAGAGGTCCGGGGTTCGGACCCCGGTCCAGGTATAGGAAATTTCTGAGGTGCTCTTGAGTGTCTCCCTCCGAACTAAAAGGCCTGTACTGGTTTTCCTAGGAAAGACGGGTTCTTGGGGCTGTTTCTCACTCTGACGGTCTGGTCAGATCGCTCTGTGTCTGTGCTAGTAGAGGATGAATTTCGTGTCCTGTGTGGCTGCTTTTGCTAATATGTAAAGCGCTTTGAACGTGTTTATCATGAAATGGGCGCTATATAAATCTGGTATAATAATCAGTTAAATTTAATTTATATATATAAAAGACTGAAACTGCTTTATTTGATTAAATGCCTAATTTTACACATAGTATATTCACTGGCGTTGTACATTAAATTAAAAAAAGGAAAAAATATGATAAATTATATACATAATGGTATCAAACAATGAAACACGACATATTTGACAAAATTACTGTACAGTGCAAATTACAACATTGCGTATAAAACATACGTCGATCACACTACATAGTAGAGTATACTCAGCGTCTCTACCATATTCAGTCCACCAACAGAGAGATAATCAGAACCATGATTCAAAGCTTTTAAAAAAACAGTGTTTTGAGCTTTTTCTTAAAAGTGTCTACCGAATCAGAATTTCTCACTTCTACTGGTAGTTTGTTCCATAGTTTCGGACCTACAGTTTGAAAACTTCTATCGCCAAATGTTTTACGTTTGTTAAATGGTACATCGTAACAACCTGTAACAGAGTCTGAAGACCTTAAACTACGTTTTGGTGCTTGTTCCGATAATGATTCAGTCAAGTAAGATGGAGCTTGGCCGATTGAACAATTAAACATGACAGTTAAAATCTTAAATTCAATTCTAGCTTTGATAGGAAGCCAATGTAGTCGGAACAAAGCTTGTTTTGAACTGTCGTACTTGCTGAGTCTTAAAACGAGTTTTTTCCTATTTCTGTTTTTTTTTTTTTTTTTTTCTTTTTTTTTTAAACGAGTTTGGCACACATGTTTTGTATCCTTTGCATTTTCTGAATTTCACGCTATATAAATCTGGTATAATAATCAATTAAATTTAATTTATATATAGGTCTTAGTCTGTGTCGAAGTGTCCGAAAATTAGAGTTTGTGTTTTTTTTTTGCTATATTTTACAAAGTTGTGTTTTTTTGAAAGTTTAAACACCCAACCTCTCAAAATCCATTGGTAACATTTTTTGATCATCATTATTTTGGCGGCCATCTTGAAATCTCAAATTACGCTATTTTCCATTTTCTTACCAATTAAATTTCTCTAAAATGTACTATATGCACTTTGTACGTTACATAAATGCTAGAGTGTATTAAACAAGTTTAAATGGAACATTTAATTCTATCTTGTGCTTTTAAAGTGGAATAATTTGTGCTTAAAGGGAGATAATTCGTTTATAATGTTATAAATTTAATATAATTTGCAATATCTTTCAAATACATATTTGACATGAACAAAATACATTTCTTTATACAAAATGTATCTAAATCAACAAAACTATATGCCTTTTTAGTTAATCTTTACAATATAAAGCATAGCGATAACATGATAAAGACAAAGTAAAGGGAGGTAAAAAGCAAAAAATGTGTTTTTGCTTCTTGTCATCCTATATTATTGAAATTATTCAATTATCGACAAAGCGATTGTATTTATCAAATTAAATAAGTCAAGGTAAATTTTGTGTGTTATTATCAGTATTTATCTTTTTGGTTTAATAAAAAGGGAGATAATTACAAAATGTGAGAACTATATCAAGATACTTTAGAATGAACATTCACACTGTACCAATTTTTCTCCATTTTGGAGCTGCAGTTATGATATACAATGCTTTATTATAAAACCTTTAACTTGAATAAAATAAATAGGAAATACCGGGAAGTAATTTTAGACAAATTGTTGTTATAATTATCAAATGTAGTGTTATACTTTTACTAAATGGCGGCTATCTCAGAGCAATGCATAACTGAGTGGTTAAAAGGCCTTTCTTTGCCATTCAAAGCTGACCATTGACTTTTAAATCACTTTTCCATCACTTATGTGGGATTGAAATCCTTCAAGTGACGTAAAATTCTTTCAGTTATGTTATCAATGCAGCTATTTACCGAAGATTATTGGTTCTACCCAGGCATCTGCTCATGCCTATAATGGCGGGTGCCAGGGCCTTCCTTTACCATTCAGAGCTGAAAAATTGCCATATTCCTAAATTGTTTTGGTAGGACAAAACAAAGCTTCATGGCCTATTTCTTGAAGACACTCTTACGTTGTACATAATTATATATGTTTAAAGTTTTGCATCCCATTGACACAGTGCAGGATAAAAGGAAACTTTCTATCTGTAATTATTGAGGGAGACTCATATGCCCTTCTGGGCATTATTTCGGGCAATTGTGGGCACCTGGCTGAACCGCTGTCGTTCCGCAAGCAGGCTGGATGACTTACATGATGACCAAAGCAGGGCTCGAACCCTCAGAGACTATGGTCTAGTGATTTGACACAGACATCCTTCATTACTTGGCTACGGAGGTACCTTGCTAACTGAACTAGATGACCAGTTAGATTGTCAAAAATAAAACATTACTGAATAGAACATTTACATTTCTGGGCAATGTGATGTGTTATTCAATGAGTTAATTATGATTTTTTTTTAAATAAGGTTTTACAAATTTAGTAGAAAGGTATTTCCCTGGCTTTTCTTTCATTAAGGGTTTCCAGTTTTTAATACATGTAGTAAATTATTTACATATAACTGGGTATTCGATTTGTATGCCAAATATGTAGAAAAAGTTCAACATTAACTGGAGCAAGATGAATGAAATATGATTACAAAAGAGGACCAATGGCGTTGAATTTGGGAGAATAAAAGTGAAGTACCAACGTAAAACTCAGTGATGCTCAGATAGATTCAGATCATTTTTAACTAGAAATGACAATATTTATACATATCAGCATGTGTAGTTAAACTTTTCCTAATCTCAGGAATTTCATACAATACTAAAGACACCTTTTAGATTTGGTTGCTTACCATTTCTTGATACCACTAGTGGTCAAGGAAGTGAAGGCACTTAAGTTTTGTTCTGCGGCATTTTCTTTTGTATATTCAACTCTAATCTCATCAGATAGTCGACATTTCAAGAAAGAGTTAAATCAAACTCGTAAAAACAATATAGAAAGTAGATTTGAAGATTAATTCCCCAACAAGCTTACTAAGGTCTAACAATGTTATTGCCATATCTACAGTTGGCAAGCCATTAAGCTTGCTTTGTTGAACAAATGTTTACATGTATTTAATTAAGAGATAGCGCTCAAAAATGCATTTTTTCTTCAAAAAATGTTATAATAAGGCCTTGTTAAGGACTCATTCAGTGGGTGATTGTAATACTTGAAATTCTTTTAGCAACTGTTAATACTCAGTTGTCTGAAGATATTGGATTAAATAAGACTAAACTCATTAGATCCCGATAGAACACATATCAAATGTTATACTTTTACTAAATGGCGGCTGTAACAACTCTAATTTCATCACCATTATCCATATTTGTGTTTTCTTACACTATACATGTAGTAGGTATTCATTGCAGCTGGGACTTTTTTTCTACATTCTTTCAGTCACGATTTATAAATACAATGTCTTTAAATAATTGATACTATGTTTAAGATGAATGTCTTAAGTGTGTATTTGAAAAAATATACTATTTCTTTTAAAGAATGTCCACATTTTACCATTTAAAAATTAGATGTATAAAAAAGATGATTTTCTACTCATTTGAAAGTCATGTTTTTCATGTATATAAAATCAATACTTGATTAAAACTTTAAAGAAACCTGATAAATACAATCCATCAATTACTATTTAGAAATATAAATTTCTATTTATTAATTAGAAAAACAGGTTTATTTGAAGGCTAGATTGAATATATAAGACTATACTAACTGAAGTATAGCCGCCGTTTTGAAATTCAAGATGGTTGCCACAGTTATGGCCGAAAAAAAATGTTAGCAATGGAATTCTTAAAAAGTATCACATAAGCTTTCATAAAAACATAACTTTTCCAAATATAGGAAAAAAATCACAGGATTACGATTCGCCACAGACTATCTTGTCACAAGGATAATTGAGTGTGAGTATGAACTAAATCGAGTCATTAATGTGGTCTGTAGGCAATCTGGTTCGTACGGACGAACGGACGGACAATCTAACAGTTCAAAGCTGTATGCCCAGGGACATCTGTATGCCCAGGGACATAAAAAGGTTTATCGCTGATTGTAAATTTTATCCCAGCGCAGGTTGAATATGAGATTTTTGGTGCATTTCTAACACATTAGAGGTCAGAAACCTCTTTCAAGGGTTATAAAGGTAAGCTTGGAGACCAGTCACGAAATTCCAGCATTTGATAGGTAGGGTCTGAGCTCATTTTTGGTGTGACATTCTGAAAAAGGTTTCCAAACCTCATATCTTAGTACCAAGTCTTGGAAAGAGGTTGGTTTGAGTAATTTAAAATGCGTGATGTTTTAAGTGCGTGCAAGAAATGCAAGAAACGTTACACATTTTGCAAAGAACACTTTCAGATATTCATGTTCAAGTGTTAACTCAAAGACATTGCATAAACAGTACAAATGAGAAAAATTGTCCTAAAGTTGATCCTTGCCAAAAGCTTTGTAAAAACTAAAAAGTAAAGCAGGCGATAACATTTTCCCGTTAGCATTTTCCACCATCTGGGAATCATCTCCACTTGCAATCTTTGTCCGAAAAATAACTGCTATTCCCTCGTATGTGCGACTGTCCGCGGAAGAAGACAATTGAGCGTAATAAACAGATTGAATTTATGCCATTATGGTTCTAGAATGCTATTGATAATAGTACATGTACTTACTTAAACCGAACATCAAAAGTTGAAGTTCTATCAGAGTTATTTAGCTACTTAGCCAGAATGAAATTTCCGGCATATAGACAGCCGGGGCCTATATAGCTTTACTAATACAGAAATGTTTTAGATGATATCATTTATGAGCCAGACATCAATGAATCAGTACAACTAATTAATTAGAGTGAAACAGGCCAAGCATATGCACGATAGGAGTAGAATACTTTTATGTTAAGACAACAGCCTGACGGGACTGCAACAAAAACGCCATGCAGTCAAGTAATATTCTAGGTTGTAGGATGTTTAGCGGAACAATATTTTAAATGTATGCTGTTGGTTTAAAGCATTCCAACAAGAGATTTGTCGAGATTTTTCTTATTCCATAATAGAAATTACTTTTAGATATAATCAAAATAATTTGAAAATCAATGGCACACTAATCATATAATATATATAAAGCCTCGTCTACATTGTTCAATAAAACTTGCTCAAAACATAAATCACGGCAACTTGTATAGCGTAGAAAGCATATTGTATCCCCCATTAGTGTCTTTTTGTGTGGCAGCTTCCAAATAATTTTCGGCTACAAGATCTTTAGAACTCTTCCTATTTTTCTTGTAAGGTCATGCTGTCAAATGCTCTGGTAAAGGGCTTTTGATGAGGAGCACCTGCCCAGTAAGGTATTTTGTCTAAATTTTTTCATTAAATGTGTATTGAGATCTTAGATTCATAACACAATTGTACTATAACCCCATTCAGAACTTTGGCAAAATATGACTGATTTATAATAATTCCTGAAATAAAATCTTTTAAGTAGCTTTGTTCTTCAACTGGATATGTATCACTATTACTAGAATTTTTCTCAATCAATGTTTTCACTAGATTCTAATGATTCATCTTTTTAATGTCCAAACATTTTATATTTATAAACACTTTGTATCAGTTCGGCCATCTTTTTTATTTACCTGTCATGATTTCCTTCCATTTAAAATTCATGTGTCTTCCAAGTTCAAGAAATATTTCAAATCACTAATTGCTTGTACAAGAGATAAATTATTTAGTGATTGATGAGCCCTACAAGATTTTCTTGCAGCATGTAGACGGGGCTTAAGGGTCTAATCAGATATATGGTTTACCAGAGGACACTCAGCATAGATTTTCTTTTCTGCTGGTTGAAAAGATAGTCTCCTCAGTAAAGTAGACTAATTTCATTGTACAGGATTTAGAACATGTAGGCACGTCCTGGAGCCATATCTCTTGACTGTACGCTCATAAACTTCTTGGTTATCTAATTTCAACTGTCGGCACTAGCCCAACTTCACATTCTTTCGCAAACGCTTTGATAATAAGACAAATTAGGTTAATTTTGAAGTATAATAGAAATCGTTGAACTGCGTGACTGTGATATTTGTCATTGTCTAAAACAAAAAAAACGAGTTGTGCTAATTCGTGGCCACGAAATATAAGCAAGAAAAAGAAACGAAAAACGATTTTTTCTAATTCGTCGCCACGAAATATAATATTTCTTACTTATATTTCGTGGCCACGAATTAGCAAAAATTGTTTGTTTTTTTTTTCTTTCCCTTCTTCTTCTTAGTTATATTTCTTGGCCACGAATGAGCAAAAAATGTTTTTTGTTTTTTTTTCTTAGTCATATTTCGTGACCACGAATTAAGAAATTGCTTTTTGTTGTTTTTTTCTTAGTTATATCCCGTGGCCACGAGATAACATGTTTTGTTTTTCGGTTTTTTTTTCTTAGTTATATCTCGTGGCCACGATATGAATTAAAATTTTAAAAAAATCAGATGTCCCCTTCATGCTTTCGTAGCTAAATGGTTTACCATTGAACACTCAGCACAGTTTTTGAGCTGGTTTAAGAGATAGTCACCTTAGGATAGTAGACTGATTTCATTGTACTGGATTTAGAACATGTAGGCACATCCTGGAGCCATATCTTTTGACAGTACGCTCTTTAACTTCTAGGTTATCTAATTTCAACTGTCGGCCCTAGCCGAATTTCACTTTCTTTTCGAACTTAATACATGACAGTATCAATTGTCATAGTCTAAAACAGACCAATAGCATGAGCGATAACGTGGCCTTGTAAAACATCTGTCACAAAATTACTGCTCTTTTCAGACGAGGTAGCAAAGTTAACAGCAACGTACGATGGCGATGTTGAAAAGCATTGTACTAATTATGTGCTTACATTCGCTAACCTATTCAGGCGTGGAGGCTGTTCCTAGTAAAAAGACAAATGATGTAAATAAGGGTGATGTGCAGTTAGCAACAAAGGATGATATAAGAAATGTGCTGGAATTAATGAAAATTCAGGAACAAAAAATGTATAATCTTGAGAAAGAAGTGAAAATTAGGGATAAAGCTTTGGCCCGTCAAAGCGCAGCGGTGTTCAAACTGGAAAGAATTGTCCTACAACAGTCTCAGAAAATATCTAGACTAGAGCTTGATGCGAGCGAAAGAAATGCTAAACTGAAAACGAAACTGAAATCTTTCGGAGAAAACTGTAACATGATTTGTAAATTTGATGGCAGCGTTTCAAATTATTCTAACACCATGGAAAGTAAATCCAGTTCGGCCGATGAATCGGAAGAGGCCGCAAGGAAAGGACACCCGGACCAGATGACGAAAATACATTTTCCGAACAGAGAAATTAGAAGAGGTAAAATTGATAGATTATAGCTCGAAAAAAGTACTAGCCTGTGTCTACGGTTATAGAGCTAAAATTTTGCCTTAAATTATTCCAAATACAATTCTAATGTGGAAGGTAAATACATAAAAAACAAAATAGTCCGTCCCTTCTTGATAGATAGTCGGGGACGCTGTTTCAATCCAAAAAGGTCCGAGTTAGGCAACCGTTGTTTAAAGATTTGTGTTGTTTCCGTCTCTTTTCACGTAATCACTGGTCCACTGTGGAAGCGTCATGGTACCAGTATAGAGATGTAGAGTAACTCATAGGTGTGACTTACTAATTCATACGCGTTACTAACTCGTACGTACGGCTAAGTAACTTTTACTTTCGACTAACTGACTCATCTATACGATTTATCAATTTCCCGGGATATCATTGTCTCCCCCTCCACACACACACACACACACACGCACACGCACACACACACAAATATACACCCTACAGGTCTAAGGTATCAGTACTGGATTCCCCCTCCACACGCACGCACGCACGCACGCACGCACGCACGTACACACACACACACACACACACACACACACACACACACACACACACACACTAAGGTATCAGTACTGGATATATATATGTTAACTTTATTATGTATTAAGCCAATTCTGGCCCATGTACATGCATCAATATAACATAATCACAGAAGAAATAACAATGCAACTATACAAGATGTGTTAGCAAGATGACAATAGATATATCAAAAGATGAACACTTCATACCAAATGCATGTTATATCTTTGAGAGAGGGAGAGACTGTGAGAGCATTATTTAACATTATGACAAATATCAAGTGTTACATCATAATAGAGACTTTTTAACATATATTACTGACTGCTACATTGAATTAAAAATCAAGTTTCGTTTTTCAAACGCCTTGTAAACATAAGCTGAAAGTCTTCTTAAATCATTAACATTTTCAGTTTTAATTAGTTCCATAAATTTGATATAGTTAGGATGAAACCAAAAGTATCTTTTAATATACTGATGCCTTAAATCTGTATATAGAGAGCACTCAATAATAAAATGGTATTCATCCTCCAAAACATTACAAAATAAACATTTTCTTTGATCCAAAGGGACGCTTACAGGTTTCTCCATCTGCCACTTTCTATTTCTAGATATCTAGGGATTCAGATCTTGGAGATACAATGCATGCAAATGTAGGCCATCTGTTTTGTTGCCTCGAGATATCGGAGTATAAGCCAAAGTCTGTCAATAGTGTGCTGTTTTCCCGTAATATAATGTTCCATTTCCTTGAGCGATTCTTATCTACTATAGAACTGTCTGACTGAATCATTGTGTTTAAGTTCGATATATATATACTGAATTAGTAAGAACACTTTTGCCAGTTCTAAATCATCACGGTTATTCTCTTACACATAAATGATTTCAAAAATAATCTTTTTAAAGCTTCTAAAACAAGCTTGTGTGCCTTCAATAATCTGTTGCAATACTTTCCCGTCGTTAACTACTCTATTGAACCTCCTGCACAGACTCCTGATTCAATTACTGTATCTTAGAAACCAGGCCTTCTCATAACTTTCCCGACAGAACTAAAATTAGAGTCAATATTGTGAACCATAGGTGGAAGTAACATAGCTAGGATACAGTATGGGTCCATGAACCATATACACTTTTACATATATAACTTTATTACAATGATAATGTTTTCTGAGAAAAAAATGCCAAAAAGTCATTTTGAAAATGTTTTGCGCCTTTGACAATGAACCATTAGCTAGGTGATCATGAGCATTTTCCCTTAGCATTGCTTCCAGGTTCATTTTTTTTTCTTTATCAATGATTGGCCGTATTTTTGGCAAATGAATAATCTTTCATAAAAATCTTATGATAAAGAAATATTTTTAAAAAAAATATGGACCTGGAAGCAATATACATGTCAAAATGCTCATGATCACCTTTCTAATACGGGCTAAAGTTCAGAATGACTTTTTGGCATTTTTTTCTCAGAAAACATTATCATTGTAATAAATTTAAGTGTATATATGGCTCATGGACACATATTATTTCGCAGATACGTTGCTTCAACCTGTGGTGTGAACAACACTCATCAGAATAATCCCGTTAGTGTAATGTAAAGGTTATCGTCATGTTAAAGTAAATGCAGTTTTTGTCACTGCAAGATCAAAGAAGCAAGTCTTGCCCTGTTTCTTGAGAGTCTTATTGTGGATTCTTAAAACCCTATTGTTCAGTAGAACTAGTTATTGGGTCATGCATAGTTGGTATGTAGTCAACAGTGCCCTGAATATTGTTTTCGTATATATATGGTCATTCGCTGCTGACAACCAACCAATCTAGCTTGATACGGCTTGTTTTTGAACATTACAACAAGAAAGTCGTGAAAGTATCCATAGCATTTCTGTAAGATTCATCTACATTAAATCATTATCATTTAAATGGCAGTCAAGTGTGTCTTTGCGTTTAATTTTAAGAAACGAGACTGAATCAGTTTACTCGCGCTTTTTTTTTTGTTTTTCGTGAGTTTTGTATACATATTTATTTGTTTTCGCAAATTATGCTTTTATCATCTGGATTTGTATTTGCGGTGGTGTGTAGCATCTTCTTCGTTTTTCGAACAAGTGGAACTAGCATATATGTCTTTTGCGGAGATATTTTGTATTTCTAAAATATGCATACATCCTTCTGTCTGTCTTTAACAACCATATTTCAGTTTATAAGACGCCTCACTTCTTTAATTTTCGTTCAAATGCCTTACAATGCCATGAGTTTTCTAATTTTTAAACTATACACCGGTTCTGTTGATCTACCAGACAGCACTATTTTTCGACCGACCCATGTTCGTTATCTGAATAGAGATTAAAGTGAATAGAACAGTCACTTTACATGAAGTACATGAATTGCCAACATAATGGTACTGATGATAAACCCGAACGTAAAATGCGGTTTTCTACCAGTAACTTTTTTATTTCTGCAAAATATAATCAATGGTCGGTATCAAAATATAGCTTATAGGGACTGTATGAATGTTGACTGATGATAAATTCGACCACTTTGTCATTTACAAACTTTTCTTCGTAGTATTATATCGAAAATTTCACAAAAAAGCTGCAACAGTCATTCCTGATCAAGTAATGAAAAGTGACCCAACGTCCAATATCGTTCTGGGTTTGAATGTCCAATGTCGTCCTGTTTGAATGTGCAAGTCGTTATAATTTCGAATGCCCAATGTCGTTCTGGGTTTGAATGTCCAATCATCGTTCTTGTTGCGTATGTCAAATGTCGTTCTTGTTTCGAATGTCAAATGTCATTCTGGGTTTTAATGTCCAAAGTCGTTCTGGGTTTGAACGTCCAATGCCGATCTTTTTTCGAATGTCTAACGTCGGATGTTTAACTTCTCGCCAACTTCACGCTTTGTATCTCCAATGTCGTTCTCTATTCCAATGTCCAATGTCTAACTTCTCGCAAATTTAACACACTTGATTATTTATATAGTGCTTTAACAGTTAGTTGGCTACTTGTTAATCCAGTAGGATTTGAAAATGGCTCGCCTTGTCAGTAAAGATCAAATAGGGTCTACCAAACAACCAAACTGATCTTCAGCAGTACAATATACTAAAATAATAGGGCAATGTTTACTAGTATACACCAGTCAACTGTGGCACGAAACAAAGATGATATATATCAATGTAATTTGGTTTGTGGTTAGAGTGACGTACCATTTGTTAATCGACCATCCCATTTTCTCAAAGTAACATGCTATTATGATACCATGTTGCTTTGACAAAATAGGCTGGTCGTTTAGCAAAATAATAAATCACTCTAGCAAAATAGCACATACGTTAAACATGATAGAATTGCAGGTCAATATGATAACACAATAATTAACAAGACATAACAGGGTACTCTAAATGAAGAAGAGACCTCGTATTCATCATGCATAAAACAGCTCTGACATTCCATAGAAAATTTTGTCAACTGTTCCTTTGCAAATAAACGAAGATGAAAAATAAGTATTTTATAATCAGAACTGCGTTAATCAATAATTCAAAGTGTAGAGCAGTCATTAGCTGTTTACAGATTAGGTGACATTTGATTTGAGGAAAACTTTACTGTAACCGTTAAAGCTGGGAAATAAGCCCCCAGCTCCTATCGTTGTTATGTTTCACTTAATTGAACAATGTGTCCAATCTTTTTTTTAAAATTGTCAGTATTTGGCAGAGATAAACAAGGATATTCCTTTGTGGAGTCAGAAAAGTTATAACTTAGTAACAAGAGGGCCAGCTCTATGTACAATTTCATACGTGAATAATCATATAATTACGTTGTTCAAAGTTCAACTCCTAAACAAAGAAAGAAGTCTTCAATCAAACGGTTAACACCAGGCACGCTATGTGCATTTATCATTTTAGAGTTTAGAATATTATTCATGAATCCGCTTAAGCTCATTTGTTTATTTGTCTTAAATATATTCAAAATTAACTTCAGTTCCTTCTACCAAAAGCTCACCCAGCATCGCTGTGTCATTCTCGGTGTACTTGTCCCACTTGTTAAACCATTTAGGAGAGAAGCAAGTTGTCAAGTTCGACAGAGTTATCACAAACAACGGAAACGGTTACAACACGCACACCGGAGTTTTCACCGTACCAGTGACAGGGACGTATGTTTTCATCTTCTATGTTAGCTCGTCTGACTCCAGTGTTGAGTTTAATTTGATGGCAGATGATTCCCTAAGAGCATCTGGTATAGCAAGGCCAAATGACTTCAGCCAAGATAAAGATGTCCAAGGTGGCGGTACAGTCATTCTACATCTGAACCAAGGCGTTTCTGTATGGATCCAGAACACATACGCTGAGAGTATAGTGTTCAGTACTGACACGCACAGATGGGTGACATTTTCCGGTTTTCTGTTATACTAGCTATACAATAATTAAAGAAGTCTCGAAAAGTCAATTATGTTGTTAGTTATATATTCAAATGAATTTATTTTCACAATAAATCTTATCTACTCATCCGACAACTAGGCGTTTAAAATAATTTGCAAAAATTTAAGAGCATTTTGGATTTTCTGATTAGATTTTATTCAAGGAATTGCTGTATTTACTTTAACTGTAAAATAAATGTACCCCATCATCAGCCACACTACATATGACGGGATCCATAACAGTTTCTGTGGAACAAGTACATCATGACTTAGGTCCCTTTTTCTGAGAATTTCATATAAATTTATGGTGTCTTAATCTGCAGATAAGACTAGATTTGCTTCAAACTTAAAATAGGCGGAACGTCCACACTTGTTTCTTAAGACATGGCCTTTTTTACTCTCCAAAAAAGGTTCGTCTTTTGACTACTTGCAATTCTCCTATAAAATTTGACAGTTAATAGTCCGTGTTTTCTTGTTTTTCCTGTCGTGTTTAGAATTGCACGGAGGAACCTAAAGTCATATGGCAACGTTTCCTTGATTGATGGTTGAGGAGCACCACCAGATGTTCCCTGGCGTTGTTACAGGTATGTGCGGGCACCTTGGTAAAACCACCGACATTCCGTAAACTACCTGGATGGCTTCCTCGTAGTAAGAATGCTATACCCCAAGCGAGGTTTCGAACCTTCAGCGGCGAGATGCATGTAATGCAAAGTCTGCGGCCTTAACCATTTGGTAACGAAGGCTCATACTTCCTCTAGCTAGTGATTGGCAACTACAAGGTCATTATTGTTCTTGTATAAATCATGTACAAATAACAAGTGACATATATAAATGAAACGTTTGTAAAATAACACAATTTCATGAAAAATTAACAAGATTGGTGAGCCAAGTGTTTCCAGTGTAGCCTCTATTCGACGGGGTCGGTGATATATAAGTAAAGAGAGTAATCAAAGTGAATACATTAAAAAGCTCACCATGTTCACATGAAAAAGAAAGCCAGCAAGAATGTCAGTGCCAATATTTCCACCATCGACCGGCAAGCAATTCAATAAAGATTCAATTACATGACAGCTGATCTCAAACTTTTTATTCTAAAGTTTTGACCTTAGTTCAGCAAAATGTGATGAGATATGGACAGAAAATAGTACATATTATTCATTGCATGACTCCTTATATAAACGGCTGGTTCATAGTCTGTTTGTTTTGTTTGTTTGGGTTTAACGCCGTTTTCAACAGCATTTCAGTCATGTAACTGCGGCCAGTGTTCCTGGATTCTGTACCAGTACAAACCTGTTCTCCGCAAGTAACTGCCAACTTCCCCACATGAATTATCAGAGGTGGAGGACGAATGATTTCAGACACAATGTCTTTTATCAAATCGTCACGGAGAACATACGCCCTGCCCGAGGATCGAACTCGCGACCCCGCGATCCGTAGACCAACGCTCTCCCTACTGAACTAAGCGGGCGGGTTAGGTTCATAGTCTGAGCTATATGACCAAACTTTATTCAAAACATAGTGACTGGGCTAATATGTCGACAATTTAAAGAGAAAAGTCTGAAAATTGATTATATATTACATTCAATTATACATTTATTTAATGACTTGTCGGTCAATAGTCAAAACTACTGACCTCCAGTCCCTATGTCCTCAGGCAATATGTTTGATTGCTTACCGGAAGACCATTCAATTTTTGCATACAGTACTATGGACTGACGATTTATATGCGGAAACATGTGATAATATATGATAATAATTCATCCCGTGCAGTGAGTTGTTGTTGAATAAAATCATTGTCTGGAGCTCAGATGTGAAGGAATTATATCACGAGGGCTGCGCCATTGTGATCATTAAACATGCCTGCTGGGGGAACTTTTTCATTATATTGAAAATTGTCTCCTCTGAATCTGAAGGCCAGTTTTCAAAGAAACTTGACAAAAATGTTTCTTAGAGGACCCTCTGTCCCAATTGTTGGAAAAATTCAGGTGAGCGATCTAGAACCACAATTGCCCTCTAGCTATGTGAAAATAGTTTGATAAGCGGTCTCGCAGTGGCGAGAAAAAGCAAACCAGATTGTATTTAATAATATGTCAAATGCTCAATTTCACTTTGCAGTAGGAAAGAGATGTAAAACAAGAAAGTTCAAATATTGCTATCTATTTATTGTAAGCATGCATAAGAGCAACAACAGAGTTTAAACACAAGTAACAATCAAAATCAAAGCACTCGCCTTCGTTGAACACTGTATTGGTCTGACAAACAGACAGTGTTATAATAACTTCATTATATGCCGTGAATTAAGAGATAATATTGGTAGACAATTGGTTTGTTTTTAGTTTCAAACAGACAAATATTTCTTGGCATATTTTGCGCTCGACTGATTTTACTTTTTTTTATTAAGCGTTCATTATAGACCAATATGACAATACTATCTGACTGAATTTTGAAGTTAGTACTATTATCTTAGCAGTTAAAAAGACTTTAGATCTGCTAGTGAGGAGTTAAAAATGCAACGAAAAACGTATTCTACTAAATACAAACACAGTGACATGTATAAACGTATCATAGAGAAAACTGCCGCAAAATCATGCTTCTGACTGCAAGTAATTTAAAAATCAACAAGAGTTTGGACATCAGTTTGCGACAAAATATAAAACATTACAGCACAACAGACACAAACGCAAGTACGCAAGATTATCACAGCATTGCTTTGATGACAGTAACAGATGAATATATTTTTTATATGTAAGACGACATCCTTTAGCATGTTCGTCAATCCCTTTCATACTGCGAACCACTTGTCCCTCTCCTCTGCGAAGTCAAGGTTTCGTTAGTCTTTGAAAATTCCGTACCTTTGTGTGTTTAACTTAGGTTCGCGACTAAGCATGTAACACTAGAATCAGAATATGCAGTTTTCGCCACAAGTAAAATTGTATGTCGTAAGTCTGTTTAGCTTTTAAAGCTAATATAATGCAAAATGAAATGTTGGTGTGCTTTACACTGAATAAACGTGTTTTTTATTATGTGTAAGCTTCAGTTTCTATCACAAGGTTTGTTCGCAGGTGAACTTTGCCTCCACGTGACACATACACCAGTATATAACAAACGTTTACGATGCAACCATTGTCTCTAGATCACCTGCAAAAAAAAAATTGAAAATTTGATAAGAGTTTATATGTATACGGTGAAATCAATTTACACGAACAAAGCTAAAAT
Source organism: Mercenaria mercenaria (assembly GCF_021730395.1). Taxonomy (NCBI): domain Eukaryota; kingdom Metazoa; phylum Mollusca; class Bivalvia; order Venerida; family Veneridae; genus Mercenaria; species Mercenaria mercenaria. The sequence goes on along the minus strand of NC_069364.1, from coordinate 23,133,687 downwards.
TGTCCATTCTTTCTGTAACTTTTTTTAAACATTTTCATATAAGGTTTGGATCTCTAGATTTACATGCTACTGGCCATATTTAGAACAACAGAAATCACCAAAGCAAAGGCCAAACATAACTTGCAGGTCCTTCAAGTTTCAATTCCAAAAAGTATAAACCAAATATGTATGCCGAACATAAACAGAACAAAACGTATCGGATATACTCACGAGACAATCGTTCTTGTTTAGCTGTTTTAAGATACGTCGCTAAAGACGTGACCGTGGCTTCTTCTCCCGCAACGTCTTTCCATGTCTCCAGACTGTTGTAACATTTCTCTTGTCCAGAACCACCTGATTCGTCAATGCGTTTGATTTCGTCTTCAGAAACACCAAGGTTTTTCGCAAAGTTCTTCCAGTGGTTGAATACTGCTGTTGTTTTTGCAACCTTCACGAAGGCTTGGCGGAGATGCGACACTAAATGATAAATTTTTTACATGAATATTATCATAATAATAAAAGTCTTAAGCCTGGAACAAGTTTATTGAAGTTTGTTTTGTTTTGGGCATAGAATCAAACAGAGGTTATTTACAGTTATGTCATATGGTAACTTTTCCAGCTTTTGGTGTAGGAAGACTCCATGTGCCCCTTTGTGCATCTGGGTAAATCCACTGGCCTTCCGTAAGCCAGCTAGATGTAAAATATTGATAAAACATCTACCACTCGGTAAACTTTGTACGTGTTTAATATAAACACGATTGATAAATAACATGTTATAGAAAAGGGGATGACACTAACTCGGACTATAAATTGTCTATTGTCTTTGAAATGCGTATTCATCATTTATATTTGGAAAAATAATTAAAAAGTGACCAGGTAAAGCAGGGTATTTACAGATTAAAGTTTCGAGTAAATATTCCATCATATTTCTAATGAAAACTCTTCATTAAAATGTGCCCATTACAATTAAGCAATGTACATGTATACATACAAGACTCCATACATTTACTTGTATACTGCTACCTTAATACGAATAACAACAGTATAGAATAGAACAGAACAGTATTTTCAACACTTTTTCAAAAAGGAATTTTTAATCAACTCAAGATATTCCTGTAATATATTCAGCTAATCATAAAATAAATGACATAACTGACCTCTAGCACTCATGAACCTTTGTTGCTTGTACTGCTGGCCCTTATGACGCACCTCCTCAGCAACGTCCCCTCGTCCACATGCAGTTAGAGCATTACACAAAATCTGTACCTAGTAAATGGATACCTTTCTTTAGTGTTTGTACAACTTGATTTCTTTATGAAACATGTATAAGCCTACAAATTTTACAGAAAATGAAAGAGTTTGCGCAGTTTGTATATGACGGAAGAACAACAAATTAATGCACAGCGTAATTAGGTCACGATCAGCTACTTGACCTAGTTGCTCAATACATTATTCACTGCGTTATTCCAACTCATGCTTTTATATTCATTTTTTTTTCAGTCTGTAGACGGACCGTCAGGGCAGGTAACTAGGGACACTTTTTCCGATCATGCTTAATTTCAGTGCAAGAGAAACTGCCAAATTTGCGTTAATTACATAATAACACACCTTACTGGCAGTCTTATGGACACGTTTTGGCCAGATAACAGTCATAAATACTAAATATCAAGTACATACTTTATATATCATAGAACGCACCTTATCTACAGCTTTCGGGACTCGTTTTGCCCAAGTCACTAGCATATCGAACCTTGTCTCAGCCGTGTCCTTGTTAACATGGTTCCGCAGAATAGCCTGTATCCGCATGGGTTTTAGACCTAAATGGGCAGCCACCTCCTTCCATTCTTTACCTAACATACCAGCTATATACCTCAATACACCATTTGTGAGTGGACCTGTTTGGTAGAATATAAATGTTCCATTAAAAAAGTACAGTCATCGTCTTCAAACTTAACTTGAAAGATTACAAAGTAATAGGTGTACAGAATTTGTCTTTTATCTCGTTGGAATATTTGCATTTTTTTTAGAAATTTGCTTGGTCTGAGGAAACGTCTTTTTCAGAGGTCATACTCTATATTTCTCGAATATTTGTGCTTGTATTAAAGCGTCAAGAATGAAATTTCGCGGTATACAAAGCTTGTAAAATAAAATGAAAAGGAAAGCTGGCCGTCTGTAGTCAATATTTAATTTGTACTCCGTGTGTATTTACCTTCCTTTAATTGCAGTGGCGCCGTAGCTAAAGGTTTGGGTGGTTCAGCTTCCGGCTGCAATTTAAAATTAATTAAAGTCATTAATCGTAAGGCTATCTGAAAACATTATTTGCCGATTTTAACGGTAAACAGAGAGGCGCAAACATCAAGTATACATATGTATAAAAAAAAACACAAGTGTCTGCTAAACACTATGCTATATAACTAAGTCGCTTCCAACACGTGAAACTAAATGTTATAATTACGTCTTTACAAGTATATATTAAACATGAACTGCTTAATTGTGTAAACTTTTGCAATGTTCTTAATAAAATTTTAGAACGAAATCCTTGCACATTTTCGATACCCCATTCTCTCGGATTTATATAAAATTACAAGGTTTAAACTTCCTAAGACACAAACTGTATTGACAGTAAAGTTTCCGTTTGAAACTAGACGTACAAAGAGACCATTGAAAACATACCTTAGGTAATTCAACAAGAAGTTCGGTCAGAAGCACTTCTGCTTCAACCATTTCCGGTTGCACATTTTTCGGCGCACCTTCGGGTATAGGCTTCGGTACGAGAGCTTTCGTGAAAATCTGTAAAAGGAAATGAACAGCGTGGTAGATATGGCCTTTTCCTTGTTTTCTTTTGTTTTTCAAAAAGTATGTTTGGTAAAATCACAACTTACAAATACAGACGCAGTCAAAGTTGTGGATGGTGCTGACATTCATTGCATAATTACTTTCTGTCTGAAATGCTCAGACCACTTTTAAAATATTAAAGTTTTTTTTAAAATTTGCCGTTTTGATTTATGTTTAATGTATATTCGACGCTCCAGTACTAGCAAAATAGCAACAGTTGACCGAATAGGCCGCCGCTACGTTTTATTTGATATAAATTGAGTGTCGTTCTTAATAGATATAAAACCAAATACAATCCAGTGTACACTCAAAGTATGACGTTTAATAGTTGGAATATGCTGTTAATATCTATGCCAAATGCAAGTAAATTGGTTGTGCATTTAATTCATTAACATTTTGCCTCGAGAATTATAACAGAATTGCATTTACAGAAAGTCATTTATTGTTGACAATCCATTTAGTTTCAATACGTACCTGTACAAATCCCCTATAGCAGGGAAGTGACTTTTGTGCAAATTCTTCTCTTTCGTTGATTTTAAATTCCCTTGTGGCTCTAATATTTGTGTTGTAGATAAAACTAAGCGACGGATTTTCGCTTATACACTCCATGTTACCCCTAAACTTCATGTACAACTGCTGACCCTCTTTTATTACAATGTCGGGACTAGGGTTCGGACCTTCCGTGAAAGCATTATCTTCCATGTATTTCAACGTCCTTTCGGCTCTATTAGAGCTTGTACACGCGACCATGACGTCAGCAACGTCATCATTACGTTGACGGACTATCACCTTTACGTTTCTCTGTGTTGTTATATTCTCTAGCAGTGTTGCCATTTTCTCAACAGCTGTTTCTCTCTTTCCAGCCTTAGTTCTTAGAAGAAGCATCCTTAAAAAACATCAAAAACTCACATAGAAAATTTTGTATTAAGTTGTTACAATCGACCATTAAGCATGGGTTTAAATCCGGCTAACAAACTTATAATATATTCCTTGATCTTCTTTTGAAAAAGAAATAAGTACAAAAGTTAAGACATCAAAGCCAGTGGAAATCTGCCAGTATCAATAAATGGTCGCATATAGATACTTTGAGTTTATACTGTGGATTTCTATGCCTTGGAATGTTTTATAAATTGACAAGACGCAAGCTTCATCAGAAAACTTCAAAAATATGTTTTGTGTTCAAAGTTGTGTCTAATGCGTGGTCAAAGAGATGCAATGTACCTTTCATATGGAAGAGTTATGTCGAATGTGACTGTATCCTTGGACTTTGGTTGCACAAGATGCATTTTCGAGTTAACAGTCCAACCTGACTTGTCGTCTCGGTGTAGGAAAAATATTTCCTCTGTAGCATCCTCTAAAAAGGAGAACGTTTCTATTTTGTGAAAATAATAGATTAAATGAAAAATCAGTGATTCGAACATACTTGGTCAGTTTGCCCGCTACCCTTTCTGGATTTTGAAAAAAGTACCAAAAATGTATCTTTAAAATACGACCCAAAATGGATTCAAACGAAATCGTAACATAGCTAGCTCGAAATTCCCCTTACCGAAGACGTTAAGACATCTCCCAGCTTTCCACCACACCTCACCCCAACACCGCCATCCCACGGAAAAAAAAGATTTAAGGCTGTGTGTTTTTCAAATTCAGCAATGTTGGTCAATAAACAATTTAGACCTGAACACTCGTTATCAACTTTTCGAAATGATAAGACATGGTCCAGATGTTGCTGCGATTACAAATAAACGCACTAACCTTCAGTTGTAGTCGAGGGCCGTGCAGTTGACGGCCTAAGATCTTGTGTTGGCCTCGTCTCTCGCGTAATACCGGTCGCCGGTCTTTTCTGTCGGGTCTGAGTCTGTGGTAGCGGCAAGGTCAGGGTCAGAGGCTTCTCAAACGTCCTTACAGGCATGGAGAACTTGATAAAAGGGCTTGCAGTAAGAAGATCCTCGCACTCTTTAGAAAATCTCGTTTTGAGGTCATGGACAGCATTGGAATCTAGTGTCTGGACCTGTTTATAAAAGACATTATTTTTAAAAGTATTTAAATGCAGAAATATATCGCAAGACAAGTATCACCATATTTGGAAAATGGGTTGATCAGCAAAGTCTCTCTCGAAAAAAAAAAAGACAGCACAGGATGTAAATGTTTTTCTTTGATAATTTTGCATGAATGTATGCATATAACCGCATGTGTTTACAGCTCATTCAATAAATGAGCCGTGCCATAGGAAAACCAACTAGTGGCTTTGCGACCAGCATGGATCCAGACCAGCCTGCGCATCCGCGCAGTGTGGTCAGGATCCATGCTGTTCGCTAACAGTTTCTCTAATTCCAATAGGCTTTGAAAGCGAACAGCATGGATACCGATCAGACTGCGCGGATGCGCAGGCTGGTCTGGATCCATGCTGGTCGCAAAGCATCTATGTTGGTTTTCCCATGGCAAGGCTAAAATATAAATTATATGCAGGTAAAATCTTCTCGAAGGTATTCCAGTACTATGTTATATTAAGTGGGTGGGATAGGATAATGCATATATATTTGTGTAAAAGTTTTGAGCGCCGGTGATGTAAGGTACACTTACATATAAAAAATAAGGCATAAAAGTTTTAAAGAAAATAAGCCTTAATGACAACCCGTATTTCCGTTCCTTATTTTATGATATGGAAATTGTCGATTGTCATTACGTGACAATGACCTTAAAAAGGATGTCAGCAATATATCAATTTGCTTCTGAAAATATTTCGAATATGGTCAAAATATTGTATGTTTGCATATTATTATTAATAAGAAGAATTAAAGAATATTGACCATCGAAATATCCTTTTAAAATAAATACATGCACCACAATGTTTATATGTACATAGATCTTTTTATGTTAAGAAAACGAACAGAAACCGTGCGAGTATTTTCCTTACCTCTAGTATGGCGTTGATATTTTGCTTGAATGTTCCAGGTCTGCTTGAGAAGGAAATTCTAGAATCCGAACTACAAAGAAGCTTGCATCCTTTCTTTTGAAACTGCAGCGTGTCTTTCTTAGGTCTCAATACAACGACGAATGTTCCAAATTTACTGCACCGCCCTTCAACAAACTTCAATTCCTAAAGGGAAAATTTGTATTTAGGCAGATAGAAACGGGCGAAAGAATGTAAAATAAAAGAGAAATGCAGTCTGAGGAGAATTATACATCTTTGTTTTCTAAAAGACGCATCTTGTATTCAAAATTTTAATCAACTAGTTGTATAGACATAGAATTAAACACACTGTTGTATTAAGTGTGACTCTCCTCAAATATTTGGAAGAAACTGGTTCGAATGATGCTTTGACTGTGTTTGAATTGAATTCCAGATAAATCCCCATTAAGACAAATCTAGATCTTCTCATCTATGTAGAAAAAACAATTACTCTATAATCTTCAAACTGAACGTCTGCCGTCGGAAGCTCTCTCCATGCACCATTCGACATCATTTGTTTAACGACAGTTTCCTTTCCCGTGGGTATCCGACTAATACATACTGGCAGGGCTACGGACAAGGGCTCTTCAAACTGAAAATACACATGAATTTTAGCGCACCCATGTATGTTTCATGTTTTTAAAAAGATGCATCAAGTTTAGTACTGTAACATTTATTTACACACTGAAAATTCTGAAAAAAAATATCTGAAAACATTATCTAGGTTCTCCTGAAGGTAACTTTGTTGTTTGATCATCTTCAAAACTGAGTGAAGGTATTCTTTTCTATGTAACATATAAAACTGAGCCGCGTTATGAGAAAACCAACATAGCGGCTTTGCGACCAGCATGGATCCGGATCCAGACCAGCCTGCGCATCCGCGGATCCATGCTGTTCGCTAACGGTTTCTGTGATTACCATAGGCTTTGAAAGCGAACAGGATGGATCCTGAACAGACTGTGTGGATGCGCAGGCTGGTCTGGATCCATGCTGGTAGCAAACCCACTATGTTAGTTTTCTCATGGCACGGCTCATATCTAGAAACATTTGACTCCTTGTAAGAATGCGTTTTAAAATTTCATACAGTATACAGGCTTTTAAACTGTAGCAAACTCATTTTCACGTTGACAACAGAGTAAAGTGTTTTTCCTTTAAACAGAGAAAGAAAATCTTACCGTAAAAGCCCTGTCCTCTTCTGTCTGTTTAACTTGGATTATATTACTGACAAGTTCCTCGGTATTTCCGAGCGTTAAAATGCCTTCTGATTGGTCTACATATGAACACTTGACATCGGTGTTACGCATGCTCCCTTCAATTGCCCGGATAATGCAGCCAACTGCCGGATTAAAATCAACGCCTTCAGTTTTGTATCTAAAAGGATACATAAGAATAAAAATCAAATCTGAAAATCTGAAATATTATACACAGTTACCCACTAAGGAATGAATCAAAGAATATGCATATTACTTTATCAGTATGTTATCATTTCTGTCACAGAGATAAAATACAATATTCGAGAGATGAAATACAATATTCGATCCGCCATTAAGGAATAACAAAGCCCATTTACGATGTTGCAACCAGCCTAGAAAGGTTGGTACATCATATAAGTTTATCACATTTAACATTCATTTTGTAACACGTAAGTATCTTTAAAAGAGCGGAAATGTTTCAAACAACGTACGACAATCGAGGCCAGTTCTTCGGATTTTTCCTTTCTTCTTCTTTTCTTTTCTTCTCTTCCATAAAAGTTTTGCGTTCATCCTCAACTGAAGTTCCTTTTGCGGCAGCTTCTTGATGAATTTTCATTTCTTCTAAAGCTTTCTTTTTCTCTTCTTCTGCAGCTTTAATTCTCGCTCGTTCCTCTGCTCGCTTTTTCGCCGCTTCCTCGGCTCGTCTTCTCTCCTCCGCGGCAACTTTAGCTTCCTCCGCGGCAATCAGCGCGGTGCGCGCTTGCGCTTCTGCCTTCAGAGAAATAGCTTGCGCTTCAGCTGCCTGTGTTTCCATTTCTGCTATGAGTTGGTTTGCTTCGGCAACACCGGAAGTTGCTATAGCTACGGCATGGCGGGCTTCCGCAGCCTTGGCCATAGAAGCTCTCTCCGCTGCAACTGACTCCTCCTGAAGGCGTTCTTTTTCTAAATAGATTTATAGATATGATAATAACAAAAGTTATGTCAACATTGTATGATGCAAACACACTGGAAGTGCTTTAAATGATAATTAATAAAGTCAACAACAAAACCATAACTCTAGAAATATATTCTGACATTAAAGTTCCGAAAATATGAACACCTCCACATTCTGCTAAGGACGTATGCCAAGTTTCATTTCAATTAGATCGAAACTGTGTATACAACAATTTAATGTAGATGTAATATTCCAACATAAAAAGAGCCATTACTCAGAAAAACAGTAATCAGAAAAGAAATTCCCGAAACTATGGACATTTCTACTTCATGTACACGATGTATATTAAGTAACTATCATTTCGTTTGGATAGAAACCGTAGATGAAGTTGAGTACACAATATCCTGATGTAGTTGTGAATATTTCCAAATGTCAAAAATGGGCCATGACTCAACAAAAAAGTAATCGGACATGAAAGTTCCGGCAATATACGCATATAAACCATGTTGATGTCATATACCAAGTTTCATTTCAATTGAATGGTAGCTGCAGAAGTTGAGTATAGAAGAAAATGTGGGACTTTTCAAATACTATAAGCCTCCTGGGTGGCATAAAAACAATGAACCACAAATCGGGGTTTTGTTTCAAAAATGAGAGCCAGGAAGGTTATTCCCATTACTCAGCGTATCTTTTTGATATGTATTTAATCTTTTGATTATATATTTATAACTTGAAATGTGGTAAAAGTCATCATTAAAAGTTGAAGGTCGATTAGACCTCGACATAACAGTGGACAGCCAGTGGAAGTAAACGTTTTAAATTTAATAAAGAGTAAAAGCTGCATTAATGACAGTCTGACTTAGGAAGAAAGCATATAGTCTCAACTTTGTTTTAGAGGCGAGACTGTTTAAACGAATTTTAGTGATAGACATACTGGTTAAAGCATTAGCAAAATAAGCAGTTGTTATTTCCCCTGATACAAGTGCTGTTAATCTGTTTTAAAATGACAAATCATATATACTGACAAGGCTGTATGACACTAAACAGATAAACTATCTATTCAGTATAGAAATAAAGATTACGATTAAAAGAACATCGATTGTCTGTATTGACTTTAAAATTGCGCGTTATTATTTGATAATTGCTGAAAAGAGCGATTTCAGGCATTGTAAAATACCGTAATAATTGTATGATCTTATTTCTTTATATTCATCAAAAGCAATAAAAAAAAAGGTGCAGAAGAGAAAGCAGAGTTCATGCAGATCTTTATTTCTCTCTCTCTGCCTGGTTATATATGAGCCGTGCCATGGGAAAACCAACATCCGCGCAGTCTGGTCAGGATCCATGCGGTTCGCTAACGGTTTCTCTAATTGCAGTAGGCTTTAAAAGCGAATAGCATGGATCCTGACCAGACTGCGCGGATGCAGATACCCACTATGTTGGTTTTCTCATGGCACGGCTCATATATCTTATTAATCAGATTTAATCTTTTCATGTAAAGAAAATATAATAAGATAAATCGATTCAACGTATATAATATCTGCCAAAATAGAAGTCATGAAATATGGATATTGTCAAAATCATACATGTGCGTAAAATACGTCTAAAAATTAGCAAATTTCGTCACGTGTAATTCAAAGTCTCGCCAAAAAAAAAAAATAAAAAAAAATAAAGCCGCATCACTTTACATTTCATATCCGAACAGATCATTTTAGAAGCGAAATATATGTTCAACCATATTATGTTCAACCATATCAGTTATAAATATTAAACGTGTTTATATCATATTGCTTAACTGCCATATTTTCCTAAATAATTAGTAATCTATTTTGGCATCGAAGCATTTGCTTATACGTCTTGTTAAGAATTTGTTTTCTTGTATTGTCTTACTTAGTTGTATGTTTTGGGTTTAGCGCCGAGTTCCGGCAGTAATTCAGTCATGTAACAGTGGGAAGTTAACATAAACAGTGTTCCTGGATTCTGTACCAGTACTAACCTGTTCTCCACAATCAACTGCCAACTTCTATACATGATTCAGAGGTGGAGGATAAAATTACTCCTGATATAGTGTCTATGATCAAGTCGTCACGGAGAGCATACGCCTCGCCCGGGGATTGAACTTATGGCCCCGCGATCCATAAATACGCTTTCCCTATTGAACTAAGCAGGCGGGCTGCACTGTTACAATAACTTTAATGTTGTTTAAAGATTTTAAAATATAGCATTGCCCTTGCAATATTGCATTGTTACATTTATTTCAGTGTTGTTAAGAAATATTTAGATATTTCATTGTTACAACAATGTGCACCATTGAAAATGAGGTAGCATTTTACCTTTCTCTTTCTCCGGAGATATATCCACCCAGGTACTGAGATCTTCTTGTTGAAATTTTCTATGAATCTGCGCCCTCACATCCTCAGTTACATGACGCAGTTCCTTTAAGTGCTGGTTTACATTCATTGACATAGAATTGCATCTTTTGAAAGCCTCATTAATGGACGTGAAATCACCTCTAAACTTTCCTAAATCGTTAGTAAAATCTTTCAACGCTTGCAATTTTAACAAATCTGAGTAATATTTCATTACATCTTTCATGCTATTTAACAGTGTTGTCACGTTTGTCTCCAGTTCCGTCACAGAATCTACCGTGCCGTCTATTTTCACATTTCTCTTCAGCATTTGTTCTAAAGGACTTTCTTGTTTTGGTACTGGGACAGGCTCTGGCGATTTTGATCTTTCTTCTGCTTTTGGAATAGGGGTACTGTTCTTGGAATTGTCATTTTCGGTGACTTTCTCAGTAACTGTGCCACCATCTTTATTTTGCGGGGCGGGCTCATCAGACTGACTTTCCGTTTTATCTACTTTAGTATCTGCTATTTGTTCATTTTCTTTGTTACTTTCGTCTTTAGTTCCGGGTTCTTCTGTTTCTATAGCATCTTGTTCTCCAGTTTGAGCTTCGCTTACATCACCTTTTCCACTTTCATTGTCCTTCTCGTTTATGACAGAATCGCCGGTGTCATCCTTTCCCGCATTCTCCATCTCGACTTTGTCAGACATTCTGTCTTCTTCTTCTTGTTTTTCAGACTTTTGCTCTTCCTTGGCCCGGCTTGCCTCTTCAGATTCCTTTGATTCTGGTTTATTTCTGTCTTGACCGGCTGTGTCGAAATCGAAATCTTCAAAAGGATCCGATTTATCTTCTGAATCACCAGCTTGTGATGATGGCGGTCTGTCAGGAACTGTTGTTATTGCTACTTTTGGAATACCGTCTTCGTCTATGACAATCTCAGTTAATTCCTTTTCTTCGCGTTCTTTGTTGACACTCTTACTACTGTTACTGTCCACACTTTCCTTGTCAGTTTTTGTTTTAATATTAATATCAGAGTCATCAGATGTTTTGTTTTCACCTACATTTGTTTCAACTGTAGCATTTTTCTGATCTTCGGTTGTTTCTTTTGAACCGTTTTCGTTTATATTTAAGTTCTCGCTACTCTCACCTGCATTAGATGTACGTTCATGTTCTTTACTATTAGTCTCAGTGTCATCTAAATTACCTGTATCATTTATGGATGTCTTTATATTTTCACTACTCTCACCTTTACATTTGCTTTCATTTTCTTGATTATCTACATCAGTATGATCTAAGTCCGTATTTACTTTGTTCTTATCGTCTTCAGTTAATTCTTCAAAGTCGTCCTCATACGCTTCTGTGTCTGTTTTGTCAACTTGAGTATCACCTTTATTTTCATCGGACGCCCTACTTAAAGCTTCTGTATCAGCTTCTCGCTCTTTCACAAGATCCTCCGGAAGATTTGTTTCTGTTATATTTTGTTTCTCATCCGCGTTATTTTCTAAAGTTTCGTTTACCTCAGGTTCGTCTCCAGTGTCCTTTTCCTTTTCCTCTTTATCCTTTAAAATATCTGATGAATCAGGTTTTGAAAAATGAGGTCCACTATCAGTACAAAGGCCAGTTGATTTATTGTCAGCTTTGCCAATTTCCCCCTCAACATCAGTTTTATCATCAGCAACTGCTCCTGATGTAACACTTTTAGAATCCTTATTGTCCTGACTTTCCTTAATGTCCGCTTCCGAGTGCAAGACAGATTTTGGCAATGATTCACGAGAGCTTTCTATATTTTCACCACCACTTTTATTGGATTCTGCAGCTAATACCGCGTTTTCAGCCAAATTTGTGCTGTCAGATTCGTTTCTGCTGCTTACTTCCGTAAGACATTGTGACTGACTTTTATCATCAATATTGTTTGAATCGGCCGACTTTTCAATATCTAAGGTCGATTTTTCATTAACAGAGCCACTATCATCATGTTTATTTACATTCTTTAAATCCTCCGATATTAAATTAGAATCCCTACTTTCATCCAATGAGTCGCTATTTATTTTATGATCAGTTTTATTCGGCAATTGATTAGTGTCACTACTTTCCTGTATTAAATTGGGCTCCACATTTTGTTGCGTATTCAAGTCGCTATCGGCTGGCGTGTTTTCTGTTTGACTATCGGAGATCTCGTTGTTAAGCTCTTCTTTAGACATTTTTTGAAAATTTGTTTTCAAAAGATTATTTTATTGATAGATAACCATTGTACGATAGTCATACGTTTAAACAAAATTTTATTGCTTTATACAATTGCCAGAGTTAAAGTTAGCACAATGTATTTCACTTTCTTTGTATTGATTGAATAATATCATATGGGCAGTTATAAAAATTAATCTTAACGTGTCCGCAGTAACAAAAGGTCAAAAGATTTTAATTGAGGCCCCGTTATTTATTGCAAATAAAAATGACCGTGCGATATCTTTGAATTTAAATTCTGACTTTATATTCTTATTTGTCCTTATATTCTGATAGCAAGAACATAAAAGAAGCTATTAAAATCGAGTTGAAACATTTTTCTTATAAGGCGTGTGCGATTAATTTATTTCGTTTTATCATTAAAGGCCCTTAATTCTATGGTTTATGGTATGTCGCACAAATAAACTGCATACAAGACTATGTGAATATAATAATATTCCATCAGTGCATCACTTCAATGTATACTTATAGTTTGCAAAAAAAAAAATATGTTTTATATTTCTGAATTATAAATTACCAGATCAGACAGTTTTGATAAATTCAGTATCTTTGAATACCTCCCCCTCTCTCTTTAGTTGGCCTTTTTAAGGTCTGCATTTTAATAGCGTAAAATTGGAGAAATTGTTTAACTGAATAAGAAATTTATCTTTTCTTGAATTTAAAGATAAAAACACCATGGGACTTTAAAGGCACGTGGAGGTAAAGGAACATTCGGCTAGACAAAAGTAAATATCTAATAATCCTAAACTATTTCAATTAAAACTGACTTCGGTCGTCCTTTATACTTTGTTAACAAAAATATTTTATCAGATTTGTAAATAATGTGTATTTAGTTAAATAGTGGTTAGCAATTTTAGTATGCCTTTTGACGGACCATGGTATGCGTACATTTAACAATATTTTCATTTGAAGTCAAGCTTAAAATTGACTGTCTCTTGAAAATAAGAGTTCGGGTATAATGTGCAAAGTGTTACTTTATGACACAAGTCATTTCTGTCCAAGCAACACCATATTATATGCGCGCCGCGCATTGTGTAAAGTCCAAAAAATGCCGCGGTTCAGCTCGGACATTAAAGATTGCACACCAGACTGGCGTTTCTGGTGAGTTTACATACCGGCAAAAAAAAAACAAAAAACAAAAAAACAACAATCTAGCATCCCTATACAGATGACTCTCGTGCTGTTAATGATCACTAACGATTCGTGCATTCATTGTTTATTGTTGATTTTCATCTGCATATACTGTCAGTGACAGATTTATTGTAACATTATCATAGTATTAGATGACGTCAACGTTGCGGTTTACGTTAACAGCGTAAATATGTCATATTGAGTAATTGGAAATAACTTCTTCTTTCTTAAGTAAACCACAAAAAAATATCCAATGGCATGTGAATACTAACCCTTATCATGCTGGACACGATTAATTCTGCCTTTGCGACTAGTGTAGATCATGATCAGCCTGCACTTCCGTGCAGTCTGATCAAGATCTGCACTGTTCGCCATTCAGTCAGTATCTTTTTTAGTAAGCACCCTTTTTAACAGTTAATGGTACTGTCCAAATTGAAAGATGGACAAGTTCATTTTAGAAATTTAGCAGGGTAAGGGCTAAACAAGTTGTAGGGACGCAAATACTTCAAAAGATTCAACCAGCTGGTAAGTTGCGGCCGGGTTAGCTCAACAGGTAGACGCCAATACTAGGAATGGATAGGTCGCGAGTTCGATCCTTAGGTGATAAAATATATAAGGTCCTTTGGAAGCGTGAATGCAATCAGGTACAATAGCAGACCCGGTCTGACCGAGTCTGTTCATGACAGGTAATGAAAAGTGTAAATTCTATTACACAGATATTAAATGGACCCCTATGACCCCAAAGTACCTAGAAATATAAGGAGTATGTTTTAAATAAACAATATGTCTAAAATTATTTCTTCTCCACCTCTTAATCATACGGAGAAGTTATCAGTCACTTGCAGAGAAGAAGTCAATACTAATACAGAATCCAGAAACACTGGTCAGGTTAACATGATCGAGTTGTCGTAAACTATTTGAGTAGAAAATCCATTTTCTCTTAACAATTTAACTGTCGTTATTGATCGATTAAAAAAATGCCGTTTCGTGTGCTTTGTAATTATCTTAACACTGAACAAATGTAATTGCTCTTAACTACAAATCGAACTGACACCTTTTTTTCTATGTACAAGATTTATGAATGTGGGTGTAGGTCACTCAAATACAGTCAAGTTAAGCCAGAGAAAATCGAAAAAGGCGTAGCTAGATACATGTATAAATTGTTCGCAACTTGAAACGCAAAAAAGAACACATTTTCAGACTTGAAAATCAAGAAGTGAACATGTAATTAATTAGTATGTGATTTTGCTTCTTTTTATAAACTGTTTTTTTTTTTATCTGTAAAGCTCACTGCTACATGTGATAGCTGGGGTGTGTAGATAATTTGAAAATATTTGAAGAAATGTTGCTACAGGCGACTACAACAAAGAACACTGCCCTTGGGTTGTATGGAGAAGTGAAGGGAGGGCCGGGGTGAATAACGATTCTGAATTGTTGCCAGTAACCTATACAGAAGACTGCTGCTGGCAGCGTAAGAGGGAGGATGGTGCAAGATGCAGAAGACGATCTATTTACAGAAGCTTCCCAGCTTTTTTAGCGTGCAAGGTGTAAAGCTGTTAACCCGTGCCCTGCTAAATTTCTATAATGAACTTGTCCATCTTTCAATTTGGACAGTACCATTAACTGTTAAAAGGGGTGCTTACCAAAAATATACTGACTGAATGGCGAACAGTGCAAATCATGATCAGACTGCACGGATGTGCAGGCTGGTCATGGTCTACACTGGTCGCAAAGGCAGAATCAATGGTGTCCAGCATGATAAGGGTTAAGCATCAGTGCTCGGTACTTTTATCCAACTGTCAATGGTTTTTAGTTGGAGGGGCTTGAAGTCACGAACCCTGGAGTGGTAGTTAGACTGTAAAAACTAGACAACTACGTCCGCTCTTGCAGACTTTGGGCTACTGTGACAAAGAGCACTACCCTCGATTGTTTCAGTTCAATGAGTAAAAATATCCATGAGGCTTAAGCTTAAAGTCTCATCCAAAAGACATTTGGGTGAGCAGGGGATTAAAATCGCGACCTCTGGCTTCCTAGACCACTGGGCCAAAACCATTGGTCCTCATTTATCAAAATGTGCACGGGCCTCCGATTTAATCATTTAATATTTCATGTGTAATATTAAACAGATAAATTTCATTTGGGATTATCAAATCAATAAGTGGATAGACCGTTTATGAAATATATGATCTTTTAATCTCCACAAACAGAGGATATACTGGTGTAAACCAATTAATCAATTGAGGATTCGATTTTTAATATTATATTTAGAATGAAAATAATCAAGGTCGCTGCAAACCGTTTTTTTTTTGTATTGATAAAGCATATTTATTAAAAATGTTGCATAAAACCATTACTTGTGCATAAATGATAAAGCAGATAAATTAGTCTTGCACCGAGATGAAAAAATGTATAAGAATAAACAATTATGAAAATTAAATAGTTTATAGTCAAATCATTTATTTCTATATATTATATGTACTTTTATAATGTGTAGCTGTTCAGTATAATCTTTTATGCCTTGCCTTATACCAGTTTCTTCTAAAAGGACTACTATCAATTGCCAACCTTAGCCTGACTCAGAAGCCAAATTTTGTTCATTTAGATTTAATTATTCTCATTGAAAAACACAAATTACTTATAAAACATAACTTATTGCTGCAGGCTCAACCTATAGCTTGAAAAAGGGCCATAACTTAAGGTATTGAAGATAAAAAGATTGTGTGGTTTCAACCTTATAAAACAGATTAATAAAATATTCACAGTGATAGATCTACATGCTTGAAGAAACTTTGTGTCATACTAGTACTAATGATTTTAAACAATTATAATATGAAATGGACATTTTTTTGTTTTCTTTAAAATATAAGTTTTAATGACTAAAATTCATTCTCTGATATAATACTAATTAATGTTATTAATGTGTTTAAAATGTTGCTACCATTAATGATATACATTTGATATACTTTTTGAATCTTGACATTATATTGTATATACCAATATGTTTTGTGGTGAGGAGATATGCTGGAATCTGAAAATAAGATATACATTCTGTTCAGTTAATATTTAGATATACTGGAGTTAAATTAACACTTGTTAGTTACCTAGCTACACTTGCAGTAATTTTACATAACTAATTTTAGATATTGGTACTACAAGGCCACTCAGCTCAGCTGGTTACAAAAACTAGTCCAAAGTGACTTCCCTCTCAGTCACAAATAGCTACCATTATACAATTACCAAGTAATCTGATTCATTCTAAATCCTGATCATTTTAGCTGCTGTATGAAAGAATTGTATTGGCATATGCCACAAAACAAATTCTCCTTATCATGATAAAAGTGCCAAAATTCGTTTACCCTTAAAGATTTTTGGTTTTCATGGGTAATGTTATATTGTTAAATAAAGGTTTGGCCAGAAAAAATTGTTCAGTTTCTGGAACCACAGGTGTTTGTAGCTCAATCAATAAAATAGTGTATGCAGGTTAGATCTCTTGAGTATATAAGGGTTTTTCTTTGTATCATAATTTTGCACTTTGAAAGTCCCTCTCACCTAATTGGTGGCTATGTCATATATGGCACCACAATATTTATTTATTTTATTTTGTTGGGTTTAACGTCGCACCGACACAATTTTAGGTCATATGGCGACTTTCCAGCTTTAATGGTGGAGGAAGACCCCAGGTGCCCCTCCGTGCACTATTTCATCACGAGCGGGCACCTGGGTAGAACCACCGACCTTCCGTAAGCCAGCTGGATGGCTTCCTCACGTGAAGAATTCTACGCCCCAAATGAGGTTTCGAACCCACATCGATGAGGGGCAAATAGTTTCAAGTCAACGACTCTAACCACTAGGCCATGGAGGCCCCGGCACCACAATAAAAACAATCACAACTACAACAGCTCTTAATGTAATCTGTTGTTCTATGGATCTTGTCAAAACTGGGACTGGTTAAAATGTAGAAGAACCACAAACTAAAAGATCTATTAATAAAGATTCTTTATGTACAATTTCTAAGACATCACTGGTAACAAGTTACAATATACAACTTACAGCATTAGCCCAGCTTAAAGACTTTTTCCTTATGTATAAATGCTTTTGCTGCAGAACACTAGAGGAACCTTGTTGTTACTAAAAAATGTTGTCAGGAAGGGAATGCCAATGGGCTAAAACATTGTCAAATATGAAAATCAAAATGATGATAGATCTGTATTATTTGACAGTATTTTAATTATAATATTCCCTATTCAACAGGTTACCATTAAATTAATCTAACATTCCCTTCAAACAACTGAAAATAAAGAATTGAGCTGTTCCATGAGAAAACCAACATGGTGGCTTTGTGACCAGCATGGATCCAGACCAGCCTGCACATCCGCGCAGTCTTGACAGGATCCATGCTGTTCGCTAATGGTTTCTCTAATTGCAATAGGCTTTGAAAGCAAACAGCATGGACCCTGACCAGACTGCCCGGATGCACAGGCTGGTGTGGATCCATGCTGGTCGCAAAGCCACTATGTTGGTTTTCTCACGGAACGGCTCAATTTATAACAATGGTATAAGTTTACAAGTAAAGTCATCTCAATCCACTCTGACCGGTAACAGACAAAACTGTCATAGTAAATCTAGAAGATATACTGTATCTAAAATATAAATAATTTCATGTTGTCTTAATAAAATTTATGAACACATATTGCTTCAAAAGCATGTCTGTATTAATCTTTATAGAATATCTGAATTATTTCATCAATTCTTTCAGCTTCCATTTTTTATCATTTAAAAATATGCTATGTTCAAATTCACCAATTAGTTTAAATGTATGAAAAGTGCCTGGAGCAATTTGGCTGGTTATCGATCTTGGCTCAGACATTATGCCTACAAACATTATCTGCAAGTCTGTGGATGACCGGATGAAAAGTGTTTGACTTAGAGAGCGGACAAGGCTAAATTCGCAATTTTTCAAGTAATTCAAGGGCCATAGTCCAAGAATGCCTGAGGTAATGGGCGTATAAAAAATACTCGTCCTAAAAAAAGAGAAAAGAGTAAAAAAAAAATTCTACAAATTTTCTCAAAATGGTTAGCAATTTCACTAAGTTGTTTGAAAATATTTTCATGGTAAATGTAAAACTATCCTATTTGACCTTTGATGCATGTTGTCGTAACATTTTTGGTAATAAAGTGAACTATTTGAAAATAAAATGCTTAAAACCTAAAAAGACAACTTTGTGATGGACAGGCAAGACAGGCAGAGGACAAAAAACAACTTTTTTGGGAAACACACAAACCAAACTTTTAAGGTGTACTCATTCAAACATCTTCCATAGGGAAGTAGGTATAATCATTCTTGTTAAAAATCACCCTTTACTGAATTTTCGGCCACCTGGTCTTTATCAAAACATGAAAAGTCATTAAATACAGCTATGTAACATCAAAGGCCAGGTAGCCAAAAATTCAAAAAATAGCAATATTTAAGAAGAATTATTAAAGAGGTGTAGCTTAAACATGTTTATATATTCAACCGGATGATTCTACTTTCCAAAATCGTATACAGTCAAACCTCCTACACTGACCACCAGCCAGACAGCCAAAGTATGTGATGTGGTCTTCATTCTCAGGTTACAATACACTACAAATGTTTAAATCAGAAATGAAATAGAGCTTTTTTTTAGCCATGTAGTCCCCATAAACAGGTGGCCTTTAGCACAGATTTGAGTGTATTAGCAACCGATGAAGAAAATAAACCAAATATTCTTTTACTGATTTTATATCCTAAAATTGGGTCATATTCCCTTTTGAAAATTGTATTTCTTTTCTTTTTTTAAATTCCCAGTCAAAATCTAGAAACCCACCTCATTAAAAAGAGTAATTTTTATAAATATATAAAGAGAGAAAAGTACACAAAAGTGTACAAGTCACACATTTATCAGATTTCCTTGCAAATGTAAGAATATACATATAACATAAATCCTTATCTGAGAAAATACTGCAAACATTCCACACTTCTGCAGGTACTGGGTTATTTTCTCAAAAAAGTTGAAATACTGTAGCAGTTCACACACAGAGAACACAACATTGGTTTACAACAAGACGGACATAGATAAAACACCACTACCTGAGATCTGACATAATGTCTAAATATAATAAGTATACATAACAAATACGCAATCTTGTAAATATCTTGTAAATACAAAATGTATCTTGTGGACTTCTACCAAACTATCAAAGAAAGCATTTTCTTTACAACAAATAAACCTTGCTCAACAGCAGTAAATTAAGTTACTTTGTACAAAACCTGTAGAAATCTTGTGCAAACTCTTATCATGCTAAGTTTCTAAAATGAACTACTCTATTTTTCAATTTGGACATTACCATTTATAGTTCATAGGGGTATTCACTGAAGATTTACTGACTGAACAGCGAACAGTGCAGATCACGATCAGACTGCATGGACATGCAGGCTGATCTTGATCTGCACTGGTCGCAAATGCAGATACAATTGCCGCCAGTATCCTGAGAGCTAAGAAACAAATCTGACATACAGTAATTTACAAATGGATATAAAACTCCATGTTGACCATCCTCTTTCAACACTCTGTATTTATGATCCTCTGGAACAGAACAATTCAATGCAGTGAGAGGAAAACTAATGCCCAAAGTCTGAACATTTAATTACATGACAGGGATAGATTTCAGTTAGTAACTCTAAACAGTTTTTTCACTTTAGCCCTACAAAATATGGTGAATAACTTTAGACTAGCCATAAAGCACTAACTGTGCAGTCAAATTATAATAAACTCTATTCACAGCTGAAATTGCACACACTGTTTCCGCTGAATTCGTGAATATCCTATTAACCAAGTTGTGGCATTTATCTTAACTTCACAATATTATAGACTTATATATACAGTGCAAATTGCACAGCTCTTCTTAAAACTTTTCTGGCAAAAAAATATTTAACCAGGTGTTCATACACCCATAAACTAAAGTTTGTCTCCCCAATGATTTGTTCAAATATGTTATCACTTGACAAGGCTTCTAAGGCAAAGAATTCCAAAATACTATAAGCCTTATACATACTGTAATAATTTAAAATGGCATAAAAATCTTCATCTGCTGGTAACAGTTCTGGACACAAAATCTCAGCAACTCTGCAAATCCAAGTCTTGGAAATAAGATTACTTCAGAGAGAAATAGGTAACATTCAAATTTCTGAGTGTTTTCCAACGTCACAATCCTGCAAAATTTCCATTTTCAGAAGTACAATCCTGTACAATTATCACCTCTACGACTGCTGTGTCCAGTTAAATGCCTACTATCAAAAGTTTATCAGTCACATGCTGCAGTAGTTCACTTATCAGCCTGCCTGAATTTCATACCAGTACAAATCTGCCCCACATAAGCTACAAAGAACTTCTCCAAAAGGATTTGTCTTTGGAACATAATGTCTGAAAACAAAAATACATGCACATGTAAACAGACAGTTATCATGACAAGTTAATTAAATAAATTATAAATTACTTAACATTATGCTAAAAATATCACCTTCAAGAATAATCTTTGTTTTTTTACTAATAAAATTTAATATATGTTACTTTTTATCACTTTTTTTTAGATTTTGATGTTTAATACCTGGAAACAGGTACTACTACATGTATATATTAAAGTCATGACGAAATCCCGTCAGACAGATGGACCTGTGTGACAAAAAAATGGCTAGGTCCTACATGGATGGTTATGGTGTCAAACTGTATGTCTGATATGGTACAGAGTGGGTCAGTTTTTACTACCGCCAAACACCCTATACATTTTTCATTACTTCCCACAAAACATCATAACAACATCCACTATTAACATATCTAATTGTTTTTGTTAACACTTGTGTAACGACATGTTTTCAGTCAGACGGTTGCCCTGGGTCGTCTGTCAGAATGTCAGACAAGTCTTGAAACTCTTTCTCCATGACTGATAACACCAAATGTTTATTGCTTGACTACTGATAATTGCTTTTTTTTTCTTTCTACAAATTTAAATACTAACAAGAGCACCGCCTTGCGGGTGCTGATGCTCATCTGATTTTTTTTGTATAATAGAAATATTGTCCTACCCATGATTTTCTAAGTCTAAAAAGGGCCATCATTCTTGCAAAAAGCAGGATAGAGTTATGTTTCTTGATGTAGTGTCCACTTATGATGGTGAAAAACTGTTGCAAGTTTTAAAGCAATAGCTTTGATAGTTTATGAGAAAAGTTGACTTAAACATAATATTCAACCAAGAAAATGATTTTTCTAAGTCCAAAAGGGGCAATAATTATTGCAAAAAGCAGGATGGAGTTATGTTGCTTACTGTACAGGGTCAGCTTATGATGGTGAACAAGTGTTGCAAGTTTCAAAGCAATAGCTTTGATAGTTTAAGAGAAAAAGTTTACCTAAACATAAAACTTAACCAAGAAATCTGATATTTTCTAAGTCCAAAAGGGGCCATAAATCTTGCAAAAAGCAGGATGGAGTTATGTTTCTTGCTGTACAGGGTCAGGCTATGATGGTGAACAAGTGTTGCAAGTTTTAAAGCAATAGCTTTGATAGTTTAGGATAAAAGCTGACCTAAACATAAAACTTAACCAAGAAATCTGATATTTTCTAAGTACAAAAGGGGCCATAAATCTTGCAAAAAGCAAGATGGAGTTATGTTTCTTGCTATACAGGGTCAGCTTATGATGGTGAACAAGTATTCCAAGTTTCAAAGCAATAGCTTTGATAGTTTAGGAGAAAAGCTGACCTAAACATAAAACTTAACCAGGCAACGCCGACGCAGACGCCGACAACCGCTCAAGTGATGACAATAACTCATCATTTTTTTTTCAAAAAATCACATGAGCTAAAAATGAGTAAACGAGTTTTTACAAATACATACTACTTAGACCTTCTTAAAATATTTTGACTTAAGTTTCTTTGTACCGGGTAATTATTTTAACAATTACAGTCAAAGACGACCTTTTGGAACTGAGAAAAAAGTTGTCTTTCCGGACAGATGGTCTCTAAACACAAGAAAATTTACACTGTTTTATGATTACACAGGAAGTGAAATAGTGGCTTTTATGAGGGTTGTCCCAGAAAATCGTAGACTTTTTTATTATTTCAAAAATAAGTGATGCATCAAATAATTATTTTAACTGATGTTATTTCATTGTATACTCTACAGGACTATAGAGTTTAAAATTAAACATCTGTCATATTAATTGACTACTTTTTAAATAATGGACGGCAGTCAGTGCTAGTCGGCGCACAATCAATTTTCCCACTTAACATTAAACATGTTCGTTTTAAATTAATGTAACTTACCTGATATACATCTCACAAGATTAAAATTTATGTCATCGTTAAGAGCAACTTGTGGTGTGTAATTACCGGTATGTTGCGTTTCAAGACTTTGACATCACTTTGAAGCGCAGAAAGTATTAAAGTTTTATGTTGCTCTCTCTATGAATCACTCCCCTAACCTTCCTTAAAACGATTTTGTCACATAAAGACAAGTGTCCTGCTAACATTTGCCAAACTTCCCAAATTTTCCACTCCTCGTTTTACTAGTTAAGGGGTCATACCGCGATCTACGCAAAATTTTATTAATATTTTCTGCGCCACCAAATTATCTGACGTCGCAATTTCTGAAATGGTGTGCAATCATTACTTTCAAAATTACGTCATTGTTTTAATGTCAGTGATGTCAAAGACTTGAAATGCAAGATAATTACACGCCACACATTGCCATTAATGACGATGTAAATTTTAATCCTGTGAGATGTTGTCACAAATTGACATACGGGCCTTAATTTATCTGTAGTGTAAATGCAGGTATTGCATCATTTTTTTGTAAATTTTTGAGTTATTGAGGTAAATGTCAGATTTCACGCATAAAATACCTCTCATGTTTTTCTGTATTTCATAACTTAAATTTCCATGTAAATTTCATTAAATTCTGTTCAGTAATAAGAAAGTTGATATTTTATAAACTTCAGTAATTTATGTTTTTATCCCCAAAACCACTATAATGGGCCTCAAATTGTCAATTTAAATTCGCGCCAAAGTAGTTAGATTCCCCGGCTATATCGTGAATCCCGTGAAAATGACAATAGTCGGAGTCCATGGCTTAGCCGTGAATCCCATGAAATTTAGTATTTGGCGGGACATTATCCTTTAAATAGACTGGACTAGATATGCCTTGCGCACACCACCTTACGACTTTATAGACGAATCTATGTCTGAATTATTTTCTTGCTAGAAATTTATGCTCGATCGAGGTAAGAAATTTATTTGTTAGATTTTTGTATGATTTTTGCATTACGATTTTTATTTGATAAATTTTTGTTCATTCTACAGAATTTTGTAACATTTACTTTTCGGCATGTGATTTTGGCTAGTTTCGGTATATCAGGATAATTTATTAAATTTTTCAGACTTCTGTAAATTATTTAGAAAGAGGAGTCTAAATGTTTCATTTATATAAGATGTAAAATTTATACTGAAATTTGTAACATGATATTTATAAAGTACTTTGTTTCAAAAACTTATGTCAAACATTTTGTTAATTATGGAACGCCATTACTGCAGTGTATTGTTATGTATAAATCTATATGGCAAGTCTAGTACCATGTATGTATATATTATTGTAATTTGTAATTGTGTGCCAGTCTATAGCACATCTAATTAATGTCCGTTTTAGTATATGGCATTAGATATTATATGGATGCCAACTATGATATAACATTTGATTTATATTGAATTTTGTTAATTTGTAGTTGTAAATAATGGCTGCAGTTTATCATTTCCATTACTATAATGTTTCATCATATACTTTTCATATCTTTTTCATACTTTAACTTTAGTCTTTTAAGTAATTAATTTTGGTAATAATGGAAGTAATAAGTGACGTATTTTAATCATGTGACGTTTGAACTTAGTAGCACATATATTTTGTATAAGTAGCACGTATTATTTATGGGAGCCTACGGAGGTATGGTGTACCCAAAGGAGCAGTTTTATGCCCTGACTTATTTGTTTTGCTATGGTGCTTACCATATGTTATATATTTTAGCTTCTTCCGCCAGACGATTTTACCTGGTGATGTCATAACCCGGAAGTACAATGCCCGAGGTTCACTTGTCTTCACTCGCCTGGATGTGATATTCCCAGCGCAGAGCTTACGTCCCCTGGTTGTGCCGTAAACCGCAAAGACGATGATTTTTGTTATCCTCTGAAGTCAGCTCAGGGATGCAATCACCTACCACCATAGGGAGCCAACACGGAATCAACGTATTCACGGTTTAAAGGGACTGTATTTTGAATTTAGAAGCTACGTTTTGTTTGTGCTACTTAAAGATCACAATTACATTAAAGACCTGTGTCACGTCAGATTAGAATGGAAGTATAAGAACTTTTGTATCTAGAGATACTGATTTTTTTTTTTTTTTCTTTCTTATAATCAGTTTTTTTTTCTTTTCATATCTATTCATTGTAAATAATCATCTTTTGTAAATAAATTTGTAAATATTGTAAAGGGTGTTGATTTGTTTTGATGGTTGCTGTCGCCGGTACGGCCTTTCCTGCCACAGATGTATATCGGGTAAGTTACACCAATTTAAAAGGAAACAACTTCTTTTTGTAGTGGGAAAATTGAGCGTGCGCCGATTAGCACTGATTACTTTCCATTATTTAAAAAATACTCAAATAATATGACAGATATTAAATTTTAAACTCTATAGTCCTGTAGAGTATACAATAAAATAACATCAGTTATTAAAAAATAATTATTTGTCAGATGCGTCGCTTATTTTTGAAATAATAAAAAAAAAGTCTACGATTTTCTGGGACAACCCTAGTATAAGCTGGTTTTACAGTAGCAGCAATTATACGGATGTGGTACTTAATGCAAGTTTGACTGTCCTAACAAATGGACAAGATTTTCTGAATTTCAATATTTTTTACAGAATGCTGGAGGTATACTTCTTTAGGCACACACTCACCTTCAGTCGGAAGGTCCATGTATATGTATCTGTGATGTGATAAGTTCCTGACCCCTTTGTATGACTCGCCCCTTACATCGGGGCCGTCCGCACTTCCAGTACACTGTTCCGCTACTGCTCTGTTTGTCCTTGATGTATAGATAACCATTCAGCATAAGGTTGAAAGTGTTCGATTTCTTCCGTGACTGTTTGTAACAACTTATATCTGGAATAATTTTTTTATATGAATAATTTTTATGAACATAAAATAACGTAAGAACATAAATTAAAATCTAAATCTTTGTTAACTTTTTGTTGTAAGACAATATTTCATTTCTTATTTGCATTTTGCAATCAGAATTCAGATAAAATACTCAGCGTTCCTGGATATTAAACCAGTACGTAATTGTTCACCACAAATAAATGATGTGTGAACCTTTTAAATTACTGAAGCTCTTAGATTTATTAATTACTCTTCAGTCAAACCATAATATGAAATCGCGACATCTAACAGGTTGTCTCATTCATGCTCTAAAGCAACAAGTTGAGTGGGGGTCTGTCTCTTTAACAAGGAGTAACATCTAAGGACAAATACCGACACAATTAACAAAATAAGCAACAGAAAAATTCTCACTTGGTGTTATTGGGGTATTAGTCGACTTTTCTTCTGCTGTTAATTTCACGTCTTCCAAACATTTATCCCTGTTTTGATAAAATTCTTCGACCATAGGCAGAGCTATCTCCTCCTCTTCTCTCCGCACCCTTACAATTTCACTATCCTTATTCTTTTCTTCCTTATTCTTATCTTCTTGAGAAACTTCACAAATATCTGATTCCTCCAAACTGTTGTCATGGTAACCATTTTTCTGAACGATAATTATCTCTTCCCTGCCTTTAGATTTAACTGACCTTGAACTTAAAACTGCATTTCCGCTAGTTCTTTCCTGGTTTGAACAGTCACTATCGATATACACAACAAAATCTTTACTCTGCGATCCTTCTTCCACTTTATTCTCATTATCAACATTACCACCATATTCCTCCATGTCATTCGGCTCAATTTTAATTGTTATTACTTTATCTCCTGATGTTTCAGCACTTCTAGTGTCATTTTCTTGCACTGTATCATTTAACCCAGCTGATTCATCATTCTTAACATTTCTGCCTGCCCCCGGAGATATTGTCGGAAAGAATTGTGCAATAGGAATCTTTTTCGGTTCCGAACAACCTTCTGTATTAAAACTACTAGGATTAAATGTATTATGAAAATTGAACGAGCGTTTCCTTCTTAGTGGCGGAAGGCTTGTGCTGCATGATGTGGAGCTGTTTTTTCTCTCCTTTTCTTTACCTTCTCGTAAAATGTTTTTCACTAATTTCGACACAGTTTCATCAATAGCTTTATCCTCGTGATCTTTCTTGCGATTAAACTGTTCTATCTGATGCTTTTTCATGTGCATGAAAGTTTCCGGTTCATCTGAGCTAACAGACGACCTTGAATGGTTGTTTTCTCTTTGACAAATTCCTTGTTTCAAACTACAACAGCCTGAAGAACCTGCTACATCACCAGCTAGACTGTGTGTTTCACCTAAAGCAGATAAAATATTTTTCTACTGAGCAAGCATGTAATCAATAATTTCAAACAAAGTCCTGACGTCGTAATTTTGTCAAAATGGACGTAATGTGGAACATGTCTTATAAGACTCCCAGTAGTATTGACATTTTCAATGGTATTGCATTCAAATTATATGTTAATAAAAATTTGTTTTGACAAATTGTCTCTTATCTGAATATATCTTCAAATTATTTTCTGATATTGGCAGAAACTGCAGCTGTTTAGACTAGAGTATATTAAGGACAGATTTTATGAAACACGTTGTACTATGCAAAGCCAAAGCAACTGAATAAACAACAGCAATGAAACTAGTCCTATTGCTATTCAAGAAATTTATTTACAGTAGACTGAACAACAGGTGTTTGTAAAACTTCACAGGCAATTGGGTCTGTAAGTTAGTATTCTTCAGCCTTAAAATTTGACCTAGTAACCTAAAAAAATCAACACTGACACAAATTAGGTCATATGCAACTTTTCCAGCTTCTGATTGAATAGGAAACCATGTGCCCCTCTCAGTCTGGCATTATTTCATTATTTTGGCATGGGTAGGCACCTGGATATAACCACCAACCTTTTGTAAGTCAGCTGAATGGCATTATCGCATGAAGATTTCCACATCCCAACCCAAAATGGAAGAGGGCAAGAGCTTTCAAGTCAGCAACCACTGATGCCCCCAGATAAAGAAATTGGAATTCTTAATAATTGTAAGTCAAACTTAAGACTATCAAAAACTCTGGTTTTTACAAACAGATAAAACACTTCCAAAATTCCTTTTTAGTTGCTGCTATTTACTATTCTAACACGACCAGCAAATAACTACATACATGTAGAGCAAAATCAATCTCCGGTTATTCTGCAATAAACCACTTGACGTCATCAGATCCAGGTGCATAGCATGGTCGTAAAATGTAGTTACCATTATTTTCTAACCCTGTTGATACTAGTATGTCGTGTTAGAATTGAAATAAGTTCCCAAGTGTGATTTATCGTAGAATATCCTGTGTTTTTCGTTCTTATGCGAAACAATATATCACTCAGGCCTATGGCCTTCGTGATATATTCTTACGCATAAGATTAAGAACTCAAAACACGTGTTATTCTACGATAAACCATGTTTGGGAACTTATTATTTCTTAAGTATTTACCTGTACTCAGTTTAAGAATTCAAAGATTCAAAATATAAAATTTCTTTTATACGACATTGCATGAAAAAAGAAATTCTACATACCAGTAAAAAGAAAACGGACAAAATGGTCCATAAAATGGGAGACAACTCCATCATGTAAGAATTTTTCTCCCTGGTCTGTGGAAAGCACTGAGTGAGTACCATCTACAACATTCGCTGTTACAACAACACTTTCCTCCCCTATCTCAGCAAGTCTTTGCAACTAAAACATAATATAAACAAGAGGGTTACTGACCTTAAAGCACTCACCTGTGTAAAAGGCTTCAAGAGTGTTTGTATAATGTAATGGGACAAGTACAGAGTTATATGTCACACTCAGAGGCATGGCCATCTTTGAACCTAGGGCAATAATTTGAACAATTATGGTAGAGAGTAAAACCCTGATATCAAGGCTCTAGGTATTATGGTTTCAGAGAAGATTTTCAGTCTCTTATATATAAGCCGGCCTACAGTATTATACATGTCATACCCGGGAGCTTAGGAATTTTCACCCTTGGACAGTAATTTGAACAAATATAATAATCAAACTCTGAAATTGTATGCCAAATATAAAGGCTCTAGCTATTATGGATTCAGAGAAGAATATTTTCAAAGTTATGTTATATATATAAGCCTATAGTAATACATGTTACAAACAGGGACGTGACCTTTTTTTTACCCTAGGGCAATAATTTGAACAATTTTTGGTAACAAGTCAAACCCTTATATCAAAGAAAATATCAAGACTCTAGCTATTATGGATACAGAGAAGATTTTCAAAGTTTCTTATATAAGCATATAGTATAGACATCTCACACTCAGGGGCGTCAACATTTTATGACTCTTGGGCAATAATTTGAACAAACATGGTAGACAGTCAAACCCTGATATCACAAGCCAAATATCAAGGCTCTAGCTATTAAAGCTTCAGAGAAGAAGATTTTTAAAGTTTAATAGACGAAAACCTATTCTTAATTACAGTGACTCGCATGTTCAATGAAACAGTAAAACTTCAATAACTTTGAAAGAGGGCCACCTAGAGATCATTTTGTAAAGTTTCATTAAATGAAATTGTTGGCAACAAACGGACAGATACAGTGTGATCACAATAGCTCCCCATGAGCACTTTGTGCTCTGGTGAGCTAAGTTATGTTGTACATATATATTGCATATACTGTTTAAAGGCAACTGCATCATAAATACCTGAAAAATGTGAAAGTTAACAGAAAAATCAGCAGAGTAAACTAAAAAAAACGTTTGATTTAATAACGCTACAAATAAAATTTGATGAAGATCCATTTGGCAGTTCATGAAAATTTTTTTTAAATGTAACAGTATAAAATTTCTTCATTTAGCTCTAATGGCCCCCTAAAAGGGGCCAAGTGCCCCTGTTTAATAGAATTTGGAGATCGCCACAAAGAGAACATGTTTGTGTAAAATGTTGATGATGAATGCTGGACAATCCATCAACAGGTCTATAGATCTATACTATAGATCACCCTGAACCTTCAATTCAGGCGAGTTGAAAAGGGGTATTGATCAGGTCGGATATCCGGGCACTTCACCGATAACGTTGCGTAGCAACAAGAGCGAGGTGAAAGTAGACGCCATTTTGTAAAGTGAAAGCATTGTGTGTATCACGGGTGATCATTGTTTTTATTAATTTAAAGTGATTGAATGGAAAAATAAAAAGATGCCAAAAATTTATAATGTTACAGAATGCACCTGTATGCATTTGTTAATCATTTGTGAGAGAGAAACCTATCGTTCTTTTAGTTTCCTGACGTGAAATTGAACAATGCATCGCCGATTTAAATGGAGTCGTGCATGCGGCAGACAAAATCCTGACGGCTCTGAATGGATACCAACTGCAAAGTATATTTACATTAGCAGTCAGCACTTCCGAAGTTTTTATTATAAATTTATTTAATTCATGCCGTAATAATCGCAAGAAATCCGATCCCCTTACAGTTTAAGGACGTGAAAATAAACTGGGTAAGTGGGTCTCTCTCTCCATTCCAGTCGTTCTGTAGATGGCCTCCAATTATAAAATCTCAAATAATATTTTTTCATAAACCTTTTTGTCTTAAATACATTTCCAGCAATTTCATGTTTGTTTTTTAATAAATAGGCCTATTGTTTGTCAATATTTTTCTTCTTTCACTTAATTCATTTTTGATAAAATTATTTCTAAACACTCCCTGTCAACTCTGGACTAGGTCTAATTTGGACTTGTGAAATGTGTTACTAGATAATAATTGTAAAGGTTGATTCGTTAACATTAACTGTTATTCTATCAACACCTTCAATGTGGGATTTAATTAGCAGGTATCGTAATATTAACACCTATATTTAACCAGAAAAATGTGTGATGAATAATGGAGAGAGGATTATTCTAATAATTTCTTCAGCATTTCATAGGATAAAACAAAACAATTATGTATATAAATTTCATTTATTATAAAAACATTTTTTTTTCAATGTGACAATCCTTAAAAAAAATATAGATCTAGATATGAAAATATAAAGTATACATATATCTCTACAACATAAACAGCTAGTTTGTCTTAATTCATAAGTGAAGAGTCTTGAAAAAGTCGTTCCGACTTCATCTCAGTTTTGTTATATTTTCTGGTCCTTTAAATTTGGGATCATTGATTTCAACTCATTTGAATTTGAACATTGAATACCGCTTTAAAAGCCGGTGCTAGGGAGCGCGGGCAGTGTTGCATTTTCCATTAATGCTCATGAACAGATTCAATCAAACCCAGTCTGCAATTTTCACTGTTTGCATTGTTCTCGTTGCTTCCGGGGGATCTGCTTTTCAAATTATATTAGACATTCACAGTATAAAAATCATAAGTCACAGGGATCACTATGGAGACGAGTAGTAAGTATGTGGCAGGTTGGTAAAATCCAGTTCTGACCGGTTCTGTCCAGATCCTGGATGCCCGTCACTAATCAAAGAGACTGATTTCCTGTTCCTATCCCTTTGATGTACACTATGCCTCCAGGGACTTATGTTATTTGGACACTTGGCAGGTGGATGCACATTTTTGTTATTTGCATAACAGTATACCTTAAAGAGATTAATGACACCATAGTAATAAACCCCTTATTACATAATACAAAAATTATATAATCCATCTATTGTTTTATGTAAAAAATTGAGTTCCAAAACATTTCATTCAAATAGAATCTATTTTTTTAAAGGGACAATATTTTTGGAATATATACAAAAGAAAATAGATATAAAATATAAATGTCACATTCATTTTTAGGATTCTCACACAATGTATATGTACATAGATATAACTTATATATTACGCAAATGGAATCTTGCCATCCGAAGGGCCGAAGAACTGGCAGTACACAACATGTCACTTCTGCCACCAGAGTTTAGACACGTTAATAAATCGATAATTTCCAGTAAAATTAGAGAAAAAAATGAACAGGGAATAAAAAAACACAAATAAAACTATATTATGATCTATTTTATTCAAAAACAACATCGCCGAAAACTTGACAATACTCAACATATGTCACTTCTACCAGACCATTATTGACACGCTAATAAATCAATAATTTCCCGTAAAACTAGAAAAACCTTTCAGGAATACATTATAAATGGACAGGGAAAAATAAAAATTAAGAAATAAAAATGTATTATGATATATTTTATTCGAAAACAACATCGCGACCCGTACCGCTACTATAATCGCTACGGGTTGCTACGTGATACTTTCACCTTGCTGTATCTCGGATTTATCGGTTGCTAGGAAGTGACGTCACGCCGACCTGATCAATTTAAATTTACGACAGACAGACAAATAGACTACAGTCTAACAAGAATACAAATAGTAAAAAACATTGAAGTAAAAACAAACATGCGTATAAACCAACAAGACTCCTTGCTGAAACCTCAGACTTTCTAAAACTATTTACCAGTGATTGCATTTCATATTTCAATAAAATCCGAAGGATTTGTCGCTGCACTGGATCTTCCTTAACAGATTCCACCTTTTGATCTAGCATGAATCTGTCCAGCACCTCCATTCTTTCCCTGAAACAATATCATAGTTATGCTGGTATATATTTAACAAAAAGAAGCAATCATCATAAACACTGCACCCTCAATAACAGGAAATGCACAAGCTTTATCCGAATAATTACACAATCCGAACCCTAGATAGTCGTGCAACTATTACCTGTTTGATAGCAGAATTCGATTAATTTACAACAGCTACAGTCGCAGTAAATACATAATTATACAAAGAGTATTTTTTCAACAATATGGCGACGCAATTCGTGCATATTTTATGACACGAAAAAATCGATACAAATCAATGCATAGTCGATAATTTCATGCTATTCCTAATTATACATTACTTCAGAAGCCTTATTTATGTTAATCCAATTCTCCTATGTTTCAGTTGAAAAGGTGACGCCCTGTACTAATAAACCGTGCGTATATATGCATTTGTTTCGAAATGCAATACACTACGGAAAACTAGAAAAGTTCCAATATTCACTGTGATCCTTTGTGATTAATTTTAAAATACTTTATGAAAGGTCAATTTAAATCTCGGGAGGTAGCATGTGGTATCAATTGAAATTTAAATGCAATACAGTACGGGAAAACTTGAAAAAGTGCAATAATAGCAGTACTGTAAGGATTATACTTTGTGATTAATTAATGTTTTATAAAAGGTCAATTTAAA
This sequence comes from Mercenaria mercenaria, assembly GCF_021730395.1. Lineage (NCBI taxonomy): Eukaryota > Metazoa > Mollusca > Bivalvia > Venerida > Veneridae > Mercenaria > Mercenaria mercenaria. Next base: position 23,100,587 of record NC_069364.1, on the reverse strand, counting down.
TCTCGGGAGGTAGCATGTGATATCAATTGAAACTTTAATTACACAACTTATCTCTAGAAAATCTGGGATATAAATACATTGTATCATGGTTTACCTACTGTTAACTTCTATTTGTATCATGGTTTTCCTGCAGTGTAATTATAACTGTTAACTTCTATCTGTAATATTCTTCAACTGGGGAAGAGGTGTGCCTATAAGCCGTACTCTACTGTAACTAAGTTAGAGTGCATGTCTTAGGTCACGCCTACATACTGGTTCAGTGCCTAAATCCGGACAGTGCTTAATAAATCGGACACCGTTTAAAAATGCTTTACGATCATGATTTTTTACTGAAATGAACAGGATCGACGCAAACGAAAGCTTTGATGACCAGCTGTCAACAACAGTATACGAATGTAAGCTTTTCCAGAGAAAACTACCTTCAAATATCCGCACCGCATAAAGTGAACATTGTGTGTGTTGGGGATGACGTCATACAGCGCGCGCAAGTTTATTGAGGTGCGACGAGGTACCGATTAAATAAGAAAAATATTCTGCCTATTGCAGACGACTCTTTTTGTTTGCTGATCGAAACTGATGTAAAAACATGTTTTAGAATTCTGTACTACCCTCTGTATTTATCTAAAAGATTTAACCAATTTCTGTTATATATCAATTAATTCAATAGAAAAAAAAATGCCAGCATTTTGCAGACAAGGGACGCAATTCATTAGATAAAATCGGCGCAGTGTCATTATAATGATCCCCGTAGTTGTGTCAAAATGTATAACGACAGCGACAGAATCTGCATGTAAGAAAGAATAATTTTAAACATTAATTTTTGCTCAGATAAATTTTATTATATTATTGTTATATTTGGCAATTATATATTTAAAGTTAGAAACTAGTCCATATGATCACGTGATGAACAGTAATAAAATTTTATTCGGAAAGAGATGTTTGTATTTATTTACAGGACTGTATTTGACTGCTTTGTTTTAAACGAAGTCTTGTTTATTGTTATTTTTGGGTGCACATATTTGTTGCATTTTATACCTAAATAGTGTCCGAATATTTAAGCACTCTGAAGGTCAATTTTGACAGCTTTTACTGGCCCAATTCGGGTGACATTTTTATGATGAAATCAGCAATATACGATTTTGTTGTTTTGCAAAGAGATTTATAAAGAACCTAAAATTATACTGTTAAAATTTTGTGCACGTGTGGTTTCATAATGCAAAGTTACTGTCAAAAACCCACCAGAAGTGTCCGGATTTAGGCATTGGACCAGTATAGAATTCTGTAGGGAAATGTTGAACTTTCAGAAACCGTTCTCTATTTCAGCTAGAGTACACTTATCTTACATCAAATATAAGCTGCTCACGTGACAGTACAAATGTTTAAAATGGAATGTTAACTTGTCATTCAAAATTAGTAGCCGAATGCGTTGTTCATATTGGCGGACCATGATACAAATGATTTCTTATTCCTGAGAATATCTTCATTATTCTCAAAAATAATAAAACATCATGGAGATGCCAAAATTGGGGACAAAAAGATACGGAAAGAACTCTCTCTGTTTTGAGGCTTTTCGTATGTCAAGCGACCAAGACCAATAATTTCTCAGGCTGACCTGCACCTAGGTATGTACTAGCCCAACTCGTGACGTAATTATCACTTTCATTTCAGTCTGATATAACGCCCAATTCAGACGTAATCATTAGTGCTTAACATTCGTACATAAATTATAAGCCACACAGTATGAAAAACATAAGAAATACTTTAGTTTGCTGTTCTAGTAAATAATACATTTATCTCGTGAGCACTTCTAAACGTTATTTGACGTGTTCTGCATAATAGAAAAACAGCTATCAAATATATGCATCAACATACAGCATTTAGCACAGTTTGAAGTCGTGCTCGATTTGTTCACCAGACTGTATTCCGGGTATTCATGAAGGAACAAGCACATGAGAATAGATATAAATAAATCTCTCCCGTGATCTGTTTTGTTTTAATTTGTAATTTACCTGTTACGTCATCGATGGCGGAAAAACAAATTGATAATTTTACATCAGTGGGTGACTTTCTTCAGGAACTGCGATTTGCTCACGACATGACATAACGCGTGATACATAAAAACAAGCACAAGAATAAATTTGCTGTTCAAAAATAGTTTTCTTTTCGCCATTAAATCATCACTGTGCATGCAATCATGTCTGAAAGCATATCTATCTGAAAGACGGAAGTACCTGACAATTATGCCGATTTTAAACAGTCATTGCTTGTGACTCTGTGGACGGACCTTCAGGGTAGGTAACTAGAGTCACGGATTGGGACTAGGTATGTACATGCAACAAATATAAATGGTGCTCTTTACGTTTATTTTTAATTTGCTCACAGAGAAGCTGTGCAGGAAGAATAGACTGGATGGACCGATTGGATATTTAGACGTCAGCAAGAGCCAAGTACTTTAGGTTACTAGATAGCAGTGTTTTGTTTCTGAGCATTGTGTTTCTGTTTTATGCAACATTCTTTCAATTTCTGTAAAGGGTGAGTGGGGGGGGGGGGGGTGCTTATTCGTTTTGTTTACCCAACCTGAGTGTGGTGCTTATTAATACTTAATAATTATGAATTCTAAAACCGTGCATTTTCTTGCCCAGATTTATTATAAACAACGATAAATCGTTAGAAAAAATGTCCGAGTATGGAAATGAAGCCGCGTTTGCCCGTCTAACCCGATCAAACATGTAACGTATCTCTGTTGTTCTTTAATTTGGATAAGTTTTTATCTTAATCCAATGAAATGCATGCACAATAATATTAATAAGATAAAGCGCAATAAAAGTATGTTTGTATCCATTTCCCCCATGCCCTAATACTTTTATGCACGTATTTGTAAAAAAAATACAATTTGGGCAAAAATATAGCCCAAACCTTCACGTGTTCACCCCATAGCTTGTCTAAGTGAAAATTAATTCGGCCTATATTGCGGACAATTTCACGTGCAATAAAATTTCTACCGTGCTCAATATAATGTTAACTATGGAGACATGACGTAAGAGCACAGTCGGGTATTGCTCTCAATCAGAAGACTCTATTAAGAGAGACCGGACACATTAATCCAGTGGTAAACATGTCTGTGTACGAAACTAGTTGTCGTTAGTTCGAGCCCTGCTCCTCCAACTTAAATCACTAACATTGGTATAAGAATCCTGTGTATCGTTTTCTTTTCTTTTTATCTCTGGCACGCTAAAGAACCAGAGAAACATCTGAATTTGTTCTGTTTCTGGATCTTGCACAATCTACCAGCTAGAAGTACTAACAATCTTCTGGAGGAGTCGCCCATATTGGTTTCCGGAGGCAACTATAAATAAGCTGCCAAACAAACAAACATCTATGAAGGGATCATGACTGATTAAATGGTCTGAAAGATCAGCCGACCGCGAGTGTTGCTGTTTTGTTTCCGTTTTTACTGAAAATTATTGTTATAACGAAGACGTGTAATCATATAGCAAATCAAACTGCACTTAAATTTGACCTCCTACAGTTGTAACCTAGACATTTATATGCTGTTACTTACGCGCTAAACGGTAGTAAAACAAAATAATAAAATAATCATACTAACATAATTGTAATAGAAATCTTGTGCTGAACTTGCCACAGTACCATTCAGCAGTTTGGTCATAAGCATACGATGTCATAACATTTTGATGCCATACACAATTTGCGATAATATTTTAGTTTTTGAAATTTTCTTATTAGATAACTCTATTCACAAATAATTTGCGAGTCGTTTGATTTCTAGTTTACGTTCGAGAGCACTTTAACAACGCCTAATCGAAACAGTTGAAAGCATTTGATCAAATCAGATTTTCCCACTGTACTGTATAGATGTATGAAATGTGTATAAGGATATTAATGTGATAATTTTCTTGTGTTACACGAAGGAAACTACGGTACATGAAGCTCATATTCAAATAAATTTCATTCGGATGTTACAAAGAGCTATAAAAATAATTTATTTTATACTTCTTTGGATATTATTAGGATCGGTCGTCAGAGAAAAAGAATCAATAATTAAATAAAAATAAATTAATCAGTGTTTTCAATGATAAAAGGATAAGCTGAACGCCAACGGAAGTGACGCTGATGTTATCAGAAAAGTTCAAGTGGTGTTGTCAAAGGTGGAAACTTAAATCGCAGAATGTTCAGTATAATTTCAGTAACTCCTAAATGGATAATGTTTCTTCTTGTCATATTGATAAAATATCGGAAAATTTAGAAAAATGGTCGTTCATGGCTTTTTTTATCACATTTAATTTTTGGTAAAAGTGCACTGTGAATATTGACAGAAATGAATTTTAACTTAACATATCATAACAACATAACATTACATAACATAACATAATACATTGTATAATATGTAATAATACATACCTTATAAATAAACTGCATAGGACAAAATCCTGTAACAAAATCCTGTAACCAAGGTCAAATAACCAGAAGCGGGCATTATAACCGGTTCCTGGCCCACCATGGATGAGTGACACCATTTTTGACGTCATATGATCCTGTGTCGTCGCGATAAAAAATCGTTAACGTCGATCTTTTTTATGATTAACTGATTCAAATAAGCTAGTAATCTTTATGTTTATAGGTATATAATAAACAACTCATTAAATGGCAATGACGTTCCATATGTGGTTATTACCATTTCTTATCTTTTATTGGCACTCGGGCTAACCCCACGTGCAATACCGGTTTAGTCGTGCTAATTACCACTTTAGGCCCATCATAGCCGTTTTATAAGTGTATTATGAAATTTAACATAAAATAATGTATGTTTGACAATAATTAAATCGTATGCAAACAGCAAATTGTTAAAGCAATTTGATATAAATTACATCTATACATGTTTATATGTTATGAGAGCACATGCTTCACGTGTACATGTGACAACGGTCATGTTTCAAGTATTACAAAAGAAAGAGATATTTAATCGCCTCGATAGCCTAGTGTAGTGGTAGAGCGTCCACATCGAGTGCGGGAGGTCGTGGTCCCGATCCCCGGCCGCGTCATACCAAAGATGTGAAAAATGGTACCAGTAGCTCCCTTGCGTGGCACTCAGCTCAGCATTAAAAGGGAAACTGGCCTCTTCTATCATAAATTTGTGTACAGTAAACCAAAGAGATGAAAGGAAATCCGACTAAATAAATCGGAAAGGAAAATATGTTAGCGATTAAAAGATTAAAACATGGGTGACAGCCAGGTTTATGGTTGTGAATGTTCAGTGTTGCTAAACAAAAGAAGCACACATGCGCATGACAGGAAACGCCCGCTCGCGATTGTCGAAATTTTATGTTATTCATATTCGGCTTCTAAAGACACGAAAAATTCAATGTTTACTTCAAAGGGAGGTAATATTTGACAACGACAGAAACCGGTATTTTACATAAAATTCATTGGAAAAGCTTTACATATTCTTAAATCTACATAGACTGCAAAATTAATTATACTTTTTATCTTATTCGTTCTAAATAATTGTTATATCTTCTTCGATGCCCAAGATATGGGAGCAAATATGCAATTGTAATTAGTTTTCGCGATTTGAATCCATGGCATAATTTGGTCAGGCTCTGCTGGTCGGAGGAAAACTGAATTTCAATAGGCCTGCATTGTAATAATTTGAGTTATTGACCTTTCCTTACATTAGAACTTTTGATGTCATCTACTCTGGATGAAACAAAATGCCCAAAACTGAATGAAATGTAGGATATCATGTTTAATACCTGCACATAATATTTGAAAGAGGGCGTGGCAGTATACGTTTTACAAGGTAATCTGAAAATTGATTTGTAAATCTTCACAGAGTCCCAAATGTGAAGTACAAAAATAGGAAAAATCACAAATTTGCACACATTTTTTATTGATTTTTCTGTTTCTATATAAGAAAAAATTGCAACGTAAGGGAAGTTCCATACATATATATCCATGAAATATATAAACACAGTTCAAAGAAAAATAGCATTTGAGACACTCAAAATATAAAAGACACAATAAAATAATTATTTTGATATAAAAGGGAGGTAATTCAGATTGTAGTCGAGTGCATATGGTAAATGGCTTCCCTTTAGTGTCAGATATTGTGCATTATGTATTTCTTACATTGTTAGCTGTGTGTATTTAAATTAAATGTGACTAAAAGTTAAATGAAGCAGCACTTATGCTATTAAACTATTAACGCCCACTATCTATGGCTTGAACAACCATTTGGGAGAAACACTTTTTAATATTTCTCGAAAATAGTACTGAAAGTAAGTAAAAGCTGACAGCAGTGCTTGTATCAAGTACAGGGTATAATTTAAATTTATATATATTAACTCTAAATATAGAAGTATGAACAAGATCCAGGGCTTTTTTCCCCTATAAATCTTAGGGGTGTAACGATACATCGAACTATCGATGCATTGCGATACTAAGTGTCCCGATAGCATGCATCGATAGAAAAGTCACAATCCAATAACAATCGCCGATAGTTCCTTCAACAATCGATAGTTTCGATAGTTTTGAAATTTTAGTAAATACAGAAATAATTTATAATTTATAAACCAAGAAACAGAGCCAGCTTTCATTTGCGCCTCGGAAAATGTTTACGTCTCCATTACAATAATTACCCTCACGGAATTTAACTACCACTGACAGAGAAGTCTGGAGATAATTAATAAATTTAGTTTCTTAGAAACTTTGATTAAATATATTTAAATAACCTGTTAATCTTAGATGAGAAAATGTACTATGGACATGGAGAAAGAAGGATACTTGTATTATACAGCAAACTGTTCGGTAGGGCCCTTCATTTAGTGCTGGTACACCTTAAACCAATCCGTTAATTTTCGTCTTTTTCGATGCTTTGGGTTATTAAACATGTTGACACTCGCAACAAAATGGCCGATTCGTTTGAGTATACCTTGCATAGGTTTATTGTTTTACTTATTGTTTCAAAGCTAAGGAAGTCAAGAAATATTTAATGTTAGAATTATTTCTGTCCATTTCATTTATACAAACATCTCAATGTGTTTTTACAGCAATTACAAACAGTGCCGTCTCTTACACTGTGTAACAATGCCAGTTGGTAGCTTTACTGTATAAATTAGGATGGCCGATAACTATTGCAATAGTATCGCAATAGTAACCTGCAATAGAATAGTATCGCAATAGTTTTTAAGCAATATCAATAGTATTGCAATAGTCAAAATTGGCCTCAATAGTCACCCCTAATAAATCTACCTCCGGTAAAAGGAGGTAATCCCAATGCAAAAAAGTATGTTTTTTCCCCAAGTTGAATTTAAAATTCCCAAATGATTATATCATTTAGGGATTTTGCTGTTTTAAGACAGTTTTGCTAATTTGCATATATATTTAGGTAAATTATAATACTGTTGAACAATTACTGAAATGCAATTCATTAATATTTCACACAAAAACACATTTATGTAGATTTTGGTAATTTGCAAATTGTCCCAATTAAGACAATTTCCGAGAGCATTTTCCCAATTCCACCAGTATCGGTGGCATTCCCAGATTGATGAAAAAAAGGCCTGAGATCAAGGTCTGCATACGTCATTCCAGATGTGCACTGTGCTCAATAATTTTATATACATACAATAATAAGTACCTGGCTATTTTTTTTTCACACACATCTGGCTTATGAAAAGTAAATTTCAGTGGAATATCAGAATCCTGAAACACTGGTTAGGTAACTGCCCGCCGTTACATTACTGAAATACTGGTGAAAAATGGCGTTAAACCCAAAACAAACAGAAAGTGGCAGCTGAAAAGCGAATACAGAGTTTACTAAAATACAGACAGAGCAAATGAATGAAATAGTATTGATAATTTACATATTAATTAATTTCAGATGTATTAAACTAAATTCGTTACAACTGAAGGAACAAAATTCGGACTTTTGCACTATGATAAAAAATCATTTCCATTTAGGTCAACAAAATTTTGGTAACTTAACAGTTGTGGTGGGTTGCAAACAAACAATTTCTTAGGAATGGCCTTGACACCAGTTGTAGAACAGCCATTTAGAACAATGTAGAATGCCTTAATTTGCAGTTCTGTTACAGGGAACAGAATGTAAAGATATAGGAGAGATCATGTTTGTATACAAATCCGGGGTGTTTTCTATTTTTAGAACTGATAAGACAGTGATCGAGAGGGCAGAAGCTGATCGTCCATGTTTTTTGTAAACAGTAATGTTTTTCTAACGGTCTAAACTTTCTTAAAACACAAATTTATTTTGAAATAAAATGGATTAATTATGAACGCTTAACTTACAGTGTTTTTCTAAAAGTTTTGAACATCACTATGCCGCTTTTAAAACCAAATGTCATTTAAAATGTTTATTTATTGAAAAAAAATATTTGAATACAAAAAAAAATATGAAAATTGTAAGTATTTCAAAACTTTCTGAATTTTGAAAACCCATAAATGAGCAAAAATGTTATTAAAAATTCCGATTCCATACACTAACGTTGTAAAAACATTTGTTTTGCCCACCACCAGTTAAACAGATGTTAATGCGTGATGTCACGGCTATCTCTCCTATAGTTTAAGTATCAGTTATTTAAAATGAAAGAAAAATTCTGCTGTAACGGTTGGTTCTGTTTCAGGATACCAGTACATGAATGAAGGATGGCATCCTCACAAGGGTCAAGCAGATTTCTCATCTATTCTGTGATACTATGTGTAACTACCAGTGTATGTTACCTTCGAGCACTGGACTGTGGCTTCGTGTTTGATGATATTTCGGCAATAGTGGACAACAAGGATCTCAGACCCAGAACCCCTGTGTCTAACTTGTTCTTAAATGACTTCTGGGGAACACCAATGTCACAGGTATGGACACATTAATACAGTCAACTTTTACTAAGGACTAGTAAGGAGACAACCAAGGGAGTCGGTGACTCAGTGCGGTGGCTTAAGGCAAGTGGCTGCTTATTAAGTCAGGTGGAGATTAGAAAAAATGTCAATTAGGGAAGTTAGCCACATGATATGGCTCAAGTTGCATTACTGAACATTGCAGAAATATTCAGTGAATTATGTCCCTTTTATACTACTGAAGTTAATGTTTTGATACAATTTCACTCTTATCTTTTGTTATTCTTAAAAACATTTGACTCAGACTAAAACTATTGTCTAATATCATCATCCGCATTGGAGTCATTAAATACTCCAGTGATAGCTCCAGCTCCCTCAGATGTGCCCTGTTTGCTTATCCAGTATTGAAATAATCGGGGAAGCTGTCTCCAGACATTGATGTCTCATGCACATGGGCTCACTCAAGCAAATATTGATTGTGGTACCAAGCTATTTTCTTCATGTTTTCAATGTTTGAAACTTCTGAGACTCTAGATAACTTGAGCAATTTGCTCATTCCCTTGTGACTCTGAACAATTACTTATGTAGTTTTTACTGTGCTGAGTTTATTATCTTGCTTTCATTCTTGTAGGAGAGGAGTCACAAGTCATATAGACCGCTATGTGTGCTGACATTCCGGTTTAACTACATGTTGAGTGAACTGGAACCAATGTCATATCATCTACTCAATGTAATACTGCATGCCATAGTATGTGTAATGTATATGAAGTAAGTGTATTTATGTTTAGTCACCAACAACGATTTTATTTTAGTCTGACTGTAAAGAAGGCATTTAGCTTAATATTTGAATCATTTTCGATTTAACTTCCTCAGAAAAATTAGTACTGGTGCATGGTGTGGAGTTGCCACGACCCCAGTAGGATTCAAACCTATGTGGTTTGAGGTTGAACAGCACTTCTGGTATACTTTGCTGCACCCTTAAACTCGGCTTTATAAACTTTCCATTTTTTTACAGTTTTTATTTTAGTCTACAATTTATTACATAATTTGTGGCTGTTACCAAATAAAATCAGGCAGTTTTATATCAAAACTAATGTTAGTACAAACTGTTGATGTAAAATGCTCCAAAAATGCTTTGCTGTCTTAGCCTGTCTGCTTAGCTTAGTAGGGAAAGCTTGGATCTGTGGATTTTGGGGTCCTGAGTTTGATCTCCAAGCAAGATGTCCGTGAACATCTAATAAAAGATTTTTTATCTGAAGTCATTTCGGCCTCCACCTCTGATTCATGTGGAGGAGTTGGCAGTTAATTGCAGAGAACAGGTAAATACTTGTACAGAATCCAAGAACACTTGCTAGGTTAACTGCCCGCCGTTACATAACTGAAATTCTGTTGAAAAATGACGCTAAACCCTCTAAACAAACAAAATTGTCACCTGTCTTCTGTCATTATTCATCAGACGACTTCCTATAAGTATTTGCTCTGACAGAATTCTAAAAAATATATTTATAACTGTATGTGTTTTATTTAAGGATGTGCAATATGTTTATACCAGAGTTGCCTTCATTTGTTGCTGCCATGTTGTTTGCTGTTCATCCCATACATACTGAAGCTGTAAGTTATTTATAAGGAGAAATATAATGCTTATCAAATACATTTCAGTGTGTTAGCATGTGAATGTGATATTCATTTTATCATACTGAACAATATTTATGTTAAAAAATGAAAAAAGTGTGTTGCGATTTTACAAAAAAGTAGCAATATGTTTATTGGGGGAAAATCTCTTGCCTATTTTTTCAGACTAATGGGAGCTAAAGTGGCTTACCATCATGCTGTTGCATAGTTATGTAGCACTTACATTTTCAAATGGGAAAAACGCCTTAATTATTTTCAGACTGGAGTGCTATTTTTGGGTGTGCCTGGGTATTTAAACATTTAGAATTTTTAACGGCCACTGTGCAGAAATTATCTACAGGGATACACTTGTGCATAATGATAATATTGAAACATCACTCCTTTGAGTTGATTATGTAGCAATTTACATTTTCAAAAAATTTTATTTAGAAGTTTTAGAAAATATTCAGAAAAGATGCTTTTTATTTACTCCAGAAGCTAGTCCCTTCAGATCTTATTCATTACTTACTGCCGGTAAAAAAGGTTAATTAAAGCCAACCACTCATTCCAGGGGTCATGGGTTCGAGCACCACTAGGGTCACGACCATGACTTCTCATATGAAATAGTTCTGATTTTTACAGGAAGCGGATGTGAGAGTGGTTTCAATAAATTTAAAGCTAAAACAAACTAGTATAAACTAAACTAAAGCCAATTTTCAGGAGCTGTATAATTTTTCTTTCTGTATTCAGGTGACGGGCGTGGTTGGTAGGGCAGAGTCTCTGTCCTCTATCTTCTTTATAGCAGCACTGATGTTCTACGCAAAATGTACAGGGTATCACAAGGATACATGTAAGTATTTAATGAAAATGGCTATGCCCATTCTGGAAACTTAAAATATTGTTCTTTTCTTATCAGCGAAAACCATTATTGCTAGACACATAGAAGGTGATTTCTGTGAAACATCAGTTTAAACTACAATGTTTTTGAGATACAAAAGCTCATTTCACTAGATTAAAAATTTAATGTGTATTGTATATGGTTGAGTTCAGTTACTTAAGAAAAAAACGTGCTGCGTCAGTGTTGTGACATTTTAACCTGTACCATGCTGGACACAATTTATGTTGCCTTTGCAACTAGTGCAGATCATAATCAGCCTGCACATCCATGCAGTCACTGTTTGCCATTGAGTCAGTATCATTATGGTATTCGCCCCTTTTAACAGTTAATGGGTACTGTCCAAATTGATAGATGGAAAAGTTCATGATTATAGAAATTAGCAGGGAGTGTATTTAAATTTATACCTTTAGCCTGCTGGCAGCAAGTGATTCTGCCTTTGCGACCAGTGCAGACCAAGATCAGCCTGCACATCCGTGCAGTCTGATCATGGTCTGCGCTGTTCGCTATCCAGTCAGTAAATTTTCAGTGAACACCCCTTTGAATGATAAGTTGTACTGCCCAAATTGAATGATGGACCAGTCCATTTTAGAAATTTAGCAGGCTAAGGGTTAATTATGTTTATTATTGCATCTTATGATTTACATGATTTAGATACAGTTATTACATACAAAAGTATAAAGGTAGCGAAATTTATTGGAATTTCAGGGATGCAAATGGTAGAAATAATACAGGGTTATGATGTATCTTTATTTACCAAAAAGGAAAGGAGAAATCAATGAAGATTTCTTTTGACAGACTTTGATAGTGTGACACAATAGAGTGATATGGAGTTTTATTTATATTTTATTTCAGCTTGGGGTCCTCTGTTCACTACTATTGGCTTGGTTACCATAGCAATGTTATGTAAAGAGCAGGGTATTACAGTGATCGGAGTTTGTGTTGTATACGAACTCTTTGTTGCACAAAGGGTAAGAAAAGTGATTAGTTTTGGGATTTTTTTTTTGTAAATTAGAAGAAAATGTATCTGGCAGATAAGTTTCAATAAGTAGTGGTATATATTATATATATAATTTTAAACTTTATGATAAATTGAACCTAGAACTTGCTTCTGTAAGGAAATAACACTGTTGCATTTGCTGACACCCAATTTTGATTTAAAAATGGAGATTGTGAATATGAAATAACAGACACAATTAATTGTAAACTTTAGCCAAGATGGAATAATTTAATATATGTTGTAAGATTTTACTCTCAGCTGAATAAAATTATAGTTGGAATTACATAGTAACTAAGATTACATAAATTTTCATTTAATGTGTATGTGTTTTGTTTCTTTTAAGGCATTATTCAAAGATTTATGGGCAATTCTGATGCGTATTTTACAAGGAGACACCAAGATACCGAAATGGTTACAAGGTTCGATAATCAGATCAGTGGTTCTAGTTGGATCAACGATGTTTCTGTTGATTGCTAGAATTAAAGTGATGGGAGCCCAGCTGCCTGTATTTACTAGGTAAGTGAACATGGTTAAGATCAGTGTTGTCAGTAACTTTTCAACCTGCTCTGTCATGAAGAAAAAAGATCAGCAAAGTGAGAAATATGTGAAAAATAAACAATAGAAGAGTAAACAGTTATTAAGATCATATGTCATTCTTTGCAGTTCTTGTTGTGTAGAGGTCACATTTAAGCTATCTGGCTGATTGTTGAATATAAATTGACCTACCTAGGAGCTGCCCCATGTCTAAAGATAATGTCCAAAGGCTGCTGATTTTTCCCCTCGCCAATAGAGCCAGAAAATCCCTTGGTGACATGAATTGTGTTGGCATTATGTAGAACCCAACAAAACAAACACACAGTTGTGGCCTTTTACCATTATTTTCATTTTTGTGCCCCCCCATGAGTGGTGGGGGCATATAGATTTGGTCTTATCCGTGCGTGCGTCCGTCCGAAGTTCGTGACGTGCCTAGCTCGAAAAGAATTTGATATAAATTGATAAAACCTTGCATGAGTCTTTATCATGATATAAACTTGCGCACCTATTTTTTTTCTAGTGATCTTGTCACCTTGTGACACGCCTAGCTCAAAAAGTATTTGATGTAGATTCATGAAACCTTGCATGAGTCTTAATCATGATATGAACTTGCGCACCTCCTATTTTTCATTTGGGTTCGCCCCCTATTTTTAGAGTTTTGAAATAGTCAAAAATGTATATTTTCACCTTGTGACGCACCTAGCTCAAAAAGTGTTTAATATAAATGGTTGAAAACTTGCTTAAGTCTTTATCATGATATAAACTTGCACACTTCTAATTTTTTGGCTGGCTCCACCCGCTTTTTTTAAAGTTATGGCCCTTTTTCACCTAATTATGTGCCTAGCTCAGAAAGTATTAGATGTAAATTCAGGAAACCTTGCTGGAGTCTTTATCATGATGTGACCTTGCAAACTTGGCATTCGTCTTGAGAATCTTAGCTCTTATTACAGAGTTATGGCCCTTGAAATAGCCAAAATAGTGGATTTTTTGTTTGTGATGCTCATAGCTCAAAAAGTATAGGGCCTAGAATAATGAATCCTTTTCATAAAATGTTTGTTGAAGCTATACCCCATTAAGACTGCAAACATTTGAATTATTGCCCATTATTATGCCAGTGGGGGGCATACCCTGTGTCCTACAGACACATTCTAGTTAAATCTTGTCACATCAGGATTTTTATAATGAAGATGCTCAAAAATGGTTGAATTTCTTTGGCACAAAATTACAAGGTTTGGGCCAAAACTGCTGAAGAAATATGAATCCATTGATTTCTGATTTTGAATATAAAATATTTTACTTGTTTGTTTTGATTTAATTTCATGGATTCACTGAACCAAGGAATACATGAAAATAAGTCCCGATTGATAGTAGGTCATACATCAGAACTGCAGTTTGGTATTTCATTCATGAACCAACTTCACATTTCAACAGTAGAAAGGCTCAGGGTGAGCTATTAGGATCACTCACCGTCCGGCGTCCGGCCGTAAACTTTTACTTTAAACGACATCTCCTCATAAACCGCTAGGCCAATTTCATCCAAACTTCACAAGAATGTTCCTTGGGTGAAGCTTTACAAAACTTGTTCAAAGAATTGAATTCCATGCAGAACTCTGGTTGCCATGGCAACCGAAAGGAAAAACTTTAAAAATCTTCTTCTCAAAAACCAGAAGCCTAGAGCTTAGATATTTGGTGTGAAGCATTGCCTAGTGGACCTCTACCAAGTTTGTTCAAGTCATGACCCCGGGGTCAAAATTGACCCCACCCCAGGGGTCACTTGATTTTACATAGGAAAATCTTAAAAAATCTTCTCAAAAACCAGAAGCCCTAGAGCTTAGGTATTTGACATGTAGCATTTCCTAGTGGACCTCTACTAAAGTTGTTCAAATCATGACCCCAGGGTCAAAATTGACTCCGCCTCAGGGATCACTTGATTTTACATAGGTTTCTATAGGAAAATCTTCAAATTTTTTTAAAAAATAAACCAGAAGGGCTAGAGCTTAGATATTTGACAAGTAGCATTGCCTAGTGGACCTCTACAAAATTAGTTCAAATCATGACCCCCGAGGTCAAAATTGACCCCGCCCCAGGGGTTACTTGATTGTACATAGAAAAATCTTCAAAATTTTCATAAAATAAATCAGAAGGCCTAGATCTTAGATATTTGATATGTAACATTACCTAGTAGACTTCTACAAACTTTGTTCAAATCATGACCCCCAGTGTAAAATTGGCCCCACCCCAGGGGTCACTTGATTTTACATTGGAAAATCTTCAAAAAATTTCTAAAAATAAACCAGAAGACCTAGAGCTTAGATATTTCACATGTAGCATTGCCTAGTGGACCTCTACAAAATTTGTTCAAATCATGACCCCCGGGACAAATTAACCCCGCCCCATGGGGTTACTTGATTGTAAATATAAAAATCTTCAAAATTTCTAAAAATAAAGCAGAAGGCCTAGAGCTCTACAAAATTTGTTCAAATCTTGACCCCCGGGGTCACTTAATTTTACATAGGAAAATCTTCAAAAATTTTCTAAAAATTAACCAGAAGGCCTAGAGCTTAGATATTTAATATGTAGCATTGCCTAGTGGACCTCTACAGAATTTGTTCAAATCATGACCCCAGGGGTCAAAATTGACCCCACTCCAGGGGTCACTTGATTTTACTCAGGAAAATCTTCAAAAAATTTCTAAAAATAAACCAGAAGGCCTGGATCTTAGATATTTGACATTTAGCATTGCCTAGTAGACTTCAACAAACTTGTTCAAATCATGACCCAAGGGGTCAAATTGACCCCGCCCCATGGGGTTACTTGATTGTACATAGAAAAATCTTCAAAATTTTCTAAAATGAAACCAGAAAGCCTAGAGCTTAGATATTTGACATGTAGCTTTGCCTAGTGGACCTCTACAAAATTTGTTCAAATCTTGACACCCCCGCCCCAGGGTCAAATTGACCCAGCCCCTGGGGTTACTTGATTGTACATAGGGAAAACTTATGAATAAATTTGCTAAAAATAAACCAGGAGGCCTAGATCTTAGATATTTGATATGTAACATTGCCTAGTAGACTTCTACAAACTTTGTTCAAATCATGACCCCTGGGGTAAAATTGTCCCCACCCCAGGGGTTACTTGATTGTACATCAGAAAATCTTCCAAAAAATTTCTAAAAATCATCAGTTTGACATTTGAAACATGTAGCTCATATATCTCAGGTGAGCAATCCAGGGTCATCATGACCCTCTTGTTACTAAATCAACCAGATCAAGAATGAATATTGTCAACTCTGGATTCTTAAGGTATTTCTGTACTAAAAGATGTAATAAACATACTATGTGAACATTTTTACCATCTCTGGAATTAATGTTGTAGAAATGTAATTAGGAAATTTAATGGCTTTCTGTTTGTTTACTTACATCCTTCTCATGCGATGTTAACTTTCCTTTACCAGTACATAAAGCTGTGTCAATAAATGTAGAAAAAAATTGCAAATTGTCATTAGTGGGTTACATCTAAGGTGAACCTCTTGTGTTACATAGATCTTTTCTCTATTTTCAGGTTTGATAACCCAGCATCTGTATCAAATACACCATCCCGACAGTTAACATATAACTACCTGCTACCTATCAACTTCTGGCTGCTACTGTTTCCTGCCGATCTCTGTTGTGATTGGACGATGGGAACCATTCCAGTCATCAGCTCCATTATTGACCCTCGCAACCTTATCACCATTGGATTTTATCTGTGCTTGGGGAAAGTTGTTCATTTTTGTCTTGCAAAGCAGGGAAAATTAAATAGAGCGATTATTATGGTAAAGATTCAGTTTTTATTTTTCAATGTGTAGAAATACAATTCTTTTCCTCAGAAAATTGTTTTAATTGTTGAATAGTCTTGTACAGTGAGAAGAAAGATATAGTACAGTGAGAAAAAAGATAATGCCAAATAAGACACCTTAGTTTTTCCTCCATAATTAAAGTTGTAAAATTACAACTGTATAATTTCAAGTATCAGTATATGAGCCGTGCCATGAGAAAATCAACATAGTGGGTTTGCGACCAGCATGGATCCAGACCAGCCTGCGCATCCGCGCAGTCTGGTCAGGATCCATGCTGTTCGCTAACGGTTTCTCTGATTGTAGTAGGTTTTAATAGCGAACAGCATGGATCCTGACCAGACTGCGCGGATGCGCAGGCTGGTCTGGATCCATGCAAAGCCACTATGTTGGTTTTCCCATGGCACGGCTCATATGTATGTGAGACTGTTTTTATGACACATCCATTAATTACTTTATAAGGGCTACCCAAGTTTAAAGTGAAAATGTATTAAGCTTAGGTAGCATTTTAAGACATTTTACATTTTTAGCCAAATTTAGCCATCTTGAGCATGTGGATTTAAAAAAAAAAAGATTTGATACATTTTGCCAACACTGATATCGAAGAGTCAGACAAAAGTAATACTGGTATATGGTACCGATAATTCAATTTTAGTAAACGTGTGTCCCTTTAAGACCTTTCTAACGTAAACGTAATTACGAAACAGAATACTGAATCCTTAAAATTTTAGGCTAATTTGTGGTCTATGGGAGACAATTTCATCCAATAGTAATGCAATAGTATCTCCCTTAGACCATTATTTGCAAATAACATTTACGGATTCAGTAATCCATTTCCGATTTACGTTTACGTTAGAAAGGTCTTTAAGAAGAATATGAATCTGTCTGTTGGTAGAATCTGTTACACTGGTTATTGGTTGCAAACAACAAGGAAGATCTGTTTTAAGATATATCACAGCTGATTGGTTTTAACAGGTTTTGTCTATTTATTGACTTGTGTTATCTTTCTGTTTTATAGTGTCTAGCTTTGATGGTGTTACCATTTATACCAGCGTCAAACATGTTTTTCCCTGTGGGTTTTGTCGTGGCAGAGCGTATATTGTACACACCTAGCATGGGATTCTGCATGCTCATTGCTGTTGGATTTGACCAGATTATGCAGAATAAAAAGTAAGTTTTATTTGGTGTCAGTTTTATTTAACTGTAATAACATTATCAAGATTAGAATTTGCTGATTTTGAATTGCTGTTTGATTCACCTTGTTAGTCACAGGATTTTTATACACCTGAAAGGCTGTGTTATGATGCTGGTGTCTTTCTGTCCATCCATCTGTCTGTCTCTCCGTCCATTAGCAATTTTGTTTCTGCTCTGTAACTCTTGACACAAATGTTCACCACATTGAGATGATGTGCAGAGCACACGTTTTGGATGGCTCGCTTCAAGGTCAAGGTCGCATATAGGGGTCAAAGGTTATATGACTTTGTTTTGGTCTGCTCTGTAACTCTTGAACTGCTCAAAGGATTTTAAAGAAACTTGACACAAATGTTCACCACATCAATATGACTTGCAGAGGGCATGTTTTGAATGGCTTGCTTCATACCTTTGGCCGTATTTTGCTCTACATTGCGGTGCTCTTGTTTTCTTAATCCATTCAGAGAAATTTGATCATTTTTTACTAGAATCAGGGGAATTTGAATTTTTAACAGGAAGCCAGGGGAATTCGATCACTTTTAACAGGAATCAAGGGGAATTTGATCGCTTTAAGCAGGAATCCAGGGAAGTTTGATAGTTTTTACACAGGCTATATTTATTCTATATTATTAATATCAAGATATCAGCTATATTACTTATGGAATTCTTTGTATTGTAACAAACACGTTTCTTTTCATTACAGAGCATTAAAACCAATTTTATGGTTTCTGATGGGCTGCTTGCTGATATTTCATGCTGGCAAGACATATATTAGAAATATTGACTGGTAAGTTCATGTTTGTAATCCGACATTACTATTGATCAAATACGTATTTTCAGTCTTCTATTATTTGCAGTAGGGCCTGAAATGTCAGTATTTTTTTGCATTTCAGAGTATGTTATTGAGTGAAAAAGTTCATTACAAGATGTTCATTTTTACTGCTGTTAAACGAGAAGATTATAACATTTAAGTAATACAAATAAATACACTATGATCATGATTATATAGACTGATCTAGCTTGCCCTTTATATGTTATGATTGTTGACACATGTACTGGAATTCGAATAGACATTTTCTGATGATGTGAATAAAACAAAAAAAGCTGAACAACAATATGAGGTCAAATTACATGGAACTAAACATAAAGTTTACAACTGGAATCTTGCGAATTCCAGTAAACATGATACTATACTGTTTATAAACTCTATACAATAATTTACAGGACCTCAGAATATGATGTGTTTAGGGCAGCTTTAAAAGTGAATCAAAAAAATGCCAAGCTGTGGAATAATGTGGGACATGCCCTGGAGAATATGGATAGGTATGAAGAGGCACTGGAATACTTCAAGAAAGCCGTCAGGTACAAATGTTAAATACTTTTATTTACTGTAAAATGAATTCTCAAATAGATTTTCTGTTAGGAGTTTTACAGGCCTTATTTGATTTTTACGAAACAACTGAGGTTATCAGATTATGGGATAAAAAAATCAGTTACAGAAAAGATCACTGCAGTGTAGTTTTTCCGATAGCATATCCCACTCCAGTCAGTGTAAACGGAAGTCTCTTGCCCTTCACCACTGTGGGTTTGAGCGTTAAAGGAATTGTCTTCATTTTTGTGAGGAAGTCATCCAGCTGGTTTGCAAAAGGTTGGGGCTCAAAAGTGCCTGAAATGAAGCCTGGAGTGGCATCTAGGGTCTTGGCACACAATTACTGCTGGAAAGCTGTCAAATAATTGTATCAGTATGACTTAAATCTTACAACAAAAAGAAACAAAACTAATTGATATTGCAATGAATGCTCCTGTAATAAGTTCCGATATTTAATCATTTCTTAGATGTTGCCTTTCTGTAGAAATTAAAAATGAAAAATGATACCTATCTATTTTAGTGTACAACAAGATGATATAGGTGCCCACATGAATGTTGGACGTACATACAAGAAACTAGAGATGTATGACAAGGCAGAGGAGGCTTTCAAAAACGCTAAATCTCTCTTCCCACCTGTTATACCAGGTAATGTTACACTAAATCTTTCCACCCTTCAAGTCAAGGTAAATTGACAGTAAATTTTTCCACAGGGATCTCCTGATTAAGTTGACCAGGTCGCTGACTTCGAATTACTTACCCTTCACCACTCTAGGTGCAAAACTTCACTTGGGATGTAGAATTTTTTCATATGAGAAACTGGGGTTTTCCTCTGCCATCAAAAGCTGAAAAGACACCATATTTATTATACCCCCACCAAACATGTTTGAGGGGGGTATATAGGAGTCAGTTTTGTCGCGTCCCGTCGCGTCCCGTCCCGTCGCGTCCCGAAATCTATTATCTCAGTTATTACCAAATGGATTTGATTCAAACTTAAAATACATGTTCCACATTATCACCCACATCATGTGACACAAGGTGCATAACTCTTGACACCAAGTTTTCATGAATTATGTCCCCTTTTACTTAGAATTTAGGGTTAATTTTGCTGTATTTTCACTCTATCTCAGTTATTACTAGATGGATTTGATTCAAACTTAAAATAGATGTTCCACCTCATCACCCACATCATGTGACATAAGGTGCATAACTCTGACACCAATTTTTTTATGAATTATGCCCCTTTTTACTTAGAATTTAAGGTTGATTTTGATGTATTTTCACTATATCTCAGTTACTACTGAATGGATTTGATTCAAACTTAAAATAGATGTTCCACCTCATCACCCACATCATGTGCCCACATCATGTGACACAAGGTGCATAACTCTGACACCAAGTTTTCATGAGTTATGTCCCCTTTTACTTAGAATTTAAGGTTAATTTTGTTGTATTTTCACTATATCTCAGTTATTACTAAATGGATTTGATTCAAACTTAAAATAGTTGTTCCACCACACCACCTACATCATGTGACATAAGGTGCTTAACTCTGACATAAATTTTTTATGAATTATGTCCCTTTTACTTTAAATTTAAGGTTGATTTTGATGTATTTTCACTATATCTCAGTTATTACAAAATGGATTTGATTCAAACTTAAAATAGATGTTCCACCTCATCACCCACATCATGTGACACAAGGTGCATAACTCTGACACCAATTTTTCATGAATTATGCCCCTTTTTACTTAGAATTTAAGGTTAATTTTTATGTATTTTCACTATATCTCAGTTACTACTGAATGGATTTGATTCAGACTTAAAATAGATGTTCCACCTCATCACCCACATCATGTGACACAAGGTGCATAACTCTGACACTAATTTTTCTTGAATTGTGTCCCCTTTTACCTAGAATTTAAGGTTAATTTTGATGTATTTTCACTATATCTCATTCTGATTGGCTTAGAGCCAAAGGGAAGTAACCTTTTTTTAACTTTTGTATGGAGTTTCTTCACCTTAAATTCCAGAATTAGTCTATTTTTAGAAATCCTATTTTTAGATTTTCAATATTTTAGGTATTTTTCTAACTTTTTTATTATAAGTCCTATGTAAAAAGTAAATACATTTTTCTGTGGTAACATGGGTCGGTAAGACATTTTTTTGTATTCACTTTTAGTGTATCTCTAATATTAGAGATTTAATATATTTACTAGTATTACTATACTAGTATTATACTAGTATTACTTACATGTGGAAGCCCAGGATGAAGTACTCCAAAGACTAAGTATTTTTAAGATTTCTTATGGTTGCCATTCTTCTGTGACAAGACCGTATGGTGGGGGTATGAGTCACTCCTGTGACAGTTCTAGTTTACCTATATTTGTGTGGATGTGATATTAACCCCCCCCCCCCCCCCCCCCCCCACACACACACACATACACTACCATGTGATGTGATACTAATTCCCCACCTATAATTCCAGGTTTTTATGACAAGTATATCTTACCATCTGTAATACATGTTAATGTGACAGTAATTCTTCAGCCCTGTAATTCCTGGTAATTTGACACTGAATTTTTTCACCTTTAATACAGTTGTTTGACACCAAATTTTTACACATTTGATACCAGGTAAATTGTCACTAAAACATACCACTTGTAAAGCCAGGTAATATGTCACTAAATCTTCCAATCAGTAATTCTGTGTAATGTGATGCATACTATTTCTTCCCACCGTTTATACCAGGGGATATAACTCTAAATCCTTACATCTGTTATACCTGGTAAAGTGGCACTTAATCTTCCCACCTATGATTACCCGGAAATGTGATACAAATTTTTAGCTCACCTGTCACAAAGTGACAAGGTGAGCTTTTGTGATCGCGCGGTGTCCGTTGTCCGTCGTCCGTGCGTCCGTCCGTCCGTAAACTTTTGCTTGTGACCACTCTAGAGGTCACATTTTTCATGGGATCTTTATGAAAATTGGTCAGAATGTTCATCTTGATGATATCTAGGTCAAGTTCGAAACTGGGTCACGTGCCTTCAAAAACTAGGTCAGTAGGTCTAAAAATAGAAAAACCTTGTGACCTCTCTAGAGGCCATATATTTCACAAGATCTTCATGAAAATTGGTCAGAATGTTCACCTTGATGATATCTAGGTCAAGTTCGAAACTGGGTCACGTGCCGTCAAAAACTAGGTCAGTAGGTCTAAAAATAGAAAAACCTTGTGACCTCTCTAGAGGCCATATATTACACAAGATCTTCATGAAAATTGGTCAGAACGTTCACCTTGATGATATCTAGGTCAAGTTCGAAACTGGGTCACGTGCCGTCAAAAACTAGGTCAGTAGGTCAAATAATAGAAAAACCTTGTGACCTCTCTAAAGGCCATATTTTTCATGGGATCTGTATGAAAGTCGGTCTGAATGTTCATCTTGATGATATCTAGATCAAGTTCGAAACTGGGTCACGTGCGGTCAAAAACTAGGTCAGTAGGTCTAAAAATAGAAAAACCTTGTCACCTCTCTAGAGGCCATATATTTCATGAGATCTTCATGAAAATTGGTCAGAATGTTCACCTTGATGATATCTAGGTCAAGTTCGAAAGTGGGTCACGTGCCGACAAAAACTAGGTCAGTAGGTCAAATAATAGAAAAACCTTGTGACCTCTCTAGAGGCCATATTTTTCATGGGATCTGTATGAAATTTGGTCTGAATGGTCATCTTGATGATATCTAGGTCAAGTTCGAAACAGAATCATGTGCGGTCAAAAACTAGGTCAGTAGGTCTAAAAATAGAAAAACCTTGTGACCTCTCTAGAGGCCATACTTATGAATGGATCTCCATAAAAGTTGGTCAGAATGTTCACCTTGATGATATCTAGGTCAATTTTGAAACTGGGTCATGTGCCGTCAAAAACTAGGTCAGTAGGTCAAATAATAAAAAAAACATTGTGACCTCTCTAGAGGCCATACTTTTCATGGGATCTGTATGAAAGTTGGTCTGAATGTTCATCTTGATGATATCTAGGTTAAATTTGAAACTGGGTCAACTGCGGTCAAAAACTAGGTCAGTAGGTCTAAAATTATTAAAATCTTTTGACCTCTCTAGAGGCCATATTTTTCAATGGCTCTTCATGAAAATTGATCTGAATGTTCACCTTGATGATATCTAGGTCAGTTTCGAAACTGGGTCACGTGCGGTCAAAAACTAGGCCAGTAGGTTTAAAAATAGAAAAACCTTGTGACCTCTCTAGAGGCCATATTTTTCATGAGATCTTCATGAAAATTAGTGAGAATGTTCACCTTGATGATATCTAGGTAAAGTTCAAAAAGAGGGTCACGTACCTTCGAAAATTAGGTCAATAGGTCAAATAATAGAAAAACCTTGTGACCTCTCTAGAGACCATATTTTTGAATGGATCTTCATGAAAATTAGTCAGAATTTTTATCTTGATAATATCTAGGTCAAGTTCAAAACTGGGTCACATGAGCTCAAAAACTAGGTCACTATGTCAAATAATAGAAAAAACGACGTCATACTCAAAACTGGGTCATGTGGGAAGAGGTGAGCGATTCAGGACCATCATGGTCCTCTTGTTTTACACATGTATTAGGTAAAGTGGCACTCAAAAACTAGGTAATATGACACTAATTCTTCCCACCTTCCATGCCAGGTAAATGGCCCAAAATATTTTTACGCCCAGAGGGACGTATTATGTTATACCCCCTGGTGTCCTTCCATCCGTCTGTCTCTCCGCTCTGTAACTCTCGAACCCCTTAAAGGATTTTGAAGAAGCTTGACACAAATGTTCACCACACCAATATGATGTGCAGGGCGCATGTTTTGGATGTCTCATTCAATGTCAAGGTCACACTTGGGGGTCAAAGTTCATATCAGTTTGTTTGGTGTCCGCTCAGTAACTCTTGAACTGCTTGAAGGATTTGAATGAAACTTGGCACAAATGTTCACCATATCGAGATGATGTGCAGAGTGCATGTTTTGGATAACTCACTTCAAGGTCAAGGTCACACTTAGGGGTCACAGGTCATAATTATGACTTTGCTTTGTGTGTATATTGCACTGCATTGCAATTACCAATCATTCTTTCATTGAAACATTAAGAAAGTTTTTCACACGTAAGATA
This sequence comes from Mercenaria mercenaria, assembly GCF_021730395.1. NCBI lineage: Eukaryota > Metazoa > Mollusca > Bivalvia > Venerida > Veneridae > Mercenaria > Mercenaria mercenaria. The sequence continues at coordinate 23,076,135 of NC_069364.1, read as the reverse complement.
TTTAATTCATCACGTTTTCATAAACTGAATACAAATTACCAATTACTTCCTTACTTTTGCATCAAGTGATCATTATGGTTATAAAGCATGTCAAAATATACATGCACTGCTATTGATAAACATAACAACATGTTGACAACTTGCCACGGGCGTTTTTAGCTCGACTATTCGAAGAATAGTCTAGCTATTCTACTCACCCTGGCGTCGGCGTCGGCGTCACACCTTGGTTAAGTTTTTGCATGCAAGTACATACAGCTATCATTTAAAGGCATATAGCTTTGAAACTTAATTATTCTTTTTTTAGGTCAATTACCAACCTCGCTGGGTCAAGTTCCATAACTCTAACATGTATTTTGAGCAAATTATGCCCCCTTTTGGACTTAGAAAATTCTGGTTAAAGTTTTACATGCAAGTTACTATCTCCGAAACTAATGCAGATATTGAATTGAAACTTCACATGTGTCTTCGGGGTTATAAAACTAGTTGATAGCACCAAGTCCCATAACTCTGACCTTCATTTTGGCCAAATTATGCCCCCTTTCGGACTTAGAAAATTCTGGTTAAAGTTTTGCGTGCAAGTACATACAGCTATTACTAAAAGGCATATAGATTTGAAACTTATTTTTTCTTTTTCTAGATCAATTACCTACCTCACTGGGTCAAGTCCCATAACTCTGACATGTCATTTGGGCAAATTATGCCCCCTTTTGGACTTAGAAAATCCTGGTTAAAGTTTTACGTGCAAGTAACTATCTCCAAAACTACTACAGGTATTAAATTGAAACTTCACATGTGTCTTCGGGGTTATAAAAGTAGTTGATAGCACCAAGTCCAATAACTCTGACATGTATTTTGGGCAAATTATGACCCCTTTTGGACTTAAAACTCTTTTGATATTTAACATTTTGGGTAATAATTTCCTGCTTCTGTGACAATATTTCGAATAGTCGAGCTTGGCTGTCTTACGGACAGCTCTTGTTTGATTAACAGGTGACAATTTTAAACCAGCAAATATTTTGCTGTTCGGTGTTCAGAAGTCAGTTTAAGCGTTAAAATATAAACGGTCATTCAAAAATCGTCCAGTTTTCAGAATTCGGAAGTTCCGGTTTTCAGAAGTTAAAACTATATAGAAATAAGAACAGATAAAAACTGGACCTTGAGTGTTGTGCGGTTTTCAAAGGTTTCTGGTGTAACAGCCCAGTTTTTCCTCCAGTCAGTTCTTTCCCTGAACGGGCCTGAACATGGAACATCCTTTCCGATCAATAACTTGAGAACCACTTGACTCAAAATGTTGAAACTTCATAGGATGATTGGACATGCAGGATGTGGACATGCAGAGCAAATGACCCATATTGATTTTATGGTCACTTGATCAAAGGTCAAGGTCACAGGAGTCTGAACATGGAAAACAGTTTCCAATCAATAACTTGAGAACCACTTGACCCAGGATGTTGAAACTTCATAGGATGATTTGACATGCCAAGTAGCCTATTCCTATTGTAGCCAACCATCAGTGTCTCTTTAACTGCCGCTCCTGTCCCCTATTGACTTGTTGGCTATTAGGACTGTGCATTGGGGGAGACATGCGCTTTTCTACAAAAGCATCTTCTAGTTTTTCTCATAACTTGTACCAAGCATTTAATTTTACCATAAGTTTTCCACTGAATATTAAAGTTACATAAACAGACTTTATTACACACAGTCTTCTTTTAAATGATGTAGTTTTTTTTTTTCATTATTAATCCCCCACCACAAATGGTTGGGGGTTATAGGAATTGTCTCCGCCCATCTTCCATCCATCCTACTGTCTGTCCGTAACACTTTCATGTCCGCTCCATACCTCATAAACCCCTTGAAGGATTTTCATGAAACTTGGGTCAAATGATCACCTCATCCAGGCGATGTGCAGAACTTATGAGTCAGCCTTGCCGGTTCAAGGTCAAGGGCACAACTGAAGGTCAAAGGTTTGAGCCTTCCATTTTGTGTCGGTTCTGTATGTCCTAATTCCCTTAAAGGATTCATATGAAACTTGGGTCAAATGATCACCTCATCAAGGCGATGTGCAGAACTCATGAGTCAGCCATGCCGGCTCAAGGTCAAGGTCACAAATCAAGGTCAAAGGTTTGAGCCTTCCATTTCGTGTCCGCTGTATATCTCCTAAACCCCTTGAAGGAATTTTATAAAACTTGGGTCAAATGATCACCTCATCAAAACGTTGAGCAGAACTTATGAGTCAGCCATGCCGGTTCAAGGCCAAGGTCACAACTTAGGGTCAAAGGTTTGAGCCTTCCATTTTGTGTCTACTCTGTATCTCCTAAACCCCTTGAAGGATTTTCATCAAACTTGGGTCAAATGATCACCTCATCAAGAACTCATGAGTCAGCCATGTCAACTCAAGGTCACAACTCGTGGTCAATGGTTTGAGCTCTGTATCTCCTAAACCCCTTGAAGGATTTTCATGAAACTTGGGTCAAATGATCACCTCATCAAGACATTGCGCAGAATTCATGAGTCAGCCATGTCAGTTCAAGGTCAAGGTCATAGCTTAAGGTCAAAGGTTTACCCTTTCGCTATCCAGAGCAGTGGCGGGGGATTTAGCTGTCTTTCAGACTGCCATGTTTTCTTTTTAATTTTATGCTATTTGATCACATTAACTTTTGAAAATATTTTATTTAGGAAAGAGTTATACAGCAAGAGTTGCACCAAGTCACCTGAATGTGTTCCTTAACTTGGCTTCAATATATTCAAGAGATCCTAGTAGACTAGAGGAGGCTGCCACTGTAAGTATATACTTGTTGAACAGTCCTATTCGGACTCAAGTCAATGTTAGGAAATAAAGGTTTATTGTAAACAACTGTTTTTAAAAATATGAAGAATACTAAAGGGGCCTTCCTCTGTCAGAAAAACCTTTAAAGTCGTTGTATGATCTGTATCTCTGTCATTAAGATGTTAAATGCACGAAAAACGCACGAAAAAAGACTTCCCCATTTGGACTGTAAAATCCTTTTTATATAAGATAATTATTGACAGGCCTGTATATTACTGGTTTGGTGTTCTGACATGTTGCCTGGCTCTGCTTTGAAATAATGCTAGAAAGGGCAAACGCTCTTCTATCACCTCTTAAGCTTGAAAGTAACTACAATTGAAACTCCGAATCTCGAATTCCAAGGGATCAAGCGTTTTACTTAGAGATAATCGATATTCGACTTAAAATGCTATTTTGTGCACGTGTTTTTGGGAAGGGTTTAAAAATATTTTTGACGTAACCGGGATTTTGAGATAAGTGAGTTTGAAATATCATGTTTCAACCATATATGAGCCGCACCATGAGAAAACCAACATAGTGGCTTTGCGACCAGCATGGATCCAGACCAGCCTGCACATCATCGCAGTCTGGTCAGGATCCATGCTGTTCGCTTTCAAAGCCTATTGCAATTAGAGAAACTGTTAGCAAACAGCATGGATCCTGACCAGACTGCGCGGATGCACAGGCTGGTCTGGATCCATGCTGGTCGCAAAGCCACTATGTTGGTTTTCTCATGGTGTGGCTCATATGACTTTATTCAGTAGGTTTAGGTGTGATTTGAAATCCCCCCAAGGAAACAAGATAAATTAGACATACTTTATTTCAGTTATTGAAGACGGCCACAGATATGAGACCAGACTACATACAAGGTTATATCAACAGAGGTGATATCTACATGAAAATGGGAAGGTAAGTTGACGTGCTAGATAAAACGTTACTTGCTTTTAGTATAAAAGTGAATGATGAAGAATGATCTATTTTACTGTTTGATATTTACCTGTGACGTTTTCATTGAGCTCTAACATGTCTCAGAACTTACTGGTACTGAAAATCATTTGCACATCTTACCAAAACATATTGGCTTCTATGCTTACCTGTAGTGGACAGAGTTAGCATGTCAGTGAAGTTGGATGTCAAGATGGGAAATTTAAAATTAGTTTTAAAGTTTGTATAGCTTCCTCTCAAATTCAAAGTTAATTACTGTACAAGATGGTCATGCGCTTTAGCATTTGTCATTGAAATGGAAGGTGAATGGTTCGAGCCCCACTGAGGTCCTTTCGAGTGTTACCAGTTGATATGCTGCCAGCTAGATAAAGAATGGTTACCGACTGTCTTCCTGCCTGATGCAAGGCAGTGATTAACAGACAGGATTCGGGATATAGATGTGCACAAGGCAAAGGTGTTTCATAAAATCAGAACGATCAGCCTTCTATAAGCCAGTTGATAGCTTTCTTGAGCGATAGAATTCTATATGAAGCAAGGTTTTCGAATTTACAGCAGTGAGGGGCAAGTGTTTCGAAATCAGCAACCTTAAACACTTGGCCATCAAGGACCCCTAAATTTTAAGGAACATTAATAAGCATGTAGTTACTTTTTTATATGGTAGATATGTTCACCATTACATGTAAATTTATGTGGAAACTAAAATGTTTGTATTGCAGGCAGAAGGATGCTTTATCCATGTATGAAGAGGCTCTTAAATATGAACCACAAAATGCAGATGCTCATTATAACGTAAGTGAGCCACATCATGAGAAAACCAACATAGTGGCTTTGTGACCAGCATGGATCCAGACCAGCCTGCACATCCGCGCAGTCTAGTCAGAATCCATGCTGTTCGCAGTCGGTACCTATTGCAATTCGAGAAACCGTTAGTGAACAGCATGGATCCTGACCAGACTGCATGGATGCGCAGGCTGGTCTGGATCCATGCTGGTCGCAAAGCCACTATGTTGGTTTTCCCATGGCTAGGTTCAAGTTATTATGAGCCATAGCATATAAAAGGTACCATAAGTCAAATGGTGCGTGTCCACTTAGCCAAATAGGGAAAGTGCAGATCTATGTATATTAGGGTTATAAGTTTGATCACCATGCAGGTGTATGTTCTCTAAAGAATACATTTGTCCTCTGCATTTGATTAAATAACTGTGGAGAAATTGGCATTTACTTGTGGAGAATATGTATTGGTACAGAATCCAGGAATAGGTTAGTGTAATTGTCTACTGTAACTTATTGTGAAATACTGTTAGAAAAGACGATAAACACAAAACAAAAGGTCAGACTGAATCATGTATGTACCTGTAAGGACATAATGCCCATTCCAAGGGAGATTATTGAGAAAAAAGTATTACCGTCCTACAAATGAGTAATCTTTTTTTTGACATTATGACCATGCAAAGTGAAACAAACATGACATTGGTCTTGAAAACGACATTTGTCACCATACCTAGTGATTTTCAGTAAATGTGTAATCATGTCGTACTTCATACGGTTGCAGAGCTTTACAATATGTTTTAATGTGATAAATTACCAAACACTCAAAACCACAAAAAAACATCATTTTTAAGCAGGGTTCTATAAGTTCCATTTCCTCAGTTTTAGACTGAATTAAACTTTCCAAGAATAAGAAACATCAAATACTGACCCTGAATAAAAAAAGATTATATAAACTCTTTAATTGATAGAACTGTGCAAGTTAATGATTTAAAATTTCCTTACGACGTTATGATTCAAATAATTTTATTCTTGCTGTTGTATTCTTGCCTACATCTAAACTTCCAAATTATTTGGCAAATAAAAAAAGTTTGGATTTTTTAAGAGTATCTTCTGATGTATTATGAATTTGATGTGGTATTTTCCAGCTTGGTGTGGTCCTTATGGAGATAGGGAATAGGCCAAAAGCTTTTGAGAGTTTCGAAAAAGCCCTATATCATGACCCAGACCACTGGGTAAGTTTTTAATTTCATTTCATTTGCTCTTAATAGATGTATTTCTTTTGATCTCTGTCATTTCCTTTTTCTTTTACCACAGCAAGCTCATATTAGCAGAGAGTTTAATAGAAACGGTTAAGCTGTTGGCAGCTGCAGCCGGGAGGTTTTTGGATTACAACTGTATCCTTCCTCATTATGATCAAGTACTGTCATAGGAAATGGATTTGAGACTAGTTCTAAATCAAATAACTTTTCCCCTGTCATCACTATCTGGCTGTAATAAATTACGCCCGCCCGCTTAGCTCAGTAAAGAGCGTTGGTCTAGGATCGCGGGGTCGCGAGTTCCATCCTCGGGCGGGGCGTATGTTCTCCATGACTATTTGATAAACGACGTTGTGTCTGAAATCATTAATCCTCCACCTCTGATTCATGTGGGGCAGTTGGCAGTTACTTGTGGAGAACAGGTTTGTACTGGTACAGAATCCAGGAACACTGGTTAGGTTAACTGCCCGCCGTTACAAGACTGAAATACTGTCGAAAAACGGCGTTAAACCCAAAACAAACAAACAAACAAATAATAAATTACTATAAGCTTACTGTTTGAATCAGGATCAAAATACAGTGGTCACTGTGTTCTGCATGACCTATTGATCATTAACTGTTCTTTGTCATACATTCTTCATCTCTTGTAAAAATGAATTTGTATCACCTTGAAATTCCATGCCCATGAAATATATCTGATAAAATAATTCTCAAATTTAGTTACAGTTCTAAAAGTATAGAATGAATATGAAATATTCATCTGCCTGGTGTATTGTAATTTGGCTTCACTGACAAGTAGACTAAATGTATTTTTTTTGCTTTCAGCAATCACTGTATAATTCAGCTGTAATGATTCAAGAACAAGGGATGAGAGACAAGTGGCAAGTTGCTATAGACAGGTATGTTCCCAGCCAGGCGTCTCCCTTCCTTCTTGAATATTAAAATGTAAATTTTTATCTGATGCATACAAGTCAGATATAATTTGGAATAACTTTTCTTGTCATTGATGGAAATATCCTGTTACATATGAGCTGTTGAAGATTCAAATTTGGAAGGAAATTTCAGTACAGTAAGTACTGAGTTTTGTTGATTGTGAAACTGCTTTTTGTTACCTAAAGTGAAAACAAGGTGTTTCTGAAATAGCAGTTTATGACCATGACAATTGGTTCATCCGAGTTTGTGATTGCCAAGAGGTGATGTCAAAGATTTTTGCAAAGGTATCAGTAACAAATTTTATGTTTTGCGCTTAAGATTTGCAGTTATGTATTTAAATTGAAAAAAAAATGCAGAAAAGCTTAACAAAGCTGATAATCATTCTATTCTTCTTTGCTGTACATTGAATATTAAAGTGCCATTCATTTCTATGTAACATAAAACTGCTCTTTAGGGTTTTCCATTTGTTAAATATTTCTGTTTTTCTAGGTTTCAGCAGTTGATTAAGAGTAGAAAGAATGATTCGCGGGCACCATTTTCCCTCGCCATGCTTGCCATGGACATGCAGGACTTCGTAGCCTCAGAAAAATATTTTAAAATGTCTCTCGAGGTATGAAGATTTCTGGGTTAAAGTACATCATATAATTAAGACATGATTTGTTTTGAATTGTTAAAATACTACACATTAACCTTAAGCCTGCTGCCAGCAAATGATTCTGCCTTTGTGACCAGTGCAGGCTGATCATGACCTGCACTGTTTGCTATTTAAATAAAGAACCCTTCGAATAATAGATGGTATTGCCCAAGTTGCATAATGAACAAATCCATTTTAGAAATTCAGCACTGTAAAGGTCAAATTTAAAATGATAGCTCTTCAGTAAAAATAACTGATAGTCTGTGAAATCATTTCTTTTCATTGGCATGAAATTTTGTGATTTTGGCAAAATGACTTATTTCATGGAAACATGATTTCATGCATTTCAACCTTTTAAATGATATAAATGAGCCGTGCCATGGGAAAACCAACATAGTGGCTTTGCGACCAGCATGGATCCAGACCAGCCTGCGCGGATACCAGCCTGCGCATCTGCGCAGTCTGGTCAGGATCCATGCTGTTCGCTTACAGTTTTTAGCTCGACTATTCATAGAATAGTAGAGCTATTGGACTCGCCCATGCGTCGGCGTCCGCGTCGGCGTCCGCATCGGCGTCCGCGTCCCGATTTGGTTAAGGTTTTGTATGTAAGCTGGTATCTCAGTAACCACTTGTGGGAATGGATTGAAACTTCACACACTTATTCACTGTGATAAACTGACCTACACTGCACAGGTTCCATAACTCTATTTTGCTTTTTTACAAAATTATGCCCCTTTTTCGTCTTAGAAATCTTTGGTTAAGGTTTTGTATGTAAGCTGGTATCTCAGTACTTACTAATGGGAATGGATTGAAACTTCACATACTTGTTCACTGTCATGATCTGACATGCACTAAGCAAGTCCCATAACTCTGCTCTTTTTTTTTCAAAATTATGCCCCTTTTTCGACTTAGAAATTTTTAGTTAAGGTTTTGTATGTAAGCTGGTATCTCAGTAACCACTTGTGGGAATGGATTGAAACTTCACACACTTATTCACTGTGATAAACTGACCTACACTGCACAGGTTCCATAACTCTATTTTGCTTTTTTACAAAATTATGCCCCTTTTTCGACTTAGAAATTTTTGGTTAAGGTTTTGTATGTAAGCTGGTATCTCAGTACTTAATAATGGGAATATATTGAAACTTCACATACTTGTTCACTGTCATGATCTGACATGCACTAAGCAAGTCCCATAACTCTACTCTTTTTTTTTTTCAAAATTATGTCCCTTTTTTTGACTTAGCACTTTTTAGCTCACCTGTCACAAAGTGACAAGGTGAGCTTTTGTGATCGCGCGGTGTCCGTCGTCCGTCCGTGCGTCCGTGCGTCCGTGCGTCCGTAAACTTTTGCTTGTGACCACTCTAGAGGTCACATTTTTCATGGGATCTTTATGAAAGTTGGTCAGAATGTTCATCTTGATGATATCTAGGTCAAGTTCGAAACTGGGTCACGTGCCATCAAAAACTAGGTCAGTAGGTCTAAAAATAGAAAAACCTTGTGACCTCTCTAGAGGCCATATATTTCATAAGATCTTCATGAAAATTGGTCAGAATGTTCACCTTGATGATATCTAGGTCAAGTTCGAAACTGGGTCACGTGGGTTCAAAAACTAGGTCAGTAGGTCTAAAAATAGAAAAACCTTGTGACCTCTCTAGAGGCCATATTTTTCATGAGATCTTCATGAATATTGGTCAGAATGTTCACCTTGATGATATCTAGGTCAAGTTTGAAACTGGGTCACGTAGGGTCAAAAACTAGGTCATTAGGTCTAAAAATAGAAAAACCTTGTGACCTCTCTAGAGGCCATATTTCTCCAATGGATCTTCATGAAAATTGGTCAGAATGTTCAACTTGATGATATCTAGGTCAAGTTCGAAACTGGGTCACGTGGGGTCAAAAACTAGGTCATTAGGTCTAAAAATAGAAAAACCTTGTGACCTCTTTAGAGGCCATATTTCTCAATGGATCTTCATGAAAATTGGTCAGAATGTTCACCTTGATGATATCTAGGTCAAGTTCGAAACTGGTCATGTGGGGTCAAAAACTAGTCAGTAGATCTAAAAATAGAAAAACCTTGTGACCTCTCTAGAGGCCATATTTCTCAATGGATCTTCATGAAAATTGGTCAGAATGTTCACCTTGATGATATCTAGGTTAAGTTCGAAACTGGGTCATGTGCGGTCAAAAACTAGGTCAGTAGGTCTAAAAATAGGAAAACCTTGTGACCTCTCTAGAGGCGATATTTTTCAATGGATCTTCATGAAAATTGGTCAGAGTGTTTACCTTGAAGATATCTAGGTCAAGTTCGAAACTGGGTCACGTGGGGTTAAAAACTAGGTCAGTAGATCTAAAAATAGAAAAACTTGTGACCTCTCTAGAGGCCATATTTTTCATGAGATCTTCATGATTATTGGTCAGAATGTTCACCTTGATGATATCTAAGTCAAGTTCGAAACTGGGTCACGTGGGGTTAAAAAACTAGGTCAGTAGGTCTAAAAATAGAAAAAAACCTTGTGACCTCTCTAGAGGCCATATTTCTCACGGATCTTCATGAAAATTAGTGAGAATGTTCAGCTTGATGATATCTAGGTCAGGTTTGTAACTGGGTCATGTGTGGTCAAAAACTAGGTCAGTAGGTCGAAAAATAGAAAAACCTTGAGACCTCTCTAGAGGCCATATTTTTCACGAGATCTTCATGAAAATTGGTGAGAATGTTCACCTTGATGATATCTAGGTCAAGTTTAAAAGTGGGTCACGTGCCTTCAAAAACTAGGCCATTAGGTCAAATAATAGAAAAACCTTGTGACCTCTGTAGAGGCCATATTTTTCAATGGATCTTCAAGAAAATTGGTCAGAATTTTTTATCTTGATGATATCTAGGTCACATGTGCTCAAAAACTAGGTCACTATGTCAAATAATAGAAATAATGACGTCATACTCAGTTCAACACTGGGTCATGTGGGGATAGGTGAGCGATTCAGGACCATCATGGTCCTCTTGTTGGTTAAGTTTTTATATGTAAGCTGGTATCTCAGTATCCACAAATTGGAAAGGATCGAAACTTCACACACTTGTACATGCAGTACAGAGGTTCAATACCTCTACTTTGCATTTTACAAAAGTATGCCCCTTTTTCAACTTTTGTATTAATTCAATTGACAAGGCTGTTGAATAGTCGAGCGTTGCTGTCCTCCGACAGCTCTTGTTCTAATTGTAATAGACTTTGGAAGCGAACAGCATGGATCCTGACCAAACTGCGCGGATGCGCAGGCTGGTCTGGATCCATGCTGGTCGCAAAGCCACTATGGCGCGGCTCAAATGAGATTTTTGTTTGTTCATTGGGATTTCATTTCATGTACTGACACAACAACAAAATCCACAAAAGTAAGTGCCCATTGAATATTAACCTTTACCCCGCTGAATTTCTATAATTGACTGGTCCATCATTCAATTTGGGCAATACCATCTATTATTTGAAAGGACTAAAAAGACTGAATAGCGAACAGTGTAGACCATATCAGCCTGCACAGACATTCGGGCTGATCTTGGTCAGTACTGATCGTAAAGGCAGAATCAGTTGCCAACAGCAGGCTAAATATTAAAGATTTAACAATTCATTGACCATACTGAGCCAAAATAAACAAGATTATCCATATATGATAGTAAATAATCAGCATCTGCAAAGCAGATGAAATCATTAAATGCTAAATGTAAATTTGGTACTACTTTTTTATACTGAAAGCTGGAGTTGTGAACTTGTAAAGGTATTTGACATGATTACATTTTAATCACAGAGTGGACGCATTGCATAATATTGAATGTTATGTTGATACAGATGTGATACAACTGTTTACCATGATTTTGGAATTGAAATTGAAACAAAAAAAATGTTTTTTAATAAATTATAAATACAGAGAGAGCCCACATTTAAGAGTGCCATATTTAACATGGCTCTGATGTTGACTAACAATCAGAAGAAACCATTAGAAGCTGTGCCGTATGTCAGAAAACTGTTAGAGGTGAGTGGTTTTCATCTTCTTCTTCATTTAACATATGAGCCGCGCCATGTGAAAACCAACATAGTGCATCCGCGCAGTCTGGTCGCGGTCAATGCTGTTCGCTTTCAAAGCCTATTGTAACTAGAGAAACTGAGAAATGAACAGCATGGATCCTTACCAGATGCGCAGGCTGGTCAGGATCCATGCTGGTCTCAAATGCACTGTGTTGGTTTTCTCATGGTGCAGCTCAATTATTTTGCTGTATGTCTTGATGCTTACTTTCAACCTAAAGGCTGAAAGAATCTTGAAATTGTTTGTTTGCAGCAAAGTAGGTATGTAACACAAGATTAAGTTTTACTTTGTCAGAATTTGTTGAAGATGAAAATCTTTGAACCATTTATAATTGAATCTGCCTTATCAGCCCTCCTGTGTTAAAGGTCCATTACTAAGGGAAAGTGAGTTGGCAATTTTTTTCATAGCCAGTGCATAGACTTCTGCAAGACACTAAATAATGAAGATTGGCAGGTCAAAATTTACAGAAGGTCTTTGGAACTCAAAGAAATGTATGTGTATTATGTTGAAATTTCAATGAATCGACAGAATGACCCCCCAGGTCTTTTTAACTTTCTTCATACTTCATAGAAGCCTGCAACAGCCAGATTGCATCACTCTCACAACTGGCTGCTAAGTACAGGGTTGGCTGTATTTATGTGTCATTAAATTTTGTGGTGTAATAAATCAGCTTTTCCCATGTACATCCTTGCTTGGTGCTCAGCATTAAGAGGATAGTGCTAGGACTGGTCTGCCCGATGTCGGTATAATGTGACTGGGTGGGATATCATGTCACATGTCTATGGTGTGATATTCCAGTGAGGCAGCACTATAAAGTTGAGCATTGTGCTCACTACTACAAGTAGACACCGTTGTTTATGACTGAAATTGTTGAAAAAGACGTTAAACCCGAACACACACACACATATTCCATGTACATAAAAATATATTTTCAAATGTATGCTCTCAAAACATGAAAAATGTAACACTGTTATTTATTTGCAGCTGTATCCTAGTCACACAAAGGGTCTGATGCTGCTATATATTTTCAGCTAAATGCTGACAGCAGAAAGTGTCTAATGTTGTTCTATATTTTCAGTTGTATCCTGACCACACCAAGGGTTTGATGCTGTTAGGAGAACTCAATGTGAATGTCCTCAAAAACCTGGATGAAGCTGAACAGGTAAGAGATTCTATGAGCTATAAATAGCATTATTCAATTTTGTTATTACCTCTCTTTGATATGGAAATATTTGAGAAGCATTCACTACTACGCATTGCAGTCTACTTTCTCTGACTTCCAGTGGTGTAAAATAACCGTTTCAGATGAAAGAGTAAAAATTTCATAGCGTTTCTTTTCATTATAATGAATTTCAAAGTCTCTCTTTCATAATCCATTTGATATTCAATGCACTATTTCCAAAACATTTTTTTTTTTGCTTTCATCAGTTCAGTATTAATTTATTTTCAGCCTGTTAGTTATGCAAACAGGCGTAAAAAGTTACATGTGCTCGTACATGATTGTCTTTCCTCTGAATGAAAGGTTAAGGATCACTTGGCTCTCACCAATGTGGGTTCGAGCCTCATTTGGGGTGTAAAATTATTCATGTGAGGAAGCTATCCAGCTAGCTTACAGAAGGTTTGTAGTTCTACTTAGGTGAACGCCCATGATGAAACAATGCCTGGAGGGGCACTCGGGTCTTCCTGCCGGAGGATAAGCTTGAAAGTCGTCATATGACCAATAATTGTGTTGGTGTGAAGTTAAGTCCAACAAAAACAAAATCATGATACCCGGCCATTTTTATGGCTGATTTCACATACATGTACTCTGCAAATTTTTACATCTTAATACACAATACCTACTCGGTCATTTTGATGGTTAGATTTCACAGTACTCTGCAAATTTTTACATCTAATTTCACAATACTTTTTATTTTTGATTGCATGCATACTTGGCTATTTTAACATCTGATTGCACACACTCTTTATAGTTTTTACTGTGATGACACTGTCTGTTTTTATTTAGTGTCATAATTTTTTTGCAGTGTTTCACCAAAGTTGTTGAGATGGAACCTGGAAATACGGAAGCCATGCATAATCTGTGTGTAGTGTATGTCGAACGCGGCATTCTGCTAAAAGCAGAGAAATGTCTAGCAGAGGTGCATGCATTGGCTCCAAATGAAGAATATATTTTGAGACATTTAAATATTGTACGAGCCAAGATAAAGGAATATATGGAGAAAAAGAAAGCTGCCGAGGCTCAGGGTCAACCTGCTGGAGGTCAGCAAGGTCAGGGTCAGCCTCAGGGTCAAGGACAGACAAATCAGGCGCAACAAGATCAAGGTCAGAAACAAGCTGATCAAGGTCAGACAGGTCAAGGTCAGGCCAAAGCTACGCAAGATCAAACTGGGAGGAAAGATGGGGCATAGTTGCTTAAAATGACCACGTTGTGATAGGGTGTTTATTTTAAAAGAAGAAAAATATGTTTAGGCCAATACACATTCCATTGTTTGTTCTATGTAGCTTGATTTAAAAGTTTTGAGTTTCCAGGGGGTTTTATGCGCCTTATGAGTATTTGGTTCACAAAATTCTTATTTTCTGAAGCCCGCCCGCTTAGCTCAGTAGGGAGAGCATTGGTCTACGGATCGCTGGGTCGTGAGTTCGATCCCCGGATGGGGCGTATGTTCTCCATGACGATTTGATAAAAGACATTGTGTCTGAAATCATTCGTACTCCACCTCTGATTCATGTGGGGAAGTTAGTAGTTACTTGCAGAGAACAGGTTTGTACTGGTACAGAATCCAGGAACACTGGTTAGGTAACTGCCCGCTGTTATATGACTGAAATACTGTTGAAAAATAGCGTTAAACCCAAAACAAACAAACAAACAAACTTATTTTCTGAAGGAAAGGTGCTCATTAAATAGAGCTATTAAGTGTGTTTGAATTGATAATAAGCAGCACCATTATAAATTTGAATAATATAAAATGATAACTATTTAAAAGTACAGTTATGAAAAAGCTCTCAATTTATCTTGAAAGCTGCATGGTGAAGTATTAAAAGTCCAACAAAAAACAACCAAACATTCCTTTGTTTAGCCTTAGCTGTTTGAAATCTGCTTATTAACATAAACAAATTTTTAAATGGTTTCACTTGGGTCCACTTCCTTAGTTACTACATGTAGTTTTATCACAAGCTGTGTTATATTATCTTCCAAAACTGAAAATGAGTACAGAAAATGTACCCTTGTTTGTTTTGGATTTTGGGCCATTTTTCAACAGTTTTTATTATGTTGGGGGAGGGGTGGGGGGGGGGGGGCAGTTAACCTGACCAGTGTTCATGGATTCTATATCAGTACTAAACTGTTCTCCACAAGTCACTACCAACTTCTCCACATGAATCAGGGGTGGAGGACGAACAGTTCCAGACACAGTCTTTTATCAAATTGTAATGGAGAACATACACCTGGCATGGGACTTGATTTCACAACCCTGCGATTTGTAGTTCTGTGCTGTTCCCATTAAGTTAAGCAGATGGGCTGTTCAAAGAAGAGGAGCTACATTATTTTGTTCCTGTTGGTCTGTGCATAGTACAGTTGGTCAGTTATTAAACATTTTAAGTACTGATCAATTACTAGAGAATGCTTTGGTCTGCAGTTTTCAAGCTTCATAGTATTATTGCCTATGATTAATTATAGAGGACCCTGTTTTATAGGGGTCAGTGGGTCCAACACCAAAATGAAATACTTTCAGCCCAAAATGTTTTCTGTATAAAAATCTGGTGTTCACTCATGGGCCAAAGTTCATCAAAATCTGTAGCATTTTCGTATCATCAGCAGATTACTACTAATATTCATGGCGTCATTAGGTTAAATTGCAAGGTCACAACATATTGGAGACTGAAAATTACACACCCAATTACTAGTACCTCCTGGCAGGCCATCATGGGGTGGTTGGGGGGCATATGAGCTGCGCCATGAGAAAACCAACATAGTGGGTTTGCGACCAGCATGGATCCAGACCAGCCTGTGCATCCACGCAGTCTGGTCAGGATCCATGCTGTTCGCTTTTAAAGCCTATTGGAATTGGAGAAACTGTTAGCGAACAGCATGGATCCTGACCAGACTGCGCGGATGTGCAGGCTGGTCTGGATCCATGCTGGTCGCAAACCCACTATGTTGGTTTTCTCATGGGGCGGCTCAATTATATGTTCTACCAATAGCACAGATTGTTTTTTGTTGCTCAAAAGTATTTTAGACTGTACCAAAAAGTCACTGTTTTCATTTTATATGAAATATACTAGTATAGAATGGAAACATAGGTGAATGTTAAACACATATCATTGTATTAAGTGATAAAATTATTTATATTGCTGGAAGAGAATAAATGAGTTTTGTAATTTAAGATATATATGGATGTAGCAATTTTGTTTACCTTATTCTAGTGTAGTTGTTGTTGCGGATGTAGACATAGATAGACTGTGACCATGTAACGTCAGCACCTTCTGTTGATTTTTTTAACTGATTTTTTTTTTCAAGTTTTTACAAATTGATTTGTACCTGTATACAGCAGTTCACTGCAACACAAAACTATTTGAATGTTTATTAATTCTTAATTGAAAAAACTTTCTTGTTACTACTTTGAAAACTCATTTATAAGATTATTTCTTACTTGGCAGTACTTTGAGGTCTAACTGACTTATTAGAAAGTAAATTTGTATTTAAATAAATACTCAGTTTTCATAGCATAATATTTATATGGGGGAAAATGTTGTTGTAATAGGAAAGTGTGTTATGTTAGATTGTTGTTTGTTATTTTAAACAAATTACGCAAAATTGTCTGTTAAAATTATCATCATATATTTTATATGTTTATTCACTTAAGAATTCCCAGCCATAAAAATTATATGAGAATTTGACCTGCTTCTGAAATTATATAAAGCAGAGTTACAGTCATTACAAAGAATATTATTTTGTAAAATACTTTAGACAGTAGAGACATATACCAGTACATATATTGAGGCACATATATACTGAATTATTGAAACCCTTCCACAAATTGGAAACTCACCAAAATAGAGAGGTTGTTGTTACTCGTTTCCAATTTCGGGAGGTTTTAGTTATTGTTCTTGAAAAGTCAACATTATATATTCTAGGGGAGTGTGGAATGTTGCATGTTCATTACCTCTTATTAACAGACTCGGTTTAACCAAGTGTGCCAGTATTTTGTTTGGTTGGAGTTTTGTCTATTGAAAGGATCTTCAGTCGATTTTTATATGGCTGCCAGAAAAAAAGGTCTTTCCATACTTGGACTCAGTATTTTTACATACTCTGGTTCTTCAGATTGTGGAATCTGTCCTCTATGTCTATATAAAAGAATTCCCCTTAACCCAAAACTGGGAGGACATGTGGGGTATTGTACAGATTAATACCTCTCGTAAAAAGACCCAATCAAACCAAGTCTGAGATTATTTTGCTTGGTTGTGTTCTGTGCTTCTGTAGGATATTTTTATAGATTTGAGCCGTGCCATGGGAAAACCAACATAGTGGCTTTGGGACCAGCATGGATCCAGACCAGCCTGCACATCCGCACAGTCTGGTCAGGATCCATGCTGTTCACTAACAGTTTCTCTAATTCCAATAGGCTTTGAAAGCGAACAGTATGGATCCTGACCAGACTGCGCGGATGCGCAGGCTGGTCTGGATCCATGCTGGTTGCAAAGCCACTATGTTGGTTTTCCCATGGCACGGCTCATTTATATTCAAATCTAAATTCCTGTTTTTACTGTAATTATTTGTATCAGGAAGAAACAAGAAAATAATACATATTACATGAATGTTATTCTTGTTATAAATAAGATAGTGAAGTTTTATATTGTATGTTGATATTTTCTAGAAGTGTCGTGTAACCAGAGCTTCCACGTGCTAGTTTCACTGCTGATTCGTAGGGTTTTATGAATTTTCATTATCTTTAATGTAAAGTTGTAACTCGGTATCTCAAATTCCAGGTGATCAAGCATTTTGCTTCGAGATAACCAGAACTCCATGATACTTGGCAAATGTGTTTTGTGTTTGATGTCTTGTGGTTGCCTCATATATATTTACATGTTACATATGTATGGACATGTTAACATTTTTAGCTCACCTGTCACAAAGTGACAAGGTGAGCTTTTGTGATCGCGCGGTGTCCGTCGTCCGTCCGTCCGTGCGTGCGTCCGTAAACTTTTGCTTGTGACCACTCTAGAGGTCACATTTTTCATGGGATCTTTATGAAAGTTGGTCAGAATGTTCATCTTGATGATATCTAGGTCAAGTTCGAAACTGGGTCACATGCCATCAAAAACTAGGTCAGTAGGTCTAAAAATAGAAAAACCTTGTGACCTCTCTAGAGGCCATATATTACACAAGATCTTCATGAAAATTGGTCAGAATGTTCACCTTGATGATATCTAGGTTAAGTTCGAAAGTGGGTCACGTGCCGTCAAAAACTAGGTCAGTAGGTCAAATAATTGAAAACCTTGTGACTTCTCTAGAGGCCATATTTTTCATGGGATCTGTATGAAAGTTGGTCTGAATGTTTACCTTGATGATATCTAGGTCAAGTTCGAAACTGGGTCACGTGCGGTCAAAAACTAGGTCAGTAGGTCTAAAAATAGAAAAACCTTGTGACCTCTCTAGAGGCCATATATTTCATGAGATCTTCATGAAAATTGGTCAGAATGTTCACCTTGATGATATCTAGGTCAAGTTCGAAAGTGGGTCAAGTGCCATCAAAAACTAGGTCAGTAGGTCAAATAATAGAAAAACCTTGTGACCTCTCTAGAGGCCATATTTTTTATGGGATCTGTATGAAAGTTGGTCTCATTGTTCATTTTGATGATATCTAGGTCAAGTTCGAAACAGGGACATGTGCGGTCAAAAACTAGGTCAGTAGGTCTAAAAATAGAAAAGCCTTGTGACCTCTCTAGAGGTCATACTTGTGAATGGATCTCCATAAAAATTGATCAGAATGTTTACCTTGATGATATCTAGGTCAAGTTTGAAACTGGGTCATGTGCCTTAAAATACTAGGTCAGTAGGCCAAATAATAAAAAAAACCTTGTGACCTCTCTAGAGGCCATACTTTTCATGGGATCAGTATGAAAGTTGGTCTGAATGTTCATCTTGATGATATCTAGATCAAGTTTGAAACTGGGTCAACTGCGGTCAAAAACGAGGTCAGTAGGTCTAAAATTATTAAAATCTTTTGACCTCTCTAGAGGCCATATTTTTCAATGGATCTTCATGAAAATTGATCTGAATGTTCACCTTGATGATATCTAGGTCAGTTTCGAAACTGGGTCACGTGCGGTCAAAAACTAGGCCAGTAGGTATAAAAATAGAAAAACCTTGTGACCTCTCTAGAGGCCATATTTTTCATGAGATCTTCATGAAAGTTAGTGAGAATGTTCACCTTGATGATATCTAGGTAAAGTTCGAAAACAGGGTCACGTACCTTCGAAAACTAGGTCAATAGGTCAAATAATAGAAAAACCTTGTGACCTCTCTAGAGACCATATTTTTCAATGGATCTTCATGAAAATTGGTCAGAATTTTTATCTTGATAATATCTAGGTCAAGTTCAAAACTGGGTCACATGAGCTCAGAAACTAGGTCACTATGTCAAATAATAGAAAAAACGATGTCATACTCAAAACTGGGTCATGTGGGAAGAGGTGAGCGATTCAGGACCATCATGGTCCTCTTGTTCTCTTTGATATAACCAAAGTGGCAGTTTGTTGAAACTGGATTAGATGGAGTGAAAATACATATAAAGAAGGCATTAAAATAGTTTGAGATACCTAGTTTCAACTGTACTTGCACTATAAATGTGATGATTGAGATATGTTGTACACATGTAGTTCTTTTTATACATGTACATTCCACTAGTTTTTGTTAATGAATATCAAGTTTGTTGTTAAGAAATATGAAATTTAAGAAACAGTTGTTTTTTTTAATTTTAATTGTCTAGTGTGTTCATTTCTGCTATACAGTAGGTCAGATTCAACAGGTGCTTTTATGAGTAAATGTGTCAATTTAAGACAACAGAGTAACGAAACAGTGTTCATAGTATTAAACTGTGCCATAATTCAAGTTTATATGGGTTTCTTACATCAATTACATTAAAGCTGTACACCACCAGGTATATGTCAACGATTTCAAAATTTAGAAAAACATTCTTTCATTAGTTAATAGACATAAAAAAGCAACATTAAATTGATTCCATATGTTTTAGGATATTTTCATTTCTTAGACTATATGTTTTAAGAATATTTCATTTCTAAAAACATCCTCAATGAAGTATGATATGTTAATATCTCTTATATTTATTTATTATTGACATTTAAAGGTCAGCACAATGTAGCATAAACACAACACAAGGCAAATCTACAAAATGAAACAAATTTAGCTGTACTAAATACCATACTCATTCATAATATTTGTTTATTATTTTCAATATTCAGTGTCAATTCCTCTCTGGTTTTTAAAAAAAAGTTGAATTTTGTTGTTCGTCTGGAGGCATGTTATTTTGAAGTAGGTAGAAAGTGAAGTTTACAGTTTTAGTTTGATAGGTAATTGATGAAGACTGATGTGCTAACACGATTAATAAACATGATAATTGGAAGTTTATTCAATGAACAATATATATCAACATCCCTAAAATAAAATAATTGTTACTTATGACCTAACATGTCTTACACATACAAGGGGCAATAACCTGAACTTCATAAGCAGGTACAAATGACCCTGTTTATTGAACCAAAGTGACATTTCAATTTTAATAGGTCATATCTGCCACTCACGGCCACATAAGATTGCATATTATATGCCAGTTTTCTAAGGTCCCATTTCGGTGTTGGCGTCTGTGTCGGCATTGCCTGGTTAAGTTTTATGTTTAGGTCAGCTTTTCTCCTGAACTATCAAAGCTATTGCTTTCAAACTTGCAACACTTGTTATCATCATTAGTTGACTCTGTACAGCAAGAAATATAACTCCATCCTGCTTTTTGCAAGAATTCTGGCCCCTTTTGGATTTAGAAAATCAGATTTCTTGGTTAAGTTTTGTGTTTAGGTCAGCTTTTCTCCTAAACTATCAAAGCTATTGCTTTATAACTTGCAACACTTGTTCACCATCAAGAGCTGACTCTGTACTTAGAAAATATCAGATTTCTTGGTTAAGTTAGCAAATATCAGATTTCCTGGTTAAGTTTTGCATCTATAGGTCAACTTTCCTCCTTTATTATGGCACCTTTTGGACTTAGAAAATATCAGATTTCTTGGTTAAGTTTTGCATTTAGGTCAAATTTTCTCCTTTACTGTCAAAGCTATTGCATTAAAACTTGGAGCATTTAGTCACCATTAAAATTTGACACTGCACAGCAAGTACCATAACTTTGCATTGCATTTTGCAAGAATTATGGCCCCTTTTGGACTTAGAAAATCAGTATTTCTATTATACAGAGACGAAAAAATCAGATGAGCATCTGCACTTGCAAGGCACTGTTCTTATTCTATTTTTGGCTTGTTAGAAACTCAATAACACAAACAATATGCTCATCCCCTTGATACTTAGAGCAATTACTGGATTATTTAAAATATTTGACAGAAGTTTAATTATGATGCAAAACTGAACATGCATTTTACTTTCATACACCTTCCTTTGCTTTGTAAATCCAGTGTTTTAATAAATTTCCAATCTAAGACCAAACAATGAACCTTTACATTGTTTACTGATTTTTGTGTCCCATTTCACTTACTTTGTATCTTTTACATGTATTATTGTTAGTGCATTATTTTACACAATGTTTATAGTTTCTGTATTATTTTTGTATTAAAGTGTGGAAAACTTTCGAGTTGTGAGTTTTATTCCTTACAAAGTGAGTGTTTTTTTTTCACATGCTAAGGTCACTATAAAGAGGCATAGAAATACAAAAAAAAACAAACACCTATTTTGATCGACTCTGTGACGCGATGTAACATTAATTCTGTTAAAATCTATAATATACCAGTACTGTCCGTATGATAGCATATTGAGTGACATCTAACTTAATATCTGTTATTGAATATTTTTCAGTAAATTAAAGCTTACTGAAACTGCATCACTGGTGCAAGGGAAATTTTTTATGATTTTCTCAGTTGTTGTCTCCCTTAGACCGTAACCTAAAAATTGATGCATAAGAAGTGTACATGTATATATTTGTGATCACAAAAATCCAGAATTCATTTTGTTTAATTAAAAAATCTTTAATAAAATACTGGTTTGTAAAAATATTTTATGGTATTTTGAAGGACATAGAAATCTGTTTCACAGTTTTCATCATGTTCTTTTGTGACCTTTGAAAATTTATACATTAAGTAACTTTGTCTATATTGAAAAGAAAAGTTGTAATTCGTCAATAAATTTTCAATACATCTGAGGTCTACTTTCCCTTTGACAAGTACTAAAGCAGTATTGACTTGGGCTGAAAAAAGCTTTGTGATGTATCCATAGCAGTACTCTTTGATAATAGATATACTTTGAAAAACATTTGCATAGAAGAAATGTCTGGCAAGATGGGCCCCCTAGAATGAAGAGACTGAACCGCCAATTTGATAAAAAACTAGAATTGTGTCCATAGGACATGGATGCCCCCACATATCCTCTATATAGCAAAAACTATCAAAGGGCCATAACTGCAGTAAAAATATTTTTAAAAAAAAATCCTTCCTTTCTGGTTCATCTGTGCAAGTTTGAAGCATATCAGGCTAATAGTGTAGGAGGAGTCGGACACACAAGATATCTGGATGTACAGAAAGTACGAATGTACGGACAGCAGCAATGCTATATGCCCCGCCACATAAATGTGTGTGGGCATAAAAAAACCTACACATGACAAGGTTCCCAAGATGTTTACCATATAGAGGTGATGAGAAGAGCCCAATTTCCAGCCATGCTGGGTCAAGGTCAATACTTCTGACGTTTTGACAGAGTAAAAAAAGTTAAGGACGCAAATGGCGACGCCCTGCTGTTTGATCCATATTTTCCGATACATACCTGGATGAAATTATTTTTTGAGATATAAGCAACACAAACTTTTAAGCGCTTTGTTTATTTTTTCAGTAAGTCAAAGACCATAACCCTGGTCTAGCTGTATGAAACCCAAAAGAGAACACTGGGCCCCAGTTGTTCGAAACTTTGTTAACAGACAGTTAAACTAATCGCCTATTAAACTTTGATTCAAAATACTAGTCTTGGTTGGAATCACTAGTACAATGTTTTAATTTTACTGTAAAGACATTTTAGTTTTCATATTCCTTAAGTCATATATTTGTTTTTCTATATTTTCTAAAATGTTGAAATATTACTATAAAAGTTAATTGACGGTTAACTTAATCAACTGTTTAACTGTTCGAACAACTGGGCCTGGGTGCATAACTTCACATGCTATACAACAATTCTCGAATGTTTTATGACTATAGATCAAATCCTTTTTGAGATACATGTGAAACAAACCTTAATGCATATTTTTGACCGAGGCAAGGGCCATGACTCTGGTCTTGCAGAGAGAACCCTTAAGGCAACATAAATTTTTAAGCACTTTACCTGTATTTTTCACTAAATCGAGAGCCATAACTCTGGTCTGGCTGAGTGAAATCCCATATGGAACCCCTAGTGCACAACTTCACATGCTATAAAACAATCCTCTAAAGTTTTATGACTAAATCAAATACTTTTTGAGATGCATGTGACATAAACTTGCATACCCTTTATGCATATTTTTGACCTAATCATGGACCATAACTATTGACTGAAAGACAGAAATCTCAAACAAAAACCTCAGGTGAACAACTTCACATGCTGAATGATACTCCTATTATATGACCCTAGGTCAAATACATTTATGTATGTGTGACACAAACATTTATGCCCTAATTTATGCATATTTTTGACTAAGTCAAGGGCCATAACTCTGACTTAAATGAAATCTCTTACAAAGACAGGTGCACAACTTCACATGCTGAATAATATTCCTGTAATGTTTTATAGTCCTAGATCAAATACCTTTAGACCCTTTTTATGCATATTTTTGACTAAGTCAAGGGCCATAACTCTGGTCTGCCTGTGTGAGATCCCAATAAAACACCAGGTGCACATCTTCATACACTGATTAATAATCCTGTGAGCTTTGATGACTCTGGTCAAATACTTTTTGAGATATGCATGACAAAAAATTAGGACGGATGGACAGACACACAAACACACCATCATATAAAATAGCCGTTTTTCCAAATCGTGGGTATAAAACAAGAGGGTCATCATGACCCTGAATCGCTCACAAGAGTATATTGAACCACATGTTTCAAATGGCAAACTGATGCTAAAATATTAGAAAGTAGATCAGTAGGTCACATTTATGGTCACTGAAAGACAGTTTAAAGACTGGTGTGCAAAACTGTACACTGTCATGTCATCCAAATTGCAAGGCTGGATCTTAAACTAGAGTGGTCACAAGCAAAAGTTTACATGGACGACATAGACCTACTGACCTAGTTTTTGACCGCAGTTGACCCAGTTTTGAACTTGACCTAGATATCATCAAGATGAATATTCAGACCAACTTTAATACAGATCTCTATGTCTCTGTGACCTCTTTGAAGATGTTTTGAGATATCTTTTTGCTCGTGGTGAAAGAGCCAGTCCTGTAATGCTTTTGACTTTTTTCCCACAGAAGCTTGCAGTGTTGCAGTGAATTGTTCAGCTGAAGTGTTTCTGATGCCATACTACCAGCAAAGTTTCTGGACCGGTTAATGTCTTTCGGCACAGTAGATAGTACTGCCCTGTTGAACCCCTCACATTTCTGTGTTGAAGTGTTGTTTTTCACACTCATGATGGCACACTCACTGAGTCTTATCTCAAGAATTGCTGACAACAGTTCATGGTCATTTTTGTTCAATTGCAGGTGATAAATTCCATGTGTTGGTAGAAACTTAGAATGGTACCACCAATCACCAACACCCCCTAGACAAGAGCAAACTATTGAGTCCTGTGGACAGAAGCTGCAGTTTCCAGCATAGCACTGTATAGTAGCTGCTCTTATTGCGGGTAAGCGATTTACTTCTTCTGTCAGCCCATTTCCATTGGTATGAAGTTTCTCTATGATTGCACTACATCTAGCCTTGATGTCTTTACGCATAGCTGAAATGGCTTGTTGTCTGGCACTGCCTGTCAGTTTCTTGCCTTGGAATACCGTCTGGCTCCAGTTAGAAGTCCAGGCTTTTCTTACTTGCCTGCTTCCAAGATTATGTTGATCTGCCTGGTGGTTGACACTCCAGGCATTGCCCAGCTTATCATAGAAGTCATTCATTGCCGTGTCTCCATCAGTTGTCAGTGTGCGGACAAGTAGGTCTTCATTTGACAACTGCTCAACAATGTTGTATGCCATTTTTCTTTCAGAATGAGGCTCCATGTATTGTTGCTGAGCATTCAGCATGGCCATCAGGACAAGTTATGTCAAACACCTTGTTCTTCAGATAAGCCCCTGTCCAGCAGAGCTTATTTTGGACCGCTAATCCCACTATGTATTTGTAGCTTGTATGGTTTTCAACTGCAACTCCATAGGCTTGTGAAGCTGCCTGTCCAGGTTTGTAAGAGGACACCATTTTTGTTGCATTGTAGGGGCCATCAAAGGACAGGTCTAGAAGTTGCAGGTTCTGCTGTCCTTGTTCCCGGTTATGTTGAATGACTAGCTGCCTTTTTTCTGCAATGTCCTCATTCAGCTTGACATTGTTGAGGCTGGCAGCATTCACTAAAGTTTGCATGTTGCTTCTAGCTGGTGGTGGTATGTCCATCGAAGTTAAGAGCAAGTTCACTTTTTCTATTCCGATGGCAGTATCCTGGAGGGTAGACGCAAGTAACATGTTAATTGCTGCTCCTTTGCCGTCCTGGCGTCTTTTATATGTTTCCATTTTATTTGAGAGGAAATGGCAGGAATTACACCTGAACTGCAAATTTGAGGTTAGTCCATATTTCTCTTCCTTGTGCAGTGAAATATTTAACTGTTTACACTTTCCAGAACTATGTTGCTGATACACATTGTTCATATGGTAAATTAGTTGGTCCAGATTTACAACCCTGTTCCCTAATGGTTCACATTCCATTTTCATATCCGGCTGTCGTGGTCGAAGCTCGGGTTTCTTTGGGCAGCCCCTATCCACCTGGTCTTCATTTACAGTTGAACTACATCCAGGATTGGTTGCAGCCTTAGAAGGAAGAAGGTAAGCAGGTGGTTTCTTATGTCCTGACTTGAAATGTCCACCAGCCTTTTGCCATGTTGAATTCTATACAGTTGATGTATGATTTTGATGCTGTCTGCTTAAAGACTAGTAATATTGAAACTAGAAGTCTTTTTTGTACCACTATTAACACATTCAGTTTGTTTTTTCAAGAATAATATATGCTAATCCAGATATCAGAAAGTCTGTTTTAAATGCATCATTAAGAGGTGATGAAGAGGATCATTCCTGTGAAGTTTGGTGTAATTCTGCCCAGTGGTTTTCAAGAAGAAGATTATTTTAGATAATGTTGACGGACAGAAGACGCACGACACATGACAGACATTGAGCGGTCACAAAAGCTCACCATTAGCCTTTGGCTCAGGTGAGCTAAAAATAAGGCATACTGTTACATAAAAGATTCTACAAGACCAACCTGTGACACCAAACTTTATTTCATAAAAATCCATCAATTTTTTTTTCAAGACATGACAATTTTCCAAATGTGTCTATTTTCACTTGAAATAGTGGTTTCCAAGCCAATTTGTCTGCAAAGTAGGCCTCATGTTTAAAGTGTTATTACGGTACAGAATTTAGTTTGCGGTGAGAATGCCTTGTTAAGCATTTCTCACAATACCCTAAATTACCAGAATATGGGTAAAAAATTTGGCTTAATTCAAAATTTGGTTAGATTTAGGTGTCACCCCGGTATTGAAGTACTTCCAGGTCATTGTATCCTAGGAAGTAGTTCTTTGAAATTTTGAAGTTCCCAATTTAAAGCCATCCCTACTTTGACATGTTAAATTCTAAATGTATTTACTGTCACTGTGTACATTTTGTGTCATTTCTGATGTCTTTAACAGTTGTTTTGTCTGTGTTTTTCAGGACTATATTCCTGTGCGGATGGATTAAAAAACTACTCCAGACTGGTAGACATGACAGATGTGTATTGGAAATATGAACATGAACTTAAAACTTTGATGTATAGCAAAAAAGTTCATTGTTGATGATAGTGATTTTCTAAGCTTTATTGATTGGAACAGGGTTATTCTTTAGAAATAGAGTTGTCAATGCTGCAATTTTGTTGTGAAAGTCACAATCTATGTCAGAAGATGCTTGTTTTACTATACAGCAAAGAAGAAGAAATTGTATTGGGCCGACACCTTACACATACAGTATGGTTAGTTGTAGCTTACACATACAGTATAGTTAGTTACGGCTTACACATACAGTATGGTTAGTTCAGCATTCATTCAGGCTGATGAAAGAATGTGGCTGTCCTATTCTGGTTCCTTTATTAGTCCCCTACCTGTGGAACACTGGAGGGGACTAAAGGAATGCCCTCTGTCCGTCGACAAATCTGGATCCTGCAATTACTCAAGCTAGGTTCATAAAACTTGGTATATGAATAAAGGGCAATACATGTGGATTATGCACATGCTTGTAGGTCAAAATTCAAGGTCACTACTGAAGGTCAAGTAAAAACTGTTTCTGCTCCATAACTTTTATATGCATTGATGGGTTATCTTAGTGCTACGCAGAAATGTTCCAAATGACAAGACAATGTGTCAACTCATGACCTATTCTTGTCAGTCAAAGGTCAAGGTCACTATTGAAAGTTTCCCACCAGTAGGGGACTTGTGTTTTGCCACTGCAATACTCGGTCACTTGTTTTAAATGAAATGAGAAGCAGATTTAATGAATAATGCTCCTCATTTGCTCCGATTTCTTTAATAAAAACTAGGAAAGTAAAATACAAATACTCCAACTACAAGCTTAGCAATTTTGTGTGGTCACAGGAAGTTAACTTTTAACAGACAGCTCAGCAGGAAAGGGAAACAACATTAAACTTTGTCAAAATATGGCTCACAATACAGGAGATAAACTTAATTGACATAGTAATACATCAATCCTAGCTTGAGCTAATTTCATTGAGTCTTAAATAATTATTACACTTTGGCACATTTAGTTCAAACGCTGATAAAAATGGACGTTACATACACTATCATTAAAATCTAACACTTTTGTCTCATATATTCACTACAGTATGTCCAGCTACAGAGCTACTGGTTGTGTTACTGACAACCTTGTCCATCACTTCTTCCAGTCTCATAGCAGCTGATAGGTCACCTGACACTTTTAGTCTCCCACTCATATAGGCCTGTAAAGGTTTAAGTTGGTCTGCAAACATTCGCTGCATATCCCTCACTGATAGATCTAGCGTCACGTCTGGTTCATGCATAGTAGCTGGCCCTTCCCCAACAAATCCATTTCCTGGAATTACAGAATGAAATATGTTACTATAACGTTCTTTATTAAGAAAAACATTCAGACATGGTTTCATCAGGTAGAAAATACGGCCTCTAAAATGTTAAAAGGTTTTTCTACAAGAAGATGTAGTGTCTACACTCCAGAAAAATAAAAACCTTACATCCATTTTTTGGGGTACTTGATGCATGGCCTTTGTCACATGTGCATGTTTGTTTTTGCTATGTTAGGACTTTGTGAAGCATAGAAACAGTAAGGTCATATGATGACATTTCCAGCTTTTCATGGTGAAGAAAGAATCCAGGTGCCCCTCCGAGTATTATTTCAGGCATGGGCAGGCATCTGGGTAGAACTATCAGCCTTCCATAAGCAGGCTGGATGACTTCCTCACATGAAGAATTCTACACCCCATGAAACATTTCAAACCAACATCGATGGGTGGCAATTCATACCAAGTCAGCTACCTTAACAACTTGGCCATGGAAGTACATGTGCATATGAAACATGTAACTACAGCCGGTGAATCTCTTATTCAGATGAATTTCATTCCAAGATACAAAACTTTGTCAGTAACAAATACTAACTATCCATTGACCCCATTTATGGATAACTGACAGAACACGATATTCATTTAACTGAACACAAAAAACTCATTCCAAGTTTCATGTAGATCAGGTATAAAATGTGGCCTCTGGAGTGTTAATAAGGTTTAATTTGTCTTCTTACTTTGGCTTCCCCATCATGACGTACAGAGAAACATTGCTCACTCGAGCATCGATAGCTAAATTCATGTAGTTACCAATGTTTTCTTTATATGCTCTACATCCGGATCACTTGAAACCCTGTATGACTAGATCATTTTACTAATCCCCTGCAACTTTGTGGGATCATTGTTTTATTGCACATAGTTCAAATTTACAAAAACTCACCACGTTTTAAATCTAAGTAGAAGGTTCCACCATTATCACCAGACAGATTAAACTGGTATACAGCATTAACAGTTCTCACTAAGGACTCACTCAGCACACCTCTAACCAGTTCAACAAGATGTGCAGGTGTCACCTGAGGTAACAACTTTACATCTTCAGTTGCAACAGCAGCTCCAGCAGCCTCTTGAGACTCACTGATTGCCTGCAGAGGTGTATTCCTCTGTCCCTGACCTGAAAAAAGTGAAA
Source organism: Mercenaria mercenaria (assembly GCF_021730395.1). Classification (NCBI taxonomy): domain Eukaryota; kingdom Metazoa; phylum Mollusca; class Bivalvia; order Venerida; family Veneridae; genus Mercenaria; species Mercenaria mercenaria. Next base: position 23,047,005 of record NC_069364.1, on the reverse strand, counting down.
TTAAAACTAGAGTTATTATAAAAGATGATTATTACTTCAAGATGTTGTTTTATGCATGAAAATGGGTGGGACCTAGTGGCCTGGGTCTTGCATTCTGCCTGTCATTTTGATGAGGTTTAAAAACAAGAGCTGTCACAGGAGACAGCGTGCTCGACTATTTTGATGCTGGATAGTGAAATTGGGCACATCTAAGGAAACTGGAGCTGTCACTGGAGTGTTTAATGACTGCAATGGTAGATGAAGATATTGCACAACAGCTTATTAATAAGTCTGTGTCAAAAATATTTAGTAATAAGAGAGGTAAAGATAAAGTGTATCAAACCACTATCATACTAGTACAATTCTAAGCAAAAAGGAGGCAAAATTCATAAAATATTGGTGCAAGAGTTATGCACCTTGTGTCATATGATGTGGGTGATGATCAATGTGGAACAACTTCTTCAAGTTTGAAACAAATCCTTTTCGTAATAACTGAGATATGGTGAAAATGCATCAAAATTAACCTGAAAGTCCAAGTAAAAGGGAGCATAATTCATGAAAAGTTAGTGCTAGAGTTATGCAACTTGTGTCATATGATGTGGGTAATAAAGTGGAACAACTATTTTATGTTTGAATCAAATCCATTTAGTAATAACTGAGATAGAGTGAGTGTATCAAAACTTTAACCTGAAATTTTAAGTAAAAAGGGGGGATAATTCCTGAAATACTGGTGCAAGAGTTATGGCCATTGTGTCATATGATGTGAGGGATGATGCTTAACAACTCTTTAAAGTTTGAATCAAATCCATTCAGTAATAACAGAGATAGAGTGAAATTGCATCAAAACTTTAACCTGTAATTCTAAGTAAAATGAGGGATAATTCATTACATATTGGTACCTGAGTAATGGGCCTTTTGTCATATAATGTGTATCATAGAACAGCTACTTTCAGTTTGAATCAAATCCTTTCAGGAATAACTGTGATAGAGTGAGTGCTTCAAAACTTTAACCTGATATTCTAAGTAAAAAGGGGGATAATTCATGAAATATTAGTGAGAGAGTTATGGCCCTTGTCCCATATGATGTGAGTGATGGTGAGGAATAACTATTTATATAATAACTAAGTTTGAAGCAAATCCATCACGAAATTACAGAGATAATGTTTTGTTTGTTTGTTTGACATACTGCTTTTCAAAAGTATTTCAATTATGTACAAGCAAACAGTTAAACTTGTGTTCCTGGAATCTGTGCCAGTAACTGATAACTTATCCACATGAATCTGACAATTTATTTATTTATTTTGTTGTGTTTAACGTAGCACTGATACAATTTTAGGTAGTATGGCGACTTTCCAGCTTTGGAGGAAGACCCCAGGTGCCCCTCAGTGCATTATTTCATCACAAGCAGGCTCTTGGGTAGAAACACCGGCCTTCCATAAGCCAGCTGGATGGCTTCCTCACATGAAGAATTTGACGCCCCGAGTGAGGCTTGAACCCACAGCGATGAGGGGCAAGTGATTTGAAGTCAGCGACCTTAACCACTCGACCATGGAGGCCCCTGAATCTGACAAAGGATGAATGATATTATACATGTATACTGTCTTCCATCAAACCACTACTGACAACATTTGTCCTGCAAGAGGATCAAACTACAGACCTTCTAATTTAAAGCCTCAAACTCCAACTACTCAGCCAACTGCGCCGGCTTCCTGGGTAAGTGGGCTCAGTTTCTGAAGGGTATACATTACATCACTACCTCCACTGAAGTGTCTAAAATTCTTAAGCAAATTAAGTAAATTTTCAACAACAAAAAAAGTACATACCCGATGATAAGAATGACTGTGCCAGATGCTGGAATACTTGTGTGAGACCTTCTTGTCCTCCGAGCCCTGGCAAACTTGCTCCTGTTTTAGCAGCTTGTAATACTTTTATTGGTGACCTGAAAGAAGTACTGTCAATTATTGTACACTTCACTACAAATAGTAACAAAGTTATGTTAAAATTACACAATTTACAGTTAATAACACTGTATTCCTCAAGTGATACTTAAAGTGAAATTAACATTTACCCTGCTAAATCTCTATCATGGACTGGTCCATCATTCAATTTTGGCAATTCAAATGGGTGTTTACTGAAAATTAACTGACTAAATAGTGAACAGTTCTCCTACTTACAATTCAAGTCTACATATATCAGCTCCCCATCCTCTTGCAGTATTATTACATTCGGTCTGAAACATATAAACACTAATTCTACTCTAAGATTACTAGACTAAAAGAAAATACAAAAGTATTAAGAGCACATTAGGACATGGAACAAAACATGTTCCCATAAACCTTTTTAATATTTTTGGGATATTGCAAGTTACAAACTTAAATAATATTTCTAAACCATCACCTGTTCAGAAATTCCTTACAACCTTTCTTAATTACATTTGTAAATGAATCAAACTGTGTTTTTTTTTCATTTCACTCCAGTATCTTGTTAGTGGTTTTGTTTGGACTCATGGAAACCGTTTCAACAGGAATTGAACTGTGACCTTTGCATTAAGGGTAGTTACCTCCACGTCAGCCACTCCAGTACATACAAAGTCTTATCAATTAAATCTGTAAGAGACAATGGAAGTCTAAAATGCAAACAATTAGACTCTCTGTTTGTTTGTTTTGGGTTTAGTGCCATTTTTCAAAAGAAATTTCAGTCATGTAACGGAGCGCAATAAACTTATTATAATTATAACCAAATCTCCTGTGTTTTGTACCAGTACTAACCTGTTCTCCACATTCAAATAACAAACAACATTTTCCACATAAATCAGAGGTGGAGTGCAAATGATTTAAGGCATAATGTCTTTTATTAACTGTCACAGAGAACAGACTCCTCACCCAGGGATCAAACTCACGACCTGCGATCGATAGATTTGTGCTCTCCCTATTGAGCTAAGTGGGCAGACAAACAATTTGCCCGAGTCTATTCTTAAGAGGTATTGAAATGTGCAAAACATATCATGCGCTCTAGTAACAGCTTAAGGGGAACTTGAATGGAAATATTAAAATCAAGTAGACTCCAAATCATAAATGTTGACTCACAACAATTTTAGCAACATTATCATCTTTCCTATCCTCTATATCCTGCAGGTCATATTTAGTGAGTGTGTTCATCAGCCTGTTCCTCACCAGTCCCCTCAGCTGTGTGTTCAAATCCTGCACTGACGTCACAGACTTTACAGGATCAGTGACCTTGTAGTACACATCGGCTCCTAACTCTATTATTCCAGCATCTGACGTCAGTAACTGTAATATATGGTAAAATGGATTTGTTGAATAACCTGATGCCTTTAGAATGAAGTACAGCTTACATATGGATCTTTAGCCTGGGAATCCAGTCTGACAATTTCAAACTTTTTTTACTATCTGTAAATTGACAGCCTGGGGAAACCTGTTTTCCGACCACAGCGCCATCTATATTACACCCGAAATATGCGGGTGTTTGATCAAGAACGATAACATCTGAAAGCAATAAACCATGGCTAAAAATAGAAACGGAATTCTCACGGAAAAGACATATCTGAATCGTGTACTTCCGAAGGTTTCCGAACATTTCCGGGCCATAGACAAATACCAGTTTGTACCTCCCATAGCTTTTCCAGCAAGTTTTAACAACTTTTAAAATGTCTGTATAAACTTAAATTTGCGTCATAGCTATCAAGAAGTTATATTAATGCAGACCTAGTGATCTACGGAAATTGCCGAATTTTCGGCATCATTGCCTCGTTTTCGTTTCAAACAAGCGCAAATATTATCACATGTTAATTAGGCTAATTATAGAAAATCGATAATCAGTAGTAACATGGAAACTCCTTCAGATTTCCCCAGGCGTTGATAATATCAGAAACTCGATGAATGCCAATTAACACTAATTAGCGCAAATTAAGTGATCTTTAATGCACAGGTATTAGGTATGATTTCTTCTGACAAAGCACAAATATTATCAACGGCTTCCCAGGCTAATGGATCTTGCAAAATAAAGCTGAAGAAAGAAAAACATTTATCAATTTGGTGGATCAAACTAGCTGAATGAAACCAGAATACAGGCTGCTTTATCTATTTGTCTGATGCAGTTTCCCTCTAAAATATGTGTCAAGTAGAAGCACCAAGGAATTCCCTGAGCTCTGTGTCTTCTTGACCATCCTGTATGTGGGTAAAAGACTGAATTCAGACTCTAACCAAATCAGATTTCCAAATTATTACACCCTGATGGAAACAGTTAAAATGTCACTTGAAACCCATAATTCAAAATTTGATATTTACCTGCAGCGGTGGGACGTTGAATGCCTTCAATCTAACATCAACCTTCTTAATATTATCAATGCATGGTATCACAAAAGTTACACCTACAACAAAAACAAACAATATAGAAACAATTTATGACATTATCAAATGATTGTGAACAGTAAACACTTACAGAATAGCTTGCCTGTGAATATTCAAAATTATTTGCCAAAGAATCGTAACACCATGGTCTAATCATTTTGACTGTTGACTGGAACACTATATAATTCAATAACTGTTTTAATACATGACATTAGAATATGCTTCAATATCTTTGCTCTTAAGTGACTTAAGGTAGTTCTGCACGTTTGATAAACCGGAAGTGATGGCGTAACGTCATTTATCCGGAAAACGTAGAATAAAGCCTAGATTCGGCATACGGAAATGAAAATAGTTTTATGAATTAATGACAATCTATGAGTTAATTTATTTAAATGGCAATGTTACTTTATTTCTAAAGTCAAAATATGATGTGAAAACATATGACATGTTAAAGATTTCAAAATAATGTCTTAAAATTAGCGTGAAATGTCCGGTTCACTTTAATCATGGTTAAATATCTCAAAAATAAGCACACGGACATATACATTTTATTTCACCAAATTACAGACCATGTGTTTATTTACAAATGTGAGAAGTTTCATCAAAATCTATATTGTGGAAAAAATTCTATTCGCGAAAATGTTATGAAAGTTATGATTTTCTCACAGACTCCCATTGTGAAATATTGCATGATGTCCAAATTTTTCAAATCGGTCGAGCAAAAAATCAAGCATACGACCCTATTATTTTTATTTGCTGAATTTTCTATGTATATTCTGAAGTTTCGAAAAATCAGAGTTTAATCAAATTCTACATTGTAGAAAAAAGTTCGATCCAAACGTGCAGAACTACCTTAAGTGGGGAACAACATACCCATAAACAGCACAAACTACCGTGTAGACCAGTGATTTATATAAGGAGTTGTGTAATAATATGCAAAGTCTGTAAAAATTAAGATTCTGCAACAAAAAATAATCAACTATATTTCCCCGTTGTTTAAATGTCAAACAGATCATCATGATTGTGTTTCTCACTATAAATGTACCGGTACTAGAGATTTACACAAAATTTTGTGGTTAAGCCCTTAGAAATTTTCTTATCTTAGCTTCATCTGTGGACAGAGTAGCTACAAAATATTTATAGACAATGGGTCCCAGTTAATATATATTCTGTGACTGTTTTAATTTCTTTAACAAAATAAACTTCAATATGTTTGTTTTTATTGGGTTTAACATGAGACCAACTCAATTATAGGTCACATGGAGACTTCCAGCTGTTCATACTTGAGGAAGACCACAGGTGCCATCTCCAGGCATTCTTTCAGGCACATCCAGGCACCTGGGTAGAACGACTGACACTCCATAAGCAAAATACCTTAATATGAGATACAATGTAACAAATTCTATGCTAAAGTGGCATAATATGCCCTTTTGACATAAACCGGGCTGGTAAAAGCTAGATGCTTACAGCTAAGTAGACAATGACAGAAATGAAAGTGAGTATAAGAAATGACATTTCTGTTGAAAAGTTTTGTCATTGTAAGTGACACAGTGCCTAATGATTTGTAATTTACCTGGTCCTTTCACCCCTTGGAGACGTCCAAGTCTAAACACAACCATTCTCTCACAGTCTGATACAATCTACAACAGAAAATACATTTAGGTACAGCGTAAGTAAAAAGCCTTCACAATACTTTGGTAAAAGACACTTCAGACTGACGAACACTTTTTCACAAATTTGCTCTGATATTTCCTATCTTATTTATTTGTGCAACAATGAATTCTACACATTGTGGAAAGTGAAATTCTATGTATTTATTACATGTTTTTCAGTGAATTATAGAAATATTGGAGTGAAATATAACTGGTATTTTCCCAGTGAAAAATATCAAAAATATTTTTCACTGCTAATTAAGAAACAATAAAATGGGTAAATCTAATCGAAACACGAGACAAAAAGAAAATTTGTTTGTTTTACATGTAAGATCAAAATATCTTTCACTAATGAACACCATATCTTACATTTTCACTTGTGGCTATGCCACTCATGAAAATATTGCATATGGTGTTCACTCACGAAAGATACAATGTATTTCAATCTTACACTGAAACAAACAAATATCCTCTATATACCGATATGAATATGTCAAGTTATTCGTGAAACTCTGAACTGTAAGGTATGAAACTCTCAAATAATCGCCAAAATATAGTTCCTGCCAACAATAGAGTACAGTATGCAATGCTAATGTAAGAGAAGTTGAAGTACTAAAATACTGCACTGCATCCAGGATGATTATAACTTCAATTTCTGGTTCTACGTGGTATTTTAACCAAAACTGCATGTGCAGAAACCACAAATTAGAAAACCATAGGTTTGGATAATACCTCACTTTTTGCACTGCAAACTACACCTACCTGAATATCATAATCTTATCCGCAAACCATAATAAAGTTACCTTTATACTTATCCATGCAGATACTGGGAAAGTAATTACAATCAACAGAAAACACACAGCTGTGATTAGAAAACTGCATACTCGATTTCCAATAGACTGTTTGACTGAAATAAAAATAGGAACATCTTGACAGAAATTATTCTTAAAATACAACTACCGGTATATAAACCAGTATAATTCGTCCCCTTAATGCAAAAAGGTACCAAGTGCCTTCTTTATTCATATGCTCATGGTACCTTTTTGCATGAAGGGGACGATATGTTTAAAAGATAAATTACAGCATTAATCTTCTAAATGCTTGACAACAGGGATCAGCCTGGACTTTTGGAACAGTGAGAAGTTTTTGCCAGTTCAGGTCTATTTTTCGTGAGAAGCTAGTGACCTGAGCATAATTCTATGTGTAAGTTATATGTAAAACAACTTCTCCCTCAGCTGAAAACAGGGTGAAGTTTGGAAACTTTGGGAGACTATTTCTCCCAAGTTTTTGCTCTAGGCTGATCCCTTGACAATATCATATCAATTAAAATAGTGTTGGTAAGTAAACTCTTACACAATGTGATAATCTTTAGCCTGCTGGCAGCAAGTGATTTTGCCTTTGCGACCAGTGCAAACCAAGATCAGCCTGCATGTCCGTGCAGGCTGATCATGGTCTGCACTGTCCGCTATTCAGTCAGTAAATTTTAAGGAACACCCCTTTGAATAATAAGTGGTACTGCCCAAATTGAATGATGGATCAGTTCATTTTAGAAATTTAGCAGGGTAAAGGTTAAATAATAACACTTTAAGGCAGTGGACCCCTAATGACTATCGGCAAATTATTCTCTGTATGCAATTTCGGCATTCTCTGGTTTTTTATGGAAAACCATGAGTGCATTGAGCTATATTTACGTCCAAAACAATGCTGATTTGTCTAACAATGAAAAATTAATGACATGAAAATTGCTGGGTTTCATTACAGGTCCACTACCTTAATATAACTGAACTTCAGTTCACAGGAGAATTATTATGCAAGTGGTACTGAGGAGTCCAAATGTTATGAATTGTAGTTCCATAAAAAACACTTTTCAGACAAATAAAGTACATACATTGTAACTAAGGATTTGGTAATGGTGAGCTTTAATTAATTTTGTTTAAACATAGATCTATATATTGTCCTGTAATTCAATGTCCTTTTTAATATGACACTACTAGTAACTAAAACAGAAAAATCCCTCTCCTTACCAACTGTTAGAGTTAGATGATCTTCTCGTAGCTGCATGTCTGCATTGGAGTATGAGAAGATGGATCTGTAATCATGAGTAGAATGTGCAGACGGTGAGGTGAATTGATGGCTGGAGGAAAAATCAAAAGCCACTTGTCCAAGTTCTGGGTCTTCTGTCGACAAGCGTGAGTATTTTGCAGCCATAATATTAAGTTACGATATTAACTCATTATCACAATAAAACAAACAAAATTATGTCTACATTACTCTTGACAAAATTACTTTAAGATTCCATGAATCTGGATTTTCCGTTTATATCAACTACTAACACTTCCACTGTCAATTTTCATGTTTGACTTTGGTTTGACAAACTGAATCCGATTTGCCTTGACAAGGCCTTGTTACTGTTTGGACGTTACCAACCACAATTCACTACGTGATTCATTTATCTCTTGTTTTAACTTGTTGCAGTTCAAAACTAAAACTCCTTCTTTTTCCTGTAAAAAAAAAAAAGAGAAAAATATTTTAGACAGTAAAAGGCTTAAGATGGTATATACCACTTCATGAAATTTTATTCCCTAAATCTTGTAAGGTTTGTATCCAATATTTTACAATATTTAGACAGTGTTTATAACTACATGTATATATATTTGGAAAAGTCTTTTAAAAAATATTCTTAATACAGTGCCAACTGTTATACATGTACTAATATTTTTCAAAACTTGTACAAATGCCATAATAATATGAGCCGCGCCATGAGAAAACCAACATAGTGGCTTTGCGACCAGCATGGATCCAGACCAGCCTGCGCATCCACGCAGTCTGGTCAGGATCCATGCTGTTTGCTAACGGTTTCCCTAATTGCAATAGGCTTTGAAAGCGAACAGCGCAGGCTGGTCTGGATCCATGCTGGTCGAAAAGCCACTATGTTGGTTTTCTCATGGCAAGGCTCATATGTTAAAGCATCCACTTTGCAGAACATTTAGCTGATTTCTGCGATTAAATCTGTCCACTGATACAGTTAAACTTACTATACTGAGATAAAAGTTTGAATTCAGCATAGTATTTGTTTACAGGCAAACAAAATATGATACTTATACTATTCATTCATTATCAAACTGATTACCAGACAACTAGAAAACCCCTAGAATTTTGAATGGCTGTTTACTTGCAACATTGGCATTGCCATGACTGTTTGCATGTTGTTTGAAAGTGGATATGTGCACGGTCACATTTTGAAATTCATGACTGTTGAATAAAAATCTATATTTGTAGTCCTTTCCATTGGTCTAGATGTAGTCACATGTTCAATGATAAAAAGTCATATTGACTCAAAGGCAGAGCCAAAAACACATACTGACCTCCAGCTGTGACATCATCATGGTTTGACATCAAAACAATGCGACGTCATACACAATTTCTTACGTAAAATTACCTATTTAGGCTGCAGATATTCCTACTTAATTTTTATACTTATAAGTAGGCTGGATTTAATAATAAAACAATTGTTGCCTTTGACCTGATAAAAGCGATATCAACCTCAGGCTGCGCCCTTGGTCGATATCGCTTTTATTAGGTCGATAAATCCACATATTGACCTCACCAAAAGGCAATAATTGTATATCGATTCATTGAATACATACATGTAGTAAATGTCTACTGATTTTTTTTCTGTCCCAAATTATCTATGTTTTTGGATGTTTTTATCATATATAGCCTTATAACTCACTGACCAAACAAATGTGCCAAATGTAGCGATATCCACAAGAAAGATAACTCTTGCAAACACCTGATTCACAATTTCCAAAAAACTGTGACCACAAAAAAAATTTAAATGCTAGCTTTTGCTTTTTAAACCTAGCTTATGGTGTTGCATAGTGGGTATCTTAAATACTGTATGATTTTTTAAGACGTAAAAGTGTGCAGACTGGAATATAACAAAGAGCTATGAAACTAACTAGATCGGCAACTTGAAAGGCATATAGAACAAATCTTGCCAACATCTCATGGGAACTGAATGAGATCTCATTTTACCAGTGTATGAAACAGACAGCAGAAGGATAAGAATTTGTGTCATGAAAAACTTTCTATCAGATTGTTTATAATGATAATTTTGTTTTCTTAATGTTATTATCCACCAGTGCCCATGAGTCAACACCCTAAGGATAAATGTTTGTTTTTCCAACACAAGCTCATGAAATATTTTATGTTTTGATACTTTCATAAACTGGAACATGTAGTCATCCTCCACGCAAATTTTTATTAAATTCTGTACAGTGATAGTCGAGTAAAATGACAACTACTAGACAGGGGTGATTTTTTGTACACAATAAAAAGGTGTCCTTGAGTCAACACCCCTCAATATGTCCATTCACTCTGTGTACATAGGGTAATGCACTGATGTTTCAATATCATAAAATCAAAACTAAATACATTGTCTTTAAAAACACAAAACATTTATGTAATTTTCACAAGTGTTTTTAAAAATTCTGGCTTGTAATCAAGACTGGTTGAAATAAATTAGCAATTTCTTAAAAAAATGAAGAAATTCTTAGAAATGAGTTCAAAATCAACAGCCAAGACACATATTCCAGACTTTTCACCACAAATATTATTTGTTTCCTCTATACATCTTTCTCCAAAAGTTTGATAAGAAAAGAAGAAAGAAAACAATAAAACAGCATGGGTGTTGACTCAAGGACAGTGTTGAATCAAGGACTCTTGACGATAGTATTTCCTGCATGGGGGAGGAATAAATTTATGATTGGAAGCCTGAGAAATCAGATGATTCAACAGTTGTCGTTTGAAAATTGGACCTGATTCGGGCCGTATCGCCAGTGTAATACTAGAATAAGTGTTTTTGAACATAAAATTTACGAAGAAAGTTTTATTGGGTGTTAAAGTCATGTCCTAGATTTTGACAGGTATGGACGACAGCATAATACAGATAAATGTATTGATTTATATGGACTGTCTACTCCCCGTATTGGGCCTTCCTGTCTGAATATAGGAGAAAAAAATGTAATTAACTTAAAATGTGTTATGTGTCAAAATCTAGGACATGACTTTAAGGTATTTCCGCAAATTGAAATTAGAAATCCATGTGAAAAATCAGAACCCTCGAAACAGCTTTCGAAATGCAAGGACACAAAAAATATATGATAAAAATTGAAATGATATATCTGTATGTAAACTTGCGAGCATGAAAGCTACGCTGAACCCTATCTCCACAGTGCTTTGGAAGAAAATGAGTGAACATTTTTGGTGCAAAATTTCGGTATCGTATGCAACCTAAATTGCTATAAAACATTTATTTTCAAATCAAAGAAATGCCAAAATAGTGCACACGAGCGTTACTTTTTCAAGAAAATGTCGTTAAACATTCTAAAGCGCAAAACACGTGCACAGTTTTTCTAAAATATTTCGCCGCCATGTTTATTTCAAGGAATAAAATATATGATTGTTCTTTTACCTGAGATTTCCTTACTGAAATATGTATGTCTCCTTATTCATGGTTAGAGATATCCATTTAGTATAGTTTTTCACTGTCCGATCCACTTAATCTGTTACCGATCCTTCACATTTAAAGAATAAACACAATGTGTAATGATAGTTTTTCGCTTTACACACCTCCCTTGGACAAGAAAGCCGTTTCACTTAAAATTTGTAAGCATCCGCTGACAAAATATTACTAAAAGATCGAAACTTTTTCTAAAATAAAGTTGAATTTCAATCATTTTCTAAAACTGGAAATATTACACATTGTGTTGAATTTATAAATAAAACAAAAATCCCCAAAATAAACAATTTTAGATCTTTTCCGGGAACTATACGTTTCAGCCCAACAACGCATTTCAAGATGACACAAAACTGATTTCTCTTCGTAAACAATGTCAAAGTTCACCTGAGGAACATTGCTGTAAAAGTAAAAGTGCTTACTTGTTTCAGTTTTACGTCCTGTAGAAAACAATCAACTTTCAACTTTAAATGCATAGATGTTCTGTAAGTATTCCAATATAAAAAAACGTCCGATCTTTTCCGTGAGAAATAAAACGAAGCAAATTTAACTATTTGTTTACACTTCAACCATGTGAAATTAAAGGCATGTACTATCACGAGACTCCCGTGCATTTTGAACCTTGTGGTGAATAAACTGAATTTACTTTAAAGTATGGTGTATCAGTTGAGTCAGTTATTTGTTCATTTCAGAGAACATACATTAAAGAAGTGTTTATGAGATTATGCATGTGTACGAATATTTACTAGTCTACTTTATATTAACGACGATAGAAAAGTGTGCACTTGGCAAATAGCAAGTCTATCATTTTCAGGTGTATACTGAACACTGATCCCAATGTTCGTAATTTTCAGATAAAGAACTCGTTATCCTTGGTTTCGTAGACAGTCTTAGTACTGGACCGCTGTTTCTGCTGTCAACACGGCAGTAATGTAAAGTCAATGTCCATTTCTATGCCGGAATTTCAATGCACATTTATTTTCAGTTTAAATCTATGAAAATGTGAAAAAATATCATTGTTTAACGAAGAACCAAGATGCAGAAAAGTTACTTTTGAGATATTGCTGATTTTAATCATCAGGTTTTCGCGTGAGAAGTTCAACTGATTGCATTTTGTAAAATGTTTCGTAGTTATCTACAACTGTATACAAATTGTATTACCTCCTAACATATTTGGCTGTACATTTTTTTCTGCGATTTATTCTCACTGTGTTTTCAAAAACATGCTGCATTATTTTCATATTGTTTAAAAAGTCGATAGATCAAAATTGGTTAGTACATAAATTCCACTATAATAAATTAAACCTTTCTTATACTTGCACAATCCTTGAAAAGAATTTTGGATCGTTGTCAAATCTTGTTCACACATAAGTCTGAGACTTGTCTTACAATTTTAGGCAGTTTGGTACACCATACGTACAAAAATCATTGTCCGCACATTGCACTACTTTTATGTATGCTGAAAATAGCAATATGTACAGATTTATTTTCGTTTTAATACATGAGGTGGTCAAGTTTGAAAACAGATTTTGTAATAAGTTAAGTTCTATTCAGTAAGACAATTCTCCTGTGCACTAATTGAAACTTTGAACTAACTTTTGCCATTCATGAATTTTTAATAAAGTATTTTGAAAGGATTTATAAATCTAACCAAAAATTTGGAAAAATACAGGTAAAATATCTTCTTTGTTTATTTCCAAATTTTAGTTTTACTTTTTATTCAGCTACTTTAAGTTCAGGTCTTGCAAACTGAGCTGTTTTTGTATTCTGGAACAGCTGCATTTGAAAGATTTTGTTCACTATATTTTCACACTTCAAATGAAGGTCACTCTAAATTCAAGATGGCGGAAGTACCTTAACACCCAATAAAACTTTCTCCGTAAATTTTATGTTCAAAAACACAATTGATTTGTCTTTCATACACCTATAAGAGTTCAAAAACATAATCTTCATCTTGCAGGCAAAACTAACAAAAATATGGCAGTTGTTGCTACCAAATGGTCAGATGTTGTTATTATTTGCCGGCTTTGGATTGATTGAAAAATGTGTAGGAAACCCGTAACATTCAATGAGACTTCAGCTGATTGGTTAAAAATGTCTTGCTTTGAATCATGAAAATATCCTTAAAATCTGGAAATATAATGTTTTCTGTGCATTTTGAAGTATTTTATAGCAGCCTGGCTATATATTTAACTTTGAAATTAGCAATTTAGTGAAGTCAGTACTTGTTGGAATTCACCACTAAATTCAATGCACAGTTGAGGGTGGTTGTCTTTGAATGGAAATAGAAAAAAAATGGATCCTGCATGCCCATGTAAAAGTGTTATTTTTTGTGTCTGGAAGGCTATTTGACAGGGTAAATGGCATCTCATGTGTCAACAAAAGTTTTAAGGGGGTCCTACAGAGTCATTTCTTACAATGTAAGCCTATGGAAAAATTAATAGCAGTGTCTGACCAAATCACTTTTATTGGCTATCGCGAAAATACATTACATTACAATATTTTTATACAAGCGTGACAAAACTTACAGTTTTTCAACCACATAAAGTGTGGCACATACTATATTATGTAGAAATGTCAGTATTCACAATCAAATACATTTCCAAAATGCTTATAATACGGCTAAAATGAGACTTAAATTGCCCACATAAATAATTTTGTCACCACAACGATAACCTCTGAGGTGCTCCGAATAACATCTGCCAAAGTTATCTCCCGTTGACAATGCACGAGTATTTGGATATACCGCACAGGAAGTTCTGCACGTGCGCAATCATTGTTCTTCTGCTATAAACTCTATTTTTTCAAAACTTGAAAATGCGTAGAGAAATAACTGCGGAGACGTGTGCAGAATTTACGATATTACAAGCCTTACTGTAGTAATTCGGGCTACTTTGACCTAAGTTTTTGTCTTTTTGTGGCCTTGAAAATATAGACCTATCTGTGTGAATTAAGCTTTTAATCTACCATTTGAGGGGGTTAACCATGTTTACTGCCGAATCGGTTTAGTCTTAAGGGAGGATGGCGAAGTCAATTTGGAGTAACAAATTGATATTTACAGAGCAAATTTTACTATAGGCCTAAGTTGCATAATTTAGGCCTATATTTGACGGGAAATAGCTCATGAGCTAATGTTGTTTTTTTATACTTTATCCGACGTAAAGTAAAGATTCTTGTATCTTGTAAAATAAAGGTTATTGTATCTTGTATGAAATAAAAATAGCTCTCTCTCTAGTTTTTTTTCTCAGCTTTTTCACATTTGATCATTTGAGTTTTTTTTAGCTTTCACAACATGCATCCAGGAAAGAGGTTTTAATACAAGCTTTTAGCTTACTCCTCAATCCTATCACATTAATATATGTTTGTATGATACATATGTAGAAAATAAATGGATCTAGATCTGTTGTTTAAACCGAATGCATCCGTATACGACTCTACGCTGGTAGGAACCGCGTGCAAATCACATTACAAGCCTGTTTTAATCCCGGGCTACTGTAATTTATGTGTTTGTCCCTCTCTATTATTGAAGATATATCTTTCACATTAATATTGTGATCTACAATGTGAGGGGTTTCACCGCTGATTCGGTTCATTGGTCAGGGCAGGGTGACGGTATCAATTTGAGTAAAAGTTGATATTTACATGGGAAATAGTAGGGCATCGCGTGCAATCGCCTTACAAGCCTGTTTTAATCCTGGGCTACTGTGACTTATCATATATGTTCAGGGGCGTAGTTGGCATTTTATAAATTGCAGGCCCGATGCGCCGAAGAAGCGACTTTGGTAGTTGGGTATTGGGGTATCCTCCCCACGAAAATTTGGAAAAACTAAGAGTGTCTATGGTGCATTCTGAGCCATTCTGGAGGAATAAAACCAATGCTAAGCGGGGGAGTTTAATTCAATAAAAACACACAAAAAACGATCAAAGTTCAGTTTATTACTAAGTTATCATAACTAAGTATAACTGACCCAACATCAGTATTATCAGTTCCATATCAGTCACACTGTGAGTGATATAGGTTTTCTATTTCTTTTATTAGCATTCAGCAAAACAAAATAAACAGAATTTGTTTGTTTTGAGTGGATATGGAATATATCACATTGACAGTTGATGCAATTAAATATTTTCATGAGCAGGTAGCGCGAGTTATTGTATCAGTTCTCGATGTGATATTCCGTATATCCATTCACAGCAAACAAATTCTGTTTATTTTTTGCTGAATGCTAATAAAAGAAATAGCAAACTTATATCACTCATAGTGTGACTGATAAAAAATATGTTCCTGTATTTTGTTGATGGATAAAATGATGCGAATAATTAAATCACTCATGCTACGCACTCCTGATTTAATTACTAAGCATCCGAAGTTCTGATTATATTTATTCACCGATAAAATGTAGTAAATCATTATTTATTAAACAGATGCACATTTCAATAATTATTCAACTGAAAAATAAGCTGTATACGCACTTCAAGATATGCATTTTGTACTATGAAACAGATTTTACAGCACAGTCTAGACTTCTTTCATCAAAAACAATACTTTCAAACTTTAATAAACTTGAAACAGTTTATGTTTTCAAAATGCATTAGATTCACGGATTATTGAGAGGCACCGAGGTGTAGGGGTAGAATTAAATCAGGGTTTTTTCCCCTTCATAATAGGGGCCGCTGATAGGCCCCTCCCCCTCAGTAAATTTCTTTTAAATCATGCAGTTTTCCACAAAAATTGACTTTGCATCAGGTTTTTATTCCCCTTTGCTCAAATACCTAGCTAGTCCCCCTCCCCCACCCCCCAAATAACAGGCCTTGGCCCCTTCCCCTCTTGGTAAAAAAAACCCTGTAAGAGGTCGCGGGTTCGAATCCCGTCCGCGTAATCGCAACCCCTTTTTTCGGCGCAAGTACTGTCTATTTGCCAACATTAATAAAGTTGTGGGGCGATAATTGGCGGGGCGGTGGTATACGAGCGAGAAAATAATTAAAAATACTGGTATCTGTTTTATCTTTTTAATCATGGAAATATCTAATAAATACGCTCTAATTACATGTTCAATATTGGTCAGGCGCGTATCTGGGCATACGCCTATACGCCTGTGCGTACAATTCAAATTCGACACAAACTGTCAGCGAGAACATAACGAACATATAAAGGAACACAGTGGGAACCGCACAGGAACGGCCGGTGGCAACACCTTCGAACAATAAATGCGTATTTTTCTCCATTGCTTACAAAGCTGGGCATACTGATACTGCTTCATTTCTGTATATCATACTTATCTTCTTTGCAGTTTGCAGTTCATATGATCAGTGGCATCTGGATTACTGTGATCTATAGCGTAAAAGTGAACAAACCTTATATAGGGAGTACGGACATATCATTTGATGTCGAACATAAATTGTGAATCGTTTTAAGTTTCGTATATTTTAAATGAATTCGTAATGTCATATGATCTTAATTACATATGTGTATATTGTGCATCCGTTTAGTTGAAGTTTTCTATACATGTAGAAGACATTTCGCATAGATATGTCTCACAAGAACTAAAAATTCTGTCTGCCTAAGTGACAAACTTAAGTAGAAACAAGCAAAAAATGAAAGTAAAGCAAGTGTTTTAATGCCATGGAAAACAATTATGTAGGTAAACCCTAAACAGTTTCAGAGATTTAGTATAAAATCATCAACTGTAATTTTTACAAGTACGTGTTTATGTCTCAAAAGAACTGTCCAGCTTTTAACAGTGTTTAATGTTGGGAGGAAGACCCCGGATGTCTCCTTCGGACATAACTTTAGGCCATGAACTGATGCCTGGATAAAGCCGTAAATTGTTCAGAAAGCCAACCTGATATATGAACTGATACCTGGATAAAGCCATAAATTGTTCAGAAAGCCAACCTGATGGTTTCCTCACAATGAAAAATGAAAAAATAGACACCTCGTGCGAGGTTTCGAACATACAAAGATACAAGCGGATACAAGCTAAAGACTTTCATATTTGAAAATATGAACAATTACTACATATAGTTGAGGTAAACATAAAGTAACAGGTTTATCTGTATTAACAGTACTATATGCCCTAGGTTTAAAATAACACGTAATGCATGTAGTATAAATATTTGCTGCTATTACAAAAAGTTTAGCCATTGATTTATATTTAATTGACACTAAATCTCAGCATACCGGTACATGTATATTAACTGGATGTTTGGATGTTTTAGATTTAGACCACCACTTCAGGCGAAACATTTTGCCACAAACCCCTAGTTGCGATACTCAGTCAAAAGCGAGATTCTGTTGTGTATGCAAGTTTCTACGGCAACTACCGAGCGCTCGTTTCTCTACAAACATACCTACATATCACTTTGCCCATTAAACCTCGGTATACTCAATTTGGGGATGTCGGAATCTGTTTGCACAAAGGATCACCCGCCTGACTGCTATTCAAGTATCAATAAGATGCAATAAAACAGAGCAGTGGGAGAATAAAAATGATAGTCTTCCGTTATCTCGAGTAAGAAAAACGTGACTGCTTACGTGATATCGAAGACTTTATTAATGGCTGCAATAACATCTATCAATCTATATCCAGATCTGAATACAGAAGTACTTTTAGCAATTTGCGCAGTTTAAATTTGCATTTGCCAATGACTAAAAAATGTTAAGTTTCCCGTGAGAAAACTTGAAACGTTTGCAATTAAATTAAACACTGACGAAGATTTCAAATACGATTACAACAAAAGTAAAAAAAAAAACCTAGTATACCTTTAAAGTGCGAGGTATCAAAAACTTACCAAAATGCGGATGCAGACGCAATGCATTAATTCATGACGAAAATTTCAATTACGATAAAAACAAAAAAACCTAGTATACCTTTAAGGTAGAACGCGACACTTTGCGGACTTTCGAGTAGCGTCTTGAAATTTTGCATGTGTAAAGTTGACCATATTTCAAACAAGATGCAGTTTATTTTATACCAATAGAGCCGACCAGTTTTTGTACACGAGACGTCAAAGTTGACCACCAAAGCCCGTTTTTGAAACTGACGTTGCCGCGTATCCTTGGCAACTTTTACGGGTACTGCAACGCCACCAGCCAACACATTTTCTTAAATTATACATTATTCGACGGGAATTGGTTTTTCCTTTATGGTGATGTAAAAATCATTGTTTTACACCGACAAATATTTGAAAAATGGAAAGAAAATCGCCGTTTTTGACTAAAAATTGACGTTCAGTTTCGCAGCATTTTTCGGCTTTAAATCAGCATATTACAAAATCCCTGAATTAAATTTTTGATTTTTTTTAATAAACGGTGTTTAAAATGTATACCAAGTCCAAATGACAAATAAAACTGGGGGGTCGCCGACTTAGATTTTTCGATGCATGTGATTTTATTTCCCCCACCCCCATGCGCAAATTTTGTACCATAATTCGACGTCTGCAGATACGTTCGAGACATCATAATTCAGTCATTTTGAAAACCGCTTTTAATATATTTTCTATATAATAATGATTTTTTAAAATCTTTTTCTTATTCAAAGTACCAAATTAACAAGTTTTCCGTTGTAATACACTGCTAAAATGAAGAATTCATACATATGCAATTGTGTAGATAGTTCGGAGATTTCACATTTGAAACAAAAGTTAAAGCATAATTATTGTGAAATATCATAGATCAGAATTGTACAGCAGTTTCATATAGCTTTAAGTTTGCCCTCCACGAGAGTAAAGTTTTTCTTGATATTATCCCTTTTACTCCATAAGCACACACGCACGCACGCCCGCACATCCCACTGTCATATATGCTGGTCGTAAATGCACTAGGTTGGTTTTCCCATGGCACGGCTCAATAAGAGGTATCGCTTTGAATACTATTCTAAAGTTACATTAACGCATAAGCGTAACTTTATAAAGTTCTGATGAGTGAACTGCTAAATTGTTTGAAAATTGTTACATTCTGAATGTTGAAATCTCAGACGCTTATTAAAATAAAAATAAATAAATTATAAAATCTTACACATATACATATACTGGTACAAATCCTAGTATCTCGTAAATACGAAACCAAGACCAGCAAGTTTGAGCCGTCGGTCCTATGTACAATGTTGCGATTTTCTTTCCATTTTTCAAATATTTGTCGGTGTAAAACAATGATTTTTACATCAGCATAAAGAAAATGCTAATTCCCGTCGAATAATGCATAGTTTAAGAAAATTTGTTTGCTGGTGTCGTCACAGTACCCGTAACAGTGTTGACAAGGATATGCGGCGACGTCATTTTACGCATGGGGGTGGGTGAAATAAAATCACATGTACCAAAAAAACTAAGTCGGTGACCCCCCAGTTTTATATGTCTGTTGGACTCGGTATACATTTTAAACACCGTTTATTGAAAAAAATCAAAAATTTACTTCAGGGATTTTGTAATATGCTGATTTAAAGCCGAAAAATGCTGCGAAACTGAACGTCAATTTTTAGTCAAAAATGGCGATTTTCTTTCCATTTTTCAAATATTTGTCGGTGTAAAACAATGATTTTTACATCACCATAAAGGAAAAACCAATTCCCGTCGAATAATGTATAATTTAAGAAAATTTGTTGGCTGGTGCCGTTGCAGTACCCGTAACAGTTGCCAAGGATACGCGGCAACGTCAGTTTCAGAAACGGGCTTTGGTGGTCAACTTTGACGTCTCGTGTACAAAAACTAGTCGGCTCTATTGGTATAAAATAAACTGCATCTTGTTTGAAATATGGTCAATTTTACACATGCAAAATTTCAAGACGCTACTCGAAAGTTCGCAGTGTCGCGTTCTACCTTAATGTGCTAGGTAACGTTCCATTCATTGCCCATGTAATCTTGACATTGTGGAGGATATTAAATGAATAATAAATAAATAAATAGATAATCATAGTGCATGACAGCTTTGCACACGGTTCGAATATTCGATGCTTTCACGTGTGTAGCAGTTAGATGCAGTTACCCAAACTGCCATTTGGCGTGAGCGGGTCTTGGCAGTTGTACAATAAAATATATCATAGAATGACACAGTGTTTCAGTGACATAAATATTTTGAAACATAACCATATATCTATTGTTACTACTGATGTCTAATGTACGAAAACAGGGAGTATATTGTGTAGAGCAATTCACAGAACTCTGATTCTTCAACGTTCTAAGCCTCAGCCGTGCTAGAGCGATACACAATTTCATGGTCAAGTTAATTAGAACTCTTCATTGTAAATAAAGTATACGGAAAATGGTTGTATTCCTCAAAATATCCTGGGCTGCTCGAGTTGCAGTTTTTGCTTTTAGACAATGTCACGATCCCTGCCATTAAGCATGAGCGGTGTGCTAATCTTTGATTTTAAATGATTACCTCTGAAATATGTAGTACAAATGTGACAAACAAAATAGATTAACGCTGGAATATAGCAAGAGAACGCATCTCTTGCCTAAAACATTCACTATATCTCAATTTTCTGGGAGATGGAGACCCCCTCCCTCACCTACATCATACTCGCAGCATCGCTGCTTCGTTCGTAACTATGCTGCTCATATCTAGCGTACAGTTCAAAACCATCCAGGTACGCTCCCGTTAGTGACTGATTCATTACCTCATACAGCCTAACCCCCTTAGCCTTCGATTTTTATTGCATATTTGGCATTTTTATTTTTTCACTTTCTCGGATAATCTGCAGGCCCGGGCCTGCAGTGCCTTATAGAAGCTACGCCACTGAATTGTTTATCCCTCTCTATTATTGAAGATATATCTTTGAAATTGATGTTGTGATCTACAATTTGAGGGGTTTCATCGCCGATTCTGTTCATTGGTTAGAGCAGGATGACGGTATCAATTTGAGTAACATTTGATATTTACAGAGCAAGTAGTAGGAAACCGGGTGCAAATCGCATTACAGGCCTGTTTTAATCCCGAGCTACTGTGACTTATGCGTTTGTCCCTCTCTGTTATTGAAAATATATCTCTGAACTTAATATTTTGATCTACAATTTGAGGGTTTCACTGCCGATTCGGGTTATTGGTTCTGGAAGGGTGACCGTATCAATTTGAGTAAAATTTAATATTTACAGAGCAAATGTTATTATACGTACGTTGCATGTATATGAAAAATATATGGTACTGGGTGATTTCTTTCAGCTTTCACAAAACTCATCAGTATAGGACTCAACGCAAATGAGGACCTCATATTACGATATTACAAGCCTTAGTAATTCGGGCTACTATGAGTCTATTCACCCAAATTTTTGTCCTTAGACGTATCTGTGTGAATTAAGCTTTTGGTCTCCCATCTGAGGGGCTTTACTGCCAAATCGTTTTGGTATAGGGTAGGATGATAAAGTCAATTTGGAGTAACAAATTGATATTTACAAAGCAAATGTTACTACATTTTATATATGTTGCGTATGAAATGAATATATGCCTAGTTGTTTGTTTGTTTGTTTTTTTGTTGTTGTTGTTGTTTTGTTTTTTTCAGCTTTCACCAAACGCAGCAATCTTATACGACTCAACGCAGGTAGAAACCGCGTGCAAATCGCATTACAAGCCTGTTTTAATCCCTGGCTACTGTGACATATGTGTTTGTCCTTCTCAATTATTGAAGATATTAATATTGTGATCTACAATTTCTGGGGCTTCCTGACCCACCTGGTATGAAAATTCGCCAATTTGGGAGGGTCCTATTTCCGTCAGTTTCATTGCCTATAACGAAAAGTTAATTGGTGCTTGGGCATCTAGGACCATCCTAGCATCAATTGCTTGCCAAATATCGGGGTCCGAAATTTCTGACCCCGCTGGTTGGAAAATTCGCCGATTTGGGAGGGTCCTATTTCCGTCAGTTTCATTGCCTATTTCGAAAAGTTGATTGGTGCTTGGGCATCTAGGACCATGCTTGCATTAATTGCATGCCAAAAATCGGGGTCCGAAATTTGGACACAACACTGCTATTTTCCTGACCCCCGTAGTAGGAAAATTCGTCGAATTCCTAGTTGCCCAAGTACCAATTAGCTTTTCGATATAGGTCGTGAAAATAATTTCTGTAACAAACAAATATTTATATGTCATTTCACTACTAACAGATATATGGGGCATTTATAAAACTAATCTGTAAATATATCAAGTGCTTGTCATTTGAAAGTTGAAAGAGATTAAATAATCGCCAAATTAACTTGAAAGCTGTGCCTTATACATGCAAATAAGTTTGAAGCATTAAAAATACACAATACGAACGAGTTGCAAATGAAAACGTCATTAAACTGTTGAGTTCGAATTACGTTAGCTATTAAAGATTTTCTCGCATACGTACATGACTGTCGATCGTGTCTCGTCTAACGAACATTATTTTCTAAAAAGATGTTAAATCATTTTTTTTTTCGAATTCGTTGTGAAGAACAAGTTAGGACTAACACAGAATCCAGAACCTCGGTTAGTTTAACAGCCCGACGTTACATAACTGAATACTGCTGAAAAACAGTGTTAAACAAACAAAAAAAAGCTAACAAAAAATGAACTTGCCGTGCAGGGCCTCAAAATAAGCACCGCGGTCAGTTTATTCGTACGTATCATAAGAATAACAAGTTTACTTTAATGTCACTAAAGAACGAGGGTTGAAAGTGGTTACAATATCTTCGTCAAGTCATGTTGCAATTGCAATGCAATGCACCAATGCAATTGCTGATTTTAAAGTTGGTTATTCAGATCTTAGTTTAGACTTAGTGTGATTTATCGTAGAATAACCAGGTCTACGGCCTTCGGGATATATTCTTACGCATAAGAACTCAAAACACGGGTTATTCTACGATAAACCACGACTGAGAACATATTATTTTCTTAAATAACCCGAGATAGATTTTGCTCTACATGTAGATCTATGTAGGTTATTTGCCGGTTGTGTTAGAATCTTATTTAAATAGCTGATATGATCTGATCTATTTTATGTCGGGTATTACTTTACATAAACCTTGTTTAATGAATTTAAAACATATCTGAAACATGCGGATCCAGAGGGGGTTGGGGTCCGGACCCCACTGGAAAATCCTAGAAAAAGGAAAGAAAAGAAGAATGAAAGAAAATGTTTGTTTTTTTCGAAAAGGCAACATTAGGACCGCATTCAAAGTGTATGTGGTTGCTGCTACATACGACCCCGACATAATTTATATTTATATTAATTTTCTCAAAGAAACAAATTAATACAAAAGAATTATACCTTTAAAGAAACTTAATTTTTCCCAATATAATAGGTGAGCTCATAAAAATGTGAAAATAAGGGGTATATTGTATATAAAATTGCAGTGAAAAAGGTGTTCTTAAATGCTCCTATATGCGCCAGAATGCAGGAAATGAAGCGCTGAATTTCAAAGTTTTTCCAGGGGTGGGGGTGGGGGGGGGGGGGGGGGCGGCATGTCCCCGAACCTCCCTACCTGTTCGGCTACTTTTCTATTTAAGCCTGTTCAAAAAAATATATATATTGACAACCATGTACTTGTAAGTGGCTAACATAAAAAACGAATAATTAAGTATATAAAGACAGACGGGGCGCAGGGTGACATGTTTGTCATAGTATTGGGTCGGTCGGACCCCCTCTGAGAAAACTGGCTGGAACCGCGCATGTGGAATATAAACTTATAACATTACAAATTAATGCACACCTGAATTTTACCTTTGACACGCTTCGATAGATAAATGCATCAGGTTAGGATTGTTGTTTGATGCAGAGCCCAGCTAGCAAAATATATGGGACCCATATGGGCCCCTTATTGTTTTCTATATGTGGCCCACATGGGATTTGCAAACGGGATTGGCATGGGTCCCACATCGAAGAAACATTGTATATGGGTCCCATATGCGTCCGATGTGGGCAAATGCTTACAATATGGGTCCCATATGGGACCCGTATGGTACATTTGCCCAGATATAGCCCATATGGGCCCAATTTAGGCTTGCGTGCTGGGAGGTTAATATTCCAATAACA